>NC_061771.1:16050000-18482500 GCF_022458985.1 Mugil cephalus | reverse complement strand
GTGGCAGCTTTCACAGTCTCCTCCTACTCCACCACTGTCCACCGCACAGGAAAGCCCTTCAATCCTCTGCTGGGAGAAACGTTTGAGCTCGATCGGCTCAGAGAGTGCGGCTACCGTTCCCTTTGTGAACAGGTTCGTGGAAAAGCATCAAAAGCGACTCCACTGCACATTTGACCTGTACGTTCGCATGATTACAGAATGTTTAAAATGTTCTCCTTTTCCCAGGTGAGTCACCACCCACCCGCTGCAGCTCACCACGCCATCTCTGAAAAGGGCTGGACCCTCAGACAGGAGATTGCGCTGGCCAGCAAGTTTAGAGGAAAATATCTTTCCATCATGCCCTTGGGTGAGTGTGTGTGGTGTTTGTGTGTATGGCTGCAGACTGACAATTTGAAATAATAACTATTAACTTCATTACCTCCAATTTTATTATGTATTCTAATTATCGTGTAACGCTTCTTTCCTCTCTGTCATCAGGTTCTATTGAGTGTATATTTGATAAAAGCAACAATCACTATTCTTGGAAAAAAGTGACCACAACAGTGCACAACATTATTGTTGGAAAATTATGGATCGATCAGGTAACCCGAAAGCTCATTATATTGTTGTTAGCACGTAGATTGTTTTGGTGTTGTATTTGCTGTCGTGATGGGATCAGTGTACTATAAATAAAAAGATGGGGCCTTATTCATTTATTTATTTAACCCTGTAGATGTTCATCTGCAAACATTTTCTCTCTTTACTTTGTCCCATGACAGTCAGGGGAGATAGACGTGATAAACCACAAGACCGGAGACCGCTGCCACCTCAAGTTTGCACCCTACAGTTACTTCTCCAGAGATGTACCAAGAAAGGTGGGCTCCTCTCCTTCCTGTTCCAGTAAAACCATATGGGCTTCGTTTCGGCGTTTGGCTCCCTCCATCAACTGCTTTTCTCTCTTAGGTGACAGGGGTGGTCACAGATAAGGATGGAAAGGCCCATTACGTGCTCTCAGGAACATGGGATGAAAAGATGGAGTTCTCCAGGATAATGCAGAGCAGCAAAGGCGAAAATGGCACCGAAGGCAAACAGAGGACCGTCTATCAGACCCTCAAAGCCAAAGAAATCTGGAGAAAGAACCCTTTACCGTTAGTGCTTGTTTAATATTAAGAGGTTTGCCTTAAAGCAAGCAGAGCTGTGGCATTTTAAAACGCTGTGCTTCTGTGCCCTTTATGTTGATGAATTTTCAGGGAGGGAGCAGAGAACATGTACTTCTTCTCCACGCTGGCCTTGACGCTTAATGAACCCGAAGAGGGAGTGGCGCCAACGGACAGCCGGCGGCGCCCTGACCAGCGCTTAATGGAGGAAGGACGCTGGGATGAGGCTAACGCCGAGAAGCAGAGGCTGGAGGAGAAACAACGCACCGCCCGACGAGAAAGGGAGAGGGAAGCTGTGAAAACAGCCGGCTCACCCGAGGAAGGTAGGGAAAAAGACGAAAAGGAGCTTTGTTAAGAAGTTTATGTATTCGACTTGTGTTTCCGTCCTGTTTTTCTCCATCTATTCATGTTTTCTCCACTCTGTCTGTCTGCCTCTTCCTTCTCTGCTTATCCCCCCCTCGTCTCAACCCTTAAGCTATCATTGAGGACTCAGCCAATGACTCGCCTTTGAAAAGCAAGTACTCTTCTTCTCTTCGTCCCTTTCTCCTTCTTTATCTTTCTGTTCATTACTCCAGAATCAGAAGCGCACGCGCAGCGTGTTGGCGTATGCGATTTCACGATGCTGAATATCTCCTGCATCATCTCGATAACCGCTCATTCGCATTGTTAACGTCCCTTCATCCATTTCTGTTCCATTTAGCTGAGGCACAAGAGACTGGCACTGAAGCAAGTGAGGTTTCTGATGAAAGCAAGTATCTTCACAGTTTGACATAAAATGTGCTTTTAAAGGTGCTTTGTGTCGCATTTCACGGGAGGAGTAAGAAAGGACCCTAATACTGTATATCCAAGGATTTACAAGCCACCACTCAATAGTCGGTTAAGATGGACAGATGTCACAGATAATTGCATTGCAATCTATTTTACATATGTTGCGAATCGTAGCTTATGCCTCCTCTATATGCCTCCTCTACACAGGTGGTTCCCAACCTGTGGTCCCCCCAGGGCTGACTACTGACTGTTTCAAAAGTCACCAGTTTTGAACCAGTATTGCATGTGTCTCCCTACATGTACAATATGCAGGGCTTAAAGTACTCTGGCACCGTGTCAGATCTCCGGCGTGTGGCGTTTGAGTGGGATTTATATATAGAAAAAATAAAAAATGTTGGCAACGGTGTCAATATACCAAACGTATTTTTTCTCCTCCAAGTTAACCTGCAACATGAACACTATGATATTGGAAATTTCCAAGTTCGAATATATAATTTCCGATTGTTCATGAAGGCATCATCTAAGCAGCGTTTTTTTCATTAAAGTCACTGTTGTTGGAAAGATGGAGAGTAAAGTTATGAAGCTAGGGGAATGTGTCCTAACTGCAAACAAAGGACTTAAACACAGTAAAAAAATAAATAATAATAATAATTAATATTAAATGTTAGTATGTAAATTATGCAATTTAGACTGAATTAAGTTGTTAAGTTGCTAATCAAATAATTCCTCAAATTAATTAGCTTGAAAATTACTGCACAATACTCCGGAAGGTTTGATGTTGCGTCTGTTTGTGTACGGGGGGCTTTTCTTAGATACAAGTAGGGGTGCTCCAAGGAAAAAAGGTTGGGAACCACTGCTACTGCTACTGCTACTGCCACTGCTACACTACCTCTGAATTACATTGTAAATATCTTGCTTCATTTTTAATAATTTATAGAACAAACCTTAAGTTTATTGCTGACGGAAGACGTAAAAAAATTTGTTTTTAGTTCACAATTAGTCTCAGGAGTATAGGAGTAAATTGTCTGAAGGGGCTTTCAAAGCTGCAGCGTTGATCCATGTGAGTTAAACTGTACTACGTTCGACTCTTTGGTTTGGTTCATTGAGCAGGTGTGAACACAGTGAGTACAGTAATCAGCAAATGCCATTGTGCTTCATGCTTCAGCAACCCGTGAACAGGATCATCTTCCTGTTTTTACTATATTTGCTCCTTCCCTGACACATCTGACCAGGTCGCAGAATGAATTGTCTCACATGGTTTGTGGATTGATGCTGTTTAGTTTCCTCGGAAAACAAAGGTTTTGCAAAATCCTCAACTGTTACAAATCAGAGCAGACGATCTGCAAGTGCGAAAGCTCCCTAAAATGCGCCACATGGCACTCTTTTAAAATGTGCATAAAGACATTTGTGTGGATTTTTTTGGATTAGTGTCTGAGTTGTGGATTTACATTTTTTTTTTGTTTGTTTGTTTGTTTTGCTTTGTGCTGGGCTTTGCTCAGCTGACACAGAGGAATCTCCCCCTCATACGCCTGTTGCATGCAAGTAGCCCCTTACATTTTCACTCTTTGCTCTTTGCATCATTTTCATAACATTTATTTATGTCTTAAATCATCCTCCGTTGTTTTTCACCAGCCCCCTATGGAGCTTCTCTTTACCCTTACCCAAGCAAGTATTCTGATCGTAATATAACACAATGACTTTCTAGTAATTTGGCAGAATACAGATGAAAAAGAAACTTCTGTTCACCTTCCATCATTTTCCTCTTTACAACTCATTGTTTCTCAGTGGAAGGCAAGGAAGGTCCTTATGGATGTCCTTTGAAAAGCAAGTAACATCAACCAAGCTTTCTGTGGGCTTAGTTATCCTAGACTAGCTGTAGATTCCTGCAGAATTAGAACAGCAAACCGAAAATTAGTCATTTATCACCATGCTTTGGTGCTGGGTGTTTAGTCCGTTAGCGTGACCCTGGTTTGTAATGTGTTTCTGAGCGCTAGTCAGTAATCGGCCTCCTGCAACAAGCTGCATCTGAAGACCAAGGAATCAACATTTCACGTGTTTATCTCTTGGTCAAATATCTGAGAGCATATCGGCTTAACTTCAGCATGACGCGCCATCATTGTGGCTTTTCAACCCTCGCTTCAGGCCCCCGGTGAAGCTTCCCCCTGGTAAAAGCTGTTCTTTCAATTCCTCCAGGCGCCCATCCGGACAACTACCAAGCACTGTGGTTCGAGAAGATCGACGACCCCGTGTCCGGTCAGTCTCTGCACGTCTACAAGGGCGGTTACTGGGAGGCGAAGGAGCAAGGGAGCTGGGACATGTGCCCTGATATTTTCTGATCACAGGTGAATCCAAATAAGAGGGATCTTTCCCCGTATCAGATGAAGTGGGGAATCGAGCCTGACACCAACCACTCCTCGGTGTCCGGTGTTTATCTAATCACGCCCCCTGGTTCTCTCATTTCTGCAAGACTTTGCCCTTCGAAGTTGACACAGTGCTCGTGTTGTAGCTGGTTAGTCTCCAAACCTCCTTCTCAAACAGTGGTGTTTGTCTTGGCTTCGTTCCCAGTCCAGGGACGCTGTGAGTTGCATTTGGAAGCAGGTGACTGTGTTGATGTTATTATTAAATGTCTTGGATGCACTACTGTTAGAGGCATAATTCTTCCAGATAACATCTTTACAAGGTTTGCTCTGATGCAGTGAGCTTCTGTCTAACATGTGACCGATTATGTAGTTGACTTTGGGTTGCGCATCCTACATAAATGTATTGCAGCCTCCCCGGCACAGTGACACTGTCAGTCTGGGATCCGCTGTAGACTTTTGTTTGTTTTTCCTGCCCTTCCTATCTAGTTTCCCTCTCACTCAATCTTCTCTGTGCAGCTTGACCGTCGGTCAAAAATATATTAGGCGTACAGAGGAAGAAGGATTTCCCCTTCTGGGACACTACTGAAATTCCCTGCAGCGCTTGAGGTTGAATCGCAAAACCTGATCTCGAACGGCCATGATCCGCTTTGGTGGACCACATCACAGCCGCCCCCCTGTGGAGCAGAGTCAGAATAAAATAGAGTATTTTTCTTTCCTTAAGGAAGCAACCGGTGGTATATTTCAAGGAATCATTTTTGTCTGTCGCTGACAGAAACACACATTACAGAGTTTGCCTTTCGATTCATATTAATTTTGGTGCTTCTTTATTCCATGTGGGGGGAAAAATACATCTCTGGGTGTAAACTATATCCAGTTATCAGGTTTTATCAGTTACTAAATCTATTTGAAACCCCTGTAAAATACCTGGTGGTGGGGGAACAGATGTAAGAGTAGTTTGTTACAGTTGTTCTGATTATGTTGCCCTCTGGTCATCTTAAGAAGCGTCTATTTTAAATGGATGTACTGTAAACTTCATTCCCCACGTTAGTTGTATTTTTTATACACTTGGAAGGATGATATTTCCCTTTTTCTATTCCCTTTTTTTTTCTAAACTATTGAAGAATTACATTTGTGCGTATAAGTAGATTAGTGTTAATGCATTATTTCCCATGGTAAGATATTAAATACCATGTAAGTACCAAACTATGAAAATACCAATACAACTTCATCTGCCCAGCAGTGGGCAGTACAACATTAACATTTTTTTTGTTTGTTTGTTTTTTTTCCATCAACTGGTTTTGAAGAGTTCAGCTGTCCACTTGACCTGGTGAGATGAAACCACGTTGGCTGATGAAATGAAATGCCACATAAACCCTAATCCTTAGAATTAAGATCCAATGTGTCGGCAAGCCTCCCCCTGATTTCTAATCTATGTGTGTATGTGTGTGTGTCACATCAACCTTCTCAGTTCTGCTTTTCAGTGTCGGGGTCATTCATGTAGACAGTCGACGTTAAATTTAAACGAGAAACGGCTGAGCTGACTGAGCCGTGTGCTGATTCTACTGGCTTGATGATTTGTGAAGTGATTTCTGGCTCCCTGGCTTTACTTCCCACTTAACCGATCATAGCTTTAATCTTGACTGAGTCTTTGTGTGTGGATTTTTAACAGACAGCAATAAGAGTGCCTCGGCTCATACACTGTGGCACAGAGTGAAATGTGAGGGAAGTGTGAAGCGAGAACGCTGCGAGTGACTGGATCCCTTTTGTGTGGTTGTCTCTGTTGTTGTTGTTGTTGTTTGTCGTGAGTGGAAAGACTGGGTGGTTGATGAAAATATGGATACCATTTTATATTCAAGTGTACTTAAAGGTGAGAACACTAAGAGATAATAGGACAAAATATAGTGTTCCAAATGTTTTGTCTGTAAATATATAAAAGTGAAAAGTAAATGTGGTGATAACTGGTGGCGTTCATAGAGAATATAAAGGCGGTGATGCACTTTTGTTTTATTCTTTTCTTCTGTTAATGTTGTTGCTTAGATCTGGATGCAGTTTCCTGTCCGAAGTGAGTGTCCATGTGAACCAATGAGTCATCCTTCTCTTTTCTTTAATTATATTACCTTATTTCAACTGTTGCTTCATACTATCATTTAAATAGACGGACTGATTTTACATGTTACTATCTGTCTCTCCTGTGTCTTTTTACCATGTGTAACACCATTATTTTTTTGTCTTTAGTCATTGGTTTAAATGTTTGTTTTTTTCCCTCATAGTTTCCAGTTATAAATTCTTTCCCTCTTTTGCATTGTTTTGAGCCATAACTGGTTCCAAAAAGAGACTGAAGGTTTTCTCACACTTTAGCTTAGTACTTGAGTGATTTGAGACTTGATTTGACTAAGTTTGTTATTTTATGTGTTTGTTTTGATTTTTTTTTTCTTAAACTATGTTCGGTAATAGCAAACCTATTTATTGATTCACAGTTCTGAGAATACAGTTCACGTTTTCTGTCCTTTTAATGCAGTTTTTAGCGGGATTATGTGAGAGATTGATTGTATTAAAGCGTGAAATGATCTGAAGAACCTGTTTGTGGTGTTTTTGTTTGTTTTTATTTAAAACAACAACAACAAAAGCCTGATTTTTAAAGCAGTCTTTTACTTTCTGGACCTCAGAAAAGGGGCTACTTCCAGAGAATTGAGTTATTGCGCAGTTGGCAATATTTTAATTTGTTGTGACATCATGTTAGACTGGCATTCACCTCTAGAGTCATTGTTTAGGATGAAAAATATTTACCCACGGTCTTGTGGACAGTGCAATAAATCACATGCCCAGTCACCGTTTTGTAAACCAAGTACTCATGACACCACCAACACATGGTGATATCAGAACTCTGGTCTATTTCTCTGGAAATGTGGGGGATTTCAGGTTCATGTTTGAATAGCGAAACTTTAACACAACTTTTTCAGTTGTATTTGATCCCAATGCACAATAGCATTGTACATACCAGCTACTATATGGATTGATATAGAATAGAAAGTCTTCCTGTAAAAGACTGCGTGGTAGAGGTGATGAAAGCTTTTTTAAAGACATTTTTCTTCGTCGCAAGTGCATTCATTGACATAGAAAACACAGTCAAACCAGATTCTTCCAAATACAGATAAGCAGCTGGTTGTAAAACGGGGTTACATGTCTTTCAGGTTTCAGGTGGGAAGTAACCACACACTGTATGTCCCGTCTAATTGCTCTTTGTTTTTTGGGTATACCGTTAGCTGGGTGACTGACAGCATTCACAGACATCCAAGGAAGAAGAGAAATCATTTTTGGAGCATCTAAAAGTACAAAAACAGAATAGGAAGGAGTGTAAGGGTGCGGTCTGGTTACTCGTGCAATAGCTTAATATAATTACGCAATAAAAAAAAAAGTCACATTTTTACATGCCGGGTCTGTGTCTGGGCAAGCTTTTTCCGAGGATTTCTAAGGTCGTCGTAATAAAAAAAAAAAAAAAAACGCTCTCCGCCCATGCGGGACGCGCTCGTATAAAAGGAGCGCATCTGCTCTGCGCATGACGTCAGCGTTTTTGTTGCGTGGTTAGCAGCGGTAGCAGCAACAACGGCTAATGAGAATAGACGTCCTGCCTGCACCGAGCCTGTTGTTTGCCGCGGCATCTTCTTGTTTCGCTGGGCGTGTGATTTCATATCTGTCTGATCGGCATTTAGTCAACTGAAAGATGTCGGCCCACGGACCCGGAGCTGGAGAGGACTGCACGGACGCAAGGCGAGAAGACGGGCAACAGTGAGTGGCTGTAAATATGGCTAGTTAGTTAGCGCCTTTATCTGCTGCGGTTTGTTGTTGCATTGTCCTGGAAAGGCGAGCAGACAATAAAGAGGAGATGACACATTTAATGAGTACTTCCGATCATAAAGGAGTTTAAAAGCGTTGAAAGTCCCATGAAGCACTGCAGCAGTCCTGCACTTCTTTAAATGCGCCCTCCTTTAATCAGCCCTTTATCTGCTGTGCATTACTCGTCGCTTATTTATTTATTTGTTTATTATCGTAATGGATGTTTTTATTTTATTTTATATATAACAACGTGTTGGTTTTGTCTTCCTTCAGGTCAGCGGGGTCCTCCTCCACCTTTGCTCCAATGGACGTAGATGCAAAGCCCCACTCCAACAGCTTCAGGTACAGCCTGAATTTCCCCAGCATCGGCCAGTGTGTCATCATCAATAACAAGAACTTTGACAGATGCACAGGTACTTTATTCTGGTTCTTTATCCCACCCTGTTTATGTCCTCTTTATTTCATTCACGACCAAAGGTGCTGTAAATATCACCGTGTTTAATTTCACCCAAGTGTCAGACGAAAAAATATTTAAATATATCTACACTGTAGTTGTATTTATAGAAGCCTTATTCTAATAACCTGTAGTAGTAATAACCTGCTTGTTTGCATATGGATCATTTTAGGGGATGCTAAAATATACAAATAAATTACTGGGAAGTGAAACAAGGCAACAACAAGTTTTAATATTCAACATTGGCGGATCAGGAAACAGACCTAAAACAAATGACTGCGAAAGCTTGGAGCCCAGTCCGACCGATTTTAAAATACCTGGATCTGCCCCGGTACCGATCGGGACTTTCCTAGTAGAAGTCTGAAGACAGTGTATCATTTTCTACATCTGCAGATTATAGTTCAAAATATGGTCTCCTACATAAGTACCAATTCACTTTAATCATTCCTGCTGTTCCTATCATGCTTTCCAGTGTCAGCAGGTAGAGTGGTGGCTGAACAAAAAGGTGCGCTTAGATATTTATTGAAATGAAAAATATGCAACAGACCGTATGAGCTTTGTTAGGATAGTTGTGTAGCTCATGCGTGAAGACCTGGAAAGGAATATGTGTACTTGTGATATTCCACGGCTCAGGGTTTGGCCTGTTTTTGTGTTTTTGTGTTTTTAAAAAAAGGCTGAAAACTTGTTTCCTCAAAGGCTTGATACATAAGCTGGATGGTATGTCAAGCAGGAAGGGTGTACAGTTTTCACTTTGGGGACATCTTTTTCTTTTGGTTTGCTGTTTTTGTTCTTTTTTTGTTTTATGATGAACCCGCCCTGTGTTTTGCCCAGTAAGCTAAAAATCAGATATTAACCTTGTCAGTGTGGGTGAACTCCGAGCTGGCTGAAGTAGTAGACACAGACTGAAGCAACATGTTAACCCAAGGTTAAAGGGCTCAAATGTTCACTCTTAAAACTTTGATTAGGACTCAGATGTTAGCTGGAACTGAAGCTGCCCGTCTTATATTGCCGTTCCCATTTGCTGGAAATGACTGTGGATATAGCAGTAAGGGGAAGCCATCGCCATCTTGCCGTACAATAAAGCCGGTCAGTCATTTCCCATCTACACATTTGTGAGATGACAGATGTGCTAGGGGACCCAATTTACACATCCTGCTATGGATACCATTTAACTGCATCCCATGCCACCTAATTAGATGTTCAGAGTAGCCCTGTGGCAGGCCGTATTTTGGCTGTAGAGAGAGTAGAAGCAGGTATTGATCCATGTATTTAACAGAGGACAACACAGTGGTTTATGGTACACTGTCCCGTCAGTGGCTCATCAGGAAGCTCATGAACTCGCATGATCTGAAACTCATCACACTCGTATCTACTGTTGGATTAGTTCCTCTTAACCTTTTCATATAGGCTGCACAGAGTTATTTGGCTTATGAAAATGTCCATACCGTGTCTGTATGTAAAGGTTAATGCAGTCAAATAAATCCTGGCATTCTGGATATTTGCCATCATGTTTCTATGGGTGTTCACAATAATTTAGTTGCTTCTCTGAGGATTTAAAGTATTCTCGATGTCCTGCAGTAGTTTCAGATTCCCTGAAACCTTCAGCTGTCTTCAACAATACTCAATAATTTCACATTGTATGCTTGGCGAGCTGAAGAACAGTGTCTGCTACGTTGAAAGAACCTCTAATAGCTGACTGAGAAGACCTTGGACATGGAAGGAGTGGAGCGTCGGTCTGCTCTCACAGAGCATCAGCGTCACTGTGCTGAGAGACTAGTGTTTTGAAAACCTGTCTGGCAGGACTCAAAGAGCACACATGACTGCTCGAGGGGTAAAGTGTCTGATGTTCTGAGAACAAGTGCATTGTGTAAGTTGGGTAAACATCAGCAGCCCTTAATCTTCTGTTTCTGAATGTATACAGCACTCTTCCTGCTACATTTTATAATTTAACTTTTAAAAATCACCGTATTTTTAACAGATGGAAGACTAGAGACGACCATGACTGAACTCGATTATGATTTAGTTGTATTTAAAATGTAAAAAAAAAAATACGCTATGATTGCCGTATTTCCAACATCGTTAGTGGAAATTTTCTAAAGTGGATGGTAAATTAACATATTGATAATTTCATAATCTGTCTGATCACTAAACTGTTTGCCTCTGTGGCTTCTAGACACCAGCAGTTGCCTTGCAGCTGTTTTCTCATGACTTGGGTTTCATGAAGTGTACGTGGATGCATGTTGTGCCCACGACTTCCCATGTTATAACCACGAGGTCACCAGATTCATTTGAAGGCAGCGTGTTCTATTTACGAGTTAGAAAATGTGGTGGTGGTAACTGATGACACAAAGATAGAACCAGACTGTGTACTGATAGACACGCCTGACATATTGACATTTTTCACAGCAGCTGGAGCCCAGTTATAACAATGATGAGGTGTCCCCTTACTACATGACAGTGAAGCAACATGCGTAAAAGCGTCAAGTCCTCCCTTAAGTGGAATGTAGCCATCGTTAACACACCTCCGCTTTCCCCACTGTGGCAAGTCCAAATGTTTGACGTGAGAAAGGCCTGTAAAACACGGTAGTGTGACAGGAATCAATGGAGGTAAATTCAGCCTTCATTAATTCTGTTTACACCTCTATAGGCGTTTTCATTTTTTTTTTCTGGATGATTAGAGCTCATCTTTACAAAGCAATGCCAGCACCGAGGGCCGTTGTTTCCTGGTTAGACATGGTTTTCATGTCATTTGAATGTGGAACAACACAGCACTGATGGGAATTAGCAAGAGAGACCATATTACTCCAGTTTTGGCTTCTCTTCTCTTCCCTGTAAAATCCAGAATGGAGTTTAAAATCTTCCTTATTACGTCCAAGACTTTAAATGCCTAGCTCCATCGTATCTTAAAGACCTCATAGTGCCATATCATCCCAATAGATAACTTCGATTTCAAAGTGCAGGCTTAATTCTCATTTAGGGTACTGTAGAGCATTGACAACTTACGCATGCAGTTATACTCGTGTGCTCATTAGTGTGGCTCGCTCTGTTAATTTGGCTTCCTAACACTAGTCGGCGCTTTTTTGTTTTGTTTTTTTTTCACAGTTTCCCAGTTGATTTGTGTTTTTACTTTCTGCTTTTAACAACAGTGATTTCGCCAGAGACGAGCAAAACAAACGCAACAAGTGTTTGCAACTGCGAACTTCCTCAGTTAACCTTTCCTCAGTGTGTTCCATCTATATTGAACCAAAACAATCATATTTAACAGCTGCTGAGATCGCAAAGCAGCCGGAAATACTAAAGAGGAAACTCGCTACTACCAAGTGGACCAACCGCAGCTGTTGCAGTCTACATCCCTACGTTGCGTAATTACATTTTTGGGGAGGGGCACATCAGGCAATGGACCCAGCTCTCAGTTAGAATTGGGGAGGCAGACACCCTGTCTACTTTTAAGGTTAGACTTTCCTTTTTGATTACGCTTATAGTTGAGACTGGCTCAGGTGACACTGAACTATCCCTTAGTTACGCTGCTGTAGGCCTTGGCAGCTATGGAGATGAGGCACTGAGCTCTTCTACTTTGTGCTTCTAGTTCTTTTTCAGCATTTACATGTTGTAAACAAGATTAAAGTTTATCTCATTTACTGCCTGGGGGTGTGGGGGGCCACCTATGCTGCGTTTGATCAGACTTTCCTGGCCCGCCGACGTGAGCATCGCATCAAATTGACTATATTGCCACGTGCTAACGATTCATATCTTGTTTTGTTTTGTTTTGTTTTTTAGGCATGAATCAGAGAAACGGCACAGACGTTGATGCAGCCAACGCGATGAAAGTGTTTACAAATTTGGGATATAAAGTAAAGATTTACAATGACCAGTCAGTCGAGCAAATGAAACAAGTTTTAACTGCTGGTGAGTATAAAGCAAAACTCCTACAAACGACCCCAAAACATCAACATTCAAATTCATACTCTGGCTCTTAGTCTTTTGACTCTCATCGTTGTCCGATGTACCAAATTCAGCATTTGTTGTTTTGTTTTTTTTCTTCAGTTTCTACGGCCGACCACAGCGGCTCAGCCTCGTTTGTGTGCGTCCTGTTGAGCCACGGAGACGAGGGTGTGTTCTTCGGTACGGATGGCTCCGTGGAGCTGAAGTTCCTGACGTCGCTTTTTAGGGGCGATCGCTGCAAGTCGTTGGCGGGAAAGCCCAAACTCTTCTTCATCCAGGTACTGTACAAATTTTGTCTTTTTGTCCATCTGCTCTAACTCTCACCTTGAGCTTTAAACATTTATTTTTTTTTGTGTGTGAGCAGGCTTGCAGAGGTACTGATCTGGATCCAGGGATTGAAGCAGACAGTGGAGATGACACCACCACCAAGATCCCCGTGGAGGCCGACTTCCTCTACGCCTTCTCCACAGCTCCAGGTTAATAACACCTGCCTTTTTAAACGCGTATAGTTTCCTTTTTAAACTCTTTAATTAACACCCCTCCCTTATTCTGTCACTCGTCTTTGCACAGGCTACTACTCGTGGAGGAATACTATGACCGGGTCCTGGTTCATGCAGGCGCTGTGCGACATGCTCAGCAAACACGGAAAAGAGTTGGAGCTCATGCACATCATGACACGAGTCAACCGCAAGGTGGCAGTAGAGTTTGAGTCCATCTCCAATTCACCAGGTTTTAATGCAAGGAAACAAATCCCCTGCATTGTATCTATGCTGACCAAAGAGATGTATTTTACTCCTTGATGCCAGCCTCTGTGTCAGAAAACTCCAGGAGGAGGAGGAGTGCGTGAAATATTAAGTTTCCAAAAAAAAAAATCACTCACATTTCACAAGCTTGGTGTTTTGAGGTTCAGTCAGTGTGTTGTTTTCTGATATCTATGGCAGTCATTGTTTAGCCCTGTAGCATGTCTTTCTGCACATTTAATCCTAAAAAAAAAAGGTAAATTTTTAAACTATGTTAACATATTGTAAGAGCTTCAGTAAAGATGATAGACATTTTGATTCCACATTTGATTACACTGTAGGCTGCCAGTAGGTTCCCCTCCACTGTTTACACAATCCACATTTCAGGGAAATATGTTGGAGCCACCTTTTATAGGAAGTTTCTATCATGTGTGTAATGATGAACCCATAGAGGCTTTCTCTCCTCTAGCAACAATGTTTTTATTGTGACTATATCACTGAATGTTCTAAGTCGTAGTGTCATAATAGTCTGGTATGTTTGGATCATGTCTGTATTTACATTGTTATTTCACTACTAGGGTGTCATAGAGTTGTGATGGCTGACTTTCACAACCAAACCAGAATATGCTGAATTGGCACCTCATGAGTTGTGTAAAGCAAATTCAGTGGGTGAATTTGTGTGTGTGTGTAGCATCTTTTAACCTGTTCTATATTCATTGGGTCGTGAAACTCAGGGTTTTTTTCCCCCTCCAGTCTCTTTTTATAATATTTCCGAACATGGATTTCTTTGCATTAACTGTAGACTGTATATTCTCAAATTGGAGCAAATGCTCTAACAAGATTTTCCTGATGTCTTATTCATACTTGAACTTTCTATTTCATTTTTAGCGGTGGTCCAGTGGAAAGATTAATTTCATGGGAAATAAAAAAAAAAAGTTTAGGATTAGATTGTTCCTCCAGCCATACAGATGAAATTGATGTAACAATTGCTCATATGACAGAAAATTAATTGCAACCACCTCTGTTTCTTTTTTAAGATGATGGTACGATCATGATATTTGCTTTTTTTTGTTTTGTTGTGAATTGGTCTGAAAAAGTAAAACAGAAATCTGAATGAGTCAATTTTGGTTTGAGGGAATAATTATGTGCCTTTTATTTTTTTTTAATAACTAACCAGTAAAAGTAAAACATTATTTTCAGACGTATTAATTGAAAAAGTTTGCAACAAAAGATGCCTGTTAATTATGTGACTCAGATAAGCACAAATTGGCTTCAGGGATTAATTTAAGCAATCCTGAAATAGTCCAGTAGATCATAGAGGACCTGTCATACTTTTGTACATCAGTGGTACAAATGTATAACATTTGTAATTGGTCAAATTGTATAGACACAGATGTCAGTGGACTGCTATAGCACTAAGAGTGTCTTCTTCTACACATTATCACCAGCATAGAATGTGCACTGGTCCCGGTTGTGCTTCTTTGTGAAACTGATAACCTTCAATATTTAAAGCAGACTAGCTCCATCTGCTGTTGTGTTGAAATATTTCGTGCATGGTTGACAATCCAGTTTTCAAGTCAATATTATGCAACATTTTGCTATGAGCATCACTTTTTGTAATCTCGCTCTGTTGTAAGCCTGAGATTGCTGTACTTTTTCTGCTGGTGAAAACAATAAATAAAATAAAGACCACTTTTCTTTCTGTGTTTTTAAATTCTGTCCCTTTGTTTTATCGCTGATTTCCAAACTCTTGTAGAGGCATTTTTGGCAAAATCGTGCCACTTTTGTTCATATCTCATGCCTCATACTAGAGCTAACCTGTGCAAAGGTAACAGATCTACTTATGTACAGTGTCATGAGTGTAAATAGGGAGGATTACTCCCGATTTGGCCTGGAGGTGAGAAGAACTGGGCCACCAGATCCTGAGGCCACATGCCAAACATAACTGGGCCTCCAATTTTTTTTTTTCTTCACTGCCTGCACATGGACACTTAACCTAAACCTGCCTCCACAAACGTTCCAGGAGAAAGACTCACAGCTAACACATCTGCATCAGACAACATACACTGAAATAGCAAGTTTAAATACAAAGCTGCATAGAACAGCATGACTGAATTAAAAGTCATAATTCCCAGGTCAAATTATTGTCACAGTGGATCACATTAGGCCAAACAAAAAAAAAAAAAAAAAATATATATATATATATATATATATATATATTTCTCTATCTATTGACTGACAGTTTCAAGGACCTGGTGTTGCAAGTTAGCTGTTTCTATGCACATGATACATCAGATGGAGCTTCTGCAACAAAATAGAACAGGGGTTTTCAACATTTTTCAGACCATGGACCCCCAAACTGATGGAGAAATTAAGTAGGAACCCCTACATACTATATTTGTTCTGTATTAAACTCAGCCCAGTGCTATTATAAATATATTATTATCATTTTGCATTCAGTAATAAGCCTCCATTTACCCTTTTACTAAAATATGTTGGATTCGTGTTGATGTGTATTTAAATAAATTTAAATTTGTGGAGGGAAATTAAAATATATATATATATATAAAAAATGTCTAATCAATCAAAGATTTTGCGACCCCTCCTGCAGTACCTCCGCGGGCCCCTAGGGGTCACGGACCCCCTGTTGAAGACCTACTGAGTAGATGACCGAGTACATTATAATCTGAGTTGCCTTTACGGGCAACATGCAAACAGGTAAGAAGTCTCAACAACAAAATAACGATCCATGAAAGTTCCTCTATGTTATGAACAGATTACAAAGGTGTAATAGAGTAGGAATTTATTTATTTTTATTGATATATTTATTTCTTAAGCCATCAAATGATGCGCAGGACGTTGCATGTGGCTGTAATCTAATGTTGGGAATTGTTTTTGCTTTTTTTCATCCATTAGTGTCTTCAATCCTCCTGGACACCAGTTTTTAAGCTGCGGGCACGGAGTTCGGGATATCTTTAGCATATTTGTGTGTTTTATAACGTTTAAGCCTGTGTGTGTGCGCTGGTACTTGGCTTTCAAGCGTTGAAGTTGGTGTTACATTGCATCATACAGGTGCTTACATAATTCTAAGCTGTTGTTGTTGTTGTTGTTGTTGGTGGTGGTGGTGTCGTCATACTGATGATGAACCAACAATTTGTTTCGGCGTTTTGAGTGACTCACCGAACTCGCTGTTTAAACAGTTGACAGCAATAACAAGATTTCTTCCCAAAGCGCCGACTTTTGTCTTCCAAGGCACTGGAATGCACTAGTTTACGAGGAGCGCCTGAACGCAGCACAAGTCCTCGCCTCTCGTGTCGCTGTAAATAGGCCCTAATACTCTTTGACAGTGGGGAGAGGTGGCTGCAGTGGACGGAGTGTCAGGTTGCTGATTTCCCTGGTTTTACATGGAGCACCTGTGTTTAACGTCGCGCTGCAGACTCTGGATCAGCACCGCTCCCCGTCCCCTCAGTAGCCAATGCCTTAAACATGCCCATACTAGTTAAGATCAACCAGCAGGTTTTTTTTTTCTTTTTCTTTTTTTCTTTTTTTTTTGTTAGGATAGAGCTGCAAGAGACCTGCTGAACAATGTACTGTTCAGAACCCTTAGTTTTCTTTCATTTCCATGTGGACGGCTGACGCGAGAATGGACAAGTTCCTCCAGATCGCTCCTCACTCCCTGGCTCTGGTGCTGTCGCAGGTTTGCAGAGAGGGGGATGATGAAGAAGAGGACTCGCCGTCGTCATCATCATCGCCACCGCCGCCGACAACAACGCCGCCACCGCCACCGTCGGCCGTGCCCTCGGTGACTTCTCGCCATCACACCGGCTTCGAGGTGTTCGCCAATTTCAAAGCCGTCAACATGCAGCATTTCTGGAACAAGGCGCTGACGCAGGCTCTGTCGGAGATCTTCTTCCTCGGCTGGATAGACGAGCATGTGCTGCTGATCCAGGGGAAAGAGGTGCACCTCCAGGTCCTCAGGAACGGATGGACGAGACGGACCCTGAAGCCGCCGAAGGGCTTTGACATCAAATGCATCGGTGGGTAAACTGTCCAGACAAGTATTACTAACAAGCACGTAGCGACGTAAAAGAGGGTTTTCCACTCGTCTTCATTCCACGTGCATGTGTTGTTTATTATTATTGTTATTATTATTTGGGGAAAGGTGTTATCAGTTTAGGAAGTTGTGGGACCACACACAGCATCCAACAGTTATTACTGTGAAGAATGAGAGTTATTTCTTTTTAGAAAAGAAACAATTTCTCAACTATTATGCATAAACTGTACTTGTATACTACTATTACACTTTATGTTATGTTAGTTTATTTGATATGGACATCACAAGTACATTGAGTCTGTCCCAGTGGACAGACCAAATGCTTTGCTTGGGTGTGTGTAGCAGACGTGCTAATTTTCAACCAGTCCATAGGTGGCTTTTAAGAAAACAGAATAATCAGCAATAGGAAATGAGACAAGCAGAGTTCATGAACATAATAATAATATTAAAAACAACAATACGTGTGAACATTGTCACTTTGCTTTGAGCCATGTTTTAAGCCTCCTGTTGAAAGCATCAGTCTCTAGTTTTAACACAGTGTATTTGTGAAACAGCTTGTAGCCTGTCGTTGGGTTCGTTTTGCACTTGCTGCTACTTATACTTCTGCCAAACTACTTTTCATTCTGAATGTATACAGCGACAATAAAGCTGAAACTAATCTACAGGTTTAAATCTAAACTGGTAAAATGGACTTGATATGGTCGCAGGCGTCGTTCGTGTAGACTGTGTAGTTACTTGCAGTCAAACTTGACTCCCCCCTCCAAAAAAAAAAAAAACTGTGCTGTGTAAAAATCTAAATTGAAAGTCTATTATTTATTAATTAAACTTTTTTTTTAATCTGTTTCTGAAAACCTCATCACTCACCCGGTGCGAGCAAGGATAGTCCTCAGCCCTCCATGACCATATCTATCTAATCTATTTAATCTAATCTAATCTATCTATGTATCTATTTACTGGCCCATGTGTTCAAAGTACTTGACTGATTCTTCGTTATTAACAGAGCTGGTGACTTCCATATTCAGCTTCTCATTATGTTGTCATTTGATTTATACCTGAGTCACACGCAAACAATAAACTATGTTTTTTCCAAGCCGCCATATGTCCACTTGCCCGTTGACCTCATCACATGATCCACGTCAAGAGAACCCACGAACATCTCGGATCCTTCTTTGTTTGTGTTTCCTGCTGATTTCTGCGCCGCTCTAATTGCTGGGAAATTCTGCTGAGTGCCGTTCAACCCATGAAAGAACATCCTTCCTTGTAATTGGCAGTTAAAATACTTTCCCCTCAGGTTTTTTAGAGGATATTGTGTCTCTGTGAGTGAAGTTATAATCTTGTGCTGGCGGCTCGGCTGAAACCAGTCCAAGCTCGTTGGGAGTGAAAGAGAGAGTTTAGGCATCGTCTCACCTTATAACCTCAGCTGCTTCATGCCATGTGGGCTTATTCACTCAGACAGAGGAGCCGGGGCTGAGGCCCAGTTCTGCTCTGATTCAGCATTCGCCCTGCTCTTCTTCTGACAAGGCCATAACTCACGCATGTGCTGAGGCAGGTTTGGATGACTTGAGGTGTTGTCAGCAAGTCTAACCCCTGCACCTCGCAAGCCTTCCTCCTAAGTGTGCGTGTGTGCAAATTAAAGAGGAGCGTGCAGCATGTCGGGGATCATCTCATTTACGCGTGATTCATAAAAGGGAATAAGTTTGGAACATCATCAATGAGCAGCATCAAACTGCAGCAGGGAAAATAGTTACGGAGCCGAGGGGGTTGGACGTGGAAGTTTTAGTGGAGCTTTAAACTTTTTTAGTACTTGTCTGTTTTGTCAATCGATTTCATAAGACTGCGTGTAAAGTAAAGTTTTCTTGGAACTGTTTCGTGGCAGGCTCCTCCAATATCATCACCGACAAACGAATGTTACACAAGCCATGGAGGAAAAAGAGCTAAACCAGTCATAAATTTTGCGTCAACCATCAGCTGTCACTCGCAAAGTGATAAATCCATGCAGCTGAGTCATTATCAAAAGCTTTTCTTGGAAGAAAAAAAAACACTAAAATCCCAAGTACACTACCTGTCAATGAACAAACAACAAACATTACTAGAGGCTAGCTCGTAAACACAACAGAGCATTTAGCATCTGAGGAGACGGATGTTTCTCTGAGGTATTTGTGTTGAACAATTTTAATTAATGTCCATGTTGGTTCTTGTCTGGAAGCACGGTTGCCGCATGAACTTAGGTTGAGATCATGTGTCTGTGTTGCGTTTTCTACGTGCTGGGCTACCAGTGGGTGAAAGAAAAACTAAAACAATGCCTGTTTAGGGAGCACGGCTGTTGTTTGGGCCACTGATGAAAGAGCTGCTGCTAAACAGTTTCCTGTTTTCAGAGCTGAGAATAATTGATCAGTTTCTCTTCTGGCAGATATTTGGGTTAAGGAGATGTTCTTCCTAAAAACACTCGTAGCACAGATTTTTCACTGTTCTTACTGAAATTTAGGCTTTCAGACTTCGAAAGTTATTTAAGAAGAACTTTGATTGTCATTGCACACAAGTTACAACGAATTTTTGTTTGGTTGATAATATAAGGTTATTGATATAAAAATATAAATATACATATATAGACAATATAATCTATTTAATCTATAATATTGCACTATTTCAGATGACATTCAGTTCATTCTTGTTTAGATTTATCCATCGTTAATAACGGTTGCGTTTCCTGAATTAATGAAACTCACCTGCCTCTGTTGAGTAGGTAGTTGGTCATTACGTGTTCACGCTGCCAAAGCGATGATGAACCCAGACCACCTTCAGATGTAGTCATAGATCCGATTTCTCAAATGTGTCCTCAAGTGCATCCTGGCTGTGTTCACACCTGCTTCATGCTGGTCACCTGTGATCACATTCTCCAAGATGAATATTAATGCAAGTTCTGTGCAGGACCTTAGTCATACTGTGTTGAAAATATGCAAATATGGGAAGAACAATAACTGTCACTACTACTACTGCTACTACTACTACTATTACTATTAATCTATAAGTGGAAACTTTAATTGTATAGTGAACGGACAATGTTATTGATTTTAGTGTAAGGCGCGTTCTCTTCCTGCGTTTGTAATCAGACATATATCAAACTGCAAAGCGGCAACACCTCTGTCAGAGTCTAAATATGTATCGCGGCTGTGTAAGAGGAGGCGGCCTCGTTGGTACTACTGAAGCAAACACCGATAACTCAGGAATGTTTGTCTTATAGCTAATAACTCACCAGACTCTACAATACCTAAACCATCGCACTTTATTTACCGTCAGTTCAGATGCAAATAAGATGCAGATAAAACAGCACTTTTCGTATGTGTGTCTACATTTTTTTCCACAACTTGAACCCACAATCCTGCGTGGACTTGGAAATCAACCGACACTGCAACACAGTGTGGGGCATTGTGCGTTTTGTACTGACCTTTGTGGGCCACCACATTATTGTGCAGCTTTAATCAATTGCTAGTTTTAATGGAAAGGTCAACTGATGGTTTAATTTGAACCATTTCGCCTTTTGGAAACGGGCTAAAACAGTTGCAACGTGCAAAGCATTTCTCGAAATAGTTTCAGCAAATTTATTTAAAGCATCCAGAGTTCTTCTGACATCTTTAAGTCTCTCAGATTTTCAGACAAAGTTCAGACAGATGTTAACCATGGGGTATTCATTAACTATATGTGAAGGAGGTGAGTGTTTGCCATGATGTATACATACGCGACAGTATGCTGTTTTATTAGAGAGGATGTGTAATAAACGCGGAGGCTGGAGAGAAACATGGATGGATTAAAATTTTTGTCTCTTGAAAATTAAAAATGTTAAGTCTCCGCCAATAAAATCAAATTGTTTTCAGACTTTCAAATTTGAATTCTAGCTACAGTTTCTACACAGTCCAGTCAGTTATTCAACATGCACACACAGGAATGTTTGGTAAGGGCTCAGAGTCAGCTGGATTAAGATTTTTTTAGCCAAAAGTTGTGGATTTTATTGTGTTTTTTTTTTTCTTTTTTTTTTTTTTAATAAACAATCTGATTAACTGAGGGACTTTGCGTCGGTTAGCAGCCCATAAACAATGTACTGGGAGGAGTGTGTGCCGTGTAGGAAGGAAAAGTGCAGCGTTTGTTCAGGAAAAGCTGTTCTCCCCTGGAATCCCTGCTGTAGCACAGCTCTCCACTGGAAGGAAAGGGAGGGTCCCGCGGAGAATTGAGGGAAATGTTTGACGCAGCACAGAAAATTTGTTGCCATATATCTTGATGTCAGATCAGGATGTGTTATGTCGGCTGCAGTGAGAAACATTCTTTTGTCTCTTAATTCCCTGTCTGGAACCAGAGAGTGAGCTTATGTGTTGTCATAAATGTGCCACTGGAGGGCAGACTGCTGGCAAAAATGTTCCAGTTTATGAGGAAGTTGGGTGAAGGTGTAACAGGCCACAGATCTGGAATACTACACTAGTGTTATAAGGTTAATGGAAACAATGTAGCTTTGATATTTGTGTCATATAGGATTTACAATTGTGTTTTTTTTTTCCAGTATGAACAGGAAAATGCCATTCTGTGTAACACAAGATTTACTGTTTTAATAGAGCAAATGTGGTGTAATACTATAACCACAGAATACAGAGAGTAACAATATAAACTATAATGTTTTATTACAAACATCAGACAGTGATTTAAAATTTGGACCATTAATCAATACAGCATATAAGCAACCTGTGTTTTAAAGCTGCATATGACGTGAGTCTGTGAACTGCAGGGCACTGGGAGTTTTGACCTCTCTGAGAAGTTGGACGTGTGCAGCCTGTCGCCCGCTGTGTCATTCGCACCGTTTCATGGACATACTTCTATGAACAATAGCTGTAAGTGGTGACAAAAATACATTCCAAATCCCGTGACGACTTCATGATAAATGTCTTTCGTCATCTTATGAAGATTTAGCATTATGCTGTCTTATCCGTATGTTTTAGTTTGTTTACAGAGATTTAACTCATTAATAGGACTATTTATTCAGGACTGTCACCACTATATGAAAATCTTTGAGATTGCCACTTTAATGTGGTGTCAGGTAACTTGGATCTTGGTCCAGTTGTGTGTTGGACTGAATGCTTGTCATATCATGACTTCACATGGAAGTCCATCTTGCCAAGTGATGAATGTGTGGCTGATCAGACCAGCTGCAGAGCATTAAGACTTTGTGAGGAACTACTGGCAGCTTTGGTCATGTTTAAGTGGCACCACTAAGTGTAACATTTATTTGTGCATTTTCCTTACAACGATGGAAAGAACTGTCCATGGACGTGACACACTCTCTACCTAAGTAGCTGCCATTCCTTTCAAAGCTCTCTAGATGTATGTGGCCTGTGACGAATGGTTTGTCCCGTTGAACACAAAGCACTTGTCGCCCTTATTCAAACAGTTTTCACCGAAGAATCTGGTTAGTGCATGTACTTTGCAGCCATAGACTGTATATAAAAGTAGCACATCTGAACACAACGGCAAAACAACTGCTGCACAACTTCAACAAACAGCTGCAAAAGTTTCCTTCATTCATTCCAACTACCAGTTTACATTTGTGGGATGTAATTCTAATTATAAGTGTTTTGTTAAGTGTTTGAAATCAAATGAGTTGTTTTAATTGTTATTATTTTTATTTATTTCCCGTGGAGCTGTCTTTCCCGTGCTTGGTCTTTTGTGTACCTCCTGGTTTTCCGTAGCTCCTCTCGGTTGTGCTCTGTCTTCACTGTGTTGTGTTTCATTGTTGCGGGTAAGTTGTCTGCTGCGCTTTTTTAGTGTTTTCTTTTATAATTGAGCCATTAATGCTGTCTGCTTCGGTGCATATGAATAACTAGTAACGTAGCTACGCCACGCAGCTGTTCGGTGTTGTTTTGACCGTAAATTCAAGTTTTCTAGCGGTTTGAAAGTTAACTTTTTCGGCTGGTTTTGCGTTACGGCCAGTTGTTGTGTGTCACGTGACCGACGCAGGGCTGCCGACATTTTAGCATCTTCATATCTTGACGCATCATCAGTTATTTTAGGAGAGCGAAGGTCCAAAAAAAAACAACAACAACAATCGCTGCAGCCTTGCACGTATCTTATTTCTCTTCGCCGGGTATTTGTTATATTTTATTAAATGTTTTAACTTTTGTTGTCAGCCCACTCCATGCGTTTGTTTTTACCGCGACCACCAGGTGTCACTGTTTGACGCTGTGCCCATTGTTATTCTCACGGGGTTGAGATTTGTTGTCACTTACTGTAAAATAAGTGCGTTTCAGTTAATTTTTATGTGTGTACTTTGCGCTGAGAGCGTTTTGAAGCGTCCAAAATGTTTTTTTTAAGAGAGTATTTGTATCTATTTGACGGAAAGTTGTCATGTCTCAATGTGTGGCATTACTGAGGGAGCAGAGGTGCAAATGAGACAAATAAGAATTGTTTTGGTCAAATAAACTTTCCCTCTGTACCCTCTATTCAATACCGCTTCACAACTAATGTAGCTATGGCTAGGCAGCGAGTCAGTAAATTGAGTTTGCACATGTTGCTGAAAAGTTATTTCACAACTCTCTTGTTGCTGGTTGGCTACTTCTTTGTGTAAATCGCTCCATTCTTTGTTTTTGTTTTTCACCCTTTTACTTAGCAATGGACTGTGAAACTACTGAATTCAACAGTATAATTACTTTCTCCACTTTTTAAGTCAGATTCATGTGCAGTGGTATCAAAAGTTACTGTTTGGTCTCACAATATCCTCTATGACCACGCTTACTCAATTTGCCTGAGGAAAAACTATTTCCCCCTAAAAGATTGACAGGCTGCAGTGAGAGGACTGAAGGAGAAGTCCCCCTCCCATCCTGCCTTCAAAGGGAACTCTTGTGCTTGTCGACACAACATGGGAATCTGTGTTCACAAAAGTTTAAGTGGTAGCATCAGCCTTTAAGTTTAACCATTTAGCAAGCTTATGACCAGATAACCTAATGTAGGAAAGTACACAGTGAAAGTGTCAGGCCATTGGTAACATCAACTTTTTCCTCAAACATGGGCCATTGTTAAAAAGTTTTTTTGACCTAATTAAAATATTTTCCCCTTCCGCTCACTTTCTCCATTTATGAAAACATACACGAAAATCAGTGAACTTGTACTTCTCCCAAAACAAATAAACAAAAGAAATGCTAGCATGCACAGTTAACGTTTTACCTGCTTTGGATCACTGACCTGCGCTGCTTGTTAGCCCACGTTAGCTCCACCCACATGCAATACAGTACATTCACGACTGAAGACTCTCGTTATTTCATAATGTGACTAATCATGTAAAATGGAAAATTATATTCTCATAAACCCCAAGTGACATCGTCATGATACTTGTTTTAATCAACAAACAACGCAAAGCCTACAGGTTTGTTGTTGATGAATGTTGATGGGTCAACCAGGTGATAAACTACCCTTAATTCCCTCACATTTGGGTCAGGACTTTCCTGAGACAGTTTGCAAGAATTCAAAGATAAAAAATCGTTGTATTGAATTGTTATCGCTACTATGATGACACAGTTGCAGTTGTTTTCTCCCGGTCGGTGTAACTGGGCGTTCTCGAGAGCGTTTCCAGGTATAGAAGGCTCACAGTTGTTGAGCAGCGTTGCAGGAGCAGGCTATTTTCTGTCGGTCCTTGTCTATGTGCTGCGTGTCTGCTTTTTCTATTTTGGGTAACTGGCTCTTTAAGAGAACGGCACTCGGAGGTAACAGCTATGAGATCATCGGCTTGCGTCGTCATGGCAACAAAGGCTGTTGCAGCACTACTGAGAAATAAAATGGCTGGCGTGGTGTCGCTCTCCCTCCTCCTCCTCCTCCTCCTCCTCCTCCTCCTCCTCCTCCTCCTCCTCCTCCTCCTCCTTCTGCTCTTTCTTTTTGGGATCAGTGAACTGGAGCAGATTGGTTGTGACACCGTCCTGCCCTCTCCCTTTGCTCCTTATTCTTTCCCTCCAACCGTCCATTCACACTCCACACATGTGATTCATGGGAGTCTGCTTTTTGAGCGGGAGCTGCCACTCTGGACACAATTAAGGTTGATGCCTTGGACTTTTATTTATTTATTTATTTTTTTATTCTGTTACCGGCGTGTCCTGCACGGTTTGTTTACTGAAAAATCACACGAGAGAGACACAAATAAGCACCTTTTAAAAAACAAAAAAATTAGTTGGTTGTTGCTTTTGTCTTTGGAGTCCGGAGGGACACAAAAAGAGGAAGGGTGACGGTTAAAAGGGGCCCCTCGTCCTGACATCCAGCCAGATTTCTTTCTTCTTCCTCGGACATAATATGAGGATTGAATATTTAGTAGGCCTCTTCTTTTTTTTTTTCTTTTTTTTTTTCTTGTGTGTGTTTCTAGCTGTTGATATTTGCTCTCCTCTCTGCCTTATGTATGTCCCCCCTCTCTCTTGCTTCTCTCTCTCTCTCTCTCCCTCTCTCTCTCGCATCCTCTCTTCCCCTCCCCTCAGCCTCAATCACCCAGACACAGACGCATGCATGCTCACGCAGAATCGCGCGCAGCAGGCGGGTGCGCGCATACACATTCTCTCTGTCACACACACACACACACACACACACACACACACACACACACATATACACACACGCACTTCTACACACACATACACACATACTCACACACCCTTCCTGGAGGTGCTGGGAGCAGCTGCAGCATTAGCGTTGAAAGAGATTTGCCGTTGACTGGAGTTTGCATCCCCCCCTGTTAATGAATGGATGCTACGGCGATCGACTCGGGAGCTCCTTTCATTGGATTGCGGGAAACGGTGGATATCTATTCTTGAATTTATTTATTTATTTCTATGCTCTCCATTTTTTTCTCCCCACCCTCTGCTGGTGTGCTGTTGTCGAAAGGACGATGGGGTCTTGTGCTTGATCGGATAAAGATGGAGGTGAACGTGGCGTCTCCGGTGCTTGGCATACTACTGAGGTTTCACTGCCCGTTAGGGTGAATGGAGCTTTTATTTGTGGGTTTTTTCAAGCGGGCTCTTTTGTTTTACGGGGATCGGCCGAGCACTCCTGTGGTGAATTGAGCTATTGTCGAAGACTGGGCCTCGTAAGCTTTGAATCTTTGACCGTCCATCCATCCCCTCCCTTCCATCCTCTCATACCTTCCACTCGACAGGAACGAGCAGATCCCAAAAAACCCGTCCGCTGAAACCTTCCCCTCGCCGTCCTCCTTGCTTCCAATGCCCCATTTCCCTCATCTCTACCCCTGCCCCCCCACCTCTCTCCTGCTCCCTCCTCCCACATCAGAGTGGCTACGTAATGTGCCTCCCTACGCATGCAAATGGGGATGCTACAAATGGTGGCTGGGACTGATGTCGATGAAAGGGTGATGCCGCGCGCAATCACCTGCACCTCCGCCGCTACTGCCGTCACTCCAGATCAGCCTGGGAGAGCCCAGCAGCCGATGACAACCACCCACAGTGCGAACACAGTCGTTTGTAGCTTGCCCGTGGATGTAAATGAGACGCGTGTATGTGCGTGAAGGTGCACACTGGTTCCTGCCATGTCTGGTGTGTGATCGCTCTAGCGGGACGTTCTTACTGATGCGGGGGAGGCACTGAGCCTGAGGTTGGTCGACCTCCCCCTGCACACACCCCCTTCCCCACCTCCCTCCTTCCTTCCTTCCCCCGTCCTCCCCCTTTTTCCACCACTCCCCCCCTCCCTCCCCCACCACCCCCCCCACCCCACACACCCCCTCGTACACCCAGAAGCCTCCGGGGGGTGAAGGCCACCTGGTAAAGGGGTCACAATGAAGAAGAACCGCAGCAGCAATCTGCGGCGGGCCTGGCCCAGCTCGGAGCTTAGCGAACGGCCGCTGGAGCACAGTCTCTCCCGTAGCGAGAAAGACATCCGTGTGCAGAAGCATCTTCCTCCTCCTCCTCCTCCTCATTTCTCTCCGTCCCCGCCAAGTTATCGTGCGCCAGGTGAGTCTGACACTCCCACCAGCAGACGCTCCACCCTCTCTACGCACATCCGCTCAGAGTTTGTAAAAAAGACGCCGTTTGACTCGGAGCCAGAAAAGCAGACGACGATTTATTGTTAACCCGGAAACGTATTCACGTGTCCCCTCTTTTCCTCGCTTTTCCTATGCGGACGTAGAACCAAAAAATTATATATTTTTCAGTTATTTAATGAAAAGCCTTTCTATATTTTAGACTGTGTGGTTCCAAATCTGTGTAGCGTTCCCTGACATATTCACCATTTTATTTGCAGTAACCCGTCTGCATTTAAAATGTGGATAAACGCAAATATATTTCGACATTTTTCTACATTTGAATGTTTTAATGGCGTGTCTGGATGCTGGAAGGGGCACCGGCTGTAGGATTGCATCACCTTTGTACTTTAATTTGTGACAGATTCTTATTTTGTATTTGCTCAGTCATGAAATATTCAAATGGGATCCTTTCTGTCCCTGTTATTATAAAGATTTGCTTAATTATCTGCCCTCTCTGGCTAAAGCATGAGATGCTATAAAAGTGAAGGGCAAGGTGACTTTCTTTAGTGCAGATTCGCTGGCAGATCCGGATTTTCTTGTAATTACTGGAATCCAAGAAAAGCTTTGCATACATGGCCACATAAGACTTAGGGGGGTGTGATACTAAGCAGAGATAACGTCATCGTGTTGCTTAACTGACCATTCAGCAGAGAGTGCTGAGGAGGCAGAGCCCTGCTCACATTTTCAGCTCAGGTAAAGGGAGCATGGAGAGCGAATGAAGAGGAATCCGTGATCAATAACATTGAATCTGCTGTTTAGCCGTGAACACAAGGAAGCATGATGTCAAATAATTAAATATAGAAGGTCAGATGCTGGAGTTTTGGGCATCGCATCGCGTGTTCATACGTCGATCTCTTGATTTAGGTCAGAGGACAGGGTCACTACAGCACAGATGCTGCAGCGGTGGATGTTGCTTTACAACCTTTCAGCAGCACAGATGTTTGCTCTCTGAGGGGCTTGAAGCCGGGCCGTCTGGTTGTAGGATGATCTCAATACTCGCTGCTGCTGCTGATGCTGAGAGCAAAGCCAGCTTAAAGCAACAGTAAATTTCCGTGTTAGCCCTCACTTTGGTACCGAACCCGTTTCTGTTTGGTCACAATTCAGATATGCAGATTTTGACATACTTCAAATGTGGCGCATTCTTCTTTTTTTCTCTGTCTGTCATGACACGAATCCGCTAGCCGGGTTGTAAAGGCTCAGGTGATCTCACGCTCACACTACGTTTGCTGCAGCGGCTGCCTCGCTTTGCTAACCTACGAGAAACAGGAGGAGCGAGAGGCTAAGGAAGCACAGAGAGGAGGGGTGGAGTCGTTCCAAGCAGCGTAGACACTGCTGCTGTTTGACCATTACATCATAGCTTCACACGCTGCGCCTGCTGTTCATTCATGATCTAACAGTTGTGCTTGTGCCTCCTCCTCCTCCTCCTCCTCCTTCTCCTCCTCCTCCTGCAGGTGACGTGTCTCCGATCAGTATGTCACCTATCAGCCAGTCACAGTTTATCCCGCTGGGGGAGATCTTGTGTTTGGCCATCTCTTCTATGAACTCTGCCCACAAGCCTGTCAACCAGGAGGCACTGGTGGAGCACCTCACTGCCAGCTTCCCAGGTACGCCTTCTCACCTCAGTCCTAAAATGGGACAGCGCTTATACTTAAAATCAAATCAAGGGTTTCTTTGCACATGTTATGTGGCACGTATGATGTAAAAATAACAAGAATTCAATGTGCTAATCTATATCTAAAGCTGGTTTAGGTGTGTAATCGGGGTAATAGGCTGGTCTGTTGTCTTTTACTTTTGAATTCGTTGACCTTTCATTAAACTCTTCAAGCAAAAGATTTCAAGCACATGCTTTTATGTCATGTTCAAATCTGTGATCTCACTGAACACTTATAGATTTAGGAAATACTAATTAAGAATCATAAAGAATTAAGCATCTTTACAGCCATTATGAGAACATTTTGCAGAGACTGACGGCTTAAAAGCACACATATAATACACTGACACTTAAATAAAACACTTGTGAAAAACACTTTTGGAAAAGAAGAAAAATATTTACAGAGAAACGGGACTTAGTACAAGTCCCAGTCTGTGAAATGTAGTGAGTGTGATTGTCTTCTAGTAGAGGACTGATGGTGTGTTTGACCATCATAATAATAATACACTACAAAAAGGAATTTCAAGAAAGCAACAAATCCTTGAATCAAAGAAATATATCTCACATTTTGTTCAGACACAAGAACTTTGTGCTTATTTTAAGAATTTTTGTCAAGCGCAAAAAGCTTCACCCATTATTTTTCTTTCTTAATACAAGATGGTTTGATTGAATATGAGAATATCATGCTTCTTTCTAGTAATGCTGTTTTTGCATTGTATATCAACAGGAAACCATACGGTTAAAACCATAGACCTTTGTCACAGTAGGAAAACCACAACAAATATTTTAATAACTGATAAATCGTTTAAATATGAAAAATGATGTCTGTAGGTTCGACAACATGATAGTTTTGTTCATGTTGTGTTACTGAAGGTTAGACATACCCTGGTCAAATGAAACAAACGATCTTAAGAAGACACTTAAGCTCTGCCAATTGACAAAAAATATTCATAAATTGTGATGAAACAAGTCTAAAATATACTGAAACATGGTTGGTGTACTGTCTCGTCTTCTCCTACTGTTTATTTTATGAGACACTGTTTAAGGAGACATTATTTATGATTTTATATTGTGGACAATCCAGCCAGACCATGATTAATTTTTAAGTGTGGTAAGGGTGACAATAGCAGAGGAAGCATTGAAAGTGTTCGTTTAAGTTTAATCAGTGCTGTTGTCAGTTAGATTTGATGGGAAGCATGTCCTCCACATTCAGCTGTAATCTATACAGTGTCTATCTGGAAAGGATTTGAACATATAGGTTGCATCATTTCTGTGCTTAAAAACTGGCACTGGGATGATGTAATGTCAGGCAACACAAGGTCTAGACAAAGGTTATAAGTGGCGTTGTGTTAAAACAGACTACTTTCAGTTATTTATTAAAGGTTTCATCCAGCCAGTTGTATTTGGGCTATTCTCACAAGGCATCTGGAAATTGTACTAATTTGTTAATTTTTAGTGCTTTTGACTTGAAAACATATTGGTATAGTAGTTGGAGTACAAGGCATTCCCTAAAAAACATCTTGATCCGTGTTTTGGCAATAAATTGGAAAATGGGAACAAAATGAGCACATGCTTACAATAACTTGGTTAAATGCTTTTTTTTTTGTAATTGAAATTATTAAATGATTATTAAAGAAGTAAAACAAAAAAAAAAAGACCACATGTTAATCTCTTCTGGCTTTGTTTAAACAAGCTATTTTCTTTTCTTTATGATTTCATTTTTATGGCGCCAATATCGATCTAAATTGTCTTGAGAGAGTTTGGAGAAACATTAAAGTGACAGTGGCAGGGGGAAAAACTTCCTTGTAACAGGAAGAAACCTTGAGCAGAACCCAGCTGGTATGAGAGGGGACCCATCCGCTTGAGGCTGAAAGAGAAAGAAATAAAAGGAGGGAGGACAGGAGGAGTTCAGAGCTGCAGAATAAATATATCTATGCATCTGGACCAAACATATATGCAGCATATATGATACAAACAGGATGTATGATACAAAAGAGATTAATCATTGAATGGATAGAGCCAGTATTCAGAGTATTGTGGAAAGATTATGAGCACACTTTATACCGACTAAATTGTTGTTCCAAAAATAAACAAGTGCACAGGGCTGATTTTAAATATTTGATGCTAAAAAGGAATCTGCACTAAATGATCATTGAAAGGTTGGATACAGTCCATGCAATGTGATGCTACAGCAAGAGTTTTATTTGTTTGGATTTGTTTTCCTTAAAGAACTATAATGCATAGTTTAAGGGGGAACTATTTTGAGGCTAAACGGTATTTACTGTTTCATAAGCAGTTTTATAAATGAATTAAGTCCCTATCACTTTTGTTCTTTTAAAGTTACATTTTTTTTTATCCATCTTTGTTTAACAGCATGTGACATCTCTCTCTATATATTTGTAAAGTAAATTGATCACTTTCAGCCAGTACTTACTTACTTAACAATTTAAGATCTGAACATCCACCTGCGCATAAAAAAAAAAAGTAGTATTGTAGTATTTGAATTACTGTAACTCATGGATAGTTGCGGTGCGACCGGGGAATCCCAATAAGAGAGAGTTGTTTGGAGGAATTTGATGGTAAAAACGAAGTTAGTTCTACCCTTGAGATGTCACGAAGGTCTTCCAGACAAAAGCACAATTTCCCAGGCAAACTTTGAATTTTGTCAACAGCACAAACCATTGTGAGTTACAGTTATTCAAATGCAGTGTGCTTTAACGGATCGCCAGCGATCCATTCAGCCTATAAACAGTTAATATCTACACACATAGAAATCTCTCTTCCTCAGTCATGATCTGTTCCTTTCAAATTTTAAACTGTGTTTTACTACAGATTGTCCCAAGGCTGCAACATTTTATTTGAGCTGTTAAATACAAAATGATATTCTTTCTTCTTCTTTTTCTTCTTCTTTTTTTGAAAAAGAGGTGCTTCAACTAGGTCTAATTTGTGTTTCCTGCAGGTGTGCCTACACCCAGCTCAGAGGTTCTGCGACATACCCTGAACATGCTGGTACGAGAGAGGAAGATCTACCCAACTCCAGAGGGCTACTTCATCGTCACTCCCCAGACGTACTTTATCACTCCTTCCCTCATCAGATCAAACAGCAAGTGGTATCACCTGGATGATCGGCTGCCAGAGCGCCAACAGCAGCAGCAGCAGCAGCAACAACAACAGCAGCAGCAACAACAACAACAACAACAACAACAGCAGCAGCAGCAACAACCTCAGCATTGTACTTCACCTCAGTCTGGCAACGTCACCCCATCCACACCTGGCTGCCTGAGAGAGAGGCCTCGCAAGAATCACAATGACTCATACAATTCTTATCGCGAAGACCCGTCCAAACTTCACGCCTCTGCGCTCCAAAGTAAGTCACCAAAGGAGCACAGGGGAGATTCCTATCAGAGTAAGTCACCCAAGGATCACAATGGCGGGGATCCTCCACCCAGCACATCGGCCAAGGAGCACCGAGGAGAGCCGCCGTCATATCCCTATCCCCCGGCTCCCACCTCCCCTCCTGTCCAACAACCGCCGCCTCAAGACACCGCTGATAAGAACAAAAGCATCACTTCTTTCCCTTATAAAACTGACACTCTGACCAAAAAGAAAGAAGGGAGTGGTGGCAGTGGGAGTGGTGAGAAGCAATCTAAAAGGTTTGGACTTAGGCTGTTCAGACTGAGCTTCAAGAAGGACAAAATGAGGCAGCTGGCCACCTTCTCAGCCCAGTTCCCCCCGGAGGAGTGGCCTCTTCGTGACGAGGATGTGCCGACCACGCCCATTCCACGCGAGGTGGAGATGGAGATAATTCGCCGGATCAACCCTGATCTAACAGTGGAGAATGTCGCGAGGCACACGGCTGTGATGAAGAGGCTGGAGGAAGAGCGTACGCAGAAGAACAAGGCGGGGTCTTCGGCCCAGCACAGTGCACGCAGCAGGAGGGGCAGAGGCCACCGCAGGGCTCCTCACGGCAAGTCCCGCTCTCATAGCAAACCCCGGACCTCCAGGGGAGACCCATCCGAGGGTTCAAACTGGGATCTCGTGTTCATGGAAAGGGATTACCGCTTCTTTAGCCACTCATTAGTTCGCTCGCCTCGGGAGGCAATGTACACGTTGGAGCGCAGGCGAAGCGGAGGCGCAACGTACCTGGTACACAGCAACCCCAACATCACTGAATCGTACTGCCCTGTTACCCCTGAGTGGGACGTGTCTGGGGAGCTAGCCAAGAGACGGACGGAGATGCCCTTCCCCGAGCCTTCGCGCGGAACATGCCAGTCCAGAGTGCAAAGGAGTCACAGTCACAATCAGGACAGGAAGTCTCGTCACGAGAGGTCAGATCAAGCTAAGGAGCGATCCCGGTCCATGGACAACTCTCTCAAGGGTCCGTCGCTGGGCGCACCAGAAGACTTTGAGCCCAGTCTGGAGGAACGTAGTCATTACTACACGGACGATGGCACCCTGCGAGCCACGCAGAAGTCCTCCCACTACTCAAGGATCATGTTCTCTGCTGCTAAGTTCCACTCTGATTTTAATGTGCCTGATTTGGGGAAAGGGAGTTTGGACGAGTCAAGGATCCGGAGTACGATAGAGAGGAACAAAAGCAGAGACAGCTTGCCAACGTACAATGAGCTGATGGGACTTTCTCCTAAGCCCTCAACAGATGAGTACTTCCAGTGCAATACGTCAAATGAAACAATCCTAACTGCCCCTTCGCCTCAGGCAAAATCAGAATATGACACATTAACCTCATCAGGGGGACTCCGAAAGGGCTCTCCGGCTGACCGCCAAACGCCTCACCTCACCTCTCCTCATACGATGGAGTACAAAGAGGACTTGTCGGCAGCAAAGGGACAGAATGGCTCAGCGCGACTGACGCCAAGCCAGACGCCGGAGCCGGCGCAAAATGCCCGTTTGACACCGCACCAACACAATGTAGATCCTGGAGGGGGAGGAGGAGGTGGTATGGTGATCAAGAGGAAAGAAATCTTCAGCAAGGACACTTTGTTCAAACCTCCACACAATGCCTTGTCCACTGGCTACGTGGACAGCAGCTACACCAAGTCCGGCACATTGCGGAAAGCCTCACATGCCAAATCAACAGAGGCCCTAGACAATCCTGAGCCCCAGCAGCCTTCCAATTCAGCCACTTCCTCAGCGTCACCCGCAGTTTTACAGGGCTGCCTAGAGCCAACAGTCCCCTCTGCCTCCTTCGACTACTATAACGTGTCAGATGATGAGGAAGAAGAAGAGGCAGAGGAGGACTCGCACAAAGAGTTGGCGACGGCAGAGGACAGCAAAGACCATGGGGAAGGGGGTGGTAACGGCGGAGGCAGCGGTGGTGTTGGGGAGGGAACCATGCAGTGGCTCCTGGAACGGAAGAAGGACCATGATCTGCAGCGGAAACTGGAGACCAATCTGACCTTACTCAGCCCCAAGGAGACGGAGAACAGCAGCAGCCAGAAGTCAGCCCACTCTGCCCGTTTGGACAGCATGGACAGCAGCAGTGTCACAGTGGACAGTGGATTCAACTCCCCCAGGTATGTCCTAGAGTGAACTTCGTGTAACTTCACCTGCCTGTGTGGTTTAGATATTGAAGTGACGTCCTTGGGCTCCTGATGTGGAAAATCAGCTTTAGTTGTGGTCACGTATGACATGACACCCAAAGATTAGTGAATGAATTAACTCTTTTTACTCCTCAAAACTAAGTGAATGACTGATTTCGTGTTATTATTATTGCTATTATTGACAAACTAATGTCTACTGGCCTTCTTATCAGCGTTATGTGTCACAAAGGAGGATAGAGGATAGTTGTAACAATGTCCATGGTTCAAATGGACACTGTTTCCAGTCTACCCATCTTTGCTAGGGAAGCAACAGTCTCCTGCTTCTGTATTTGTCCATTAATTATTGTGAAAAGCCAAACCCATCAAAAGCCAGACATTCAATATATTGTTTTACGCTCAAACTGTGTTTCACCGCTTCAGTCCTGAACTTTTGTGTGAAACACACTCCAAGGTTTGTAATTGTTTTAACCAAAGTGTGTCCAGATTGGGTTTGATTTACAGTTTCTGTCCCATTTCAGTAAAAACATGAAATAACTTCTATCACCCTCAGTTTCATGAAGCTTAATAATATATCTACTAAGAATTTATTACATTCATTGTGTTGGTAGCTTTTACTCGAATGTTAATCAGTCAGTCCCATTGAGTTGTGCCATTGTTTTGTCATTATTTTAATTTTGAATCTTTTCCACTTAAAAATCCAGACCTATAAGAAGTAAATGATCCATGAATTCATATAAATTTGGGCATAATTAATACTTTTTTACATTTGCATCAGTTCCCAACATCTGTTTGTTTGTCAGGGTCTTGCTGTGAAACATGAAACTTATTTATAATGTGCTTTTAAAGACGTATTCCACCAATTTAATACTGATAGAAACAAAAAGACAGAAGTAAATATCTAAAACCAGAACATCAGTGACTCGGACTCTTGACTGTCCTAACTACTTTCTGCAGAGTGTGGGTGAAGTTCTAGATGTAAAACCTCCCACAATGCAATGGAGTCCCTCCCCTTATCATATTAAACAAATATAATAAAGTACATGATTTGTCTCCCACCATTGGCTGACTATTTTTCTAATGTCCTGCGATGGTCACTAGAAGGCACGGGGCCCTCTCCTACCTGTTATAAACCCTCGTCTTCCTTGTCTTTAACTCTGTCAGAGAGAAGAGAAATGATCATCTAATAGATAAAGATAAAAACAATGTTTTTGAACTGCTCCTTTAAATCTAATCATCTCCTCCAGAGAAAGTGTAGATGTAGTTATTAGAATAAATATCAAGACAAATTAATCATTATTGTTACTTATGTAACATACTAAACGTGGGCAACATTTTGATATGTTATGTTTTTACCTCCTCACATGAAACCTGGCTCCATAAATCCACTTTCTTTGATTTTTATGACCTTTATTTATTTATCTTTTGGGATCAATGACATAAGAAGCTTTGGCACCATTTTAAAAGCATCTTATAGCGAAACATTTTCTTTTCCTCAAAGAAATTCATCCTCTGTCTGCAAAACGTTCTCTCTCCTTTGTATTGCATTGTGATGTCTTTCTCAGAAACACTGTAATGTTCCCAACGACCTGATGCCGTGTTGTTCTCGTTTTGTGCAGGACACGTGAAAGCCTTGCATCCAACACATCCAGCATAGTGGAAAGCAATAGACGGCAGAATCCAGCGCTGAGCCCAGGACACATTGGCACCAGTAGTATCGGACTGCCATTCAGTTTTCGCGCCATCCCAGAGCCCCCCACCACACAGCCTGAGAAACTCCAGAAGTCATCGAACTGCCTGGCCTCCATCACCAGCGTCTGACGGGCAGCACGGACTGAGACCTTGAAGGTGGTGGAGGCGAGAGGAAGTGAGCGGTTTCACCACTTTTCACCCTCACTTTCCTCGACCTATACACACATTAACACTCACACGCGTACATCTTCAGACTCCTGAGAATCCATTTACTGGGACTGTTATAAAAACAGGCATGGCTTCAAGAGACTGTTCCCACAGCTTCAAGAACTTAACTGCAAAAAAGAAGAAGAAGAAGAAATACTACAGAATATCAAGACCACTGGAGGTGAAGAAACCTACCTGAAGTACTCGGTGACATGGACTCTAGTTTGGCTTATATCAAGATTCTTGATTATTGGTATTGGAAAGTAGTAGACTATAGGATTCAAGTTACATTTGGAAATATCAAAAAAAAAAAAACTTTTTATATTGCTTAACAATACATGTCCAACTAAATGTTCTCCTTCCTGAAATAGCGTCAAGTTCTTCAGGACGATTTAATGTATCAGCACAATGTCGAGATAATAAAAGTTGATCCTGAGAACAACGAGTGAAAGATATAAAAACATAAATCAGCCCAGATTTGTGTACCACAATGCAAATGATGTATGTATACTCCATACTTTTGATATCCTAATTATTATAATGGTGGTATTAAAGATGCTATGTGACCAAAGTGATGTTTTGGGTAAAATGAGCCGCACCTTCTCCACCTGCAAACAGAAAATCACAGAGGAGTGACACCTTTGAGGTTCATTTATTATCATCTAGTATCTTTGGTGGATATCATATGGTCGTCTTCGTCCTTGTCTGAGAAACGTTACGTTGTGTCCTAAGGGCTTGGAGGACTTCACTTTGATTTTGGCTTTAGAAGCTCATCTCATCTTCCAGACGGCTAAATCCTTCACTAGGGTCGTGGGAGGTTACTGGAGCCTATCCCAGCTGGCATCGGCCAGGTACAGCCTGGACAGGTCGCCAGCCTATCGCAGGGCTAACACATAGACACACACTCACACCCAGGGTTAATTTAGAGTCACCAATTAGCCTAACGAGCACATCTTTGGAGGAGGGAGGAAGCTGGAGTATCCGGAGAGAACACAGGGAGAACATGCAAACTCCACCGAGAAAGATCCCAAGCTGGACTGGAACCCGGACCTTCTCACTGGGAGGCTACTGGCTTTAGAAGCTAGTGTTGCCAAAACAGTGTGGCCACATTTGTTTTAGTAGCTTTTCATGTGCTTTTAGCAGCAGATGGTGTCTTCTGATGGGTTTTCAGTTTATGTGCCCTAAAAAAATGCATAAATTAAGAGGAATTTAATCTAAGGTTCCTGAATTCTGAAGAGTTTGTGTAAATGTTGAACATTGGACAAGACGTGATGCAACATGGGAAGTGTAGGCAGAATTCTGCAGTAGCCTTGGCTCATGATGCAACTGTTTTATTAGGTAATAGTTCTTACTGAAATTAGAGTTGATCAATCGTGTGGCCAACTGACGTCAGATTAATAAGCACAAATGTTTTCGTGGTTGTGATCATTAATCATCACTTACTTCAAGCGGAAGTGGCAAAACCCAGTTTTAGCACCTCAGATGTGACTTTTTCTTGCTTTTCTTGGGATCACAGATAGGCTTTTGGAAGCTACCAAGGGCCTTTTTCTAGCTGCTCACATTCTGCTGACCAAATAATAATAAATTCACATGATGCACTGAGGGAATAGACAGCAACTGAATGAGAGGACTAAAGAGGTACAGCTGCTCCAACTGCAACAAACTCAACAGTCTCGGAGATTTCTTTTATATATTTATGTATATACACACATTTAAGGGTTTCTGATGAAGCTACAACCATCGTGCTCTCCATCCAGGCTCTTGAGATTCTGTTTGAAAATATGTATAAATGACTCATGAACCCGAAAATATCCGCTGACGAGGCTGTGAACGGGGGCGCGCCGTCAGGACGGGCAAACCAAGCAACTGTTTCAGGCCTTCTGGAAAAACAGATGAGGAGTCCCCGTGTGGCTGCCGTATTTAGCGATGACCACCATAACCCCACTTAAACCTATGATGGCCGTACACCTAATAGTCCACATCCAAACCCGTGAATAGCACGAGAGGGAGCCTTTCATGTGGACTGGGCCTCTGTGATGAGACGTTTTCACTCTCGAAACATTTATTATTTTAAGAAAACTTAACAAACACATCTATGCAGAATGACTATAGCTGTTGCAGCCTTTCATAATTTGGCAAGAAAAACAAATAATGTGCTCCCTGTAGGTGCACTTGAAGTGTAAAAGTCTGAAAAGCCTTGCATTAGTTTCAAGAATTATTTGTTGGTGCGATAAAAACAGATGCAGATCCTAACCAGGTTTAAGATTCTTTAAATAAAATGTGATTTTTATTGTTAGTCCTACACTAATCTGCATCTGCGTTAATGTAAAGAAGTAGTGTCTAAAAAGATACACAATGCTTGAACTGTAGATGGAGACAAACTCACCAAATGTTAGCAACATTTAGAAGCCACCATGTCAAGCTGACCCGGTCCTTCAGCGTATCCTTTCAGGTCACAACAGAGCCCACGACCAAAAGTCTCACACCGCGTATAATATAATTCACAGCAATGTGTTGTCTGTAAAAGGCACGATATTTCACATCCCTTCACTCACTATTGGACTGAGAGAAGCTCCTGTTCACCCTCTCCTGGAGGGAGGGGGGGTTTGAAGCTCCATTTCAGAGCACTGACCTTTGAAAAGCTCAGGCCTGGCGCCCTCTAGTGGTTTTCCGGCGCTGTGACAGTGACAACAGAGCTGCGTGTGCCACTGGATGTGCGACAACCGAAGCGCGTCAAACGTGTCTTAAAGGTAGGTGGTCTCTGTTCTTATAATAATGCTTGTGCATTATTATAAGAACAGTTTATATACTTTAGTCAGTCAAACCATCCTCCTTCTTCTTTTTCTGAGACTGACACTTGCGTAGGCTAAAAACACATCTCTTTAATCTGTCTTTTATGTCACAGTCTTATTTTATTTTACATTTTTTTATTCTTTCATTTATATTTACTTATTTATTTACTTACTATTTTTTATTGCTACCTTCATTTCGAGCGTTTCTATATTTTATTCTGCATTTTATTCCGTACTATTTTTAATGTTCTTATATCATGCTATGTGTTCACATTTTTATTTATTTATATTGATCTTTTATTATTTTATCTTTTTACGCTGTGCATTAGTCTCTTTTAATGGCACTCACTTGTTCTGAAAGGTGCTATAGAAACAAAATTTGATTGATTAATTGACTGATTAACAGAAATATACAGGTGGCTCTCTCCATCCCCACAGGCAGAAGAAGTAGCAGATGATAAGTGATATGAGTAATATCTACCATAAAAAATAAATAAATAAATAACTGTTTCATTCAGATTATCACAAAGGGAAACAGCAGAATTCAGTTTATGGGTTAATAACTGGCCCTTAAAGTAGTTTCATCAAAGCACAAAGAAACGGCACATGAAACACATGAAGCAGACGTGTAGTTTGAACCTGTTTGTATTTTAATGACTGATGCGAGGACGTCTTGTCAGAGTCTCTGAATTACACAGAGGAGGCGGGATGATAAAAACAAAGACTACAGTGGATCAGGGTCACCTGGAGCTTGGCACGTACAGCGATGAATGATTCAACTTAAACACATACGACTTACAGACACGCACGCACACACATCTATAGTCACCTACGACACACACGTACATACACATTTGCATTTAACACAGACGACGACCTTTATGCAGCTGACAGTCCTCTCTGCAGCTCTCCATCTCTCTTTTCTGCTTCTCTTTTAAAAATACACAGAAAAGAACGGGGGAAAAATAATAATAATAAAATGCAATAAAACATGAGCTGTGTCTTTTTTTTTGTCGGGGACGGTTAAGTGTGTGTGCAAGTCTCTCTGAGAGCAGCTACAAAAAAAAAAGACACACGCATGCGCTGCAAACGCTCTATCTCACACTTCCCATGTTTTTCTTTTTCTTCTTTTTTTTTGTCACAATAAAACCATTCAAATCAAATAATGCTGCCAAGAAACCTCAAAAACACTCGGCCGACACAAGACACCCGTGCGAGAGCAAAGGAGCGACCTCCGATAGCATACATTTGGTTCTAAGGCAATATTGTAGTTCCACAGGACTAGTGCTGTCGACGCAGTCTCCATTTGAAAACCTTCATCCAGTCATTCAGTGTATTCATTTATTCTTTTAATTTTAGCACCATGGGAGTCTCTCCTTCCGTCGCTCGCTTCCAACAGACGCCTGTGAAAAATATTCCCTTCTGACATCCACTGAAAAGAAAAAAAAAAAAAGAAGAGGAAACATCCACGAAAGTTGATCGTTTTTTTGTCACAAGGTGGTACGAACACTCACAACATAACGCAAGGCTTAACATTAACATCACAGATCGATAGGAAAGTTTTTATTCTTATTTTCTCTCCGTTCCACGATGGTTGCCTGCATAAGCTTTAAGCAAAAAAAACAAAATAAGGGGGGCGAAGGACGGACTCGAGCCGTTTGCTCTTTTTCTCCACACTCCACTCGGTTACATACACACACACACATGCGCGCACGCACACACACACACGGTAAACACGATGGGTTTTTATAATACAAAGACATGAAATAAAATAATCTGCAGCCGTTCTGAGCTGGGAAACAAGAGTCCAGATCCCAGGCATCAAAGGCAATAAAAATGTCTTGTCAGCAGTTTTTTTTTTCTTTTCTATTTTTTTTTTTTTGGTGAGTGACTGTGGGTGAAAGAAAAGCAGCCGTCTGATCACAGTAAGTCACACAGTTCAAGGATCGGGGAGTCAGGAAAGACTCCCTTTTTTTGGATGCACTATTTTTTTTTTTTTTTTTAACATCCACAGTTTGTAGTTCTGAGTGTGAATCTAGTGGGTGTGGGTGCTTGTAGTCTTTTTGTGCAACCATGACTGTCTCCGTAAACTGATATGAATCTCCCGCAGAGTCTTTGTGCACTGGACGTTGGCAGCTTGACGTGCAGCCGTTATAAAAAAAACAAAACAAAAAAACAAAACCTCCAGAATAATTCCCCACATTTGTTGGTATCTCGTTGCGCCTTCCCCGTCCCATCTCAGAGTGCGATGACCGGCGTGCAGCCGCAGAGGGAGACAAATATTCGCGAGAGAATGGCCTCCCTCCGGCTGTCCGCGGACAGTCCGAGAGGAGGGGATGAGCTGGACTTTTCTCGTTGCCATGGTGAAGGTCGGGGGTAACAGTGGCGGGGCTGCACAGAGGTCAGAGGTCTGAAGTTACTTCCTGGTGTGAAGGTTCTCCTGGAACTTGGTGCTCGTGTAGCGGATGTGGAAGCCCTTCTTGCTGATTGTGTCGTCGCTGTGGAAACGGATCAACATAGTGTCCCCCGGCGAGTAAATCCCCTCCCTGGGCTGAGAGAGGGGAGACAGAGAGACGCATGAAGCAGCTCCTCAGACGTTCAGCTCATCTACCGTAGTACTTAACGTTAGGTATCGATAGGTGTTTTGGTATCGATCCAATACCGATACTGACACTTTTTACTTGAAATGTCATTATCACATTGACCAATAATAATAATATATACATAAATTTAGCATATTTTCAATATTTTTTCATATTTGTGTTAACAATTAATAATACCTTATTTGCACTATTTCGTATATACTTGTGTTTTTGCACTGAAATGAGAAGCGCTCCAATCTCGTTATAGAGACCATTCTATTCTATTCTATTCTATTCTATTCTATTCTATTCTATTCTATTGTAGTTTTGGGGGGAAAAAGTCAGTGCAAAATAAAAAAAGGAACAATGTAAACAACCCAACAGCAATGGAAAATAAAGTCAGTTGAGCGCAACAAGTAAACTAAAGGATCTCTTCTGATCTCTTCATTTCAACAACGGCATCAGTTCCAGCTGTGCGGTGCAGCTGTGATGCTAGAATATAACCAGACTCTGCTCAAATCCCACCTTTTGCTAAAGTTGGGAACGAGAAAAGCTCCTGGCACACACGGACTTGAAGAAAAGTTGTGTTCGCATGAAATCCGTGAGGAGTAAATTGCTGGACGTATAGAAGAGAAACTATAACGAAAGTATCGATCTCATCAATCGATACGATACGATACGATATACGATACTGGCCTTGGTGATTTAGCACAGTTTACTACAGGTGAGCTGTAGGAGCACACTAGTAAGGTCAGGCTTTACCACAGAGTGACTTTTATTTGCACACTGTCCAATATGTGCTAACAACATTGTTAGCTACACTTAACACTTGCTTCAAAGACAGTGTGGTTCATTTATCTGACTGGTTGAATTTAGCTGATGAACTGAAGGTTCGTCCGATCAAAACCGGCCGAGGATTCTTGACTTTCTACCAATTCATCTGATATTAACGTCAGTGTTTTGTCTTCACCGTTCGCTGGCGCGTCTTCTGTGACACAGGATAATAAGATGATAAATTAAGATATATACTGTACCTTCAGCACTACGGTATCAGAGACAAACGATTAGATGTCGTCTTTAAATAACTTTTAAGATTTGCCAAGTTGTTTCTTAGTTTTTAGAGAAAACGAGAATTGTTTTAAATTATTATCAGTGTGTAAATCAGTGACGTCACTGGTTTATCCTCGAATCTCTGTGTGTTCTGGTAAGTCAGGGGCAAACTATTAAACTCTCACTGCCATGTTCACTGTCTGTTCACTGTAAAAACATTCCCAATAAAAAAAAGGTTAAGTGTAAAAAATAAATTAATGGAAATGAACAGCTGTCTGGTACAAAATAATCAACTTAAACTATCGAATACATTAAAAAAACACTGTACAGTAACATGAAGGAAACACGGAGTCTTACCCCGGAACCGCAGAAGCGTCCCAGTCGGTGAGAGTTGGCGTCATATCCGTTGTACAGCTCGATGTAATCATACCCGCAGTCGGCCTCCTCCTCCACCTCGAACGTTATGAAGCTGAGCTCGATGCCGTAGCCCTGCTCTGCCATCAGCAGCCACTCGCAGTCGGTGTGACCCGGGTAATTGTTGTCTCCAAACTGGGAGTGAGAGTAGAGGTTCTTCTGACGGGCGTCTGCTTTGAGACGACCTCCACACTCTGAAGAAACACAGGTGACAGAAGTGAAAATAAAGAGGCGGTTAATCAATTCAACTAAAGTATATTTTTTTTTGAAGGATGTATGTGCTGTTATGAACCACTAGAGGGGGGTATTACTCCTAAAAACCACTCGGACTTCTGTAACTCGGAGCTGGTCCCTCTGAGTGATGCTCTTCTTCACAGACATAAAAACTCACAAAAGCGTCGCACAAGCTGACTTTAAATGACGAATTATCATAACACAAGGTAAATGCTGAAATTTTATTTTCACACAGACACACACCTGTGGAGTGCGTAGCCTGGAAACCCTTCCTTTGCACCGAGGCGTCAGAGATGAAGCGGAGGTACATCTTGTTACCGGTGGAGACGAGGGGCTCCGGGGTTTTGCTGCCACACAGTCGGCCCAAGATGGCCGCCGTGTCGCTGTCCCCGTCGAAGGCCTCCAGATGGTCGTAGGCGCATTCCTGATGCTGCTCGATCTCAAACTCGTTGAAGGCCTGCGGAGGTGGAGGCAGAGATGTTCAGAGAGGAGAAGATCAAGGAAACAAGAATCCTGACCTCCTGAATGTGTGTGTTTTTGGATGTCTTACGCTATAATTTACGCTACTTCTAATAAATATAAAGGTGCAAAAATAAGTCACTTCACAATCTGTATTTGCCCTATTTTTTTAGACCAACGAGAAGAAAAACTTGCCTCCTTCCATCATCACAGCTTAGACCCTGACATGCATGTACACAGAGTCACGATTCCTAATCTAATCAAGTCACTGTGAACTGAGTCATAACACCTTGAAGGCCTCTCTCCCACTCAATCAAACTCCCCCCCCGTCTCTGACTGTCTCCATCGCACCATCACCGCTATTCCTGTCACCAACCAGCACCAGAAGAAGGAAGGGAAAGATGAGGGTGGGCTGATGTGTGTGTGTGGATGTCGTCGCAGAGCAGGGAAGTGTTTGATTCTCGGGTCGTGATGGCTTCCAGATGTTTCCAACCCTGGTGTTTACTACTTCTCAGAGAAGCATGTGTGCGTCAGACAGAGGGAGAAAGAAGCAACAACAGAATGACCTTCGCATCTGTGTTCACATGTCTGGAATTAAATTCATCAAAGAGAGAGGACCTTCTTAATCTCTCACACACGTTTGTGCTTCTGTGTTTGTGAGGACCTGAGCCCCTCACCTCTATTTAGCCAAACGCTCGAGCCCTAAAACCAGGTCAAATAAAACGCTAACGGTCCAAATATGTCCTCTGAAACTCAAACGGGTCCTCACAAAGATACATCTCTACATTGACCTCCACTTTGGAGATGCACTACTCAATATGTATCTGCACAATTTTGGATGAGCCAGGTCAAAAATCTCCACCTATGTTATCGTAGCTGGTGATGTAATGTGTGTCTGGTTGCATAAGCTTTAATAAGAGATTATCATGAACTAAATGACCGTCAATGACAGTTTAGGTATCATGCAGCGAGCCCAGCGTGTGGCTGCAGAGCGGAAGCAAGGTGGGGAGCCAAATCCTAATTTTGGGACCTCAGGCCGCACTGTGTGCGTGTGTGTTTGTGTGTGCGTCAGTGTCTATGTGACACATTTTGCATGGAAATAAGAGGTTGACTTTAGGAGGATTATCCAAAGCACGCTGAATGAATGTGAGCATGTGAGTGTGACTGTACTTGTATCTCAGTGAGGACTGATTTCAGAGGTTGAAATCTGTTCAACCGTCACAGCTGTTGTCTCCAGTATAATAAAGTTTAATAAAGTATAATTTAGTCACCTCTAAAGCTTAAATGCCAAAATTATTCATCATAACTGGGCGTTAACACGCGCGTCCTGAGTACCAGGGGCGTCACTAGGTTTTAAGGACAGGGGAGGCTGAGCCCCCAGGAGACGCACAGGATGTGAGCGAATGAGCACAAAATTTCACAAACAGCTGACAAAGAGTGAGAGTTTACTGGAAGGGACTTGCTCTACCTTAAACTATGAAGTGAATTTAAACAGATTCATGATCATATTTAAGGTATCATATATAATTATTTACTGAAACTCATGTTCTGACCACTTTATATTGAATTTGTCTGCACTTTTTTTGTAAGAATAAATAAATAAATATTATTTAGGGAGGCTAAAGAATATTTTAGGAAGGCCCTAAAATAGGCCGAACGACGGCAGTGCTGAGTACAGGTGTGAACATACTCGAGATGCATTAACTCTTTAAAACGAAACTGATTGCCAGGGTTTTTGAATTAACTTGTAACTCACAGTTGTTTGCGCTATTGACAAAATTCAAAGAGTGGCTGAACACTGGGAAGTTGTGCTTTTGTCTGGAAGACCTCTGTGACATCTCAAGGGTGTAACTAACTTCGTTTTTACCAACAAATTCCTCCAAACAACTCTCCCCAACCTGCAGCCGACAGCAGCGGTGCGTCATCATTACCACCACATTATTTTTTATTTTTCAGAAAGCACAACTTCCCAGCGTTCAGCCACATTTTGAATTTTGTCTATTTGTGAGTTACGATAATTCAAATACCGCAAGCTTTTTTTTTTTTTATCCACGGACGGATGTTTAGATCTTCTAGAGTTAAAGAGTAATTTCAGATCTCACTGTTCAGGCCACTTTCAGAGCAGAGTTGTGTTACCTATGACCACATCCTCATAGCGGTACCTATGGTGGTGTTAAAGTGTCTCTTAGTCAGTAAATGTTTTGTCTGCTATGGGCTACCGTAGAAACATGCTGGTGAAGAATCTGTGAAAGAGGACCCGCTCCCTACCCATAGGAATGAAAACACAGTCATGGAAACGTCTTTGTGGATGCTGCACTAAACATTTGCCAACAGATCCCCCAAAGTTTGAGGGCTGCCATATTCCCAATTCTCGGATATTTAATCGACACAAGTAATAATGAGTAAATGAAAGAAAAAAATAAACACACAAATGCAATTGCTACTGAAAATAACCAAACCTTTTACCTATTAGTGTTTCTGTGGAGTGTAGCTGTGTGTTAACAACGACAATTTCACTTTTGTTTTCTCACACTTGTTCTGTTTCCTTTCGGCTGAAATGTTAACACTTGTTAAATATTACCGCAAAGAATGAGCACGCTCAGCTTCAAGTACAATATTTAAATCAACGTTGAAGTGCATATGTGTGTGTTTGTGTTCAGACCGCTCGAAACAACTGAACGCGTCTGAGTCAGGAGAATCTTTCTCCGCATCAAAGTTAAAGTACTTTTAAGCTAATTTACTGTCAGACGTTTGCCGACACCTCCTCTATACTTTGCGGGTGTCTCGGCATTGGACGTGTAACCACGCAGATCTGAGTTAGAGCTCATTTAGCCACGGCACCTCAACTGTAAGCGCGTGAAGTGATATGTGTAAACGCACCGAAGTGCAACGAAATGGAGAATATGGAGACGACTCTCGCACACATAGATGCATGCAGAAAGACACGAGGACACAGATGGCCACTGCCCAAGGCCTCTTACTAACGCATGAGCACACGCTCGCAATTAGCCCGACTATATGAACGTGCGCTTCCCCCCCTGACTCACACTTGGGTTTTATAAGTGGAACATGAAAAGGGAGATCATCGCGCAGGAAGAGGGGAGAGCGGCCCCGCGGCTCCTACACACAAGACAAACCAACACACACAGAACGGTGCATTGCCAAGAGGGTGGGAGACAGATAAACATGTGTAGCCTGCTTCATGCGAGGCACTCACAATCTTGACTCTGTGGCCCGGCGTGGCCGTGATGTCCCAGGTGCACTCCTTACGGCTGGGGTACTTGTCCGGCCAGTTGGGGCTGCTCAGGGTCCCACTGGGGCTGTGGATCTTGTGCTCACACTCGGCTAAGCACGCACGCACACACACACACAAAAACACACACACACACAAGGAGGAAGTTAAAATCATGGCTGCACAGGAAAAAGGTCGGAGGAAATGGAAAGGGAACAGGAAGGAGAGAAACAAGAGAAGCAAACGAGAGAGAAGATTTCAAAGAAACACATCCTGGTCACAAGTTCAGTGTGAATTTCACATGGAGGCCGCACGCATGCTTTGCACTTCACAGACTGCAGTCAGGACGCCGTGCCAACACTGACAACATCTTAACACAAAAACAACGACACGACGAGATATAAGTCACCGCGACTGTGCATCTGAGGAGGAATAACTCAATAAATACGCATTAAGTATTTAAAAGGATTTCTCCGTTTTGCCTTTATATGCAGCCGGTGTACACAGACATGTCCTCAGCTGTTCCTACAGACAAGTATTTGCTTTTTAGCGGGTTAACTCTGAATAAAGTCAGTGGTTATGTTTCATTCCTCTTCTCCAAACCAGCAAACAATGGAAAAAGTAACTTCTTTATGTCTTTATTATTATTATTTTTTTAACTTCTTTATTAGGTTTTGGGAGAGTTACAGTTTCAAGCAGTTTGGAGCGTCCACAGTGTTGAGTGACAGGGACAGAAGTCAAGCATTAAAAACTCACTGAAATGCACTTAAACACATCGTCTGATGGATGTTTAAGTCGCCACTAAGTGAACAGCTCTAACTTCTGCCCCAACACTGTATCCTCTGTGTACAGCATCTCCTCTTCCTGGTGTGTGCCTCCCACTCTGAAGATCACATTATCCCACAGCAGCCCTCTAAGTCACACATGGCATCTGCGTATGGCGCGATGGAGGCAGGAGGCATGCACAAGACAAGATGTGTTGGGTGAAGACAGCTTTTATTTCTCACACAAATCAAACCCACGTACAGGATGAAATTAATGAAATGGATGTTTTTTTTTTGTATAAAGGTGGGGTTTCAAACAGGCAAGGTATGAAATACAGATGTCAAATTCCACACACAATAGTGTCACAGAAAGTCTATTTATATAGATTTACACAGATATAACCTCTGACATCTTTTTCATTATCATCTTTTACATGGATTTGCATGACTCTGCAATGTCACTGGGTGAAGCCGGCCTAACGCACATGTAAACACACACACAAACACATACACACAGGAAGGCAGTGCTACATGCAAAGCTTTCAGGGTCCCAGATGTTTGAAACGTGAGTCTCTTTATGAGCGGCGCAGGGAGCCGTCAGTGAGGTGTGCATGTGAGTGCCGACGCGGTGTGTGCGTACATGTTCAAAAGTTCAACTTCAAAGGGTGCAATATGTCACTTCAACAGTTTTCTCTGTGTGTGAGTGTGTGTGTGTGAGTGGGAATGTGCATGAAGCTTTTAACAAATAAAGTTTTGTGACAAAGTGAGCCCTCTCTGTCCGCATCTCTCGCACAAACAGAAATCAAAGCGAACACACAGCTTCAGTAAATCGTTGGTAAAAAGTGAGTTTTAGGCTAATCCAAGACACCAAGCTATGATTGATAATGTTAAGAAATGTACACAACATTTCCTCCGTTGTTTATCTGAAAGTACGCATGAGGCCTGTGTTGCGTCTTCATAGCTTTCAGGGAAGCACAGGTCAAGCAAATCATTTGAGACAGTTCCAGGTAGGAGTCTCAAGAACAGGAAGTCCAAAGTCGTAAGTTAAATGAACGAAGTCACAGCGACTAGGAAACAGAGCTGTTTTTAGGTTTTTCAGCCAAAGTCAAGTTACAAGTCACTGAAAACAAACCCACCCAGAAGTAAAGTACCCAGAACACCTAAAGTCTTAAAGCTGGAGCAGGAAATCTTTTTTTAGCATAACTGGGAAAAACTTGTATGTTGTAATTTTAAGTGGTGTGAGAGCGAGATAGAAATCTGCACTTTCTCCTCGGTCTGTTTTCAGGCTTTCGGAAAAATCTACCTTGAAACCAAGCCATCCTATCGGTTGCTCTACAAATGCAGATGTGCCTGCATGGAAGAATGTCGGACAATCATGTAGGAACAATGTGCTATGAGAGCATTAACCTACACTGCAAAGCAACTCCTCAAATTCATATACTGTCACGTTATGACATCACAATTACGATCGGGGCGATAGTGTCTGTGTGCGCATGCTCGGAGGGACAAAAAATGCGCTTTTACATCCTGCGATTTCATATTTTATCTGTTCCAGCTTTAAGGTCTTTAGAGTAAGTCTTAAGTCCTTAAGGATATTACCTAGTCCGCTAAGTTACCTGAAGCAGGGAGAAATCAAGTGACCAGATCTATAGTGAGTAGCAACCAGATGTCCTTTCGGCAAAGTAAAAAAGGAGGTTTAATTCATTTTTAGGCTTTCTGTGCGCAATAAATCCTCAAAATACGGGGAAACAGAACTGAAGTTCTTCTGTGCTCAGTGAACGTAATACAACAAAATAGTTAAAAAACTAAATGGACAAAAAAGATTGAAGTAAGGTGAAGTAATAGGTCTTAATAATCAAATCTGCAGTCAACATTTGAAAATGCTGTGCCAGGCCTAAAAACTAAAATAATTAGTATAATTCATTATTCAACGTAAATAAACCTGCCTGATGGTTTTATTTGGCTGTCTTATGTATTTCTACACGTTGTTCTAGTGAATCACCAGGTCAAAGCTTCAGTGAGCCAAGTTTCACACCTTTCAAGTCAAAAACACATGTTCAAATCCACAGGTTACAAGTGTATGCAAAAAAAAATCAAACAAAAAACAGCGATATCTATCTCTCTCTCTATATATAAAAAAAAATATTCAAATGTGGAGGGCCAGTGTGTCGTCATGTGGGTGTGGGTAGACAGAGTGCGGGCTGTGCGACGGACGATGACCGTGTTTGTGAACGAGCGCATGCTTGTGTGGGTGCGTGGCGGCGTGCAGGTGCGCTCCTCCGGTGTTTTTGTGCCAGTGTGTGTGCCGATGCGAATGTACGTGGAACCCACCTTCCTTACAGTCATGTTTGTTCTCATGCAGCACAAAGCCATGGCGACACTGACAAACGTACGAGCCCACCGTGTTGATGCACTCGTGCTGGCAGCCGCCGTTGTCCTTGCTGCACTCATCTTTGTCTGGTGAGAGACACACATGCAACACGGCGTCACTCGCGTGGATACATCAGAGGGTCACGGTGGAGGGAGGAGGGGGGAGGGTGGGGGACACGAGGGGGTGGAGAAGACGGACAAGGAGGAGATGTGAGGAGGAAAAAGGAGGGGATGTGACAAAAGGGTTAAAAAAAAGACAAAAGATTAACATGCTCAACTGCAACATTATTTAGAAGTTTTCATTACAAGGCGGAGACTTAAAGCTCAGCCGGAGCATTTCTTTAAGTGAGGTAACAGGAAAAGAGAGTTTAACATATTAAAATATTGTTGAAGCTTTGTTTTATTAGGCACCGAGAAGAGTAACACCCAACAAATAGTATGACCACTTCAAATGGCCTGAAGTTTGTTAGTGTGTGTGGGCCCAGAGCTTTGTGGGACAGGTTCACTGCCGCTATGTGGTCACACCCAGCCACAGCTCTGGAACTCCTCTGACCAGAACAGCAGTTTTCAGATCAAATCTCCAAAGAGTCAAACCGCTGCTGCTGCTGCTGCTGCTGTGTCTGTCTCATGTGTGGACCAGAATAGAAACCGTATCAGACAAAACATTCTGCAGGCCAACTGGTTTTTAATGCCCCCCTACATTAGCATGGTAGTTAAACTGATGTCAGGTTTTACAGATGAGTTTTTAAGTACGCACGAGGGCCTTATTCACTTTATAGCCACGTCTGTATGTTAAATATGTACAGTAGGTACGACCTGCAGCCAGCCAGCTTAATTAGACTGGAACCAAGCTCAAACAGCTGGCCGAGCATAGGCTATCTGCAAAACAGCTGAACCTCTAAAGTCAGGACATCAGGACACCCAACAAACCGCTCTGACACTATCATATACATTGATCAGCCACAACAATAAAACCACTGACAGGAGAAGTAAATGACATTGACCATCTTGTGACATTAAAATGCTCTAGTGGGGAAACTTGGATGTTATTTATATATGTACCACCTACCTAGACCAGACCGCAAACCCCCCATCCCATAGCAATCACGCTACTTGATGGCAGCAGCCACCTCCAGCAGGATGCAGCCTGACACAGACACACGCACAAAAATGTAACAACTCAAAAAAAAAAAAAAAAACTGAAAAACAGCACAAGGTGTTGACCTGGCCTCCAAACTGACTAGATCCCAAACTGATCAAGTATCTGTGGGATGAACTGGAACAAACCTGATCCCCTCAACCCATAGGACCCAAAGACGCCCACTAACAACACCCTGTTAACAGACCATCAGAAGGACCATGTCCATTCTCTGATGGGTCACAACTGTTTTAGAGGCACAAGGTAGACCTATACAATGAGTCACAACTGTTATTTAACAACAATGTTTATTTGTTTTACTCTCAATGGGCTACATATTGTGGTTGCTATGCTGTAGACATGGATGTAAACAAAATAGTTTCGCTAAAAGATCAAAATTGGTAGGAAATGTAAACTTTATCCAATTTTAAGAGCGTTCAAAGTCAAAAAACAGCAAATTCTCTCAATTTCTTCAGTTTTGTCAAGATGGTATGCTAAGCTAAGCTAAGAGTCAATTCAAGAAAGTAGCAATGATCCTTTTGTTCTAACTCTCAACAAGAAAGAAAAGCCCTTATGTCTTTAACAAACCATTGTCACAGTATCATGTACATAAGCTTCATGATTTTTAAAAGACTGTGTGTCATGTTTATGTATTTTTTACTTATGATTCATAAGTGAATTTATCCTGCATAGTTCATAAAATTACGTGATGAAGTCATTACCAGATCACAGACTTCCACTTCCAGTTCTTCTTTGACGAGTGCACATTTTCTATTTTAGGGCACTTCTGTTTCACCTGGCAACGGCAAATGCTATTTCCTGATTGGCTGATCGGTCGCTGATTATTTTCTGATTGGTCTATGGTTGAAGCAGCGCAGTCTGCCTTCGCCTTATCTATTCATAGATTACTAATCTCTTTTAAAGTGTTTGTACGGCGAGTTTTATCATTTTTCGGCGTGAGAAAATGTGATGTGTGGCGTTACACTTGAGAGCCCTGGTCATGTGGCTGCACAATTCTGTAAAATGCAACTACAGGTCTATTATACTATTTCACATACAGTTCATCCGAACTAGAAGTGATGTGTTTGGCATCTCTAACATTTTTTTTTAGGGGTAGATTTTAGGGGTCTGAGGAATGTTTGCACAGATTAGCCTAGCAGCTGGCTAATGGGTTTAAAAGTCTAAACTGTTGTGCGCTTGAAACAAAAAACTGAACAGACCAAAACAATCACGGTGTTATCTCACTTGTAAATCATTTCTCCTCCTTATCCGCTAATTTGTGGCTACTTTAAGCCACTTGGCTTCGCCTCCGAATTACTGGGTGATGACAAAAGCCCTTTAGCGTGGCCAAATACTGGGGCAACAGAGCGGATCACCGGGCGCTGGCGGTGGAAGGAGCGGGGAAGATTTGCGCTTGTGTGGGGCTTCAACACAGACAACAGTGACAGTGTCGTAGGGACGGAAAGAGGCAGGAGTGGTTGGGATGGACAGATGACCACACAGGAAGACAGAGGATGTACGGGGAGGGTGTGGGAGAAACAGATTCCCGGGAAAAGATGTGAGATTAGACACAGGCGCTGAGTCTTACCTCGGCACAAGAGAGTGTGAATTAAACTAGATCTGCTTTTAATGAAACCTCCAAATCCTCCTTCCTCTCGTTCTGTGTGTGTGTGTGTGTGTGTGTGTTTGTCTGTGTCTGATGTGGTATTACGGTGCTATTGTGGGCTCAGTCTCACCCTATCACGGGCTAAGAAGCTTTGCGGTCGATGCTACACAGTGTTCATTGTGGCCGTCTTCAGGTCAAGCACAAAATGTCCACACGCTTGCACATGCACGCACGCACTCACATGGATTAGTAGTATGTGGGAGGCTGCAGGGACCTCCCTAAAGCTGCTGGCGTCTCGCCAGCTAAACGCTATCCCTGGAGGCATCTGACAATGGTTGAGTCACACAGCAACTTGCAGCACGCCCACAGATAATCATACACATTGTCTTTATTTTGGTAATTCGTCCACAGCTGTGCTTTGAGATTTAACTGTGTGTCTGAGATTTAAGTCTTTTGCAGGTTCCTGAGATTTGATAAGCTTATCCAGATGACAGCTTAATTTGCTCCGAAGCAGGAAGTAGCCAAATCATGATTTCTTCGCCCGTCTTAACTGTCAGGATCTCCCCTTTTAGTTGTTGCTCTAAAGTAAATGTTAAAGAAAAGAGAAATCTGGATCTGTTATTCAAGAAAGCTTCCTAAAATTGTTATTATGAGATGTTAACGTCCAACAAATTCATCCCTGCTACAGCCAGTGGGGATATTTGTTGTATTTTTAGTGGAAAATTGTGACCGTGTCCCAGTTTCTTACTCATTAAACAAAAGCTACTGTCGTGTGTTTATGAATTGTAACAGTGTGATGACGCATACGACTAGTTGGCTACAGATTCCAGCAAATAATATTTTACTCATATTTTACACCTCAATATTCACACAGCCTTCACAATAAAAGCTAAATAGAAAATCTGAGTTGTGACTGAGATAAATTGGTGCATTGTGCTCTGATGTAGTACATACATTTTTTGAATGCAGCCAAAAAAATACTATTAAAAATACTGCTAAACACAAAAACATATCATAGCATGAAAAATGCAATAAAAACACTAATTTCTTGATAATTACAGCTCGTGTTGAGCAAGTCTGTAGAATGATATCATGCTGTAATGTTCAGATTAATTATCCGACATGATACTGAGTGCTATTAGTATTTAGTAAGAAACTGGGCCACAGCACATTTCCCTCTAGAGGAGAATGGATTAAACAATGATCCGCGTCATTAAAACAGGATCCATCCATTCCCCCGTCTCACACGTTGGACCAGAGCCAATCAGAGATCCCGATTGCGAGGTCATTTTACCTCTGACCTTCGACGAGGTTGCCAGCTTGCCGTTGACGCGGCCACGAGTCGGAGAACGGCCGCGCTTTTTGTCCTGGCATGACTCAAACACAAACATACGCTCCTGACACAGAGCCAGTCTGTCTGAGGGAGAGAGGGCAGAGCGGAGGGTGGGTGCAGGAGGCCGGAGCCGCCGTGGAGGCTCGGGGGACACGGCAGGACAGAGACACACAAACAGCTACACACACATACTGCACTTTAAAAGCAACCACAAAATTAGACATCTGTTGAGAGTTTTAGAGCATCCTATGGTTTACAAATCCCGAGTCTGCGCTCAGCCAGTGCCATCGTCATGTACTGTGATGTTACACTGTGGAGGTCAGTGGCTTTAATATCAGCGGTTCCAGCAACATTTTAGTATCATCATCATATTTTAAAACCAAGACTATGACAACAATCCTAATCCTAAAATTGTGATTAAACTAAACCAGGGGTGGGTATTGGCCAAGACTTCGCGATAGGATATGTATCACGATATGATACATTATTGCGATATTATGATATTACTTACATTACAATATTCTACATTGTTCACTGATGCATGTATATAAGTACATCAGATGACTTGGATAATTCATTGAAAAAATTGTCCATTTCCAATTTATTGCACTCCTCCAGAAAAGTGGATCGAGTTTCTTGCTACTTGAATGTCAAAACACAGTTTGCAAACTGCATACTCTTTGTCCAGCTTACTGGTTCCCTGATCCATTTGAAAGCCAAAGTGCCTCAAAACATCAGCTTCAGTGCTTTAGTTGCACAAGTCGTTCACAATCGACCCAAACGATCGTGATAAATTGCCATATTGATATTTTTCCCACCCCTAGCATAAAACTAAATGAATCATTGTATCTAAATGTTTTGGACTAGTAAAACTTGAGCCCCATAAATGGATATTTATAACGGTCTAATACAAAACTCTATGGATGCATGAGACCCTACCAATGCACTGGGGGAGATGTAATGTCTCCCATATGCGTATCTCATGTTAAGAGTGACTTTCTAAAAAAAAATGTGTCTAATTAGTATAAACACATCAAGACAGAGTTTCTGGCAGCTCCAGTGGATTCTAGTGGTACGGAGCATTTAAAACCACAAACCACCCCTGCACTACAATCCACTTCTCTCTGTACACTCTGGTTGTTCCAATCAAAACACACCACTCCCTCCTCCTCCTCTACCAAAACAAACAGCTACACATGTCTTACCTGAGAAGAAGTGAGCCTTGAAGCCTTTCTTGGAAACTGTGTTGTCCGACTTAAACTCAATCCTCATGTTGTTGTACTGTGAGGTGATGACCTCGGGTACTTCAGTGCCGCAGTATTTACCATGCAGCTTAGAGTCGGACGAGAGGCCACTCCTCACCTCAACGTAGTCGTATTTACACACCTGGACACACAAACATGGCTCTTGAAAGGCACGTCTGCACGGCGGCCGCTACGCTCTTGATAAAAATGTGCGTTAAATAATATCACACAAGAGATGACGCTGACCTCGTTGCCCTCCAGCTCAAAGGCCTCAAACTGCATGGAGATGCGGTACTGGTTGGGAGCGACCACCTGCCACACACAGTTCTTGTTGGGTGGATACTCCTTCGGCCAGCCGGGAGTGCTGATGGTCCCGTTCAGCTTGGACAGGAGGCCGCCGCACGCCGCTGCAAACACGCAGATGCATATTAAAAAACATGCAAATAAAAAATCTGACATTTCTACGCGAATGTATGGAAGTGATTTGGAATTTGTTGATTTAGTTTACTGTCGATTTTAAACTTAAGGGGTTAACAGAAATGATGTACTGATGAAGGACTGATTTCTCAGATGCAAAGAAGTTAATCATGGACTGTGGAAAGCTTTTAATTCATCAGATCCCAGCTTAAATATTTATCCTATCGCTGCCAGAATCAGAAAAAAGGACACAACAATATAAATATTGTTTATAAAATATTTGTACAGTAAATTTTCATATCAACGGAAAAAAGCGCTTTACAATGACATAAACTTTTGTAATAAATGTGCACAGAAAGTCAGTGCAAAAATCACATTTCAAGTCTAAGTGTAGCTCTTCAGCTTCTTATGACAACTAGGCTCATTGTTATGAGCAAAAACTGAATTTGAAACTCATACCAGTGGTATTTTGGTATTTCTTATCAACCTTGTACAGCTGGTACTGGTACATAGAGACTTTATACTTTGTTTTCCCACAAATTAAAACACTAGGGATCTAAAGTAACAGCAGCTCTTCTCAATAATTAGTGTAAACCCACAATTTGGATATTCTCGCTCTGTGTGTGTGTGTGTCTCACTCTGCCACAGAAGTGGTTCGTTCATTTGTTTCAGTATGTGGGTCATTACGGGTAGTTAATCTATTTTGTGGGATTAAAGGACCTTCATGGCATGCGTGGCACCAGAGCAACGAGGAATGCGGCTTTGTGTCAGAAAGATGTTTTTTCCTGTTGATGGAGGTCGTTTCGGATGTTGCTGTTTTTCTGCCGATTTCGACTCACATCCTACACAAACACGACGCGGCGCACAGAAGAATGCGCATACAGACGTTAACGCAGCACACGCAGACTCATGCACACACTGTTACCTTCACAGCTCTTCTTGTCTGGGGCTAGCTCGTAGCCCGGGTCGCAGGCACACTTGAAGCTGCCGAGAGTATTTACACACCTCTGTTCACATCCACCATTGTCTGGCTTGGCACACTCATCTTCCTCTGGGAAACACACCGCGTCACATCAGGTTACTAATGCTTTAGTCAAATGAATATCCAAGAAAAGCACCCACGCGGCTTCTTTCTCAGTCACACCCACACACCTTTGAAAAAGTTGGCAGCAAACCCGGCCTTGTTCACCGTCCCGTCCGAGACGAACTTCATCCACAGCGTGTGCGAGGTCGAGCGCACGTCCTCGGGTTTGTCGTAGCCGCAGAATCGGCCGATCAGAGGGCTCGTTTCGAGGGGGCCGTCCCGGACCTCCAGGTAGTCATAGGCGCAGCTGTCATGCCTCTCGATCTAATGGCGCACAACAGAAACAACTGCTATGAATATCAACTTCCACATATTTATATTTATAGTGTAATATGTATCTTTCTGCACCAGGAATCCAAATACTGGAACTCTCCTCTCACCCCAGCAGGTCGAGGCAGATGTCAGCCCACCCTGAGTCTACATTTACCAGAGGATTCTTCTTGTTAAAAGGGGATTTTCCTTGATGCAACTGTGGGATATTATCTCAGGATAAAACTGTTGACCAAGCTGGAACCTCTGGGTCTAAAGAATGCTGGCAATGAGGTCCAAAAAAACTCGAGGCTGGCTCCAAAACCGGGTCATGCCGGCATGTTAAAATCCCCAGCCTTACAGCAGAAATAAAGAGGAATGCGCTCAACTGCCAATTCCAAAATGCTTGCCTACTTTGGGAACCGATATGAGTACTTAACAAGTCTTTGAGGCAGCATTAGGCCAAGGGGGGAATGTTCAATTAAACAATTATGCTCGATAACCGCCACAGCAGGAAGCCTTCTCTGAGCCACAAACAGCCGGCTAACCTGCACCTACAGCTGAATGCTTCCTCAGCTCGGAGGTACGTTACTGCTACCACCTACCTGACATAAAATCACAGCGGTCGTGAGAAAAAGGAAATGTTTCCAGGTGGTATCACCTGAAGAAGTGTTGGATGAAGCTTGGTGTTTGTGCAGGCTGGTGCAAAACTAGTTTTGGTCTTTCGAGCAACTGATCAACATCCTCATACATGACAACTTTTATAGTACTCTCTCTTATATTTATAAATTCTACTAAGGCTTAAAGTTATGGATCATTTGGGAGGTGGTCACTTTGAGGCTTCACTCCTGCTTAGGTGTTAGTCACTGTATAGATTGTTAATGGTGTAAAGTTAACATAATATATGTAAAGGTTTGTTGATATTATAACCGAATTTTATTAAAATTGAACTGAATTATACAAACCCAGAATTCCACATTTATTTATCTCTGTGCTTAATAATTATTGGGCATATTGCTTTCTGTGTTAGAGCGCCACATTTCATCAATGAAACAATTGTGCCCACCTGTGTCTCAGCCAGATTGAGACGTTTAGCACGCTGACATTTTTACAGAGTTCCAACTATGAAACTAATCCTCACCTGCCCGCTGTGTGGATCTCTACACACACACAGATGCACACACCACCACCTTTATTAAGTTCCTAGCAGCTATACGAGCGTGAAATTTGACCCAGACATTCCTAAGCACACACACACACACACACACACATAGAGAGAGCTGGCAGAGGCACACACACACACACAAAGGTGGTGAGTCACCTCAAAAGCCTGGAAGCTGAGCCCGACATTGTATCCTTCGGACACCGCGATCCTCCACACACACTCTTTGGAAGGCCTGTAGTCGTCAGGATAGTTGGGAGACTGAATCTGGCCCGAGTCCTTAGTGATTTCCCCTCCACAGATCGCTGCAGGAGATTGGAGACGGAGAGGAACAGGATTACTTAGTATCAGCCACGCTGACCGAAGACACCTGAAACACATTCTCTGTACACTATAAATAATGAAAGCCACAAGGGGACGTCTCACAAAAGTCACAAGGTCATGAAAGTTGGAGCCTGTCTGACTTATTTCACAAGTTAGAGAGTTTACAGCGTGTGGATTTGTAAAAGCTGGCGATTCCATTTGATAGACTGATTGGTGTTACCTTCGTAAACGGCAGCAAAGCCTTTCCCCACCCAGTTGCTGCTGCTGCGGAACTCGATCCACATTCGGCTATCGGTTGAAATCAAGACGTCTGGGACTTTGTCTCCACAAAACCTGCCTGTAAAAAAACGCACACAACCAACCAAACCCCTTCACTCACGGTGCTTAACGACTGATGGCGGAAAATAGTTTCTGATGTGTGATGTGAATTTACTAGTTAATGTGGACGGTCGGTGCTCGGCCACGAGCCAAACAAATCCACACATTCGATTCAATTCAAGATCACTGCAGCTGGCAAAAAACTGTCTGTGCCCGGCTTCAGGTCTTTACATCCCTCCCTCAACATGATCCAGACCACTGTTGCTATGCAACCGACCAAACAACTGGATCACCTTGGACACCGTTTTGCTGACTACTTTTGTAAATTTGTTAATAATGCTAATTCTGTAGGTATTTTGATTACCCTATTTTATTTTACTATGCAATACGTATTTTTATTTTATTTGAATCTAATTATTTTATTTTATCTTTCATTTTACTTGTGGTTTCTAAGAGTGTTTCTTTTATGTGCAGCCCTCACGGATGGCTATCGTCTGTCTTAGTCAGAGTCTAAGTCTAAAGTCATCTGGCAACACTTTGTACCGACCATGGAAATACACACAAAAAAAGGAAAAAACTGCATGTAAAAAAACACTGAAGCACATGTTCTAATTCTACTGTTTACCTTGAAAGCATCACGAGGAAGAGATGCACAATTAAAAACAGAAGTCTCACGAGCCTGCACCGGTTAGCGCGTCTGTGTTTACACTTACAGTCACTATCTTCTACGCGTCAGGAACAATTAAAAAGACACTTTTAAATTAAAACTAATTAAAAGAGAGAAGCTTCCTGCTTGTTCATTAGAATCCGCTGAAACAGTCTGAACAGTGAGATAGTGTGCAGTCACAAAACTAAAACCAGGCTTTTTTTTCTTTTTGTGAAAAGTTGAGATTAATGTTTTAATGCAGTTCAAGTCTTCTACAACAATAAGACACAGGCTGGCAGAGAGATAGTCGGTCCTCCTCTTGTGTCTTCTGATCTTACCGAGCAGCGGCGCTTTCCTCCAGTATCCGTCCCGGACCTCGATGTAGTCGTACCAGCACAGGCTGCTTTTATACAGATCCATGGTGGTGAAGTTAAGAACGATCTGGCACAGCGGAGGAAGAGTGTGTTAAAACGGAATCAATAAACAATCATTTTGTCAGCGGTATCTCACGTTTATTGGCCATAAGTGCACGTCACTGCCGCAATGTGTGAGTCTGTGTGTGTGTGTGCACCTTTTCTCCGGGCGTAACAGATATTCTCCAGACACAGTGTGTGTATGAGGGGTATCCGTTGGGGTAACCGGGGGATGAGAAGTTGCCCGTTGACTCTTGGAGCGTCTCCCCGCACGCTGCAACACACACAGATGGAGTTACATTTTTGTGGTGGGTCCTGCTGTTGTGTGTAATCCTTTCAGCTGTGCACTGATGACTTATTGGTACATTATGAACACATGGCACTCATGGCTGTTGTTATTTTTTTTACTCCCAATCTGCACCGAATCCAAGTCTTTTTACTGCAGTGCACCAAAAATAAACATAAACACAGCTTATGTCTATGTTAACTGATCTCTCCACATGGGAACCGTTAGACACCTATTTCTAATTTAGAAAACCAGAGAAGGAATTAAAATTACTCTCCCAAACAAACTTGTGTTTCATGTTGCCTTTTGGCTCCTTCCAGTTTCTCATGTAGCAGGCTACAGTATGCGCGTGAGGTCCGACCTCAGTCACGAAGCCCCATCGTGATTGAGCGGTATTAAACATTCCCCAGTAGCTGAATCATTTAATGAGAGCGGACGGAGAGCGGAGGGCTCTTAATTCATCTCTGCAAAGACATAACAAACACAGCTGACGAGTGTCGGTGGAGAACGATCACACGATCGTCGGGAGTTTAACGCTGTCGCTCCCTCTCGAAAGGAGGTTAGCCAAATGCGCCCCTCCTATCCCATCATGCATGCTGTTTTCCCTCCACACTGCCCCACGGCCGTGTTCATCTGTCAGTGAATATGGTATCACTCAAATATGTCCTTATACGGTTGAAGTTGGATCTATTTCCAGCTGGGACACACTTCTTCCTCTCTCAAACGGATATTGCAGGATAAAATGACCACATATATTAGATAGATTGACTTGTGTGTGTGTGTGTGTGTGTGTGTGTGTGTGTATTTATTACGAATAAATACATTTATCTTTCAGTATTTATTAAGGATAAACAGACACACAAAAAAGTATTGAAATGTTATTCTGGTGAGTTTCATAAGACAAAACTTGCATGAACCATTTCATCTGTTTGCCTCGTGTTCTCTACGTCGTGCGTCCGTCATGACCAACAGTGTCATGTGTCTGTGTGCGCGTGAGCCAAAAGCCAGCGTTTGCGATCATAAACCTTTTTGCGATGTTACAGAACAGCCCAGTCAGAGACGATCATGATCACGTCAGAGCCGCTCACCAGAGACCAGAGGAACGCCAGAACAACTCGGGTGTGCGCAAAAGCTGACTAGAAAAGTGTCTGTGTGTGTGTGTGTGTGTGTGTGTGTGTGTGTGATGCGTCTGAGACCCCGAGAACACAGAGGGAATCATCACGCGGAAAAACAAATTACTCAACTTTACCTCTGTGCCTCTGGGAGCAGAGGGGCGGGACAATTATACGCCAAAGATGCGAGCAGATAAACAGAGGTCATCTTTTGTTTCATGGGTATGATGACAGAACAAACACACACCCACACGAAGGCTCGCACAAACACACACACACACACATTACAATCTCGTAGTAAATATATCAGTACCTGGACATCTATACAGCTTCCTTGCCTGTGCAATGTCTCCTTTACTGAGCCTGGTCCGCTGGCCGATCGCAGGCCGGACCCCGTTTTCATCTCTGGACGGGAGGATGGTGTCGAGGAACATCCCGCTTCAGGGAGAAACAGAAACTGAGCATGACAAGAACGGACTCTGATCTCAGCCAAACGGTGACCGTCCCACAAGTTTCAATATCAGCTAAGAGAGATTCGCATGTTCAAAAAAAAAAAAACAAAGACAGGAACTAACGCAAAACAAAGATGTATAAGAGTAAAAGGTGGAAATTTATGGACTTGTTTAGAAAAACTTTATACATTTTTTAATTTTCCCCCACAAACTAAAATTTCTTTGAATGCACATTAACATGAATCCAACATATTTTAGTAAAGGGATAAGGGACAATTTAATACTGAATGCAAAACAAGTAAAAATAAGCAAAACATAAACCACTTACAGTAAGTGTTTAAAATGATGCGCCACAAAAGTCTATCCATAACATGTTGCCCGAGTGAGACATGAGGTCAGCATCTGTATTATTTCCTGTACACAGGTGTTGCACACCTCCTGAACAGTAATTACACATCTGTCAAGTCTAAAAATGTTGTTCCCCTATAATTTAGCACGTCTACTGCGTGAAGAAGAGCAGTTATACAGTTATACAGTACTGCTTGTTGTTGTTTATGCATGGCTAAATTCTGATTGTGAAAATATTCGCTTGGTAAAACTATTGCCTAGTCACTTCAAAATGTTGCACCAAAGTCTTTATTTGGATGAAAGTTGGTGAAAAATGCCTCAAAAACTGCTCCCATGTAAACACACTGAACCAAATTTCAACACAGAGGAACACTGACAAATCCATCGGGGTCACTTTTTCTTACATCAGTTGAGTTTATTGTTGAGAAAAATGACTCCTGGCAGATTGAGAAGTTGTAAATTCAATAAATATCAAACGGCGAGAGGTCAGGGCTTCTTACCGTGAGAAGGTGTTCCTGGCGTAGTGCATGATGCTATCAAAATCATACGGCTCCCCAAGAGAGTTCACCTCCCCAGGCTCCATCTTGAGAAAGTTATACTCCTGGCCTGGAAAACATGCACATTTTATTTTTTTCTAAAAAGATACTGATGCAGCAACATTTGAGGGTTTATGGCACATCAACAATCAAGAGCACAGGCCTTCAACTGGGGGTCTGTGACCCCTAGTGGGTCCGTGGAGGTACTGCAGGGGGGGGGTCGCAAAATCTTTGGTTGATTAGACATTTCTTAGATATTTTTTCTTAGAATTTTCCTTCATAATTAATTTCACTGACCCAACAATTGGCTGAGAGCGTATTCAGTCCCCAGGTGATAAACCTGATGCACGCTGCAACATTAGCAGAAGAGAAGCTAACAGTGCAGCTCATGCCCATCAGCCAAATACTGAGGCCAAATACTGGTGATTCACTGTCCTTACTACATTTAGCCATGTTTAAAGTTGAAGCTTGAATCTGTAAATATATGTAGCATAGCATTTAGGTAGGTTTATGTCAGGTATGTTTAGGGCAGTTGCATAGCAGCCCACCTGCTGTACATGTTTGAAATAAAAAAAAATATATATTTGTCTATTATTGGAATATTGAATGAAAAATGATAATAATAATAATAATAATGTATATTTATAAATAGCACTAGTCCGAGTTTAATGTAGAACACATATAGTAGCATAGGGGGTCCCCACTTAATCTCTCCATCAGTTCTGTTTGTGTTAAAATGACAAAGTCGGACCAGAACTGTCATTTTAGAAACATCAAAATACTCGAAGTCAAAATAGAGCGGAGTTGCTGAAAGCTCTAATATGTTTCTATTTATAGTCGGGGTCTGATGGCCTGCTGTGTAATTTGATTTAACACCTGTCAGGTTGCATTGTGCTGCAGCAGTAGGAGTGTGTTTGTGGAGGCCTGACAGACAGCGGTGGCGGCAGTCTAGGTGACTTCACAGTCATTAAAAGGCTCATTCACACCCGCCCACAGCCAGACGGGAGCGTGAAGTTTGGTAACGTAGAAACGTTAAGTGTCGTCACTCGTCTTTGGCTAGAATTGAGCCTGAGCGACTCTAGCAGGGACCCAGGTGCTATTCCTGAGCCTCACCTGGTTGGATGTTATCCCGGATGATGGTCACATGATCGTCACGGTCGGGCCGCGTGTGCTCGTGCCAGAAGCCGATGACGTGGCCCAGCTCGTGCACCACGATGCCGAACTTGTCGCAGTTCTTTCCGATGGAGATGGCCTGGGGCCCGTTGCCACGGCGACCCACATAGGAACAACACCTAGTAAGGATTAGTAGGAAGATGATAGCAGGGAGATAGGCGATGTTTACTACACTTTTGGCAGTGGAAGAAGGCTTTAGCAGCGTTGTGTTCAACTTACAATGAACACGCTCACACACACACACACACAAAGACACACAACGTCTTTCAGGATTTCCTGCCCCGTACTACATCCAGCAGAGGAAAAGAGGCAGGATTTATTTACATACACACACTCCGATAACGCTGCAGTTTCATAACCTAATGTGAATAAGCTGTGAGAATTCACGTATCGCTGCTCACACACACACACACATTCATTCTCTCCTTTTCTGGTTAGCAGAGACATCCGTGCCAGGCTAATAAATCTGATTAAAGTTATCCAGGGAGCTGATTGCATGGTCAGGATCAGGAGTCACTGGAGTAGATAGAGTCTTTTCTTGCAGCATTTTGTAGCGCCAGGATAAGTAACTTTATACACACATGCACACAGGTGCCGCAAACTAACCACGGGCGTGTGTATTTAATACAAGCCTCTCTTTCTTTGTGGTCTCTTTCCCTGTCTCCTTTGTTCACAAACACTGCAGAGCCAAACTGCAGGATATTTATACATCGGCTTAACTGTCTAATCTCCGATGAAGTCTGCCTATCGCAGAACTCAAGACAACTAGCATCATCTGTTAACATGCAGATCTCCAGCTCACCTAAAGGTCTGCTGGTATTAACATTTAAAGATCAAATACATGTCTGAACTCGTCTTGCACAACTTGTTGACTAAAAAAAGCATGAAAAGAACAGCAACGCATATTCATCATCTTTACTATCACAGTTCACACCACAAACCTTCCATCAAGTTTGTTAAACATTTTGTTGTCACACAAAATTCGTTTACTGTTGACTCACACATTTAAGGTTATGAGCTCTATTCAGGATCAAGATGAAAAAAAAATATGCTGCCAATACAATAGATTTCAGAGTTCCTAGAGTCCAAAATATAACATGTTATAATTCACTGCTTTGTGCACTTTAAAAACTTGAAATGTTTGTATCTGTACAACAGAAAAATGACCTGTAGTTCCTCCAATGGCCACTTGAGGCAGGATCTAAAATTTTGTCAGTCCGCATAGACATGTATGTTAAAAAAAAAAGATGGTTGTGTGCAGATTATTGACCTCTATAACTAGACTCCCCATTTCTTTGGGCTGAATTTTTACAAAACTCACCAATTTAAATATTATTAAAGCTTAAAAAGTACAGTTTTCTTTCATTTGAGCCATTGCTACTGCAAGACACTATTAAATTTAACCTCACTCAAGAACATGTACAGTGATATCCTGCATTTAATCCTGCACTGTCGATATTTTAAAGTAAATTTACAACAGTTTCCAAGAGCTGCAAAGGTAATAGGTAAAATCCAACATGGTGGCAATTAGTATAAATAGGAATAGAAAAAAAAAAAACAAGGTACAAGGAATGAAAGAAAACTTACTGGAAATCAAACCGCTTCTTTAAGGCAACCCATGCTCCAGTTTCCTTTTTTTTTTTTAGTAAGGGGGGAGTCACGTACCAATGCCACCCACACTGAGCTTCAAAATTGCTTTTAAACTCAATAACGGTGGTGTGATGTGGTCCATGTACAGTCAATGGCTGGGAAAAAGAGCGCCGAACATTTATCGAATGTGAATCACCGCTTTTTCACTTTCTTTGATCAACACATTACTCCAGCAGCAACGCTGCAGATTCAGACGTAGCTGGATATCCTACTCTTTCAACCATCCGCACAATAATATCTTGGCCACTAAAACATCACAACTTACAACAAAGAGTCAGTGAAGTGTCACCACTGTACAAACACACTCTGACCCCACCGTGCTGCCACTCGACAGAACAATGCACTTCTGCAGAGTATGAAGAAAAAAACTGCTCGAACATACAAACACTTAAGCCGAGCGGCGTGATTGGTGGGACGGGGAAACAGGAGCAGGACAGGAAGGAAAGCGCGGCCATTGTTGAGTGACCGTATCGTCGCTCGCCGTGACAAGGTCACGAGTGAACTCTAGGTACACACACACGCACACAATCACAGAGACGCACAGGAGCCTTATAAACTCACCCGCACGGTCTGTAGGTGAAGACTATGTAGCTTTCTTCGTCGGTCTTCTCGATGAAAGTGACGCACGTCTGTTTCTCCCAGTGACGCATGGCCTGCTTGAACATGGCCCTCTGACTACCTGAAACACACACATTTTACATCCCACTTTTACACAATCACACGTCGACTGCTGAGCGGTACGGGCAGCGGTCCAGCGGATCTGCTTACCAGTGAAGTTTCCTCCTATGACGTAGGGGATGACTCCTCCAGGCCATATCCTCTCAGCTCGGGATGTGGCCGCTCGAGGAATACGGCTCTTCGCAACCTTCCCGGTCTTCCCGCCTTTCCCGGCCGGGGTCTTCACGCCGGCATCTCCCTTGCTCTCATTCTTTGGGAGTAAGTCTGAACAAGTGGTGGGAGAAGAGAAAAACCGCAATTAAATCTAGCGGCACAATAAACGACAGGGCTGTTAAATAAGACAAATATCAGCTCGCAAGTCCTCAAATTTACACGACCTTTTACAGTGTGCCCTGAAATCAAAGAGTAATAAAACTCAAACAGAAATAGCTCTGTCAGCACGATACGCACTTTGATTAAAGATTTAATTTAAATACGTTCATAACGTATGATGGATGAGCTGAGTGATAAAAAAGTAAAGCAAACATTTTGCCGCTCTGGATATCATTGTGCTTCCGTATAATATAAGTTGTGGTAAAACTTGCAGCATAAAGGAAAGCAGTCTTTCTATGGTCTGTTGATGCACTGAATACAAGTTCGTACTTTAGCTTGTGGCTGTTGTTTTATGTGGGTTGGACTTTTTTTTTTTTCCTTCAAGAAAAATCTGACAATACAGCAGAAATCCTAAATATATTGGTGGTTTGTATAATTAAAGTCTCGTTCACATCACAGCCGAAAGACAATGCTGTTATGTTGCGAGTACAGTACCACTCGGGATTCTTGAGGTTGAAAAAGGGATCGGCTATAAACCGAAAGGACGACTTGTGACGTCGGGAGATTCAAAATGCTTTTCTGCAACAAATTTAAATGCTCTTCTTGCCCACCAAATGTCCTCCAGTAAATTGCTATTCTTTATTTGCATTCGGACGCTGTACATGAATTCACCCTCAATCTTGGTTTGAAACTCGGCAGCATTTCCCCGACTCATACGTGAGAGGAGGACAGCTGTAAAACAGCTGTCAACCTTTCTGATAACATGAGCACATATTTGGGATATTAACTGCAAACTGCACAGTTTTATTATCTCACTTCACATTATTTCATTTCTCAAATCATTTGAGAAACTTTGCAGTCAACCCTTCATTTTGGCACATTTCACTTTGATGAAATTAGTTTGTAGATTTTAGATTTTTAGATTTTAGTTTAAACTTTCTTCAGATTGTCATTTATCATAGTGAACAGTTTCTGCACATTTTGCGTGGTTGCATTTGGAAGATGGGAGTAGGAAACCTCAGTCCCGCTGGAATATTCAGTCGTAAAATGCTTTGGAAAAGCGTCTCTAAGCTTTGACCTACAAAGCCAATGGTGTGATCTCCATAACTGTGTCTTCAGAAGCAGAAATCAAAGCATGTTGTGAAGTTCACTTTTCTTACCGAAGCCAAATCTCCGTATTCTTTCCAGCAGCAGATATAACGAGCCTCTCTTCTTCACAGTTTCATGTTCTTCCAGGCCACCTGACACACACAAGAGCCAGAAAATAAAAAAATAAAAAAACAAAAAACAGTGCATGATAAATGCTGATATCCAAAAGTGGCTTCCTGTCAACTTTATTTCTCTTCAAGACGCCCTGAGCTGCAGCTGCTGAGCAATGAAGCAGCTTCAGTGGAAACAAAAAGGGAAACGGCTACAGATTAACAGTGCAACGCTGAGTCCACTCACCAGACGTGTGGCCCTGTCTGGAGTGCGAGTGCATGTGTGTGTGTTGTCTCAGGTCTATCGTCCTGTCGATCTGGAACATGCGCAGGTCCTCCTCGTCTAATGCGATGTCGCCCCAAAATACAGCTGGAAGTGAGACAAAAAAGACATTTTAATTATCGCACATCAGCCTTTATCTGTGTCATCGTTCATCAATCCTGGAAACAAATCTTCATACTGGGAGCGATGTCAATGATGAAATGTGTGTATACGATTTAAACTTATTGAAACTTCCTGAACAGTGTAATGTACCTATGAGCCTCAAAGTTCTTCAGTCCAGATATGAGCCCACTGGTGTTAACCGATCTCCTCCAAGACTTGTACCACCTAATAAATCTCTTACACTCCTTCTCATGTTTATCCGTATAAGAAAAGCTAAACATGCATTACACTGTACTTGGTGCTGTGGTTAACTAAGAAGTGTCCACTCTGATCCAAACTGGCCAAATTGGAGTCAGTAAAGTTAAACAGCTACTCCATCAGAGAGCTGCTCTTCTACTGGAGCTACTCAGTCCTACGCGTAATCAGGCTGCGGCTCCATGTGTGAATGTGTGCAACTCCATCGCTGTGATCAACAACAGCGGAGGAACCGTAATTAAATAAAACCGTATGAATCGCCGGGGGCACGTTTGCACAAGTGCACTTTGTGTAACGGTAATTACTGTATGTCACGGTTTGCGTTGTCGTAAAACATTTCCAACAGTTTCTGAAAGCTGAGTCGTTGCGCTTCACAGCCAGTGTAATATGGTAATAGCACTCGCGCCGCTCCCAGAAGGTTATTACACTCTTCATCCAGCAAATCATCAACTGTGATATTGAAGGTGCCAGATTATTCTGGAAAATGGGCTAAAGTACTTACTGACGGGACATTTTCTGATGTTGCTAAAGTTCAAATAAGCAAACATTTTCAGGTTTACACTGAGAGGCTTAGGTGTCTCAGGGTTAACACTTCAAGACTCAACTTTAACGTTCAAGTTCAAGTTGTCTTAACTTCCTTTAATTAGGTAAATACAACAAGCCTTTGAATACTGGACAGCAGGCTGCAGCATGAAGTGAAGAGATCACAACAATAGCAACACGTTATACAACAGCAGAGTTGTAATTTCACTCTAGTCATGCATCTGTGTCAAACTTGTGTTTGATATTTGTCAGATATAATATCAGAAGATGCGTAAGCCTTTTTTTTGTGACACTCCCTCCTCTGTGTCCTGAACTTTTCCCTTTGGCTCTTCCATCCCTGACGTCTTCTACTCCTGCAGCAACTGTCACTCATTACGCTACTAGCTGGTCCACTCATTCACTCTGTTTCTAGTGGATGTAACGAGATCCTTACATGACTCCAGGTTAAGAGATAAGAGGACAACATCAACGGTGCTCATTTCTATTGAAATGCATTGTACACTGAATTGCCTTAAGTCATAATTGAAAGGTGTAAACCCATGCTTAATGTATACATACTGCCCTGAGATCAAAACAAAAAAAAGAGTCTTTACTGGAAATACAGTCTGTCAAGATGAAACTGTGGGATTTGAAAGAGACAAAAGGGGACAATTACAACAATTAAACAGCATAAACAGCATATAATTACCATCCGTCCACCCATAGACACAAACTGACTGTCACCGTCAACACTTATGTTTCAGTTTTAGGTACAGCTGTTAAATTGATTTTTTACCAAATCAACATCAAGAAATCCAAAATCCTGATTCTTCTTTGTCATTGTTGAGTGCAGACTGATGAGAAAAAAAATCCTTTACATGTGTTTTCTGAAACAGAGCAAAATGTGTTTGTTGTAATGTATAGTATATGTTGTATAGTATGATATGGTGCGGAAGAAATGAACGGTACCTCAACAAGGAAACGTGGCACTTAGTGCAACAGGAACAGTGTGTCAACTTTAATTCCAAGAGTTAAATGCAAGGTGTACAGGCAAGCTGTCATGACAAAGGTCATAACCATAAGTGACCTTTTCTAAATTATGCCTCAACAGCTTCAACCCTCATTATCATTTATGACTCTGTCACATCACCACACCACAGTCTGTGATCTATGTGTTTTTATCACACATAGCATCAGACAAAGCTCATATTGGGTCCCTTGTTCACCCTGTGTTTTTTTCCCTCCTCCTCTGTATCTACAGCAAAGCATGTCTGCAGCTTGTAACAATGAACAACTGAACGATAACCATCGCTAAATGATTAGCTGAGTGGTGTTATTGCCCTCCACGGGGATTCAAGACACTAATACGTTAACAATGGCATGGGAGAAGCTCGTCACTTAGCTAATCAGGATTGCCGCTAAAGGAAACGGGGGTCAGGATGCCATTGTGCTCAACTCTGCACCATTGTTGGAGACAGGAGCAAACCACAATGACCACGGGTTTCAGATACAGACGGTGGCCGACAGTGGTCCGATAGTTATGAAGATAATGTCTGGGTGAAAAGTTAAAGAAGACTGATACCAATCTGTAGACTAAAGCATTGCATAAAGACCGGGAATAGGATGGACATTAAGCGTCTCTAGTGGCTCTTACAGGTAGCAGATGTTTGGCCCCTTGATCAGAGCTGTTTGCTTGCTCTAAGCTAATAGATGCATGAAATGTTGTATTATCTAAGTGATCAGTTGGATCAGTAAAATCAGTTGGTCTTTAAAAAGTCTAAAGAGTAAAGGGTAAAGTGACACATTCATTGATAAAGTAAATGGATCAGGTATGTGCCGGCGAACACACCTGTGTATCGGCCGATACCAGTAAAAAAAAAAACGTAAATAAGCCGTAAACCCGGATATATCGGTTCGGTCGAAGATATATTGGGTTCATGCTAGTCAAAGTAAACGCAGGGGTTTGGGTTATTTCGTGAGAAGGTACATCGTCACACAGCATCAATTAGAAACCGGTCAAGCTTATTAGATTTTAGTCGAGTTAAGTTAAGAACCATATCAGCAACCGGATTTCATTATATGAGCGATGAGTGAACAACAAACTCTGAAGTAAAACTACATTTTTTTTCTTCAGCTGAAAAATGGAGCACTAAAAAAACTGACGCATACATATAAAAGAGGTTTTAACTGATGCCAAAGATGCTGATCTGAAGTCACGAAACATTTACACAGTCACAAAAGTAACACAATTATACAAGCACTTGTTTTAAGACGCGGTCTTAACAGGCCTGTTACAACAGTCAGACACCAAATTGCACTGTGGGCAATTCCAGCTGACACTCCCTCTGGGGTGTCCCAAACTGACATCATATTGAAGACCAAAACAGGAGCAAATACATGAGCAGAAAATCCATTTACACCTAGAGAAACCGCCACGTCACTGGCAAAAGGTCACTGTGAGAATCCTCGTATCAGGGATAACAGGGTATCGCATTGCACCTGCAGTAGAAACGACACTTCCCCCGTTGCTTTTGTTTCTATTTCTGCGACGGTGAGTTTGTGACGGTGTCCTGAGTTCACACACCTACTAGTTTTGGATATTACAGGACAACAAGGGAAACTACAAGGACTTAAAGTTTCTCCAGCGAAAACGAGCTGACACAAGCAGAGATACGAGGCGAGGAGAGGAGGGAGAGTACAGTGATAGTAGGTACGGCCCATTGATTGTTGGGGTCTTGTTAATCCATAGAGATATCCATAAATAGCACAAAGTCAAGCCAGGGGGCGAGGAGGGGTGAGGACAGTGAGGCAGGGAGATGCAGGAGGAGAGGTATTGATCCAAAAACTCCAGGACGTCCCCGGAGACCTACACGATGCTGACCATGGCCTTACTGTTCGCCCTTCAGGAGGGGCACTGCAGCAAACACACACAAAAATGAATGCACCAAACATAAACTGAGAGGAATATGACGGTCACGGAATATCCCGCCACGCTGGGGAGCAGGCCACATGTGTCGTATCGTACCAGGAGGGGTTGTACTGATCAAGTTCTCGGGTACACAGGTCGGCATTCGACATGCTCATCGTCGTACAACTGGATGGAAACGTGATTACAAGCGTCTACTTGGCTTTGGTTAGTTTGGTTGGTTTTATAGGGCAGATGCACGTTTCTTTCCAAAGAGCAGTTCAAAAAAACATAGAGATTTGAATCTTTTGTGAACTGCACCTTTTAATATAACCCATCAATAAATTGCTAAATTAGCATTTAATTAGCATTCAAGTAACACACAAACAACTACAGGCCGGGTGCACTAGTCAGCCAATTAAAAATGCAGTAACACACAGGTGCCAGAGATGGCAGTAGCTACCTACAGCAAAGCTCCTTAGTTAAAACTCTTGATGTGAACTTCAAGGAGAAGGTTTTGAAATATACCAAGGAAAACACAGGAGAGGAAGCTAAGAAACACTTTAATATTGACATGCAAAAAAAAAAAAAATATGTTGTTACCCTCTGGTACGCTATGGCCATTTAAGTTGCTGTAAAAAATTCCATATGTATATTGTACCTTTTTTTTTAACACCTTGTCAATTTGCTCAATAAATGGACCCTGTTTATTTTTCAAACTCTTACAATGGTTCATTTATTTGTTCGTCAGTTATGACCACCCGCATTTAGGCATTTATTATCCTGCCCAGCTGCTGTTGCGTGTGTGGTGTAACTGCTAAAGTGAAAAAATAAATAAATAAAATAATTTTAAAAAATAGCAGAGTAAATAAACTTTACAGGTATGTATCCCGCTAAATAAAGGCCTGCCTATAATAACAGCTGCCTCCAATAATGGCCGGGTGTTCTGGGCGGCTGAGTAAATAAAGGCCCCGGCCACTATTAGAGGAAATACGTTATTTAAAAATCATTTTTCTTGTACTATTCTTTTCACTTATTCATACACAATTTAATCTCAAAGTTTATTGGGCATTCCCATTTGTTTTCCGACTGTCAGACAGTGTAGGCTGGTTTCTGTACAGTTTTGTGTTGCCTTCAGTCTTTTATTATCAGTTGTTGTCATTGTGTTAGTCTGTTACAAACTCTCTTAAACCACCCGACACAATGTGAGCATTGTTAAATCTGGCAACATCCAGACTCCTTTGCTATAAAATAGTTTGTTTTATCCGTTTGGATATGCTCTAATTAATGAGGGTTCCTAAAACTGAACTGGTCACAGTTCACAGGAGACACGAGGAGTTGCCATGGTTACATTTAAATGCATATATTTTGCAAAGCGCGATAGCACACTTTAGACTTGAACCAAACTGTGTCGAATGATTTCTGGTGCTACTATTTGCTATAAATTTTGAGGATTTTGCAGTTCGTCGTGACATTAACAAACACCACAGCACAATACAGTAGAGAATTGTGCACTGCTGAGCACTCAAGCTGCACTCACTGGGGTGTATCTAACACAAACACACACACACACACACACACACACACACACGCCTCACTAAGCTCCTCATTAAGCAAATATAAGGTCACACTGTAGGTGGGCTAAGATGTGTGCGTGCATGCGCGTGTATGTATATGAGCCCTGGCACTTGTGTGATATTGTTGTATTGTATATAGCTGCTGCTGTGAGCGTACTGTAATATGAAAAAGAGATTATCTCGGCCCTGTTTGAGGATTTTCTCCAAAAGTAATTATTGTGCAAGCCGCTTGATCCACCTTAACCCTTCACCAGCTACAGCAGGTGCTGCCGTTTGAGTTTACTTTACGCCGACAGGGTTGAAGGCAGTTACAAAGAGGCGAGGTCCCAAAAATGTAGGCTGCAAAGCTGCACAGTAGAGCGCGCCTTAAATCTGAGAGAGACGTTAAATTACTCCATCCCTTAAAAAAAGTATTTCGTGATACAACAGCTGGAAATGTGACCATAAAAAGCAGACTGGGTGGAGGCTGTGGTCAGCTTGGATTTACAGCTAGTACAGTATTCAGCAGCGTAAAAGAAAATTTGTCCCAAAGTGTCACAACATTCATCCCAAACAGCCCTTTTTATCCCAATAATATGACTAGTTATCTCACAACTGCCCCAGTCCTGATGCAGCCCTGTTCTTAACTCATTTTTTTCTGGGTTCATTCCCTAAATGGCCTTAATACCTTTAATAAAACAAAATGAAAAGTTGATGAAGAAGAGAACAAGATAAAATCAAATGAGGAAAATGGTGAAAAAAATAACAAGAGGACAGAATATTACATAAATAGACATTTTAAACTTCCTTTGCAATAACTACCGTCCACGTTTACTAAGGAGCATCGGATCGCTTTCCTATGGGATACATAATATGGCTGTCCCGAAGGCATTGCCGTGACCACACACACAACAATAGAAATCCTACAGACGAGGAATGTCTGAACCCATCGCTCCCACACACTAGCAACCTGGGCTTCAGCATCTTGACTAAGAATACTTCAGCACGTGGAGGAGCCCTGTCATTAGTGGACAATCCACGTATAAGCTGAGCTACGGCTGCCAAATCAGAAGAGGAGAATGGAGACATTTAGGCTTTTTTATTTTATTTTTAAATTTCTCACACTGTATCTGCAAATGGAAACAATGGAGAGGTTAAATGGGGAAAAAAAATCATGCTATTAATAATGAAAGCAGCTAAAATATGTAACCTTATATATGACATTGCCAAAAGCCAATTGTAGGTAGCATGTGAGAAGTATGTGAAGTCTCCTCCGTGTACCACCACAAAGAGCACCTTACCCTCCGACTCGACCGTAAATCATGAAGTGTGGTAATTTGTAGGGACACTGAGCTGGATTATGCTGCATGACTTGTCTCTACGGATGTTTTATCACTACTAGAACCCAAAATAACTTCTGTGAAACCAAGCCGTCCACAGCCTCCACTGTCTGCCGTGGATCAAACTTCAACTCTAAGTTGCACTTTAAACTCAGACAGACATTTCCAGTTTCCTCTGTGAGACTTTGAGGTGGAATAATGATGAGCTACTTCACTTTGCAAGGCGTGGCAATGTGAAGAGATGCTGAAGCCCGTGTCGTCACTGGTCAAAAATGCAGACGCTTGGTCCAAGTCCATAACTGTTCCCCAGCCCCTCCCCTACCCTCCTGGAAATATGTCTGTGAGAAAGAGACACTAACTTGGAGACATGACCTTAACTTCTGTGAGATAAGATAAAATTATCATGAGCAAAGTTTTTTTATGTGGACATGGGTTTTCATGTAGGAAACTGAAACCACGGCCACTGCAAACATTTCAAGTCACCTGTAACGCAAACAGACTAAGACTGCTGTGTTGGACCTATGTGACCTCATAAATGTCCATACAAAAACAACCACAGGCACACTTTAATTACATATTTGTACCGGCTTAAACACAGCCCCGGACAATGACAAAGACCTAGTTACACGCCACATCGCTGTGTTTACCCTCCACCACAGTGTGTCTGTCTACAGATTACAATAGGAACCGTTTCTCCACGCATGTACACAGCTGAAAACAGATGCTGGGTCAACGAGGTGCACATCTGGACACCCGAAACGACCCGAAAAACGAAGGCCCAGACTGGTGATAAACAAGGCCAGTTAACAGCAGAATACTGTCCGGCTTTCATCGGTTGCCAAGTAGAAATATTTATTTTTACTTTTTGATGGATCTAATGAGCACCAAAAAATAAAAAATAAAAATCAACCCAAAATGAAATGACTAAAATGACTTGACATCTTCTGTGTCCATTGCTGTGCAATAACAGCATTCAATTTCAGATCTTTATCTAATTCAGAGCGAAGCAAAGGGAACATTTGTGAGCTCAAAATAACCGAACACTTACAAAGGCCACTCCAAGTCAAAGTGAAGGGGATAACAGGCAAAGAAATGCCTGGCATGAGACAGAATAACATAATATCATATGACACACACACACGCAGAGCTGCTGTAAACCCCTTAATCACTTTACTGTGACACTGAGATTTCTCTCCAGCCGGTCATGGGTTTGGCCAGACACCGTGACGAGACGTGATCGTGGCTCGGTTTACTATCAGACTGTCCTGGGGTGTGCACCCAGGGCGCATATGGCAAAAAAATGGAGAAATCTTAAGAGATGTTATGCAACTGAGAATCATTTTGTTTTGTTGACGATAGGCAGCCACACACCCTTTAAGTCCTCTAGTTGTTACATCAGACGTAATGGCACGGCTCCAGTAAGGAGGACTACTACCATGATGAGTGAGTTTCATAGATTGAATACATTGAATAATATTGAATTTAATTACACTGAATAAATCACATGGAATCTGAAAAAGGCGGGCTCATATTTAAGTAGCTTCAAACTGATAGTTTAAATAGTTTCAAACTGTTTTAAAAAAGGGGATGATGAAAGTTTGCATCTGGAAAGATAATTGCTATGTACACAGGCACTGGACTTGTCGGTCAGTTGCTTTAGCTTTCATTCAAAATACAACCAATTTTACTAATCGGATTCATCACACTGGTAAAAAAACACAGTTATTTCAAATGTAGAAGTAGACCGTGATCAAGTGATCCATTAAGTGACCAATCCCAGAACCATGAAACTGAAGGATTCTCAGTGAAACGCTTCAAAATATCATCTCAGTGAGATGTTCTGTCACTTATCCAGGTGAAGGGCAGGATAATGAATGGCCGATGTACTGATTTATGTGCTGAAGTTTGCTGTGTAACCTTATAATAAAAATAACAAGAACCATAAATGTTTAACTATGACATTAGGGGAGTGAAAACCTTGTTTAAAAGTGTAAAACGTAAAATGAAAAGGTAATTCTTTTGATTTTGAACAGTTTCTATGTCAGCAATTAACCTAATCACGTGAACTCCGAAAGACAAAGTGGTACCCTTCAACAAAAGTATGCATGCAGACGGATTCGATTGTTCAAGTAAATCATCCTGCAGCCACAGTTCACCTGTTTTAAATATTACTTTGGGTCAAGTTTCCAGCAGCTCACTGCATATTTAGTTCCATTCAATTTTGTTTAGTATAAAACAATAAAAACGGTCTCAAAAAAACTTAACAGAACCCAGAGCCTGAAACCTCCCTAAGCAAGCACAGGAGACGGAGGAAATAAAATAAAAAAAATAAAAAAATAACTGCTTTGGAAATGGAAGAAACCTTGAGAAACCTTTGGGGACCCATCTGTTTGAAAGCTGGCCGGGTAGAAAGAAAAACTAAAGAGGTGGGGACCGAAGAAAAAGGGAGGAGGAGGTGGAGGAGAGAATCAGAAGCGACACATAAATTCATACATGTGTCAGGACGAAGCGTATTAGCATACGTGTAGCATAAATATATGGTCCAAGCTACATAGATGGTGCAATGCAGCACTATCAGCAATATGTGATGTGACCTGTATGTGATGTTTTAGCAGCTGTTTCATTGTGTGTTTCATTAAACTCGAACATTATTAAAAATGGACAAAGGAGGATTCTGTGGAAATACTTTCTTTCCAGCCATATATCAGGGGTTTGTCTTGGTTTATCTGTGTTTTTAGAGAAGCCAATTGAGTCTGGAAATGAATTAAGCCACGGTTAAAGTCAAGTAGGACGGCGATACAAAACGACAAACAAAACACTTTTTTGCATTTTCCAGGCTGGGTGCAAGAGTGTGGTTTGCATATTTTTTGAGAGGGAAAAATACTTACTGCTTACTGCGGCAGGATAATGACTCCAAACACACAACAAAAGAAGTTTTGACCCCACCAACCTCAGTGGATCGTGCTGAGGTAACATACTTTTGGAGTTCATGCAGCTTGACTGTTGATGTCTTTAAAGAAAGACTTTGAGACCCTGTTATACATAATGTGAGGCTTACATGTACAACCAGAAATGTTCTCTTTCTTTGGTTGCTGGCAACACGGCTCTTACACTCAAATTCCAAAAATGAGTAGATACAGAGTAGATACAGATACCACACCCAAGTTTGGGTGTGGTATCTGAAACCAAAGACCACCAAACCTGATTTGTTTGTGTTTTCTTGACATTTCATCCAAATGGCTTTTTTAATACTAAGTGGGGAGTTTAGGGTTTTATTTGGAACATCTGTGGGTGTTGCCAACCCGAGACTCATATGGATATCTGTTAACACAATACTCCTACTTGGAAGAAGCTGTTTAGATTAGCCTGCGTGGTATCTTCTTGGCTAAATAAATGGTACTTTAACGGCCTATCAATGGCCCGAAACTTCCCGCACACAAGGTGTGATTGAGGTGAAACTTCTTGGAGACTTATGTTAAGACTACCTCAGTCTTCCTCACATGTCCAGGGAGGGGTTTTCCAATTTACATAAATATCTCCCTTTACGCCTCTTTCAAACCATCTGTCTCCTCTGGTTAAAACGTGTACATTGTTGTACAACCACCTCACAAATGCATGACTTTTCACAGAGAAACCAGTTTTTTAGCCACTTTTACCTGAATGATATGTCAAGATCCAATGAAGATCCAACGAGGGCTTTCTGATCGCAAGTGGCCGGAACATGCTGATCACAGACCACAGCTGAGAGCTCTGATCTCTGACCACATTTGGTCTGGGTGGCATGTGTCTGCATGTGTCTGCATTCCTTTGGTAGTGTGAACGCAGTGAGTCCTGAGTCACGTTAAAAATCTGCTCTACTCACCCTGCATCAGCAGAGTTCTTCCTCATTGATTCAGAATAAAACATACGCCTGTAGCTGTTAACAGCTAAAAATAAGTGAGGACACGAGTGTGATCCTGTGTTAAATTATTGATGCGGCCACGTTGATGGATGAGGAGCAGCGTGTGGTTAAGTATTTCTTAAAGCAGCGATGTCTTTATTTATCTTTATTATTGGAGATAAACAGGGGCGAGTATTAGCAAGGACTTCACGATACGATATGTATCACGATACTTGAGTCACGATACGATACATTATTGCAATATTGTGATATACTGCAATATTCTACTTAATTAATCTAAATGACTGATTTTCAATTATTGCACTTGTACGGAAAAAGTGGTGGGTGTCCTTCATGATTGGACCAAAATAAGACTTCTTCTTTTTCTTTTAAAATCAATATTACATCGGAAGAAAAAATATTGCAGTATATTGTCATATCGATATTTTTTCCCACCCCTAGAGACAAAGGTGCATATTGTAACTTCCATGGTTGGAGCTATATTTCTGAGTTTTGTGTAGGTCTAACCAACATCACACCAGAGATGAGTAAATGAAAACTTAACGTATGCATCAATAGCCATGATGCACACACATAACACAGTGCTGTCCTTGGTTCTAGACCAGGGGCCGAGATCCATTAGAGACAACAATTGTTCAAATATTCTACCAGATGATGTCGCATCTTAATGTCAGGTCTGGACACATAACCTACCTAAAGCTGGTCACTTGCAATCGTATTACTCGGATCGGATCCTAATGCAAGGTCTGAATAGGTCAACAACGTTCCTCCTTGGGGTCGTGGCCCAGCTGGGTCAATACTTAGAATATCTAGTTTGACTGTAGGAAAAGTGTGGCTTTTTTCCTCAGACATTAGTGTGACTCTGTGAATAATTTTCGCTGCTATAAATACCACCAGGAAAAGCTAGGTGACATAAAAGCACCTAGACTTTTAATAATTGAGCGATGTGTGGCAGGTGGGCGGAGTGACGGTGGTGCTGACTCATGGCTTCTGCAGCTCCAGGAACAATGACGCTCCAGAACAAACAGCCGGCTCTCTGCACGGCCACGGAGTTTGTGCTGAGGCGGGAATCCTGAGGAAGACTTCGGAAGCTCAATGGCAGGAGCACTCTGCTCGGGAAAATCCTGTTTAATATAATATGAGTGAGACCACTTGCTCCCTCGCTAACACACACACACAATAAAGCCGCGGTGTCAAACGCACACATACACACATTGCTCTAGTTTCCTTCCTACGGAGGAATGGGGGAAGGGGTGAACAGTAGCTGCTGCCCGCTGTCACGACATGGTAGGCTTCACTCTTGAAATGAAAAACTCAGCACACACACACACACATACACACACACACACAAGATAAATGGGAATGGACGCACACATAAACCTTCCTTTGAGGTGGAGGTGTGAACTCTGTGGTGGACGTGCGGCGCCGCTGCATACAGCGGAAGACGGGTGCATGTGAGCACAGCAAGAGCTGCAAAAACTGAAGCGCAGATGTGAATATGTGAAAGTGAAATGAGAAAAAAACAGGATAGTTTCACTCCCCAAAGGTGGCCTCTGCTGCAGATTCATTATCACTGATACAATATTCCAGATATTTATACATCAGACTTATGCGCCTTTGTTTGAACACTAAAATTAAAGTCTGCATAGCGGCCTTAATCATCTGCCCTTCATCACCTAATGTTGTGTACCGTTAACTTTTCTTTAAATCTGAAACTACCAGTCCACACAATGTGTACTGAATCATTGACCTTGCATCTGGAATAGGGAACAGGGTGCAGATGGTCCCACCAATGAGAAAATCGGCATGCAAATTGTGCAATTCATGTCACTTAAATACTGCACGGTTCCTGTTAGGAGACAAGTTTGTATTTCTTCTGCGAAATCTATAAAAGCAACAGTTTAGTCAATTTTTTTTTTTTTTTTTTTTTTTTTTGCCAGAAACAGAGCCCAAGGACACAGTACCGCTATTCCAAACTTTTCTCCTCTCATGTATCAGGGACTTTTCCCATCCTACTGAAAGTTCTCACAAGCAGTCCGTAACCTCTCCTGTCGATTCATGATGGATCTTCAACATCATGACACGAGTGGCATAACGTGTCCCTTGCTTCTTTCTGGTCTGGTCTCGGGAAAATGTAACTTCCCGCGCCAATTCAAGCCTCAAGGCAATTTAAGACAAACGGGAAAAAGCAGAAGCGCGTCAAACGATGCCTTCACTGCACGACACGCCTATCCAGTTTAAATTATGTATACAGTTTACACAACCTGAAAGTAAACCAGACAATGTGCACGGTGGTGATGCAAAGCTCTTAATTTTTTTGTGCAATAGATTTAATGTTGTGCATATCATAATTACATTCTAGCGTATTTTATTTGATGTATTAATCAAGAATGTGATGTTAATCTACCAACTGCCCATTATGCACCAACGAATGAATAGGTTACGGTCACTGTGATGCATCACTACTGCATTACCAGAAGAGAACAGTCATACGGACACTGGGATCCCTCCCGAAAGGAACAGCCCGCAGCGTTCGGACTCGAAGGTTTGTTTAGCTTTCACTCCGTGTGTGTGAGGATTTTATGAGAACAGTGATTTGGAAGGAAGCATGAATGACTCTTGAGTTAGCGTAAGAGGGCGTGCGCGTGCGTACGTGTGTGTGCGGGCGTGCGCGCGTGTGTGTCATCTCCAGCTGAGTGGCAGGATGCAGACAACCAGGAAGAGATAAGCGCGGGTGAATGGAGGGAGCCTTGCAATGTGTGTGTATCGAGCGTGTGCGCATGTGTGCGTGTGTGTCCGCGTGGGGAAATCACTTCACAAAGGCCTGGAAGTGTGTGTTCCCCTGTCTACCAGCGCGGGGACTCGGAGGAGATAAGCAGACAGCCAAATATTCCCCTTGTGTTTTCCCAGCAAAAACAGGAGGCGGAATACCAACCACTCAGACCGATGCCACAGGGTCAGGCCTGGAATGAGTCGCGCTTCCACTACTTACAAACTGAGCACACAAACGCACAACCACCAGCTTTTTTACGCGCTGAAAACAACGAAAATAATCTGTTGATAAAAATCGCGATCGTGATTGAATTACATCATGGTTTGGTCCAGAAAAAACTCAGAAAGCATGAAGGTTTGACTTGGATCTCAGCGTACATCACAAATTCATGCATGCATGTGCGCGCATGCAAGTGTGGTGCATCTGTGTATCTGCATTTATTCGTACAGTCAGGGTCTGTGTTTGATTGTGCACACGTAAACGTTAGATACCCAAAAGACAGCTACAGTCAATAAGGTTGTATAGATGTAAAGAAAGAGAAGAAGATTTAATTTGGTGATGTATTCACAAAAATAGGCATAAACACCCAGCCCAACTTTCCAAAGCTTAACTGAATGTGAGACGGTGTTATCAGCTTTTAACTGCTTATTAAAATAGTTTCCAATCTTAGCTTTTAGTTCAGTTTCCTTGGAATAGGTAGTTTGAGTTTCATTCAGCGCTATCAATCTGGCAGCGTGTGCAAACCTGAGATGAGTTAATTTTCCGTCATTCCACCAATCAAGCGGAAACTGTGTCATCACAACCGAATATAAAGGAGGAATGAGTGAAGTGAGCGAATCCTGCAAGTCTGGGGGTCTAATGACAGAGCAATATCTGATCCAGCAGAACAGAGACGGCCTGAAATGACTCAACTGTCACATCTCCAACAAAAACTAAACATGGCGTAAAGACAACATTACACACGCCGTTAGAAGATTTGTTGAAACGTGACACACGAGGTTGTTAAAAAATGAAAACAGACATTATTATTGCGAGCGCTAGAAATTCTCTGAGCGCGCGTGTGTGTGTGTGTGTGCGCGGGCAAAGGAGAAGCAAGAAATCTGACCATGTGAGTATAAAACATTCTTTATGTACATTGACATTTCCAGCAAATAAAAACATGTGGCTGTGTTTTCTCACTCAGTTATTTTAACCTATAAGAGTCGCCCAGTTCCTCAAGCGCACTGCATGTAGACTGACTGTCTCCCTGTAACCTGCCGGGCTTCCATCCAAACACACGCACGGTGAGTTGTTGGCATAGCTAAAAACCACTGGGATCGCAGGATCAACATAAAAAAAAACTCAAAAAAATCACACACACAGATCAGTGTAACATGCACATGAGCAAACACACACGTAGGCACACACACACACACACACCGCCCAGTGTCCAGGGTTGTCAGGTTTGTGTATTCGGTATGTGAGGAATGTGTGTTGGTCAGCGTTTGGACGCTCAGTGTTCTAGGTGGAGTTCTTATCAGTCCGACGTGTCATCGCAGACAAACATCGTGTATCGTTAAAACACATGAACGTACTCGCACACAAACACATGCGCAAGGAAGCACAAGGTCAGGTGGATGAAACCTCAACGCAAATCTGGACTTTAACTGGAGAGGAGAGGAGAGGAGAGGAGAGGAGAGGAGAGGAGAGGAGAGGAGAGGAGAGGAGAGGAGAGGAGAAGGTTCCTCTGCCCCATCTTCAGGGATGACGCTTGTAATGTTACAGTAAAACAAAAATCCAGACTGGACACTGCAACACTGGCTTTGCAGGTCACGACAAAGACTGTAAAAACCCTTTTAACAAGTGTGGTGTTTTTATGTGGTAGTAAACACGAGTGAAATAAGCAGTCAACACCGTGGCTAAGCCTTTCCATGCCATTTCCAGACGAGCAGGTTTTCCTATGAAACCAGTGCTAGAGCTTCCCATTCAGGCATCTTCTGTATTATACTTCCACCGTTTTCTGGACAACGTGTTCAGTTGCACGAAGTTGCAAAAGAAAAAAAGAAAAAAAAGATGGCTGTGAGCCATCGTGTATTACCAAAGGGTCTAAAAATCTGACAACAAATGGGTGCAGTTTATTTGGAAAGACTGTTTTGAAAAATTGACCAGAAACCAGATGGGTTTTGCCACTAAACTCAGATTGAAGTCTGAAGCCCCTCCATCAACATGTTGTTCAACTGGAGCAGTTTATTTTCTTGCGGGTTTATCCGACTCTGTCCAATGTGTTTGCCGTATAGCTGGATGTAGCTATGAGGATTTACGCCAAAGGTCGTTTAATATGACTCTGTGGTGTTGATGGAGAAAGTTGCAGTTTAAAAAAAAAAAGTTTGTTAGTAGGTTGATAGTCAAGTGCAATGCAAAAGATGTGGAGAGTGCAAATGTGCATGGTGTATTATTTCAATGTTACAACTTGTCACTGTATAACCCGGAGCAGTTTGACAGAGTCTGAGCTCACAGATCTGCACACAGTTAAACGGACAATGTGTCTCGCTATATCTAAGCTGATTTAAGGCAGAAAAAAGGATTGTATTTTTGTTTTTCTCAATGTCGGGTGCGACGCTTTAAAACCAGAAGACTGGAACGAAACTGTTCAGTGAAACTGGCTCTTCTTCGTGCTGACTTACTCCATCATCATATCATTCCTAAACCTGCAAATTAAGATTCTCGTTGATTAGGCAGTTAAATGCCAAAACAAAATGGGCTTATTATATTTAACAGTATTTGTTGTACTGATCTGAGATACTGGAAACGCGTTCAGTTTCTGTCCTATTATTGAAACTTGGGCATTGCATTTGTAGCAAAATTGAATATTTTCTATTATATTCCCTAAAAATGATAAAAAGCAGACACACACTAATTAATACTACACTCAGAGCTAACAGAAAGGAGGAGGGACCGTTTATTAGAGTGATGGTGTAACTTTTCAATCTCCAGACTTTGTGGAGAAACACTTTAAGTTTAAGCGAATCACCCAAATGAACATGAGTTCATTTGGGTGGAATGTGGAAAGACACCACAGATAGAAACACACCCCTATAAAAGACCCATAAAACACTGAAGACCAAGAATTTTATATATTCATTCGTGCATAAAACTAACTTTACAGTGTGACAACTGCTCCCTGGCACTGGAAAAAAAACAACTGCTGATTTCACTGCACACACTCCTAATTTCATTTGTGCAGAAATACCTCATGTCCTGTCAGAGCAAACACGGTTGCAGTTGTTCCACAGCCCAGCCTGTCATTAAATGTCCAACAACATTTTTTTTTCTATCACTGTGGTTGTGTGTGTGCATGTAACGGGGGCCTGTGTTGGTACAGTTGGGTCCAGCTGTTTCTCATCTTCACTGCCGCTTGATTTAACATCTGTAGCAGCGCAAAAAAAAAACGCACACACAGACACACAAACGCTCTCTCTCTCCCATCCATATGCGCGTCAACGTTTTGCCAGCATCAGAAAAATGGTAAAAAAAATAAATAAATAAATAAAAGGGTCCGAGCGCGTGATGCGCGAAAGGAGAAAGAAACTGGCTTAGCGGGACGATCGCCGGTCTGCACGTGGCATTCGTCTGATACCGACTTATCGGTTTTCAAGGATAGGGGATAGAGGGGCATCTGGACCAGCGCACGCATAGCTACACACGCGCGCGCTGTCATCGCTCATACACACGTACACGTGCCACCTCAGGGCTAGATGCGGGGGTCGCTGTGACCAGAGCGCAAAAAAATAAAAAATAAATAAAAAAAATTCTTCCTGTGTTTTGTGTTAAAATGAAGTAAAGAAAGCGACTCACCAGCTTTGCATGGGTCCTTGTAGTCAATGGCCTCCGCTTTGTCCTCTTCATAGTAATCATAGTCCGGCTCCCCGTAGTCGAAACAGTTACAAATGGACACTTTGCCCCAAAAAGTCAAGCCGGCAAGCACCAGCGTGATCCAGCGCATCTTAGCGGCCAGTGCCGATGGCACTCGGTCCATCTGAAGACTGAAATAAACAAATAAAAAGGCCCCTCTGCTCGTCTCCTCTGCCGCACGGGGATGTCAATCCAGTCTCCAAAGAAAGCGACGGCGGCAGGAATTTATCGGGTCATCGCGAAGATCGGCTTCTTCTCTGACAGTCTGGTTGTGGATACTGTGGGTTGCGGCGGGCTACTCTAGCCGGCTCTCTTCCATGGCGAAAGTGCGCTGAGGTGTCTGCCTGTCGGGTCCCGGTGCCTCTCAGTCAGCAAAGTGTCCTCCGAGGAGCTCCTCTGTCCTCCGCTGGGGCTTCGCAGGTGAGGCTGCTGTGGGACAAACGAGAGAGGGAAGCGGTGAGGGGATCGGAGGCTGAGTGATCTCTGAGCGTAAAGACGCACGGCTGTTTCTGTGTCTGCTTCACACAAGCTTTCACCTCGTATATTTCAAACCAAGTCTCTCTCTCCCTCTCCCTCCCTCTCCCTCTCTCTCTCTAGTGTCCGGTGGTGGTAGCCTACTGTCTCTTTCAGCCCCAGTCAGCGCACCGCCCTCACACACACACACACGAACACACACACAAACACGCACACACCGACTCATACCTGCACTGTTTCACATCAGTGCTGCAAAACCAAAACTTTTTTGTCTTCTTTCGTCTGTAGGCTACTCACTGAGTATAGACCACACACACACACACACACACACGCACACACGCACACACGCACGCACGCACAACCCAATAAATACACTAGAGGCTTCCTCTGAAGTTGGGGGGTGCGTATCCTCCTACCATTACAGGTTATTGTAGCTCACTCGCACAGATCCGTTACAGTAAAAACCGGTAGCGGTAAAAGTCACACGGCAGCCACAAATTTGCCCGTGGCTTTAAGTGGATGTTTTCTGGTTATTAAGGCAGGTGCCAAGTAGGTGACAGCCAAACCATAAAAACGACTAGGATGGCTTTATAGTCAGTTAAGTCAGTCTCTGTGCAGCCTCTTTACTTTACTGTTTTCGGTCACAGATAGGGATAATTGAGGGGAGAAATTTTAATTGGCAGCATTGGCTGCAATTTAAAATGTAAAGATTAAACCGACTTTGTGCGTAAAAAGAGGCGCAGCCCAGAGGCCACCGGCTCGATTCAAGCGTGCTTTCCATTGCATTAGTTGCCTAATTATTTATTTAGAAAATGATTTATTTCTGTTGATTCAGCGATGTAAGATGACTCGAGACAGATTCATAGGTTCACCTATGATGTCTTCTCTAATCGGTCATAACCTTGCCAGCAGTAGGTCGGTCAACAGCAGATGAGTGAAGCGAGTTCACGTGGGTTCATGATACTCCGCTGCATCCTTGTCCACACACACACACAGTGGAGCAGCCTCCACGCCTTCTACGGGTCTTTGTTTGTGCGTGTGCACGAATATCCAGCACTGGGGGTTTTAAACTGAGCTAAATTACATTTACAGTCATTTTAAATTTGCGTCTTTCGTCCCTAAATTTCCACGCACTGTAAAGTTGTCAACAACCACCTATAATCTCCCCGGTGCAGCCGATAGGCCCGAACAGACTCACGCATACACAGACAGGCAGTAAAAATAAAACAGCAACAGTTGTTGACAGACAAGCATAGAAGCCTGTGAACACCTTGCCAAGGTAAATCCTCCTGAGACGACTTCACCCTGCGTCTCCACCGCTTTACCTGCTGCGTTTACCTGCCAGGCGCGCGTCGGTTTGTTGCGGCGTCGCGAAGGGACCCATCGTGCTCCAAACGCAGGGACCTTCTCCGGGGGATGTCAGGGGTCCCTGCAGCGTCACTCGGTAGCGGCGGTTCTGAACGTCTCCCCCATTTATTACCGGGAGATTACCGGAGCGCTGCCTCTGCTGCTCCAGACTAATCCTGCCCTCTGGGAGAGGTAGCGGCGCGTTGACGTCACGCTATCAATCCAGCCGCAAGCTGTCCACCATGCACGGCCCAGGCCGTGCACACAAATCCCTTGCAGGCAACACGCATGGAATTAAATTAGTGTAGGTCAACACACTCCTGATTTTTCCCCCCCTCAACGCAAAATCAGTAAAGGTCTAGTTCAGATATCAAGAAGGTCTGAAGATTTAATTCCAGGTCCAGCGCTGGTGCAACTTGGAGATAAGGTCACAGATAGGGTCACAGTTCCAGGGCAAGCAAACTCACACTAATGCCAGTAATTTGGTTAACATTAGAGGAGTGTAATTAAAAAGCAACAAATAAGGCGTCATTGTGAGTTAGTAAATTTGAGTTAATTTTTTTTTTATGTCTAGAAAACATGAAACTCAGCAGTTGCGCTTGAAATCTCCTGCAGTACACAAACCTTTACTATGTCCATATTTGTTTGTTTATTTGTTGCATCAATTAGGATTGTGACGATTATTAATGTCTGCACAAAAGTTGACGGAAATCCATTCAGTATTTGTTGAGATCTGTCTGGACAGAAGAGGTTAACCAACTAAACAGCAGTATTACACACGGTCCGAAAAACTCTGGGCATTCCTAATGACAGATAACAGTAAACAGAACAGCTTAGTGGGTAAACAGTGTGGTTGTAAAGAAAATAGAGGAGCACCAAGGCGGAAAACTGGTTCTGTATGCAAATGGTGCATAACAAGTGTTAAAAATGAACAGAAAAACATTTAGTGATATGAAATTCACTCCTAAACCACACTTCAGTTGATACTTCAGTTCACTTGATCCGTTAAGTTTCAGGTCATTTCATCATTTTTAAATTGCAGAAAAGAAATAAAACTCTGTGTTCAAACGGTTTTGTGTATTATCACTAATGTATTAGATAACAATGTTGATTAGCATTTTACAGCTGTGAGTTATATCTGGTGGAGTGGTCTGGAGTGGCCGTTTCCCTTTCAGCCATTCCCACGCCCCTGGTGGCGGAGCAGTCCTGGAAGATGCTAACCTTCTATAAGGAGCAATCTCAGTTCAATTTCTTGCACGAGGACAGGTCAGCATGCAGAGGTCAGGGATCAAACGGCAAACCATGACTTCAGCACACATTTCAGTCTGTCATCTGGTGTGTTCGTGTGTGTGCGTTTGTGTGCATTTCCCTATTTGTGGTCTGGACTTCCCTTCAGACCAGTGGTTAATTACCCCAGGGGAAAGTCACTGAGTGGCGTTTTGCGCCTCTCCAACTACTTATGGTACATCTCTGTGGTTACCATCCAGCCAATTTATTCAGCGAAATGCCTCCTGCTTAAAAAGGATCCAGCTATTGAAATTAATGCTGTGTGCAGGTATTTGTGTCCCTATTTAAAGCATTTATTGATTCGAGAAACTCTCTAAAAGTACCTCGCCAGCATTCTGACCCAGCACAATGACCACCTCCACAGCCCCCGCTGAACGAGCACACACTCTCATATCCAAACACACGCGCACGGGCACACAACTAACAGGAGGAACCCTCAAACTAAGCAGCAGCCCCTCGAGACTCTCCCGAGTGCTGCGGTCTGCAGGTATTGAAGCACTATTTTAAGCTTTCTTTTCCTGAAACACACTTTCCCATCAATTCTATATGCAGCGGCATTGAACTCGGCAAGGTTTGCACTGCACCTTAAAGGCACACGTTGCCAAAAATCTAAATGTGGTTTGGCAGCGATTTGCACTTAGATAGCAACTGTCTATCTTAGTGGAGTTGCTATGTAATGTGCCCGCCGGTCATCAGGGGCAACTTCTGGTTTAGTGTCCTACTCAAGGACAACGTCCAAGGTCTGTGATCGAACCATGAATCCATGCAAGCAAATCCCGTCCACTGCGAAATTCACAAAAGATGCCACATCTTTTTTGTACTTTTATCTGAATGTGTTTGCTATAGCTTTTAAGCTTTGGCGTCCAAAATCTGGGCTTTACATTATGTAAAGTAATGTCAAACCCAGCCATCACTGCAGTTCTACTCAGTTCTATAAATTGTTTTAGCATCTTTTATTTAACAGTTTTGGCTTTGCAGCGTGACCGTCGTCTTACGGCCAAAGTCAGTATCAGATTTCGGAATAAACAGTCTAATAAACCAGCAAACCCACCTGACACAGCGGCGGTGGTTGAGCATTTAGCAGCCGAGGAGGTAGATGTCTCTATCGGGAGATAATGGAGATTTAATCAATGATGGTGCTCCAGGTGAATAAAAACACACACACAGCCTGCTCCATCTGTGAAAATCACTGACAGACTCATATACCCTCACATATTCACATCTAGCAGATTCCTCACTGGGAGAGTTGTTTTGTGCTTTCAACCCACAGCACCAAAAAGAAGGACTGTTAGTATGTTCAGGTTGCGTTTAACGTTCCCATATCAACAAGTGGTTAAAAAAAATAAAATAAAATGACATGAATCTGCCTACATCTATAAGAACGACTTGAATTGAATTGCATGAATTTTTGCTGACCTCCAGTGGTGTGATCTTCACTGTAACATCACTGCTGGCTGTGGTTACAGGTGCAGCACAGAGCCTGACCACGCTTTGGATTTGGTCGGAGGCAAAAAGGTGAGAGGATGAGAAAACGCCTTCGCTTTTCGGTGAAATATTTATTTGAACTTTACAGCTCAGATATTTGATTTTCTCGAAACCCTGGAAGGTCTAACACGATTTGACTTGCAGACGTTCAAGTGTGAAGTTTTTATACCACAGTGATAATAAGTGTAGCAAAGCAGTGGCCACTGAAACACTTCTAACTTCTAAGAACAATGCTTTGAGCTGGACAACATCATTTTAAAGGTCGGCACCAAGAAAAGACTTGAAAACATCTTCTTCGTAAAGACCTGACATGATTTGGACTTTCAGATTCAGATTCAGATATACACTAATCAGCCACAACATTAAAACCACTTGCCTGATATTGTGTAGGTCTCCCTTGTGTCTCCAAAAAGGGCCTTCTGAGGGTGTCCTGTGGTGTTCGGCATCAGGATGTTAGTCCTGGGAGCCTGTCTTGTGGGTGCTGTTGTGAGGTGCCTGGTCAGCAACAATGTTTAGATGAGTGACAAATTAACGTCCAGGCTGAAAGGTTTCCCAGCTGCCAGTGGTTTTAATCTTGTGGCGGATCCTATTTTTCTGAACACTCACAACTTTCCTTGAAACACTTTAAACATGACATGGGGCTCCTTTAAAGAATGCTTGGCCCTTGACTCTGACCTCCAGTGTGTTTAGCTCTGTGTCGTATTACCGCCTGACTCAGTGTTTAAGAACTTACAGAAGAAACGTTGCTTTATTTTAAGTTCTTGCATAGCAGAATAAAACCGAGCCTGTGTAACATTAATACTTGTGGTCATAACATGGTTGTCAAATACAATTTTACTAGACAAATATCTGAGGCCTGAAACACCACTGGACCACACCGGGAAGCCACAACATTATGACCACTGACAGAAGAACTAAACAGCAGTGACCATCTTGTGACAATTCAATCTTCTGCTGGGAAACTTTGACCTGGTGTTCACCCGTGTGCATGTGACTTACTGTAGACATGTACCGCCCGCCTAGACCAGGCGCCCCCGCCCCATAGCAGCCTGGAACGGACACACACACACAAGAACAGTTTAGGAGAAACTAAAAACAAAACAAAAAAACATGAAAAACAATGACCTGGCCTCCAAATTCACTAGAACCCAAACTGATCAAGTATTTGTGGGATGATCCACAGAGGCCCCTCCCCTCAACCAATCGGACCCAAAGACCCCTGACTAAAAACATCCTGTTGCCAGACACCACAGGACACCCTCAGAAGGTCCACGTCCATTCACGTCCATGAGTCACAACTGTTTTGGAGGCACAAGGGAGATCTACACAGTATAAGATAGGTGGTCATAATGTTATGCCCGAATGGCACCTACAATAGTCACTTCACATGCCTCTGCAGGAAAGAAAGTCGGGGGAGTCAGGGGAGGCAAAACGAAGACAAAGCTAAAAGGATAAGAATACCTGAGGTTAAAAAAAAATATTATGTCTTCTCTGAGGCCTGCTGACTGTGATAGCGTCTTAAGTGTTTTTATCAAATTCCTCCAGAGGGAGCAAAGAGGTGGCCAGAGACATCCATCACCTTTTTGGCTAAAATGCCACAGGAAGACAGTCTGCTGACACCACAACGGAGCACAGCAGAGGATGATAATGCTTAGATATTGTTCAGTGGCTTCAAAGAATGTCAATGCAGTTTCATTTTTGCATCACTTTCCCTGCTTAAATCTGATCTCACCTTTAGGAGGGAAGAAGGATAGTTATAATTGGAGCCAACTTCAGGGGAATATTGACCTTTTTTTTTTTTTTTAAAAAAGGCAGTCGCTGAATAACACCTGCAGTCAGCACAAGAAGAGCCAAAGTGAAACTTGGGAATTTAACTTTTAAGTTAAGCTTTGATATAAATGAGTTACTTGAGAGACCATACATATGCCCAAAACATACAAGACACACAAGCTAAGTGAAGTAGCCTCCACTTATGTAAACAGAGAGAGCGGAGGGAAGACGAGGTACAAGGAGGAAATCCTCTGTTTAAATGCCAAGCTGTGCGTGCCATTCTTTCTCTCCCCTGTTCTTATTTCCTCTTTTCTGCGTCTCTAATGGCTCACATTCTGCACCTTGATCTCTTCTCCGCTGCCCCTCTCGCGCGTTTCGTGCGTGCGTTTCGTGCGTGCGGCCTGTGCGTGGGGCCTGTGCGCGCGCTGGTGCGCGGCGGTCCAGGGAAAGATGACACGGGCCACTTTTGTCTCTGCGCCACCAGAATTTGCCGACGGGGGAGAAGAAGAATGAAAGCAGGATGCATGTTGGTGTGAAACTCTCGCTGCAGCTGCAAGGAGGCACAGATGGAAAAACATAGCGAGGAATAGTGGAAAAGGTGAGACGGTGACCCGGTGTCAAGTATATATTATTAAAATATACACGCCTCTCTGTAAAGTGCTTGTGCTCACTGAGGCTTAGGTCATTCGCCTGCACAGTGAGCATACACTATACTGCTTTCAAACTTCTTGTCGTTTTACATCACTGATGTATTATGTGTAATAAGCCTGTGCATATACGATTATACCTGCACTTGTCCGCACTCTTATTAAGTAGGCAATTTGTGAAGGGCAGCTTGAAATAGCAGCAATTTCTCTACAAAAATGACAACTTAATGGTCACAAAAAGTTGCCCTTTTATCGGAACATTTCATCAGACTGCCCACCTCTAACAGAAGACGTACAAGAGGGAAAACGAAAGTCAATAAACTTCTTCGATGCACTGCGAAGTGAGGCTTCGCTGGGACACGGTTCAACTAAACTCACCAGCGCTGCAGGTTTTTTAAAGACTAAACACAAAAAAATGTAAAGAGGAGGATGACATTTGGATAAAAGGCCGATGCGTTGGAGTGCTGAGTTGGATTTAATGAACTGGAGGGCGACAAAGAAGTGCACTGAGTGAGCAGCAGCAACTCCCTCACAGAATGAATCCTCCTGTTCGCACCACCTCACTACTCTGAAAGCCAAAGATGCTGAAAGTGTGTGCGTAAATGTAAACAGTAGCGCCTCGCTGACTTAGCACTTCTTCAGGAACTTGAGTTTGTGTGTGTGTGTGTGTGTGTGTGTACAGTTGTATTACTCACGTTGTGGGGACCTACGTGTGTTCACACAGTCACTCTTGGGGACAGACAGCGAGTCTCTGTAACGTAAATCATAACATTTTTAGGGTGAAGGTTTGGTTTAAGGTTAGGGCGAGGTTAAGTTCAGCAGCAGTGAAGGTAAGTCTCCAAGAACTTAGCGTAAGTCCGTGTAATGTCCTCTGAAAGGATGGAAACTCAACGTTGTGTGAGTGTGTGCCTTGGCCTCTGCACCCTGCAGATATGCTTCCTTTCAGAAATAAGCAGCAAAGACCTCCTCTATCTATGAGTGCGTGCGTGCGTGCGTGCGACTCGAATTCATTCCTGCAGAAAGACATTTCGGCCGCCACAAGCAACTCAGGTGCATTGTTAAAACCGGTGTCTTTCTTCAGTTCATAATTTGTTTTCTTTGCACATGTCGCACAGCGCTTCCTGGAAATCACTGACAGACTCGCGCACTGACACATTCACGTTTAGCAGATTCTTCGTCAGGGGTGCCGCTTTATGCCTTTCAACCTGCAGCACCTGTAAAAAACACAAAGAGCTGTCGAACATGCACGTACAAAGAGAAAGACTTGTGCTCGTAAGCCTGAACCCTGTGGGTGGGTCGAGCAAAAGGATTTACAAACTCTTAGGTCGTCACACGGCACATGACAAAGAAGTTCATCTCCAGAGCCGCGTGTTTCCAATAACTGGCACTTTTATATATCGCACTTCTTCTATTTTGCATGAATCAGAATTGAAAGTCACTGGAGTAAGATTAATTCATAATTAATTTAGGCTAATGACGCTACCAGATGGCTCACAGCACTGTGGCAAATTACACAGATATAACACGCAGATTTTTTTTAACTCGATTAGTAGAAGAGTTGATGTGGTTTCAGTCAAACAAGACTGACCACAGCGCTATATTTTGCAAAGCGTCTTGAGTGAGTCGGTTTGCCTGGAACCAGCTAATGAATAGACACGGCCTGTGTTGTTGTATTTGAGGTGAAAAGAGCCAAATTATATCAGCTACGAACACTGAAGATGCTATGTTGGGAAAGTAAACACACACACAGACTTAGCATCTGCTAAAAATATATACATAAATTACCGCCAACTTTATCCTTTGATGATTTGTGTTTTCGTGGTGCCTTCTCTGTGTTTGTTGGCCGGTTGCCTGACTGGTCCTTGGCCTCGCTTAATTCTTATCTGAAATGAAATAGAAACTCACAGAACAGAGGAGGGGATGTTTTGTGTGTTAATGTTACCTAATGATCTCACTGTCCGTGACTCCACTCAGTGCACTTTATCCTAGACATCAGATGAAAAAGATCATACACACTTTTTTTTTTTTTTTTTTGCACGAGCGCTGTTTTCCCTTCAGATGAGGTTTATTCAGTCGCTTTGAACTTCTGAGAGTCGGTGGGCTCTGTGGGGGCGGGGGTGGGGGGGTAAACCACTCTTTTAATGAGGAACATTCACAGAGTCCATAAACTCCACGACTAACAAGAACCACTTCCTATGATGAAAGAATGAAAGAGCTTCGCGGCCGCGACAGTGGATTCTTATCGAAGGTGGTGGAGGAGACCTCGGTAGAATACACCGAAAAAATTCCCTTCAGTGACAAAATCCTCTCAGTGATTGTCAGGTCATCAGCACGATACTGTCATCTGCAGGATTAAAGCCGTAATGACAAAGATGGATTTCTGTCGCACTGGACACACGTGCCACCATAAGTGTGAAGCTACAAAATAGCTACCTTCGTGGACAATCACAAGAAAAATACTTCATAGATTTAAATGCAAATGCACATGGCTACTGCTTAGACAGTAAATTATGTTAAAACTCAACCCGGTAAAGTTTTTCCTCGAAAATTACTTTCACTGATTATAAAAACACTAGCTTATTAATTTTCTTTCCATCATGTATTAAACAACGCACTTGTTTCAGCACTAATGTCGACACTCTTTCACAATTTCGCAGAATATTTTGAGTTGATTAGTAAAACAACACCTATTGTCTGAAACCTGACCAATGTTGACCGTCTGATTGGATTAATGATCTGTTCCCTCTCAGGTAGGTCTCCTCGGTGTCTCACCGCGTCCTGGGGCCAGAGCAGCTTGATCAATCGTATTGATGCGAAGATGCTAATAGCAGATGCTAATAGGGCCGGTATGACTAATAGACCGAGGTTGCCATTGATCTGCCGAGTTAGCATCTAATGCTAAAACAGCTGATTCAACCGCATAGTTGGGCCAAAAGTGCCACCGTTGCTCAGTGTCTGTGTGTGTGTGTGTGTGTGCGTGCGTGTGCTGGGTGGTGAAAACTTAAGGGAGCAACACATTCCTACTTAAGGCAGCCCTACAGTAAATCTTAGCTTCATGGAGTTTACAGTGTTCAGCATTTGTTTAAAATAACTGAGAGAGCTGTTGATTCTACTGTGTTTTCATGATGGAGGCTGTGGTTTGTAGTACCTCTGAGCTATAATGCGTTGTAACAACACATTTCTATTATTTTGACAACCCCATTTTAGTCAGTGGGCTGGGCTAAATAACAGAAGCACTTAAGTGTCTGCTTCAATCCACAGCGCCACACACTACATCCTCTAAAATGATCTTACACTGTTTCAACCTAAGCTGAAAGTTGCAACAGTTATAAAATTAAAATTTAGTGCAGGACTTATATATTAGAATACATTTCCTTTCACTAGTGCAATTAATGTTTTGGCAAGTCAGTGTAATTGCACAGTATGTGGAAGTGAAGAGTCGGGTTTCAACTTCAAAACTAAAGTCAAGGATCTTTCCTTACGCGCTGGACATTCAACGTCCTTTATTCTTTATGAACCGTAACATATTAGAGTTGGAAAGTAAACGGCAACTCGCACTTGAGAGGCCCTTTTTCACAACAAACATTAGTCATAGTAGACGAGTAGACACAGGTGCGGACACACGTGTTACTAATAAGGTTAACGATGGCTCTGTTCTTTTCAGAAATCCAACAGTGTGTGACAGTGTGAGAGTGAAGCAGCATGTACCAGACAAATGAAACTAACACATCTAAATGGAATTCAACCATAATACGTTTTATCATTTACACCTGCTCTTTTCCTACTTTTGCATGAGCTGCTTGCAAATGGAAAAAGTCAGGTCGTCGTTACTATATCAGAGGTTGTGTATAAAACTCAGAGCATAGTGAGGATTTCCACTTACGAGGCTGTGAATACCGCAGTGGGCTCTCATTCATATAGACTTGGTAAAACACGGTGAACAAGGCAGTTATATTGTTTGTGAGGAAGTCATACACTGCCTGTCCAAAAAATTCAAGCCTCCTATTGGAAAAAATGAACCTCCTATTGGAATATTGGATAATTACTGCATGGGCGATTATCTTTCAGCTAGCAACAAGTTATTTGATGCAATGAGTAGCTTCTCATTTCTTAAACAACCATGTTGACAGACACATCCTGTGGTCGTGGAAAAGATGTTGGCCTGTTTGAGAAGGGTCAAATCATTGGCATGCATCAAGAAGAGAAAACATCTGAGGAGACTGAAGCAGTTGGGTTAAGAACTGTCCAGCACTTTATTAAAAACGGGAAAGATAGTGAGGAACCATTGTTTTCAGGGAAGAAACGTGGTCAGAAATAATCCCATCAATTGATGGTGATCGAAATGTTTGGTGAAATCAAATCGAAGAAAAACAACAGCAGAACTCCGGGCTACATTTAATAGTGAAAGTAAGAGCATTTCTACATGTACAATGTAAGAAAACCACTAATCAGTGAGGCTAACCAATAAAAAAAGGCTTCAATTACCCTAGTGTCTACTGTTCAAGCCTGTGGGGGCAGTGCTATGATCTGGGGTTGCTGTGGTTGCTCAGGTCTAGGTTCAATGACCAGGTTATTATATCAACAGAGTTTTTCTACCCTGATATCATGGGCCAGGATGACAATGCCAGGATTCATGGGGCTCAAACATGGATAGGCCACCACAGAGTCCAGACCTGAACCCCATTGAGTATCTTTGGGATGTGCTGAAGAAGACTTTGCACAGTGGTCAGACTCTCCCATCATCAATACAAGATTTTAGTAAAAAAATTAATTCAACACTGGAGGGAAATAAATAAATTGTTACAGAAGCTTCTTATCGGAACAATTCCTCAAGGGAAAGGCGGTCCAACAAAATATTAGAGAGTGTGACCTGTTTTTCAGCCAGGCTATGCGTTTTGTGCATTCATGGAAAGAGTTCATGTTGTTCTACTTATATAGCATATGGTAAGGATTATGTAAAGTTCTTTCTGAGCAAAACAAGCAAGAAAAGTTTGTGCTATTGAACTCAGCTCAACTCAGAACGTACTCAGAACGTGCATCCTGTTTACGCATTTAATCCAATGTGCCACAGGTGTAATGCTGCCTGCGGAATGAAATAAACAGTCCACACGTCACAAAATGTCCTCAGCTTCACGTTCTATGAATAAAAGTAAAAAAAGGAATGAAAATCTACAAGGATATATAATTTACCTTGATCCCGGTCCCTTTAGGAGAGTCACCTGGAAGATATCCACAGTGAAGAAGTGTAATTATAGCATGGGGACAACAGTCAATTAGCTTGACTTTATATTTAACTCAGGACAGTGAACCTCACACTGACCTAATACAATGTGTGTCCTGTAGTTGTAGTCTAAATAGCTAAAAATGGTGGCTGCAAATATTTTAAACTCCCACAGCCAAGAAACACAAAGAAACCACAAAGCCACAAGATCATGCATGTTGATTAATATTACGGACAGGGATGTATACCTTTCACATTGTTATTTTTTAACTAACCACAAACCTATAATACCACTTTCACCAAAATGTGACTTGGAAGTCTGACTTGGACATTGTCATATATATATGTGTGTGTGTGTGTGTGTGAGAAAGTCAGACTTCTGCAGGACATGTACTCTGAAATACAAAACTGTCTCAAAGTAGGCTAATGTTGTTAGCAGTTAATAGTTCCTAGTCATGCAATTTGTTGTGATGCTGTGGCTAGAATAAAGGTTTAGGCCGGTAATTATTACTTATCTCAGTGGGAGGTTCAACCCAGAGATAAAAGAAGAGATGACGTTAGACTTACACTCCGCTGCACAGAACTTCAATCTGCTTTTCATCTGAGCGATGTCTAAGTTGACAACCATGTGCTAACGTTACCCATAACAAACCTGAGGGGTTGGTTTGTTTTGGTGATTTTTTTTTATTTTGCCCCCTAGCGGTCAGAGTCAGAATAAACATTTGTCTGATAAAACAGAGTCGGGGAAAGTCTTTAATTTTAGAGCCGCGATTTTAATCAGCTAGCCAGTTAGTAAACTATTTGAGAGTGTATGTTAACTTACACCTTTTTTTATTATTATTATTTCTTTTATACCACATTCAACTGCGTCGTGTCAGTGACGGTCACTGTTGTAGACATTTAGTCCTCATTACCCCTGAACATAGTTCATTCACCATTAATTATTCTGAGGAGTAGCTACTACTGGCACAGGTAGACGTATATAAAAGTTGTTTTTGTTTTGTTTGTTTGTTTGTTCGCTTGCTCGTTTGTCAATATCTAACTTAATTCCGGATGGGTTTGCATTGACGTGCTTTCGTCATAGGATACGTCACCTGTTGTTTACAGCTCACCTGGGTTAGCTAGTCACAAAGATGTCCCCACAAAACACATGGAGTCAGGAAACACTCAGGAAACACTGGTCGTGCTTTCCGTGGAGAGAAAACTAGTGAGGAGGAGCTGCTTTAAAAGAGAGTCAATATAGGTGGGTAAAGCAATTAAGGGAGTGAGTTATAAGCTGCAAATATTGTAGGCTATAGTAAGTAGTGTGGTTGAACTACAAATGTTTTATTGCACATCATAGACCTCAGTGTCACTGCTCACAAGTCAATTTAATTTTCATTAATGCTGAAGTAGTTGCCTAATAAATGGAAGCCATCCATTTGTGGTGGTTACCTTGTGGTTACTGTTGATATTGATACTACTGGGCTGAACATCAAAAAAATCAACTTACAATGCAATGTGATGACATCTGGTTAGGCCGCTATTAATTTACTGATTTCATGGGCAGCTGTAGACATCATGGCGACAGTTGCCCTCAGTGGGAGATGAAACTGGGGAGCAGTTGTCTTTTTTCTTTTTTTTCTTTTTTAAAGAATATACAGTATATAACATACAGTGAGCACCAGCGTAATGAGGCCTCGTCGTCATGATTGCGCTTCAACCAGTCACATTAACAAGGAAAACACACCATTTAGAGTGACAGCATTCACATAGATGAGCAAAAAGGAACAAGACGGCAGGTTGACAACATAAAGAGGGGATTTTTTATTCATCAGTTCATTCTTTGCATTTTGAGTCAGTTTCTATAGCTATACATTCAACAAATCATTTCCCTTGTCTCAAGCTGGGCAAACTGCATCCATACAGTCCTTTGGAGATTAGTGTTACAGTTATTTATCTTTGAAAAACACCTCCCGCCACGGTTCCTTATGTATTACAGTATTTCCTGTATAGTGCTCATACAAAGGAATGGCTTTGGGTAAACTGAGGACATATTTCTACATTTATTTTATGGCCTTATTTTCTTTTTCTTCTTTTTTTTTGGTTACAAAAACCACACATTTCTTGCTATACTTATTTCATAAATACAGTATATATTATAACCATTCATCTTGTGCTAAAATCAAAGCTGTGCTGCAGTTTAAAAAAAAAAAATTTCAACATCAATAACGTACAGGGAAATGAGCTTGTCTGTGTAGCCTGTTTACAATATAATGTTTACAGTGATTTTACAGTGTTTTTAATGTCCCTGATGATCTCAGAACTGTTGCATTGTTTTACTTTATATTACAGGAAAGAGGTGAAGTGAGTTTACAGTTAATCGAAAGGGCGTGAGCTATTGTGTGCACTGGGGTTGTTTGTGTATTTGTACTAAAGCCCGGAGAAACAGAGACACTTAAAACAGAAACAGAAAGGATTCTTATGTGGTAATGAATGACATGAACAGCTCTTTTACATACAGAATTACTCGGTCATTCATTGGTTATATAGATGGGTGCCATGGTTACCAATCACGTGTACGATAAAGAACACAATACCACGGAAATCAACACCAATCTCGCTGCCAGCAAACTACCTGCAAGTTCCTCCTCGGTCTTTCGCCACGTGTGCAGGATACTCAAACTATCTACAGGAGTGTGAGGCAAACCATTATTAAACAAATTAATCGATTAAAAATAATGACGGAGAGAGAGAACACAACCAAAAAGAGACGGTATATTCTTTTTAGAGTGGACGGGCACACAGAATGTCGACTATATTACATCGATGTGCGGACGGTCCGATCATCGAGACAAACGCTTTAGAAGTTCAGTGTCTCTGACATCATCTTCCACCAGTCCATCAGCTCCTCCCGCTCCTCCTCCTTCCTCTCCATCAGAGACTCCAGCTCAAAGTCCACCTGAGACAAACAAGACATGTTAAGAAATAAAACACGCAACTGCAGTACCAATATTTGGTAGAAGCGTCAAGACTAGGGATGTAACAATGTACCAAGAGACAGTTAAAAATCAATACAAATGTGTGACGATTCAAATCAGCCAAGATGAAAAATTAATCGTGATACACTTTGTAAACAGCAGAGGGCGTAATCTAGTTTTGAGTTCACTTGCTGACAGAACATAAAAAAGGGGCCATCTTTAATTTGTTAAAGAGAAAATATATCTAAATATATATGTTTTTTTTAAATGTGCATTCATAGAATCTGAGAAATATTCAAAATGAATCTTTTTGAGTCATAATTTTTCAGCAAACTCATTCTGTTAAAACAAATCGTGAGAAACTTGTATGAATTAACCCAGTACCGGGTTGTAGTGTGTATTGTTGTCGAGTTGTAGCCGACGCGTTTCAGGCTACAAGTGCCTCTGGAGTCTTGACTGGACTAATATTATTGTTTTGACTTTTTTGACTCAGTTTGTCCAATGCATTATCACTGTCATCTGATGCACATATATGCAACTTGTATTTTAAGCTGCATTTATTTCACTGTAGACTATTGCAATATATCGCAATATCGCAATAATGTATCGTATTGTGACACAAGTATCGTGATACGTATCGTATCCTGAAGTCCTTGCCAATACCCACCCCTTTTTAAATTGATCCTTCAGTTTTGGATTAGCATGTGTGTTATAAAATAATCCCAGATCCCATGAAAGAAAAGGTGACCTCATGTAATGTGAGTGTGGATCACAGGTTTCGCAATGATAATTTATACACATGCAAATCAAATGTTTCTTGAGTGATCCGACCGCACTTGGCCAGCCTTAAGTACAGGTGTGAACACAATGAAGGACACATTTGAAATCGGATCACGTCTTGTCCTATCACACGTCTTGATTAAATGATGTGGCGCTGTGTATAATTGTCCACTTTGATCTCTCCGCAGTCATCTGCTGACTTCTGGCCCACTGACTTGGATGGTGTCAAAGCCATCGATCAGGATGCAGCGCGTAACCAGAGGAAGAGCAACGAGCCCAACCACATCCTACACTGGAAGATGTCTTTAAATGGTAACGAGGGTTTGACATTTCACCCATATAAGAACATTTGCTATAAACAAGACAGAGCCAGTATTGATTTACACTGGATGATTATACAAACATATGTATATTAATGTTTATATTGTACTTTATATACCGACTGATGAATAATGCTTCAGTTATGTATCTTGTCGGGCTCGAGTCACCTTTTATGAAGTGGATGTGAGGTTCACTGGTTTGAGTGTCTTACCCTGGTTGCAGGGCTGTAGGGAATGGCCACCTTCTTGATGACAGTCAGGTACCCGGGGGCAGAGGCTGCCACTTTGTAGTTTCCTGGAGCCAGCAGGCGCCAGTAGTCTCCGTCTTTGGCTAAACACATATTGTTGCATATTAATACATGTACCAAAGCAACACACAAAGCAGATTTAATTATTCATTACGACCTCTGGGTTATGAAGAGATGGTAACAGAAGTGGTGCAGTACCCCCCATGTCCACAGGATAGAGACATTACACCGTTTTAACATATTTCTAACTCTTGTGTACTGTGTGGTGTAACGGAGTGTGTGTTACGTTTTGTCAGGATTGTGAGTTTGCATTGCCTACCTGTAGTGATGTCATGGTCAATACCCTCCACAGAGATGGTGGCGTTAGAGATGGCGTTTCCTTGGAGGTCACGGACAAAGCCCTTGACTCCACGGTGAACCTACACACAGACACACAAAGCGGCACATTAACTAATATGCATTCACGGAAAATAATTTGTTTGCGATTCAGCAGAAGAAACACTTTGAAGACGATAATAATAATAATAATGCACTGGTTTTCCATTTTTAGATGCTCAAAGCGCTTACAATTGTATGCATTATTCATTTACTAGCAGTCACACCCTGGTGGTGGTAAACTACCTCAGTAGTCACAGCTGCACTGGGGCAGACTGACGGAAACGTGGCTGCCAATGTGCGCCCACGGCCTCCGACCACCAACAACATCACTCACTCGCAATCATACACCAGGGAGCATACACCTGGAGGCAAGGTGGGTTAAGTGTCCAAGGAGGACAACCACTCTACCTCCTGAGCTACTGCCACCAAAGAACTGACTGCTGAAGTAACTCGTTTATTTTTTTATTCTGTCTTCTTGTGAGCCTGCTGAGTAGCAAAAGTGGAAGTAGTTTGATGTGGGAGGTTTGACACTATGAGACTGCAGTTTGTGTCCCAAAATAATCTGCAGTTAACAGTCAATATTACTTTTATCTTTTATCCCGATCAAGTAGTATTAGCCACCGTTATTGTAACTCAACCAGCCAAGATCTTAAATAGTGTCACTTTTATTTTTGGGGACAGCCAGAGGGATGAGTTCAAGACAAACAAGCTAATATGAGTCATTTTTCACTGTCTGCTCAACTTTTATTCACTGGAGACAGCACGTTTGGTCTATTTCTGGGTCGGTCACATCCAGTAGATCAATGAAAACAGATGAGAGCGTAGAACGTGATGATTTATAGACCTCTGCATTTATAGTTTGCTGTGTACCTGCTCGATGTAGCTGACGAGGGAGTTGCGGTTCTGCTCCCAGTAGTTCTTAAGCGTGTCTTCGTTGGGGAACTTGTCACAGCTGAGCTCCAGAGTGATCTCGAAACAGTTGCTGCTGAGGTAGTTAAAATCCTGCATTCCTGTAACGGGTTAGTTAAGATAAAAGATAAAAAAGATTTAAAAAAAAAAAAAAAAAAACAGAGGTAAGAGAGCGATACTCATACGAAAAAGGAAGTAGTAGAGCAGGGATCTTCAATATTTTTCAGGCCACGGACCCCAAACTGACAAAGAGATTAAGTAGGGACCCCCTACCTACTTTATGTATTCAATATTAAACTCGACCTAGTGCTGTTTATACATATACATCATTATTATAATATTGCATTCAATATTAAGATATTCAAATCATACACACAGGTTCAAATATTCATGTGCAACAGTAAGTGGCCCTGCAATGAACCCAACCTAACTGGCATATATAATTGACAGATAAAGATAATAATTTTAACTTTAATGATAGCTAAATGTAGCAGGGACAAAAAATCACCAAGCTATCTGATGGCACACATGCTCCCTGATGGGAAGCAGGCAACATCAGCGCCATATGTCCCCTTAAAAGTGAATCCAAACTAGATTCCATATATTATAATTATCTGAGTATTTTCAGGTCTTGTCCCGTTTCCGCTTACCCGGCTTATCAGCAGCTAAAGCATAAAAGATGCTGCATTCATGTTAATGAATCCCTGCAGTATCTCCGCGGACCCCCTCGGTTGCCTCTTACCTCCTGGGACACTGTACCACGCCCCGCCGTTAGTGATGCCATCTTTGAAGCTGGAGTCGTCATCGTTCTTGCGGCACGGGGGTCGGTGAGGGTCGGACATGACGGGGTTGTACATGGAGTAAGCTCTGGCCAGAGACTTGAACATCACATCATCTGGACTGGCGCTGTACTCATGGGTGGATCCTTAGAAGAGGAAGGAGAGGGGAAGAGGAAAAACAAGTGCACATTGTTTAGACAGCGGCTGTGATAAAGTGTCGGCCCGAACGCCTGCATCTGCAACGCATTAAACGTGCGCCTGCACAACACATTTTGTTTACGTTGAATAATAATGCAGAGGAAGCATCAAAGTAAACATATCCCATCTGATTTTAATTCATTTTACAACAGTCTGGAAAAAAAACTAATAAAAAGTTTATTGTTTATGTTAAAGCTCAGATACTTGCTTCATTAAATCTGGAGAAACATCCTTAAGTATTTATATACGGTTTAATAACCTAAACAGAAAAACACATGGTGTACATGAGATTGTGAGTTCAGGTGTGTATATGCACGTACCAGTGCGGGTCTCATCGTATGGATAGTTGGCCACGACATCTCCGCCGTGCAGGTTGGCTGAGAGGACGAAGGGGATGTCCATGATCCAGTGGATCACAGCCTTAGTCTCCGGAGCCAGCTGCAAAGGCAAAAACTTCATTTAAACTAAATTACAACCACTAACACACGCTCCTACAAACATGTCACTTCCAACCTGCATTGACCAGATTTTTTTTTTTATAAAATAGTAGAAGGAAGCTGCTGGCTTGGGTGAACATTTTTTGTTTGTAGGTTCATCTGTGGGTACATCAGCGACTACACAATCTGAGGAATACTCCCAGTCAGACCAAATATGCCTCATGTAACACCTCAGTTAGCTTCTTGGATTGGGATGTGTAGTTTAAACCTTTGGTAATCCATAAAATAGGATAAAACTATTAATCTGGAACATATGCTAAAAGAGCAGCCAAATCTTTAAGACATTAAGACATTAAGCATTTGGGATGCTTTATACGTATGTTTTTGACATACTCAGTAGGAGCTGCACGGCACAGACTGACAATCCACAAACTCATGTATTTCTCGTTGATTAACGGACCAGCCCCCTCCTTTAGTCGCTCATCCTGTGTCCGTACCTTGGTGTTTTCATCCACAGCCTTCTTCATGTTCTGTAGCAGGTGGTTGTTGGCACCTCCCTCACGCTCGTTGATGTAGATGATGCGGTCCAGGTCGGGGAAGTTGCGGTTCAGATCCACTCCCTGTGCGTTACTGCGCCCCACAAACCAGTCCTTGATCTCCCCAGGCTGCACAGCAAAAATCAAGGGATTGTTCGACCAGATTGTTTGTTAACCTAGACAGCATCTGGAGCTCTAATAACTACGGTTCTTGGTGTGTATGTGTAATTTAAAGCAAGGTATTGTGGTTACTAATCAGTGTTTATAGTCTTGTGATCTTAATCTGTCTGGTGTTAAATCCTTGGATCAGGTTTATCTGTTGCTATGATCTCACCTGCGAGGCGGCCTTCTCAAAGCCGTCCGGGTTCATGGAGGGCATGAGGTGGATGCGGGTGCTGTGGATGAGGTCGATGATGGTATTGTTGCCTTGCTGGTACTGGTTGCACAGGTACTGAGCCAGGTAGATGATCAGCTCCCTGCCCACCGCCTCGTTGCCGTGCATGTTGGCGATGTATTTAAACTCAGGCTCACCTATGGGGAAAAAGAAGCCCCTTGTTGTGTTACCATGTCACGGAAACACCAAGGATTTCACGGGACTCATAGTGAGAGAGGCAAATCTGAATTTGAATGAAGCACACATATTTCCAAAACAGGATTTCAACGAGATTAGCAATGAATGCCCCTTTGACTGGCTCGACCTGAACAAAAGAAAAACATCGCAATAGCGTCAGCATCCTCGTTAGAAGCAGCTACTTCAGTCAGTAGTCATGGTAACGACCCTTTATCTCCACGGGTCCAAGGCAGCATCGCTGATACAGAATTCCCATTTGTCACGGAGGTTACCCTGGACACACCGAGCTTTGGCCCAACTACAGCACAGGATGCACACGCACGCACCAGCAATGACGACCACGCTGACTCCTCAGCCGAGAGGTCAAACTCAATTTAACACCGTGGCTCAAAGTTCAATTTGGGGAGTAATGACTGAGACACAGTGGATTAGGGAGAGGCGCTGTCACAGTTTGTTCCGGCTAATAGTCGGCGCAGATCTGAGATCAGATTCACGGCATCCTCAGTTAAACCTGCAACATTTAAGATGTGGGGCGTTTTCAGGTTCATTCAGCAGCGAGACAGTATTTTTAATTTATCATACGCACTGAGTCTCCAATTAGTTTTGTTTTGTGAAAGTCTTCCAAGGCGCTGTGACTGCACCCACAGATCATTCTCCTTCTTCATTATTAAAAATCTGAAAAAATTGTCATCAATCTCCAGATCCCAAGATGTCACCTTCAGATATTGTTCAGCACTTCTGAGCCTATGAGTCATTTAGATTATGGCACCACAGTTGATTGCCATTGGTTCTTCCACTATTTTGTCAAAGTACATAGATATATTTTTCATAGTTGTTGCACCTCCTCCTTATCTTGGAGCATTATCTCTAGGCACTGCTTGTATAACATCTGGATTGTAATTGTTAAGTTGAACTTTATCAAATGAATTTCCTGCTATTTGTTGAATGCTAATAAACTAGCCACAAAATAAGCTGTTGAAAATCATCAGAAAGAAATTAGGTACTGACATGTAGGGAGATGAATTGTATGGTAAATCCATCCATCCATCCATCCATCCATCCATCCATCCATCCATCCATCCATCCATCTGTCTATCTATCTAGAGTTTTCCCTCAGCCACCAGCATCTCTAGATTTTCTTTGGGATCCACCTCTGTGAAACTTCCAAACAATTACCTTACACATTCATGTTTCCTCAATAAATATTCATTCTGCACGCAGACTTGATTACCTCCTTTCTAAACCAGTGACTTTCGTCTAAGCTCCTAGCACAGCGTTGCTAAATACACAGCCAAAATAGTACTTTGTACTTTGGGGATTCTGGTTTCTTCATTACTGTATAATTAGTGACACTTTCAGGTGATTACTGTTTACTGCAGTTGCGCAAATGCCAGCAGTAAAAAAAAATTTAAATTCAACGTTTATTGGGAGAGTTTTTAGCTCTCTGCACGACCGAGCAGCACCTTCTCACGTTTAGAAACCTGAGAATATTCAGATTTATTCCTTGACATAAACAAGCAATTGAAATAAAATGCGTAATCATCACTTATTCACTAATGAACTCATCTTTTCACAGTTACCTTTAATACACTTTGTGTACATTTATACACACTGTACCATTTGGGGGAGAGATCATTTTGGCCATGTCAGCTTTTTTTCTAAGGTGACAGTGCTCGTCTTACATATAAGAGCTATTTCTATGATGTTTATTCTAATGGTTCTTGATTCTGCCATCTGTTTGTACGTACCAATTAGTCCTTCCTTCTGTTCACTCAGACTCTTCATCTAAACAAATATATACACAACAACCACGACAAAGAGACTCTTAGAGGCAAAATAAAGTCCTTTGACAACATGGTGAAAAGGGTGGCTAAGTATGAGCTACAGTACGCTGCACAGACTCTTTTGATTAACTACAAAATAAGCATTAATAGCTCTCAGGGGCTGTGTGAGAACAAAGAGACTAGCTTGAGCGTTGAGGGGAAAAAATGAAAATAGTCTTTTGTTCCAAACAGTTACGAGTTATGAAATGTAGCTCACGATGGGCAGATGGTGAGGAGTGTGTGTGTGTTTGTGTGCGTGGGTTGGTTGGTTTGTGTGTGGGTTTGAAGCCAAATCGCCATAGGGGTCCTGATCTTACAGGGAGCTTTGGGTGTGTGTGCATGTGTGTGTGTGTGCACATGTAGAGATATCTTTCTGAGGACCAGTTTAAGGTTTACACCATTGGAGTGAGGACGTTTGTGCAGAGTGAGGACTTGGTTTAAGGGTAAAGGTTACATTTAAAATAAGATAAGATAAGATAGTACTTTGTTGATCCCCATTGGGGAAATTCCAAAGTTACAGAAAAAAATGAAAGAATTAAAGACATTAAAAACGACAACAACATTAAACGGGACAACAGGCAACAAACTGAAAAAAGTACTGTACAAAAAGTACAGTACACAAAGTACACAAAGTGACAGGGTTATGGTAAGGATTAGGAGGGTAAGAGTTAGGATAAGGGGCTAGGGAATACTTTATGTCAATGAATGTCCTCACTAAGATAGCTGTACACATGTGTGTTTGTATTTTTGCCCAGATTTGTCTCTTTCACTTCATTTAAATTAATTTTACGACTAAATTATTGTCTAGAAATAATGCTTTCAAGATGTGATTACATTTTAATCTCCCCTTTTTTTCAATTAATATTAGCTGACTTCTATTTGACTGTTTGATGTGTTTGCGAAGTAATGCCGGTGGCTTTATGAGTGAGTAGCACACACACACACACACACACACCGCCCAGCGCACATCTGGTAGTCAGGTTATTTTTAAATACTCAAATGTGGTTCCTCTCTTGAGTTGCTACTAATGATTTCAAGACTACAATTAACTCTTTCTGCTCTGACGTTGGTGAATGGGTTTTACAGGCTTCTTGGGCCCGACAGAGCTGTCAAACACACACATACACACACACACACACACAGTTTGAAGTCCTGACAAAGTGAGTTACTATGATTCAAGCTATTACACAGATGCTCGGTATCTGGAGACCTTTTCTTTCTTCCTTAAGAAACATGCTTTTCGGCTGTTGGTACCCGTGTTGGTGTGTGACAGACTACAGAGCTGAGCATGTTTTCTTTATGTAGAACACATACAGGAACCATTGTCGGTCGTCTCAGTTATGGATTTCAGATGCGTTTGGGTAATTCCTGCTCACGGGGCAGGAGGAGGGGTAATAATGATTCACTGCTTAAATTCTGCATCAGCAGTGACGATTAATGTGGTTATTTGTATTCATATCATTGTCATCTCTGCACATCCACTCAGCTCAGCTCTGTTTGTCACTTCCTCTTTATTCCTCATCGTTTTCAAACTGTCTGTGCTTTTATTCTTATCGTATGGACACACAAAACATAAAAGTGTAAAACTACAAGGCCAATGTGTTATTGTTTCACATATGAAACACATGTGTCTTGTTTTTTCAGAGCTCACTTTGGAAATTTAAGACGCTACCTGGTATAACAATAGTTTCATGTCATAATTCAAATAGTACAGTGGTGTTTTTTGTACAGTTTTTGTGGTTTTTGCAGATATAGTGGGCATCCATCATCCACAGTAACAAAAAAAAGACTTAGCACCTCAAAATTAATCACACAGTGTTTTCTTTCATCTGTCTTTCACGTAAACAGAAATAATGGATATTTTGTATCACATGATGACCTAATTGTAGGTCAAGTTTTACATATAAATGTGACCTGCAATTAAGTTTTCCGTTTTTTCGTATCTTCTTTTGTCTCCTAAACAGTCTAAACTCCAAATATAAAAGGACCAACTAATCTTTCCATTGTAGAATGATTTAGATACTTGGTGAAAAATTATTTTGTGGAAGTAATTGTTTAATATGGCCCTAAGATATTATAAAAAAAAAAAAAGAAAAGAAACTTGAGTTGATTTCTGCGTCCAACCTGTCAACGTTACACGCTGGACTGTGGCAAAACTCACTGCATCATCCTACGTCCGTCACAAACGAGCAGAGTGTCTGGCAGGTCATCAATACGGTCTCCTTGGCGACCGCGTAGTAATGACTGCGGCTACAACGTCATTTGGGAAGCACCGCATTAGAGTGCTCTCAGTCGTCGTGGCAACCCTGACAGGGGCAGGTGCTCGGAGGAGACAAATGGACTGGGACATACATCAAGCGAACGCACTCTCGCCCCGTCTGCCCGTCTCGTGTACACACACTCCCACGCTCGTACAGGAGCAGTTTGTTAGCTCGGGAAACAAGTGCCATCTCATATTACTGACGGCGATGCTTTTGAGTCACACCGTATGTATGAACTGCTGTATTACAAGCCTTCAAATTAGCTGTTACGTAATTAACAAAGACCTGGATTCTCCCTCAGCTTTTTACTTTTAATTAGCTTCCTTCTCAAACTGTTCTGGTCATTTCAGAGTCATACTCTGGGCACAGATGTGGCCACATACAAAAGTAGTTTAGTGCACAGAGTCTGGTTTTATTTAGTTATGTTTAACTTAAAGACAATCAATGATGAAAACAGCATCCTGAAGAATTTCCTGTTGAAAAATTGAATAACTAATTGTTTCTGCTTTCACATGATGCTACGCTGGTTCCCATTTAACCAGACTGAAAATGCAGCAAAGCCTTGTGGGACCTGTGGTTACTGATTGTCAAGGTGATTGTCTTTGAAATAAAACTACTTTTTCGATATCTTGTAAAATTACCTGTGTTAGGAAAAGCTTAGAAATAGACAGAAAATCCAGCAGTTTAAGAAAATCTTATGAAAGATACACCACTGTTGTCTGGAAACCACTTAAAATTCGGAGGGAGGTGCACGTTGTGAAGTTAAGTGTGCAAACAACACAATACTAAGAGGAGGAATAATAATAATAATAATGATAAGAGGAACATCAAAGAAAGAATGGCAGTAAAAGGAGAAAGATAACTCAGAGAACAGTGCAGTGAAGGCGGAGGAGGAGGGGGGAACGTGGCTGTCTGATCTATAATAAATGACCCCTCGCTGATGCCTTGGCTTTTCTCTCGTCCTCTTTCCGTTTCTGTCTCTTCTTTATTCCCTCAACGCCCCTTGGCCCCTCTCCTTCACACTTGTGCCCTTGTAACGTTTCCCGTTTTCTCAATCATCATTCCTTTCTTTTTTATCTGCCTCTTTCCATCAGCTCCTATACTCAGCTGTTTTTCCTATCTCTAAAGAAGCAGGATCCTCAAAGCGAAAACGTACAGTCTACCAGATTTACATTTTATTCTCTTCCATTAAAGCGGCCTCTAATATATTCCATTTAACAGACATTTTATGTGCAATAGATCATATGACACTGAATATTACTTATTCAGCAGTGCATCTGGCTGCTATATGTTTTAACCTGGCATCGGTGTGCGTGCTCACCGGGGATTACACACTTCCTCTGTCGCCTGATAAACCCGTCTGCTGTGGAGTCTTATGACGGTCTCCATCTCATGAGATTTGTTTGCAGCATAGTGGACGAAGCAGAGCCTCATACTGATTTTTTTTTTCACATTCAGACAAAGCCAAACCTATTACGAGATGGGGTTTCAGCTTATATTAGAAATGTTGTAAATGGTTCCAGACACGAGAGTCGAAAGAGTTTAGCCAGAGCTCCCCTCTTTTTCCCCGAAGAGAAGCCCCTCTTCTTAGTCCAAATATGAGCCAGCTGCGGGAAGTAAACACCTCCTTCACATGAAACAAAAAAAATGTCCTCCACGGTCAGCGCTGGAAATATTCGGGTCCTTTTCTTAATTACGGGAACATAATCACTGTCACCAAACTGCTCCTTAGGTATCATAAGGGACAACTTGGTTACCGTCTGTGCATGGCATTAGAAAAGGGTTTCCTCACATGTTTAAGTAGGTTAGATAAGGCAGATACTTTATTTATCCCGTGGGAAATTCAGAGTCCAAGTAGGTTCATCACATAAACAGTTATTTAAGTTATATACTAATACCAACGTACAATGTTATGATGCCTGACTGTAGTGTCGTGTAGAGGGTTTAATGAAGTAAAAAAAAAAAGTACAACCTCCATTCACAAATGCAACAAATAAGAGAAATGTACTTAAATGTACATTAAGGCTTAAGTTTGACATGTTTTCTCCTCCAAGAAATCAGGCTAATAGCAGAAGCTTGTTAACTAACAGACGCCTACGTGCACATCCAGCAAACTCTGAGCACAAAATCAAACAGTGACACTCCTTGTACCTCCATTTTGGTCTCCACCAACTCCGGAGAAAAGAAAATCTAGCAGCAATTAGCCGCTAGATGTTTTCCATACCGTGGTGCAGCAGCTAGTTTGCTAACTCCACTGGGCAGGTGTTAACTAGGAATGTTCTGCAGAAAATAAAGCTACAGTGAAAACAACATTATAAGAGTGTAGAGAGAATCAAAACCAAATTACTAAGCTAGCTGTCTGCCCATGTGTTAATCCATATGCCTTGACTTCACCTCATTTTTGAATCGTTAGCTACAGAGTGAGACCCCGACAAGATGTCAAAGTCTACAGCAGTCACACTAAGCTTCATTACCATGCTACATTGTCCAACTTTATGCGCATGATCACCTTTAGCAACACTTGTCTCATAAGAGTGGTCACGCGATTCAGTACAAATGAAAGAATAAGAACTTCAACAGCAGACTGTGTGAAACCAGTTAGACCGTGCTTCCCTTGTGTTCCACGCAGCACTCGCTTTATTTTAATATGTAACCAGTGTTGACTCTAAGCAGTTCCTGTGCCGTGGAGTATAACAGATGGCCGCTTGCAGACAGATGCATCAGCTCAGGCCCATCGTTCTCCGGTGCTAGTCGGGCAGCCAACCACGAGCTGCCAGTCAGCTCAGTGCACTAAGCCGATCTGTTGCCCCGGCAACTGCTATTTTGGCTCCACCTTATTTTCAAGACGTTGCAGGGTCAGATCAAATATTGATGGGACACCTTAAAGGAGATTGTTGCAGGTTGCAGGTCTTATTTGTCACGGCCACATATTTGCACCTTCCCTCCTGTTTCACTCTCTTTCTCCTCTAACGGTCTCCAGAGCTCCGCTCCTGCTTCCCCGCTGCGTTTCGTCCCGCTTCCTTCTGGCTGTTGATGTTTTGCTCGGCAGAGATGGGGGGGGGGCAGAGGAGGGCGGAGGCGCTACCCCTGTTGGTGGAGCGGCGGCTTGGAAACTCATCTGGTAGTAATAAGGGTTCCACATTGCTACTGTGACTCATGGCTGCGCACGCCCACCGGACTGTTACAGGCTTATTTAGCATGTACGGCCATTAGACCCTGCGACCATGCGAGCTGAGCTGCACACAGAGCAGAATGCAACCGCAGAAGAAAATACACCTTAGAGCTGAAAAGCTGCATGACACATGCAGTTAAAATCCCACAAGGTGCACCACTATATGCAGTAATTACAGAGTCTTGTCTTTATTTGAAGGCTCATTCTGAGCACTACCAAACCTCTAAATTAATCACCTCCTGGAGTCTGCCACAAGTAAAGCCTCTGTTTGGAGAGCTGGAATCACTGAACCGTTCCCAAATATTCATTAAAGGTTAAATGTACTACACACTAATCTGTTACTGTGTTCTTCCCTCTGTTTTTCACTGTGACAGGTTTTTCAGGGTTCGGAAACTGAGTTTTGGATTAAAGGATTATACAATTATATAAATAAGAGCGCTATATTTGTTAAGTATAATATCTCAGACCTCGTCAAGGATTGAAGAATAAATCAAAGTGGAATTACTTCCATCATTGTCCCTGTTGGTTTTAAAGCCCGCCGAGCTTTATTAAAATAAAAGCAGGCATACACATCCTAAAGCTGAGAAACAGAATAACATTCTCGGCAAAACACCATGAGGATGAGTTTAAAGGAGCATTACAGAAAAATGTGAACCTCAGTGTTTGTCACGCAATCATTTGAGGCACAAACTGTTTCTTTTTGTGTGAAAACTAGTTGTCAAAATACTGCCATGACTCTCGATTCAATTCCAAGAGGAGATCAAAGAATGGATCTAAGTCATAAAGACATCAAAGTAATTAGTTCCCTCTCTTACCACGCATGATTTTGGAAAATAAGTAGTGCGTTGCCCTCATTAGTAGTTCTCGTGCTTTCTGTGCTAAAAATCTCATTACTTGTGGTTTCTTTCATCCTGCAGTGTAATGTGGCTGGGATGGTGGCAGTATTCTTAGTAATGACAGCTTCTAATTAACATCTTAGCTGTGCAGCCCTATAGGGACTTAGCCGCTCATTTAATATTCAGTCAGAGCTTCCTCGTATGAACGCACATTGATCAGTATTCCCTCACATCTTGTGCCACATTTAATGTGCTTTCTAGATGAAAATATCTCTGATTCTAAACGCATCCCAATGAGCCGCGGATTTATTTACCCATTCGGGGTGTTTTTCCCAGAATCACGACACAGGATAAGCACGGAGAGATCTTATCAACCAGCAAAATGGCGGCTTTGCGAGGCTGATCCAACACTCTGTCACCTAGATTCGTCTGAAGTGATGGAGAGGGCCCTGCGCTCGCCGTTTTACGCACAGCACCGCACACCTGCGCCCTTTCTCTCCCGCTTTCCCGGGACACGGCGGCCGCACTGGTAATTTCTGCACGGCAACCCTCGCACGAATCGAGAACATCACCAAGCTGCTATGCGCAATAGTGCGTGATGTGTTTGTGTTACCGCTGCGTGTGGCGGTGACTTCCCAGCGAGGAGGGGGAGCGGGGACAAAGGGATCGGGATGGGGCGCATGTTCAAACTGGACTGTGTGTATGCGTAAAACTGACCAGGTTCGTGCGTCCCGGGATTGTCGGTCATCTCCAGCACCAGCAGCTCGCGGCCCTCGAAGCTCTCCCCGATGGTGTAGATGCGGGTGATGGTCGGACACTGCAGCCACACCGACACCAGCGCTTTCCGCAGCTCCTCATAACGGTGATACTCGAAGGAGATCTCGCCGTCGGTACCGGCTGCGTTGGCCAGGGCGACGAACGCGGCCCCGAACAAAACTGCTGAGAGGAAGTGTCTCATTTTGAAGCGTCCTCGATTCACTAAGCCCTGTCTGCCTGCGGCTTGGTCCCAAGCCTTATCTCTGTACTGCAGCCTCGCTCTAGGCTATAAATATCTCTCCCTCTCTCTCTCTTCCCTCCGTGAGTGTGATGCGCTGCTGTACCTGAGCGCAGACTCCCCACCAACCTCCGGTCAAGCCAAACGCAAGACTCACACATCCGGTCTTCGAAATTTTTTGTTTCAATGATAAAACGCAGCGGACGATAAGACTGTTTGCCTTTATATTGCATTTGCGTAAAAACAAACAAAATGTGAAGAGAGGAAAACAAGCCACTTGAGCATTTGGGTTTTTAAGTTACCATGAGTCTATTTGAACAATTTAAACCAAAAACTAAAGCCAACTAGTGTAGTTTTTGGTCTGCACTTTTAAATAGAAAAAACTAAGAGTCAGGGGTCCAATTTCAGTGCATGAATAGTATTATCTTGTTTAGTTTTTCTTTTTTAATGTTTTGTGTTTCGTCATATTTTATATGCAGCAAACGGCATTTAAACGTTGCTAATTTTACTACCTTTCTTTGCCAGGTTATCATGGTGATTTGATCTGTCAAAGCAAATCCACTTAGGTTATTATCACCATGAAGAAATGTCACTCAGTCATTCAGGTCACTGTATATCCAAAACCGTTTAAAAACAAACAAACAAACAAAAACGGCAAGTGGACTTTTTGAGAAGACGCTTTGCCACTCATCGAGTAGCTTCTTCAGTTCTAAGGGACCGGTGGGGAGTTAGAGGTTTCAAATAGGGACATCTGTGGGTTTAACACATTAGAAATTGTATCACTTGCTTTTTGGAAATCAACACAAGTCGGTGTTGTATTTACAGAGATATTCCAGATAAGAATCAGCTCAGCTCAACTGATTATTTTTTCAAGTCAATTGAAGCATGAATTGCAATCAGTTCAATCAGTTCAAAGTAACATTTCAAACATTTATTATTATTAGATAAAATCTGTTTCTTCATTTTGTCTGTTCACTAGTGCCCTCCTTCCATGTCCTTCACAATAAACTGCCTCACTTCCTGTTCGGTGCCTGTTGCCGCTGGATGACTTGACGCAGCTGTGTGGCGCTGGATGGTGCTGTCTCTGTAGGGGTGTGTCCACAGTGCAGCAGAGGTGATATGCATTCATCCCATATTCCCTCCCAGTATATGTCGCTTTCCCTTCAGCCCACTCTTACAGTGCCTCTCCGCAGACGGATACGCTGACAGAGCAGGTTTAGATTGTGATGTAAATCTTTGACAAACTGGCTACAGAAACATCTCCACGCGCCAAGATCCGATCTGATGGATGCGAGTCGAACCAAACACAAGCAGAGTCCTGTTAAATTTGTTCACAGATTTTAATCCAATACAAACAGAAAACAGTAAAACAGTATTTTGTGTTACAGCCTTAAACACAACAGGCCTGGACAGCCTGGATGTTCCTTATGAGCCAATCTCCACTTTCCATCAAAAATGGCATACAGGGATTTGCATCCAACATGTTGGACTTCTTTCAGAAGCCTGCACACTGAGCGACACGGTTAATCTCAAGTAACGGCCGCGTCACTGTGACTCGGGTCAACTCAACAGGAAATGCTAAAGTGCTGAGACATTCAGAGGTACTTTCACAAGAGAGTAATATGGTACAGCTTTTTTTTCCATTTGATGAAGAGCACTGCAATAAATCAATATTAGGGTTGTTTTTTTTTTAATCAGCCAGCAGCTGCCGACGAAAGCAACAATAAATCTTTATTAGAAAGGCACGGAAGGCAGACTAGAGTCAAGATGCAGTCAGATTCAGGATCAAACCATAGTGTTGCTGATTCATTTTTCGTACACCTTTAGTGAGCTTCATTAAGTGTACAGAGGAGAGAAGCAGCGCTTGTTTGTGTGCTCGCTGAGTGTCTGTACAATTCGCTGCCTCTTACCCCCGCTCCTGGCAGAGCAGGCGTGTGTTTCTACGAAACGAGAGGCTCGAGTGGATTACTGCTCCTTCTTGTCTCCCTGTTTCTGCATGTATCTGTTGTACTGGCTGTCTGTGTTCAGCAGCTTGTCCCACCAGGTGAAGGTGGAGGCGTAGTTGCCGACGAAGTTCATGTGGTGGAAGTCGTGGAAACGCGTGCCGGCGTAGAAAGGGATCAGGTGGAGCGGGTTGAGAGGGACGTCGTAACCGCTGACGGGAACAGGAAGGAAATGGACAAATATAAGTGACAATTAATAACAAAGATAAACATTTTATCAGTCCAAGACAAAATGCATTTCATCGGTGCCTGATGACAGAGCAACACGCTATGAATAATGTGAACGTTGAAGATATGAAGTGTCAAACAGATGCCTGACGCTAGAGGTCTGACATCATGTGCAACCTATTATAAAGTTGAGCTGGTTTCAGTATTTTTTTTTTTTTTGGATGTTCCAAAGGTGCGTTGGCAGGCGAAGGAATCAGATGTTTCACAAATCAATGTTTGGAAGACGACAAAAAAACATTCATATTTATGGCTTTTTTCACTTCAGCTCTAAGTTTCCCATCTCATATTTTGTTCCACATTTTGCAACTTTTTTTATTTTCTGTATCTGATATCTTAATATTTAAGAAAGCTTATGAATTGCAAGATGTTCAACTTCACTATAAGTTAACATACAATAATCATATTGATTACAATTTATCACTAGAAATTTGTTTAGCTCTTCAATAAAAATCTTGTATCAGAGAAAAATAAAATGTGAATAAAGTTTGCACACAAGGTTGAATAAAACCTTTTTATAGCAGCAGTGTGTGCAGGTAGTTCTGATTGTCCTCCATGTTCTTTACAGTGAATAAGTATGGAAATGTACAGCTCCTCTTTAATTAGAATTTTACATTGTGTAAGCATCATTTATTTTTCTGGCAATTTTTTGATAATTGATCATTTTTTCTTTTTAATGTTTTAGTGGGTTCTCATCAAAAATATTTCTTTTAATTGTGGCTTTTGTGTTGCTGCTGAGTTATTTTAATATATTAATTAATTTTAATTAATAGTATTACACAGAACACACTCGTTTTAAAGAACACGTTATATAAATAATAGTACAAAGACAAATATTAAAATGCAGTTCTAGTAGTAAGCCCATGTTCTGACAAACTGTAAAACATCTCCATTGCCCTCTAGTGGTCGGTGTTACAAGTTACAGAGTTCACATGATAAGGAACGTGCAGTTTGACATGTAACTATCACCCTCTGTTGTACAGAATGAGGCCGCTCTGTTTCTTGAATCCTTTCAGTAACGTAATAAGAAGAGGCTACAAGAAAGTGTGTATGCGATAACTGTTTCTGTGTCCCACCTGTGGACATCAATGGTCTCCAACAGACGGAAGGCTACCCAGGCCCAGAGTAAGAACACGTGGTTGCAGAAGATCATGATGCCGATGAAGAAACCGGCGCCCAGGATGATGGTCTCTGCAGGATGAGCGTATTCTGCCTGCATGCCGAACGGAGCCTGAGGGGACAGTGGGGAGTCACGACGTGTCTGTCTTCATTTGCACTGGAGCTGCAGCTTGTTTAATGAGTAACTCTTCGGTAAAGAGAGTGGTGTGGTGTTTGTTTATTGATCCGTTCTACTCACAGTGAACTCGTGGTGGACTTTGTGGATGTATTTGTAGACCCGTTTGTGGTGAAGCAGCCGGTGGAGGAAGTAGTGCCAGGTGTCCTCGACGACTGCACAGCCAAAGCACTGAGCCATGAGGTACGGCCTGGAGGAGAGGGCAACAAAAAGACGAGGTAAAAAAACACTCCTCACGCACTTCATGAAGCAGCACTGTGTAGGGTTTACTGGCAACAATCAAAAAGGTCGTAGCAGGAGAAAAAAAGAAGCTGAATAATGCCCCATTCAGACATTCAAATGTCTCATGAAGGAATACTGAGTTGGATTAAGAGGGGCGGTGTCAACCTTAGATAACAAGTCCAACAGGTAAATATCCACACCTAATGATCTCATAAAGACTTTATCCGATCTTTTCTCACTGGATGGAATAAAACATTTTTCTCTACATTTTGTCCCCGTGGGGAATAAACATCAGGTGATAACTAGTTTGTGGGATAGACAGAAACGTGTCACATCACTAATAATGGCATTTGTAGCATGAGCTTAATGAGATTAAGCCGTGCAGAAAGATACACAAACGTCAAGATTCTGATACTGGGAGGTTTCTGGTTCCGTAACCTGGCGCGACACAACATTTGGATTTCACTGGCGTGTTTCAAACCATACAGAGGAAAAAAGTATCTGCATGGAATTGGATAATCCTTCAAACAATCAAGAGCCATTCTGTTGTAAATTAACACCGCGAGGCTCTGTCCATCGCCACATAAAGCCTAAATGATAATAATAATGAACTCCCAACGGAGCGACTCCCGACTCTCCACCACAAGAACTTTGGCTTTCAGGCACCAAAGTTTTGAAAAGACTTAATCAAAAAAAGCATTTGGTTAATTGCCAGAATATAGTCTTTGTGGAGAGTAGAAGAGACAGAACGCCCTGACATACTTTGTCTGAAAATAAGGAAAAGTGTTACATATGTCATTAAATATGTCACGATTATGTTACATGAGTTCAAACCAGCTACTTGTGAAACCTGTTCGTACGTGTCGCCTCTAAACTTTGCGTCTCCAGTTGCTAGTCAAACTGTGAACTGTGTCTCTCTCTGAGAACACGAGGTCCTGGCCTGAATATCTGTTATCCATATATGCACAGGCTACACCAGGAACCCGGAAGCACTCGTCTTTGCACAAGACTCTGTGCTCTAAAGGAATAGATAACTATAAAAATCATGTGATTAATCAGCCCTATTAACTACTCTCTGTGTGTATGAATACATGTATCGTTCTTCCACTTACCAGCGTGGCATAGAGTCCCAGTCATAGGGGATGTTGAAGAACTCTGTGAAGTAGTACGTCCCACAGATCAGAGGCAGCTGGATGCAGAAATGGTTGAACAGCAGCATCTTGAAACATCTCCACTGCTTCTCCCAGGTCTCTGGCTTGTCCTGCAAGTCCCGCAGAGAGGACAGAGCTATTTAGAAAATGTTTCCTCCGACTTAAGAATTTAAAAAATGAACGAAAAAAACATGAAAAACACAAACCTGTTGGATTTTGTATTTTTGCATGAAGGGCATAAATTGGAAGAGGAAACCGGGCAGACAGAACAGGAAGTAGATGAACTCATGGACGATGAGCGACCCCCAAGTGGCAATCTGAAACTTGGTGTAGTTGTCCAGCATGTAGCCCCAGGCGTGTTTCAGGGAGGGCTGGAAGGGGTTTTCGGGCAGAGCAGCGTCTACGTACTCCACCGCGAGGTACGCAGTGCTCAAGATGTCTGCCGTGCCGTTCACCGCCATGATGGATGCTGCAAGGTGGCTGCAGGTCTGGAGAGAAGACTGAAAGATTGAAACACAGAATTATACATATGTACAATAGTTAAATGTCATATTTCAGCCATATCAGAGGAATCAATTTGAGGAAAAAAAATATACATATATATGTATATAAATTTTAATAAATAAAAACTTTAAAAAAAACTATACAGCTCGGAAATATTAATAATTAATAACTGTGTGGTTATACTAAATCGACAGAGAACTTGAAATGTAAGATAATAAAATATATTATCCCATTACCAAACAGTTCAAGTCAGTTGTTAACACTGCATTACTTTTTCTCCAAATATAAAAATACAAAACACATTTTACAAAGTAAATTGTGTTTTGAATAAATAACACAATTATATAATAAATACCTAAAACACCAATGAAATTAAAAACCAAATTCATGTAAGGAGTAAAAACAACAAAATGCAGTACACGAATAAGCATAAATAAGCATAAAAATAAGCATAAAAGTAACAAAATGAAAAGACCCAGGTAAAACTTTAGATCATTATTTACGTTCACGTATGATCCATGCGTTAAAACATTTAAGAATTAAAAGGTATTTTACCGGCAGGGAGATAATATACTACGACTCTTCCTGGTTTAGCTTCTGCTATGCTACATAAAATTAGCTCAACCTCCAGCCCGCATTCGCCTTTACTAGCCTAAATGTCCAACAGGCGTTTAATTTCTAAGTTTATAATTCGGCTAAATATCCCGTTTGCAGCTGACAACAACATCAAACCCTCACCTTCCGCGGTGCGTCCCGTCTACCTGAGCGAGAGGCGTCCGTCCGGGAGAAGTACGCTGTCACCGGAGAATCCGATTGGCCGAGAGGAGAGGAGACTGACGTCAGAGGGACGAGCGGCCGCGCTGATTGGTCCGAGGGATGGAGTGATGATAGTCAGACTGGAGGTCTCTGCGGCGACAGCCAATCAGAGGCGAGCTCTGCTTTCATAACCTTGGTCTGTATGCGGTAGAGAGATGGGGTGGTGCGTCCGGATAGCTTTGAGTCACACATGAATATCTGACTTTATAACACGCTCCGATATCAGTTTTAACTTTTTCAGTGCCGTGGACCTGAAAGTATATTGTACTATTAAGTTTTTGCCAGTTCAAAATTACTTTTACACTCAACTTTAGACTATTTAGGACACAAATTCACTGTTTCTTTACACATGTATCTGAAATCTTTTTTTTTTTAAAACTGTTTGTACCAGAACCAGACTTAACGTCTTCCTTTTAGAAATTCAAACAAGATTTTACAGCTAAAAAAATCTTAGAAGTTGAAGAAGCATGCAAATCCTCTTTAAGCCTCTTTAAGTAAAATTAACATTGCCATCAATAAAATCTACTAACAGCAGCAAAAGTACAAATATTTATGAAAGAGAATGCAGCAGAGTTAATTTTAGACTTTTGCTAAATCTCTAAACAAGTATTGTACAAGACAAAATGGGCTAAAACTTTAAGCTTTAAATTATGACGGCTCAATCCGTGCAAAGGATATAGTTACTGCAAAATCATTAAAACATCACACACACACAGCTTTCCATTTCAATGTTTTACTGATTTGGCAAAGTTTTAAAAATGGGTAATATCATTTCACAGCTTTAAATACAAGAAGCATATTTATTAATGATAATATAAAACAAGTAATTAAACATTTTCAAAGTCATTAGCCTACGCAACATTCCTCAATACACTGACAAGAAACAGCGATACCAGTTACTATTATAGCGAGTTTCAATATAGCAGGAGAAGCAAGAGAAAGAGACTGAAGGAAAAAGGAAATCAAGAGTAAGTTTGGTCACTTTCCAGAAAGAGAAAACAGATTAGTAGAGCAATAAAGAGAGACGGAAAAACGAAGAGACATATTAATTGGCACATTCATAGTACGTCAGGGTGTGCAGGGAGGGACGGCAGGTTAGAGACAGGGGACCATGCAGTGAGCTCAGGCTGCTGTTGTCATTAGTGGCTACAACCACGGTAAATATGGCTGCCAGGTGACAGTAAAGCACTGATACATCCAACCGTTTTCTATCTCAAACAGCTTCCACATCTGGCTGCCAACGTCAATGAGTCTTCTCCTTGATCGGACGTCTTCCGCTGAAAGTCTCCAGAGTTAATGCACACGATCAGGGTTCCTTCAACTGCTTCTCACGGCGCCGTCGTGAATTAACGCGGGCTAATGCAAGTGTCACAACACTCCCGGGTCAAAATGTGTTTGATTTATCCCAGAACAGCGAGTCCAGCTGTGCTCCATCGATTAACAGTACTCAAGGCTTAACATAGAAGAAGTAGAAGAAGAAGAAGGAGGAGGAGGAGGACGAAGAGGAGGAGGAGGAGGAGGAGGAGGAGGAGGAGGAGGAGGGAAGCGGGGTGTACTTTGACACTCAGGCACTCTCAACCAGCCACACTGCAACACTGTAAAAGGTCAGAGGTCAGACAGTGCATCCGTGCGGCGTTGGACCTGGCGTCACCGCACGCAGATGCGCACAAACACACACATCCTCACATGTGCAAGCACCTTTGTACGCTAGCACACACACGCAAATACACTTCTCAGGGGGATTTAAACGAAGGTGAACAAATGTCTGTCCTAAGCGGTCCTTGCGGGCCTTCCTCTCCCATAGAATCGACCAGTGGTCTCCCTCAGAGCTGGTTCATGTCAACATTACTAACGTTAAAGTAACTTTGCAGTTGTAGTAGCTTCAAATCAGTAGCGTTTCAGTGGCACTGCTGTGGCACAGTGGTGCTTCAGACTGGTTTGTCCAGTCGCTGCTGCAGTCCTGCCAAAAGGGGCTTACAACACAGGTTTGATCCTCTGCTTTGTTACAGCTCCCCCATTCAGGTAAGTGCAAAAATCTTCATCAACATCATCCCCAACAACAACAATCTTGTCATCATCTTCATCTTCGTCAGTGCCTGTGCTAATGCTGCCCAACACTGAAGCATTGGCATCGTAGACAGATCCAAGATCAGTATTCAGCAGAACACACTCTGCTCCGAATCAGCGGCAGGTGTCAAGAGCAGTCATAAGGGCTTGTCGATCACAGTCACACCTGTAGGGAAATAAATAAATAAATAAAGTCAGATGGATCACGGACATGATCACATTGGCGTTTTATTCATCAGAGACCACATAGAAAGTCAGTCATATATTGTTACGTTAACTTGCTACGTGTAAAACAAAGAAGAAATATTTTATCTCAAAAATCTAAACTTAAAAAGTTCATTTTAGTTGTATTCAGACATTCTGATATGTTGAGGTAAAGCTGGAGTCACACTACACAACTTTCACAGTCTGTACAGATATCGATAGATTAGAGTACACAATAACATAGGGCTGGGCGGTATGACCAAAAATCGGGGGAAAAAAATAATTAAATGTTATCAAGATGAAATCAATAAACATGGACAATTAGTTTCATTTATTTTGCCATATTTATTCATATTTAAACATATTTAAACTGCTTTATCTGTAATATCAATAGCAGCGCGCAACATTTTTTTCAGTCATTCATAGAAAACTAAAATTGGGGACATTTTTGGGGACAGCTTTAGCCAGAAATTGGGGATGTCTGGACACCCTAAAAGCAGCTCTGCCGCTTCATTTTTCAGACCTTTCCATCTTCACCTCGCCTTGCAGCGATGCAGTCGCACCACAAGTGTTTAGAACTGCTACACTGAAAATGGTCCGGTCTGAAACAATGTCTCGCAGTATGCCGGTATATTAAAAATTCGTATCATAACATTCGCTTTGTCTCAACTCTCTCCTGGTTTTGATATTCCAGCTACTTCCAGTCGTCTTCTGACACTACTTCCTGTGTCCCACCCTTTCCTTTCATTGGCTGTTGGCAGCATGTGTGCAGTTCGGTCAGTAATTACTTCACACCACCGGACTCTCTCTGGATTCGGCTCAAATAATTCAAAAATGTTTGATTGACTGCGACTGAGGTCGGGTCGGGTTTGTTCCCCTCACACACTTGCAGCTTTGCATTTTCACCCCCTCACAAGCTAAGAGATGTTTGTGCTAACTACCCATGCAGACTGTCTCCAACCACTGCAGACTTTGCCCAACTGGAAATCGAGGGTAAAATCTAGCAAAAAATCTTGTAGTGTGTCCTCAGCTTTAATCTGGCCGCAGCTACTGTTAAACTGTTACAAACATCAATGCATTATAATTATGATATTGTTTTTCTTGTATAGGACCTTTAAAACAAAGTTTCAAAGTGTTTTACAATAAAAAAACAGACAGGGCTAAGTCTCATGACCTGGACCAGATCAGACACTGATGCATAAACTAAGTCTTAACTAAGTGAAAGTCCCATATGTTAAACTGACCACTCTCACATCAAAGGTTTCTAAGCGCTTAAATCAACCTCGTGCATCTCAGCGTGTCGCGTACTCGCCTGCATAACTGCGTCCCGTGCTCATGCAGGTCGGCAGTAGCGTCCACTTGTCAGAGTTTGGATTGTAGAACTCCACCGAGGCCAAATTGCAGCTGCCGTCATCTCCTCCCACCACATACAGTAAGTTATTTACAGCGCACACACCTGGAAACACGGAGCAGCCGTTAATATCAGACGCATTAGAGAGAAGGTCCCGGTTGTGAGGTGGGCACACCGCGCATTTAGCGTACCTGCGTTGCGTCGACACATGTTCATGTCAGCTACTTGTCGCCAGCTGTTGGAGGCTGGATCATAAACTTCACAGCTTTTCCTCACCAACGGGCCGTCGTGCCCCCCCACAGCGTACAGTAAACCTTTTAAAACACCCACCCCTGAGGGAGACATTGCACGTGTGGTTAGTAACAGTTTCATTAGGTCATTAATTACACCACAACTGTATCTTTTCCTTGCTTCTTCTAGAAGTCTCCAAGAGGATACAGAACAGAATAATTAACTAAACTACACTTTCTGACATATCGTCACACAAATGCACCTGCTCCGCTGCGCCTAGTGCCCATCTCTGCAATGTAGCTCCAAGCGTTGCTTTTAGGGTTGTAAGCTTCTACCGTACTTAAACATTGCCTGGTGGCTCCGTCATAACCTCCGACAGCATACAGGATCCCTTAGTAAAAGAAAAAAAAAACAAAACTTGAGGGTTTAGTTAATTAACACTTGATAAATCATGAGCCTCATTAAAACTGTATTTCCTGCAGAACTGTAGCACTGTATTGTTGGGTATTTTTGCCAGTGTGTCCACCTTTTTGTTCTATTTCTGACTTCAAAAGGAAACTGGGAATCGTATTCACCATTGACAACACCCACTCCCACACTGCTGCGTCGGGTGCTCATGGGTAACACATGGAACCACTCGTCTGTCTTAGCGTTGTATGCCTCAATTGTAGACAGACCTGCAAACGTACACACACAGAAAATGGATCAAAAACCGCTGACATCTTATGATCTGACACAGTCACACACATTTTTAGAGCTGGTGTTAGCATTGCACTGCAGTACCTGTGCTGCCGTCGAACCCTCCCACAGCGTACAGGAGCCCATTGAGAACAGCAGCTCCGAGCGTTGACCGGCGGTCCTGCATACTGCTCACACTCGTCCAGCGGTCCATCATCGGGTCGTAGCAGTCGACCGTGCGCACACGTAAAGACCCATTGAACCCGCCGACAGCGTAGACGCAACCACCGACATACACCACACCTGAGGGAACAACACAAAGATAAAAACTAAATATATGCAAAAACTAAATAGCTGCAGGTGTCCTGCCCTTCCGACTGAACTATACTGTTTCTGGACAGTGTCCAACCAACTTGCCGTTGTTGTCCTTATCATAAACTCAAACTGATTTCCCTCTGTCCTCTATCGATAAGGTGGATGTTAGTCAGAATTAAGCCACCAGGGGGCACTGTAAATGAATAATGCTGCTTCTAGGAACATCCAAGAATGTGATCCACTCTCTGATCAAGTCTATTACACTTCTCAGTGAGGCCCTGGTTCAGATCTGGGACAAGATACCCCAGGACACCATCCGTCATCTCATTAGGAGCATACACGCAAGTGGGGGCCATGCAAACTACTGGGTACCATTCTGAGTTGCTGCAATGACATTTCTGCAAAATGGACTAGCCTGCTGCATCATTGTTTCACTTTGATTTTCAAGGTGTCTTTGAATTGAGTCCTCTGTACATTCATCATTTTCATTTCCGTCAAACGACGTGGCACCCTTAGGTTTCTACCACTTATTTTCTTAATTTATTTGATTTTATTTATTTCAGTGTAGATATCCAGTAAGATGTTTTCCCCTATTCAGATCTGATGTGTTTTCTTTTGACCAATGTACTTTAATATGCCCTTGCAATATAGAGTACACACTTCTGAGATCCAGAAGCAGGCTGGGATTTTCCAAAGTAGTTTTTATAGAAAACACATAAATAAGTTGAAACAAATAGGACGACTATCTAGTGTTATACAGTGAATACATGAGTGATGCAAATTCTCTGAAACACAGTCTTGTTTTCCTTTAGATTCGTTTTGTTTATATTCTTTGTGATTCATACAACCTCATAAAATCTGGGAATATCTCACAACTTCACCATATTTGAAGTGCTGTGGTTCATCAGTAATGGATGAACAAATGGAAATCTAAAATAATTAAGCGTTGTTGTTATCAGTACATGTTTAAAGTACTGCATACTGAACACTTTTCAGATTTTCTGCTGTATTTAAGCTTTATTTACTGTTTCACTGAGAGAGAAAAAAGACAATTTGCAAATTCACGAGCATCCCCTGAATGCACCCTTTGTGCTGTGATTCTAAACCCACTAATGCTTCACCAGGCGTCGTGGGGTCTTTAAGATCCTGTTATGAACCCAATATTGTTACAATATTGTTACTGAGGGTTTCCTACCTGCTCTACACCTCCTTGTTGGGAGTTCAGCCACTTGGTACCACCGCTGCTCCTCAAAGTCGTAACATTCAACGCTCCGGATAGCCTTGGGGGCCTGACCCCCGACCACCACCATAACCTAAACGCAACAGCAGCACTAACGTAAGAACAACAGTTTGAAACCAAATAAAAAGTCAGTGCAAGTGTCTCTTCTGCTCTGGAGACACTCAGAGACATATTGTTACCTTGGGACAGCAGGCTGGAGTCCTCATGCGCGTGCGCGCCGTCTTCATTAGAGCTCTCTGGTCAGCTGGCAGCAGGTGGTACTTCATGGCCTCGATCAGGTAGTCTTTACATGCACTGCTATTCTTAATAAGAGACTCTTCCTCCACCCGCTGACACAACAAAACAGTGAGAGAGGAACCAGTGAGCTGGCAGTATTTACAAAACACAAAATTATAGAGTACGCTCAAATGTATATTTGAATTAAAGTCAAATGTATGGGAGAGCACGACTCGAAAAGTCTAATTCCCAGTTAGCAGTTCTGTTTAACGTGAAAATCCTGTTTCAGTGACAAAGTACCTAGACACATGGCTCACTTTGCTCTGTTTGCTTACATCAGTGTTTGACCTCCGTGGATACACAACAATCAGGATATGATTAATTGATTTTAATTAAATCCTGCTTCCAACATGCGGTGATGACTTTGGTACCGCTCTCTTGTCTTGTGTGCACTTACATTTTATTGATGTTCATGTTGTTCATGTCTGTAATAAAAATGTGTAAAACAACTGTTCTGAATCCGCTGATATATCTGCTCTGTAAATGTTCCTCCTCGATCATTGAATTTTTTGGGAACGGACGACACCACCTAACAAAAAGCCCACTTTAAATTTGGACCAATGATACCTGGGAAGTAGCAGAGCCAATGGGAAAGGCTGACAGTAAGTGGTCTACTGTATCTCATGCCAAGCAACAAAGTTCACCTGACTTTATGCTTCTAGATGTCATAAATACAATATACTGTCAAACATTAATGCTTAAAAAAAAAAAAACATTGCTGCTGCTACTGTGATATTTCCCAGTTTGGGATTAATAAAGCATCTATCTATCTATATACTGTATGTGGTGATTAGTGATATAATGACAAACCACAGGCTGTATACAAAAGGTCGATGTAGCCACGGTGACAACACGCAGGATGGTGGTACAGTTTTGAAGGTTTTTTTAAGCCATGCATAGCCAGATCTGGATGAGAGCGAGGAACTGGGGAAGAGTGAGGGGTGGCTAAAACTGACATCCAGATCAAGACAGGCACGCACCTGAACGTCCCTCTATTTGAGGCTCAATATTTACTTTGTTAAGGAAGTGTTTTCAAATTGACTGCTAGCACTTGGATCATAGGTGAATCTAACTCATGACATCATAATGACTTAAAGTAAGGGTTAGGGCCCATTTAGAGTACTGCAGGACAAAGACGCCATGAACTACGCACATAGCCAACAGTGGTGCAAGCCATTTATATTGGCTCGGTCTGTAACAACCCAAACACTACTTCTTACTCTATCTTTTTTGCCAGTCAGGTTCATTTCAATGTCCACTTCCTGCTTCACTTTCAACAGTGGCGACTGAAACTTTTGCCTAAATACCGCCAAAAACAAGTCATTCAAATGCTTCTAAAGATTTTCTGGAGTAGTGACCATCAGTGGTATGGCACAATTCAACATGTCCTGTTAAATCTTCAAAATGTAACCCAGCCGCCTGGGATGGCGTCATGTGGCTACTGAGTGGACTCAAAAGCTCCGATAACAAACTCACAAACATTACCTGCACCAAGTATTCTCTGGAGAGAAGCGGCAGGCGGACGTGTTCCATCAGGTGAGCCAAGTGTTCCTGGCGGACATCTTTGTCGTGGTTGACCCAAGCTATCACCGCTTCAAAAACCTACACAGCAATGTAAAAGCACACGTGTGTCGTCATCTGCTGGTTGTCGTGTCATGCCTCTTTGTAATGAGCAGGATGAGAGCGTGTACCTTCTCCTCTGTGGGAATCGTGAGCTTGTCACTGGCGATGAGGCTGGACACTTGCTCCATGCCCAAATTGAGGAACTCCTCGCTCCCAACCACCTCGGTAAAATGTTGCTCTGTCAGCACAAACATAAAGTGTAAGCAGCTGCACACAAACACACCTACTTTCCATAACTGTGTTTGTCTCTGAACTTTAATTAATTACACCTGTCCTCATTCTGTCTCCTCCGCTGTCCTACATCCTCCAGGATACACACCGACTAATTTTAACAGAGCAGCAAGATGTGCCGCCGCGCGCACGCACATAAAAACGCACACTCACCTGCATAGCTGTTCGCCTGCGCGAGGAGCTGGGAGCAAGCGTGCAGGTCAGCGAAGGCTCGTATTCCCAGACAGTTGGACGGATGAAGCTGAGAGCTCAGGAACTCACAACAAGCCTTTTTCACCTCATTCAGCTGAAGCAGTCCTGCTGCAGGCAACAGCGCCTGACAAACCAAAACACAAGGTTCACACACAGGTGGAAGGTTTAGTGCAACATGATACTGACTGAGTAAAGGGCTGACATGGTGTACGGAGACACAATCGTGTAATTGTATTGTATCGTGTTGTATTAACAACTTTTTATTCAGGTTCAATCTTAGAGGACTGTTCAATGGATCAATGAAATAATTTTTACTTTTTTCTAAAGTGTAAACTTGCACTGAGATTGAGAGAGATTTAAAAAGACAGTCTGCTGTATTTACACCAATCAGCCACAACATTAGAACCACTGACAGGAGAAGTGAATAACATTGACCATCTTGTGATAATACAATGTTGTGTGTGCATTCATGTGGATGTTACCTAGACATGAACCACCCACCTAGACCAGACCAGGCACCCCCAACACATGGCAGTGACACTCCTTGATGGTAGAAGTCATCCCCAACAGGATGCAGACTGACACAGACACACGCTGAAGTGACTGAACAATGGTTTAGGAACGACTTAACAATTTAAATTCACTAGATCCCAAACTAGTGGGATATCTAGAACAAGCTTGATCCATAGAGTCCCCTTTCCTTAACCCATAAGACCAAAATGCCTCCACTGACAACATCCCTTTACCAGACACCACAGGACACCCTCAGAAGGCCCATGTCCATTCTCTTGTGTTTACCACAACTGTTTTGGAAGCACAAGGGAGAGCCACACAATATCAGCAAGCTGGTTTTAATGTTATGCCTGATTTGTGTATCTCGACACTAGTATACCTTCAATAATCAGAATAAAAATGCGCTATTCAACCAACTCTATCAGTACAGACTGGCCCGATCAGAAGGAATTGAGAGCGGTGATCTGAGCACCATTAATCTGTAAAAGCTTTATCCGATGACTTCCTTCCCTGTGTGTCTGAAAAAGTTAACAAACCCTGAATCACTGTGAGCAGTCCCTCTTAAAATGTGGCTCTGTTTTGATCATCTTCTTCAAATGAATAGATTCGGTGATGTCAGTTAAGCTGTAAGAGGATAAAACTTCTTCCTCTGCTGTATTTCCAGCCGATTCGATGACTCCCAGCAGGCGAAACCACTTTGTTGCATGTCAAAAAAGTTCTATTCTGACTGAGGTTTTGTGGGATGTAAATACATACAGCATATCTCGTGAGGCAATATTATTCATCCTCCATATAAACAGCTACATTTAGGACTCTTTAAGTTTCTTTCCTGCCCCTGCACAGGATAGATCCGAGCAGGAAACGTACTTTAATACTGGCAGAAGGTTCCATTTATTACTAGTGACACAAAAAAACTGGCAGTGGTAACTACAGGGAGACTAGAATGAATATAAAAGCAGAAATTATAGCATTATTTCATTAACAGAAATTGATTTTAGTCTTAACTGGCTGTTTGGACAATTGCTTTGGTTGGGACACTGCAAGAAGAACCGTAGCGAGGGGAAATGGTCAGGAATTCACTTGTTTGATGTTTCAGTTTTTCATACAAGTACAAGATTAGATCATCGCTAAGAGATTCAGTCGTTCCAAAGATATCAAGGTACGCAAATGGCACACACTAAGTATGCATTACTGCTAAAGTCGTCTTGTTAGTTTTGAGTAAATAAGTCTCATTATTAATCCTCTCCTGTGAGCTTGGATTTGTGAGTAATCACACTAAAACTGGTTATTAAATGTTCAACCTTCAACGTGACATGAATAAATAGAGTGTTTCTGCGTGAGGTTAATACAGCTATTGATTTGAATGAGCCTCAGTGAATGTGCCCAAGGCAGCCACAATGAAATAAAAGACTGGCAATACGACAGTGATTTAGTCCTCAGAAAAAAAAAAAAGGAAATGTAACATAATGTTCCTGCACAAGTCAGATCAGATCCTGCAGAGAATCCACGAGTCTTTAGTTAAGAAAATGCATGTGTGCGCGTTTACCTGCACATTGTCCTCTGTGACCTGTATCTCTGCTGTGTAGATGTAGTCTACCAGCAGGCCCAGAGTCCAGCCATCCATCTCCTTTATCCTCACTCGTTTCGCCCTGCTCTCTGCCATCTCCCCTGTTAGCACACATGCACATATCAGCCTTGCATCAGCGAACTAGAAAACAAACAGGCACCTGCCAGAAGTGTAGCTGCGAAGACGAAGAAGAAGAAGAAGAAGATGGAGCCTTACCCGTGAACATTGCATGGAAGTACGGGCTTCCAGCGGCCAGGACCACTCTGTGAGCGGCGATCTCCACATCCTCCGCCACTATGGTCACGTCACACAAAAGGCTCTGGCTGCGCACAGGAAAGAGAAAGTAGTTCACACAGAGAATTTGGGGGATGACGAGATGACAAAAAACCGAAGAGAGACTGTGCGACACCTGCGCAGTTCGTTCATGACTTTGAACGCCTTCCTCATGTGCCGAGGGTTCAGGGTGACGGGACCCTGCCTCTCGACTCCGTCTTCTTTGTCCAGAGAGTGCGGACAAAGTCTGGTGCACCTGAGAAGAACAGCACAGGCACATTAAGGACAAAACACGCAGATATAAACAGAGAATAATGAAGCCACCCTGATACACAATAGTCTGTGTGGTACATTTGAACATTTCTTGATTTGATGATCAAGAACCTGTTTACTTACAAAAAAATTAAAAAGAATAACATGCACTCAGTGCCCACTTTATTACCTCAAGGATTGATTTTCAATCAGGAAAAGCAGCAACTTCCCAGGAGACCAACCAAGACCCACAGGTTCGCTGCGTGTCAGTTAGCTTAGGTAATTTGATTAACTTCCAATTTGTTTATCAGCTGTCCATCCAGGCCTGCAGGAGTCTCGTCTTAAGAGCACGCTTATTAGTTTACACTGACATGGTGAATATTCTTAAATAAAGTGGTGTTTGGTTAAGTTATCTCAGACTGACTGCAACACAGTGGGGCTTTGCTACAACGTCAGGGTTTATGGAGATTAATATGAAACTCAGCTTTTATTATTAAATGCATCCGGGACTCGTTCTCAGATCATTTACGTAGTAATACTATGTGAGAATACCGCACTACCAGCGGTTAATGCGTGTCTTGTCAGCACAGTGGAATTAGGAGAAACCGCATTCCACACCTCTGTATGTTTTTTACTAACGTACCGTTGAAGAGACAATAAACACACACTTGCACGTTAAAGTAAAAGGCCCTCGAGCGTAACATTCACTCTAAGTGACATTAGATGAACATTATGAGCAGAGGACACTAAAGGGAACAAAAATAAAAAAGGGTGTTTTAGAAGAGAAGTGTCGCCCGTTTCTGATATATTACAGCATATTAGCAAACTCATAATGCTGAAGCATTCAGGAGCATCATGGACAAATGTTAGTCCAGTCCACTGGTTAGGGCTCTTATTGTCGGGGCCACGTGATGAATCTTGTGAGAAAGAAAAAAAGAACATCTCCACGGATCTTTTTAAAGTTTAAGTAAACGTAGTGGATGCAAGCCAAATGTTTCCAAAAATATCCCCCCATAAAAAAAAAAAACAACAAAGCTGAATCAAAGGCAACTGGTTGAGACTTCTTGATCCATGACCCGCACTGAGAACCTTCACAGACATCTAATATTATTTTTAGTAATATTCTGAGTGTCATATTGATTAAACGTTTTGCATGCAAAATCTTAATCTGAATTGTGTATTTAACGTTATGGGGTAAAATGTGTATAATTTGCCTGTGATCAGCGCAGCACAGTGAAGCAGGGGAGGAAAGCATGTCAGGTGAATACAGTAGTTATGTACATGTTCTTTATAAATCAGCACACACACACACACACACACACACACACACACACCTGCCTTCTCTCTTGCACAATAAAACAAACGACATAATTATTTTTTACTCCTGGTGAAATCACGTGTCCCTTGTTTTCTGTCACAAACACACCCACACACACATGTTTGTGTAGCTGTTAACACACATCACCTCAACAAACAAAAACACCTACGTTGGGCCAACGAACACAGCATTATGCGTGCGTGTATGGACATGTATATATATGTATATGTGACAACCGGGGAGCCGTGCAGCCTGCTCCTGCACCGACGGACTCGGTGATCTGGTCCCCGGGCATCAGCGCTCGGTCTCCCCGGTCAGCGAGCAGCCACACCGGCTGGCCGCTGTCTCTGTCAATGCGGCACCATCCGTCAAGCAGCTTACTGGGAAACGTCAACACACACTCACACACACACACAAAGACACACACACACACGGACTCAGCAGCTTTTTGCACTTACAGCGGGTGACTGTCCATGATTCCGGGGTTTTTCAGAGGCTGAAAACTTGGCCCAGCGGCATGCACCATTCCATATCCACAGAGGCGTCTTTAGAGGGTCTAAATTCAGGCGTGAATCACGGCGATCATCTGTCCAGAGGCGGAGAGACGGGCTGACGGCAGCCCCATTAAAGCAGCCTGCTTCACATAAACACACAGCCCCGACTGCGGTGACACTCTCCACAGACACGTTGCGATTGAGCCCGGCTGCTGAAGCCCAGAGGACCGCTCCTTGTGACGGCCCAGAAAAGCGCGCAGGAAATGAGGCCACCGCTGTGACAAACGGGGTTTATTTTTACTCTGTGTCCCCCCCACCCTCCCTTATCTTTACTCCTGGGTGTTTATGGGTGCGAGAAGCGGACGGACAAGGCTACCTGTTATTTTCCAATCGCTGATTAAAACGCACAAACAAGGACATGCCTGCAAAGACGGTGCTCGGAGTGGCCAAGGCGTCCCAGAAGAAAGCGCAGTCTCCCTCTAGCTGTGGAAGACTGAGGAGGACGCACGGACTGTAGTAGTCAATGGAAACACACACGGTAACTCTGGGGGAACCACTGTCTGGACATATGGACGTATTATTATCATATATTTATAGAGTGAATTGCATTATAACGGGTCAATGTTGCTTCACGTTGGCCTAGTAATTAAACGTGACTGATTACTCTGACAAAAAGGATCAAATGAACAAAATTACAGCAACATTTCAACTGTATTATTATTTTATTTGGATTTCAGAAGTCTGTGGACTCTTAATGTTTCTATTTATACCGGATGACAATTTTTATAGCATTCCATTCCCATTTTTAATTAAAATTATTTTTTAATACTGTTTCTTTGCACTGTACAACCCGTGTTCTACATTCTATTCTATTCTATTCTATTCTATTCTATTCTATTCTATTCTATTCTATTCTATTCTATATTTTTTAATGTATTTTTTACTTCCCAAAAAATTGATTTGCATTCTCATGATTTGTCCCACAATTCTTACATGTCACCGCATACATTTTATTTCAGTCAAAACACTTTACACCTTTAATTTGGTTGTGTAAGATTTTGACTTTTAATTTACATAATTCCATAACACCCTGAATTAGAGGACGTTATTCAGGTTAACCTGGGTGGGAATAAAAGGTCCATTAATGGCCAGGATGTCTAGACTGGAGATGAGAATGGGGTGACTGCCTTTTGAGTGGTGTCTCAGAGATGTCCTCCTTTACTCCTCTTTTGAGCCACCTCTTGTCTCCAGTTAAAACGTGTGTGTGATTGTCCTCATCAGAGTCCTTTATGAATCTAATCTCATAATTTCAACATAGTTAGAGGAACAGCAAGACATGGACCAAAGCTTTTGTGCAGCACTGTACAGTTTTGACTTAGTTTGCTTCAGCATTTTATAACCTTGATCTGGAAACTGACAATACTAATATTTTCTCATAATTAGATGATGTATGATTGTGTCTTATAAATTTGACTTGTATAACAATTTATTCATTCTTTTTACAGTGTACCTTTCCCTCAGTGATTCCCCACAAGAAAAGGGCATGGACTAATCTAGAAGATACATAACTAGCTAACTCAGTCCACTAGACGTGATCTCAATTAGAGAGAGGGTTATTAGTGACCTAATAAATAATTCACAATCCAGGTTTCCTCGTGTATCGACCACAGACTCCTGCTTGGTGGAGAGCTTTGTCCCTGGAACCCATCTGTGAGGATTTTAGTCTGAATGTAATGTCAGTGAGCAGGCGAGAGCTGCGAAGCCGAACAGAACAAGTCTGTTATGGTGTGAAAACGCTGAATACATCAGGGACAGCAGGCTGTCAGGAGGCTCAGTCTTCAATCATCATTCCTCTGTCATGATTTAATGCGGGTGATGTTGGCAGGTAGTTTTTTTTTTTTTTTTAACCATAATGACGAGCTTAAGCTGTGATATTTTATGTAAATACAGCTGATATGTCTAAGTAATAACTTTGTAAGTACTCCAGCTACTACTGGAACAGTGAGTGATTAATAGGGCTTGGAATTGATTTAGTAGATTTGCATAAAATCAGAGGAATGAAGTGTCGAAACCTGAAGTAAAATCCTTGGCCATACAAATTAAATGGTGCAACTTGATAGCGTCAGTTTGATCTTTTCACTTTGAGACACCCTGTAAGCTTCATGTCCCACTGTTTGTAGCAGAGGTTCAGTCAGAGCCGAGATAACCCTCCTGACGTTATCAGAGGTCATCTTCTTAGGAGGTTTTATACATCTGTTTTCATGCTGAATAGTAATCATAGTAAAGGAATGCATGCTTCAATAAATCAGACATTGTTTTCAATAACATATATAAAATGTATAAGGCTCAAGTCCTGGTTCAAAATACACAAATTTTATTTTTACAGTAAAAAAGTGAGCAATGGAAATATTTACACAAATCAAAATACAGAAGAAATAATAAAACTATGCCATTATTTCCTGGCAGCAAACTGATCCTCAGCTGTGTCAGATATCAGCAGTGGGCAACACGTGAGGTTTTCAAATACACTTCTGTCCCACAAGTCTCTATTGTTCCTCCCATTTACTTCAAATAAACCCAGATGAATGCATTTCCTGTTTTAGCCTCCAACCAGCTGTGGCACACGCTCAGGTCAGAACATCAACCTTACAGATGTGAACACTGTTATGTGGAGAAACATTCTTAATTATTCAGCCTGGGCGTGGGGAAGTTTCTACTAACGTGACTGCACCTTTATTGTGTTAGTTTGGTTTTAAAGGAGCGGGGGGCAGACTCGCGGAGGCCTGCTCCAGAAAGGCCAGCGGTCCGGGAGGGGGAAGGTCTGACGGTTTGCGATGCTGAAGGCTCACGTCCTCCAGCACTTGTTGCCAGTGGTGCAGCTTGGTCAAGTGCTTCTGAACCAGCATTTCTTTCCTCTGCAGTTCATTACGCAACTCTGACACATCCTGAAGTGAGAAAAAAGAAACGTTCTTGAGAAGAGAGAAGGCATACTGGCAAATGGAGAGAAATAAATAATACATGAGTGGCCATGTTTAGGATTAGCCTTTACGGAGAATTCAAGGATCAGGAGTAGATTTTACACACAAATGTTAGGAAAACAACGGATAAGATGAGGAGTTTGGAGAAAACCATTCTCGGGTTGGTAGAGAACGACATTACTTTTCCAGTCATCATTAGCAATGGAAATGTCGATTTAAAGTGGGCGGTGCGAAGTGGTTTAGAGGTAGGCCTTGTATGGAAATCCGGCTACTTTACCTCTTTCACCACCTGCTCTGGTTTCTGCACAGAAAGCTGAAGCCTTTTCTGTAAAAAGAAGCACTCCGTTTGCCGAGCCACATCCAGGAACTTTTGTATGCACTGGTCCACCCCTGGAGTCATCAGACAGAAACTTTACATACAACATCAGAACACACACTGCAGCGTAAGACACAGGAGAAAATAACATACAGGGCTTTACTCACCAGTTCGTATCTCCTCCTGGTCCGTTCCATTAACATAGTCCTGGCTTACCAGGGATGCAAAACAAGCCTAAAGAATGAATGCACAAAAAGTCTTTAGCAAAGTAGATCTGCTGAAGAGTGTGGTTTAATATCTTACCAAATTATTAATGAATAAGGATAAAGAGATAAGTGAGCGAGTCTGATGTTGTTTAATTAGATGTTTCCAAGTGATGGACAATCAGCTTTGCAGCTTTAGTCAGAATCTACTCTTTGAGGGACGTACCAAATATATTTGTCTGTGATCTTGCATGGCACACAGTCTGTGAAACAATTACTTCCTCAGTGAGTAAATATATAATTTTTTGTGTCACGGTCCCTTGTCTAAAGAGTTACACGAAACCAAAGGTACTTATCAAAGTGAGAATTACAGATAGGCCCCATTAACAAACGTCATTCTTCTGGGAAAACTGTGCGGCTGCAGGGATTTAAACTCGCCACTGATGTTGGCTGTTCCTCATATTGGTTTTGCAGTTTATACAAGTACACACCTTGTTACTCAAACAGATTTTAGTGTCGTGCCTTTTTTAAAAAAATTCTTTTATCTGAACTGGTGATATTAAGTTATTAGTTGCTGTCTTTACACTGACACTTATAATCACATTGAGAGTAACTAACCTTAGATAAATGGCTCAATTGAAAGATATTAGAGACTAGTAACCACCAACACTTTCTCTCAGACTAGAAACATGGCAGCAGACTAATAACAAGTTGTACAAATCAGTGTCTGAAAAGCTGAACAAAGCTAAAATCTATGTGGACGTTTTTTCTGACTGAGTTCTTATAAAACTTATTATGTTTTATGTCCAGCAGATTCAACGCTCCACAGCGGCAACACCACCTTGTAACGTTAATCTAATGAGCTCATTTTATTTAGCACCCATTAAAGTAATTAAGTTGGATATGAATGGTGGAAAGCCAGTGTTCACATATTTGTTTGCATCCAGCAAACTTTGAAAACCAGAAACCAGAAATAATTGGACAGAGCCACTCCTACTGTGTATGTATGTATGTGCACACATACAAGTACAAGGAATTTCACTCTGGTCACTTTGCTCTCTTGTACAGAAAACACAAAACTTAAATAAGCATAAAACTTTACAACATAAATTAGACTTTAAGTAAGAAATAAATAAATGAAAAACAAAGGCCAAAAGCAGATTATATATATGATGTGGTACATTACTGTACATGTGACAAAATCTTATCTCATCTTTTTGTAATTGTGGGTCAAAGTGTTTTGTTATAATATTGTTTATCTTTGACATTGCCTGTGTCTTTTCTTGGTTTATTGTGACACTGTCTTCCTATGTCTGTTTTTGTAATTGTCTATTGTATGATTTGTAGTAGTGAGGTCTTCTGTGTAGTGTAAATACCTGCCTTGGGACTACGACTGAAATTTAGCATTTGTGCTAGGTCCAACGCATTTATACTGATGTCTAACACGTAATGTTGTTAATGTGCATTGCCCCAATTCAGTAAACTAACAAATGAAAAATAAACAGGCTGCAGTGCAGCAACACCAGTTTATGACGCCCGCTAAGGCAGCTAACAACAGTTAGCACGCACGGCTAATGGAAGCTAACACACCGCCTCCTACCTCGAAGGAAGCCTCCAGTTCATCCACCAGCGTGTTGTTTCCGTGGGGCCTGGCGGCGGCACCGGGGAAGCCAGGTTGACCCGGTCCACCGGGACCCCCGACATTAAGTGCACCGGGCGGTTGCTGGCCGGGAAACATCCCACTCATGGACGAGGCCATCTTGACTGAGGTGAGTGTTTCCTGTCTCCACAGTTCGCACATGCGCACATGGAGCACGATGATTCCCGTTGCATCCTGTAGCGACCAGTATGTGGACTCTTAATCCACATCTTGTTGTTGGGCTTGTTCAAGGTGTTTTTTTTTTTTGTTGTTGTTTTTTTTTTTTTTAAATAACACATCACGCAGTTATATTTAGATAAAGTTCCGGTTTCAACATTTTTGGGATCCCATAAATAACTATGGAGTTTACCCAACACATCTATCCAACACGTCATCTGGGAAAAAGGAAACATATGCCAGGTGCCAACTCCAATGCTGTGCAGAGGCAGTCCTAGATTTTGAGGGGCCCAGGGAAAACACGTTCATATCCTTCCCCAATACAAACTAGTGAAATTTATCTTGGGATAGATAGAAGAGGACCCCTAAAGAGGATTATGAAATATGTGACCGCATATTCTGTGTTTTTTTTTATTGCAGAATATGTCAAGAGGTTTCCATCTGCGAGCTCCTCTGCTCATTTTTTATCCATGGGGCCCAAAACAATGGCTTGGTTTGCTTGTGCTGATCCTGTGGAGAAAATCCATGCAGCCAGTCCAAGTTTCAAAGTCTTGTTCAAATTACAATAAACGAAGAGTGGACGATGTTAAAGCGGCATCTTATTGGATGTGAGTTTGGGACGAGACATTAAATTATCACACCATTACCCCAGCATTTATTAAATACGTTTTATTTACCAATTCATTTATGTAACATATAAATGACTAAGTATTAATAACTCACAACCAGTTTTTGGGACAGAAAGGGGAATTACACAAAGCCTAAAAACTTTACAGAATATTTATTTTTTATCTTTCTATTATCAGTTCTTCCAAGGAACTGTTCAAATATAGATGGACGTTGACCCTTGACGTATAGCTCTCCGTCGTTGTCATATTTGAATCTCACTAGAAGAGTTATTCCCAAGCGTCTGATCAGATTTTCTGTACATCTCTCAGTCACTGTGGGCCAGCCCGGCAGCAAACTCCACCAACGTACGTGTTGGTCGTCCGGACATGCCTTTCCTCAAGTAAGGAACTTCATCTTTGTTACTCATCACACCAGCAATGTCCAGATGAGCCCAGTGAGGAGCTGTGACAAACTCCCTCAGGAAAGCAGCTGCTGTGCAGGCACCACCAGAACTAGGGACAAATCAACAGACACCAGTCAGATACCAGGAATCAGAGCCTTGAAGAGACTCGAGGGTATGCTGCGTGGTTACAAAGCTACGTACCGGCTGTACTTGCCGATGTTGTTGAGGTCGGCCAGCTGGCTGTCAGTCACCTGTTGGGTGTAGTGCTGGAACAGAGGCATCCGCCACACTCTGTCACCTGTCACAACACTGGCCTACACATACACACACACACACACACACACACGCAATCACGCATATGTCAACAGAGGAGCTGGGAGGCTGAGACACTGTGTTTGTTGTGTATCGGCTGTACCTTGTGCAGCTGCTCCCAGAGCCAGTCAGAATTTGTAAATACTCCTGTTGCCGCCGAGCCGAGAGCTACATCCATTGCACCTTAAGAGACAGAAGAAGCAACCTTTCATCATATTGAAAATTAGCTTCATGATTGAAGATTCAACTAGAAAATTAAAAATCTACTAACGTGATGTAAATTTTATGTGAATGCATAAATAAATTACTTCCCACCTGTTAGCGTAGCAACATTGACAATGGCTTTGGGGTTGAAGGCGTGTCCATAACAGAGAGCATCAGCGAGGATCAGTCTGCCCTCTGCATCTGTGTTATCAACCTGAACATAGCATAACAATAAAACCTTTTCATCTATACAAGCACACTCTGGCAGCTGTTTGAACTCATCACCTTTCACCACCCACCTGAATAGTTTTTCCGTTCTTGGCCGTGACAACGTCGCCTGGTTTGGTCGCCTTTCCGCTGGGCATGTTCTCACACAGCGGGGCCAGACCTGAGTGTATTAGTTAGTCAGATGTGACGGCGCTCGTCTGTGCACCAAGCATGAAAGAAAACAAATGGTGTTGGATGAAGAAGCTCACCGATGATGTTGACCGGCAGCTTCAGAGCCGCTGCCGTGACGATGGCCGCGCACACGGTGGCGGCTCCGCCCATATCTGCTCTCATTGCGTCCATAGAAAGCGAGGGCTTCAGAGAAATACCTCCACTGCAGACACAGACAAGAGCGCCGCATTGTTTTAATAAAATGTTTCATTAGATGTTTATAATGGACACCAGCTGCATTTCCATTACCCCTTCGCTAAAAGCGATATTTCTGAAATTTCACTAAGCTACAATTGTTCTTTGTACGTGTTTCCATTGAAAAGTGTGTCACAAATTAACTGTTACTCTCATTTTGCAATATCCAGCAATCCACCAAAAAACTTGTCCCGCGAGACTTCACCTTGAGGAAATGGACTTCAAATTAACTGGTCACATGACCTCCTGCATCATCTCCGAGAACGTCGGTGATGGGGAAGTGCAGAAAAAGTGTTTCCATTGCACTTTTGCAATACACTCTTATATCAATATCTCTGAAATATCACCTCATAGGACATAAAAGTGTTCTTGCGAGTTTTTTTGAAATGTAGGTGTTTTCACTACCAGTTTTTTATCGCGATATTTAGGTTTCGTACATTTCTAGGGGTAATGGAAGTGCAGAAAGTGTGACGTCATCGTTTACCTGTCAAATGTGATGCCTTTGCCCACCAGCAGCAGCGGTTGCTGCTTACTTTCAGCTGAACCGTTGTAATGTAGCTCCAGGAAGACAGGGGGCTCCTCTGATCCTTTAGACACACTAAGGAAGGCTCCCATCTGCTGCTCCTCTATCCAAGCCTGGGATCTGCAAAAAAGATTTATTTATTTATTATTCAGTGATAAGTTAGTTAGTCACATTATGTGAGAGTGGGTCTAATAGTTTTCTGGTTTACGGGTAACTGCTGAGCAGATTCCCTCAGTGAACCCTGGCAGCCCGTGAATCTCTCGCCAGCTCACTACTTCTTCGAAAACATTTGATTGGTACTGACTAAAGCAGACTGGAACAGTTTTAGAGAAGCATTGGCACAGTCGTCTAGACATTCAAATTTAGTCCTTCTCAAAGTTGCTGAAATTCTTCCCGTTGCCCAGTGTTTACATGCTTCTTAATATACGACACATACTGACTAAGTGCCCTTATATCCAGATGATCAGTGTTAATCTTGTCATAATTATTACAAATGTGTATTTGTGAGATCACAGAGACCTTTCAACACCCAAGTTTTAATCAGCACATCCTCGAGTTTGAAGAAATTCCCTCAAGGTGTTGATCAGATACTACGTTCATACAAAGTTATGATGTTGGAGCAGAGGAGGGAATTAATTTTCCAGATAAATTACTATTAGTGATTCACTATAAATTAGAGCTAAATGTTCAAAAATGTTCAATTTATACATATTTCATGAAGGCAAGCTGTTCTAACACAAGAACATAGGTGTCTAACAAGGAAATAACATAGGTCACAGTTTGATCAAACGGGTGTCTCACAGCAACACGTTGTCAGACACACAGACACACACAGAACAAGTACACAAGGTAAAAATTAAAATACTTCATGTCTTAGTTTCACTTATTCCAGCTGACCAACAATACAAATGACAAATGTTTACACTGTGTGTATATATATATATAGCTTTCTGGCTAAATGAACAGCAGTGATGATGATTAACGATGAAGTAAGCACCAACCTCTTCTTAATTGTGACTCGCTCAGAGTGTGGAGCTAGTTTCTCTTCGATGGTGTTGGCAAAAGCAGTAGGAGTTATGTGATTGGCCGGAGCTTCCATGAGAAGTCGGGCCAGGTTTTGGCCTTCGCCATACATAACTCCTTTCTCCCAGCCCACTTTGTCAGCACTAAGAACACACAGAGAGAAACTGTTACTGCTCGTTGTACATCAACTTTAAACTTAATAACCTCCAGTTTGTTGCTCTACCTGCCGTGAAGCTGTGTCGTTACTTTGGTCTTCTTCTTGGATTTGAGTTGGTCGTACTGAAACAAACCCAGAGTGGCACCTTCTGCCGCCGCCTGGTTGTTTCCACAACCGTCCACCTCCACGTGTTTCACCTCCAGGTCCTGAAGTAGCCGGCAGCCGGCTGAACACGCAGAGAGAAATACACAAATTAGCCACAAATTAATATAAACCCACGTGAAAATAAAGGAACGTCCTTTACCCGACACTGCCTGCCTGATGTTCTCCTTGCTGGTGTCCCAGTTCTCCAGCCCACAAACACCAGCATTGTGTTTACCCAGCCCCACTACTGCCACACAGGGGAAGTCCTGGGGATGACACGGGGGAGGTCACTGTAAAGTCGTCACATGTGAGGGGCTTATGAAGCTAATGTCACACCTGGTTACCTTGTGAATCCCATAAAATATTCTGCTTTTTCCTTTTTTGAGCACAGGTCCAGATCTGGAGGAAACAAAACAAGAGTTTATCAGCAAAACAGTCGACAGAATGGCCACTGATCTGAAATAAGTTAGTCAGACACAGGGTACGTCTGGTATGGAGTAGTAACACACTTATTAGAATATTAACAACACAACAAACAACACTGTTTTAACTTTCTAAAAATGAATTTCAAACAGATGCAGAGATGGAAAACAGAAGGTGATGAAGAGAAGATGATCACAAAACTCCAGTAAAAGGAGAGTAACAGGATCTTGGCTGCAGATTGTTTGGTGTGTTTAGAGTGAAGAATGAACTCTGAAGAGGTGTTGATTCAACTGTGAATTGATGACAACAGGTAAATAGACTACATCAAATGTAACAATGATGAAATTTAGTTCTATGAAAAGGACTAAGTTAACAATATAAGCTAACCCTTTAGTCATGCAGCGTGTTGCTATAGCTGAGTTGCAGGACATGACTATACAATCAGCCACAACATTAAAACCATCAACCTGTGAGGTGAAAAACACTGGTGGTGCCATGTGTTGCCTAGCTACACTACGCTTATGCAACCAGGCAACCACATCATGTTAAAGAAAATGTGATACATCAGACCAGACCACCTTGTTCCATCACTCTGTTGTCCAGTTATGTCCAGTCCAAAAGTGGACTGGGGTCATCGTGGACACCCTGGTTGGTCTGCACCTCCTTACAAACCAAACTGTGAAACAGTGTGTGCTCTGACATCTTTTTACTAGAACCAGAGTTCTATATTTTTTTCAGATATTAAAGCTAAAGTAGCTTGTCCGTATGATCAGACCACAGGGGCCAGCCATTGATCTCCATGTCCATATATGAGCATTAACTGTCCACCACATTTTGGTTCACACCTTTTCCTTCTTTGCACCATTTCGGAAGCAGACCAGTAACACTATAGTTTGGAAGATGCTCTGATTCAATCTTCTAGGACCAGTTGTTCAAAGGTAATCTGATCGGATCTTGGTCATTGGATTGGATCAAATTTTGAAAATGGGCTGTTCAAAAGGGACAGAATGAATCTGAAATCGGATTAGATCATTTAATCCAATCCTAGGCTTAATCTGGATCAAACCTACAGTTTGTGTTGTTCAAAACTTTTCAGCTGGATTTGGAAAACTTTGATCCAAAAAAGCAGGGTTATCCTGATCCCAAAAGAGGATTTCAGGAGAAAAATGTAATAAAACTTTAAAACTGGTCACTTAGTGTATATACTTGTACTCATATTTTGCACTTGACTTGTTCAACTATTACAGTGATAAAGTAGATAAAGTAGACATAGGCTACCAATTAAGCCTTTCAGTATAGTAAAGTTAAAAAAAAAAAAAAAACATGTCCCCATGAAATAATCACCCCAAAAGATTTCAATAACAAACAAAAATAAATATATTATACATCTTGAAAATGCTGGTCTGTCCTTCTCAGATTAACGCAAAACATTCTTTATTTTGTTAACTATTGGACCCCCCCCCCATCTTAAATGTAAGATGATGTATTTTTTTATTATTATTTTGTTATGGCCCAAGGTCGTAAAAAATATATATAAATGGAAGTGGATGTTTATGTTGTTTTTGTGTTTTTGTGTCTTAAAATAAGAAACACAAAGTGACTCCATGTAGGCTCTTCTACCTAATCTTGAAAACTGTGTATCTGGATCAGGGGGATCCAATCCAATGTTGTTTTGAAAAAAAAAAACAGAATAAAACTAAGATGGATTAACTGATCCTGAAGAGAAAAAAAAAAGAGATTTCCATATTCGGATAATTTTGATCCAGATTACATTTAAAACTGGTCCCTTGGCATCAAATTTCTTCTTGTTAGAGCCGCTTGGATTCTTCCAGTTGTTCATTTGTCCTGCTTTTACCATCAACTAAACATTGATGTTTACTACTTCCTGCATACTATATATAATAAACACACCGACTGGAGTCAAGATTCAATTGACCAGTCATTGAGCATCATGTGATGGCTGATTGGTGTATGTACCCATTAAACAAACCAAAAAAATAAAAAAAATAAATGGTGTGTTTCTTGCAGGGCTGCTACTGAGTTAGGTTTGCATTGGAGAAGCTAATAAACTGAGGACTGTTTTCTGAAATCAACACTGTCAGTTTGCAGAGACTCACATTTTCAGCAGTTCTGACAGTTTTCCAGACAGAGTTTTATCAAAACCTTCTGCCGCCTCTGTCAGGAGAAGGCTGCCCTCCTCTCCCTCCTTCTCAAACACTCCCAGCACCAGACCCTGAAGACACACATGATGAACACAGCAGTCTGTTACGGAGGACACAAACGATGCAGAGAGGCTGAAACACTCAGAGACAAACACGCCCACACACTGATGCTCTCAAGAGCCAACACACAGCACAAACTCAGATGGATTAGACCCTCTGACACACAGTGCGAAGTGTGCATGAGTCACTGATGTAACTCAGTGTGTTGTTAGTCAGCCAATGTGAAGTCTACTCACTTTTCTCTCGTTCAGGTGAGTCTGAGAGGTGGAAAAAGACCTGCAGTGATTTGTCCTCGCCGCCGTCTGTACGGCTCTCCTCACGAGAAGCATTGTCACCGACTGGACATAAATGAAGACGAAATGAAACACTGCTTCGGTTGCTTAAAGGTCGCTTACCTCACATGTGCAAAAGGAAGGCAAACGACCTCAGTGCGTCGCGTTGTTATTTCGTCACAGACAGGCGACAAAGACGGGCCTTTGTCGCCACCTAGCGACAGATAGAAATACATGAAACCGCATGTTTAAAATAAATATTCTGCTAAATCGATTGATATTTACAAGGATGTAATTAATTCTTGGCAGATTTGGACTGCCACAGACAAGAGCCGGCTTTATACACAGGTTTAAGTAGAAATGCGCTTTATATCGTTTTTAATCTTTTGTTGAGGCAGCAGAAAAACAGCCAGTTGCTGAATCCCATAATAAAAGTCTCTACGTAAGAAGTTGATTTCTTCTTATTATTATCATCCTGTTTTACAGAACTAGGCCTCATGCTATTAAAATGGTGTACAAACTCTACAAATATAACACAACTATATATGCTGCACATAAAATATACTTAATGACCTGTACTAATTAACTCTATTTAAACCACACACATCAATGAAAGTCCAGTTAACTGACATCTGAGATCAAGTCAGCCTTATTTTGAATGTGTTGAAGAAGAACAAATCTACAGGGACTTATAAGGTCATGCAATTGAAAAATAAGCAGAGGGCATGTGTTTTTGTAACCAAATGTTTATTTGGTGTCTTATCTATGCAGCAAAGAGGAATTGGTTGGACTGAACCAAAGTTTCTCTGAATGGGAAGAAGCAGAAGAAAATCAGTAAGTAGTCATGCAGTTAACTCGGTGAAATGCACAAAAATCTTTTAATAGTGACCTGCATACAGACCTGTGTATATGTCATATCATAAAGGAAAAAAAACTTTCCCACTTATGCTGGGTTATGCATTAGTTTATTCACCTTGAAAAGATATTTAAATGGATCAAAGATAATCATGCAAAAATAAAAAATGAAACCAAAAGACTTAAGATGCTGCAGAAATGCCTTGTACCAAATACTTCAGACTTCATTCTGGTTTTACTTGGTCCAGTAGGTTGTAAAGTGACATTTTGAAGTGACATTCCATAAACATATTGGAAAAAACTCATTGCTCATATATTTACATAAGTTACTACATTGCAACTGATATACACTGCAGGAGGTTTAGTTTGGAGTGGAAGCTCAGAGGTCTTTCCAGTTTGTTCAGTCTTCTTTTGCCTCTGCAAATGTCAGACAACACAGAAACAGAAAACAAACATTTGGTTTTCATCTTGTCTCAGCATCTTCTGTCACTTGTGACAGTGTCTGAGGACTTAAGTTTGGTTTTGACTGGAGTAACCAAGAACGGAAGTTACAAGTCTGACCCGTCCACATTCTGTCTCTGTCAGGATGCAAAGCAGAAACTCCACTTTCTTGTCCTTTGCTGACGCACATCTGCAACTACTTGGCGTAACTTGAGAGTAAAATATCAGGAGGCAGCCTGACATTTTTGGACATTTTCACTGTGTCTCAGCCGTTCAAACAGAAAATCATGTGTGTTTTCTTTGCAGGGGTCCAGCCTCCATCTGGACTTGGACACGTAAATCTCTCTTCTTGTCTTCTTTGATTCATTATTTTCACTCCAAACTTTGTTTTTACATATTTGTGCCTGAAACCTATGATGTTATGCATTTAATGTATTTGTGCTTTACATTCTTGACATTGTCCTTCTCTTTCTTTATATTGTCCATTAGCATTGCTATTCCTTACTATTATATCTTTTACTATGCCGTTTTTTTGTTTGTTTGCTTGTTTGTTTGTTTCTCATCTTGAGTTTTGTCCCCTTCTTCAGATGATTTTTTTGTTTGTTTGTTTGAACCAAATGCTGTTGAGTAGACATCATGTGCATCAGAGTGTCCATTCAAATACTTATCTGACTGGACATTTAATCTGAAAGTGTTGGAAGCTCATAATTGGGCATGTGTCCTCTGTTTTGTGTTGATTTCATTAGTAATGTTCTCAAGAAACACTACTAGTTAGTAAGTGTCACTTAGTTACCTGAACTTCCTGCCCAGACTCGAGGACAGAAGCTCAGAGAGTCTGTGATTGAGCCTGCAATGAACCTTTAAGTGAACAAAGCCTAGAAAAGTCACTGGCACTATTTCGCTGTGTTTTCAGCCTTTGTGTTTGCCCAGTGTCAGACATCACTGATGGAAATTCTCCCCAACCAGTCTCTCAGTAAAGCAGGTCCACAGCAGAGACAGTGGGTGCTTCAGGTTTCTTGATCTCTGGTTTGGGCAGCTTGATCCGACTCATGGCGACCACTCCACAGACAGCAAAGTGAGTCGTGATGCTGCCCACGCCCAGCCAGAAAGACCAGTCCAGACTGTCGTCCAAGACAACGAGGACAAAGAGGTTCTCCCGATAGTTTGCCACCCGCTCGGACAGACCGTGGTGTCGGACTGCAGCCAGGAAACACAGAACGCCCAGCGTCCCGAAAAGAGCTGGAAACAGAGGAGGAGGGAAATCAGAGAGGCCAAATATTCTGGGAGAGGAATGAAAACCACACAAGAGGGACTGGAGGAAATACTGAGAGGACAAGTTATTAGATGCGTGCAGACGGAGACACACACACAGATGTCTCCACATACCAGCGATGAAGTTCCACAGATAGAGTCCCTTGTGCCCTTTAATGCTCTGGTAGGGAACCTTGCGTGCATTGTAAATGCAGAAAGAAAGACTGACCAACGCGAAGCCCACGGCCACCAGCAGGAAAAGAATCACCATCACGTGAAGCCCACCATTCAATGTCTTCACAAGCTTTGGAAAAACTATGGCAGGGCAGACAAAAAGAAGACACACTCAAGCAGCAGTCAGCAGTGTGAGCTTGACTGAGGTGGTAACTGAGGTCATGGATGGAGTTGTTCAATTCCGTCATTTATGGAATTGAACAACTTTACGTGAGGCATTTATCAGATGTGTAATCAAATGTGACAACCTTTAAGTCAAAAACCTTTAGCCTAAATACTAAAACTTTTAGCATATATTCCCCTGAATTTTGAAGGTATTGTGGAGAAAAGATTTAAGTGAGTTTGCACTAAGTTTGAGAGCACAATGTGGCAATACTTTCTGCATTGTACATACACCTCACAAAAACTAAAACTTAAACCTGTAAGAACAAACATTTTGTTTATTTGATAATAATAATGATGTATTAAGAAATAATGAAAATCCACCATGGGTTATGTCCAAATAAAAGGTTAGGGTTTCAACATCACCTCAACTTTCTTTAATAATGGCTAATAAATTATTATTATTATTATCATTATCTTGAAAACAGTTTAGTTGAGTGTTTCTGTTTCATACAACCGTCTTATCCTATATATTATACCTCTGTTTTCACTCCACTGTGTGATTTGAATGCAAAAATTAATCACTAGTTATATTCAAGACAACATTTTTTGGACACTTCCTATCCACAGAAAGGTATGAATATCCAAATTAGCACAAACTGCTGCTTCTACGTTGTAAATACATTTAACTAATAATGTTTGCAACATTTTTAATGCAATTTGTAGTGGAGTATTGCTAATTTTATTTCACTAAGGACCTGAATATTTCCTCCACCAACGTTATGGCTTAAAATAAACAAAAATGAAACGAAATTAGATTTCATCAGAGGATGTTGCAGTAAACTTTACATCCGCTCGCTTTGTTTGAAAGATATTTAGGCTATTGCATAATGGCTTTTCTTATTTTGGTCATGATTACACCCAAGGACTCCATTGCAGTCTGGTGAAGAGCGTGCAGGCTGTAACTTACTGTAGATTTTGGAGCGCCTGTTCCCCAGCCCGCAGTTCTTGGTCTTGCCCCCCTGGAACAAACCGTAGTAAATATCCCCGATGAACTGCTCCAGTTCAGGGTGAGACGCATTCACTAACTCCGCGCCAGTTTTGCACAAGATGCGTCCGGTAACCCACCGCTCCGTGGACAGTGCCACCACCAAGAGGACCACCGAGCCGACGCAGAGCACCGAGGCCACCGAGAATGTTATCCGTTTCCACAGAGAAGGCATCTTACGAGCCCATGGTGCCCCGAAGAAGGTAACACGAGGCCGGGTAGCGACCGCGGGGCACGCTCGGCGACCACCATGAGTTTATTCCACGGTTTAAAAAAGGAAAAATGATCATCATCGACCTAAAAAAGCGAGATGTTGCACGTTATGGCCGTGTGTGTCACAGGTTGGGAGAAACTGAACCTATGACGGTCAAAGGGATCCCTTACCGGGAGAAACTCTATCCCCGTCCCGGGCGCCTGGTTTCTGCTCCCTCTCTATCACACACACTTCTCTTTATTCGTGGGATGAATTAACCTTTGCAACGTGGCCTTTGAATGCAGAAATCTAATTGGTGACCTTAAAGAGGCATCTACAGTCGTAAAATCATGTAAGAGCGTTTAATGATGTCAGAATGACAAATGTGGTTAATCATGAAATCCTAAAGGTCAGCTTAGACCATTACGCTTTTTGACAGCTCCACTTATTAATGGCTGTTTATCTACATAGACTCTAACACTTCTTCAATAGTATGCCCCCATATATGTGAGCAGTCACATATAGGCTGCCTCTCTTATATTTAAGGACTTACATGAATCATAAACATTTAAAACACAATCTGAAACATACAATACAACAATATGAGTAATACGGCAATATGATGACATCTCACACTTCCACAAATTTAGGTGTAAATAATCAACATAATCAGCTCCTACATTTTGAAATTCATGTTGCAATATTGTAATCAGTAAATAACATTGACCATCTTGTGACAATACAATGTTCTGCTGGCAAACCTTTAGACCTGGCATTCATATGGATGTTACTTATACATATACCACCCACCTAGACCAGACCAGACACAAAACTGTTTAGGAACAACTCAAAAACACATGAAAAACAGCGTTGACATGGCCTCCAAATGTACTAGATCCCAAACTGATCAAGTATCTGTGGAATGATCCACAGGGCCCCCTCCCCTCAACTCATAGGACCCAAAGGCCCCCACTAACAACATCCTGTTACCAGATACCACAGCACACCCTCAGAAGACTTAGACTTACACTTAGACTAACTTTATTGTCGTTCTATATGCACATGGTGTATACAGAATGAAATTTCGTTGCATGTGGCTCAGGAAAAATGTAATAAAATTACAAATGTATGTAGATGTAGATGGATAGGGTGACATGTATCATAGTGCAAAAAATGTTTAACACTGCAAAATATCAGTGCAGAGAATAACAGTATAAAAAAGTATGTTCAGTTATGTACAGAACTGTGTGGAGTAGAGTCTAGTTAAGAGTTCAAGTCCAGTTATGAGTTCAAGAGTTCAACAGTCTGATGTCTGCTGTTGCAGAACCTGGTGGAGCTGCCCATGTCTATTTTCTGATGAGTCACAACTGGGATAATAGGCATAAGTGGGACCAGTACAATATTAGGGAGGTGGTCATAATGTTATGCCTGATCGGTGTATATATTGGTATATTGATACATTATTGGTTGTAGGACCCTGTTAAACTGTTGTGTCTATGCCTGTGTATACACATTAGATTCAGTACAGCAGGTCTAAAGACTATAAGTGATTAGGTTGAGACTCTGCTTTAGCATATTTATCATTTTAATTCAATTTAACTCTAGGTTGTGCATATTTACTGTATTCATTTTTATATAGTCGTTGGTCTGTTGTTGTGAAATGCGCCGGACGTTTTGGAGACACCTGCTGGTCAGTTGGCTAAAACACTGTGCGTGAGTGCGTCAGAGTACGTCCGAGCGTGTGACGCAGTTGTCAGTCTCCCAGGCAGCGGCTGAGGCTGAGGTTTGGTGAAGATGGCGGATTCGCTGTCGACAGGTCCGGGAGAGGAGAAAGAGAAAGAGAAGGAGGGCAGGGAGAGAGACCGAACAGCTGCCACGACAGAGAAGAACAAGGAGAAAGACGGACTCACGGAGACTTTGGGGTTCAACGATAAAAATGGCGGCAGCAAGAGCAAGAAACGCAACCTGTCAGGTGAGGGCTAGCTTCGTCTCCACAGCCACCGGCCCCCGGTTTGACAGGGCTACCTAGCTGCTGAAGTGACTGTTTTATTTATTTGATTTGTTTGGGGGTTAGATAATGCCTTTGTGGCGGTGCATGTTCACGCAGCTGAAATAAAGTGTGAGTCTGTTGAGCCTGTGCAGCTTTAGCCGCTTCTCCGAGTTTGCACTTGATCTGTGGACGAGGCTAACGTTAATGTTACCTCCTGCGCCACCAATAGTTGAACACTGAGCTATGCTAAAGTGACGCCAGTCTCCTAATTTACGTTATATGCATGTGAGTTATGACAGTGTGATAGTCCTGCAGAGAGGTCCGAGGCCAGTTTGCTTCTCTGTCAAAGTAGACGTGCTGTTCTTTGCGCAGGCGCAGTCTGGAGTGCTCTTCAGTGGATACATGTTGTATGAGACCAGAAGTATATAGACACTACTGTCCATATGCTAGATTGTGCATTTTTTTACAATAGACATGCTTGGACATTATAGTAGGAGATTAGGTTAGATGAGTGTCTTCTACATTAACCACCTTAATGGAATTCAGCCATGTTTCATTTTCTTTACACAATTTATTGACTTTACCTTTTAATGCAGCAGAGCGTGTAATTTCATAATGCAACCCAATCTGGCTTTTGTTTGAGCCCTTTTGCCTTGTAAACGCACACAGCTTCTGAACTATAGTCTGTCGGGGAAATAAAGTCAACGGTTAAAGAATAACTCTGACCGGTAAAACTCCTCCAGGCCCACAAAAATACATGTAAAATGTCTTGTACTGGTAGATGTTAGATTACGCTGACCTCCACGAGCATAATACAACTATGATTGAGCAGCAGACACACAAGGAACACAGGAGACTGAATAATCCCCTTTAGAGTTGATGTGAGCATTGATGAAAAGGACTCTTGGCTCAGCTCTCAGGTGACTGATTTTATCTGGATAAAATTAAGAAAGAAAAAAAAGTCATAAGAAGTAAGATCAGTGAACAAAGCCCTTAGCACATACGATGACCTAAATGTGCACTGCTTGGGGAAAATTAGGAATGTAATATATGAACAGGCAACTTATTCTGAAGCTTACGGGTGCTCTTGTGGCATGGGGAGCAAATCCTTCAAATCACTTTCTAACTTCAAGGTGTCATCTTGTGGAACGGGTTTTTAGTAGCAGCAAGTTTGTGCGCATGGTTTTGGTCTTAGTGTAGCTAATTCTGTTGTAATCGAGTTTGGTGAATGTGAACATAAAATAGCTCGCACATGCAAACGACCACTGCTAATCTCAAAGTTATGTGGGCAGAGAGATCATTGGAAGGTAAAGCTTATCAAGCCAGCTGACCGAGCTCAACGAAAAGCTTAATAAATGATTAGTTTCATTTGTAATACTCATTTGTATCCTTCCTCTCTGTTCTTGTGCACATCCAGACCTGTCTCTGGTCAGATTTATAACCACTGAACTCACCAGAGGCTATTTCCTCGAACACAATGAGGCCAAATACACGGAGCGCAGAGAGAGGGTCTACACCTGCCTCCGTATCCCCAAAGAGCTGGAGAAGGTAAACACACGTTTGACATTTAATTTAGACAAATATTAAGACCTATTCACAGATCAATTGATGTGCTTTTCCTTTCTCCTTTTTTTTTATTTAGTTGATGACATTTGGCTTCTTCCTCTGCCTGGACGCTTTCCTCTATGTGTTCACCTTGTTGCCCCTCAGGGTCATTCTGGCCCTTTTACGTCTCTTCACGGTGCCGTGCTGTGGCCTCAGGTAACGTACAGTGTATGTTTAGGTATTAGGGAGGCGTATTTAAATTAATTTCTTAACCTTCTCACTATAAGTTGACATTTGACTAGTTATTGATAAGGCACAAAATCCTAAAAGATTTAAATCAACATCAGATGGTTATATTTATTGCAGAGATTATATTTGTTAGTATCAACGTACGCTGTTGCTCTAAAAGTTAGCCTGAAGTTATTTATATTATCAGTCATCCTGCCTGTTAATAACTGGTTTGTCAAGTCATCTTCAAGTCCTGAAGACAAAGAGTATCCAATGAAACAAAAACACCTTATTTTGAGTATTTTTTTATTTATTAGTGACCCCGTTGTGCAGCAATAATAGCAACTAAATGTCTGCCAGTAACTTTGTCTACAGCGGCCAGGAGGGATTTTAGCCCATTCCTCAGTCTTGGACCGCATCAGTTCTGAGATATTAGTGGGATTCCTCACATGAACTGTTTGCTTCCAGCCCTTCAACAACATCTCTGTTGGATTAACATCTTGACCATTCCCGAAACATTAATTTTGTTCTGCTCTGTTGTTTAACCTTTTGTCTTTTGTAAAACAACTTGTATTCTTGGTCTCTTTTTCTTGCTGCATGACCCAGTTTCTCTTAAGATTCAGCCCCTGAACAGATGTCCCTATATTTTCTTTTATAATTCGCTGGTATAATTCAGAATTCAGTGATGACGGGCCCTCCTGGCCCAGATGCAGCAAAAGAGACACAAACAAGGACATAAACAACCCCACGTTTCATGGATAAGATGAGGTTATGATGTTGAAATACATTTTTTTTTTTTTAAATCTCCAAACATGAGCTTCTCATTTAAACCAAATAATTCTACTTTGGTCTCATTTGTCCTCAAAATATTTTCTTCTGACTCGTCCACGTGATGTTGATCAAACGGCAGATGGACAGAAATGTTCTTTTTGCAGAGGAGTAGCTTTGTTTTCACCACCCTGCAATGCACACCATTGTATTCCAGTGGTCTCTTGATGGTAAATTCATGAACATTAACATTCAGCAGCTTTAGTTGCTTAGAAGTTACACTTTCTGACCTCTCATACTATTATGCATCTTGTTTTTGGAGTTCTCTTTGTTTACTGTCAGGACTTGTCTGGTGTAGAGATTGTAGAAAGTTCTGAGGGGTGCAAACACCTTTTAAGTGGTATCTGTAGTTTTCCTGTTTGTGGTTTCATAACCCGAGCAAATGAAGACGCACTCGTCTTCTCTCGTGTTTTATAGTTGTGACAGAAAGTGATTAAAATTCATACAAATTACGTGAATATCTTCACAAATTTGACAACAGTGCAGCACTCACCTCATCCTCTGGAGGGCGGTAGAGCTCTGTCGGATTTTGTTCAGATACAGACTCAACAGATTTTAATAAACCGCGTTCTGTTCTTGTTCTCTGTGCTGTTCTCTTCCGTCACTATCCACAATTCGTGATTGTGGTGTAGGGGCTCCCGCTTGCTCCAGCCCGCCCAGGTGTGTGATGTGCTGAAAGGCTTCATCATGGTGCTGTGTTACTCAATGATGAGCTACGTGGATTACTCCATGATGTACCACCTCATCAGGGGACAGTCTGTGATCAAACTCTACATCATCTACAACATGTTAGAGGTACATCCAGATAACGCTTGATAGTCTTTTTAACTGATCCATTCACCGATGATGCTGTGCAGTCAGTCACCCTTCCCCTTTGCGTCGTCAGGTGGCCGACCGTCTGTTCTCGTCATTCGGCCAAGACATCCTGGATGCTTTGTACTGGACCGCCACAGAGCCTAAGGAGAAGAAGAGAGCGCACATAGGTGTGATCCCCCACTTCTTAATGGCCGTGCTCTACGTCTGTATCCTCTCTGAGAAAACCTGTGATTGTAGAATCAAACGTTTGAAACAAGGCCCTCTTTAAAAACTTAAATGTGTGCCATTTTTTACAATATTGTGACCACTGTACCTTGTCATCAGACTGGAGGTTTATAAAAAATAATCCTGATATTGTAGAATGTGCAGAGCTATGCCGTCTAAAAGCCACCAGACTCCACTGGCAGCAGTAATTTTACCTCTCAGAAACTTTCTGGTTTGCAGCTGCAGTGATCTCCTTCCTTTGTGTGTCGTTAATTCAGATTAGAAATAACACGTTAAAACACCAAAGATCAGCACCTCCTGTGTTCTGAGAAATTAAATTACTAGTACACTATTAGTGTGGTGGCATTGAAGTAGCAATATGGTAATTTCAGTTTCCCATCAGTACACATCATGTGCACCAGATTTTAGTTTTTTAAAATAATTAAGTATATGAATGGTGGGCACCAGACAGGATTCACACTGTCAGAAAGATAATTTCTAGTTTTATATTTATGTAGATAATTGGAGAGGTAAGTTAAAAAAAAAAAAAAAACAGCTATCGCCTCCCTACAAAATTAACACCACAAGGAAACCAAAACCAAAATCAGTTTAAAGTGCACCAAAGGTTCATTACAGCTTCAGTTCTCAGATCAGTCACATTTCAAACAAATATATATCAACAAGCAATTCACCTCAAGTTCAACCAAATTAAGATTATCATGAAAGTAAAAGTTAATTCTCAAGCAAAATTATGAACAAAACGGCTCAATAAGTCCTTTAGTAATCAGTGAGTGTGTGTGTGTGTGTTTAGGTTAGAGTTCAATCCAGTTCATGAAGATGAACGTGAGTGTGTGTAGAGTGCAGTTCAGTTCACGAGGGTGTGTGTGTGTGTGTGTGTGTGTGTGTGTGTGTGTGTGTGCGTGTGTGCGTGCGTGTGTGTGTGTGTGTGTGTGTGGTGTGTGATGTGATGTGGGAGTAGAGTGAATGTTTGGTGCGTAGTGAGTTGGGGAGAGATGATTTTGGCAGCCAGATGGAGAAGCCTGCAGAATAGGAGGGGGGTGGGGGGGGGTTTGCTGATTCCAAACAGGCCTGAGACTGTCTGCCTGTTTAACGGAGCTCAATCCTCTTCTCCTTAAATCAATCCTTTAACGTGCCACCTCCAGTTCACTCCGTTTATCAGCTCTTTATCCCAGTTCTGGTTTCTTTTCCTTCCTCTCCTTGTTTCACTTCTCACACTATTTCTGCTTCACCCTCCTTTTTTTTTCCTTCGTTTGAACTTTCGTCCTCTCACTTATTTTTTCAGCTGTGTCTCTGATTTGTAAACTCCCCTCTCCCTCCTTATGAGTGATGTCACTTCCTATCCACTTTACTTCCTGTGTCCTACCTTGCCGCAAACTGGTAAATATTACAATCAGCTGTATGTTGTTGTTTTTTTTTACTGTCGTCCTCCGAGTGTGTTTTTCCTTAGTATGTGTTTATCTAGTCCTTCATGCCATCCTCATCATGGTACAGGCCACAACTCTCAATGTAGCCTTCAACTCCCACAACAAGTCTCTACTCACCATAATGATGTCAAACAACGTGAGTACAATGCATTTTAACATCAAACAGTATTTTATTCCTGCAGCAGAAAGTTCAGCCGTGATATTTTTTGCAGTTTGTGGAGATCAAAGGAAGTGTATTCAAGAAGTTTGAAAAGAACAACCTTTTCCAGATGTCAAATAGCGGTAAGTGGTGAATTATTTGTAACATACAGCCAGATATGTTCCACAAAAATCACATTTTTTTTTCTGTTGTTGGCAATGTTTTGTACCTTGTACTACGGTTGAATGTAAGGTGAATTTCTGGAATCGTGCTCAGCAGCAGTGAGCACAAAGTAGGTTAATCCGGGATTGATTTGTTTATTTCCCGCAGACATAAAAGAGAGGTTCACCAACTACATCCTCCTGCTCATCGTCTGTCTGAGAAACATGGAGCAGTTTTCATGGAACCCGGGTAACTAATGCAGTGCTTTGCAAATAGTGGGATATGATTGTCATATTGTCACATAAATACATGTACATTCCCTGAACAGGTACATTCCCAGATCCTTTCAGTGCAGCCCAGGAGTTCATTTCTCTGACTCAGTCTTTGTCTTGTACGAAATAGTAACACTGATTAGCCTTTGACATTTGATATGTTTTGATTTTAGACCACTTGTGGGTGCTGTTTCCTGACGTGGTCATGGTGATAGCCTCTGAGGTCGCCGTGGACGTTGTCAAGCACGCATTCATCACCAAATTCAACGACATCAGCGCTGATGTGAGTTCTCTCTGTGTACTTTTACAAGCTATTAATTTGTGGTCAGTGTCTAAAGTATGGCAAGAGATAGTCATCCACAAACAGCACAACATAATCTGGCAAAACGAATTAACTACTAGTACTAGAAGGCATTAAACCAGCCCTGATCCTTTTTATGTACAAAGTGTTGGGTAGTTTAATAATGAGTTAGGACTTAATACACACTGTTTGGGTAAAACATGTGTAAGAACCTTTTTTAAATAAAAAAAGCTTATATGAGTTTATATGTCTACAGTGTTGAATGCCAGGGAAATATTTGGATATTAATGGGTAGAGGTGAATCATTATTAGGTAATGGTCCCCTGCTTCAGTTCAAACACAGCCTGTAGAGAGCGCTGTAATTAGACAATAGCCAAGGAACAACAATTTAACAGGATTAGATTAATTATTTAATGACTGCTGATGAAGACAACATGTGAAAGTGACGGACTATAGGTGAGGCACCGCTAGTTGGATAATAGACTGATCTTTAAAAATGCACCAACTGAACATTAACATTTACATCTTTTACACATTTACGCCTTCATCGTCACCTGTATGTGAAAACAGACTCGTACCAAAGGGCGCACAGTTGGTGTTGGAGAGCAGTGCAACGCAAATTAAATTAGCAGACACAACAGAGCACAGTTACATAATGTTTGGATTTTGATCTTCGCTTAAGCCGATATCGATGCATTGAATGATCGCGTCAGGACATCTCGAAATACGACTGAGCGCCACCACCAGAGCCTAAACCCTTAATTCCATTGCTGCATTTTAAATGGCAAGACACATTCATTAAAACAAAAGGCTTCACAATTCAAACTGTGGGAACCATTTCAAGGTACCAGTGTTGGTAGTTTCTTGCCTTTCCTGTTAGGGGTTTAAAATGGCGTGCGCTTTAAATCACTACGTTATACGCACCTCTTCACCGTTCAGGCTACGAGTCACTTTCACTGGGAGGCGGCAAAATGAAGCTACCCAAGTTCTTAGTAATAAGGGGGAGATTGCTGAGGAGTCCTTAGTTATTGGCGCTCTTTAGATTGGTTTGTTTGTTTGACACAAGTCTGAGCTGCGAGATGCTCAAGAAGCTCAGGAACAATCTCATAACTAGGCTTTAAGTTATGATCATATCCAAGATATTTGATCCTCCTAATTCACCAACCTACGCCAGATCCTTCATTGTCTCTTTTTCCTCCCTTTCTCTTTCACGCTGTCCACCCACCCACTCTCCACTGTCCTCTGTCAGTCTGCTGAGCTATTATCTCACATTTCATTCTGGCCGTATTAACTTCACACCTCCTGCCTTCGTGCGCTGTCTTCCCCTTGAATTTCTTTCAAGAAGTTGGAACCAGGGTTATGTAACAGAGACCAACCCCCACTGGAAGGGATTACCCCCCTGCATCTCTAAACTGTGAAAGCTAATCACACAAACCTCACTCGTGTTGTTAGTGTTCATGCAAAGAATCCACGCTGGTCCTCGTTTAATCCACAAGAGCACAGTCTTTTTTATACTGACGTTATATATTTGGCTCTTATTGTGCTTATAATGGGAAGATAAAGTTATTAACGCTTATTACATATTGTCATTACACTGTAGATGCTCTCTATTCACTGTGTATGTATTTGAGATGTGTCACTGACTGATGAATTGTTGTGTTACTCTGTCATTTCTCAGGTGTATGGGGAATACAGAGCCAGCCTTGCCTTTGACCTGGTCAGCAGTCGACAGAAAAATGTGAGTCAGAGAAGTTCATAATTCAGCTGTGACTCCACCAAACTTCATATGGTTTGATTTTCATAGTTTACATCAGCTCAACTAACCAAAATGAAGAACATCTAGGAGCAAAAAACAAGACGGTTAATAAAACATTTTGTTTAATACATTCGTGCAGCTTTATCCACAAAACACCCATCGATTATCACCATGTAAATAAAAAGGCTACATCACTGTTAAGTTTATATGGTCTCACAGTAACATGAGGTAACGATGCTGCTAATTGTTAATTATGTTTCATAATTTGATTAAACATGTTATTGTCTGAGTTGTGCTACTTGTTGATGCTCATAACGTGTTAAATCCGTCCCCAGGCTTACACAGACTACAGTGACTCGGTGTCCAGAAGAATGGGCTTCATCCCTCTTCCTTTAGCGCTGCTGGTCAGTTATTCTTTCTGAGTTTATCCACTGTTGCTGAAACTCTTTATGTTCTAATGTTTCCTGCGTATAGAGAATAACTCTGATGACATGGTTTTGTTTTCAGCTGATCAGAGTCGTGACCAGCTCAGTGAAGATCCAGGGTTCGCTCTCCTTTATGTGTGTGCTGCTGTTTTATTTGGGGTAATTCTTGAACATACGTATTCAGTGTTTTTCACTCATGCTTGTTTTTGTTTTCAGACTTGTATTCAGACATGTTTTGTGTGTCTCTTTGTGCTCAGGATGATCACGCTGAAGGTGCTGAACAGTATCGTTCTGCTCGGAACATCGTGTGTGTTTGTCAAAGAGGCCAACATGGAAGAAAAGCTCTTCAACCCTCCGCCCTCTGTCGTGTCAAGCCGTGCAAACTCCAGAGCTCACCGGACCAAACATGTTCACACTTCACCACAGCAAGGTAGATCACTCGCTGTCTGTCTCCATGAGGGCTCGGCAGTTGAATATATGTATTGCATATATTGTTCTTCGCTGGCTACAATGGCAATTTTATGCTCCGCTCCCTTGAGATTTAAACCTTTCAAATAATTAACCTGTATAGGGTAATTTAAATTTAAATCTTCTTATAGACCCCTTCACAGCTTGTAAACACTGTGATGTTTTTTGAGGGGCGGGGCTTAGCTGGAGGCAAAGGATTTCAAACGCTGTGGCCTGTAAACGGCGATTAGCATCTTTTAACGGATTGTTTTGTCAACGAATACACAAATACACTCATTCCAAGACTGAGTGTTATTTAAAAAGTTGATGCTGACTGATGGGACTACATTCACCGACCCCTACACTTAATCAAGTGAAGCCTCTGTCACAAAAATATTACAAGAACTAAGCGGAACCACTGTGGAGGGTAAAGTAGTAAATGCAACTTCTGCTTGGACACCTCCGAAACACGCAACTAACTCTGCATTAGCTCACAGTTAGCATTAGCATCATTAGTATCAAGAATCCTCCAAATAAGTATTAACTTAACATCTAAATATATTTAGATATTGATCTTACCTGATATCAAATGCGTGCTACAAACAGTGTTGTCTCCAATCCTTTCTTTTAATCTCGTTCAGCCAAAATTGTCTACGACTAACTTCAAGTTGGTATTTTTGCTTTTGGCCCCAAAAAATACAGCAACACGACACTTTCCCAGTTGACACTGACTGTGTTTGCCTCAGGCTTCCCTCTGATTGCCTTCAGCTAACGTTGTGACATCACAGTGATGTAGGCTGTGAAAGGGTCTAGAGGAACTGGGAGTTTTAATTGGGCCTCGTTATGAACATTCTTACTTTTTCACTGATTTCTATCACCAAACAGAAACATCTGAAGTGTTGCTTTGTGAGAGATTGATGCTCAAAAGGAACAGAAATTTATAAATTATGTTTGAAAAATATACCAAAAAGTGTATGTAATTTGTAATTTGTATACTCTGACTGTTTCACTTGTTGGATGAACATTGGGCACTGGAAAACTTTTACATAACAATTCCATCTATTCCTGATTTGCTTAATTGAGTTATTTCTGTTTCATTCTTTGTACAAACTCTCTGCTCTCTCCTTCTCCAACAGAACCCACACCTGACAAGGGAGGTGTATCCCTGGCATCAGACGTTTCTCAGCCCACCAACGTAGCAGAAAGCGCTGCTCCCACACTCCCAAACAGTGACTCAGACACATTCCTGACGACGCCAGACGAGGAGGACGATGATAAAATCATCAACACCGACACTGGACTGGATGGAGACGGACTCAAACCCAGAACACCCAAGAAAGACTTGCTGGAAATCGACCGCTTCACCATTTGTGGGAACCGGATAGACTGAACGCCATAGGAACAACCTGTGTCCCGCCAGCACAGCACAGTTCAGGGATCAGACTCGGGTCACGGAGCGTGCTCAGACCTGACTTTTTTCTCGTGCACCTGACCCCTCAAGTATTTATTTATTTATTGCTGACAAAACCAGCCAAGGCATTAAGCTGTTACTGCAAGCATCAGAGGCACTTCAAATGTTTCCAGCTGGTCCTGTTCGTGTCCAACGAACCACGTGGACTCGGAGGCAGTGTGATGTCATGGCAACACGCAGATATGGTTGCTACTGGAGACGATGATGGGGGGGGGGGAAGCGGACCGCAGAGACAGAAACAAAACCGCGTATGTGAAGTCATGTGTGACCCTCGGAGCGTTACAGCTGGACTGTGCAGGTGTGTGTTCAAAAGCACAATCATATGTACAGTGAGAAGTTGTTTATAGAAAGAACAAAACTTGTCAATTTTTACATGTTTGTTTTTTTATTTCAAAATATCTTGACAAATTCAGATATGTGAAATGACGTTTTTATGACCAGTCTCAGATCTTTTTTCTAAATCGACCGTGTTCAGCTGGAGGACGTTGAACGCATAGTAGACGCACCGCCAACACACATTTACAGTGATCCAGATGCTGTTCAACGTGTTAAAACATGGCAGCAGTGACACTAAGATAAAGTTAATAATGGGTGCCTCGTATTCAGTTATGTTACACAGTCTGGCGACATTTTGCAAGATTCAGCATGAAGCATTTTATGTTACTACTGAAGCTCTGATGCTGAATGGTCAAGGCGTGTATGCGTATTTTGAAGTGACCTCTCAAGCCATGCTGATTTAGGAGCTATTTAATTTAAATTTTAAATTTGTCCCCTAGTATTTCAAACATGTACAGCTCACAGAGCCTACAGATGGCAACAACACATGCTCATAGCATTTTTGTATGTTGGACTTTTTTTTTTTATGATGGAAACTGAACTGTGATCTGACTTTTAGATTCATGGTGTGTGCATTAATTCCTCACTGTTGTGAGTGGGAGCCGTATGCAGATAAACTGTTGCAGTGCTGCTGTATTGGTGAGACACCTCTAATCAAGGGGAAGTAACACAACAGCATCGCAGCCGCAGTCAAACAAGCAGATTCAGTTGTAAAGGAGAAGAGAAAAGTTTGCTTTTAAAAGTTGCTGGTGTCGTTTGTGGATGTTGGCTTCGATTATTGGATTAGGGTCTCGCTTCAGTAGATGTCTGCTCATTAATTGGCCTGAGTTGATGTGAAAGCCGATGCGTAATCAATTAAGCATATCAAGTTCAGCTTAGCTCCAGGTCCATCCTCTCGTGCTATTTTTATTTATTTAATCCAAATGAAGATTCTCGCCAAAAATGGCCGACGGTCTTTGTTTAGTTCCTCCTTTTGGCAACCTGAATATAGTAACATACACATTGTATTTTATATCATCATATTTTTTCTATACAAAACATAGTTTTTATACGTGTTTGATTTAATCATTTATTTCTGACCCCACTGAAAGGAGATAAGAGTTTCAGCTTTGGTTTAATGAGTCTCTGACACCATGATGTCTTCGCGTGGCGCTAAGACATCATGGTGAAGCCTAGAATCTATTTCACTTACCAGAGGAAGAAATTTCCAGGTAATTATTGTTTTAAAAAAACAAAAAAAAGGAAAAAAAAAGATGCTTTGCTTACATTGATATAAAAGTAACACATGAGATGAGCAACCAGGTCCAGCTGTAGGAACACAGTCAATACAGTGAAATACGGTAAATAACTGCTAACATGTCAAAGAAGGATGAAGAGTGTGTGTGTGTGTGTGTGCGTGGATGTGTGTGTGGTGTGTGAGGTGTTTTGTGGATGGATCTCACCATCTAAAGACAAATGTATGAATCAGATATTTTGTTGTTTTTTTTATTTTTCATGTACAGTCTGTAAAAATCATCTCCTGTGGCAGAGGGAGAATAAACGAGACGTTGTTTTGTACGACTTTCTGGTGTGATTTGAATGCCCATGTGTAAGACTGGGAACAGTGGCGGTTATTTCAGGGAAAGGAGTCACTGCGGTCTCTGTTAACAGAGGAAACACTGCAGTCCACTGTTCGTCCTGAATGGACATGTGGAGGAGGCGTCTGTCATCACACACATTCACACACGCGGGGATTTTCTTTTTTTTTTGAAGGTCCAGACGTGATGAATAATCTGGTTGTGGACACATGACATTCCTGATTATGTTGAAATACGTTTAGTGTAGAGTTGTGTGTCATGTAAGGTGCCATGTGACTGAAAGGGGGCATTGACATATTAAAGACTTCAAAGACTTTGGTTTCACAAGAGCTTAACCAAACAATAATGTTACTTTTGAACTTAACTGTGTTTGCCAAACTTTTAAATTATATAATTTAGCATTAAAAGTAACAACCAGAATAAGTCTATATTCAGGAAAATGTGTTATATTGTTATGTGTGCCATTACACTAATGAGCAGGTTGAGCACGTTTGAGCTTGTGTATTTTAAAACGTGATTGTATCAGCCATACGTACCAAGTGTAAATCGTTTTCCTCTCCACTAGCACCTGTAAAAGAACAGCATAAAAAAGGCCAAAATAACTTTAGAAATAAGGTAAATTGCTTAAATTTAAAGTGAGAAATAACTAAAAATGAGACAACCACAAAATGAGATGCAAAATGATCAAGATTTGACTAAAAATACAAACACAGATGTAAAAGGACACCCAAAACATAAAAATCAGACGTGAAACCACTGTGGCGCAGAGTGAGCGTGAATGCAACCAAAAATAAATCTCACCTGTGCTCCTCAGGCTTCGACAAACGTGCAGGTAAAGAGGTGTGTTGAGGTCAACCCGGTAAACCACGGCACCTGAATGCACCTTCAGAGAGACAGAGACACAAAGTGTGTGTAGTGTCGCGCGCCACAGATGCGTCCGGCGAGCTCCCCGCGAGCACGAGCCTACTTGAGCCCTTCCCGTGCACGCGGGATTAGGCTCCTCTTAGCCGTCCCGTGGGCCGGTGAGAGTTACCGGGGAGAGGAGGACACCGGGAGAAACGAGCTGCCGCTGCTGCCCCTCTGAGATGCCAGTGATGAGTCCTCACCGGGAAACCAGGCGCTAAAAGCTGCTGCAACCTGACCGCTGGATGCTTGAAAGTTTTTTTTTTTTTTTTGCTTCTTTACTGGATAAAACCACCGAGAGAGAGGGACAGGTGTCACCCGCCCGTCTCCCCCCTCTTCCTTCTCTGGTGGACTGTATAGCACTCTACTTTTCTTGTCTTTCCTTGGTGCACAGAGCTGGACTTCTCTGAGCCATGCTGTGGACACGGTGGCTCGTCCTGCTGCTCTGCTGGGGCACCACCGGCGGAGAGCAGCGGCCGGATGAGAGGGACGCCGCACCGGCTGTGGGCCGGTTGGACTCCCGCAGGCAGCGCTCCCCTCCTCCGGTGGAGCCGCTGGATTTTGGGTTCGTACCTGCGGCGGTATATAATACCCACGCTTACTACGAGCCAGGGAGCATAGGGGTCCTCTTCCACATGGTCCACGCGTTTCTCTACGTTGTTCAACCCAACTCCTTCCCCAAAGGTGAGATTTTTTAACGTCCCCCACCCTCCTCCTCGTGGTCACTGCTCTCTATCCGTCAGGCTGCCTGTACTGAAACCATGTAATTAAATGGACAAACACACATAACACACACCACACACACACGCATCTTAAATTACAATTTACAACAAGTGCTGCCTTAACAGGTGTTACACATCCATTTTGGATATCCATCCCATTTAATTACCTAATTAGAAATGACATCTGCATTAACACTGCAAATGATTTTGTGATGTCCACACACAGTATTCTGGTATTTGAGCCAAACTGTGGCCTCAGAGTATGTGACATATGCAGTGAGGAATTAAGGGAGTTTAATTAATCCTGAGTTTAATTATGAAAGTTTGTTCATGCCTCACGTACCTGCTAAATCTAGAGTATGAATTGATGGATGACTTGTTTTGAAGTTGTGTTACTGAATTTAATAATAATGTTACATGTGGTCTAATGAATTCCCATTTAATTAATGCCTTTATGCAAATTACAATCCAATTATGTATGAGTCATGGCTCTTACCAATTTCTTGGGAGCTGTTTCACATCTAAAACCACAGCTAACCTGGATTTGAAGACCCACACAATGAGTCACAAGTTCCCCATTTATGTATTTAGTTATTTATTTTGCATCAGATTGAGGGATATTTTCATGTCTCCAGGTCTCAGTATATCCTTCCATTGAAAACTCTGCTCACGGCTCCACGTCCACAGTGATGGCATTACCCGTGTCAAGGGGTCACAAGTAGCCTTTGCTCTGTTTTCACAAACCTCTGGCCTTAGCGTAACAGAATCTGATGATCCTGATGTACGTCACAAACCAAACAGCAAAGTCCAAAAAAACACTCGGAAACTTCAAAGACTCGGCTTGTGGCAGGGATGATTTGGGTCTGTGCTTTGGGTTAAAAGAGCGTGATCGTGGCGAGGCTACATGCAGTGGTGGTGTGTGCTTGTTGAGCCTATAAACCAATGTTACGTGCAGATTAATGGGATCAATGGCCGTCAGAATTGATATGTGATCTTCTGCTGTTAGCACTGAGGTGATTAATAAGTGATCAGATCTGCCACGCGATCAATATGTATATGTATATGTATATATATAGTGGGCGGTTATCCACAGGGTTTAGTCCAGTAACCTAGTGGTGGAGCCACAAAGCATTAGAAGTCACTCGTTTGTGCGTTGTATGTATTGTATGGATATTATGAGTGGTCACGTTGGAGGATGACAAAGTGCAATAGGATTGAAGGGTTTAAGTTGCTGCCATTTTGGTGTCCTGGGTTAGGGCCACTGGCTGGGTAATCAATTAGCAGATCTGCGATTAGAGGAGGCTTTCTCAGTCACCTGCATCACCGCGTAATAACTTAATCCACTGGACCATATGCTGCCACTGCCATGGACTTTACGGCGTGCTTCACTGTCACTTACACGCACAGGTAGAGCCCACCCCCGAAGTGTTGTTCACAGTCAACAAACACACGGCCAGGCCTCAGAGTCCGCTATTATATATATCTACCTTCACTGCAAGGTCATTTGAGCGAAGAAGAAACCCATTTTAAAGTGGCACCAATGTTTACCTAGAAAGCCAATAACTTATTTTTTTAACTTTTTGCGTGCAGACACATGCACTTCAGTTATCAGTAATTATTGCCCTCTGTTGGTAATGTAGTACAGGCCGGGGAAAAACGGTATCCAGATATTATTTGTGGCAAAACGTTATTTATACATGGATCAGTTTAACATTTCAATACTGGAATAATTAAAATACTTTTAATTTTTTTCTGTTTTTGGTTTAAATAAGTATTTTTTCTTTTATTTTTTGTGAGATCCTGCAGCAAGATGACATCTGAAATGTTGCAGAAAAAAAAAAAAAAAAATATATAAATATATATATATATATATATATATATATATATATATATTACAGACATGATGGCTGACCTCACTGATGTTAATGAAGGATAATAGATCACAACATCTCACAATGTTTCTTATATCAATATTCAGTATAATCGAAGTAATATAGACGAGTGAAGTCCAATGAAAAATACCCAGTCCTGGCTGGGTGTGTGTTTACATTGTGATAAATGATCATAGTAAGATCTATAACTCTTTTTTGATACCATTAATTGTAATGTTGTTGATTTCTTTACAACTTGATAATGCAAGAGGCAAATGTGGCAAAAGTCAGTGAAACAGCTCTGCTGTGCTGCTTAGTTTGACATGAACTTATAATGACAAAAACTAAATGAAGAAGTAGAGCATCAACGAAACAGATTTGATTTATTCTTGATTGATAAAGTGTGTATCTTCTAAAAACTTTGTTGGTCGCCCTTTTCCAAACATAAAGCTAGTGTGTATACATGGGGATAAGAATGTATACATGGGGATAAGAAAAAGGGACGTCCCAGCTTCATGGGCAACAGCATTTTTAAGTTAATATTTGGATACTTTTGATACTATTAAACAAAATATTAAATAATTAATAATAATGTTTAAGGAAAAAAAAGGAAGGTGAATGGCTGGAGCTCTACTGGTGTCCCCAAACCAATGGTGCACTGGAAAGGGAACTAATGACTGAAGGAAAATGGAAAAATCACGTGGAAAAACGCATAAAAAAATCCACGTCCAGGCAGTCAGATGGATTTGAAAAAGTAAAAGGCCTTTAATTTAACGGGCTGGAGTCATTAAAACAAACACCTACGCATTTTGATTTGCACTTCATGGACACAGTGAAACAGAGTAATTATAGTTGCAATAACCACAGGTGTGTTTTCTATATGTTTGTTGACAAATTATTTGTACTTTACAAGTATATAACAGCAACAACTTAGATCCAGACCATAATTAAAATATAACCATGCACACGTTGATTTGCTGTATGATGCAGTTTCTTTCTTATTTTTAAATATAAATCACAACCAATTGTAGAATTTATGATATATTTTGATCCACTGTTTTCACCTAATTTATCAAAAACCAGAACACCTGAGAAAACCTTAATTAATAATTAAGTAATTATTATCTATGGCAATAAAAAAACTGCATCAAGCTTTATTATTAATAATCACAATTTGTTTGCTAATCAAATATGTAGTAATTCAAGGTGATGCATTTTTTTTCCACTGACGTTACTGAAATGACGACAAATAAGTTTTAATAAGGGTACAAAAGTGTTGTATGCTACAATTCAGTACACTGGGAAGTGTGGGTCTTTTGTTAGTGGTACAATATGTTACATTACCACAGTGCTGGCCTGTCACACAATGTTTCCTGTATTGCTGTTTTCACATCATAGTTAGCTGTGGGAAAGGTGGCAGATTTGTTTTTTAAGTTAGAGTCGATGTTGAGCTACAGATAAATAATAATAATAAAAGTTTATAATGGAGCTGATGAATCCGTATGAATCTGTGCAGTTTGTTAAAATTTCCAGTTTTCCATTTGAACCGCTCTCATGTGAACGCCAACATAGTACGACAGAGGTGAGAGTTTCCGTTCACTGATTCTTGACCTACGCTGGCTTTTCTTTCAGACTCACTTTTTTACAAATCTGCCCGTTGGTTTGTTTTACAGCGAAGAAGCATTTTGGGCTCTTTCGCTCACTAAGACGACATTGCCTTATCCCTCTGATACACACAGGGTGGATTAGAGGATTAGCATCCACAGGGCTAATGCTAACACTGCTGCTACCACTGCTACAGATGGCATTGTCACACACACAAATGTGCAAACACATGCTGCGCAGGCACACACACAGAGGCACATCCTGAAAGTGGGTCATAGTCGTGGTGTTTGTTAATTACTGTGATTGGAAGTGGACAGGTTGTTTATCAGGAAGCAAGTGTCTTACACTATATTCAAGAGAAACTCATGTTAGAGGAAGATAACTAACACAAGGGCCGAATTCCTATAAAACACACAAGTGCATCTTACACAGAACACTTCTATTTACAAGCAAAGCTCTTATTTCCACTAATATTTAGCTTTCAGTTTGTCACTTGTTATGGTGATGGTGTACTTTGGTTGTCTCTTGGTCTCATTAGTTACCAACACAAAATTAAAGTCTTTTTTTGTTGTCATTTCTTTATTTTATTAATCAGTCGTACTAAACTGATTTAAACACATACATTCCTTGCCACTGTGAAGATTTCCTGGTGTCCTGAGACTTATAATAGTAAACTAACACCATTTTAACATTAGTCAAAACCATCAGTTAAACTTTGTCAAAAACAAGTGAAGTTTCGTAGCAGCAGCCTGAATTTCTCTACGCAGCATTATTCATATAAAAAGTAAACATTTAAGTCAATGCGACGTCTGTCCATATTACATCCAATGAAAACTTAAAACAGCTGTTCCCAAAGCAGAGGTCAGGATCAAGGAGTCACATGATGAATCTGGGAGGTCACGAGACTAGACAGGCTAGAGAAGAAGAAAAGCACGTCTGGGGCTATAAACTTTGCTTTTCTGATAGTTTTAGCTCTGCAATACGAACACAGTGTATGAAGGCAGTTGACTTGTGTTCAAATACGACCAAACTGACAAAGACTATCCTGGTAAAGCCAGACTTAAGTCTTATCTTGGGTCTGGTCCTGGGTTTTATTATGGGATGTATTTCAGCTGAAACATACGCATGCAATTGGATAGTCTCAAAAACAGATTTTCTGATTTTCATTTTGTCGTGTATGACTACATCCCTGTTCCGTCCGCCAACCGCCCTCTTTGCTGCATCAGTTCATCAGTTCCAGACCAACTTTCCACTACAAATAAAAGTTTAGAGATTTTAGAGCACTTCAATTTCATTTAACAAAATACATTATTTTCTCGCACATAGTTTTAGATTTTAGTACTGTAGTATTACAGTTTTGGTTAAGTACTGCATAATAAGCTTCGTAGGAAGTATAAACAACTATCTCATCAGAGTTATTACTTCATTTACAAGGGTGACCAGCCAAAACGTGGCTGAACCACTGCCTGAAAATATACAGAAAATATAACATATTTAACTGGACTATAATGTATTTCCAATGTTATATGGGTGAAAGCCAAATAAAAAATAAATGAAACAGTAAAATAATAAATCATGTTAATGAGCTCATTCATTTAAGTCCAAACTGCAAAAAATGTTGTGGTCCATGAGGTGAGCTGGTTTTTACTGTACTTCACACAGTGGGAGGCTTTTCATCTAAAAGGCAGCGGAGGTGGTGGTGGTTGGGTTGCATAAGACTTTGTTCACACCTTCCGGTAATCCCTCAGAGCAGGTCATCGTAGAGGATTGTGCCAGGCTATATTTACACCCATTACAATAATAGGGTTGTAGGTTATGACTATATATATGGTTACCAGATGTGATGTGATGTATGTCGTTACATATATATATATATAGAAAGAGAGAGAGAGAGAGAGCACCACACACCGGCAGCAGTGTTTGACATGATTTGTGTTAATTTTTTTGTCTTTCAGTGATTTTAATGGCTGTGTTTTGTCTTTTTCCTCTTTCAACATTTGCTCCTGTTTGTCTATTATACTTAAAAAGTAAATAAATGATGAAATGCTCACATTTAGGCCCAGAAAACATCTTATACTTGATTAACAAAAATGACTGCTCAGTCCACTGAGCATCACTGCTGTGGAGATGCGAGTTCATGTTGGTCTGTTTTTCCTTTCACGCCCAGTACTACTAGTTGTTTATCCGCTGTCTTCCTTTCATTTCCAGTAGTTACCACTTATACTGGGTCACCAAACTAAGCTGTATAAGCTTAGCTGCCCTTAGTGGCTAATGCTAACTAAGCAGCTGAGAAACAACAGGTGGCAGTGACACAACTCCAATGTGCACATATGCTGCATCTGCAGAGTTCATAAACATGGATGTCTTCACCCTATGTGACAGTCTGACGTGTTCTTCTGCCAGTTTCATCCGCATTATCATTCAGACACAACAGCTGAAGAAATATCAGGAGGCTCCCTCCCACCACAAGAGGGCGATAGCGTTGAGAGGATTATCCATATCTTCAGCCACTGGTCCTCGTAACTTCTGAAATCTATAAATGTTAGTTCAAAACAACACTTCATTTAGAGATGTTTGGTTGAAGCCAATCGTTTAACAATATTAAAAACATATATACAAAACTTGATACACTCTCAGTTGTGAGCACTTCTCAATGTAAGTTCCCACATTTTATAAGCAACTCGATTGATGAATCTATAAAGAAAGCAGCTATTACTTACAGGGAAGTGTGAGCTAATCAAGGTTTTGGTATCATCAGCATTTTAAGTCACATAATTTACATGCACAAAAACAGAAGGTTAGACACAGATCTAATCCCCGTGCAGTACCTTTCAGCTTTGTGCGCTTTTTCACCTCACCTGAGGGTCAGCAGGTGTTCGAGCAGAAGGTAGAACCAGACACTGAATGTGTGTACGTGTACTTGTATTGGTGACGTTGTGGGGATGTAGATCTGTTCGTTCAGTCTTGATGTGGGGACTCCACATAGAAGTCCTTGTGACTGAAATTGTAAAACTATGAAGACAAGCTGAAAGTTGCTATAAGGTCAAATGTAAATTAGTGTTAAAATAACGTGATGAGTAAGGTAAATGTAATAATCTGGGTCTATTTAATGTCCAGTCTGAGAAAAAGACTAGTTGTGTGACAATATTACAGTACTCAGAGAAAAAAAGATATATTTTCTGATCATGATCCTCCCATAATTTCTTTTTGGTTTGATATTAAAGATCTGACAAGCTAATAACAAATAGTTTAAACTGGCTATGCAATTTGAAGCAACTTAGTCGTAAACAGTTATATGATGTTCATTTGTGTGTGAATAGGGTTGGACAAATTCATGTTTATTTCAGTTTAAGCAAGTCGTTTGATTCCATACCTGCTTTACATGCCAATGGATATACATACATGTAATCTGTATGAGTTAGTGAACGTGTGTGCAGGTGTGTGTGTGTGTGTGTGTTCACCTGCCCAGTAACCGTCTGGGTGAGTCACGGTGCAGGTAGGCTTAGTGTTGCCTGACCTATATACCGCAAACACACAGACAGCTGGACTGATCTGAAGTTGTCGTTGGCGAGCTACGCAGCTCAAAACACACAGCTGTCAGATGTACTGTATCAGGGAATACACAATACTGTCCTCGGAAATGAAAAAGTGATTCCACGTAATCTGTGTTAGCGTCTGCTTATGAGCATGTGAATGGATTCATTTCCACCGCAGCTTTTCTCGTCAACACCTACACACAGATGAACTTCCTGTACATCAAAAGCTGCACAACTGATTATTCATTTTGCAGATTTATCCTGTTTTGTATTTCATTTCTGTCGTTTTATTTATTTTTATTTTTTATTTTTTTACAGATCTTATTGTTAGAGTCATTCAGCAAAACATGGGGGGAATCAAAATAGAGGAATGGAGAAAGGTACGTTACATTTATAAATGATGAATTACCACGTTATTGATTGGTCTGGAGCTTATAATTGAAATACTGTGTTTCTTATAGATAATTCAAGTGTGAGAGAAATTACTTTTTAAGAATATTTAGTCTTTACAGTCTGTGTCATTAACTGAAATTATAACACAAATCACCTTTTTACTGCATGTAATTGTTTTGATACTGTGCAGCAAATGTGATCATGTCATGTTATAGAAATTTGAACTTGGGTGCCACACTGATCTGTTTTTGTTTATTTTGCTGCGTGTGTGAATGTGTGTGTATGTTGTGCGCATACAGCCAGACAACGTCGTCCTGTTGCTACAGGTAAACTCCTCATAACTGACACTTGTCAATGCTCCGTATAATAACACCAACTATGTGAAAGGCAAAGAGTGGACTCTAACTGCATGCACGCTCTCCCCCCTGCAGTGGATCTACTACGAGGCCGGATTCCTTGTATGTACGACCATCGGCGTCCTGTTTGTGGTCCTCACCCCCATCATAGCCACGTGTTTCTGTGTGTGTCGGTGCTGTGAGAACTGCGGAGGGGAGATGCATCAGAGACAGAGGAAAAACGCCGACTGTCACCGAGGTTTCTACACCGCCTCGCTCATCGCCGCCTCTATCTTCATCACGTGAGTCAATGCAGCCTCCGATATCGCTGAAGTGCAATGAGTTCATTGTGACTTGTGTTAGTTCTGCAAAGCTCTCATATACCTTAGGTGTCTGTACTGTCTCTATTAAAGGACACTAACATGTTGAACTGACTAAAAAAGTCATTTTATTGTTAAACTGTTGATAAAATGCTTTATAACACCAAATCAAAGCATAATTTGTATCATTAGAAGAACTTTATGGAATAATATTCTCCTTCAGTTGTCTCTGCTCACACACACACACACACACACATACTGTATACAGGTAGTGTACCTGCTGTGTGGATTAGACAGGTGCACAGAAATACGATCCAAACTGTGCAGGACAGTTAGGTGTTACTGATATCGCTTGGCTGACCGTGAGAGGCCTCGCTGTCTGAATGAGTCCTTTCACATCAAAAATATACATGCTCACTCGCGCACAAACACACACATGCACATATACACCATTTACAAATGCAGAGATATGACTTTTTATAATAGTGTCTCATCACTCAGAGTGTTTTCTATTAATTTGCCTTGTTTCTCCCTGTGTTGGTTTTTCTCTTTTGCAAGTGAAGACTTTTTATGGGTTTATTGTTTTAAAGGGCAAATATCTTGTCTGTGAAGTTCCAACAAACAAAACTGGTCATTACAGACCCGAGTCATGTGAGTTTCAGGTGCCACAAATGTTCATAATATAACCCCAATTCCCCACCAGCCATTTAACTGGAGAATAAAACTGAGATGTAAGCTGAACTTGAATAGTAAAGGAATAGCTCTCACGTCCAAAACACAAAGCAGAAACAAAAACTGGATTTGTAGGGTAACTGAAGGCACTTCACAACTCTTGTGTAACCATGCCGCCCTCTGCTGGTGAGTGTAGTCACTATGTTTTGTTTTGTTTTAATCTTTACTAATTCTCACTGTATTTGTGTTTCAGCATGGGAGTACTCATTGCTTATGCAGCCAATCATAATGTCAGCACCCAGATCAAGGGCACTCGGCGGCTCATCAATACCAACCTGAGAGACCTGAAGATATTTGCTAACAACACACCTGCGGTACGCCCGTTAACGTACACATCTACATGTACAAGATACGTGCATTTATAACTAGGGTCTAATGTTGTTAAATGTTTCCTCTTGCAGCAAATTGAATACCTGACAGCCCAGTACACCACAGCAAAGAACAAAGTCCTGTCAGACCTTGACAGTAAGCTGAAACAACTTCCTGTTTACATACAGTATTTGACCAATGTCTCTACCTTTTTACATAACTGTGCTGTTGCCATACAACCTGATCCGATCTGTGTCCTTCCAGACATTGGACCTTTGCTGGGTGGTAGGATCCACAGTCAGCTGGAGAAGGATGTGATTCCCTCTCTGGACTCTGCACTGCGTATGGCCGGAGGTAACACATTCGCTGTATTAGTTTTGAATATTATCTCCTGTTCAGTTCACAATACATTGAGACATTTTGCCACAAACTAATGTAGAGGATCCTTAACCTCCCGAGATCCAAGCTTGGTCTGTATTTTTAATTTCTTGGTATTAGTAGGAACTAAGACGTATAAAAACTAACCATCATCTTTCAACAGGAAGTAGTTTTGAAAAAAACGATGTCCTCATATGTGGACACTGGGATTATTTCATTATTTATATTCTAATTAACTCTCCCAATGTGTAACATGATATAAAACTGCTTATTTTATTACCTGAACATTACTGAGCACAGACAGGACAATGAAGTCCCAACGTCCTCATACGAGTACTTGCTACTTGCTAAACCTTAATAAGCATAAATAAATAAGTTTCAACCGTTAAATTTTAATGAGGTCTGCTTTTGTCTTCTGATCGTCCGAAGAATGAATCCGATGAAATTTCCACTATCATGTTTTTACACCGACTAATATATTGCCTCTTTGCTACCACTGGATGGCAGACTAACACGTTTAAATGAAGCACAATAAGCTGTGATAAAACCTAAAACTTAATGTCCTCATATGAGGACATGGGGTCTCAGGAGGTTAAGCTAAAACACTTCTCCGGTCTCTTTGCTTCTGTCTCACCCAAAAAATTTGTTCTGATGAAATTATAGTAAAGTACAGTTAAATGTCCCAGAGGGTCATGTGTCAAAAAGGGATCAAACTACCTCCATTGTTCTGTCCGAAGACAAAGTAATACACGTATGTTTTAAATATTTCAATAAACTCGGATTTCAAGCCTCTTTTGTTCATGCTGCACCGAAGCGCATAATAGTGCGACCCAGTTCTTCCAGCCTATTTAATCTCATCATGAATTTTGTCATTTGTTGATGCATTTATTTCTGATGATTGTCCTTCCTGCTTCCCTTCTTATGGGTTAGTTACTACACAAACGTGATATGTCTTTTAAGGGGAAATCCTAACCAAACATCCTAACCATGTTTTACTTTCTTCTTTTCCCTACGATTCCTTCACATTTCTTTTTATCTAAAGCAAAAGTTGAGAGTGCCATCAAAGGTAAACGGAGCTGATCTGGACCCAGTGGTGCAGTGCTTGTGACTTTGTGTTAGTGGAAGTGTCCTGAACCACTGTGTATTTATTGGAAACCCTCTGTGGGTTGTGGCTCTGTGGTTAGTGTAGTCAGTGACACCAACCCCTGTGGTTAAACAACACACCATTGTGTCAGAAATCAACAAGCTTCTGATTCATTTTCATCCTTTGTGTTTTCTTTCCAGCGATGCGGGAGACCAAAGAGGCTCTGGAGAATGTCAGCTCCTCCTTGGAGGTGCTGCAAGAGGGGATGGGGAAGCTTCAGGCCAGTCTCTCATCAGAGCGCGCCTCTCTATCTAACACCCTGTCTGACCCTGCCTGCACCAACGGAGCTGTGTCCCACACTTGTAACACCATCCGCTCTACACTCGCCCAGCTAGGAATCAGCGCTGACTATTCCAAGGTAATGAGGACCTTAAAATAAATGCCAACTCAGCTTTTAATTAGGGCGATATCTCTATGTTTACTCTGGTTTCTTATTTTTCTCAGCTTCCAGATGTAAGTCATGCTTTGGGCAATGTTAATACCGTCCTGAGAACAGACCTCAGCAACATTGTACAAAAGGTCAGTGTCTGTCTCTAGCTCATTCTGCTCATTTCATGAGTTTCTGTCTCAACCTCATCTTCATCCAGCTCTTTCTCTATCTTTCTTTCCACCTCCAGGGTTACTCGTCCTTTAATGACACTCCAAGACTGGTTAAAGAGCAAACTAAAAACATTGTCTCAGGTATTTAAATGTGTGTTTGTTTCTCAAATCCAGTGTCAACTGATGAGATTAGAACGAGTCTGACTGTATGTTTTACAACTCTTACATTTGCACGCGTACAACGAAACCACAGCTCTGCCTCGTAAGTCCTATTTTCTGATCTATTACACCCCGCAGCTTCCTTCCTCCTCTCTTTAGATTTTGTTACTTCCAGTCTGCACTAAGCGCAAACCATGCGTTCATTTGCCTTCCGATTTTTCTTATTTTTGCAATTCTGCTTCAGGCGTAAAAGGCATGCTGGATAAGATTGGAGCAGAGATCACCGGCTTCTCCAAGATGTTCCCAGTGGAAGCCTCTCTAGCCAACTTCACTATTTTCCTCAACGAAAGACAGAGGAGCATCGAGGCCCTTTACCCACAGATGGACCAGATGGATTTCTACAGGTTTGTGCATGTGTCCGTGAAAGTGTGTGAGGCTTGTCTTGAATTTAAAAAATCCTGCATACAAGGTTAAGTGAGTACATTAGACAGTGGGTCATAATCCTGCGTTAGGATTGCGAATTAGAGTGAACGTCCACAGATATGATTAATTGTTCTCACATGTGAAAAATCTGTGTACTTTTCAGGTGGATCGGATGTGTCGGGGTGCTCTGCATGGTCGTCCTGGTCCTGGCCTTCAACATTCTCGGTCTGCTGTGCGGCACCTGTGGCTACGACAAGCAAGCTACGCCCACAACCCGCGGCTGCATGTCAAACACCGGAGGAAACCTGCTGATGGCGTAGGTCGCCACAACAACACTCCAACGGAGAAACTGCAGAAATAGTGCCCTTTTTTTATAGCATATATCTGTAAACTTTTCATTGTGAACTCTTTTACTTGACGTAACAGGTAACTTTGAATGTGGCTGCAGTATATTATATTTAACTTGGGTCAATTAGTGGTAGATACGTTACAGAAAAACAATTCATGAAGTTTAGTTTTTAAATAAAAATAATCAGAATGTTTTGATAGATAATAGATAAGTCAGCAAATACACATCTACAGGTAGACTCTGGTAACTGGTGAGTTTCTAATTACGTTTAAATAGTTTGGACATTTATGTGATTTGTGCAGAGACTTCTGGCATCCTCAGAGAGTATTTCTTCGTCTGTGATTATGAAACCACTCTTTCTCCATCTCTTGCTCCTCCAGTGGGGTGGGCTTCTCATTTCTCTTCGCCTGGGTGCTGATGGCGTTAGTCACTACTCTGTTTGTGGTTGGCGGCAACGTGGAGAAGCTGATGTGTGAACCTCTGGCAAACCGACAGCTGTTCAAGGTACTAAATACAAATTCTCTTCCCTCTAGAAACATCTTATTTTCTCTCTCCTCACTGTTTCTCTGTGAGTTTATCTTGCCTGAGCAGATCTGTATTGCATAGAGGACTGCTGCTCTGTGCTGATGTGTGTGTGTGTGTGTTTTTGTGTGTGTGTGTAGATCATAGACACACCGTTTCTGGTCCATCCCGAAAAAAAGAACTTCCTTCCTGGGATGCTGTTTCAGAATCCAAACATTGACCTGACTTTGGGGAGCATGTATAGGTAACAAGCTTACAGCTGATGCACACGTACCATAAAGCTCATTGTTTTGATAAAAGTGCATGGATGTTCAGTGTGTGATCATAGGGTATGTGTCTCATAGGGACTGCTATGAGAACAACGGTCTGTATCACGCTCTGCAGCTGGAAACCATGTTCAACATTAATTCTTTCCTCAACAGAACTGTGGTAAGTGACTCTTTACTGTGTATCACCTACTGATGGACATGACTGAGAGCATGGACACTTAGGAGTTTATACTGTACGTGTGTTTCGCAACAGTACAACAAGGATCTGGCCAAAGTGTTGGAAAGTGTGCAGGTGGATCTGCAGGACATCACCCTGCTGGAGCAGAGTGGCAGAGACAACCTCATCAGCTTCGCCAACTCTGGAATTGGACAGATTGACTATAATGCTTATCTTGCTGAGGTAATGTTTGTGTGTTTGTCCTTTTGCTGTGTGACATTTAAATACATACTACATGACGTATGGCTGCAAGAAGTTTTCTTAAGGCACATTTAGAGTACAGCAGGACATAGACGCCGTGGCTGTTGCACGTAGTCTACAAAACAATGGTGAAACTTTAGTCGAAATTTCGCAGTCATCAAAAGATGAGTCACACAGTTAACCTTTCTCCGATGTGTTACGTCTTTACTGTTCTAAAACTTTGGACCAAAATTGATGGAGATGGAGAAGCAGCCAGAAATACTAAAGCGGAAACTTGATGCTACGGGGGTTGTCAACGTTTTTCAGGCCAAGGGCCCTCAAACATAAGTAGGGACCAAAGACCTACTACATGTGTTATAAACTTGGCCGAGTGCAAATTACAAATATACATCATTATTATCATTTTGCATTCGGTATTAACCTTTTCAAATGAAACACAGGTTCAAATATTTATTTTATTTATTTCTAACATGTGCAACAGTAGAGTCTTTGAGGGGAAAATTAAAATATATATATATATATAAAAAATCCCTAATCAACCAAGATTTTGAGACCCCCCTGCAGTACCTCCGTGGATCCCCTAGGGGTCACGGACCCCCTGTTGAAGACCTATACGCTACTAGCAGTCACAGCTCTTGAGGCAATGTACAGTGCTAAGGTCTGCGTACGATCTGCACTGTCATCATTGCTATGGCGTCAAATTGACGCAGAAACCTAAAGAGGCTATTTAGGGTTCAGACTGGTCTTGTTTGAGGTAATTAAATTCACTCACTTTCAAGTGGTTGTATCTTTGTAATTGTTTCTCTTCAAAGTTAAGAAAAAAGCGACAGATCACTACTATACGCATAGTTGTTTAAAATGTTATATAAATGCAGACATAATATCTATGATAAGATATTTAATTTTGGGCTGGTGTTATGCATTAGAAAACTCCTAAAAGCTACAATAAAAACAAACAGAAAACCCCCCAAAACTAATTAGATGTCTTTTTTTTGTGCATGCCTTCAGGTAAATAAGGGAGTCACTCTTGTAGATCTTCTGTCCTTCTCTACTAACCTGGAAGATCAGGCCGACCAGCTGGTGAGTCCTACCATTCGTATGCCAAAAGCATTACTGTTATTGTTGATGAGAAGCCAAAGTCAAAGCCCGATGAGCCACAGACACAAGACAAATCATGTGTTGTAAGTTTATTGTGAGAATTTAACGAATGTGCGACTATATCCTGAACTCTTTGTGTTTGTTCACAGCCACGTGGTGCTCTGGAGAACGCACTGAAGGGTCACGCCAGCAGCATCAGAAACATTCACAGAGAACAGGTTGTGCCCATGGAGCAAGCAATGGTAATTAACTGTCCCACAACACAAACAACTCTAATCCCAATTAAACACCTATACAGACTGTATGCACACGTGATAAATACAGACTGTTCCTCTATCACCTTTTAAGCTCACTTAATGTCTTTAAGAAACTCCACAGCAGCAGTAAAGCTCAGCACTCACATGATTCAGGCCACCGTTATTTGGTCATCTCCAACAGCTGCTGTTTTAATTCGCTGACATGATCGTTAATGTCTGAAGCTGTCCATTATTGCATGTGAAAGACATAACAGTTCTAAGAGTGTGTCCTTTTCCTCCTTTTCTTTGGTTAAACGGGGACAGAAATATGTCAAAGCGCGGGTAAGCCGCTGAACAGCTCTGTGTGTTTTTTTTAGCGTGTGTTTGTTAGCAACGTGGTTCGTGTTGTGAGAGCAGTGGCGTGAGGTCATATAAACGTGTATGTAAATGAGCATTCACGCATTTAGACGTGCATTTGTCTCATTTGTTTGTGTGTTTGTCTTCACGTGAGCAGAGCACGCTGAGCCAGAGCATCAAACAACTTCAGAGGACTTCCGGTGATCTGCCAGTGAGTCCCGACTGAAACTGTGAACTATGAACTAACCTCAGTTATTTATTTACTCGACTCACCCAGTTCTAATGGATTTACATCTGTCTTTCTTTCAGGTGAAGGTCACTAATGTCCTGAGTGCCATCGATGCAGCAGAGTACCTCATCGTTCATAACGCCTCCCATGTGGTGAAGCAGGTACCTAGACTGTATCAGCTTTATAGAACTGTGAATATATAATCTGTTTTTAATCGTATCAGGATTAAAAACAGTTCCTAATGCTTTGTGAATCTAGATTTAGATTTATGAAAATACACGCTCATCCGCAACTGAAATAATAATTTTATTAAATTTAATTGAATAAGGGTTTGTCCCGAAGATTGGGAGTGTTTAAATGTTCCTCACAAAAAAGAAGGTAACATTTGTAGTGATTTAAGGAGAATATTAAAGGGTGGGACTTGAAAACAAGGCAAACACAAAGACAAGTGAAAAGTCTGAGTATCTCCTTGAGTTCTAAATAACTAACAAACTAATTTTAAGTGTCAAATGCCCACATGAAACTCACGCAACTCAGGTCTGTTTTCTGTCTGTCTGGGTGACGACATCAATGACTAGAAACTCAGAATTTAAGGTGTGATTTGGGGCAAAACGTTTTTTTTTTTCGGGAGAAATGTCTAAACTGTGCTGTTAGTGATTGATTAATCATCCACTCAGTCCATCTCCCTTGTTCAGAGTTGACTCTTCCAGTTTTACTGCTTCTTTTTCTGGTTATTTGAACTTATTCTCTGTTAATTTCCACATTTGATATTTCGGACGTAACGAGACAAGAAACACACGTTGTAATGAATTGTGAATTGTGTTTTTTTGGTCTGTGTTTTCACCTATTGAACTCACTTGATGAACATATTATAAGCTACTTTTTCAGCTCAAAAATAATTAACCAAGAATGGCATACACTGGCATTTTTATTTATTTTTTTTATCAAAGCAATTTGATAAAATATTAAATTTCAGATGACAAACTCCTAACCTTAATTATCTTTTTTCTGACTTCTAGGAAACACAGGGCTACACACAGACCTTAGCGGGATACTTCAAACAGTACACGGAATGGGTTAAAAACTCGGTGAGTATTTTTCCTCTTTTTTTTTAAGGTCAGTATTCGGTTGCAAGAAGAAATGCATTTTGAAACAAGAAAAGTGTTCATGCAGCGTGTGTGTGTGCATGTGTGTATTGTGCCTACAGCTAACTGCAGAGGTGGCCCAGTGTAAACCCATCAGCAACATTGTGGACAGCATGGAGATAGTAGCATGCAGCTTCATCCTCGACTCCGTGGTAAGACCTTACTGCGGTTACCTCTGTGTGTGTTTGTGTGACTTGTTGGCAGGCTGCTGAGGTTTACCAATTAATTTCTCAGCTGTATGTACAGAACACATACCCTTCATGCATCTGGATGTTAACTAGAAATATAAACAGCTCTTTGACAGTTTGTTGGAGCTCTGGGTTCAGGGAGCGAAGACGTACGAGAACAGTTTGTTCTCAAGTCCCACACAAATCCAACCTGGACTGTTTTGATGAAGGGTGGGGAGGTAACACACATAGACACTGTTTCCACTCAGACCCAGAAGACTTGTAAAGATTTATTTTTACGTATCATCTAGTTTATGCATAAGAGATTGTGATGTGGGCTCAAACAAGGCGCAGACTGTGAGCAGAATAAACAGATGTCACGGGTGAACGCTTGTACATGCAGGTGTTTAGTGTCTGTGAACCTTTTGTTTGTTCAGATTTTTTGCATCTTAAGGATCCAAAGCATTTTCACTGATAATCACATTGAAAAGGAACAACAAGAAAGTTGAGAAGTGATGGAAACAAGCAGTATGTGCAGTAACATAAATTACATTTTACTTTAAATTTGTACTATAGTATCTTTCCAAAGCCTACGACATGAATCAGTTTGTTTGTAATTTATGATGCACTTTCAGTTATCCTGCATTTTGTTGAATTAGGTCCACCTCATCCAGCTATAAAATTAAAGCTTTGGTTGCAGAGTAACGCACCAATACTAATATATATATATATAAATGTGTGTGTGTGTTCTGTTATTTGTATTCGAAAAAAGAAGAAAACTTCTTCTGCCACTTCATTTGAGAAGCTAGAGTAGTAGAATTTTTAATTCATTTTTTAAAAATATTTGTTTGGTCTGTTTGAGTTACAGTGATAAAATTGTATCACTCGTAATGTCCCTTTGTTTTTCAGAACACGTTCTGGTTCGGTCTGGGAGCTTGCTGCATCTTTCTGATCCCCAGCATCATCTTCTCTGTCAAACTGGCCAAGTATTACAGAAGGATGGACACAGAGGACGTCTTTGAAGAGTGAGTCCACACAAGCATGCACACATTTTTAATTATATACATATATATATGTGTAATTTGGTGGTTTGGCTCCTAATTTTCTTCAGTCTTTTCTGATGTAGATCAAAGCAGAGTTAATTAAGAGTTAATTAATCATTTTCTTCCCTTCACTCGTCATTTCTTTTCATGGCCACTGATTCTCCTCGTATTTTCACCTCCTGTTATTTCCACTCCAGCTCCTCGTACCCGTGGCTCGTTCCTCTTTAATGTCTGTCAGACTCACGCACCTTGTCCACGTTCCTCCATGTGCCCACTTTCTTTCTTGGCACCAGAAACTTCAACTTTGGAACCTCTTTGCACCTTTCACTCTTCATCTTAAATCACGAGCGCAGCCTCTCGTCTCTTTCCACGGACCTTCCCTTCCCTTCCCTTCTCTCCGTGGACTTCATTTCCATCTCTGGTTGACTCCAGCTTTGCTTCTGTCAGAGGAGTCTTCACATTGTCTTTGTCATTGTCATCTGTCCACCCTCGCTCTTTGTGTTGCAGTATGGCTAATACAGGTAATCATGGTGAACTAGTGTGTGATATCCACGGAAACCTCGCTGTGGTCAGGTACGAGCCGTGCCCACCTAAATCTGCTAGCTTGCATGCTGCAGTGATAAACGGTGGAGGGATATTTTTTTGTCTGTATGATCAGGACTCATACAAACATAGAGTTTGATGCACAAATGTTAAATCTGTAAAGAATCCTGTGTGTGTGTGTGTGTGTACATTTAGCTCTCCCTACTCTGACACTCTGACCCGGTTCCCTCGGGCCTCAGCTCCCCCAATGTGCTCTGAATGGTGACTCACAGGACGTTTTCCCCGACGACAAGGTACTGATCAGTGATAACTAACCACTAACCCCCGTCTAACAACCTTAAGAAGAAACTACAACCATTCATAACCCACTGACCCTCAAATCATCATCAGACTCTCACTGAGATGGAGGTTTCATCTTCATCCATTTTTTTTTGTTGTTGTTGCTACATTCCTTCTTCTTCTTCTTCTTCTTCTTCTTCTTCTTCTTCTTCTTCTTCTTCTTCTTCTTCATCCTTCATTGTCACTTTTTTAACAACCCACCACCAGGACTCATCAAAACAAAGTTATCTATGAGTGACATGGCTCCTCATTTTCATCTGACATTGTCATGAGTCAGGAGTCCGAACTGTTCGTCCAGTTTTCATTGGATCACACTGTCCATACCGAGGGGAAAGTATTTAATCGTGTAATTTGTGCCTTGTAGTTAATCTTTTGTTTTAGTTGTTTATTAATACTTTAACAGACTGAAAAGTAGTTATACTGCCTTTAATTTAAAGTGATATACACTCATTTGCCAGTTCATTAGGTACACCCGTGGAAACTAATTCATTCTAATGTAACAGTCCTGCACTAAATCTTCATGAAGGTTAAGGTATTTAGTACTTGTTTAAAGTAACTGTTTAAAATAACTGATTCAGCTGTGTTTTCATTATGTTTGAAGCTCTATTAAATGTGTCATGTTGTATAGACACATGTTTGTATTATATTAACAGCCTCATTTTAGTCAGTGGGCTAGGCTAAATAAAAGAAACACTTAATTCAACCCAGTTTAACATCTCACGCAGTTGAATTCTTACACTTTCTTATGCTCCTTATTCTCATTTAAGTGCTTTGTCTTGTACCATTGAGAAAAGTGAGCAGAGTCAAATTCCTTGTATGTGCAACTTATACTTAAAGCTGATTCTGATTACACTGTTTCAGCATAAACAGTCATGAAGCTAAAATGTACTTAAGGACTGTATTAGAAAGAATTTACTAATTTTCACTAGTGAACCTAATATTTTTCCAAGTTGGAACATATCCTAACACGTTTGTAGCATCTTCTTCTTAGCGTAGATTTATTAAAATATGGAGGTTGCTTAACATCTTGTTTTATTTATGTTTTCACAGTGGCCAGGAGAACTGGAACTGATCTTCCCTTCATGGTAAGTCTGCGTACTCTTCTCTTCATCATTCCTCAATAATTTATAGAATAAATAGGGCAGTCTACTAGTCCAGTGTATTTATATCTCGCATTGCTTCTCTCTTTTTCAGGATCACTGGACTTTTCAGCTTTTCAGAGTCAGGTCTGACACTTCCGAGGACAAAAGGGAAGGAAAAAGAACAATCAGGAGCTGTGTGGTGAGGGCATCTCACCTCCCAGACCTCATTCAGGCCATTCGACCTCTGACCTCTGATGCCAGCCAACTGTACACCTATGAAGTGTTCTCTCATTCACAGCAGCATCCAGTCATTGCAGTCCCTCTAGCTTTTCATTCTGTTCAATCAACTGACTGAGCATTATTTCTGCATAGTTAGTTTTACCTGTAGAGGATGAATTTGTACCTACATTATCAGTTTTAACACGGTGACTCAAGTGTACATTTTTTACGCTTTCAAAACTTTTGAAAGTTTTATATATTTTTATTAATCTTTGTTTTATAACATGTAAGTTATAGTTTTTGTAGTAGTAGTAGCGCATCATTTTTTTTTCTCTCTTTGAATATTTTTAAAAATGGCTTGCGTCATTTTGGTTCAACAGATTGCACTGACCAGGCAGACTTCAAAGTAATGGTTTAACATTTTGGAAGCACGAAGATACCACTGTGAAATATGTACCATGTTGGATAAATACAAGCAGCTAATTAGCTTAGCTTAGCTTAGCAAAGAGACAAAACTAAGTGAAACAGTCTCACTCACTGTGCTTTAAGCTACTGCAAATGCTAATGTATGCTAACTCGCTCACAATGACGATGCTAACATGCTGGTTTAATGTCTACGTCTTTCTTTAGCATGCTGTTTAACATACTGCTAATTAGCACAGTATGTTGTAAACCAACCTAGTGAGCAGCTTGGTGAAATGACTCAATATTGGCGCCGCAAAAAGTCTGATGATTAAAACAGTTTTTTATCCTCTAAGCACTGTGAACATTTGTAGAAAATTAATTTTATGGCAGTCATGAAATTACTCCTCGGGGTACAGTCAAATATATTTATGCTTCTCAGTCAATTTGGCTGACGTTGCCCTGATGGAGCTCTTTGTTAGCATGCTCTGAATTAGTGGTTTTACAGGGATTGTTTTTGTATAATTATGATATAGCATGCCAACATTTTGTTTCCACTTTTTGCTTTAAGCTAAGCTAAGTCATGTGACAGAGCTATCCATGGTCTCATCTGAACTGGCAAGGAAGCAAACAATTATATTCTCCCTTAAATGGTGAATGAGTAAAATAGCAGCTCGGGTTTGCTCAGGATTCACATGTGGAATAAATTAAAGGATTATCTTATCTTATCTCTTACATTAAAGGAGTTTCTCCTGGTCTTTGCTTCTGCTTGAGGCAACATGCTACAAGCTATATCGAACTCACACACAAGCTACATGCATGTTTCCATGGTTTCAAGACAGCTAATACACAATAAATTGCGTCTTAGGCATTTCTTGCCAGACCGTTAGTGAGGGCCTAGTTGCTTGCGTCGAGGTCTGAGGAACACACAAAAAAAGTTGGATTTTGTGGTGAGGGTGCAAATCTGTGAATAAAAACTTCAGTCCAAAAAATGTCTGCTTTGTTTTTCTTCCACCTATTCTCTCGTTACGAGGAGCTTTGCACATTCTGTCTTTTAAACATCCTTTTCTATTTCAAACATCATAAAAACAATGAAAAAGAATTTGATGATGTATGTGAAGCAAAGTGTCAGACGTCCACACTGTTGAAGCAACACACACATATATTTAGAGGGAGCCTGGAAACGTAGGGAAACATTCAGGTAACGCATTCAGACACATGCAGGCTGAAGGTTAGCCGGTTTGCAGGGAGTGACTCAGGGGGGGGGTTGTCTGGGGCTGAGGTGGTGTGATGCTGTTGCCATCCTATCAGAGGAGAACTACTTTTCATTAATTTAGAAAAAACATTGGGCCCGGAAAACACACTTCACATGTTTTCTTTAGTTCCTGGTGTCTCCTAAAGAGGAACTTTTTCTCTTCTCCACCAGATTGATGGCTGTAAAAAAAGTTGCTACACACACTTCCTACGTGTGTTACAAATGGAAACCTTCACTTTATGCAGAACATTTCAGTCGCTTTAAAGACTGTGTTTTTGGTTAAATGGTAATTCTGAATTTTGTCCTGCCATGCTGCTCTGGCCCAGTGTCAGATCAGAAATGTTCCAGTCCTGTTGAGCGTGCTCTAAATTGAACGGGCAGCAGTTAGCTTAGCAGAGGTTAGCTTAGCAGTGCTTAACTTGTTAGCAAATTTAGCCTGGCGTAAATAGCTAGCATAGATTTTATTCTAAAAGAAAAATGCCCCCAAAACTCACTAATCCATTTAAAACCAAAGTGCATAGATTCACAAAAGTAATTATTTCATGCTTGTTCGCTGATGGGCTTTCAAGTAAATGTTGACTTTACTACATTCACATGAACAACATCAACAGCGCAGGTCAGTTACACTTCTCTCAAGATGACGGAGTATCTTTAGTTTACGTGTAATACATTTAATCATACACAGAAAATACAGTTGCAGCCATGACCTTTATATTGGTATATTATATTGGTCTTTATTGTGGCATTTACTTCATAAGCATTTTTATTTATATTTCTGGTATTTTTATTTACGTCAGTCTGAATAAAACTCTGTCTCAGCAGTGTCTCTTGTTTTCAGTGTCTCTTTCTCTGCCTGTAAATCCCTAAATTTCATGTTTTACATTTAAAATCACTTTCTTTGTGTGTCTTGCTTCCTCCTTTTTAGTGTGTTTTTCATGTCATTGCTGACTCCGCTCTTATTTATTTCACCTGTGTCTTGTTGCTTTGTTTGTCCATGTCAGTCTTTAAGTTCTTGTGTGTCTCCCTTTTTCTTGCAGCTTTAAAAAAAAACATCACTGTTGTTTAAGATAAACATTATGATATAGTCCAGAGTCAAATATACAGACCTGTGACCATTTTAATGGCCCCACTATCCTATCAAACAATCGTAATTATCATATAAATTATTTATCTCACATCAAGGTGAACTTTTACTTAGCCTCACTGAGCTTGCAGCATTCATGCTAACGCTACAACACAAGTCTTTACAGAGTCAAACTCTGCATCTTCATGAACATGATGAGGTTTTTATTTTAACATGGCCCCAGATCAGCTATTAACTCTTTGGCAAATAACCTGCGGCTCCAGACCCTCGCTGCTCTCCTCCTCATCAATAGTGAATGGCCCTCCTATGTGAAATTATATAATGCCTTGCAGCTCTTTTTCACAACATTTGGTCTCATGTGTGCACCTCCTTCAGACTTCATGCTCTCCCTCGGCTCCCCCATTTCCCCTCTTCCTCCCTCAGTTTATGTTCTCCCCCTCCTTCCAGTCTTCTCGTCTAGTGGTCTGTTTATGCGTGAGGGAGGAGGAGTTTAGGTCATTCATCTTACCTGGTATAATACATCCTTTGTGAGTTTCAGCTTTATAAAGTCACACGCACACAGCATCTACCCTTGCACACCTCAGCCCTCTCTGCAGACGCACATCCCCAAATCTGATGCCAACATGAGAGCCAGGATGAGAACGCTGCTGCTAGTATTGGTGGCAACTCTTTGCTTTGCAAACGCTCAAACCAACAACAGCAGCAACGACAACAAGCTGCAGGTTCAGCCACAGCAGCAACAGCAGCAACAGCAGCAAAGCATCTGGGATGAGCCCATCAGATTCAACACCAAAGCCAAAGACTCGTGTACCATGGTGGTATCCGGAGCTGGGGACTATACTCGCCTGCGTGTTTCCTGCAAAAGTCAGACCCAGACCCCTGGACGCTCCTACTATTGTGACTTCCAGGGCAAACCCAACCTGTGTCGCGCCTACAACCTCAACCCTCGCCACTACTTCACCCAGATGATGTGGGAGCTGAGGAAGCTGAGCCACGCCTGCCAAGGAGCCAAAATCTACCGCCCACCGATGTGCAAGAAATACCCCGACGAGGCTCAGGTAACCTTCCTGTCCTCCTGGCCTAGGACCACGGCCTCAAAACCTTCCAAGCCTGCTCAGGAGCCACGTAAACCAGCGGTGCCGGCCCAGACCAAGCCCGTCGTTACTCTTAAACCTGTGAAGCCCCAGCCTCAGCCCGTTAAACCACAGCCAGGAAAGGGCTCCCAGACCAGGAAAACTACCCCCAAGCCTGCAAAGACCACTACTCGCCCCACTGAGCAGCCTGGCTCCAAATCCTCACGCATCGCCTCTGAGTACTGCTGGAAGAGCTTCCAAGGCATCTGCACCTACTTCATCAGCTGGTTCCAAAACTGAGACGATGCCGCAGGTGAGTGATGTACAAATGTAGACGAAGCAAAGGAAACAGGAATGGTAGAGAGAAAGTTAAGGAAAGTCAGGATTAAAGGGGGTAGAGAGGAAAAGAAGTGGAAATGAGAAATACAATTGTTGTTCTTACACCGAACACTTTTTTTTTTTAAGTTTGTTCGTAAATTCGTGGCGTAACAAATCTTCAGAATTCAGGTTGGAATAACCCATTCTCCTTTCTTTGACCTCTCCAGGATCTTTCTGAGAGCCTTTCCCCTCTGAAGCATCCTACAGGCTGAGACTGTACAACACACAACAAGGCAAAGAGGAACTATGGCAGGCATGTGCTTCTGTTTGTATATGTTGTGAAATGCCCTCTTTGTGTCACATACAAAAAAAAAAGAAAAAGAAAATGTGAAGATAAAGAGAATAAAGTCAGAGCGGTGACGTCCCCACCTCTGTGTCTCACTGTTTCTTCTGTTCAAGTTTTCACACTCATGCATTCAAAGGAGCCCCTTGTTTCTTTTCCCCGCCGGCTCCCCGGCGGAGGAAGTTGTTACCGCGCAGACACAAACAGAGCGAACCCAGACTGCTGTGAAGATAATGCACCTTAGTCACAGTGTGTGTCTGAGTGAGGCTGAACACTTCCATGTATGAGCTGATGAATTAACTCCAGAGAGCGGTGCTCAAGAACAGAGGGGCTCTGTGTGGAGGCCGAAAAAACGAACACGGCTGCAGGATTGCATGTTGTTAACACACAAACACACACAGTGGATGAGGGTGGAAACTGTTAATCCCTTAGGACCAATTCCAATTCTCATCTTAACCCTCAATCTTAACCCTCAGGCTCAACCCTAATCTTAACTGGCCCTCAAAACCAAGTGTTGAGGGTTATTTTGTCACTTAGAAATGGGACACCCCTTAAATACAGATACATCTTCGGACTGTGGGGGGCAGAATAACGCGAAAGCTGCGTCCAGTCTGTCAACTTCAAGAAGAACCGGACCCTGAAATGAAACAAGGATAACATTGACGTTATATAAACGATAGCAAACGATGGCTGGCTATTGACAAAAGATCATAAAATAAAAAATAAATGTTACGCAACAGTGACATAAGTAATCCATAAAATGGGCCTAAACTGAGATACTACAATGGTTTTCATAATGTCTACATCTCTATTAACAAAGAAAATTGTAGCTTATTCGCTTTGCTGGTTTCTGCGCCATGTTTGTTCGGTCAAAAAACGCAATGCATTCTGGTAGCCCTTACTCCCAAGGGTGGTCTCGGAAAATCTCAATATTGAGGGCGATACAGCCCTTAAACTTGCCCCTCAACTTAATTTTTCTGAGAATTGGGACAGCACTTGCAGTAGCGGGAATGCGCATTTTTGAGATTGAGGGTTAAGACTGAGGGTAAAGCAAGGAATTGAAATTCACTCTAAATCTCTAAACTTCCAGGCTCTACTTTGTTCATTCAGAAAAGTTTGTTTTAAAATCTTGAATTTTATTAATAAAGAAACTCGTGGTTCTCCGTGGATTTTCCTCCCACCTTCAAAGACCTGCTCTTTAGGTTGATTGGTGATTCTAAGTAGACCCTAGGTGTGAGTGTGAATCAGAGCCGGCCCAAAGCATAAGCGAACTAAGCGCCTGCTTAGTGCCCCGCGGCAAATTTAATTAGTTTATTTATTTTTGCATGTATGTGTAATGATTGTAATGACATGACCACAGCTATATTATCGTTCAAAACACAATTTTATGTCAACATAGTGCTGTTGCTGATGTAGGCCTAACCATTCTCTAAATGTCAAAACTCTGCTGCACCAGTAATGTTGCGACCTCCTGCCATGCACTGTGTCATCCAAAGCACAGGTAGTTGAAGGCAAAACAATGTGATCGAGTTGGTTGTAGGGGTTGGCACTATATATTTCTGCTTTCTTGGCTTCAAAACACAATGTTTGCTTACGGAGATTTGCAAATGTTTGTAGCCCAGACTGCAAATTGACATAATTTAAAAGGCTATCCCCTTAAAATAATCCATTTTATTTGTGAAAGAAGAAAAAAAAAACAGTTCATTGAAAAGTCATTGAGCAGTCATTAAAATTCTAAAAGCAATTTATTTTATTTTGGAATAAATAGATGCTTTACAAAGAATTAATTTGATTTTAAAATAAATAAATTTGAAATTGATTAGATGCCCTAAAAACTATTTAAAAAGTGTTTAAAATGGAGAGAAAAAGAGAAAAAAGAGTTGCTGCAATTAGCCAATCAGTGCACCTAGTGCGTCCCAGGTGATCAACCTTGCAGGTTTCATCACTTCCTGTTTGGCGGACTCGTCTGTTGTCTGATCCAAACGGACTGAACTGTTTTCATCCACGGGGTAAGACCTGAAAATAATGTTTTAATCCGAGTTGGAATAATTTTTGATGTAAAGCACTGGTATTGTTAACTTTAAAACTTTGTAGAGCAGTGTGAGACCGGACGATTTCTGCCGACTGGGCGAGGGTAATTTCTGAAACGCTCTTTCCTTAATTGATCACTCAATGAGTGAAAAGAAAAAAAAAAACATATTCGGTTGATTATAATGTACTTAATATTAATTTTTAACTTGTTTGGTTGATTGTGAAGCGGCTGAAAGTTATGTTAATCGGCATAGCAGACATGGATAAAAAGGTGCTAATGGTGCTATCGCCACCTGAGACTGTGTCGTGATGCTAATGGACCATTGACTTGAGCTTAGCGGCTTAGCTTGTTGGTGTCACATCCAAATAATCATTTCAGTGTTTATTGTTATTTACTAAGGAATATTTTTCTAAACTGTTGTTCAATGCATATGTTGAAAACATAAGATATTGGTGAGACTGCTTGATGTAAGTGTGTGCTTGTGGTACTTAAAGAGGTAAATATTTAGTGCAGTTTCTCATTGTTACCGGTGCAAAGAGAGACAAGCACGTTAGGCCTTAATGCTTCTAGCTACCATGGGTTTTCTAAATTTAATGCAGTTTTCTACCAAATTAAAGGGTACTATGCAATATATATATTTTTTAATTTTGAAAAATGATATTTTCTTTGCTACTAACATAACTACAACTATTTCAGCTCTTGAAACAGTTATTAATGTATCTACAGGTACTTGAATATAATAAAAGAAGCACTTCGAATGTATTTAGTTTTACAAATACTTGAACTCTTGAACTAAAGAGAGATTAGATTTTTGTTGTACAACTAAACCTTTTGAGAACATGATTTAAACTGGTTAATGCAATTGAGTATTATTAATTGGTGATGATCAATATGCTATTTGGATCTGCTTTGACCTCTCTGTAGTTCAGGTTTTTTTTCTGTGACTTCGTTTGATGAAGTCCCAGCCACAGTCCACCGTCATTGAACTGATAGTGGTGAAGGTTTCCTTCATTCCTTCATTTCATTGAATGCCCTTCACCAAACTGTTGTATTTTCATTGTGCTATTGGTTATTCATAACATGTGGCCACACAAAAACGCAAACCATTGTTGCCTGTGTTTTTTTTTGATTACTCAACAACAAAGGCTCTTACAAGCTTGTAGTCTGTTATTACTGGTCCATCTATTAACATTGACTATTACTTACCTGTGCTCTGTTATTACATCATAACTAGGGTTACACGTTACACCCCTAAGTTAGAGATATGTTGTTTGCTGCTGGTAATTTATGTAAGTAAAATAAACATATACTTTTTACATCAACTCAAAAGTTATGTGAAACTTGGCCAGGAGCACTGTTAAAGCAGCACAGAATCAGCTCAGTGCCAGTCCATCCTCAGGCTCAACTGTGGGTAATGCATCATGTGAGGAACAGACTGTCACCATAGAGTATACAGTTCATTTCTATGTATAAAAAGAATTACACCCAAAGGGAAATTGTCTGTCAAAGTACCTCGTATGTGTGTATGTTTTCCATCTTAGGTCTGAGCCCACTGTCCCTTTTAGTGTCCATTGATGGTTAGCTCTACAGATGGGCTCATTCTCCCTGTTCCTGTTGCATCTGCAGAGTGGAGCTTTTTCAAGCTCAAATTAACAAAGAACTACTTGAGATCTTCCATGGCACAAGAAATGACTTTGCCTCCAGGAAGCTCAGGTTTTAAAATGTGTTGAGGAAAAACAATCACATAAAAAGAAGTCAAATGTGTGGTTTATTTTGATTATTTATTTATTTTACTAAAGCTCATTTATCATTGCTTGATATTTTATTCTGTTGAGTTTGTTGTTATTTTTATATAGCTAAGTGATTTAATTTGTTGTTGCACTTGATTGTTCTTACACTATAATTTTTTTTTTTTTGCTGTTGCAAATTTTTGAAAACAAAATAAACCAAAAATTATGTTTGTACATTTGAACTGATTCACTGAGTAGTTTTGACTGTCCTTGTTGTCGAGTTGCAACAAAAATAAACTTCATTACACCTGAAACAGCATAATTTCAGCATATAACACACAGTAGAGCTGCAATAAGTTAGGTTTGGGCCGGCTCTGGTGTGAATGGTTGTTTGTCTCTGTGTCAGCCCTGCAGTGGACTGGTGTCCTGTCCAGGGTTTACCCCGCCTCTTGCCTGAAGACAGCTGGGATAGGCTCCAACAAGTGTGTAGTAAAAGTAGAAGATGAGATGAGAAGAAACTCTTGGTCACTTTGAAGCTGTATTATTTGACCATTTCAAATCCCACATTTATTCACTATACAAAAATGTTATCTTCATAGCAGAACTGCAGCTGTGCCCAGGATGTACCTGCCATGAATGAATGAAGTCCAGTATTGTAATAAATGTATCTCACTTTCCACCACTTGTATTCATGCTGCAGAGCAGTTGAACACAAGATGGTGCTGCTGAGCAGAGAGGAGTGAGAAAAAGTTTTTAATTATTTTTTAATATTGAACTCACTCCATTCCTGATACTGACAATTAGATCCTCTGACACAGTTCATCAGAGTGATGAACTGCAGTAAACTGAGACTGTTGGTCGTGTGCCTGCAGGACCATTATGTGGTTCCATCTTTGTGTTGCTTAAGTTACCTGCAGCCTTGTAGGAATGAATCGTGATGACAGGGTGCAAAGGATTTATATATGTAATCAACATCATGGCGCCAAAAACACTGAATAGAGGGAAATTCTATAATTAGTTCCTAGTTCTTGGCACTTGTCTTGTGGCGCTTGTATGGATTAAGTAAAAAGAAATATGTGTGTGTGTGTGTGTGTGTGTATATACTGCTAGTCTTAAGTCTTTCCACTAGCACTCTTTTACAACTTACATAATTTAGCTCAAATCAGCTCTACATCCCATTGTTGTGTGTCTGTTAGTGAAGCCCTTTAAAAATAAGTTCTGCTAACTTCTTCTTTTAGTGTCTTCAGGTCAGAATGATGCACACTTTAACACTAAAAGGCTGCTTTTACTTGAATCTGCTAAGATTAGTTTTGAGTAAGTTTTTAAGTTCCCATTCAAAAGCTACTTCATGTGTGTGGACATCACATCACAAATATTTTTGGGAGCCAGTCTGTGCCCTGTAATATCACAGTTAGAGAAGTGAGAAGACAATGAGAAGACGTTCACTTTTTCAGCAGAAATCCGTTTACTTTTCAAAACAATTTAACTGTCTGATGGTACCTTTAAAACTGTAATTAAAAAATATTAGTCACACCTGTTTCTGTGAAGGACATTCATTTATAATTAAAGGTCACAAACTAATCGTGAAATCTAATAATTTATTGTTGTATTGATTACATGAATTTTGTTGAGAAACAGAACATTTCTCTAATAAGTCCAGACAAATACATTTTTTCTTTTTGGAAGCAACATCTTTGATCATGGGCACCAGTCTTCCCCTAAAATGAAGAACAGGTGCAGATTTACATGGTTAAGTAACTCTATATAAACGAGTGTTCACGGAACTACTGTTTATACAGACACACATCATTCAGCCACAACATTACAACCACTGACAGGAGAAGGAAATGACATTGACCATCTTGTGACAGCCCAATATTCTGCTGTGAAATGTGAAATGCTTTGATGTCAGAGTCGGGAAATGTTCGGTAAACGGGTTAAGAGAGGAATGTCGGCATTAAGAGAGGAACTAATCAAATCATTAGGCCATGACACGTTTGTACCTGTTTTATTCACCAGGAAGAAGGTTTGTGTAGCCGTCGCTCAGTGTGTTTACCCACAGATTTTTCTAAAGATTTTTGACAAAGTTGTTTTAAGGTTTGGAGCAGAGGAGACAAAAGCTGGTGTTTTCACAGGTGTTTTTTTTATGTTGTTGAACATGGGTACTACCTGCCCCTGTGAGAGGAAGAAACGAGACCAGGCACGCACCAAAGAAAAGGACACATCATTCTCCACAAGAATGAGTTTCCTCTAGGGGCTTCCTCATCCCATTAAGACATTACAGAGGGTAGCCTACTGACAGTCTATCTCGACGTGGCTCTCGAGAGTGGAGACTTGACATGACGACAGAAACTGCATGACATGCGATTAAAAAGGCGCTACACCAGTTTTCAGTGTTGGTAGGATCTGATAGATGTGAGGTAATGAGAGGTGATGTGTTAATTCATATCCCAAAGTCTAAATAGATTATTGAGGAGCTTCACTTTTGTCTCATGTATTAGGTGGTTATTTTATACTTTACTGTACAGAACCAAGAGAATCATCAAGTGAGAAACTAAACACATCTGCCAACAGGTTAACATTTACTCTAATGTGTCTCCAGACATACTATAATATACTGTGAGGAATGTAGTGGTGCTCTTGCAGATCTCTGTGGTTTGTATGATTGTGTTACATTAGATAGGCCAAAAATATGACCTTTGACCCTTGATTTTTCAATCAATTCATTCTTGAGTCCAAGTGAACGTGGTGTCAAATTTAAAGACGTTTCCCTGATAAATAAAAAAAAAAGTCACTGGACTCAGTGTAGCAGGTCGGTGAGGAGCATCCTGAACAATTCCTGTCTCCTTTAGCTTGAAACTGCTGCACCCACACTGTAAAAAGAAGTGTTTCTTCCACAGCTAAAGGATGCAGATGTCCTCTGGACACTAGATCTCTTTATATCTATGGAACTGTACTCATTTATTTATCATTTCATTCTGTACAATTCTGTACGATTTAGGTCTCTTCTCAAGTGCAATATCAATAAAGTCTTATCTTGCAAACAGGTTAGTGTTAATGTTTTTACTCATGTAGTTTCTGAGCAGCATTTGCTGTATTTCTAAGAGTAACACGGTGATATCCATGAATGACTATATTCTGCCTCCATCATTGTTTCTTTCCCTTAACTGTACTTTTTTCGAAATAACTTTATCATCAAACTGTACTTGGTTTGTATCTTCTCTTATTCTGCTTTTTTTTTTTTTTTTTTTTTAATTATTATTATTTTATCTATCTTGTATTGTTGCCCTGCTGCTCTAACAACTGAATTCTCAGGGATCAATCAAGTCAAACAGGTTAGTGTTAATGACTTCTGACAGTCACAAATTTGTTTGAAATATCAGATCTTAAGGTAGCATGAGATCTTCAAGAGTATTGCAGCATTTTTTTCGGTAACACTTTCTATGAAGGTTGTATTTATAATGCCCTATGAATGCACTCATAATATTTTATAAGTTGTCTATAAAGCATTATAATGGTCATTATTATCATCTATACATATTCACAAGTCGTCATATCCAACTTCATGATGAATTATGACAACTGCTTATGAATGATTAGAATTTTAATCTGAATAGCGCATTATAAATATGTCAATATCTGCCTAGTGACTTGTTAGTTTCATAATGCATCATAACTACTTTGCTTTGTTAAATGTGTATAGTGATGCATAATTAAAGTAACAAGAATGTGACACTATTATTAACAGATATTAGTTACTATGAGTAATTCAATTTGGTCCTATACTATGATGTGGTGGTTATCATTGGAACAAAACTCACAATGTCACTGAAATCTATCTCTAAAAACCTGTTGGCCTGTTTACTGTTATGTGATTTCACACAGGTTTTATGCATCACATCATTTGCAAGACTGGCATGCATATGGACAATTTCATAATGACCCAAGATAGATTTCAGTGGCATTGTGAGTTTTGTTCCAATATTCTTGTCACTTTATTTACAGCTGACAAATAGCACTTATGATATTTCATGTTTACAGCTGTGTGCTGTAGGGAGATGTATACATTATTATAACTTTATTACGTATACTTATAGATACAGATATAAAGCACTATAGGCAAAGTCAATACTCATGCATCGATATACACATTTAGCAAAGCACAGTAGTTACGATGCATCATGAAATTAACAAGTCACTAGGCAGATATTGACATATTTATAATGCACTATTCAGATTAAAATTATAATCATTCATAACCAGTTGTCATAATGCATCATGAAGTTGGTTATGACGACTTGTGAACATGTGTAGATGTAATAATGACAATTATAATGCTTTATAGACACCTTATAAAATATTATGAGTGCATTCATAGGGCATTATAAATACAACCTTCATAGAAAGTGTTACCATTTTTTCTTTAAAACTGTCTTTTCTGAAAAATCCGCTAACAAAAGACAGTCGTGAACCTTTGACCTGCACAGTAGCACCAACCAACGAAATCCTTACAAAGAATCAGAACAAAGAGAAAAGACTGCGTTGGTGGATTAAATCTCGTTGTGTGCTTCTTTGTGTGAATGTGTGTGATACTGGTGACGATATGTAAAGAGGCACTGCCTGGAAGGAAATTACACACACACCCACAACCCGCGAGCAAATGTGTCACTAATCCTACAATTAAGTATCTGTTCTTAGGTGTACTAAACACCTTTCATCGTGAATGTTGACCTTTAAGTGAGTAAAAGCAACTGTTAACTGGAAGTCACACCACAATTACACACAACCAAATGTCACAGTCACATCAGATTTGACTGGATTTGTTAAGTGATTATTTTATAGTTGATGAGAAAAAGACAAGCGCTTTTTAAAATTATATATATATAATTTTCAATAGAAGAATCAAACACAGGAACACAGCTTCAGTTTAGTTATGGGTCCATGTTCAATTAATTATTATTATACAAACATGATGTCCTTTAGAATGTCCATTATCACAACAACTTATCTCTTTTTTTAATTTATCTTTATTCTTATCTATACTGCTTATTTGCCTCTATACTGTTTTACTTAGTAGTTACTATGGGAAATAATCTGGGGCCTGAGCGCATAGTTTTGTTCCATCACATGCATATGGTTGCAAATGACAATTAAAATGACAAACTGACAAAATGAAACGTTGGATCCTTGAAGATGTTTGATTTGGAACAGTGTTGTTTTCGTCGTTATTTATTTCGTCGACGACCCTTTTTGTCATGACTATAACGAGACGATGAGGAGCTAAACGTGGCTCTTTGATGACTAAAATGTGACGAGGCGCGTGCGAGTTTTCGTATTTGTTAGTGGGTGGTCTGTCAGACGTTCAACCTGCATGACATTCCTGCCTGTTGAGGGTGTAATCTGTCTGTCAAAAGCCAAAAAGTATCAGCAGTGCTGCTGCATCCCATCTTCGTTTGGTCACGTCCACCTCCATGCAGCGCACATTCTGTAGTGCATGACAGTTCTGCAGCAGTGTGTAATCACACACACAGACACGCACTTGAGTTTATTAATTCATTGTTGTCATGCGATGTTACTCAACTCTCCGACTATCGGCATGCAATAAATTTAAGAGTAAGCTTAAGGTTTTCCACATAGCTTGGTTGCCCTAATGTCATTCATTACTGTTACTGATGTGTGTAGAACATGCAGGGATTTTTGGGATTTTTTAAGTATGATATGTTGTCATATTGACCCATGTCCGAGCGACTGAAACGTTGAAGAAAATGTAGCATTTCAGACATGTTGTCGTTTTCCATGTGTCTAAATGAACAGCACACTTAGCTAATGTAACATTAGCAGCATGTTTAGCCATGTTTACATTCAGTGACGGTCTGGCAGACAAGGTTGAGTTGAGCATATGTGTTCCTCATCCATTGCTCATATTTTGGGCACGTGTATGGTTATTTCACTTTAACAAATTCTCAGCGATAAAGTCACAATTGCCAAAGTTGAGGTTGTGTTTGTCCTTGGCTGTTTTTGGAGTAATGAACATTGATTCCACTGTTGCCACTTGTTGTAATGCATAATCCTTAGTAGATCTGGAATCATTTTCTGTTGTGTGGAAACATTGAATGTCTAAAACCATTCCTTTATTATTGTAATTATTGGTAAAAAATAGCTGATTTACAAGCTCACAGTGTGTCGCAAAGTGTTGATCTTGTAGATCTGCTATTTTTAAAACTTTTTTTCTGACACTCTTGTATGATGCAGTAGGGCATACATTCATGAGCAAAAATACAAGTTGAAATATGGAGATAAAAGGCAGCAGTGAATTACAGCATGGCAGCATTGCATCTCCATCAATGGAAAGTAGGCCAGAGTTGTGGAGAACGAGTCAGTTAAACAGTATGTTACTTTTGTGCCAACAAACTGACTGAGGGGAGAAAGAGCAGGTCAAATGTGATGAAGGTCAAGAGCACGCGCAGGAAAGCATTAAAATCCACATCTGGGGCAGAACTTGTTCAGGACATTTTTTTATATGTTTGTATACACTCACATGCACACGCAGCTTTACTACCCATCTTCCTACATAAAAACAGGTCCTGTCAACGCAGCTGGCTGCTGCCACTGAGACAGAGTTAATTAGAGACTGCTACAGGAAACTGGGGGAACAAGCCTTATGTTTGGACGCAATGTACATATCCCCGAACTGAGTCTTGAACCTGAGGGCACGTCAGCGATGGGTGGGAGTGCTGCAGCACACAAAACTGCCAAAATAAATTCTCATTCTGATTTTAGGCCTGAGGCTGATTTATCCTGGATAATTAAAAACTGAAATGTCAAATGGATTGTTCAGCAGACCTTAGAGAGAACAGGTTGTTTTAGTTTTTTTTCCTTTGCTGTGTATATGCTCTTATTTAGAAGAAGCAGCCATATTTCACAATGCAACAAATGAGAATGTGTAAATAGAAAATATTTATTTGCAGTACATGAATACAGCGGTTTTTGTGTGTTGCTCATGGTCGACTGATTACCAGAGGTAGAAAAGAATAGAGATTGTTTGTACCACTCTACTTAATAACACGTTGCATGTAATAACCATCAGTGGAAGAAGTGTTCAGATCATTTGCTTATAGTTACAGTTTGATGAAAATCCCAGTATATATGTGTTGATGTGTACAGTTTGTGTAACAATAGAGTATTCAAAGAAAATGTTGTCAATGAAGTACAAACGTTTTCACAAGAAACAGTAATAATTACAACAAAGAATGTGTTTGTATAATTTGAGCGTGTAAGAAGCATTTCATGTAGGAGCTAATTGTGTTGTAACAATGAATCAGACTTTGAAAAGAATTTGAAAAGATATTGCGTCCATCTGAATGGTTTCTGCAGATAACGAGATAACGTGGTAAGAACACCGTCTATTTATCCACCGTACTCTGGATAAATAGACACACCTGAGTATAGCAGAACGTGCGGGTGTGCCATGACTGGAAACCAGTCTTATTAAAAATGAACCGTGTGCTGAAGGCTGTTTAGCAAACTCTTATCAGTCCTGAAATAACTCCTGTTTTCAGTCCGATCGTCTCCTCTTGGAGCTAGCAGTCCTCACTCTGCAGCATGGAGAAGAAGAAGGAGCACACGCTGGCCCACGAGCCGCCGCAGTACTCCTTGGAGGTTTCCCTGTGGTCCGCGCGTTTGGTGCAGAGGGTAGTCCCGGTGGTGGAGGAGGTGGGGCGGGGCGGCAGCGGAGGTGCAGTCTCCGGGTCTCCGGACTGGCTGGAGGCCACGGAGCTGGACATGTCCAGCTTGAAATGCGCGTCTCGGGGCGCATTCTTACACATGCCGGCCTTCACCAGTGCGCGGCCCTCCCTGCACACCTTGCCTTGAAGCTTTTTGAATGCGCGACCCACTTGTTTCCAGAAGCCGCTGGGGTTGGCGTTGTAGCCTTGACAACTCTGAGGTCTGGCGTTGTATTCGCAGCTCAGGTCGGTGGTCCCCCCTCTGATCCGCGCTTCTGGGTTCTCGCACTTGACCGACAGCTTCACATTCTCCCCGACCTCCCTGGCGCTCCACACGCACTGCATCTTGTCCTTCGTGGAGAACTTCCCTTTTCCAGTCCCCCCACCCTTGCTACCGCTCCTCTGCGCTCTCCTGGACAGCTTGTCAGCAAGGTGCGCGCCAGAGGAAAGAGAGACCTGCAGCCCCAGGAAAGCCAGCAGCAGCCAGGGGTAGACCGTCCTCAGCAGCAACATTTTGTCTTTTAGCAGAAAATATTTTTAACCTGAAAAGACGATTGAAAGAGGCCAAAGTCAAAACCTGCTGATCGGGATTCTGGTCAGAAAAGAATTTAAAATTACAATATAAAACGTTGTTTTATTATACTTTTAACACAAATAAAGGGATGTGGCAGCTTGCGAACGCTGCTGCATACACAAAGGGTGCAATTAAAACAGTTGTAATGTCTCAGGCTCTTAGGAAAAGTAATGAGGCCATACTAGAGAATAGCAAAAACAAGAAAGTCACATATACTGAGCGTAACTCACCGTAAATGACAAGTGATGCTGTGCGTAAAGCGGCTCCTTTATGGCTTTGTGCGCTCTGGCACATGGCTTTACACTGATGCTGCGGCACGCCCATTACCCCCAGTTAACGGGCACAGACACGCGCACACTGTCCATTGAGAAATTTTTTGGCAGCTGCTCCTGGTGGGAATGCGTTTAGTTGTGACCTGACCTGACGTGTTGGGAAAAAAACACAGGAGACATTGAAAAGTCAAACTAATGATTCATGTGCCTGCCTGTTCAGGCTCTGGGTTTATTCTGTACATATTTAACGAGCCTGTATTACTACGACAAACGTGCACGCACACTGGCACATCTCTGTGGCTCGACTCCAGCGTTTCCACCAATCGCTCTGCTGCCTCTCAGCCATGAGAGGAGAAGATCTCTCAGATCAGTCCAGTCCTGTTTACAGGCTCAAATTAATCATGATTACACAATTTCCTACGGAAGACTTAAAACACTTAAAGGCAACCAAAAAGTTGGTAGGTTTGACTTGTGGAGTTTTTGCTCTGGATAAAATATTACCTCAAGAAACACAAAATAAAATAAAGAGAATTGGTGATACAGTTAGTTAAAGTGGATTAAGCTGTTTTTATAGCCACGACATTATGACCAAATTCCTCATGACTCATCAGAGAATGGATATGGACCCTCTGAGTGTGTCCTGTGGTGTGGTGTCCTGTCTGGCTACAGAATGTTTTAGTGGCAGCCTTTGGGTCCTATGGGTTGAGGGGAGGGAACTCTGTGAATGTTCTAGTTCATCCCGTAGATACAGTTTGGGATCTAGTGAATTTGGAGGACAGCTCAACACCGTCTTCTGTTCTTCATGTTTTTTGAGTTGTTCCTAAATTGTTTATGTGTGTCTCTGTGTCATGCTGCATCCTGCTGGGTATGGCTCCTACCATTAAGGAGTGTCATTGCTATGGGGTCGGGGGTGTGTGCTCTGGTCTAGGTGGGTGCTACATGCCTAAGCAACATCCACATGAATGCCAGATTAAAACGTTTCCCAGTAAAACACTAGATTGTTACAAGATGGTCAATGTTATTCACTTTTCCTGTCGGTAGTTTTAATGTTGTGGCTTATTGGTGTAGAATGAGCTGTGAAACATGTTATAGTATGCCAGTTTGACATATTCAAGCACATCATAGTATGTTTATTATCACACATATCCAACTAAAAAATTAAATCATAATAATCAGGTGCCTCTCCGAAACATCAATTATCTTTTGATTGGCAATAAATCTGGTAATTGTTTCATCTTTTTTTTTTTTATCATCAGGTGTTACATGCAAAAGGACTTTTGGTTGTCACCAGATACAAAGATAGTTATGCAGCATAAAGTTGTTTTTGTTTTTTTACAGCAAGAATATGAAGCCATTCTTCCATCTATTGTTTTGCCTGTGTTCACTGTTCAGATTAACCAGTTAATAATCCTTTCTGGAAAACAGACTTCCCATCAGTGTCATTGTGAACCGCCGCTTGTGCTTAGGAAGCCTCATTGTGGTGGAGACATCAAAACACAACTCAACGTTCCACTAAGTGCCCAAGATCTGACCTACAAAGCTGAGCGAACACACGCCCACCCACGGACTCCCGCACCCAAAAACATGCGAGGCAGCGAGGTGGGAGGAGTCCGAGGTATTGTTCTTCCTGTGGCTCGAGGTGGTCTGACCCCACGCCCTGCCGTTGGGACCTCGTTATTGGCTGCCTGTTTCTGGCAACCGCTTCCGTGAAAAGAATAACAGAAAAGCGGCATAACAAGGCCTGAGGTTAACCTTTCTGTTCAGTCCAGCACAGACACAAAGAAAAAAATATTTTCCTTTGAAACGATTTCGCTGTAACTTCCGTGCCACTCCGCAGGTGTTGATTCAAAGGGAGGGACAATACAAAAGGATAAACCAAGCAACCGTTCAGAGCTTCTTGTACAACAGATGCGAAGCGGAGTGACAGCCGTGACCTTTTGATGAGGCCCTGTCACCAGTAAGTAATTTGGAGAGCGTGCAGTAGTGAGTGGAGAAGGAACCCCATCTCCAAAAACAGATCACATCTAGATTATAGGTGATTACAGATAAATACTAGAAGAATATTAATGCTTCTCAACATTTTGTAGTTTATAAATATATATTCTTTAGTCATTTTGGTGTGCAATTGAAATATTTACGACTTTCACCTAGTAGTAACTTCACTTTAGTCAAAGCACTGTGTAACACCACAACATGCTAAGTTACTTAGCTACTATTTGCTAGCTATTTAAGATAATGTCATGGTAAAGAGCACTGTGCCATGCACACCATGGCTGTCAGGTGACTGAAGTTACCCTGGTTTAACACATGGACTCTAACTTGAAATAGTTTTGTAACCTAGGGTGACCAAACGTCTCCGTTTTCCCCAACATGTCCTCTTTTTGAGACCTAAAAATGTGTCAAACCCAAACTACCTCAAACATGTTTACATCAAATTTGTGTTGCGTTTCTCTGTGTGTCCTCCCCACTGAAGGCTCCTCTCTTTCCCAGACTCAAATCTGGTCATATTAGTCCTAGAGGTGGGCTTACTATTGCCCTTCTCAGATTTGTAATATTGGCTCACTTTACTGAAAAAAACAAACACAAAAGCGCATTTTCTTTGGGTTCATGGGTTCTCTTTGTACTGTCAAGTCTGTTTTACAGGACTTTTATCCAGAAATGTAGAAAAGTGTGAGGGAGGCAGTAACACTGTATGTAGTAATACAAATGAGAAAACTCAAGGGCATCACACTGCTGTACTTACTTGTCACAAATGTTCTTACCTTCCTGCTTAACTGATCCTCAATCCAAGATAGCCTGTTGTTTTTATCCCAGAAACCAGTAAAATGTTAAAGATTTTCTCATTCTCAACTTCTACAACCACTTATTCTTTGCAGGGTTACAGTGGGGCTGGAGCCTATCACAGCTGTCATCAGGTGAGAGGCGGATACACCGTGGACAGGTCGCCAGTCTATCACAGGGCTAACACAAAGACAAACAACCATTCACAATCACACATACGGCCAATTTACACTCACCAATGAACTAAGCATGTCTTTGGATGGTGGCAGCAATAATTTAAGCTTGTTAGATTGTGTATGAGGAGGAAATGCTTAAGCGTAAGTAGCAATACAACAATGACTCTGCAGGATGCTTGTTGTACATTTTTCAGTGTTTTCTTTCTAAGAACTTTTGTTCTATAAAACATGACCAAGCTAATATACTTTAGTTATTATATATAAATATATTTTGTATCAATCTGCAATATCAATATCTGTTCTTATTTAAATGGGACAATTTAACTCTTTCCCCTCCGTAAGCAGTGTAGACCAGGGTTGTCAAACATATGGCCCGGGGGCCAAAACCAGCCTGCCAGAGGGTCTAACCTGGCCCGTGGCATGAATCTGACTTATACTGCAATTTTTTCAATTCAAGTTACTGCTATTCCTAATTTGTCCACAAAGTAGCGGAGAGAACACAACACACGACACTAAACAGCAGACAGCATGAAAAAGCAGGTTATTCATTTTTATTTCTTTGCACTAAATCAAAGGTAATGTCATTTTTAAGTTATTGTGCCATTATGGTACTGGTCTGGCCCACTTGAAATCAAACTGGACTGTAGTGTGGCCCCTGAACTAAAATGAGTTTAACACTGACTAGTGACTGCCCTCCTCTGTCTGATGCAGAAAGATGTTATGAAGTGCATAACTCAGCTCTGAAACCTCTTCTTTCTTTTAATCAGCTCTACCTCCCTCTTGTGGGCACAAGGCGCTGGTGCATGAGCAACAGAAAGTAAGTGGACAAAAAAAAAAGAAATATTCAGCGTTGACCTTCATCAACTGAAATATTTATTATTGCATTATTTTATATTTTGGTACTGCCATACAAATGCAAACAAAACAAGTCTGATATTTTATCATAATAAATGATGAATGAAGACATTAGTGGACAAAAAGCTGCATAAATGTGGACATAATGTTAGCTACCCTTCAAAGACAATATTCGGAATCATAGTTTAAAAGACCCGACGGAGGTCGTCTCTCTCATACAACAGAGTTTGGTCGTAGGGAGGAGGCACTTCAGGTGTAGTTCCTATCGCTGAGTGTTGGACACGGTTATGCGTCATCTCCAGCACAGAGCAGCAGTAAGGCCTTACGGTAGTCGCCGCTGGTATCTCCCTGTAACAAACACACACCCAGACGTACGTTAAGAGAGAGTTTCACAAGCGCATGTGGACCAGTTTCAGCATGTATCCGTGTGCGTACCTTGATCATTGAAAACAGAGAGCAGGCAAACATCCTCCTGAACTCAGTCCTGATGTCCAACATGTCCACCTCACTACGAGTGGCCATCACTCTGATCAGGGTTTCATCGTCAGTACCTGCACCCTGACACAAGACAAAAAAACACAGGAATTAATGGAAAATAGGTAGCGCGCACCTACACAAAAAAATCTACAAATACATTAAAAAATACATTTTACATTTAAATTACTGCAGATACTGCAGAATATAAATTAAATAAAATTAACTCTCAACACCTGAACACCAGCCCAGCTGTGAGTCTTTCTTACCTTCATGGAGTAGTACAGAGTCTCAGCGAAATAGGCTGGGACGCTTCTGGCACACTTGACTTTATAAGAAAAGGACGAGGAATGATCGAAGGTTAGGAGACAGCTCACCATAGAGGAAAAAAGTTCCACAGAAAGGAGTTCTTAAGTTTTCGTACCCACAGCAAGGAGCAGGTCTTCAAGGTTTCCGGACGTCTCCCTCTTGATACTCTCCTCCATCTCGTATCCAGACAGCTTCATGTAAGCGTCAAAAACTGAAATGCACACACTCAGAATCAATCAAAAGTCCGTTAATGGGACAAAGACTGTGTCCACAAACCAACACAGATCCTTTAACAGGAAGAAACAACTGGGCAAATGAGGCAGATAACACTTAATAATAATATTCTGGTTGCAGAGAATCTCTAAAAGAAGACTCTAAAATCATACAAGAAAACTTATTCTCTTATGTTCTTACAAACAAAACAAACACAGATGGCAAATAACCACTTGCTCTGCTTTAATGCAGAGGATTTTTACCTAAAAAAATAGTAGTACAGAAATAGCCTAAGTGCCCGTACAAAATGGCTGTGTCAGACTGCAAAGCATACAGAGGGAACTTGAAGTGACCTAAAGCTATTTTCTAAAGCAAAACTGTTTTTTTTTTATTATTATTATTATTTACCTCCAGGAGGAAACCTGGTTCCCACCTCCAACACACACATACACACCTTTCCTAAGATGTTCAGCACTCCGGTTGCCCAAGATGGTAACAAACGCCTGCTCATCGGTGCCGAACTTCTCCTCTCCTGCCTTAAAGAGGGCCTATAACCACAAAAAAACAAAAAACAACACATACCACATAAATGTACTGTACAGATATTATAAAGACATGACTAGATATTTGAGGTGCACTGGACACAAAGAGATGCTGCAACATCAACAAGTAAGGCGACATACTTAGGGACCCAGGTAGGTAAACTACAGCAGGGACCACTACTCTCCACACTCAATGCTGATACAAGTCTATAATTCTCAAAGTGGTCAAGTTTGACAACAGCATCCAATTCTGAATAACAAGATGTTATCTGACTGGTTAAACAAACAGGAAATAAAAAGACAGTTGAAGCAAATAATGAAGGTTAATAATAATACTGAATAGCTAACTGAATGCTGCTAGTCTAGCCATCATGGTGGAGAGTTTGAATAAAACAACTTACACTATCATCACAGTATTTCATTTATTATTGTCGTTTTTTCTTTCTATTTTCTAAGGAATTTTCTCATAAATCACTGTGATTGGCTGTCACCACCATGTTTTATTTTATTTTTTTTGTTGTTGACCATTTCTTTGACCGTATACAAGAGAGAGGAACTGAGGATTGGATCTGATTTTTAACTAAATGAGGATGTATTAATGTTAATGTTAAAGTAAAGTTTTACTCTCTTCCTCCAGTAGAGGGAGGCATTACATCACAACAGATCGACTACTGAACACGAGACAGTCACACCCTCAGACCAAAAGACAAAGAAGACATTGATAGTGAAGGTCAGAAAAATATTTACTGACTCACCTGAGCATCGCTGTCAATGGTGCCCTCCTGGATGCCTTTCTGCCTGTTTCCCTGAGAAAAGACAGAACTGTTTTGTTAATGGAGGAGAGGAGAGGAGAGGAGAGGAGAGGAGAGGAGAGGAGAGGAGAGGAGAGGAGAGGAGAGGAGAGGAGAGGAGAAGAGAGGAGAAGAGAAGAGAGGAGCGGAGTGGAGTATAATTACCTGAAGCAGAATAACCAGAAGCCTCTGGAAGTGCCCTGAAGTATCTCCACATATATCCTTCTCCAGGTCGTCATCGTACTCTGAGGGAAACACAAAACACTCATGAACTCACGTTCCTGTGATGTTGTTACCTTTGAATAATGTGAAGTTTAACTCATGTAGTACTTTTCTATATTTAGAATTTAACCCCAAACTGAATGAAACAATAACTTTGAATGTAAAGAGTTTACATTCAGTGTTACCAAAGCTATAAAAACCAAACCGTGTGTATCTTTAAGGGTTAATACGTTTGTTAAATGTACTTCCTTCCCCATTATTAAACCACTTATCATATAATCCGGCCGTATCACCCTGTGCTAATTATGAATGTGTGTGGCATGTGTCTGTGCATGTGTTACCCTTTTTGTAAGCAGCGACGATGTCCTTCACCTGCTCCGGTGTTCTGGAGGCGAGTATCTCCACCAGCACCTTCTCGTTTGTTCCTGCCCCCTACAGGTAAAAGTGGGAAATGTCACGGCTGCTTTCGTGCGATCACTCTTCGCGTGGATGCTGAAGTTTTCATCACATCTGTTAACCAAAACCCCTACCTTGATGGCATTGCGGAGCGCTGTCACGTCATAAGCAAGGGGTGGAGTCATCAGAGCTATGATCAGAGTCTCAAATTTGCCACCCAGCTCTCCTTTCAGATCATCTATCAGATCCTGACACGAAAGATACATTTTAATTAGCTCTGATGTAGGGTAAAACCTGGGGGTGGCTTCCATGTAACATGATGCACTTGAGATTAAATGGTTGTGTGTAGGCCTCATACATACAGTTACATCGATATACTTATGTTTGTATTCCACAAAGAGGATGGATTCGACAAAGAGCTTGTGTATGAAACCAGCTTTCTATCGGTGGCCTCAGAAGAGGGGTGTGCTGGTGTGAGAGTGTTGAATGCATGCAAATTTACTCCTTTACTTCCTTCCAACAGGAACCACAATGATCGCATGTCTGTAACACAAAGCTTGAGTCTTGTGCCTGTAGCTGGTTAGCTTAGCAGCTAATGAGCAGATAGATGCATTTGGGTTTTTCTGTCGTATTTACACATTTGTGATTTAGTCAACAGAGGATATGTTTTTGGTTTAGGGCTTTCCATTTGTGCTGTGTACCAGAAGAAACCTCAAGTAATGGATTTTTGGATACTAGGAAGGAGCTGTATGTCTGTGAAGGTTCTCATTCATCCTGGTCATGGTAATCCAAAAGGCGTTTAAAGAAAGGCAACTGGACTCTTTGAATTTCTTGAAAATGTTTCGCCGCTGATCAGAGTAGCTTCATGAGGTCTAAGGGGATTGGTGGGAAGTTGAGGTTTAAATATGAAAACGCTGTAGGTAAAACTGTGGTGCCACTACTTTCCATTATCTTCAAAAGGACAGAGGGCACTCTTTTGAAGATAGCAACGTCAAAGTCTTAGCCAGAGAGATGGTTTGAGAGAGGAGTAAATCTATCTCTTTTCTTTTCTTCCATCTTTCAGTACAGGAACCATAGGGGCCTAATGCCTCCTCTCATCCCTACATCCATTTCTCTTCCAGTCCAATCTACCAATAAACTTCCTTGCATCAACTAAGGCATGGTCTTTGTCAGTGAAACAGGTTAAATGCAGTGTGATTCAATCAGAAGCAGAATACGATGGCTTTGAGTGGGGCTGTTTGGGCCATATATAAACATTAGTCCTCGTGCGGTGATTAGACACGTGTGCTCACATGGGATAACATCTGGTACAGAATCGGTCGTACCTTTCCAAACAGAGTTTTGTAGCTGGTCTTGATCTCCTGCCTCTGACCGTTGCTGCGAGCCGTCAGCAGCTGCAAGATGGCATCCTCATCGGTCCCTATGACAACAAGCACCATGGTTACTCAGCCACACGTGGCATACATATTGCATAACAATGAGTAGACTCTGTCTAGGTGGAATCTTGGTTACATCTATTTAACCCACATAATTGCAGCCTTCAGCTGAGGTCAGCAGATGTGTTGGCTCAAGTTTCACTTCATGTGTTTGTGAGTCACCGTTGTCTGGGTGGAGCGTCGCACAGACAACAGGGATTACCACAGAGGAAGAGGAAATCCCCGAGAAATGATACGTGATTGGTCTGCTGGAGTTGTACTACACACCGACTCGCCTTCGAAATATCAGATAACACTGCATGTACACGAGTGCACTTACCCAGCCCTTTCATTGCCTTGTACAGGACCTCGGCGTCAGCATTGGCGTTGAAGTCTCTGCTGGGTTTTACGGTTCCTCTGCTGGCCTGAAACACAGGACGTGTGGTCAGAGAAGGACCCCATTTTAAGTGCATTTTCCAAAGTAACACGTCTGTTTTCTAAAATTCCTGTTTCTGTTCCAGCTGTAACCACACAGACTCTAACGAAAAGACAATACAGCACAAATATGGGACATAAAATAAAAGTATTGGGTGCAAATAGCTAAGAGCACTTTTCATAGTTAACTCTCATGTCTTATATGCATGTATAAAATAAAAGCTTAATTTTTTCATTGAAAACTCAGGAAACAGATGTAAACTATACTTAAGTATCTTTTTGCTCTAAACTCTAAACACATCGAGATGATTTGGGCTGACTGGGTCCCATAATGAGCCAACATCTTCCGAAACGATCGCAAACAGCTGTTTGTAGCAGATACCAACTAAATACTGATGCGTAATCATCTGCATCATCTGTTCACTGCTTACTATATATTATCAATGCAGATTATTTGTGTATGTTGCCATCACATGAAGTAGATTTAAGCCTAAATACTGTAAATACTGAATGTCAAGTCTGTATTGTGACTAACTTCCTTTCTAAAATGTCACCCGCCCGCCTCCTTTTCAATCCTTCTTAATGCGCACAAGATTCCCATGGTTCATAACCTTGCATGTGAATAAACACTGTCATCTCCAACTTGTTTTTGCTCTCTTGTTAAAGTTTCCATCTCCCCTAAGATGCACTCAATGAACTTAATTACTTTCAGCTTCCAAAGCTCTAAAAAACAGGCGGACGAGCACACAGGCTTAAATCATTTGAATCCACACCCATTTGTTCAAAAGTGATGGATGCAGTGAAATAAAACGATGCTTCAGTGTGATTAGTTCAAGTTAATAATTTCTCTAGGCGCGGGAGAAGAGCAGACTGATCGATACCAAAATCATTAGGAATGTGATAACAGCGAATAAACATTAACTATAAAATTGACCCTCATCTCAGTGTGTCATACCAGACACTCCCTCCGACTGTGCCACATTAACAGAAACATAACTTCTCGGTTAAGAGGGAGGACAGGGGTTTGAAGTGGAAAACCACTGGAATGTTTCTGGAATTGTGACCCAAAAAATATGGGAGAAAAAAAAAAGACAAGAAAAAAGATTGTTCTCAACAACCGGTATCTTGTTCCTGCAGAAAGGAATGTCAAAAACGTCCACGAGCTTTGCGTTTTCGTAAACACACTCTGCGCCACAAGCTAAATAAAATCGAATCACGCCGCAGATGGCTACTCTGACAACCAGCTGGACAAGGAGATATGTGGACGCCAACGCGATGCAGATAATTCACCCTGGAATGTTTGACACGGGTGTCTCTGATAAGACGAGTCCCCTGGTGGAGCGAGCTCAGACATGACCCAAGGTGGAAGGGGCTCCTGAGGGAGGCATGCCGACCCCTTCGTGAGTAAACGCGCGCTGTCGCAGCTGCTATCTCCTCTTCGAAGCACATCTTATCGTCTCCCTCCTACACTTTATGGTCTGCGGTCGCCATGGAGACTGTACACAACACATGCAGTCGCTTTCATTAAGGGAAGTTGGCCGCCGCAGTGTCACATGACACGTTTTATTGTACAATTACTGTTAAGCTTGGGTGTGAAGTTTACTACAGGTCGCTGATGACGCTAAAAAGGGAATTTGTTTTCAGTTCATAGCTTAGATTTCAACAAAGTTCATTTCTATAACAACTGGGACATAACTGTCACCAGTTTCTTCCAGGCAAACGTCATAATCTGTGTTTTTCTGTGAGTGAGAAGAAGTAGGTGAGATTTTAAGAAATGCAGTAATTGGATGATTAACTTATACTGGGTTCAATTAAATATTCACTGAATGAACTGAGAGTAGATGAGCTGCTTTAACTTCATAACTTGATGAACTTTATAAGCTGGAGGAATAAATGCTGTTTACTAACGCCACTCGAACAGCAATAAAATGTAAATTTGCTGATACACACTGGTCCACAGCAGCCTCCTTTGTATGCGTCGAGAGACTAAAACTAAACCGCAGGGTCTGTGTTGATCGCAGCAAACGAACAGGTGTGGTTCATTAATGCCTTTTTTATGGCTTTGGATAAGAGTGGAAGTCTGCATGTGTACATACAGTGTATTAACACTGTGCAAACCAGGCTGTGGACACATCTACAAGCAGAGCACCTCACACCAGACAGAGCTTCAATTTATGGTCACGGTCTGAGCCGTTGAACTAACACACGTTTATTACTAGAGCTTTAATCAGCTCTGTTTATTGTCAGCGCACTAACTCTACCACGACCAAGAGGAAGAGAACTGATTCCCCTTTAAGAGAGAAGGGGCTGGCTTTGAAACTCCAGGCTAGACGTGGAAATATGTGTATTAAACACAGAGCGAGGTGGAAAGACACAGAGACCCACCCGAATGGAGCAGAGCCTGCATGAGTCATGCGCTAAACCTCCCAACTTCCCCAAATGAATCCTCTCTGTAGCCCCTTAAGCTGTGCCCACACACACACACACACACACACACACACACACACCCAGACCTGGATAAACTGGTGAAACCGTTACTTCATGAGTGAAAGTGTTGATTTGTCAGAGTCTGTGTTGAAAAACTTTTGATCACGAGAACAAGTTACTGAACTCTGCGGTTACTTTTCTCCACTTTACACTGGTGCACTTTCGTTTTCATGTACAGAATAAACATTTTACTCCTACAGTGAACAGAGACTAGAAAGAGGACGTACAGTGTTCCAGCTGTGGATAAAAACTTTAACTCCACTCATTATATAATGTGAGCTCAAGTGGGCGTTGTCTTGGGAGGTCGGGGGCTCAAACTACAATGAGTCAAACATTTGCATAAATAACGGGTTTATATCTATGCTGGAGTTTTTTTAAAAAAAAAATGCTTTGATCCATGTAGTGTCAAGTTTTCTGAAATATGAACGTGACTCACCATTTTGAAGAAGGTTGGAGATATTCTTTCCAAAAGTGAAAGAAGAAGAAGGTCTGTTAGGAAACAAGGAAACGTTATTCCGCAAGAGAAGACAAGTTAGGAGACAATTTCATGTTTCTGCAAAACAAACAGAACTGTTACTAAACTGCTCCAGATTTAATCAACTCCTACTCTGTCTACTAATCAGTAATCTCCACAGCGGTTGTCCTTAAACCAAATGTCCTTTTTTTTTTTTTTTTGTCCTTAGGTGGAGCCTCTGTCCTCTCACCTGGCGGATGCGGATGTCCTATAAGTCCGCTACAAGTCAGTCACTTCAAGACGGGACTTACCGGTGAGTTGCAGCTGTCTGGCGAAGCTCGGTGATCAGGCAGCGGGACCCGGCAGTGAAAAGAAGACGAAAGCAGAAACCCACTAATAAAAACTCTCTGGAGTGCGCGTGACTGTGCGGTGGGGGCGCGCGTGAAGGGCCACACCCCGGTGCACACGGATTCAAGCGACGCCCACCTCCTGAACGAGGCACTGTGGGAAATGCTGTTTTCCTCGAGGTGATTTGGAGCCTTGTGAGGAGGCAAACACAAGAGGAGACGTTTAAATTCAGCTTTATTTTAACCTTCATTTCACACTGATTGTATTTCATGGCGCTAGGTGTAAAAAAAAAAAAAAAAAAAAGTCGTCTTTTTGTCTGGTTTACTGACAGACATTTTGTCGGTGGAACAAGTTGAAAACACAATATTGACATGAGCATATTAATAGAGTTGTGGAAAACAGCGTGGTTGCCCACTGTGCGTGTGTGGGTCGAACATTTAGCCTGCAGTTGTGTTTCTTCTGACAATTGTCACTTTCAATATTTGGTCTGCTTCCAGCTCCACCACATCCTCAACCACTGGCTTCACCGCTACTCTTTCTGTCGACTGTTTGGTGCTGGTTACTAACCAGCTGCAGGAAAAATGCAGTGCTGCACACAGACCACCGTTCTGATCACGCAAATATTGCTATGCCGTGAAAGAGATACGGCTATAGCGTGTGGCAGGCTGTGAGGAGCATTTAATGGGGTATAAACATTAATGTGGCATATGCATGGATAATTTAGAAACACGACAGTCATGAGTTTGTTTTTGAACTTCAGTGAAAGGATGATCAGGGTAACAAAGCATTGTCCAAGAAATATAAAGAAATATAAAACATGACAATTGTTTATCTTGATTGAAACACTTATTTCACATCCTGCTAGTGCTGCAGTGCATCTGAAGTCGAACCTCAATAATATTGTTTAACTGACGCTAGAGTGCAGGTAGGTATATTTGTAAAGTTAGAGCATACAGTACTGCCAAACACAGGCCTGATGTTTGCTCCCGAGCAAATTACAGACATGCTAATGTCGCTCCTCCATAAGTAAACAGAGTCACATTTGGAGTCGTTCCCTTCCACCTTTATGGACTTTGGTTGCCATGGGGACACAAAGTAGCCACATTTGAAGATTTACTCAAGTTAATGTCTGACAAGATACCACAGGCATTGAAGTTAGTGTCCTTCCGTTTTCCATGACAATGATTAATCAGTTGTATCAGTTTATTTTATTTTGTTATTATTATCTTTTTTGACTGTTGGCCAATAATTCAACCGTGACTGGACTCCGGGAGGCACCAGGTATTGACAGAAACTGACCCCACGGCTGTTATCGCTGGGACAAAATCAATTAGATGAAGAATGTCCGCACAGAAATATGTGAATTCGATTTGCATTGTTTTTACCATGAATGAAATTCATTCTTCTTTGGCATTTTGGGAATTTTCATGGCACGTCAATGTGTCACCCAGTGAGCCGAGAGCAAGAGAAGAATTTAAACAAACAGACTAAACACGCAAAGAAAGACAGAGATAAGGACAGAGACACTGTGGCCAACTATAATAAAAAAATAGGGGTTGCTGTATTTTGCCATCACTTCCAAATATAGACTAATTATGACAGTGGATACTGTTATTTTTTTATTTATTTTTAAGAAAATCTCAAAATAAAACACATTTTTGAGTTTGAAAACTGCAATTTAATGAAATAAATCTTCTCTTTTCTACATTTCCGCATGAAAATTACTCAAAATATCAGTGGCTTTCCACATGAGTCTTGACTCTCAACAAAGAGAACCCAAAGAGAGACAGAAATATTTTACCTTTGTGTTAGTTTATTCAAAAAAATTAGTCAATATTACATATCTGCGAGGTGCGAAAGTAAGTGCACCTGAATTACAAGTCAATTTCTAGGGCGAAGAATAGTCCATCTGTTCCAATCAATATAATAAGACTCAGGTGTCGTTCAGGGTGCATTCGGTTTTCTGGCCTTCACAACGCATCTTTCTGTCTTTCTGGATGTGTATGATGGCACAGACAGTGGAACTTTCTGAGGACCTCAGAGAGGGAGTTGCTGTTGATCATCAGAATGGAAAACGTTACAAAACCATTACTAAGGAGCTTGCAGTCAACAAATCGAACAACCATGGTGTGCGTGGCAGGGTGGCAAAGACAAAGCCACTGGTCTCCAAAAAGGATTTTTCTGCTCATCTGCAGTTTTTTAAACATCACATGGACAAGTCAGAAGACTGGTGGGGAAACGTTTTGTGGATGGATGAGACCAAAGCACAATTATTTGGTTTAAGTGTCTGGAAATGAAACAAAGTGTATCCTGCCTCCTGTCTGTGAAACATTGATTTACTAGTGGATTCTGAATAATACCAACGGATTATAAAAGAAAATGTCCAAAAAAAAACTCTACCATGCAGCATAAAAAAGAGCCCGAAAACACAAGTCGTTCCACAAAAGACAATTTAAACGACACAACAGAACAAAATTAATACTCTGGGAACGGCAGAGTCAAAGTCTTGATGTTAATCCAATAGAGGTGAAGTGGAAGAACCGGAAGCAAATAGTTCATGTGAGAAAACCCACCAACAATCTCTTTGTCTACTTTCAGGACTCACGTGAAAATCATCTGATGTTTGAGTCCTTTTCATAGCTTTTTCAGTCTTATGGAAACGAATATTGTTTCATGTGCAAACTGAAACCCCATTCTCCCATCAAATGAGTGTGAAATCATCCCACCCTGTAGTGTTTCAAATTTCCACACACATCTATGTTGTGTCCTATAATTGTTATAACTCTTTTGTAACACTAGATGGCAGAAAAGGCAACAGGAGGAACATTGATAATGGAGAATGTGACCTAAAGCTTGTAACTCTGCTATTTAACCACGTTGAGTCATGTTCAGTAAATTGTTGTCTAGTTTTGTGATGACCAGTTTACACAACACTATACAAAGTTTAACTTCCAAAGTAAAATAACATCTGTCAGTAGAGCCGACTTCAAATATTTGTTCAAGGCATTGAAACACATTCACTGCATCCTGTCGGAATAATAAGCCACACTCACGTGTTTGTCAATGAATAGTTTCATCAAGAGGTTCTTATATGTGTTTGGTTTGTTGGCATTTAGGCAACCGTTGCCAATAGTTGTTTTTACTTTACAGAATCGTCAGTTGTCAGTCAGTGTCTTTAAAATCCAATATAGAGGTGATCATTTTTGGGTTTTTGCACTGACAACTTAATGCCGTTACCCACTGATGGACAATGCTGTAATTATAGCATTAAATTAGCATCAAATGAAGTGCATGTCTATCAGTACATAATTTGAATAAAGAGATGATAGAAGCTAAACTCAAATGATAACAAAAACACATCAAATTTCTGTTTTGAGTCGGCAGTTCATGCTCGGTTATCACTCTGCTTCTTTGGTATAAGAAGATGACAGCATGCAGAGTGAGACCAAGAGACAAAAACACACTTCTGTGCTCCATCCCCAACCTGCTGGTGAAGGAGACACAACATTCATCTCGACGCATTGTGCTGCAGGTGCACACAGGTGTCAAACTGTTGCCTGTGAACTCCAGCATCAGGTGTTTGTTCTTGTCCTCTGACGACTACAGTCATCGCACAAAAGCTTAGGTGTGAGCACATGCTGCTTAAATAAGAAATTAAGTCAAAAGTCTTCACAATGAAACATTTACGAAGACCAAACAGTGCATTGCTTATACATTTTGGAGTCAAAAAGGTCTTTTAACAGGAAAAAACATGACTGAATTAAAAAAACACACAGCTGATGTTAAACAGCAGTATTTCACGGGAGTGCCCTATGACTTATTGTCTAATAGGAAGTATGACACACTCCTTGCAAATTTAATTATAACATAATTTACTACTAACAGATCAAATTGGTGAATTGGTGACAGGATAATTTTTTTTCTAGGAATATCACGTGTGTGCTGAGTGCTCAGTGTAAATATATATATATATATATATACCAAAGCATAACAAAACATAAAGTTTAAGAAATACATTTGAAATAAATGCATCATTATTTTCTGAAAGCCAGTCTGGCTATGTGTGTAACATGAATGTTCAGATCACCTTCGCTGTGCTGCAGGTTACAGTGCCACCAAGTGGGGGAACAAAGAGCTGCACACTACATTTAAAACACAAGGGCAGGCTTACACTGATTTATTCGAGTGGTGATTTACTTATTCTCACCCACACCAACGTGTACCAACGTATTTTTACAGAAATGCTTCAGTGTGAACTAAGGGGTGCAAAAAAAAAAAAAAAAACTGTGAAAACAGGAGAGACAAAGACTCTGGTTAGCTAGATCAAAACTCGGAACAGTTCCCATTTGGCAACTGACATCTGAAGCACTTGTGGGTGATGTCAACATATAATCGTCAATTTAAGCTCTTCTGTCTGCAGTTTAACAAGCAACCCATGGGAGGCCTGAGTAAAAGGAGTAAAGGTTAAAAGTATAGTGCAGGTTTTACTTACAACAAAATATCAGAAGATATGTACAAGTGAACAGAAAGCTTTACGCACACTCACTTAATTCTATGGTTATGATCCCTGCACTAAATCTTGTATTTTATTAATGTTATGGTATTCAGCATTTGTTTGAAAAAACTGAGAGAGCTGTCGATTTAACTGCGTTTTCATATTGTAGGCAGTGGTTTGTAGTAGTTGGACATCTTTCTATTATTCTGACAACCCCATTGTAGTCAGTGGTGTCGAAGGAGGATATTTTCCTGTCCTTCAGCCCAGGATCTTTATACCGTTTGGAAAGTTATACATAGGCTGAAGGCCTTATTAACCCCTAAAAACCCAACAGTGGGCTACGCTAAACGACACAAAGTGTTTAATTCAATCCAGTTTAAGAGCACCACAATGATCAACCATTTAAATCAACACATTTCTGATACTGTTTCAAATGAAGAGCATTTTAGTGTAAGAATATTAAATTATGATGCATTCCTTTTCACTAATGTACCTAATTAACTGTCTGCCTGGTAAGTGTAAATCACCTAATAAATGAAAACTATCATTACACATAACCTACCTATCATTACATTACACACAAGTCCTGATGCATTTCAAAGGATTTCCCAGAATATAACAGTAAAACTTTGTTTCCTTGACGATGAATGTAGAACACAGATCGTGAACACCAACATCGATGTTACCACTAATCTGTTTCAGTGGCTTCTCGCAAACTTCATTTAGGGACCTGTAAAAATAATTTCCATTTGCTGCATCATATGGTAGGTTGCACTACAGTATAAACAAAAAAAAAAGCTGTGTGGTGTTTAAAAACAATCTCCCAAAGAACATCCAGGCACACACAAGAAAAAAAATGACACCATTCACCATTGTTGCTGAAACAAGTCACCTCTGTGTGCAATGTACATTACTGTAATTTGTGATAAGGTTGTGCAAGTTCAGTACAAATCAGAATCACTGTTGAAAGGGTGCAATTGATATGCCAAGTCTTCCTTAAATAGCGTGATTTAACCTAGAATGATCCCATATTTTGTAACACTTGCTTTATTTTTTAGCCTTATATTGTGTTAGAGTCAAATTTGACCCGCATGTTACAAGTTAAATTGTGTAAGAGGTACATTTTAAAGTAAGAAGTACTTTAAGACTCCATGACATCCTCAAGAACGTCTATTTTAATACAACACACACACACACACAAAAACAATAACATGAAAGTAAACAATAAAAAGTACAATACATAAAATTGCCACGCGCTTTAGGAAATGCCAGGGAGAATAAGTGGGGTTTAGGTGTTTTTCTGACACATTATAAGGGTTCAAGGTTTTACATTTATTTCTAGGATCTCCGTCCGTGACTGATCGATAAACTGTCGGATTACAGAGTTTGACTGTGCTTTATATTTATCAGAAAATCCGTTAAATCCGTGCACCGACTTTTGTTTGATCTGAGCACACCCCCGTGTCTGGCGGGTAAGTGGTATGATCGGTGATATAAATTCCGGGTGCGCTCGCTTATCTCCAGCTGAAAGCTGCTGGACTCTGAGACTTGTGGACACCGAGGTCCGACACTGTTGAACCTGCCGAGTCACTGCCAAAAAACCTGCGAAAATGGAGTGGACCCCGATGGAGATCAACCCCGAGGTTTGGGGCGAATAACAACTTATACACCCATACTTGAACTGCTTTGGCCCGCAGCTAACTCACGCATTATCTCTGTTGTTTGTGTCGTTTTCAGATGCTGAATAAGGTGGGTTTCAAACGTGTGTCGCCTCGTAATGGCGACATGTCGGTAACCGTGTGGTTCAACTGTCGGTAAGTTTTATATTTAGTTAAGGCGCAGCTGAAGGCGCACACGTAAGCAGGCCTTCGCGAAGAGGAGTTATGGCGATATTGCAAGCTGTGTGAGTGGAAGTGGGTCATAATAGTACTGAAAGGAGACGCGTTTATGTTATTTTAATGAGCGTCAGCATCCTTCCCAGAGCTGCTGCCCCCCCAGTGTCTGGGCTAAAGGGTGTGGTCTGACTGGTCCAGCACAACGCAGCATCATCCCTGAACATCCCCAGAGGGCATCTTTTGTTGTGTTTTTTTTTTCTTCCTTTGTTGTTGTTTGGTGGCCACCCAGATCGTTTAATTTTAGCTCTTCCATCTCTGTGTGTTGCAGATGATGAGCCACCTCGGTGTGGGGGAAAGCTGGCGCTTCGTTGACGTGCTGGGTCTGGAGGGCGAGCAGCTGTCCGACGTCCCGAAGCCATGCTGTGCCTTGATGCTGCTCTTCCCCCTGACGCAACAGGTAATAATGGAGTGGCCACTTCCTGGAAGAGAAGGAGGGAAGGGAGCAGGGTGGGGTGACCGTGAGATGCAGGAGGGGAGGGCATGGATGCACAAAGACAGAGCTGTAGAGTCATGTGAATGGGTAGAGGCTAGGATGGTGGCAGGAAGTGAATCAGCTTTTCTTTCTTACCAATATGTGGCCCACTTATTAGTTCTGCACATCATTAAACTGGAGGCTTTATGTATAATTTTCATTTACTTTTACAAATGAAAAATTGATTTAATAATCTTTATTCCCTCGTGATTTTCTCTTCAGCCTCTATCAAAAGTCTGTTGTCACATTTTAAGAGTTGGCCGCACATCGTTTGCTCGTGGTCTCTCTCATTGTGCGTGTGTTTGTCTGCGTGCAACGCCAGCACGAGACTTTCAGGGCTCAGCAGGCCGACAAGATTGTCGGAGGCTCCGAGGTCTATTTCCTGAAGCAGACGGCAGTCAATTCCTGTGGCACCATCGCCCTGCTGCATGCTGTGGCCAACAACAACGGCAAATTGACTTTCGGTGAGTGCAACGGAAGTGAGCGCTGGCAGAATTCAGAAAATGTATAACGACTGCTATTAAAACGGTGACTGTCTATGCGTAATATACCTTTCTTTGGAAATATGTTAAGTGTATCCTGAAAAAAACAAGTAATGTAAGAACTGATACACAGATGGCGTGAAAAATGCTGCACATATTTTATGACTCTCATGGATCCAGAGATTAGTTCGTCTAATACATCTATTGAATTATTTTGGACAGAGAAATACTGTACGTGTGGGCTATTCTTGTTACTTTAAGTCGTCAGTCAGAATTATACAGTTATTTTTTAGGGGCAGGTTGTGAGTTGAGATGGCCTGAATTAATGACCTAATGCTGGTGTTTGCAGATAGTGACTCTGCCTTGAAGAAGTTTCTAGATGAGACTGCAAACATGTCTCCTGATGACCGTGCCAAACATCTTGAGAAGAACAAGGTAAGATGGTCACACACCCTTAAAGCTGAAATGATTACATTTATAGTGTTTCTGTTCCTTTCTACTATAAGGTCAAAATAAGAACTTTATTGTACTGGGGATATTTGTTTCTAACACCTTCGAGCTCCAGTCAGTACTTGCTGTTTACAATAAGTAAAAAAAAAAAAGCATACACTCTTATCAGTGGTCTTAGGTGACAATTTTGATAGTTTAGAGTTATCAAACACCTGCAAAATGGAAACTGATCCAAAGCCAAATCAAATTTCTAGAAGCTTGTAGGTGTCGCATAAATACAATATTTGTTGTGGCCACTTGGTGGCGCCAGACACTGTGAAATCTTTGCCTTGGACACTGAAACTGATATTAGAGGTCTTGTGCTTGATATTTTCTTTACCCTGCTATGTTTGAGTTCTGCATCTCTACATCTTTTTTTACCATATTTAACCTGACATACTTTATTTATTTGTTTTATTTATTTATTGTTATTTTCATTTTTTTTTTCCACCAGGCAATTCATGAGGCCCACAATGAGGTTGCAGTGCAGGGCCAGTGTCGGGTAAGATGATTGAGCACGGTATCAGCATTTATTAACAGCTCACATCTTACTCCACTTGAGGAAATGTTTTGTCCTACTGTGGATCATCTGTTGTCATTGTCTAATCCTGTCGCAGTTTATCTCCAAACACCTAAATAAAACTGCAAATCGCACAAATATATACTGAATAATTCCCATAAAAGTTACACTTGTTTGTTCTTAACATTAATTCCTTGTCTCAACGTTCACAGCCCGAAGCTGACAAAGTCAACTTTCACTTTATTGCCTTTGTCAACGTAAAGGGACAACTGTATGAGTTTGGTAAGCGCGTGTCCTCGTGTACATGCCTCCTCGTCTGTCTTTTCACATTGTGTGTTGCTAACCATCGTATTTGTACTTAAGATGGAAGAATGAACGGAGCAGTAAAGCACGGTGCTACCACAGAAGATTCCTTCGTAAAGGTATGTAAAACTGTGGTTGTTTTATTTAGAGGAGTCTTTGAGCCACATCATCTGTGATGAGTCATGGTATTGAACTGGAATAGGGAGTGGCTGGTTTTGAGTGTCTCGATATAGTCGGTAGATTTAGCCAAATTAAACCCTTCGGTATTAAGTTTCCTGCTGGGTGTTTTAATTTACACTTGTTTTACCCTTCCCCCAAAGCCCCGCCATGCACATTTTGAAATATTGGGCAGCATAAATAATTAATCCGTAAGCGTAAAATGAGTGAAGTGTTCATTGAGTTACAGTGCTGCATAAGTCGATGTGAGTTGTGCGTTCTCAACTCAGAGCCTTGTACATTGACAAATAATCACCAGGGAACAATGAAGCAGCTGATCCAATAAGTCTTGAAACCAACTTTTAGAATTTATATTGTGAATTCATTAGGACCCAAGTTCATCTCTAGAAAAAAAAAACACTGTAACCTAAGCTTGGTTTACAAGCAATCTCTCAAAATTTATACTATCTCATATTAAACTCGGTACATCCCACCTGACCTTAGGGCTGTGACAAGCTGACAGGCTTCAACCTAACAAACAAACCATGACACATGAAGGAAAGTAGATGTGACAAACCTAAACAAAATGAAAAAGTTTAAATCGCAATCCGAAGACTTTTCTCATAATATAACTTGGTCTCATCTGAACGTTCAAATGCACAAATATTTTCTCATCAACATGATCATAGATTAAAGAATATAGAATAAGCTGTAGCATGACAGCAGCAGTACAAAGGTCTGTAGCTCTTCTTAGTCTCCCAGCTAACTTCCATTGTCACATTTTGATTGACCAGTGTAAACTACTGCCACTTGCAGGTAGGAAGAGTTATTTCTTTTTACACAGGCACACAATGTATGTGGTAGCTGGCTGCTGCTGACCTTAGTCATTGCCTGTGTTACAATAGTCCTATACTCCTAACATCGAACCTTATATAGTGTTAGTATTGGTAAGTACCGTATTTTCTGGACTATAAGCCGCTACTTTTTTCCCACGCTTTGAACCATGCAGCTTATGCAAAGATGCGGCTTTTCTGTGGATATTTTTAATTTTTTTATTTTTTGTGATAAATCCTTCACAAAAACTGTCCGCATGCGAAAAGCATAATTTTCAGCCAGCTTTACCCCGGGATGACAGCGACACGGAGAGCAACACTGACATAGACACAGAAAAGGTATGTGACGAAGCTCTTCTGAGGCTGTTCAACTCCGACACTGAAGAAGATGATACAGTGGTTTCAGTGCGCAGGAGGAGGATGAATAAACCAATCAATAACTTTTCTGTTTTGTTTGATCAGCACTTTTACTTTTATCTTACAGGCACCGTTCGGAAACTGATCAGTTCAGTTATGTTCAGTTAAACTAATCAGTTCAGTCGATATCAGCGGCTTATAGCCCGGTGCGGCTTATATATGTATATTTCCATTTTTTTTTTTAAAAACTTTGTGGTTGCGGCTTATATTGAGGTGCGCTCTATAGTCCGGAAAATACGGTAATATTTTTCAGTGAAAATCATCTTGAAGACGATGAATCTGACTATTGGTTGAAGAGTGTTGAACGTCATTTGTTTAATCTCCAAGATTTAAATCTAATCTGTTGCAAAGTGATGTTACAGGTGATTGTGCCTGTGACCAAGGGATGAAATTACATGAAAACGTTTACATTCACAGTATAGAGAACAGGACGTCTGTGGAGAAATGCCTGTTTTTGCTCAGAGACATTAGCTAACGTTAGCATTCAGCCAACTGATACTGTCACTCTGTTTGGATCTCTGGGAAGTGGAATATATATTTTGGGGAGAGAAAGAGAATGAAAATATGTTCAAGATGGCCTCTAAAAAATATTAAAAAAAATGTTTCAAATCATTTGATTAAACTCGATTGTGTTTTATTTTTGCTCGTGTCTAGGACGCAGCCAAAGTGTGTTGTGGATTCATGGAGCGAGAGCAGGGTGAGGTGCGCTTCTCCGCGGTGGCCCTGTGTCAAAGCTAGACGCTCAGGAGGACCGCGATGTTAAAAGTCTTGGAGCGTTCACATGGCAAACACAATCAGCAGGCGCCCAGAGAGGCCTGTGAGCACACACATCTGCAGACACTATGCACTATAGAGCACACACGGTTTCCACACATTTCTCTCTCTCTCATCTCATGAACAAAGCATTCTTTAGCATTCGCACATGTACACAATCAAAACCTTTTGTTCTGTAAACACTAACCGGTACAGGCTTGTTCAGAAAGCTTTATGTGCAACAATTTAGCTGTGAAAATTGACCGATCACACCGCTGCATGTGTGCATATGTGTATTTGTCTTTTTGCTACTTATTTTTGTGCATCTGTGTCAAACTCTTAAGATGACGCTTAAATGCCTCTTTAATAAGACTCACTAGGTGGAAACTTGTTTGAGGAAACGTTTTCTTGTTTCTCTCGATGCCTTTAGTTGCTCAGTAGTTGAGTCTTCTCCGGAAAAAGTCCCCGAGTGTATCCGTAGGAATAATTTAACCATTGTTCTGATTATGCTCGTAACCTTTTGAGTGGCGTTCTTGGGTGCCGTTATGACGCTTTTTCTAACAAGCCGAGGTTTTGTTTGTTTGAGATGTTTGAATTTAAAACGACAGAGGATAACAGTCGTCTTCTGTGTCAGGTTCCAAGAAACGAGAAGTAACGCACTTTATTTGAACACTTTTTAGTTAACAATCAACAGTCCGCCACACAGAATCTGAACCCAAAAAAAAGGGACCATCCAGTTAAAGATTTACTGTCTGTTGAATTGTTGTTGTGCATTGCAGGGTGATTAGTACGTCCAGGCGGTGTTCAAATTGTTTATCGTTCTGCACTTTCCAAATTATGTGTTGCTGTAGTTTTACTGGTAATGCTGCTGTGGGAGTTCAATAAAGCAACAGTTAAACTCACATGTGTCTCCTGATGTGTTTTTGTTTCTAAAAATATTCAAGTTAACTTTGGATTACTTCCTGAAAATGTATGTTTTGTTTTGTTTTTTGTTGTTGTTTTTTTTTTTTAATCTGCCATGTTCCAGCAGTGGTAAAGATTAAAAAAAAAATTAGCAACTGTTTTGATGATTTATTCATTTTGTGTATTTTTATGTTGTTGCCAACTGAACATAGTCTAGAAGTAACTCTGGCATCTCCTTATTAAACGTGTCACATGACTGAACTGTTATTCAAGGACATACACTATTAGACTAGTTGTGGCATTTGTTAACTGCAGCTTGAGACTTTTAATCCCACTCATCTACCTTGTCATCAGTCAGCATCTCCGCTGGCAACCGAGTCAGACTTTGCACAGTGTCAAGAACGGTGTGACTAACATCCCACGGCTCTCGCAGTTCATCCCGACTGGGGCTGGCTGTCGTCCAAGTCGCTGAAACGGGATGAGGGTAGAAACGTGGTCGATAGGTCGTCTCATCACTGTGGTTACTGACCCAAGACGTTCCTCTGTGTGTGCGTGTGTGTGTGTTAGTCTTTCCCTGCTCAGGTGATTTTGTAAAGTGACACACATTGAAAATGAAGGTCACACTACCCAATTCACAGCTGTTACCAGATGTTCTGATTAGATTAAACGTTTCTGATGATCTCTGAACCCCTCTTGGATTGTAGGCTGTTGATTTTGTTTGGATTTTTTTTTTTTTTTTGATTTTATTATTATTTTTGGTTTTACTTTAAAGAAAGTGTCAGAGATGCTTGGGAAGCACTTCTGAGGGGAATCTAGTTGAGATTTGTTGTATGTTAAGTGTAGGGAAGAAGCAGCAGAGTAACCTGGGAGGGGGTACACTGCAGACCCATATTCTTTTTTAATTTGTGTACCTGTATTGTTGCCCATGGCAGTGCGGGCATTCATCCCAAGTTTGCTATGTCTCTATTTGTGTCAGTTTGTTCAGTTTGAACACGGAAAGAGACAACACAAAGTACATACTGACAAGGATTGAACATGCATATAATTTGACTGCATATGTCTGGTTATGGATGTTTATAAACAAATGTATATATTTCTTGATCATCAAATGAACTAAGTAATTAAAGTCAAAATCAGAGTCATTCAGAGATGGCATCTAGTGCCATTTATCTGGTGTTTGTCAAGGTCCGAGCAAACCTATTCGCAGATACATGACTGCCATGATGAGTTAGGGATAAAGAAACAGCAGAGCTAAATTACTTACTATTACTTCTAGAAAACCTTTTTTTGTCCTGTAATGTGGAAATTGCAGTTTGTAAGAGCATATAGGGGCAGAAATAACATGAGTAAAAGGTGGACTGCACAAAATATAAATAATAAGATAAAATAAAAGTATTGGAATAAATACAAAATATATTCTATGATCAGATACCTGCACATGTAGACCATACATTCTTTTATGGACCATTGTGACTTTTACTATATATTCTATATTATTTGCAAGTATGGTATCGTCACCAGTTAGCAGTATGTTTCTGGTAGATGTGTGGCAACTATTGAAGCTGATTATTGAAAGTGGCAAGTGATATTCCATGTGTCTGAGTAGCTATAGGACAGTAGGACAACTTCCGACCTAATTAAACTAAACCTCGTCACCATTCAGGTCAATACTCTACTGAAATAGAAAGAAAAAAAGTCAGAAATGTTCTTTTTGGCCCAGATCTGAACTGTTACCCAGACAGTGATAGAGTGTCGGAGTGATTGATTGTAGTGTCGAGGCTCTGCTTGAAGGTGAACTTACTCATTTTGCTGCTGACCAAGTGAAACAAGATTTAGAGCCTGTTTGTGACCCTGGTCTATTCATGTCATTCATGGATTCCCCGGATTAAATGCTCTTTGCTCTCTATTTTAAAGCCACAGCCACACGTCCCAATTGCTCAGGTATGAAAGCGCGTCTCCTGCAGCTGACCCGCGGGTGCTTGCAAATAACGGGACATCTTTCGCAGTCCCCCCCTCTTCTCTATCTCTCCCGACCTCCCCCGCAGAGATTCCTGTCTGCGCGTTCACGTCTCCTGAAATGCGCGCCAGCCGCGGTGGCCGAGGACAGCAGCGGCAGCCTGGCGCAGTTGAGCGAACAAGAGTCGTTATTTTTAGCGCACGGCTCGTTCCGCGCGGCGTCTAGGTCGCTGGAAGCTTTTCCTCCATCTCTCTGCGCCACATTTCGCAGGGGAGAGCTGCGCCACGCGCCGATCCGAGCGCAGAGTTGCGGGCTGCAAGGAAGCGAGGGGGAAGATAGCGGACGGAGAGCCGGGAGGGTGGGGGGGAGCAACGCCACACATCCGAGGGGAGCTTTATCACATTTCACCGTAACATCACACTTCAGCCTCGGTTGAACGGCCTGCTCGGAGATGGCTAGTCCCGGAGCGTGTCGAGATCCCCCGAGCGTCCCGGAGACACCGGAGCCGAGCCATCCCGAACCAGCCTGCCAGGAGGCACAGAAATGGATAGAGGTAAGTGAAGACACCGACCGTCCACGGACCCTCAGGGGCCTGCTGCTACGGCAAACCGGGCACAAAAAATGGGTCATACTGTCACACACACACTGTGGCTAGTGATATAAATACGCAGCGCCGGTGCACCGTCACCTGTTGGGGGGGACTATGCAGTGTCGGGTTACCGTGTGGGACAACGGCTCTGCTGCATGCGTGCATGCATGTCAAAAGTTTTCACGATATGCCCGAGTCTTAACGAGTCTGAGAGCCACGACCGAGCACCGAGTGGAGTTTTAACACCAGCGTCAAGAGAAGAAATGAACCGAAGCACGCAGCTAAAGCCCCAATTAATCGTTAATTGGTTCCGTGTCGATGCGGAGCTCGTGGAGGAACGCCCCCCTTTTTTCAGGCGCGAGGGGATTCCGGTTGTCACGGTTACGAAACCGGGACAGGATTCACGCACGAGATGCTGCACTGTACCAACATCGGATGAGATTATCACATCATCACTTCCACCATCATCTGGTCTGATAAAAAAAAAACGCCTCTGTCCATAAGCCCCAGTGGTGGATCGTGATCTGCTTGTGGAGCTGCTGCGTTATGACCTATTTTTTTCCCTTTTCTTTCAACACGGCCCCCGTTTCTAGCCATGCTACCTGCCAGCTACAAAATCAGATAGAGGGATTATGCTCGAAACTACAACAAAATGTGTCTTTATGTTCAAGTTTTGGCTTTAGCTTCACGCCACCGTGGCTCTGTTTTTTTTTTCCACAGGACCCCTCCCACCGTCTGTGCTGGCTGTCCAGTACACAATTTACCCCAATATCTGGTGGATAGAGGAGATGGATCAATTTAATCTGACGAATCCAAAGATAAACGTATGACTGCAAACACGCAGTCTACACATAGATAGATAGACAGATGAACAATTATTTTCACTGTGCTCCTGGTTAGAAAAAGATTAACCTCTTAACCTTTAGGCTATTTTTTGAAATTCCCTTCTGGGAAAAAAACAAAAAACAAAAGTAACACAATATGGAGCGCCTTTTTACTTCCTCATAGTCAAAACTGTAGTTATAAGTAACTACTAATGTTACCAGATTCTCAGCTGCAGTACAATCAGATTTCACAATTGAAGCACATGCTACATCCACGCTTTCTATTGTAGCATCTGGAGCGAAATAACAAACGAACCCTGTTTGAAAGTTTCCTCATACTGATCGTCACCAGTTCTTTTCTCAAAAAACATAGAACAGAGCCCACTAACATAAACAGACTGTCAATCAGTGAGATGGATAGATGGGGGATAAGGCTGAAATCCAGTCTGAGATTAAGCATGCATGCAGCCCATTTTTAAAAGCCTGGTTTTTACAGTGTAGTTCTTAATCTGGATATCAGGAGTCAGTCAGGTCAGAAGGGTTGCATAATGATTAAGAAGATAGAAAAGTAAGAGGCCAAGTTATTAAGAAGAAAGTAAACTGAGAACATTACACTTTTGTCTAGATATCAGTCTGTTTAGAAATCTGTCAGTGTCCTATATATGACGGTTGAAAGTCAAAATTATTAGGGTTTATGTTTTATCACTGGAGAATATTGATCTGTTTACATGGATTTTGGGGTGATAAATATGCACTGATACTTGTTCCTTACACATTTATGTTACAAATTTATCACATTTAAAGAAGGATGACAAGGTTGATACCGGACTGGAGCGGAGGCTGTCCTACTGCTTTACTCAGACACATGGAATATCAGTTTCCAGTTTCAAGGATTAATTTTAAATAGTTGTCACACATCTGCCAGAAATATACAGCTACACAAGAAAATATAGTAAGGCTCAGCAAATGAGTCACCGTATGATTCAGATTAGCAAAGATCTGATCATAAAATAAGAAATTTACCAGCTCCTCATCATAGCAACCATCTGCAAATGGGTTTGCTTTATTTAACTGCATCCATTTAGTGTGACCATCACGACCGCCAGATGACTAGAACTGCGTACATATAAATAGTTTTACGTGAGTTAGTATTTCAGAATGCATAGTTTTATCCTCATCCAGGGTCAAATAGGTTGATTCTAAAATAATACGTTGTTTACTTTCAGTTTTAGCGTCACAGTGTACTCATCTTCTCAAAAACACAAATCTATAATTAAACTCTGTAAAGTCACCTTTAAACTACAGTTAATCTTGAAAAGTGTGTTTCTTGGTAACAGTCATAGGCCGCTGTCTGTCCTGGTTAATGCCGGTCTCTAAGTCTTAATCTCTCTAGGACCGTGTTTCTCTTTGCTTTGTCGTTTTCTTTCCTCCTCATACTCTCAGTTATTTTCAGGCTGCTCAGTCTCTCTCTCTCTCTATTTCCAGAGATGTATTTATACGCTCTCACAGGTGGGCACAATTCGGGGTTAACCATCCTGCCCTGCGCTCCGCGAAGCATTTTCAGTCGTCCTCTGTGTATTTGTCATGTCTGCAAAACTATGCAAAGTGTATGCACACTCACACATGCCAATCAGCTATGCATGATATGCCTTGTGCACTACTCAGGACACACCCCGGTTGGGTGACACCGGTCACTATGGGAACATAACACGGCCCTGTCTCAGGTATCACTGTTTCCAGGGGGGCAGTAGAGCAGTAGGCTATATTTCACCAAATGACCCGAGCGGGAAATTGGACTGGGACGGACAAAAACTTTCTGTTTTTAGACGAGACAAGGCTGGATTAGACTGTCTCAGCGCTGTCACAACGGTGCTCTGAAACAGTTGGATGTGACGCTGAGTGTGTTAAAGTTATCCTGGCTTAGAGAAAGCACAACTTTAGTAACGGCAGTTAACCTCTGCCGTTGGCTGATGGCACACAGCAAGAGTTAGGGTCGCACACACAGGGAATAAACCGAAGAATGTGTGTGACTAAATAAATGTGTGTGTGTGCCAGATGTCACAGCTGTCCTCGGTAGATTAATTCCAATATTTCCAGACAACCAGCTGTGTCTGCGCAAGAAAAAGCACCAGAGTGGGGATTCATGGATTTCCCATCCATCAAATGCTAAATGAAGGAATGTGAAACGATGACGGCACAGACTTTGTGCTGGCAAAGATGCCACGAACAAAGTTAGATATGTTGTGTTGTATTTTTTGTGACACTGAGCTGTGTGTAAAGTGTAGTACACTACATTTCAAATAAGTAGTTTATTGAAACATACATGCAAACAGACAATTAACAAGCAAGTAAAATGTCAGTTTATACATCCTATTATTCCCTTGGCTGCATTACATTATTTGATTTAATTAAAAATACCCTGATATACCAACAAATATATTTTGCATTGCTATCAAAAAGTTAACCTGGAAGCCAACCCAGAATTTAGTGGGGTAATAATTTCTGTCACTCTGTTTTGAATTTATTACACCCCAGCAAAGGTCTGTCTGGACAGTCGCATAGTTTGGGCAGACTTTATGCCGTGCTCCATAATTTAATCCAAATAGGGTCTTATTAGACACATTAAACAGGTCAAAAGTATATGATGTCTTCTCAAAAATATTTAGTCCAGAAACTTACACTAACGAAGTGCTTCTCATCATCTATAAAGAATAGTTATGAGTTAAAGTAGTTATGACAAGAAAGCCCAGTCTGATCTGATTGGTCCCACCCATATAGGAAAGTGTTTCACTGCAAAATGAACATGTGTCTAAAATGCTAGACATGTCTGTATCATTTGTCAGACCTGCACCAACACTCGCTGCAGATGCTACATTTTTGATAACTGTTTTTTTTTTTTCCTGACGTCCTGAAAACCAATTTTCTTGTAAAATTATAACCAATTATAAAACACTTTGAAAGTGTGTATAGTTGAAGGCGTGTCAGAATTTTTTCTCATTTTGTATTTTGTCTTGATTGGCCTGTGACACAAACCAAATCAAACCTAAATGCAACGCTGTAATATATTGTATAGTTAGTCCCTGGATTGGAATAATACATGAGTGTGAGTACGTGCTGCAACAGCATGACCCCGAATTTGTCTGGGCTTGAAAAATCCTGTATTTTACTCTGTAAATGAATGAATGAATGAATGAATGCTTCTGAAATGACCCCCATAAACTTGATTTACTTCAAGTTTATGGTGTTTGTCGATTTAAAAAAAAAAAAAAAAAAAAATTATACCCTGCTCATTCTTTCCATCTTTGTACTTTGGCCTACTTCTGGTTCTCCCCTGCCCTTCCACACACACACTCCCACTTCTCGGTTTAAATAGTAGCTGCTGCTGCCATTCACCCAGACTGAGCAGAGCAGAGCAGAGCAGAGCAGTCCACCATGAGAGGGAGTGAGGCAGAGTCGAATTACTGCGACTGGCTCTGAAATACCTTCTAGACGTTTGGCTTGCTCTTTGTCGCAGACATGAATGCTTTCTTAACACTTTGTGTTTCTCCTTTGAACGCATCCATGACTTTCTGTTTAAAATGTCCATTGACTCTCTGTGAAAACCAAGTAGACCCACCCTATGTTTAGTTGCTTTATTTCAGTTTTAGCACCTACAACTCATCGTTAACAACCTCAGCTCCCACACACTGTCTGTGTCCTGCCTCCTCCACAGACACACACACGCACACATATAAAATACAAACAGTACTCCCGTCCTCACCTCAATATAGCTCTCTCTGAGTGAATTAATTATACATGACAGTGCTGTAAATGTTTCAAAGACCTGGAGTCCATGTAACAGTGGAGAAGGAAAACGGAAGATCTTTAGGATTGAGTCCTGACAGTCCTGATAGTCCTGACAGTTCAAGACTTGAGTTAGAATTAGGTTTAGAGTAAAGGTTACTGGTTAGGAAGTTTATTGTGCCACTGAGGGTTTGTTTTGTGATTGGTTTGAGGGTGTAGTCAGTTCTGTATTCAGGTACATAGCAGCAAATCATCCATGGCATTCACTGAAGGAAGCAGAGGCGTCCACAGACCCATCATGATAAGGGTCAGTTGTCTGTAGTTTGATTATCAACATTTTCTGTAATTTGAGCTTTAGTGGCTTGTCTGTTGGACCAGACTACACAGGCCAGTCTTCCTCTTCACCAGCGTGCATCAATAAGCCTTGGCCGCCCGTTCACCACTGGTTCTTCCTTGGATCACTTTAGCGGACGGGGAACACCCCACAGGAGCTGCAGGTGTTTTAAGATGTTCTGACCCAGTCGTGTAGCCGTCACGCTTTGGTCTTTCCCAAAGTCGCTCACATCCTTCTGCTCATCCCTTTTTCCTGCACCTGACATCAGCTTTGAGGACAAGATGTTCACCTGCTGCCTAATATATATCTCCCACTTACAGGTGCCATGATAAACCATGTAATCAGTGTTATTCACCTGACGAGTGAATATGATTTGTTGTAAATTCACCATCAGATAATCATCTGGCATTTCAGTGAGGAGCGTCTGATTAAGACAGTTGGAGATAACACATGATAAGGAGATGGCATTGAAACAGTAGGAAAAAGAGGGCTAAGTGTGTGTGTGTGTAAGAAAGACTAAAACAGAAGGGGATGCTAATGGGAAACATCTGGTCATCACTTACATAATACAACACGATGGACTGGTTTCACAGATACAGATGCACTGCATTTGTGCGCGTGTGTGTGTACTTTCCTCACATGTATATGTTTCATGTGCAGCAGAGGTGTGTATGATTAGAAACAAATGTGAAAATATCACCACATGTAAATCTTTCACACGAATGCCACTGATGTTTTGAGACCCACAGATTCTTAAAATCAGTGTGTGTGTGTGTGTGTGTGTGTGTGTTGTGTGTGTGTGAACGCATACTGAAGGGTGTGTACATGAAGAATCAGAGGGAGGGTAGGCCTGCAGTTAGCAGTCTGAGCGGTAACTGTAATCTTAGCTAATCTGGATTAGACGGTGGTCAAACCCAGTCATCTTTGGTCGCTGGTTACACAACAGCTCCTGAAAGCAGTGTGTGTGTGTGTGTTGCTGTTGGGGCAGGATGTCATTGTTGAGTTTCCTGATTCTCTCCTCCTCTCCCGCCTGTGCAGGATAGAGGTGTTTGTCTAGGTTAGGAGGATTGAGGTTATCGTTGCAGCATGTGACTGCTGCATTTTGGATAAACTGGAATGAGGACACAGAGCAGCGTGTCGCTGACCTGGTGTCGTTCTAATTTGGTTTCCACGGAGGCTGAACGTTTGGCGAGAGTCTGAACCAGGAAGCAGCAGGTTCCTCTGTCGTGAACTTTGTGAGCAATTTCCAGAAGAAATAGGCCAAAATGCCAAAATAAATATAGGAGGTTGGCTTTTTGATGATGGATTGAAAACCAAATATCCTCTGGTCCAGCTACTAGTTTACTTTCTCTGCTTTGTCTTCTCACTAACTTAACTTACATCATGGTCACACAAAGCAAGCAGGAGTTGTGATGAACATTTTTCTTTTCCCCTCACATTTTATAGTCAAAAGAATTAAAAAATATATATTTAGTGGAGTTATTTGTTAAATGTCTACAGCCCAGTTTAAGGTCCCCTTTCTTCACATCTGTCTCCTTCCTGTCCTCCTTCCTCAGGCTGTAACCGGGAAGGACTTTGGAGAAAAGGACTTCCGCAGTGCGCTGGAGAACGGCATCCTGTTGTGCGAGTAAGCCTGTGACATGTTTTCGCTTCAATTTCTGATGTCTGAAGTAGCAGAAACATGCATAAACTCCCCTAAGACTCAATAAATCTCTGCTTCACGCTCTCTTCACGCGCAGGCTGCTGAGTGCAATCAAGCCGGGGCTGGTCAAGAAGATCAACAGACTGCCCACCCCCATCGCTGGACTGGTAAGGAGACACTCTCCAGTGTGACATTCGAGCTCAGTGAACCACCCTATTCACCACTGATTAACTGACCACCGTCTGTGGGTCTCCTGCTGTTTCCTCTAGGACAACCTGTCAGTCTTTCTGCGGGGCTGCGAGGAGTTGGGCCTGAAGGGCTCCCAGCTGTTTGACCCCGGGGACTTACAAGACACTTCCATGCGAGCTAACCTCAAGTAAATGAAATGTGTGAATGTATAAATGTATGTGAATAAAGTATAGTATCATACTAATATTCTTCTCTCCTGTTAGGGACTCCGACTGCAACCGCAAACTAAAAAATGTAAGTTGTATTTACAATTTCTTTGTCTTTCTATTCAACACTAACATTTTGTTAAGTGCTAGTTTGCCCAGCATTAATAAATATTCACCAAACCCTGCATCTGTGTCTCTCAGGTGCTGAACACAGTGTTCTGGCTGGGGAAGGCTGCCAGTGGCTGTGCCTCCTACAGCGGTCCAACTCTCAACCTCAAGGAGTTTGAAGGGCTTCTAGCCCAAATGAAGGTGGTGAGTAAACTCAATGGAGCACAAAGAGGACGAGGAGGAGGAGGAGGAGGAGGAGGAGAGAGAAAGAAAGGCAGATAATGGTGTGGAGGAGGTGCGGGGGATTTAGTTGTTAGTTTCCTGTCTTTGTTGGGGTGTAGGACAGGCAAACAGGATACGAACTGAGGCAGAGGGAGCAGGTTCTCCTCCACAGAGTCCACCATGTTGCATTGCCACGTTTCTTCTGTAGCCCAAAATGGACAAACCAAAAACTGTGCTTTTAAATTTTTAAAAGTTTAGCAGCTGCTATAAGTTCTCCTACACATCTGGAAAGGGAGGGGGATGGAAGGGGTGTTCAGTTAAGCCAGATCTATGGTTGCGTGTCACTTCTGCGCTGTAGCTTTGGTGTTGTTCTGGACCCTTTGCCAACCGTTGACTTACATGCACCTTAAAAGAAATACAACTACACTTCTCGGTGATGATGTCCAAAGTGTATTTCCTTGTCTTTCAGTGGCTGGATGTATTTATGACATTAACATCTGCTCCAATATGAGCTGCTCAGTTGTAGTTTAAATTTAAAAACTCATCACACATGACTTGGCGTCAACCGGTGTCTAGGAATAAATGCCAACTCTGACGTGCCTCACTCTGATCTCCCCTAGTTTTTTATGTTTATTAACCTCTTGAGTTGCCTTGTGTTTGTAGGAGACCGAGGAAGGAGGAGACAGTCCCCAGAAGCGCAGTGTTAGAGACAGCGGCTACGACTGCTGGGACTCTGAGAGGAGTGACTCTCTGTCTCCACCACGGCACACTCGAGACAACTCCCTAGACAGGTGAGAGACCTCTGTCCAACACACATGCACTGTCCCTCTTTCTATAAGGTATTACAGATTACAGAAAGCTACATTTCTATTAAAATAAGTTAATGTCCCATGAACTCTAACAGATATTGTGGTGTGTCTGTTACAGCTTGGATTCTTTTGGCTCCCGCTCACAGCACAGCCCTTCTCCTGACGTGGTGAATCGAGGCAACAGTGACGGTATGTTCTGAGAGCTAGCTGCCCACCACCACCACCTCCTCTGCGTCCGATCTTCACGCTGGGCTGAAGGTCTTAACCCTTTAAGACCTAAACATCCCCTCTACAGATAAAAAAAATAGCTTGCAGTATTTTAATTACCGTAACTCATCAGTGGATAAAATTCAAAGTGTGGCTGGACACAAGCTGCCATTACGGTACTGATAACGTACCACTGCTGTCGACTCTAAAACCCCGGAAAATAATTAGTTTGGAGGAATTTGTTGGTAAAAACAAAAGTAGTTATACCTTTAAGATATACTCTCACGAAGGTCTTTGAATTTTGTCAATAGTGCAAAACACTGTGAGTTACGGTAATCCAAAAACTGCATGATTGGCAGTTCAGTTTTATGGTCTTGCTCTTATATAGCGCCTTTCTACCTACTCAAAGCGCTTTTACAGTCAGAGACACATCCACCCATTCGCTCACACAAGCACACACACATTCACACACCAGTGCCAGTTGCACTGGGAGCAACTGGGGGTTCAGTGTCTTGCTCAAGGACACTTCGGCATATGGCACACTCAGGGGATCGAACCGCTAACTCTTCGGTTCATGGACAACCCACTCTACCTACTGGGCCATAGCCACCCCTAAAGGGGTAATGCAAAAAAAAAAAATGGAGCGTTATCGATTGTCTCCTCTGAGCACAAAAGTTAAAACTATTCCTTTAAATATAAAACCTCCTCCATAAATAGAGTGACTGCTGTTCCCTAGTATGTTTGGGTTTTAACCTTGGTATAATATGACCGGTCAGACTGGCAGTGGAGAACAGCTGAATGTGTGTGTGTGTGTGTGTGTGTGTGTGTGTGTGTGTGTGTGTGTGTGTGTGTGTGTGTGTGTGTGTTGTGTCCCAGATGCAGCAGCTGTTGGTCTAAGTAACAATCTCTTGGACCTGAGAAACAGACTGAGGTCAACATCCTGCCTGTCAAATGTCAGCGTGTGTGTGTGTGTGTGTGTGTGTGTGTGTGTGTGTGTGTGTGTGTGTGTGTGTGTGTTGAGGGGGGGACTATCACAGGCATCCTGTTTATGTCTTTAATGTTGTCAGAGCAATATATGTGCGGCGGGGTGACAAGAAAAGCAGCTGGTGATGAAAGAGCTGCCGAAAGCATCACTCCCAATGTTCCCTGTAGTCAGTAGGCTGCCACATCAAAACACTATGGACGTGACTCTCCTTAGGTTTCTTTGTTTTGAACCATTTAATTGCTTCCTCAGTAGTCACATTTGTGACACATTTGATGACTTTGTGATGTTTCTGTAAAGTATCACATTACAACATTTCACAAATAGACACCCGCTGAGCTTGAAACACCTGACTATCTTTAATAATTAGTATTAATATTACTATTTTTACTCCTCCTCTGATGTGAATAGGAAAATTTGTGCAGTGGAGTGGGCAGATTTGTAAACTCATAGTTTAGAATATTTTTTAGCTTTTTTTTTTTTTTCAGCTTTTGTTGACTCTTCCTTAATAATCTATGAGACGACAGATTCAGACAACTTTATCAATCCCACCAGGGGCAATTGGTTTGTACAGCTTGCATATAGTATATACAATACACATACAATAGGAGCAGATAAAAGTAGAATAAATACATCAGAAAAGAGCAGAATAAATGGTCAACAAATACAATAAATAGATCAAATTAAACCAACTAAAAAAAGCGCCCAGATAAAAGATTACACAGAATTTAAGAGACGAATGGCTGAGGGGAAAAAAAATAAATTAAGAGACAACGACCAAAGTGTAACAGGGAACAATCATTGACAAGCACACGACCAGGAGAAGACAAAATGTTGGCTGCTACCAGGTGTATCTGGCTCCTTTGTGTTCAAGTAGTCAGTTCTCTGCAGATGTTATTAAGGAGTGTCTAATTAAAAATAACCTTCATCGTTCTTTTCCCTCTCATGCTCCGTTGCTCTTTGTTGCCCAGGGCGAGGCAGCGACTCGGAGGCTGACGCCCCCAGCAGGAAGCCAGATGTGCGGAAGGATGACATGTTGGCCAGACGGACTGCCAGCGGTGAATCGAGACACTCCATCCCGTTTAACCAGTTTCTTCCTAACCGGACCAATGTCAGCTCCTACATCCCGGCCCCTCGAAGAAAGACTCACACAGAGGAAGGGGAGCAGCGGAGGTAATGACCAACACATTACAAATCAGTCATTTCTAGTGGCAATGATGGTTTTATTTGTAAAGGAGTTTCCACAAAAAAAAAAAAAGAATATGGGCAAAAAAAACACAAATGTCCTCATACATGATCTTTCCTTGACATCACACACCCTTCCTCAGTCACCCCCAAGAGCCAGGCAAAAGAACTGGGCCACAACACAAAACTCCCAAGACTGTCACTTGGGCGCTTGAGAACAATGGGGAAAAAACAAAACAGGAAGAGGAAGTGGTCACCCAGGACGTGTTGGAGCAGAGGAGGTTGCAGAAGCTGGAGAAGGCAGGAATCAAAGTCCTTCCTGCTGCCGTTCGATACAGCAGGTCAGGGAGGACGGACATGAGGGCTGCTGCTGCCGTGGGTTTTGTTTGACTAACAAAAAGTTGTGATGATTTTTTGTTTCCGGCTTTACTGCATTTACACTGGTGCTGTGGTTTGGTCTCATCGGTCTTTCTACATGATGAGTGACGAATGTGGTTTGTGGAGAGACTGGTTTTTATTGCTGGCGTACTGGGAGAAAGACGGTTGATTTAGTCCATGTCAGTCGTTGTATGTTGTGATAGAGGTGTCGGTGGATGGAAATGGGATTGTCGGATTTTGTTTGAAATTCTTTTGTAAAGCACGCACATAATAGTATGGTCTGATGGAAGATGTGGACTAACCAGCAAGACTTGACGCATTCGACAGCATGTCAATCAAAACCTGCACGTTTGCGTTTGAGCACGTTGCTCAAAATACATCATGATGGACATTTAATCTCTGAAATGACACCATCCCGTCTCCAACCCCAGCCCTCCTGCAACGGAGGAAAAGGCGCCGCGGTCACCATCCCCGAACATCATCCTTCGCTGTGATAATGAATTTTTGAGCTCTCAGAAATCTGCTTGGGACTCCTGCTCTGACGGGGAAGAGGAGGCAGAGGTACGGAAAGTTCCCGATGTTCGCAAAGATGACCTGGCATCCAGACGGGCCCGACGAGGCCCTGTTGCTCCCAGGGTGCATCAGTTCGTCCCTCCTCCTTCGTGTAGCAGCAAAGACAGAGAGCGTTGGGAGGGCATCAGACGAGCCTCACAGCAAACGCTGCAGGAGAAGGAGAAGGAGAAGGAGATCAGGTTAGCCACGCGTGTGCTTTTTATTTCACTTAACTAACTCACTCCTCAATTTCTTTTTCATTTCCTTGCTCTTTCTTTCTTTCTTTGGGTTGTGTGGTCACGTGTGGTGTGTGTGTGCTCCACTTTGACGGGTAACGTGTGCCGTGCGATGTCGCTGTACTGGCTTTGTGATCGGACAGTGAAAAGGAAGCAGTGCCAGACATCATTACACGAAGAGACAACCCCTTCCTAAACTCTGCCCCTCGCCGCGAGGAAGAGGAGGATGAGGAAGAAGTGGGAGAAGAGGGGAAGGTTAAAGTGATGCCAAATAAGCAGAAGGACGACCTGGCTCGTAGGCGGGCCCAGAGTAGGCCCCTCCCACACAGGGACGGGCCAATGAGCTTTGTGTCTTCATCAATGAGCTGGGCAGATATGCAGAAGTGGGAGAGACTCAAGATGACTGAACCAAGGTGCCCATCACACACTCTCAGTTTCAGCACACATGCGGTTCACCACAATGCTGCTGTGGTTTGTGTGTGGTTTGTTAATGATGCTGTGTTTAGAATGAGTGTGTGTCTGGAAGTTCATTCGCTTTTAGTTTTGGTCCAGTCTTCAGCAGATCTTTGCAACCAAGTTAATCTGCACAGAAAACGTTGTTAATGTCACTACCCAAGGTTTTACTAGATATTATTGAAATCTTGAAATTTTTGAAAAAAGCGGCTTGAAGATGGAGTTGTTTAATGTCATATTTCAGCTGTTAACAAGTTGAATATTCATTAAACTACAAAATACTGGTTTAACTTGTGGCTGTTAGATTCAATCAGCCCAGTACCATTCTTGCAATAGTTTATTTGGAACTAATTCAGAAAAGATGTGAGAAGAAGTTAGGTAAAAAAAAATAGAAATACGAAAAAAAAAAACAATTAAAATAAAATATTCAGTGCTGTTGTACCAAACCTAAGTTAAGTGAAAAAAAAGACCAATAAAAAAACACTACGGTTGAATATATTATGGGCTGTATCGCACCAAAGAAAAACTAAATAATAGGAATATGTGAATATTTAAATATCTAGAGCCACAATCACAAAAAACAATTAGCTAAACGTGTAACTATATAACTACAGATTAAAAATCTGACATGCAACATTTGCCAGGCACAGCTAAGTAGCGACATAGAGTCTAGACTAGTGGTCTTCAATGTTTTTCAGGCCAAGGACCCCAAACTGATGAGAGATTAAGTAGGGACCTCATATGTGTTCTATATTAAACTTGGCCTGGTGCTATTTATAAATATACATCATCATTATGACTTTGCTTTCAATATTAAGCTATTCAAGTTCTAGAGTGACGCTCTGTGTGAAACAGCTCCTGTATCGCTGAATGAAATACAGACTGAAAGATAACGTCTTCTTCCTCCATTTATCTCTTTACTAAAATATGTTGGATTCATTTAATGTGTTTTTAAAGAAATATACATTTGTGGGGGAAAATTAAAAAATATATCAAAAATGTCTAATCAACCAAAAATTTTGTGACCCCCTGTTGAAGACCTATGCTCTGGGTCGTTACTTAGCCTGACCCAGAGGGGTTCATCACAAAACGCCTATGAAAAGATAGAATTCTGTTAATACACGTCAATATATTTCTAATAATATTCGTATGACAAACATTACGCTGTTAAGTGAGCTGTTTAGTGCTAAGCTAAGCTAACTGGACATTCAAATAGAGCGATTCTCCTCCACTAACAGTTAGTTACTTGATGTAAATGTTCTTTTTGTAAGGAGCTTTGCGTCTCTCTAGACTACGTCTCTCACTATCAATGTTGCTCCCCATGTTCTCTTTTGCTTGTTTATTCTCCCTGGTATTGTCCACCTCAGCCCTCTTCAGTCTTCTTTGACAGGCATTGAGACAGAGCGGGGAATTGGCCGGTGTGTGTGAGAGTCTGTGTGTGTGTGTGACCCAAAAAAAAAAAAAAAAGAGGCGACTGTTGGCTGTGAGCACTGCTTCGGCTTTGTCTTTCAGTCTGTGCTGATGTCATGAGATAGGATAAAGGCTTTTTTGTTTTTCCTTTTGGAACAGCAGTGAGTAGGAAAATGTGGCCACCTAGAGAAGATCAAATGTGTGTGTGTGTGCGTGCGCATACGTAACACAAAACACCATGCTTTGTCCCCATTTTGTCCACCATACTTCCTGCCTCATTCCAAATTTCCACCTCATCCTTCTTTTGTTTTCACAATCTGTCCTCTTGTCCGCCGTTGCTCATGATTTCTTTTCCACCCTGTTTCTTTTCCCCCCTGGTTGTTTGCTGACTGTTTTGGCTGTGTCGGTTTGTGACTGTGTGTGTTTTGTTTTTTTTTCGTTCGTGGGCCCTGTCTTCATTTGTGAGACTGTATCTACAGTGAGGCTAGCCCGGCCCCTGTGTGTCAGGATTGTCTGGAGAAAAATTATGGAGGTCCTTTCAGCGGATCAGCAAAGGCTGGACGAGGTCACAGCAAAGTTGTGACCTTTGGGGGCGTGACTGAGATTGAGAAGCCTATAGGCACACTCATGTCAAGTGAAGGGGAAGAGACGGAGTCGCTTAGACGACTCCTTTCCAAGGCAACCGTAGCCATGCCTACCATTCGCCTGGGCTCCCAGCTTTCAGAGCGGGAACGCAGGTATGGACGAGGCCAAGTACAAGACAACTCAGGCTGTAGTGTCTCAGATCCTAAGTTAGTGCCTGCGTTTGTGCTGAGGAGCAATAGCTGCTGCTCTGTTGCATTATTTGTTAAGTTATTTAACTGAGTTGCTTGTCAATGTCATTTAGAAAGTGATTTACATTTTGATTCAATTTAGTGCATTAGTTAGTTTGAATGCAGTTCCCTGCTTTGTCCTGATTTGCTTGTAGTTTCAGTAGGAAGTAGGACACAGACACACACATGCATGTACATACTGCTGCAAGATATATCTGCCAGGCAGCAGATACATCAGCCGATAGTCGCTTGTTGCAGATGTGTCAGTATTGGCATGTTTGTGTGAATAACAAGGAATTGCAGCAACACTGTTGCCCTGGTGTTTACATCATCTATTGAAATTATGCCAGTGTGCATTATTTATATAAAACTTTTTTTGCAACTCCCACCTCAAATATTGTTTTTTAAAAATCCAGGCCGCACTCGTGAGTAATAATAAACTAAACAGTTTCTTATTTTGTAGATATATTGTGTGTCTTTTCTAACACTTAGTTTTTATTTAATTTACAATTCTTCTTCTGTACTCCTGCTTCTCTGCATGTCCATGCCTGGATTTTACAGCTGTTGTTACAGTTTTCCGTCTTTGTTGCTTTGCTTTGAGCTATATAAAATACTCCTAACAGCCAGGTAGACGGAGCTGACCCTGATCAGACCGCCCCTACCTCTGCTGAGCTCCCACCCCGGACACCTGACGCCCCCCCGACTCCCGCTGAAATAGATGCTCGTTTGGCTCAGTATGAGCAGAGAGCAGCGGAGGAGGAGGAGGATGACGATGAGGAAGAAGAGAGAATCCCGGATCTTCAGAAAGATGATATGATGGCAAGGAGGACGGGGGTTTTCCATAAACAAATCTCTGCACCGGGGATTTACAACCGTTTCCTGCCTCTGCCCGGCTCCAAGCGCTGCATCCAAGGGGAGGTCACGACAGATGCTGCTCCGCGGAACAAAAAGGAAGTGCAGTCAGACAGGAGCAAGAAACTCAATGTCAGGTGGGCTGAGATTTGGTTTGGAGGGTGCAGGGGGCACTAACAGGCTCGGTGTGCTTTGCATCTTCAGAGAGATTCTCCAGCTCAATGTTTAGTTATTTAAATTGTAGGACTTTCTGTCACAGAGCGGAGGATCAGCAGCCTAAAATTCCCATGGAAACGCCTCAACAGCAGCTTGAGACAACGGTGGTCAGAGCAACGTCTCGCAACGAACGTGAATACGATAATGATGAGGATGAGTATGATGAAAATGAGCCGGTGCCTGACCCGGAGAAGGATGACATGATGGCTCGACGAACCAGGTTGTTCAACAAAGCAAGTGCACCAAGAACAAATCAGGGTTTCAATCAGTTCCTGCCTTTACCTGGATCTGTCAAATACACAGTCAGTCCAGTGTCTGCAATGAAGCCGCTTCACAGCAGACCTAAAGTCACAGAGAAGGTGGAGAGTGAAAGGTATTTACTGTGTTTGAGTGAAAAAGAGATTGCGGTGTTGGCCAACGACTGAAACTAATCAAGATCTTATCTAACAAGGCTTGAAGTACTAACATCAGCAGGTTTCTGTGGTGATTTAGAGTCGATCCTGACTTGACTGTGTCATCGTTTTTGGTCGGATCCCAGCAGCAGCATGTGTGAACACTTGCAGCTGGATGCCTGATGTGGCAGATTTGCTGTTGTGGTCAGATTCCTGCAGTTCTGTTTCTCACGTGACTTGACTCGGTTTGTGCTCGTTTGGACTAATCTTTGGCTTTGTTTGGCATGACTTCCGTGGTTCGATATAACTGTCATTTGTGATTTGTTGAGTGTAAATCAGATCTCAGTAGCATATGTTCCTACATTACTGCTGTTCTGCTCTCAAGTAAGTGTTTTCTCAAAGGGCTGATTTACTCGTTTTACTTAAAAGGTTACCGAAAATCAGGTTTGTTTAATGTTTCATGGTTAATTTAGTATAATCCTGTTTAACCCTAGTCGTATAAATATTCTCATCATAGATCTCACACTTGAATTTCACGCTTTTCCATGTGCTGTGGTGTGAATAGAGGCATCTAGGTTACACAACACACCACCAGCTGAACACTGTCTCTACATTTCTTCCTGAGAACATTATTAGAAAACTATCTTACGGTGATTTCAAGTTTGCACAAGAAAATGGAGCGTGATAATTGGATAAAGCAAGTGTGTGTGAAAGGGTTTATCTCTCTGGTTGTCACTGTGCAGAAAGACACAGTTGATTATGGACACAGCTGGGTATTTCACTTCCTAGGAGACATATCCGTCCCTCAGGAGTTAGCATGTTTAATTTCTGCTCGGCAGTGGACGAGTGGACAACAAATTAATGATGATGGCCAATAATCAATCACAGTTGTTCCTGCAATTACTTTAGCATGTAACCAGATAGGGTTTGCACTATTTATTCAGTTCATTAAGTAATTACTATCTACATTAACAACATTTTAGTGGCCACAGGCAACAATCTGTTAACCTCCATTGTAATGAGCTGGAGGATGACATTTCAGAGACATTCATTCACACTCATCTGTTACAAACCAAAACCATGTGCATAATAAGATACCATGAGAAGGAGGACGTAGTTTTAACCTTATGGTGAGATGACTGTTTCAGCCCTTTCTGGCCACGTCAGAGCAGATCAGCAGTCGTCAACCGTGAAACAGTTTTGATTTGACCTTTTAAGCGTATTTTCTGTTAATCTTGCCCCATTGTTACTGGATCGATGTTTCAGCAACATTGTTACCGTGGCTGCAGAAGCTCATGTCCCGACCTCCAAAGCCCCAACCGGCCCCTCCCGTGCAGGGCTGAGAGAGAAGCTGCCCACGGAGGAGAAGCACCAAATGGGGGAGATGCTGACCCCTAATGCTACCGTCACACTGGTGGCTGAACCTCCATCTTCTCCTCCACTCATTCCTCCACCCGTTGCTGCTGCTGCTGTTGCTGCTGCCCAGACCTGTAGAGTGGAGGTAGAGCTGGAAAAAAAGAGGGTTGAGGAAAGAGTTGAGGTAGAGGAGAAAAAGACAGAAATCAATGAGAAACAAGAGAAACCCTTCTGGCTGGAGGACGATGAGCTACCTCCAATGATGTGAGATGCCCAATGAACTCCTTTCTCGTGTGTCTTCATCCCATCCTAAGATTTAATGACAATGACTCTATTATGTTATTATGTTATTAACTGTGTAGTCTCCTGCATCACACACACCCCCTCCCACAATCCCTCCTCTCATTCGCTCACCTCTGTTGTTGTTTTAGGATGAGCCGACGAGTTGCTTTTATGTCTGAGGACACAGAGTAAGTCTCTAAGGGTTGATCTGAATGAGCGCCTGCATGAAAAACATATCCTGTGCACAACAGAACACACAAATGGTCAAAGACCCAGCAATGTAGACCTGGCTTGAATTAATGTGTTGGTGAAAATAAGTGAGCTATGTTTGTTCTGTGCCCGTTTATTTCTTTTGTGATTCGTTTTTAGCTTCAGAGACATTTTGTTTTGAACAGTATAGAGATGTGGAACAAGACATACACAACTAATACAAATCCACTATAAAAAGAAAGGATAACTTGTTGTGTATGCCTTCCAGCATGTGTTTATCTCATAGCAGATAATCTTTATGTCCTCTGTTCATGTTTTTTTGTCCATGATTTTCTATCATGTAGCGTGTAGTAGTTTTTCAATCACAGTTTGCATGTTTTTATGTTGAAGTATTGATTGTAATTAATTAGTTTTTTCACACAAAGACAAGTTGAGGAAAGTAACTATTTATGGTGTTGCAGTAATGTATACATGTGTTTCATGTTTTTCTAGAAGTGTGAGTCTGGGTGATATGAACAACGAGGATGAAGTGGGGCACTTACCATCGCTGAGCCAATCACGACACGAACGCATGCACGAGCAGTTCAACAACTTTCAGGAAGAAGAGGATCACTGGCAAAGCGTAAGGAACTATTAAAATAGAGTGAGGTCCGATTGTTGTAACAATAGGAATTAACGTTGTGTGTACCTGTGACAGGACCTGGTTCGCTGGAAGAACCGCCGCCGCAGTGCGTCACAGGATCTAATAAAGAAAGAGGAAGAGAGGAAGAGGATGGAGAAAAGGATGAAGGATGAGGGAGGTGAAGGAAACAAGAGGAAAAGCATCAAGACGTACAAAGAGATCGTGGAGGAGAAGTAAGAATGATACTGAGGCCATTTTTTATCTTTTTTTTTATGATCTCTGACAGAACATCATGACGACAAACACAAAATGATTTGTGTCTCTTCTTTTCAAGGGAGCGCAGAGAAGCAGAGCTGTGTATAGCCTACAGAAACGCAGCGACTCCAGAGGAGGCAGCCTTGGTTTTACAGCGTTACGCTCTACGCTTCACCATCAGTGATGCCACACTGGACAGCCTCAAACTGCCCAGATCCACCGCGAAACCCAAACAGGACCTAAACCAGGTGGACCAGGAACACGAGCTGACATCACCCGATGAAAAGGAACACAACGAAACTTCACCTGACGAAAAGGAACACAAACCAACATCACCTGTTGAAGAAGAACACAAACCAGCATCATCTATTGAAGAGGAACACAAACCAACATCACCTGTAGAAGAGGAACACAAACCAACATCACCTGTAGAAGAAGAACACAAACCAACATCACCTGTAGAAGAGGAACACAAACCAACATCACCTATTGACAAGGAACACAAACCAACATCACCTGTTGACAAGGAACACAAACCAACATCACCTGTTGACAAGGAACACAAATCAGCATCACCTGTAGAAGAGGAACACAAACCAACATTACCTATTGATAACCATGAGATGTCTGACTATCTGCACAAACCAGAATCAACTGTTTCTGAAGAGAAGCACACAAAACCTGAAGACACGGATACAAGCTTAACTGATAAACAAAAGAACTCAGCTGCCGTCTCCACCAGCCCACCACCACCACCAGAGAGTCCACCGTCCTCCATCACAGACTCACAAAACGTGTCACCACAGCCACTACATCTGAGCGAGGCACAGACCCAGCTGACAGAGTCTGTAACGACACAGAGCATCACTCAAATACAAGTGGTTACAGGAGATGCACAGCTTCAGACCCAACACGCCTCACCTCTACCCACAAAGCCTGCACGCACACTCCCCCCGGCTCCACCTGTGTCCCCCAGACCTGTCCCCCTGCTGGTGGCCAAACCCTACTGTCAGCCCAGGAGCACGATGTCTGGACACAAACCAGTCAGGGTGAGGACTCCTTTCAGTGTGCAACACACAGCCAGCATCATCTGATAGCTATAGGAAGTTTTACCCATTTTATTTCTTTCCCTCCCTCAAGATAAGTCATCAAAACCTTTGTTAGTTCTCTGTGTTGAAAAGGGACAATGTCTCAGCTTTCATCAAAAAAGGGAAATGCATCTTAAGGCATTTGTTGAAAAACACAGTGGAGAGGTGTTTTTACCTCAGTAGAAACTAATCCTTTAAATATCCACTGAGCTAGACAGGGCTGTGTGTTTATCATATCTAAAAACTGTAGTAGACACATAACGATCTCATCCATCCACTTTCAGTAAGAAGCTTTACAGTTTTCACACAGAGACCACATTATGACTCTAATCCTACCCTATATTTGTTTTAAGCTAATATAAATGTGTACTGATTGATTTCTAACTACTATACATCGAGAACATTATGGAGTTTATTAACATGCACTTCTAATAAATGCAACAATTTTAAGCATGAAGAAAACTGTAACGTCTATTTCTGTCCCACTCAGATGGACGGGCTGGTGCGAGTGAACGGAGAAGCGGTGGAGGATTTAACTGTTTCCACTCCGCCTCCCTCCCATCGGGACTCCCCGCTGGAGGTCAAAGCTGTTTCCTCCAAACAGACGGAGGAAGATGTTCAACCTGTGGAGGCTGCGAAATCTCCAGAGACAGCGGAGCAGCTGCCGCCTCCGCAGAAAGAGAAACCGGCCGCGTCTTCAGGCTCTGCCATCAGCTCCCTGATCGGAGGACGGAACTGTATCATCACAACAACTATCGTGACAGAGCTCACGCAGACACACATAGAGCCGCTTCACCCAGAAAGCCAAAGCAACGGACAGGTAATATATGCAAGGGACTTGTTACAGAACAAGACCTTGTATCCTTCTCACCGACCAGGCATAACATTATGACCACCTTAATAATATTGTGTAGGTCTCCTCTTGTACCTCAAAACAGTTGTGACTCATCAGAGAATGGACATGGGTCTTCTGAGAGTGTCCTGTGGTGTCCTGGTAACACAATGTTATTAGTGGGGGGCCTTTGGGTCCTATGGGTTGAGGGGAGGGGCCTCTGTGGATCATCCCACAGATACTTGATCAGTTTGGGACGTAGTGAATTTGTAGGCCAGGTCATGTTTTTTTTTCCTGTTTTTGTGTGTGTACCTGCATCAGGCTGCATCCTGCTGTGGATGGCTGCTGCCATTAAGGAGTGTCATTGCTATGGGGTGGGGGTGTCTGGTCTGGTGTAGGTGTGTGTTACATGTCTAAGTAACATCAACACGAATGTCAGGTCCAAAAGTTTCCCAGCAGAACACTGAATTGTCTCAAGATGGTTTAAATATTATCCACTTCTCCTGTCAGTGGTCATAATGTAGTGGCTGAGCGCTGTATATCTCTATAGTCAAGAAAAGTCACTTGAAAGCAGTAGTTGGAGAGAAAAAATAGATACTGGTGCCATCATATATGTACTGTTTGGAAAGGTGTGTTAACGCTGCACGTTGAACTACAGAAGAAAATATGTCTTGTTTTTATAAATTGTCTGTCTGGGTTTTTTCTGAAAAGCATCAACATTAGAGTCTGCTTAGAGTCGGCTTACTCTCTTAGCTGTGTAAGCAGGAAATTAAATCCAGGAGAGAAACCAAATGGTATTGTTAATAATTTCTTGAATTTGGAGAATGCAGGTCACCGTCCGACTCTGCCACTCAGACTGGGGAGAGTTTCAAACAAAAATTATTTGTTTATCTAGTTTATCACACAATTTTTTGCTTTAATTTAATGCGAGCACTTCTTAAAACAAATGTTGCAGTTTGTTTTCTTTAAACATGACAGTTAAAATGCTAGAGTCAGTTATATGTGTCTGTCCATCAGCTCCATGTTGGCCACAGTGTAGAGCCAGAAACTTTTCCAGTACCTCCCCTGTGACGGGTCTCCTATGTAAAACACGTTTCAGATTTCTACAAGTTAATTTTACTAAAAATTTACATGAGGGATGTGACTGGCTGGAGCGCACAAAGAAAGACAAAAGTCTTTCTGTCAGAACTGTCTGCAGGTATTTCAGCTGCTAAACTGGCTCAAAAACATCATAGAAGTAGATGTCGTAGGACAGGTTTACAGGTTTATTTTCTGACCAACTAACCCTTGTTAAATGTTTAACCGTCAGGTTGCGACCAGTAATTTGTATGAGAGACCAGCGGAGGAAAACAATGCCCAGCCAACTGCACCTCCCAGCAGCATGCAGGATTATTCTCCCACTGTCACAGGTAAGTCTGCTTTCCTCTCAGCCTATTATTACAGCATCATTTCTCCTGCAGATATTCTGTATTCAGTTGTGATTATTTTCTGTGTGTCCGGTTCCACAGAAGGACTCGAGGAGAGCAGTGTGACTGTGAGTATCCCTGAGCAGCTCCAGCTCGTTCTTTCTGTTCCTCCTTCATTCTTATATTTGATCCTGTCCTGACCCTTCGTCTCCGCTGTAGTGGCTGTAGTCAGACTTGTCCTCTCACCTTTCCTCTCTTTCTGGTCCGTATATATGTTTGTGTGTGTGTGTGTTTGTGTGTGTGTGTGTGACTGTTGGTTTGGGTCTGGGTAGATTGAGACCCCCATGTTGAACTTGGCTAAACGTGTTAATCACTGGGTCTGGGACCCCAATGAGGAGCGTAAGCGCTTGGAAAGGTGGCAACAGGAGCAGGAGCGCCTCCTACAGGTACTGTAGTGTAACGGTGTGGACGTGCATGGCTCCAAGAATGCAAAGAAGAAAACAGACACTGTACTGGATGTGTGTCATGGCTGTGTTTTGCAGTTTTTATCTGTTTTGTTAACATGAACATTGTTTCCCTTCAGGAGCAGTACCAGAGAGAACAAGAGAAGCTGAAGAAGGAATGGGAGAAAGCACAGCTAGAGGTGCAAGAGGAGGAGAGGAAACACAATGAAGAGGTACAAACACCCAGACACACACAAATAAAACACAGTCTCCTGGTTGCATGTCTTTATGTTTTTGTCTCTGTTTGATTTGTCTGCACTTCTTCCAGGAGAGACGGATTCTAGAGGAGACTGTCGCACCCCTTAACCCCACCGGTTTGGTGACCCAGCCGTCAGAACAGACAGTGAGGACTTCCTCGGCTCCAGAAAGCAACAGCGCAGACAGTCCCCTGCAGCACAACGGCCAAAGAATCTCCATGGGGAACGAGGATCAGCACGCATCAAAGCTGCATTTTTTCCAAGGTGAGCATGAAGCAGACACACTCATTCACAGGGATGGGTGTCGATACTCGGTACCATAATGGCACCGGTGCTGACGCAAACAATAGTAACCAGACCAAAAAATCAACTCAGATTTCAGTGCTTCATTTTGGCGCCGCTGAATTTTTTATTACCGCCCCCTTAGCTCTTTTTTTTTCCCTCCAAGAACTTTATTGAAAATTTGTGTAAATGTGTGTAACTGCAAATAACAAAAGCAAACAAACAAACAAAACACCAACAAAAGTCATTCCAGTTCACTTTGGCAATAACATGGGTTGGTCATCAACAGCAGCTGGCTGCTACATGTGACGTCATGTCAGTTTTTCACCTGCATGAATAGAAGTGAACCTTCAAAATGCTGAATGTGAAAAAGGATTGACACAACACCTGACAACACATAGCATTTTTGTAGCAGAGAAAAGTACAGTCTTTGATGGCCTGCAAGCGAGACCCCACGCCAGTGGAGTTTGCAGTTTTGTTATGATAATTACATGTTCACAATTGTATTTCATATTGGCTTATTTATTTGTATTTATATTATTTAAATGAATATTCTTTTCAACTTTTATGTCACAGCACTTTGTATATTTTCCATTATTTAAGCACCAGCACCTCTTGGCCCTACTCATTCATAAGCATCACATATCCAAATTTGTATGTGTACAGCTCACTCGTCCTTAATTCAACCATGTGTTTCCTCAGAGTTTATGAGAGTTTGTTTTTTATTATGTTTGTAGATTCTTCACCTGATAGTGAAACTTCTAAGAAGGAACTGTGGAAAACATCCTCTCTGGACCGCAACCCTCAGTTGAACCAGGCACAGATTGTTAAAAGGTACATTATGCTGCTTAGTATGTGGTTTGTATGTGCGTCAGTGGATTCCAGCTCATACCATTCATTTGGATCATCTTAAAAGATATAAACACATATTTAGACATGAAGCAAACGTCAAGAAATGTGTCGAAAATATGAAAGGGAACCAGGCAAAGGCACAAACATATATATCAGATGGAAATGCTCACTTATTAAGAAGCTTTGAAAGAGACATTTCTTGCGTATATACACCTGAATTTACACAAATGTTCTAAAATGTAACTTTTGGATTTGAATATATTTATTTATTTCTTATGTACCTCAGATCTGGATCACACGATGGTGTCACAACTAAACAGCAGTGCACTCCTTCAACACAGCAGCCTCCTTCACCCAGCAGGTAACACACACAGTACGCCCGAACTAATGTCTGAAAGAATATCAGCAATCAGTGGAGCAAGGATGCATCAATGTGGGAGAGAGCAGCTTGTGTTTGATGAACAGTTTTTCTCCTGCTGTCTCTGTCTGTGTAGGTGTGTTAGTGGAAAGCGTCTTTGTTCGGGTTGTTCTCAGCCTCTGGGAAAAGGAGCTGCTATGATCATCGATACGCTGGGACTGTTTTTCCACATGCAGTGTTTCAAGGTGTTGTTTTATTCTAGTACACACACACATGCACACCATTGAGGAAAAGTGACTCTTGGGATGTGCAAATTCTACTAAAGCCTGTACACATTATACTTGCCACCGGGCAGGGGACATGAAAATGATAGATGATACACAATAAAATATATAAATGTATTAACACTGATGAAAACACAAACCTTTGCATGTAGAATATTTGCTGTGTTTCTCTCCTCAGTGTGGAGTGTGTAAAGGGCAGCTGGGCGACGCCACTGCAGGGACTGACGTAAGGATTCGTAATGGACTGCTCAGCTGTCACGAGTGCTATATCGCATCTCGGGGTGAGAACACATATGCCTACACACTCTCAAAGAAACACACAGGCTTTGATTTATTGTCTCATATCTATATATGTCTTGCTGAAAAGCCAGCTGCCCTCCAGGGACAAATAAATTGAAAGCAAGTAAGTTGAAAGCCTGGTGAATTCCTTATAGGCAAATTCAGACGCTTGGCAATTATATTTGTTTTTGTTTTACAAGAAATTGTACCAATAATGAAAACCAAGTGGTTGTTAATTCTTATTGAAATATGAATCTGGATCTAGGCCAGCATGCCTATGTGCTGCTTCTACACAGACACTAGCTTCATTTACAGCTCGGTGTGGCTCGTCCTGACATGACTGACGTGTCTGGTTGTTGATCCCTCAGAGCAACTGAAGCACTTGAACAGATAAATTCATGCTGTGGAAGAATCTCTATAAGAACCTTTTGTCACCACATAAGTAAAACTGATATATCTTCCAGGGCGTGGGGGATTTAATTAAGTCATACTGTCACCTCTGGTGTCTGATAATATGTGTATCTGCTGATTCACATATTTTGTCTTGCGTAGGTTGTGTGAAAAAAACATGATATGTTCCTGTATATTTTTATCTAAATATTTTTAATCTGCCTTTTGCAGGATATTAATAAGAATATGTGCTGTACAGTCATTTAAGAGGAATGAAAGTCAACATAGTAACAAAGTCCATTCATGTGTTCTTTATAGGGATATTTTACCAGTCAGTGTTTTACTTCACATTAAAAGTGGCATCATACTGTGTGAAGACTGACGTAAAGTGGAAAGTGTATTTGATGCAAAACAATGGATGTTTACAGGGCAACTGTGTCTCCTGGGTGTTTGTTTATGATAAAAACAAAATGTGGAAAGGACTTTCACATATTTATTAGCACTGTAATCGAGAACCTAATCCTGACTTTGGTTTTATTCTTCCCCATCTCTTTTCTGAATGTGTCCATCTCTGGTGTGATTAGATCAGAATGGAGTGATTGAGCTAGAATTTGATGTAGAATCTGTGATATAAAGACCTGCCTTTATCTGCGTAGAAGTTTTCTTCATAAAAGAAAAAAACACCTGCTGGTTTAAAGTCTGTTACTAAAACCTTTCCTCTTCTGAGGTTTATATTGACCTCAGCCCTGACCTTAACCCTTCTCTAATCTAAACCTAGTTTCATACATCGATTAACTTAACAACGCTAAGACGCTGCCTCTCGTTGCAGGCCGGGGTCAGCCCACCACACTATGACGACCTTTGGAACGGGAACTGGAACTTTCGCCTGGACAGAGAACCATTCTAGAACCTTGAGTCACAGACGGGATGTAATCCTCACAGCCTGGATTTAGTTTTTGTTCTTTTTTTTTTTTTTTCCTTTCTGAAACGCTCAAACAGAGAACCTGCACTGACGACCAGTGGAGTAAATGACACAACAACAACAACATGCACATACACTACTATTGATGTGCTTCTTAACTGTACGCAGGTATACACTTCTTTATGATATGTGTAGCATGGATGTAATCAAGATATCAATATGCTAAAGCCTTTGCACAACCAACACATAGATAAGGATCTCTTCTGTCACAAGCTAAACATGTTTCTGTCTTTAACACACACAGTGGTACCTGGATCTTGACTCATTAACTCCTGCTTCTGCACTGATCATGTGACTCCACTCTCTGAGTGTGATGCAAAGTGGTTTGGGTTGGATAACTTGAAGTATCTTGACCATTAGAATGCCTTACTCATAGCTTCTCATTCATTTGGGTTTTGCGTTTACAGTTTTGCATGAAAAACAAACATATATAAGTTATTGTGAGTATTGCTCAGATGGATAGTGAGTTGATGTTTACCCATCCTCTCGTATGTTGTATCTCATCCATTTGAATTTTAGAAATCTGCCTAACGTACCACGAGCTTTTTTTCTTTATAACTAATTTTACATGAATGAGAATGCATGTTATTAAATAATAATACTTGTTCTTTGGATTTTAAACATTTTCCCTTTAGGATGTTTTAGCCATTGTTTCTTCTGATAGACTGCATCTGAATCAGTGCCTTATGTAATGAATGCGAGGGCGAGAGTGTACTGGATGTGCAGGAGTATTTCACACTCACACTGACCTCGGGGTCTAGGCACATTGTGTTTGTGTGTGCGTATGTGTGTAAGTATGAATGTAATGTATGATTCAACTTGAAGCACAGTTCCATACCAGCAAAAAAAGAATAAAACAAAAAAAAAACCTAACCTTCTTTATCACCTGCTGTCCATTTCCAATTAACTAAACCAATGATAAAACGTTATTTGCTGCTTCCCTGTTAATTAGTCCTGCATCTAATAACAGTTCATAATGTCCTAAAATCTCTCCTCGTTTGCCTCTATCACAAGCGTTGCCTCCCCAGAGTATGATCTGAACTCCTCTCTCCTCTGTCTGAACACCAGACAGCAGCTTCGTCGCTCAGAGGAACAGAGCTCAGTTCATTGTCTTTTATAGCAACTGTATGTTTATCAATAAAATATTTTAAATGGGATGTTATCTGTGTTTTCATTTGCCTACATAAAGTTAGCGCTTTGCTTTATTTATATATCCATACAGACAAATTATTTTTACCACATTTATAAATGTTTGTTTACCTCTTTCTTCACTTGGACTTTAGGTCACTCTGAGGTTAAGGGGGAGCTTTTCCCTGGTCTTCTTAGCTCGGGCTGGGCCACTGATCTGGATCTCTAAGGCACACTGAAACCAATCTGTACTAATCTTCTTTTCTTTTTACACACCACCAAATAAAATAAAGAGAAAAAATATTTCATGTTTGATGGATGTTTACAATATTCAGTGACGCTATCATTTCAGTCAGTGGACAAGCTGCAAAAATACAGTGACATCCTTTCCTTTATTTCATCTTCACTAGATAAATATGTTTAATTTCTGTCATTGGAAACTACCCAGAAAACAGATGCAATGAAAAAGACCATTAATTCAGTTCAGGATTTGGAAGTCAGAAGATGAAATAAAAAGTAGTTATAAGCTTTCATTAATGTAAACATGCATTCTTGCCATTCACAGTATAGTGTCTGAGCTTGGTTTTACAGCTTCTATAGCACAGAAATTATTTTAAAGAATGTTTTTCACGGAATATTTTGTTATGTTGGGATTTTAAAAAACTAATAAGAGTGAATGTCCTGCAGCTCGCGGGTGTAATTCATGGACGTGAGAAGCAAACGTCCCACAACCGGAACCATTGAGCTAGGAACCAAGTTTCAACAGACGACGGAACCAGGACAAGAGTGAACCGGAAGTTTACCTTTATTTGCCCGCCCGCTTCTGTGTCGCATAGAATGTACGCTGATGGTTGTTGTTGATTACTTTGCTCTCTTAAAAACGCCAAACGTCGAGACGAATGGGCTCAAAGGGACCCTGGCTCTATGCAGTATGTACCCGTTGTTTGACGTTAACTGGTTGCCATGACAATGCGTCGCTTGTTCCGTGCAGTGGTTTAAACTCTGTGGCAGTTAGACTGGGAGCTACAAACATAGCACATACTATATACATGTGTGCACATACAGAGGATTAGATTAGAGTTGAATAAATTACCAGAGTTTTGTCTTTAAAATTAGCATACACTCAAAACTGAACTTCCTGGTGTCTTAGCAGTTCCTTGTTTTTAGTCCAGGTGATAAACTATGGAACTTGAGTTTCACTTTCCCTCGCAGATACCAGCATTAATGTACCTCAAGCTAAAAAGCGCACAGGCTGCTTTTGTTCGTTTTGAGTGCATAAATCAACCATGGTGTCAGAAAGACAAATTAGTAACAGCTAAATTAAATACTAAACACAGAGGTCCAGCTACACCAGAAGTAGAAAAACAAGATAAATAATGAGTCAAAGATCAATGAGGGCTAAATGCTGGCTGCCCTTTGCCCGTGACTTTAAGATAATAATCTGTTGAGATCATTGTATCATAACTTTACAAGCATTATCATTACATCCCATTTACACAGATTAGTCTAGGGTGAAGTATAAAGTAAGACAACTTTCCTTCTAGATTCATTTGTGATTTATTTGTATTCTCTCCTTAATGTGTTTATCGTAGCAGGCAGGCCCCTCAGTCGACATGACACGAAGCACGGAGGAGGACTCGGTGGACGGTCCGCTGATCTCTGCTGACGCCCTGCAGTCTGCCATCAGGAGAGAGTTTCAGACGCTACCGACGCCCTGCCACGCCGTCCTGCTGTCTCTGCTGCACGTATGACATGAACTTGTTTACACACATTGTGTTAATGAGGTTATTCTTTAAGTAAAAAGAAACAGCTGACAGAAAAATAAAAAAAGATTATTCTTTCATGTTTTAGTTTGATGTCATGGTTGATGGCTTGTTATTAATACGTTTTGTGATATATTGTCGTCATATAACTTGGTCTGAGTGACTTTTCGGTCAAAATTATACAATATATCATTATATAAATTTTTCTGCTTTATATAATTGTAAACTGATTGTGAACTTTGCTTTTGGACCCTAAGTGCTTTTAAAAGTATCATGACTTATCATACGATGTGTCAGTCTGTGCTAAAGATACCAGGGACGTCTCACTTCCTCTATTTCTCTTCTCCTTTAAGGTTTTGTATGTGGTGTTGTCGATATGTGTGGCAGTGCTGTGCATACTGGAATCTGACCAAGAGGAGATGTGTAAGAGCTTTTTGGGTAACGTAAAAGGCGACAGTGTCATTGTGTTCGCGAAGGTGTGCCTGTGGGCGCTGGTGCTGCTGTTCACCGCCTACGTGCAGCACCACCACAACCGGGCCCGGAGCAGAGGCTACCTGAGATTCTACAGAGAGATGCAGCCACTGAAACACCTGCCGCTTGTCACGCACTCTTCAGGTATGACATGCTCCCTGTGTGCTAGAGAAATGTTTTCGCGGCTTATGCACCTGTCGGTTTTCTCCACAGGGTGGCAGTAAAGCTAAAGCTTAAACGCCCGTGTGTGTTTCTGTGTGTGAACAGGAAACGTCCTCCTGTTGCTTCTTCTTGCTGCAAGACTAGCACAAAGTGTACACATCTACATGCTGCTCAGTATTCTGGGGTGTGAGCTGTTGGTGGCGGTGCCGAGCCTGTTGTATTACGCAGGTAAACCGATTCCCGTTTTCATTTTAATGTTCAGTATGTGAATGTGAGTGTTGACTCTTGTCTGAGGCTCCAGAACTATGTGCGGATCAGTTGCATTATTATATTGTTTTTAGTGTGAGCCCATAAACACAGGCTTCCCCCTCTCTATAAACAGCACTAAAGTAAACTGTCCACCACCAAACCTCAGCGTACTGTTGCCACACCTGCTGTTAATAGCGTCCATGCATCCGGTTCCTCCTTTTACTCCCCTTTCTCCAAGAGACGCTCAGGCTCCGACTGAACCGCAAGTGCAAATTTTAACATTCAGAAAGAAACTGTTTTGATACATACAGTCCAGTGTGCTGTGTGTAATTAATCTGGAAATGCAGTAGTATGGGAAAAAAAAGAATGATAATAAGAGAAAAATAGAAAACAGCAGCAGTATGAACGCACAAGCAGCTCAATAGGTGGTACAGTAAATTAGGTTTGGTTAAATTCAAGTGTACAGGTGTGGAGTAAATGAAATACAGTTAGCATCTAACCAGAAAGGCTAAGACGGTATTATTTACTCAAAGTGCCAGTGAAGGTGACAGTAGCACTAGAGCTGCAAGCTGAAAAGCACGTACAGTCATAGTATGAACTGAATGTACAGGACTGACTGTACATTCAGTTTTTGGGGTATTTGCATTTCCTGCATGTACAGTCCATACAGTCAGAGATTTAGTGCTGCACAGAGACATTTGCAGAGGGATCTGCATGTAGGCCGTCGCTGACTTGGGAAGATGCCGACCCTGACTGAAACCACACTCTGACCTAAGCCGTTATGTCGACCCCAGTTGTGTCAGGCGTACTACAGGCAGGGATGCAGATTCCCACGCCTCCGTGCAGGTTATGGGTTATGACGCCACAAGATTTTCCCACACAGGCGAAACTTCCTTGAGTCGAGCGTATTCTTATTCCAGCGTTATTGCAGGTGGATGGCAGCAATAATATCATCTCTCTCATTTGCAGAGACACACCCTGTAGATTACATTACACACAAAACACACACTACCCCCACTCTCTATCTGACACCATTAGCATCACAAAACCTGCCCTGCCCTTTTCAGACTCGACAGCATGACAATCATCCATTCAGCTCTCTGTCCTCCCTCCCTCCCTCTGTCTCCCTCTCTCTCTGCTGATCTGCTGATTCTTTGCATCTGATACCAACACCGTGCAAACTTTGGTGGATGATACCCGTGCCTATCTACGTATCCATTGTCTGATTTTCCATTCTGCGCCTCAGAGCTCGAGAACGAATTGGTTTAACTGCACACGGTGTTGTGCATTGACTGAGCAGCTTTGTTGGAAATGACCTGAAGTAACAAATCATCATTTGGAGGGTTGCTCCTTTCTATTAATGCTGCTTGTAGCATAAATCACTCTGTAGCCCTTTGCTTCATTTAAGGTCATAGAGTTCGGGACGATGAGGATAAAACGCGGATTTATTTTGCGTTGATTATTTGAATGGTGCAACAAAGTGTAATGCGCAGAAAAAGTGTGATTTACTACCAGTGCCGCTGGAGTCTTTACCTCTCTACAGTTTCTTTCTCTCTTCCATGCACCTTGGCAGCAGGTGAAGTCACACCAGAATTATTATTTTTTGAAGAAGCGTAAAAAAAGATACTAAACACCACCTGGTGGAGACATTTTATATTTTCTTCAACTCTCTCTACAAGCTCTAAATCACACAGGCGACATCTCACATGATTAGGATTAGCGTGACTAGGATCGGTTTGTTCTTACAGAGCAGACCCCGACTCAGATTTATCTCGAGAATTAATCTGTACTCTACAGGTTTTATCTTTCGTTAGGCCTGAAATAACTTTAAAGATTTAGTTTCGCCCAACACTAAACACGGTCTAATTAGCTGCTCTTCTCTTTTTGCTGGAGCAAGACTCCTATGAAGACCCATTATGTGTTATTACAATTGTTTTCATTTGTCTGTTTAGAGATGTGCCTCCACACATGGCTGCACAATTATATTAATAACACTTACAGCTATAATCTAGTTGATTGAATGTTATATGATTTGTCCTCCTCATGAATGCAGCAGTGAACATGCTTTTTTACTTTGTAGGATCCTTCAATTCTCATAACATTAGTTACTGAGTGTTACATACGCCCATTGCCTAGTGTAAATATGTGTGTATGTGTGTGTGTGCAAATAAAGGTTTTTTGGAAATATAAAGTTAGTTCTTCGACACTTTGCTCAGAATCAAAAAGAGACACGTGCAAGGACTTATTCATAGTTTCTTAATGGAAAACTGAAATTTACTGATGACGATTTTTTGTCTAAAAAAAAGTAATTCAAGACACATTTTAGATTTCATCGAATAGAGATCAAATGTGTTCGAGGAATTCAAGGGCAGATAATTGACAATTGAGAATAAGCCCTTGTCATTAAGTAGTGAATACATTTAGGGGCTTTTTTATGCTTTTATTGGACACGGGAAATGGGTTTGAAAAATTCGACAAATGTCTGTGATTGCGCTCTAAGGCAGTTCATGGTCTCTCGTGGCATCTTACCTCCGGAAGAAACATTCGCCAGAACTTTTTTTTTTTTTTTTAATTTAGTCAAAATGAAATGCGCCACGTTTTACCACGGCGATCGCACAGTGTTTGTCACGTCAGGCTTCCTGTCAGCGTGTAAAGGAAAACTGCTGTTAAAAAAATGCCGAGTCAGAGGATATTGAAAGAGAGGAATCTGTATTGAAAGGAAATCCATATTAAAGCTGTGTTTGGCAGCTGAAGGGTACAGATTTTAGGTGGAGATACCAAGAGAGCCAAGTGGAGAAGATAAGAGGCATTAGGATTTAACCTAGCCAAAGGGAAGCCCTCGGCCCCCTCCACCAAGGAGATACACACACATTGTCCCCTGTGTTTACAGTGCTGGTGATCCACAGTTTGGGAAGGGGAGGGGGGGGGTCTCTGTTCGCCCGTCGCATTCCTCCTCAGATCAGTGCAGTCAGGCGCGATTCAAACTGAGCGACGCCTCGCAGCGGCGGCCGAGCGCGGGCACGCTGACCGACGCAGAGTCAAGGTGACATCAGTGAGGTCTCCAGGAGAAAACGAAGACTCCCTTTTTAGAGGACACACACACACACACACAGGGAGAGATATAATGCCTGCAGCTATGAAGTCCATACAGGAAGGCCTCGTTCAGGTTCCCTTTGAAGTGCGGGCTGATTGTAAGTGTGTGTATGTGTGTGTGTCTTTGAGGTTTTTCTGTATGTTTCTGCCTCTCTCATTTTAACATGAATACATTGTCCTCTATAGACCTCCATGCACATCAAAGCCACGCCGCGGCCTTCAAAGGCTTAACTTAGAATACATCTCTCTCCTCGGCCTGGCCTGAACTCAGTGTAAGCACTGCAGGGCACAGAGTTAACACACACACACACACACACTCATATAGAGGATACCGCAATCGCACACGAACCCATCCACTGTGTGATGGAGAGAAATCAAAAAAACTGATGCCACATCTGAACATTCAAATCAAATATCTTTATTCATTTATGCTTGTTTAATGACTGGATTCTATAAGTTTAAATCAATATTAAATGTATATAGTTATTATAGAAATTATTACAATATATGACCCATGTGATCAAACGCCAAAACAAGTCATATTATGTTTTATTTTTTTCTTGAGTCTTGAACTTGTAATATATCCTGTAATATATTTCTCAAACACTCAAACTATTCATTCAGACACAGAGTTTGCACCTGAAAATTGTCAGTGCATCCTAAACTAAGTAAATGTTTAACTCCTGTCTGTTTGCACAAAAATGCCTTTTTAACCCTTCTGGGGAAAGCTTTACCTTTTCCTTGACAAGTTATGAGTGAATTTTATTTTCCAGTAGACACGCACACTACAGTGAAGCCCTTTCATGTCAGACTCCGCACTTACGAAGGTGTTAACACGGCTCTTATCTTCGTCTTCTGAGAGTCTGTTCAAGCTGAGCATCAGACCCTGTGGTCGCCGGAATCAATTTCCTTCCCGTTCTTTGATTCCGTTTCAGGCGGCGCATTAGCTGTTGAGCACTATATGTGGTGCGATTAGCTGTTAGCACCTCTGCTGTATCACTGTTATCACCTGGAAATGTTCACTTGTGGATGGGTGATTGAAGCTCCTCAGATGTGAACAGACCGAGTCTGAGCACTGTCTGTGCGGCCGCGTGAGAGTCTCTGACGGGAACGTGTGAAATGTGTCACTTCTTTTACACTTTACCCTCCGTCCATCCATCCATCTATGCGTTTCCATGTGATATAATACACTGCCTTAAACTTTTGTATTTGCACACACTTATTTCATTTCGTTCCTTTAAAGGTATTTCTGATAATATTATAACAACTAGCATTTAGCTTATTTAGCGCACATAAGCTAAGTGCTGAATTGTTCATATTTTAGACATTTTAAGACAAATTCAGAAAAACACGTGCAACGAGCAAAAACGCATAGAATACCCCATATCACAGGGTCTGTTTTGTCAGTGCTCCTGTCGTTTTTTTTCTGTATTATCAACTCATACCACGTGGAAATATTGCGTGACACAGCTCAGTTAATAGTATTGTGTTGCCTTTTTTTTCTGTTCTGTTTCTGACAGTATAGACTGTAGATCCCTGAGCTTATATACTTTGATCAGTGCACAATTAATACAGTATAAAGTGTTATTACATGAAGGAACTGGAAGGCCTCCAGTCCACAGTGCCATGTCTTTTTGGGTGGCTTATCTTAAAAAAGATTGGGGGAAAAAATCTGCACGAAATTTACAGTTTGATGTTTGTGATGACGTTCCCTGCAAAGCTGCATCCTTTACAAAGGTTGATGAGTGTGATTATAGTACTTTTTGTAGTGTGTGAGAATGAGAATGTTAAATTAAAGCAAAGCTGGGACAGTGGTTTTATCTTCATGTGGTGTTCAACAGGCTCATCTTCCATGTTTAGCCTTTGTAGCTTCTGTTCTTCTCTCTACCACTTCATCTCTCTGCCTTTCAGGAATGCCTCTCTCACACGTATTTGCTTATTTGCTTTCTATTACTTTATTTACACACACACACACACACACACACACACACACACTTAGGGCCTCATTATGCAGGAATGTGCAGTATTTCTTTGGATTGTGTGTTAGTGTGGATGCAGAGATGCTGCACTGTAGCAAAGTAAAGATAGCGCTCTTTAGAACCTCCCTGACAATTTCCTCTGGCTAATGACACTCAAGTCTTATCAGCTCCTCCTTCTGCCTTTCCACACATACACACACACACACTCACAACGGGGTCTTATCACGATTCAAGCAACTCCAACATATATTTTAGCTGTGGCTCCTTTTACTGCCGCTGTGCCTGCCGCACCCACGCCTCCCCGCTAGCCCTACCCCGTGTGTAAAGGTGTATGTTTAGGGTGTGAGAATTAGAGGTTTGAGTGCAGGATATGGCAGCCCATAAGAACTAAGTGCAGGATATAACAGCTTGTGTGTGTTTAGGAGAAAGAGAGGGATGGAAAACAATAAAAAAAAAACAAAAAAACAAATGCGTGCCACTTCTCACCTGAGTCTCTAACCCCGGAGGAAAGCTCTCGCTGCTCAACAGTGTGTGTAGCTTTTAGTTTCGAAGCTTTTTGTAAAAATCGAGGGAACGTGCTTCTGTTTGTGTTTCCAGTCAAGGTGTTTCGCTACAACAGGGAGAGATCTGCACCAGATGTGAGCCAAGAAGATCTGTCCCACACCTACAGCGTCACGAGCCTGCCGACGGAGACCGGCTTCAGGTACAAACGGTTCACTCACCGCGTCTGAACGTCTCTTTTTACACACTTTCAGTAGAAGCGGTAGCGGTGTCAGGTTTGCGTTTCTTCCCTGAAAACATTGGAACCAAACGACGGCACTGTAACGAAGAGGCTTCAGCAGCAGGATGTTGAATAATCACAGGCACATTAAAATGTTCTTGTTTAATTGTCAAGTAGTTTTGCAAGAAGATGATACTGTTAGTGCATGTAAACATGAGCAGTTGTACAGTGGAATATCAATCCTAAAGATATGTTCATGAATGTGGGGGAAAAAATGGAAAAATACAGCAACACTGAAAGGTTTTATACATCAAATAGAAATTAACCCAAACTTAATATTGTCCAGAAACAAAATAGGCTGGAGAATAGAACTGTTGTTTTCCAATAAAAACAATCTGATGAAAGTATTTTAGGGGTTTAGTAGTGAGAAGCTGAGAAAATGAGACCTTTTTCTCTCCTGTTGTTTGTCAGACCGAAGGGAAGCGCGGCACCACTATTACACAAACATCTGACTCATAAATGTCAAAAAATATTTTTGAAGACAAAAAGGCACTTAGTGAAAGTATAAATAAAGGCTGCACTATGTGATTCATAGTTGAAGTTGGGATCTGTGTGTCAAGAGACGAGTAGTCGTAGAAAATAAAAAATGCAACCAAGATTTAGAAATTTGATTTTGCAAACCACATTATGAAATGCTGCAAGCACTTGACATATTAGCAAACCTACAAACCCCAACCCTAAAGTTCCTGTACTTTTGAAAAGTAGTATCTTATCAACAGGAGCTTTTTGCTTTGCAATTTCTCCAGCACATAATTAAGCAACACCAGAGATCACCTCCGTTTTTCCTTTTAAGCGGCTGCTCAGGACATTTTTCCTCAAACAGACGAATAAAACCAGCAGCTTTACGAGTTCCAGATGTGAAAAAAGGGCTCATGTGCTGTTATTTGTGTCACAGAGGGAGCTCCAGTCTGGAGGAGGTGGTGGAGAAGCAGGCCGACCTGATAGAGTACCTGAAGCAGCACAACACCTTACTGAGCAAGAGGCTGCTCAACCTCACCGCTCAGCACTAACGTCGGCCCGGCCTCCTTTTTTTTTTTTGTGTCGAGCCGGCCGACGGCACCCTCCGGCCCTTTGGAGAAAGAGCCTAATCATTTTAACTCGGAGAGAAGGTGGCAGCTTTTAAAGGAGAGGACTGAAGCTGCGGGATACGCTGGATAAAAGACTAAAGTAAGCAAATGCACTTGTGAGCTCCTCAGTGAGGCTCCCTCACCAGAGATGGACTGATAACGCAGGAGGAGGAGGTGGACTGAAAGTGGAGGACAGTTAAGGATTGCAAAGTGGCGGGCGGAGAGGAGGAGTCGTGGGTCACAGATCAGAGGTGAGGGGTTTTTATCACCGTGTTACGACCCCCGGTGACCCGTGCATGCTGCCGCTTTTGTTACCATGAAAGCAACCGAGCTGGGAGGCTGTTCAGTGATCATCTGTCTGCACTAAGGACGGCGAGGTCACCACTTACCTGCCAGAGAGAACGCTGTCGAGTCTTTATTTTATCTGTTTGTTGGGTATCAATCATGTGTTTATGTGCTTTATTTGGTGATAGGATATCTATTCATTAAGGTTGTGTATTTGTGATCAAACTCCAATAAATGTTTAATACTCGTTTTGATTATTTCATTTGTGTTTAAACCGTTCTCAGGATAAGAGTCGACACAGTGCTTGTACGCACGTAGGTAGCCACTGGTTTGTGTTTATCTTGTGTAATGTACCGAGAGCCGAAGGAGAACAATGGAAACTCTACAGTGTCAACGTTAGCTGGTGTGACTGCCCGTTTCCCGCCTCACCTTTTCTGTGTTAAATTTCACTAGTCACGGGAATCTGCGTTAACGAAATATCGAGATTGTCATTTGAGCCCTTGGTGTTTGTTCCCCATTGTGATTCCTTTATGCTGTGGCATTCGTAACTCGGCAGGGAGCGCGGCGTTTACGACTCCTTTCCCATGAGCCCGGAGTTTAACAGGAATCCTGCAGGTATCGTGATCCTGTTTGATTTGAATCACCAGGACGAGGTGTTACAACGTCTACCTAGAACACTTAAAGTATACAAAATGACCACATTTATTTGTTTATGTACTCATTCAGTTCACCACAAGCACAAAGACGAGCTGCATGTTTATAATTTTTTTTTATTAAAAAGCTTAAATCAATAAACATTTGAAGTGCATACACGCATTATAAACACTTTGTAGATGCTATAACAATATTTCTTGCTCTTTGGTCCACAGCTCTTGAGTCGGGCTTAAAGATAAATGTTGTCTCGACTCCTTTGCTCCTTCTTTTCTTGACATTAAAAGAACGTGGGGCGGTGCTCTCAACTGGCCAGAGCCAGATCTGTGCGGCCGTAACATTTCATGGTTCAGATTAGAACAGGAATGAGTCGTTGCCAAGGTGAGTCTGACTTTGAACAGATTTCTGCAGCTGCAGGATGTGTGTAACAGCAGCTACATGTAGATTATAGTCTTTGGTTTGCAGATCCCATAGTTTTTTTTCCCCCTTCTTCCAGGTCTGAGTCTCTGTACCAGGATCCGTCCATGGTGTTTGTGCCACACTGCAGTTCATATTTCTCTCCTTAGCTCACCATCGGTGCTGGGCCTCTGGCTGTAATGGAAAAACAGTTTTTTAGTATCCTACTATGGTGAGTTGAGCTCAGGCTTTCCTGTCCAAACGCTCCTCACGGTGCTAAAACCTTCCAGTTCATCATTAGTGAGATTTATGTCTGAGCCTTCTCCCCGTGCACCCCTGTTCTGCATGAACGCACAACTCTGCCACTAATCACACACACCTTCTTAACCGCCACCTGCCCGCCCTGCAGTAACTAACCCAGGTTTTGTGCCGCGCAGCTCAGCTCATAACCTCCTAATACTCGGGAAACACATGTCTTACCTCAGGGGAAGGGTACTCTGGAGTGGAGAGGCAGACAGCGTCTGTATAGGCAGTGGTGTCTGTGGTATCTTCTCCTCAGGTTCAGGAAATCTGGAATAAAGAGATGGAGGAACATATATTATACGCTCAGTTAGTTAGACTGCTGTGAAGCAAATTAACTTCTTACTGATGTGGTTTTAGGTGCTAAGAAAGATTTGTGTCAGCAGGTGGACGCCTGCATATCACCTTACAGGCCTAATTAGTAGCAAATGCAGGAAAGTGTGAGCTTAACCGTAACATAAAGATAAAACTACATTTCCTACACGTTTAATGTATGCGATTTTATTACTGTGGCTAAACTTGACCCCTCCTGGCCGCTTTCTTGTGTTTTATTATTTACACCCATTTTGCAAACAGATGGGTCAAACCCGGACGTTCGGACTTAACACGTGATTATTTTTAAACGTCCCTAATAAATCCACTTTGACTCCCGTGGTTCACAGGCTGCCAGCCAAGCCCAGGAAGAGATAAACAGCCAGATGACTTTATGACTCACCCCCGAGGCCCCCCCGCATGAGCAGCTACAACTGAAAGACACTGCTCCCCACGCCTGGAGGTAGGCTTCTTTACACTTGGCACTGCTCCTCCATGTCATGTTAATAAAGCTCGGGTATTTGCATGGCGTTTTAACACCGTGATTAACAAAAGCACGCCGGAGTGCCTTCCAGTCCGGGACAAAGGGGGTCTCTTTTTGGGGCCGCTGACCGATCCCCGGCGGCGCTGCGCTCCCGTCCCCTCCCCATCCTCTCCCCTTCATCCTCTCCTCTCCATCATCACATGAACCCGATCACGACCTCTGCCCGCAGCCCCTCTCTCATTTTTTTCTTTCCTTTCCTTTTCGTTTTTTTTTTTTAATAAACAATATCTGCTTGCCTTGCAGATAACCGCAAAGTAGCCTGAGTTTGCGTAAAAAGCGCACCTGCTTCACTAGCTAGGCGCGCAATCTCACTCCTTGCTAGGTTTATGTGAACAGTTAAAAAATAGGAATATTCGTCGCGGAATTGCGGCCATAATGAAACACAAACACAGAAGGAGAATAATTTGTGTTTTTATGGTGTCACAATTTGTTGCTGCTAGCATCATCATAGCTCTTTCATGTAATTTCGAGGCTAACTGCAACTATTTTCACGGTTTTCCTTCAGTTTTTTTTTTTACGATGTGCACGACGAGACTTCAACGCAGCACACGTTGAGGCTCGAGATACGCGGAACACCGTGATGGAATGTGACGGACCGTTACTTCACGTTTTAAGTGGATTATCGCATTTGTACTATAACACTGGTAAAAACATTTGTTATGACATTTGTCTGCGATAAGTCTTTGATATATATATATATATATATGTATATATATATATATATATATATATATATATATATATATATATATATATATATATATATATATATATTTTTTTTTTTTTTTTTTTTGTTACCGAGACTTGTAGCAAAAGCGCAGCAAAAAGTGTAGGCTCTCTCGTTTCTATGGTTACCCACTTTAAGGTGCGGTGCGCAGTGATTTGGAACGACGGTTTGAACTTTTGGCCGGACTATATTCTGACCGTTAAGTGTTGTTTTTAATCTTAGTTCGTACCGCAACCTTAAAAACTAACTAACTAACCTAAAATGAATATTTAAAACATTTTTTGTTTGGATGCTGAGGTATAAGGACGCTTACCTGGCCTGGTGGATGAGGCTACCACAGCTACGAGCAGCAAGAGCAGGTAGATCAGGTTGAAGATCCTCATGGCTGAGCAGCTGTTTGCTAATTAACAATTATTTTTCCAAAAAAAAAAAAAAAAGAAGAAGAAGTCTGTCCTTCTTGGCTCTGGTCCGGACTGGACAGATGGTGTTCGGTGTGTTTCAGCTCTCTCCACCTCTCTTCTCACTAACTGTGATACAGGGCCCGCGATGGGGAGAATCCAGGAGTACACAGTCTTTTCTGAGGACAGTCGATATGTCTCCGAGGAATGTGTGTCCAGAGCGTTTGTGTGTCCAGTGAGAGTGTCTCTGAGCAAAGTGACAAAGGTACCTATCCCCCCTCCTGCTTTATACGGACTCACAGGGGGGAGGGGGGAGAGCGTGGAGGGGGTGTAGCTCCCACTTTAGCCCCCACCTCAACCCCTGACACACACACACACACACTTAAACCAATGCACATATTGACCCCACATGTAGAGGGTAATTCAAATGACAGGAAGCCCCCTCCCTGCACCCTCCCTGCCTCCTTCAACACATATACTCTTATGCTGCATCATGTGTGTGCGTGCACATGTGACTGACTGAAATGTTGAAAGGGAGCGGAAGAAGCAGCCAGGTTTGAGTTATCACTTAAAACATTAGAGCAAAGATTTAAAGGAGCTGTAGCTGAAAGTAGCAGGTCCTTGGAGAAGGAGACCCCTCCTCCCTCTGTCCTCCCCTGCCCCCGCACAGATGAGGACACACACACACACACACATCTGGGGCTTTTGGGTGGTGCTGAGGACGAGGTGGGGGCTGTTTGCATCAAGCATTTTGGGGCAGTGGTCCGTCGTTGAATAAAATCCAGGATGCGCTGGACTAGAAAAGTCTGTCTGGGATGCTAGTGTCTCCGAATGTCAGCATGGAGGCCTCTCTTTGTTTTGTGTTTGAGTTTACCTGCTAATTTCTCTCAGTGGAGGATAGAAGTGACACAGCACAGTTTAAAAACACAGTATTTTTATTTATTTTTTTCAAAAGAGAGCAGAATATTGAATTTGGTTGAGTTACTTTACTTTGGTATTTAGGACGTGACTGTCATTTTTTGTTTTGTTTAATTGCTGATGAGTTTTGGTGAGTTGTGTTGTTGTTGAAAATATTTCCTAACGATGTGTTTTTCTTACTGTTTTTGTTTTGGTTGCACACAAACGTGCAGGAGCCCACCCAGTTTATATGGTCTTGGTGGGTAGAGCCATAAAAAGCAGTTATGTTTAGTCAGTCATCCCAAAGGGATCAATAAAGTTGAGTCTAAGTCTGAAGTCAAGATAGATGTATGTTTTTTTTTCCCATTTGATTTTCAAAATTTTACCTTTTATTTCTTGAAATACTGGCACCACTCATCTGCACGGTGCTCGCACTGTTATCGCGTAAAAATCCGAGCAATACTTGGCTCTGCCTCTCATCCAGGTTGTCAGCTGGTGGTACACCAGGGGATTCTCCTGAACCAGGTAACCCACGTCTCTCGGCATTACCTCTGCGGTTACCGCTGGTGTGGGGACTCATTAGCGTGTCTGCTTACGGCCGTCTCTGTGGACTGAGACTCTCCATTCAGCACCCAGCTAATGAATTAACACATTAAGATGAAATGTCAGCCATTACATGTGAATGAGGATTAGAGAAGCAGCAGGACACTAATGGACCATGGAGCTCAAAACAGTTACAGAGACTTTGAACAAGCATCTGGACCGCCAACTCTCTTTAGCTCTGAAAAACAGACAAAAGAGGCAAGTCTTTCTGTTTTTTAGTTTTTTATTGTAGCATGTTGTGTGTGTGTGTGTTTGTGTGTGTGTGTGTGGTGTGTGTGTGCGCGCGTCTGTGTAATTTTGTCTTTTAAAATGTTCCCTTTATTGCTTTATGACGTTTGCAAAAATGCTGCTTGAAATGACAGAGATTCCTCATGGATTTGGCCAACGCACAGACCACACATTCACGTACAGACACTCATTCATCTCGCCACAAACACTCAGCTGAGGTATGTGGTTTGTTTCTGTGGCAAGCAACTCTTTGCATATCAGCTGCCATTGTCTTTTAAAAAACTTTTATTTTCCCCCAATTTGAATATGCTAATCACGTCTCAATTGTCATTCACAGCCACCTGGTATCCGCTGCCCACTAACCTCAGCCAAACCTCTGTGTCACCAAAATGAACCCTCTCCATTTCTCTCCATCTGCCCTTAAAAACGCACTAGTGAAGCGTACCAAATTCTCCCACTGGTGTGTGTGTGACTGATTAGGGCATGGCATGTTGTAATATTTGCTCTTCCTGGGGATTATACGTCTTTACAAGGATTACCCAGCCTCCTCAAACACTCCCCTACGAGAGAGTCCCACACACAGGCCAACCTCCTATTAAAGTGCCTCAGTACCTTGGCAGCGGGGCTGCAGGTCACAGAGAAACCTCACTCCTCTGTTTGGATGATTAATGTCAGGGTATTTTTGATGTTGACAAAAATAAATCCACCTTATTGTATATTCTGAATACATCTAAATACTTTCAAATCCAAAAATAATCAGATTACAATAATAGAAAACAGGTGTAAGTCCTCACACATGGGTAGCATTGGATGTTTTTGCTTCATACATTGAATCAATAATCAAAATGGTTGTTTTTTGTTTTTTCAAAATTTTCTGGTTCCTGGTTTTACCTAAAATGTGTCCATCCGTCCATTTTCTGCAACAGTTCATCCTCACAAAGGACCTGGAGCCTACAACCAATTTAAAATCTAGCCACAGCTAGTTGTCAAATCTGCTGACACTTTAGTCAAGGTAGCTCCTGATTTCAGTTAAGGTTTAGACTCGAATTTCCAACCGTTGCCTCAGTCCCAACATCTCAAATATAAATTTCGAACATTTTACCTTTTGCCTTGAACACTTTTCACCAAACTTAATCTAGACCCTCACAATGAGAACAGACTGAGAACTGTTCACTTCAATATGTGGTTGAACTGAAAAAGCACTGCACCTATAACCACCACTGAAGATAGAAAGCTAGTAATGAGTATTTTAGACACAAAAACCAAATGATAGTTTCATTAATATATGTGAGCTTTCATTTGCTCTTCTCCATTTTGTATTGCTGCTTTCATTCTGAACCATTGTGCAACTCAGGAAATAGTTGGACTCCAGTGCTGTCATTACAACAAACCTTACAGCAGTCGTGATCTTCCCTTTAGCTGTGATCTTTACGACTGAATGTGGAAGCTTCGGCCTCTCCTCCCCTCCCGAAATCTCACTTTCTTCTCCTTCCTCTCCCATCATATCCTGACCAGGGTTCACAGATAAGGTACTTCCTCTCTGATAAAACCTGTTAAGAGGAACAGTGCCTCATAAAATGACCCTGTTTCTGTTCCATTGATGTGAACATTGCTGCAGGTACACATTTATATACAGTACAGTGACCAGTGGAAGGTTTTTCATCAGCTGCAAGTCACCACAAACCTTACAGTCGACTAAACCGCACTGTGGTGGTGATATAGGACCGACCGTTCATTAAATGGTCCAGCAGATGGACTTTGAAACATTTATACAATTATTCATTATCTAATCTGTTTTCCTAGCTGATAGAATATTAGCTACAATGGCATAGAGGGTTTTATTCACATTGCCCATGTTTTGCTGTGTATAGGATGACTCTGCATTTCTTTGGACTCTTTGGATTTGTTCACGTAACGTTTTCCTTCAAAGAAAAGTTTGCATTTCTTGTATGATGGTTTGTTGCAGATGTTATACTGAGAAGCTTTTCTGAGAAGAAAAGAAGAGAATTTCATTGACCTCGCGGTGACTTCATTATGCGCTCATTCAGGTGGACATACAGGAGAGTGTGGGCGGTGGAGTGAACGGGCTGAGATGAAATGTGCCGTGATGTCTGAAATCTCCGGGGTGTAGTCCTATGTGCGTGCGCAGGTGTTGATTGTGATCTGATGGGTCAGTTTGTTGTCCATCGTTAGACTGATGGTGGGCCTGTTGTTATGCCATACGGTCGTCAGTGTTAATGAGGTCCGCAGCCGGCCAGAGCTTAATTACTTTTAAGACCCTTTATCTCCATTTGCCCAATACAGACCCCAATGGACGCATATACACATGAACAGCAGTGCACACCCAATACACAGTCAGTACGGACCATCAGCACATCACACGCGCCGAGTCAGTCAGGCTTCTTTCTCTTTTTTTTCTCTCCTGCACCCTTAAAAAACGTAGAGTCTAAGGAGTTGGTTAACTTATTTTCTCGAGCTCCTCCTCCCCTCTGTGTCAACAACTAGACGGCTGACTGCGGAGGAGTGACGGAGGGCTCAGAGGTCAAGGGGCAAACTCAACAGGGAGCAGCCTCTAACCCCCTGGGATGTCACCCCACAAGGTCCGCAGGGGCCAAAAGTCACTCGGTTTGTTAAATCCTAACTCAGACACAGCGGCTTCACTGGACACACAGGCCCGTGTGCAGCTTGTATTTTTCTGGCACTTGTCTGAACAATCAGCAGGTAAAAATAAAAAGAAGCACACAGAAGAACGGGTGGAGTTTCTGTCATAGTTTCAACTTTATCTAGTTTGACTCTTTCCATCTTTGTTGTGTGTTTTATTCACAGTTCACTGATACCATATGAAAACTGTAGGTGGAGCTAAAGAGCAAATACTCTGAAAGCAAGTCAAGGTGACCTGTACACTCAGTTCAAGAGGTACATTAGTGAAAATGAATGCACCTTAATGAAATTGTACTGCGCTAAATCTCAGGCTCATAAATGTTAATATAATAATATCCAATATTAAGAAAACAATACGATAAGAATAGTCTTTATCGTCACAAGAAACAAATATAATCTAAATCAGAATCAGAAGGGAATGGAATATAAATATGAATAAAAATATGAACGTAAATATTAATCACACTATGAAAAATACAGATATTATGTACAGTTTCATGCAAATTGTTATCTAGTATAGATCGTTTCCAGCAGCAGCCTGGTTATAATATAAACTGTTGACGTGGCTCTTTGTCAAGCAGGAGTTTCTTGGACTGATTTGTTTAAATTATCTTGTTGTTTGTTGTTATCTTGTTGTTACTTCAACTGTGCTTTAATTTTAGAGGCAATGGTTTGTAGTACTATTGAATGGTATTGGGTTGTAACTGATCGACAGTTTTTGCTTTTCTCTTTATCAATTGATTATGCAAAATTAAATGGTCACAACTCGGCAGGCAGCATCATGAATGGGGAACTTTATTTTCAGCTTCATTCTTTTAGAAAACCTAGTGTTATAGACGTTATAGCCAGAACACTACACAATAACTAATGCTCTGATTCAGCTTGTTTGGTCATCACTCTCTGCTTCCTGTTACAATGTTGAGATTTCTTGATTTCACTGAGCTCTTCTTCTGAAAGAGAGCACATGCGACGAGCATTAGATAAACTGACATTTGACCGTGTGTGTCTGACAACAGAGGAGGGCTGCACACCTGGCTGGGCTCCTTGTGGCTGGAAGCAAACTGAAGCCAGGCTGAAGAGGGAGAAGACGACAAAGGCGACGACGATGAAGGTCAGCTCAAAGCCAGAGAATGGCAATTCCATTTACACAACTACACAACACAAAGCATGAGATTATTATGAAGCATGTAACGTGAGGGTGCGGAATTCATGACAATTTCATGAATTTAGACACTTGAATACACAGAGCAGACATAACATTATGACCGCCATCCAAATATAATGCAGGTTTCCCACGTGCCTACGAAACAGTTGTGAGCTATCAGAGAATGGACGTGGGTCTTCTGAGGGTGTCCTGTGCTGTCTGGTAACAGGATGTTGTTAGTGGGACCCCTTGGGTCCTATGGGTTGAGGGTAGGAGGCTCTGTGGATCTGGCTTATTCCAGACAATTGATCAGTTTGGGATCTAGTGACTTTGGAGGCCAGGTAAACACCGTGTGTTATTTATTTATTTATTTTTTTCATGTTTTGTTGAGCCCACAATCTAATAATATTTGTATGTGTGTCACTGTGTCGGGATGGTTGTTGCCATCAAAGAGTGTCATTAAGAGTGTGGGGTGGGGGTGTCTGGTCTGGTCCAGGTGGCTGGTACATATCTAGGTAACATCCACACGAAAGCCAGGTCCAAAAGTGTTAGAACGTTGAGTTGTCACAAGATGATCATTATCAATTACTTCTCCGGTCAGCGGTTTTATTGTTGTGGCTGATCACTGTATCTACATTTCCATTTACTGTAACCTCATGAACGTATACTTATACATTTTCAATGGCTGTATTTTATTGCATTGTGGCACACTGGTTTATTATTTATACTGAGTTCAGTATAAATAATTAGTTATGTTTAGTTATGTTTACAGATATATGTGAAAAATGCTTAGAATCCTTCTAATCTTTATGTAACAACAACTCATTGAAGCTGGTTTTATATCTAAAACAAAAGTAAAACAAAGGTGGCTGTTCTTGAATGTTTAAGTGGCTTGTTGAACTACGATAACCTGGATAACTGGTACGATAACCTGGGTAACTGATAATTTGAACTGGATAATCAAAGTATTTTCAAAGACAAACGTGATGCTATAATCCATAAAGAAAAACACACTGCACAATTAGTTTTCAGTGTCCAGCTATAATTTGTGAAACTACGATTATGTTTTTAATAATAAAAACAGATGTTTTATTCAGCTATTTGGGCTCCACTGATATTCAGCTTAGTTTGGTCATTTCCACAGTGCAGCTGTACTGTACATGCCTTACTCATAATATGAGAGTTCTAATCAAGGACATTAATTATTAGGAAATCATGATAGATAAATCAATTTAGGTGCTTAACTGATGCGTGCTCTTCCCACAACCATACAATGAATATTTTCCTCAAGTTATGTCTTGCAATTCCCTTTGAATGCAGGAACCAGTGCCCCCACAAGAGGGCGCTCTAACTGTGTCACGTCCCGTGCTCAAAGCCCTCATTCTATTTACAGCACTTACATTTTAAAAGCCTTGATTGTATATATCTACAGTGTAAAAGTTCAGTGTGCATCTCTGTTCACAAATGTACAGTACTTCCCTTAGAGCTTTATGACACATTGTAAACTGGAATTGTCTGATAATAATTACCTTCCTCAAGTGACCATAGCAATTTCACTGACTGTATTTAAATGCTAAAAAGTTAAGAAATGTGAAGTTAAGAAGTGTCATAGTGTGAGTAACTCATGAATAAAACAGACTGAAATGCTGAAGACGCTGGACACTTACAGGAGAATTTACATCAGTGAATTAACTTTTTATTTACAGAGTTTCATGATCAAACCTCTTCAGCAATGTCACCTAAATCCACTTTAAATATTAGTTAATATTCACAGAGGCTAAATTAATATGTGAACCCGCAGGTGGCTTTCATATCTGTTCAAAATAACAACTTAGTTGTATCACCACAGAGAGGCAGATGGCTTCTGATTCACACATTTTTTTTGCAGTGCACAGTCACGATTGCTCCACCCTGATCGCTGTCAGACGTTATTCAGACACATTCCACATTCACATTCACTCTAATCGCACCAGCGCACCTTTTCTTTCCGAGCTATATTACGAACAGCACCTCTGGAAACAGGTTGACCTACAACTCCTAAGAATTTCTCACAGAGCAAAACAGCGAAATGCGAGACAGTGTGTATAAAGGTTTTAAACTTACTGTTCGAAGAACTATATCCGTTGTTTTCAGGTCTGAAGATTCAAGTTAAAGCCTTTCTGCTTGTCTTCCCAGACACACGCTCTCAAAGATGCCTTCGAAATACTGTTTGTTCAAGTAGGCGTTTCTTTGTTGAAATATTTTTATAATGTACAAGGCAGGCCACTCCTTTGTGCCTCATCCTGGAAGCAAAACACTGGATCCTTAAGTAGCGTACACACGCCTTCAGAGGTCACCATTTAGACTTTGACTTGTGCTCTTAACTGAGAACACACACACAGACACGAGGCTGTGTTTAATACGTTGTTGTACTGAACGGCGAGAAGGAGTTGCTGGTTCCCTCTGCAGTATCTGAGATCTGACTCCCAGGTCTTGTCGGAAGTCAGACTGTCACCTCCTCACTCTGTGGATTCACATTATCCTCTGCAGAAAATAAAATAACAAATACAATGATTTTATTTAGTTTTTCACCTCAGTGTTAAAGATAGTGACACGACAGTGACAAGAAGAGGAAGAGGAAAGCACTGATCTGGTGTTGACTTAAAAGTAACATGAATCGAGACGATTCTGTGGCGTCTCTTACAAAATCTTAACACCAAATGTTTTCGAAAAACAAGAAAAAACACATTTTTTAGCAAGCACACTGATATTTTTATTGATATTTAAGTCAAAAAAATGACCCAGGCGCTTATGCTAATGGTCTTACTCTTATATGGTAAATGGTCTTGCTCTTATATAGCGCTTTTCTACCTACCCAAAGGTACTCAAAGTGCTTTTACAGTCAGAGACACATCCACCCATTTGCTGCCTATCTATCTATCTATCTATCTATCTATCTATCTATCTATCTATCTATCTATCTATCTATCTATCTATCTATCTATCTATCTATCTATCTATCTTGTCATGTAGATTTTTCATATAAAAAAAAGAGAAAATAACTGTGATATCTAACAAACCAGGTTGGGGATCATTTCTCAAGCACAAATAAAGCGCAGTAGACAAAAAATAACACAAAGCAGCAATATTTGACAAAATACTTAAATTAGATATATAACAGTGAATGAAGGAAACTATAAAATAGGTTTTCATTCAGACTGTATGAGACAGTCGCAGACTTCTAAAATAAGGTCACCATTTGCCGTGGTCAGGCAGGTCACCTGAATAATACAGCGAAGTACGGGAGTGTTAGCATCATGCTATTGGAGGGACATGCTGTGTTCACACTACAACTGCAGGTACAACATGGTTAGTGTGGTCTGAGTCACAGCTAAAGAGCAAGCGGAAGTGTCTGTGGTTACGGCCACTGAATAGCAAGTAGTGTTAGATGAGCATGGAGAAAAGCTGCATTAGTTTGAATCATAGACTTTAATACCATCTAATTGTAAAACTAGGTAAAAGAAATGGGTAAGAGCTGTTGTGCAATTGACTTGCATAAAGTACCAAAGTACTTTTGCTGCTGCCTCAGATACGTTTGAATATGTTCACTGTGATTCTGAGTCTATGGATTATAGTGTTTGCATTGCATGTCTGCATTTCATAGGCCTTTTATAGGCCAACATGGCAATTAACAGTCAGTGACCCACATGTGTTTTCTCTTGGATATTGTGGCCAATTTTGAAAAAGTTAAGGTAAGAAAAACTGTTGAAAAATTGTTACTGAACCACCAATAGGAATAGTTGCTGCACTGATACTATGTAGAATATTTTACAACTTGTTTAGTAAATAGTATTTAATTTAATGTTTAAAGTGTGTGTATCAAAATCCATACAGCAGGTATGTAAGGTAATTTATTTGCAAATCTGTCCATTATCATTTTATTGCATTTCATACATCATGTACTCCATAAAGCAACGTACAGTCTGTTTATTGTTCTAACAAACTAAATAAAATTTTAAATGACATAATTAGGTATATTTAGAGTAGAAATGTTTAACCTATACTGTATTTGGTAAATGCATCCTGCTGTATCATGATGATTGATGACTTGTTGAATGATGGGTTAGCGTTATATAAATATAAAGATACAATATAAATGTGATGTTGTTTAGTGTGTGTTTTAGAAGGCAAACTGATGCAGTGTGGAAGGTGTCCTGAAACTGACTGTGGATGGCAATTCAAGCGATATGGAGCAGTTAGCAGAAGATGACGACGATGAGGAGGATAAGGAATGAACAACAACAAGACCAGACACAACAACAAAGCAGTCAGCAAGAGGCATGGTGAAAAGGAAAGAGTACCAGTGGAAAAAAAAAGAATTTTGAACCTCCAGACGTTGAATCTGATCAATGTGTTGTATTTCAAAGAGTTTGTAACTAATGAAATGCTACAGGAAATTGCAGAACAAACAAACCAGTAGAGCGTGCAGCAGGAAACAAAGTCAGTGAACACAACTGCTAAAGAAATTGATCTAATTTTTGGCATGTACTTGCACATGGGGTTAGTAAAGTTGCCCAGCTTATAGGGACATGTACATAATGGTACATGTACATTTGGTGGCACACTGTCACTGTGGCATTCATCAACACATGGAACCTCTACCGAAGAGACCAGAAAATACTGAAGCCCAGGCAGAAACTCATGCCCCTGCAAAGGTTTCAAGCTGCTGTTGGCATCGCTCTCACAAGTGCAGGAAAAAGCAAAATCAAGTGTGGCAGACCAGTGTCCACTCCAGAAACAGGAAAAACTCCTCCCCGCAAAAGGCAAAGCTCTTGTGTGGCCACTGATGTGAGAAAGGATCGCATTGATCATTTCCCAACATGGGAAACCCAACAGAGATGCAAGCACTGCATAGGCATCAGTTCTCCCGTGTGTACTGTGAGAAATGTAACGTCCATCTGTGCCTGAACAAGCAAAGGCCGGTCCTATCATGACACTAAATAGAGGCTGTGAACTTAACACTGTGAACTTAAATAATTGAAAAGTTCCTCTTCAACCACACCGGTTCCATTGGTGATGTTACTAAGAAACTAAAATGTTACAAGGAAAAAAAAACAATAAATTGCACAAAACATCTGGATGTATCAAAAGTGATACAAATTAAAAGTCATACATGCAGACTGACATTTTTTATTATTTTTTTTATTTGTCAGAAGGTCCAATAAAAACTCTATTTTCAAAGAATTATTCTGTCACTTATTTAATGGTTCAGGTTTTACAGGGTTAATTTATTACTAATTTAGCAGGACAGACACAGAATAACTGAGAAAAGCAAGTACAAGTATCGTAACAAATTCTAATTTACTACGCCTTTGAGACTACGAGGTTAAAACAGTGGTAAAAGGAACGGAAAATAAGTACAGCAAGATGCCATTGAAGGTGCACAGTTAAAAATTATTAAAATGATACATTCATAAATACCTGTGCACCTAGTTAACAGTTATTTGGCACTCGGTTTAGTTATGCTTTGTTAAAACAGACGCACAATGAAACCAGTTTGAACTATTTTAGAAAGGCGTTCATTTGATGGTGGTCATTGTGGTGGCTGTAGAATTGTTTTCTACAATACCGAGAGGTATCGCTAATACCTTTGCAGATCTTTACAGATCTTTACAAATCTTCTTTCCAAATCCGATCAAGGCTTACCTGATGAACAATTTTTCTGTCTTCTTATTTTGCATATGATATTTGCTCCTAAATCTGGTTGTGAAATGTCAGAAGAAAACTGTATGGAAATGACAATAATCATGAAGTAGAAACAAACGTCGTACCATCAGAGTGCGCACATTCCTCTTTGAGCATTCCAGTAAGAGTGAAGAGGGCGAAAACCAGGAGAGAGAACATAATCGTCAACACCTCCAGCTCAGTTAACAGGGAGGCCATCGAGTTACACCGGCCGTCACAGCTGCATGTGGACAAGTGCATTAGTACAATCATCACCTTTCCCAGGGTCAAAAGTATCCTTAAAGACTTACCAGGTGTGTTACAGGAGCATATAGACACATCAAGCGTCTTCAGGACACAGTGTGTTTTCTGTCTGTCTCTGTCTCTGTCTCTGTCTCTGTCTCTGTCTCTCTCGCTACCTCTCTCTCTCTTTCTCTGTGTTACACACTTGCAAGAACTGTGAAGAACTGGCTTAGACACATCCCCTCTCAAGTTCAAGTGAGATCATATTAACCCTAATTATTAATGGACCCCACGTCTCTGTGTGTTTGAGCAGAGTCTCCGCACCAAAAATGCAGGAATGTATTAATTTTCAGACTCATAATAACCCTCAGGTATGTGCTCTAGGAAATGAGGGTATATGAGATTTTGCCGTTCGTAAATGCTATTGACCTGTAGCTCTGAAATGGAAACTTTCAGTGGAATGTAAAGTTTTAGCGGTTTTCTGGTGTTCGTTGGATTGTGATGTGGTAATTCCTTGTTGCATTGCAAATGCGAATTGCAAATTATTAGTTGTTACCATGACTCATTTCTGACATGCAGTTGACACGCCAGCGTGCCACACATGGTGAAGAACGAGCATTGTTTGTTTATTTTTGGACGCCACAAAACCAGTGCATCGACTTCCCCATTTCCAGCACAAGTTCAGTGACACTGCAGTGATGTGCCAATGCACCGTCTTATATGTGTAAATGATGTGGGTGGGTGGCCGTTCATATCTGGGATACTTACTCAGCCACCTCTTCTCTTAGTGTACAGTTGTTACTGCCGCTAACGAGCTGCTGAATGTTATGCGGACACACAGTCCATCCCCGGCTCCCTGCGAAAAGACACGATAAAGGGGTTATGTTCATATTGGTTCATGGCTTGTTCACCGTAGAAAAGAAAAACAGAATGACACTATAAATGAGGCATTTTCCTGCACTTTTAGGAATAGAAAACCTCAAGCAGAGGGGTGACAGACCAGCATAAGTTGAGTTCAGCCAAAGAAGAGGTGGATGTTGATTAAACTAGAGAACTGAAACAGATCTTAACCGGTATAAAGGTTAAGGGGTACCGCTAAGAGTGGATGAAGTGGTGAAAAAGCGGTGGCTTAGAGCATGCGTGTCTATTCTACACTGATTCTGCTGCTTCAGAGTTCACCTGCTGGACCATGTAATCCACGGTCGGTGCCGTTTCACCACGGTGCGTACGTTCCACGTTATACGCTGGGCGGTGGACGTGTTAGAAGTGGTGTTAGAAGTGATGTCTGAGAGGAAACACTGCGATGCCCCTGACTATAGAAAATAGGCCAAGCTAGCTGTAACCGCACTGCAACCTCACAGCCAGAGGTTTCTGTGGTCTTTCTGAGCGAAGTTTGCATGTTCTCCCTGCAAGTTTTCTACAGATGCTGTGGCTTCCTCCCGCCGTTCGACAATGTGTGTGTTAGGTTCATTTGTACAGTCACTGTGCGAGTGTGACTGTGGTGCGTGGCCTCTGGAAATGCCTCTTCCCCTCCAGTCAGCCACTGCTCTTCGGCGAGTCCCACATTTTCAAGTTATATCGATCATAATCCTCGTGACCTGAGACGGTTTGAAATAGGCTTACACCCTCCCCGCCCACACACCTACGCACACACCTCTACACACACATACTGCGAAGCTACAGTATTTTATGTATGTGGGTTTCTCACTAGAGCAATGTGCCTTCACTCCTTTAATATGTCAGAAGAAGCGAGGTGGCGTCACGTCTATCAATCAGGGAGTGTGTGTGTGTGTGTGCGTGTGTGCTTATGAGTGAGTGCTGTCCATGTGCACAAGTTGTGTAAGCTCATTAGTGACACCACTGGTCACAGGAGGAGATTGAGGTTAGTCTAAGCCCTAATCCTCGTGGACCTTATGCTAGTTGAACAGCAAGCACGACCAAATCCTTACTCTGCCCCTTCCAGAGAGGCGCACACACACACACACACACACATATCACGACAACGCACGTTTTCCCTGCCTCCTTGTTTACTGCTCAGCTCCGTCTCAACTCTTCTGCTTTCGCTTGTCGCTCTCTCGCAGCAGGAGGCCAGAAGAAGAGGAGGAGGAGGAGGAGGAGGAGGAGGAGGAGGAGGAGTTGGTGCGCACTGTGGAGTAGTTTCCCAGTTGTCATGACGACCTCACACCCGATCATCTTCGGAGCTGTCTTCTTGTTGCCACGGTGACCTGATCCCGTTCCATCTACGCTCCCGCCGATGATCCGGATTTGGACTGAAAAAGGAGAGCGATCCCGGAGCGCCGTCGCCTTCCTCTAAAAAAAAAAAAAAGCTCGTGGATGGGACAGCGCATCCCACACAGGAACGCAGATCGGAGGACAGGAAGGAGCGGCGTGCTGGGAATGCTGTGGGAGTGATACCGGAGCGTTGCCTGGAAACAGCAGCATGCCCATACAACAGATAACTGTGGTTCCGGCCAGGGAGACAGTCAACAGCGGCAAGAGCGTCTCTCGCTCCAAAGACAAGAACGAGGTGAGCTTCAACTGTTCACCAGCTTGGGTGCGGTGGCTTTTTGGGGGGCTTTTTTTAGTGAAGGTGTGAAAAGTTGGTCACACTGCACAATTTTCAGATACCTGATTGGTCCTTGAGTATTTATGACTGTCAAGTGTGTGTGTGAGTGCTTGTTTGTGTCAGCGTCGAGTTTTTACAGACAGTCTTTTCAGCTGTAGATCAGCTGTCATCAATCACTCCACACAATGTCACACCACGTCAGAGGACATCACAGAACTTCACCTCATGTCACATCTCTGCGATTTACATTGCGCCACTTTACATCATCTCCCAAGCTACAAATCGTTTTTTCTCAGGTGGCAGGAACCAAGATCACCGTGAACTAAAGAGTTCTGAAAAAGATCATGTGCACAAGCGAGTGATCAAATTGTAATTGCCAAGTTAGTATCTTGGTATGTGATCTCCCACCCATCAAGATTAAGGAAGTTAAAGCGTTCGACGTCATAAAGTGTTGACTGAAACTGAAATAGTTTCTCCTCCTTAGTTTGCCGCAGCATTATTGTGCTTGTATATAGTGCCATGCAGTGTACAAAACCTCTTCTTCTGTTTCACCAGATAAAATTCCAAGAAAGATTTTCTTGGTTTTTGTCAACTTCTCAAGATGTCAAGTTTTTTTTATAATAGTCTAAATTACTTTACACCCTGCAAAGACCATTGATAACATCCAGTCGCATGCCCTGACTTCCAAGAATGAATGATTCATTTTAAATATGCTGGTAGAGGAGACTGTAATTTACAATATACAATGAGATCTAGACTAAAATCAACTGTCATTGTTATAATAACCACTTCCACATTCCTTTACGTATGGCGTCAGAACAATTGTTTTGTAATCCAACTCTCGGTCCAATGTTTAAATGATAACAAGCTATACATGCATACAGTTCAACTAATTTATTTTTGTTTAAGATCATCTTAATGATCCTTGTGTGATTTGTAAGAATACAATGAATAAATGAAGGAGTAAACTACGTCCAGCAACAGAAAGAAAATAAAACCTCACCCATTCACTACACCGCGTCACTGTACTGAGTTAAATGCACGGCAGATTTCTGTTCTATTAATTTTGCCCCATTATCACAAACACAAGTCTGAGTCAGTGTCTTCAATGGGAATCAATGACATTATATATGCAATGCAAGTGCCACAATTTGATTTTTTTTGTGTTCTGGCTTGAGGTCCTAAGGATGGCATTGGATTCTTAAATAAAAAACACATTTATTTGCCAAAACCGAACACTCAGGGCTGAATAACAGAGTCAGAAACAGACTTGGAAATACAACCAACAACAACCTTGCTATTACTCAATAAATGTTGCTTAGTTTCTGAGCGTCTTAAATCTTAACTTTGGTTGTGGCTTGTGAACTATCTTGTGATGTGAGCATTTTTAAGGTCCTGTAAAGCTGTGAGGCATGACGTGAAAGTGTGCAGCTGCAGCGTCATGGTCGGTTGTCTAAATGTGTCTGTAGGTGTTCCAGAGTGCAACACTAAAATATATCCGTCAGTCCAAGCTACATGACTTAATCCCCTCTGCAGAAAACATGCACATGTCCTTAGTCTCTGAGTCTCTGCTGGTTATCAGACTGTCAGCAGAAGAACCGATGCTCAGGTAAGTAAGACTAGGCCGCTACATCTCAAACAAACTTTACTACTATTGAACTTGTTGCTGCTCGAGAAGGCTCCCGCTGAATGGATGGTGTGGTTTACTGTGGTGGTGTGATGTTTGCTTTCTCTCTGCACTGTTCTGGAGCTACTTGGTTGCAAATTAGACCTGTGGGCTGAAATCTAGGACATTTTAAATGTTAAACGGCAAGTTTTACACCAATGTGATGACTAAAATACATAAAAAATGAATCTGTTTGCATATCAGCTACAGTATCATGGTAGTTGCTTGGTCCAGCTGGCTGAAATATCAATGCAGGTGTTCAGACACACAGATGGTGAACAGATGTCACGCACCAATAGTCGGAAACGTATTATCTGTGGTTATTATAGGATTTTCATGTCTAATATTTTGTTTCATTCTGCTGTTGATTCACCCTACGCTCCTCTTTCTGCAAAGCCCTTTAGTAGAAAATAACGTTCATTCTTCTCATGATATACCTAGATCTTATATCATAATTATCATAATTATATCATTATTATCATAGTTCTCATAATCTCCAATTACAGAAAATAACAAGTTTCATATTTACAGAGTTCAGGGTACAGACACCCCAAACCAACGTCAAAGAACTACTGGCAACAAAGGCCGACTGTAATGTCACCCTTTCCATCTTTCTAAAGCATATTTCATATTCGCATGCATTTTACATCTCTGGTTGTGTGGGGTTTTAGCAGGATGGATGCTTATTTTGTTCCTCTTTCCTTTTGTACAGTAAATATATTACTCATTGTTCATTTAAACAATTAAACCAATAAATTAGAAGGTCCAGTGCAAATTAAGGAACTGGAAAGCAAATAATCTGCAGTCAGTTTACAGCTCTTCAGCATCATCTTTCCGCCCTGTGACAGATTGGGAACCTGTCCAGGGTGTAGCTCGCCTCTCGCCCAATGACAGCTGGGACAAACACCAGCCCCCGCCACCCGGTTACAGAAGCGGTTACAGGAAATTAATGACTTTATGAAGTCATCTTTTTAGTCCCCAGGTACTGACACTGGGATTGCTCCTTTTAAGCCAGTTTATCAAATTACAACACGATGCCCATCAGTGGCTACAGCATAACCGTGAAGGTGAGATTTGAGAAATAGAGGATGTTCATGATGAAAGAAACACCAACCTTAAACGAGCAGAATGGAAAGTCCTCGAGTTGGCTTTTAGCGTTTACCAAACGGCTGTCTCATGGCTCCCTCAAACCTTTTCACACATTATCTACAAAAGCAAATCTAATCAATATTAACTGTGTTACATGTCCAAAACAAATTGTTCACATTTTCATTTAACCCCTGAACATGAATTATCCAATTTTGCTTTATTCTGGTATCAAGTGTTCTTCCATAATATGTGTTTAAACCAGACTGCATAGATGCCTGTTTCAACAGACTGAACTGGTTTTGTCTCCCAGGAACGTAGAAGCACTGAATAGCAGAGCATGAGTATCAAGTTTAACTCGTTTGTTATATGTTTAGCAGCTCGGTTTCTCCAACAGCGGCTTGAGCGCTTTAACATTAGCCTGTTGTTCAAGAAGCCATCATGCCAAAACTGGCAGCTTTCTACAACTTCACGTGTTTAGACAAAAGCAGGAGGCTCTTAAAATGGATTTGAAATAGCTTACCTGCTCAGAAGGCTAGCTTTCCCCATGCTCTCAGAGAGATGACAGATAGAAACCTGCGATCACATCCAACAGTCACTCCAAACGGCTACACCCTAAGTTATACGAACTTTAAGCTCTAAGACAATTTGAGGAACTGCAGTTTATGGGACTTCTGCATAATGCGTTGGCTTTCAGGTTGCCCATTGGAGCTAAGCGTTGTTTTGTTTACTGGGAAAAAAAAACTACATAAATTCACAGAAGCTTATTGTTTGAATCCATATTTTCTGAATTTTTATTCGTCAACACAATGGTGACAGCCAACACTGACATTTATCTGGAGCGTTACATGACCGCATACAACTCAGCTGGAAGAATAAAATGATTCAGGAGCAGTGAATCATCTTCTTAATAATGCTTATTCGTTTCACGTATGTGGAAGTTGTGACGGTGGATTTCATGCCATGTCAACATGATTGTGTGTTTCATGACGCTGAAGGAGTAACTGATCCATCCTGTTGAACTGAGCAAAACAGGACAAACAGCACATGTGTCCTCCTCTGAAACTAGAGGAAGGTTCTGTGAGCAGTGTTTACTTTGACTCCACGCTGCTTTAAATGTGGCCATCAGAAAATCCCTTGATCAGCTTAGATGATGCCGTCTTCTACCTGTTAGCGTGTCTAGTTGTACCCACAACTGTTTCTGTGTGTGGTTAAAGCCCTCGAGTTCTGCCTTTTCCTTTGAGAAGTTAAAAAAAAGAAAAAGAAAAAGCCACCCACACGAGAGATCTAAAACAGCAGCTCTGAACTATATATTGTAAGATACATACAGTTGTGTAAATGCCTTCCTAAGAAAGTGGCCACAACCATGCTGTTTGGTTATAAATTATACGTATTTTACGGTATAGAAATAGACGCGTGTCTTTGCCTCATGTTTCTTTCTATATTAGCCATCAGATCTCATCACAATGAAATATCACAACCAAACTTCGGTGCTTTTCCACCAAAAGTTCCTTGACATTTCCCATTTCAACAGCTCGGCCAAAGACTGAGAAGAACATGCTATTCAATTTTCAGATGTACCAAAAGCATGGTGGTTTCAAATAATTAAAACTCCCGATTAACAGTGTAGCTTCGTATGAAAGCCTGCAAAAATAACCACAGTGATCATGTGCTCAGTTAATTTTTCCATTTAGGTCAAAACTACCTGAACAGTGAAAGAGAAACCGTATCTGTGTCACTCAGCCCTAAACAGACACGGTTTGAAAGATGACAGACGACAGAGGTTATTTGTTTTCACCGTGGTTTACCAGCGAGTTAAGACCCACCTGCCATGTTCCAGGCTGCAGATGCCCGGAGGTTGAGTTCATGGTGTAACAGTTCAGTTCAGAGTAACTTGCACCCTGGTAAGTTCTCGAAAAAGTATTTTTAGTTGACTTTAAATAGAGACACATTGCAGAGCAGCACCTTGCGCTCTTAACAGGCCAACCAGGTAATAGGATTGCTGGCTTTAGCTCAGGTCACAATGAAATAGCAAGGACATGTGGCTACGCGTGATTCTTGATGCTTAAATTGTGCACGGCACAGAGCGAGTCTGTTAACGCGTCATTTGGATTTCAATCAGGTGCACATTTCATCCAATAAAAGTAGCCCTGCATAGAATTGGATGGTCCCACAACCAACCAGAGCCAACTAATTCAACTCCTCGGTGCTCAGGTGATGTGTAAAACCAGCCCAAACATCTTGATTGGCTTGGCAAGGTCTTTACAGGAGCGCCATCTGTTTCCCGAGAACGACTCCTCGGCTGTTACGTGTTTATGTGCAGGGAAGGCAGGCTAGCTTCCAGGTTAGTCTTTAGTTACTTTAAAATTCAACCCAAATGTACCCACATTTAATTCAGTTTTAGGGGACTTTTTCAGCAGATGTACAACTGAAAATCTCAAGGGATACTTGTGTAAATCTTTTGGCAAAACGAAGCTGAAACAATCAGTTAAGTAAGAGGTTGGTTAATTGACAGGAAAAATCAAAATGATGGATCATTTTATATATATAAAAAATATAAGCAGATCATTTAATTGATGCTGAAGGTTTCCATAAACGATTCTCATCAGATGTATAAGATCCTGACTGCCATCCTAGTTTCCATGGTTATAAAATTACTTTATTGTTATCTGTTGCTGGGTGCCAGAGAAATAATTATTTAAACACCTCAGACTATTACGGCACCATTAAAGCATCACATCGTTCTTTGTGTTCTTGGCCTCTAATGATTTTCTGTCTCTCCTTCTCCCTGCAGGGAAGGAAGGCACCTGGACGCTCAGGGAGTCGATCCAGCAACATCTCCAAGGTAACCGTCGAATATCAGAAGTTAAAAGGACCAAAATCAAGGTCTCAGCTCACACTGTGCAGCGTTATTTATCCAAGCAGAACCAGACGTGCGCGTACGTGGAGAGGCTTATTATGTATAAAACATTAATATGAGATCGCTCCTAGTACACAGTGTCGAATGACTTCTGTGTTACAAAATTATTCTTCAGGCACTACTAATTAAACATTTCCAAACCAACTAGGAATCATAAGACTCTGAGTTCTGTACAACAAGGTCCTCAAACCTTTTTTCTCTCAGTGTGTCTCAGAATCCAATGTGATGTCGATAAAGCTGGCAGATATTCTCCTGTTCACATGTCATCCCCACAGCATCAGTTTGGCTCTGAATGCAGACTTCATTTAATGCATTTACCAGGCCACCTTGAAGTCGATCAGCAAGTTGAAGATATTTTGTCAGACACTTCGGGTGTGCTGCTAGTGATGAAAATAAATCAAGGCAACAGCTCAAAACAGCTCCTTAGGGTGAGGAACCATCTATGGTAACTTTATCACACTTTTTAAACCGTGTCCTCGCGCTTCTCAGTGACGTCGAGAAGCGTGAGGTTTTAATCCAGCCAATCAGCAAAGACCAAGGCAATATTCTCAGGTCAAATCAGGTCGAATGTCTCTTACCTCTCGGTAGGTACCATGAAGAAGTGACCTCATGTTGCCTGACGTAATAATGCGCATGTTGACAAGCGTCTGAATCAGCACTTCTGCTTTAAAGGTCTAAATACACAGTAAAACTTCTTCTTATGTCCTACAATAACACTCTGGTTGAAATTAGATAACCCTATAAACTACAACATCCTATAAAGGTATGGAAAAGACCAGCACAGACGGGTCATGCCAAGTTCAGTGTAAACGCCTCAGAAATAGCCCACAATGTTTATGTGGCACAGTTCTAGTCCAAGGACCGGATATGGAGGCCAATGATACAGAAGATTCAATCATAGTGACACATCTAAGTTGATATGTATGCATTTAGCCACACTCCGTCTATTTGTTGCAGAAGGAGGCTCCTAATTAAGCAAAAACAAAAGTAGTATTTCAAGAATACGGTATGTGGAAAAAAAAAAGTTTATTAATACAGCTTATTTTAACTTCAGTTTTAGTATTTAACAAAATGTTTAGTGCACAGTTTATTGATTCACTCTTCTAACTTATTTTACTGTACCCACATTTAAGTACCACTGGGAACCACAGAATGATTTCATACACTAATAGCAGTGGATTTAAAGTGATGACAACTGACAGATTGTTGTACTTGCAGAGTAACATGAGAGCTAAAAAGAGGATGTTGGTTTTTGCAGGCCAGCAACTCTACAGCAGGACTTACTACAGCCTCCAGGACATCTATAACCCCGTCTTCTCAGGACATATGCCGGTAAGACAGGTGTCTCTTAAACCATTGCAACCTCCTCATTTCACATATGAAAACATCAAACATCTACACAAACAGTCAGGAGCAGCCACATTTCTCCCCGTTATATCAGGATGCACGATCTCCTCTCTGCTGAGCCGGAGACTGAATTAGCGTGGTCCGCTTCACCCCGAGGGTGTAACAAACCTAAAATGGACGCTGAAATAGAACGATGCTCCTACGGCGCAATCAAAGAGGGGAAGATGACTGATTGCAGTGAAGGAATCCTTCAGCTGTTATTACGCCTGCTGCTCACGCGGTCGTCACGCTGACAGGCTCAGGCTGTGTCCATCAGGAACATGGACAAATGTGATGTGGTTGAATGCTTGGACCTCCATTTGTCACCTCCTCAACTCATTCCATAATTACTGAGAGCTTGTTTAATAATTTAGACAATGAACTGTCATTTCGTTTCATGTTTCTCATTTTCTGTTTTAGTAGAGGCTGTAATTTTACTCAATCAACACGTGACCATTGGTAGAAAAGTATGATGACTTCAATGATCACTCTCCTGCATTAAAGCAGAGGGAAAATCACAGCAAACATATCTTTTTTCTACCTGGAATTTTTTCATTAGGATTGGCTGAGAAATTTGCGCCTTCAGTGCGGGTAGTTCTAATTCAGAAATCTCTTTGAACCTCTTGGTAACGTTTTCAGGGAACAACACAGATTAAATTGTATTCACCTCCATTATTCTGGGGTAGAGACTTCAACTTCCAGACACTATGTTCCTTCGTGTGATTTCGGTGACTGGTTTTGGTTCAGTTGCGCCTCTTTTGTTTAATCAACGTCACATCCGTGGCTCGTTCCACCTTATCACCACTCATCTCCATCTGTGTGTGATTGTGTGTGTGTGTGTGTTTGTGCGTGTAGTTCTGGCCAGCTGACCCGCTTAGAGGAGGATGCTTCTGAATCGCACAAGCGCAGCAAGCACGCAGGCGTCTCCTCCGCAATGACGGTCGCCGGTGCGGCCGTGGGCTCGTCGGCCCAGAAGAAGCAGGTGAAGCGCCGTCACCGCCGCAAGAGGAGCAGCTGCGCCGCCCTCGACTGCGTGGAGGCCAACGGCAGGCCGGAGCAGAGCGACCGCAGCCTCAGCTCCGACCGCAGCGAGCTGGGGGAGAAGAGGGAGCGCTCCAGCAGGAACCGGAGGGAGCTCCCGCCTCGCCTCCGGTGCTCGGGCGCCCCGCAGTCCGACTCCTCCACCGAGGACGAGGCGAGCCGCGAGGCCCGCAGCTGGAGCAAAGAGAAAGCCCGGCGGGCGCGGCGTCGCAGCGGGAGCCACGAGAGGGACGTGACGAACGGGCTGAGAGGGGGAGAGGGCAAGGGAGAGGTCATGGAGCTGCAGTCGGTGGACTCGAATGAAGGAAAGGAAAACCAGCCTCTGGTGGAGGAGAGCGGAGGGCTCAAGAAGCGCCACAACAACAGGGGCTCGGTGAAGAGAGACGGGCGCGTCTCGGCAAGAGAGAGGTCACAGAGCAGAGACAAGGAGAAGAAGAGCTACAAGTCACGGAGCCCGGGCAGCTCCTCGCTGGGGGAGGATGGCGAGGAGCTCATCACCAAGAGATACCAGGAGAAGGGGTCGGGAGGCGGCAACATGTCAGTGCCCACGCCACAGAAACACTGCGGTGTGAATGGGGGCACAATGCCGCTGTGCTCCGATGACTCGGAGCTGGAGGTCTGCAGGTGAGTGTGCGTTCGTGTTGAAGAAGAAAGAAGAAAGGCAGTCAATGAAAACTGAAGCTCCTTGTCGTTTCCGTCCCTGATGTCTTTTTGGGGTGGATTTTCTGTGTTCGTGTGTTCACGTGTAGGATCTGCCACTGTGAGGGGGACGACGAGTTCCCGTTGATCATGCCTTGTCGCTGCACGGGGAGCCTGAGTTTTGTCCATCAGGCCTGTCTCAACCAGTGGATCAAATCCTCGGACACCCGCTGCTGTGAACTCTGCAAGTTCGACTTCGTTATGGAGACGAAGCTCAAGCCATTGCGCAAGGTGTGCTCGCACGCATGAATCTCAGTCGGTCACAAAGATTAAATCACGAGCGTCGGTTTTGTATTGACGTAATTTCTCTCTCGTCTGTTTTCCAGTGGGAGAGGTTAAACATGACGAAGAGCGAGAGGAGAAAGATCTTCTGTTCAGTGTTGTTTCACCTGATAGCAATAGTGTGTATGTTGTGGTCAGTCTACATTCTGGTGAAGAGAACCATGGAGGAGATCAGACTCGGGAAGAATGGTCAGTACTCACCCCTCTCTCCCACTCACATACCAGAGACACGCAGAATTACATCTGTGATAGTTTCTAGGTTTAATAAAACTGAGGTCACATTTCGCTCTTATTTACACGTGCGTGTGACATGAGGTAAATACATCTATACTGTGTGCTGTAGGTTCACACGGTGTAGATTTAGCTTTGTAGCTCATTGTCACATTGCACTCGGTTGCTGTGTTCAGCTCTGCAGCCCTGGATGCTCTTTGATTTAGACCGTATTGTTCTTCGTGTTCCCATAGTTACGGTGGTGGCAATCTTTTATTTACTTTGTGAAACAAAGAGACGGTGAAGAAAACGCAAGGTTAACAGCGCTGGTGATACATCTAGCTGACTCTCACAGTGTCTCACACTGAGCCACTGTGCACTTCACATCGCACTCCAAAGGGAGCACGAGCAGAGGGCTTGTATTTACAGAGACTCTTTGCTTATTTTCTGTACTGTCGTCCACCGGACGCAGACACACATATGGGAAAACACGAGTATATCTGTTGATGATGATTCCAGATACTAATCTAGCATTTCTGAACCTTCATTGTGCTACGTTCTGTGAAACTGATGACAGAGAAATGACCTTATATAGTATTTAAAGGGAACAAATACAGAGAAATGTGACTCCTGGTAGAACTTGTGATACAAACATCACAGCTAAATCACAGCTAATCTACCAAAACACCTCCACATGGGGCCTGTTCACCTGTTGAGCTTCACACCTGTCTGACTCTGGTCATGTGATTTCGAAGATGAGCTTCCTGTGTAGTTACTTGTTGTTATTTGTTATTTTATTTGTGTTCTAGTGCACAGATTGTAAGTCACTGTGACTGTCATCCCTAAGTGTCCCTGTGCACAACACACATCTAGTTCTACACTGAAGACGTCTTCAGTTTCATGTTTGTTTTATAAATTAGGGTATAAAATGATGCATTCACAGACTTGAATTACACTATGGTAAACTTTTAAAGCAATTCTTACCTTCCTTGCATTTTTACACTTTTCTTTTGTAATCTCAAAATAAGCGTTAAAAGTCTGACCAATAATTTTAGTATAAGGATCCGAATAAAATTATTTGCCAACCCGAGCTTTCTGATTGTTGTTGTGCCGCTGTCACCTCTCTGGCAGGGACAGAGCGTATTACTTTGTGACTGTATAAGATCAAGTTAAAAGAAAAAAATAATAATGTTGAAGCTAAACCCCTGAAAGGGGGCTGAAGTTAGATGTCAAAAGAGGTCCTCAACAAAGTCTAAAGCCTGCAACCTCTTCCTAATATACTGACTAAGATTACACACCGAAAAATTACAGTTACGATGAGCTACCAAAGTAACTGAACAGTACAAGGGCATTTTATCTTGTATCTACCACATAAAGAATTGAATTTTACTTAATTACTGTTCTCACCTATTACCGGTGCCTCTGGATGGGACTCCACTGCTCCTCGGCTGCACGCATCAGGGGAGGAGCGGAGGTCAAAGATAAAATTTTTACTGTGCAACATGCCAGAAATGTAAGAATTGCTTTAAGTAATTTAACTGCTACATCTTTGATTTCAAGAAGGCATATTTGACTTGCAGAGATATTCTATTTAACGTGGAGAGTTGGGATCGTGTCAAGTTGCTGGAAGTAAACACTTTGCCCATTTACACAATATTATAATCCTGATCATCTTCATAATTAAGTTGACCATTTTTTAAATTTTTTTTTTGTGGAATTCCCAACAGTTAAGATCTGAACAGGAAATAATTAAATCAACACCTGTTGTGGTTCTTTGAAAAGCATGAAAACACACATCTACATGTTTCAGACATTAATCACAAGGAAACCTTGTGGGTGCCTTTGTTCCAAGTTTGAAATCTCATAACCACAAAAACAAACCTACTCTCAAATGAATAGTCACTTGCATGTGAGGCGCTTTGCAAAAGGACTTGAAAATTACGCTTACGTTAACGGAAACCAGCGTCTACATGAGGAGAAGGTTCAAAGTGGGAAGCCTCTTTTAGTGAAGACTGAAGTAGGTGTGATGTGAACTTTCTCCGAGAGGTCCGTTATCCAGACATCGCTGCTGACAAAGTGAAAACAAACCCTTCTGTGCTTGTGTCCGTTCATAGTCGTGTTTAGTGGTGGTGTGTTGTGTCGTGATAGGTCATTAAGTTAGTATAAAATTAATATTTATCATAGAATAATAACAGCATAGAACAATGCTCTCTAGAGAGTGTAGAGAAATTACACTCACTCTTGATTGCAGACGAATTATGGAGAGTTTCTCTTCTGAAGTACTATACACCGCAGGGTAAGCACAGCTCTGTACGCACCACCAGCATGATCCTTCACACATCCCGCAGGCCGACTGACAGCCGCTGCCTGTGTCTGTCCCCTCAGGAGTGCTGGAGTGGCCCTTCTGGACCAAGCTGATCGTGGTGGCCATCGGCTTCACGGGCGGCCTCATCTTCATGTACATCCAGTGCAAAGTCTACCTGCAGCTGTGGCGCCGCCTCAAGGCCTTCAACCGCATCATCACTGTGCAGAACTGCCCCGAGAAAGACCTGCACCACCCTCAGACCCGGCCCAGCGCGCTCACCAACGGCAAACACGAAACCGTGGAGGTCCCGGTTTGTCCGGCCCCCGTCCCGGCTCCAGAGGCTCAGAATGACTCCGACCTGTCCGTGGAGGCGGCGGTGGCGCCGGCACAAAACCCCGTCTGACCAGTTCTGCTTCTTCTCGCTTCGAAGAGAGCGCTAAATCATGCCCTGCTCATCCAACAACCTCCAGCCGCCGCGAGCACGGTGTGATTTAGACTCTCGGGCCAAAGCGATCGCTGGTCCTGAGGTGCAGCGGACGGATTCAAGGTGAATGAACTGATCCCGTCCTTCAGTGATCTCGTAAAATACTGAGAGGCTGCAGCGATGTAGAAGTGAACAATGTGGCAGACGAGAACACAGAGGGAGGAGGAGGAGAGGAACAAGAAACTAGAGCCAGCAGCAAAGAAAGTATTTGAATATAGAAATATTCCTGTATGCACTTTCACAACCGGCACTGGCACAGGAAGTTGTGAGCACCCTGTGGAAAGCTATCACAGGTCTCAGTGTGCTTCAAATGAACCTCGGACTACAAGTCTTAAGATTGCGCCTTGAGGCGAAAACATTTCGAATCGTCCCACTGAAGCAAAGAGAAGCTATAAACTCATTCGTTTGGTTCCCCTCAAATTAAAAAGGTTGAATATTAGAAAAGAACCTCACAGGTTTTAGCAGCACTTCCGAATCGACCATTGACGTGGCTCTCATTTTAGTTTGTAAATAGAAAATGCACCTTAAACAAAAGATCCCGATCTCTGGAAATGAATGTGAACACAGGAATGAACTTCATCTTGTCATGTGTGGAATGAAACGTCCTCACAAACAGTGACGTCACCCGTGGGATTCCTGATGAGCGGGTCTGAAGCTCAGTGTGGTGGCTCTAACCTCCAGCTAATTCAAAAATAGCTAAAGCGCTGGAGGATGCCGGGCGGCTAGCAACCTGTCACTCAAACAGTCAGGCTCTTGAAAAGCCATAACTCTAAACCACAGGTGTCAAACATACGGCCCCGCAGGCCAAAAGCGGGCCACCAGACGGTCGAATCTGGCCCGCAGCACGAATTTGCAAGTTCATGCTTTTACAAGTGTGAAAATTACCAAGAAGACTGTGATTTTCCAATGAAGATAACTGCCATCTCTAATTTGTCCACTGTTTTTCTCAGAGAAGTGGACAGAACACGGCACAATGACCCAGGACTACACAGAAGACAGCGATGAGCCCAAATTGCACTTATTTTTCTTAAGAATTTATTTTGGAAGGATCGTTTATTAAATGTAAACATCCTCCTAATTTACTTGTTCTTCTTTGTACTGAAACAAATGGAGAAAATAAATTTGGAGTTGTCGTTACTTATAGGTTATTATGCTATTGTGTTGCTGGGATCAAATTGTGACCCTCGAACTAAAATGAGTTTGACACCCCTGATTTAAACCTAAATCTAATTTAAACACATCTATGTGGATTGGCGTGCTGGTGGAGCCTCTAGTGGTAATTTGAGAAACTTCACATACTTTTAACTAAACACTTGCACTGAAGCAAACTGAGGCCTTAACTCTCATTCTGGACAATCAGGTCATTGGGCACCAAAGATATTATGAACAGAAAATGAATTATTTAAACAAAAATCTCTAGTTCAGTTGGAAATCTAAGCTATTTTGGTAAAGTTACTCCCTGTCATAGGAAAGTTCATTAAATGTGTTAACACCACGTAGCCCAGTTGTTTATGTTGTGACGGTCTGCAGGTTAATGCGTCCTCCTGCTCCTGTTATTTACACATTGTAATAAGAGCTCTCACGGAGGCCACCTGTTATGTGTTCACATTAGATCCTAGGAGTGTTTGTCTTGATGTGAACCGACACACGATGTCCATCTACCATAGGTGACTGTCGTTTACACTTGTCCACTTTTCTACAGGTTTAATTTGGGTTTTTAACCAGAGCCGCTGGCAAGTCACAGAAAATAGAGTTTCTTCTGTTTCTGGCATCTACAACATGTTTGTCAAAACCTTTTTTCCTGTCTCTGATTGGATACACTGGAACATTCAGGTTACATGCGTCACATATTGGTTTGTGCAATAAACGATGAATGTAGACCCCCTCAAAAGGCTGATGTGAAGTTACTCAGTGCCTCAATTGAAATTCAGGTTGATGATGTTTTTTGTTTTTCCATCTTAGAGTTTAGCCCCATCTTGTGGTCAGCCACGGAGTAGCAGCATCTTCTCATACAAACACACCAGTAAAAAGTTTGATGTCCAACTCCACCGAAGCTCAAGAGCAGACATGAAGAGTCTCAGTCCGATGTCTGCAATATCTCGTCCACCTGCTCATCGTCCAAATCGTCTTCGTCTTCATCTTCTTCATGGTCGTCCTCCGCCTCGTGTTTCTCATCTCCTGTACTCTTTGTGTCCAGGTCTTTGTTTGACACCTTTCGCATTTTAATATTCGGGAGTTTCTTCAGATCTCCAGTCCACTCTCTGGCAAAATAAAGAATCAATAAGTGGGGGTTCCTTCATCTATGTATTACTGTGAAGAAGACGAGAACTACAACTGTACAATCACTTTATGGCCAATTGCGGAAGCTGAATGATATTTTTCCCACATATGTAAAGTCCATTAACTCACCTGAATGTTTTCAGATGTTTTGCATTGATGATGTCTGGAATCTCTGAAGACAGCAGAGGATCGAGAAGCATTTGGTGACGCTAAATGTGTGCATGTGCAACATATACAGCATGTGTACATTTACAGGAGAACTCACCAAATCCGACACCCTCGTACAGCGCCCGCTCCCGCTCGATGGTCTGTTTGATGGCAGTCTCCCTGGCGCCGTGGAGACGACCCTGCCGACCTTTGATCCCATTCATCAGCTCGATCTGCTCGAGCTCTGAATCGAATCTGTGGAGGTACCTGATCACACAGACGAGACAGCACGTCAGTCCACTGAACATGAGCACACAACCTTGGGAAGACACGCGAATACCTCACACGATCTCTACCTTTCAATAACTTCACAGGCTTCCTGTCTCGTGTAGGTTGTCTTTGTCGGCTCCAGCTGACTTTGAAACCACAGCAGCTTCTCACCTGCGATTCAAAAGCCACGAAACAATCAGACTAGAGCGAATAATAATTGAATAAAACTGCGGTTTCGTCCTTGTATAAATGTGACGTAATGGGCAGGCTTACCGGTGCTGCTCAGACGTGTTGCTTTGTCAGTCTTCTGCCTGCAGCATCAGAGGAAATCATTTTAAATAAAGTCATCCAAGCTCCTAATAGAGACCAAAACATGTCTCTGGCTGTCGCCATCTTGGCAGTGCCTGACCCTCAGCTAGTTTAAAAATAGCCAATGAGGCAGAGGATGTGAGGCAGGTCTATCTATAGATAGATAGATGTTATAGATATCATATAATTTGATCTCTTCTTTCATTTCTGTCAAAAGCGTCATGTTTTTTCCTGTAAGTGACCATCTATACATAAACTACCAACTCCTTGTAAGAAATGTATTTTACCGTTTTTACTGTTACCAAACAGCTGGTCAAATCAACATAACACAGACTTGTTTTTCAAAACTGGATTCAATACTTATTGAAATATAAGCATTGACTCAGTACTGTTGCATTTTGAGAAATAATAAAACCGACATTACATCGAGCACCGGAAATCCAGTGCCACTCACATGTTGCCTTGTCATTGACATTTTAAACACATTTGTCCACTGCTCTATACAGTCAAAATCAACCTTATTACCTTACTTTTATTTACCCCCACGCACCTTTCTTTCTTTTTAAGTCTGATCTCCTCTCGGGCGAGGTAGGCAGCTTTCCTGCTGTACGGGTGAACGACCTTCTCCGGCGCTTTTCCTTTCTGAGTTTTCTGAGCTTTCGGCTGCAAAACACAGAGCGATTAACAGCTTAAGACAGTTTATTTTTTCTGAATGTCATTATCAATGCAGTGGATTGCACGGGAACACAACAAATAGTCGCCTCACCATGTTCGCTACTTGAAAACACGCGTGTCGCCGCTCTGTTGACAACTGGACCGGAAGTGGAAGTGGTCCGTCAGTATATGATGTCCGGAAGTGTTGCTGAGAAAATAGAACATGCGTCCGGCGTATACCTGCTTTCAATGTCTTTCTTTCTTTCTTTCTTTCTTTCTTTCTTTCTTTCTTTCTTTCTTTCTTTCTTTCTTTCTTTCTTTCTTTCTTCTTCAATTGAAGAAAATATGAGCAAAGTAAACATTTGAGTCCTGTAGAAAATGGAAACTATAAATTTTTCATAATTTATGTTACCAATAATAACAAGGTTATTCCGAACAAATTCCTTTAATTACAGGTATTGAGTTACTAGCAGACCACGTTCATGTGAATTTCAGGCCAGGTGGAGGCCACACACAGATGTTCCTAATAAAAGCTTAAACCTTTTACCAGTCATTTCTAACTGACGCAGCTACTTGGACGAGGGGTGAAAACATCTTCAAGAAAACTTAAATATGTCCATTGGATGTTTTATGAACTGAAAGAATAAGAATCTTCACAGACACTTCATCTTGTCATGCAGTTGAGTAAATGAAACCCACAAACAGTTTTGGGTATGTGATTGCTGTAGCACTGGCAAAATGAAAGCAGTTAAAGGAAAGACAATTTATGTGATTCATGAATAACTATCAGTGAGTAAGAGGCGAGAATGACAAACGGGAATAAAACATCTACAGAAAATACTGAATCAATCGTCAGTTTAGCTCAAGATACCAGTCAGGCTCCTCGGGGCTCGCTTGGTAGATCAAGATAAAAACGAAGATCAGATATGAGGCAGCAGAACAGCTCGAGTACAGAAAGAAGCCACAGTTTATTTCAGAGAATATTTCAGAGCTTGCCATAACAACTGAAACTATAAGTAAATATTTTCTGAAACTGACTATACCATTATCTCAGCAGTTATGCATATTGCACCACACTGTATGAGCTGCCTCTTCTGTCACAAAGGTTTTACAGAATATAACAGAGACTCTTCAGAAAAACAGCATCAGTTTTGGTTTTGCTTTGCTGTTCCAAGGCAATTCCAAGTAAAGCTGTCCTTCTTACATAATGCAAGTAGAGTTCAATTTATGCTATTCTTTCCTGTCAGTACTGGTACTCAAATGTACTGGCAACATTTTAAATCAGTGATTTAGATATTAAGAGATACTTTTGATGAAGCCAGTTTTCCTTTACTGCTGTTCAAGATTGGGAAAACTTTGAATATAAGAAACACAGATTTCAACTTGTAGCTGCATCTTTCAGCTTTAGTAGCTGAAGCAGCATCGTGGCGTAATGTTGAGACTGAAAAACTTGAGTTTTCATTCTTTGGCAGGCATTTGGACAACTGGAGATCTTGCACCATCAAAGAGTCTGGTGTTTTGACTTAAAACCAAATACTTTGTGTATAGTGTGCTAGTTAGTGCATGTTACAGTGCGAACTGGGTGAGTAATACAAAATATAAGTGCATTGTGAGGCTGCGTTTATCTCAAAGCTCTCAGGTACAAGCTCACACAGAACGTTTTTTCAGGTTTGATATTCAGTTCTGTTTATTTTTCTTCAGTTTTGTTTTTGAAGAAAGTGTTGACCTTCGTTAAGTTATCAATGTTTGTCATCAAGTACTGCCTAACTTGCTTCAATTTGAAATAATTACCTTTTCTACCCCTGAACTGTCCCCATGTGACACATCACACTTTAATGCACTACACACCAATTTAGGGAAAGGTAAAAGGTAAAAACAAACAATAATAAAACAGCTCAAGTCAATGCCCCATCCTGTTTTTAATACGCCACACACGCTATAATTTTAATGTAACACATGTTAACTAACACCATGTTCGAACATAAGGTTGTTCATTGGTGCTCTTGGCACCATGACGGCGTAGGTCGCAGGTCGATAATCGACTTTGTGGTTGTATCAGCCGACCTGGTGGTTAGTTGGATCACATGACAGGGGAAGATGCCACGCAGACCTGGTAGACCCAAACAAATAGTGAGGGTCTGCTGGGAACGCCATGTGGAAGAACCTGTCAAGATGGTCTGTAACTCTCACCTCCAACAGACAGAGCTTCAACCAGGTTCAAGTATTTCGGGATCTTGCTCACGGGTGAGGGTAGAATGGAGCAGGAGATCGACAGACGGATCAGAGTGGCATCTGTAGTGTTGCAGGCGCTTAACCGGGCCGTCGTGGTGAAGAGAGAGCTAAGCAGAAACGTGAAGCTCTCAATTTAGCAGTCGATCTATGTTCCAACCCTCACCTATGGTCATCAACTTTGGGTGATCACCGAAAGATCGCGGATACAGGTGGATACAAATGAGTTTCCTCCGTAGGGCGGCCGGGCTCAGCCTTAGAGATAGGGTAAAGAGCTCGGACACTGGGGAGGAGCTCAGAGTAGAACCGCTGCTCCTCCACGTTGAGAGGAGTCAGTTGAGGTGGTTCAGGCATCTGGTGAGGATGCCCCCCGGAGGCCTCCATTTAGAGGGGTTCCAGGCATGTCCCACTGGTAGGAGGCCTCCGGGTCGCCCCAGGACAAGATGAAGGGATTATATCTCCCGTCTGGCCTGGGAGCGCCTGGGGATTCCTCCGAAGGAGCTGATGGAAGTGGCCGGGGAGAGGGCCGCCTGGACCTCCCTCCTATAGCTGCTGCCCCCGCGACCCAGACCCAGATAAGCGGAAGAAAATGAAACAAAACAAAACATGTATTATAAAAAAACAGACAAAGAGAGATAAAGGGCAAGGGGTTGTGCTGTATGTACTCTGTGGTATCTGGGGGTCAGGGTAATGAACAGGTGTATTGAGGGCTGCAGACTGGTCCCCCATGGGTGTGGGGAGACTCGGGGCACCCTTAAATTTAATTCAATTTAATAAAAGGATGAGGGAAAGATAATAATCCAAGACTGCCTCGCACCCCCTCCTCACCAATCCTTCCTCCATAATGTTAGAATCATATATATTATTATTGATAGTATTACAAAATGAGCAGTGTTATTACAATTACTGTTATATTTTGTGCTTTTATTATATATTCTTTATTTTTTTTTATATAGTTTTGTTTTTCTATCTCTTGTTTTCAGTGCAAGTTTGGTAATTATTATTTTGTCATTATTGTCACAACTATCACTGTTGCAACCACTTTGGTCACACTGCATTTGTCTCAATAAAAAAAAGAAGAAATGATTACCTCTATTTCAGTGAAATGCCAAAGTGTTTATTAATGCCACTTTTGATCTGCTGATAACAGAACCAGTTAATGGAAACTATGACTCTGAAAAACACTCAGTCATCTCATCTTTCTGGTAGATGAAGAAAAAGATTGCCTTCTGAAAGTAGGCCACCGGCACACAAGAGCCCATAGATAATCATAACAGCATGACCCACAGATTCATGATGAGTATTTCGACACAGACACACACTGTGTTTCCGGCTCACACTAAGAAACCCGTCAACAAACTCATTTACAGGTTGTTTAGTGCAGTAAGTAGATGACAAGACTTCTCAAGAGATAGCCGAGCAGCCGGTGCTCTCGGAGCTCATACAAACTGTTATTTCCTTTCTCAGAGTTTGTTCAGCTTCCCCCTCAGTCGGTACGGCTGCATACCTAACCGGCAGGAATGTGGCTGTAGTGCAGCAGAGGAGCCTTCAGACTTGTGCCTACAAGCTCACGGCTGATTGCATCACATCCGAGTGAGTTATCTCAGTGAGTATGTGGGTGTGTGGGTTTTTTCTTTTCCTTCTATTTGACATGTTAGGTCAGATCAGGAAGTGTGATGCTGTGACAGTGCTGAAGGAAGCGGGCACACAATGGCACTATGTCTGCCTCTTGGCCTGGTAACATGAGAGGCCCCCGGCTCAAGACCCTTCTGCTGCTGCTGGTTCTGCTATTGACCTCGGTGACTGCGACAGGTAGGACTAACGTTACATTCTTTACGCACTCAATCAAGACAAAGCCACTCTCTCCACCTTCCTGTCTCCACCCTGCTTTCCCTTCTCTGCTCCAGTGCGCTTTTCTTACTTTGTTCATGTTTCTTCTTGACTGAAGGCAAAGACAGTTCATTGGTGATACTTGGGGAAATTTTAGAACCCTCGATACTTTTAAAAAGACGGCAGATCGGAAAGATTACATTGAAGCGCTCACAGGTTTAAAACGTGCTGCTCCAGGTGGGCTAAGCTCTCCTTCCGTTTCAGGAACAGGAATCATCTTTTTCACTTCTTTTTATGAACGTGAGCAAGGATCAGCCCGAGCAGTTTCTCACAAATGTCACACATAAGTGTTTAAAAGTCAACATCAGTTTGTAACAACGTTCAAATCTCCTATGAAGCGTCAAGCGTCTGTTCGAGAACACATTGCTCAACATCTTCACAAAAACGCGTATTTAGCAACCGTTTTCATATTCGTGGCAACCGTTTGAAATCGGTGAGAAGGAAGTGTTAGGTTCCTGCGAATCAGCCACAGCACTGCTGTTTTTGCACATAAAAGCCGTCACCTGCGTGCTTCCTTTTTAATGTCAGTGCTGTAAATGTTTTCCTCTGAGTTCCACGGTCCCTTTTCTAAAGTCACAAGGGATGTTGCATTTCAGAGGAAGAAGACGAACTTTTAGAATCAGCACCTGAAGCGGCACCAACAGACCCAGCAGACCCAACAGAGACAGAATCAGGCGATCCTGATCCAGGTGAGGTGTTAATAATAAAATTATTTTTGTTGTTAGTTGTTTTTAAAGGTCAGTTTTAGTTATTTCATTGGGTTTATATGTCAGGAATAAGATTTAAGAAGTTCAGAATTACAACACTACATGACACACATTTCTGTGAGATCGATGACTCAGTCATTTAGACATCCCAGCCTTTAAAAACATTTGCACCACTGCTTCGTCAAGTCTGTTGAAACTCACAGATACTGACAATCCCTTAAAAAAAAAAAAAAAAAAGTATTTTTATATTTTAATTTTTAAACGTTTTATTTTTTGCAAAGCAGGAGGAACAACAAGCAACACAGGTACAACACAAAGACAGGTTAAACCAAGCACCACACAACAAGAAGCAAACAAAGTAAATATAAAAAAAAGAGGAAGGATGTATAATCTGTCTTTTGTAGTCTGATATCATATGACATTGTCATATGATGCATGACACCGCTTACATTTTCCGTGCCAGATCTACAAGCCTTTTCCTTCGAGATGTAGTGTGCACACAAACCTCAACCTTAATCCAACAGAAACATTAGGAACTGACCTGAAGCAAAGAGTTGTTGTGGGTGAAACCCACTAACGTCTCAGACCTGAAGGGGTTCTAGATTTAGAAAAGGAACGTTCCTCTAAGGACCTCAACCAGCGGCTACATGTAAACGTAACATACCGCGCTTTTACTGCACTTGTTTTATTTGACTTCTTAAGTAAATGATCTTTTACTAAAGGTTTGACTACTACCTTTGTCCCAGTGTCTTTTATGACTTTTAGTTTTTGTTCTTTGTTTCGTCAACTTCTCCAAGTTGATTTTCATGTGTACATTGGGTGTCCACATACTTTAAAAATCATAATCTTAAATCACGTTCATCTTGAAGATGTTTCGCCACTCATCTGAGTAGCTTCTTCAGTTCTGAGAGACTGGTGGGAAGTTGAGGTTTAACTATGGAACGTCTGTGGATAAAACCCTTCAGTTTCTGGTCAAGCAAGTTTCCTCAACAAGAAATTCTACAAGTCCATTTGCCTTCATTCAATGCCTTTTGGATTATCATGACCTGGATGACTGAGAACCTTCACAGACATCTTGCAGTGAATGAAGAACTGTCTTTGTTTCAGGTGTAGAAGAGACATCACAAAGTACCACTTCAGGTAGGTCCACACAGCTACATGTTTGTGTTTATTTATTTATTTTTTGATTAGGTGTTTGGTTTAGTTGTTTTGCATTTGTTAAAATAAAACAATCAAATGTTTTGTTGTTGTTTCTGTTTGTAGTAGACCCGGTGGATTATGGCGGGGAAGATGCCTCAGGAGGTATGTCAGACCACCTGTGTCCTCACATACTAATGCAGCGATGAATTGTGATCAATGATTGATCTGCTATTTAGATCCCACAGAGCCTTCACCAACAATTGGCACCACCCATTCAGATGAAGATGACCCAGTTTTAAATCCCATGATTATCTTGATCCCTGTGGTGCTGGTGGTCCTCATCATCGGCATAATAGTCTGCGGTATTTTCATCAACCGCAGATGGAACAGAAATGCAAGACATCAAGGTACGTCACTGTAAAGGGTCATCTATCTCAAGTACCTTCAATGAGTGGGCTTAATGGTATTTTAGAGTTTCACGTTTCCTCAAAAACTACATATAAAGACTGACGACTCATTCTGCACAAGGGGGGCGGGTATTCATTTTGAATCCAATTAAATGCTTTCTCAAATTTTTATGTGCCTCCCTTCCTCTCCTCATATTAACTGCAGACAATACTAAAATCATCTGTGTGGCCAGACACCATTAGTGTTCAGGACAACTGATGCTGTAAGTTTACAGTCATCTAACATTTTTAAGAAAGACAAAGAAACAATAACTCTTGTCTCAATATATGTGACGGCTACGATACTCCAGGCCAATTACCCTTTGCTGGCGCTGACATGACCATACCATATTTGTGGTGTGTTCAGGGGCAACTTCTTAGTCCAGACACAGACAACGTTACTGTCAGCTTCGTAGCTGGCCTTTCTTGTTGGTTTGCTGTTTCCGTATCTTACAGCTCCTATAAATGTACTGTATTTACTTATTATTATCATTATTTTCCTTTTAATATGTTCAGTATGACTGCAGACAGTTCTTTTCTCACAGATCTGAGTAAAGAGGATCCATGTTTGGATGGTTCGAGTGCAGAGAAGGTGCCAATGTGAGTGAATTTCATTTCTTTTTGCATCATCTGCTAACATGTAACAACACTGGCAGTCCTGTAAAAGAGACTTAGATAATCTTACATGCAGTGTTGTGTACGAGTTCACCCTCAACTTCCCGTGCTGAAAAACATAGTCTGTGTGCAAGTGTGGTGTAATATCTTTAACGTAGGCATAGTTTGAAGTGGAAATAGTACAGGATGAAAAGATAAAAAAATAAAAAAAATACTTAGACTAAAAGACAACGTAAAGATTGGGCTCATAAAACCAGGTGCCATATGAACTACAACGCAGTATTTGATAATTTAAACTTCTACAGTAGTCTAAACTCTGAAAGAGTTAGTGTCAACCTGATGGTTATTGACTTGTATTAGCAGGATATTAACTAACGGCTAGCTTAGCAGTAAACTAAATAATCTAAAAACAAATAAATATAACTCCAACAAGAGCGTTTGATGAGTCAGTCTGTGCAAAAAAAATGTGAGACAAAGTTATCCACGAAGTACCGAAATACACGTTACATAATTAAAAAAAAAAAAAAAAAAAAAAAGTATGTTGTCTTTATGTTATGAGATGAACTTTTCTCACGTACCTGGTTGCCAGCTTGCTAACCACTAGCTTGCCAGCGGTTGCCTAGCAGTAGCCTTCTTATCATTTAGGGTTGCTACTTGACACGATTTCCTATGTCTTAACCACAAACATTTTAACACGTTATTTGGTCTCTATACATGTCATTTAACTGAATTTTACCACGTTTTTATTTATTTATTCATTCATTAATTTATTAGCAACACGCTACAGCTAACAGCTGGCATAGTTGCAGTAATTAAAACAATAAATTAAGAAATAAACCAAAAACTTAAGTTACTTAATAATATGGTGGACATACAATGGTCGGTTAAAGTGTTGCCGTTATCAACAGAACGAACACAGTGCTAAGAGTCAGAAAATTTTTACGGTAGTTTTGTAGATGTGGGCTTTTAAAAAGCTTTTAAAAGTCTTTTTTTTTTCTTCCAGGCCAATGTTCGAAGAAGATGTGCCCTCTGTGTTGGAGCTGGAAATGGAGGAATTAGACCAGTGGATGAAAAAAGACGGTAAATTAAAGCAATGACAACAACAAAGCTATTTAGAAAACAGAAAAGCTTATTAGCTTATTAGAAATCATATGATCGGTGATAAAATATAGGCAACTAAATAGTATATGCAATATGGTCATAATGTTTGTTCAGAATATTTCAACACGTGTCCAATATAAGTGGGTTGTATTAGTACCAGAGGTGTACCTAATTAACTGGCAAGTAGTTGAGCCTATCCAGCAGGTGTCACTGTTGCTCTATTTGATTTGATAATAGTCTTTTTGTGAAGGTATGTGTTCGTTATCTGGTTTGTTTATTACAGGTGAAAGTGCAGAGGATTCTACACATGCGTAGCTGTACTTGGGGTAAGAAAACATTTAATATTATAAATTCATGAATTCTACGTCACATAAACATAATCAGACATCTTTAAAAAATATATTTTACTTTTAATAATAATATTATTGACATTGAATGATTTAGTTAATCCTCTCTAAAACGTGCTCTCGAGTTATAAAACAAATTAAAGTACAAACAAAATGATGCGACATTGTTGAAAATGTACTCATTGCTTCTAATGTGAAGCTATGAGTATAAGCCTGAAGTGTATAGAAACACCGGTTTCTACAAGGCTTGTGAATTGTTCCTCAAAAATGTACTCAACTTTGATGACCCTTTTTTTTTTAATACACTTGTTGGTACTTTTGTTTGTTTGGTAACATTCATGACTAAACAGAAACAGTCGTCGTGTCACAGCATGAGCATTTATCAAATTCTCCAATAGGCAGATGAGAACTTCCAAAGTCATGTCCCTGCAGGTGTGAACGCAGCATGTGTAGGCTGACTCAAGAAAAAAAAAAAAGAAAATATCAGTGTTTTGTCATGACATACAGTAAAACCACCAAATCACAGCTCGTTACACAATGACGCTAACACAGCACAGACCTAACAGATGACTTGGGCATTAATTTGCCTTTCCAAACTGTTTCCTTTTCCCCGCCAGCCTCTGTTTGTTGTGATGCGCCAGCTGGTTTCAGTGTAGCTGCGGCTGATGAACCGTGACCCCTTTTGTCATTACACATGGTGCCGTTTGAAGCCACGTACACTCCTAACATCTGTTAGTGATTACGACAGGCATGCATGGAAGTGTGGTGCAACTTAACCCTGGAATATTCTCCTGTTACTGGAAGGCCTGGGAAGATGAGGTCAAGGTCCACTCCTCTCGCTGTTGACCAACGTCATGCACAACACCGCTTTTTCTCAGGGTTTCGTTTCCAACGCTGTACAAGGGCTAGAGGGCACTTTCATTCAACGGGGAGGCACTTTGTACTCGTTAGGTTACACAAGCGATCTCACAGCAGAAGTAAATTTGATGTTGCTGTTGCTGTTGCTGTTGCTGCTGCTGTTGCTGCTGCCGTTGCACAATGAGATGCCATCTACTGCAACCCTGTGTGTGAAATTCCAGTTTAGCTGCACATCAGGATCAGCAAACGGAGCTTCGTTAGGGGTTTGTGTTTCCGGCCACCTGACAAATTCAGTATTCAGTCCTAAAGCGAAGCATTTAGTTGCTAAGTTCATTCAGTCATTTTCTGTAGCCGCTCGTCCTCTGGAGGGAGGCGAGAGGCCGGGGGACACCCTGGTCAATCAAACCTGTAGCTTTGTGTGCCAAATCAAAACTGAAAGACAGTAAAGCTCCACACCGGTTCTGGGGTCTACACGGACAAACGATAGGCCCCATACAATGCAACCGTTGAGTGTGTTGAACGACTAAGAAGAAGTGAAACAAAGAGCTCTCCGATGACGTGCTCTCGCTGTTGTCCACAGCAGTCGGCGCGCTGTGTCTCAAAGGTACGGTGCATGTGGCAATTTCAGCTGACACACAATACCGCGTGAATTATTTTTTCTGAGTCCATTTTTTTTTTCTTCCTGTGCACAAATATTTTTTAAGGAACTGATTATCGTAGCTTTATGCGTCAAGCGCTTTACCGCTTAAAGGCAACTTGTTCCCAGGAAAGCAGGGGAAGTGTCTCAGAGCATCATTTGCTCGTGTGAGTTTGGTTGTTAAGCTAATTCACAAACCAAACATTGGATATAGTGTCAATATAGTGTCAAAAAAAATAAAAAAAAATAAAATAAAACACATCTGCCGTGCAGATTTCGTCTCAGCCCACAGGCACAGTTGAAGTGTACGCTCTGCATTGCGGTTAGTTTTGTTGTTGCCAGAGTCATAAGTTTGTTATGTCGCTGGCAATTCTTGTGTGAACAACACCCCGCCATGTGTTCTGATCCCGACAGTAGAAAGAAAGGCCGCGGATCGACCGTATGCTGCTGTCAGCGTGAGGGGGACATCGATGCCGTTTATTAACTTGTTTCGCTGAAAAGCGTCACTCTTCTCTTAGAGTTTGTGATTGAAATGTTAAATCTCCCCTGCTTGGTCCCTTGTCTGCAGGGTGAAGGATGCTGTCCGGGTATGCGAGGACGACGCCGTCAACAATGCACCTCATCATGCCACGATAGTAGTCAGTGATCAGAAAGAAACAGCACAATCCAAAAATCACTCTTACAAACATTGTTCAGCTAGCAGTAATAAAATATTGCATCTGTAAAGCTTTCTTAATGCTCGTGTAGTGCTTAATTCTGCATTTGATGGAGCGGATGGAACTCATCAAGTAGAAACGGCAGCTAGGTACTTTATGTCTCAGCGAATTTGCCAGAAAAGTAGATTACACTTAAATCAAGTCTTATAGCCACCAAATGTTCCCGTTTCTGCAGATTCATGCCGTTAATGACTGTGTGGGTAACTCAGAGTACATTAGGTCAGTATTCTTCACAGGCCGACAGCTCTCCTTCAGCTCAGTCTCCTGGTTGGATTAAACTGCTCGACTCCTCCGAGCTGCAGGGTTTAACGGAGAAATATTCGCCTCTAATTGTCACGCCTCTTAGCATTCATGCAGAAAGTATTCTCGCTGCAACTCCGTGTGCAACCGAAACCGCACGTCTTCTGTTTCTCAGGCTTTTGATAAATTATTGCCCATCACTGAATCGGCTTTCCAAACGCTGCTGCAGATAAGATTTTTATCTCACCGCAGAAAATAGAGAACTCTTTGAGCGAGCGCTGTGTATCTACAGAGGCTGTTGGTGCATTTTGTTTCCAGCTCTGCCTTGAGAGTGTTGAATCTGAGCAGTCGTTACACTGATCTGAACGTGGGAACTACTTGCTTTGAATGTCAGACAGTATTGTGTGGGATCTTGCATTGTAAATATGAGAGTACGGAATACGATAATAATAAGATATTGCTTTCATGGACTGCCTTTTGTATATATCTAAAATTAGGTACTTGTATTGTTGTTGTCGCCAACAAAGCTTTGAGTGAAAAGTTCTGAAAATAAAATGTTAAATTGATGATGCCTCTTATGTCTTTTGTTTCAGACTAATATCTCAGCTTACTAATGAACGGATCTCCATTAAATTTAGACAAACCCTCTGTCTTATCCTGTTGTGAGGTGTCTTATGTCTTTTGTTTCAGACTAATATCTCAGCTTACTAATGAACGGATCTCCATTAAATTTAGACAAACCCTCTGTCTTATCCTGTTGTGAGGTTGGATTGGACTCATGATTCCCAGAGGATGCTCTTGTGGCCACCACCAAATTTGTCAGAAACGTTCGCGTCCCGCCGTCAAGATGAGCTGTCAGCGCTTTGACGGCGTTTCATCTGGTGCCACAAGGTCAAAGTGTCGGCGTCTGATTATTTATTTCGAAACCAGATACCTGCAAAAAGCCGCAGCGTCTGCTAATTAGCACCTCTTTTTTTTTTCCTAACACGCTGAATGTGACAATAATAACACTTTCACTGTGAACATGTCGGCCTGCTAATGTTAGTATTTAGCTCAGATCACACCCTCGCTCCACTGCTAGCGTAGCTGCAGAGGCTGTAGAGTCCTGTTGAACGTAATGTATCAAGCACCTATAACCTTTAATGGACTTGAACCGTGTTCCATACACGCACTTCTCTGTTTTTATGTTTGTGAAACGTGTGCTTGTTTCCTCTTTAAAACCGTAAGCACGGCTACAGTTACATTTTACAGCATTATATTATAAAACAGCAGGGCCGAGCGTGACACGACTTGTGTTCCTACGGTTGTAAAGTCTTTAAGGCTCGTCATGTGTCACACCTATGGCTTAGGTGAGGATAACGTAACCAGCACGTCCGCCGATGTGAACCCTCTGATGAGCGTCGCCGGGTTTCCTCTCTGAGCTCTGTGCGAGCGTCTGATTGACAGCTGTGAAAAGTTGACGGATCTCATACCAGAGGAGAGTCTCGGCCGGGAGGACAAGCAATCCGTCCAAGCCGCTGAATACGAATGAGAAATAGGTCTCTTTCTGCTCTTCTCCACTCATTAGGTTTCCAGACGGCGCTTCTGTCTGGTAAATGCTGACTCAACGTCGGCATTTTCACAAGCAGCCACTTACACCGGAGCAGGCTAATTGTTAACACGGGCATGTTGGTTCAGTTGAACGGCTCTAATTTTTGATTTGATAGCAGTATAAATCAGCCGCATCACACCAACAGGTTTCATTAATCCTGTTTTCATAACCTCCAACAGGTTTTTTTTTTATTATTATTATTCCAATAGCATCTATCCTTGTCTTCACCAGTCATTCACTAATAAAAAAAACAACTCAACTATATTTCAGAAGTCTAAAACAATGACTGATTTGACATCGTCCAGGTGTGTCTGCTTGAGCTTAAAGAGAAGCGCACCGGTTTGATTATCAAAGGCTCATTGGCCGGCGGAAGAGGCTTATATCTTTATTTGTTTCCAACAGTATTTAATTTGGTTCTAGTCGTAGAATTTTCTGTTATCAATTCCCCGTTTGTTTTTCTAGTTGCTTCTTTATAAACGTTCATTTTTAATTGAGATAAAAAATGACTGGTTGAACAATCCATCAGTCCACGAACAGGAAAAAAAATAACAGACGTGAGGGTTGTAAAGTAAAACAAAACAAGTCATCAAATCACATCTCACATCTTACATCCCTGTAGGCTCTCTAGAGAATTGTGATTACATCCTCTGACATGTCACTGATTGAGAAACGAATTTGAATATTAATTAAAGAAGGGATTATAAATTGCCACCGTACGTTTAAAAGTGTCGCCTTCGCGCGAATCACTTCATTTTCCTCTTCTGGAGGGCTGCACACGCAGAGATCATTATTGCGCATATGTAATTGCACTATATGGAACCTTATTGCTTTGTCAATGAAACTTCATACTCGGTAATCATATACGGCATAATGTTCAGCATTCAGAGAGATGTGTTGCACCTGTAGGCGTGGAGGGATACATCAGATCGTGGCCAAACTGGTTTATGAATAAATAAAAGCTTCTCTCCCAAATATGACTAGTAAGTAATAATAAGTGATGTCTAATGAAAAAGCTGAGCCTATAACTTGAAGCACTTCTATCTGACTTCACCATGTGTCGTAGGAGTCTGACACTGTTGTGCAGATTCACCTGTGCGTGGGAGGACAGGTATGTTTCTAACTTTGAGTAAAGGCTTGTCTGTTACGGCGAACAGAAATCAGATGTAATCCCCTAAAGGAAACAATCGTAACATCATGTTTCCAGTGACCCGTCTCCCCGAATTTACCAAAGCTTTGTTGACTGAATCACAGTCTACCCAGCAGGCTCAGTTGCTGCCTGTCACACTCTATCAGCTCCATTTCACAGCCACACCAGCATCCCTGTTTGTTTGCCTTCGAGAGCCGTGATGTTAACAAAGCACCGTCCGTCTGTCGCAATCATCACATTCAGCGCATCCTTGGGCAATGCTGGAGCGGAGAACACACAATGCACCAGGGAGCTGGTTCACCAGAGTTTAGGCTTTTTTAGAGCAGCGACCAACAGTTTAAACAACATAAAACTGTCCTCTGTTTCTTATGAAACATTTCTTCTCGGGCAGATTTGACAGCAGCCGACACATCAGCCAGGGTTCAAGTCCCCGGTGGAAACAAAGATGTCATGCTTTCTGTGTTTGTGTGGGAACTTACACCGTGAAAGATTTTTAAATACAAATTCACGTTGGTCTCTTAATTCTGACTAACCCCCAAGGCCAGTGGTAGGATACAAGTATGTTTACTCAAGTACTGCACTGTAGTACGATTTTATGTATTTTGCTTTTACTCCATTTGAATTTAGAGGCTAATAACTTACAGCTTTATTTATTAATATAAAATATGAATCAGTTAATAGCTCTCCAGATGTAAAGACAATATTTCAAATATTCAAATCAGAATATTCAAGTGTGGCATTAATCAATCTGTATTTTTAATCCAGTAATATAATAATATAAAATATATGATTCTGGAAAATACTTTAACTTAAATTACTTTAAAAATATTTGGATGCCAGTGCTTTTGTCCTTTTACTTAAATAGGATTTGAATGCAGAACTGTTATTTTTAATTATGTATTTATCAGAGAATAAAATAATAAGATATAACTAAATGAATATAATAACAACAACAACAACAACAACAATAATAATAATACATTTTATTTATAAGGGCCTTTTGGAACCTCAAGGTCACTTTACAATGAAAAAAAATGAAGGTGAAATACAAAAAACAAACATGAAAACATCAATATATAACACATCATCAAAAATACATAAATAAGTATTTAAATAAATAAGAAGACAATAATATAGACAGACCATATAATCTAAATGTAATGTAAAATATAATTATACATCAGAATTTAAATCCATAGGCGGGGGAGAAACCCTCTGGAGAAACATTAGGTTCCAGAAAAACCTGTTCCCACAATTCACAATGAGTGTTATAGCACCAATGTGGAAGGAAAAGCACAAAGACTTGTAATGAAATTCAAAGAGTAATAGTAACGTTAGGTGAAATAACCTTCGAGGATTCAACGTGCGCGGTCACCAAGTAAAACTAATCTCAACCTGGAGGAGACACGATTGAGTAAATTGTCAAAATGAAGGACTGATACGTTTGACATACACAGAGTTCTCTAAACATGTTTTTTCCCCCCAAAGTTCTCATACAAGCTGGATGTTAATTCAGACCATGTGCAGATACTTTACTTTTCAGATAGAGAATGGAGACTCTAGGAAGGTCGCTCCATCCCTACACTAAGAAAAAGTAAGGCAACACTTAGGATGGCATGGGATTCAGGTTACCGGGGCAACTAGAGACTGAGCTACAAAGCGAAGGGTGACGAGACTGTATGGATGGGGATTTAGGCCATAACTTGTGATAGGACATACAAAAACTTTTATTTTCCTAAAAAAGAAAATACAAAAACATTTAACACAAAGAAAATATTTAAAAAATATATATATATAGTAGGCTACTCATGTGTGTGTAGCATTAGGGTTCAATCTCTACTAAATCTCTAAAGTAAATATTTGCAGTGTTCAGGTTGACTAGCAAAACAACGACAACAGCAGGCATAGAAATCAGACAGAAATTTCAGACTGTGGTTGGGATTTCTTTAAGGAATCACTTCCTGGAACAGTTTCCATAAATCACATACAGCTTTCAAACCCTCATTTAAGAGTATTTAGTGACAAAGTGAGGATATTTACTGCCACCTTTTGTTTCCAGGGTGTGCTTTTCAGTTTTCATTGACCGGATGCCAGTCTCAATTCCACACTTCTCAGGATCACACGTTTGGTGCTTAGTGATATCTCAGGGTTTCAGACTGTCCCTGCAGGATCCAGATACAGGGCATGAAAATGACCATGAGCCAAAGCTAACCATGGCTGGCACTGCAGGGCTAACTTGAGCAGCAGCCGCACACTAATCCACAATAGCTTTTTTTCCCCCACTCCCTTTGAATAAATGGGGCTCAATACGCTGGGAAGAATTAGGTTTAGGTTTTCGGCCTGCATGATTTCTTAAACACCGTGCAAATTTGGATGTGGAGTCTCTCATTTCTGTGTTATTACCCCCTCTACTCATTTTAGAGCTTTTAACGATGGGTTTCTAATTTAAGTAAAAACGGAGACAATGTGATTTGTTTTGAACTGTGACAATGTCTTGAGCTTTTCTTCTGCCTGTGAAAACTTCTATATAGCCAATACTACCTATCAAGTTTTTTTTTAAATTATTTTATTTTGATTGGAAAATGCAAAAAAAAAGGGTTATAAAAAAGTTTAGATATTAAATCAGATCAATGATAACAATGAAACAAGGAATTAACTCGAAATGAAGGAAATTAACTTCATAAGTATTTAAGTAGTTATCTTCTGCAATAAAATTAGGTATTACCAGCTATAGACACACATATTTTTACATTATGATTTCTTAAAAAATAATACTTTTAGTTTTCTCACGGTTGTTTGTTTATATGACTTTGCACCTTTTTTTAAATTAAATTTTTACATAATGTCAATGTGTGCGTCAAGGTGTAACGAAACCGTATCAAACCATTTCCAATGAACTACACTTTATTTTCCACTAGGATGTCATCCAGGGGCACGCTATTACGTGTAATACGCGCGCCCGGGAGGAAAAAAAAGAAGTCAGTGGCGTCATCATGCTGCGACAGTCACTCTTTCCAGTCGGTGGATGGTGGTGGTGGATAGACACCAGGGGACGAGCAAACCTGAGGAGGCTGTGAACGGCAAACCACTCACAACTGGCACGCTGCGTGGTCTCAGCCGATGTGTTTTTCCTGCTGTAATGATCGGAAGCCGTCCTGTGACGTCCAGAAAAAGTACGGAGTCAACGGGTCGACCAACACACTTGTTAATGTGACAGAGAAGCTAACGTTAGCCTTGTTTTACTAGCACGGACTTGGATTGGAGGCTGCTCTGCCGAAGCTAGTGCATGCTAGTGGTGGGAAATCCACGAAACGAATCGGCGTTTACCTCCGGCGTTAGCTTCTTCTTGGATACCCGGGCGACGGGAGTCGCCGGAGAGGCCCGCTGCGTTGCGCTACCTTCACATTTCAAGGTAAATACGGGGTGAGATTACAAATTGCAAGACCAGAGCTGTGAGATATTGCAGTAGGGGACCAGTAGAAAGGGGCCTAGCATTAGCCAGCTAACGCTCAACTCCTTAGCTGGCTGTTAGCATTGCTAATGCTAACCAACTTAACGCACTTCTGTGGTTCCGGACCATGTTGCCGCTGCGAAAGAAGTTAAAGAAGTTGGCAGACCCCGCTTTCTGTGGCTGAACGTACTGCACAGATGAAAGTTGGTCGAGTTTGTTGGCTGCTTCGGCTAACTCTCCCACCAGCACTGAGCCTTTTAAACTAACTGAGCCAAGAGCTGCAAAGTGCCAACTCTCCGGTGTTGTTGCATGTGGATTTTGCGAAGCGCATTAACTCGACAAGAGACTTGAATCATTTTATTCATATACGTAATTCATGAATTTGCATCGATGCGTATGGTCATCTGGAGAGCTCTCTATTGTCGTTGAGGGGAAAAAGTCCACGTTACACCTCAGTGTAATGAAATATACAAACTGTGCAGGGATCCCTCCTCCAGGGTGGACACGAAGTACGTGCAGCTTGTACACAATAGGCCCAACCTTTTAAAATAACATATTTATAAATTAAGAACGCATGAACATGAAACAACAACCTCCAGTCCACATAGGATGTTCACAGGCTACACAAACACACTCTCACACACAAAAGGAAAGGAGGCAAACAAAACACACAGTTGCATTACTCCATTAATCAGGTTTTTATGTAAGATCTGTGAAATTGGCTAAATCCATATGAGTCTTTCACTCACTTAAATGAGAACCGGGTTGTTGTAGACTGCTGAGAGATGTGAGAGTTTGGTAGTTGTGCTGGGGACGCTCGTGTTACACTACATTGCCTTCGATGGACGGTTTACTCATCTCCTATTTACGTTTGTTAAGGACATCAAGTCTTATGCAACAATCCTGCAGAATAGCTGCTTTATGAACGCTATAACGGTCGCATATTTTGCCTAAACCGTTCCAAAGTTGTCGATTCAGTTGTGCGGCCACGTTGTGTCTGTGTTTAATGTTTTTTTTCTGTCCTCGCTGAGAATCTGTGAATGTTTTGAACATGTTTTGTTTTCATAGAACTGTCATGCTTATGACTCCTCAACATCCAGTGTTGTTATTTCTGTTGCGAGGCTCTTAAACAGTCCGACTGACGAAAGAGTTTATCTTCCGCGTTGCCACTGTTGGACTTGATTTGAACGTACATACCACCAGTGAGCCATTTTTGGTCTTGTTGACTTAAAAATATCTCTGTTTGGACAGTCCAGGTGACCGTTTCAGATCTTTAAAAGCAGGGTTTAGGTCTTATCAAGGTTTCTGTTAGCAGGAGGTCATGTTTACATCTGCCATTCATCACTGGGATACTATTAAGATGCACCTGACCTAAGGTTTACCCCTTCTCTTTATGTCTAAAGATGGACAAATGCATGGGTTAATTATATTAATTACACATTGCTCCTCAACAACAAACCTGCATTATTTAACAAGATTAGTGAATGGAGTTTCAGTTTCACTCCTCTCCACACCTCATCTCTCTGATATTTCTCTATGGCGTCTTTCTCTGTTACTGTTTTATCAGTCTAAAAATAAAAAGCGAAAAGAATGGACAAGAGGGAGAGTCAACAAGTCCGTTTGAATGGTGTTGTAGACTAGTTGCTCCACTGCCATCAGCTGACGAAAACCTCAGCTGGGTGGCTTTATAATATGTTTGAACTTCATGCAACGTCAGATTTTTATTCATTTCTTTTGCAGCCTAAAGACTGTACTAGGTTAGATTGTGAAATGTTTTAATACTTCTCCTGATGTACTGTAAAAAGTTAGATAATTGAAACCAAATGATCATTCTACCATTCTTTACATTCTTGTTCACATTATTTTGGAGTCCTGCACTGCTGTCACATTTTTTAGACGTTAAGGCTACCTTTGCTGTGGCGGACTTGAAACTGCGTGTGGTTTTCCTCAGGACATCAACACACCAGTGGTTTTTACCCTCTGCTGTGTTTGTAGCTTGTTGTTGTCTGCGCCTGCAAACTGCATGCTGCTGTTAATCTCAAACACTGATTGAGGTGGTCTTGTGGTGGGAGAGACTCCACTTTGACTTCTGCACGCTGTCAGTTCATCGCGTTAAAACAAGCTGAACCAAAACATTTGTTTAGAACTATATGTTCTGAACGAGAGGGACGTGATGAGAGGGAAGGGCAGGGCCGTGATTTCTGTGTGAGTGGCCTTTTTAGACATCGTCTTCTAAAGGACTGATTTGTTTTGTACAGAGCTTGAGTTGTTGGGAAACGATGGTTTTAGTAGGGTAACGTTTTATACCGCATGGATTACAAAACTGTGACAGCGGTGGTGCTTTTCTTTTTGCTATGCACAGAGTGTAACTGATGTTGACACACTGTCAATAGACTGATACTTTACTGTTTATTTTCAAATGACATTACAACTTTCTGTGAAAAGAGGTTACTGCAGCCTCTCTCTGACAACAAGAAGCTTCATAAAGGAAAGCTATTTTCCAATGGTGTTGTATTGATTTGCATATGGATTGGTTATTTCGTCATTGTGGTGTAAATTGTGGGCGCTGTGCTGTTCAGAAATGTGCTTTTGGTGGCATTTATATAACAAAAGAAACAGTTTGAACAGTCACAACATTTAATTAGGCCAGGACAGTGAACAAGTCCTCGCACAGTACGTTTACATGCACGTGAAAAAACAAATCATTGCCTTAACTGGACAAGTGCACATAAACACGTTACTCGGACTAATATCAGAGTTCTCCTTATCTGATTAAGACACCCAGATAATGCAATTGGAAATCGATTTTTCCCAGCAAGTATACACTTTAATCGTAGTTTAACTAGACAACGCATGTGTGCATGCGCCACAACTGTTGCGCTTGAGTAAAATCCTGGAACAAAAACATCCAAGAGAGTCGGTCACAGAAGAAGAAAGTAAACAGAGCTGGTAGAAGAACCACCTGCGGGATAGTGCACATCTTATCTGTACCAAAAGTAGCGCAGACATTACGTACGAGGTTTAAAAAACTGTACTATCTTCTATCTGGTGGGAGGGAGCCGTATTAACCAGCTGACAAGACACATATCGCCACCTAGTGTGGAGGAGGAGGACATGTTCCCGTCAGTTATTAGGTTTTCTCTGTTGCATGTAAACTGGGACAAGGAGGCCACGAGGCAAATACTCCTCATTACTCTATACAGTTGGTCTGGTCATTATTATGTAATTCAACCATTTTTTTTAAAACAAAGTACAGATGATTAGAGTTTGTGGCTTTTGCTGCAACACACGGATCTCCGGTCTTTAAAAATCCAGACTGTAGAACACATGAACTAGACAAATACTAAACAGCCTGTAAAGAGAGTTTCTATTTGATGTGTTCCTGCACTGAATGGGATGATGTTTGGTTTCTTTTCCTAAACCCCAAACCACTATTTAGACTCGGAATGCTCTGTTGAAACTAAACCGTTGAAAGTCCACTATGGTCAACAAGTGAGACCTTTAGTTAAACGTGTGCACTAGTGAGCCACGTTAAAAACCCCCACGTAAATCTTCTGGTGTAATTTTAGCGTTTATACCCTTAAAAGTACTGAGCTCTGTACTCCATCCGTGTTTGGAAAGGTGGTACGTGTCAGTAAAGTAAAAATGGTCTACGAGGGCTGCAGATTGTAAGCACAATGATAAACCGACACTGTCGGGACCAGAGTGCCGTGTTTTCAGTTCACTTGGGTCAAGGTGATGAAATATCATTTTCTGGCTTTGATGTTTGCTGCAAGGCCTCGAGGAATGAGAGACGAGGAGTATCCCAGACTTTGTTTGCGGAAAGCTTCACATTCCCACAGTCCTGGCTGTTTCTGTGTTACAGACCCCAGGGCTTTCCTACAACCATTCTTAAATGGACAGTCAGATTTCCTGTCTTTGAAGCCTATATTGACAAAACACAGTAGATAGTAGGCAGTGTTCACAGGGCACATGACTTTTCCCAGTAACCTACACTTAGTGGGATGTGATTAAATTCAATTAAACACACTTTTATAACTGGCTTGTTTAAGTGAGACCAATAAATACAGGCAAACATGTCCTGTTAGCAACCACTTTATCTACGCTTTATTTGTGTGTTTTGGATTAATGGGGGAATTATTGGGGCTGCAGCAGTCTGGATGTCTTTTGTCCAGTTGTTTTCACATCTCCAATGTCCACTTCCCTTTGTACTGCAGTACGTGTCTCTCAAAACGTTGTGGTCTCTCAAAACGTTGTGGTTTCGGGACAGGGTGTGGTCAGTTTTGCACATTTGGTGGGAGGTTAGTTGTTGGCATTGTGTCCGTTGCCCCGGCGACGCACAAGCTTCCAAGCGAGGGTTCGTGCTCTTCCCTCAAATTGAGCCAAACCTGAAATCAAATCCTGTTGTGCGTCACTTCCCGCATCAAGTGGTTTTTGAGGGAAAAATCAAGTGTGTAATAATTCTTCATTGGTGTTTATTCATACCGTGACGGCACAAAATGACCGAATGCTCGGTAATGATTAAGGAAAACACGTTGACCAGACCACTCTGAGCTCGAAGCGGCGTCTCAACGGGACGACTGAATAATGAGACCTGGAGCCCGCAGCTAGTGTAGGTGTTATTTATTTAATAAGATGCATCAACTACTGCTTTAACGTAATCAGATAATGGCATTGTAGATGATTTAGTTTCAACTGGCACAGTAAAGTTCGAGGCAGTGGGAAGGGCGAGAAGAAGCAGGAAGAGAGAAGCTCCTGTGTTGAAGTGAAGTACTTTAGTTGTGCGATGAGTGCAGCCTGATCAGACCGGGCAGTTTTCCAGGCTTTTTGAGGACCCAGAGCGCTGGTTAACGACAGATAATGAGACATTTGGTCTCAAGTAAAAGGAGAAGATAATGAGTGATTCGTGACATGTGCTGCGTTTGAGGGAAAACCGAGAAATTGATCATGGTAGTTTGATGACCATCTACAGTCCAGAGCGACGGGGAAGGGTCCAAAGGCTCCTGGTCAAGACGAGTTTTTGGACTTCTTCCTAGAGAGAGAGGCTACAGAGACCAAGAGAGACAGGACAACTCAGTAATACTCAGCGTTGTTTTTAAAGTGGTGAACAGATGTGCTTCATGCCAAGTTTAAATTTAGACTGGACTCAAAGTGGGAAGTGTTATTTGAGTCGCTCTCTGTACAATTTGGCAAACATTTAGATATTACAACTAGGGATGGGCCTTGGCAAGGTCTTCACGATTCGATCACGATACTTGAGTCACGATACGATACAATATTGCGATATTATGATATTGCGATATATTGCAATATTCTGTGTAGTTTACTGAGAATTTTTAAATGCAGCTTAAAATACAATTTATATATATGTACATCAGATGACAGCGATAATTCATTGGACAAATTGAGTCAAAAAACAATATTAGTCCAAATGATCCATTTCCAATTTATTGCTCTTGTACAGAAGAAGCAGTGGTTGTGGTGTGGAAGTCGTTCGCGTTTGGCCCAAAACATGACTTTTTCTTTTAAAATCGATATTTAGACATTCAAAAGCGATGTTGTATCGGAAGAAAAAGTATTGTGATTTATTGTCATATTGATATTTTTTCTCACTCCCATTTACAACACACACACAGGCTTTTATTTACGCCTCCTCGTCCTCTGAGCTTGAGAAGTCACGTGTTGGATAACTAGACCTTATTACTTCTGTTCAACGTCATAGCGACGAGAGACGAGACACAGGCCTGATTATTAAGTTAAAGGTAACTGATGAATTGACTGTAACAGCCTAAACAGTTGTCACTCTATTTTTGTCACAGCGTGTCCTTGTGGTTTGTTGTCTGATGTTGTGTGGTCTCGTTCTGGTTTGTCGCCTGGTTTACTCACTTATTTTAGAAACTCCTGGACACTTTTTCCACACGAGACGCGGCACCTCTTAACATTACACTCGGTTCGTCTCATTTGAGCCGTTTTGAAGCCGCGATACTTCCACTGGTAAGATTTTGAGAAGCCGCTCTGTGAAATTTAACTTAATTGAATTTCTCCCCCTCCAACACTCGTGAAAAAAAAACCTCCCATATTTTAAACATTTGCATTCTGTTGTTCTGCTTATTCGAATGCATTTATTACCCAGCCCCCCTCCCTCCCTCCCTCCTTCCCTCCCCTAGTAACACTTTGAGCGCTCATGTGACGACGTCCTCCGCTCTGTGCTGCCGTGATATACCGTCGTCAGAAGTTCGAATCCACTCCGAGGGTTCGCTGGAGATTTACAAGCAGAGTGTGGGCGTGTTTTGCAGTTGTGAATGGCCCTCCGCTCTGTATCTGTGAGGCACAAGTAGCATGTTAATAATTCAGTGCTGTGCCATGTAGCTCTGAGCTGGTTAATGAACACGGGGAGAAATCGCCCAGGCATATTTCTTTGATGTGGTGTTGCATTGAGAATGTGAGGTGAACCTGTTATATTCAAGTTATTATTGCTTTATAATATATATTGGCAGAGTGTAAACGAGCGTTTGTTTTCTCTTGGTGATGTTTTCTGCATCCTTGTCACTTCTCAGTGCTGAAAATAGAGGTGTGTATTCTACGTAAACACAAACGCGCGCATTCCATCGTATATGCACACAAGCAAAGAGGACCAGCTTTGTGCAAATGCATCTTATTGACGCCGTAGAAGTGCACATGTGGTATAAATAACATCAGCGATGGCTCAGTTCCCTTTTGAGTCTCTGTAGACCAGGACAGTGGAGCAGTAAGCGCAGAAGCTCCTCTAAGTGGAATGCAGCCCTCGGTCGGTGTTTTCAAACGGAGCTTGTGAACTTGTGGTAATTACGCGGAAAGTTTTACACACGAAATGCTTCTCATTCAAATGGCTGCAACAACCTTAAGTCAGGAGACGGCGACTGCTGCCAGGCAACCGTTGGCATCCAGGAGCCTTTGACACCAAAAGTAAGCAAGCTAACGACCAGGTAACTCAATGTAGCAAATGTAAAGACGTAATGAAAAGATATTAGCATTTCACTCGTACATGAGATAAAAAATACAAAGACGCCTCCGTGCAGCTAAATTGGAAAACGTTCTTATCATTCACTTCAATCATTTTTGGAAATAAACAGAGTCACAGCTCATGAAGTGGGACATTAACTTGAGCTGGAACTCCTGGCAACATGTGTTAATTTTGTTTACGAGAACAGTCCACCTCACTGTGCTGCTCTTGTTATTTCTCTTCGCAGTTCTGAGTTTTCAGAACGGTCGGAGGAAATGGAAGTTAATTTTCAGCAGCTGGTAAATTAAGTTAAATATTATTGTATCCAAACTGCATCATTACTTAGTTATTGTTTTGGATTTCTTGCATTACATTATCCATTATGTTAGCTTGTAGACGCCCACAGCAGCTCTGTTCTCACAACTCACAGCCAGTGTTGCATTGTGAAGTACTTTACACTGTACTTTATACAATGGCATGCAATCAAAAATTTCACTTGTGGAAAAACAGACTCAATTTTGTGCCTGGATGCTAAATGTGACGCTGCATTTAACAACGGAAAAAGGGTAAAAAACGAGTTTGCACTTTTTTTCATCTGTCTTTATGGTCAGAGACTCAATGAAGTTGTTAAAATAGTAAAGATTGTAAATGTATAATTTAGTTTTTATAGTTGAAATAACTCACAGACACAGTCTAAACGTTGAATTAAATGATAAAGAATTCCCCCGAAACAATTCTGATCTTAAATAAATCCAAATTTTCCTAATTTACCTTTACACTCCTTGATCTCGCTTGCGCCGCGCAACTGTATTAAGTGCAATAAATAAAGCTGCCGCTGTTGAGTGTGAACCGCTGTTACAACAGAAGAGGAAGAAGATGCCACAGAGACGCGGTTTTGATTTTTAACGCCGACCCAAAATAAACAGCCTCAAAAGATCAAGCACTTCATCAAACTGATACAAAAGTGTTCGGTCCAGATGTACTGTGGCTGTGGCTGTGGCTGAGCTTCTTTTATTTGAAACCGTATTTCACAGTTTCACTGGAGGGAATTTTAATTTCGCCCGTTACAGCAGAATAAATAATAATTTTGTCACTTTTCCAAATCCCAATAAATAGTGTGAACATTAATCATTCAGACTGACAGCAACATGAGTGTTTCACATGCCAGGACGTTGATCTGAAGGGGATAGAAATGAGTTCCCAGCGCGCGCACGCACGCACACACACACACACACACACACACACACACACACACACACACACACACACACACACACACACACACACACACACACACACACACACACACACAGAGCCGCTCAGCCTCGCTGTGATTTCCCCGTCACAGACCGCATTTAAGGCTTTGGGGCTTTCAGCTCAGACCTTAACACAATTGCGTCTCTTCACTGCCACCCACAACTCATTCCCTCTCAAATGCCCACCAGTCCTTCTCTGAGGCTGCAGCAGAGGTGCAGGATGGAAACCGTTTAAAAAGGAGGCCTCTCCCAGCAGAGGGCCCGTCGGCATGGAAACGGCCGGTCGCTGTGAATGGGGGGCTTCTCCCGCACGCCCGGTCAAGACGGACCTCGGCAACCGTCCACTAAGCCGGGATCTGAGTTAGGTGATGGCACGGTTTGTAGTTTTCAGTGCCTTTGCCCGTTGTTGATGCTGTTTGCTGCGAGTCTCGAGGTTAATCTCCGCTTCACGTGAACTAGCGTGCTGTCATTCACCTGCTGCTGTAGTAACGCAGATTTAAACCCTGACATTGAGGAGTCGTTGGCCGGGCGGGGAGTCCTCTCGTCTGTATTTGTCCTAAACAACCAGTGCAATGAACCGGTTTCACGGCTCGTTGGCTCCGCATATCTGCCAAAGCCTTTCACACTGCTGAACCTCTTATCATATTTACGAAATATTATTCGAAATAAATCCTTTCAGCTTCCTGCTCAAGGGCCGTGGAGCTCAGCACAGTTGGTGCTGTGTCATCATTAGCTGAACAATCTGCGGTTTATTATCTAAATAACACATTCCCGAGAAAGTAGAGTCAAATGTTAAATGTCGCAGCTGCTTTCACAAGTATTATGTTTTTAAATGAAGTTGAGAAATTTGTTCTTTTGATGGAATTAATCTTTTAACGTGGTTTTAACAAACAAACCTACTTCTTCAATTAATTCCATTTATAAATGTTGCCCAGATTAGGAATAAAGGTGTTTTATAATATAGTATAACATACATACGCATATATATATATATTTAACATAAAGCTACACCAAACCGTACGGACCAACGCGAGAGAACCGTTGACCTTATTATTCGTTGGTGTATTCATAGAGATCACTGCAGAACCCTGACCTCGTCTTTTCCAGCCACCCAGGTGTCCAAACTCGGACCTCGGTGTCGAACCTCGTTTACTCAGAGCGGTGAATGTGGATGCTGCGAAATGATCACCTAGTTTCCCCCATAAATGTGTCTTTTAAAGTAGGCATCTCTTTTTTTTTCCCTTACACGATTCGTCTAAACCGAGTCTCAGAGACAGAAATTGGCTCCAAACCGTGGATCACGGCTCTCTCCTCGGTGCCCACACTCTCCTCCTTCTGGATGAATTATTTACTGTTGATCAGAATCGAAGTCGGCGCGCGGAGTCTGCCGGTGCCGCTCTAGCTCCGCTCGCTCTTAGCTCTAAAACACATCCTCTGATTTCATCACCCACTGACACATTTAAGGCCGCAGCTAGAATTATTTGCCACTATTGATTAATCTGCCCTTTGTTCCGCTCTGCGTCTCGCAGTTTACACTTTTCCCGAGGTTCAGGAGGCTGATTCTGTCAGTCTTCACTGTGTGTTGAAGCTCTTTTCTGTATCGATGAATGAATATCAGTTAAAATGACCTGTTACTTTATCCCGTCCCCAGTGAAATGAACGTTCCCTTTAAGGCACGAGTGGTTGAGTTTGTGATTAGTCTAAAATTGCGTGAGTGAGATGCACCATAGGAATGTGTTGTATTGTCTCTGTAGGATATCCTTCCTCAGACTTGACCTTTTCACCAGAGACTCGGGCAGCTGGCAGCTCAGTTAAAGTGCCTTTAAGTCTATTAGAGAAGATAATCCTGGAGGGAGAGTTTCTGTGAACAGAAGGAGCAAGCAAAACACCCTGTCCGTTCACTTTCCTTGCAATCCAATTGTGTCCCATTTACACCCCCCCTCCAAAAAAAAATAAAAAAACCTTGCAGCCCGGCGTCCTCCAAACACATGGCCACCACATGCTTCCTTCATTGCTGTCCAAAAAGGAAAGATGGCCGCTTTAGACAAGACATGAAAAAAAAAAACGTAGGAAAACAGAACGTACGTGTTGCGTGACCCTCAAGTTGTCAGCTCTCGGTCTCTGACCGTCCTGTTTTCAGGACTCACACTTTGCTCGTTTCTCTGTTTCCTGCACCTCAGTTCTCACTTTTTGTTGCTTTTCTCTGTGTCGTCTCTAGTCGCCCGCCTTCCATCTCTTCTCTGTCCCTGGCTCCGTCGGTGGTTCAGCAGCACTTCAAAGTCTGCAGCGCTGCAGATAACACTTGGTACCCTCTACCCCCGAGCAGAGGCAGATTCCAGAGCCCCTACCAAGTCCCTTGACTGACAGGTTTGGCCTCGTGTGTTTCTGCTTCTTTTGTTGCTTGTTTTTAATGTGTTTTCCATCCAGTATCACAGTCGAGCTCCCCCTCAGAGATCAACAGACTTGAATGTGAACTGTTGCAGCATATTTATTATTTTCAGTATGAAGCATGTCACATAATTATTGTTAGTATTAGTATAAATTATTGTTCTTATTAATGATCAGACATGGCATCGTCCCTGAATGTTGTCCCTCTGAGGACTTATTTTTTAACATATTTGTTTTTAATAGCGTTTATCCAAAATATTATTCAATACTCAACCCTAAATAATCCCTAAATATTTTTGGAGAGCCACTCTTTTTGTTAACATTCAGTTTTTTATTTTCTTGTACTGAAACATAAACCAACAGACTCTGAATACGAACAAATATTATTATATCTTACCAATAGTCCCATTTTTTTCCCTCTTTGAATTTGGCAGATTATAATTTATTCAGGGGTCTTCAATGTTAAGATCAAGTAGGGACCCTCTACCTACCTACTGTATGTGTTCTATATTAAATTTGACCTAGTCCTATTTATAAATATACATTATTATCATTTTGTATTTAAAATTAAGCCATCCCTTATCACTTTACTAAAATATGTTGGATTAATGTTAATGTGTGTATAAAGAAAATAAAATTTGTGGGGGAAATTAGAAAATATATAAAAAATGTCTAATCAACCAAAGATTTTGCAGCTCCCCCTGCAGTACCTCCTCGGACCCTCTAGGGTGGGTTTAACTCATGTTTGGATCAAGTTGCATAAACCCTCAAGTGAAATAATGGCTCTGTCTTTGTGTAGGTTTGACAACAGAGCGTTTAAGCTTATTTCACAAACTCTAACGTCTCATTTTGAAGCTGTGGCCGAGTGACTAGAGCAGTGGATTTGAAAATGTACGGGGTCACTGGTTCACATCCCCTTTTACATCCAGCAACGCACAAGTCTGTGCAGGTTAAATACCGAGAACAAATTCCTTATAACCCACAGTTTAGGCCTCTGTGTTTAGTTGATGCAGAGGCTACTACGGCGTTAGGGCAGATACTGACACAGACCCTAGCAACGCGACTGACGTGTCGCCGCGGCGCGTTTCAGCTTTAGTGTTTCCAGCTGCTTCTCCATCTCTGTGATTTTTGAATTGATTGTAATTAGGAATCTGTCAGATGAACTGAGGAGGTTTGGAGATACAGACATTTCTATGACCGGTGTTCAAGTCATGGCGTTGAAAGTGAAGCAGGAAGTAGAAACAAAAATTAATATGAGTGTAAATGTGTCACACACGTGCGAAGGTTATTGGTTCTAGGCCCCACGCTGCTCTAAACCACCTTAAGTGTGCTTCACTAGAAATGTGGGTTTTAAATTTACATTTCTTTTACATGTAAGAACAACTGAAGGCCTCTAATGCGTTAAGAGTGTTGTGCTCACGCTCAAAGTCATGGCGTCAGTGTTGCCATGGCAGCAGCTTGCTGCCGTTCAGGTTCCTCATTATGTCCCGTTGGATGAAACACCTCTGTGTCTGCTCTCCGTCCACCGGTGTGTTTTTATGTGCTGCTAACTGTTACATACTAGCATGTCTGTCGTGTAATCGGGAGCCAGATGGAATCAAAGAAACTAAACGCTGTGATTTTAAATTTAATTGTGGCCGTTAACTATTTTTCAAGGAAGATTCAGTCTAGATTCAGAGCACAAGTATTTTTAGTCGAGTTATATTTTACTTTGCGCCAAATGCCCTTTTCAGTTCCACCTAATTATCCTTTAAATTATAAGATATAAAAGTGTAATGATAACTCCGTGATGAGCCTTTTCTCTCACTAAATGTGACTTTTACGTGCCTGCTTATTTGTAAGCATAAAAATCATTACATATTAATTGTAGCTATTGAAAGACAATTTACAGTTGTGAGTGTTTGCGGCGCAACATCAGCCGCCGCACCACGGATAGCATTTAAAGTTAATTACAACCAGACTTGAGTGTGAAATCGTCGGAAGGTCACATTTATAAATCCTCATTGAGGCGGCCGCTTAATAATCACTCACTGGGACTTGATCCAGGCTACGTATTAAAATAGTGAAACTGAGAAATAATGACTACTGTGGCTACTGGGGTGTGAGAAAGGCGGCAGCTTTACCAGTGCCATCTTTAAAGCTGAAATTATACAGTGGGTTTTAATAGCTGCAAACATCGGGGTGGGTCCAAAAGTTTCCCAGTAGAATGAATATGAATCGTCACATGATGGTCAACGTTAGTCGCTTCTCTTATCGGTGGTTTTGATGTTGTGAGGAACCAGCTCTTGATGCACAAGTCAAACGTCGTGCATGACGTTTTGGAGCAAATTACAGCTGTATCGTGGATTTATTTTGCACGTGTTGTTAAAAATATACGTGGCTCACGATGTTGGAGAGAAGAAAAAAATATTGCACCGTGTTATTTGTTGTGACTGCGCCGCAACACAATGAATATATTGTGTTAAATGTAACAGTCGGGGCCTATTAGTAAAACTTGTGTTCGCAGAAGTGGTAATGTGTAACGTGTGACTTTATTTTTCTCTTTTATTATTAGTCAACTTTACAGCCGCCCTAAACATGTGTGATCTTACTCTATCATTATTATTTTCTTCCTTTTATTTTTTTGTTTTTGGTTAGTTTCATAGCCCGTTCTCTCCACGATTGTAACGCGAACCGGCCTGAGAAGCTGCGGCCGAGGCTTCCAGCTGCACGCCGTGCGATTATTTTGACGGCCAGGTCTCAGCTGCTCGGTGTGGAAAGCTCCTGGACTTGAAGGAAGAAGCTGTTGGGAAGGTGGGGTCAGGGAGGAAATGAGGCTGCATTCCAGCCGTGATTTATGAAGTGTCTTTCATTCTCTTTGTACTGGTGGCGAGTTTGCAGCTGCTCCAGACAGCTCGTTGATTTTAGCGGAGCCGAGCTCCGCTAAAATCGGCGAGTCTCGTTCCCATATGTGCGCGTTGATGCAATGCTGCGAAGGGGGCATGTTGTAAATTTAAAGCTTCTCCTGTGGGTTTTGCGCTTCGCTTAAAAAAAGTATCATTTTAAAACTTTTCATCGATAAATCATCCGTGGGATTCGGTCAGAGGAGAAGCATCCGATGCGAAGCTCCGCCAAAACTACGTGATGACAAACTGCGGAGTGAGTCACGTCTTTAAGCCTGAGTCCAGTGTGACTAGACGGGACGCGTCATTAATAATCTGTGAGAGACTCGGAGCGGTGCTACGTGAGAACATGCCAACTAGACCGGGCTCCGTGTTCACACTCGAGAATTAAATACAACATCTACAACTCACAGACGTGGTTAATAGATTTATTATAAAGCAACGGACACAATTTGTTTAATAAAATTAGTTTTGCTCTAAAAATGTTCAGCATTGATGTGATTTTACTGATTTAAATGTGCAGCAGTCATTGTTCTCTTCAACCACTTCCAAAAGTAACTATTCTGAGAAGTTCTTTAATTTGATTACATTATCAATCGCCGTTCTGTTTTTCCTACAAATTTCACAATATTTTTTTTTTTTTTGTGCAACTCTTAGTTATTCTTGTTATGTAACTCCTGCTGTTTGTTCGCTAATTTGTTACGTAATAGGAACAATGTCGTGCGTGTTTGTTATGTAAAAGAATGAAGAGAAAAGGGATACCGACTTAAAGTGAAATCGGAGCGCCGGTGAAGCTCGTCGCCGCTCCCCTGCGTTAAACCGAGGCGCATGAAAACGCACCGACGTGCCGGGGTCCGTGCGTTTTCTGCTTCCAGAGAAGACAGTGATTTTATTCACTTAAGACTGTTGCATAACCCCGGTTCCTCTCTCCCCACTCAGAATTTAACCAGTGTAAGTCATTCTGAACCAGGGCCAGGAAACACAGCAGTTGCATTCCTTCATGTGGACTCATTTTGTTTGGCACATCCCGACACAGCTGACTGAAGTAGCAGGAATCTCTTAACCTCTGTGCTCGGTTCCTTTCGGAGCCCTCTGACACAGAGTCACCGCTTTTACCTAGAAAGCATTTAGTTAGTAGAGGAGTTGTTTTTGTTTCTGGATGCGGCGAGTGGGCAGAGTGGAAGTTGGCGACCTTTGTGTCCGAAAGCAAAACTACTAGTGTGTAGCACAGATAAGTATGTGCTGTACTTCTAATCTAGAGTCAGGGTGGCTCTTACTAAGGGTTTTTTTTTTGTATGAGAATGTTTCTGGCTCTTTGTTATTCAGAGAGCGACTGAACAGACAGGGACTTTAAACGTGACGACAGAGGAATGCCTGCGAGGGAAAAGTATTTGCTGGGAACTGTACAGGAGATGCTACAGCCACATGGCACAAATCCCAACCACTGGATCTTCACAGCACTTGAGCACAGCTTGTCCTCCTTTTTTTTATTTTTTTTAAATGAGCTGTTGTTTGTGTGTATTAATCTCGTTTACCCGAGATTTATTTTTATCTGACGGTGCCGTATTTGCGCCGATGTCGCATTGATTAGTTGACGCTTTTGTCCCCAGTCAGCTCCGAAATAAAAGGTCAGTATCTGGGCCTGCTTTATCGGACGGTGCTGAGGCTTTTAGTGTTGGTTCGCTGCTCTCGTCAATGATACGAACGCATTACTCCAGCTGATCCCTATCAAATAGCCAATTCGGCACGCTTCGTTAGTCGCGGCCTTCTGTATCTGGATCAGGTAGCTGAAAAGGTGAGATATGTGCGCCGATCAGTCATAACATTATGACCACCTTCCTTATAATGATCAGTTTTGGATGTAGTGAATTTGGAGGTCAGGTCAACACCTTGTGCTGTTTTTTTTTTTTGTTTATTTTAAACCATTTTGTGTTGGGCTGCATCCTGATGGAGTCTCGTTGCTATGGGAGGGGGTTACCTGGTCTTGGAGAGTGGTACATGTCTAAGTATCGTCCACACGAACGCCAGGTCCATAAGTTTCCCAGCATAATTTTGAATTATCACAAGTTGACGTTCACTTCTCCCGTCAGTGGTCTTAATGTTGTGGCTGATCGATGCATGCCAGTTTAATATTCATGTTACAGATCCCGAAAGAATGCGATATTTTTCCATCTCATTTCCTGTGTCGGAATCCGCCTCAAAACGGAACACATCTGGAAACGTCCCACAGTGGCTTTATGCTCGACGCACCATTACTGCATTAATGAATTAGTTCCCTGCAAATTCAGCGTCGCACTCCGTTACAAATGAAGCCTGCAGGAACCCGTGAGTTGCAGAGCTCGCAGAGCTCCGTCCCGTATCTTTCTGTCTCACAGTTATCAAATGTCAAACAGCTGGAAAGCCTGTCTGGGCATCTGCTCATTTCCCAGAACTTAATGTCCATATCCAGTTTTGTTTACGTCAACTATCCCCCCTCCTCCCTGGACGAGCCAGCGCCCGGCACCGCTGGACAGGCCAGTCAGCCTAATTACTTTTTTTACTTCTCTTAAAACACCTTGTTTTGACCCACTGTGAAACAAGATTACACCCTAGGGTGCAAAACTAATGACTAAAACACACCTATTGCTTTTCTGTGGTGGTGTTATTGGTATAGACTTAGTGATCCACGGTCACAACCTGAACTTACTGTGTTTTTTTTTTTAATGGCTCTTATTTGGTTAATTTGTATTTTTCCTCCTCAGTTACAGCCCCCTCTGCTTTGGTGCACTCGACCAAGCCTGGATGGTATAATGGTTCATACCAATTACCGGCATTTTTTCTGTTATGATAAGAATATTTAATATACTGGCATTTTAGTGTCGCACCTCTAAACACGTATCACTGTCACTGTGAGACGTGGTGAAGATGGAAAGGTCCAAAAAAATTAAGCAGCAGGCCAAAAAAAAACGTGCCATGTTGGTTGTTTGGGTTTTTTTAGGGTGACCAGACATCCCTGATTTCTGGGGACAGTCCCTGTGTCCCCCCCCCCCCCCCCCCCCCCCCGGCTAAAGCTGACCCTGAAAATGTCCCCAATTTTAGATTTTTGTGAGTGAGAAAAAAAAATGTTGCGCACAGACTACAATTATTACGGCTCTTGGTTGCATTGCTACTGACATTAAAGACATAGCAGTTTAAATATGTTTAAATGTGAATACATATATCAAAAATAAATGAAACCATGTTTCCTCATTTCATCTTGATAATATTTAATTCTTTTTGTTTTTTTTTGTCTTCGAGGTGTAAATTTCCACATCAGTAAGCAGCGCTAACACGGCCATGCAAACCTGTTCTGCTACTAGTGTGGTATTATTTTTCAATATTTACTTATCACAGTAAAATAGTCCGTCCTTATGGACTATTTATGTTGTGAACACGTGATCATGCATGAAAACAAAATACTGTGATGCCGTCAGAATTCAGTGATACACATTTTTGGTCAAACCGCCCTGCGCTCGACTGTTCATTTCTGGATGCTGCTCTCAGTCGTAGCAGCTCCGCTTGATTGCTCTGTTGTTTTTACTGTTCCACTTGTCTTCATTTGAACATTGATGCTGGTGTTTACATGGTTGTAGTAACTGTTACTGTCAGTTTTGCCAGCATTTCTGCTCATATTTGATATCAGCATGTGTACAGACCTGCGACCAGTCACAACAATGAAACACGTGATGTAGCTATCGGGGTTGAAGGCCCGGTGAAAATCTGTTTCAAATTAAATTGAACATTAAGACTCGTTACGTAATAAATATATAATGTAATCTGGGCCTTAAATCCTGCCAGATGCTGAGTAATGTTGCTAATCAGTGCTCAAAAGGAAGCTTAAACTGTTGTATCGCATGCTATAGGATTATTAATTGCTCCTGTCAGGAGCACATGGCAGATGTTGACGTTACTCCTCTTGCGGCTCGTCTGCACAGGAGGGATTTAAGCTCGTTTTAAGTCTGATGAGGATCCGCGCGCGCGTTAATGAATCCGCCAGACTACACGCGCCAAATCACGGCTCACGTCTTTCTCTTCACCTCTGCTCTCTTGTGTGTTACGTATGTGTGTGTATACATTCGTCTTTTCATTCGACTGTCACTCAGTAGCGCGGCTGAACACATTTAGAGGAGCTTTACTGACATGTCTCCTTTCTCTGTGCGGGCTGAGTGGATATTGTGTTAGTAATGCTGGTGAAAGGGGAGTTCAGTTTCCCAAAAGAGATGCCAAAAAAATGGTTCGACTCTCTACTAAAAAAGGGGGAAAATACACTCGTGATATCGTCAGATTTCACCGTACACAATTTCAGCTCCGCTTTCCAGCTGCAAAGATGTGTAGCATCATGTTTTTTGTGTTGGGTGGGTTGCCAGCGGCTGCCCCCCGTTCACTTCCCATCAGACGAGACAGGAAGAACTGACGCATGTGTGATGGTGACTCACTGTTACATGCTGATGCAGGTGTCGTGCGCCGTGCCAGGTTGCTGAATTGTTCCAGCGTAGATTTTTATTCTGGCAAACCCCTTTTTTTTTTTTTTTTTAGAAGAGTTGCCGTGTTCGGTCCCGGGGGTTTGGAGGATAAACTGTGAAATCCCATCATTCTTATCTCACTACTCTGGCCCTCCCGCTTTCTCCTGGTGTGTTCCAGGCGGCCACATGGCTTCTTAACTCTCTGATGACCCCCTCAGATTGTTGCACTGACGCCGCTTTCTGCCTCTCTCTCCCTCTCTGTCTCTCTTTGACCACAGAAAGAACCAGCCCTCGGAGCAGGAACCTGGAGTGAAGAGAGGACCAACTGTGGCCTGAACAAAGACAGACAGAGGGAACTGTAAGTAAACGCTGCGGTTGTGTGAACTTCTCAGAGGGGGTCAGGAAGTTTTTTTTTTGTGTGTGTGACTTGCGCTCAGCGAAGCGTTCATCGCATAGGTTTACACACACAGGCCTGGTGGGTTCCGCGGTCGCTTTGAATGGTTTAAAGTGTTCGCATGCCAACGGAGCCTCCTAAATCTCCCAGGCGTGGTTTTCAGGATCAAAATATACGACGCGTCGCGTCTCTCCTCTCGCCTGTGGACTCCCCCACGTATCGACTGTGCTGACGGAGAATAAAATCTGCGGCGCAAACAAACGGTGACGTTTCCTAATGACGATAGCTTTTCATTACATTTCCCAAGTGTAGTTGTTTTGTTTTGTTTTTTTTTTTTACCGTTGTCTAGACCACTTTGTGTTTTTCACACTTGCACAAACGCTGTAAAAGACATTCACCCACCTCGCAAACAGCCTATGACAGGATGTAAGCTTGAGACCAGCTGTTTCCTAGCAACACATTTCCTCGTGTAAGTGTCTGTTATCAAGTGCATTTTTCTGCCACCCCACTATATCTGCTCTCCACCGTGAATAAGTTCTCAGCCTATAGGAGGCGTGAAGAGTTTTTAAAATGGAGCAAATAATAACAAAGTCCTTAAGATTTACAGTGTGTTTGACACACAAAGTGTTTTCAAGAAGACTAGTGGTGATGATGTGGTCATAGCCTCTTCTTTGGTCTCTGATTTAGTTAAAAGAGATTTTTTTTTTTTTGTAATTCCGTAGTAAGTAGTAATAAATCAGCTTTTTTTTAAGCGAAGTACATACAATCACCATCCATCCAGGTCTTTCTCTGCGCCGTGCCGCTGCATGTTTGGACCTCCTTTTATCTTCAGAGCTGCTGTAATTCTTCATGGCATCGATTGGAAACGCTCCTCAGAGAGTTTGGTCCATATTGACATGATGGCTTGACGCAGTTGCTGCGGATTTGTCGGCTGCGCATCCATCCTCGTTCTCTTTCTCCGTGTTGGATTGAGATCTGGTTGTTGCGGAGGCCGTTTTACTACGGGGGACCTTCTGTCATGTTGGTGGAAAGCAGCTTGAGATGATTTTAGCACAGCGGCGCTTCGTCCTGCAGGAAGTAGCCGTCAGAAAATTGGTTGACGGTGGTCATAAAGGGATGGCGACGACCCTCAGGTAACCAAAGTGTGTCAAGAAAATAAAAACGCCAGCAGCAGCCTGAGCCGTTGATAAAAGGGAGCATGGATCCACACTTTAACGTTGTTTACATCATATTCAAAAATCGAAACTCCTCAGACCAAGGCAGCGTTTTTCTAATCTTCTCCTGTCTGGTTATGATGAGTGCTTGCGAATGGTACGGTCTGTTTTCTGCTCTCTTGCATGAAAACAGTGGCTCTCGGTGTGGTGTTGTGTCCACGCTCTGTAAGGGTCCATGGTTTGTGCGTTCAGACTCGCTCTTCTGCTTACTTCAGTTGTCACAAGAGGCTGTTGGAGTTAGTTACTGCTGCCTTTGTGTCAGTTCGGACCAGTGTGACCAATCTCCTCTGATTATCAGCGAGGATTTTTCACCCGGGCGACGGCTGCTCGATTGTTCTCTTTCATTCTCTGGAAACCTTAGATATGATTGTACACGAAAATCCCAGTAGATCCACGGTTTCTAAAACCCTCAGAATGAGCGATACCACAACAATGATGCCACATTCAAAGGCATTTAAACCACGTTTCTTCCCCTTTCACGTGATGCACTAGTTGCTGCCGTGTGATTGGCTGATTTGATGTTTTAATAATGGGCGCTTGAACAAGTTTACCGAATAAGCTTTGTGCATTTATACACTGAGAGTAATGAGGACACGCAATAAGCCACATAATGTGTCCAGGGAACAATTTTTTAAATATTTTTTTTATTATATGGCATCTCTAAAATGAGGAAAAAGTGCACATCCCAATTACTCAGAACTCCTGTTTCATTTAATTATGTGATTGTCTGTATTTGAAGTCAGTTCCTGGACGTCTCTGTGTTCTTACATCCCCCCCAGTAGCCTTTACTTTATGTTCCTCTTGTTTTATGATGGAGTGGAAAAAGCTCCGGACGTCCTCGCTCTACTTTAGTTTCCTTTTTGAGGATGAGCAGACGATGTGTCAAGCAAGGGAGCGGGGAAGGAAAAATCCATAGACATCAAGGCAAAAAAAAAAAAAAAAAATGAAACTATTGTTCTGGTGTGCGTACGGAAAACCACACCCTGTGTGTCACCGTGAGCGTCTTGGGGCAGGAAGCAGACCTTTCACACTTGTGCACGAGACACGGTGGAAGTTGTTGCAGTTGTTCTGTACAACTCTCAGTCCTAGGTGTGTGTGTGTGTCTGTGTGTGTGTGTGTGTGGGGAGTGATCATTTCTGTAAAGGTGTGTGTTGAAGTTGTCTCTTGGATGTTTGTGTGTTTTCTATGAGACATCTCCCTTTTTGTTCAGCACAGTGAAACATTTCAAAGAGGCATGTGTTAATATTAATGAGTTTGTGTCTTCACCGTGATGCCTGTTAAGCAAAATGCATCCGGTTCATGTGATCTCTGTGCAGTCATTGTTTTTTTTTTTTTTGGGAGTGGGGGGTGTTGTCTACCCAAGAGTGTGGTGCAAGTCCTGAATTATTCATCCACGGCACACACTGGTGAATTAAAGGTAAAGTGATAGCACGTAGCGGTGCCTTGCTTGGCTCGCTGCTGCATTTTTAACGTGTGGCCCTGCACTCAAATGTCAAAATGTTAACATTGTCTTTCCCCCTAAAACTGTTTATCCGGTCCACGAGACCGGAGTGAGGACATTTGATACGGGGAGCGTGAATAATTTAGCGCGATGGTTTTGGATTGAATTTTCATCCGAGTGATGCTTCCCCTCTCCGTGTCCCGGCGCCCACCTTCTTCTGCTCCGGACGCGGATGCTTAATATGTTGAGGAAACGATTATAGAGAATTAGCGATTTGTCTTTTCCCAACGTGTATCATTATCTGTGCGTGGCTGCTTGAATCTCACAAGGCGTCGCCATCGTTGGATGCTTGATGCGTTTATTTATTATTTTTAAGATGTCCAACAAAACCGTGACACTGATATGACAAATATTTCTGCAGAAGACGGAAGGCTGTCATAATTTATCTGGAAAGGAAATTATTCTGGTATTTACCCGACCATTGTATACTATACATTCCTGCTTTGTCGCCTTCCTTGGAAGAGAGTTTCCCTTCCGCAACTTCCCCGCAGTAAAGAAGCCTCCGGTGAAAAGGTGTCAGCGCGTGTTGTCACGATCCGAAAGAGTCCTTTTTAAATTTGAACTTGAAAAGTGCTTCCTAAGCAGGCCGCTGAAAGAGGCTGAGATTTAGCCGTCCTCTGTGTCGCTCCCTAATCGGTCCCGCACCGCTCTCCCACTCATTCTCAGTAAATAATTCAGAAGTTTCGCCTGCTCCCGAGAAGATCGGACACACAATTCAGGACAGGTACGGACGGAAAAACCCGCCTCCGATGCACATCCAGCTCCACAGAATCATTTGTAATGGCTGTTTAAATTTGGACACATTTTACTTCTGGTAACTTGATGTTTATCAAAGATCCAAGTGGCTGAGATGCCAGATGTATGTTCTTAAAACAAACTACTACACATGTGAGGAATCCAGTGAAAACACTTACATATGGCGATTATGTGTTCAGGTTTAGTCATTTCAACTTAAAAACGGCATCTTTTCCTTATGATTAGATTTAAAAAAGTGATATTACTGCGCTGCTATAATATAATTTTTCTACACAGACATTTTATCTCAATGCACTGACGCTTTCATTGTAAAACTACTGGGCACCGACATGAGGGTCTGCGTTAACGCTTCAGGGGTGTGGTTGACACTTTCTCAGTCATTCATGCTTTTGAGACTTTGTTGAAAACAGGAAATCCAACTTTGTCTCCATGCTGCGGAGACAGGAAGTTGTAACTTTACTGGGTCTATTTTGTTTGGCGTGACGCCCGGGCGGAGCATCTCTGATCGGGGTCAGGTCAGCGTTTTGGTTAATTTTATGATATGCACGTATTATTACTAACATTAAACCGAACGAGGGCAAACGTCACTGATAATATGTTGCTGAGGCAACTTCATGTTTGCTGCTGCTGCTCCACTTGAGCTTCCAGTGTTTGCCCACTAGAGCGCAGCCTACTCAGAGGTAAAACTCCTTTCTCTGCAGACCCCGACACATTTTGTGGACCTGATGAGTAAATATGTCACCGATGCATGCGGGGACATTCAACATAAACGCTGTGGATCCGCCTCGATTCGGCTCGTCAGCGTTTTATTATATTGCAGCGTGTCAAAATGCGGATGCTTCTGAATCATCGAGAACATAATTTGCCCACTTAAATGTCTCAACCGCTAATTTGTTTTGAAGAGATTATTGGCATCGCATTAATTGTCGCTCATTTGCCGCTTGATTAACCGCAGAAATAATTTGTCAACGCATCACATTTTGAATGGGGGCTTGGATTGGTCAGAGTGTGTTTTCCCTCCCTTCAGCAGCAGCAGCGTTTGGTGCAGGGTTTTCCTCACTAATGTGAATGATTTTGATCTTGTTTGGGGAGTTTATAGGTGCTAACCCTTTCTATTGGGGCCTGCTCGCAGTCTTTTACTTTAGCATTTCATTAGTGCACCAGCAGATTTAACGAGAGTTAAACCCACAGCACCTTGAAGCAGGCGGCCTCGCACGACTTTAAAATGTTAAATCAAGTAGAGAGAAGCAGACGAACTGTTCGTTCAGTAGTTTGCAGAAAAGAAGCGATGGGATTTCAAAACTGCTTCAATTTACGCAGACATGACATGAAATGCAATCTCGATAGCGAGCTGCGTACGTTTTAGTGCTTTTTTATTCTTTCCGCATTCTTTACTCCTCTCCTTTTAAATTGATAACAAGAGCCACTGGCGTTAAATCAGCACTGAATATCTGCGTATAACCCGATTAAGTATTATTAGAATCAGCATCAGGCGAGATGTGTGCATCTCGTGCAGTCTGGGGAAGTGGATCAGGAGTAATTTTCCATAGTTGAAAAGCCACGTATTAAAATGTTATCGTTCAGTAATGAAGAATAATGGCGAGAAGTATCTCTGCAGAAGATCAAGTGCGTGACTTTTCAGAGTGAGTGTATTGCAGCATTTTAGTTTGAGCTGCTATGTTCCAGTCAGAGCGCGTTAACGTAGCGTCAGCACGAAGGTTTGTGTTTCTGGTGACGATGATTGATTTGAAAATTACATTTGTCTAAAGTGAGTCAAAAGTTTTCTGGTTACATGTAGGAAGTGCAGTTAAACAGATTTTGGTTTATTATGATCTTTTACTGGAAATAATACACTGATCAGGCATAACATTATGACCACCTTCCTAACACTGTGTAGGTCTCCCTTGTGTCTCCATAACAGTTGTGAGTCATCAGAGAGTGGACACGGGTCTTCTGAGGGCGTCCTGTGATGATGTTATTTACGTCTGCTTCCAGTTGTTTTACTTCGTTGTACTTTCTATTCATACCACTTCCGCTCCACTAACATTTACAGGAAAGTCGTATACTTTATATACGCTTCATTTCTCTAACCTCTTTTGTTCCAAGTCACAGGGAGAAACGACCTAGCGATGTGATCATCCGGTATGTGGTATGACTTGCTTTTGAGTTTTAGCATTAGTGTAAATGTAGTTGGTAATAAAGACGGCTACGATGGCACCAACTTAACAAAAGAGCGCACATTCTTCCATAGCGTGGTGTTGATTAGTGGAGCCGTGCTCAGTTAATGCAGTATTCGGTATTATTTGTATGGCCACGTTCAACCTGCTTGGATTTATGTAGTAATTAAATTAGTAATGTTCACATGATGAACAATATGTCGCATGCAAAGCCGAGTCGCCTGCAGATGTTTCATTTTGATGATTCCTTTAGCTGCGGCACATGCTCCTCTTGTTGTTCTGTCTTCCTCTGATACACTAAGCTATGGTGCAGTGAGTCTCCACTTTATGGATCAATACTGAAGCAGCGAGCTGACACGGTGAAAAGCAATATTCATAAATAATGAACGGGGCACCCTTTCACCCTGCCCTGTCTTCCAGTCCCAGACGGGGAAAGAGTAGAACTGTGAACAAGGTGCTTTTTGTTGTTTTTGTTTTTTTTTATTATACTGCATTCTGATTTTAAAATAAGCTACTGTCTGCACTGAGGCATAGAAGAACATTACACTCGTTCCTTTCTTTGCGGATCGTATAGAAGATTGTAGACCGAGGTCTCTGTTTTTCATTTCTCCCCTGATGGGCCGTTTGTTCCGGGAGATGGAAACCCGGTGTTTCAGGAAATCTCTGTAGCATTGAATCACCGTGAGCTGCCCCCCTTTTCGCCGTCGCTCCCATCAACAGAACGAATATGCGCCGGTGAACGAGCGCGGAGAATGGCTCTGAGTGCTTCATTACTCTTTCCGCCACCTTGTGCGTTGGGTGACGATTGGCGGCCGGTCACAGCCGCACACCCGTGGCTGATGCACTTCGCTCAAATGAACGGGCGGCTCGATAATTGTTTGTGCCACTTTTGCAGCATCCACGTGAAAAGAGACTAACGCTAGTCAATCGCTGAGTCGATCTCCGCTCATTAAACCTGAGCCAGTGTGATGAATACTGAACAGGGTGGGCAGTCTGGGTGTGCTGTCGGTGGGTACGCGCTTTAATTCGCCTCCTTAAGTTTTATGAAAACGGAGATAAGTGGTAGAGCTGCTGCAGTTACATTTAAAGTACGTAGCAAGTATTAGATTTGAAAAACACTGAGACGACATTAAACATTAATTCAGTCTCATTCTCTCTGAGAGACACAGCAGAGTTCCTGGCAAAGCTTCGGATCAGATTCTGAATTGCCATAATCACAGTTTTGTCCGTAACCCACATAATGATATTATTACAATATTAATGAGGAATCACCAAAGCAGCACAAAAATATCATTCATTTATCATCATTGGGTTTTTCATTTGATCCGACTGAGCTCAGTGGACTGACTCGCTGTTGTCATTGAGAAGCCAGGGATGAATTTGAAAATGATGCCGCACACTAAACTAGTAGACACCATAGACTGTGAAAATACGGACTTCCTTATATTGGCCAAACTGATGCTTTTTTTCTCTCAGGGATACAGGAAGTGCCATCTTGCATTTTTGTTTGATTAATACCTCTGAAATCAGAAATGTTGGATTATACACTGTACTTGTTTTTTAAACATTTTAAGTGGTCGGCATGGCAACTGGAAGTGGCCTTCTATAGCGACAATTGACTAAAACAAAAGTTATATAAAAACACGGATCAACATAATACTATCGACCTAAAAATGTTTTTTTACATGTATTTTATTGCCCGTCCGCTAACATGGAGGAGGTGGAGCTTATGGCCTATACTGCAGCCAGTCACCAGGGGGAGCTCTACTTGCTTTGGCTTCACTTTGGGGGAACAGTCTAGAAGAGACTCTCAATCACTAGTGCAATCAGAAATACATGTATCATTCGTTCGTTCGTTTTTCAGATTAAAACCGAAACTAAATAATGACTTGTTCCTAAAACCAAAATGAAAAAACGGAAATCGACTCGTTTCCGATTTCCAGTTTTGTGCATAAATGGAAAACGGATAAGGGGCAATTCTAGGCCTTTCATCCGATTCGGATATTTTCATCTGCCGCAAGTTGCGGGAACTGGAAGAAAATCTCATCTGATTTGAGTTTAGTCCTGATTATCATTCATTATATTCATCCCTCTATATATTCACCATTTTCCTCTTTGTGATGGATTCTTCCTTCATTTGTAGCTTATGTGAGATTTCCCATCATTGTTACATCCTATACAAGTGACATCAGTTGTTATCTGGTTTCAGTCTGGAGTCACTTATTAGTAGCGGTCTTCTTTCAGCCGCAAGAAGAATTTTATCCAAGTAATGGTCCCCTCTACGCACAACTCCCTCCAAGATACAAAACAAGACGACTTCCAGGAATCGCATGTTGGCTGCGTAGACACCTGCAGAGATTTAACTTCATAATCTTAAAAGAAACTCTCAAACCAGAGGACCGAAGCTGCTTTTAATCACAGACTTGGCGTAGATTCAGCGTCTGCATTGCCCCACTCTGTACAAAAGTAATACAAAGAAATGAGGTAACCTGTTGCTTCACCTGCCAGCTTCCTGCTGACTTCTTTAAAGACTGTCTCTGATTGTTTAAAAACACACATCCATTACTGAACACGTATCTTAAAACGTTCATTTCTGTAGGATAAGTTGGACTCATTGCTCTTCTAATCTGTTTTGTAGTTTTTTCTCAATTCTCAATTACACACTTGCTTATAAATACACATTGACACACTAGTGAACTACGTAATGAAAAGTTATCAAATATACAATATTACACAATCACATTAGTTTCATATCGAGGTCCTTGTTTCTTATTTTCCATTCGCGCCCTGTTTCATGGAATTGAGCGGTCTGCCCCTCTGCGATTGAAAGTTAATGATTTGCGACTCCACATTTGACACCGAAAAATAACAATTAGCTGCCGTTAAACGTCCTGCTTTCGAATTATCGTTTGACGTCGCTGCGTGTGTGTGCGCTATTAATAACGAGCTGTTGCCGTTCCTTTAACAGAGGACCCATTCTCAGTTTGATGTCAACACTATCTTTGTCCTGCCATTATTACTACCCCCTCCCTCCCCCCCTCCCTCCCTCCCTCCGCCTCCCGTGACCTCCGGGGTTTTATCGGCTTCTGTGCCGAATAATGTTCGCATTGTCCCCGTGCGTGGATTCCTCAGGTCCTGAGCGTCTGACGGGGAGGTGAGCGGGGAGCGTGTGCGCTCACCGGAGCGTGCACAGATGTTGACACACACGAGGGGGGGGGGGGGGGTCTAAAACGAGCGTTCCTGTTTCTCCGTGTGTGAACCCGCTCTAATCGCGGACGTGCAGCCTGTAGGTGCCGTGTGTAATGTTGTGCTTTATCTGTTTGCCCTATTAAAAGCGTAATAACCGCTCAGAAGAGCGGCAGATTTCGGAGTCTTTATTTCCTGCCAGCCTTTTCAGCTTCTCTTGATTAGTTGGAGGAACTGTCACAGTGTGGTGATTTTCTGCGTTTAGTGTCCATTCATCCCTCTGATTATTACAGTGATCACCAGCGGCGTCTTGTCCGCAGTGACAGATTATTACCATAATAATCCTGCCTGCTCTGTTATTGTCTCCTAAATGCTTTCCCTCTGACCCCTCCCCCCTTCCCTCCCCTCCGCCGCCACATCCCGGCTGCATCCTGCTTATCAGTCTTTTGCGGCGCGTGCAGAGTGGCTTGGATTTCTTATAAAATTTCGTCCACTGCTTCCTCAATTAACGGAGCGACTCGGGGCTCGGATGTCATACGAGAAAGGCACTTTTGTCTGCAAGTTGGAGGAGCTCAGCCTGAGTGGTTTACCGCTGGTGGTGGTGGGGTGCACAGCGGTGGCAGCAGCAGCGTTGACGGGGGGTAGCATCCTCACTGCACAGCCGCCGGGAGGGAGTGGAAAGAAACGGATGGCAATTGTGGCAGACAGGAGGGCAGAGGAGTAGTGGCGGACGCGCTGCGCCCTGTGTGTTGTTTGCACTCAGAAAGAAGGTGTTCTGTGGCTGGAAGTGAGTTTGCAAAAAACCGGGAGGAGGAGGAGGAGGAGGAGGAGGAGGAGGAGGAGGAGGAGGAGGAGGAGGAGGAGGCGTGTGCTGCTCGGAGATAGAAGTACAGCAGAGGCAGTGGAGTAAGTGGGGAAGCAATCACAGGAGAAATGGACCGGCAAACTGCACTTCCTGACTCGAGCGCCCTCCGCGCGGATTGAGGCGTGCGTCGGCATCCGCGTCGCACTCGCCAGCGGACGCGACCGGCCCGGCGCGTGCGACGGAGAACCTGTGGATGAGCGCCATGTGGAATACATCACAGAGGAGGCATCAGCTGTGAGAGGATTCACTGAACACGAGGAAGTGGCCGCGGCTTCCAGCTCGTCTCTTTCTCCCTCTCCCCCACCCCCACCCCCCCCCTCGCACGTCTTCTAACCCTAGAGCTGCCGGGCTACTAATGAGCAAGTCGATGTGTGGCTGTGGCTGCAGCTTCATCTCCTCTCTGATGAAGAGGCTGGGCCGCACGGCTTGCTGCTCAGATCTCCTCTCCTGCAGCCATACTTCAGAGCAGCTGCAGCGCCTGGCCACTGGCTGCCCGCCTCGACCAAAGGTAAACGGCGCGTCAGCTCCCCCCCCCCCCCGTCAGTGTGTCCTCGTGCCTCCCGGTCAGTCGGGAGTTTACGCCGTTTGTGCGCGTGAAAATCTTACGGGGGCCCCGTGATCGCGATTCCAGAAAGCGTCGATTCCGAAGCGTTGTGTCCTCGTCCGTCGGCGTCGGTCGTCCGAAGTGATTCTCAGGTGTGAGAACCGTTCAGCCGAGGAGAGCGGCGCGGTAATTGATTCTTTAATGGAATCGGCTGATTGAGTGGCCGCGTCGCTGCCTTGACAACAGTGGACTGGCTTTCAGTTCGCAACACTTTAGATGGATGCCTTCAGTCTGCCAGTTGGTTACAGTGATTGCTGCCTCTCCTTAATAGGAGAAAAAGCATTTTCTAATGGACCAAATAAAAGCCAAACAAGATTTTGTGTGTGTGTGTGTGAGTGCCTGTGTGTTCGTACCGGTGTGAGTGTTCTGGGCTCTTAACGCAGGTTTCTGTTGCTGCAGCTCTGCCGGTTCCCGCTGCTTCGTTTCCAGTTGTGCACATGACCGTTTTAGTAGTAAGCTGGTGCTGAATGGATTTAAAGTCCCTTCCTCAGTCGTTCTGGCATGTGGCCACTCTCGCAGCAGACGAGATTGATTCTCTCGGTCTCCAAGAAGATTTATACTCTCATGAGTAATGGCGGAAACCCACAAAGGAAAATGTTGTGGTATTATTGAGCTGTTGCATGGCAACAATTCAAATGGAAAAGAGATAAGTGACAGTTTTAGAGGAGGCGTAGCGCTTATAGACAAAACCCTAATGAGACTTTTTATATTGAGCACAAGTCATTGTTTTCCTGAGCAGGCATTGTCCTGAAATGAAGCACTTCGCTGTGGAGAAGCGTCGTCTCTTCGCGAGGCAGCTCGGGGGATTTAAGTTTCACTCTCTTCCTTCGAGACATCACAGGGCACCGGCTCAAAATAGAGCCATCGATTAATAGCTTCTGCTCTGAACCGAGGCCACAGATGTTTCAGCAAACTGCATTTGGAGGATTGCGAGGCTTTAGAACGAACCTGCACACTCGCTACTGCAGATTTTATTTCTTAACTCGAACGATTCCCAATACCAAAGTCCAAATTTAAATCTTATTAAATATATTATACATCACAACGTTGAAGTCAGTCAAGATGCATAATGTGTTCTGCACCCATGAAACATTAATATTGATTTGTCAGCCTCCATTAACATCCTGCTGTTTATGTGCTATATCTGCTGTATGTTTTCAGAACAGCCAATTCTTCCTCTTCTCTCTCCCACTGTTCTGTTAAGGTCACATTGTTGTGATTTATCGCTGCCATTTGGGATTGTTACGCTCATTCCTTCAAGTTTCTTTCCTTATTCTCAACGAGGTTTGTATGCTCGACATACCCCACAGCTTCAATGGAGTCTCCTTAAAGTCTGGTTTCATCCTGTTCAGTCACACCCGGTCTCCAGAATCTCACTTTTCGCATATGAGCATATGACCTGTGACCTTATGGACATTGCACGTGAGAGAATTAAAGATGTATAATAAACACAAGCAGAGCTCAACATCGCACACAATCAGCGCATTATTTTTGTTTATTTTTTCCTGCGAATGTGCCAAACTGTTAATTTGGCTGCTCCTAATGTTCCTGCTGTCAAGACAATCGTCCAATTAGCTTTATTCCATTGAACAAGTAAGTGGCTGCGTATTAAGCTGAGTAAACAATAAACCATTTCTACAGTTTGGGTGTGAAAACTCCCAAAATTAAAGCTCACTGTCAGCTAAAACCATATTATTATTATACAAGTGTGACATGAATGTGTTTTAGAAGGAGAGAACTTGTCTAATGTCCAGGTTTAAAAGTTAAAAGTGTTTATAAATGTCCAACCACGTGTAAACACTGTGTAATCACAGTTACAGTCGACCTGCGTGTTGGTTTTGAGATGCCGCTACTTTCAAATCGCTCACTTCCAGCAACAAAAACATCACATGTTGTCAGTTTGTATCTCACACCGTCCTCAGGGAGAGATTGATTCAGTGCTAATTGAGTGCTGCAAAACGGGGGAAGTGTGTTTTTGGCCTGACTCTCGCGGTAGTTTGGGTGCCAGCTACGCGGTGGGGTGGGAACTAACGCTCTGATGCCGCCTGCAGAAAGTTAACGCATACCTGTTTAACACCTGTCCCGGCACGGCCTGAGAAATCGGCTCAAATCCGTCCGAGAGGAGGCGGCGGCGGCGGCGGCGGCATATGTTTGCTGAAGTGCCCCACGACGGGTCTGTGCGCCGGGCTCAAGTAATGTCTGTGTGCGCCACAGCTGTGGCTTTATCCTCCGAGTGCCAACTTGGCAGCGCGCACTGCAGAAATCTTAACCCCTCTCCATCAGCGGCTACACCAGGGACTGTTTGGATGCGTGTCGCGCTGCCAAACTACCGGGGCACACAATGAGCGCCTTATTATTCTGACGGGAGGAAAAAATCTTTTGCACAGTAAGGAGCATTGAATGCGTGCTTAAGAGCACAATCAAGGAGTTGTCATCTTGTTTACACAAACTGGTTGGCAGGCCGGGATGTGGATCTGGAAGAAGCCGGACGAACGTCGCTGGCCTCGTGCCGTTTGCGGTGGAAAGTTGGTCCGGAAGCCCTCCGTTGGAAACTGATTATGCTCCGACAAAGATCCGCTGGACTGGTCAGGTTGTTTGGACAGAGGAGGGAGCGGAGTTGAATTTATTTGCAACAAAATGGCTCTGACGGGTTGTAGGACGATTAAATTGCGCGCAGATGTGTTTGATATTGCCCCATATTGTGGTTTGCTAGTGGATTCATACTCTGATAAGAACTGACTTGACCAAACTACCTTCCTGTTGTTTCAGGTTAATTTTGAATGTCACAAAAAGTTGTGTTCTGGGCCGATTGTGAACGATTTCTACACCTCCCCCCAATGTCTCTGTACAAGTGCAATTAATTGGAAATGAATCATTTGGATTAATATTTTTTTTTGACTCAGTTTGTTCAGTGAATTATCACTGGCATCTGATGTAAATATATACAACTTGTATTTTAAGCTGCTTTTAAAATTTCTCAGTGAACTACGTAGAATATTGCAAGATATCGCGATATCGTATCACAATAATGTCTCGTGATACGTATCGTATCGGGAAGTCGTTTCCAGTACCCGCCCCTTTTATAAACACAATATTGGCACATTGGTTAGTTTCTTTACACACTCCAACAGAAACATTAGCACATGAAGTATTTCTAGTCATTGGATAAATATATGTACGACATTTACTGACACTCAACTATATCTACGTCTGATTCTTCCCAACTCAGTATCGTTCTCTTTAACTGTTAAATATTTCCATTTTTTTCTACGCCTGCCTGCTGAAAAAATAGTTGAAATAAGTAGAAATGCTCCCTGTATTTGACTATAAAAATAATAATCTTATTGATACGACAGGTTGGTAGACTTGGAATTCACCAGATGATGCTAGCAGTTTATCATTTGAATGTCCTTATTTTGTTTTCCTCTGAGGAACAAGGCTTCATGCGTGACTCCAAACCAAGCGCGGTTGCGATCATAATCCCGACAGCTCACATATAGTTTTCTGTGTTTGCTCTCAGAGCGTTTCTATCAGCAGACACAAACTCACACCTGCCCTCCCCAGTTTCCCAAAGCTATTTTTGTCTCCTGCAGAACCAAGAATAGAGACCGATGAATGAACCGTGTGTACGTACACTAAAGGCCGTGTGGCAAGCTTTTTCTGACGACAAATATTGCTGGAATTTCATCTTGCGCCGTGCTTACTTAGCGTTACCCTCTCTCATTAGCTTTACAAAACATTTTCTGCTTCGCCATGTAAAACCAGAACTTAAACAAAAAAAAAAAGACCTCGCCAGTAACTGTTACGGTTATTTAGATAGTTATGAGCTGTACAAACACATTTCAAGCTGCATTAAAGACACTAATTACAGAATCTCAGTTCTTCCGGTAAAAGGCAGGGGCAACTTTGGCTATTCATAGCCTTCCTTTTCTGAGCTCGCAGCAATGAACCGTCAGTCCCAAGAGTGGGTGCTGTGCAATCTGAGATAGGTCTAATGCTTCCCACCACAGCGCTGGGACTATACAGCGGAGAGGAAGAGAAGCCTTACAAAGGGACCAGTGACTGTTTCCTCAAGGTCAAAGCAATTGGTATGAACTGAAGCAGATAACGTATGTGAGCCTCAAAGTATTTTCTCATCCCTCGTGTATAGTTTTGTGATTTGAGATTTGGACCTGCATTCTGCGTATCCTGATTCTTGATTTGTTACAGCTCTCATGTGACCATTTAAAAAAATGCTTATTGGCACCTTTTACAGCGTCTTCAACAAAGATCATGGCTAATTATAAAACGTAACGCGAATAAAAGGTCCGGAAGGAGCCGGTGACCTCATGCCTCAATAGGAACAGGAAGGAAGTCTGCTCTGCACTAATGATCTTTTAGCTTCCTTCTGAGACAGTGACAGAAAATCGCTTGTTGACTGTTTTTTTTGATTTTCATTTGCAAGAAAATTGTTATTTGGTCATACAAAAGTTCACTCACTGCTAACGTATGCGGAGCTGGAGCCTTAGGAACTCTTACTATTAGTCTTCTAGCTGATGCTAAGGTAGCGACCTGCGTTACCTGCTACCTACCCAAGTCACTACGCCTCCGAGCAGATAAGTCCGCAATAACACTTACACACCGATCAGGCATAACATTATGACCATCTTCCTAATATTGTGTAGGTCTCCACTTATCAGAGAATGGACGTGGGTCTTCTGAGGGTGTCCTGTGGTGTCTGGCAACAAGATGTGGATAATCGGGGTCTTTGGTCCGATGGCTGGAGGGGAGGGATCTGTGGATCTGACTTGTTCCCGTTAATCCTACAGATCAGTTTGGTACCTGGTGAATTTGGAGGCCTATGGGGTGGGGGGGTCTTGGTCTGGTCTAGGTGTATCATGCAAGGTCCAAACGTTTCCCAGAAGAACATTGAATTGTCACAGGATGATAAATGTTATTTACTTCACCTGTCGGGGGGAGGAGGGGTCTTAATGTTGTGGCTGATCTGTGTATGTGCACTGTGCATCTCTGTATGAACACCTGTCATTAAAGAATGTGCACAGCGATCTTCTTTCTGGCCAAAACCCAAGAAGAATGAATCCAGTTAATTACAAAGTGTGTCTGACTTTAATGAAGCTCCATAAACTACGGCGAAATTTTCATATTTAATAACCGTCTACGACAGGAGTCGCTGCCCCGTCCTTTACTTAACGGCGGCTTCCGAGGCTCCAGTCTTCATGTGCTTTATGTTATTAATAATTTCAGCCTTTATTGTTACCGAACCGTTCAGTTCTGCCGTGAAGAGGTTTGCTGTCTTTACTCTCCGTTTAGAAATACTCTAAAAAAAAAAAAGTTCTGTTGGGTTCATGCCGAGTGAGTTTTAATTTTATTCTTGAAAACAATTCTGTGTGATTTTTAGCAGTGTGTGTTTGGGACGTGTGTGTGAATCAGGATCTGGGGTTGAACTATCTATCTATAGGTACACAGAGATAGCTGTCTATAAATGTAATCCCCCTCACCCCCTTATGGTACTTCTGGCAGCGTTCGTAGGTCTGTGGCAGACAGCTGCTCTGTCCTCTGTTATTGAAAATATAGTTCCTGCTATAACTGTGCTTCACGTACACTCTCTGCAACCTTTATGAAGCCTCACAGTGTGGAGTTCAGGTAATTCTTCACCGTGATGTGTTGTCTTAAACACGAGGCAAGACAAAACAGAGGAAGCTGTGGTGTGGTTATAGTTTGTCTTATTTGGAAATTGTAAGTGTAAACTCAAAAGAATTCAGTTATTTCGATGGTGGCAGATTAACAAGCATCGCCGGCACCACTTCTCTCACGCTCTCACTTCCTGAAAAAGCTAATATCTTTTGACGACGGTCTTTATGTTCTGCGTGTTCTCAGAGATGTTTAAAAATGATTCCTCAACTCATAAACTCCTATCAGCAACACACCAGATTTAGAAGGCTGACAACGTGTGTTTACTTTCTGTGGGCTGTGGGCTGTGTGAAGTCTTCAAGGCGACTCTTTGAACGAGCATCTGTTACTTCAGAGCCTGGTTTGTGTTTTTACTATTAGACAGATTGGACTTTGTTCATTGGCTTTGTCGGGAGCTGGAAAACCTAGTGGCTCTCAAGGCCATTCTGCCCATCCGTCCACATTTGAGGCTTAGCTTAGCATCCAGCTCCGTGTGATCTAAAGCCAAACACATTCACTCCCACCTTTTTCGCCTTGTCTGCCGCTGAGCCGCGCGAATGTGTCTCCAAGAGCCATTATTGTCCATTATTTTATTCCGGAGCCAACAATTGAACTTGTGTTGTCACATTTTTTCCCCTTGAAGCGGTATGTTTTACAAAGGACAGAGGAGAACAACCGACAGACGTTAACCGGCCGTGCCTTTCCGTGTGTTTTTTCCTCTGCAGAATGTCAAGCCCTTCTCCTCTTCAGACAGCCTAGCGAAGGTCCAGGAGGTAGCAAGCTGGCTTTTGGAAATGAACCAGGATCTGCTGTCGGGGGGCAGCAGCAGCAGGCGGAGTCGGGGGCCCGGGGGTCCGGCAGTGCGAGGTAACGCCTCCTCCACGGCTCGGGCACCCCAGCAGGCGGCGGAGGATGACGAGGACGAGCACATGAACCAGGTAGTCGAGGAGGAAGAGCAGCTGCAGCAGAGGGTGAGGCTACCGTTCACAACGTTTCACATGAGTGTCCTCAGAGTTGCTCTCAGAGTCGCACTTTTGCAAGTTGAGCTACAATAGCCTGCCTTTCTCACAAAGATATTGTTTACTTCCTCCTGGCTTTCCACAGCCTGAGGCGTCGCAGGTTGATGTCGAGACGGAGCAACCGTGGGCACCCGGCGAGTCGGGCACCAGCAACGGCCCTCAGGGACACGAGGAGGGAGCCGGGGATGAAGAGAGCCTTCCAAACGAAGTGAACGGCGCACAGAAAGGGGCCCGATGGCTGTGGGGCGGCGAGCAGCGGCGGCCCCAGGGCCAGCCGCTGGGCGAGGAGGAGGAGGAGGAGGAGGAGGAGGAAGAGGAGGAGAACAATAACAGCAGTAGCCATCAGGAGGAGGAGGCGGAGGAGAGGACAGAGGGAGGGGAGGAGCAGGGGAGGGAGGAGGAGGAGAGGGAAGAGGGCGAGGAGGAGGAAGAGGAGGATGAGGACGAGGAGGAGATGGACCAAAACAGCGACGACTCGGCGGAGAGCGGGAGGGAGGAGGAGGAGGAGGAGGAGGGAGAAGGAGGAGAGGGGGAGGATGGTTTGCGGTCTCCCTCTCTCAGGAACAATGTGTCTGCCCCCAACAGTAACCTGGACTCGGGACGAACGCGCCAAAGCTTTTCCCAGGTAAGTCAAGCTGCGTGAGTTGAACGGGTTTCGTTAGAGCTGCTTTCTAGGGAAGATAGAGTCCCTGTGTAAAAGTTAAAGAGGGAGAAGTGGAAATTAGTGGAAGCAGTGTCTCAGTTCTGTGAACTGAGCTTTGGCTCTTCTGTAGCAGACTTTAAGGAGGTACCAAACCCCCCCACACGCTTTTAAAGTCCGATTGAACTCTTCACTGGCAGTGAACGATCCATCTTTAAGGCAGTGGCTCCCTCTTGTGACACAATCATGTTACTGCACTGCACAGCTTTTATGGTCACTGATCAGTCACAACATTAAAACCACTGACGGGAGAAGTAAATAACAACGACCATCCTGACATTTCATTGGGAAAATTTAGGACTTGGTATTTGTGTGGATGTTTCTTAGCCGTTTACAATACCTACACTTTGTTTTTGAGACACCTGATGTTTGCTTCTCCCTCTACCTGTAGTTATTACCAGAAATGAAGAATCTTGAGCACAATTTAAGTTTTATTCATAAAATGCTATTGTATGATGGCTGTTTCACAACTTTTCCACTAACACGGCATAAAAAGGCTTCTCCATATTGTGTTAAAAAATTGTGTTTCTACATTTCAGTCACAAGAAGGCCTGTCACAATAACAAATTTTTGCTCAACGATATATTGTCACACAAATAATTGACTATAATAATATATTGAAATGATAATATGTCGTAATAATGCAAGTTCTCCCTTTAAAAAGCAAACAATAAAAAATAAAATGGACTCTCAGTAAAGGGCTGTATTTCTACTGTAATGTAGCGAACTCCACTGTCTGTGAGAGTCATAAAGGACACGCATACAGCTCACTCATTCATCTGTGCGATGCACCAAAACTGTTTTATGACGTGGTAAAAGCGCGTTCGTGCCTCACTGATTGACGGCTGGCGAGTGAGTAAGAGGTGTAGCTGGGAACGGACAAGCGCCCAGCGCTCTAAAACAAATTGGCACATCTTTCCTCGCTCAGAGAATTAAGACAGCGGGCTCCTTCTTTTAACCCCGGTGTCTTGTTTCCTTGACGGCCGATGACATGACTCCTGTAGAGTATGTTTCAGTGGCCTTCGCGGAGCCTATATTTAAAAGGCAGAAAGTGGAGCTTAGCCAGTAGGTTTTCACGAAGTGAGGGATGATAATCGTATTTGACAGTTTGGTTGGAATGTGCCAACATAAATTTTAACAAGCAAACCAATGGGTGGTCGACCTCTTTAAGTACTGACACGTTATTGGTCGGTCATATAGTGTCAAGTATAGACAGAATATATTTAGGCCGTTCATCCTCCCTTTGTTTATAGCGGCCTGACCTGTTTGGCTCGGTTCAGCAGACAGTTGTATGAGACTGTAAAGAATAAAAACCAGTTCATCTGTAGTTTCATCCAAACTAAAATCTTTTTATTTTAAATATGTGGATTCGTGTCATAGAAATAAATTAAAATCGGTTGCGTGACTGAACTTTTTTCTCCAGTGTGATGCCAGGCTGTCACTCGTCCTTCAGTTCATTAGGTACACTAGTGACAACCAATGAATAATAAATAACAGTCCTGCACCAAACATTAGCTTCACGACTCATATAATGTTCAGTTTATGTAGAAACAGTGCAGGAAATCTGCCGCTTGAATCATTTTGAAGGATCTGGATGGTTTGTGATGCTGTTAAACTGTGTTGAATTAGTAGCTTAAGTGTCTTTATAATTTCGTCCAGCCCAAGAGCGCTACAACACAGCCTCCAAAATCAAAATACGATGCCAACGACGATAGCTGTAATGGATTTGTCATGAGTGCTGCTCCGAGAACACTCAATACACGTCCCCTTATTTGTCATACCTGTGCATCACTATGAAGTTCACTGTGTCAGAGTCTTTGATGCAGATATTGTCTCTGTTTACATTGTCCTAAATATAGCAGTTGGTGTGAATTTGCTCATCTGTGCCTCTCGCCCTCTCACACAGCTGTCAGGTGGGTTTCTCAGGGTCTTAGTCTGTGTTGTGGACTAGCTGGCTTTGAATGTATGAATGGAGATATTTTGTTCAGCTGTGGGTTCGGTATGCGTGGAATTAAGAGCAGAAAGACTCTGCTGACATTTGTTGACGGTTCCAGTGAGAAATGTGGAACGTAAAATGATTTACAGACGTGTCGGTATCTTAACAGGTTGTTGATTGTTACATCTGACGCCTGGTTCCCTAAGAAAAACCTTATTGCGAAACTAAAATAACACAGATAGGTGTGACAATAAACAAGATGCCAAAAATGAACCTGAGAGCGCAATAAAAGACTTGAATTTGTTTCGCCGCTAAATTCCCCTTTTGTTTTAAGTTTACGTGGAGCAGCTTAAGGACCAAAAATGCTTCACGTGGAAAATACGTTCATTCAAATCAGAGGTACATGCAGCAAACTTCAAGGACCTACAATACATAATATAGTCACAATTCAAAACAAGTCACTTAAGACAATGAATGTGCCTTTAAATTGAGTGAACTGTTGAGTCATATTCCAAAACATTTCGACGGGGACTAATTTTTATATTTTGACATATCACCAGTCAGCCATTAGAAGCTGAGTTTATATTAAATAAATATGAATTTGTGATTTGCTAACTAAAACGCTTGCAATGGCTTCGTAAGTGAGGCTTATATTATGTCTTTCAAAAACAGAAAAGCATTTTAACAGTTAATTTCTAGCATATGTTCAAATTTATCTTACTCTTATTAATTGCATTGGACGATAATATTCCATGTTTGGACCTAAGATGTGGCATTTGGTGATAGATACATGCACTGCATAAGTAAAGTGTGGAAGCGTTGCTTGGGCCAGAAAAAAAAAAGTTGCCACCTGGATTTAACTAATCAAATAGGTACGAGCCTCCTATTTGATAAATTACTGCAAATTACTGGCAACAAGTTATTTAACCCCAAGTATGAAGCGTCATATCACTGGCGTGCATCAAGCAGAGAAAACATCTAAGGAGACTGAAACAAAAACTACTAAAATTGGGTTAATTATTAAAAACTATAGGGGTAATGTGGAACCAACGTCTTTGAGGAAGAAACGTGGGCAATGGGCAATCACTTAAACATTTGGTGAAAAAAAAACAAAACAAGTCAGGGTCTTGCTTAGCTGTGTAGCCTTGAGAAAACCACCAATCAATCAGGATAACAGGGAAAAAGGCTTTAATTTGCTGGGGAGCATAAATATTGGACATTGGCGAAGGTCTTAGTCCAGATTTACCCTGTTCCAGAGTGATGAGCGCAGCAGACATCATTTTCACACATGGATTGTCCACCACAGAGTCCAGACCTGAACCCCACTGAGAATATTTGGGATGTGCTGGAGAAGACTTTACACAGTGGTCAGACTCTCCCATCATCAGTACAAAATTGATGAAAATGAATGCAACAACGGATGGAAATAAATCTTGTCATGTTGCAGACGCTTCTTATTGAAATAACGCCACAGAGAATGTTGTAATCAAAACTAAGGCCGACCAATGAACTACTAGAGAGTGTGACTTTTTGTTTTGGCCAGGCAATCTATCTACCCATATAAAGCTTAATGTGGAGTCAGCACTGGGACTGTTGTGCGTCCTGTGCTTGTCCCGACATGTCCTCTGTGCCGACAGATTGTGTTCACCGGCTCCAGGTGCCGTAGGGTCAGGTCGCCCGAATAAGACGCCTCTTCTTACCCGACACTGCTGTTGTTTGATCCGCTGCCAGTGGGGCAGTAATCCGGGCAATGCTCATCGCTTAAGCTTTCGACATTCGTGAAGAGCTTCGTGAATCTATATGCAGACGTCAGCGTCCACGAAGGTGCAGTGTAATGGAGTTGAGTCAAAACTTCATTCAGATTTATATTGTGTCCACATGCCTTTCAGTTCAGAGGTACATGTATTAAAAGGGCACGTATCATATGATATTTTCACGTGTCGAACGGCAGAATGTATGGTGTTATGTAATCTTGAGGCTTGTGGCCACTGGGCTGGCATGGGTGTTCATATCTGTATAATGTGTCATATAGATTAGTCTGTGGGAAACCACAGATTGGCAGGTGGAAAGCTTGACGTTGTTTACATTAAGTGTTAAGTCTAAGAACATGACTTTTATACTAATATCTATTAGTGACCCGACTGATCTCAGACCACATGTTGCCAACAGCCAATGAAACGAGATGGTGGGACACGGGAAATGGCGTCAGAAGATGACTGGAAGTAGCAAGAATATCGGAACAATGATGGCGAGAGCCGGAGATTGGAGTCAAAGTGAAACTAGACCACAGAAATGGAGGAGAGATTAATCTGTCGTTGTAGCAGGAGCACGAGCGCCTGTATAATATTGGTTTCAATATTAGTTTGTGTGGTCCCCAGTCTTTCAGTTGTGTTAGTGTGTTCTCTGGGACTTTACACAGCAAGTCAGAGAGCACGAGGCAAGTGAGAGTTTAGTCTTAAAGGAAATGATGAGACCATTGTAGTTACTTGAGGTGCATTACTGCCCATCCAACTCAGAATTCATTTTAACTTATCACTCATGGCTAATGACTGAGACTTACGTGATCTTAGAGGATTAGATGTCTTGCGGTGATTAAGAGGCATAAGAGGCCTTTAGTCTCAAGTGAATCTGCAGAGCTATGAGGGGCACGACGAGGCGAGAGTGCTGTGACATCAGAGGTGGAAGAATGAATCATAGAATTATCTGGAACAAATGTTACTGTAGTGGTTCAGCACCGCAGTTCACCTGCCGTGGACAAAACTATCCTAGATGTAAATGAAGTAAAAGAATCTCTGTATTTGCCGCTCAGATGTTCCTTGTTAGATTTTCAGAGGTCACTATTAAATCACATTAAACTCTCGTCCACACTGAATGTGTAAAGAGAGGCTTTCATGCTGGTGTTCCCGCTCTGCTTCTACAGCCTTGGCAACGGTTTTATCGAGCAAATATCCGTCTGAAGTTCTACTGACTAATACCGCTGCTCTGTAGCCTGCTCCATCTTGTTAAAATTGAACGAGCAATGACTTGTTTGTTTAACTCGAGCCATTTGCCGCTAAATTCAGTGCTCCACTTTTCTCCATAATTCTCTGTTGCCACCAATTAAATATATTTCCCGGAGAAAAAAAAAGAAAAAAAAAAGGCAGCTTGCCTTTATTGTAGGTGGCATCTCCCACACACTGGCCATGTGACACAGGCAGATTTGAGCCACAAAGGACCAATGTTCTTATCCTCCCACATGAAAGCAACTAGTTTGAGTTGCTAGCAAAATGTATTGATGATATTTTTTCCCCCCCACAGAGGCCCCTCATTATTCGCTGATGCACCTTTGTTGAGCTGTTGGGGAGTAATGCTAAAATGTATATATTTTAACCTAATCCCCCATGGAGGATTCTATATGTCTTGATTAGTTAAGGTACTTTTAAGACACTCAATACCTAATTTAATTTGAAATTAAATAATGCTACTTAAATGTGAACTGGTAATCATCAGGATGAAAGGATTTGCCTTTCCATATAACATGTAATTATTGTACTCCTGCAGTGTTTTTGTCAAGCCGTCCATGTTTATTTGATTGACCTAATAATTACAAATTGGACAAAGATCTATATTCATAAATTGCATTGAGGAGAGCCTCTTTAATTTGTGAAGTAATTCTGGTGCATCTTTTAGAACTTCTCTTGTGCAGTGCAGCATCATTGTCCCAGTCTTGGACACCAGAGGGAGACAGTGGTCTGAAAGTCGCGCACATGCATTCACCCATGGCCTACAGGTTGTGATTGGTTTTTGCAGCCAGATTGCACTGAGAGGCTTTACCTCTTCGTGTTGCTTTCCTCACACTGACCAGCCCTGCGAGCAATCGAGCGTATGCTCATGCTTTTGCTTTTACAAGTAAAGCCTCCGGTGTTTGGCAAAGGGCGTGAGTTCACTGCCAACGAAGAGTTGTTTGGGGGGTGAAAAGGATGATTAGTATACTCTGTGTGGAGTTGTAAACCTTTTAAAACATGCCTTGATGCATGCTTGGGGCTACCTTATCTCTGCATTATGCATCACGGTGTTAGGTTACATTAGGAATGTATTCATTTATATTTCATCTCTTTGAGTCTAAAACGATTTCACATTCGCAAAGTCACTTAATCTTCTCCTGTACTGATGTGAAGGGATATGAAGGCAGTTAACAGAATTTATACTCTACATGTCTCCAAACTACATGTTGTGTGGTCTAATAGAATTGGACTGATGGATTTGACTCCATAACTAAGGCTTCTGTACAAAAAAACATGAAACAAAATGCTGTACTTGCTAGTAGAATCCACTCATGTTTAGTTTTGGTCTCTCCTCGTAAAAAAAGTCAAGGTTTTCCTTTAAGATTCCTCGTCAGTAACTACCACACATACACTCCCTTCCCCAGAACCTGCATCTGTATTTAAACCCTGTCAACTCTGAAACCCTGGGAAGGATTTCAGAGTGTACCGAGTAACTAGAAGCCAAACATTCTTGACTTGTCACCTCCAGCACTCTTGGGATGTCCTGTCAAGGAATGCAAACTCATTGACCAAGCAGTGGTACTAAGCACAGTGTTAAAAGAAAGCATACGAAATAGTTCCCTCTAATAGCCTTTCTAAATACTCCAAAGAGATGTTATGAGCGTGTGCATTAGTAACTTGGTGACCATAACATTTGTCAGTGGATTTAATCGTGGCACTGATCCTCTCTTCTTCTATGGATAGTTTTTGGTTACTGTAAAGCTCAACAGGGCCACATCTTTCTTCCTACTTTTTGCAAATCTCCAAAAATATAACCAATTTTTGCCTTGGGAGGATACAAGAATACACAAAGCCAGAAACACTCTGGGAACCGATCAACTCCTTGAACCTTATCCCTGTTTTTCGTTAGAGGAGTCTCATATTTTGGGGGTTGCGGTCATGGGAATGCAAACGGATGTATTATAAGTTCCCAGGTCATTTGAAAGAAAATGGTTTATAAATAGTTGTTCTACCACGCGCGGAGAATAAGCGTTGCAAAAAGTGAAAGGCTGCTTGCACGGCTTGCAGTTTAACAAGTAACTTTGAGGTGATCATGTTGTAGCAGACTGGAACAGTGTGTCTTTCACATAGCTTGATGATGGCCTAAGATTAGTCTGGAAGCTCAAGTAACCTCTACAAGGCCTGGGACAAACAGCCACACTGTGGTGCCTCTGTGGTTATTTCACACACTATGTGGAATAATGGTTCGTTTCTCTAAGGGAAAAATAAACGATCATTCATTCAGGCCATTGAATGAACAGATTTCGCAAAAGGACGGCTTTTTAGTAGTGAGACTTGGCTTTGGTTGAAGGTTCCTCGGCTTCAGTGTTTGGGATTGTGCATTTGAAAGACTGTAATGTAGTTCTATTGTCCCAGGTTATTGGGGCCCCACCTATTGGTTTTAACCTAAAGATACCAACAAAGTTTGACTCCTCCAACAAGTGATATTTACTGCTTAAAAGTGGACACAAGTTGGAATACTGCAGCTGATGGTAAGCTCATAGTTGGCGTATATTTGGTGCCCGTGTTAAGGCCAAGTGGTGATCTCCAAGGCTGAAAAATGAAGCCAATCCAGAAGTGCCAAAATGGCTACCTGACACTGACGTCTACAGTGAGGCACAGTGTTTATACAGAAATAAATATGTTTACAGCCTGGTGCAATTTTTCTTTTATTTCTTTGGGTCTCTTTAGATAATTGTTCAATTGATGACAACTGTATGTATTGACTTGTTACAAGCACTCTCATTTGCGATTCTATCAAGGCTTAAAGTTTTGCATAATTTAGGGCCACTTTAGCGACAGGTGGGTTCCATCTCCGGTTGCTAGCTGTCTTTCATAGGCGCCACCCGCCCGCCTCTGCTCGACTCACATGCTACCTCTTTCCATTTTTGAATTTGTCGGGGGTAAGGCAGAGTCGGGCACTGCTAAGATAGCGATGGTCGGTAACACTTGTCCCCGAGCTTCAATACTGTGAGAAGTTCTTTATATATTTATATATATAGTCTATAATGGGGCGTGCGTTTCTTGTTTGCCAGCGAGCTCCTTCTAACTCAGATTGTCATCAACTTTATGTCTCGCTGTCTTCCTCGGCTGCTGGTGCAACGCGGCTCAATTGGCCGAACAGCTGTTGACGAGGGCACACAACTCGCTCCGATAGTGCTGAACATAGTGCAAAAACCCTGGGCGTTGGTCCGCCATGGACACCCAATGGCGTCCGACAGCTGACCGTCAGACTGGTGTGTCGGGCCCTTGGTGTACTCTAATAGATGTTCAGGCTCTGTAATCCTCCCTAAACAATGGTGGATGTGAGAATAGAAGAGAGGTTAAGCCCTGTAGGTCTTTTGTTACCGTGTGTTTGGACATTTAAATGCACACGGGGAAAGTTGTCTTTTGGACCAGTATTCAGTGTGTAGAGTCATACATATTCAACACTGATTGTCAGCTATTTCCCCTGTGAATTAATTTTCTCTTTTCGTTTTTGGGGAATCAGCATAAACGGAATAAATAGAACTCCCTGGTACTGCATCAGGTTTTGCGACTAAGCACCTCTGATGCTTGAAGCGTCGCGCTGCATCTTCTGTATTTGCAGCTTCATTGCGAAAATACTTCAGTGGACTTAAATCTCTCCATCCGTCTTGACACTCATCGAGCAGATCCTTGTTTAGGTGCATGTGTCACACATGGACAACTGTGTGATGGTCTCCTGAAATACCCGCAGCCCATTTGCTGACATAGTTAATGACATTCCTCAACACCTCCGTTCACGAAAGAGTTTAGAAAATTTAGCGGAACAAGTCTCAGCTTCAACGCAATTTAGATACAGGGATGTGTTGTTTTGTTCTTTGTTGACAGCTTTCATGGTAACACTTAACTGGGCTTGGTGATGATGTAGTCCGATGAGTTGGGTGGACCAGAAGTAGAGCCAGAGAAATGACCACAATGAGGAAGTCTCCTGGACACGTGCTGTGTCGGTCGGCTCTTGGTCGCATTCCACCGCTGACGGTTCATGAAAGCAGATTCCACAGCGCCGTCTGAGAGGGGAGAGGCTGAGTTGGTCCATCCATTCAGGCTCTGACAGCAGCTGCTCCTGTGACTGGCTTGGGCGACAGTGACCTCACACCCCAGAGATATTTTAAAGGGTTGCAGTCAGCAGGGGGATGCGCTCTGAGTAGGTCGGAGCTCAGCGAGTGCAGTGTTTTAGTACGTCTGTACAATGGTTGGAAGGTCCAAGGAAGTTACGGCAGAAATTTAAGGAAAGTACCCGCGGCAGTAGTCTGGGATATGACCCATTAGAAAGTTTTAAATATATATTTATATATTTTCTTGCAATGCTGCGGCATTGCCCCATTCCCCGTTTCTCGTCGTCTGGTAGTCGGAAAAAGATGCCTAATGTTGCCTGTGGGAAAGAGAAGACGTTGCATGTCCCGCTGGACAGCCAGAAACTCAACCTGGCAGATCCTAAGGACGTCACCAGGGAGTCGCTACCTCCGCAGAAAGTGCTCAAGATATTTAGCATCAACATCATCGCTCAGGGATTACCTTTCTGTCGCAGACGGGTGAGTATTGTATGTGTTGAGTCGGCCAGGCAGTTTGACTTTGGTTGAATGACGGACCCCGAAATGTCAAAGGTCGTTGTACTCTCGCCCATTTTCACCTTGGTTGTGGTCGCTTTGTCTAACTGGAGTTATTAAAACAGCGAATCATATACATTGGTAGCTACATTTTCTTTCGCTTTCTCTCTTCTTTTTTTTTTGCGGAGTAAATCACTTTTTGCATTATCTCCCTTTTAAGGACAACTTTCTTTTGAGCTTGCATACTAGATTTTACATTGCTTGAATTGTAGGGCTACAACTGTACACAAATTAAGACGATTATAAACTTTGATTTGTCCCTTTGTCCCTTCGTCGTTCCCATACGGGCATTGATGCAAGATCCGCGTGCCACAGCTCCACCCATGACATAAGCAAGGACGCCGCCGCATAACCTTAAAAAGGCTGCATCCATTGATCCTATTTTTAGGTTTAGATAGATATATTCTTGATATACATTGTATCAATAGACGCTTGAGTTGACCATTTGAGTCACGATGAGCTAGAGTGCAAATTCGTTGTCGATGCCTTTTTAGTTTGCAGTTTTAGGTTATTAATTACGCTCACATTACAACCTATAGTGGTTTTTATCAGTCAGGAAAGGTGAAGCATTTTCAAAAACACTTTTTTAAAAAATTACGCTAGCGGAGGAAGTTAGGATACCATAATGAAACACTGATATTACACTCACATTAGAAGTTGGCATTGGCCAAAAGAATTATTAGATTAAGACCTCCAGGACATGTACGGTGCTTCGCATGTGAAACAAGCATTTTTTTAAAGATATAAACCTTCTGGATGTCTCTTCAGTAACTATATATTATCTGCTGATTTCAGTTGATATAAAATATCTATTTTAAATTAATTCAGTGAAAAACTTAAATCAATTAGTCAATATCAATCGAACTAATCATGTACCCCCACATTGAAATACATATCTGAAGTCCTGGACAGGAGAAGTACAACATTAAATTTAACTCTGACGTTTCCATTTAAATCATCTTCATCTTGTTTGCTCTGTCTTTATTTCATTGGTGTCCCACTTCTCTTGGGAAAGACCGTGTACCTTTTATGCCGAACAAAATGGTTCCTTAAATAAAAAATTAAAATCTTATCAAATTAATTCTTACAAAAATCTGAATTAAACCTCATTGATGGCAGTTGTTCTTCCCGTCCGTGGACAGCGACATAAGAGATACGAAAAGCAGACGGGCAAAAATATCTCCCGTCTCTCTGCACAGTCAAATAAATTTAAAAAGTGGATCTTGTTCGGAAATAAAAATGCATGTGTCAATCCCTGCCTGTCTGCTTTTTTTTTTTTTTTTTTTTACTCTGTTAGTCGATGTGCTCACACGTTTTAGAAGCTATTCCCTGAAATGATGTAGAGATCATCATAGAGATGATTAATATTTTTCTTTGTAGATCTGAGTGACATGCATCACCTCTCAGGATGAATAATAATCACCATGACGCCGCCATCTGCGCACATTCACATTTTGTCCATGCTGTTGTTCAAATACCCGCAACGATAATGACATCCTCATCAGCCTCAGCTGTGCTTTCAGTTCAGTGCCGTTTAGCTAATAGCATGCTAACGTGCTAAAGTAGCCCCGTTTAGCGTTGGCATGTTGTCCTTATAAGCATGTTAGCGCTCTGAGCATGCTGGTGTCATCTCACTCGGCCTGGCTCATGCACTGACTTATATTTTCAGTGATGGGCATCCACTGTCATCAGTCTCATGTTTAGGATATTTGGAAGGAAAAGGTAAATAAGGATTTCTCTTTAAAAGATTGTAAACTCCACCATCTGTATGCCTGTGATTATTCCTAGATACTGAGAAACCTGAACTTTAATTTGCTTTGAAAGACTAAGGCGTCTGGGCGTTTTGGTTTTACTGTTTGTTTGTGGAATCGACCACAAGTCTAGTTACTGTTGTTAACTTCATGCAGAGCAAAATCCACATGGACTGTGCTGCACGTGTGGCAACTGTCAAAGAAAGGCACGTATCAGATCTCTTTGTGTCGCTGGAAACTAGTTTTGTTGCATTAGCTTTTCTTGCACTTCATTTACTACCTCCTTTATTGACCTCTCATCTCTTCCTGCTTTTTCCAAATAAGTGCTCAGAATGAAGGAGGCGACTCTCTGACAGTTTTTGTTGATTGTATCAATAGGTCTTCTGAGAAACGTCAAGTGAGACATTGGCTCTAAAACTTCTCATGGTATACCGAGGTAAAAATAGTGGTGGGTTAAATTTCCAATTAAAAGGTAACCGGAGGTAACTGCGTTTCCGATCTCCAGAATAGACATCCAGCTGTTGCAGGAGATGGGAATAGAGATATAGAACATTAACAGCAGGACATTTTAGTCGAGGTATTGCTTTTCTCGCCCACCACGCCCTGCCCCGCAGGCCTGTCGAGTAAGGCAATCTGGACGTGCCCCTAGCAGCTATGTCTGCGCCATCAGCTATCGGCAAGACAAGATGCATTTGCTGTCTGAGCAGGTGCCGTGGGTGTGTTGAAACTTTCTTTATCAAGTTCCCCAGAGCCCCAGCGCTTCCTGTACGCTATGTAGAGCCGCATTTTATTAGACGCATACAGCTACTGTAAATGGTTTTTTGTTCTATTGAAGTTTCATTTGCGATATTCGTCCCTTGTAAATAAGCTTTTCTCATGCTGAAACATGTAACATTTAAAAACAAATCGTAAGAACTGCTGCATGAGGTCATATCAGTCGTCAGTTTCTGATCCATTCTTCTAATTCATCTATCATAATTGCACATCGAGCTGGACGTCTATTGCAGATTGACAGAACAGTTTTTTCACCCGTCTATTTTTGACAGCATATGTCTGGATACGCTGAGGACGTAGTCACTTTCAATTTTAGTTGTGTGTCCATGCCCGATACGTGACAAGTACAGTGAAATGATACCACACCAGATCCTTCTCCTCGGAGGTCAGATGATCTGAAAGAGGATTGAGTGATATCTGGCTTAGTGTTTGTATTACAATAACAACTGTTTTACACTCCTGCAACCTTGATTTCACTTCAGTCAGCTTCACAGACATGTGACAGTGTTTAGTTGATATTAGAGCCACAGTTTTCTTGTAAAAAGGCACCTTGTTGGCTCTGTAACGACATCATTACAACAGCAGCAATGCAGGAATTTAAATATCTGGATATATCAGTCTACCCGGTGTGTTTGAGATATGTGCAGTAATTGTTGTCATTGTTCGGCTGCGGTCGGTGCGTTCAGATAACGGGGCCGCCCTGCCCTCCGTGCTCACGTTGGCGTCTGTAGATAAGTGTTGTAAAGAAACCGAAGGTTCCCCGGTCGACATCCTGCAGCTCCGCAAACGCTCTCGGTCGTCCCATTTTTCTCCCGCTGGTGGACAGTTGAAATGCAAAATCATGTGTTTGACAAGATAAGAAGCTAATTAATCATTTAAAGATTTTATTCTTTATTTTTTCCCCCCTCTATGCCATTACTGATGCAATGCGTTGTAACACAGCGGAGAGAGATCCCTTTCTAAGTTCGGCGTTGCTGTTGAACTGCTTCAAGCAGTTCCTCGATGCACGTGATCTCTACAGTATGGTATGAACTTAATAACTCTCTATTTGGAAAAATCAGGAAAAACCGGACAATGCTCATTAGTCTTCCAAATATGAGATACCAAAATAGTTATGAGATTTGAATATTAATTGGCATGTTGTTGGCCTAGAGAAGGGCTGTGAAGGTGAGCTTAATAATCAGTGAAGTGATTAGTCATGAAGGTTTTCTTAGAGGGTCACATTCCAGAGATCTCTTTTTATTTTCTCATCTTTGCAATAAAAATATAGGCGAATAAATCAATAATTGTTCATCCTGCATCCATCCGTCCATATATTCATAAGGAAGCAGAACATAAAGCGAATGTAGTGCGTAATAGACGCTTTATTTACTTTATTTAGTGATGTTACCTCAACCTGTATGAATCCAGTGAAGAGAGGCGATTTTTGTGTCCGCCTGGCTTAAAGCCCCCTCTGTCCTGAAGTAAGGACCGCACCACAGAGCGCTGCAGGAGGGATTCCATTGCCCTTGGCCTCCAAATAACACAGAGGAAGGCATCTGCCATTGGCTATTCTGAGAAGCGGTCCCATTCCAGGGAGCACACAGATCCATTCGGGCCAGCTACCCAGATCAGCCAAACAGTTCTGTTTACTCCCCGATTTAAAAGCACACTCATGACTATGGAAGCTCAACAGCCCGTATCTTTATCAGACTTCTCAGGCTCTTTAAACAGCGACATGCATTTTAAAAAAAATAAACTTTTACCATACAGTATCTATCTGTTTAGTGTCATCTATGTCAAATCTGTGTCATTTATCCCAGCGTTGTCACATGATCGGTGGAGCATGAGCCTGATCTAAATACCTCTTTGAGTTCAAGCTGGTATAGTGTTAATAGTGTTTTGGTGCTTTACATACAGAGCATACTGGATAGTGATGTGCCTCCCACCTGCCAGAGGGCTGCCTGAAGGCACTGACATTTCCCACGCTGTTAGACAGCAGCTGAGAAAAGATAAACTCCTCCTTTAGAAATGTGTCACGGCTCCCAGGCGCTGTCTTCTTAAGTGCAGGCGTGAGGCAAAATAAGACCTCTCAAACACTTTATCTTTCACACAAACAAACACCCACGTCCCTTTACCAGTTAAATAATTCCTCTCACTTTTTTTTTTTTCTGTGTGGAACACGCTTTTCTTTCATAACTCGGCACTATTGGACGTCCGCTAGACTTGAATCTGAATGAGCCACCTGGGTTACCAGCTCTTTGAGCCTCATCTGCATTTTACTGCTGTAGAAATATTTGAACTATTTGCATTTTGACTTCCAGCTGAGAATTATAAGTATTAGCTGTTAAACTGTCAGTTGTGCCTTTTCGGTAATAGTCAAAAGATAACGGATAGATGGACGGATGGATGGATGGATACTTACTGTATTTATCTCAAGGTAAATTTGGTGTCCAGTATCTTCATCACATAGAAACAGAAACCAAAGCTATTTAACTTACACTGTAATGTGTAACATTATACAGTAACAGCATCGACCACGGTCCAGTTGGTTCCTCACAGGGAGACGTTTTAGAGTCTTACGGCCTGAAGAACACAAACGTCCTCATCAGCCTGTCCATGGAGCAGGACAGAGACGGCAGCCTGTCACTGAACGAGCTTCTCTGTTCGACTACGGTGTCATGTGGACTACGGTGTTGGACATTGTTCGTGACGGAGTTTGTTCAGGGTTCTTGCATCTGCCACCAATGTCTGGTTTTCAGAGTCCACCTTCTGTATCAGTTTGTCCAGCGGCGATGTGTCCCCCCAGGACACCACAGCGTAGAACAGGACACTGGGGAATGATGGTCTGGTAGAACATGTCCAGCAGCTTCCAGCAGATATTAAACGACCACGGTCTCCTGAGGAAATAGAGACGGCTCTGACTCTGGTTATATCAGCCGACCAGTCCAGTTTGTGATCCAGATGTAGACCCAGATACTTTAAGGTCTGAACCACCTCTACACACACTACCTGTTGATGGCACTGATTCATCGCCCTCGCGCTGATTTTGTTTTTTAAGCTGGATAGAGGCAAACAGTGAAGTAATTGAAGGGACAAAATGTTGATTCTCCTGTTGACTTGGTTTCCTGACAGACATCCTGATGAGTTGGGACATTTGGTAATAGATGTCTGCGATCACATCTAAAATGTGATCATTTCCAGCGCTTTGCTCAGTTTGAAACCGCTGAATGTAAAGGTGGAGTAATTATTTGATTAATGAGTAAACAGAAATGTAATTTTCTGGGTTTAGCTCCTTCACTGTGAGAATTTGCTGCTTTTCTCTGTGAATATATTTGAGCTGTTGAAACAAAACAAGCTCCTTGTAAACAAGTCTGAAAAATGAAAATAAGGCTTTTGTTGACTTCTCTACAGACCTCAGCAACGTCCACATCTGAAGCAATTCCTTTGTCGCCCATTTCTTGGTGGCTGACAGGTGGTTACCAATGGGTTTTCCAGGTTGTGGTTACCTATGTATGTATGGAGCTAGCCCTTCTTGCCATCACCGCTGTCTGAAACGAGAATGTCGTTAATATCGCTGCCTCTTGTCTCCCAACCCCACTATCACCATGGTGAACGTCACAGTGATCCTGTGTGGCAAAAGTCTGCTTATGTCAATCAACTGAATTAGTAACGCCATTACCTGTCATCTCTACAACATGCTTAAGTTCATTAACATTTCATTTCTTTTCCTCACATTGCTGCCAGTCACTTCCTGTGTCTACGTTTTGGCTCTTGAATCAGCCGTCTGCAAGATAATGCGCATTTAAAATTAGCTCAACGTGGTTTTAAAACGAAACTTTGTAGTGTTTTCCTCGATGCAACTGCAATTTGTAAAGATTCCTTTACAGTGACTTCAGCTTGCGTTGTTCTCACATAAACAACGGGTAATTCATATGATAACCGTTACCATGGTGACGGCTATTTGTTTTGGCATCTTCGGCGTTAAAGCCGAAGCTCCTTCCGCCAGATTCAGCTGCCTCCAGAAACGTAAGCTGCCTCGTCTCTTTTCTCCCCTTGTCCGAGTATCAGCGTTTCTCATCTCTCACCTTCAAAAAGCCGCTCCTTCGCCTTTCACAGTGTGCCCTGCCTCCCGTTATCTGGTCATCGGCGAAGACAGCCCGTGAATGGGCAGCCGAGTGGCTGTAACTGATGTGACCGTCTGCATAGTTTGTCTAATCTGCGTTTGAACCCCGCTGTCTGAGTCGGCGTGTGGTCCCCACCGCTTTGATGTGCCCGTCTGGCGTGCAGCAGAGATGTCTGGACACTTGCTGCGGTTCGCGGCTCCTGCCAAACGTCGGCAAAAAAAAAAAAAAAAAAAACAGTGTCCGATGTCCGCTTTGTGAAGTTGTTTTGCCTTATTGGTGGCGCCGTAAGCTTCTCTTTAAGCTGCCTCTGAAAACCACACAAAGATTGAATGATATCAGGTATATTACCGAGAATCAAGTGCCTCTTTTTTTTTTTTTTTTTTAAGTTTAACGGTGGCAAGATGGGATTTTGTAGCCGAGTGTTTGCGCGTGCATACCTGAGCAGATGCCAGAGAGGTCTGTTCGGAGGTTAAGAGAAAATTAAAATACTTACTCAGCAACATGAGGATTACATCCAGGGCAAGAAGAACAGACAGCTTTCTTAAATGAGGGGTTGAAGGATGGAAGAGATGAAAGCATGTACGAACAAATCCTCTAGGGTCAGCTCCTCCACTGTGATTACTTTATCCTTATATGTCCTTATATATCCTTATATATATATAAGGATAAATATATATATATATATATATATATATAAGGATATATATAAGGATAAATATATATATATGATAAAAAAATCTATGTTGTTTGCATTTTGACTGCTTCTTAGCTAACATCATGTGTGAAGATTTCCGCTTGAACATACTTCACTCACATTTTTTTCCCTCTCAGCTAAACCATAATTAAGAAAGTAATCAATAATTAATGTAGCTATTAGTTGTTGCTGTCCTACTTTAGAAGGAGAAGAATTTTCTTCAACCATAACAGAACGTTTAATCCTTCAGTGAATTCAGTACGGTTGAATTTGGACCCTTTTTTTTTTTTCTTTTTTCTTTTTCTCGGACTGCGACACCATGTAAATCCCTGTATAAATGTTTAACGACGTTCACTGGAGCACCAGAATCACACAGAATTAATCAGAGTTATACCAGCTAGAAAAAAAAAAAAAAAGGGAAATGATGACCGTGTACCACACGTGGACATAATATCCCCTAAGATTTATAGTACCTCCTATTGCAGCTGTCGGCGACCGTGCTCGCTCCATGTGACCTGATTCATTGTCTGACATTGATTAGCGGCATATAGAGAGTGAGAGAGATGATGGATGGCCGCCAGGCTCGGCCCCCCCGACATACGTGTTTGTAATTTGCTCATTTTATAAACGACCTTGCCGGCGGCGTTATCGAGGCCTCCAGGTTATGACGAGCGAGGCCGCGCGTTCGGACCGAAAATAGCACCTTGCTAAGAGCCGCACGGAGCCACGTTGCTACAGGTACCCGTGAGAAAGTGAAACGCGATCCGAGGGGTTTAGTTTGAGGTGCACGTCAGTGAATTCGAAAGCTTATCACATCTCCAAACACTGCGCGGCGGTTTGTCATACTCTGCGGAGGCCTTGTACGACTGCGGTGGCAGTCATTTAATCTTCAGCCGCAGTGTTCCTGAAGCAAACAATAGAATTAACACTGTTTACATTAGAAAGTTAGAAAACAGGGCTGTGTACCTGCCTGTATTTGACTAACCAACATGGCCCTTTGTGGAAGAGGGCGGTCCTTCCTCCGACCTTAAAATAGCCTACGACAAAATCCACCACAGACCCTCAAATTAACACTTTCACCTTCATTAACTGAAAAAAATTAGAATAATATGAATTCTTCCCGTCTTCCAAGGACGTACCCCTCCTTTGTGCCATTAACGCTACAGCAGCCTGGAAATTATCTCTCTATTGCGGTGGGCACAGAAAAGAAGGAGGGCGGCTACACACTTGGCAGAGTGTTGACTTTCATAAAACTCTCGCCCCGTCTTATATCATTTTCGTAATTCTCTCGCTGCGGCCGCTCCTCCCTCATTCACTCAATGAGTTATTCCTTCCATCGAGAAAAGGTGATTCCTGGTTTTATCTCGGAGCAGCAGAACCCACACCCTCACTCTTCACACCGGACGTGCTGCTTAGTGCCTTGAATAAATCGAGGGAGTCGGTCTCAGCGCAGACGACTGAACAGTTCTCCAGCACAGACAGTGATTGATCTGGAAACTTTTCAAGAAGGTGCCGTTGCTCCAAATTTTAAAAGATGCTTACTCACGGCAGATAAAAAGAACTTATACCGATCAGCCACAACATTACGACCAGTGACCGGAGAAGTAAATCACATTTGACCACCTTTTGACAATACAATGTTCTGTTGGGAAACTTTTGGATCTGGTATTCATGTGGATGTTACTTAGACATGTAGCACCCACCTAGACCAGACCAGGACCCCCACCCCATAGCAAAGATACTCCTTGATGTTAGCAGCAGCCATCCCCAGCAGGATACAGCCTGACACAGATACAAAAACTGTTTAGAAACAACTCAAAAAATATGAAAAAACAGCACCAGGTGTTGACCTCACGTCGTGCCCACTTACACACAATACAGACAGTCACTATGCATCTTCTGACTCACGTCCCACCAAACCATAGCACACCCCACAGCTTACAGCTGAGCAATGTGACAGAGAGGAAAACAATAAAAAAAGAAAACAAAGAAGAACGTAACGTCACTGAAGGGAAATGACAATCTCACTGTCGTAGACTAGGTTCAGCCAGTGAGCTGTACTTTTGTGCTTTAATGACCCGTTAAAGCTCACCAGATTAAAAATGTATTTATTATGATGACATGTCCATCCTTCAAATAACCAAACAATAAGTTTAAACAGTGTAAACACGCTGATCAGCCACACTGAACATTAAAACCATTAACAGGAGACGTCAATAACATTGATCATCTTTTATCTTAGACCAGACCAGACGCCCCCACCCCATAGAAATGACACTCCTTGATGGCAGCAGTCATCCCCAGCAGGATGCAGCCAGACACAGACACACACACAAAAAACTGTTTAGGAACAACTAAAAATAACATGAAGAACAGCACAAGGTGTTGATCTGGAATCCAAATTTGCTAGATCCAAAACTGATCAAGTGTCTGCGGGATGATCCACAGAGGCCCCTCCCCTCAACCTATAGGACCCAAAGGCCCCCACTAACAACATCCTGTTACCAGACACCACAGGACACCCTCAGAAGACAATTCTCTGATGAGTCTCAACTGGTTTGGGGACACAAGGGAGATCTACGCAATATTAGAAAGGTGGTCATAATGTTATGCCTGATCGGTGTATATACTTACATATTTTCTATAATTTTACCACCAATAACTCACCGCAGTTTTAAATTTAATGCCATATTATGCAGCCATAATGGCAGAACTAGACTTTTGCCTTAGCAACAATAGGCCTATAAGGGGAATTAATGACGGCTGCATTTCACTTTGAGTGGGTTCCAACTTTCCAGGGTGCTGGTTCGCTTTACTAAGCCATCGTTAATACGCCTGGTCAAAAAGTCGGCCGTGAAAAGGCCAACGACTGAAGAAATATTGAAACTGTTACAATAAATAAGCATAATACTTGTATTCATACTGTTGTTATTCACCATAACCTGTAATGTTCGCAGACCTTGTGATGTTTAAACAGCAAAATGAAAGTCAGGGTTTTCCATCTGCTTATGTCAACTGCTTTTGTGTAAACAAAAAGTGTACACACAACACACATAAATGAACGGCAAACGTCTAACGTGCTCAACTTTATCAGTAAAATAAGTCTCAACAGTTTTAGAAACGTTTTCTCTTGTGCACCAGCTGCTGGGGGGTGGAGACGTGATGCAAGACATACCTAACGAACGTAATTAATCTTTGACTTCAAAATGGCAATCCTAAAATACAAAAAAATAACAATTAACTGGTGCCTCGTCTGAAATTGCTTCTTTTTGGGAAGCAGAGCTGTAAGCTAACCGAGCGGTGAGTCATATTGGGATGAATTAAGTCCGGCTGGTGCGCTGCTTTGAGCGGTCCATCACAGCTGAGTCTTCCTAATTTCATCTGGAGAGTTTTCAGTGTATTGAACTTGAAAATGGATTGGTAAAAAAATAAATAAATAAAAAATACAAGGCTGCAGTTAAGTGAGGAGAAAGTGAAGAATAATAGTGGTTTCATCGCTGTGACTAGACGCCTCTGTCTCCTCGCCTCATGCGACCTCTGCGACTTCAGCGTGGGAGTCGTAGCTCTCGGACGAGTCGGCGCTGCCACATCCCGCGTCCCCTCCCTCGTAGCTTCAGCTCTGGTTCGTTTCTTGTCAAACTGCTTTTACGTCCGAGTTATTTGTGCGGTGAAGGCTCAGCGCGTTTCCATTGACGCTGGTTTGTACAGTGGTTGGATGAACCGAGAAGCTGGAATTGATTTCTGTGACCTGATAGAAGGTTGCTTCATCACCTACACAACATTACGTCAGACAGCGACAACAAGCACCTTCATCACAGAGCTCTGAATCCCACCCTTCTGCAGTACTTGCAGTTCAGGCTCAGCAAAGGGCCGAGCTGTCACTTCTTTTTAATCACATACGACCTTTTAAACCACATTTGTGCAGGTTAAAAACAATGGAACTCCTTTTTTTTTCTGTGCAAGTTGCCACAATCAGTTTTCCACAGTTCATTGGGTTGATAGTGTTTCTAAGTAGTAGCTGTTCATAAAGTCAGACACCATCTATGGTATATGCACAGGAAATGTTGTTATATTATATATATATATATATATATATATATATATATATACACACACACACAGATTTTTTATGAATCATTGTGGTTGTAGCCTCAGTTCCCAGTGTTTTCCCCAGTTCCCCCTGTGTAAAATCCCCAGGTAGAGCAGTAACCTACTTTTAGCTTGATAGATAATTAGAAGTGGTTCGCTGCTGTATAAAACTCATTGTCCAAATCCCCTTGACTGTCCCCTGTCCTGAGTTGCAGTCCAAGAAAATTTGTTACTTGTAACAGTTCTACCCATATTACACACATGAAACCTTATTTTAACTGTTACCTGTTGTGTCATGTAGCAGTGCACGTACTGAGGGCAGTTGTTCACAGGTGTTACTGTTGACAAGAGTGGATGGTACAAAGTAGTAGTAGGAGGAGGCTGGAGCTGAGCAGGTCTAATGAGGAAGCAGTTTTGTTAAGATAATCAAAGAAATGTTTTCCTACCATTAGACTCTTAGAACCAATAACGTGTCAATGCTGTAAACCAGAGAAAAGACCCTTTCACTAACAGATATTTGTTCTCTTTCTTTCCCTCCTATGTCCACCTTCCCCGTTATGGTTGGTTTTCAACACACAGGTAAGACAAAAATATATATACTTATCTGCTGGTTTGTGTTTGTTTGTGGTTTCTATCATGTGCAACAGGGAAAAACAAGCATTTCATCCAGTTCTCTGAACTGGTGATTCGTCCAGCTGCTACATCTCCAAGTGCTGCTTTGTTACCTCTAGGGGGCAGCATGGGCTAAAAGTTAACTGATCACTGAGGAGAGGTGGTATCCGGGTATCTGAGAGCTCAATGTCATCCTGGACATTTTAAAACAAGAGCTTTTCCTTCTACAACCTTTATTACAGACAGATTCTTCTGAGCACTGTTGACGTTGTGTGTCATAGGCTGATGAGTTGTTATATCCAACATACTGTCGCTGCAGTTGTTTGTTTTGTGTCAGGTAGGGTGTTGAGGCCATCTGTGGTCAGGCTTTGGTTGTAAGATCATCGCTGACAAATCACCTCTTTCGCGCTAGACGACAGCGCGCCTGATGTTGTTTTCCTCCGCCTCTAATGCGTGTGCATTCCTGATGTAGTCTTTCACGCGTACTTAGGACACGGCTCTGTTGTCTTTCGCTCTCCCCTCTTCAGTCATTTTCCATTTTCCACAGACAGACACTCCCAGCTAAGAGCTTCAATAAATGTTAAGGTGGTTATGACTGAGTGCAGCACTCGGCACGACATTAACAGTCTAAAGAAGCTCTTACTGTGTTGCACATCTGTGCGGGTTTTTAATGAAATTGTCAAAACAATTCCCTAACAAGGTCGTCCTAATTCGTCAGAGCCTTTGTTAAAGTTTTTTGAGGAACAGCTTAAGTTTGAGAAAGATGAATAACGCGCTGGCAATATGCGGCGATGCAGGCATAACATTATGACCACCTTCCTAACATTGTGTAGGTTGTAACTCATCAGAGGATAGACATGGGTCTTCTGATGGTGTCTGGAAACAGCATGTTGTTAGTGGGGGTGATTGGGTCCTATGGATTGAGGGGAGGGGCCTCTGTGGATCATCCCACAGATTAGAGGCCAGATCAGCACCTTTTTTTTTTTTTTCTAAACCATTTCAGCGTGTGTGTCTGTGTTAGGCTGCGTCCTGCTGTGCCATCAAGGAGTGTCATGGCTACAGGGTGGAGCCGTCTGGTCTGGCCTGTGATAAAAGATGATCAGTGTCAACTTCTCCTGTTAGTGGTTTTAATGTTGTGGCTGATCTGTGAATTTAAACATATTGTTTGGTTATTTGAAAATAGGACGTGTCACAATAATAAATACATTTTTAATCTGTTAAGCTTTAACCGGTTCATTAAAGCACTAAAGTGCCGACTGGCTGAACCTGGTCTACAATAGTGAGATTGTCATTTCTCTCCAGCCGCATAATATTATTCTTAGTTTCCTTCTCATTGTTTTCCTCTCTGTCACATTGCTGTGATGTGAATGTGAAATTCCTCCGCTCTAAGCCCTGGGGTGTGCTAAGGTTTGGTGCGGCATGAGTAAGAAGATGCATAGTGATCGTCTTGTATTGCAAGTGCGCACGACGTGATGTGGCGCTGGGATAATTGAGGACCTGCTGCACTGTTTCACCGTATCTGTTTTTTTTTTCCTTCATGGCTCGTGACTCACCCTAGACTGCTATTGATGGGTTTCTCCTTTGCTTTCTCAGTCCAGTGCGTTAGTTTCGGTGACGTCTGCCTCAAAGGAGGATCCCGTTTTTCATTTAACGTGATGGTTAAGTCAACACAATAGAGCATTAAACACCCTCGCTGTCAGTCATCTGTTAAATATTAAATAAAATATAATCATTTTCTGTTTGTGTAATCGGTGCCCAACCACAGCTAGTTTGTCTTATGAGTTCATGCATCTTATTTCTAACTTTTTTCTATGTCAGGAACATAATATTTCAGGAGAACTAGAAAGAAACGTGTCAGTTTGTAGATGTATAGTTGAAATGGGATCAAAGTTTAGCAAATGTTGCAACTTGCTCTTCAGAGTAGGAGGTTGAGGCTTAAAACCGAGTCATGAACTCTTTTTGTGCCTTTAGCCTCCGTGCTGCTGCCTCCGCTATGATTTAACGTTACGTGCACTAACCAAACAACTTGAACATCTCTGCAATTACAGATAATTTCGTGCTGCTCTTGACATTTTTCGTTCCAATCATTCGTCGACACATTTTAATAACGTTTTTACCAGGCGGCACATCTGCATTCACATTGACGTCACTTCAGGCTCCACAGAGAGCATAAACTCGTCTGTTTCTGTCTCGCTGTGCATCGGTTTCCTCTCAAAGGGAGAAGCAGCTCCTAATCCAGTTTGACAGTATTTATCTCCATATGTATTCTGTCTCCTCGGGATGGCTTTGACCTCACGCTGAATGAAAACCTTATCCACGTAGAAAAGGACGAGAATCTAATTTCAGCCTCTCGTATTGATTCTTATTCACCCAACTGCCCGTGTGTGCATATATCAAAGCATACACACTTTATCACGGCGGGAAGGGAAATTATTTTGCTGCTAGGGGATAATAACAGTGGAGTACCATTTGGAAAGATGTGTGTGTGTGTGTGTAAAAGCAGTACTTCAAACCCTCCAGTGTTCTCTTAAGTGCTACCACCTTTTCATATTGCTCAGACATTAGACAAGAGGGGGGCATTAAGTGCCAGACCAGAAGAAGTTTGTCACCCACATTTTTTATTTATTTATAATTTTTTTTATTCAGCCCTCTGCCAAGACAACTTTCCATTTGTGTGATTTGTCTTTAAAATGTTCAGGCCAAGTTTGATTGCCAGTAGCAGGTGCAAGGTTTGTATTCTGTGAAACAAAATGGCAATCTGAGTGCAAAGCTATTTTAGGAGTTCATGTCCTTTACTTTTCTACCTTACAGTAGAATTGTGTGGGTGTGGCCTGATCCAGTCCGAGCCCTGATCCGATCTTGGATAGGGGCTGGGCGGTATGACCAAAAACATAGATTACACTATTGTTTTTTTCATGCATAATCTTGTGTTTGCAACATTTTCTACTGGTTGAGAGAGGAATTAATGCAGTAGATTGAGTGAGGGTGGACTATTTTACTGTGATGATGAGTAAATATTGTAGAATAGTCCCACACTAGTAATAAAACAGGTTTGCATGGCTGCATGTGTTAACACTGACTGCTGCTGTGGAAAAAAAGGGAGGGGGGTAATCAAGATGAAATGAAGAAACGGGGCCAATTACGTTTTTTTTTTCTTCATTATTTTAACATATTTATTCATATTTAAACTGCTATGTCTGTAATGTCAATAGCAGCACGGTTGGCTACCGTGCTGCTATTGACACATTTTACTTTTTTTTTTCTCATTCATAAAAAGCTAAAACTGGGGAAATTTTCGGGGACAGGTCACATCTCGTCACCCTACAAACCCCAAACAACCGACACGGCACAAACTTTCTCATTCTGCTGCTTCATTTTTCGGACCTTTCCATCTTCACCACGCCTCGCAGTGACACAGTCGCACCATACGTGTTTAGAAGCCATACATTGAAAATATCTAAGTCTGAAACAGTGTCTCACGATGCAGCATTACGAATTAAGTGTAATCAAATACACCGGTATGCTGGTGTATTAAAAATTTATATCATGACAAAAACATAACAAAAATACCGGTATTTGGTATGAACGGCCCTGTCCTCATATTAAACAAAACAAAATGTCCTCCCCTGGAGATTCTTGTTGCGCCACTTGTTGCCTGCAGCTCTTCATCTAACAGCTCACTGTAGCTGCTCCGGCCTCTTCCATTGTTCCCTGAAGAGTTTGTTTTGTAGACACATGTTTGATGAATGACAGCAGGAAGCTCACTGACAAAACACATTCCATCACACATGAGTGCTTCATTATGAAAGCAGACTCATGTTTTGCTAGTTAAATCCTTTTAATGCGGAAAAAGTTCAGTTTCATTTGGCTATTGTCTGATACAGTGTAATTCCGCATCCTGCATTCTTAACATCAGTTTCAAAAGATGATGCTATCAGCTGCTGAATACAATATAATTTTTTCCATCACTGACACCCAGTTTATACTCAGACACAGTAATATGTCAGTAGGTAGTAATAGACAAGAAAAGAAAGTTTCTGTCTTTCAAACAGCAGATAACTGGATATATTTACGTCATTTAGTTCATTTTTCAACTAATAAGCAAAAATACTTAATATTCTCTTTTTTTCTGTGTTAAAAACATTACTGCTTGTATTTGATTAATTTGAAAATAAAGTACTAGATGTATGTAGGTGTGTATTTTTCAAATGTTACAGCAGTCATGAGTGATAATTACAGGTAACCTTGCAGCTAGAGGGATTTTGAGCTCAAACTTAGCCCAAGGCTAAAATTAACTATGTCTAAGTGCTCGTGCTTTATAACCTTGGAAAGTTGTTTTCTTCTTTTCAAAGTTTGCACCAAGTCTTTGGGGAAAAAAAACATTCTGGCATTCCCAGTTTTTCAAATTAATAGAAACTAATTATACAAGGTCACAACTTGTGGCTCTGCTGCCTTTTCTCCCAGTCCCCCAGCAGTTAGGGGCTGTTAGTGTTGCACAGTGGTCTTGAACTGAACGTGGATTTTGATTAGCAATTCATGGCCTCCTTAAGGGAGGGTAACAAAACAATCAATATCCTCTCCTCTGATGAGAACGGGCCATGGGGTGGGGGCGCGTTGTAGGGATTAATTTACTAATACAAAATGTAAAATCAATGATGGGCTCCTCATATTAATTCTCACACACACACACACACACACACGCACGGCCAGATGCACACATGCATGGATGTAGACCAGCTGGGTCTACACCACCGTGTTAGTCTGTTATATTACAATGATGGATGACAATGAAGGGCTTTCCATGGCTACATTAGATTTTCCAGCAGCGTCTCCTAACTAGGCAGCAGCATCCCAAGCCTTTCATTTCAACAGAGCTCTGATGTAATTAGCGCAGCCTCATTACCGCGTTTGCTTCCCCTCCCACTTGTTTACCATTAGTCCAGTGGAAAAACACAGCCGCGCTGGTGCAAACTTCAAGTTTAGCCAAATTAAAGGCACTCCTGAATTACATTAAAGTTAACTTTTAGAGGCAAGTATTTCCCTGGGGAATTATATATTTATTTTATTTCGTAGAAAAGTCGTCCGCACTTGTTTGCTGAGTCATTCGTCTTTAATGGACACAAAACGCAATGAGTCATTACTCCTGGAAAAATGCAGCTCCGAGACATCTGAAGCATAAAGGAGCAGCAGCAGTCGCCACCGTAACGCGCTCACGACTGTCAGCCGCATGTGGCACCGTGGCTAATGTGGACGCAGGGTTTTGACAAGGAAGAGGAATGTGTATAAGAAATTATTTCTGATTCTGCTGGGCTGTGTTTGGTTCATTTTTCTTTTTCTTTTTTTTTTAAGCTGTCCTTCAGGAGTCAGAGTGTCCTTATTAATGCAATTAAAGTGATTTGTAGAATATTCTTGCAAACTGTATTATTAACAGTTTTACTTGCCTCTTCATTTGTCTTCCTTTGTTGATAGAGAGCAATTTATAAAGACATTGGTGGAGCGTGTAACTAGTAGTCGGAAGTCCTTTAAGTATAATCTTAAAGACTAATGAAATAATGTTGATTACTTGGACTTATTTTGGACAGGTCTACAGAGACAGAACCTGAATAAGGAACAAAACAAACAAAAAAAAAACTTGCTGTGTCTTGTGCTAGCTGTTGAATTGTGAAGGGTATGAATCACCCCTTACATCATAGGTCTTCAACAGGGGGTCCGTGACCCCTAGGGGTTCTGTGGAGGTACTGCAAGAGGGTCACTAAATCTTTGGTTGATTAGACATTTTTTAGGTATATTTTTTTAATATCTCCCCACACATTTACATTTCTTTAAATACACATATCATAACTAACATATTTTGTTAAAGATATAAGGGTTAGCTTAATATTGAATGGAAAATGATAATAATAATGATGTATATTTATAAATAGCACTAGGCTGAGTTTAATGTAGAACACATATAGTAGGTAGGGGGTCCCTACTTAATCTCTCCATCAGTTTGAGGTCCTTGGCCTGAAAGACATTGAAGACCTCTACCTTAAATAGCAGGATAGGGTTCCTACTCATACCCTTAAAGAAGGAGTCCAAGGACCAATTTTATAGCACAACTGTGAATCACATGATGGGATATTGCAAATCATTTTTTACATATTTACTACAGTACAGATGTGGCACTTTCCTGAACATCAGCATCCACAACTCATGCCTGTTAGAAGGACTGACCACTTTACACATGAAGTTGGGTTCCCACATGTCACGTGTGCTTCATGCTTCATCTCCCCTGATCTTTTCTTGGCCTCTCTCCTCTCCTTACGACATCGGCATGCTACAGTGCACAACAGAAAACGCTGATTTCGTCCGACTGGTCTCTTCAATTTGTGATGAGCGTGAGAGAGTCGGACCCCACGGGACCGCCTGAGACTCTTGTGGCCAGGTTGTGCTGCTGCTGCTGCTCCTCCATCACCCTAGCCAGCTGTACTTGGACCTGCCAAGTCAGCGGCAGGTTCATTTTCTTGTTCTCCCCCACTGTGATGAGGAGCAGAATTTGCAAGCTAAGGACTGACCACTTTTTATGCCCGTAGAGGGATATGAAAATGTCATCTTTTTTTTTTCCTCTGGGCGCTGCTGGTTAAATCCTTGTTTTATGTAAAAATCAGTTTTTCTCTTATTTATTTCAGCTACAGTATTTTATGCTTTTCCATCTCTGGAGCCGTACTAGTAGCTTTACCAATTCAAGTTTTAAAACTCAAAGTTTTACTACCTCTAAGCTGCCAGGCCTTTGTAGCGTTTTACACCGTTTATGGACACATAACAAACCGTAAAACTGAAACCATATCATAAAAGCGTTTTTATTTTTTTCAAGTTAAGCACACAAGACATTCAGCTTCACAGTGTGTGTTTTCACGCGGTAGCAGATTCAGAGGAGGATAAATGCGATTACCATCACTATCTATTAAAGGAAAGCTCAGCGTCGGTACAGTGGAGATTGGTTAAAGTATCGCCTGTTCGTCTTGCCGTATATCACTGGTGATCAGATGGAGAGATTCGGTCTAGCAGATGGAGCAGGAAGTGTCCGGGCGGCCGTATATTTCAGTGAGTTTATCTTGAACTGTGAAGAGAGCTGAGCTGGTTGCAGACGTTGCAAAGGCTTCGTCCGAGTCGCATCTAACGTCAGAAACTTTAAATGATGTCGGTTCACACACAGGTACTGCAGCCCTATGGCAACTGTCTGCATCTGTGGTATTTTTAAATATATTTTGTTTTATTCATGCAAATTGGAGAAAAAATGCCACGTGTATTATCCTGAGGCTGTTTTACTAAGAAAATAGTTTTAACAAGTATTTGTTAAATATTTCCCCTTAGTGCTTGCTCTGGGGGTTTCAGGCTCTGGGTTCTGTAAAGCGCCTTAAGACAGCTTGTGTTGTTATTGACTTAATAGGAATGAATAAAGTCGAATTTTTATGATTACTATATAGTGAACGCATGTCACATGTTGCATAAAATTCCTCTTTGTTGTAGGTTTCCACACCACTTTTTCTGTACAAATTTGGATTAATATTGTTTTTTGACACAGTTCGTCCAATGAATCATCACTGTCATCTGATGTACACATATACCATGTGTATTTTAAACTGCATTTAAAATGTCTCAGTAAACTATGTAGAATATTCCCATAATCACAATATCGCAACAATGTATCGTATCGTGACTCGAGTATCGTGATACATATCGTATCGCCAATACTCACCCCTACTTTGTTGTCTCTTATTAATTCAGAACTGATTTCACACACAGTTATAAAAGTGAATTATATAGACCATAGAGAGCAGTGTAATGATGCAGTAGTTTGGATTCATGTCTGTTTAACTTTCTCAGTTCATATAAACGTGTGATGCCTCCTGCTCCTAAAGTGCAGCGTGGATGTGGATTACTGATGTAAGGCAGAAAGTTGAAACTCTTTCAAGCACTTCTGGGTATTCATTACTCTCTTCTTATTTTCCACCAGCTTTTATCTTCCAATCAGATAAATACGTAAATAAAATCTGTTACTGCTTGCTGACAATCAATTTCTCGTAAGAACATCCCTGACACATGAAAATAAAGCAGTGTCTATGGCAGAGCCAATAAAAGGAGTAAATGGAGAAAGCTCAGATATTGAATTGTTGCCTTTAAAAGTGATTGTCCCCAGCCTGTTGAGCCCCGTGGCTCGACGTTCAGGGCATTGTTAGCTACAGCAAGTGGTGAGTAAGTGACAAGTGGTCATCATACAGGAGGAAAGGAATAACCGAGTACACACTCTGTTGCGATTTCACGCGTTCAACAAAATTGACCTTATTCTTTAGGACCTGAAACCTTCATTAGCAAACGCTGAATTCGATAATGAATAACAAGCCCTGCATTCATTGCCAGAATTGGTTTCGACTCTAATGGCAAACGAGAGCCTCATCCCCGGTCGAGGCCAGAGGCAGCACACTGCAGCCTGGAGGCCAGCGAGAGTGAATCCTGTTGCCAGGCAACAGTTTACAGATAGATGGGGGGAGGCGGTGGTGGTGGAGGAGGAAGGGGGAGGGAGGTGGGCTAGTAGTGGGGTCCTCCAGGACTGCCCACACTTCTGCCGGTCTTTCGTCATCATCGCGTCAGCGTTTGGTCTGTGGCTTTGCTGGCCTTGAATTATTGATCAGATTTCTCTCGGCCGTCAGTGTTTGTTTGTGTGCGCTGCTCCTACCTGAGATATCTGACACACACACCTTCAGACACGAACTACTGTGGAGGTTGTAGCGAAGAGAGAATTTCCTCTATGATCTGCGCCGCGCAAACTTTGATAATCTCGGTGCTACATTTTATTCTACGATGTGAGATAGAATGAATGATAGATGAATGTACTCAATGCTTTCTGTTCTGCATGAATTCCCAAAAGAGAGTAAAGTCATGAGGAGGTAGAAAGGCTTCTTCTATCTCATCTATCACAGAGTTTAAGATTTTTGTCATTTCCTTTTTTTTAGGCTGCCGTTAGAGTTTCGTGTGTTTAGCTGTTGTTGTTGATTCGGGGTTGACCGTCTGCGATGGAGCCTCATTTGTTTCCTGAATGTCTAATCTGCCAAGTTCATGCCTTTGGCTGCCCACTGAGAAGGGCTTCCTTGTTCTGCGTCTGCCTGGCAATCCCAGCGACTGCTGCTGTCCCCGGCCTCTCGTGCACATTAACATACAGCTGTCCCACAGGATGTAGCGAGACAGGCACCCGTGAGCTTCAGAGGGAAGCTGGGCACTCCCTCTCCTCTCCCAGATTCATCTCGCAGCCAGCAGCGGCAGCAGATGGGCTGTGGAGATTAAACCACTAGGCACATGGCGGCTATTGTGGCCTGCCTATTGTGAAACTTAAAGGTCGCCTATAGGGTCGGGGCAGAGATGGTGTGATGAGCCCTCCCTCCCTATAAATAAACTACGCCGGTGAAGATTTCGCTAATGGCAGCCTTTTGGCTTGTCGGAAACTTTGATCAGTAAAGTCCACGCTAAGGGGAACAGTACGTAAAGTTTATTTATCTTAGGACACTGTAAAAAATGTCAAATCCACAGTTGATTATGCATCAACTACAGCAGTGTCTGGGTTTTAAGAAATGACTGAACCTTATCAAAAATCCTTGAATCGTAAGAAAAGCCAAGCAATTGATAAAACGGCAAAACTAACCGAAAGGAGGCAGGAAGCGAGCTGCTCGACTGGCATTTGTAATCTTACGTTTCAGGTTGAATTTGACTGGAAGGCCGTTGATGGAGGGTTAGTTAGACTGAAAGCGGTGGTGCCTTTTGATTTATACGTCCTCTTTTGGGGCTTCGTGAACTGTCAGTGCCATTTAACATACTTTAAAGTGCTCTCTTCTATGAAATCCATCAACTATACATTTTCGCTGCTCCAAATAAATGAAACCCGCTCAAATGTCAGTTTTTATCAAGCTCCGTGTAGACGAACCAGCCGCGGTAGCTCTCTGCTTCTCTTTCTCTCTGTGCGGTATTGACCCCCCAAAGTTGTGCGTAGCTATTTTTGAAATGCAGGCCAACATCCCCCTAAAGAAGACGGTGTGGTTGTTTTTTTTTTTTGTTGTTTGTATTTTTTTCCCTCGGCAAAAAGACATTAAAGCCGTCTTTGCCGTTTGCGGCGTGAGAGTATGACAGCGTGCGCCGAGCGAAGTCTATTTTTGTTAAAGTTGTTCCGACCTCACTTCCACTTTCCGCTCTCGCTCTCCTTTCATTGACTGCCCGGTTGGGTCGTAGGCTCTTTGTTGGGGAAAAGGTGGAGGAAATGAAGTGACAGCGTGACTTGTTCGCTGGCTGGCTATAATAAAACGAGAGACAAATGTCTCCTCAATGCGCGCGGAGTAAGAATAGGCTCTGAAATTTATAGTTTGTGCATTTGACTGAGACAAAAGTCTTTTTGATTGTGGCACTAAATGCCACAAAAAAAAAATCTGTATATAAATATGTATGAGTGCGCATTCATAGAAAAGTGCAATCAGCTTTGAGTTTTAACAGTCCCACGGGAATAAAAACACTTAAAAGCCAATACTTTAAGCCTTAAAAGTGTCCGTTTAAACAGAGCGGGCTGATTCGGTGCCTGCAGTAGCTCCACAGATGCTGTACCGCTTGCCCTCGGGGTAGATGTTTTTTCAGAGTCGACAGCTCATCAAGATGAATGACACATTTTTAAGAATGAGGTGCTGAAGCTGAAAACATGTGCCAACAAAGCACTTCTTGCCACGAGGTTAAAATTAGCATATTTAAGCGCGTTACAGCTTAACCTCTGCGCTAAGTGGACAGATAGTTTTTCTAGTTATTATGTAGCCCCCCCGACCTTAAACCGAAAATAACAACGAACGAGTTCCTCGTCGTTAATTTTAAGCGACCTGCAATCCGGTGTGAACAGTTCACCGGGGGAAATCACCGGCAAATATTCTCAGTCCATTGATTTCTCTCAGAAAGAGTTGAAATGGAATTTCAAATCGCACGCGTTGTGATAATATTAAAACAAAAAAATCTAACCGTCCTGCCACCCCTGTTCACTCGCACAAAACACATCACCGTTAAAGCTAACAAAACAGTAAAACTGGATATTGCATTATATTGCAGCTTTAAGTCTATTACTGCGCAGCCATTCTCTGGTATATGAATGTCAGCCCTCAGCGTAGTAGTTTTACTGCACTGCCTGGTCTCTAAGTGTGTCACTGAGTTTTACCTTCCTGTTCGGTCTCATGGGGGAAATTCATCGTGTCTTCATTATGCATCGAATCAACAAACATACGCCGCAGCTCCTGGAGGTGTTTTTCCAAGTGACCTAATATGCTGCACTGTACTTTATCCATTCTCTGCGAGATAGGAAGTGGAAGACGGGTGTTGTTTCAGTGTGTAGGAGGGCTCCAGGAGTGTGTGTCAGACACTGTTTGAGTTGGAGGCAGAGAGGAGGGGAAATACTGCAGCGAGGGCTGAGTTGAATCTGTGAGACTCTGGTTCCAGCGTCTAACCTGTTTCTGAGGGCGAACTTTTTGCCTTTTGTGGTTTGGACGTGTTCTTCTTGCAAATGTGACTTTAACACATGATTGAAGTTTGGTGTTTATTGAGTTTTGAAGAACAACACTTTGTCCTTGCATGTGATTTGCACGTCCGTCCATTGATGATTTCCTTTTGGCAGCAGCTGAGTTCCTCCTCTGTGATGTAACATCAGCCTTTCCACTTATCACTATGAACCTATTTGGTACATTTTATCTTACTTGAACAGCTCTGTGCTTCCTCGCTGATGGCTTTTATTAAAACGTGTTACTATTCACTTCCTAAGTCTGGTAGATTTTGTCTGTATTATCACTTTCTTATGGCAGAAGATATTTCTGGACCTTATTCGTCGTCATGAAGCAACAACCGGTGCTGCAGGATACAACCACATGCACATTCCTGATAAATAAACCCAGTGCGTCAATTCTGCCTTGTGCTTTACCTGTTCCCACGTCTGTGTTCAGCGCTTTGGCCAACTGGGTCGTTCTTTATCTATAAAGTTGAGTGGAGATGACTGTGTTTATAAGGGAGGGGGGACAAACAGACTAGCGAGCCGTTCAGGGTTCACTGCCCCTCTGCCCTTCCTGGAATGAAACATTTATGACCCTTGACCCCTTGTCGTTCCATGCAGCCTTTTAAATCTTGGGAGAATCACTCTCATCCACCGGGCAATAATCTCATAAAATTCATCTCAGTTCCCTCACTACTATGCCTTTGCAGTTTTATAGCGTAACCTTGTTCAGGACAATAATCTCCACTTTTTATCCCCTCGTGTATAAAAAAAATCCAAATCTCAGCAAAACTCCCTCTCCTTTTTTTTACCTTGTGTAGCCTCAGCAGGAATACGTCACTTGATCTTCTGTCCTACCAGTAATGCAGATTAAACACAGTGAATATGATCCCATGGCTCCGTGTACATGAATCATTGCATTCCTCACCCTCAACAATCTTCAGTTTGCCTCCGGCTGTTTTTTTTTCTTGTTTTGTTTTAAGTAATAACCCCATGTCCTCTGAGCTCAGTGACTACCACTTGGAAGTCTCTGTCTCGGTTAATGTGGAGAGATCCAAGAAAACTGCCACTGCAAAACTCTCCTGATAGAATCTGACAGCAACAGGAGCAGACGAATACGTCTTTTTTCAACGTAAAGACAATGCAACTCATTTAGACTTAGATAGACTTTAATGACCCATAAGGGATATTAGTTGGTCACAGTAGCTTAGTTGCACATAAAATAAATACTCTTAAAAAAACAAAAATGAAACAGAAAATAAAATATTGTATATTATAAAGTATTATCTAGTAAAATAAAATAGAAAATAGATAATGTAGGTAAAAAATGTACAGAATTATCTTATAAACAGATGTACAAAAATAGTGGGCAAAACAGTGTCCGGGGGGATCTGCTTGTTTTGACTGTTGCATGGCAACAGTGGCGTGGAGCTTGTCTCATGCTGTTGCCTTGTCCGCTGAGGGAGGGATGTAAACTCCAAAACACTCAGGAGCGTGACTCCATCCACCCCGAGAGTCTTAAAGCCGGGCACAGGCACACTGTGGTCCAGGAAGTCTACATGCAGTCCCCGTCCTCTCCCTCTGGGTCCCAACTTAGAACAGTCGATGGTCCCAACAAGCACACGTCCGTCTGGCCGAAGACGTCTCATTTCCCATCAGCACAGAGGACACCGGCGGCCTCATCCTCCTTCTCCGCTCTATTGACTCTTCTTCTGAAGTTCAGCGGGAATCTCGTGCCTCGCTCCGGACAGCACGGAGGACGCAAGACGTCGCGGAACACGAAAAGTCCAGAAAGCACAAAATAAAAGCAGCACAAAAAGAGAAAAACAGCCAAAAAGGCACGGCGATGGTCATAATGTTATGCCTGATCAGTGTATTTTTACAGGAAAATAATCTGATGAAATGATTGCGTGTCAGTGCTGGGGAAAGTCCTAACATATAAAGTCCAAGAAGAAAATATATAAATATAAAGACAGCACAAAAACCATAACGATTGGTTTTCAGCACAGAAATTTAAGGACAAGTCAGGAATAAAAAAAAAAATGGGGGCCACATACACACTAAGATTAACCTAAAAAGGTAAACATCGCAGAGCTACTGGTGGCAGTAGATAAATTGTCCTGTTCCTGTCTTAACATATCCCACCTCTTACATGTTAAACCCATTTTGCAGCATTATAACAATGGTTGTTCCCTGTGGCTGGGCTGTGATCTCTTCACATCGTCAATCTATACGTGAGTAAAAATCTGATCGTGTCCACTCCGCAGTTGCGTTGTTGCATCGACGTTGCATCACCGTATCCTCACCAACAAACGTCCAAATCCGAGGACGTCTAAACTTTGATGTGCCTTTTTTGATCTATCTCCTTTGAAATGCAGCCATTATTTGAGTCTCGCTTTGTGCCATCAGACATGGCAGCTGATCGCGGTGAAGTTGGGCTCTAGGAGCGCTGCAATCACCCACTCTGCTGGTGGTCCATCACAGATAACAATAATCCCAAACAGACACTTCACAGAGAGCCTTGGCTTTCGCAGCAAGGCCGGTGGACGCTTCTGAGCGAGCTCAAATGTCCCCTCACTTCCCAGAAATTGTATGATGTGTCAACATGGGGCTCACGTATCCCACTTCTCCCAAATGTTTTTGGATTTTTTGGTATTTTGTGCCACTTCTCTACTTGACTCGACCGTCTAAAATAAGACGGACAAAGTAAGAGCTGTGTTCTCAACTTCGGGGCTGAACAAGATGTCCCACCTGCGTTCTTTCCACATTACCTCATCATTCAGAGTCGCCGCCTTTGATTTTCAGAAAAGGCAGCTACAGTACCAACGTCCTCAGGAGGACGGAATTGCTTTCCCGGTCTCCTCTGACTACTTTTGTTCATATTTCTTGGACTCCATCATTTCGCACCTTGTTTAAGTGTTGCACCATTAATCTTACCAGTGCAGGGGTGCCACCTCGTGCTCTTTGCTTTTGTTCGTTGCACCGAGAAAGATGCTGACGTTTTTTTCCGTGCTGATCATCATGACCTTGTCCTCGCGGTGGTGTCTTGTCGACCTTTAACCCCAAACTCTCCCTTCCTCGGTCTGTTTCAGGGGAAACAGACAGAGATGAGAAACCTTATTAGTATTATTAGAAATGCCAGTGGCATATAACTTTGAACTATTTATAAACAGAGCTCCTCTTCCGTCGTAGCGTAGGGGAGGCTCGGTCTCATCGCGGGGTGAATACTAAATAAAAACGCTTAACTTGCAGATCACAGCGGTTTAAATTATACAGACTTTTTGTGATTATTTTTGGTTGTGAGATTATGTTTGCTGTTTGTAAAGCAGGAAGCTTAACGCGCTTCTAGTGGGTTTGTGGATGCAGGTGCTTTGAACTGAATGCTGAAATGCTGTCAGTCTCTCAGTCACACCAGTTTCCATGGCCAATAGGTACATTTCTCTCAAAACCATAAGTGAGAAACTGGGAGTTTGTGTCTTTGTCATGGACCCGCTGTGTGTTGGGTTGTGTCATCATTGAATCATAAATTAAAATTTCTTTTCAGTCCTTTAGGTAATCAGTAAAAATGCTGTGGTGCTATTAAAACAGTACATCCTCTTTGCAAAGCTTTGCTTTTAAATACTGGGGTTAACGCCTGAAAAACGAGTGAATGATCAATGCATGTCCTTATGTTTCTGATTTCATGGGATCGTGTTAAATAGCATCTTCTGATGTTTGCTCGACTGAGATTAAGGTCAAAGCTCGGTTCATGTATATAACAACAAACATGCAAATTGCTGCTTTCAGATCAGTATCAGTGGAGGGAAGGGTACCAAAGGCAGGTTGACGAGCACGTTTCTGTAGTGAGTTCAGGTCAGAACCTCCTCACACAGTTTCCTGCCGCCCTGTGAGGTATATTTAAGGGTCTGCAGAAGACAAGCAGCCCCCAGCGCACACACATACAGTCTCGCTCTGCTTCATCTGGGATGTAGAGTGGTAATTCTGCACGATTAAAGAGGTTTATTCGTTCCTGTGTAAATGTTGATGCCAGCTCGGCCAAGTTTCACCTGGCTCATCGTGCACATTTCCATAACCCTCTTTCATTTCTGAATGAGATACGACAGCTCAGGCTGCATCCAAATCCAGCAACACGATAGTGCCCATCGCGGGAAAAGGATTAGAAGCAGTGGAGAACCTTTTTCTTGTACAGCTTGCCGTAAGAAGGTATATATATATATGTGTGACCTCCTCCTGAGGCAGTTACCTCAAGTTTTATTACTCTTCTTCTTTAGGATCAGCCACAACATTATGACCACCTTCCTTATATTGTGTAGGTCTCCCTTGAGCCTCCAAATCAGTTGTAACTCATCAGAGAATGGCATGGGTCTTCTGATGGTGTCCTGTGGTGTCTGGCAAAATGATGTTGTTAGTGGGGGTCCTATGGGTTGAGGGGGGGGGCCACTGTGGATCTCGTGAATTTGAAGGCCAGGTCAACACCTTGTGTTGTTTTTCATGATTCCATCAAATAGTGTCATTGCTCTGGGATGGGTGGTATCATCACCAGATGTTCACTTTTCCTGTCGGTGGTTTTTAATGTTGTGGCTCTGGATCAGTGTATTTACTATATATGAATTAACTTGTGTTTGGACAATGTCTTCAAGTGTGGACTGGAGTCATTCACAGAATCAAAGCTGTTCAACGCTGTAGGTCAGATCCAAAGAGATGGACACAGCTGTAAATTAGTGAGGGCCACAAATTTGTCTGGGTTCCCAGAGAGATCCTGGCTCTGCGCTGGTTTAGGCGTCGGGCACTTTGAACGATGATCCCGGGGTTTCAGGGCTTGCGATTAGACAACTGAGAGCATCATTTAAGTGCAAAGCGACACAGATTCCGAGATTGATTACTTGGACTTCATTACTTAGGCGGCTACCCTTTCAGAAAACCAATGATTGCACACACACACACACACACCAACCTTTTTCTTTTTTTTCCCCCCAGCATGGAGTACAAGGAAAACTGGATGATTTCCTGCTGGGCACAATTTCAGTTTGCCAGAATGTGGATATTATTCGTCTCAAGTGAAATTGTGTGAACATCTGATCAGAAATCGAAGCATAGTTGAAAGTATAGAAGATGTGCTTTATTCGAATCGGGCCATTCAGAGGCGAACCAGAGGGCAGCATGACAAGAAATGTTATACGACTCATCCGACTTCATAATCTTCCATTTGTTTTTTGTGTTATGCTGCGGAGCTGTATAACTGTATAAATCGGCTGTATAAATCTTTCAGAGATTTATACAGCCGTGAGTCCAGTGTGACCAGTGACAACACATTTGTTCACTGTACAGGCTTGAGGATGGCGCTGTATTTTTCTTTCCATCTGCAAACATCCGTCTGCCACTGTAGACTGAAATATTCTCCGGCCTGCAGAGCTTTCTGTGATCAATTTAAACCGTGCACACGATGCAGATGTGAGATGTAGACCAGCTCTGCCAGTGATGCAGCAGTTACACACGGTTTATTGTCGTTTTCGCCTGTGCCGCTCTGTCGTCACTGTTATAGTTATAGAGAGTATAAATGTTAAATCCAGGATTGTTTACCCTGTTTTATAAGACGTGTTATGTGATGTATTCTTTATGATAATCGGGCGTAGTTTGCACATGTTAGCGTAGCGGTGCGGCGCTGAGACGAAGCGGAATGGATGATGCTGGAAGCCTTTTGTTTGCAGTGCAGATGAAAAACCACGCTGTTCCACACCGCACTTAAGAAATTACACATATTTTTCTTCCATTGTAACGGCATTGTTGCCTTTCTCTTCTTGTTTTCTTTCTCTTCCCTGCAAACACGGCGAGTCCCTTCAAAGGGAAACTACATAGTGTTTATTATATTGTAACCTTCAGCACCATCGGAAAAAACTCTCACTTCGACTGTGCTACGTGATAAATTATAAATAAGAGTATTTTCTCACGCACCACCTCTACAGATGGCTTCAGTCTTTTAGTTCACTGCATGTTTGACTATTTTTTTTTTCTAGTCCTCGCTATTGAAGCTTTCGACCATTTTTCATCATCGTCATTGTGTGGACCCTTATATTCCAAAGGCCCCTCCACTGATATACATTTTAAAATGGTCCATCTGCCCGCGATGCCAATCTCTAAGTAATTGCCCGTAATTGCAAATAGTGACCTCAGTTATCCATTTATCATCAATGAACGCCATTGATGTCACAAGGGAGATGCCTCTTCCTCTCCCTTTAATTCCCTTTTTTGACCTGACCCCCTCAAACTTGAATGTTTCAGTCGCGTGGGTGGCTGTAGGATATGTTAATTCAGTTCCATGCAGATGATGCTATTATCATAGAGTGGAGAATGCCATGATCCACGGTTTCCTTATTCATCAAACCTCCCCCCGCACGCATTGCATCTGTCCAGCCTGGAATGGGGATCGCACTCCGCCGTTTCAGAAAAATCCATTGAGAGCAGACCCCCTAGTCCTCTTTTTTTTTCTTTTTTTTTTTTCTCCACAGTGAGGACAATCGCACAATGTCACAGACCCCTTTAGTGATGCATCGCTGCCCGAGAAGTATTTGCCTCCTTCAAGTTCAGCACCTCACATTAAACATTTGCTCAAGAAAGCCCCTTTCTCCCGTAGTGTAGCTTTTTCCCACCAACATCTGTCGAACGGAACTCGTCACGAGCCTCCGAGCCTGCTAGACAGCTGCTGGTAGACACATAATTAAGTTTTCTTAGTAGTGGGTGCAAAAGGGATTATTTTATTAATTTAGCCAAAATTACTGTCACACATTTGATAAGCTAGTGAGGAGTGTACTCATTTTCTGTTAATATTATTTTCATGGCTAGTTACATGTTTGGTCTATAGAGTGTCAGTTCAATTAAACTACTTTGTTGTGACTAAAACCCCCAAACCTCACAAAAAAACTATTAAACCCACAAGTCTTCACATTTAAGAATGTCATTCAGTTTATTTTTTATCATTTTTAGGATTAACATACTGTTGTTTCAGATCTAAAAACAACAATTGCTTTGTTAAGTCCACGTAAAAGGCTTGATTTCAAAATTTAAGGTCTAATACCTTTGATTATGTCGATGGCGGCCGTGCTATTTTATTTTGTTTGTTTCTTGGATGCAGTTTATTAGTCCAAAAATCTGTCGGAAAGAACCTTCGTGCAGCCAAGGATGTTCAGTTTATCTGCAGGCTTGTACAATATTTGCCGAGTCGTTTTGCTGAAAACCTTGGCACTGATGTTGCCTGTTATTTGTGCACAGTCAAATGAAACAACATTTGCATTTCCCCGCGAGCGATCTACTGCGTAAGAATATAATGAGTGTATTTTTATACCACTTCTCTTGTTCAAATATTGCAGCAATAGGAGCGTTTCTCAGCCGGGAACGCTGCTACCTAAAAATGATTGATTGTAATGAAGAAGAAGAAGAAGTAGTTTGAAAAGAAGACATCTGCTACTTGCAGTGTTGCACACCAGTGCAGTTTTGGTTTTGATAAGTGGAAGGTCAGTATCAGGGGGAGAGGCCTGTTAATGCTTTACCAACCGGCAGAAGGGGAGCGACAAAGGAGGCCACGGCCCATTCAAAGGCCACAGTGCAGCCCCACTCGCATGCCAAGCATTCCAATGTGCTGTGTAAAGGTTGGGCCGGCACAGAGCATCGAGAGGGCCTTTCTCATGAGGGACACCTTAAACACACACAGACAAAGCTCAGACTCGCCTCGTCTCATGCACCCCCGACCTGCCGTCCACCGATTTCACTGGCTTTATGTGCGCGTCCATTAGCGCGCTGAGAGAACGTGACTAAAACACTGAGTTATTATCGGAGTCCTGCTGCACCTGTCGAGTCCTCCGATAAAACCAACGGAAAACCGGTTTGTTCAGGTGTCCTGTACGAGAACCAAGGAACCAAGCGTCCTGTGGTGAACCGATGCATTTTGAGAGTAGAAATGCAGCACATGTCCACATTTGTGTACCTGTGAGGACAATGTTGTCATGACCCGAGTAGCTCCTGGTTCCTCGCTGGCGAACGACATTTTATGTCTGAAGCCAAACCGGATTTAGTTCAAAATGGCTGAACCAAAACACCGTTTGTTTAAAAGCTTTAACAGATTATCATAATTTATTCCGTCTTTAACTTTAAATCCTGCACATTACAGCAGATGAAAACATAATTTGCTTTCATGCACACGCGGTTGAAGAGGTCACCGTTCGAAATGCTTCGAGTGCGTTGTCACGACGATTTCTTTTTCACCTTGTCCACGACTCTACAGCACTCCGTCAAATTGTGATGGATTTTTACCAGACTTCTCCTGCCTGTCACATCTAACCCCCCCCCTCCCATGTGCCAGGTCATTCTGTAATTACAGGTGTAAGCCAGGAGTGTGTGACAGGCTGTCAGAGCTCAATGCGCCGCCACTTGTGAATGTAGCCCGTCCCGCGACCCCTCATCGTGTGTCCCCCTGCCTCTAGGATCTCTTGTGAGGTCCTAGAAGAATAGCAGATGTTGAATAGATTTTTTTTAAACCAACCAAACTGGTATACAACGGACATCAAAGACCGTCTTAATAAGGGAAAATAATTTGGTGTTTTCAGAAGCCAGAGAGTTTAATTTACAAATCAACTCAACGGAGAAATGTGTCTCCACTTGTCGTCTTTGTTCAAATTAACCCAACCAGTGGCATCTATTGTTTATCTTGTACGCCCAAACAAAAAAAAGAAATCAGTTTAGTTTCCTGATTGTTTCGTGTTTCCTTGAACAAATGATCAGCATGTTCACCCTCACAAAGCCATTTTTAGACTCAAGCTGTCGTCTTGAGGTTGTGGTTTTGACTAGCTGTAATGAGAGCTATCAGAGGGGTGTAGCGTGTTGTTAACTGGGCCGGTGCAATCAGCCGTTACCTGCCACCCTGAAATGCAAATATTGGCCTTCAAATAATGGGCAGGTGCAGCGGACGTGGGTCCATTCACAGGCCGCCTGGTAGTCTGCTCTCAGTCAGGCCGTGTTTGAGTTTGGATGCTGGTGGTCTCTCGAATGGAGCAAAAATCCAGCGATGGGACCAGATACTTCACGCCCCCCTGTAGAACGCTATTTTTAAAGAAATATGTTAACAGCTACTGCTTATATCGTTACCAGCTCTTGTTATCACGTCACACTTTGATCAATATGGAGAAGGTCACTGTTAAAGGTTAAACTAATCTGTTGCAGCTCTTGGGTTTTGATTGTTGTTTAACTGTTGCAGCTGCAATATTTCCACTTGGCATTTAACCAATTTCTGCTTTTCTTCTTCTTCATGGTGGTTTTTAAAATATAATCAGGATCTCTACTCTTTTTTTTTTATTATTAAACTCTCAATTCACTAAAAAATATATCCTGTAGATTAGTTGTAGCTCCAATAATCTAAAAGTATAATATTTCTCCCTTTAGCGGCTTACTGCTTGTAATGTATTTGACGCAGGACCTTTTAGAGGTGAGGACTCCTCTTATGTGCATAATGAAGCAGTGGCTCGTGTGTGTGTTTGCAACAAGTGGAAATCCACCTTTGTGATGTGAGAGACTCGACAAGTGCGTACCCCCGTGCGTCCCGTGTGCGCTCCCTCCTCGGTTACGCATATGGTCCCCCCCCCCCCCCCCCCCCCCCTCCGGTGCCGCGCTTGCGGAGGATGCGCTGCGCGCAATGTTGAATGTTGGACTGCACCATTCCTGCCGCCTCCACCGGGGAGGCTGTAATCCGATTCTGTTCGGAGGAGCCGTCGTGCAGCCTGCGAAGAGGAAGAGGGAGAGGGCACTGCTCTGCGCTCTGACGCTCTCCCCTGCACTCCTCCCCCTTTCTGCCGAGTGTCACCCTCTTCCCTCCCTCATCTGTTCACTCCCTGTGCTCGGTGGTCGGCGGCGCACAAGCCTCCTGGATCGTCGCATCGCATTGTTCACCCATCGACCTATCCCCTCTTCTGAAATCGACGCGATACGGCGGAGATTCTCCCCTCCTCTTTTTTTTCTTTTTTCTCTCCCCTCCACTTGCCTTCCTTCCTCCTAATGCCTCCGCCGGGGGAATCTGCTGCATGCTCGCCAGTCCGGTGACGTGCCCGAGCATGTTCACATCAGAGACGGCGTCGGATTTACCTGAGAGTACACTGCCCTCGCACCGTCACAGCGATCTCCCCGCCGCGCGCACACGTTTGGACTTCACCGATTGCCACTGAAGAGGAAAAAAAAAAGGAAAACACACCGGATTACCAGGATGGGGTTCTACGGCACTTTAAAGATGATTTTCTACAAAGTGAGTAGGATCTCCGCTCGTATTCTACCACCGCGTCTCTCCCCCCCGGCGCAGCCTCTCTCGTCTCTTATTATTTAATGTTGGACGCGCTCTGTCGCCCACATTTTATCTTTAGACGCGCCTCTCTCGGCAGATTGTGCGGCCACTGCGGAGGATGAGCAGCAGTGTAGCAGACCTCCAGAGACGCCTCTTTAATTGCCCGGGCCTTAATGTTATGTTACCGCTGCGTTAAACGTTGTAATACCTCGACGGCATCCGTTCCCCTTCCTCGCAACTTCAGCGGTGTTAATGAAGATTAGCACGGTTTTCGCTTTGCTTCTTAAACACCCGTTTGATTTCCGCTGCGCCTCATGAAAATGTGTCCACGTTCGGGCTTTATTCACTAGTGAATTCCCCGTTCCTGGCTGATATAAGACCCCATTTTGCCTCAGTATTGATTTCATGCGCCCTGCACCTGTACCTCTCGCTGTGGTCCTCCCTTTCATCACAGAGATGCCTCAGCTACAACATACAGCGTATTCCACATATGCACTGCCGGTGTCACCTCCATCTCCATTGCAGTGCGTGCGGACTTTACCTGTCAAAAAAAAAAAAAAAAAAAAAAATAGCATTCGCTCTCCACTCCCCCTGCAATCCTCCCCACTTTGCAGGGTTATGAGGATTCTTCATTATGCAGCAGCGGTTGTCTTGCAGCGACCAAACTATCTGCTTGAGATGCATGCGATCAGTCCGCCTGCTGCCTGTTTGAGTAGCCTATTCCCTGACACTGTGCACTCGCCTCAGGCTCCAGCCACAGATAATGGGTCACTGTGTCAGACTGCGTGAGGTAGAATATCCTCAAGGATGTTGGGTGTATCATGCTGGATGGCAGCCATAAAGCGACGCTCCCTTTACTGGAAATGCCCGAGCGTGAAATAGAGAATACAGAGAAATATGTGTGTGAAAGGGAATCAGTCATTCAGGGAGCGTAATGTAAACAAATGTGTTTAATTCAATATGGGGCTCTAAACATCCCTCGTGGCGGAGGATTTTACAGCGTTGGGTCTAATGGTGTTTGCTCATTTGTGTTCTCCATCCATTTTGTGGATGTAGTCGTTTTAAGGTCAGGACAGGGCTCGGATAATTTAGCGCTTTGGCGTTGATTTGTGAAGACAAATTCGGAAGCAGTGGTTTCGGGTTTAACCACCTTAGAAATCCTCTAACTTTCTTTTATTTTTTTGAGATTGCAATTGTTTTGTGCGTCTGCCACGGCGCTGATTGACGTGGGGAATGTCTTTCACGACTGCTTGAGCACTATTTGGGGAAAAAAAAAAAAAAGATTTGTCTAGGGACTGATGCTGCAGGATGTAGTCTGGCTTGAAAGGCGTCCACACATTATGTAAGAGCGATTGCTGTCCTTAAAATATCATTAACTCCCTGCGCATGCATCTGTGGAGCTTTTGGCCGGAGAGCGGAGGAGACGAAGGTGGGGAGGGACGGCTGATTGGTCGTGATTTACAAACGCGGGGTTCTCTGGTTACCTTTTTCCCAGGCTGAAACACAAGGAGCGGCTGGTCACATGCCTTATTTTCTATTATTTTTTTTCTCTCCCCACCTCCTTTCCCTGCATGCTCACATTTAGTTTGAGGTTTTCTTACACAGGCGAACACACTCAAAGCCAGACGCCACATCCCCCCCTCCACTCCCCCCACCCCACACCCCCCTTTTCTCTCTCACACTCGGAAACACACACACAAAACGTACGCGCGCGCACACCCACTGAATGCATACGCACACCCAGGCTCTCCTTGGCTACTGAACTGCCATTGCAGTGAGATCACCGCTTCAAGAAAAAGAGCCGGTTGGGTTTAAGAGCCGCTTCTTAAAAGCCGTGAATACCTTATAAACCCCCCCCTCCCCTCCCACCCCCACCCTCCCACCGCCCCAGCACGTAGACAAATCTAACGTAAGATTTAAGACCTGGATAGCTTTTCAAACATTTGGATCAGACCCGTCGTGTTTTTGCCAAACGTCCTGGTGCCTTTTTCTCAGCGTTTCCCTGCTATTTCATTTTGTGTTAACGCTCTCCTCTTTAACCCATGAGCAGCTCCACACATGAGCCGACTCGTGAGGAAAGATGTCACCTGTAGCGTATATTGACATGTAGAAGCACACATGCTGTCTGTCGGTGGTTTTGTTGCACCGCAACTGTAATCCCTGTTTAATACAGAGGCAGGGATGCTGTATTGATTACTAATTCATGGGTTCAGTCGCTGATATTTCACTCGCTATTCAGCATCTCTTTTGTTGTAGACAACTTTTTTTTTTCCCCCACCACCTCCTTTTTCTTGGTTCATCACTCGCTGTTCTCACTTGTGCCCCTCAGGCTGAAGACAAAGTGTACCAACACACACACACACACACACACACACACACACCCAACAAATTATAGTGATAAACAGAGGGAGAGGGGAAAAAAAAACACATCTTGAGGAGAGGCATGCAATCATGCCACGAGATCCAGACAGTATGGAGTCAAATGTCCACTGCTGTTTTTCTGTGTAAGCTACAATAACAAACCAAAAAAATGCATCAAAAAGAGAATTGTTTGCCTCAGAGCAGAGGCTAAATTTAATTTTGGTTTCTGGTTTCTACAAACCAATATCGGATTATACAACGGCAGAATGACAGAAGGAAGCGTTTTTTTTTTTCTCCCCCCTCCCTCCAGGACAGGTTGGGTCTTGCAGGACGATTGGCTGCACTGTATCTGCAGACGAACTGTCGCTAAATACTTTTGACTCTAAGCCACGAGTAAATGTCATCTTATGAAAAAACGTGCCACGTGTGAAGAATAAAGCGTGCATATTAAAGCCGCAAATATCAGTTAATGTGTTATGAAAACTAAGCAAAAATAATACCTAGTAACCTGGATAGATTCTGGTGATTTTTTTTCCTTCCTGCTGGTGATGGGTGCAACTTTATTTTCATTGCTTCTGTCTTTTTTTTTGTTTGGCCTGCATGCAACGTGTAGGTGTGTAACTCTGTACAAGCCTGCACAGATGTGTAACGTCATTTGTGCCAATTACCAAACCAATTAACTAAACTAAGCATAAATGCCACACGTTCCCCAGTGACATCGTCTTATGAGAAGATGTGTTTTACATTCATAACTTTTGGGCATTCGATCAAACACAACTGAGACTTTTGATTTATTTGTTTGTTTATTTAACTGCATTTTGCCCTTTTTTTTATAGACCGAAAGTAATGACACGATAACTAACATATTAACTGATGTGAATGAATAATAATTAAAAAGAAACTCCTTTGCCAGTTCATTAGGTACCCCAGTTTAATGCACTCTAATATAACTCAGCCATAGCTTCATAAAGTTTATGGTATTCAGTGTGTGTTTAAAATAACTAAGAGAGCTGTTGATTCAATTGTGTTTTCAGATTTGAGGCTGCGGTTTGTAACGCTATTGAGTCGCATTGTGTTGCGCCGACACATGTTTCAATTATTTTTACAATTCCATTTTAGTCAGCGGTCTAGACTGAATAACTGTATAACAGCAACACTCCTGTGTCTAATTTAATCCAGTTTAACAGCACCATCCTCCAGAAGGATCGCACAGTTGAAATAACCCCTTCTCAACACAAACCGTGGATGTGGTGCGTTCAGTTTTAGATTGGCGTGCCTAATAATTGGTCAGGTGTGTGCTTTTGCTGGTGTTCCTCGAGTGTAGCTCTGAAGATCTAAAGGAGCTTTCACCCAAACGGACACATATTTAATTAATGAATGAACAAGCTCAGGCTGTCACCTTGTATATCTTATTTTGAGCCAAACACTAAAAATCAGTGTTCGGGTGGCTTGTTTATTCATGAGGGACCCGCGATGAGGTGGTGATCACTTGCATGTGTGTTGAGAAGCTTTGCCAGGGAGAGAGGGAGGGAGAGGGAGGGAGAGTGGCAGGCATGGGATGAAGAAAATTGGCTTGCCCAAACCTTTACACAGGCGCCTTTGTTTGCGCAGTGGGGTAGGTGGTAACGGGGATTGGCTGGCGTGCGCGTACGCAGGTGACAGAGAATAATAAAGAACTGACTGGCTTTGTTTTTCTTTCTGGAGTGTCGGGATGAATCAGGCTCGGCTTTGAAAGAATGCGCCCCGCGCCCTCAGTGGGAACGCTGTCACGTGTGACGTTGTTGCCCGCCAACACGTCGTATTAACCTTGGAAGTTTGGTTGTGTTTGTTTACCCGCGAGTATCGTTGGTTCGGTTGCCTGGAGATCGGCGCTCACCTGTCACGTTCTGTTCTTCTTCTTCTTCTACGCGGGACACGGTCACAATCATGCACGCCGTTGTAAAACAAACACCGCTCAGCATTCCTCTGTCTCATTACGTCGGGCTCCCTCCTCCATCTGCAGCAGCTCATTGGTCTCTCGTTTGCAGCACGTTATTAAACTGAGTCTGAGCATTAAAGTTTAATTTCCTATTTGCATAAAGCTGTTGTGAGTCTGTGGCTGTGTTTAATATGCAGAATTTCAGACATAGTGTTAACAAAGTCTGTAACTTGAGAAAGCAATTTTCTGTTTTTAGAAATCCCCCTGACCTGTGTCTGTTTTTTTTTTTTGTTTTTTTTTCCTTTTTTTAAATTTGATTTTCAAGAGCCGGACTCTCACTCAAACGTAGAGCGGCTTAGACTCGACTTCAAAGAGAAATAAATTGATGGGTTATGGAAAAACGTGCTTGCCTCCTTCATATATGTGTGTGTTTAAATATAAATCCCCTCCCTCCCCTAATGTTTTTCTCTTTTCTCTATTTCCTTTCTCAGATGAAGAGAAAGTTGGACCCCGAGGTCCGATCTTTCCCTTCAGGAAAAAAGCCCTGCAAAGACCCAGAGTATCTGAGGTAAGAAACCCTATAGTGTGTGTATAGGCTTTACACTATAGATATCCTATAGAGCCGCACCTCATTATTTTCATGCTCTACACTTGATAATTGAGTCTACGAGCAAAGAGGCTACGTGTGTCTTTAAACAGAGGGATGATTCCAGCGCAGCATCGAGCCAGCACTCCCAGATGTTTCCCTTACCCTGAATATTTAATGCAGGTGTTCACATGTAGCTGCATTAAAATTCAAACTGAACACAGCCACTTAGCTGTAAATGTTGCTATGTAACTGGCTCCATCTCAGCTTCCTCTCCCATTAAAAATGAATCGATAATGAAATCGACCCCCAGATTCCCGTTTTGCCCTCAGCGAGCAGAATCTGGGGCTTTCGACGATGCCCAATGGACAGCGTCTACCCTTACATCACACGGGCACATGGGCGCTCTTTGAAGTCCTCCACTGCCCCTTTTTTTTTTCCCACATCCAGGCCCAACAGGAGAGTCAGCTGTGGAGCAGAAATCTGTTCGCACACTTTTGAAGTTTCTTTTGAGTTTTTATCAGCTTTTATCAGGCGTACCTGTTCAAACGAACGCACCTCTGCAGTAAATTCCGTCTTCGTGAAGGTTTGATTGATCAGTTTTTTTGTTGAAAGTGTGAGAAAGAGAAAGAGGCGTGGTAATGACTTTCTGGAGGTTGTAGTTTTTTGTGACGCTGTTGAATCGCACACGGGCAGGTTTGTGTTATTGAGCCAGAGCTCATTGATGTAAATGAGGTGGATAGAAATGAAAGCCAATAGTTTGTACTTTCAAGGAAATGTTTGGAGAGTTTTTGTGGCTTTGACGCACTGCACATGATTGTAGTTTTCTCTGAAACTAGACAAGGACAGAAAATGGATTCATCAGTGTTTAGCATTTTATGAAGATTTGTTTTTAGCTAATAGCCTTTAAAATGTTTGTTATGTGGGGACGTAACACTTACTGTGGGGCTTTCAGACTAGAAATGTCTTCTTAATAGTGTCAATACAAGACATTGAACCTTTAATTATAACATTAAATGATTTAGTTTGCTCTTAATTTCTCTATAATCAGAAAGAAGTGAGTCAGTTACGGAAAGTGCAGAAGAAAACACAAATTCCAGCTTTGCTGCAAAATGGAAACAAGGTCTTGGCTGATGAATCAAATGAGAGATCGTCAACAAATCTTTCAGTTTAAATGAGGCTTTTCTCTTGTATTTGTTTGGAGAATAACACCTTAAACATTTTTAAGGTGTAAGTCCCCGCTCAGACTATTTGCCTCTGAAGGTCTCGGCTCAGCGTTGATTTTTAAGCGCTTTGTTCCTGTAAATTGCAGCCCGACAGGAATTGTCCCATGTCCAGCCACGCCCACCACGTTCGGTCACATCCGAACGGCCAACAGTCAGGGGCAACAGAGACGACGAATCACCTCAATCCAGCCACCGACGGGTCTCCAGGAATGGCTCCGAACATTTCAGGTGAGCACTCAGCGGTTTCAGGCCTTCTCCTTTCTTTTAACTCCCTCTCTCCCCTCCCTCCCTCCCCCGGGCGATGCTGCAGCCTCGGGAAAAGCTCATCAGAAACCATATGTTGTTCCCAATCAATGTTCACTTAGTCTCAGAGATAATTGCTGCCTTGTTGTTGTGGCCCACCACATTACCATAGGCGCTGTTGCGTGGAATTGGGATTAGCCGTACCTGTTCAGACTAAAAAGCAGAGTTATGAGATCAGATGAATGTGTTGTACAGTCATCTCTGATCCTCTGTAATACAGATGCTCATACACTATGAACGTCAAAGACGATTTAAATTGGCGCAAACTTTATTCGTTTTGATACGTTTAGCCACCGATGATAACTGTCAATAACATTAGAGACGAAAGGTGATCGTATAGTTTACTCTGTGTTAATATTAATATTCTCCACACTGATGTAGAGTAATAGAGCCGTTTCATTCCTCTTAGACTTGCACGCTAATGACTAGAGACCTCAAGGAAATAAGATGTCATTTAAATATATTAGCCTTGATGGCGTCCCCTGAATTTCCATATAATGGGTTGCCATGGATTTCATTACCAAAGAGGGTTCAAACTTATTATCTTTGAACAGCTGAGTGAACCTGTGACACCTCTGTGTTTATTTTGCGTCGACGTGCTTTACTCCTGAGGCCTGACCTGTCGGCAGCCTGCTCTCTTTAATCTCGCGGCGCAGACCACAGGCAGCCCAAACTTCAAACGCACTTTCTGTACATTCCCCGTCCAGTCGCAGCCTGCATGTGAGAAAGAGAGGAGCACAAACGCAAAACGGCACACTCTAGCTTGAAAGACTTTTTTTTAATTTATTTTTTTTATGTTGCTCTGACTGAAGCGCATGAATCTCATTTTGCTGATTTCTATGACCAGATCGATTCCACTCTCTCGCCTCTAAATTAAATATGAAGACTGCAGCCAATTAGCCTAAGTTAGTATGAAGTGTGGAAACTGTGGAAAAACTGTAACCGCACTGTGTTCACAGGTAACAAAATCCACCTACGAACACTTCAGGCCCGCCAATTAACATATCTATTAGTTTAGCAGAGGTGTAAAATCAGCATAAATTAGTCAGATAAAATAACACATCTCTAAACATATTTAAATGTCATTATGGCGGGTGTAAAAGATGAAATAATTGCCTCTTTACTGTCTTTGTAGCTCACAGTAATGCTAATTATCGTAATCTGTGTTTTGGTTGCAGTCTTCTTTAAGCCCCCCCCCCCACACACACACGTTCTTCAGTGTTTCCCTGAATGCGTTGAGCTGAGAGATATTCAGCAGCCCATCATAATGATTAGCCGATCAAAAGCGTTCCACTTGTGCGTCAGTGTGCCAGCCCGGGTTCACTGCATGTTTAAGTGGTGGCGCTGCGATCCCAGATGTTGACTGTCGGCTTGTGTCGCCGTTGTTCTCACATTTTAAATGAATGAACGAAGCAAAAGTAGGTCTGACGTGTTGTGAGATTATCTGAGCTTTTAGCTGCTCTCGCCTAGAAATCATTTAAAGCCAAAATATTAAAAGCAACGTGAGTGTTTATAATGAACCCAAACGTGAGGTTTACGTCTCAGATTGCTTATGGCAAACCTGTGGCATCAAGGATTCAGTCTGAGATACAGTACAAATAACCTATGGCTGGAAATGGAGACAACACCAAAAAGCCCAGGCCACTCTCTGTTGGGGAGGGGGTCCCTGAACCCCCCGTCCCTCCCTCCCTGATTACATTCAGAACCTCTGGCTAAAGCTTTTAGCCGCCAAATTACAGGTGGTTTGTGTGTGCCAGGTTTTTCCACTCCGGCACCGTAGCCTGTAATTATTGTTAGATTTCCAGTGCCCCACAGAGTAAAAACAGCCGCGGCCATCGGGTCGAACACGCAGTTTATCAGCTACCGTTAAACAACCAAACGAAATACGAGTTCTAATAACGGTTTGCGTGGCGCCACGTCGAGGACGCTCACATTTTCCACTGATTTGTTGGCTGCTGGAAATACGCAGGTGCCTAAAGCTACAGCTCGGCGCTGCTGTTGGAAGGCACGCAGGGAACATTAAGAGTGCACGCGGCAGGAAGTTTCCACTCCAGTCACAGGTTCAATGCACTTAGACGAGTTTGAGTTTGACGGTTGTAAACTGGGGGCAGCCATCCTCTAAAGCCTGAGTGCTGTTTTTTTTTTTGCATTTACAGCTGTGACTGGCGATCCAGATGCAGATGTTTAACGAATATTACGCAGACAGCGAGAGAGAATAGAGTAGAAGGAAGAAGGTTACACTGGTGTAAAAAATCAGCTGTGTTTGTGACGTCGCTAAAGCTTCAGAATCAGTACATCAGTGGTGGACTGTAAACTGTGATTTAAAAGAATAATATTTAGGTCTAGAGGTCTAGAGGTGTCTGTGATTGACAACCAGTGCAGCTCAGTATTTTCTGGTAAACGAGCTGCTTCCCTTTTGTCCGTTGTTCCAAGCTGCCACTTTGAAGCAATCATGTTTCCTAAACCATCATCAGACTGATTTTTCCCCTCTCTCTCTCCCTCACTCTCTCTCTCTGTGCTTTTTTTTTTTTTTTCTTTACTCCAGAGCTGGACTGGCCCAGAGAAGCTGCTGGCGCTGGATGAGTTGATCGACAGCTGTGAGCCCACGCAAGTCAAGCATATGATGCAGGTGATTGAGCCGCAGTTTCAGCGAGACTTCATCTCCCTGCTGCCCAAAGAGGTGAGTTCTATCCCAGCCCTAATCCCTCCTCCCCTCCTCCCTCTGATCCCCCTTTTCCTCTGATCTCAGCTCCGCGTGTTCACTTTCGGATGAACACACCTGACGGAGAGAGGCGAGGCCTCCTCTCGACCTGAACCCTGTCACGATTCCACCCTCACAGGCCTCCGTAGTTTGTGTCCAGTCTTTCTTCTGCATCATAAACTGACAATCTGAAGGGCCACACTCATCTCATAATGAGATCACATAAGAAAAACGTGTAGCAGATCCGATACTTTGCACCTCGTCTGGCATGTGTTGGGATGCTGCAGAGAGTGAGGCAACAACACGCAAGATTTCAAGGCGTCCGCACCGCTTGCTCCAAAACCAGACATACAAACAGCTTCATGTGTGTTCGCAGCGGGACGCGAGCCCTCTCCTTTCATTCTGTGTACCCTATGCTGCTCCCTCTTTTTATATATATATATATATATATTTCTTGTTTGCTTTGACATCTTCTGATAGTCCCGTCTCTCCTTTAAGCTGGAGCTGCTGGAAATAGGCTGGGTTGGGCTGTCGAGTAACTTTAAGAGGACAATCCCCGCGGTTGCGCCGTAGATGCAGTTGGAATTGAACAGACTCTGGAGAGGGTATCGGGTTTTAAAAGCAATCACTGACTTAGTTCTGAAATACCCTCAGTTCTAGTAATGACTGCTGGCCTCGGCAGGCTTTTAGATGATTGAGGTATGTCAAGGATGGATGTGATGGGGTTTTTTTTTTTTTGTCTTTTTCTTCAAGGACAAAAAGCTACAAAGTATTACCAACAGCGCTGAACCCAATGATATCAGAGATGTCAGGATGTAGAAGTTTACTCTGGCTTTCAACCCACTTTCACAAAAATAGATTTCCACAAAGCTGTAGCCAAACCTGAAACGGAGAGAGACAATTATTAGCACGTCACCATTTGTAAGTTAAGACGTTGAAGCATTGAACTAACGATAAAGTTTTCATTCATAAGGACGTTTCACTGGAAAAATACAGCAAAGCCCGGGACAGTAAATAGTTTAGGAGGATTAAAGATCGCCTCAAGATAGCTCTCACTGAAAACTCTCCCCTCTAATTACCTCCAGCCACACCGCAAATTATGAGACATCTTTTCCTCTTTTATTTTCGCTGTCTGTTGCCACCGCTCGCTAGGTGTGACTCATGGAGTTGTTTTAACCGGTATTAGACTATAGCTGCACCAATTAGTTTGGATTATTCATGAATTCATTTTTTTTTTCTTTCCCAAGCAAAGCGCTGTAACATTTTCTGGGCTCTAGTTCCTCATTTAATAACAGGTGTGTAGATCTGATGCGTTTTTCTGTCACGTGATACAGAAAAAGAACGGAAATAATTGGCATATTATCAAAAGATGACAAAGAAAAAGATTTACAACAGACTGGAGACAAAACTCCTGAAGAAAGACTCGCCTAGCTTAAATCTAAATATCAGTCACTCGACTCCACTCCTGAATGTGTCATTGTGTGTCGTGGATCAGCGTCGTCTCCGATTGTCGGAGGACAATGAAAGAAGCTGTGCGACGGGTCAAACTTCATGCCGTCGAACAAACCCCTAATCTCTTTTAACAATGGTGCGGAGCAATAACTGGACCTAATGCTCCATCCACCGCATTGTTTTATAGACATTGTGCGTTACGTGCCCCGAATGAACGAACAACGTGACTGTGTTTCATTCCGTCCCTCAGGAGTCCAGATTTACGCTCATTAAACTGGGTTTTGTGTTCTCGTTCACCGGCTTTAAACAAACAAACTCTAACCCCGTCAGGATTACCTGCTGCGTGAAGCTTTTATTGTGTATTTTTTTGCGAGGGCGACAGAACTGTTGATTAAATACAATAGCTGTGTATTCACTTGTATGTCATGCGTACAGTTTGTTCAGAAAGCGCTTTCTTAGCTCTTCCCTTTTGTCGCTGTAGTTTAGTTAACTTAAACCCTTTCCTTCATCAGGTGTGTGCACTGTTGTACGAGCCAGCTGTGCGACATACTGGCTGCTTCTATTTTCTTTCACGATTCACACCTCTCACATTCCTCGACCACGTCTCTCAACAGCTGGCTTTGTATGTGCTGTCATTCCTGGAACCGAAGGACCTCCTCCAAGCGGCGCAGACGTGCCGCTACTGGCGCATCCTGGCAGAAGACAACCTGCTGTGGAGGGAGAAATGCAGGGAAGAGGGTGAGTCTGGCGTCCCTGCAACAGACGGACACGGTGTTACTGCGGATAACTTTGCAGTAGTTTTTATAAGGAGTAAAAAAAAAAAAAACTTAGCTAGCTTATTAGTCATCTTCCTGTCTCTGTCCCAACAGGTATTGATGAGCCTTTGCCCCTGAAGAAGAGGAAAATTGTCAAGCCCGGCTTCACTCACAGTCCCTGGAAGAGTGCCTACATCAGGCAGCACAGAATAGACACTAACTGGAGGAGAGGAGACCTCAAATCACCCAAGGTAACTCTTCTTTCAAGCTGAAACTCCCCTCAGGTTTGCTGCTCTTATAGATCTGATATCAAATGGCTTTGAGTCGCAGAAAGAATTGAAGGTCTGAAGTGTGGACTTGATGGGAACTTGGATGATGGGTCAAGTCCGCGCTCTGCGGCGTTGCTGTGGAATAATAATCGAGTTTGAGCGCAGTGTGGTCGTACGCTCCTTCAGCCTAAACCCTGCCTCCGCCTTTTATCTGCTCAGAAGTTCGGTGAAGTAAAAGCAGCATGAATAAGCCGGCTGGTTGCGAGACGGCCGGTGGGGTCGTTTCAGGCCACCGGCGGCATAAGCTTCCTGTGCTCTTCGTTCTGCTGTACGTATATATGCAGTGGGACGTTTGCTGAGCTAGCGCAACTGTGACCCAGTAGCAGAGACCGCACAGACACACACCATCATGCAGCGCTGCTTAAAGAGCCGGGTACACCTGCAGCTCGTATCTCAGCTCATTGCGTGCATGAAACAACAGAGATGCGTTGTTTGTCCTCGTCGTTGCACTCACTGATCTCCTTTTCCTTTTGGTCGATCGGAAGGTGCTGAAAGGCCACGATGATCACGTGATCACCTGCCTCCAGTTCTGTGGCCACCGCATCGTCAGCGGCTCCGACGACAACACGCTGAAAGTCTGGTCGGCCATCACAGGAAAGGTAGGGGTTTGATTTCTCCTTTAATCATCGTCATTCCCTTTCCTACCGACTGCAGGTGGAACGGTTTATAGTTCTCGAACATTTCGCTCATTTCTTTAGACTTTGTGATTTGAAATTGAAGGAAACTGCCATGTTGAGCATTGATTAACCGCTGTAAAGACTTCCCGTCATCATATGTAGCATGTTGCACATTTAGCCGCACATAAAGCTGTACAGCTCCCTCTAATGCGGTCGTCATTAGCAACCTTTGCTCTACCACATAAAATCTTGCTGCACAGACTCCACTCTGTCTCAGTCTATCCTCTCTCTACTTACATTTATCCATTTCGCTGACTTGCTACACAGCACATGTCCGCATGCAGTGTTAGTATTCATAGCTGAAGCTGGTGCAGCCACACAGGCCTTGTGCTGCAGCTTTACGCTGTGTATTAAAAAGCAAAGCAGTGGTTGGGCTGTGGCATTGGAGAGGGATTCACAGGTTGCTGTAAATCACAGCGCTCTCGTGCCTCTGCGCTGGACTGCGTTTTCAAAAGAGCTCCACAGTTTAAAAAAGAAAAGATCCTCCTTTCACCGTTCTTTCTGCTTTGTTCCTTTAACTCTCACCCTAATAAATGTGGATAACGTTGGCGAATTTCGCTTCACAAAATAAAAAATCATTCAAAGAAAAGTGGTCAGAATTCAATATTGTACGTGATCGCGCTGAAGCAGGTTGTTTTTTTTTCTTTTTTTTTAATTTCTTCTGGACACAATAGAGTTTACTTTCATTTGCTGCAAAGTCTCGGCCTAACCCATAAAGTAAAACTGGCCTCCAGCCAACGGGGTGATTACACGCATATCAGTCACAGCCTTTGCTGATCTGAACAGATTTCTCCAAGGTCATGGGATAGGCACGGAGCACGGTTTGGCTCTCCTTCACCCCAAACACTAATATCAGGATGACAGGTTGTTGAGTTACAGCCGCAGTGGCTCCATATGGGTGGTGGAGGTCTGCGATGAGTCACATCACCAGCAGGCTCTACTGCTTTTTTTTTTTTTTTTTTTTTTTTTCTGAAGCCACCCTGCTTTCAGACAGACGTCACAGACTCTCACTACATTGTGTGTGTTTCCTACAATTCTAATCTGCCTCAGGGCTGTTTGTTTACATTAGAGGAAGAGATGAGAATAAATCCGTTTTATGTCTGGGTGCCGCATTCAGAGCGCACATCCGCTTCTGTGGATTTCGTCTCTTTTGCTTCCGCGGCTCTCGACGCCAGAAAGAGAATCCCTCTGTTGAGAGGAACGGCCAATTAAGCCGAGTCGGCCGTTTTTTGCCGAAAGTGGCCGTCGATGCCAGCGAAACTGTAAAGATGCGGCGAGATTTACCCCCACCTACATTTGTTCTTCCTCTCTGCTGTCGAGATCCTCCGCGGCCCTTGCCAGCTGACTTGAGGACTTGATTGCTGTGTTTTCCTCTGTTACTTTGTCCTTGTTAGATGTGGGCATGGAGAGCGGCTATCAGCGAGGTTGAAGTGTTAGCATAGACGATGGCCCTCGGATGAATGTCTCTTGAAGATACACATGCCTGCATCGTTCATCTTGTCCTTTACTGCAATTAGCCAACACTTACATGTAGTATATCTGCTGGCTTGAATGGAAAAGCTCAGTCCGAATTTCTTACCCAGAACAGGATCAATAAGCGAAGGTTGACTAGCAGATATGAGCCTTTATAATTTCGTCTTTTAAAAGTCTGATGCCATTAGAAAATTATCCTTTGTTCCCTCGTCCTCAGTCTGTGAAAGAAAAGTCTGAGTGGCTCAAACGCGATCCTTCAAATTAGTAATAAGTTCAGGAGCCACACTGGCTCATACATTCAGGGATCAGAGGCAACCTGTCCCTTTTCTTCGGGGGAGATTTTGAAATGCTGCTCAGGCGCTAGGTGAAAGATTTAAATTGATGGGGATGTGAGAATGAATTGGTCACAGCACAGACACGTCGGGCCAGAGGTAAGACGGCGCTACCCTTTTTCTCAGAAACTTTCTGTTCGGTTCTGAGCCGTCGGGAGGATCCCCCCCCCCTGTGACGGCGCGTCGCGTGACGAATCGAGGGCTGATGCATCATTCAGAATGTTCTCACGCTCGTCCCTGCACACAGTGTCCCCAACCCGGCTCTTTAATACTGCATCGTGTACGGTTCTGACAAGCTCGCAGCAGATGTTTCTATCGGTTGTTCGACTAATCCGTCCAGAGTTAAAGGTTCGCTCCTGAACTTTCAAACGCGCTGGGCATTTTCGGCCGCCTTAATCTGCCTGGACGTGGCCTAAATTTTTAAAACGTTCCCACAAATATTCAGCGGATACCTTCACTCGGCTGCAGCCGGAGCTTCGGCGAGGCAGATGTTTGTTAATCTCTCCTGCTAGTTTTGTCCTGCCCTTGACTTATCTTGTTACGTAAAACCCCGTTAATTGAGCCCACGCTGTGTGGCAATCAGGGAATTATTATACGATCGCACTTTACGTAAGTGGATCCACACCTCTGCAAAATATGGGGCCGTTACTTGGCGGTCGAGTCAGACGGCGCAGTTTGTTTGTGGTTAACATGTTGCACAAAACAAACACCGTCACAGTATCTGCTGAAGCCTGTAGATCCAGTTGCAGTTTGTGGTCTGGAAGAAAGTCTTGTTTTTCCCACGGAAGAAGGGCTTCCTGAGATGCCTCTTGAAGGCTTTGCCTTTAATGGATGGAAACTTTGTCTTTGCACGTCTCCGTCTCCAGCCAGAGGTGTCAGTCTTCCATCCGGGCACACAAACAGCCGCGCGCATCTCGCCCGCCTCAAAGGTGGCTGCCTGGTGCTTAACAGAGCGGCGCATGTCCTTGGTGGTGCCTGTCAGTGGCAGCCTCAGCTGTCAGCCAGATTTAAGGTGGCAGACCTGTGGACGGCTGTCGTATCCGCGGAGACGTGTCCTCTGCCAGATGCTTCGGCTGCGTCGACGCGCTCTTTACCTTCCCCTCGTTTTAACTAACGCCGTGGGAAGCTCCAGAGATTAGGGGTCGTTCTTAGATTGTGGACCTGGAAATGAAATGAGAAAAAAAAAAAAAAAAGGATCACAGATCAGCCACAACATTAAAACCACCACCTGACCCTAAAGCAATGACACTCCTTGATGTCAGCAGACGTCAGGCTGCAGCCTGACACACACACACACACACACAAAAGACAAAATAATCATAATGTTATGGCTGATGAGTGTTATCCTCTGGTGGCTGAGATATTGTGCTTCAGTTCCTGGTTCTGTGGAGGAAAGCACACTGACAGAAACCCGCATAGATGAGTCAAGTGTCAGTCATACTGGTGTCATCTAATCAGCAGCACGGGGCAGACATGTTGGCGAAGCTCTGTGGCATCCTTTAGTTTACCTGCCGTGTTCCACCTCCGCTTTTCTCTTAAACACGCAGAGACCATAGCCAGTTTTTTTGCAGTGCTTCTTTTCTCGTCTTTCAATACCCTTAATGCATTGCAGGGAGACACAGACTCCTGTGAAGTGAGCCAAGAGGGATGTTTTCTCCAGACCGTAACGAGACTTTTCTAACCTCCTTTTCCTGTTTTTCCTCTGCTCTTCAACTGCACAATATGTAGATCAGACCGTAGCCACAGTAATCTCTTAATCATGTGGTGTGGCTCTATAATTATCTGATGGATTGACTTGAGGCATTTTAATCTTCGCGTAGCATTAGCTCATTGCATATTTAACCCTACTGACCCTTATTTTCTGACATTCCCATAAAGCCGAGAGAAGATGGATTATTATTATTATTTTTGTTTTTTTTTCAGTACATGTGGGAACCTGCTGAATGTAACGCCTTTCACGGTGTCCGACTCTTAGCCGCTAAACTGAACACTCTGCCATTGTTTGTTTTGTTCTTTAAAGGAAGAGAAGATTTAATACAGATGTAAAGCATTACACGACAAGCCCCGTCTTCATAAAGGACCTTCACGGGTTCATTGAACGAGCGCTAATCTTCTTTCATCCTCGTGGACAGGCTTATTTTATGTGTGTTTCATAGGCGGATAAAGAAGCCTAAGCGCTTCATTTTCAGATATTCTCTCTTCCCACGCAGGGTTTGAGTAGGCTCTAATCACACCGTGATTCTTCTTCTTGGAGCCTCCACCGCTGGCTCCGATTCACAAGAAAACATCCTCGTATCTCCCCCAGTATGATTACAATAAACCGCAGGCCCGTAGTTGTATGGTGCACAGCAGTGGCACGTACTCGTCTCAAATTTAAATTTTTAAATGAAGGTATGTGAGAACGTCGTTAGTAATCCTGTTAATTCACCGCAGTATTCTCAGTATTCTTCTAATCAGCCGCAGTCGTTCATTTGCACTCTTCTCCTCTTAATTGTCGCGTTCTTAAAGAAAAAGGACCTCGATGATAAAAACAAAGGAGACTTTTAACATTGGAGCGATGTTGATTTTACGGTTGTGCCACACTGGCCCACGGTTAATGAAGTGATTAATGTTATCACAGGATGGATGGGGGGAGGGTGGGGGGTGGGACAGGCTGCAGCTTTGTCTTCTTCTTTCACTCTGACTCCAAACCTCCTGGCCCGCGACGCCATTCACTGCTCAGCGGCTTATCGGCCGCAGTCAGGGGGTCGAGCGTCGCACACTTCACTCTGAACCCGACGCAGCCGCCACTTCCACAGTTTGCTCCTCGCGCGCCGAAGAATTTTAATTCAATTACGTTCGGGTAATTAGATCGAGGCACAAATGGGACAAAGTGTAGAGACAAAAATTCATTTGATCAGTAAGATTTCCATAACTGCTGTGATCAATAGCTAATCTACCATCTCTAATGAGGATGAATGGGCATCGTATTAAAGGCGGATGTAAGCCCTCTCTGCAAAGAGAATGAAGCGGCTGCTTTTCCGGCAGATAAGTTAAAGCAATTATAAAAAACTTCTGCAGGGCTCGGGGAGATATTTTGGCCAGGTACAGTAGCAGCAGGTGTGGACCGACGGAGCTCTTTCCTTCACTCAGAAGGTCACACAACTTTAATTTTTACCGTTTTACATGAAGGCAACGGGAGGTCAAGCCGCCAAGAAATGACATTTTTCAAATGTTCCAATGAAATCACCTTGAACATCTTTCACACAGATTTTCCTAACTTTTGCAGCAGCAGCGGGGGGGAGTCACTGACCGTTCTTCTTCTGTGGTCTTTTTTAGTGTCTGCGGACGTTGGTGGGCCACACAGGGGGTGTGTGGTCATCCCAGATGCGGGACAGCATTATTATCAGCGGCTCCACCGATCGCACACTCAAGGTCTGGAACGCAGAGACGGGAGAATGTATCCACACCCTCTATGGGCATACCTCAACAGTGCGCTGCATGCACCTACACGAGAAAAGGTATGGGGCCGCGCTCACCACCGAGCCTTTCCAGGTCTGCGTACGAGGTTAAAAACGCAGATTTATGTGACAGTGAGCAGAAGTGGCAAGTTTTGATAATGCCTGTGATTTAAATCATTTTTCAAAACAAACATTACATAACTCCAAGGTATTAACCTGAACACAACATTTTCTTTTTCTCTAGTGATTTGAAACTGAATATGTTTGGATTTCGGGGAAAACAAGCAGTTTCCTAAAAACAATGATAACAACCATCAGATTATATTTGTAATTATAATATCAGTTTTAATATAGTAGAGCATAGGTTTTCAACAAGGAGTCCATGGCCCCTAGGGGTCCGTAGAGGTACTGCAGGGGAGGGGGGTCGCAAACATCTTTGGTTGATTAGATGTTTTTATGTATTTTTTTTAAATACATAAAAACATACATACATAAATACATAAAAATACTTACTCAAATTATTTTTTTTAAATACACATTAGCATGAATCCAGCATATATTATTAAAGGGATAAGGGATAGCTTATTATTAAATGAAAAATGATAATAATAGCACTAGGCCGAGTTTAGCATAGAACACATATATTAGACTCTCCATCAGTTTGGGCGTCCTTGGACTGAAAAAACGTTGAAGACCCCTGTAGTAGGGATCTTTTACCCTCTTTCTTCCTGTCAAATAAATACTTTATATTTTGTTTCTATGGCTACAGCTGGCAGCTAGTTAGCTTAGCATGAGTCAGCATGGGTCAGTCCACTTCTAAAGCTCACAAAATATCATTAAAAATGTTCACAAGACAACTTCCAGAACAGAGGAATATAGGCTGAACCGTTCCTTTTAGTGTTTCATAGGATTTAGACCATCCAACTTAACGGCTATCCCGTCAGGGCTAAAGGAGCAACAATACAGCACTAAAAGAGGACAGTATCTCTGAAAGTGAGCATGTGGTTTCATCGTGATGAGCCGTCTTAAGTGAAACCGCTGCTCACTCATTCACTCAGTATCACACTCTGGAGACTCAAAGTGCTCTTTTCGCCTTAGGGCCCGCTAAGGTTTTTTTTGTGTAACATCTGATTACTCACTCAGTGGAAACACTGCGAGCTGCAGGCGCACAGTGAATAACATGTTGGTGATTTCCATCTGTGTAGCGCTGTGGGGCATTTAATAAATAAAGATTAGTACGGGGTATATCGCTTTCTTCCATCTATGTCCTGTGAAGGAGGTAACGTCTTATCGTGGAGGAATGTCTGTCTCTTGTGTTTATGTTAACGTCTGGAATAAGGTGGCAGGAAAGGAAAGGCGCATAAATCATCAATAAACATTAAACACATTTCATCTCTCTCTTAAAATATCCAAATTGTCCTCACAGTATGTTTTTGAAGAATTTAATGGTCCTAAAGGGGGTTTACTTTTCTTTAACCTATAATATGTGTTTCCATACTTCAGGCAGTCGTCTGACTTAATGACGGGTTTCTGTACGTTCAAGTACGAACATGAATGTGATCCTGCAGGTTGTCAAAGGAATGAAAGGAAACGTTCATACCTCACTCATTCTCCTGTCAATGCAGCTGCCTCAGTATGAATGAGGACTTGTTTGAGCTGTTGAATGTAATCTTACAGAACAGATAACTTGAGACGGGCATTGCCTCTGTGGGAAAGTGCAGCTCGATGGAACGATTTTTGCCGCGCCCACACTCTTGCATTCATCTCTGATGGTCTGTTAAATCTTTAGTATCAGCTACAAATCCCTGACTCACTGTGTTCTGTTGTATCTTTTTTTTTTCTTTTTCGTCTGGTTTCCTCTCAGGGTGGTCAGTGGCTCTCGAGACGCCACGCTGCGTGTCTGGGACATTGAGACAGGTCAGTGTTTACACGTCCTCATGGGTCACGTGGCGGCGGTGCGCTGCGTCCAGTACGACGGGCGGCGGGTGGTCAGCGGTGCCTACGACTTCATGGTCAAAGTGTGGGACCCGGAGACAGAGACCTGCCTCCACACCCTGCAGGGCCACACCAACAGAGTGTACTCATTACAGGTGAATGGACACGTCCTCCCATACGATTAAACCTCTGACTGGTCATAGTGCATGAGACCAGTGTTTTCAGTACGGTTAAATTCATTAGTTAAAGACTTTTACTACCTGGTTTCATTACTAGTAGTTTAATGAACTGTGAGAATACACCGATCAGCCACAACATTAAAACCACACACACACACATGGTTTAAGAACTCAAAAAAAAACATGAAGAACAGCACAAGGTGTTGACCTGGCCTCCAAATTCACTAGATCCCAAACTGATCAAGTACAGAGACCCCTCCCCTCAACCTGTAGGCCCCACCTTCACTATTATTGTAAGCCACCCTAAAACTAAAGGGGTGTGATGAGTAATGTGCCCTCAAAGTACACAGTCACAGTCTGAACTAAAATATGTCTCCTTGTGCTGTTCCTCACAACATCAGTGAATCCATCTAATCTGATTCCACTGATACTTTGATGTTCATCTTTTATAATGTAACTTGTTGTTCGTACGGTGAAAACACTTCACTCCTGGGTGTCCTCTAAGACGCCCTCTCATCCTCCGTGTGATGACGGAGCACTTTAGCCGGTGCCCTAACCCTCAGAGATGCGGCTGTTCGCTGCACCGATAGATTAGTTTTGTTTTCGCCCTGCTTCGTTAGACTTTTAAAGTGCCGTCGCTCTCCCACCGAAGCTTTTTGCAGATCAATAAAATTCATCCATTTCAATGGGTTCAATCTTTGGTTTGTTAATAGGAACCAAGCTTCTATGTGCCGGGCCGGTTAGGTGCCGTTGCCGTCAGCTAAACTTAAGTTGACAGCTGCAGCGATCGTGAACTGACAGCTTGATTTTAATGTGACGCTCTTCTGCGCGCAGTTCGATGGGATCCACGTGGTGAGCGGCTCGTTGGATACGTCCATAAGGGTCTGGGACGTGGAGACGGGCAACTGCATCCACACGCTAACCGGGCATCAGTCCCTCACCAGCGGCATGGAGCTCAAAGACAACATCCTGGTCTCAGGCAACGCAGACTCCACTGTCAAGATCTGGGACATCAAGACGGGGCAGTGTCTGCAAACACTGCAAGGTGAGTCACAAAGGAATTAAAAACAACATCTTAATCCGTCCGTATTAACCGTAGGAGCACTGTTGATATCACTGTATTTTAGGATATTTATGCCATGTTCACCGGAGAGTTGGTGCGGTTTGGTTGTTTACTTGTGCAGAATGTGAAGATGCAGCACAACAGACAGTATCGACTCGCCGGTTTAAATTATTTAGAGCTTTATTAAAATTCATATATTGGGGGGTTCATAAACAAGGGACACTTGTGGAGGAGTCTGCAAGTTACGCGTGAAGTCGGCTCGGCGCTACTAGCTGTCAGTGATGGATCGATGGTTTGGAAACGTCTGAACGTAGCAGAGAATCTGACCTTCAGCCCCGGCCCTTACAAGTGGAGACTGAACACGTACAAATTTAACAAAACAGACCTGAACGCTGACGGTTAAACAGCCTAGAAAAATGTCTCCGAGAACCGTGTTTGCATAATAAATAGTGTGAAATAATATCTACTTCATCCGCTTCAAAGAAAGTCTGAGAAACCAGTCCTGGTCTGTGGTAGATCTTTTTCTTTCTGTTACTTGCCAGGAGTGACTTAATGCTTCTTGAAGTATAGACGGAGTCGGTTGACAAGCTTCAAAGCCACTCGGATATAAAATATTTAAATGGATGAATAAACTATAAACATGGAAGGATGACAGCATCTGACTTGTTGCAGCAAAACCAACATAAAAACCGACATTGGACTAAAAGCCAAAATAAATGTGTGTGTGTGTGTGTGGCAGTAACAAGCAAACACCTTTGCTGGTCCTGATCGGTCTCTTTTCCTTTGTGTCTGTTTGAATAGTTCTAACTCCATTAGCAGCGCGGTGCCTCACAGGAAGTTAGAAATCCTTTGCTGAATAGCGGAGGCGGCCATCGTGCCCCACCCCTAAATGCCCTCATTAGCAAACTGCAGCCCCGCAAACACACAACACAACACACACGCAGAGAGCAGCCGAATAAAAGGATGGCCCAGTGAAAGCCTGAAGAGAGGGAGGGAGGGAGGGAGGGAGGGACAAGACGGGGGGAGGACATGTGTGTCTTTCTTGTAAAGAGGAGGAGACCACAGTGAAAGACTGAGGGTTCGGGGAACTTTGTAGGTCATGTAATTAGGTCAGCGATACAGTTTGTGCCATTCATCAGTGCGTTTCGATAAGACAATAGGGCAACAACAAGGCCGTCACTGTCAGCTGAGGAGATCATAGGTAATGATGGAGCTGGCTGCTTTGTTGTGCTAACGTGGAGGGAGGAGGGGGGGCGTGCAGGCTGGATGGTTGGGGGTTGGTGCAGAGCAGCGTTGTATCCTCTTGATAAATAACTCAGCCTTTGAACTAAGCGGCGACAGAAATGGAAAAGATGTGACGCTTATTCGCGGTGAGACTTCAACAAATTTCCCTCTGCAAACAGATCGCGGAGCCGGGAAGAAATTAAACGTCTCTGAATGAGTTGGCTCCTTGGAAGGAGAAGCACTTCGCTTGGCAGCGCCTGGTTCTGCGCTTATTTGTGTCCGCCTAATTGATTTCATTAAGATATCATTTTCGAGCCCTCTGAGAAGTCCCCGCTCGCAGTCACAAATAAAGTCACCTAAACCGAGGCAGTAACAGCCGCCATCTTCGCTTTAGCGGTGGCCCCGTGCCAGCTGCCAGCACACAGACACAGAGCACAGAGAGGTGAAGCTAAAGCTGCTTAGCCTCTGTGACAGGGAAAGGCCTGAGCCCCGGCATCGTACCGCCGCTCGCCCTAAAGCCCGCCTACAGTAGGAAGACCTTACACTGTCACAACAGCTTCAGGAATAAAAGGAAAGGAGCCCTTTTCCTGTTGCCGATTGTGATTTGCCACAATATTGTTCTGTTTTAATGCAAACTGTCCTGGCACCTGCTGATGTGAAGGGCAGAGTTTTCCTCCACAAAAATATTTATTAGAGACGGTTGAGCCTCGCTCGATCCTGACACATCTGCTCCCTTGATCGATTGTTTTTTATTGATGGCCGCATGAAATTCCCCCGAATCTTGATGTTCTTGAAACCGTATCAGTTTGTAGGATGTTGGCAAAGGTGCAGCAAAGCCCTGCAGCAGCTAAATCAGGGCTACGTGTCCCTCATGCACATTCCTGTCGAGGTCAATGAGGAATAAACTGGATTCTGTGGGTTTTCTCACAAGCTTGAGCAGCCTTGAGGCTTTTTTTTTTTTTTAAGGTGAGACTGGTGTGTTGTTCAGAATTGACATGGAAATGTTGCAGAGGAATGTAATTTAGACACTGGGTTCTTTGGGTCAAAGATGAAGTCTCTCCAGGGGTCCTCAAAGGTTCTTGGAAAAGTTCCTGCTGTGAAAAGGGATCAGGGTATCCGCAGGGTCTTTAAAAGTTTTAAAAGTCGATAAGTCAATTTTGGGGAAATTAAGACCCTTCAAAAGTGGTAAAAAGTTTTTTCCCAAGGTCTTAAAATGTGAAGGAATTTTGTGGTAAAAATTTGCATTTGTCCAAAAACACTGAAAAAGCGTGTGCAAAAACAAAGATGAACCGGTAACATAAAGACTGGACTACCATGGGTCCAGAGACACATATTAACACTCTCGGTGCATATTACAAACACACCTTATGTCATGGCACTAGCCACAAGTCTGCAGCTGTCCACTGTTAGCCTCGGTGCCAGCAGCATAGCGGCCACAACCTAGTGTTAACGTTACACTGCCGCCGGTAGCGACAGCTAAGACCTCAGCTAGTAGAACTTTCTCCTCATCTTTGCTGACATCAAGGTGGCTCTGGGTGGGACAGCAACACTACATGTAAACTAGCTTTGAGTTTATGCAAGTGTTATACCAGAGTTCACACTAAACATGTGCTCAAACTTTGCCTTCAATTTATTCTCCCAGCCCATTTGAATACTGTTTATGTAAAGATGTAACAATGTGAAAATTTAATTCCACCATTATTGTGACCAAAATGATCAGTTATTATTATCATGGTATTGTTGAAATGTTCAAAAAGTACTTGTACACCCACGCTGAGATCATTTAACCAAATCTTATTTTGAAAAAACAAATAATAATCACTTAAGGCTTTAATGATAATAAAAATTTGAAATGGTATTACTAACTGTCGGGAGTTTTACCGTGGTTTATCATGAAACTGGTAATTAGTTGTATGATGCCGGTGGATTATCGTAAACTAAAACTGTTAAGTTAAAGATGTCACTGAAAAATAGGTCTTGGAAAAAGTCTTAAAAAGCTAGATACCTGTATACACCCTGGGGACGTCCCTCTAACGTCACTTCCTTTGTTTTCCTCAGGTCCCCACAAGCACCAGAGCGCCGTCACGTGCCTCCAGTTCAACAAGAACTTTGTCATCACCAGCTCGGACGACGGCACAGTCAAGCTGTGGGACCTGAAGACGGGCGAGTTCATCCGCAACCTGGTGACTCTGGAGAGCGGCGGCAGCGGCGGTGTGGTGTGGCGCATCCGGGCCTCCAACACCAAGCTGGTGTGCGCGGTGGGCAGCCGCAACGGCACGGAGGAGACCAAGCTGCTGGTGCTGGACTTTGACGTGGACATGAAGTGAGGAGGGAACACGGTGGGGAAGGACGAAAGAACGAGCGCGAGCCACGGAGAGGAAGGAATAGAGAGGGGACGGGAGATGAGGGGCCTGGTAAAACGAAGGGCCAACACCCAGAACTCTTCACCCAACCGCCACCGCCGCCACTACTACCAACCACCTGTGGGCTGTCCTGTCCTCTGCCATCATCTTCCCACGTCCACCTCCCCCCTCCCTCCCCCCCACAAACCCTTCTCCCCCGTTTCGGGCAAATGTTACTGACAAAGACCCTCACGTGTTCAGCTCCTGCTTTTGACCCCCTACCACCAGCGCAAGGTGGAGTCGGAGGGGATCGGGCTGGAAACGGGGCACGGAGGCGGGGAACGCCACCGGTCTGTCCATCGATTGGCTGGGAGAAAAAAAAAAAAGAGGAGAAGAAGAAGAAAGGAACGACTGAACTCTTGAAGTGACTCTCCACCGCTCGTGGTTCAGGGCCGTCTTCGCACAGAGACTTGTTTCGCTCAAGACTGACAGATTTTGAGATGTACAGAGATATATTATTTTTTAAATGTCCCCCACACACACACCTCCCCCCTCCCTCTCCCCTCCCCCCTCCCATCAGGCCACACACATACACTCAAACAGCCAACCAGAACGTGGCAACCGTTGTCCGCGGGTAGACGTTGAAGGTGAATCTCCACACACAGTTACACATAAAGAGCTGCTCGTTGTCGTGCGGAGGAAGCGATCGGAGGGGTCAGTCTGTAATTCTCTCGTCATTTCCATTCTTAGCGTCCTCCACTCGGTTTCTGTAGTTTGATTTCTTTGCAAGATCGCACACAAACACAACTGTGAATTTTCAGCAACTTTGGTTGATCATATGAAAGGGGTTTTGTTAAGTTTTTTTTTTCTTTCTTTCTCCTTTCTTCGCTGTTGCCAACGGCAACAAATCCCAGTATTAGAAACCCGCCCTGTTTAGGTTTGCTGTCATTATGTACTTGAGTTGTTTGTTCTTCCTCTCTGTTTTCCAAAAAACCTGGGTTTGGAGCTTTGTTTCCAAATAAACATCAGTGCTGTCCAGATTTTTTCAGAGTCTAGCTGGGGCGGTTTCCTCAATGCCAGCGCTGCGACGAGAGCTCCCTTCGCTCCCGGCGCTGTGGATTAATTGCCACCGAGCCCCTCAGCTGCTTCCCCTCTACTGTCCCCCTCCCCACCACCACCCCCCCAGAGGCCAAACTGTATTTATGCTGCTAGATGAATGGAAAAAAAAAAAAAAAAAAAGATGGAACTGTTAACTTTGCTGTGACGTTTTAGTCCCAGGCGAAATTCCAAATTGAACTCTATATGTTTGGACTTCAACAAAAGACGACAAAATATAACATCAAACTTTTTTTTGTTTTGTTTGTTTTTGCCACTGAAAACTTGAGCCAAACGTGCCTCTACGAGGCTGAGAGGAGGGAGCGTGTCCGACAGATACTGACGGGATCGCCTGCAGAGAGGAAACAGGGGGATGTACACTGTTGACGAGTGTGTGTGCGTGCGCGTATGAGTGTGTGTGTGAGCGTGCGCGTGTGTGTGTTAGCGTGTTAATGGGCAACTTGTAAACACATTCCTTGGGACAAAGCTCTTTCAGCCTGTTCTTTTGGGAAATGTACAAATGCTGTGTGGACTGGCAAAAAAAAAAAAGAAAAAAAATAGAGGAAAAAAAAATCTAACTAGCAGATGTATCGATTTTAACACACGAATGAAAGAACTGTCCATATCCGTGTGAGATTGTTGTTCCATTCGAAAGGTGTCGGAAGCAACAGAGGAGACCATCACAAGCATCACCTCACAGGGCGAGCTGCCGGGGAGTCATAGTGTTACACGTGTTGCAGTTCAAACCACCGGGGGCGGCCGCGGCCCCGTGGATTTTTCAGTTATGGGGGAGGGGAGGGGGGCGGGAGGGGGGTGAATAAAACCAGAAAGGCGACGTGAACAGAAACATTGTAGCCAAAACCGTCTCAATCTCCAAGAGTCACAACTCAAGCTGAACTGTGAAAGTGGTATAACACTGTATATTAAAAGAAAAGAAAAGAAAAAAAAAGAAAACAATCTTGCTCTATCTCCTCTTGTTGTTTTCTCCCTCTGTTTTAATTTATGATCTGGTTTGAGAAATCAGATTTGTTGCAGGTGTTTTTGTTTTTATTTTTATTTTTTTTTTTCAGTTCATGTAAACTGCCTGGCAAAAGAGAAAACAGACAGAAAAAACCTTAAAGGGATTGTGTATTTGTTTGATTCACTTAGAATTTTATTTTCTTATAACTTAAGTGCAATAAAATGTGGGTTTTTTCTTTTTTCATTTCAAGCATATCAGTTGTCTGTTTTTGTTATCTGTGTGAAGGCATCTTACATGTTCAATAAAGCAAATTATTTGGTTAATTACATCCACAAGGGAATAATTTGAATATTAATCACAGCGCAGGTTCCCTAAGCTACGCAGGTTGTGTTCACTGCACCTCTAGTACTTTGTGGAGTCTAGTTTTTCACCTCCGCCCTTTTATTTAAAGGCAATTTTATTTTTCTCACCAAAATGCAATAAATTAGCAAGCTGCAAAAACAAATTAGAAATATTAACAATAACACAACAAAGATCAATTGGCAGCATGTGGCATCCACTGAAGCGTCCTATTTGCAAACCCAAATTAATGCATGAAATAAGATGAGACACTTTGCACAGAGTCCAGATTGTCATGACATCACCAGCTACAGTCATAAAGTTTCTGCCCTTTTCCAAATAGTTTCCAAGGACCACTTCTCAGATGTTTGAGAAGACTGAAGACTGAAAACAACATAATAAGGGACAAACCGTCTGTGATTAACATTTAGCAAAGAGTGATTATGAAGCTCTGTGTGGCGGCTCCGGCTGCCGCCATCTTGGCTCAGTCTTATAGGCGGTTTAGGCTTCTGTTTTAATTTGACGGCATAGCTGCGATGACATCCCAGACCCTACACAGACCATTACGCTGTAGCCTGACGTGCACCTCCCCAAAAATGTTAACTACACATCGCAGCGATACAGACCACAAGAGCTGTGATTGGTTGTAGCTGGTTTCTGCTTTAGTATTTCTGGCTGCTTCTACATCACGTCTAAGCAGTTTTCGAATTGATTATTTCAGATCAGTAGAAGATGGAACACAGAGACGTTCTGAAACATTTGTCATCAAAAGTTTTAGTCGCCACTGCTGAAGCAGGAAGTAGAAACAACAAGTAACCCGACTGGTAAAAAAGACACAGCGCCGACCAGCGTTCGTGTGGTGTTGTTACAGAGCGAGCCAGACTGACAAGGCTACATGCGTGAGTTATGACGTCTAATCCCACGGAGCATAGGTTTTCAACAAGGGGTCCCAAAATCTTTGGTTGATTAGACATTTTTTTTATATATATATATATTATTGAAATTTTCCCCACAAATTTAAATTTCTTTAAATACACATTAACATGAATCCAGCATATTTTAGTAAAGGGATAAATGGAGGCAGAAGACGCCATCTTTCAGTGAGCACTTCATTCATTCAGCGATACAGAAGCTGTCTCAACAGAGCACTGCACTAGGCCCCGCCCCTATCACTGCTGAGCCAATCATGAAGCTGCATATTACACTCTGACTCTGTCAGGTTCCCCCTCAATTGGCCGAGAGCCTATTCAGTCCCCAGGTGAAATCTGATATATTAACAGAAGAAGTCTGGGGGTCCTTGGCCTGAAAAACGTTGAAGCCACAGAGGCATAAACTCCACCTAGTGCCTGGATGATACAAATAAACGTCAAACCGGTGAAGCTGGTGAAATGATGCTGAGGCAGCTTGGTAATCCGCCTGCAGCCACTCAAAGCCACATCCTTAATGATGTTTAGACATTACATTTTAAGTGATTTATATAAAATTAAGCTTGTATGCAGTGTTGCCAGAGAGCGTCAGCTGTAGAAAAGTAGCAGACTGTGAACTTCTTAACTTCTTATAGTAAAGTTGGGACTTTCTTGGCACGTCCTCGTTGGTTTAATTTTTCTGCTCCAGGGGGTGGACACTTGGTAACAAATCCTCTGCTGCATCGCTTCCCTTTTCTCCTGCAGTGGTTAAATGTCACCCGTCCGTTTCACTCGATTCCAACTATAATACATTCATTCTCTCTTTCCTTTCCATTTTCTGGAAATTACTTTAAAATTTGGGCCGACTTATCTCTCCTAAGGGTGAGGAAAATCTTAAAGAATGGGTTCGCATTTCCTTCAAAGCTACAAACACTACTCAAGCTTTATTTATGGCCGCAATAGCACTTCACACTGATGCTTTTTAAAAGGAACAAGCCTTGTGGCTTTGGAATGGGTTATGTATTATTTTCAGAGTGATGAGAATTATAGAGACGACCACCAGGTCTGTTTAGTGGACGTAAAGTCTGGAGGTCAGCTGAGGGAAATGAGTTGTCAGTAATCTTGGGAACTTTGGAAATTACAGCCTGAAGACTGGATGGAGGCCGTTCCTGACGCTTTCATTCATCAGCAGCAGGTTATGAAGAACATTCAGCCCTGGTAGAGGTACCGCGTGCACTCTGCTTTCTAGATTAATTAACAATAATCATCTATATTGCATGTATATTGATCTCACATGGGTAAATTATTCTTCTCCATTCAAGCTATTCGTTCACACAGTAGTCTGTACTCACAGCACTAGGCTGCTGCTTGTGTCTTAAATTGGGGGTTCAGTGCTTGCTCAAGGCACCTAACCCATGGGCATGGAGGGGGGGACCCTTCTGCCCCAAGCAGCTCCACATTATCTTTGTAGCTGTTGAGCCTTTGAAGCAAGATTTGATGTTAAAACTTGAATTAAGAGAAGACACAACACTAACTAGGAGAATCGCTCTTTAATCATAACCTAATTCTAGTGAAAACAGTCGAAAATGATGTTTAATTTCCTCTCAGCTGTAGTTAAATGACCGTGAAGGTGGTTGTGTAACTATTTGGACGCCGCCCTCAGACCGTTATCGGTCATGAGGCCGTTCAGCTCTAGTAGCTCTAGTAACGCGGCCCGCGCTGTGCTGCGGGTTCCCTCCCGCCTGTTGCCTAGCGATGGCTCGTCTCTGGCTCGGCCTCGGAGCTCGGCGTCCACTCACAGCGTAAAACGCTATTGTGAGGAAGCAGCGAGGGCCGTACATCTTCACATGAATGGACGCGTGGGGGAGTTTCCACTTTGGTTGGCTTGGTTACTCTGAGCGTCTGTTTGTTCCCAGGATCCACTCATGTGTTGTGAAAGCAGTCGCTCTGCCCCACTCCACTGCTTGGAGAGGATAGTGATCAACTTTGTTGTTTTGGTAACTCGAGCATTTTTTCTCTCTTGTTTCAGATGTACAAAAAAGCTCCGGTGGCTCCAGAGACGGCCTCTTATTCCTTCGGTCCGGATTAAAATATCTGAATCACCAGATGAGTTTTAATGAAATGCTCCCGGTCAGAGTATCACTTTTGAAAACAGTTTTTTTCATTCACTATAGGTTCCCATTAGCCTCGGTACTATGTTGTGTTTAGCTCAAATTCTGACACATCAAACTAAAAGGCAGCAGCCTGGGGTAGACATTTGCATTTAATTGTTGGGACCAATACAGAGACAAAATACCTCAGCATGCAGCTGGATAGTCCTTAAACCAATCACCGCAAAGCTTCTCAACAACTGCTGTTAATTGTCATTAAAGTTATTCTGATGTCAGTATCTTTAGTCTAAGTATCTCCCTTCCCTGACAGCAGCGTTTAGTTGTAAACTAAATTAGCTCAACAGCCCTCAGAGTAATGTGTATGCCCACATAAAGCCCACACAAATGATTTGGATTGCGCTTGATCTCGACTCCTGATCGAATATTCTCCACTTAAGTTTCGAGGGTATGGAGAATATTTTCGACATTAAACCTTCTAAACATGTTAGCATTATCTATTTGTGCATAGCTAGAACTCATGTTCATATACTGGTAGTGTGAAGGCAAGATATACTGATCAGGCATAACATTATGACCACCTTCCTAATATTGTGTAGGTCTCACGTGTGCTTCCAAAACAGTTGTGACTCATCAGAGAGTGGACATGCTCCTTCTGACGATGTCCTGTGGTGTATATCATCCAACAGATACTTGATCAGTTTGGGATCTAGTGAATTTGGAGGCCAGGTCAACAGATTGTGGTGTTCTTCATGTTTTTTCATGAGTTGTTTTTCTGTGGGGTGGGGGTGCCTGGTCTGGTCTAAGTAGGTGCTACATGTCTAAGTAACATCCACATGAATGCCAGGTACAAAGTTTCCCAGCAGAACACTGAATTGTCACAAGATGCTGAATGTTATTTATTTCTCTTGTCAGTGGTTTTAATGTTGTGGCTGATCGATGTATGTCATTTGCAACACGTCTTAAAATGCGTCTGTTAAAAGAACCAGATCAGTATGAGAATAGGTTCACTCCGACAGACACTGGGCACCAGGCACAACTTATCCTTCCGTCCCGTGTTGTTTATCACAGTTGAACAGATGAACCGATGCCAGAAATTCAGGTTTAGTTAAAAACAACTCAGACGCCAGCACTGACCTTCCTGTTTCTGGCAGCATCCAGATGACACCGCACAGGTCATAAAAGACAAACTATGATTTGGTTGGTGTTAAATATCTCTGATGTCTCCCAGGCCAAGTCACAGCAAGAATCTCCGACTCAACAAACAACCAACAAACAAACGCTGTGACCAGTGGATCAGACAGAAACATTCAGCAGTCCAAATCTGGCCTGAAAATATTTTCACTGCTTAATTTACTGTCTCACGCCTGATTAGCATGCCGGTGTTTGCTTTTAGTTCAAAGCACAATGCCGAGGTGACAGCATGGCAAAAATATCTCTGTGATGAAAGTGCATACAAATGTGACAAGGTGTCCCAACTATGCGTAGCATTACAAGACAAACAAGTGATTGTTTGTTTAATAATTCATTTTATTCTAAAGGCTTGTTTTAAAGCATTTGTTTCTATGTTTATTTATGAGGTATGTATTTTCACGCAGTCTGGTTAAGAACAGAGCATATCCCAAAGTGAGGCTAGTGAGCTATTCAGAGAACCAGGGTTACAGCAGCCTGGAGTTGTTGTGTATAGTCTGAATCTAAATTAATAGTCTGAGTAATTCAGACTGATTAAATGACCCGGCTCGGCTTGGTTTCAATGTGAACAGTAATGCCACATCAACCTGATAATTTACTGCTAATTTGTCACATTCTGATTTTGTCACTGGACGGCCTGTCAGACTGTGTCATTGTAGAAGCTCCAGGGCTGCGAGCAGCTCAAAAGTAGAGCAAAGTTTTGGTATACTCCCATAAAGATCGATCTCTGAAGGGCAGAGATTTTTTTTTTTCAATCAAACAAATCAAATATGTTGTTACACGATCGTTAATGGAAGCGCATAGGTGAAATAGCCCTACGTCATGTTCAGGAAACTCCACCGCTCAGCCTTTTGAAAGAGCGTTGGGTTTGACCGGTCCATTCTTCAGGTCATCAACAGACTGAAAGCGTTAAAAACAAAATGCACCATGTTGTTATCTCGTAGTGTAGTGTACTTAAATGTGTAATGTGTAATGACGTTGTCAACGCGATGACATATGAGAGGGAAGAGGGAGAGCAAAAATCCCATGTCAACCCAGTATTTACCGTGTGAAAGGCTATAAGAATTTAAGAATCTAAGAAGTCCTTTCTAACTTAGCTATAGGAGAAGTATAATATCACAGATGAATAAAACAGCATTTCTCAGCTTTTCCCAAAAAAATGTGGTAAATTAATTAAAATTCCAGAAATAAAAACATGTTCCATTCTGATTTGACATCTTTTGAATTTGCACTTTGTTTTCTTGGAGCCAACGCTTCACGCTTGAGATACTGCAACAAACAAGATGGCGCGGCGTAGTAGACACTGATGTATCTCCACAGGCAGTCCTTTAATGAACTTAATTTTAGGAAGTGATGAATCATCTCATTCCTTCAGGTTATTAGTCATTTATCTACTTTACTGCCTCGATTGCTCTCCACCACCTCTTGATGAATGGACGTCCCTCTCTGCGCGCTCAGACGGAGCACGTCTGCCGTTGCCCCCGGGCCCTAACTCTATGCGTAGCATTACAAGACAAACAAGTGATTGTTTGTTTAATAATTCATTTTATTCTAAAGGCTTGTTTTAAAGCATTTGTTTCTATGTTTATTTATGAGGTATGTATTTTCACGCAGTCTGGTTAAGAACAGAGCATATCCCAAAGTGAGGCTAGTGAGCTATTCAGAGAACCAGGGTTACAGCAGCCTGGAGTTGTTGTGTATAGTCTGAATCTAAATTAATAGTCTGAGTAATTCAGACTGATTAAATGACCCGGCTCGGCTTGGTTTCAATGTGAACAGTAATGCCACATCAACCTGATAATTTACTGCTAATTTGTCACATTCTGATTTTGTCACTGGACGGCCTGTCAGACTGTGTCATTGTAGAAGCTCCAGGGCTGCGAGCAGCTCAAAAGTAGAGCAAAGTTTTGGTATACTCCCATAAAGATCGATCTCTGAAGGGCAGAGATTTTTTTTTTTTCAATCAAACAAATCAAATATGTTGTTACACGATCGTTAATGGAAGCGCATAGGTGAAATAGCCCTACGTCATGTTCAGGAAACTCCACCGCTCAGCCTTTTGAAAGAGCGTTGGGTTTGACCGGTCCATTCTTCAGGTCATCAACAGACTGAAAGCGTTAAAAACAAAATGCACCATGTTGTTATCTCGTAGTGTAGTGTACTTAAATGTGTAATGTGTAATGACGTTGTCAACGCGATGACATATGAGAGGGAAGAGGGAGAGCAAAAATCCCATGTCAACCCAGTATTTACCGTGTGAAAGGCTATAAGAATTTAAGAATCTAAGAAGTCCTTTCTAACTTAGCTATAGGAGAAGTATAATATCACAGATGAATAAAACAGCATTTCTCAGCTTTTCCCAAAAAAATGTGGTAAATTAATTAAAATTCCAGAAATAAAAACATGTTCCATTCTGATTTGACATCTTTTGAATTTGCACTTTGTTTTCTTGGAGCCAACGCTTCACGCTTGAGATACTGCAACAAACAAGATGGCGCGGCGTAGTAGACACTGATGTATCTCCACAGGCAGTCCTTTAATGAACTTAATTTTAGGAAGTGATGAATCATCTCATTCCTTCAGGTTATTAGTCATTTATCTACTTTACTGCCTCGATTGCTCTCCACCACCTCTTGATGAATGGACGTCCCTCTCTGCGCGCTCAGACGGAGCACGTCTGCCGTTGCCCCCGGGCCCTAACTCATCCTGTGACAAACAACACACTAACGACATGAGAGATGGAAACGGGCGAGAGATGCTCCCTTGTTAGGCTGAATGTGGTGCTATGGGAAGCGTTTAGGGGTTGGGATGTTAAGATAAAAGAGGTGGAGAGAGGCTCTCACACTTCACTCCATATCCCTCCATCTCTTTGTTCAGTAATCCTGCCCCGCAGCATCACGGCGCCTCTCGTTGCCAGCAGATTCTCAAAGGGCCGCAGCATTAGCTGTGGTAGCGTTCCACATCTCCTCTTAATCCCATTTAGACCTTTGTTGTAGGCTGAGAACTGATAAAGGAGCATTTAATCGCCATAACCTGCTGTCAGTGCCGAATGAGTTACAGTACGGGAGCTCACCATTGATCCGCGCGCACATATCTGTTACACATTTCCTTCCTCCGAGGACACGACGTTGATGTCTGCCATTAATCTTGACGCTTGCCCCCAGGATAAACTCATAGCTTTTAAGGTTGAGAGGTCAGCTGTTTCACTCAATCCTCCTCTCACATCTCAAAGTGTGTGAATTTGGCACGTCTGACCTTTCCCTCCTTTCCACTCGCCTTGCAGGAAAAAAAAAAAAAAAAAAAAGAAAGGAAAAGAAGCTATTGAAATGCCAGGTTTGTCTTTGGCAAAATTGGCAATTTGAATGGATTCCTGCGTTTGCTCACAGCTCAGCAGCGTCCCAAATCACATCTTGGGTTTCGTAATGAGATGTGTCAGAGCCGTTCCTCAGTCCAAAAATCTTGCTTCAGAGAGCCAGAAGCAGAAATATTCATTCACCTTTTCCTCTTTTTTTTTTTTTTTTGCTTTTACACCACGGTTAATAACACCCAGTTGACTGGGAGCCATCGGATCAGCTGAGGCTCTTTGATTGCCCTGATGGGATTCATGCCTGGCTGCCGCTTCTTCAGCATCAAGAAGCTGACGGAGGGAGGTAAAAAACTGCAGGGGTCATTCATTCGTATCAGTCCCACAGACCTGCAAAACGGCAGACATTACTTTTAAATTACAGCAGAGATCTCAGTGTCTCAATAAATTACAGACCTGTCGACGTGAGCTCAAGGGGCATTATATATTAGAAGACACATAATTATATCAGAAGACATCTAAAATGTTCCGTTTGATCCGATCATACAGTTACTCAAATATGGCATGTAGGGCTTTAATGTTACACCCAGAGCAAACAGTAAATAGCAGGGCTTCAGCGCGTGGAATCGCTTCATCACAGGTACATTCATTTACTCCAGAGGCTTTATTCAGCACCTGCATTTAATTTGATTTCTTTTAAACTAGTCTAATAATAAACTCATTTGCTATAATACATCATTCTAACCTGTGTTCCAGTTACACTTGTACACTAATATTAGACTAATAATTATGATTTATTTATTTATTTTTTACATTTTTTTTAATCTTTACCACTGAAAATCCATTTAATAGAAAACTCCAGCGCCTGTGAACCAAGTAAATGTTTGATCAGTTTGTTATATATATATATACAAATATGTTACATGGCAAACTTCCGGGAGGGATTTTAATTATACAAAATGGATGTACAGTACTGTGCAAAAGTTTTAGGCAGAATGCTGTAAACTAAGGATGCTTAATAGTGTTAATAGTTTATTTTCATCAATTAACAAAATGCAGTGAGTGAACAGAAGAGAAATCTAAATCAGATCAGTATTTGGTGTGACCACTCTTTGCCTTCAAGACAGCATCAGTTCTTCTAGGTACAAGAACACAGTTTTTGAAGGAACTCGGCTGGTAGGTTGTTCCAAACATCTTGGAGAAGTAACCACAGATCTTCTGTGGATGTAGACTTCCTCGAATCCTTCTGTCTCTTCATGTCATCCCAGACACACTCCATGACACTGAGATCAGGGCTCTGTGACAGCTATGCCATCACTTCCAGGACTTCTTGTTCTTCTTTACTCTGAAGATAGTTCGTAATGACCTTGAATGTAAGTTTGGGCTCTTTGTCCTGCTGCAGAATAAATCTGGGGCCAATCATCCTCCTCCCTGATGGTTTTACATGATGGATGAGCATCTGCCTGTATTTCTCAGCATTAATCCTGAACAAATCCCCCTCGTTTACATTTATAAAATAGAGAAAATTGCGGTTTGAACTTTAAAACTTTAACGCTTCAGTAGTTGTCATGGTGTTGTGTACTCTATTAGCCGTATCGAAACGGGCCCGTTTGTTGGATGAATATTTTTGATATAATTCACTTGTAAATTTTCAAAATAAATACTTTTCCATTTTAACGTTGTTTCTACTTTTCCTCAAGCAAAGAGTGTGAAGACTTCTTCCCCTCTCCGCCCGAGGGTCACCGAGGTCATATGCGAGTTTCGAGGTCCCGTGGCTGTCAGGAGTGTTCAGAGACGCATGACTTATTGTGTGAATCATGAGGGACCTGCCTGGGGAGGGACATGTCAGAATGACATTACACTGTCAGTGATTCAGTGCCTCTACTGTAGATAGGCCGTGACCTGGAGGACTAAAAGGCCCCTTAGTCAGAGCAATTTCGAGATGTTCCCCCCGGGGTGCACTGGCGGTCCGGAGGTCTCAGGGCGCCAACCATGAACCACATCTTCCTTCATCCTTCCAGTGTGGCAGGGGAACAGTTTAAAAATAATGTTCCCATCACTCTCCTCCCTGTGGGACACGGCCAACTTTGAGGCAGAATTTTGGGCCCTGCCAAACTGACAGCTATTTCAATGCGAGGTTACAAACCAGCAAACTGGAATCTAACAATACATTATAAACAGCAACATTGAAAAAATTACAAAAATACATCTGTGTAGGTAGTAATACATTATATGCTGCTGTTATAAAACAGCTGCACAGATTTCAGCACCAGAGCTTTGGTTGTATCTGCTTAAGGTTTATGCTTATTACTATTTTAAAATAAATATAGGATGTATCGTCTTATTAACTCTTAAAAGTTCTTATTTGTGTAATTACATAGGGCTTTAAATTGGTGCTTTAAGACGTAGAAGGGCTCTGACTAAGGATTAATGTCATAATCAGTTCAACTGTTAATTATTTTTCACACAAATCTTTAATGAAACAGTGAAAAATGTCCACTACTATTTCCAATGGCTTAAAGTCATGTATTTAAACAGTTATTATATTGAGTCACATACATAACAGAGAAAAGCTGCAAACCCTCTCACTGAAGAGGCTGGAAACGTCTACTTGATAAATAAATTACCATAATAACTCGTCCATTAAAAAAAAAACGTGCTCACAGGTTTCTGTTCCTAATCTAACTGTGTAATTGACCGGTGCGTACGTCGGTTCGTCTCTGTTTGTTTGACCTTGACTTTGCAGGATTTTGAGGTGAGAGAGGGAAAGCGTGTTTTCCTCCCGCCGACGACTTTAAAGGAGCATTCGGCTTCACGCCACACCGGAGCCCATCTGCAACGCTCGCGTGCGTAGGCGGTGAGAGTATGGCGAGGGACGGATGCCAGCGCATACTGCCGTGGAGAGGGCACGCGCGCCGGCTATCCAGCACCACCTGTCTCACTTGGGTAACTGATGAGTGCAAGGTGTGCAACGGCGTGTGCTCTCATTTATCTGCAGAGGAGATGAGTAAGCAAATTCACCCCAAGCGCTAATTATACGGTCAATTTTCTGCAACGGAGGACAGAGTGTGTGGGCATTTGAGGATGGATTTGTTGTGTTTGCATGAGCGGGGAACACAAGTTTTAAATGGTTTAACTGATTTGATGTCGCGTGAGTGCACTTGTGTTCTCTCCTCCTTTTCTTTTTCCTTCAGGTCTGAGCAGTGGTGTGCTCCCGTTTGTGCGTGCGTGGAGGTTGTTGACGGTGCTTTCAAGAGTCTACCTCTGCACGCTGTGGCGTGGCAGGAGGATGCTTCTGCTGACAGCTCCTGAGCAGAACAGAGCTGCAGGCAGAGCTCGGGCATGACAAACCCTTCTGGAGCGTGTTTATGACTCGACAAAGCTGATGCACACACACACACACACGCACACACGCACAAAAAAAGCTCCAATCCACAAAGCCCTGACCTGCGGCATAATCCTCAAACTCTGAAAACAAGGGGTTCAATTTAGCTATCACAGTGTATGAATGCGGGTCTTATTTCCCCACTATAAGTGTGGCAGCAGATTCAGCTTTTGCGTGGATTCAGGTGTACGAGACTCCCCTCACCGCATGAATGCATCTACTACAGTGGATTACGGTTAATCAACTCTTTAATGCTGATTGTTGTCTGCAGTCTCTCGACAAAAAATAAACTGCTAACAACGGGCCGCTGGTCCCGACCAGGGAGAGATGTCTGGTTTACAGTAGGGGGGCCGCCAACGAGCTGCCACATAAAAGGCGAAGCGACAGGTTCCAGCAGCGCTGGAGAACAGAGGTAAGTCTGTTCCCTTTGAGGGGATAGTTAGTTTTTAGTTTTCTTTGAAGTCGGGTTTTGGGAGGTACTTATCCATAGTTAGTGTAGTGCCTGCTTTCTGTGCTGGTGGGCACATCATGAATTTGGGAGCAAAGCGATGATGAACCTCTGCAACAAGATGAATTTTAGTTAAATAATAGTCTTTTCCAATGAGCAATCACTGAACCAGACTCCATTGTTAAAAGTGGGGATTTTACCTCACAGCATATGGGAAGAGCCGGTGTAATCTACTGTCGCCTCAGTGGCTTAGTTTGTTTGTGTTATTGTGCAGCCTTGTTTCAAACAAAATGAATGTGCTCAAACCACAGACTATAAACACGGACAGCTTCTCACCATTTCCTTGCATCATTTTCTGACAGCGCCATCTTGTGAGTTTGGAGTCTGAGAATGGAGTCACGCGGAGCCGTGATATCAACCACACTTCTGCCAGACTCACAAAATTTTTTCCAACTCTCACGGTTTTATGGGACCGTTTCACGGTAGCAGTTGGCATGGCGACTGCCAGTTTGTTACATCCTGTTTCTATAGCTTCAAATAACTAAAACAAAATTTATCCAAAAACTTGACACTTGAACATGCATCAACGTTACATTAACTACCTAAAATGACTGTATAAAAAAATGATTTTATTAATTTATCCACTAACATGGAATAGGTGGAGCTTATGAGCTATACTGCAGCCAGTCACCAGGGGGAGCTCTACTTGCTTTGACTTCAGAGCCGTATATTAGAGAGAGCCTGGCCAACTCAAACCATGGGCATAGATACCTCAGAGGGTAGATTCTACAGTGTAACCCTAAGGGCTGGATTTGCTATTTTGAAATACAGTATATCACTTATTTTCAGCATTGACGGGCCTATAAGTGTTATTGCCAACGTCTGTCAATATGTAAAAGGCCCTCACTTAAATATACCAGCGTCTACTTACTTTAAAAATCTTAAATGAGCCTGTTAAATGCTTTGTAGCCCAATCGCCTCATCAGTCACGGAGCTGTGTTTACCTTCCCCTCAGTCTCCGTGTTCATCCATCACTGTTAAAAGATTGAAATTACTCAGAGAAATTATACTCAGAAATAGTGAAAATTAAACTACTCTTACTGTTATTTAGTATTATCATTATAACATTAGCACACTAGCCATAATAACTTATTAGTAACCAAGGCAAAGTTATATGTCAATTAAATTTATCTATTTATCGACATAAATTACATGCACACATGGGTTTAACAGTTTATATGATGGTAGCTGCTATTTTTCTAAGTCTTTAGTCTAGATAACAAGCATAAAGCTTGGTTAACTTCAAACTTAATTAATTTGTAAAGCAGTGTTGAGCATTTTTGAGATCAGGGTACACATTAATGATGGTATGACATTATTTTTCCTATATAAAATCTTAACAAACGTCAAAAAGAGACATTGACATTTACCTCACATACCTCACAACATCTCCGTGTCCCCCGTGTTTTCCTGATCCTGTGCTGGAGCCGTAGGCTGAGCACTCTGGCATATTTTAACTTTTAATACAGTTTTATATCCGTTATTGCCACTTCTCTATGGATGAATGTTGGTTAGATGTATCTAAGATGCTGCCCATGAAACACGTGACCAGCTCAGAACCAATCAGCATAGCAGAGTAGCTCAGACGGTCCATTCCCTAGTTGGCCAGACTCCCTCTAATATACGGCTCAGTTTGGCTTCACTTTTCAGGAGCCGTTCCACCATCCAGCTTTATACAATCTAAAATACTAAAAAATAAAATACTATTGGTCAGCTCCTTCAATTATTTAACAATCGATGCCATAATTTGACATTCAAGATGATTTGGTAGCTCTTGAAGTGTCGGTTGCGTTCTCTTATTGTGTGTGTGTGCACATCCGAACCCAGTGACCGGATTGTCCTAAATTCCCCACAATGGAGACATTGTTAGAGGACATTAGAAATACATTAACCCTTTATTAATTTGGTGACGCTCGATCACTTCTGAAGACTGAATCACATCAGCACTTGAAGTGTTGTGCAACTTGTTTTATGTCTCAACTTTTTAAGTCTGTTTATCTGGACAGGGGGACATATTCTATTCATTTATTATTTAAATATCCCAACAGCACTGGGACAATAATTGACTTTCACACTGACGAGGAGGGAAGTGAAAGCAGTGGAAATACTTATGGCTTTTGTTTTTATTCCAGTTCAAGCTTAAATGCAGCTGTGTTCACTGTTTTATTATTAGGAATAAAATCATGGTCAATGCTTTAAAAATAAGACTTTACAGACTTTACAATTAATGGACAGTGTCAAAGCTCAAAGTTCCACCTTAGATTAAGCAAGATTCACAAATTATTCAAGTGTAAGTGAAATAATTTGGTAAAAAAAAAAAAAAAAACAGCTTTACTCTATCTAGGCTAAATACTACCGAGAGACGGAGAGCAGGGAGCACGCAGTGGAGCAATTACTGGAAGTGCCTTTAATAAGGGGACACTAATTATACCCACCATCTGCAAAATATTGTGCAGCAGCGGCTCCCAAGACTGCCACGTTGTTAGGCTTTCATCGCGATCACACTTTTCCCCGGGAGGAAACGCTTCAGTCCAACTTGGGAACAATAAAAATCCGTAAATAGCCTCTGTTACGTGTTGCAGTGTAACAACCTGATTATCATCTGGTTACAGGTGACAGCAGCAGCACTGAATCACGTCTGTGTGAGTTAACTTGACAAATGTGTTCACAGATCAAAATCAGTTGAAGTCCTTTATGGGGTTATACAGACAACAGAAAGTTTGAAGCATAGATACAAAATGCTAATTAGATTTAAAAAAAAAATGAATGAATGAAATGTGCAGGCAGGCTGCTCTGAGCCTCAGGTGTGTAAACACTGATTTCTATCAGCAGATTTAGGAGGAGCTGTGGGAATTTGACAGAGACATCTGTCTTGTGACGTGAGGAAACTGCTGGGTTGATAAATCGGTACCGTGTCAGATGTGTTATCTGGGTCCAGGCCGAGGCTCTTTAAGTGAGCTCTGCATTGAACAGGCAGCAACTCGAGACACGTAGATATAGACGCAATTTACCCGTCACAGTAAAAGTAGTTGATTTTTCCATTACAAAGGGAGGGGACAGGATTAAAATGGCACTTTCATTTATGTTCTTTCAACTGAGCACACTGTCACCAGTTGTCAAAGATTATTATTTTTTTATCTTTCAAGAGGAACGTTATGCCAAAAAGTGGTAAAATAAATTCAATTTGTCTCCATTATTTCTGTGAAATTTTCATTCAGATGTGTCAAGTTTAATCTAACACACAGGAGCAACATTTTTATTTTATATATATATTTTTGTTGCTTTAATTTATTTAAGGTTAATTTGTGTGACACGAGCTTTCGAATCGATTTGAAGGAGAAACTGGAGTTGATGTTGTCGACTCAAAAGTTAAAAGTTATTCTTTAAACAGACATCATTATGCGTCATTCATTGCGCGGTCCCACAGTGTACACCAGAGATGGTGGGACTTTCTACTGTTTCTCATGATATCCCCTCCCACTGTGTGCATGTTATAGTTTTCAGAAATCCCTTTGCAACAGGAAATGACACCAAGATCCTACAAACTAGCAACCTGCATTAGTGATGTTCAATACCACTGATTTCCTTTCTGACCCGATACTGAGTAAAGTTCAGGCTGATACCGATCCGATACTAATGTGTGTGGTAAACCTAAAAAAAAAAAAAAAAAAAAAAAGTAGTGCATTTCAAATCATAGCTTCATAAAGAATACAAGACTTCCGTTATTTATTTATTTATTTATTTTAAACTCAGATGTATATTGAGGTAGTGGCCTCATTTAATATATAGTCGAACTAATACCATAAAAGAAAAAAACAAGACAGAGGACACAATAATACAAAATATGTAAAAATGCTGTTTTAGACACTTAAAAAATAACTTAAATAATAAGACCATTAAAGTAAATTATTGTTTAACTACTATAAAATTAAAAATAATTCTGACGCTGTTCTCTCCTCTTCTGTCCTCATAATCAGTGCCTCATATTCTGTGTTGTGGTTTAACCTGAAGTGTTTCACAAGAAGTGTTACCTTCCTTGAATGACTGAAGTATCGAAAGTATGAATATTTTGATTTGAGAGCATAAAGACCTGGTATGGGAAGTATCGATATTTCACTGTCATACTGGGCGGCACGCTGAGTCAGGGCCTGGATGTTTCTGTGAATGTCTGCAAAGAATACACAGTATTTTCTGCCTAACCGCAGGATCTGTTCTGTGACACGGCCATTGTCCACCTGAGCTTATTTGTCACATCCTTTCACTCTGGCAGCCGTATGAGCCAGTGACAAGGACCTGACACCAATGTACCAATCTGTTACACTTCACAAAAGCCTGTGTGATATCGGTTTAAGAAGCAGGAGGCTCATGCAGCTACCGCCGACCGTCTGTGGTTTCATGACTCCGGCGAGCTAAATTAAAAGCAGGCTGATCAGTAATAGTTGTACAGCAGCGCTGAAATACCTGTTGGTTTGTTTTTTATATGTTCTGTTGATTTGAAGAAAGAAGCTTCTGACTTTTGTGTCTTGTAACGGAATGATATTAAGTGAACAGAACAACATGTTTGATGTGTAACTCTATAACCAGTCAGGTTAATATATAATTGGGGGACTTTTTGAGTTTATCAAAGTTGACATTGTGGCTGTTTTCACCACATGGCATTCTTCTAAATATTATATATTCAATTGAAAGTGAAAATTATTTATGAATACACTGTAGTAACACTGCTGACATGACACTTGACTCACACACTATTATATATTAAATAGCTAATGGGAGAAAGAACATGAAAAAGCTCATTTTATTATTGTTTAGCTAATTAGAAGGTGGTTGTCATTAAATTCAGTGCTATCTAGTCATTTTTAATTAACAAGTGTTTTTTCCATAATAAATAATTATGGATTTTGTACTGACATGATGATAATGAACACAACAGACATTAGTTTCTTTTACTTTTAATAAAAATGTATGCAAGATATATCCCTCAATAATATATTAACCCCTTGATTGATGTATAAATCCATTAGTATCTCCTGTTAAAAATAAGGTCAATGCTTTACTTTTATACTCAACAGTTCTTTGTTTTTAGTTTTTTTTTTAGGGTAACTTAACCCTTGGGAGTCCAGAGTATAATTGGTTGTTTGTGACTACTTTTGGTTTTACCTTCTCACACTTTTATATCATCGTCATTTTACAATTATTTTTTTTCATTTTAACAAACTGTATTAACACTAAAACCACCAAGCGTTTCACAAAAACCAAAGCTATTTATAACTATTTCCATTAATGATGAAATTAGCACAGTGAATTATCTTGGGCCTGTCGTGACCTCGCTGTGACCGACAGTTCTGCTACATTAGCGCCGCTAGCGAGCGGCTTTCAGTCAGTCTGCAGCAGTTTTACAATTGCAAAGCTTCCAAGACTGATTCACCCTGAAACGTTGTGTAATCACTATTGATTCACACTGTTCTCGTTTTGTCTAATCACCTTAATTGCTAAAATACTATTTTAGAAAGCAGATAATCATAATCATAATGACTGTGCTGCTTCGGCTAATCCCGCTGCATTTTTCTTCCTTTCTTTCCCTTTTTTTCTTTTTTTTGAAATCTTAATTAATTAGTGTTACATCAAAGGAGTCTGAGTCTATAAGCGAAAGCAAATGTAATTAGGCACTAATGAAGAAGAGGACCGCGTTGCTTTCGTTCCTCCACGGTGACACTACAGGCTCGCGCCACGTCAGTATCTCACTCCCCCCGCCAAGGGAGTTGATGAGCCAGTCGCAGGGTGAGGCTTTAAACTCCCCCTGGGTGAGATGAGACATGCAGGGGAGAAGGAGGAGAGTGTTGCTCCTAATGACAAGTGTAGGAGGCTGTTGAGAAAGCCCGACATCAAAGGGGCGGAAAAAAGAAGGGAGGAAGACGGCAAACACAGGCAGGGATAGCGTGTCAGAGCGGAGAGCAGGCTGGGGGAGCAGAATATAAAGGTCTGGGATTTAAACTGAACCTGAATGCCCTCGGAAGCTGTCAAGGAGACCCCCGAGTGCTTGAGAGTGTACATTGTCGAAGCGCTCGCCACGACCCGTTTGAAGCCTGCTTTGTTTGTGATGTATAATTAAGAAAAGTGCGGCTGGATGTCGGCCCGTTTTAACGCTCCGGACAGTTTTTTTGATTGATGGTAACGATGGTAGCCCCCGGCTGTTTGAAAACGACTCGCATGATGATGCGCGGCGCCCAAACCTGATCAAAGCCACAAAATATGAAATGTGAAGATTAATGTCTGAAACGAGACGGAGAGCAATGGGGGAAGAAAGAGAGGCGCCGCAGAAACAGAGGCTGGGCAAACGAATGCATATCGGGCAGAAACAGGCGCGTCAATCTCTGAGGAGGACTCCATCAAATCCTGGTGAAGTAAAGGCATCCATAAGGGCCTCCCCGGTGGACCGTGATCTATGTGATCGGTTTTCTCTACACATAATAAAGACGCTCTGGGCCCGTTCCGAGCAGATTCAGTGGTTTGCGGCGCAGCTGGTGACTGCCAGAGTCTTGGGATAATGAGGCCAGGGATAAGACGACTGTGAAGAGGGATTGGAGGAATCTGAAGCAGATTGTTGGCAGGCTTGTGTTGTCTGAGCCGGGCTCTTACACCAACTGCACCCGAGATGAGCGGAGGGCAGGAGAAAAGCAGGAGGCCTGTTTGTGTGAAAGAATGAAAGGGAGGGGGAAAAAAAAGAAAAACACCCACGTATAACGGCAGAAACACTCGCCTCTAAAATGTGTTAGGTTTCCGCGCGTAACCAAAGAGAGAGGAAGCGGTATAGAGGGATGTCAGTCAGATGCTGAGTGGGATGAGACGATCTGCCAGCACGCGCGATGGGTTGACATCGGCAAACATACTGTACGTTGTCTGTATCAGAGAAGCTGCCGAACGGCGTCCCGATTTCAGCTGTTCTGCTGTTTCTCAGACAAACCGAACTTAAATGTTTTGTCGGGGGCTGAAGTTGGCAGGTGTGGGTTTAAAAACTTTTGGGTGCGGGGGAAGATGTTTTGCATCGTTCAGTAATTGCTTCCTGTACCTCTGTGGCTCTTTCAGGCATCTGTTCCTGTTCATGTTGAATACCGGCGGTCACTAACAGCTGTAACAGCCTCTAGCATCACGATCTCAGAGTTTTGCTGCTCTGATTATATTTTTTTATATGTATTTTTTAAGCATTTTTGAAATTCCCTGCCTGCACTGTATATACTGACTGTCAGAGGGGTGCATATACACATATATTTGGTACATTATTTCCAATTTAATACTGTCTTTTTATTGTTTTTTTGTTTTGTTTATTTCATTCCTAATTTAGCGCTACTGCGACAAGGTCATTTCCTATACGTGGGATAAATAAACATTGTCTTATGTCTTTGCAAAGAGTTCAGTACAAGCAAGGTACAAGCTACAACACTATAAAAAAGTAGCATTATCATTGCATTGGCTATAACAGCTGTATTTATTATACTTAATACAATCCCACAGTACACATGTGATCTAGGGGAATACAAGTAAGATAAGAAAAGCCTTCATGAATCTCCAGGGGAGGAAATGTTGTTCATTTAAGGTGGGATAAAGATTTGGATCTGCAAAGATGTTAACATGTCTATTATAAACACGGACAAACTCTGTCTTTTGAAGGATACTGGTCGGCCATAGACAGTAGAGATAGTGTTAAAATTTTAATTTGTTTTATGGGAAATATTAACTCCTCCTCCAAAAAAAAAAATAAAAATAAATAAAAACAGACTCGAGTGCCCCGTTTCCCGCTTGCAACACAGTTCACAGGGCCATTCATTACCCTCTCTCATTCATAACTACCCCTTGAACCAAAGGGAGTGATTAAAAAGGTCCCGGCTGGTTGGAGAGTTTCAGATTCTATGGTCGCCTCAGACTTCAATCATCCCATAATTGAAAAGTTATAATGAGGTTCTGCCCAGCTCCGCCAAAGTGTTGCTTGACTCGGGTTTAACATCGGAGCTCGTCTCTCGGAACAAAGCCATTTGAATTTTCACACAAACAACAAAACCCTGCAGAAGCTGATCTTCACCACAGGCTTTGATTCAGATTTGTTATTATTGTTTTTTGTTTTTTTTTATCAACCTCAAAATGAAGTTACATTAGACTCTGATTTGATGCAAATTGAATGCACAAAAGCAGTTTGTATTCTTCATTTTTTTTTTGCTGCATGTGTAATTAGTTGGCTACCATTCACAGTCACAGAGGAAAAACAATGCATACATATTGCATTAGGGAGCAGACGGCCGGGGAGGAGCGTCATTAATCAAGGATCCATAAACACGGCTCATAATGTTAATCCAGCACTTGTTTTCAAAGTCGCGGACAGACACTTGTAATGAGCAATCTAGTGGAGGGAGATCCTGGGACAGAAACATGTTAAATTCTCCATCAGTGACGATGGCAGAGTTCCCACCTTTCCGCATTTGCTTATTTTTTTCAATCCAGAAGTGTTTTTATTTTCACCCCCTGAGGCTCAGCAGCACTCTGTTGGTATTCCTCGTACGTCTCAGCGCGCTGCTTTGGCTTTGAGGTTTTATATATGTGAATGTATTTTGTTGTTGGGGTGCTCCAGATGAAGGCTGGCTGCCTTCGCGTGGACTTCACAGCAACACCGGCGGCAGACAGTCAGCTGCCACTCGCCTGTATTGCCCTGAAAATAATTTCCAAATGATTACGTGCTGGTATCTGCTGCTGCTGCGGATCCATAATGTAAACACCAGGCTGTTACGTGTGTGTGCGTGAGTACCGGGCAGCTGCAGCAAACTAAACTTTGTTGGAAAATGACCACCCCTGGGTGCTGAGGGAGCGAAAGCAAGAGAAGATGATGGGAAAGAGACAAGGAAGAGGAAGGAGGTGTGGGAGTGTGCGTGGACAAAACAGGGGCAAACTTGAAAGACAGGGGTCTTTAAGGACCCCAGACGGATGGAGAGATAACGTAGGGACCCCCTACCTACTATATGTGCTCCATATTAAACTCAGCCTCGTGCTATTTATAAATATACATTATCAGTTTGCATTCAATATTAAGCTATACCGTATCCCTTTAATAAAGTATGTTGGATTCATGTTAATGTGTAGTGAAAGAAATTTAAATTTGTGGGGGAAAATTAAAAATATATATATATATGAAAAAAAAAAGTCTAATCAGCCAAAGATACCTCCTCTGTTAAAGACATATGGCCTAGTGGTCTGATCTTTACAGAAAAACCCTTGAAAACCCTATCTATATTACGTCATGGTTCTTCGCCCTTCAGCTCACAGGACTTGTTACCGAACAAAACCACGGACACATCCTGAACTCAGGCAGTGTGGATCCATCTCGTTTCCTCGTACGTCTTCCAGATCACGGTGAGTCACTGCTTGTCTGTTGCTGATTTCCAGAACTACCCATATATCCAATATCCTGTTGGCATCCTGCCCGAGGGGACGAAAAAGAGAGAGGGGGGAAAAAGCAGCGGGCTCAAACTATCATAAGCCCAAATGAATCTATTACCATAATTCTCACAGCCATTCAGTTGTTTCATATCTCTGTGCTCGGGGGCGACGTTTGGAGCCTTTCCTACCCATCTCCATTACGCTTAGCTTGTCAGCCGGCAAGCGGAGCAGAACGAGGAAGGAGGAACAGTGGTCATAATGAGACAGACGATAACAAAGCGGAGGATGGAGAGATGGCAGTGACGGAGTGAGGAGATCTAAACGGCCCCGATGGCCCAAAATGAAGCGCTGTCATTTCTCATGATTTCTCAGGCTTTCACAAGAAAACTCTGAACTTTGAACAAAAGAAACGACAATTAGCAGGTTTTTACATCAATTCGAGTTCAAGCCCCCGTTCAGAGCAAGCTGAACTCTGGCCTCTACATCAGTCAGGGAAAAATTAAACATGGCCGCTTACAACACTGGTGAAAACTCGAAAAATACACAAACTGAACCTTGTTTTTCACAAGTTATTTGCCTAAAATAGCAGCGGTACATCCAGGGGATTTTGAAGTGATGAACGATTAACTGGGAGATAAAAATGATGCTCTCCATTGCTAATTTTCTCCAGACTGTTATCGCCTTTGGCTGTTGAAAAGCCAGTGTGAAATTATTCATTTGCAGGCCAGAAATAAAAATGGATAAGTTCTTGTGCTTCCAGATTTTTTTGTTTCAGACTGCTCTTTTAGGATTGGTCTGATCCAGTGCGGTCCACCTAAACCTTTTCAAACTTTTTTTTTTGCGTGCAGCTTCAACAGGTGCATTCGCGGTCCGTCACAGGTCATTGATTCTCAGTCCGGTCCACCTGCGCCCTGGCTGCCCCCGCACCGCCAAGCCTTCAAGGAGGAAGCTGGTGTTCCTGCCAAAGTACGAGGGCGAAAGGGCAAAATATCTTTCTGTCCAGTGGAAGTAGTGTCCGTGTCCACAGTGCCTGAAGCTCTGACATGACATTGATGATCAGAGTGTGAGCGAGCTGACGTTAGCACATTTCAGGGAGTAACCTACGACGGTACAACAAACTCTTGCAAAAGAGACCAGGTGAACTTGGAACGCTCGGCTGCAGTCAAACTCACAGGTGTCTTTTGCCCTGTTTAACGTGATCTGATGACTAGTGGACAGCTCTATCACACCTCCACACGACATGAGCGCTTCCCTGACTCCCCCAAACATGCACATCATGTCCATTTACAACTGTCACCTGCCTGGTGCCTAGAAATGAACACCCATGCCTAAGAATCTATTTTACCTGCTGCGTTTTTTTTCTCTCTTTCTGCTGTGACTTGAATATTATACCGGGCGCAAAAATGTGTGGTTCTGCTCAAGCTGAGGATGTGAGTTGAGTGGGCGCTCTGGCTCATTGACTAGACCCCACCAGGAGGGAGGCGAGACGCATTGAATATGAAAAGAAAAACTGAGATTGTATCACATACACCTGCGTGGGGCTGTATGCAGAATTCTAAATTGAATAATATCCAAATTGAAGAACCATCAGACCGAGGGTGCGCGGAGTTAGCCCGGTCCCAGCGAGCTGTTTCAGTGGGAAATAAGAACTGAGACCTAGCTTTGAGTCAAGGACACACTTTTCACATTTATAGCAACATGCAGGGAGAGTCATTAGGTCATGTGATGAGAGAAGTGGTTTGTTTTTTGGCTTGTATCTGGTGCTCTAAAATTCAGATGTTTCCAGCGTGAGTACACCATTTGTCTCCTCACTGTATAGAGGCTCAGCATTCACTGACAACTTTACACTGAAAGTTGTCATTTGAAGCCACAAAGACATGATTTAAAGTTTGCTAGATAGAGCGTCCTCTCATACAGGAGCCCACACAAACTCTCTGACAGTCCCTGAAAGTCAAAGTTGATGTGCAGTCGGGATCCAGACCCCAGGAACTATGAGAAATAAAGTATTAATGAGCGGGCCTAAATAATGGATCCAACAGCAGAACAGAATCTGTGGCTGGAACACACGCACAAAAAAAAAAAGAAGGCGCATTGTAATCAATTAACCATAAACGCCCGTTCATAATGTTCTCAGATATTTCCAAGATAGTCTTCCAATAATGGCAAAACATTACTCCAAGACACAAGATTAGTTTTTAGTGCTTGTTCCCGAATTCCCTTTCTTTTCCTTTCTAATCAGCTGCTCGGCAGTAGGCAGCGCGGCTGTATCCTGTGCAGTTCGCCTCGTACAATAGCGAGCGTACAGTATCAGAGCCCTAAAACAGAAACACATTTTATCCCCAGATAAAAGGCCCCAAATTGGCATCCACAGACGAGGAACAAGGGTGTGTGTTTCCAGCCCGACTGCCTCAGTCTCCCTCTGCTGCCTTGACAGCTGTGTCTGTTTCACAGGCCTCATTATGAGCCTCACTGTGTCTCCCTCGTATTTTTTTTTTTCCTTTTCTCTGTCTATCCGGGTGGCAGGGTCTGATCTTTGACTGCCACTCTTTTTTTTTCTTTGCAGGTCCATCTACTGCCCCGACTGACAGGTAATTACCAGCCAGGTGACAGCAGCCTATTCCAGGAGTTGAGAGGTCATCAAGGTGTTCTCTCTTTTTTGGGGGGGAGGTAGAGTTTTTGGGGGAGTTCCTACTGAAGTTCCACAAGTCATTTCTTTCCTAGAGAGACTGAGGAAGCCGGCGACGGGGCAGAAGTTATCAGTCTTTATGTGGTGTCAGAGCTGCCCCCGTCCACCATCCTGTGACTGAAAGCAGGCAGGGGACAGCACTCGCTTCATGTCTCAACCTTTTGTTATTACATCAGACAGGCTGATAATTGCCTTGATCCTGCATTTCAGGTTAAGTCAAAAAAAAAAAAAAAGAGTAGAGAGGAAAAAGGAATACAAAAACTGAATGCAATACATATCAATGTGATAATGTATTTAAAGTTGCATAGAAATTGTAATTTGACGGCATCTTTCTTATCTTAATTCTACAAGATGATGCACTGTCAAAAAAAATCCTTTGTAGAGGAAGTTTTCTATGATGGCATGCTGTGACATCTCTGATTCTGTTGTTCAAAATTTCGAACATTGTGCATTTTGAACAATTGCTGTAATATTTCTATAGTAAAAATTTATTATCAAAGCTTATTAAACCATTTTTGCTAATAAGCTTAATGAAAGACAAAATGATCTTTTTACGAATATATTTCTGGTATAGTGAACATTTATTGTGTTTTCAGTTTTTGTAGAAAAACTCTGTATCCATGGCCCTCACGGCTGATGAATGGTCGAGCATTGGAATCGTTATATTTCTCTTTCTTTGTCTGAGACGTCATGAAAGATGGTCAATACTAGCCGAAATGAAAGAATAATAACTTGACGAATGGAAAAAAATACACATATTTCTTCTCTTATAATGGCCAAAGTGACTGCTTTTATTTAATCCTTTGAGGTTTCATTTTGTTTTCACTTCGCAAAATACACTCACTTATACTTTTTGGGTTACAGTCACACGCTCAACTTGGCATTTTATATTTGTAAGGATTTAAAAGCTTGCTTCAAATTTGCTTGGAATTTTATGGAAACCTGGTGACAATGCGACGATAAAGGTGTTAGCAAATCAATCACACATCAGGCATTCAAGGAGCAGCATTAGCGTCCATTTTGGCATTCACTATCATTTTGACTGTGTCTCTGATGGAAAAAAAGACTGAAAATTAAAGGTGACCAAAAGATACACCTGAAAGATGCTAAAAAGACCCGGAGAGCTCAGTGCTGACTAACAAACAGGACCTCCACATTGAAAGAGCACCATGGAATATTTATTAAAATAATCTTAAAGGCAGAAACAAAGTGAGTTGGATCTGATTGATAGGTTACAATAATTTAAATCTTCCATCTCTCAGTGCGCGCACATGTGCATCCATAACGTGAAGGCTATAAAAGCCGGACCGTTTGGCCGCAGGTTGTGCTTCTTGTCCCTTTGTCTTGCTAAGTGGTGTAATTGTTGTCTGTGTGATCCGGTCAGGTTTGTGCCGCGCTCTTCCCCTCATTCATCTCATTCACTGAATTAACACATTAAAACAGCATCCCGCAGCTACATTTGTTGTTCAAAGACCCATTAGCCGCACATTCAGCATTAGCTTCTCAGCAGTAACGATGACTGATGCTAACTGAGAGGGGAAAAAAAGACGGAGCATCAGCTCAGCTCTTTAACCTCTTGAGACCCGGCGTCCTCCTATGGGGACGTTATGTTTTGGGTTTGTTGCTTCATTCTGCTTTATTTAGACCTATTGTCCTCACAAGGAGACACTTTTGTCTGCCATGTACTGGTAGCGAAGGGTCAATACACTTGTTGATTTATGCTTATTTACTTTTTCTAATCTGATATGCCACACAAATTTAACAAATTCAGAAGTACTCCTTTGAGGACGTTGGGATTTCATTGTTTCCAAATCTGCTTTTGCATTAAAATAAACACTTTTATATTTTGGTACACGTTGGTGACTTAAATTATAATATACAGTGAAATAATCCTTGTGTCCACCTAATTTATTTTAAAACCTACTTCCAGTTCAAAGATGATGCTTATACTTGTTAGGTCCTACTGATCCCAAATACCTGAAGATCTTAATCTTATTTTAAAGAAGTTAAGATGCATTTCAAACAAATGCTTGGATCTCAGCTCTTTAAAGTTCTGTGCTGTCTAATTAATGTCAAGATCAGCTACTCAGGGTGTATTTAACAACGGACAAAGTTCACCTCAAAACTTTCACTTCGAACACAATTCGAACGATCCGTTCATGGTCAGACTGCATATAATCTACTCATCTGCTCCAGCACAAACTCAAGTGGTAATGTAAAATCACCCTGTATGCAAGTGAAGGCATGGCGCCTGTCAGAGTGACGCCCTTGGGATATTTTCAGCACGACAAGAACAAGTTGTGTCTCTTCTGTCTTCTCGGCGTACTGTTATTGCACACTTGGACGTTACGTAAGATTCGGTAGCCTTTATTTAGTCCGAGAAGGCTCTCATTTGAGGCGCAGCATAAATGATGCAGGCCTCTGAATGACGCACGCAGACACAAAAACAGTGGAAAGGTTTCCCACTGCGGCCGCCACTTTGGGCACAACGGTCGCCGCCGCGCTGGCAACACGGCTGAGTCACAGGCCGGGGCCACATGTATGACGTCTTCACCTCGGGCCTCCGCGCAGCAAGTAGACGGAGGAAGCCCTCATTTTAGAAGCTTTTGACTTTGAGTTAAACATAGATGCTACTTAAAACAACGGCAAACAGCCTCGCAGACTCAGAGACGTACATGAGGGTGTGGTGGGAGTCGAGGCATCCGCTTCCCCAGAACCAACACCACAGAGCGTTCTGGAAACTGCTGACTGCACTCGGGCGCAAACCACGCCACCATTGCAGAGCCATCATTTACCAACAAGATGGTGCCGTTTGCACAAGCTAACCCTAATACTTAACTCCCACGCATGCTGACAGCGCTGTTATCATCTCAGAATTACAGTAGCCTACTCTTCCTGCCCTTGTGAAAGCAACCGAGAACAGGGGCCTCCAGTTAGCTCCCTCTACGGCCACGTGACGCATCAGCACACATCAGCAGCAGCAAGACAACTGGAGGACGTGGTCTTCATCAGAAAAGCGCCCCGCGTCCTGATTGATATGCACCGATTGTCCTCAAATAGGCTGCTACTGCTGTTGCTGCTGCTGCTGCTGCACTGGAAGAGGAGGGAAAAAAAAAAAAAAAAAAAAAACGAGGCTGGCAGAACTGTAGCACAGAGACACAGATGAAAAGCCCACAGCTTTCTCTATGATCCTGCTTCTCTGTTGAGCCCTTGGAAAACAGAACAGAGCCACACTCTAAAGCTAAACAGGGCTGCCGATGGGAAACCGTTAATCTCATGTAAACCCGTCTAATTGATACTTTGCTGCTGCTCGGGACACAAGTCCGTCCTTGATTTATACCTCCTCGTAATGTGAGATTCGAAAGGTTAAACAGAATCTCCAGTCTCCACATTTGACACAAGTCTTTGATCTGTGACAACACATTAAGAATTTATCCCCGGAGATGAAGAAAGAGAAACCCAGCCACTGTGGTGTTTATGTCTTTATCTTGTATTTGTCTGCTAAAGGTCAGAGATCCTGCTGAGTGAGGTTTTAAAAAAAAACAACAACAAAAAAACCCAAAAAAAAACAAGAGCAGGTATCATGGGGGTTCTCGGATGTTCACCAAATTAATGTTCTGTTCCACTTGTTCTGAAGCGGCCTGACACTTAATTATTTCCTTTGCCTTCATCTTCATTTCATCTAAGGCTTCTAACACGAGCACAAATCACTTGTTGCGGCTACATTTAACAGACCCTCGTGCTGCGTTACCTGCTCCGTGGCAGCTCAAACGGAGACAAAAGAGGGCATGACAGTTTACATAAAGCGCAGCAGATATGTGCCCTGTAGGCCTAATCAGCAACACCAAAAACATCTCCTTAATTAAAAGTCAGTAGCTCAACGCATCCACTATTAACAGCACCGATTAATTACATACAGAGCTAACGTCTCATAAATAATAAAGCGGGGCGTGGATGGATGAAAGCAGAGATGGATGCGCTCCCTGGAAGAACAGATGGATCTTCTTTTTCGCTCGTTTTGCTGCGTCAGTTCACGCTCAGTCTCCCGCCCAGACCACTAAACTACACTAATAGAGGTCTGGTGTCAGCGGCCTGGCAGTGATGGCGACAACTTTGTTTACGGGAACAAATGAATCTGTCTGAACCGCTGCATGAGCCATCTGTTGACAGAAGCCCACCCCCACACTCCCCCTTCCTTCCACACTGACTGTCACGGTGAAGACACAAGGCCCCAGTTCGAGGGATGGCATCACTAATTTTATTAAGGATGCAAGAGGCCACAAGTGTCTGAATGCACACTCTGTAGTGGAAGTGTTTGTGCCACAGCAGCAGATGGTCACTGCTTAGCTTCAGTTAGTACCTCTCATGTATTATTACATCCACCGAGCTACCAGCAGTTCTTAAAAAACGCACAGAGTCATTTGACAAAGTTACAACCTAAGCAAAAAAAAAAAAAAAACGTCCTCCACTCCAACTGTTATGTTACACAATAAAACTGTGGAGTAGTTGCTACTTAACTTTTCCTCTAGCACCAAGTGACATTTTAAAATGTCTCGAACTACTGCACAGATTTATTTTCTGGGGTAGAACATCTTCTACGCCAATCAAAAAAGATGTAAAGACATAAAGCTATTTGTTTATACTTGGTCACATAGGATTATTTTGTACTTTTGTTTGTACTAAGGAGTACTAAGGAGAATGTACTACATTTTACTGATGTCACACAAACAAGAAAGGTGGTATGTCATTTTAAAACAGGCAAGTTGATCACAGCTTGAGAAGCATGTTGAAAATATGTCTTATCATGCAGCAACCCTTGGATTCTTTTAACCAGATGTTTAGAAAAAAATTAAATAAGGGTGGCAAGAAACTAAATAAAAGTGTGGTTTGTTCTGTGACGTTAATATGATGGTAATATGAGGATCTAAGTCAAAAGAAGATGATGCATGCACTTCTTACGCATTGTTGCATTTGTATTCGAATAAAATTCAAAATAGGTGTAAAAATCCAGTTTTATCCATTAGAATAATTATGGATGTATATATTGCTTGATGCTTTATTGCAGCTAATATAGGTGATTCAGGCTGACTTGAAGGGGCAGAACATGACTGTGATGATGATTTGGTGCTTGTGGGAGACAATAGGGGAGACTGTGGCTCAGCAGGTAGAGCCACATGCTGAAGTGTCCTTGAGCAACACACTGAACCTCCAGCTGCTCCCAGTGTGTGGCACTGGTGTGAGAATGTGCATGTGCTTGTGTGAGCAAATTGGTTGATGCATCTGTGACTGTAAAATGCTTTGAGTTCCAATAGGAGGAAAAGCCCTTTACAAAAGCGAGATCATTTACAATTACCATTAGACAACAGTCTGAATTACCGAGCTAAGAGACGAATGCTAACATGAGAGAACCTGACGCAGACGTCTCAGTACTAATGTAACGGAATAATCAGTTATTTGCTGCCTCCGCAACCCAGTTAAGATAAAAAAAAAATAAAATAAAAAAATCTATTTGACAAAAATAATGACGCAGTTAAGTCGTGTTTCATCGAGTCAGAGCCTCCTCTGTTACGGAGTCAAGACTTTTCTCCCTGTCTCCTGAATCTCACTCAATCTGGACAGACCCACAAATATTTACTGCGCTCACATGAGACAGGGCAGCTTTTTGATAAGATGTTTGTCTCATTCACGAATACAAATAATTTTAAAACTACTTAAAATAAGTATTACTAAAAATAAAAATCGTTATTTGTGCCTTTCTGAATACCGTATTTAGGTTCCAGCCCTACAGATCAGCTCTGGGTGATCAGACAGAAAGGCTGTAAGTAAATAACTTTCTGTTTTGGGTCTGAGAAAAAATGACAACTTCAGCCTTTGTGCAGGAACAACAATGGAAACACGAAATCGCCCAAGTAAGCAAAATTATTGTTGTTCCGGCCAAGGTGATGGCCAGTGTTTTCTGGGAGCAAAAGGGAGTGATGCTGATGAACTGAACTGCAGAGGGAACCCACAAGTAAACGTGCCAGGTTTTTCTTTAATCAAGTAATTTTACCTTTAGGCCACACACTTATCAATCCCCACCACCAAAGCTAAACATTCGTCATTAGAACAAGAGAGCAACCGAATCTGTGCCACAAATCTTAAACGGCAGCTAAATCTAACACAAACATCCTGTGTGCTTTTAATGAGCTCGCTCCTTTTCTCTTTTCATGTACAGCTCAAGTATTTTTCCTCACTGTCCCCGATTCCCCTTCTTTGTTTCTTGTTTCTCCTCCCTGCCTCATTTCCACTTCCTCTCCGTGGCAGCAAAAATGAAAAACGCCACTCCTTTATATCTTGGAGTATCTTAAAAAAAAAAAAAAGTCTCCCAAGGCTCCCTTCCAAGTTGAAAGCAATTCTTTTAATATACTGCAGAACAATTTCATGCCCAATTCATTTATTCCCTTGGTACTTTAATTGTGAACTACTTCCAGATCCACTGTAAATTTCCTATCTAATATGGTTAGAGTGGCGCTGACAATTCTTTTCAAAGTTTAGTGTATGAAACTTTATGCTCTATAAGTATTTTATTACATAGCTTTAATCATAGTGGGTCGATTTACACTTTTTCTGACTGAACAAGTCCTGGAAATATAAAACTTTCATAGGTTTAGAAAACTGTGCTAATGAGTCTCGGCTAGACTTATGTTCTTTCTCACACAAGTGAATTTAATACACTACACGCCGTCTTCAGGTTCTACGTTATTAGTTTTGCTTATGGAACAATAGGTTCAGATCTGAAAAATATCCACCAGACCGACAGTTTCATCCATCCACCAAAGCTCACATCTGCTACATCCTCCTTTCCCTCAGCTTAAAGCCACAACTGGCAGCTTTCTCCACGCTAAACTTATTACGCTATGATCCAGCTGAGGCAGTCTCAGGCTGTACAGTGCAGTATGTCCACCACAGACCAAATCCGCCTCCAGAACAGAGCTGAAATAAAACAAAGTCAGTCTCTATCTGCAGCACCGGCTTCAGCATGAAGCAAAGCTGAATGAAAATATAAAGATCTTATTGTGTTTTTTATTGTGTTTGAAATAGGACTTAACTGTTTTTTTGTTGTTGTTGTGTGTTTTTTTTTTATAAAAAAAGACAGAGCTGGAATATTGGAGTGATACAAAGCAACGCAAACACAACACTTCTCTCTGGCAATAGTCAACAGAGCAGTGTGCTCTGAAACGGCTCACACAGGGATGGAGTATCTACAGAGTAAAACTGATTTCCCTTCTAGTCATTGTAATAATTTTAATTAAACTGGTACCATGGTGCTCTCATATCCAGATCTATGCAGAGCTCTGTGAGGCCACGAGTCTGTCTGACGACATCACGTGGACCAAATGTTCACTAAAAGAAAAATGATGGCGACTTATTTTTTGCCAACCTGAGTCTCATTGGTTTCATGCGTGAGTCCCCACAGCCACAACTACATTTTACATGTTTATTCCACACAGTGTATGTTGACCAGGGGAATAGATGTATCAGGCTTGAGGGTGGAAACTAGTAAACCATGTAAGATTGAAAGGAAAAGCGTTGCTGTGTCTCGCAATGTCATCTCTCTCTGTGTGTGTGTGTGTGTGTGTGTGTGTGTGTATAGATCCAGTCCAGTAGTGATTCTCATTCATTCATTCATTTGCTATAACTGCTTGTCCTCTGGGGGGTCGGGAGGTGGGGCCTATGACAGTTTTCATTGGCTGAGAGGCGGGGTAAACCCTGGACAGGTCGCCCATAGGGATACTTATTTATTTTAGTTATTTCTTTTTACCAAATCAGAAACCACTCCCAGACCCTCTGTGTAAAAAATATAAATGTATACCCACACACAAACGAACACAAACACACACACCAGTCTTTGCACTCCAGTGTATAAAATCCACACAAGCAGAAAAGTGTTGCTGTTGACCCAAGAAGGGCAGGAAGAAGCAGTACGCCGACATCAAAGGGAAGGAATTGCTTCTCTAGTACATGTGCAGCGTAACCATGTTGTGCAGACTGGCATGAAGTTGTGCTCATACAGGATGCGTTTATCGTTTACTGAATGAACTGAATGAAATTGTTGTTCCAGTTTATTCAGTCCAGAACAATTTCACATCAATAGGTACGAAAACCTGGTGAGATTTCACAAATGTTACCTGCATGGAGGGGTGATAGTGTGATAATGTGCGCTGAAAATATGAATCAAAGACTGAGTTATATGGCCACAGTCATAGAAGACATGTTTGCAGAGAGAGAGAGAGAGTGCTTGCAGATAATGTGCAGTCATCTGTGGATCTTCCAGAAAGGCAGTAACCCTAACCCTAACCAATTCACTGAGGATTGGCTCATTTTTCCTTGTAGATGGGTTCAAGTAAACCCCCCTTTATATAAGAGCACAAGTTCAAAGAAGATCAAATGCTTGCTTGTCAGAAGAAACAACATTTTCTGAATGCACTGTGTTACAGTGAAGGCGCACCAAACCAACATCAAAGAACTACATTGAAGGCATTGAAGGCCAACTATGACGTTGCCTCAGCTTGTCTGGAACAAAAACACACACTTGAACACACAGCAAAGATTACTGCCGCAAGCCAACGACCACACATTATGCATGGGTTTTGCGCCTGCATGAAAGGAAATAACCCTCCATACCAGCAGGGGGCAGTCGTCTGTATACTGTACGTGAAAAGTGGAGCTGCGAGGCTAAGAGGCTAGGAAGCACTATACACACTCTCTCTTCAGTATTTGTAGATGTTTGGGACATTGCTATCAATACTGCAAATGACTTTAAGTCAATATGTGAACTGGTGAATCAATTTGAAGAAGTATATTTTTATTAAAAAACATGGCTCCATAAAGGATGAAATCTTCAACATATCGTAAAATATTGTATGAATATAAAAAGATGGAATTATATAAAGTGATTTAATTGATATTGGGGCTTGTAATATCAACTGGCTTCTGATAGTTTCTGATAACGTGTGATAACGATGTTTATATTAGCCTCTTTATATGTGATGAGGTGCGTGATTAGCTCATCAAAGACGCAGCCTCGTTTCCCTTCTTCAGAGAGGTGCAGCTTTCATTAGGATATTGGCATTGTGGGCATGGATCAGTGATGAAGTCGCTTGCCAAAAAGAAACACAAATAAAATACTGTGTCAAAACACTGTGCACGTGCAAACACATTCATACGTGCACAGAGCCTCTCGAATCAGAGACGCTTGTCAAATCTGTGCTTTGCAGGAATCGCACCACAATGGTTATCCCTGAAAAACAAGGAGATACAGGTCCAGTAGTTTTAGCACTTATATGCACATGTGATATTTATGTAGTGAACTATCCACCAGGCTTTAATTAAAAGATAAACACTGCAGGCCTTTAACAAGAGGCTTAATTTCACTAACAGATTAATGTACACCTGCTCCTTCAGGATGTTGGGGGACGGATTAGTCTTTGATTAGATTCCATAGCTGATCGGGCAAAGCAAAGACGGTCATTACCACAGACCGCTTGAACTACAAACCTCACCAGTTCCACAGGGGCCGAACATTTACGTCTTAATACTCTGCACTAGCTTAACAGGTGGAGGTTTAAGAAGCATTTCAGGTTCAGCTCGTCTGCCAGAACTAGCGCCTCGCGTCCAAACTCTGATTTCAAATGCAAATGATCTGAAATCAAATAGCAAAGACACATCACACAGCTCAGCAGAAAGGTGGTACGCGGTGGAACATCTGCACCTAAACGATATAGTTATAACCGGGGCGCGGGTAATTTTAACTATATGATTTCAATAAACATGTCAAATCATCACGCGTTCAAACTCATCATAGTGTGTGACACCACACAAGGTTTATACATCGTCTGTGGTTCATTTTATACATCTTCATAAACAGAATTACTTTTCAGTATAAGGCCTTCATATTCAACAAGTCAAATAATTTTTTACAATATGTTCAGGACTACATTTTAAATTTCCATCCACCAACGACAAAATGATTGAAAGAACAGATTTGATTCAGTTTCTATTTCAGTTTAAGCTTATAGCTATGAAGCTCTTATTGACATTATCAGGGACCAGTATAAATGCTGCTTAGGCACAAAAATGTGCCATCTGCCACTCTTTTTCCACACATAGCCTGGTACGTATAATAGAAAAATACTTTTTTAATGTATGTACTTTTCAGTAAAATGTCATTCAAGGCCCATAATACTGTATAAAGGTAAGTATGTGTGTATGTGAGTTTTATTCTTCTTTTTACTGCCGTTATTTCTCTCTCTGTCTTTTCGTTGTAGCTTGAATTGAGAACTGCTGCAATTTGTAAATGTGTCTGTTCCAGCATAAAAGAAAAACACAAGTAACGTTTAGGAGTTTAGGAAGCACAAGAGGAAAAATCACAGATGTCATGAAAGTAAATAAGAAATAACAACAAAAATAGCAGATCTAAGAATGTGTTTATTTGAATGTAACGTATTTGACTTACAGCCGTCAGCTCCCTCTCATCTGCCTGCACATATATGTGTTAGTGTGCTCATAGAGTTTTAGTCAGGAATCTAGAAATAGTTGTATTGCATTTTAGGGATAACATAAAAAGACGCAGAGTTAACATTTAATTATACCAATCAAATCATTTAGATTCCACTGACAGAAGAACATATTCACAGTGCATACATATGAACTCCTTGAACTGCATTTACATTCAACAGTAACAAGGCTTCAGGAAGAGGGTGGATTAATGCCACAGAAATGTGCTTGCTCCCTTTTCAAGAGAGCATTAGACTGTAAATATCTTTTAGTGTATCTGTGTCAGTGACAGTTTATGACAGCCAAGAGTCAGAAGCTGAAAGCTGAAACAATGAGATACGATACTGAATCTTAATTAGCTTCAGACGTGTTGGCAAACCTGTGTTTGAAATGTTTTAAGTGCTCGTCTGACTGTTTTTCCCCGCGTTCAGTCTTCGTGCTAATTGAGGCTAAACACCTCTAACTCCACATTTTAAACAACGCAAATGAAAGTGTAGATTTGACATGTCTGTGAAACATGCTTTTGAATGAAAATAACTGAGTGACCCCTCTTGGTTTTTTTCTTTTGTGACGGAAATTCTAATCAATTAGCGCTCATGTTATGACATTATATTGTCTTTCGTTAAGTAACAGGAGAATCGATTCCTTCCTCGTGCTACGTGTCGTTAACACCTTCCCACTGACGCTCCAGGTATTTCCACCCCTAAACACGGGCCTCTCAGCGGCTAATGACGCCTTCTTTGCATGTTAAGTAATTGTAAAGCTCGGCCGTAGATTACGGTGGTAATGAGCTCACGCCAGAGAGGTGAGTTGTTTCCACTTGTGTGTTCATCAGAACCAGACCCCTGGAAACGGGCGCCACCACCACCACCACCACCACTGTTTATCGTCTGTTGCTGATCATCCAATCAGGTCCTGCAAGGAATCACAGCCTGTGTCCTGCTCCCCTTCTGACACCACAAGTGGAAGCCTGGGCGAAACAGCTCTGCACAAACAGCCCGTGGCAATCAATAGCCAACACAAACACACAATGGCTGGGTTCCTCTGTAGCCTCTATCTATTGCCACTGAGCACTGTGCGGCTAAATAAGCTTTTAGCAGGCTCAGGCAGGCGAGACAGATGACTTTCCCAAATGAAGCTTCTGCTGATGCTGAGCCTTAAATCAATGGCGGTGGCAGGCATTGAAATGAGCCCCTGCAGCCTGTGCTCACAGTTTCCTCTGAGGGAGATGGAAGTGGCGGCTACACCTCTTCAAACATGTTAATATTTTATCCCTGGCATACTCATGCCCTTATCTCTGAGAGAATGTTTTTGCTTCTTTCCTTTCCTCTCTTCTTACCTATGGGGAAAGTAAGGACCAAACCTGGCAAATGTCGACCTGAAATTAAGCATTTTTGACATCCTTATGTGTCTAATCACTTTGTTTGAAGGGATATGCTAATCATTATATTGCTATTTTATGCACTTGTATTATTATTTCATACACTACACACACAAACTTCATCTGTGAAGACTTTAGATGTGAAAGCTCAGATGAACTTGCAGCCCGAAACACATCCCTTTTTGTCACTCCAAATATACATCATTCAGCACAGTGAGCATCTAGGGGGAAGTGCACACTTTTGCCAACTCGGATGAGAAAAAATAGGAGTGCAAACTTTGCCCAGTAGGAAAAAAAAAAGTTTATAGTTGGCGTATCTTCTGTAGGTTGAGCTAAAATATTCATGGCTATAAATTAAGACAACGTTTAGTCTGCATGCTGCAGTTAACGTCTGGGTGTCCATTGAGTCTGCTTTACTGTGGACACACAGTGCGTAGCTACTTTTGCACAGCCTCCTTATTGGCTGCAGACCAAACAGGCTGCAGATTTGAGAAGACAATATTAGAAAACACAAAAGAATAAACTATTCATGCTAATGGTTATTCCTCCCCCATTTTCTTAGCTGTATACACCGATCTCAGCACCTATAGCTTAGTGCTACTGGTTTCATTCTGCTTCACAGCTCCTAATGTAACTGGCCATGTATACTTTGTCTGTCTCGCATGAGGCTGTAGCAAAAACTAAAACACGTACTGAAACAACACACATAAAACGGCATATTGTGTGACGTTTATGAGCATATGTCTCGATAATTACTGCCCTTGTCAACACATTATTAGTCACCATTTTGTCATCCCTTGATGTTCTGCGTGTGGAGAGGGACAGAGGCACTAACCTGCTATGTAAGGCCTTTTATTGAGATGCAAATGTTGTCTCGGGGATTTTAGCTCCCAGTCAATGGTTCATTGTGCAACCCCAGGCTTCCGAGTGCTTTGCAAATTTATGATGTTATTTGTGATTCAAATAGATCCACCAGGGCAACTGATTACATGGAAGCTTTTTGTGCATATTTGATGTCAAACTTTGGGTGGAATATCAAGGTGCGTGTGTGTGAGATAGGGAGGTGTGTGAGTGTGTGTGTATGTGTGTGCGTGTGGGGGGGCATCAATTTCTTTGACGTGGCAGCACTCTTCAGTATAATTCATTCACTCCAGTTAATAGAGAGTTATAAAATCTAATTTGGGACTAAGAAAATAATGGAAGATTTGAAAAATGATCATCGATGCGTTATGAAGAATCTTCCAAATAGAGAAAGGGATGGTGTGCTAATAATATGAAAGCAATTTATTTCGACAGGTGGAAAATGACCTTGAGGTAATGATACTTGAGATGGATTGTGATGTATTTTTGAACCTACTCAATGTGTGTCTAGCTATTTGGGTATTGTCATTTGAAGTCCTTCCAATGCTGACTAACTAACTTCAACTAATGCCAGGAAATTGCATACAAACCAGAGGCTAAAGTAAACTAACAGTTAAAGTAAACTAAGGAAAGATAAGGTAAAAAGGGCAAATTAATCTGGGAAATGCAATAATGAATGGGAAATATTGAAAAGATGAGGATGTTGGGAATATATATTCAGACACTATGGGACAAAAAACATCTATACAACTCTATACAACAAAGTGTCTGGAACTATTTCAGTCTAAAAACAACCGCAACAACACACAGTTACAAAGGGGACTGGGCATAGCACATGATCAATTATACTTAAGGCTCATTTAGAGTATTCTGGGACATAGATGGTGTAACCTGCGCTGGTACAAGCATCAGTCCGTCTCGCTCTGTAATAAGTCCACCAAAACACTAGTTGGCACTGTGTCTTTTTTGCCAGTTTATTCTTCCTGCTTCGCTTTCAACAATGTCGACTGAAACTTGAACCCACATTTTAGTGGAGATGAATCCTACAAATGTTCATATTTCCGAACCTCCTCAGTTAACTGTCGCTCGATGTGCTCTAACTCTGACGATCCAAAACAATCAATTGGAAAATTGCAGAGATTTAGAAGCAGACAAAAATACTAAAGCAGAAGTACACTACTACCAAATGGACCAGTCACAACTCATGAGGTCTGCATCACCGTGGAATGTAGTTAAATATCTGGGGACGTGCATGAAGTGCTACAGCATTAGGTTCTGCATAAGTTACTGATGCTATGGCATCAAATTGATGCAGAAACCTAAACTTTCCTGGGTAAAGATCAAAACAGAAGAAGTCAAAAGTCAAAGTCAAACTTGAATTCAAAGAAACTTTTCGGCTTTTCATTCCTCCTAAAGGATTAATCAGTTCATAAAAGTGGGTTTACAAATGAAACCAGGCGCCCATACAGTGACAGCTGTGGCACAGTAGTTAGAACATGTTGTCCATGAACCAAAAGGTTAGCGGTTCAGTCCCTGGGAATATGCCACATGCCAAAATGTCTATACAAAAACAAGATCATTTACCATTTACTCATACAAACATTGATCCATTCCTCGTGTCCATACTGGCCATTAAAGTATGTGAACTGTAATCTGAACATCATCTGAGGCTTCAGCAGAGTTAAACAAATTAAATGTATTTCATCCAAAGTTAGGGTAGAAAATTCTCTCTGAGCCAGTGTCATCTGTCCCATGTAAATAGCAGAATACAGATGGGCTGAAAACTGAGGTCAAAACCACTGGCTTCAAGAGGGAGTCGGTCCCCAGAGTCCTTTAGTTTTAACTTTTATTGTCATTTTTTTTCACTGCATTTGACTCGTCCATGTGTGTACACTTGGAGCAGCACCCAGAGGAGTGCTCCAGGAGTTTGGAGGTCAGCTCAAGAGTCAAGCCCTTTGGTCATCCATTAGGCCACTGGGGCTGTTAAAAGTAAACAAGTGTGGGGATAATGTTTTTTATATATATATAATTTGCCCATTCACATTTAAGTCTTTTCATTTATCCATGATTAAAGGAGCTTTGAGTGACATGCAGCTGTCCTCGCAGGGTTGCTACCAGGCGGCTTTGGCATCACCCCCCTCCTCCTCACTTACGCTCCACATTTTGCAGATTTTTGATTCAGCCAGACGTTAGACAGAGTCACTGCCAAGGCAGCACACACAGCGAGCTGAGACGTGGGTGACGTCACTGAAGATCCAGATCATTAAAATTCAACAGAACTCTGCCAGCCTTTATCTTAATGAACTGAACGTGAATTGTCCAACAAAATAAAAAGGTGCAGACAATTGTTAAAGTGAGAATCATTCAAAGACAAAAAGCAATATTTGCTGCTTATGCTTCACACGGAATTACAAACGAATGATTAAACTGGAATATTTTTCTCGTTGATCGCTCAAGTAGCAGAGGCCGACGTGATTCTCGGCGCAAACACTTCCTCCCCTAAAAGTGCACTTTTGTTACCACGCTCTCAAAATACCACACAGACACGCATGCAAATATCAAGGTCACGAAATGACCAGACTTGCCAAGCACCCCATGTGCCGCTCCGTGCGCCAGCACAAAAATAGGGCCCTCTTTGTGTTTTCGCAGTGCGTGTCTCCCCGCTGAGCAGCAGTCGAGGATCTGTGACACAAAGAGGGAATTTTACAGCAAGAGGGACGTAACTCTGGAAGATGTCCACTTGATTTCACTAATCTGAAAAGCTGAAGATAATACGAGGCTTAATATTCTCATAAAAGAATCTGAAATCCTATTTTTTTCATTTTACAAAGAGAGGGTTGTAGATTTTGCCCCTCAGCACAAATAACGCATTAAAAATGGATCTATTAATGACGAGTGAGAAAAGAAAGATTAAAACACGTAAATCCTGTTCACTAATGTCTTAAGACAGAGTTTAATAACGGAGAAGCCGTTCTTTAAGAGCCGACATGCAGACCTACAAGTCTGTCATGGCTTTGAGGAACCTGAGAAGAAAACACTTGTTCGCTGGGTTCCTCTGTGTGCTTTGTACCAGTTTGTATTGTGAGCACTGCAGCTCCGACTGCAGTTTCAGCCTGGTCATCCAGTATTTAGAGCTGTATTTTCCAAGTGGCTGGAAACATAATGGCCTGCGCCTAAGCCACAGCAGCTAATACACCACGCTCTTCACATAATGGATGCACATTTACCTCAGTCTCTCTCTCTCTCTCCCTCCGTGTCCCTTTTCCTGCTCGGTCTCTCATCTCTCGCCCTGCCTCACAGACTCGAGCCCGTAATGACGCCTCACTTCAGGATGAACACGCTGCCATTTTTCATAATTACAGCCGGATGTGATTTTCATACAGCCTCTTAGTTGACATTTCTGAGCACGCATACACACACACACACACACACCCATTAGGGGCTGTATGAAGACAGAACACGAGAGAAAATGAACACCTTTAATGAATCCATATGGAAATAGCGGCATAATAGCGGGTGTCTGTGTTTGAGGAGAGGAAACCAGAACATGTTTCATCATTTGTACTGAAAATGAGTTGATTGTTTGATCATTATGAAAATGGTCATGGATTAATCTCCTAATTTCTAAATGGGAACCGGATGGCATTTATTCAGTAAGTACAGCACAAGTTAAAGGTTTGGTCAGAGCTGCACGTTCAAGGGGTTTTGTTTATTTGAGAGTATAACAGGAATAGTGACGACATCAGTTCATTATCTTTAACTGCTCAAACTGTAGAAGGTCACAGAGGTCTTGAGCTTATGCACTTAAAAAAATAACTTGTTCGCGGAATGCGATAAAATTATGGAAATAATTTCCACCTGAATAAAACGCTTTAATTTAGCAAGAAACAATTTTGTTGAGTGACCTAAATGTAAATATGTTGGATCAACATTATGTACTTGCATTACTGTTACTTAATTACTAGGATTATGTCCAACTTGATTTGTTAGGGAAAATATAACATAACTTTGTTGGGCCATTTAAACTTATATGACATGATTATGAGTTACTTAATTTAATAGCCACTGTGTCCTCATTGTTCCTTACTTCTAAAAACAGGATCTCTCTTATCTTTTCAAGTGTCTCTGCAGATTCACCAGATGGGTAGGTGGGGCAGTAATTTACTTCAGCTCTTCTGGGCTCCAGTTCAACCTCTGGACATTCTTGTCAGCTTGAGCTTCCTGTAGTTGGCAAGTTTGTACTTCTTTTTTAATTAGCCTTTAATTGAAAGGACAGTGAAGACAGACAGGAAATGGGGAGGCAGAGAGAGGGGGACATGGAAGCGCGGGATTCGAACCACTTCGCTTTCAACTGATATAAACAGGGGCAGTACTGATCAGGAAGTTGCTCATTACTGCCACCTACTGCTCTGGAGTTGTAAGTAGAAGTTATTTGCAATCTTAACCCATTAGAATTAGGTTGTGTTAACCCATACATTTTTAATTGTTGCATTTTATGCTAAAACTACATAATTTATAACTGTTCAACCACAAAACATGATTTTATATAGTATAAGCTACATGTTAGACTTAGATTGAGGTAACAGACATCCAGTTTGCTTTTTTTGAGTGTGCCTGCTAACATTGGACAAGAGGCGAGGTAATAATAATTATTCCTATTGATCCCTCGCCAGGAAATCCTTTCTCTTCATCTGATCCATCAATTGGTTTACACAGTAGTGTGTACACTCGGAGCAGTGGACTGTCACTGTGCCACAACACAGCTTTGCACATTATATATCAGCTTCTTAACTTATTTATAAAGCTAGTGGCTGGAAGTGGTTTCATCAGTTGCTCTTTTAGCTGTGTTGCGACAAGGTGTTGCTGGTAGACAACACACTTAAACTTCTGTATTCTGCAGCAAGAACTGCTTACTTGAGCAAGAGCAACAACAGCCTATCATTTCTTCAAGGTTTCAAGGTTAGTCAGATCCATGGTGTTTGAAAGTCTCTTCAAGAGCAATTGCATAAATCATCAAGCGCTCTGATGAAACCAACCCCCGTCCCAAAGACGGAAGAACAACATTTCCCTCTGCTGCAGAGGAGAACTTCATTAGAGTTACCAGCCTCAGAGATCACTAGTTAACACGGCTCAGATTAGAGCACACATCAAAGGTCCCCAGAGTAGCAGACACATCTCAACATCAGTTACTGGGAGGAGGCGGCATGAATCTGGCCTTCACTACCAACGAGAGAACTGATTGGGCCAAAAAACGTTGTCCGGAACAAAATACATAGATTAGAAGTGCATGTAATTCACGTGGTTCAGAAACAACTACACGCAAATAAACAAGGTAAAGATAGGTAAAGAGGTGAAGCATGAGTTGAACCAAAGTAGGTGGTTTAGGCTGACAGCTAACAACATATGACGGCACCCACCTGTCACTCCTTAATTATGCATAACTTAAAGTCTTGATCTATTGAAATGGTATAAAAATTCTACAGGTACAGATGTCACGTATGGGGAAAGTAGCTGCAAAGACTAAAAGTAAGACCAAAGAGGTTTTATACCAGGCTGTCAAGATGTTTGTTTGTGGACGTTTTGTGGATCAAGCGGCCATTTAAAGAACTTCAGCGTTGGCGTATTTTTTATTTTTTATTTTTTTTGTCCCCAGAGGTTACTGATTCCCTCAGTTTCATTTTATCTTATTGAGGTGAGGTTGAACGAGGTGACTTCAAATATGTCACATGTCAAACATGTCAAATATGTCATCTTTTAGACTTAGAGTACTCCTACTTTTTCTTTGACGTTTGTTGTCCTGGTGCTTTAGGAAATTATAGATCTTTTCCTAAAACTGGAGTTATATAGTAGTAGCAGGGCTCTGGTTACTATTATGATTTGATGTAATGATGCAGTGACCTTTCAAGAATATCACATTGTTTCTTACAACATTTCCTGGTGTGCTGCTCTAGTGCCACTGATTGTACATGAGGTAAAGAAAACAATCAGAACTGTTTCGTAAAAAAATAAAATATGTACTTTAATTACCGGGCCACGACTTACCTCCATATGCCTTAACATAACATACCGCTATTGAAATTGCTGCGCTATTTCCAGCAGGGAGACATGTTTCAAGTTTGAAACTTCTTGTTCCTTGATGGATGAAGGATGTGGAAATCTATGTTGTGGCAGATCAGACTCCATATATCTGGTCTCTGAGGAGCTGTGTTAGTTTCTCTGAAGGAAAAAAAAAAAAAAATCATGTTTTAAACTTGATTTTCAGACGTTTTTCAACACTGGGGAGAAAACTTGCCTGATGACTTGCGTGGGTAGTGGCATGTAGAATGAGGATTTGTTAATTTGGCTTCTCATAGAGCACAAAATAAAACCACTGCCTTTGAGTAATCCATTACTTTATGTAACCGAAGGAATCCGTCATTTTACATGCACACTGATTAAAACACTAAAGAGCAAAACTCCACAGAGTTTGAGCACACAAAGATGAAAGAAAGAGTTTTCTACCTTTTCCCCATCAGCCTTGGTTAGTACTTGTAGTCTCTGCTCTTGTCCTACATTTCAGCTCCAAGGTTCTTTTCAGCTGCACTAACATGTTTTTCCTCCTTGTTTTGAGGTTTAAATGCAAAGTGACGGAGTGACAAAACCCCGTCAATCAAAATGTGTTTCATGACCACTTGAGATTCTCAGTTGATCACGGAGTGTGAAAACATCTGAGGCTCTGAAGCCAAGGTCTCATCGAGAAACTGCAACAGCAGACCTGACTTGACTGTGAATGGGCCGCAGCACTCTCTCGCTCTAAACCCAAGACTTTTTGCTCGAAAATGGTCTTTATAAACGCGTGCTTTCGCAGTAAAGCTTCGCTCTCATTCCTGCTCCCCCGGAATCAGAGCTGAGCTTGTGAATGCTGACAGCCTATTTGTCAAGTCTTTCAATTAAGAGTGTATAATGCCACTCTGTTCCCAGCCAGGAATTTGGTTTTTTGAGATGTATAAATACACGGGTAAACACTCTTATTTACCTCAGTGTTCTCAAACATAATCACCAGCCTTGGCTCCATGCTCTGTGACCTGCATGAAATTAGCTTGCTATTGATTCCTTAAACATCTCCTCACGGCTCTCAACATCCCAGGGCCCTAATTGGCTAAACCGTGGTTTTAATTCCAAGCAACGTGACAGTCTTGCTCTTAATGTTGTCAACTGCTGCAGAGCGGTCTAGAAGCTGCAAAATAACACTACAACAGAGCTCTTTTTTGCCTTTTAAATTGTATTTTTTACGTCTCTGCCCGTGACTGGACGAGCGGGGATACAGCGGCCTTGAGGTGACATTTGGTGACATTTAGCACAGCAACGCGAATGACTGAGTCTTAACACAAAAGGTCATGTCATTTACGAGAGTTTGCCCACTAGATTTGACTTATGTCTACATTTCTGTATTTGTGCACAAAATGTACGCAATGATCTCCGCCGCTACGTCTGATGGATTTTTGCCCTTTTGAGTCAGTATGTAGTTGCACACATTGTTTTAAGAATATGATGCCGTCCCGTAGTTTATAAGCAATGTTACTAAAGTGCACTTTCTTAGGAATTGGTAGTCAGTCCACAGCAGAACAATACAGTTACTAGAAAATACTCTGCAGACAAATCTTTAGGCATACCAATGAAAATGATAGTATTCAAAAACAATAGTCCTTCACTTAGGGCTTGTTGAGACCTATATAGGCTACCTCTAATGCATAGGTCTTCATGTATATATATAAATAATATTTAATTTCTTTAAATAGACATTAACACGAATTCAACAAATTTTTAGTAAAGGGATCAATGGAGGCAGAAGAAGTTATCTATCAGTCAGCACGTCACTCATTCAGCGATACAGGAGCTGTCTCAACAGCACACCATTTCACTCAGAGCGACACACCTGCTGAGACCTGACAATCAAAGCCTCGTGTACACAGTAGGCCCCGCCCCTCTCACTGCTGAGCCAATCATGAAGCTGCATATTACTCGCCTACTCTGTTAGGTTCCCTGCAATTGGCCGAGAACCTATTCAGTCCCCAGGTAAAATCCAGAGGCACTTTGCAATATTAGCAGAAGAGAAGCTAACAATGTCAGTTAATTGACCAATACTGAATGCAAAATGATGATAATAATGTATATTTATAAATAGCACGCGGCCGAGTTTAATATAGAACACGTGTAGTAGGTAGGGGGGTTGGTCCTTGGCCCCTGATGTAATGCAACCTAGGATGCGTTATGTTCACATACAGTAAATACATCTCTCACATTTAAAGAAAATAATCTGGAAAACTAAATGATGTTACAGACTTGAAGGAGAAGGTGCCTTAGGTGCTGGTGGGCAGCATATACCCTGTCAGCTAAATAATTCATGTAAAATTTTATTTCATTTGGAAATTCTTAGGAGGTTTGCCTGTCTTCTCCAAATATACCTGAGCACTGTATTTGCTGCATCTCCACCAGTGGAAGAGGTGGAGTCAAAGTTAACGCAGGTCATAATAAAAATGATCGGTGTGAACTACTAAAAACTGCTACAAGTGAGACATACCTAGCTTTCTTGTCAGAATATGAATCTGGTTACACGCCGTTTTGATTTTATTATACTGTGTGTTTCAATCCATACAAAGAAAAAAAGAACGTCCACACGCATGGATAGTCCTACAACCAATGACAGCCTTTGTGTTGTAAACAAATTAAACTCAAATTATTTGATTAGCCAGGCACATCTTCGCTGGGGCATTATGAATTTCAAATTAAGTGAATGCAGATCCACATTCCTCGACTTAACCAAGTGCGTGCAGGCAAACCTCTAAAAACACTAATCTTTCACTTCCGCTCCTCATGTGTTAATTATGTGTCAATTCTCTCACCACACATCAATTTAAAAAAGTAGCATTAAACTTACTATGTTCTCATCTACAACATTTTCTCCTCTACAGCTGCCGGTCGTGGAGCATCACTGTTCGAAGTTCAGGCCCACAGCGGTTTCTAATTGGACGGGGACTGAAGGGACACTTGTGATGTGACGGCAATGACAAGAACAGCAGCGTTCAGCCACGCGGCCTGTGGGAGCTGGCACCACATCTTCTGACAGAATCGATGAGTGCGGCCGGCCCCTCCGAGGCCACGGGGAGACTAGATCAGCAGAACTAATTACTGTTCATTTCAAAAGTTAATGTGTTGCTGGTTCACTGCTGGTATTATTTTTCTTTCTGCCTTTCTCTCCCATGTTGGTTCATTAAAGGACTCGCCATTATTTTTTTTTTTTGTTTGAGCACACTCCCCACAGCTCACAGCACGGACTTCATTTGAGAGATTTTACTCCAAATGACAATTAATCACTGTGATAAGTCCAGTTTGTTTTACAACATTATCTGAAATTCTGCAATTATTAATGGTAGAAATTATTCACTATCTGGGCTTTAATATGTACAATGAATCATCTTTACATCTAACAGATTTTAGCATTCAAATGTAATATCCAAGCAAGACCTTTGAGAGATGACAAATAAAGATAAATAAAGAAATAAACCCAGTCGTGTCATGGCCTTTGCTTAGAAAACAACTCCAGACTGACAGCGTCCAGTCTCTGCAGCCCCTGACATGTTGTTTACTGCTTGACAGGAGAGTGTACACCAACCTGATAGATGTGTGCACACACACAGCCTTCCTCTTATCTGGAATCCAGGGGTGAAGCCGGGCTGCACAGCTCTGAGCTGACACGAGGAGACAGGCTCTTGTAGGTATAGCTGTGGGGGCGTCGACCGGCTGGGCCTGTGGGGAATCCACAACAGGAGCTCCTCGATGGGTGGGAGGCTCACTTCCTTCTCAAACTTCCTTCTCCAGCAGAGCTGATAGATTGGAGCATGCATTGACAGGACGCGGTAATTCATCAAATATGAGTCAGCTTTAAGTATAAGAACATAATACCCAAACTATCTAACTAAAGACAAACTCCCAGAGAGTTTGGGCGGGATTCTACCCGGGATTAAAGGCTATAAGTGTGTACCACTCATTCATGTCGTATAGGTATGCATTGACGTCACTGCTACCTGTGGCCCCGCCCCCCTGAGTGGCAAAAACACAGTGAAATGTGTCGTTAAACACAGTGAGACCGGGAAAAATGTGGATTATCAAATTAAATTAAGGGCGATTGAACTCGACAATGATCCAAACGAACTAGTCTGGATTTGTAAAAGTGGATTATCCTCAATTTCAGTTAGTTTAAGTGAGTTTTAGGTCATTTCAGTTATGATAAACGTAGCTAAATAAAAAGATGCTAACGGCAAGAGCTTTATTGAAAAATAACGGTAGCCGTACAATACTGTAACGTTAAAAGGACGATGAGGAGTGATCGCAAATATTGTTTATATATATATACAGACCCTCCAGGACGTAACTTAATCAGTAACTTAAGGTACGACTTCATCAAAAAAAATACAGCATGAATTAATATTACTTGACACTAAATGTGAACCAGAGCACCGTGTTTCAGTGCCTGGATTCCAGTTGTTTCTTCTAATGCAGCGATCCATTTAGTTCTCTTTTCTTTGGCAGATATCTGTAAAAATATATCTCTGACTGCTTTTCAAATCTGTTAGTACAGTCAATCACACAACAGCTCTTCACCTTTTTTTTTAAAAATTATTTGACAATTTAGACACTATTAAATCCTATGATTGCAGCTAATCTCCATGCTCAATTGTCACTGTCACTCAGTAGCCGTAACCATGGAGACTTCGCTGGCTGTGACGTCACGTGAACACCCTCTGTAAATTGCTGAAGTCAATATTCCAGCTTGAGTGAACAGAACGCTAAACAGTTCCAGTCTCTGCAGACAGTCCTAAAGAGAGACGATAAATAACGAGTCACCAGTTCACACTGGAGCTGTCTCTGAGGAAAAGACGCTCGCGTCTGTGGTATTTCAACGAGAAGCAGGTTGTTTCAAGGACTTCCTTAAAAATGAATAAAAGAGTGGTTTCGTCTCAGCTTTGTGTTTTGAGCCCTGCGCTGTCAGACAACACTTTCAAGACAAGGTGAAGTTACCTAATAAAACAAAGCAAAAACAAAGGCAACCGGACTCGTTTCAGTTTTCTTGAAGACGTTTCATCACTCATCTTCAGATCTAAATGACTGGTGGGGAGCTGAGGTTTGTGTTTGGAAGTGGAGTTTGGAGCCACATTGCGGAGAAACACTAAAAATAAAGTAAAACAATATTTGGTACCGCGGCAGAGCGTAGCGGTTATGTATGCTGCACTAAATGCAGTCTGTCACAGGAAGTATTCAAAGTTCATTATCTTAAATTATATTAAATACGGAAGAGTGGCACCCTCACTAAAAGACATAAATCCATTCAGTCACCATTGGTATGACGCAATTATCCCAAATCATGTGGAAAATCCGATGTTTTAAACGAAATACCGACACTGCATCGTCTCCACACAGCGAAGGTTATTTGTGAGGATTGTTCAGATTTCACCTCACAAAGTCAGCACAGTGGAATTTAAATTTCTCCTTGATGCCAAACATGAATGAACCAGACGGTGAACTCCAGCACCGGCTTGGCTTTTTAAAATGCACAAAAATGTTTTTCCATCTTGTTGCTGCTGAGATAAAAAAAAAAAAAAACTTCTTATGTTTGTATAATGCTCTTGTAACTGTATAATGGTATAAATTAAACTGAGCACAATGGAAGACGCCACTCCTCACACCTCATTGGGTGAAACGGATGATCAAACACAGTGTGGGGGTTGACTATAAAATTTTAAGAGTGCATAATTTACAAGACAGTCTCCGTGGAGTCCAAAATAGTCATTACTTTGGGGCTTGGAGTGCATTCAAACATATTTAATATTTCACGCTTTAGCTAAGGGATGGCATTCACTAAATCGTTAAATTAATTTATTTGGTTATCAGTTAATTCACTCTTGGCGAGGCTGTTTGAATTTTCTAGTTTTATTTTCAGTTACGCCCTCTGAATTGCACAACACTTATTCGCTTCACAATTGGATAAAACACTTAATGTGTTTTGCCTTTCTTTGATGCCCCAGGTCTTTTTTTTTTTTACCCGTTGCGATAGAATGTGTGTGTGTGTACTCAAGTTTTGGGGGTATCTATTTACAGACAGCTTTTAGCATAAAGACTTGATCAGGTTGAGGATATATTTTGGTTGGAGTAGGTAAAGCAGTGCTTATACACCGATCAGCCACAGCATTAAAACCCCCGACAAAGTGAAGTAAATAACATCGTCCATCTAGACCACACAGATCTACACATTATTAGGATGGTGGTCATAATGTTGTGTCTGATCATTGTATATACACAGTATTTAACCCGTGTAATGTCCTCTGAAATGAAGAAACTGTGACTGCGTGTGTTTGCGTGTGAAACAGAGAGACTCTGAGAGTTTCCTCAAAGAAAGTGCATTTCAAGGCGGCGGGAGACCGTTAATCTCAGGTGGGCTGAGTCCACAGTGGTTTCTGCCTAATTAATAGCGTGCCATCTGTCTGTCTCGGGAGGAGGTGGACCACCAGCTGCTCGGGCTTTGATCTCACCTGTCACCTGTCGACCCGTCTATGAATATGAGTGTGAATATGAGTGCATGCATGTATGTACATAAGCGCGTCACTCCTCGCCTTCTTCATTTCTTCGAGCTCACATCAAAAACAGAAGTGGTGCAGTCTTGTTTTTTCTGTGAAGACATACTCAGATTCTGATTCCATTTTCATGGTTTATCAGTGGATCCGTTTGGTTCTTTTTCTTAAAGCTGCTGTAATTAATATTTTTGCATTAACAATGGATCAAATGACTGAAAATGTGTGAAAATATTCTCTGATAAACCAATTGTAAGCTGACTGTACAGCACAAAGCAGGCAGCGAAGTTAACAAATAACGTTGCCTCTGGCAGCTTGAAGAGTAGAATTCTCTTTCCAAAGATTTAGCGAGGAACAAAGCAGAGAAAAACAGAAAGCTTTTTTTAGGTTTCCATCAGCATAACACTCTATAAAGACTATACCGTTGTTTTGAAGGCAACTGTTTGTTTGGTGCCAACACACCTGACTTATATACTTTTTTATGATGATTAGTTAGCATGAGTTTTAAAATAACATAGCGTCAGGAGTTTTAAAAGTAAACAAATGTCCAAGCTTTTGCCAAAGAAATTCTCACAATCTCTGAATCAGTGCAAATTCTGTGTCAGGCTGCATCCTGCTGGGGACGGCTACTGCCATCAAGGAGCGTCATTACTATGGGGTCTGGTGCTACATGTCTAAGTAACATCCACATGAATGAATGCCAGGTCCAAAAGCTTCCCAGCAGAACACTGAATTGTCACAAGATTATCAATTTTATTTACTTCCCCTGTCAGTGGCTATAATGTTATGGTGGTGGTGTATGTGCATGTTCATTTTTAACTCAGTAATGGCTGCCCACCAGCTGAACAAAAGAGACACTGTAGGTATGGAGGCCCAGTAGTCTACATTCTAGGGGAATGGAGGAACTTATGGCGGAGAAAATAGTTATGAATGTAATTGAGGTTCTCAAGCAGGCGGGAAGAAAGAAACAGTGTCCTGGATGGGTCCAAGAAAGGTTGGTGATGCTCCAAATAAAAAAAAAAAGTGTTCAGAGGAAGGGTGAGTACAGTCTGAAACAATGACAACAAAAACACAGAATACCATTTGTGTGACTTTTCCTCATTGGACGGCACTGAATCAAGACAATGGACTCCTGTGTTTGTGTAATTACCCTCAACACGAGAATGTCAGACAAAGTTCAGCACTGTTACTTTCCGTTACAGTGCAAATCCCTTACAGTGTGCACAAACTGACTTGTTGAAAATTCAATTTTTCCCTTGTTTCCCTCTTATTGCATTTCTTTATTATATTATACACTACATGGCCAGCGGTACGAGAACATCCACACAAAGTAATCTATTATTGCTGTCCAAGTTTTAGAGCAACTCAGAAGAAAGAAGAAGAAAAAAAAAAAAACAGCCAAAAGGACTCATACACTGGCTGCTGAAATAGGTGAGTACCTGAACATTACGCTCACATGCCCACACAACAACAATTCACAATCTGTTGCTACCACAGCCTCCACTTTTCTGGTGATATTTTCCATTGGATTTGGAATCAGGCTGCAGATATTTACCTAAAACATATTTTATGGGCTTGATGTCAGGGTTCTGGGAGTTAAGTATTTCTCATTGAGAGGTTCATGTAGTTATAAGTGAACACTACACTACTTTAACATTTGGGCTAACTTTACTTTCATCTGTATCATTTCGACTGTCTGTTCCGTGACCTGCATTAAACTGCACTGTCACGTTTTATTGCTTCACTCACCTGTTCTTTTAAAGAGCCAGTTAACGCACACATCATTAGTCTCATCACTGATCTCCCTCCTCACGGTGGCTGAGGCCTCGAGGCTGTCAGCTGTCACAGCCGGAGCCAGCGCGTCTCCTTTAAAAGTCAAGGTGAAGCGTGAGTGTCTTGTGTGGGAGGAGACAAGCCACAGATTACAAAGCCTGCATCTTGAAACTGCCTCCGACAGCAGAGGTAAAGCATGCCCGGCTTACACTTCAATCCGGCCTCCCCTGAGAGAGCTTGAGTGAGGAGGTAGAAAAGATTCACACAACAGTCCAAGAAGAAAGGAGGCAATCCGAGTTTGTCATTGAGCACGGAAAAAGTCACTGTGTTCCCATTTTTTATTTAATTTCTCACCACTAGCGTTTTAATTTCAAAACTAGAAAGTCAGTCTGTAGTTGTAGAGTAAATAATGCTGTATAACTCAACCCTATAAACCGATCAAGCATAACATTATGGCCACTGACGGGAGAAGTAAAGAACATTGATCATGCAGCCTGACAGACACACACACAGAAACGGTTTAGGAACAACTCAAAAAAACATCAAGAACAGCACAAGGTGTTGACCTTGCCTCTAAATTCACTAGATCCCAGTGGGATGATCCACAGAGGCCCCTCCCCTCAACCCATGGGACCCAAAGGCCCCCACTAACAACGTCTTGTTGACAGACACCACAGGACACCCTCAGAAGGACCATGTCCATTCACTGATTGGAGGCACAAGGGAGACCTCCACAATGTTAGAAAGGTGGTCATAATGTTATGCCTGATTGGTATATCATCTTGTAATGTCTCCTAAAGTGGTTACTATTCAGCCACTGGGTACCATGAATTTAAATAACAGCTGATTATCCTGTATATATAGTTATTTCTTATCCATTAGACCTTCTCAGACAGTAATAGACTCATTTACTTTGGTGTCATGCAGCATTGCCGTCCAGGATGTGAAAGGAAACATGCAACATGCAAAAGACTCTCCAACTTAGGAGGAAGCACAGTGGTGAAGTGGTCAGTCTAAAAATCTAAATAATCTGCACATTCAGTTGACACAGAGACAAAACACAAAATGACTGAAGACGCATGACTTATTCAAAACATCAGCAAAGTTTTCTTCTACATTATTGATAGATACCCCTGTTGAGATTTCCCCAGTAGCGATACTGAGTAATATTTCAGTGACTGGGTCCCACTTTACCTTGTCTCATGCATACACGATGAATATGCACAAAGTTGTTGTTGACGCAACTCACACTGCTGCTGACGGTTGCGCATCAAAACCAACTGATTGACAAGAAGAGGAGAAAAGACGGAGGGGAAAAAGGGCAAAAACACAAATTTTAAGATGTGAATGTTTTACGAGCAATGAACATGTTCACAAATCCCAATGCTCTTTAGTGAATAACGGTTGATTTTTGTTTATTTAGAAGAAAACTGCATCAGAGACTTGAAAAAAAAAGAGTTTTTTTGTTTTCCATTATTATTCACCATTGTTTTTTACAGCGCATGAATTACAGCATGAACACTGGCAGGACTGGAGACAGACTCCACTACACTCCACTACTCCACTACACTCCACTACCCCACTACAAATCTGTCAGATTTAAAACGGGTTTATTCAAAATGTTTCAGCACATCACTGGGCACCGTCATTCACCATTTTCTTTTTTTTCTTTTTTTTTCTTGTCAGGTCAGATAACCGCAGATATTTTCCACAATTAATTTCAAGTAGTTTTTTATTTAGAGGCAATGAACTTCACTAGATTCTGGGGAAATATATATAATAAAATATGAGAGGAACAGACTGCTTTCAGGAAGTAATGATGAGGAAATCTCACTTTGTTTCCTCAGGATTTACTTCAATCAATCGTAACTATTTTAAGTTCCTAATATTGGAGAAAGAAAAGGAGGCTGGCAACACGTTTATTGTATTTTTATACTGGAGTATCGGCACGTGAAGTGACAACCTGTAACTCGGCTGGGTGATGGATAGTTCCTCAAAGTTTCCAAATTAATTAGTGGATATCTGGTGGGTAAGTTCATGACTCTGCAGCACGGGGTTTTAATTCACAGATGCTGCGGCTGTTGAAGCATCCTGTGCTTTTATATTATTTATAGGTGAAGGGGTGGAGTCAGAGTGGTTGTCTGCATATGTATATATGAATAAATTTGCTTAAAGCAGGAGCCTAAACATGTAAATGACTCATTAGCAACATAAAACACGCTGCTCTCCGGTTTGAGTCAGAGCAGAACATTTCCTGTGGAGAAGCAGAATAATGTGTCTCCACTTGTCTCATCAACAGTGTGAACCTTCACATGTGCTTAGTAAAGAACCATTTTCAGACATCATCGTTGCAGAAATAATTAAGCGAAATGTCCACAGTGTAAAAATAACCAACAGAGTCCTGTTTACTGTACAGCTGGAAATGTCCAGCGGACCTTCTGTGGTCTGTGAAAATCATCAAGTTAGAAACAAATCATGTTCTGCCTCTCAGGTTAGAAGCCAGGCTCCCAGGGTGTTCGGCTTTATTGGTCTTCTTGAATCATTGAGATGTAGCAGGAGTGACCTTGACTTCACTGCCTCTGATTTCCACGGAGTTCAGATTCAGTGGAGTGAGCGCGGGCATGAGGAGCAAAGATACAGGAAGGTAACGGCCCTCGCTGTAAGTTAATACCCCGTATTCTCCCCAAGTCTGCCCCCTCATTCATGTCCCTCCTCGTGTTTATTGCTTGTAGTCAAACACCCTCTCTGAGTTTTTCTGCATTGTCAGCATTGTTAAAATAAATAACTACTTGCAGTTATGTCCAGCAGTGGAATATTAAATTTTTAATCCCAGCCATACAGCCTGATAATTGCATTATGATTGCAAGTCAGCTATGCATTTGGGGGACAGTCGTCGTGAAGGGATGAAATGCAATGAGGGAGACAAATAATAGGACTAATCAAACTACAGCATGACTACAGATGCAGCCTCACAAAGCCAGGAGGTCCCGAGATCCACATCCACAGTGGTAATGAGAAGTTTTATCCAGCCAGTACTTGTGTACAAGGATGTTTTTTTTTTTTTGCGAATGTGCAGGAGGACGTTGTGTTATATGTCTCAGAGCTCTGCCTGCTCCTCTGTGTGACCCGCTGCCGGCCTGTGCACAATGACTGGACCCTGCACACTGACAGGGGGATAAGTAATAGCTCCACTAGGGCGGCCAGCCTATACAATCATCCCCGCTATTGCCTCCACTGATTTATTGAAAGACAACGGCCTTTGGTTCCAGTGAGCCGGCTCCCAGTGGACGCATTGTTTTCCATTTTAGAGCCACACATAGCTGTGGGGAAGACACCGTGGCCCTGAGATGGAGATTCTGTCACCGCTATAGATGCTGCTGTTCATAAAGCGGCAACAGTAAACGATTCCACCTTTGGATCGCAGTTTCGATGAGGTGGAGTAATTTAACTTCAAATGCATGTCAAAGCGTTTCAGTGCGATCTTATTTATAACACAAAACTGCAGTGAAAGACACTAATGTAGCACAATTCTCCTTAATCATTCCCACTGTTGGGTAGATTGCCTTTGACCGATGACTAACATTTTAATTAAAATACGTTTCAATTATCCCAGCTGATGGAATACAGATATACTGTAGTACTGCTAAATCACGCCGACGGTAAACTGGACCATTCTTGAGACGGAGCTAAATCAACTCACAGTCATATTTTGCATCCGAGTGTTTGCTAATTTATAATCCATTTCACTTCGTCCAGGCAAAATGCTTTATGGAAAGGCAAATATTTCCTCCGGAGCCAAACGTTGCTTTCCGGCGCGCACAGTCCTTCATCAGCTGCCTCAGTCTGGGTGAAAGTGTTGGCAGGAGCGACCGTGCTGATAAAATAATGTTGCTTCAAGCAAACTTTGACAATACTTCAGCAACTTTTGGTGTTAGAATTCAAGAAAATAAAAGGAAGGAAAACCAGTGACAAACATTGTAGTTTCTTCTCTATTATGTGCTCATTACAAAGAGATGAAATCCCATCTACCAGATAAGATTAAAAGAAGAAGAGAAAATAAAGAGGGAAAAAAATATCGTTTGATAAATATCATCAGTGCGCCTTGACACGCTGTGGTCTTCTGAGCATCAGAAGACATCGTTACAGAAACGATGCTGAATGATTTGTTGTTGGACTTAAATTAAATTTTGTTAACAAAGGCACGGTACCAAGAACTTGTAATTGGATATTTCTTTCCATCTAAAATGCTTAGACTGCCCACACTAACAAACAACAGACACAAAGAAAATTTGTGGGCACACATCTGCCAAGTTGGTCCGGAGCAACTCCTCAGAAGTGAAGCCAAAGCAAGTAGAGCTCCCCCTGGTGACTAGTTCCAGTATAGGTCATAAGTTCCACCTCTACTAAACACTAAAATACACGTCAAATACTTTTTTTCCAGGGATGGTTTCAGTCATTATATGTAGTTAATATAATATTGATGCATGTTCAAGTGTCAATTCTTTTGATAAGTTTCATTTTAGTTGGTTATTTTACACTATGGAAACAGGATGTGACATAATGGCGACCACCAGTTGTCACTCGCGGTGAGACTGTGGAGCTGTGAGAGCTGTGTAATCCAACATTACATTGTAACTGGGGGAGGTAGAGCAGAGTGCAGTTTTAATTAAAAGCGAGTGAATGTGGTGGAAGTGTCATTATCATCAATATCATGGCTCCACTCACGGACCGTATGCACAGACTCTGGATGCAAACTTGTAAGATGGTGTCCCCAGTATCCCCAAGAAAATGGTGTCAGTTTGGCCAATGCAAGAAAGTGGGGACCTTCCATATTTATAGAGTCTATGGTTCAGAGCAGTGGTTGGTTCCTCAAACGGTCCCATGAGGTCGGCTCCTCAAGCTCATCAGTCCACACAGACCTCCATATTAAAATGACCATAGCAGTGATTGTCACAACAGCTATAGCTGTAATTTTCTCATGATGACAACACGGTGTGCAAATGGATTTAGTGTTTATTTTTCTTATAAAACTTCTCCACTTAATCTACATCACAGGTCACAGGTGACACGTGGGTGCCCTCACAGGAGGCCAGCTGTCTGCTGAGGTGTCACCCGCCTTCGGTCCACTCACACTCAGAGGTTCCTCCGTCTTTCGTATGTGGTTCAATCTCCCATCCATCAGACGCCAGCCATGAACCACCACATCCCTGGGTTGTAGGTGAGTCTTTTACTTTTACTAATTTATTTACCTGAGTCTGCACAGATCCTAGATAGAAACACCATTTTATTATGTCAGAATTACAATTAAAATTTGATTTGATTTCCGTGGTGTGTCACATTCACACTTTTCTGAAGTTTGTAATGGTTTTCTAATTAAAAGGCCTAAAATTTCCTATAAATACAGTAATGCTGCTGACATTAAGAAATGATAGCAGACCTGTGCTTGAAGTGATTTTTTCTGGAAGTAGATGCAGAGGGATAATCAATCTTTACTATAGCAGTGGAAAACCAAAATAAACAGAAATACAATCCATTTGCAAACCATACCAGAACTTGGAGCAGAGATACTGATAACACTATATCTTAATACTATAGTATAGGTATATACCATATACTGTAGTATAATAGTTTTATGCAAACACATCCTGTTGACAGGCTCAAAGGATCAAGAAATGGTCAGATGAAATCAAAGGTTCGCTCTAGAAAGTTGTCTTTCACAGTTATCTGACAGGGAGACACTCATCTTTATGACTCATTGTTCAGGAGGAAGTTTGTGGAAACAGCAAAGCAAAAACTGAGGCATAAAAGAAATATTGTGTTGTGCGAATAAGTTTACATACCCTGGCAGAATGTGCGTGTCCATTATGAATGATAAGAGAAAAACTTTTCTTTCTCTCATAGATAGTGGTTGGGTGAAGCCATTTATTGTCAGACAACTGTGTTTACTCTTTTTAAATCATAATGACTGTCATGGGATGGAGGAGGTGCGGACCCAAGCGCATGACAAAAGAGATGAGGCCGGGGTTCCACATAAACTATTTAATAAAAACTAAACCAAACTGAAGGAGAGGAGCTTCGGGCGGCAGGGAAGGAGACAACTCAACGAGACTAAACGATAAAAGCACAGGAGAACTAAAATGTGGAGACAAATACAACACGACAGGAAACAAAAGGAAATGCAGGGCTATATATACGCACATGGGCCGAGGGATGACGAGACACAGGTGAAACAAATCAGGGCAGTCACACGGGGAAAAACCAATGGGCGAGCAAGGAGGGGAAGACACTGGGAGTAACACAAAACAGGAAACCAAGGAACTTAACAAAATAAAACAAACTCAAACATAAGTTTAAGGTCAGGCTTAAGACTTTCGTTTTTGACAAAGCTTATAGTTAGAGCTGGACTTAACCATCCCTTAGTTATGCTGCTATAGGCCTAGGCTGCAGGGGGATGATGCACTGAGGACATGTCCTCTCCTCTTTCTTCTCTGACCTGACCTCTTATATCTTATAATTTATTTTCCATCTCTTATAATTTATTTTCTATTACTAACCACTGTGTCTCACTCTCTCTCCTCCCCCTCCATCTTCTTGTGAGGGTCTCTGGTCTGGAGTGCTGAATATATGACCTGTTGAGTTCTAAGCTACATCTGCTGCTGTGGCCTCATCAACCAGCCCAGTCTTCATGGTCTGGAGTGCTGTGTATCAGACCTGTGGATCATCATGGCCTCCTCCAGTTGTCCACTTCCTTCAGCTTGATGTATGTATCTATAACAGAAGTTTGTTTATCTTGTTTCTCCTGCTCTTCTTTTCTCTCCATCTTCTCTGTTTCTACCTGGCTGGCCTTCAGCAGATGTGTCCCTCCATATGAGCTCAAGGTTTCTTCCTGTTAAAAGGGAGTTTTTCCTTGCCACTGCCCTCAGGCTGCTCTGGAGCTTGCAGGCTGGTTTTTGTGAAGCGTCTTGAGACGATTTGTATTGTTATTGGTGCTATATAAATAGAATAGAATAGAATAGAATAGAATAGAATAGAATAGAATAGAATAGAATAATGGAACAAGGCAGACACAGAACAATCACAGTGACTACGGAAACTACCCAAATGACCCGGATCAAAAGTTTAAATATGTAAGCATGTAAACTTATGAGCACAACTATATCTATATACATGTACCTCTCTGTGTCTCTCTCTACAACATATATGTTACAGAAATATTCAGCTAATATCCACTACCAGTCAGAAGTTTTAGAACGCTCTAATATTTCTTTCTTTTTTATATTGAAATGTGTGCAGTTTAATGTTTCGTTTAGTCTGAAATGAAAGAAGAAAGAAAAATGCATGGAATCAATATAGAACCCAAAACATATTCTAAACTTTGGTCTCATTACAGTAGCCCATCTTTGGTTGATTTAACATTCTGTTGCAGAAGTTCCTAGAAAAGTGTGACACTGTGCTTTGCTTTTTACTTTTCTGTCCAGTTCATCACACACCAGCTCCATGGGGTTAAAGTCTAGAGGCTTGGCCACGGTCCACGCCATGTTTTCCATCTTTCCATCTTGTTTTTATCCTGAGGTAGTTCTGGTATACTTGGACTAAAGTTTCTGGTCATTATCTCGCTGTAGGACGAAGGCCTGACGTAGTATACCAGAGGATCCTACGTACTGTTTGTGTCTCTTTTGGTTCCCTGATATGTAACATGTTATATTACATATAAAATTTTTCCGATCGCGTTGTCACAGGGAGAGACTCGTCCTGACTGGCCTTGATGCTCCAGCGGTCGTCTCTTCCTGTTATTTATGCAAATAAATGATCTTGACATTTTCTTTCTCGCAGAACCCTGAACACCAGAAATAACTCCCATTTCTCTGCCACTCTGTAGGAATTATTCAAAGTTTTTGCACCTCACCAAAAAAACTGGAACGATACCAAAAGAGAGAGAGAGAGAATTGAGGGGGAGAGATGGTGTGAAAATCCTCTCTCGGCTCACATATCGAGGTTGTGTTCTCCATCAGTGGGTTTGAGGGATTGAGGAAGAACAGAGAGAGACCCGGTCTGCTAGGTGACATGGTAGAGGACACACTCCTTCGCTCACACACATACATACATACACTCCACCACCTCTATCACCTCAGACACACACACCTCAGAATATTTACCAGCTTCCTCCACTTCTGCTTCCTCACTAACTCCACTTCTCACTCATTCAGTCGCTGTTTCCCACTCTTTACCGACTCCATATTCCCTTCCGTTATTGTTTCATATAATCAGCCGGACTGACTCAATTCAGCACATGAGATGTGTCTGCAAACAAACAGCACATCTGAATAGTGAACGCTGTGTATGCGGTTGGTGACGGATAACTGGGTGACAGGTGAGCGAAGCGCAGCCTCACGGGTTCATTACCGGCTGGCAGAGTGAAGCACTCCAGGGCATGGTGGCTGGTGGTAACGCGTCAGGCCTCCTCATCAACATCCTGTCACCTCCATTTTCATACTCTTGACACAGCGGCTGACCCGGCTCACACTACCTACCCACAAAATCTACAGGAAAATGTCTTCCTGAACGTCAGCGCCGGGTGGCAAGAAACAGGAGGAGATAGTCGTTCCCTTTAGTCGCGGAGGAAATGAAAGAGGTGGCTTCAGCTGACCTTCAGGGGAATTTGATACGCGGCTCGTAATAAAGAGCGGAGCAGACTGACAGTCGCTGATTGTCTGCGATAAAAAAGATCTTTTACCACTTTCTCTTGTAACTGTGAAATAAACCATTTTTACACGTGGGATATTTAACATTCCTGGCATCATATGTGTTAAAGCTTTGCTATACCGTTCCGTAATAGCGGCATTAAAAGATGTCAAGCGGTGCATTTGGCATCCAGGGCGGACTGATATGAAGCCAATATTTCAATGTTCCCGCAGGCTGCTCCGCTGCTAGAAAAATAACATTTATTTCGCGGCCGAATGAGAAATAACTGCTTACCTTCGTAATTTAATGGACCATTATGAGCAGAGAGGACGCTCGACATCGCTTCACACGAGTCCAACGGCTCACTGTAAATATTTCCTCGTCAATGTTATCATTCATTAGCAAGATTATAGACCTCTGCTGCCCATTTCACACGCAGGCGTGGTTAAAAGTGACAAGATGTCAGGCTGTGGCTCGCCCAGTTTACTACCATGAGGGATTTGCTGGATGTTCAAGCCGTAAGCGGCTGGCATGAATGGAAGTCGAGAGGGAGACTGATGGTTTTCTTAGGCAAATTTCTACTAGCACCGTGACATCATCGTCTAATGAAACACATATGATTTTTTCATGTTATTTAAATGATTATTACAGTGTACTTAAACCCTGTCGCTTGGTTTGAGACTAGGAGAGCCTCGGCTTCTTAAAAGCAGCCATGATTTTTTTTGGGGGGGGGGTTATGAACTTATTGGTTATACACAATCAGCCACAAACATTATGACCAGCGACAGGAGAATCATCTTGTGACAATACAATGTTCTGCTGGGAAACATTTGGACCTGGTATTCATGTGGATGTTATTTAGACATGTAGCACCCACGAGACCAGTCCAGACACCCCCACCCCATAGCAGTGACACTCCTTGAATGCAGCAGACATCCCCAGCAGGATGCAGCCTGACACACACACACACACACACACACACACACACACACACACACACACACACACACACACACACAGAAAGGGTTTAGGAATAACTCAAAAAACATGAAGAACAGAACAACGTGTTGGCCTGGCCAAATTCACTAGATCAAGCATCTGTGAGATGATCGGTAGCACCCAAAGGCCCCCACTAACAACATCCTGTTACCGGACACCACAGGCCACCATCAGAAGTCCATTCACTGTTGAGTCACAACAGTTTTGGAGGCTCCAGAGAGACCTACACAATATTAGGAAGGTGGTCTTAATGTTACGCCTGATCGGTGCAAACGCTTTATAATAATAAGTTGGCATTACTGGAAAAGTGACTCAGCTTATACAAACACGAATGCTGTCAGGCACATTTTTTCTTAAAGTGTATGCTTGGATTTAGTGCAACACTATTAATGATTTTTTTTTTTTTTTTTTTTCATTTCGAGCTGCAATCAAAAGGTGGTTTTCCACAGGCTTAACTTCAGAGGCAATGTCTTTCAGAAGTTCCCCAGACAGTTTCACTGCAGTATGAGTGTACTTTTCACTGTTATCTTCGGGCAGAAGTGGTCGGAGAAGGAAGTCACGCAATATCAGCCTGTAATATGTTTAGCTGAGGTAAGAAATAGCCAGCCTTGTAATTGCTTTGGGACATGCTAGGATGGTTCCTCTGGCAGCGAGAGCTTTTCCTTTGGTCAGCCATGAGGGCAATGACAGATAAGAAAGAGGGGAGAGAGGGAGAGACAGACAGACGGAGGGGAGAGAAGGAGAGAAGATTTGGAGATTTTCTGAAGTGTTCAGACAAAATAGAGGTATTATCGTCCCATGAGGGTACAAAGAACAGTCCACAGTTGGTTGCCTTTACAAAACTCTGAGGTTTACAGGAGGAAAACACATAAGGGCTTCGATTTCTCAGACAATTTTTGCTCATGGGCATCCTGTACAACCGTCCCCAGCTCTTTGCGACTCGCATGAGAGCCCTCAGAGGAATCACGCTGCAGCCTCTGCTTTCACTGTTACCCTCAACAAGTTCTCAACGAATGAATACAAAACGTTTCATTACCACTTTTTTTTATTTTTTATTTTTTTTTAAAGACAGAGAGGGAGAAACACCTGAAGCCACCGATGTTGTCAATTGCCTCCTACCGCTGTTCCTACCGTCTGTCAGGACAGAGCTTGTTTACTGTCTCTAAGGCGGGTCTTTTAATTAATAGCTCTGGGGTTGTTCTCTGTGTTCGGCTGTCTGAAGTGGGAATGAGTATATAAAGGCTCCCTGCCTCCGAAGCAGGAGTATAGGCAGGTTGGAGCTGCAACAGTGGCACAATTAACAATTAACTGATTAGCTGTCTGCCAGAAAATATTACTCAGGTTTCTCAATTATGCCAAAATTACAAAACACTGCATATATCTACCAGCCTAATTGTGGGGATTTTCTTGAAATTCTGCAAAGTTAAATGTCTTTCTATTGACTTCTGTCTATTAACAAACCAGCAGCCAAAGCAATCTCTGTCTTAATGCAGATAAGCACATAAGCTATTAGCTACAAACAAGAAGGTGTAGATCAGGGGTGTCCAAACTGCTCCCTGGGGTCATTTATAACAGACCCACAGCGAATTCTATACATATAATTTAGAATGACCCACATGTGGAACTTGCATTTGGTACTATTTAGTTTCAAAGGTAGTGTTTTGAATGCAGCAGCTTCCTTTATTAGGCCAGGGGTGACAAAAAATGGCAGAATTTAAGAAATAAAAGATGGCAAGAAAATTTCAGCCACAGTAGAAAATGAATATTTCTTCCCAGAATATGAGGGGAGGTGTGTCCGTTTGATATGCAATGAAACTGTTGCTGTGATGAAAGAGTACAATATACGACGGCACTATGAAAGCAGACGTCATAGTGCCATGACTGCCGTATGACATGACATAAGACACGAGAGGCGCTTAACTTATTGCTCGACGTGGGAAACATCAGACGGTGGTTTCATAAAAGAGTGTCTCACTAAAGTCTCAAGGATTAATGTGTCTGGGGAAAAAAAAAAGGCAGGCGTTCAATAACGTTAGCATGTCTAGAAACACAGATTGAACACTTGACGATTGCATGCGATGAGAGCACAGATTCCACAGACGCCGCACAGCTGTTCATTTTTCATTGGGAATCACTCCTGCCCTGACGACCATCCGTCAGTCTAAAGCTCAGCATCCTGGTCTGCACTGAGTACAGCAACGTTGCAAGTAAGAAGTCAGTTAAAAAACATGTTCCACAGTATTCAGGTGTTAATACGTCCAGTCTTATTTGCATAACAGTCTTGAAATATACCCCAAACCCTACCCATCATCCAGACTAAGAAGCAATCTGAAGCTTCTGTTTTGTGAATGAGCCTTCAAATATTTTTGTAACAAAATCAATGGAAACCTTTTAATGGAAAGCTTCACCATGTATTAAGCACAATTCACCAACGCTAATTTGCAGATGTTCGTCACCTGTGTGGCCCTTTGTACATTTTTCTATATGTGGTCTAGATTTAAGTAAAAAAAAAACTAAAAAAAAAAACTTGTTTCTTAATACAGATTATAGAAGCAGATTTTTTTTTGTTTATTATTTTCAACACATTCGACCGTACTGAAACGTCACAACAAAGCGGGAACTGAGCTGCAAAGCAAAGCATTTGATTTACCAGTTGGAAAGTTTTGGGATATCTCAAGAGGATCTCAAGAGTTCCTACAGGAGAGTCTCTTGAGGTTCCTTGTCAAGCCCTTTGCCACTGCAACCTAACCTTTGATAAGTGAATGAAATTGTGTGGCTGCATATGCAAAAGCCTGGCACACTGAAGCTTTGACAGTACACGTGAAACTGATGTCTGTGTATGATTATTCTGTAAACAATAGTTTTCCATTTGTAGTCAGATTCGTATTGATCAGTCTTACCTGCTTTGCATGCAGGTAAGTGGTGGAGAGCAGAAGAGGGGGAATATACCCTGACGACAAGCGAACAAACACACCACATTTGTCAAGGGAGTGCCTTGGGCAAAGTTGTTGTAGTGGTTTGAAATAGTTAACTCAGTGTCTCAACTCCAACTCCTTTCTCCCAGCAATCAAATTAACCTAGCATCAAATAGAAACAAAGTGAGCATACGTTAGTTAAATAAACAGATGCACATATATTTAGTGACACAATTACATGTGTTGATAACAGCGAGCATCTAAACTTTTGTGCCCTTTAATATGATTCATGTGTAGTGTGAATGGAAATATACTCTCCCTTCGTTTCCCTGCATGTCCCAATGAGACACACCAATCTTATTAAACTGAACATGCTGCCGCCCGAAGCCACAGACTCAACACAATAGTTGAACCGTTTCGTTTTAATCTGTAGTAACGTATAGAGCAGATATTTTCATTCCCGCTGAAGCCCATTAAGCCGCTCTCTGGCTTTTCCCATTATAACCAAATGCCCTGAACACATCCCGTTGCTCTGCTCCAGCAGATCACAACAAACTTGCACAAACACATCATCTACAGTAATGCCTCTGCTGTTTTTCCTCCTTGTTCTATGCTTTATTTCCCCACGCGCTCATTTTCCAGTTGGGCAGTTAATTGAATTCTGTGGTGGATGTAAAGTGGTGAGTCCTTAGCTACAGTGCATGAGGTGACAGAGGTTATATTAACTAAAGCTGGGCGCGGACAGAAAAGCCGGCGGTGCACAGACACACCCGCGGAGTAGCTGATGACAAAATCTGACGCTGGATGCTCCGAGTCGCTACAAATGCTCAACATGGGCCCAAGAGTAAGTCAACTGCTCCTGTACGAAAAGGAACTAACACTCATAACTCAGTGATTTGCTTTAGGCTACAGTGAGAGGCGATGGGTAAATGCAGCACATAAAGATGCTTGATTATCTTGATATGCCAAACGATCCTGCTGGGGAGAAAGTACGCCTGGAACAAATGCCACCTCCTGGTATTTATTATATTATTATGTGGCATTGAAAAGAAAATTATGTTTGCAGCACAGCGTCACAGTGTGTCTTATCCTTCTCCTCAGAGCGTCATTGAAATGTTCAAGTGCATCATCCTATATAACTCTGGCCCTGCACGCTCCTTTTTAATCCAAGTTTAAATATTTATCTGTATGTATTTTATTTTAGTCATACATACTGACCACCTAAAGCACAGCAGTGCAAAGGAAGCTGAAAAAAAAAGTCCTCGCAGCAGTCTTGCAGTATAATTCTGCTATGAGAGCCGACCTCACCGATGGCTCTGATAGTGGCTTTAAAAATAGACCTGGCTGTCCGCCTCTCCCTCTTCACTTCTCACCACACGCCACTGTCAGTGTGTCGCACCTGCTGTGGTGAGACCATTGCATAACCATCTCTGCTCATGCAGAAGATCAGCGTTCTTTTCTCCAGCGACACACTGAGTGTCCGTGCTCCCTGAGGCTTCCAGCAGACAACCGTGAGCGTGACCAAAGGACGCTGAAGGTCAGCACACACATCAGACTGGACAAAATGGGCATTTTTTTTCCCCCCTCTACACAAATATCCCGCTGTGCTGTTTCATGTTTACAAAGTCATCTCATTTTTTCCAACACTGTGTGACGTCCTCAGCTAAAGGTTAAGATATTATCACAGGAGTGGTTTTATCATGTACACTGACATTTATAGTATCATGAAGTGAAATAACCTCGACATTTTTTTTGTGGGTGGGGGTGGGGGGGTGGGCAGGTGTTCCTTGAATGAAGAGACGAGGGGAATGGAATCTACCTGTGAATACATCTACGCAGACGATCACGCAGTGTTAACTCGTCATCTTACGTCATAAACGTTATTAACCCGTACTGATACATGGTTTTCCAATTCAGATCAATGTTCATTTGAACGATCCGACAATGGCTGATCCCAAACATGTGAGTAGCTGAAGGTCAACATTTTCAACGATTACTGAATTTAAAAAGACGACAGAGACGCACTGGACAAAAGCAAAGCCATGCTCCAACTAGAGATAAAATATTGCAGTTTTAAAACAGAAATATCTCTAAATTAATTGATAGATTGAATTGAATCAAGATCAGTAGCAAAACTCAGGCCCCAGTTATGAATCAATACAACTGTATGTAGCTTCAATGCTGCTACATGGAAGAGTTAGCAAACTTACTGGGCCAATGATTGTGTAGAACCTTTCTGACAAATGTATCACATCGCAAATATAACTATTCTCGTTACATGGGCACTCAGTCATTTGTGTTTCTGAGGCGTGTGGCTGATCAATCCCTCCTTCTTAGAGAATTTGAAAAGGTTGCAGCCAATCTGTGTACAGTGTGAACAAAACGTAAGTAAACACGTAAAATAATCTTTTATATTTTTTCAGTATTGACACCCTCATAAAATAATTCATTCTTACAAGAAGATGCTGTTGATGTATAAATCACAAACTGAGAGTATGTCTAACTCGAGGTAAAGCGTGCTGGTTTATTCAAACTATTCATTTCGACCACTGATGTACTTACAATGGTAGGCATAAGAAGTTGCAAATCTAATACAGTTAAAAGCTATTTCAAAATACTAGTGTTTCATTTTCTTTATGGCACAGTGGGATTTATCAAAGCTTACAGTGACTGGTGTGTGTTTTGTATGATTCGTTTGATTAATAGAAAATATCAGCACTCTACTGACTACAACAAGCTGTGCAATCATGCATATATGTCATCAAATCATATGAGGAAATCCAGTGTTAACAGGGAACTAAGTGAATCATGAGCTTTGTGAATCGTGTTCAGCCTCCACAAAGAGAAGTCCTTTCTCCTGCAGCAAATAATAAATAGCACTAGTGCTGGATAAGTCTGCCTTGTGTTTTAAAGTTGACTTTAATGTCTCTGATTTACTGAGTTAACTTAATCTATAAACTGCCCTAATGTGTCGTTTCTACAGCCATTAGCTCAGTGCTCTTTAATGTAAGTGTAAAACACTTCTAATGGTTTAATGCCCTCTTTTATGGAGAAATGTACTCAGATGTTGACTTGAATCATAGCGCTTTCTTCCCACCTATTTGACACTTCCGCGTTAGTCTACGCTGATTGTGTTTGCAGATAAACAGTCTGCACTGTGACTGTGAAAATACTGATGTCTCTGGTAAATTTGAACATCTAAAGAGTTTTCGGCGATAACGCGGCGTGGTTTTTGTCCTGCTCCACTCACACTGGACGAAATAACGTATGCCTTTCTAGGTTAACCACTGAAAATGGATGAAATACATTCACTTCATTAGGTACAAGTGAGTGAATAAGTGAAAATGAGTGCATTCAAATAGAGTCAACAAACGGTCCTGGTGCTGTGGTATTACGGTATTCAGAATAGATTGTTTTCATTTTGGGAGCTCTGGATAAATCTGTTGAAGATGAGATGAGACTTCAGTGTTTAATTCAATCCAGTCTAACAACACCGTAAACCACATCCTCCAAAATAAACATCCAGTTGAATTGCCTTGTTGTTGTTTCAGCAGAAAGTGAATGTTACAACAGTCATGAAGAGAGTTTAGGGCATGACTGTGAGATTACAATGCATACGTTTTCACTAGTGTTCCTAATGAACTGCTAAGTGACTGTACAGCAGTTACTCAAATGCAGTTCACATACAGTGCCGTTTGAAAGTATTTGCACCACTGCAGATTTATTGCATAACTCAATCAAGCAAACGAAAATTAAATATTATGTTTTTGTATTAGTTCATTCAAGAAAATAAATAATTTTGTACATACCTATAATGATGCAAAAGTAAGTGAACCTTTGTTTTCAGTATCTGCTGTGACCTCCTTGTGCAGCAATAACATCAGTTGAACGTCTCTTCTGATCTTCTGTAACTTCTGATCAGTCGTCTACAGCGGCTGGTAGAGATTTTAATCCATTCCTCAGTCTAGGACTGCACCAGTCCTGAGATGCTGGTGGACTTTGTTACATGTTTGCTTTAGGTCCTTCCTCAGCGTTTCTATAGGATTACAGTCAGAACTTTGACTTGGTCATTCCCAAAGCATTAAGTACTTTCTTCTTGAACCATTCTGTCTTTCATTTGGCTTATATTCTTGGACTATTTTTCTTGCTCAATGACCAAGATACTCTCAAGCTTCAGCGCACAAACAGTCCCTACATTATCTTATCTACTCAGATGCAGTGAAACAGGCCGAAACAAGGACATAACCTCCCCCACATTTCACAGACAGGATGAGGTTCTGATGCAGGAATACACTTTTGTTTATCCTCCAAACATGAGCCTCTCATTTAAACCAAACTGTTCCACCTTGGTCTCATCCGTCCACAGAACATTTCCCCACTAGGTAACTGGCTCGTCCACATGTTCTTTTTGGATGGTAGCATCTTTGTTCTCACAATTCTTCCACACACACCATTGTTGTTCAGTGTTTTCCTGATGATGGATCCACAAACATTAAGATGCCAATATGAGAGAGGCCTTAAGCTGCTTAGAAGGTACCCTGGGTTCTTTTGAGACCTCTCAGACTATAATCCCTCTTTTTTGTCTGTATGGATTTCAAGCTCTTTAGAGATGCTTCTGCAACCTTTTCCAACATGATGAGCAACAACAACTCTTTACTCAGATTCTCAAAAAGCTCCTTTGTCCGTGCCATCATTCACTTCCACAAATATGTGTTGTGAAGGACCCAAACCAAATGGACCCTGAACGACACCTGAGTCTCGCTACATTGACTGGAAACATTTCTGAACAGATGGACTCTAATTTGGCCTTGAAATTTAGTTGCAATCCAAGAGGTGCACTTATTTTTGCACCACACAGACATGTCTCATTCTCATCTTCTACAACAGCTTGTCCTCTAGAGAGTCACAGGGGGTCTATAGCAGGGCTACCACAGGGCTAACACAGAGAGACAGACAACCATTCACACTCAAACTCACAATCACCTTTTGTCTTTGATTTTCACGTGTAAATATCATCTGAGGTACTACTTCTTCACATGCTAACTTTTAACAGGGTTCAAAGACAGACTAAAGTTAGGACTGCAGATTAAACGTCTCCATTTACCAACTGTCTCAAACATCTCAAGAGACACTTTAGGATACTGTTTTATTTTCACAACAGCTGTTGCCTTAATTGACCTACTTAATGTTAATTTTAATGAATCCTGAATAGTATCTTATGTGTACTATATAAGGCTATTCCCCTTTCTCCACAGAGTAGAGGAGAGCAGTTGGGCAACAATGCTCAGTTACTTATTCCTATTACCTTAAAGATGCATGGTGGCCTTCAGCCAGACAGAATGATTGCATAGGTCAATACACAGATAGAAACTGAATAGCATCAACAGTGAATGGAGGATTCATAATGTTTCATGATCCTTTGCAGCTAAGCCATTAGGTTGAATAAAAGTTCATCTCTAACTTTCAGACTGTGTCCTTCAGTTCTTTTCATTGCAGGTGTAGATGTGTTAACCTTTTTCTGTACAAATACATTGGCCCTTTTCATTGATGGCCCTCAGAGGAGGCCATGATGCTGAGGGGAATGACAGATCATGGCGTCGGTGCGGCCGGTGGTTCTGTCACAGCAGTAGGTGGCAAACGCTGAAGTAGGGGGTTGATTTACGAGGAATAAAAAAAAAAAAAAATCAGCACAAAGTCTTTAAAGTAAGGACTTTAAATTTAATTCTGACTTGTCACAATGTGGATTCGCAGTGTTATTTTGGGGGTCACACACTAACTTAATGTGATGTTACGGCTTTTGTCACATTTCTTCACCAAGTCTCTTCATCAAATCAGACAGCGGGGGACCTAACAGGTACTTTAAAATGTGCACAGCTACAATGAAAAGTCGATTTTGTTAATCACATTTGTACGTATTTGTTGGAAAAATATTATTTTTAGATTATTATCAGCATAACTGTAAATATGATTGTGCAGAAATGTGGTTGAACATTTACCATTTACCTTAAAAAAATAATAATTTCATAAGAACAAGGCCTTATATGTACATGGGATTCTCATTTTGTTCCTTAGCTATGGAAGTGTAGAAGCACTTGTATTGGAATCGCTCTGAACTTTAATCTTCTCAGTTGAATATGTTGACCTCCAGCTATTAGAGCAAAGGCACATGAGCATTTCATTTGTCAGCTAACATCTGTAATCTACTCATTTGCGTTACAGAAATGTAGTTTCAAGCCTTTTTTGGGGGGGATTTCCAGGTGTCTGGAGCAGCTACAAAACGATTTAAAATGTTTTGTGTAATCATCACTGCTTCATGACTGTATGAGAGCTCACTAATTTACGTGACAAATGATCAGAAACAAACCCCTGCTGAATCCATCTTTAATTTCCATCTGTGGCGGAATGCGAGGGCGGGTTATGGTCTGACAGAGGTAACACTTGAGACGTGCCTTTCACATAATGTCACACATTCCCAGACAGTCCCTGACACTGATAGCTCTGTAACAGGTTGTATATATGAGAAGTGCAACCAGATAGAGTGTTAAGTGAAGAAATGTGCTAGATTAAAAACAATGACTGGCTCGAAAACAACGGTCGGTCGAAGAAAGTTGGGTCACGGGGTATTTACGACACTGTCCAATCTTCCAGCATGCACTCTCTGTAACCTGCAATGCTAAATCTGACTGTGCAATAATTCCCACTGTGAAATATTTTCACAGATAGCTAAATATTGTGAGAAAGGAGCAAGGCAGTGTCAAGCGGTATTAATGATACCCCGACATCTCACCTGGCCCACGATTTTCTGTCTCTCAAATGAAGGCAGTAAAATGGTGAAAAAAAGAAAAGAAAAAAAAACTTCGAAAGGAAGTTATAGGTCTGCTCCCAGTAGACCCACAACGACATATGTGCAATATCTGCGTGATGTGCAATATCCTTCCTAAATACATGTAATACATGTACATATATTTTTTCTACCTGCTGTCTGAATCCTTGCCAACAGAGATGTGTGAATATATACATATATTTTTATACATAAGCATAACCATTTCCCATATTTTCCTACTTGAACATTGCCTTGTCTCTTTGTAATATATAATTATATATTTATTCTTAAGCCCACCCACTTGTTAACAATGAGAAATTCCTCAGTGTGGGATGAATAAAGGCATATCTTATCTTATCTTATCTTATCTTATCTTATCTTATCTTATCTTATCTTATCTTATCTTATCTTATCTTATCTTATCTTATCTTATCTTATCTTATAGGCCTGGTTTGTCAGGTTTAGACGTATGGTTGAGATGCAAAATAGGTACACTGTTGTAATTTACATACTTCTGCCCATTATTCCAGCCTAATTTACTTACACTCTGTTTGATGTCTCTATGTCTTAGTTTTATTCTGTTGTGCGTATAAACACGACTGAGTCCTTTAAATTCCACTACGTTGTACATGTTCTAAACAGCTTCCTCATACATAAACTGAATTGCTCCTTGGGGACAAATAAAATTGTCTGATTGTGATTCTTAGTGTGTGGTTCATGGTTCACGTGCAGGTAATAACTTTGTGTTTACATTCTCACTGATACCGATATGAGAGACAGTGAGCGGTGACATTTAAGACTCAAAAACGGGCAAGAAAAACATCTGGCATCGACAAAATCAATACAAAGTGTAAGTTCAGCGTGGGCAGCGCCACAAAGACAGCACAACAAGGCTTATTTAACAGCTCTGTTTGTACAGCGACAGAACATGCAGATGTGTACTAACACTTTTTGTGTGACCCCCCAACATCGTCCGTCCTTTCTTCCTTTAGGAAAAATAATCAACATGTAAATGGAATTCTTGCCCAGCAAACAACGGTGTAATTGAAATATTCATTTTCACAGCGCTACACTATGAAAATGCCTCCAACACTTTCATCATCACTGAGTTTGTTCTTAGGCAATTCCTCATTTTGTTTTCAAAATGGATAAACTAATTCTTTTCCAAGTCTAGATCTTGAAACCAATGAGATTAACAACCAGCTGGGAGCTCTGGAAAACCATAAACCTTTGATTAAAAGCCACCAGCAATAAGATTGAAGAAGTCTTCGTGCTGAAGTGCCATAGCAACGTGACAACGTTGAATATAGGTTCAATAAAGCCTGGGCTTTCTCTGTTGATCTGTTTCCCTGTGTTTTGTTCCGCTTTGTAAGGCTTACCTTGAGTGCTGTTTACAGGAGCAACGTCTCACCAGAGCATTCACGCGTTCAACCAATCGTGACGCACTTTCTCACATATGGTGCTGACCCTTGAGTAACAGCTTACAACAACGTTCAAAGGACTACAGTTGTCTTCAGTTCCTGCAGTGAAGCCACAAAATAGGGTGTCCCACCTCCACCAGTTAATAAAACTCAGGACCGAAAGCAAGTCATGTACCTGTCCTATCAAGGCTCTCGTTAATGCTTCATCATAACTAATACAATTTCACTTCCACGGACTGAGCTGTGTAAATGTTACCCACGTTCCCCCGAAGGTGGGGGTTAAAATGAAAGAAATAGCTGACATTATTAGGAAAGAATAAGGAGCTCTGGTGAACAGGACAAACAAACAAGCAATTTATCTGTCCAATGAGGTGTTGGAGGCGACAAGAGAGGGGCATGGTGATTATTTCAAATGAGCTTCTTTATTGCAGTCATCCATCAGCAGTGAGCAGCAGTGTTTAAACTTTTCCTTTTCTTGTTAGCTCGCAGTGCCGAAGACAGACATTACTGAAACAACACCAAATCTCCATCCGGTCTCATGTAGATGGCAGAGAGTGCTGTGTCACAGTCAAATGTGTCGAAAATTATACTATTTATTCTGCCATATTGGTAATCTCTTTGAAACCAAGAGTACAGAGCAGCCTCGGTACAGGTTTGCAGGTGTTAGTTTATTGATTCAGTTTCAATTTACTACACAAATCGACAGGTTGTGCTTCAAAGTCCAAGTTGACTTTCTGTAGCTACTTGGGTCAATGTTTCAAACATGACTATAAAGACTGAAGGAAAAGAAAGAGAAGAAGGGTGAAAAACACTGACTATATAGACTCACTGGCCACTTTATGAGGTACACCTGTTAAATAGCTAACCAGCCAATCACATGGCTTCAATTCAATGCATTTAGGCATGTAGAGGTGGTCAAGACAACTTGGGGGGGAAGAAAGTGGATTTAAGTGACTTGCTGACCATGCCCATCCCTTTATGACCACAGTGTACCATCTTCTGACGGCTACTTCCAGCAGGATAATGCACCATGTCACAAAGCTCATATCATCTGAAACTGGTTTCCTGAACATGACAGTGAGTTCACTGTACTCCAATGGCTTCCACAGTCACCAGATCTCAATCCAATAGATAGAGCAGCTTTGGGATGTGGTGGAACAGGAGATTAGCATCATAAATGTTCAGCCAACAAATCTGCAGCAACTGTGTGATGCTATCACGTCACAATATGGACCAAAACCTCTGAGGAATGTTTCCAACACCTTGTTGAAAGTATGACAAGAAGAATTAAGGCAGTTCTGAAGGTGAAAGTGGGTCCAACCTTTTACCAGCAAGGTGTACCTAATAAAGTGGCCAGTGAGTGTATATCAGTGGATGAAGGAAGGTTTTGAAGTTCATCATGGGTGAAACGAACCGTCGCCATCTCGGCGTTGTCTGACTCCTTCCAACTTCTGGTTAATAAATGGCAAACATGAGGAAGATTAGTGGAGCCAAGGAAGGCGGATGACGCCCACAGAGGCAGCTAGCAACCTGAGAGGGCTCCCGACTGTCATTAAATACATCTATACCATGAATAATACATAACTTTAAGCCAGGTATAATTTAAATAAGTGAATTATATGAGTTATATAAATATTCACCCTTGTACAGTCATCATGAATAGAGAAGTTAGCTGTCGAGGCTATAACATTTTTTTGTAACTGCCTGTAAATTAAATTACACACATATTTATATCTATATATATCTATATCTATATATATATATTCTGCTATAAAATTGGTCAGTGGGAATTGTCTCACTGCATTTTTCAGTCCTGGAGGTTACGGCTCGGTGCAGACGCAAGTCACATTCTCATCTGCTCATCACGACTGGAATTCAAAATACAAGTAATTTAAAGAAAGGCCAGGTTTGTTTATAGCCCATAATGCTGTTAGGCTGTGCTGCTCTGTGTAGTGTACAGCGATGCAGCAGATTTAAATGGTAGGTAGACGATCTAACTGACAAAACGAGGTCTGAATCATGAGCAGAGCACAATCCGCTCCAGTTTCCTGGGAAACACACATGCAGCATGCTGCGATTTTAATTGCCTGCTTGTTCACAAACTGAAGAATATCAAATGTTGTGACACGTACTATCACACAGGCACAGTGTTTAAGCCTCATTTAGGTCAAAAATCGGTAGACCTTGAATGTTGTCTTTAGAGCACAGTAATAAAAAAAGAATGATTTAATTTCCTCCCGGAGTATTTCAAAAGCTTTCCAGTGTAAAATGACAATACCAAATGGGTAAATGAAACGAAGCATAGCTGAATCACACTCCCTGTGAGCAGGCGTGCTTCAATAATCATTAAAAAAAGAAGCATGTCTATGAATTAGTGAGTGATTCGTGATTCTTACAGTACGTGTCGGCCGCAGCTGCTTCATACCGTATGAAAAGCTTCTCCTTGGATTCATTATATCCCTGCAGCATTCTGAAGGCGGCAGGACAAATATATTGATGAATCTGCAGCCTCCAGTTTGAGAAGTGCCAAGTCAGAGTGCATTGCCATTAAACACGGCCGTCCGCACTGTTTACCTTCATTAAATCATGTGCATATGACACAGAGGCTGCTATAAAGTAACCCCACACACCCCTGCTCACCACATCAGACACATCAGGCCGGGGAGGCTCATTAATCCTGCGTGCCATTGTATCACAGCCTCCTTTGCAAAAGAAAAAAAAAACTGTGCTGGTTTTATTGTTGCCAAAATGCTGCTGAATCACATTTTAATATGTAATGCAGGCTTTTACGGAGCAAAATAAATCATCAGTGGAAGAGCAAAGGCTGATGCAAAGTAAATAATGTAATAACCACTACTAACTACTTTGCAAATCTAGTGCAGCTATTAATTCATTTCTACCACGTTGTACTAATTAACTGCAAATTTGAGGTGTTGCGCTCCCACATCACGCTGCTGTGCACCATCCAGATAACAATGTGATTTCATCTTTTCACTTTTTCTGCTGTGGTGATCATTTTCCCCTGTGAATAGGTGATAATGTAATTATCAATCATCTCACCCTCTCAGCTGTATGTCACCCTCAGACAGCTCTTGCATCTAGATCAAAGGTCTTCAACAGGGGGTCCGTGACCCCTACTGGTCCATGGAGGTACTGCAGGGGGGGAGTCACGAAATCTTTGGTTGATTGGACATTTTTATATATATATATTTTTAAACTTTTTCCCCACAAATTTAAATTTCTTTAAATACACATTAACGTGAATCCAACATATTTTGGTAAAGGGATAAAAGGAGGCAAAAGACGTTATCTTTCAGTCAGCATTCACTCATCATCAGGCTCCTGTATCAGCGATACAGGAGCCGTGTTAACAGCCAACGTTTCACACGAGCGCCACACTAGACCTGTCACTCTAAGCCTCCTGCCCCACCCCTATCGCTGCTGAACCAATGACGAGGTTGCATATTACACTCTGACTCTGTCGGGTTCCCCTGAATTGACCGAGAGCCTATTCAGTGCCCAGGTGAAATCCCAGACATGTGCTGCAGTATTAGCAGAAGAGAAGCTAACAGTGCATGATATATGTAGATATGTACAAGGCCAAGTTACATATAGAAGACATACTGTATAGTAGGTAGGGGGTCCCTACTTAATCTCTCCATCAGTTTGGGGGTCCTTGACCTGAAAAACATTGAAGACCCCTGATCTAGATCATGCATTGTGCACTGTGAGGACCCACTCTATTGCAACAGCATTAAAAACGGGACCCAGTGAGAAGTTTATTGGGAAACAAAAGCACCGTGCAAATGTTCAAATATGTTCCGAGGGAGGAAAAGCGGCACAGTCTGAACAAAGTAACAAATAAATATGTATAGGCCAAATGTAAAGTGGTACTTTTGTGATTGTGGAAGCGTTGTTTTACATCCTCAAGTGTTGTCAGTACTTTGATAACCTGTCGCTGACAGCAGCTCCCAAATCCCCCGAATAAATAAGTCCTGGGTAGTGCATTAATACAACTAATTCTTCTGCATAAATCTAAATAAACAGCAGACACGGGGGGGCTGAGTATGTTGTCGTGCAAGCCACCAAATTCTAGCACCATTGCCACACAGGATAATCTCTGGAGCCTGCCAATCTGTGTGACGCCATCTATTTAAGAGTTGTGTGTGACATACAACCCACCACTGGCTCATTAACCTTTCCAACGGGTTCAGTCCTCTGTTGAGATATAATTCAAAATGAAAATGTTGTTCGTCCTTTACAGTCTTTGAGAGGGTTATGGGTGGACATCTAGTCTGGTACTGAATGATCCTTTGACCTCAGACAGAGTTGGTTCTCAGTTGTCGATTAATTTTGGTCCTACAGTTGTGCTCAAGTGCTCCACTGCTTGTTTGTTTTTTGTTGCTGTTATTTTCACAAACGAGATGGAAGGCGGATTCAACAAATTAACATACTAAATTAACAGAAACAACACATACAAGAAAAAAAAGTGGTTCAAATTAAATGAATACATAATAAATAAAAACTGTGATACCATCAATTAACGTAAAAGTTACACAATTCAATTAAGGGCGAAACACAAAAAGCAAAGCCACCAGCCTACTAATAGACACTTAATTATTATTTTAAATCCTCCTCCAAACCAAATCATCAAATTCATTCCAACACCCACCAGCGAATCAATCGGTAAATCCTCTGCTTTATCATTGGAACATGAACAATGTAGCTCTCAATCAATCTTAGACGCTGCTTCACATGTAATACAAACATTAGCAGCAAACACAGACTCTTGTTAACCTCAACCTGCTTTTTATTTTCTTTCTTCCATCATTAGGAACTCCTCCACAGGGGCCCACGCTGCTTTTATGATTATCAGTCCTTTAATTTAATGGGTTTGTCTTATTTCGATTGTGATAATACACAAACTAATGTGCTGCTTCGATTTGGTGGAAAACATTTCAAGATGTATCCTCCTGGTAGATTTGAAACTGTTTATCTTTATAATTAATTACTTGTTGCAGAGCTCTCCAGCTTACTAATGAACTGCATTTGTGGAGTGTTCTGGCACAGTAGTCATATTTACTGACTTATGCCAATTTAGTGAGTATTAATTTGTGGTTTCTATCCTTCATTAAATGATTACTATTATTTTTCAGGGTAGAAGAGATACCAAATCTTGTTTGTGTGGATTATGGTAAAAACTGATTATTTCAGTTTAATTAAGCCAAAGGTGGAGGCAGTTTTTTGTTTGCCCCTTATGGTTCTGCTGACCTGGAAAGGACTAAATATCATCCTCATCAACGCATGTGCACGAGCTCACTCACACACACACACACACACACACACACAGGACTGCAGCAATGATCTCACAGCATCTGATTAATTGTTTGGGTAACCAAGCTGCAGTTAATGGGGAAATAAATACGATTAACGACAATGAATCAGTCATTAACACGAAACAAAGGGTTGAGCGTCATCGAAGCAATTTACTGTGAAACGGCACTTGTCAAAAAAAAAAAAAAAAAAAATCAATGAAATGGAAAAATGGAAACCTTAATGAGGGAATATCAATGTGTTTCTTCTACCGGAGGACGAGAATCCACAGGGAAGAGGACGCAATCATTATTTAGCCACATATATGCATTTCAACTTCTTTTGTTGTGTTGAGACCAAATTTCTTTTTCGTAAGCAAACAATGTCCAGAAATGTATGAATATATACATCAGAAGGAATGTGATGCCACACTTCACACTTTCTATTTGACAAAAGCATCTAAAAAAACAACCTCCATAACCGGAGAGCAGTTTGTGTTTGCCTTCTCCTCACACCAGTCCACTCCAAACAAGGTCCAGGGGGTCGGTCTCTGCATAAAACATTTGCAATAGTTTGTTATTGCTTTGTTGTTGTTTTTTTAAATCACTTTAAATGTCAGATAGATACTTGGCCGTTTTACTTTTTATAGGCAACTCAATTTTAAAAGCCAGAACACAAACTAATTAGGTCCCGTTCAGTCCACATTTGGCCTTAAAGAAAAAAAAAAGTTATTTGTTATTTATCTTATTTGCCTGCTAATGTGTTCACTTATGTCCAGATCCTCAGGAAAGAGAATGACAGACACTGAATTGTTTATAATTGTAAAAAAAAAAAAAAAAGCATTTTAATTTAAAAGTCCTGCATTAAATCCTCTTTTGTTATAATCAGTTCACATTGAAACGGTGTCAGAGAGGAGCTCATTTAACTGACTGATCATCTGTAAAACTGGATTGAATTAAGCGTTTCTGGTGTTGTCAAAATAACAGAAACACGTGTTGGTAGTGGCACAGCACATCTCAGTTACTTTAAACTGAGGATGGATACCATAAATTGATGGAGTCAAGATTTAGTGCAGGACCGTTAACGAAGAATGGACTCGATTCCAGTAATGTTCCCTAATGAAGTGGCGAGTGACCGTACACAAGGAGCTACAGTAATTTGGCGTGTAAGTGGACCAGGTTGGAGGCAGAAAGTAAGAAGGCAAATTATAGTCTCACGCTACATTATGTTCATCCTATGACAGACAGCAGCTGAAGCGTTGCCATCCATTTAAAAATACACTGGCAAAACAAATGCATAAAAAAAAAATCTCATTAAAAACTGGAAGTCTGAACACACCATCAGAGGTCAGGGGAGCGTCAAGAGGGTCAGCAGGTCGCCATCATTTCTAATAAACATATTTACATGGTGAAAGATTCGAGTATCATGAAAACTGACTGTTGCAGCATTTTTCTTAAAGCTGCCTAAAAATGTTATTTTAACATTCAGGTCAGCAAACAGCTTATGCAAAATTCTGCTGTAAATATCTTTCCAAGAAAACCCTCGCTTTCCTGTTTTGACACACACACACACACAAATCTGCATATCATCACAAAACCACAGGGCTTTCCTCCCTACCACAACTGATAAAGTCAGTCTCCCATGATGCATCATTAATTGACCCCCCATCCACTGGTCTGTCCCGGTGTGGACAGCTTACTACATAAAGCCTGTGCATCAATGGGACTGTAGTTGAGATGAGAATGTGATGACCTGCGCTGGTGTCAGCCCATTGCAGCTGTAATTGGACGTACCTGTCAATCACCGCCGGGTTTGTTAGCAATGAAATGACGATGCAACTTTGGAGTCTTGCCTGGGCAGCGCTGATGGATGTGGGAATGTCAGTCAGCGTCAGACAAACAGAACAGGCGCTGACTCTGCTGATTTAGTAATCTCAAGATGGCTGCCAAATGGGCTTATTATAGTTAATGGGCCAGTCTTTCCACATGGGAACTGATCATTACGTTTGTACAGATGAATAAACACCAAGAAAATATATATATATTTCGTTATTATTCAATTGAATTAATGCAAACATTTTACACTTTATTCCTTTTATTTAACTTTGCTATTTTAAGTTTTTTTTTTCATGATATAGTAACTTGCAAAAACGGTGTCCTTCTTGCAGCCAAATAACAAAAGAACTGAAAAGGTGGTAAAGTATTCTACAACTGAATAATATACCCTAGCAATGCAGCCAGGATGCAGAGTGATAAAAATGTAATTTTATTTCCCCTTTTAAGAAGTTAATGTAGGTCTGACATGTTCTCAGGATGTGTCTTTCAATATAGCACAGATCTTTTGTACGCCTTTTTCTTTAGCCCTGTTAGAAATGGGCTGTTTCAGTAGATGCGTTTCCATTACAGTTTTTAGGAAAATAAAAGTGATATTTCTGAAATTGCTATTGCCCTTTGTACATATTTCCATTGGAAGTGAATGAGCTGTGACTCTCGTAAAGCCTTGTCTCGCGTTATCCTATAATCCTCTTAAATTCTTGTCACTTGACTTGAAAAAAAAAATGTTTCCATTACACTTTTGCGGTAAACTTTTGTATTGATGCGTCTGGAAAACCAACTAATGAGAGCGTAAAAGTGTTTTAACGTTATTTGAGAGTGTAATGTGTTTTTTATGTTATTGCGATATTTAGGTTTTGCACTACTGAAAGATGCAAGTTGCACAATTTAAAAACTCAAACCACATTTCTGAATTGTGAGTTTATAATTTGCTTTTTGTTTCCAGTTTTGTGGTTTCCTTTATTACATTCTAAGAGGTTAAAAACCATGAACGCATTATTTAGAAGCTGTCATTTTGATTCACCGAGTGCATGTATAAATGGTCTTATATACACTGGGGACAAAAACAAAATAATTGATATCTTGCATAATATGTGCACTATAATTTTAGCTATCATAATCATTTATAAAACCCTGGAGCAGTTTGTCTGTCACTGTATTTCAACACTGTAAATCCACAGTGAGTTGTTTGGTAAACCAAACATGCAGGTATGGAAAATAAATGACTAAAATAACACTCGACTGACCCAGCTCCCTTTCCAAGCACCACCCCAAAAGCAGAGCTCTATTGATTCCACACTTTATCTCCTTCCTCTGTCCCCATCTATTTGCTCTTATCTGCTTTAAATCTGCTCTGCTCAGCCATCACTAATGTGTACAGACGTGCAGTCGGTGACGCTAATGCTGTGAGCAACTTTCGGTTACAATACAGCACATGCTCTGTGGCAGCGGTTATCAGAGCGCACCGCCACAAGTGCAGCAACGGTCAGGGAGCTACAGGAGATAAGATCCCATCTGCTTCTGGGAAGAAGACGATCCACGCGGATGATTGCGCTCCTTTATTTTCAATTTGTGGCCAAAACAAACTGGGTGAAGTTGGAGTTTACTGGGGAACACAGATAAACTTGAATACATTTAGGGTAAGATAGTGTCTATCAACGTCTTACCCAGGCCATAGCAGTTTATTATATACCCATTTCAGTATGCTCTAAATCCCACTTTCCTAGATAATGTCTGGTGCTTTATGAAATGTATTGAGGAATGTCAAATGTTGGCTTCGGATTTAAGTTAAGTAACAGAAACACCTCAGGTTCAGGACAAATTACCTGGAGTGACTAGAGCAGGTGTGTAGCCGCCGGGCTGGAAAACTATCATTGGTTCTCATGTCGCTCAAAACTGAAATGTATGTGCAAAGGACTGTGAATTTTATGAGAAAAGAGACAGTAAGACAATGTTAGCCCCATCTGCAGCACAGAATGACTCTGACCATCTCTGGCAACGCATTTCGGGCAATGTGTCCAAGCAGAGTTACCATCGTGCAAACGTGCAGTTGATGCGGTGGAGACAGACAGCAGAACCAACCGATAAAGATGGAAGCAGCACGTTGGCCGTCCCAGTTTGAGTACAAATGAAACAAGATGGCACAGTCAACCGACATAAAGTATTATGCACATTCTGCGGCAAGCAGTTTTCTTTTCACCGAAGCACTTACAGCTCCAAATAACCCATTAGTGTCAAGCATACGTTAGTCTGGGATTCTGATGGCACTTCAGCTAACACGTTGCCCAGTTTGAACCAAACTAAGACAAAGACAAGCTGGCAATGCTGGCTTGGTTATATCTGGTCACTCCTGCAACTACTGTTTCCTGTGAGAGACTGTTCTCAGTTGCAGGGGACATTGTAAATAAGAAGTGGTCAACTCTCCTCTTGGGCAATGTCAACTAGTTAGTTTGTCTTAGTAGCTGCTGAAAAGGGAGTAACAGAGCCATGTTAATGTTGATAAATGTTTGTTTAAAAAGTTCTTTTGTTCAAACTGTTGAAGGTGTTTAATAAATATGTTAAGTGCTTATGTATATTCTCTTCTTGATTCTGTTTGCTCATGCAAAATGAAACGTGATTAATATAGATTAAAACTTAATTAATCGTGATTAATCAAAATGAATCCACAGCAACCTTGTGATTAACCTAATTAAATATTTTTTTTCTAATCGTTTGACAGCACTAGTATGAAATAAAATGAAATAAGGTTATGTTCAGTTTGAGACTGTAAAGCGGGAAGCCAACTTCCCTGGAATGATACAGACACTTGGAGACAGACACACTGACAGAAAGCCACACATCCACACATCATCTGATACCACTAACACCATCATCTCAAGAGAAGCAAGTACACACAGGACAAATTACCAGTCTATCACAGGAGTAACACAGAGACACAAAAAACCAACACCGACAAAAAAAACAAAAAAACATTCGCACTCACTACCACACCTAGCCGCCTAGAATCACCAATTAACCTAACAAGCAGGTCTTTGGACTGTGGGAGGAAGCAGGATAAAACCCACAAACACACAGAGTGAAGATGCCCCGCCAGTGGTTTGTACCCAGAGGCGACTGTGCTAACCACTGCGCCACTGTTTCGAGTGAATTCCAACTCCATTGCATATTTTTTAATACACTTTTCCTTTTGTGTCAAATTCATATTCATATTCATACAAGGTAACATGCAGTGTACTATGAGTACCCACACTATTCATTCGTAACGGCTCAGTTGGCTACACATTGAGTGTAAAATGGATATTTTCCTTACATTGCTGGTCATTTTTAAAACTTGTAAAGTCGTACACATCTGCACTAAGTGGTTTCTTTTCACTCAGCGTCACTAGACATTTGTTGAACCGAGGCCGCCTGTCTGTTGTAGACTGCACTGATTGGGTACTGCAGAGCGTCACCTTGGTAGAAGAGCAACTCAGAATTTCCAGCGACTGCACAAGTTATGGAAACAACACTCCACAAATACATTGTGCACCGAACCGTGTACTAACAGACATGCTTCGTGAATTGGTGTGTATTGATGTTGATTCAACATTAAACATGATTTAATTTTTGAATCTCTGTATTTATTTATTTTTTACCTACAAGGCACCACCATTTTCAGCTGTTCTGGATGTGAGATGTTGGGTGCAAAAGGTACTCTGCAAAACTGCAACATTAGTGAAACTTTGACCAGCTGGTGTTCACACAGTATCTGAACAGCCAGAAAGAGTTTTATCGTTGGAGTATGATCATACATATGCCTCCGTTCCCTATGTCTGATAATTGGATTATTGAACGTATCACTCCAGTTTCGCAAAACCTTCAACCAAAAGCTGAATATATAGGATACGCTTATTTGAATAGTCCACTTCTACTGTGTTTTTCAAAAGAACATGCCACATAGTCAATGCCAATATGTGAATGTGTTCGCTGAGCTGTAATGTGACTCAGAGCACAACTACGTAACACCTTCAGAGGTCTGACCACATTTTTTTTAAGTACATTCGTTTGTAACAACCTGTAAAATCTAGAAGGTAGAAAAGAAACAGAATGCTTGGTCTGTGTGTGTGTGTGTGTGTGTGTGCGTGTGTGTGTGTGTTTTTTTCTTATTTCTTACCTGTGAAAAGTAAAGTGAGTCACAGTGACGTCTGAGCAAGCGATACATCATGACTGACCTTCACATGAGTGCTTATTCTAGTTCATGGAAGGAAGGGCTGCCTGCTATATGCGGTAGTAGTTTCCAAGGTAACAAAAAGTGCACTCTCGCATCCTCAATGAATGTGGCCATTATCTTCTTTTTTTTCTCATAATATGGGCAAAGTCTGTCAGCAACAATGGACCACAGATCTCCTGTGACTCCAAGAATGTATTATCACACGTGTTGACATCGTGGCTTGAACATAATTGAAAGTTTTCACTGAATCTCGAAGGACTCACTTTTATAGGATAATGACGTATCACAAGCTGGAATAAATCCCTTAGACACCGCAGGCATATTTTTATCAATGTACTTTTCTATACCCTATACAGAGTGTGTGCTGCACACGATTCCAGTAAAAGGTTTAGACCGCGGACTTCAAACGCAAGAAGTCATATGCTGTAAAGAAATCTTACATTTGTGACAATAATTTAAAGTTCAGCATGAGTTCATGTCTGCAATAGAAGGACAGAAGGACAGTTTATCTTAGATATACCTTAGTCTCATGATTCAGTCTTCTCAGAGTAGCTCCACAATATTCAAGGAAGACACACAAAGGTCCCCACACACAACAGAAAAGACAAAAAAAATTCCAAAAGTACAACTTTTATGATAAAATCAACCATTAAAACCAACTGTAGCTTAACAGTACAAAAATACCAAACCACACTACACACTGACAAACTGGCAGCAACATAATCCGACTCAGATGTCGCCTCATCTGTTTCTAGGCTTAAAGCATGGCACTTGAACACACCACAAAGACTTGGCATATACACATACTCCTGGAAACCAGAAGAGCTACCATTAGCTGGGAGGCTAGGAAGATAGGAAGAGCTACTCCTGAATCATGCTGATCAGCTGGTCTACACTTAGACGCGCATTTGAATGTTCAGATTAATTTCATTGCTTTGTTTACCTTTGTCACTCGGTTTCTCTTCTTGTTCACCGTTCTCTGAGCCGAGACAGAGAAACCTCTCTTATTGATTGGCTCTGCTGCCCATTCAACATGCTGGGATTCAACTACTGGCAACAGTGCAGGGCACAGCAGAAAAACTAGGGCCACAGATGGGCATCGACGGCTCTGTACTGTAAGAGTAAGTCCAACCCCAACCACCACCTGGTCTACCAAACAGTTTGGGATGAATAATTTCACTACTGCGTATCTAGATGCACTATTTTCACCTTCCTCGGTAAACCTACAGTCCTCCAAACACAGCGCTTTAAGATTACGCCACCACTATTCAAATTAAGAATGCCAGCAAATTAAAAGATCATCAGATCTGAGAATGTAGCGTTTTTTTGTTTTGTTTTTTGTCTTTTCTTTTAAAAAAGAACAATATAGTGCAGGAAAATGTGAAAAAACATTTATATAAGGGGCAAATCAGCAGCTCAAAAGAAATTAAATAAGTTTAAACCAGTAAGAAGCTCTCAGATAAAAGTCTGTCTACAGCAGGGACTCCGAGGAGGTCACCGACTCAGCCGACCTGATTTCCTCCGGCTGATCGTGTACAAGAAAGTCAGAATTGCTTCTGCCCTTGTGAAGTTTCGGTATAATGTACTGGAGAGGTTTCAGTAATGTACTAGAAAGTGGTGATTAAACACCAGCACTCGTGTACTGCAGGACAGCGACAGAGCTGAGCAAGGAGACTTTCCTTCAGGTGATTTATTGAGATGGAGCTGGAGCTGAACAGAAGGACACAAACATCAATATTGTTTTGCCAACTGAATTTCCTCCGAGATATTTGAAAACTGATCTTATCGTAATGGTAAAACTCCCAGTGTGCTATGTGTTTGTGGAGGAGTGTGAGGTGTGATGTGTAGCAAAATCCAAGATGGGGCATGGTGTACTGTTTCCAGAAAGACAGTGTTGAGTAAACGAAGGAAAGGTCTGATGCCTTTTGAATTAGGGCATGAATGAATGAACTTAGGCTATGGCACGAAATAAATAAATAAATGAAAGAACTGCATGTGACAGACGGGAGTCTATTTGCTTTTAATTTCTGAGTTTTAGGTAGTGTTATTGTCAGAAGCGTTGAGCTGTTGGATGATGGGGGGGGAATGGCCTGAAAGCTATTTTGAGCACCAGTCGCTTGACAGCTCAGTGGGAACCGTGTAGGAATGGAGCTCGAGATGTGCAGCATTAATTGAATAGAAATATACACGTGCTCCTGACTCATGTTTCAGTGGAGGAGGAATATATGGTTACTGGGGAACAGAAATGGCCGAAAAAAACACGCTAACCTGCACATTGAGAAATTAAAATGAGCAAATTATTTCTGTCATTTCTGCCTTTTCACCGTTTATTTTTGGGCTATTGGGAGTTATGCTTTCCATCTTATCCACAAATGAGTTAAAGAGGGACTTTGAAATGAAAATGTAAATGACTTAAAGAGGAAGCCTTACGATTTAATTTCATAATTGGCACAGAAATTGGGACTGGAAGTATAAAGATGGTGAGCTTTTACGCGAGCACTTATTTTCCTCACGTTGCATATCTGTACTGAGCACAGCTCCTTCCAGTGTTGTCTGCTCCACTGTATACACTTGTAGCAATTTACTTCACCACATTTATCTGGATGGTATTGGATGCCTGAAGAGAGCAGATAGTTGAAGAGCTGCAGGAGGGAACAGTTTTGTTTTTTTCCCCCCCTTTTCAACAGCTCAATCTGCTATCAAAGCAGAGAACCACCTTTCAGCCAGCCACAGCATATCAACAGGCGTGCAGAGGACATTATGGATTCCTACATATTTTATAACATGTTGCTCAAGAGAAAGAGTCATTCAACCACTGAGGAAACTCAACCAAGGGCAGCATCGACTGGAATGCCAAGTTCATATAAGCCTCTTCATGGTTTGTAAACAATGTGACGTTTTTCGAGGGGCGGGGCTTAGCTGGATGCCAAACATCTCAAACACTATAACCAGTAAACGGAGGTTAGCATTTTTCAATGGACTGTTTCGGCATGAATGGAAAGGAAAACGCACATTTTAGAGAATATACTAATGCACTCGCTCTCCGAGACCGTGAGTGTTATTTTAAAAGGTTGAGTAGATTCAGCGACCCGTATACTCTCACTCACTGGTTGGACGATTTGACCAAAGGAGGACACAGAGGAGACGAAGTCTGGTCTGCCTTTATCAACTGAAGCCTCTCCAACAAAGATATTACAATAAGTAAGTGGAACCACTGTGGAGGGTAATGTAGTAAACACAACTTCTGCTTGGAGACCCCTGAAACATATGACTAACGTTGCGTTAGCTTGCTGTTAGCATTAGCTTTAACGTGTAACAAGAATCCCCTAAATAATGATTAACTTAATGCAATTTATCAGATCTTCCCTCCAGTGAGGGATGGACGATTTGAAGGCATACAAATTGTTAGACAACGTCTAACTATAACAACGACTATAAAGACTATAACAACGTCTTGAATGGACATGTGCAAGATTTGCAATAGAATTTGAACGCTGACATTTTTATCCATAAGAACAAAGAGGGGCTGTCTTTATCAAGGGAAGCCTGTCCAACAAAGACATTATTAAGAAGTAAAGGGAACCAATGTGGAGGGTAACATAGCAAATGCAAATTCGCCTTGGACACTCCTGAAACACACAACTAACGATGTGTTACCTAGCGGTTAGCATTAGCATTATTATGTAACAAGAATCCCCTAAATAAGGATTAACTTAATTTCAGTCCAGATTTATTCCAACTCATTATGTTATCCAGGCTGAAACTGATATATTACATATTTGTCTGACCTGATATACTCCAGTCCTTTTTTTTAATCGCCAAAGCCAAACCAAAGTTATCTACAACTGGCAATGGCTGATATGTGATAACACTTCAAGTTAGTGTTTTTGATTTTTCGGTTTTGGCACCAAAAAAATACAGAAAGACGACATTTTCATGGTTGATAGTGACGGTTTTCACCTCAAGCTTCTCTCTGTTTTGCCTCCAGTTAACAACGTGACGTCACAGTGATATAGGCCATGAAAAGGGGCTCTATATAAGAAGAAGAAGAAGCAGGTTGGGCCATAAGATATATATTCTGTTTGCTGCATAATTCTTTGCTTACTCAAAGAGCATTTGTGCCGTCGGCTGTAAGAGGCATTAGGCCTCATTACTCCTGTTCACAAAGGATGGAAATTAGTTGAGTTCTTGGCTCCTCAGACACAGTTTGGCAACACCTCTGACCACTTCTGGTCTGCAGAAAAGGATGCCAGCTATGTCGGATAATGACCTGTGAATCACCGTCTCCTGTGACTCACACAACTTTAAGAAAAAAAAAAGAGACAATTCATGTCCACCAACAGCTACACAGTTGAATGAATACCTTCAAATTGTCCTTTCCTTGCGCACACCACATGGAAAACGTTACATGCTTTCATCTCGTCACGTTTGCTCATTATGGGAGGGGAACACACCAGCTGTGACCAGATTCACTCTTTTACCAAAAGCGGTAGCGTGGATGAAGAAGCATTTTCCCCACAAATGAACTGGGAACACACTAAGAAACTGAGACGGGGAGAGCACAATAAAAACAACTAAGAAATAATATATATATATATATATTTTAAAAAAAAGGGGGGAATGGTGTCAGGTGAATAAATGACATGTTCACAGGCAACAAATTTCTTGTAGCCCTTGGGCTTTGAGCCGGTGTATTTCACTGTGTTATGATCGCTGGTGCAGAGCAGACCTGTTCCTGTGATATATATGCTCCTTATCCAGGGTGTTGGTCAGGGTGGACCACAGAGAGTTTTCATAGAAAGCAGGAAGTTTCATGCAAGAACCACTGAGACAAACAAGAATTTTTGTCTTTAATGCAAATGTAATGTGTGAGCGAACCAGACTTGTCTCCTTATACAGTCTTTTTTATTTTACTGAGCAGGAACAACAGTCTGTTCATCGCATTATCATCATGCCTTTCCATAGTATTGAAAAGCTTTTATGCTTTTTATATCTACCCTTTTCCCCCAGCAGCTCGTGCTTTTTTCAGAATTCAAATAGAAATGAACCACTTTGCTATAGAAAGATGCTTTTAGCATCAGGCTTCATGTTGCTAAAGCATTCCACCTTTATTTCGGTCACACTGCTCTGATGGCACATTAATAACAGATGTGCTGTTAACACTCTAATTGATTTGGGTCCTCTAATACGCCACTGACATCTCACAATTTGTTATGTTTGGCTGCTAATTAATGACAGCAGAAGGTCTGCAGGAATTCTTCCTTTCACTTTGAAGCAGAAGCGGAACAAAATAGTGTAAAAGGTAGCCTTATGTGGCAATTATAAGGGCACAGACTACGCCCAACGATCAAATCTCTTGCATCTCCAGTGGCTCCGAAAATTGTTGTGCAGTTAAAAGTTTAGTGACTTCCTTGAAACACTCACACAAACAAATTTCCCAGAAATAAAAAAAGAGTTTTACTTCTTTCTTTAGAACCAGGGAGTCAAGATGTGAATAGAAGCAACGTCTTCAATTACACAACATTCATATTAAAGGTCAATAGAATAGATTCTTCACATCTGACACATGATTTAGTGTTTATGGAGTACAATGAGTATTTTTCCTCTTCAATCTACCATAACACTCAACAGTTTCGGGAGAAAATATTATTCTCCAAAGTATCTTCTACAATTTGTTGGAGGGCTTGTATCTGTAAAATGTGTTTGAGCAGAAATGCTCTTCTTTTGTTACAAATCAACCTGATGAGACTCTGATGTCTGCGAGAATCAAAAGCGCTCTTCTGTTTTGTTATGATGAATAACTTACGTGTCATTCTGTTAGATTTTCCGAACAGAACACTGTAATCATGTGAACGACAGCCAAAGGCAGCAACAAGACTTGTGGAGCAGTGCTGAGGAAAAGCTTTTCATTTCTCTAAAGTGGACAATTTATCAACATTTGTTGCTCTAACCAACATTTTTATATTGTCAGTGGATTTTATCTAATGTGACTGATGCCGATGTCATAGACTTGACTAGCTTAAAAAGGCAACATGTTAATCTGATGTGTGCAATATACATATGTGTGAAGGTAAAATTAATGGCCCCCTTTTTGCCTTATCTCATTGTCTAGATCAAAAGCTCGGTACCAGCATGATACAGCCACAAAGCTAGCACCGTATGGAGCAGGTGACAACTGAAAAACATAGAGGCAGTCCAACAACAATTTGCAAATTGTGCAATGAGGATGTTTTGCAAGGTAGTAGTAGTAGAATGAAACATACAGAAGAGTACTAGGGCCACCCATGAGGTGAGAGAAAGTAGATTCTTTTCGTCGTGCACTTTGAGAAAAAAGTTGATATTTAACATCTACTCTTTCTTTTTTGTGATCACATTCTCTGAAATGACCATACGTTGATAAAGGCCAAGAGCTGAAATGCATCGTCTTAACACAGTTGTTCTGTTTCCTACAACTGCAGTCTTGGAGTCTTGACCTTTCTTGCACGATTATACGTTCTAATGTTTTTGGATTTAATATCAGAGTCCCGATTGGATCGTGTGTCCATCAGTCCATAGCAGGCCCATATCTTTACCAGCAACAAGACCAACAAGAACCAACAGACATAAAACGAATCCAGGAGGAGCATTAAATTAACAAGAGAACAGACTCCACACACACGTTTCGATAAACCAATGCGCTGCAGCCAGTGTATGTCACGCACAGCTGCTCACAACCAGCCTCTGTCCTTCCAGGGGTCCCGAATACAGTCCAGGGGGAACCACTGCTACAGCCATACGTTGCCAGATCTTAATCAGTCTCTGCAAACTGTCATATAATGATCAAATCAGCTCAGCATTATGTCTGTTTTTATATTGTTCATGGCAGCAGGCGACAGGAGGTTAACACAGAGTTACACCCAATCATATTCATTATTTTCTCCTTCATCCAAAACTCAGGATCAGAATATGTTCTGGATATTTCCGCAACCAACTCTGAGTACCATTTCATACTGACTGAAGACTGAGCCTGCCCCTCAGTGATGATCTACAATGAGGCCTGTGGAGCGTTTTAAACTGCATGTCCCTGCCAGAGTAGCGGTTAAGGTGATAAACAATAAACTTCAAGACTTTTCTAACATCTCCAGCTCTCCTTATTCATTTATTGCTCTTTAACAGAGGGTTTACAACTCCTAGGGGGTCTACGGTGGTACTGCGAGGGGGTCGCAAAATCTTTGGTTGATTAGACATTTTTTTTATATATATATATATAATTTAATTTTCTCCCACAAACTTAAATTTCGTACTACACATTAATATAACTCCAACATATTTAGTAAATGGATAAATGGAGGCAGAAGAAGTCATCTTTCAGTCAGCACTTCACTCATTCAGCGATACAGGAGCTGTCTCAACAGCACACGCTGTCAATCTCATCTTCCTCTACACAGACCTCATGTGAGGTCCAGAGGCATGCAGCAATATTAGCAGAAGAGAAGCTAACAGTGCAGCTCCATCCCATCGACATCCATTCATCCAAGGTTAGATAAGTTGTGTACTTCTCATCAGGGTCAGACATCTCACTAAATATATCTGAGATACTTAATATTGAATGCAAAATGATAATAATAATGTATATTTATAAATAGCACTCAGCCGAGTTTAATATAGAACACATATAGTAGGTAGGGGGTCTCTACTTAATCTCTCCATCAGTTTGGGGTCCTTGACCTGAAAAACGTTGAAGACCTCTGCTCTAAAACATTGCTGATTTAAAGACTTCTCCCTGAGAGAAGGGGAAACTCTGCTGACTAGTTGTCCATTAACTCTGAAATAATGGGGTCATCAGAAACACCAATCAGGAGTCAGCAGGTGAAGCCCTAATTGGTGGCATCATAAAAATCCAAACAGGAGATCAAGGTAAGACAGCTTTTATCCTTTCTCACATTTTCATCTGTTAACTGATGGGCGCTGCTACTTCACATGTTCTCAAACTTCAATCAGGTCCTGAGCTCTGTAAAACACCCGCCGATAAATCGAAAGCTACGACTGTTGTTTCCTAATGAGCTCAAGCGCGTGGCAGCGTTTCATTTCTGACGCGACGGCTGTGATGTGGGTGGTGCCGAGTGGTAATGGAGGTGTGAGAAATCTGAAATCCGATAATACAGTTGTCTTTCTTTATTATGTACAATATGTTTCTTCTGTAATGACGTGTTTTCCTATGAACAAGGGTGGTTTGACTTAAATGGTAATGGTATCAAAACATCCTGCTGGGAATCATTGGTGATTTTTGTTGAAGTCATAATTGTATTATATATTTTTCCTTGCTCTATTTAAAGGAATTATTTCTCACAGATTCCAGTAGGCAGCATGTAACATTAAACAAATTAGATTTATACTGAAAATAACTACAATTTCTGACCATTAGCTGTAAACACCATGCACTCTGCTACAGCACCACAAGAACTAGTTACTGTAATTGCTGCTGTACAGTGACAATGACTTCCTTCTCTGTGCTGGTGCCATGAGCCTGCAGGGGAATAATGGATGTCTAATCACATTATGAACCGTCTCTGTGTCCTTTCAACCTACAACAGACTTAGACATGTCCAGGAAAATCAGTTCTCCACTTCTGCCACTGGGCCTGCTGCCCTTTCATCTCATTGTCTGATGAAACATGCACCTTCAAAAGGTTCACGTGTTTTCCATCAGGGGGAAAGTCTGGTTCAAGGAAATGAAGAGAAACTTTTTCTTATCACCTTAGAAAATGATGCCTGCAAAAGAAAAAAAGAAAAAGTGGTTGGTTCGTGCTGCGTGGCACAGCGTTTGTTGATATTGTGACGATAGCGCAAAAGAAAAAGGAAGAAAAAAAAATCTCGGCTACAAGACGTTAAACAAATCTGATGCCTGAAGGAGACAAATTTAATCAGCCTGAACGAACATGATGTAATTACACAAGGGCCGTGTTTGTGCTGTATCTTTCTATTTATCTCTTTCTCACAGGTCTAAACGCTGCACGCGTAGATTTTATTTCTACATCTACATTTCCAGAAACCGTTATTATTCCCCTTGGAGATTAAATCTAAATGTTTCCTGTGGGGTCCAGCACATGACACACTAAAGATGCCATATCGTGTCTGCTTGATGGAGCTTAAAGCAGCAGCACAGACGCTAATGGGCTGGTGTAATGCATTTGTGGGGTCATTCAATTAACATCTCAGGTTGATGTCTGCTGTCTGATTTCAGATCCAACGGCACGTCCTGCAAAGAAAAGATAATGGGGCATGTCTCTTGTGGATCTAAAGAATGTTTAGCGTGTCTTTCAGATTGGCTGTGGCTCCTAAAAACTGAGTTTTTTTTTGTTTGTTTGTTTTTTATTTTTTTTCTAAAATCCATTACAGTTGGGAGACATGTGCAACCACTCCATCTTTCTCTGTTGAGGTTCTTCTTTTTAGAACCTGGCGTTGATTTGAGCTTGTGGTTGTATTTCTGCCCTCTGCGGTGTCTCTCAATCATCCAGGTCTCCGTTTAATGAATTTATGGGTAAAAATTATTTTGTAAAATTTACATTCAATGAAAAATGACACATTTGATTTGATGTCAATGAGTCGTTGCAGCCCCAATTAACATTAGCTGTTTCTGTCAGCCGAACAAATTAAAGGCTGCGTTAGGCCGGTGGTGTTTGCTATTAATTATTGAACTTAGCAAACCTTTAAAAACTAAAGAGGGAGATAAATTCCTGTTATTTAATGGAGGGATGACAGTCTAATCTGGGTTAATCTGAAAACAAAAACTCATATGGAGTAAAAATTTTAAAGCTGCGTGCTGTAAAAACCAAAACAAAAGACTGAAAGACGCTAAAACTTTTATTGGTGTTGGGTGGGAATTATAACACCAGATTTTTAAAAAGATGTTTTCTTTTCTTTCATTATGCTCAACCTTTTTCATAATTTTCTAAATCATCTCACCTATTGTTAATATAACTATACTGAAAAGAGCAGCTCCTCCATATGATGCACACATGTTTACCTACATGCATCGACTGCACGGAAAAAATCAATTATGTGCCGCCTATGGTCAGGACCGAAGAGGACTGAGGACAGAGAGAGACCTCTCGGCTCAGAGAGTAGCTATAGTGGCATGTCAGTCTGGATAATTAGGGCTTACACTGAGGGAATGGGACTTTAATCAGCAGAGCTCTGTGTTGATCATCAGTGTTCAGTGTTCCACAAAGTACCATCAGTCTGTTAATAAAGTCACCGACCCTCAAGCTTGTTGGCTAAAGGCAACAAGACTATCTACATTCATTCAGACACACTTCCCCACTTAGTCATATTTCCCTCCATCCACTCTTTTGTACAATCAGTAAGACAACACTTTACTCCAGCCTGTGCCAGATTTACCCTATTGCTAGGCAGTAATGTTGATGTTGCATGGTTCTCCTTATTTAATACATCCACTGTTAATATTTCATCAAGTCATTTGTGAAGCCCCTTTTGCTTGTTGTATGTGGGCACTAGGGGTTGCACGAGTTTAGATTATTTAGAGTCGACAACTATGTAATGAATGCCAGGTTGATCCCCACTAGTAACTGAGGGGACTCTAATAAAAACACAGCAGAAAGTAGGTTCTTTGCAACAATTAGATCAATATTCTTGACCTGAATATATGCTGAAAACAACTCATGCTCTGTATACTCTGCACTGCGGATATGTATAGCCTGTATAAAAACAGGCTGCAACTCAGCACCATCGTAAGATTTAATAGTACTCCACAGTGCACTGATGGGATGGGATAGTGTAGCTGGGTTATTTCCCTAAGGTAGGGTCAGGCTAGCACTTACTTGTCAACACTAGTCAGCTTTGGTACAGATACGGAAACAATACCAGGAAGCTTTTTATGTTAATTAGTATAGACCCCTTTACCATTTGTAAACAATGTGACGTTTTTTGAGGGGCGGGGCTTAGCTGGAGGCAAAACATCCCAAACCGGCCTGTAAATACTGGTTAGCATATCTCAACTGACTCTTTTTGCAACTGACTCTCTTTTTGACTTTTTGCGATTATGGGCGAGGAAAACACATATTTTAGAGAATATACTAATGCAATGAAGTAAGTTTAACCACTGTGGAGGGTAAAGTAGTAAATGCTTGGACACCCCTGAAACATACAACTATTATTGCATTACCTAGCACTTAGCATTAGCATGTAACAAGTATCCCCCAAATAATGATTAACTGTAATTTCAGTTACAGTTTAGCCTAACCCATAACGTTATCCAGGCTGAAAATGATGATGCATTACAGATTAGTTTTATCTAATATGAAGTGTGCACGTAGTTCATGGTCTCACTCCAATTCTTTGTTTTAATCGACAAAACTAAACCAATCTTGTCTATGACTGGCAGTTGCTGGTATGTGATAGAATTTCAAGTTAGTATTTTTGGCTTTTCGGACGTCATTTTCAAAGTGACGGTATTCGCCTCAAGCTTCCCTCTTTTTTGCCTCCAGCATGTCACAGTGACATAGGCCATGGAGGCGTCTATAGGAAGCAACCATCACTGGTACATGTAGAATTTTGTCATTTTGTAAATATGTTGCATCAGTTGTTGGTGAGTGTGACCAAAAGTGGCTGTGGACAGCTTCCCAGAATTGAAAAATACTTTGTACTCGTAGTCCCTTAATTCCTGCTTCAGCACATAAAAAAAAAAAAAAAAAACGATTTCCCGAACATAAGTATTGGGCAAAATGTTGTCTGAATGCTTTTACATTCGTAAATACTGGCCTTGCATGCTTCTGAAGAATCCTCACATGAGGTGCAGTTCTTTGATTGGAGCCTGACTTTAACAAAAAGAGGCACATACCAATATTAAAGTGACAAAAACCAATATTGAACGTTTGAGAGAGACATTTCCTCCAACTTCAAGTGTGTTTGTTGGCATTAAGTGTGCAGCTTGTGGATAGGATGTGTCAGGCAGCTGGGTGGATCTAAGAAAGCCCAGCCATCACTCTCCTTTTGAAGCCAAGTGTGAAATGGGCTTTAAATCACTTTTACCCCAAGCCCTCACATTATTGATGACAGCCTCTGACTCCCATGAAAGAGGGCGCCTTATCGGTTTAGCACAAATGCTGAAAATTAGCAAAGTAATTATTGTGGCTTTAGCGTCATAAATGCAGCTAACCACAATCCTCTCAAAGACATGCATGCATGGAAAAGAAATGTTTTAGGAATGCCTTAGTGAAGGGAACAGGCCAGAGGGCACCTTCCTGAATCCAGCCTGATTCATGTGAAATTTATTTTCTCCTTTCTACGATACCACAACAAAACACAGAGTGCTCCCCACACTCACCCAATATATCAGGAGAAACCAGTTCATTTTGTGTTTCATTAGGCACAAATAGATGGAGAACAAACTGAAAAGCAATGAACAACGTTTCTATGTGTTGTTGACGCCCGGAGCCTTCATGTGTGATTTACTGTGATCCCAAACTTAAAAAAGGCAAACTTGGCCTTCCTGAAGTGTAAACATGCCAGACCTAGCTGGGGTACATTTAGCCTATACTGAAATATGGGGTAGCACTCATGGGACTGAATGACCTGCCAAGATCTAGAGCATTTCCCATCTGAGACTTGCTGACCTTAAGTCTGTCCGACCACAAGCTCTGTGCAGCAGAGAGGAGAGAGCAACATCGGGGGAGTAATGCCCCTTTAATTACACTTGCTGGACAAACACGGCAGCATTATCACACCTGTGGAGAGCTGCCAGGTTCAGTGCCAGCCTGTGTTGGTACACTATTGGCTTCCAGCAGCTGCAATTCATCTTCACTTTGTGTATTTCTCTGGGAGATATAAAATGACACCGTTCCCACTCTCATCTCATCTCATTCTCCGGAAGCTGTCTCTGCTGTGATGAATCATTTCATCTTCTGCACTCTACTGGATGGTGGAGAGACAGAGCAGCAGGCGTTTCCAAACTAAATGTATTGCGTGTGCATTTGTACGGGCCTTTGACAGTGAATCTCAGCAGCGAATATTAACACTTCCTGGATCCACAAAAGGTTACTATTGCCGCCCCACCACTAACTGCACACATGTAATTAGATTTTGTGTAAATGTGCTCAGTTTGTTCTAATGTTAATGTTTATACTCCCAATTAAGCCTTTGTCTAAATGTCATTGACACTCTAAAATGGTCTAATATGTTTGAGAAATTTCTTCTACAAACAGTAATTGTCCAAAAGTAGAGTTGCCGCCTTAGATCTGTTTTTGACACGTTTAAAGGTAAATGAACATGAAGGACAATAGTCGACTGTGACGTTACTTCCAAGCACTAACCTCCAGGTCTGACACATGAAGCCTGACCGGAAGTGCAGTTCATTAAGTGACCACTTGAGGCTGGTTCCAAAAGGGAGAAAATCCCCATAGACCCCCATGTTAAAAAGCCCAACTTTACAGCAATATTGGTATGTTCGTCTAACTCATGTCCATATTTGGAATATCGGAATAAAGCGCATCCAATATGGCACCTGTAGGGAGGGTCTTTGCACAGTTTATCAACTATAGATGATCATGATGTTGAAATATTTGTGTATTTAGATAAAAAACTAAAATGAGTAAAGCCTCCTGCTTGTTCTTTGAACTTGAACTCTCACTGGCCTGACCACAACAGTATTACACAGGGAGTGTATGTTGCTACTTAATTGTATATCATATTTCTTCTTATGTGTTACATAAACCCTTGACTGAAGTTAGTCTCTCTCTGTTTAACACGACAATAAAGGGCATATTTAAGATGTATGCAATTTACGAAAATGTCAACTGTTCCTCGAATAAACGAGCTGTAATCACAGTAATCTACTAGAAGAAGTTGTAATTTCATTAACAATCAATTGTACAAAACGGCACCCTCCGTTTGTCTGAAATAATCAATTTCAGTTAATGGGGCTAAATTAATGAACAGAAAGAACAGAGCAGAAAATTGTCATGGTAAATCTGCAAGAACTGCAATAACGAAACAATTCCCCCAAGTTATTTCGGTGAATAACACCCCTGACTTGGCTGCAGCTCCTCTTTCTTCTGTGCCCTTTCTCCTACACACACACAACGACATGATATTTATTTGGAAATCTATGCGATGTAATGGCTCTGGCTGAGCCAAATACAAGTCAAACAAGTGCATCATTACAGTGAGGGACAACAGAGACCTGGCCAAAAGAAGCACTGCACCGTTCCTGTCTGAGGAGAATCGAATCGAATGTATTTTTACTATAAAAAAAAAAAATCACCATCTCTTTCCTCCATCTCTTTGTACACTTTGTACTAAGACAAATACCATAGGTGGTAGAGCAAAATAGATGTGAATATCTCAATTATGAGGCAGCTGTGCCCCTTGATTGATACAAATGTAGGCTGCACCCTGTCATTTAGTTCACAGCTTCCCAACAGCCCACGGTTATATGCAACGGCGTCACCGATGCTGTAACTATTGGTTTGACTGTTCGGTGAAATGATGGTCCGTGTGTGCGAACGTATTCTCTCCTGTGCATTATTGAACAAATGGATAAGCTGATGGCAACTAAACGATCGTATCTACAGCTTCGGGACGCCTCTCAGTGGTTTCCGACTAAAAACATGAATTGATTACAGAATTAGAACATTTTAGCTTTGTCATCCTCAAAAAGGCAAAACTGAAAGGTGCTCAATTCATTTCACCTGGAAGCTGCAGCGATAATGTCAGGCAGCGTCTGCGTAATACAATGCTGGCAGGTGGAAGATATTTACATAATAGAGACATATTGCGAGAGTGCCGGGGCTTATACGCCGATCAGCCACCACATTATGACCGCCGACAGGTGAAGTGAATAAACTTTGACCGTCTTGTGACAATGCAATGCAATTCTGCTGGGAAACTTTTGGACCTGGCATCAGTGTGGACGTTACTTAGACATGTAGCACCCACCTAGACACCCACCCCGTAGCAATGACACTCCTTGATGGCAGTATTTCCAGCATCCCCAGCAAGATGCACACACACACACACAAAAACAGTTCAGGACAGGGGTCTTCAATGTTTTTCAGGCCTAGTGCTACTTATAAGTATAAAGTATTATTATATTATTATAATTTTGCATTCAATATTAAGTGATCCAAACAATACACAAATATTACTCTTTTTTATTTATTTTTTTATAACACGTGCGACAGCAGGGTGCTGACTGAAAGATAATGTCTTCTGTCTCCATTTATCCTTTTTCTAAAATGTGTTGGACTCATGTTAATGTGTATTTAAAGAAATTCAAATTTGTGGGGGAAAAAAAAAAATATACAAAAAAATGTTCAATGAACCAAAGATTTTGTGTACGTCCACGGACCCCCTATGGGGTCAGACACCACACGACACCCTCAGAACGGCCATGTCCATTATCTGGGCTCAAGAGACATGATAGGACATTAGGACAGGTTTTAATGTTGTGGCTGATCTGTGCATATTTATTACTTTATGATGACTACATCATTAGTTTTTGCATGCAGGGGTTACACATACATTTAAAGCTAATTTGTAGCATCAAGTGCAGCACCAACACAGCACACAATTTACTGCAATGTCCTTAACTGTGCAGCGCATCTGTTGGAGGGAGTTGAAGTGAGCCGAGTGTCGTGGAACATGTTGTTATATACGTGTGAACAGCTGTGTGACTACGTTTGTATGTGCGCGTTGTTTTTATTATGCATGAAGAGAGCTGATAACACATCTGTACGGTCTCATCTACTGAATCGGTGCATTGGATTCTGACGGATCAAGGGGAGAAATGGGTAGAAAAGAAAAGCTTCACCATTACCTGAATACATTAGGATCACAATGTCATCATTACTGTAACGTGGTAGTGATTAAGGAGTTTTGGCCCTGCAGTGATTACAGCTGAGGGTGAAGAGCTTGTTTCTCCGTCAAACACTTCCTCCTCTGTGTGACGGGGACTCAAGCCTGCAGGAAAACACAAATAGAAACTGAACCTGCTGCTGATCAGCTGCATAATTGTGATGTGGAACACAAAGAATTGCTCAGGACTGAGTCTGAAAGCGATGATAGCCCCCGTAAACACAGAGAAAAAAAACAAAAAAAACAAATAGATAAGCACGCGGGGAATGGCTGTCGCTTTAAATGCTCCCTCTGCTTTTTAAGCGGCTGAGCTTTATTGACGAGCCGTAAAGGAAACAGCAAGAATCCTTTAAATCGGCTTTTAGGCGGTGAGGAAAACCAACAAGTCATATGAGCGGCTGTAAATCTGCTGCTTGTCCTGCATCTTCTTCTAATGGCCGTAATAGACTACGCTCGGTTGTGCAGAGGCTGTTGGCGAACAAACTGCGGCGAGGTCCAGTGACTTCAACACATTGTATTGACGTCAGTAAATTTACTACGTTGGTTCCCTTACAAAGATGCAGACGGATACGTGACGCAGTCAGAGAGACCCCGTGAACAAATAACATAATGTTGGCTGCATGAAGAAGACAGTGGTCAGGCATAACATTATGACCACCTTCTTAATATTGTCTCCCCTGTGCCTCCAAAACACTTGTGACTCATCACAGAATGGACGCGGCCAACAAAATATTTTATTTATGGATTATGATCTTTCACGTGATCGTGCCTGGCCTGCACCGGCATCATTAGGACGTATGTTCCGGAGCAGTCAGCAGATTATTGAAGAAATATTTTGCTGACTTTGGGGATTTGGATCCTTTAATGGTAGCGCTGCACCGATGAACTAAAGCCTAATGAATCAGGTGAAATATCTGCAATTACAACAGATTAAATTCCCTCTGTTCTTTTTTTCTTTTTTACAAATCTAAACGTTCTAATCCCTGAAGTCCATTGCAGCCAGTTTTGTAATGTCTTAGTGATATTCAATGCACTGTCTGGTCTACAACTTAATAATTTTGGTTTACCACTTAAACTGAAGAGGATTTAGCAGCTAGAGGAGCAAGATATTTCTCTTCGGAGTTGGCAGAGACCCAAAACTGAGTCGAATGAGAATGAATATTGGATTTACATTTACTGGATAGCCAGCAACCTGACTCCAGATGAAGGACAACGGCTCCGCGTACGTGCTGGATGTTTAAATAAAGTTCACCGTATCGACCAACTAAGAGGCGAGGATCTTTCAGAGTTCAAGCGGCTTCGCTAAAACCAGCTGTTGCAGGTTTGTATGCTGACTACGTTGATTTCAAAGTAGTGGCCAAACAAAGGCCTCCTGTAATTTTTGGAAGTGAATCCCTGGCTCGTTGTTTAGCGTCGTAGCTGTGGACAAAGATTTGTGTTTGCCAGGTTCTTGCTACTCCTTTGATTGCGAAGGCAGAAGAGAAGTTAGCGCATTTACATGAGGAACACTTAGTCTAAATATAATTGCTTTTTCCTTGCAGAACCCATCCCTTCCTGCTGATCAAATACTTTATGAATCACTTTACCTTTTGTCACACACCTCACTGAACAAGTGTAATTCCACATGTTTACATTAAACATTTTTTCACATCCACAGACCTGCAGCAAACTTCCAAATGCCACTCAGGTGAGCTGCAAAGCCTCGAGCCTGAGGCAGAAATACCAGTGTGAAATCAATATGTCTCTACAGTTTATTATTATTATTTTTTTTGGATCCTCTCGACAGGAAATTGGCTTTTTTTATGAGGCAGCTTTAAATCTGGTAAATATATATATAAAAAAAAAGAAGACAGCGGTGTTATCACTTATGAGTCGTTACTCTCTAAAACAAATGCAGGCACAGAATATACACGTGATGGATGGCCCCGGCAAGGAAATGAAATTAGAGGCGCAGTAATACAAACGGATGTCACCACGTTAGCTGAATCTCTTCATTCAGAATCGACCCTCTCAAATGGACCCTCCCCGGCTCAGAGGCAACATCCGAGCATCAGCAGCGCGCTCATCTCGAAGCTGATCTAAATGTGCCTCCCATGTGCTTCTTATCTGAAGGGCTTTTAAACTGGCACGTCCGTGAATGCACGAGGAGCCCACAAGGCTGCAGTAAGCCAAAGCTGCAGTCAGGGCATTACTGCGCGCAGAATTCTTGCACCGCTTGCTTGGATCGTTTGGGGTAATTCCCATCCTGGCATCTGCTCTGCCTCCCAGTGAATGGGGGGGGGGGGCATCTGTACGCGGCGAAACCAGCCCACTCCTCCGGGGTCTTTGTGGTTCGCGGGGACGGGTATGAATGCCTCAGCCGTGGCATCCTTCCATGGCAGTAGATTTTAACGTTTCCACTGAGGGGAGTAATTGCAGACACATAGCCAGACTGGCAGTGTACACAAATGCACACACACACACACACATTCTTGCCCACTTCACACTGAGAGGGGCTGTAACGACAGTGCTAATGGTATCCTCTATCAAAGGCAGGAGAATTAGCCATGAAGGACAACAAATTTCAACATCACAGAAACAAGCTCGTTAACTAGGATGTTTAGATGAGCTGGGTAAACAAACTCACAGCTGTTAATAATGTCATAAAGGCACGGAGTTAATTGTAGCAGTAACGATGCGACGGGAACGATGCACACTAGCTGTCCCGTTTTCACGCAAAACGACATGAACGGACGGAGAAATAAGCCGATTTTCAGTCACGTCGGTGTCTTTAAAACTGATTAATGGCGCGACATTTCCACATCGCAGCGGCCGTAATTAGTTGCGCGGCAGAGATAGGATGATTCATGCATTTTTTTTTTTTTTTTTCCTCGCGTAGGTTTTTATTTCTGGCCACAGAGGGGAAAAGCAGTACAATAAAGTTCTAAGATTCTGCATAAGGGCATGACAGTAAGTTCCCAGCTCCGTGCTCTCGATATAGTTCAGCTCCCCGGTTCAGATCCCGAGCACGGCGACGCGTTTGATCACCGTGTTCCCTTTGCTTTGCATCTCAGCGTAATCAGAGAAGTTTCAACAGTTGCATCTGAGGATTAGCTGAAGCCCAAGAGAGCGCAAGTTAAAACCGCTCAAATTACAAGGGGGGAAACTTTGATCCTCGGTAACCAGGGTTACGCGAAAGAGTTTCCCAATGTAATCGCGTTCGCCTTACACCACCACACTGACGAAAGGAAGTGAAAAACTTTTCCCGCTTGTCCTCGGGGAGGATTTTGGAGGCAGACATTTGCCAAAGGTAATATTGTCTTTGGAAGCGGCAGAGCAGATTATGTATTATTCATTGTATCTGGTCAACTTCAAAGGCGAGACGTAAGCAACAGTAAGGTAGTACCGCTTGAACGTTATCACCACAGAGACCTTCCGTTGGTTTTTGTTCTCCTGAAGCAGCTTAACAAGATGTTGTCTTTGGAATCGCACATCAGATCTCAACTCGGAGAGCAGAGAGAGGAGGAGGCAAGAATTTTCTGATCCATTTTCCATTCTGATGTTTGACAGCAAACGCTCAGTCTGAAAGAAAAAGATCGAAAAGTTCGCTCACTCACCGCCTACGCAGTTCAGTGCGATGTAATTTAACTGTACCACCTAGCGTAAAAGGCACCCTGATTTGAACTTTCACTGACACCGGAGCCTCTATAATACATGCAGTTATGTCGGAGCATTGAGATTCAGGAGGCAAGACGAGTCAAACTTATTTTCTTTCAGTTACAAACTACACAAAACGAGTTCTTTTTACTATTTATCATTAGACGGATGAGGAAAATGTGCGGACAGACTGTGACGTGTCATTTTAACGCGCAATAAAGGAAATCTTTATTTCTGCAACTGCACTCCTGAATCCGTACAATAAACTGCTTCCCCCCCAGATTATCAGTCCATAATAATTCACTGCAGATCTTGCAGTGACACATACAACGTGTCAGCTGGCAACTTAAAGAGAAACTACAGTACAGAAACTGTTCAGGACGACCTCACCATTAAAACCACATTAGCGGTACAATTTTTAAAGCGTGTAAAAACAGCTGGTGTTTACGAAATTATGTCATTGGGAAATGGGCTAGTGTAAAACGTACACAATGTGCATAATTGGATATATTTTTCCAAGTAAACATTAACGAGGCAGACAGACCCGGTCCAAACCAGACCATGGAATAAGCAAACCTGATGTAGAACACCAACTGCAGCAGCAGCCAGATGTTCCAGCTCCAGCAAAACTTAACAGTCCTCTTAATATTTCTCCTAACAAGTTGGTGATGCAGTGTAAATAGTAGATGACTAGTAAGTAATTTGGATCTACACTCACTCTTTTGCCTTCAGAACTGCCTTAATTCTTCATGGCATACTTTCAACAAGGTGTTGGAAACATTCCTCAGAGGTTTTGGTCCATATTGACATGACAGCATCACACAGATGCTGCAGATTTGTCGGCTGAACATCTATGATGCTAATCTCCCGTTCCACCACATCCCAAAGGTGCTATTGGATTGAGATCTGGTGACTGTGGAGGCCATTGGGGCACAGTGAACTCATTGTCATGTTCCAGAAACCAGTTTGAGATCATATGAGCTTTGTGACATGGAACATTATCCTGCTGGAAGTATCCGTCAGAAGATGGTCCACTGTGGTCATAAAGGGATGGACATGGTCAGCAACAATACTCAGGTAGGCTGTGGCATTTAAACCATGCTCAGTTTGTACTAAGGGGCCCAAAGTGTACCAAGAAAATATCCTCCACACCATTACACCACCACCAGCAGCCTGAACCGTTGATACAAGGCAGGATGGATCCATGCTTTCATGTTCTTTATGCCAAATTCTGACCCTGCCATTTGAATGTCGCAGCTGAAATAAAGACTTGTCAGACCAGGCAACGTCTTTCCAGTCTTCTATTGTCCAATTTTGGTGAACATGTGCAAACTGAGGGCCAGGTGTTCACAAAATTAAGCAACTTCTCAGGGTTGTGTGAGTGTACAGATGTAAAATCTCCCAGGCAACACAAGACTTGTCACAATGTTAACCACAAAATAGCGGAAAAGCTCCAGATTTGAGCTGTTTGTCTTGTTACAGTGTACAAGGACTACTTTTAATGCAACTATGACCCTTTTCTAAACCTTACCGAGTAGTTTTGGTGCCTAACCCTAGAGAAATGCACTAGCACAAAGTGCTTTGAAAAAAACGGGTTTTTGTCATGTTCTGCCAAGGACAGACTGCTGGCTGAAGGCATTTGACTTACACTACAATATACTTCATGTCCTAGAAAAGCAGATAGTTGCTATTCATACTGCACTGACCTTACGACATATATGTAAATGGTCATGAATATCATTTCTGCAAGCAATCCTATATGTTATCTTGGGAGTCGCTACCAATTGACCTGTTCTTGTTCACATATGAGGACTTGAAATGCCAAAGATATGTCAATATTTACAAGATCAGTCTCTGTTCAAACTTGCTCAAAATGATGGGTCACGGACTGAGGACTGTACCATTTTTATCTGGGCTCCATTTAAATTCACAATGCTTTTGTTTCTCCGTGCAATTTAGACAAATTCACACAAACAACAGATATTGTTTCTTAATTTTACACAACAGACAAGTACAAAAACAATTATGACATTTGTTAGTTGTCATCTGCTGCTTTTTTCCCACCCATCTTCTACATGCGCTGCTTGTTAACAGCCTGAGAGACTCATATCCATTGCATGTCATTGCCAAGGCAGTCTCTGATATTAATCCCATAAGCTATGTAATGAATATGTATCCCTTGTCCCCTACAGTAAAATCTACACCACTGGTTCTAGTTCCTCAGTTACATTTAAAATGTTTCTCTGATAATTATTTCGACTTGGTAAAAACAAACTATTGTACTCATAATAAATACCTGTCAATACAACCATTTTCAACACCACTAATGGACTCACAAATTTAGTATGTTAGTTCCACTACACAGCAAACTGTATAGTCCAAATGGATCCATAACTTTACAACCAAAAGAAAATGGGCCAGTGAGAAGATTTACTCAGTGTGCAAGAATTAATTATAACCAAGGAGATCTGATACAGAAATAAGACACACATACTGAGTCCAAAACTGGCCAGAAAATCATTAGATCTGATCCAAGATGCAGTCGACGCAACAGATATAAAACACCAACTCTGGCAGCAGCATCATGCCCCGGCAGTTTCTCCTACCATGATTATGATGCACGGCACACTGTATAATTCATTGGAGCCATTAGAGCACAGGTCCTCAGCAGGGGGTCGCTGGAGGTACTGCAGGGGGCCATGAAGTTTTTGGATGATTAGACAATTTTTCATACATAAATTTTGTTTTTCGCAAAAATGTCATTAACATGAATCCAACATATTGCAGCGAATGGATAAACAGGGGCAGGAGATGTTATCTTTCAGTCAGAAATCCAAAGGGCTGGACCCACCCCTGTCCCTGCTGTGAGAATCACGACGCCACGTTACATGGAGACTCTGTCAGGTTACACGTGATTCACAGAGAGCCTTCAGTCCCCAGCTGAAGCAAGCCTCAGACACAAGGACGCATGCTGCAATATTATTTGAAGATGTCTTTTTGTTAAATAAATAAATGAAAAAAACAGCATTTACTTTACCCCCAAATCCTTGTGCAGTCATTTTTGCAAGATATTCCTGTCTAAAGCGCTGCAGCTCCTATCCACAGCAGCCAACTACTGAGGCCAGTTTATTATTATTAAGCCAAGTGAATTGACGTTATGAGCCAAAATGGTTTTGTAACCTGAAAAGAAACAAAAGATGCAAGATAACAGGTATGTTTGTGCAAGGCAGTGGCACTAATAGGCCATTTTTGTTTCCACAGAGTGACGTGGTGGTTAGCACCGATGACTCAGGCCTTCCTGCGAGGAGTTTGCATGTTCTCCCCGTGCCTGCGTGGTATCGTATTCTGCATTCCTTGGTTGTAACGAGTGGTTATTTGAGTCACTGTTGCCTTTCTATCATCTCCAACCAGTCTGCCCATTCTCCTCTGACCTCTCACATCAACAAGACATTTTCGTCCACACAACCTATCGCCGCTCGCAGGATATTTTCTCTTTTTTGCACCATTCTCTGTAAACTCTAGAGATGGTTGTGTGTTAAAGTCTCAGCAGATCAGCAGTTTCTGAAATACTCCGACCATAACCTATTCTGAGTGAGGTCAGTTTTGCGATTTTATTTAGAAAGAAAGAAAAAAGAAGAGGTCTAATATTGAGGAGCGGTGGAACAATCAGGGCCAGTAGCAGAGTGTTAGAGATGCTCGGGGCAGTTTGTTAGACCACGGAGACGATCCTTCTGATTACTTTCTGCCTATGCTAACGACGGCTCTCACAGCGGCAGGGGCACAGCAAATATCTTACAGCCCCTGCTTTCCCACAACAGCCTATTGTGAGCCCATACATCAACACACTACTACCAGACCATAACATTAACTGCTTTGTTTCTCAGGCCAGTGGGTGTATCATAAAACAAAATATGCGCACAAGATAAAGACATCCGAAGGTGCAATGTGATATACTTTATGCGCATTTCTGGATGCGGAATTGCAATGGAAGCAGTGAAACAAATGAAAAAAAAAAAAAAAAAAAGTATATGGCTATAAGTTGAATTTAATTTCACAGGACATAAAGCTAGCCTTTATTAATATTTCTTCTCAGACGGTGAGGCGTGCTCTAAATCCACAGGCCGGGGCAAAAATAAGACCATAAACAATAACTACACATCCTCCCTTCCTCCCTTAATGACACTCCCAGCTGTTTTGTCATTTTGTCTGTTTGTTGGTGCATCTCGAAGCGAGCTTTTTCCTTCTGTGCTTTCAATAACTGGAAACAAAAACATTTTTTATCCTCTTAACATATCATTAAAACGGCCGGGGAAGTTTGGAGGGAAACAAGCGGGGAGGAAATGAAAACTTTTCTGATATCTGATGCAGACAGTGTAGATTAAGACTCAGCCCCCCCCCCAAACAAGATGTATGCTCTAATTGGCGTGGCTGAATAAAACATTTAATGAGAATGCCCCGCAGAACTCAAGTGACAAATAATATATTATGGGCCGTCCTGTTTACATTATGCATAGAGATGTTTATGTGTCTCAAACTGTAACAGCAGTGCGATTACCAGCCAGAGAAATACATTTTCTGTGCCTGTTTCTACCACCAATGGTCAGTGCTTAATGGGCATTGCTTTAATTTATAATTCAGAGTCCTTACAATACATGTGATTGATTACACACAATAAACAGCACAATAGGCTGCCTGGTGCTAAATGACCATGGAAGACACTGCATCCATCCATTCCCTCTGTGAAAGGGATACAAATCAGTCCGGCTCTGCTGCACATCAATCTTTCCTGCCTTGTTGAATTCCTAAGTGAGAGGATTAAAAAAAAAAAAAAAAAGCATCAGCAGTATGATCCTTTACTGGGTGGACTATTTTTTATTATTATTATTATTATTATTTTGTATAATCCACATATAAATGTGGAATACAAAAAATAATAACCCAACCCCAAACACATCCAGGCCTAAGTGAGGAAATAGAAATATGTAAAGGGAAATTCACAAACTCACCCACTGATACAACTCCATACAAACAGCTAGAGGAAGACCTGATATGTAATTTGGATGCCGAGTTGACTTTTTTTTTTTTTTTTTGCAGCAATCTCATTATGATTGAGTGCGCAAATTAAGATCTCATTGGGACTGACATTTCCATGTGCACTCAGTCTGCAGGATGGTGAAGTCGACGCCGTCTCCTCCCCTTTGTCGGGAGACTGCGAGTCAGGAGAGACGACACTGAGCGAACCAAAGGTCTCACTGCAGCAGTAACATATAAATCAGCTCATCTGCAAAACATGTGGAGTCGTATATTATCATGTCAAATTAGAACCAAAGGTTTAAACTCATTCAAGTGTGTCTTTATGGTTTTGTGTATCTGTGTGTGGTATATTTAGTTGTAACAGAACATAAATGGCTTTTACTTCAATGGGTATTAACAGGGTTTGTATTATTTACTTTAAATAAAAGTTTAAATAGCTAGTGATCAGTCAACTGAACTGCAGCTGAAATATGTGTGACTGGACCTCAGCCGCTAGCAAAACTAATTGTTCCTCAACTCAGCTGGTTCCCTCGGCAACGGTATCAAGCACGCTGTAAGAAACCTGTGTGTCTCACTTAACACGAACCTACGTTTTGAGTCAGACAAACATCTTGCCTGGATTACCGCAATAATCTTTTTTACACGTCCGGACAATAAATCAGCCCCTCTGCTTCATTCATTACAAAATCCAGCTGCCAGGCTTTTAAATCAAACCAGGAGCGAGGATCGCAGGGCTCCGGCTCCAGCAGGTCAACGCCGCAATCGATTTTAGGACCTTATTGATCACTTTTAAAGCCGCTCGTTGCCGTGACCCTCGCCACTATATCGCTGACCTTTCAGCACCATGTGTGCTAGTGCGTCGTTTGAGATCCTCGGGCAGACATCTATTATCTGCTCCAGGGTCCTGTCTGAAAACAAAAGGTTCGCAACGACTGTGAAATGATCAGGTCGGCTGAGTGAATTATATTTTAAACCTCTCCTTTAAAAATGTTTTCATTGGAGACACTTTTGGAATTTTGTGTATTTTACTGTTTTTAACCATTCCTGTTGGTTTTGTTATATGCACATGTTCCTTAAACACATTGTAACATCAATTTTGGGAACAAATGCTGTGGAAATAACTGATATTACTCACGAATATTCAAATAAACTCTGACTCTCTACTCACGACTGAAATGTCCGTTTCTATAACTTGACTTCCAAATTGCCCAGTCACCTCCCACCACCCGGTTCGGCCCACGACAGAATATGCTGATAGCCGGCTTTCCTTCTGTTCACACACACAGCGGATAATTCCACCTGTGCCGGCATGCCTCCAAATTGATTCGCCCCTCTCCGCGCGTCCCTTCGGCACGGCTCGGCTGTGTGATTGAGGCCCTCCCTAATGAATTCTCGGAGGCCAGATGCTGATGCTGTGTTAACCGAAGGCAGAGAGGGCCATCCATAAAACCAGAGGGTGCGAGTCTCGTTGGGCAGTTAAGCAGCGCTCCTGAGGGGACAGCGCGAGATGAAATACAGAGGTAAATATAATATCCAGCAGCTGTTTTATTGGGCAGCCCGGCCGCCTCTCGGCGCGCCGCGGACGTCGCCATTTATTTACATTTTACTTTATGGAAATTACCCAGCAACTATTGGATACATTAGTGTCATCTTTAACAGGAACGCAGCATCAAATTATCATTACTGAATCCCTACGCCAGGCGCAAGCCGGACAGGCGTCCGAATTATGAGGCGCGACACAAAGGATCCTGTTTAACATTAAAGCTGCAGTGATGGACGCAATGTCACCCTGGCCGCGCAGAATTAATGGTAAGATAAAATGAGTTGTCCGTCTGGGGACATGCCAGGCAGGAGATGGCTGCCATTAAGACGAGAGGGCAGGGAGGCAGAATGCTCTCGCCCGCTCGTCTGTCCGACATTGTAATATGTGCTGACAAGTTTATTGCAGTGTCCCATCCTTGAACGAGCGGCAATTACTGTAGCAAGCGCTGATAGTCAGCGGCCGAGCCAGAGGAGGTTTATCATGTGAGAGGGGATATTTTTGAAATGAGTCGATGAATTACTTCTAGGATGCGAGAACGATTCAGAGGGTAGAAAATATTCAAATAGGGGTGCGGAGCGGAGAAAAAATTACCCAAAAATGAGTGTCAGGGATCACGGCGGCGCTACTTGAGATTGTTCTCTTGCTCCGAACTAATCAAGTGACCGCCCGGGGAAAGTTGAGAATGTTTATCTCGTATGTACAACAAAAAGATTGATTGAAAACAAAAGGCCGTCACCACTGGGAGAAGATGGTCGCTACTTGACAACAACTCAGCTTTAATTAGTTTTTTTTTATTTTATTTTCTCAATATCGCTGCTGCTGCTCATTGTGTTGTTTTAGAAAATATTCTGTAAAACATAGTGGATTGGGCAATAGTAGATAAAACAATAGTTGATTATATTTTTTTATAATGCACACCTGTGAGGAAACTGACAAAAATAAATATAAAACTTTTCTGGCATTCACGTGGATGTTACTTAGATGTGCACCACCAACCCAGACCAGACCAGACCAGACCAGACACCACCACCCCATAGCAATGACACTCCTTGATGGCTGCAGCCAAACCAAAGCAGGATGCAGCCATGAAAAACATGAAACACAGCACAAGGTGGTGACCTGGCCTCTAAATACACTAGATCCCAAACTAGTCAAGTATCTGTGGGATGCACTAGAACGAGCCGGATCCACAGAGGCCCCTCCCATCAACCCATAGGACACAAAGCCCCCCACTAAAAACATCCTACTGTCAAACACCACAGGACACCCTCAGAAGGCCCATGTCCATTCTCTGATGAGTCACAGCTGTTTTGGAGGCAGGTTGAAGGTGGTTTTAATATTGTGGCTGATCAAGATACGTACCATTTGTCAATGTTAGGGACATAAGAAAATGAATAGGTTCAAGTGTGTAAATAAACCCTTTAACACGGTCTAGTGATTGATTTTGGGGCACTTGTTCCAGGCAGCCGAAGAGAAAAACAAAAGGAGCCTCAGTGATGTATGTTGTTTTTATGATTTAAAGCCCGGCCATCGCAGACTTTTGTAGAGAGCTGCCTCGTGTATCTAATCCTAATGTGTGCCGAGTCTAATAGAATGGCAGTGAACTGAGCCAGGCTTAATTGAACTGACTCAATCTGATGCTGAATGTTCATAAAAAGTGAAATGAACTGGACAGCGTTGAATGCAACAGAACCGAGCTGAGCGGGGAGGGAGTGAAGGGGACGTGCCGCAAACACGAGTATCCTACTTACCCAGTCTGGTCACACCTTCCTGCAAATTATACCGCTTATTATCTCTCAGCGCTCTATCGCAGCCCTAAATCAGACTGAATTATGGGTGCACAGCCTCTGCCTATGACTGAGCAACCCTGCCAGGCTGTGTGACAGCCTCAGAGAACATAATCTTACTCCTTCTATCCTCTGTCTGTCTCCCTTTCATCCTCTTTGTTTCTCGCGTCGTGAGCCAATGCATCTACCCGAGTCAATCTGCCTTCACTTCAGAACCGCTCTCTCCCTTGATTCTCTTTATCTCCAATTTCAATTTTCTACTCCTCTAAATTCTCTCATTTCTCCTTATCAAATTCCAGCTGAAACTACAGCATCCATGTCCCCGTCTTTGCCCTGCCTATCACATATAAAATAGTTGTCAGTTAACACCGCTCCGCTCGCTGAAAGCTTTTCGGCAATTTAAAGTTTTGCTCTCCTGACAGGCTGAGTTCATAGAGCGCATTGATCTGTTCATCAGCAATGATATATAGACTTAATTCGTGAAGGTTCCCTGCAGAGTCCTGACCGCTAGTTGCTCTCGGTTTGTTTATCCGATTTGTTTATGTGTTGCCTTGCCAATAATTTCATGTTTCTCCAGTGATCTGCAGACGAAAAGAGAAGGGAAGACTGCAAAGCTATGGGATCCGCCTGGCAAGGAGCACTGCGTTGACACGGCGGTTGTTGTTGTTTGCTACGGTCATTGTGCAGGTTCTGGCATTGAATGTGTGATTATCTGCAATTTTAATCTTTGTCTTAGTCTCTAAGAGCAGTTAACAAAATGTATTGAAGCTTCACACTGTTGGAGAGACAAAACAGTCCATTTCAGCCCCAGCTGAGTGCAGTGCATTTTAACGAATGGTACATATACATCTATATACAAATAAACATATACACAAAAGCCAACTACAAAACCAGAAGCCAGAGACAGAGCTGGATACATCCTCTATTAGATGTTACTTTGGAGGATTTTGACATTTCAAACAATGTAAGGTCTCTGCTAAATATTTCTCCTCTTGAAGCTAAAAGGTGTGTAGCCCGCTCATGGAAGAATCACTAAGTCAGTGGAATTTCTCAGTGGTCGAAGGGTATGTCCTTTCATTTTTTTGCACTTGAAAACTTAAGTTATTTCTCTAAAAATAAGTTGGATAAGTTCTGGAAAATTTGGCATATTTTTTACAATTATTTGGAATAGAATTTTTTTTATGGTCTGTATCTTGTACATTATGTTTTTGCCTTGTCTTGTCAATACAATAAAGAGATGTTAAAAACAAAAGGGGATGCTATGGAGCCATCATTGGGTCTTTCAGCGTTATACACCCTCGCCCAGGCGTCCCAGGCGGGAGTGATCACTCTTCTCCCTGCCGAGTCCCAGCAGCACTAGACCACCGAGCCTTTCCTCGCTGCACGTTCGCCGTTGTTTAGCGTACCGCCGAAGCCTCGTGGCTTTTTCTGCTTCAGCAGTCACACTGATGGGCTTCTCCTTCACTTCCCCAACCACTGTGAACTGGGTCAGGGCTCTGCAAACTGACCTACAAAGTCCCAATAGCCCAAATCAATCAGGTCACGGTGGGTGTTCCAGTCCTGCTTCACACATCGCTCCCGCGACTCCCGGCACATTTTCAGCGAGTTCTACCTCGATCACCTGTTTAGAAAAGGTGATCATCTCAGGGAAGGCTGTTGTTATGTTAATGTGATCCGAGAGGTTTAGCCACATGCCCAGAGCCGCTAATATCTGCTAATGCGCAGGCAAGCCGAGGAAGCCTTCAGCCAATTTCGGCTGTGAGGCAGGGTTTTCTCCAGCCTTGATAAAAGAGAGCAGTCTGTGCGGGGCAATGTATCTTGCTGATATGGACTTATCAGCAACTGCTTTGATAGCAACCGTCCATAACGGTCTTCACAAAGTGAATCAGGTCATTACGAAACACAAGTCAATTCTTTTTGTGACACGCATCATTAATATTCTTCACACATTGTTTTAGAGTTGTGCAGAGCAGCTCTGAAAGAAAAAAAAAAACACACATAATAAAAACAGATGGCAGTGCAGCCTGCCTCGGTGGCGTCGCTACATCCTTGAGGATGCGCCCCGCCGCGTTGATACTGCACGAGAACGCAGAATGTACACTAAACAATGGCAAACATGCAGTGAGGAATTCCAGTGGGAATCAGCTCAGAGATAAAGATCCTCCACGGCGTGCAGACAGGTGTGTAAAAAGAGATGCAGAAGCAGACGGGTTGTTGAAGGAGCAGCAGCGGTGTCACGGTTTAGAGTCGGGGTGAGGACACAGGTGGCAATAAATCTGGAGTGGAGGTTTTACATCTTCATCCAGCGTCAGAACATGCACATAAATGTGCTAGCGCCATGCACGGGTGAAGACTGGGCATAAAGAGAAGTTCACGTTACTGACGTGAAACTACTTTAATCAACTCCGGCCTTGACCACTTTGTATCTCTGGGGTGGCAAAGGAGGACAGCAACTGAATAAATTACTCCTTTGCTACCAGTGGGTAAATATCAGGATGAGATGGGAATGTCATTTGTTATGCAGGTGTTTAATCATAAACAGATGTACTAGACAGACTAAAGAAAACCCTTACCATTCCGGCCTTTTTCCCGAAAAACGCCTATTTAGGACATACCCAAAGTAAACTGAATGCTGGTCATGAACAGTTTGGCGCTCATGCATGGTCTTGGTTTGAATGGTATTGTTCTGAAGCAGGGATCGGCAACCTTCAACACTCAAAGAGCCATTTGGATCTGGATTTCCCACAGAAAAGAAAACACTCGGAGCCACAAAACCCCTTTGACATCTAAAATGAAGATCACACTGCATATATGGTTTTTACCTCCATGCTAGGCCTATAGTGTGTTGCATTTATGAAATGAAATAACTGCCACAGAGAAAACGAAATTGCATTTATGTAACATAACAGGGATTTATCCATGATTGGCTTACCTGGGGTCGAAAAGTCCAATGAACAGCGGGCTGGACCTGCCGGCGGGTGTCATACGTCGGCAGTTGTGACGTATATTTAGAGCGACAAAAAATTAAATACATTTATTTTAATGTTAAAATATCACCATCAATTCAAATTTAGAATTATATTTAAAAAACTAAAAGAAAAATACATTTGAATTAAATACTTGTTAGCGTAAAAAAGTGAACGGCTTTGATCAGCGTCCTTGCCCCGCACCGCTCACGACAGAGAGCCGCAACAGAGGAACGAAAAAGCCGCATGCGGCTCCGGAGCCGCGGGTTGCCGACCCCTGTTCTAGAGGAATAAAAGTTCTCACACAGTTAAAAATAATTAGTTATTGGGTTCACCCCGAATTTTCTTTAATATCTGATGCCTTCAGAGGAAACTTAGGACAGCTCTCATCTGGAAAACACAAGGTTATCATAGCATAAAGTCTTACCTACTTCCAGTTCAAATTGCAGATAAAAAGGACCAAAACTGAGTTTCTTTCACCCTTTTGTCTAAGTGTATAACCAGGCGTTTCCAAACTTTTGGACACATTTTGAATGAAAAGGCCATAACTTTTGAATGCTTTAGTGTACAGTCATAATCTTGGGCTCTGCTGAACGCTGACACTCAGGAAAATTATATTTTATAATTAGAGTAAAGGATACAGAGTTAGTGAAGTAAAATCATATTTTTTGAAAATTATGCACAGACATCCAGCTCCAATACGCACCGGTCTATCTGCGAGGAAACCAAACTTTACCGGGGAAGTAGCATATCATTGTTCAGAGCAACTCATTGGCTACATGAAACACGAGTCGTCCACTAAGTTGGCTGCAATTGGCTCAGTCTGTATATGAAAGAAGGGGCTTCTGAAGGCTGTTGACAAGACAAAGCAGCTCGGAATTGGTTCAATGACGTGTCAATGAAAAGGTCAGAGTTCAGCGGCAATTAAAAGATTAAACACTGGTAAAAATTTCTGTGTTTTTTGTGTATACGAAGATTGCAGCATATCTCCTTGTTTGTCCAGGACGTTGGAGCAGCTCTTCGTAGATTTTTATGGAACTAAAAGTAGTTTTTGGACTGAAAATACAACTGAAATGTACAGTTTGGACCCATATCAATATAAAAGGGGTTTGAATAATATTGGTTGGTGGATCAATATGAGGCTTTTCCGATGACATATTGCATGCAGCATTTACTCAAAGACAACTCGTGTATAAAGCTCCTCCTTTTTCAAAGAACTACTGCTGTCCCATATACGAACCAGCGGAACGCTAAGGGGCACATCTAAACCACATTTTATGGTCGGTATCTGAGACATATTTCATCCATAATTACAAAGATAAATCTAATGTTGGTGCTTGAGTTGTCCAGGGTCATCATTTGGAAACAAATAGTGTAGTTGGTGCCAAGCCATCCAGTAGATGAGTGATATTTTTGGCGTGCTGGTGCAACAACAGTACAAGTTATGGAATCCTAAAGTCTGTGTCGGTATCAAACTGGTCCGGTCGTCTATCTAAAATTTGTTGAGACATTTCAGTCTGAGCCAAAGTGGAACAGATGACTGACAGACAGCTGTTACAGCCATCACTGCACGGTGCGCGGAACATTTATGGATAAAAAGCAGAACAGATATGCTGCCTCTTAAAATTTGAAATCACACAAATCAACATGACATAATATTTGGCTGTAAACACCCTAAACCCATCTTAAGTCTACAGTTGATTTATAAGAGTTCTTTTCTGAGCCCTAAACAATGTGACTGCTTTCCAAAAATAGAAAAAAAAATGTGCAGCAGTAAGTGAGCCTTTTGTATTTCAAAGTTTGGCACGACTATAAGCGCGAGCTTGCTGTGTAATTAAGTGACAAACTATCTTAAAAACATGAAAGAAAAACGAGAAAAGCAGAATTAACTATGCGATCTCAAAGGGCCGGATCCTCGTTCACAGTTTTACATATTTTTGCACTTTTTAGTAATTTGACTTGCAGAAATGTTGCATTATATTCCCCAGCTTTGAGCAACTTGTTACATCAGGATGAATGCATGATTAGAGCTCAGCAGTTTTAATCCTCCACTGGCAGCAGAAGCAGCAGCATCCCCTCATGACCAGCTTTGTGTATGCTGACTGTATTAGCATTAGCATGTATTCCACCATGTATTTGTACGACTACACTGTATTTTTCTGTTTGCCACCGTTGACATTGTTGCAGCCTGAGCCCACCGCAGAGAAGGCGTTTCTTTCATCCTGCCGCCTTACACCAACCAGGTATAACATTATGACCACCTTCCTTAGAGGGAGTCCTGCAGTGGCCTATGGGTCATATGGCTGGAGGGGAGAGGCCTCTATGGATCAGGTTTGTTCCAGTGCATCCCACAGATAGTTGATCAGTTTGGGATCTTGGGAATTTGGAGGCCAGGTCAACACCTTAAGTCTTTCTTTTTTTTTGGAGTTGCACCGTTGCATCCTGTGCACCCTGACCGGTCTGCGTCTATCCAGTCCTATAAACTACAAACTAACCATTTCAGAGAGACTTTGACCAACTTGTGCCATGCCATGATAATGAGATAATCGGTGTTATTCATTTCACTAATGCAGCACATCGCGAGACATCATAACAGGTTAATATCAGTGCTACAGTGAATGTTAGCAGTCACTTCTCCAATGCTATCACCTTAACTATTCAACAAACTGAAGAAAAAAACAAAACTGTTAAGAGCCATTTTTGCTTTTGAATTTTCCTCCCCGTCTTTATACCTGGATGTCACAGGGAGCATCTGTGTTACAGCTGTTTGGCTTGTTAAGGATGCAAGTAACATTAACTTTTGATAGATGGAAGCATAAAATGTACTCCATGGGCAATGTAGAACATTGTTCCTTTTAATATTTGAACCAACAGTTAGGTTCCCAAACATCTCTGTTCATAAAACATCTTATAAAACATAAGTGTTCGTCCCCAAAGGCTGCCAGGTTAGTGATACACTGTAACTGTAATGCAAATACAAACTAGTGTTGTAATAATGTGCTTTAAATATATCTGACATGTGGGATACAGATCACAAATAGACACTGCCTGTAGGATTTAGGATCCTTTAGGATTTAGTTTTAACTACTGTACCTAATGAACAGGCAGCTCATTGTGATCTGGACTTAAGGATCTATAACCAAACATCTTTACACTGACTCATAAAGATGTTTGGAAACCACACATTAAGGTCTGTGGGTGTTACACTGAGCGAATGTGAACAAGTGACTGAAGTGTGTTTTGCTTCTTCTGAAGGATAAAACTGCCAACCCGCCAGGCCTCAAAGTCTTTCACAGAGAAGCTGGGAAGGAGAACAAAGAGGAGGAGGAGGAGATGTACTAAAAACCCAACCATAGACATTATCTCTATTATTTATCCAGGACATATTGTCTATGTTTCAAGGCTGGGCCACACTCATTTTTAATGTGATGTTGGCTGTGGAAAACTGCTTCAGTTGACGGAACAAAACACTTTTTACATATAAAGAACATTGTGTAATCATCATTGTGTAAAACTAAACTGACCCTACACATTACAATGAGGACTCCAGATGCTCTAATACTTGTCAAATATAGGTATGCATGGCTCAATATGTATGTGTTTTTAAATCAGTCAGTTTAAATTCAGTCAATATCTGCCACTCCTGGCACTAGTAGAGTGTAGTAGATCCATACAGGGTCAGAATCCACCAGTGATTCGTTACAGAGGTACATTTAAACATAGCACCAATTGTCTTTAACATATTTGGTTCTAATGAGAAGCAATTCACAAAAAACAAATGTCAGACGATGAACACAAACATGAGCTGATTTGATGAAAATCAGAATTCGAAGGGGAACGAGGGGAGGTAGGAGCAATCCCCAAACCAGTGTGTAGCATTACAAATAGAGTGTTTGCCATATGCTTGCTGTTGAAGAGGCAGCTGCTCCCGAAGCCTCAGACTCCATGTTTCTGTGATTTCATGTCCCGGCGCCAGTTTGATTCTGTACTAATTAACGTTTTGGAACATGAGTAAAAAAAGAGGAGGAGAAAGAATTAAACTAAATAAAGCAAAGGCTTAAAATAATAACACCACAATGAGAAGTCACAAGATTCCAGAAGTATTTGCAATTTTGTGAGAAGATTATTTAATATAAATCCATATGCCATCTACCACGCAGCCAGCCCACTGCAGGGACAGCTGTTAAAAACTGTTAACCTTATTATACCATCAAATTCTTGCTACTCTAGCACAAAAACCCTCATCAGATTATCTGCTGCATTTTTCAAGACACAATTATCCTGTCATGGCAACAGCCAGTTTACACTTTCAGTTTTGTTGTCAGCCAGAATCTTTATCCCCGAGCCGATCGATCCCTCCCTGTTCTGCTGTTGTCATCAATGTTTACACCTTCAGCTCAAACTCAGAACATGCTCTTATCACCAGTTCCAATATATATAGACCCCATCATGGTTTGTAAACAATGTGATGTTGTTTGAGGGGCGGGGCTTAACTGGATGCAACACATCTCAAATACTATAGCCTGTTAACAGTGGTTAGCATATTTTAAAGGACTGTTTCGGCAAGAATGGACGAGGAAAACACATATTTCATAGAATATACTGTGCACTCACTCCCTGAGACTGTGAGTTTTATTTTAAAAAGTTGACTCTGTCTGATGGGACTATATATTCACCGACCCCTACACTCTCACTCACTGGATGGAGGATTTGACAAAAGGAGGACACAGAGGGGACAATGTCTGGGCTGTGTTTGTCAAGTGAAGCCTCTCCAACACAGATATTACAAGAAGTAAGTGAAACCACTGTGGAGGGTAAAGTAGTAAATGTAACTTCTGCTTGGACACCCCTGAAACATGCACATAACGTTGCATTATCTAGTCATTAGCATTAGCATGAACATGTAACAAGAATCCCCTAAATAAACATTAACTTAACGTAAGTCACAATTTAGTCTATCCCATGCTTGTTGCTGTCTCACTCCAATCCTTTATTTTAATCGTCAAAGCCAAACCAAAATGGCAGTGACTGGTATGTGATAAAACTTCAAGTTAGTGTTTTTGATTTTTTGGTTTTTGGAACCAAAAAAATACAGCAAGATGACATTTTCATGGTTGACAGTGACATTGTTCGCCTCATGCTTCCCTCTGTTTTGCCTCCAGCTAACGTTATGATGTCACAGGAGCATGGGCCATGAAGGAAGGGGTCTATAGCACCAGTTAAAAGTTTAAAGACCTCTTCTCATTCAATGGATCTTCTGTATTTTTAGTGTTTTCCACACAGCAGATTAATACATAACACTATGAAGGAACACATAGGGAATTGTGTAGTGAACCAAACCAGAATATTTTAGGTTCTTCAGAGTAACCACCTTTAATTACAGCTTCACGAGGTTGGAACTTGCAATGGTTTTTAGGTGAGTCTTTGGTTTTTAGGTGTGTCTTCTTAATGTTTTGGATGCTATCAGTTATGTTATGCAGAGGTAGGGTTGATACACACTTCTTCTAAGTGAATAGCTGAATTGAAGAGGGAGGAGAGAGGGTCTGACCCATATTAGCTAAGATCTCGAATGGGGAGCAAACACAACTGCCATGGTAAAAAAAAAAAAAAGAAAAAGAAAAAAAAAAGCACACCAGCTGCCCTATTTTTTTTTCTTCTTTACAGACACTCAAGAAAAATAACCTATCTCTTGAGCTGCTAAAGGTCTTTTATCATTGCTCCATTGAGAGTGTTTTAACTCATTGCATCACATCATGGTACGCCAACTGCACAGAGAATAACAAGAAAAACCCCTGCCCTCACTGGGCGGCCATATTTTCAAGACCCGTTGCCCCCGCAGAGCGAGCAGTATCCTGCAGGATGATAACACGCACCACTTTTTCTCCCCAATCCCATCCAGCAGCAGGTATTACACGGCCTTAAAAACCCACACCACCAGGCTTTTCCCCGGGGCCGTAACAGAACTGAACAAGCTGCACAAGTAAATTTGGTTGTGCCGTTTTTCACTGTGCAATGACAGTAAAGGTACTTTTAGCCAGTTTTCAGTTCTCTTGTCATGCATTCAAGCTCTCAGCGTCTTTCACAAAACCTCTTACATACCTGACCAAAGAGTTACACAGAGTTAGATGTTTTCGGCTGTGGCTCGGTAGGTAGAACGTGGTGTCCACGAACCAGGGGGTTGGCGGTACAGAACATTTTACATGACACCTATGAGTGTGTGTGTCAGCAAATGGGTAGATGTGTCTGTGACTGTAAAGCACTTTGAGTTCCAATATGTAGAAGGGCGCTATAGAAAAATAAGCCACTTACGATTCATTGTCCTTATTCGTGATTCATTCACGTAGTGTAGATTTAGACTGATGTTCCTTCTGAAGATACTAAAAACTACTCTCCTTGTATACACACATCTTAAATTCATCAAATTACTTCAGAAAATATCCAAACTTCAAGTGTTTCCACACTTAACATCTCATTTCATCTTCCATACTGCTTAATCCTCATTACACTCAACATGGTTATAAATTTAATTTTAAATCAGTGACATTTGTGTTTTTCATGATGAAATAATTGTTTTTACAAATCTTCAACTAAAATGTCTTTTTAAAGGTTGTCTGAGTCTTTGTTCAGTAAAGTCCTGCAGTTTAAGCTTTGAGTCCTCATGGGCGGGTCTCCACAGGCTTTACATACTTGTATTTGAGCAGTAGATCTCTGTTCATTTCTGGCAGATTGTCTCTAGAGTCGCCTGTTAACGGCCATCTTCAGGTTTCTCTGCATGTCTTGTGGAGTTTCCGTCCTGGGGTTAGAGCTGGTTAATCTGTGTGCGGTAGCAGAGAGGAGGACGTTGTCAAAACTCTTCTCCATCACGTAAAAATGTCTCCCGCATACAGTGTCATGATTTGAGACATTCGGAGAAGGACTAATGAATACTGAACCCTCCACTGAGCTTCACAAGAGCTCTTTTCCTCCTGTGAACGTTCAGTTTGAGAATTCTGTTGAATGAACACCTGTTACAAAACAGTTCCCTTGGGAAAGTGAATCTTAAAAGGTGACCCTTTGCAGACCCAGTGACCGCCCCATCACCGCCATGTTTCTCTCCATGGTCGTTATTATCCAGGTAATGAGCAGTGCCTGGTGTTCCTAAGACATAGTGCTTGGAGGTCTGGTTGGTCCAGTTTTTGTCTGGTTACACTAAAGCTGTCAATTTATTTAGTAGGTAGTGAGCTGCCTGGAAGCCAGCTAGTCCTACACGTCGTTTGTTTTTGACACAAAGCTTCTGATTGACTCTCCGACTGCATGCAGGGGTTTATTTTTCTGTACCAGTTGCAACACATCCGATAATGAAATCCCAACAGCATGTAACCAGACTCATTCTCTGAAGTGCGTCTAGCTACGGCAGGCTGAGCGCTGGATATTACATTTTCCTGAAAAAACAAAACCACAAAACATGATATTTCTCTTTCATTTGCTTAATTGGGTTCCCTCTTTGTCCCTTACCAAGACTTTTGTGCCAATCCGCTGAGTCAACCGCTGAGGCGGAACAAGCTTGGAAAGTCGCATGAATGCTGTGAGTGGGAGTCGGTCGCATTGTTTGATGATCGAACAAAAATGAAGACCGTAACAGTGAGGAAAGTTCTGCCGTGATGAAACAGCCCATCCATCTTTTAAGCAGTAACAAAAGGCACACGTTGCAGCGATCTACCAGAATTGGCCCTGTCATTACAGGACTTGGTGGCAAAAAACAGCTTCCTGAGCCCAGAACTGTGGGCCTGGCAAGACTGGCAAGATTCATTTCCGTTCCTAGCATAGAGGTCTACTAAAGGTGTGTGAAAGCAATCAATTTGCCATCTCAACAACAAGCTGACTCCAATCAGGCTCCAGACACAACACTAGACAAAACCAAATTTCCTTATGTGGACAAAGAGAGTGTCTATCAATTCGTAGTGTGTCTATCTGAATAGTTTGCATAACAGCCATATATCGCATGCATCCACTTACAAGTTGTTGGTGTGTGCGTGTTAATGACGGTCTGGATGACTTCTCACGGAAAATCGTTTGGGTGAATCCATACAAAGCAAGCGGTGATCCAGAATTATTGTTTTAAACAAAGAGGAGCAGTGACGGGTTTTAGGTCGCTGCCTCCATGCAGTCTACATGATGGGTGAGATTGCGTCTGTTGACATCCGTTTATGTAACTAAAGTACAATTTAAAAAAAATAATAATAAATGTCGTGCAGCCTCAAAATTTCTTTGAAATAGTTACAACTACTGGGGGACACTATTCACCTCTCCCTGCTGTTTCCATTTCTTTCCAATTCACAGACTCCTTCGGGAAAACTTGAATCCCAGCAAGACATCTTACCAACACTGATGCTCAGTGTCAGAACACAACAAGTCCAATCTCTCATAAAGGTTAACCTGTGGGTCATATTTTCCTGCCTCTCACTAGAAACCATCAACCAAGCCCTCATATAAAATACCTAAGACACAAAATGTAATGGTTCTGTGTTAGTAATGGCAACTCTCACACAGGTAGCATCTCGGACACACGGTGAATTAAGAAGGAAAACGATGCTGCAGGGTCAAAGCACCGACATACTTTCAACGACGCACTTTGTTTGGGGCACACATTATATAGGACATTGCAACACACTGACAGAAATACCCATTTTAGCCGTGAACATTGTCAGTGGGATAATTAAATCTTACAGCACCTTTAGATCAACTCTTGTCAATGGAGTGACATTTTCTGATTTGTAATGAAGGATGGGGTTTGCAGGGAGTTTATCGAATCCAGTTTAGATTCAGATAATCACATTAATTTCAAATCCCTTTCTGAATATTTTAGTTTGCTTTAGTTGGAAATGACAACATTTTAGTTAAAAATAAAACTCCATTCGTTTGGGCCAGTTTGATACCAGAATAAATATGTCAAGGTTGGAGGAGGTTGTAGAGGTGAGGACCCAAACTCAGGACAATAGATGAGGCAGGAACTCCAAACAAAAAGGTATTTAATAATTAACAAAAGGCGCTGTGCGAGGCAGGTAAATTAAAAATTCAAAAGAAGTCAACATTGCTTGGAAACATGGAACAAGGCACAAGGAACATGGAAACATGGCATGAAGACATTAAATGACACGACAAGGAACAAAGGGAAAGGCAGGACTATATATACACAAGAGGACTCAATGCTGACAAGACACAGGTGAAACAGATCAGGGCAATCACAGCAGGTGAGACAAATTAACTTGACAAAATTAAACAGGAAACACAAAACATGACACAAAAAATAAAAGACAGATGCAGACCATGACGAAATACAGTAAACAACGCAGTGCAATTAACATTAAACCTGTTTTACATTCAGACTTGACTGATACATCTAGTGTCACATGAATAAATAGAAAAAAGAAAAGGATAAGTAGGGTCATTGTCTTTTGAGACATTACAAATAAAAACACAGTTGGTTCATTTCACTCAACGATTTTGAATAAAATGTTCAATAAGTGGCTAACAATGTTAGTGGCTAGTATGTTACCATCTTGGAACCATCTACCAGAATTCGAAGTGAGTTAAGTTCACATGGCTTAATTTGACACCAGCAGGCAAGACAGTGATGTGCACCAACCAGGCATAACATTACGACCACCTTCTCAATATAGTGTAGGTCTTGTGCAACCCATTGTTGTTAGTGGAGGGTCTTTGGGTCCTATAGACTGAGGGGAGGACAAAGTATTTGATCTAGAAATTTTTTTTTTTTTTTTTAGTTGTTCCGAAACCATTTTGTGTGTGTGTGTGTCAGGCTGCATCTCGCTGGGGATAGTTATCAGCGCCAATCAGCAGATGACATGATACATGCTAATGTTCTCCCTTTTCCCCGTGTGATGCTTCGCCTGTTAAAGCCTCCATCAGTAAACTCTTTGCCATTTCAGCCACGAATTCCACTTGTCTCCATTCAAGCAGTATTGCAAAGCTGTCCCATCGGTACCTTGAATACACACACAGGTAGGTCGCTGAATATAATTAAGTCAGCATGGGAACTTAGTCTCTGGCCTCCATCTACTGAGCCCATTTTCTATTGAAAGACAAACCAGCAGAACTGTAAACTGGCATTGGGGAAGGGTTAGGGTTAATCAAGTTTACCAACAAACATACCCATATATGGTAATTTTCTAGTAAAAGGTGCATAGAACCCAACAAAAGTGTCTACTTCACCGATAGAAGCTGTTTGAGTTAAAATTTGAAAGTCTGGTCTTCGCTGAATAGTGTTTCTGGTTTGTTCAGGCGTGTATTATACATCACTAAATCCAACAGAATCGGGCTCAGATGGGACTGTATAACACGTTTGCCTTCCGATCCAATGACAGATATGGGGCGCGCACTGTGTGTCAGCACAGACAACATTTACAAAACTAGTGAAAGGAATAAGGGGACTTTGGGCTTTTAGAAAGCACGCGGACGTCCCGAGGAGTTTTTGAACACTGTGTAACAGCTGCAGAATGAATATTTGGCCCCAGCGAGTTCAAAAATCATTTCTGTGAAATTGCGGCGCCACTCGAATCCAGCTCACCACCTTGACAGACAGAGGGGAAATTTGACACTCCAGGAATGAAATTTAGACAAACTCGATCCATGTCCCTTCGCCTCGGATGGGTTTTCTCCACCTCTAATTTCTCATTCGCTGTTTGCCGTTTTTGTCTCAGCTGTACATTTTAATTGTATGGATTTGATGAGTGACAGGAAATAAATGGGCCAGACATTTCTGGCTCATTACAGCAGATTTATTTAAAGAGGAACCAAATCAATGCCACGGGAAGACTGATAACTGCAAATGAATCTCTCTTATCTATTGGTTTGGTGAAGATACGTCATAGGAAATCAACACAGAAATAAAATACGAAAACTGTTACTGTAAATTTCTTGCACTTTTCCTTTGGATAGAACTGTGTGGGTTATGTCCATCATAAAGATATCATGCAATGTTGAATTATTCATTGTTATTATGGTAATTCTTAGAGTATGCATATTAAAGGAAGCTGATGACATCCAAATTAACAAATAATAATAATAAAAAATAGTTTCATCATTTTATTCTAACAGTCCAGGAAGCAGCTACATGTTTCATCTTCAGCCATATAAAGTCCCACGAGTAAATATCTGCTATATGTTAAAAATAACTATAAAAGGATCCTCATCATGGTTTAACTGGTTTAACTTTGTTTTTTTTTTTGTTTTTTTTAAAAAAAGCAGGCTTTACCAGTAACCTGTGCCAACAAACACGAGTCTCCCAACAGAAAATCCAATTAAACTTTTTTTTCTTTCTCTTTGCTATCCCTGTAGCAATATAAGTGTATACAGTAGACACAAGATGAAAGAGCGTGTAAGGGCTGCCTCTTGGACTGCAGCTGTGGCGATAATTTCCAACAAGAGCCTGTAGGAGTCATAAAAAAGTGGCGGAGAGAAATGACAGAGGAAGAAATGAATAAAAAATATATAGGCACTCCTGCTCAAGGACATTTTCTTTTCAGTGAATGAAAGGCCTCACCTCTTCTGCCTCAGTGGTCCCCCTGGCTGCGATTGTGTTTAACTGTGGGAACAGACCACTCGGTGGCACATTCTGAATAGGGGGCCTTCGCCCGGTGGCACTCCCTAAGTGGGCCTGCCTGCCAACGGGCTGCGCACCAGGTCTTTCTCCTCTTTTCCTCTCATCTCGTCATTTTATTCTCCCATGCACACACTTATCACAGCCATTGTTTAACTACCTTCATCTTTCTGACCATTTGTTTTTATTCACTCCTTCGCCCGTCTCCTGCTGCAGTTCCCCAACACACACACACAGCAACAAAGCAACACAGAAGAAACTATCAGGAGGAAAAGAGTGAGGAAAAAGCCCAACGCTTGTGTGTGATAATTAGTCATTTCTTCAGTAGCTCTTCAAACGGGCTTTCCTGGAGGCTGGGGGTGTCTATTGTAGGAGGGCGTACTTGGCCATTTGGAGCTGGCCCAGATTCCTTTCTCTCCCTCTTTTAAGGGGGCTCACTAGCCCTGGTGGTCCAAAACATACCAATACAGACCAAGTCTATTAAACTATGGTGATTTAAGAGCCTGATGAGGCTTGATTTATCCCCACCTTTAGTAACGCGGGGCCCTCCCTTTTGGCCAACATATCGCCCCCTGCCACAGCGGTATTGAGTGGATCGAAGGGGGGTGATGATGGGGGGGAAAAAAAGAAAAAAAAAAAGGCGGGGTCCAGGCCGGACCCATTAAAAGACAACAGACGCTGCCATGCGGAAACTGGTAACAGAATAGAAGCAAAATTAGTTTTTGTACAGGCTGGAAGAAAGAACGATGCCACGCAGAGATGCCATGTTTGCCTGCGAGCGCGTTTGAAATCTTTTACCTTGATCCCTTTGCCCAATACCAAAATCACTGATCAAGACTTCAAATGTTATTTTATTTTATTATTATTATTTTTTCATTTTTCATCTCCAACACTGAATAAAAACCAATTTGGAGATGTAATGAAGCCAGACAGAAAAGAGGAAAACACACGGAGTTGAAATACTTTTGTTGAATGGTGTAAAAACCCATTTTTAATACTCAAAAGCTCACCTTTCAAACAACACTAATGAGCCAGAGGGTTCTCAGGTGAATTAATAAATGAACAAACCATCTGAAGCACTAACGTGACTTCAAAGTACTCTCACACCTCGTACTAAATTGAGAAAGTAAAGATATTATAAAATAAATAATGGCATTCAACATAGGTCCAATGTAAAGAGATGCTTTGAATTGCAGATAAATAATTCATTTCAAGTAATTTGTGTGAAATTACACATTAAGTCCATCTTGTATAGTATGCCAATAGTAGCTTACAACAGTGGTAGTTACATGACATTATCATCAAAGCCTCATGGGAACTTCCATCATAATAACAACACATTGGTACAAATCACAGCAACTACAGCCTCCGTCAGTTTCTCCACTCTACTCCACAAAGCAGGAGGCACAATGTGCCTCATACCTATCACAGACATCCAGGGGCATTAATAATGACTGTGGTTGATATATATTTCAGGTTCTCACTTCACGGTGTTTTGAACACCCTGCCTCCCCACAATCTGCGGGAGGACATGGCCCCCGTACCACAGGAAACATACATAATCTATGAGCGGCCATGTTTGGCTATAAATAAGAGTGACTAGGCTGCTCAGCTGCTCTGTGTCTGCACTTCAGGACACCCGAGTTAAAAAAAACAAACCAAGATTTCACAGTCTGGTGGGAGGTTGTGATGGTCTCCTCATTTTTTAAACAGGTACGAAATACAAAACAAAACAAACCAAAATATACCAGACCAAGAAGACCAGGACTGAAATTGTTACACTTGTAACTCAACACTAACCGAGTTCCTCTTATTTTCTATCAAGTGCTTTGAATAACCTTGTCTGAGAAATGTAACGTATATATAAAGCTGCCTTGCCTATGTACATATGGGACTGTTAGTCAGGTTAAACAGAGTTCAGAGTAGGAGTAACAATACCCGGCTTCACCTTGGTGGGGGTAATACACACTTGTGTGTGATAAGCTAGCAGTAAGTCGACTCTGGTGCAACTGAGGCGGCCATAAAGGGCTTTATAGTCTCTCTCCTGGTTCAATATTGTTTGCAACCATAACCCCGTTCAACTCATCCCAAGTGCGCGCGCCCTGCTTAAAGTTCACTGTTCGAATAAAACGAACTGTCTGACACTTAACTGTGCGGCTGCGAGCTGTGATGGGAGCCATTGTGTTGGTATGAGGTATCAGTGGTTTGCCGGCTTTCCCCGCAGTGGCCGCTGAGTGATAGGCTGCCACTGGAAACGCGGGGAGAGTGCTGATGAACCCTGTTGCAGCCACAGTGAGGACACTACTCGGAGTAGTAGTTTGACAAGTATTAGGGTGAGGGGAGAAGGAGCCTGGGACAATGGAGAGAAGCGGGGGGGGGGGGGGGGGGCACGAGGAGGGTGAAGAGCCAAAGAGGCGAGTGTGCAGTGACCAGGGAAGAAAAACATGGAAAGGACAAATGAAGCCATAAAACACTCAAAGCAGGTGTGTCTTTTCACCCTCAGGATACATACATTATCATGAGGGAGCGAATTAGGGTGGGGGTAGGGGGGGCGTTTGCTGCTCTAACCGGGGCTAATCTGTATTCTGGCCCTGCTCTGTGAAACACAAGCGGGTGGCATTCATACAAAGAGCATCAGCCACAGCTGCTGCTCCGAGAGTGACCAAGAATTCAAACACCGTCACAGCAGGGGTTCACGGCAAACTCAAACAGATGGAAACCAGGTGTTTCAGAAGGACTTGCAGCTTTTGTGGCATACACCATTTCCTGGTCTTCTCTTGTGGTTATAATTGTTTGCTGGACAGGAGACAGGGGTCTATTTTTTTTGGTTTCTATTTTCACATTAGACCAGGGGCCTTCAACATTATTCAGGCCAAGGACCCCCGAACTGATGGAGAGATTAAATAGAGACTACCTATATGTGTTCTATATTATACTGGGCCTAGTGCTACTTATAAATATACATTATTATCATTTTGCATTCAATATTAAGCTATTCAGATAATACACAGGTTCAAATATTCTTTTTTTTTATTTCAAACATGTGCAGCTGTAGGGTGGCCTTGCAACTCATGTAAACATACCTACATATATATATAATGATTCTTCCATACCGTCATCATATCATCATATATATCATGCACTGTTAGTTTCTAATATTGCAGCGTTCTTCTGGGATTTTACCTGGGGGCTGAGTAGGCTCTTGGCAAATTGAGGGGACCCTGACAGAGTCGAGAGTGGAATATGCAGCCTTGTGATTGGCTCAGCAGCGACAGGGGCGGGGCCTACTACGTACGGGGGGGGGTTTCTGAGTGAAACGGTGCACTGTTGAGACAGACAGAGTGAAGTGCTTACTGAAAGGTAACGTCTTCTGCCTCCATTTATCCTTTTACTAAAATATGTTGGATTCATGTTAATGTGTATTTAAAGAATTTTAGATTTGTGGGGGTAAACTTTGCAACGCCCCTGCAGTACCGCCACGGATGCCCTAAGGGTCGCAGACCCCCTGTTGAAGACCAATGCATTAGCACTATTCTTTTACCCCACAAACTGCATTAATTGCCCTCTTCCATGTATTTTACTTGTTTCTACCTCTGAAGAAGAAATTCTTATTTTCCATTTGCTGCTATTGTGTGGCATTTCTTTTATTAAAATGCTTTTGTTAGGTCTACTTCTCCCCGTGTGGGTAGTGATCTGAACAGAGCACTTCTGTCCTACGTGGTTTTACTGGGGCCTTTCCTTTTGCTAATTGCGATGTGCTTGTCAGTGCGTCCGTTTAGGATCAAACACAGTTCTTACGCAGGTGGTAAAAGTAGCATTGGCTGTCTGAGCACGTTTCATAAATCCCACGTAGGATTATCTCCTTTTCATCTTTTTGCTTTGAAAGTAAAAAAAAAAAAAAAAAAACACGGGAGAAAAAGAGGAAAACATTCGTGCATGAGACGCATGCCCCCCACTGACATCCCTAAATATTCTCAGCGACAGTAGCACTGTGTGGGCTTGAAGCACAGGATTAGTACATTTTCCACTTTTTTTTTTCCACGTGGAGGGTGAGAGACTGGGTTCAGATCAGAAGGTGACAGCGGTACACCCAGCAGCTGGCGCGGCTTAGCGCCGGCCTCCATCGAAACATCTGTCCCAGGTAGGCTCTCAGGGAAGCTGAATGTCCTTGCAGGTCTGATCTTTGAGCACAGCGGCGGAGCCACGGTGAAACCAGCAGGTTGTTGTCAGTGGGCTTAAACGCGGACTGTTCCCTGGCTTCAGGTTTCCATGGAGAGGCAGTGCTGCAGTGCTGCATCGCTCAAACATCCGTGGCCTGTCGTCCTTCCAGGTGCCCTCCTCCTTTCTGCGTGTACCGAAATTGTTCAGGATATTGGAGTGAACAAACACTCTTCACTCGTCTGCTGTGAAATATCTATTCTGGTGTTCTCATCCTTTATAATCATTCATTTCCTGAAGCCAGCACGCAACCCCGCGTCCATAAAATGAGCCTGATAAGCACAATTTTGCAGAAACAAATGCGGTTGACGGAAACATAACACCACTGAGATTACATTTCAATAATATAATTAGGAAACCTTTTTTAAGGAACGCATCTGCAAGTTTGACAACCTCGTTTTAATTAGTTTTCCCCTGCAAGTTCTACTTGTAGAAACTAAAGCAATGCGTCAACTTCTTCTACAGTGGCTTTGGGTACTTACAGAAAGAAGGACTATAAAGGCTTGGACAAGTCTTGAAAAAGTCAAAAAGAGACGTAAAGTGAAACAGCCCTATATTTACTTTACATTAAATAAAACACACAATAGTTTATTACTTTCAGAAAAGTCTAGGGGAAGATAACACAAACTGCTAGCAGCACAAGACACCGATCAGCCATAACATTATGACAGCCACAGTGAGTGAATAACACAGGTTATCTTGTTGCCATGGCACCTGCCAGTGGATGGGAGCAAGTAAACATTTTGATCTCAGAGCTAATGTGTTAGAAGCAAGAAAAATGTTGGGGTAGAAGGATCTGAACGACTCCGACAAACTGTGATGGCGCGACGACCGCGTCGGAGCGTCTCCAAAGCGTTTCCAAAGCGTTTCTTTTGACACCTGCTGAAGCATTGTTGCCGATCACAAGCACCCTTCCGTGAAAACGGGATTCTGTGATAGCCGTGGTCTCTTTTGGCTGGATTATGTGTTTGAGGACTACAACAACGAGCTCAAAGTGTTTACTTGGCCTCTGTATTTCCCCAACCTCAGTGTAACAGAGCACCTATGGGACGTGCTGACCAAACAAGTGTGACTCGCGGAGGCCCCCGCTCACAATTTGCAGGACTTAAAGGATCAGCTGCTAACGCCTTGGTGCCAGATGCCATAGCGCACCTTCAGAGACCCGCAAAGTTTGGTTTTCAGTGCCCAAAAGACGGAGCTACACAATATCAGACAGGTGGTCAAACATTATGGCCGATCAGAAAAGATGCGAGGTTCTCTGGTGAAGATTAAAGCGCGCTTGTTTGGTTTTCATAATTAAATGGCTTTGCGAGTGCCCGCACAGGAAGGCCTCACAGGGGCCGTGTTCAGGTCCCATGCACAGTGAGACGATGAAAAGTGCACGATGGCCGTCCAGCAGTCGCTGACAGACGACAGCATGACGGGAGAAAACATTGTGACGCCTCAAAAAGCCAATGAAGCTTGTAATTTTGATCATTTGACCCAAACTGCTCAGCACCAGCTTCGACTTGCGTCAAGTTTCAAGGCAAGGGGGTCGGTCATAATGTTTTGGCTCCTGGAGAAGAGCGTGCAGAATGAGCTCTAATCCAAGGCACTCCCTGCCTCCTCCTGACTCCCACGCCCTCTTAATTTATAAACCCCATCTCTCTTGTCATAATGAAAAAGATTATTAACGCGGGAATCCGCTTTGAAAGTCGCCTGTCCATGTAGAAGCTGAATATTAAAGTGACTCTTTATTGTAACATCCACTACTGCCAATCTTCTCGGTCATTACACCCTCTGTAAAATGTAATATGGTCGGACGGCGCCGATGTTAAAACTATTTGACAGCCCGTGCTCCTTATCAGTCATCCAAGCTAGTGTTATTTTAAAACTAAACTATGAGCCCATTCCTACGTATATTATCCTGCAAGACTCGGGGCCTTTACTATGTGCTACAAATTTATATTCACAAATCTGTAGAGTAGAAAGTCAGCATTGGTGCTTGAGGACTCTTGACCCGTTGAGAGCTGCTGCTGTGAATATCCAGCGCATGATTACAAACTTGTATGCATTAGTCACTTCTTGAACTTGGTCAGTTTCCTTCTGTCTCAAAGTGAGTGAGTCACTGTTTTATTTTTATCACTGAACAAGGAACCCCTCCGCTCCCCCTCCCGCTGACTCCCTCAGGCTGGACTCCTCAGGAAAGAAGAGAGAGGGAAAGGGCTCCTCCCTGTGGTGAGACTCCAGCTGTCCATCTCGAGGCGAGGGTGAAAGACTCCTGCATAGCAACAGTCCAACATAGCAACAGCCTTGATAGCTTTGGATGCCATTCAGTTAGTGTCTTGCATTTTCGGTCATTAGAAACAGAGGAGATGGTGAGGAAGAATCCTGTCCGCCGCTAAGGCCGTTTAGCATGAATTGGGTTGTGAAGTTCGGTTCTGTGTTTAAAAAAAAGATATTGCACGCCTCTTAAGTGCATGTGAGAGATTTCCCTCTACCCGACTGCACGCTGCGAAATAAAAAGCCAGGTGCTGCTTTTCAATTCATACTAGACAGAGGAAAGAAAACAGCAGTGGAAGAAAAGGACAGAAATTGTAGCCTAAAAAATGCAAAGACTTAGCATTGGCTGAATTTGAATAACAACACCTCTCAGGCCCCTCCGGTGGAAACATCTTAACCAAGAATTTGTCGCTCTCAGTTTGAACCTTTCCCTTGTCATTTCCACACTCCTCGCGAGGATTGATTCAAAATGCTAAGCTTGAAATGAGACCAGACAGGACAGAAACTTGCCTCATACTGAGCTTGCCTCAGCCAGCCCGAGTCCAATTTCAGTCCAACAATGCAACACTTTGATCAGCCTCTATGGCTGATTTAGGATGTCACTACTAACTGTCCATCACTCCCACGCAGCCCCTCCAGGAGCAGTCGAGCTGAGCGTGCTGCGATGGGGACGTGCCAGGAAATCGGGGAATAGGGTGATTGTAGACGACGGCGAATCAAAGATGTATGTCAAGCCAAATGGTCTCGCATTTATGTGAGACATACATAGCAGCTCGAGACTTTGGTCATCGGACACAAGCCGCCTGCCTATCTCTTAGTATCAAAGAGTGAGTCTCACTGTGCCATGAGTAGCCTTATCCTGAATACACAGTGGCTCGACCCTCCTTTCCAAAAAGGCAGCGCTGTTTTTTCAAATACCACAAAAAACACATCAGTCTGTCTCAGTGTCGCAAAGGGTGACACAGTGCTCTATTACACTGAACGGGGGGTATTTAAGCTTACAAACGCTGTTTTGCCGAGGTCGTAGCTGAAATTATTCATCAACCGATATCACCATTTGCTTACGTTTCTGTAACATCCGCCATAAATCAGAGAGCAATTTAAAGAACCTAAAAAATGAAAGACTTCCTCAGTCAGAAGAAACAGAGCAGGAAGAAAGCTAAGATGTACTGAGAGACAGATTAGGGCAAAACAAACAAAAAAACATCATGAACATAAAAAAGATACACAACCTTCCCATTTTATTGCTAGCATACAGAGAGGAAGGCAGTCCCTTCAGGTGCCAAAAGAATCAATTTTGTTCCATGTGCAGTAGATGATCCAGGAAGTTTTGGTCCAGGGGCCGAGACATAAATAAGGTATCAGTACAACTGTATTGATCTGCAGAAAGTAGACTTGGCTGGGCTATGCAGCTGGCAGGACGTGGTCACATGACCTACGCCCATCAGGAAAAACAATACGACCACCTTCCTAATATTGTGTAGGTCTCCCTTGTGCCTCCAAAACAGTTGTGACTCATCAGAGAATGGAGGTGGACTTTCTGAGGGTGTCCTGTGGTGTCTGGAGACAGTTGTTCCTAAAGTCTTTCTGTGTGTGTGTGTCTGCGTCATGCTGGCGATGGCTGCTGCCATCAAGGAGTCTCATTACTATGGGGCGGTAGATGTCTGGTCTGGTCTACATGGGTAGAACATATATAAGTAACAACCACACGACGAATGCCAATGTCCTGTCTCCTGTCAGTGGTTTTAATGTTGTGGCTGATCAGTGTACAGCACACAAGAAAGAATGTGCAAGTGTATGCATTAAACTCTGCCTCAACAGTTTAACTTTTTACATGTAGAATATTGACATATTTTAAATATCTCTCAACAAACGCTCAGTTTCATCCTTTGCTCCACAAGGGAAGAGGTGTAGTTTGAGTGGCACAGTGTGTGAGCTAAGCGCGAGTTTTTTTAACGTCGCTCGGCTCAATCAAAACGCCCCTCTCCTCTCACTGTAACATATTAGCTTTGTTGCTCTTGGCTCCCTGCGGCCATTACGTGAACGGGACCTGTGCCCGTTTTCTCGCACTTTGATCATTCCTGCCATTATCCACCAGCCAGATACATCTGCCAGATGCGTTTTACAATCAAGGTTTCATGCCATTCAGTACCTGCAGCAAATCAGAGTCGAGTATCTGCAGGGGTTGGATATAATATCTGCAACACCTTTGCAACTGAATGCAATCTGCTCCAGTAGCTACGTGAGGAACGCTTCAAATGTTCGTGAAGACAGTGCTCCAGTTTTGTAAGGACAGACGGTGCGATGAATATTCAGTCAATAATTTAACACAGGCCTACTCTTATCTGTTAACTTTTTAACTTTTTGTTACATAAAACACATAAACACGTAAATTAGGTCCCACTTTCTTTCTTTCTTTTTTTTTTTTTTCTGCTCCAGGTCTAACACACAAACAGAGATTGGGAGGATGTCAAAAGAAAGAGAGATCTGAACGCTTCTGTCAGTAGAAATATTGCTTCACTACTTTGGTACACTCTTTGGGGATTCTTGGCCCAGCTGTGGACAAAAATAGATATTTTCCAGCGTAGACCGGTCGCTTCATCCGTTTGGAAATGCATCGTCGAAAAACCACTTGCGGATCAAGTGATAATTCAGAAAATCTCCTCAGTAGAGAATCACCTGTGTCTATAATTCACGGAGTACATGTTTCACAAAGTTCCTCCGCTTTCAAAATGTGGATGGGGGAACTTTGGTTTGGTTAATGCATTACGTCCCAGCGAAGATTTCTCAGGCTACTTAAATCTTCTGGATGAGTTTCATACAGGGATGAACAGAACAGGAACAGTAACGTACACATTGTATACATTTTGAAATTTTCAAGAGCATTCAAAGGGGCTTATCCAGTGGGTTTCTTTCAGGAAAGGAAATCTCTAAAATGTAAATTCTACAAGAAGATTAGAATAATAAATGAAGTAAGCACCAGATACAGTTGTCACGTGTTGCACTTGTCCTGCCAGACAACGGCGATGACAGTCTGCTGAAACAGCACATTGGCTTTTCGCACCTAGTTTTGTACAGTCGCACATTGAACCCAACAACATCAGTGCATCGGTTTCACACTTGACTTCCACAAGCTGGCCCATTTCCCCAGACTGACAGTCCTCGATTTAAACAAATGGGCAGAAATGTAAAAATGAAGCTGAACCAAAGGCAACTGGATTTGTGGTCGGTGACAGAGTTTTTATTTAGAACATCTGTGGCATCCAAGTGGGAACCACCAACGTTCCAAATAAAAACATAAAAAAAACACCAGTCATTTAGAACTAAAGAAGTCACCAGGATGAGGGGTAAAACTAAAGCCAGACCATTTGTCTTTGGTTTAGCTTTATTTTTAGATATATAATGACCTGGAATGATTGACTGACTGACAGGTAAACTGCAGGGTTGCTTTTCCACAAAACCTTCCACATCCACTTCCTTATCTTTGATGAGTTCATTTCTACAAAGGCTGTGTTTAAATTCACTTCAAAATGAAACATACATCAAATGAACAATAGGTTCATTCCACTGTAATTAGGTAGCATCCATAAATGGCATTGTTAGCGACTGGTGTGCACTTGACATTCATTTAACCATTCGTTCATTTTTGACGAATTCAGTTCCTTTCACTCACAATATTATTCGCTCCAGAATGACAACTTGCTAGCATCAAAGAGCAAAACAAGAGTACAGAACAATGGGCCAGACAAATAGACGAGAGTATCCAATGCAGAATGGGAGAACAATAGGCAGAAAAATACAACCGTGAGTAATGAAAAAAACACGAGCGGAACAGAGATCTTGAAAAACTGAGCGCATTTAAATACACCTAGTAAACTGCAGTCAAGCAAAGCAAAGGTCATTTAGTCAGACGCCTGGAAAGGATGCGTTATTAAATGGATACAGAGTAACCGAGTTTATTTGGTGTCTGAGGCCGACTCAATCACTCCCTGCAAGCAAACACCCAGCTCAGCACAGAGGAGATTGATGAACTCCTCCACAGGGGCAATCGGAGCCTCCAGGTGGATCCTGAGATGGAGGCAGAGCTTATGAAATGCTGGAAGACGGGTGAAGTGATGTCTGCAGTGTGTGTCAAGGACCGACAGTTGTATGTTGTATGCATTCTCCAAAGACACACCTCTGACCATCAGGGAAATAAACCACATACTGAATAGGGCCTCTACTGGGAACAGTTCATGCTTCGGCAAATATCTAATATAGACTTTTTCTGAGCACTGTGAAGTTTTATTTGTGACAAAGAATGTCTCTGGTGGGTTGTAGTACTATCCAATTGCATTTTTTTTTTTTTTTTTTTTTTAGAACAGAAGGATAGAAGAATTGAGTCTGGCTACCCACCTGATACACATCCCATATGAGTAATTTAGCAGCAATGTAATCCTCAGATAGGAACTGTCATGTTGCTGCTGCATAAGTTTGACAGCACTAAACGGCATTAAAGTAAAAACTGTTGAGCAATGATTTCATAAACAAACGTTCAAATACTTATCTATTGTTTAACTAAATGCACAAATTTGAATTTGACTATTCATTGCACAACAAAAGCCATGCTGAGGCTCCCTTAAAGCTATTATTACAGGGAAATAATTACATGAGCTGTGTGAAAGACGGCACTCATGTTTGAAGTCCTAAAGCCATTATACCATAAATCACACCGTGTAACGCCATTACAAAATAATATCCTCTACTTGAGACCCAATTAACAGTGAGCCATTTGGCAAGTCAATGAAAAACAACATCAAGAACCTGGAGGGGGAATATGCTGGAAAAATCAATTCATTCCACAGCACTCCAGCATTGAAACGTACAGTATTTCACTGCTATGTTACAGTGTTACAGCAGCACAATACAAAAGTAGCAGCAGCAATTACAAGGAACTCAGCTAACAAAGAATAACAACAAGGAAGTGTGTTTCCAGCAAACATCCCATCTGTCAAGCACCACCACAGCAGCCAGCAGCTACAGTTATTGTTGAAAGCATAAAATTAAACCAAGTCCATGTTGCAACATTAGCTAAAGTCAGAGAGAGCTAAAATCCCTAGTCTAAATTCAGGCAGCCATTTTGTTTGTTCTCGTTTTTTAATTAAAATAAAGACATAAATATTAATTATCAGCGAACATAACACAGTGGTAATACAATAGAGGCTCAGTCTTGGGTTATGCCAGTAAAGACAGCGAATTCTTAACTCAACCTGGTGAAATGAGGTAGCTAATTTGGTGCAGAGTGAACAATTAAATCCTAAATTAAACAGTAAAAGTTGGGTTAAGTTGTGTACTAATAATCACTAGCCAACAAACGTAAAAATATATAAAGAAAAAAACTCTGTTAAGTGTACCATGCTTGTAGCCTGTGACCTTTTTGTACTACAGGTGTTTACTACTACAGCAGTGCTAATATGTCTGTGGTGACTGCTGGCTAATTTCATATGCAGTATCTGAATACTGTCTGAGTATGCTAATATGTAAACCTGTTAAGAAAGCTAACTGCTTACTTAACAATATTTGCCTACAATTTTTTAATTACTCATTTTTAACTGACATATTATCAAATTTCAGCAGGGGTGTTAGCGGAAATTAGCTTTAAACTAAGATGCGCTAGACTAGGCTAGACTATGCTAATAACCCAAAGCCAGGTTTTGAACAAACTTGGTATGGGAAGTGAATGACTATATATGTTTGAGGAAAGGGCGGAAGCTTGTGTTAAACACTGGCTACACAACATTGTATATTGACAGTATGAAATAGAGTTTGCTTCTTTTTTTTTTAAAGACATAACAGGTGTTGCCAAACCTTGCAACTCAATACAGAGCCAGATTTCCCTTGGATTTGTGTGTCTGAAAAAGGAATTTTTTTTGTCATAACATTTGCAAGAAGTACTTTTTATGAAAAAATGTGTACAATATGAAGTCCTGTTGCTCCTCCTATTTTATTAATCAGACTCGGGTCCTGCCACCAAATTCTTTAACAGGGCAGTGGCAAAACCTACATGTTTTAACCATGTGGTTCTTATATCGTTGATAAAAGAAGATTCTCTAGAGCACACTATATCCGGACTACTTTGAAATGAACAGTGTCACTCAGCATGTTTACTTGCACTCAGCACGCTTACCACACATGAAAAAAAATAATTATTGCCTTCGTCCGACTTTAACTGGACTCCGACTAAAATCAGAGTTCTCCGATTAAGACACACAGACAATGCATGGAAATTAATTTTCTCCATGAGTGCGCGTAATCAGACTTTCAACTGGATGACAAGACACATATCGCCAACTAGTGTGGAGGAGGAGGACATGTTTCTGACAGTTACGCAATTTTCTGTGTTGCATGTTAACTGGGACAAGGACCGCATCCAGAAAGTCGGATTTCGATTTCTAAGATGGGCATGGAAACACACTGACTTATTAAAGGCCAGATATTTTAACTAGTCATATCAGCATATGTTTAACATAATAACTTTAAAGGTGCTTCTGTCAGCCGAAACAGTAAACTAAAGCTAAAAGTCAGTTCTTAGTTTTTTGGGCTCATTTCTTGATTTCCAAATAAAACTGTAATTTCATCCAATGAACTACTTGCTCACCTCCTTCTGAGTCATTTGTCATCTTGTCACTCTGTCATCGTGCTGTGTATTTTGGAACCCTCCTCCTCCCAATTCTTCTCTGTGGTCATCCCAAAAAGTCTTCATCAGAGATAAGTTGGAAACTCCATTCAGGTGTATTCAGTGTTTTTGTTGGTGAAGTAAAAGTCTGCCTCCTCCGCTGTCTGATAAATGTTGCCGGCTGAATAAAGCACTCAGTCCAGTGGGTGGATCATTAACTATGAACTTTGCCAGTAAATGTCCAGTTTTGTTTTGACTCGTTAAACTGTATTCTATTAAAACAAAAAGTTCCACTGCAGGTATATTAAAAAATATTTATGATTAAGGACATTCATTCAACTAATTGTTCCAGGAGATCCTAACTCTCAGATGCTAACTTTGTGAAAGACAAGGTCAGATGGATCTGTTTTTTTTGTTTTTTTTTAATGTTTCATTTATGTAGGTGACATAAAATTATACGTCTTGTAGCGAATTCCATCAGCTGTTTTCTACATCACGACTTCCACAGAATGCAATTTATTGAAAGAAAGTATAAAATGTAGAGATGGGAGGGGCAATCTTTCAGCAAAGTACTTTATAGATCAGCAACAGCGTGTAACCAAATGTCCCCATGCAGACAATAAAGACCCAATCACTTGTAAACCATGAAGGCGCTCACATAAATGTTTAATTGTTGGCAGAGAGCGGGGCTTGTAGTACTGCTGTTTTGGCTCGGCTGTATGCTCCGACTGAAAAGGCAGAAAACTGCCAAGGAGTTGAGGCTCAGAATGGATCCGTTTGGGGTATTTAGGATGTGACTGTCCCTGGCAGACCCGCACAAAGGGGAAGATCATCATGTCTATCCATTAGCAATGGTCAAAGAAACAGAGTCAGTGTGTGTCTCTTTGTGCGCGTACATGTGTATGCACAGGATGTGATGTGATGTGATGTGAACCCCTGCTGCTGGATAGCCCCACTGTGTGAGATCTGACAGCTCCCACTGCTGTCTTTATAACCGGATAAAAGGACGTCTATGTGTGCGTGTCTCAGATAGTGAAAAGGAGGAGGAAATGTCCAGAAAGAAAGAGACAAACCACAGCCTTTTCCACACACACACACAAAAAATAAATACATTCATTCAAGTAACTGTCTCTTTTTTGAGACCATATCTGGTCGAGCAAGAAAAACAAGACTTCCCACATCTTTTAGAAAGTCGCAATAAGCAGCTACAGGCCTGATGGTATCTGCTGCGCCGGCAATTTTACAGAAGAAAACCTAAGATTTAAAGTCATCAAAAGTCTGAAATGTAATTATGCCCCCAGCGCCGTCTTCAGACGCCGCAGGAACCATTAAACATCTCCCTCAAAACATGCAGTCATGAGCATCTCCTCGGTTTGCGTTAGTCTGGAAATTACAAAGTTTTAAAGCAGCACAAGGCTGCACTTGAAGATAACAGGCGTACACTTACTTTTTTTAAGTCAAAGAAATTCCGCACATTAATAAATGCACCCACTCGGATCTCAATTTTTGTTCAAGTTGGAGAACTCCAAGCATATAAATCTTAACATACAATTTACCATGACACATGTGGTGTGGCTCCTGCTCTCAAACTTTGATGTGTTTGTAGTGTTTCCAACCATTTTCCCAATGTGTCTTTAAAAACAGCTTTAGTAAAATTGCAGGTTGAAAGTAGAAAAAAAAGATCAACAGTGAGTGAAATCCACCATTAAATATTACTTTTGAGTGTATATAAAGTCTTTAGGGTTTTTCTAATAGTCTCTCCATCTCTGCAGCGTTCTGAGGACATTTTAAAACTTTCATGCCCAACTTTGATAACGCACATATTTCTTAGCATACGGGAAGGTTTGAAGCATTAATGAAAGACGTTCCGATCCTACCCATACACAGCAGGTGTGTATAAACCCTCGTCCTCTCTTTCTTCCTCTTTCCTCTCTCATTACAGGAACTGGGGAGGGGGTGCCCCCACTCTGAGTGTCACTCCCTGCGTTCCTCTGTAGAGGATAATTTCCATTCTCCACATCCAGACTCATTTATCCAATCTCTTCACACCCCACTCATCCCTTAGCTCTCCTTCCTTTGGATCCAGTCAGCCAAGTTTTTGAGCCTAGTAATGCTTGGTCTTGGTTGTTAACTGTCCATATGCAGCCTAGATGTATGAAAAATATAACTTTAAACATGTTTTATGTTTACATCCTTTCATTGGGAATACATTTTTGGTCAGAGCGGCACAGTGGCTCGGTGGTTAGCACTGAGGCCTCCCAGCGAGAAGGTCTGTGTTTTCCCCGGGTACTCCCGTTTTCCTCCCACCTCCAAAGACAGGCTAATTGGGGACCCTAAAATGACCCTAGGTGTGAGTGTGAGTGAGAATGGTTGTTTGTCTATGTGTTGGCCCTGCGATAGACCGGAGACCTGTCCAGGGTACCCTGCCCCTCGCCTGATGACCCCCGTGACCTTAGTGAGGATAATCGGTAGTAGAAGATGAGATGAAATTTTGGTCAAAGCTCCGTAACCATGGAGTTCAAATCACCCCAAAACTCCAACCTCAGTTTGTTCATTTCTTCCATATTCCACTTGAAAACCAGTACACTGTTGCAGATTTGGGAGTTTGGCATCTTTCTTTATTTATCTGTTGTAGGGTTCAAAGGGTTCTGGGTAGAGAGGGCCATCTGCTAGCTTTTTTAACAGTATGGCTGAGATATTCCAGCTTTAACTTTGACAAGACACTGACAGCAACCGTCTGGGTAGCGGAGAGGATAATAAGGCACCAGATTTTACTTTGAAAAATCCTTTAAGCCACGCCAGGTGATTATTTTTCAACAGTGGGCACTGCAGCTGCAAGAGAAGTAACTTCATGACCACAAAGCTACAGTATGTCTACTTTAATGTTAGTAAGTAGTATTAGTTATACCTGCTGTAAGTAGCAACATAAATTAAGGTGTTTATGCATTTGGGTTTGAATGTCTGGAAAAATCATGTCTGGATATATCCTTTCACATATGCTTCTTTGGTAGAAGTCTTTTAATGCAAAGTACATTCTAAAATTCACATTTTCTGGACATACTCCTGGTTTATTTATGTCTATACAGTCTCGCTTTAAGTGACCCTCGAGGTAACTTTTTGGTGGTTAGATTCCTAAGTGACTGAATGAAACCTCTGATGAAGACTTTTTTTGGGATGACCATGGAGGGTGAGGATTACGAGGAGGAGGGTTGCACAATAGGCGGCCCGGGGACAGAGCGACAAGATGACGGTGTATTAAAGGACGATGGAATGAATGGCTCGGAGGAAGGCTCACAAGTAGCTCACTGGATGGAAGCAGTGACATAGAAAATGGAAGAGATGAGGAAATGGAGCAACAGCCCACATCCGCCAGAGGGGAACAGATCTTCTATACTGAACTTTTTCCAAAGCATCATAAAAAGCCCAGCACCCTAAAAAGAAAGTTAATTGCTTTTTTCTTATTCTTTTTTTTTTTAATCAGGTAAGCTGGATTTAGGAACAGCTTTAGAATTTATATATATCTGACTATCATAATATTGTAACGTGTGCCTTTATATTTCTGTCTTAAACATACATGAAAATTTCTCAAAACACAGAACTCTCTCTATGACATCTCTTGTAAAGACCTGTGGTTTCTTAGAAGCAGTGCAGCGGAAACCGCAGTGAAGTTGGCACAAACATTTGACTCTCGTAACCTATCTAGTTTTTATTTGGTCTGCGATTTTAATTTCTTTTTTGGGAAAAAAAGGACCTAAGACGTTTAAAAACTAAGCATCATGTTTGACCAGGAAGTAGTTTTGAAAAAACAAACAAACAAACAAACAAAAAAAAACATGTCCTCATATGTGGATACTGGGATTATTTTTTTATTTATATTATAATAAATTGGGTATATTTTATCAATGTGAGACAAAATATAAAACGGTTTAATACTTGAACGTGGCTGATCAGACGCAAACGTGTACCTGCTAATTAGTGACGCTGTAGCTCGTTGCTGTTGATATAATTTGTTAATTTTGCACATCGTATCAAACTAGAAACATTAATAAGAATAAATAAATAAATTTCAACTGTAGAATTCAATGATCTTTTCTACCTCGTTCACTTTTGTCTGTAGAATGACTCCGCCATCATGTTTTTACACTGCCTAGTGCATTGACCCTTTGATACCACTAGATGGCAGACTCAATTGTCCACTAATGAGGACAACGGGTTTAAATGAAGCAGAATAAGCTGTGATTAAACCTAAAACGGAGGCTAGCTCTCATCTAGGTGGTGAATATTGACCCAAATACCACGATCACACATTCAAGTTAGCACACACTGTTTTGTAATTACGTCCACTGTGCAGCGCTGGCTGATGTGTTGGATGAACCACAGCTGAAAATTATTAGGAAAAACTAACTTTTGGCAGCGGTTGTGATTATTCTGCTTTTTTTTATTTTTTGACTAGGGAATGGGGCTTGTTGTTGCTACAACACTTCACACCCAGGAGCTCAAAATGAAATGAAAAAGATTTATTTACACATTACATCACCGGGAGGGGAGTTTGCATATTTGAGTTTATGGGTGCGATCCAAGAAAACGGACAATTGCTCATTTTCAGCACGGAAAGCCGTGTCATATCTTCTTAAGTCAAAAGCTGTTTACTTTGAAGTCGGGCTCGGCTCGTACGCAGAAACATCTCAGTGATGCATGGCTGTTCTCTTCGCAGCCTGCGGATGACTCATGCTTCTGAGTGAATAGCAGGATATACAGCTGAGGGCAATGTTTGTCTCTCCAAACACATCAAATGAAACATCGGGCAGACGTTTTCTCCTCTGTGCTACACTAAATGGCCCTCTCTTGCACACACACACACACGCGTTGTTCCAAATCTTTGCAGGCAGGAATATATTAGAAAATCCTGCTCAAAATCACGCTCACTTCAGCACACACATTACTTCAATAACCATTCTTACTGTAACTGAATTATTACACAACAAAGAGGTCATCCACTAGTCACTGGTTGCGAGTTGGATCCCTGATGTCATCCTGAAGTGCCTCAGGGAAGACCTGCTGAGACTCATGTGGAACTAGAAGCAAAAGTCCGGCCTTTTAAATAAAAGTATGACACACACTGATCAGCCACAACATTATGACCACCAACAGGAGAAGTGAGTAACATTGACCTTCTGGACCCTGGATTTTACTTAAACATGCACCACCCACCTAAACCAGACCAGACACCCACACCTCATAGCAATGACACTCCTTGATGTTAGCAGCAGCCGTCCCCAGCAGGATGCAGAAGGCCCATGTCCATTCTCTGATGAGTTTAACACTTCTTTCTGCAGGTTAAAGGGTTTTTATCTTCAGGCAACCATAATTTTAAACATTGTCAAGGTAACCTAGGTAAATGGGTTTCGTGTTTTCCCAGTGACCAGAAAAGCAGCCAGACTCCATTTGTCTGAGGTAGATTATACTGAGCTCGAACAAACGCCGTTTAATTAAACAAGCCTGCAAATTAATCTCACCTTCATGGAGAGAATTTCTTACCAACTGTGACTGCGTCGCTGGTATTGTATTCAGTTTGTGGGAAGATGTGGTCCACGGAGATGCTAAACGTAGCAGGAGTCAACATATTAATGTTATAGACTAATCAGCCATAACCTTTCTGAATATCATCCTCATCCTGATCGGCTGAGGCACAGACTCCATTAAACCCCTGATAGTGTGCTGTGGATACTGGAAATTACAGAAAACTAAATTAAACTGAATCAATACAAATATTGGCAGTGATGACAGAAGCTTTAGTTGCAGGAGTGTTGCATTCAACCGCATTAGCTATGACTGTGCGTTTAGACTTCACTTGCTGCAACAAACTGCTCGTTGCTCTCGTCATTTCCTCTTTGAATCAACTAAAAAAAATGAGTGAAAAACACAAAGCAAGGATTTAGAGCATCTTTTACTTTGGGAAACGAGTTGTGACAACAACAAAACCCCCACATTTGGTAGGAAATGAGGACAACTTAAAAAAAAAAAAAGCAAAGAAACTTATATATAAACAATACACAATTACCGTTTTCCCCTCACTTCCTTACTATTTTTTATGCCGGTGTCAGTCAGTACAATAACGGCTCAACGCCAGCAGATTTTCTACTGTCACGCTCCTAAACTGGAGGCAAAATCAATTTAAAATGTTCTTTCTAGTCCTCCCCCGAGGCTCTGCACAGCAGCTAGATTTCCTGTTACAATGAAGCAGCGCCGGCTCACACTGACTCAGACACCGCAATGCTCAGACTTAAAACCAGGATTTAAAAGCTAACTTCAGTAGGACTCATCAAGTGCTTGGCATGTTAAATGTAGGTATATGTAAGCGACAGAAAATGCACCGCAGCCAAGAATTATTCATGGTTAAGAAACGAGCCAACCCAGAGAAAAAAAAGCAATTTGAACCAATAATTAATAAAATGTTGGTCATTAGAAGGTCATAGTCCACAGCCTCTTCACACCTGCACTCAGTCCTTGTACTCGGTGTACTTTTTGGCCGAGCCATGCACTTTGCTGGCCGGGTATTTGAGTCGGTTCAGAGCCATTTTACGCAGAACTGCTTGGGGGAGGTCGACTCGACACTTCTCGGCGAGCTCCACCAGGTAGATCATCACGTCGCTAAGTTCATGCGCCAGCTGCTCCCGCTCGGACTCGGTCCAGTCCGGAAGACCCTCGGCCACCTCTCCCCGCCACTGGAAGAGCTCCGCCACCTCGCCCACCTCCCCGACCATGGCCAACAGCAGGTTCCTGGGCTGGTGGAACTGGTTCCAGTCCCGCTCGTCCGTAAACTCGGCCTGCATACGCCGGATATCCTCGACGGTGGGCTCGGAGCTGAAGGTGAACCTCTGCGGCCGCTCTGCTACTCCGTTCTGCCGCTTGGACGGGGCCGGAGTTTCCCTTGCTTCTCCGTTTGACTTGGCAAACTCTTCGCTGCTGTGGTTAGACGACACTCCGTCCTTCACTCCAGATGCATCTTTTCCGTTCGTTGCCATCATGTTGGATGTATTTTGTCAAATGTGTCGCGCAAAAAGTTCTAAAAACAGGCGTGAACAACAACCGGGCTCCTCTGCTGCCAGGTGGATAAATCCCGCCAGTTGTCCGAGCGGAAGTGACGTGTCTTAAGACGTAAACCGGAAGTTTCGTAAAACTGGGGCTTGTAGTTTCAACCGGTGAATTGAAGACGCAGACGAAAGCCTTAAACGTCACTTTAAAAGACTACATATACCGTGTTCAGTCAAACCAGAAGGACAAACATGGCTGCCCCCTGTGTAGCAGTAAGTGAGCTGCTGCATAACATGAAACAAATATCTATATTATATCCGAAGACTTCACTTATAATCAGACGGATAAGCACAACGAGCTCACGATGCGACAGTCAACCACAGCTGAAAGCAAAAAGGTAAGAGAGGCGGATTAAGATGAGACATTTAGAGTTTAGCACAACTGACCTGCCTTCCTAACATGTATTTGACGTCAGAAGAAGTACTCTGGTATTTTAATTAAGCGGTAATAGTGCGTAATACTGCCTCTTAATAATATTTACCGTACTTAAGTATATGAATATTTTCAGAAAAATCTGCCTTAACTATCGAATTAGTCACGACACAGCAAATTTAAAGTTTAAATGTTCCATTATTGAATTATTATTAATGATACGAGTAGCATTTAAATATCGTACATTGTTTTTCTTACGTAGTGCACTGTTAGGTGGCTTCATTTACTGTATATTTTCATACACTGGGTTTGTGTGCATTCATAGGGCTAGTGCAACGTTGCACTATCTTTTTGTGAAATATGTAGTGTAAATCTCCAGGTTTTAAAACCTCATGTTTTAAATGCATAGATTGCGCCACGAAACAACGCACGATTCTCAATGATGCAGAGAATATGTGTTAATAAAGGTTATTTAATAAGTTATTTCAGAAACCGCAAGTGAGCAGGGGTCCCCGAATCTATGATTCTTTCCACAAACCTTTAGGGTTTACTGTCACTGTGATGCCTAGAGTGTAACAGAAAATCTAAATTTGTAGGAGCATCATTAAAAAACCAAACCTGTCATGTATAAAATAGACTACAATATAAACTGAAAGGATAAATTAAAGATACTGCTCTGTCGTTCCAGCACAGGAGCATTGTGCATCCATCCTGGATAAATAGAGAAGAATGAACTTGTTTGTCTCCAGCTGCTTGGAAAGTTAATCTTTACATACTTGAGATAATTGACAGACATCACTCTTTTCAATGTTTTATTTTATTTATTTATTTTTTTATCTTATTCAGCTGTGGGTACTTCTTGTGTGCATTTCATTTTAGGAAGATGATATGAATCAAAATCACAGTGAAATATCCGATAATTTTTTTAATGTATGTTTACTTTTTAAATCTTATTTATTCTGGTCATTTTCTAGTGTAAACACACTACAACATTATAATAACCTGCATAGCATTTGTATGTAATAGGACTCTCCCATGTCCTCCTGACATCCACTTCCCTTTCTTGCCACCTTTAACGTAGAAGTTTCTTTTTTGTCCCACTACCATGCGCCTCAGCTCCCCCCAGCAGCTGGTCGGAGTGGTGGGTTTAGAAATCCATGCCCAGATTAACTCCAGCACCAAGCTGTTCTCTGGCTCTCCGGTTCGCTTCTCAGCTCCTCCAAACTCCCTTGTGTCGTTCTTTGACGCGTCCTTACCCGGCACGCTACCCGTAAGTAAAGTTGGACTTAATTAAAACAAATTTAAAACTAGCATCCTGACAGAAACTCGGCTAATGTCCCTGACGTGTCCCCAGGTCCTGAACAAGCGGTGCGTCGAGGCAGCAGTGATGACAGGACTGGCTCTCAGCTGCACCATCAACACAAAGTCCCTTTTTGACAGGAAACACTACTTTTACGCTGACCTCCCTGTAAGTTTGCCTCTCCTTGTCCCCAGTTGTCACTTTCTGTGAAGCGTCTAGGGTTCAGTGGTTGGGAGGGCGATAAATCAGGAGTTAGGTGTTACCTCCTCTGACAAGCAGCTTTATAGAGTCACGGCCCTCATTCATTTCATGCTGCATCATTGCTTTCGCTTTACATGAGCTGTCTTCTTCTCATCTTCCTTCGGCTTCTCCATGGCAACCCTCCCAGTGAACTCTCCTGGCGTAAGCTCTAATTTAAGTAGTGAGCCAGTCGTGCTGAAGCGGCGCAAATGCTATCGGCCACCTATACAGACAAATAACGCAGAAAATGACTTCACAGCTTTACTTGATTGCACGCTTTTCTGTTTCTATATTATCCATATCCTGGAAGGAGTCGTCCAACTGAGCGACGCTTCACATGGTTATGAACCTTCTCTGCTGATAATATAATGTTAAAACAAACTGTTTTAGAAGCAGAGGTCTTCACATGACTCTGATAGTATAATAACTACCAGAAATTGGCTTCAGCCATTTTCTCACAGTCTGTGTTTTCTAATGTAATCTCATTCTTAATTGAGGGAGAAAAACAAACTGTAAATGCAGTTTTACAGTATTGTCCATCTACAGTTGACAAGGTGAATATATAGAAAACAGCTGCCCGCAGGAATCACAGATCAGCGTTTACCTTTACTCATGTTTCTTTCCACTTTTGTGAATGTAAGTCCTGTACGCTCTCCTAATAACTGGAGGTTCTTTCACTTAGCTTCTAGCTTAGATGAGGTTTAGTGCAGATCCAGCTGAATGAGAATGTGCAGGGGTGTAACACGCAGCTGTATCCTAAAGTAGTAAAGTAAATGAGCAGAGGTTTACTTGAACTGAGGCGGAACGGCAATTTCTTTGACTTCGATTTCAATTTCTAGTAGACTGACCACATTTTTTTTTACAAATGAAACCAGTTGTATGAGTTGTTGTACTGAACTTTATTAACTTAAACTTCAGTTGAATCAAGTCTGCAACAGATTTAAAGTTAAACCTCTTTAGAGGAGTTGAAGTGATGTTAACAGGATGTAGCACAGGTTCAGATTAAAGCGGAGGTCCAGTAGGTTCAGTGGACTGTAAATTTTAAACTTCCTCACATCTAATGTACCAGAAAAACACAATGTTCACTCAGGAGAACAGAGTTTGGAAATGATTAGAACAGTTAGGGTAACGCAGAGCAAAGCATATAAAGACCACAATTTGAAAAGAAAGCAAAAAAAAAAGGTTACATGTGTATATTAATAGGGACTAGAGACTGGATTCATCAGTCTTGACAATTCATAATACACATACTGTTTGAAACAGTGATGGAAAAATTGTGGCTATATTTAGAGACTATCAGACGAGAATATGGGATAATAAAACTACAGACGATTACCACATTTAGCTTCATAGAGCTTCCTCTGTTGTGTACACGGCCGACCTACAACTTGCTACAACACTGCTTTAGTTCAGTCTCACTACTCTCAGAGAGCTGTTTAGGAACAGCTTCCAGCGAATATCTATGAAAACTCAGCCCTGACTCCTCACTCAGCACAAAAAACTGCAGATAGACAGTGGTCAGTGGTGAAGCTAAGGAGTCGTATATTTCCCTCAGGAGTTGGTGGAGACCAAACACAGTGCTCAAAGTCTATTTGAACATCAGACAGAAACAGACATGACTCCAAGTAAACGATAATTCTGCTTTGTAACTGAATCTCATTTAAATACCAAATTATTGAAGAGTCGGCGTCAAACTGATCATTTAAAAAAGGTATCGCAACTTTAAATTTGAGTTGTTGTTGCACTGTGTAAGTAAATGCGTTAGTATACCACTCATAGGTTTCAGGGCAAAATCTGTTCACTTCTGCTTCGTTTCTTATTTAAAAGGTTGTGGGAAGGAATTTATTTTAATAACTGGACACTGCAGCTTTTAGAGATCTTTACTCAAACAGTAGCATTCATGTTTCTGGTCATAACATGGAAATACAGTTTGTGTTTAAATATAGAGCAACACGCTATACGACGTGAATAGAAGCGGGTAGTTGTAGGCATCCCCCCTCCCCTTTAACACTGATATTTCCATTAAACAGTCATGCCAATGTAATGTTCACTTTTGCTCTCTGTAATGGAGTGCTCGCATGGCAAGGTTTTACTACCCTTCAGAGCCCCCGGGTAATTTTACTGCCATTATGAGTGACATTTTAAAGCTTAGATGGAAATGAACAAAATGTCATGGGAGCTCTAAAGTGACTTGCACCACACCGAGACCTCCTCCTCTCCTCAGAAATGTAGAAATCCTCAGAAGAAAGGTGACGTTTTGCATTTTGAATTCGTCCATACTGCCGGGGTAAGATATCACACTAACACAGCTTTGGGCAAGATAATGAGGAGGGTAACGATGGACCAGAGAACTTTAGGAGAGACTTCTTGTCTCTCTTTTTGTCATATTTTCCATGAATCTCTGGAGTGGCTTATAATTAGACAAAAGTAGCAAGAGACGCACAGGAAAAGTACTTCAACTGGTATTTTTTTTTATTATTGCACTCCACTAAATGAGCTCCCGTTGATATATCTGATTAGGTCACAGTCTGCTTCCCGAGCTGAACTGGACTCAGCTGTGAAAACGTGGCTGGAGAGGCTCGATGAAACGCAACCAGTTTCTGCAGATTTTGAGAGATGAAGTTTTCCCTGTATAATTTTCCATTTAATCGCAAAGTATATATTTTGATTACCACAGTAAATGATCCATCAAAAGGCCATGAATCTTGGAATCCCCTCCAGAAGAGTAGGCTGGGTATCATCTCCTTCAGATTCCTTCTCAACAGTCGACACACACACACACACACACACACACACAGCCGGGACAATAAAACTGATTACAAATGTTATTTTATATATTTTTATGTATTTTATATGAGACTTCCCAGACTTATCACGCTAGTAGTCTGAGCCCGAACCTTTATTTGCGTCTGTGTGCAGTGATCACGCTACCCGCTGTCGCCTCGTCTTTCTTTTTCGATATTTAGTTTGCATTAGCCTCATCAGCTCCTCAAACACTGTGTCTGCGTTGCGTGAAACAAACACCTTGATGAACTCCAGCCAGAGCGGATTTAATTATGCAGACGATGGGATGTTTTTTTTCTTGTTTTTTTTGTCACATTCGACCCCAAGTTTGAGTCTAATCTGCAGAGTGTACATTCAAAACCAGTGGCAGGAGCCGGGGAGAAATTGTCCCGCCCTTGAAAAATACATTTGTAAATTGCGTCGTACATTATTGATATGTTCCACTAGAAATCCTTGATTGGATTTTGTAAAACACCACAGTCGCTCATTAAATGATTAATGCCGCTGTCCGGCCGGCGTTCCCTCTCTGAGCCGAGATGACAGGCGAGGCATGTGTGTAAAGTTTTTAACTTTATAACCTTTAATAACGTGCCTCTAAATAATTACAATTTCCTTGTGGTGTTTGGTTTCCAAATAAACAGATGCCCCCTGGCCAGTGAAACTGTGACATATGTTTGAGGAGGGGAATGAAATCTTGGTGACCTCACTCGGGTAGCTGAAAAAAAAACCCATCAGCGAGCTGGAGTGAGGAATGAGACGGCGTGCTGAGACTTTTTCAATACAGAAAATGACTCAGCACCTCACAAAATAGGATTAAGAGTGCAGCATGTGTGTGTCCTATCCTGTACATACAGTATGTAAACATCAATTTGGATGTAAAAAAAAAAGAAAAAGAACAAAGAGTTATTGGAACTCCTCGTTAAGGCTCAGTCTTGTCTCAGAGTGTAATTGGGGAAGCTTAATGTGACTACCAGGATCTTATTAACAGCAAACTTGCCTCATCCTTCATTATGCTGCCAGAAGTAGTAGATTTATTATGCAGGGGATGCAAATAGTCACCACCTATACTGATGCTCCCTAACACACGGTATCCATGCTTCATCCTGCAGCCGAGGTAAAAGAGTAGGAACCGGGGGATTTCTATTTAAGCTCTATTCACAAAATCCAACAGATTTAAGGAGTCAATCCACCAAGAAGACCAGACACTGAAGCAGAAAATCCCAGCATTTTCTGTCTTTTCTTTTTTTTTTTCTTTTTTAATTCTTCTCTTTCTGTTTTTTAAAAAGAGGAGGCGTGCAGCTGATTGATCATGTCGATCAGACATGCAGAAAGCCCCCCCCTCCATGTCCTCACTCGCTTTAGCATAACTATGATTAATGTTTAGTTCTTGTGATGTGGTTGCCATAGTAACGCGGGGAAATTAATACTCCAGGCAGCAGGTTCTTTTACGAATAGACGAGCGCATGAAATATTTATTCCTGTGCTTTTGTGGGTAGAAACCTTGAGTGAAATGGCAGCCAGCGCTGTGTTTAATCCAGGCTGCCTCGTTCTCACATAGACACATGACAAAGGCTGGGATACTCACCGTACAGTAGCAATCTGTAGGAATTTGTATCTTGCAATCATAATTTGACGGCACTAGGGTACAGATTTAGGGGAATTGGAAAACTTTCCCTTGCCTAAATGTAGTCATATTTTCACTCTATGTCAGGCACTGACGTCTAATGAAATCTCTGACAACAGCCAGGATTTTCAGTAGTAGCACCTAAAACACACACAAGATGACATTAGTAACAGAGTGCTTGTACTAGACAGTGGTGGGCCGTCAGAATAACAGACATAGTTATATTTTCCATGAATACCTATTAAATGCTTCCTTTCATAGCTTTCCCCCTGGTTGCGGTGTTTCCAATGTGTATTTTCATACAAAAGCTCTTATCCAATCACATTCCAAGCATGATTTGTTGCTAGGGTCAGAGAAATCTGCCCGGAGGCCTTCAGAATCAGTTCTGCAGACTGACTCTGATGAGACTGTAGCTTTAACAAATCAGATTGAGTTGAGGACGTCAGGGCCTGCTGGCAGGACTACGGTGACGGCAGCGTATTCAGTGTTTCCCCTGGGTTTACGACACCACGTTAGTCCGAATAGTCTGGTTTTATACTGGTTTTATTTAGCCTGGTTTTATTCTGGCATTCTGGCCATAGACATAGATATGTCGGTGCAGAGCTCTGCCCATGCTTAAAATAGATCAGTAGCATCATTATTTATTAGATGTGTTCTATAGGAAAAGTGACTTTCACGGAGGACGTGGGGTCCCGTTGGGTGGGTGGGTGTCGGTGGGGAAAAGTGGTGGTTGGTTGTGTAAAGCTGGAGGAAATTGAAGGCCTAGGTGGAAAATGTACGGCCCGCCACTGCTTTTAGTCTAATATAATTGTGGATTGCTGGCAGGGAGGTGACGAAAGGTTCAGTTTCATGGTCGCATATTTTAAGATTTTAAGGTAAAGTTTTAAATAATGCGATTTTCTCCTTCCAGGCCGGATACCAGATCACTCAGCAACGGCTGCCAATTGCTGTGGATGGCACGCTGACCTACGGCCTCCTCGGAGGAAAAAAGAGAGGCCAGATGATAAGAAAAAACGTGCATATCAAACAGATTCAGCTGGAACAGGACAGCGGCAAGAGTCTCCACGATGACGTCCGCAGCCAGACACTCGTAGACCTCAACAGAGCAGGTAATCCTGGAGAGCGACCATCTGTGCTGTACCATTAAAGAGCAGGAGTCCTGTATTTTTCTTAAGTCCCCAAAAGGCAGTGGTAAATTAATTATCTCATTTGCCTTGTTATATCTAATTCCTCTTGTTCTATTGTTTTCATCGACATTAAACATTCATTGCTGAGTTGGGTGACATGTTTGTTCGTTATGACGCATATGATTTTTCAACAACCTAGGGCGAGAATAGTACCCAACACATACACAGTCTACCACCAACCTATGAGTGATATACTAACATGTCATTGGAGTTTTCATAAAATCTGTTGACAGTGCAACAACAAGTTTTTTTGTTCAACACTAGTAGAAAACAATGTTCGACAGAGCTACCATGTGAAGCTGTTGAAGTTTGTCAGAGCGCTCCGTGGGATGGGTACCTTAAAGAAGTAAAACACAGCCGCCTTCTCGTGCATCAGGTGTAGGTCTAATGGAGCTGGTGATGGAGCCAGACATGAGCTGTGGGGAGGAGGCTGCTGCAGCTGTCAGTGAGCTTCAGCTCATCCTGCAAGCCCTGGGCACCTGTCAAGGCAACATGTCTGGTATGGAAATCGCTCTCTGTCTCTGCCTCCTTCACTCTAGTTTATTTTTTTTTTCTCTGAGCTTCGAGACCTCTAAACTTATTTCTTTCTCTGCATGCATTGCTGTGCCTCTTTCTCCTCAGAGGGCCAGATGCGAGTGGATGCCAACGTGTCCGTGCACAGACCAGGTGAGCCTCTGGGCACCAGGACGGAAGTGAAGAACATCAACAGCATCCGATACCTGGCCAAGGCTATAGGTAGGCACTGTTAAAAAGCTTAAAACTTGAGCGTGAGATAAGCTTTAAGGGACTAAGGATATCTGTACGTGTCTAAATTGGTTGCAGGATTGCTCACGCACCACAGACCTTTAATTTGTGTTTGCATGCATTGTTATAATTATTTGGAGTGTATGTGTTAAACTGGTAAATTTGTGCAACTACTACTGAAGTAGTACAGGCTGAAGTCTTAAGAAGTGATTTTCAACCACTGTGCAGATTTCATGTCACTGTAGCTTTAGGTGGTCAGGAGACCTCCTTTATACATGGCATTAGTCATTTTTCCTATATCACAATTGCTTGGCTTCAAGAAGCGTCTTATAGGCTAACTGAGATCATTTGAATCAGTTAGCGTAGGGGTGTACCTGTAGATGTATGCAAAGGGAAAGTTTCCAACCGTGAAGCATGGGGGTGGCAGCATCATGCTGTTTTGCTGCAGGAAGTACTAGTTCACTTCAGAAAATAGAGAGAGATATATATAATATGGATATTAAAGCAAACAAAGTCGAGATATTGGAGTGGCCCTCACTGAGCCCCGATGTCAAGCTGATAATAAAAAAAAAATAACAGGCTTGTGGAAGCATACCTGATATGTTACTACCTAACAGTAACTGTGTGCATAAACTCATTAAAATGTGAAGAAATAAATATAACCTTCTATAATTCTGAAAATAGAGTAGAACAGAATGTCTTTATTATCATTGTACAGGTACAACAAAATTATTAAGGAAGGAGAAAAAATAACTAGTAATCCTAAAATGCCTAAAAAACATAATATGAACTAGGATTAAATCTTAAATCTAATGGGCTAAGGTGTGCTCAAACTTCTGATATCAACTGCACATTAAGAGTTACATCAAAAGGTTGCTATACTATTCATATCTGTACAACAGGCACGAAGCGACTGCCAGTTCAAATAACAAACGCAGAAAACGATAAGACCTACCAGCTCCTCAAAATAACCTTACACTTTATTTATAACCTTCCATAACACAACTACACTTAATGCAATTAAGCCTGTTAGATGTGTCCTAAGCCTAAGTGTTAAACGTTTACTAGGTGATGTCCATACTGTTTTTGAGAATATATTATCGTAGGTGAGAACTGCACACTTAACTCGCTGCATAAATATCCCACAATGCAGTTCAGTAGAGGTGAGATTGGAGGGTTGCCACAGTTACATGGGACTGTTGCCACACAATAGTTAAACGCAGATCTGTGTGTCCGATACATATTACAGCTTGTTCACATGGAGGAGCATATTGGATAACAGTGTTGAGTATGTAGCGTATAATTTGTGGCTGGAACCACCAACTTCCTGGAGTATCCATTGGTTGCCTGGCAACTAGCCCCAGTGGCATTATTGCCAATATTTCTCATAAGCTCAGTGCTACGGTAATTGCATTGAAGTAGTTTTAGATCAACAAATATATACGTCTTGCTCCCTTCAAAAGAAAATGCTAATTCATGAAAAAAATTTACAGAATGACATTAATCTTTTCCTCACTAATGCTGTTTTAAACCCATCTGCTATCAGTCAATATGTTTTCTGACCACTAGCAGATAGACATGTTACAGCAGCTTTATTGAGCATTTCCTTTTCATTCTACTGGGAAATTAAAGTTGTTTTTCATTCATTTAATTTATTTGACAGCTATAGATATAAAGGCCCCGTGTGACAAAGCATATTTTTTAAGTCAGCGCTTAAAAAAAAAAAAGGATAGTTTTTTTTTTGTTGAAATGAGAACAAGATGGCTTGATTTATGACGACACATTAAGACGGGTAGCATAGTCGATGTTGACAGTAACTTGTGAAGCGTACGTACAGGACTGACAGCCATTCATAAACTATTAGCTGAGTGATCGCAGCGTGGGACGGGGAGCTGACTCCTCGCAGATGCTCGCTTAAAAACGGCAAAGCTTCTCTGTGGGCTACATCTTCACTGATAGAGCTCCGAGCTGACAAATAGCCCGAGCCGGAAAATTTCATCCTTTTTACATTCAGATTTTTATAAAAGTGTGGTTTGACATGTCGCGGGGCTGTGCCTGAATTATTTATCAATGTATCACATTGGCTCAGCGCTAAAGTGGTATTTAAAAGTCATGAAGAAAAACATCATTTATCAGATTTGTAATGTGGCAGCAGCCTGAGACCTGAGGATTGCTGGTGTATAACAGCAGGTGTTTGGCATTCGCCGGCGAATTATGTTTGTGGTCTGAATTTGTGCTCCTGTTCTCCCTTTTGTTCGCCAGACTTCGAGATTCAGAGACAGATTGAGGTCCTGCGGCGAGGGGGGAAGGTGCAAAACGAGACCCGAGCGTATGATTCCAAATCAGGGTAAGAAGATGAAAAATCAGCAGAGTGCTGCCAAAATTTAGCCACTATAACACCCTCCTGACTGGGCTCCTTGCCTGGTTCATTAGTGCTGAGCTTTGCCGAGGATGAACCATCATGGTAATGATGATGAATAGAGCCATTTGGATGCTACCGTTGTCCTGCGTTATCTGTGAGCCGCTCACGGGCTTATGAGCTCACAGAATGAGCCAGCTACCACACAGCTGAGGCCTTGATCATCTTCTGGTGCTCTGCCTGCCTCCCGTGAGGCCTCGCACGTCAGAGGTACACAGGGAAGCGCGTTAAACAGTGTGTGTGTGTGTGTGTGTGTTTGTGTGAGGGCCTGCGATCGGCTCTTTCTTCTCGTCCCCAAAAGTGGAAGCAGATCTGACGAGGCTGGTTTAAAGGGGACCGTCGCCACACATACACACACAGTACACAACATTCACATTCTTCTTTGTTTTATTGCACCTGAGCGTTCTTAGGTTGGGGAGTTGGGGGGTGATGAACAGAAAAGAAGGCAAATCAGAAGATGTGTCAGAAGGTTGATTCATGTCGTCTTGTCTTCCAGGGAGACCATTCCCATGAGGGACAAAGAAGGTCTTCAGGACTACAGGTGTGTGAGTTTGTGGGCTTTTCTACATATTCTGTATAACATATATTAAAAGATGAATGTAATAAAGTGGCTTTAAGAACAATACCACTGACGTTCAGTAGGAAAAAAAGCTTCAGCTCCATCAATAATCATCCATTCAAAAATGTATAAATTAAGTGATTATCTTATCTCATGATTAACCCTTTGACTTTCACACTAAGAAATACGATTAATCACGATTAAATATAATTTATCTTTAATATATTTAATAGTAATAGTATTTTGACATATTATTATTAAAACATTCACAGGGTTGTACAGATACTGAAGCTGCATGATGTATATATTCGAGCTATGGTCATCCGTCCAAAAGCGCTACATCTCAAAATATATAAAAGCCACAGCCTAGGTATTTGTATGTGTATATATATATATATGTGTGTATATATATACACATATATATATATGTATATATATATATATGTATAAAATGTGTTCCCACATGGGCAAATTTGTGTATTTTACAAACTGAATGACTAGCAATGGCTAGAAATCGAGCATTTTATTGTCTACTACTACTACTACTACAAAAGATCAACCGTGTGGTTACAATGCCAGTCAAAGAGTTAAGGAGATGTTACATAATGTCTGGGGACATGCTTGATTGATACGTCTGATTCACAAGCCGTGCTCAGGCTCTCAGTCAGACCCACCCGTCGCTCCTCCCCAGCTCCTCCCACTCGTCCAAAATAAGAAAATGTCAAACCCCGTGACTGCGTCTATCTTTTATGTACAGTTAATAGTCATAGTAGATGATCTTGTCCTCACTGGGGAGCAGCGGCTAGATGGAGAGAAATAAACATCCGTCTGGGCCTCGGCTGATGCGTATGTATGTGTGTGTTAGACTGAAGTCGTGGGGGAAATGATGGACTGACATGTTTAAGCCTGATGGAGCCAAATCATTCCCAGAGCAAGTGAAATATGGAACAAGTGTGGTGTCGAGAGGACTATTAGTGTCTCAACAAAAGCTAAGCTGCCTTTCTCTGACCTTATCTGTGCTGCCGATAAAGTCTTCTCCTCCTCTCCCTCCCCCTCCTCTCCCCTCCTCTCCCCTCCCCTGCCTTTCTTCAGGTTTATGCCAGAGCCCAACCTGCCCCCTCTGATTGTGTATGAGGATAACGCATCGCTGCCCCCTGGCATTGACGCATGCCAAGCGGTGGTGGTGCAGAAGATAAAGGAAGGCCTGCCAGAGCTACCCAGTGTCAAAAGAGACAGGCTGGTGCAAATGTACGGCATCCTGCCCGAGCACAGCTTCACTCTGGTGGTGAGTTTCCAGCCGGGGGAGAAAAAAAAAAAGAAGCACGTCCCTTCACCAGATTAGTTGCTTTCTTTTAATTGCCGTCCGATCAAGACCGATCAGGCCTGGCCTGAGTCTTAGCAGGAGGCAGCTGGCGGCCTCTGCTGAGATGATTTGAGCCTAATTAGATAGCGTACCTGTGACGACCATTTTCACGGTGTTGTGCTGCAGAATGAGGACGGGCTGGTGGAGTACTTTGAGGCGGTGCTGAAGGCGACCAAGAAGGAGCCCAGGAAAGTGATCGGCTGGGTGACAAACGAGCTGCTGGGTCTCCTCAAAGTGCAAGACCTGAGCGTGAAGCAGAGGTGAGGACCACGCGAGCAAACCCTGACTTTCATTACATAATGCTTCGTGTTTTTCCCCCGTAACTCAAGTGCCTTGGGGAAGACTGATGTGACAATAGAACCACAACTGGAAGCAAAAGCCAGGGCTTTTAAATCAAAGTACTACATACATTGATCAGCCACAACATTAAAACCACTGACAGGAGTAATGACCATCTTGTGACAATACAATGTTCTGCTGGAAAACATTTGGACCGGGTTATCATGTGGATGTTACTTAGACGTGTAGCACCCACTTAGACCAGACCAGGCACCCCCACCCCACAACAATGACACTCCATGACGGCAGCCACCAACTCCAAAGTTTGAACTATTTATCTGGAGCTTTGGGATTAAGACTGTAAAAACGCCCTGTTAAAGAAAGTACATTCTGTTATGTGGTGTCACATGCCTCAGAGCCAAGATTTTCATTCACATGAAAAGCTTTGTCTAAATTAATTGTCACATTGCAGTGATCCAGCACATCCAGTGTCATACATTTTACTAAACTTTACTAAACTTAAGTCACAGACACTTAAGGACACAGTGTTTTTTGTAGCCGATAACTAACCAGGTAGAGTCTCCTCTTCGCACACGTGAGCATTAGATCTGAGTTAAATACACACAAGGAGGAGGGTGGAGGGAGCGGAGTCCTGGCAGCAAACAGCGTTGGCATGTGTGTGTATCAGCAGAGTGAAGTTGCCAACATTTGCCTGACAGGATTTACTAGTGTGGAGTAGCCAATAACAAGAAGGGGGGAGACAGGAGATCATGTGGGAAGGCTTGTAAACATGAACTGCAGGAGCTCGACTGTCAACAGCAGTCCAACAGGTCCAGCATTACGCCGTGTTTTTAATAAACACTTTGCCGTTATTAACCTCCGTCACAGCCAAACATCACGTTCTTATCCGCAGCTTGTGTTGTTTCAGTGTGCGGTTGTAAAGCGGGAATGGTGAGAGAAAGCTAAAATAAGGACCACTGTGCCAGTGACTGAGGCGTTTAGTTTTATAAATATGAAAAATAGTTAGTGGCTATCAATCTATTGAAAAAAAAAGGCAAATGTTAAATAATGAAAAGCGATGTTTTGCGTCTGTTTTTTGGGTTTGTTACCAACTCCCGTTGATGTACTAAACATACATACTAAATTAAACACTGGTTCAGTAGGAGGTGCACTAAAATCCAATTACTGAATGGTTTTCTCTTTATTCCTCCAGAAGGTTTGCACTGAATTAATGAGCTTTCAGCCAACAAACGAGCTACAGCATAGTGTTCAGAATAATGTTATTTTTTATATATATATATTTATTTGAAAATAAGAGTACATCAGCCATTCTGGGATTGAATCGTTCTCACTGTACCACAAAAATGGCAGAAGGTAAATGACTAGATCGTCCCATATTCACCCCTTAAGAGAAAAGTCTGTTGTATAAACCAATTCACAGTTTGTAAACAGTGTGTTTACAAGCTCTGAAGTGTGTTTTTAAGGGGGCGGGGCTTAACTGGAGGCAAAACACAAGCACAAAACCTCCGGGTCTGAGCAATGTGGAAGTGCAAAAAATTGCAGTTCATCAAGTGGCCGACTGAGGCTGGCTCAAAAAGGGAACAAATCAAAGCATGTTAAAAAGCCCAACTTTATAACATAATTTGTTTATTTTTTATTTAGGTTTAAAATTCTGCATAATTAAGGGCGTTCCTGCTATTAGTGACAAGCCTGAGCAAATGGGTAGCGGAGAGTTGGGTGGGCGAGTCTCAACGTTTGACTCAACCCCCCCCCCATGTCCATATTTGGAATAATGTGGGTGGAGTGAAGCTCATCCAAAATGGAGACCGTGGACTCCGCCCACTTTAGGCTTAGCTTTCAGGTCAAGATGAGTTTAAACAGTCAATGGCAAATCACTGGATCATTAAATTTGTTTTTTTTTTTTATATTATAGCCATTTTTACATAAAAGAGTTGCAGCAGTACCTTTCATGCATCCAAATCACACCCGTTCTCTCCAGCTGTTTCATACACTCATTTCACTAACTTTCATTTTAGCAATTTCCTTAAAATGGCAGTTTAATTCTTCCTGCAGCCAAAACACACACACAAAAAAAGTGACAGCAGTTGAAGCGAGTCCAACTGAGACTAGCAAAGGGACGCAGCGATAGTTTCCCAGGACTAAAAGTCCTTGTGTCATTACCGTGCACACGAAATTGAAGCGACAACAGCGCAGATGCCACGAGATTTACTTTATCTGCCGTTCTGCGACTGTGGTGAAGAAAACACTTGTGTGTATGAGGCAGCCACAAAGTCGCTGCTGTTTATTTATGCATGATGGTGCATTAGCTGTGGTTGAAAAGAAGGAGAGTTAAGGAAAAACAAAGATCGGCCCGGCAGGACTGTCAAAAGCTGCAGATTGGGAAGAAGCAGACAGACTGAGTCATATAAACGCTCGCAGAAACCTTTTAAGTACTTGGAACAATGAGGGAATAATTGGCAGTTTGGGCACCAGAAGGTAGGTGTTTAAAGAGTTCTGTTAATTACTGCAAGTATCCTCGTTCTTCTTCATGTAATCATATAATCAGCCAGAGCAAAGTTTGGTCCTCTCAGGCCAGCCCCAAATTTCTTTAAACCCTCTGAACTGACTTAATGCAACAAGAAACTAGGAAGCGGATTGGTCGGTCAGTGAAACCGCAGACACGCCATTAGGAGCCCGTCCAGGCGCCTCCACGAGCTCAGACAAGTCACTTCCCAGGGTTTCCCCACTCTGGGAAGCAGCTGTGATAGGGTGGTGGCAGGTCGGTGGCAGGATGGCGACAGCGGGGATGACAGGATTGTGAGAGTTTTTAATGTTAAAAATGGCAAAGGGACAAAATATAATGAGGGCGCTCTATTTCCATCCCAACTCTCCTTTTTGGCTGTGCCCCCTCAACCGGATGAGCTCAAGTGGCTCTTCTGCTGCGAACACGTTCTCGTGAAAGGATTATGAAATGGAGAATTTGACTTTATTCATCATGAAAAAGTGGACACTGGCACAAAAATCTAACCTTTTATCTGTTGCTTTAAACTCACCATTTCAATTGATTGGTCATAATGTAATTCATTCATTACTTATTCCTCATTTTTACTGGTTATTCACGTATTATTCATTCATTACTTAGTTCAGCTTTTTTTTTTAACCTTAGTTGTGTCAGTGAATCTTGTGGCCGTGTAATATAATACCATTATACTGCTATTTTAGTTTCACCTGTTAAATTTACTATTAACATTTTTTTTTTTTTTGCTAGATTTGTAATATTATTTTTATTTTGCATAAATGTGGGAGTATATTTTATTTCAAATTTCATTTTTACATGTAGATTCTTGATCCTTTAGTGTGTTGCCCAGAAACTGTAGGAGTTCACCCTTAATTGCACATACCCCTGGTTAGGAATCACTGCTCTGCTTGACATGAACTGGCCATGTTGGGAAGAGGTTTAGCTGAGATCGACTGGCCAGTAATTATTATCAGTTACAGACCTATTGATTTGTTTCACCTAGTTTAAACGAGCCGACATGGGGCAGACAGAAACACTGCAGCCAAACCACAAATGTCGAAAGACTCTTTCGTGCTTTCTTCCCCCCCTGCCATTTATATCACTTATTCAAGTCCATCTATTAAAGTGAAATTGAATTAAGCCTTAATTTGATTTCAGTCCAATCGCTCCTTCTGCCCTGGCTGAGCTGCTGGATCTCCAAGAAACAGGACACATCTCGTCTTCGGTTGCCAAGCAGGTCAGTCAGCTGCACCGACCACGCAGTTACCCCCATCTGTCTGCGCTTGTTTGTATTCCGGCTCTCACCTGCGTCTTACGGGCTCCTCTCTGCTCTCAGGTGTTCCAGGAGATGTGGAGGTCATCGGGCAAGACGGCCCTGCAGATCATCCAGGAGCAGGACTTGGGGCTTGTTAGCGACGCTGCACAGCTGCACAGCATCTGCCAGAAGGTGGTGGACTCGCATCCTGAAGAGGTGAGGGCTGAAACCTCGCACGTAATTTAAAGAGAGAGAGAAAAAAAAAGGATATTTGTGTTTGAGTTTTCTGTGGTTTTCAGGTCTTCGCCATCAGAAATGGGAACAAGAAAGTTTTGAACAAGCTGATGGGCCTGGTCCAGAAAGAGACCAAAGGCAGAGCTGACCCGGTCCTGGTGAGGGACATTCTACAGGAGAAGACTTCATGAGGGGGTGGAACCGATCCACGAGACCCAACGTTTACACATCTGTGTGAAAATACTGAATACATGGCAGCCGTAGAAAACCAGATTTACTGGTCACTCGAGCTTAAAATGAAGCCTATTCCCTGAGGCCGTCATTTTGTAAATACTGTACACTGTATTCTCTGGACATTAAGTTGTGTATTTATGCGTTTGAAAAGTAATAAAGCCTTTCAGGTGATGGTGATTTGTAGCCAAAAGGCATTATTGAACCCCAAGACGCCATAAAATACGTTTTTACTTCCTGATGCGATATTCAATGTTCCAGTAATGTGCCGTTTCAGCCGTCTTTACCCTAAGTAGGGTGAGTAAGTAGATGAGGTGATATTCCTCCGAATGGACCTGCGCATGATTTAATGTAACCCTTTCCATATAACCTAATGTACCGTTGGCTACGGCCACACGGGCCATTATGCTCATTTGAGAAGAGGAGGAGGGCGAAACTGCTGACATGCCAAACAGACGTCTCCAAGTGGGAGAGTGATCAGTGAGCTCCCTCTTGTGGTTTGAGCCGGCCATTTTTCCACTACATCAGATGTGCAGTCGACCTTGTACTGGTGTTTTTAAGGCTTCCCTCTTCTTCTCTGAGGTTCATATATATTTAAATTCATAAGCTGCCACAATATAATAATTTGCTACGCCCAGTGCAGGTGAGTAAGATTTAAATAATAAAGTGATTGTAAACGTAGAGTTCGGATTTTACCCCCCTTGTCAGTTTGAGTCCCTGTGTGCAGATCAGATGCAGTCTGCGGTTTCTGGTTGTGAAGTCTGACCCAATCCAGCGCCCTATATTCTGACCCATTTATACATTTTTCCCCCCACTTGTTCCATAAAAACTGAGTTTACTGCCAGTTCAGTGTCAGTGACCCGTTTGCACAGGTAACGGCTGTAAAACGATGCAGCTCAGTTACTCTTCTTCCTGTGTGTTCAGGTGTTAATGATACGCAGGGGGTTCGTAAAGGGCTCCACATCGCATTTCACCCCATCACTGCTGCACGTCCTCGTCGGCGCGTGTAAAACGACACGTTTACCCAAGAACAAGACCCAGTTTTGAACGAGATCTCTCTGGGGGTTGTTTAGAAGCTGAATGTGTATTAAATGAGGGCGTCAGTGTCTACAGAACAAACAGCCGCGAAGCAACTCCGGGGGAAAAAAGAACAAATTCACTGATGTGTCGGATGAATCCTCCCAAGGAAGGCAACTGGGTTTCTGGTCTGAAAAATCTAGCATTTGTGTAACTCAGTGAGCGAGTCCCGTTTCATTTAGCAGAATTTTGCTTTATTAAAAAGAGGCATACCATTGTATTTCATACATCAACTACGAACAGCAACCTGGTGAAATCACGAACAGGAAACAGGCCCAGTGCCATGAGAAAGGACGAATCTTTGGAATATAAGACCAGGCAGAGGCCGGTCCATATTCTTGGTTGTATTGATTGCACTCATGCCGCAGTGACTGTCGCGCTGTGCTTAACGCAGACTGAGTGGCACTGTGGTATGACAAGGCTGATAAAGTGCTCTGATACATTCAGAGAGTTATTCAAACAATTCTCAAAACAGCTCCGACTGATACAAATATACATTTCTAAACCTTTTTTGTTGTTGTTTGAAAATAAAAAATAGCATACAAATATTCTGATGCATAATTCACCCGCTGCCTGCATAGCATCTAGTAGTAGACTGGATTTAGATGGGGAACAGGAATACGCATGTCGGATTTGAACCTTGAAGTTAAAGCCAGCGCTTCATCTACTGAGCTAAACCCGTGAGACGAGAACATTGGTCTACTGAGTTCAGTTCAAAGGGTTACCACATACACTTGTACTTCGATCTACTTAAAGCAGGCAATTGTCTCTGAATCGCTTTTTTTAAGTGAGGGGGGGGGGGGGGGGGGGATTATCTAGAGACCAAACTATGATTTCAGTAAAAATAAAATGTAGATAAAAGGTCTTGATTCTCTGCCCACATTACTTCATATGTATCGCCTGCTTCAGGCAATCAGGGTCAGTGACGGGTCGTTTTTTTCCAGGAGTTTAATGAAAAATGAAGTGGAAAAAGTAGGATTTGTATTCCTCATAGTGTTTAAAGTGTGAACTGAAGTCTGAACGTGGGCACGAGTTCATTTTTATCGAAATATGCTTTGTAACAAAATATATAACTCTTGTATTTATCGTCCGTTCCAACAATCGTGTGCAATACCTGGATTAAACTGCAGACTCACAACACGTCGCCCTCGGTAATCTGCTCCAACAGATACAAAACTACGACTCAAAAACAACACAACCCCTAAACACAAGATAGTGATGACAAGCTATCAACTAAAAAGAACTCCGATACAACCGTGTTGGAAAAAAAATGTCAAAAAAAAAAAAGCTTAAATACCCCTTCCCATTGTGAAAATATGCAAAACTTAATTATAACCCCAAACGTGCTTGATTTGCATAGCGTGCTACGTCTCCACATTTGTTTTCTTACAATATGTACATTCTACAAATCACCACTAAAGTAAGGCAAATTAAATATAGCATTGAAAATCCCTGTTTTTTGTGCTGCTCTCAGTTCTGACAGTGTGCGCAGAGCTGGTGCACGAACGCGTGGACGTGGGCGCGAAGTAGGAAAACCGCTTCACCCGAGGCCGTTTCAAGAAGGGAGAAAACAGAGCGTGCATTTGAGGAGTCCTGAGGTACCATCAGTGTGAAACAGAAATCAACACAGACACCAGTTTGTGAACAGACAAAAGTGATCAACCGGTTTTCCCACGTACCATACTTTTTTCTTTCTTTTTTTTTTTGCATAAAGATAAAGTTTGGATGTGCTTTCATGACGTCGCCAACGCTGCCGCTGTTCAGCTACAAGGTCTGATAACACATCAGCACTGAATGCAATCCCACGGCGTAAAGGCAACACTCCTAAAAGGCCACCTGAGTAGTTTACAAAACTGAGAAGCAGACGTTTCGCTGTGGTTGGAGCTGGTTTTTTGAAGACATTCGGAACCTTGAAGGCTGCTGTTTGATAGAAAAAAAAAAATAAAAAAAGATGTTTGTCTAATCATCTCTCTGTCTGGTCTTTGGTCGGAGGACCCGGAGCTCGCCCCCGTACGGAGATCATCGGCTGGTGCGGGCTCCGCCGAACAGTTCAAGGTTTTCCAGCTCGAACTTTACAATAAAAGTTTAAAAAGAGGAAATTTAAAAAGACTGTTTTGATTGGAAAATAAATATATATATTTATTAAAAATAGTTCAGAGGTTTCCTCATTAAGTAGTGTCTGAAAAGGACAAAAAGTATCAAAAGAGAATTTTATAATCTTTCAGAGTTCGGCTGGAGTCATCACAGAGGCCTACCGGGACGCAATTACTCTTCCATAGGAATGTAAGATAAGATGGAGTGCTCTTGTGCAATTGCAGCCAGTTCTTTGAGGAACTCTGTGAAGAGGACGGTAGCAAAGACTTCAGTCTGATCCAGAGAGATGGCTTTGGGTTTCGGTGGTGGTGAACTCTTTAGGATCCTCCCCCCGTCGTGGTGGCTGGAGCCTCTGCCGCCGCTGGTGTTTATGTCTGAAGACGTACGGACAAAATAAGACACATGGAGTTATATATATATTTATATCTATATATATCTATGTATATACACCAATCCGCCACAACATTAAAACCACTGGCAAGGAGAAGTAAATAACATTGATCATCTTCTGACAATACAATAACGTTCTGCTGGGAAACTTTTCGACCTGGGATTCATTCGTGTGGATGTTACTTAAGACATGTACCAGCCACCTAGACCAGACCAGACACCTCCACCCCATAGCAATGACTCTCCTTGATGACAGCAGCCATCTGAAGGAGGATGCGCACACATACATAAATGGTTTAGGACCTGGACTCCACATCCTCAGATCCCAAACTGATTAATTATCTGTGGGTCTCTCTGGTCATAATGTTATGACTGATCAATGTATATAGATATATTATCACTACTGTATGTGTGCAAGACATTCTGTAAACCTACCAATACATTATTTGTCTTTTTATGAATAATTTAAACTAGAAAGTACGATCTGTATTTCTTAAGGAAAAAAAACACACACAAAAAAAAATCGGAGCGATTTAGTTATTTATTTATAGTTATTTAGCCAACTAAAGTATTCCCTTTAAATTTTCCAGTTTGGTCTCTGATCTTTCCGCAAACATTCCTCCGGCAAACGTTTTTGTAACGAGTAAAGCTCTGACACCACAGGGGATCTTGTTCAAAAACATGCCTAAACCTCCAGGGTTGAATGTGAGACCACTGCCAAACTACAAAGATACACGAGTTAACAAAATCAAGTAGAATTTATTCCGCAAAGCAGCCTGAGCCAAAGCATAACGTCTCTTGAAAGCAGATGTCAACTCAAGCGTTTTTCAGAGAGCAGGTTAGTACGACTAAGACTAAGTTTGTTCCTGACCATCAGGTTTAAAATCCTTTTATCTGTTTATCCAAAGTCAACAGGCAATGGAATGAGTCAGAAATTCCAGATGTCTTTTTCCCCCAGCAATGCATTATAGTCCCAAGGCGTTCCCAGGCCAGTCGAGATATATAATCCCTCCAGTGGATTCTGGGTCTGGCCCCAAGTCTCCTCCCAGCTGGCTGTGCCTGGTAACTCTCCAAAGAGAGTTGAGGAGGAATCCTGCCCAGATGCCCAAACCACCTAAACAGGCCCAGTTAGATGCCAAGTAGCAGCTTTTCTACTCTGAGGTCCCAGCAGCTAACAGAAAAAAAGCTGTATAAAATCAACCACTGGAAGCAGCTTCTTTTTATTTTTTAATTCTCATTTTAAATTTCTGTATATGCTAAAATAAGCTAAGCTAACATAATATGTATGTATATGATATAAGAGGGGTATGAATCTTCTTTAGTGACCTTTATTTTATGTGTTGATGCGCATAATGCAGATTAAAGCTGGCACCGAAACAGGAGCTGTGGACGGATTGTTACCTGTTGCCATGAACGACGCCTCCCTAGCCAGAAGCCAGTGTTGGGCAGCAGTGATCTGGTCTTGAAAGTCCTTTCTGCTGGCAGCCTGACCCTCTATTTGGTTCTTCACGGAGGCTAGTACCTGGAAAAATATCATAGGAAAAAAAACTTGGTTTTACATTGGCAGTTTACACATACCAATGAGAACAATCATGACCTCCAAGGCCCAATATTAAGCTATCCCTCATCCCTTTAGTAAAATATGTTGGATTCATGTTAATGTGTATTTGAAGAAATTTAAATGCGCGGGGGTTAATTAAAAAAAAATATAAAAAATATAAAAAATGTCAACCAAAGATTTTGTGACCCCTCCGTGGACCCCCTGTTGAAGACCTATGCTTTAAGATGTTCACTTACAGGCCTTCATCTCACTAAAAAAGCAAAAGTGTTCAGTAGGACCTTACTTAGGAAACTTAAACAAACTCCACATGTCTGCGTTACCTGGTAAAGGGATCGAACAGTCGGCTGAAAAACCAAGTTAGTGTTGAGGAGGAATGAGCGCAGGAGAGGCTGGGGGTAAGCAGCCAACTGGGCCAGGATGCCCGTGAGCAGCAGGTTGACGTGAACTGAATTGGACAGCATATTCTCCAGACGAGATAACAGCACGCTGACAAATGGACCTGCAGGAAGAGTAATCAGGAATGATCTTTTAATGGTGCCGTCCAAATAAATACTGAAAGCCCCGCACAGCCGAGATTCCCCCTCCGACTCACCTGTAAAAGGCAGTGAGTAGTTTCGAGTCATACTTCCGCTGCGGAACTTGTTGGACACTCCAAACGGTGGATGCAGTTTGTCTGTCTCTGGTGTCTCAGCGGTGAAGGAGGTGAAGTCCATCTCCTCTTCATCCTCCTCATCCTCCACGGGTGCGACAGGCTTCTTCGACTCTGCCTCAGCTTTGACCGCTTTGACTCCAGCTTCAGTGTCCAAAGTACGAATGAGCTCCTCATACTGAGCCAGGAGGTCGTCACCCAGCTCAACAGTACCCGTGCTTTGGAGGTTGGCGTTACAGTCCGTCTCACCTTTAGCCTTCGCGTCCAAGCTGCTCTTGCCGTTATCAGCTGTAAGCGAGCTTGGAAGCGCTAGGCTGAGCCCGTTTTTTAGAGGAACGTCTGCTGGGCCTTGCTGGGTCTCTTCTGACTGGGAACCACTGGGTTTGCGCTTTGCAGCCTCGGCATCTCTGCTGTCTTTCTTGGCGACAAGGTCGTACACCATGACGTCGTCCTGGAACTCGTTTTCCTCAATGTACGAGCCTTTAACCAACATGATGGCTGTTCTCCTCATGTCCTGGATGTGCTTTGGCAGCTCGGCAGGAGGCATCTGAGGAGGTTTCTTCTCCACAGGAGCCTCATCAGTCTGCACCGGGCACGCGTCATAACTATCATCCCACTCGAGCTCCAGCTGGTTGACGGCGGAAGGCGGCTCCGCACTTGGCGGGAGGCCCGGTCGAGGTTGCGGCGCCGGCGGCTGCGGGAGTCTCTTGAGAGCCACCTGAGGCGGTCGACCCTTCATTGCCGGATCCTCGAGGACGCCCGGCTGGTATTTCTCAGGAGGTGGGTTCTCGCCATCGTACGGTGCCGACCAAACCTGGCAGGCCCGGATGCAGTCGCTGATGCTGAGCCGGGCATCGTAGAGGTAATGAAGATAACTGACGTCTAGGTAGATTTCGGACCCAATGGTGCAGGAGTTACCCGAGCCATCATCCTCTTCAAGGAAGCTCTTTTTTCCCTCTGGTAAAAACAGATAAGAAGTGTTGATGAAAGCCGGTGCGCAGCGCCTCGCAACAGCACTCACACAGAGCAGAACTAATTAGCTTGACACGTAACTACAGGGGGTAAAGTGATGTAATAAGGCGAAACAGCAGGGGGTCTCCCTATTTGATGAAATGCTCACAATCGTACCCATTATATCATCATGTCCTAATTAAACGCAACACAACAACTTACAGTGCACCATATGTTTGTGTGAACAGATTCATGACATGTAACATTAATAATTTACACCTTTTGTGACAATATTATACTTTGGGGTTTTAGAACTGCTCGAATAATTAAAACAAACATCCCTTTTTATTCTGTTTGCTATGTTTGTTTTGACTCCGCTCAACTACTCCTGAGGTTATAGCGTCCACTCGGTCAAATGAGCTTATGAATAGAAAGATCTACTAAATGAATTCCCTTTGCAGCTGATTTAGAAGCACAGAAAACATCCAGAAAAGCTGGCTACAAATGAGGCTGAAGTACGCAGTAATCCATTTTGACCAGCCCGGAGGACAAACAGAACTTTAATGCTAAAGTGATGCACAATGACACCCCAGAAGCATAGACATCTACTCACATAAGGACTTAATATGGGTAAGAGGACATTTTTCTAACCTACCATCCTTCCCTGCTTCTTCATGCCTTTCGGCTTGGGCAATAATAACACGTACTATACATCATTCCAAGCTGTGAAAACTATAACTGGGCTTAGACTGCAGTTTGAAATAATACGCCCTTGTGTGGTCTTCCTAATGGAAACAAAATGACATGTGTCCCGGTTAGTGGAGACAAGGCACCTGCAAGTTGGTTGGCAACCACCAACCAAATCAAGAAAGAAGAAGTCACTGCAACTGTGTAATATTTTACAGTCGCTAAACGAGCGCGGATGACAAAAAGGTTGGAAGGACGCAGTCAGCTTTGACTATCTGTTAGTTTAATATCGTTGAGGGCTAGAATGAATCGTGCTGCCGTTATCTGCTCCGCGTCCTCAAAGACTAATTTCTGTCATTGTTTACTGTGAAAGGGCCTTAATCATCCAGATTCTAAATCCTTAATATCAAACATGTTTAATATTTATCCAGGGGGCCATATCAGAGTCTTGAACTCATTGAAACTGGATTGAACACACACAATGCACGCACAGTCATACCAAAACTCCTATTCAGCCCTTTGCACCGACTATGCTGCTAATCACTCAAACGTTTCCAACACCCTAAGTCGTGCTGTTAATCTGATTATTCGTCTGCGCTGCTCTCTGTTGTGGTGTATTATCCTTTTTTGTCTCACAAGTGTTTTGTACTGTTTGCACTGTTTGTACCATCTTCATAAGCCTGCACTATATAGATCTGAAATGACAATAAAAAAGGCCTTTTGCTCTTTAATGACATTTAACTTAATTGTTGAATTTGTCACCCATTAAAATGATGTCCAAAACTTTAAATATAAGACTTGAGTTATGGCTAACAATTTCCTTTAATGTCTTAATGTTACCTGCGCTGTCAGAGTTTTGGGGAGGATCTGCACCCTTAGAAAAGAGGATGGAGTCCAGCTGTCGCAGAGGCGGGGGGCTGCGATCAGGAGAGCAGCAGGACGGCGTTAACGCCAGGATCTTGGCTGCCGACATCGAGTAGAAGTCCCTCTCCCTCACTACACGTCTCTGACTCAACATCATGTGATTACAGGGGATCAGGTACCTGGGGGGGGGCAGAAGGAAAGGGATGTCAGGAAACCCAACCGGTGGTCGCAGGGGGAGTGAGGGGAGGTGGGGGAGGTGTGAGGGGACAGATGGTAACAGCGGGAGGCAGAGAGTAATACATCATCATGTCTTAAACGAATTAGATGTAGCATGCTTCACGAGAGCGATAAATCAGCGCGTGTGCCACCCACCTCAGTACGAGCTGCAGCATCACGTCTTCACAGAATAAGCCGATGAGAGTGCGGAAAAGGGCCAGTGACACGGTGCCCAGCTGGAGTGTTTGATGGAAAGACACACAGGAAAAAAAAATACATTAAATCAAAAGGAGATGACAGAAGAAATATATCTATGTTTTTATAATTTAATAATAATGAAAAAAAATAAAAACATAGAAATTGAATTTGTTCAATTAAGGAAAAGTTAAATACTCTGGTTTGAGAATTTTATGCACAAATAATTACTTTCATGGTGGATACAAACTAACTGATACAAATAACCAGTAAATCAATAAATAATCATCACTAGCAGAGAAACTTGATAAAAGGGAATATTTGTTCCTTAGTAAGTAACTCTGGTTAACCTGTTAAGCGTGAGAGAATGCATTTTTTTGTAAAGTAAAAGTAAAGTCATAATATTTTATTATTGCTAGCATATTATTTTAGTGTTTTGCACGAGACAAGCAAAGAAGAACCACACTGAAAGGTCTTTAACATGTCTGCCAGGCTGCGTTAGCTTAGCTAAATGCTAATGTGCAGCTATGATGTTGTTGAACATGTTGGTGTTTAGCTGGTACAATGTTTACACAATCTTAATTTAATTGTTAGTGTGCTAGCATGAGCTAGTGAGCGCACACATAAGCTAATAATTAGTTTTTCAGCTTATTATTAGCATTCTCGTATTTGCTAATTAGCAGTCAACTTAAAGTACAGGTACAGGAAAAGTCAGAAAACCAAAAAGACACCAAGATTTATCCTTTTAACCATGAATGGTGCGGAAATATTTTAAGTCTGAACTAATGCAAGGGCCCATTAAGTGACTAAGTTTCTCATTCCTATAATAATGCTGCTAACCTGGAAATTAGTTCAAAACAAGCTATCTGTGATTTTTTTTTATGGAAAATTAAAAAAGAATTATTACATGTCATCAATCTGTCAATGGTAAAATGTGAAAAGTAAATGTTTTCTTTTCATTTTATGCAGGTGTGTTGCAGATGGTGGTTAGCAAACACCGGATGAACTCCCTGAGTCATTTTCAAAGTCGAAGAGTAATATAAAGACCAGAGTGTTTATTCTTGTTAATGATGAAATATTTGAACAAGATATCTCCTCATATAGAACTAAAAAGACAGCGTGGCTTTCCTGTGTGAACAGAGCAAATAAATGCAGCAGGGCATCACCATGGCAACAGCCCTAAAGCTTCGGTGGTGACACTTAAAAGTTTCAGTCACAAGTCCCAAAGCTTCTGAGGTAATTGTTTACTCTAAGAACCCTTAGATTATTATGACTAATAACACAAGTCAAGCGTGTCAGTGTGTGCTTTTACAAACAAGTTTGCCTTGTACCTGGAAGGGAGTGTTGATACGGCTGACCAGGGTATCTAAGATGTGGACGGTCTCGTGCTGGTGGAGGAGGATGAAGGAGAGGAACGTCTGCAGCAGGGCCGGCTCAGATACGCTCCTCAGGAAGAGGTCGAGGTACGCCGTGGTGGTCATCACCTCCTCCAGGGTGAGCTGCACAGAGGCAGGAAATCAGTCAGCAGTGAAGTGCTAAGGTGTGTGTTTGGGGGCGTGGAGTTTGCTTGACATTTGGTGATATAAGCCATTTGAGCTCTTTCTCCGTGAGACAGAACTTTAAATGTCGCTTTCATTTACGTGCATAAATATATTAAATAAGCCATACCTATACTAGCTTGCCAATTAATGTTTGTTGGATTTCCCTTTTCTTTTTTTTTCCACTTTTAAACCCTCAAACGGAGCCAAGTTTCTCTCTAAACATTCTTCATGGTAATTAGATTTTTCAGTGACAGTAATAACGACTCTTGGCAAGAAAGTATCAGCTAATCTTCTAAAATGTCTTATTTTCTCGCCTTATCTCTGCATTAGTAACAGTTTTTATTTATGTTTGTCAAAGCACGCGCTGTACTTTACCGGCGTGGGATATCTGCGACTTCTCTTGTAATTTAGAAAAATATGCAGAGAATGTTAAGGATTTTATTTGTAAATGTATGGCACAGAGTGTGTAACAAACTTGAAGGCCAACCTTGTGGAGTGCTGGTGCGAGGACAGGCACGAGGAATCCTTTATAGATGTAACTAACCAGCTGGTCTCTGATATCGGGGTGAGCCACCTGGAAACGGTCGACATCAGGGGACAACGTGGGTCAAAAGTGCTATCGGGCAGAAAAGTCCCGGCCATTTTCCACGGGAAAAATAAAGGACTGGCTCACGTGCTCACCTGAATGACGGCGTTGCAGAACTCCAGCGAGTTGAGAAACTGGACGAGCGACGGCATCTGGAGCCAGTCCTCTTTGTGCAGACAGTGCCACTCTTCGTTGGGAACATCCAGCTTGGTGGGCAGAGACGAGTACAGGCCGCTCAGCCCCGTGGCCAGGACCTGAGGAAGAGAGAGAAGAGTCATAATTAAAATACAGATGAGTTCACAACCTCATCTTGACACATTTTCACTTTCATTTTTTTTCTAATAGCCAGATGTGGCATGTTAAATAAGACAGTATTTTCAGACGAATGCTTTGGTGATACTCAGAACTGTCTTGAGTGCCACCTTAAGATGCACCTAAATTAAATAACTAACTATTTGGGCCACACACACGATCATTAACTGGATTCATTTATAATGAGAATCCCCTTTTGTTTAGCCATCGTCTTGTGGAAATGTCTCCTTTAGTTAGAAACTAAAACCTCGCACCCATGGCTAATAAGCAAATGTTAGCATGTTAACTTGTTAAACTAGCCTCAAGAACAGCCTCTCTAGCGTCGCTTAAGAGTCTTAATCTTATTTATGTTCCACTTACTTATGATTTTATGTCTAGCATTATAATAACACAGACAGGTGACAGGTGTTTCTCAGCACTAATACAAATGTTTTTATGCTAAAACCTGATATGATGTTAATTTATCCACAACAGGTGTTAGCTTCCACAATAAACCCTAAAAGGTGCATGATGCAAGCATGATGTAATACACTGTCTATTGAAAGTAATGTGGCATAAAGTGATTACGAAGAGAACATTATGGCCTTTATTAAACCATAACGAGGCAGGGTACCGTGGGGCACGCGACAGCTCCTCTACAGAGACGCCGCATCTCTGGAGTAGGTTTCAAATAAAGCTCGAGCAGATTCGTAAGAGTTTTACTACTCACTGCAAAGCGAAAATAATACTGTTAAGTCACTTGTCACCCGATGCAATGTAATAAAGATACATGTGCAGCACAATCACTAATTAATGGCAACATAAGATTCTATTTGCTACAGCAGCGCCTGCAGCCACACAGTCCATTTCATCTATTTACTGATAGATGAGTGTTTGTAATCTAAATATCCTCTATAGGCTCATCACACCGCGCTCTCCCTGTGGATGCCAGTTGAACCAAATATAGCCAGACTGTTGTTGTTGTTGTTCAACTGGCATCGCATCAAAAACCCTTTTCTTTCTTTTCTTTTTTTTTTATAACTGCATCTGTCTGCAGCTACGGGTGAACAGCATTATTTACACGGGATTAGCCAGTAACCGTGCAGTAATCTTGTAAATGCCAGTTACTTAACAGTCACTTAACATTCAGTGCCAGTTTTTTTTTTTTTTTTTAACCTTGTTTTGAGTGGGTCTGTGGATTTATCTGCATATTGTGGCCTTATTATGAGGTCTCATAAATGTCAGGGAATAATGGTGGTGCAGACTGAGTGGGATTGTTAAAGACAGAATTATACACGGACTGAATTGGAAATAATAGAGAGTGAGAAAGACCGAGTCAGGACGCATAAAAAACAAACAAACAAACAAACAAACAAAAACACCCACCAGGAGCGTTGGACAAGGAGAAAAGCAGATGTGATTTTCTTTTGGGACTGACCGGACAGAAGAAGGTGTTCTCTGCGATGTGCTTGGCCACTCGTTCGTTCTCGGCCGACAACGACATGATGAGCAGCAGGGCGTCTCTGGCTTGCTGGCCCACTGCGCCCTCCCTGTGGATGAAGGGGATGAGCAGGGAGAAGATGAGGAAGTTCGTGGCTCCCTGATCCTCGCTGGTGTGGAAAAACAGCTCCAGGATGGAGGGGTCCTTCGCCAGGACGCAGCACAGCTGGTGGAGCAGCAGCACCAGCTCGGCCTCGACCGCGGGCGCCGCCGTGCCCGCACACGAGGAGAGCAGCATCATGAGCGGCCGCAGGATGGGCTTGTGATGCAGCAGGGGCTGGTGCGCCTGTGTCACCAGCATCTCGTACATCTTCAGCTGTTCCAGTTTCATGTCGTCCGTGAACTCCCTGCGGAGGCTCCACACGAACAGGCGCTCCATCACGTTCTCCATCACCACGAACTCCAGGATGGGGCCCATGGCTCCGGCCTGGCCGCTCTCCTCCTCCATCAGCAGGAAAAGCATGTGCTCCACATAGTTCTGCACCGCGTTCGCCTCGTCCCCGGGGATGGGGCCGAAACGGGGGCTGGAGCCGCCGGAGCCGGTGCTGAGGTTGATGACCGCCAGGGAGGGCAGGGCGGAGCTGCTGCGCAGTGGATCATGCTTTTCTAGGATCTTCACCACCTACAATACGAGACAAGGAGAAGAAGTGCTTGACCTGAGCATTATCCTTTTTAAAGGAACATACAACATTTGACAGAAAAGGAGGATACCAGACTAGACTAAGAACAAAGTATCCTGTATTATGTTACATGTGTTACATGTGTCAGGATTAACAATAAAGTTGACTTGACTTGACTTGAAAACGAAGCGGCACAACGAGAAGATTTGCGCCAAAAAAAGGTGCCTCGTCGGTTGTTTTGGTTTTTTTGGGGCGACCAGATGTCCCTGATTTCTAGGGACAGATCCCGTTGTGTATGACCTGTCCCCCGGGTCATAGCTGTCCCCGAAAATGTCCCCAATTTCAGCTTTTTATGAATGAGAAAAAAAATGTTGCGTGCAGACTACAATTATTACGGTAGCCGGTCGCACCACTATAGAGATTACAGACATAACAGTTTAAATATATTTAACATTGCTATATGTTCAACATTTAATTCATTATTTTTTTTTTCCCCCGAGCTCTGAGCTGTTAATGTCCCCAGATTTCCACATCAGCAGGCAGAACTAGCACAGGGCCAAGCAAACCTGTTTACTACTAGTGTGGAATTATACTACAATATTTACTCATCATCACAGTAAAACAGTCCATCCTCAGTCAATCTACTGCATTGATTCCTCTCTTAACCAGTAGATAATGTTTTGAACATGTGATTATGCATGAAACAAAAGAAAAGTTTTGGTCATAACCCAACCATAGTTTTATTTACTATGAGTTTAGAAAAGATATTGACTAGGAGAATCCCACCACTTATCTAGCATACAGAATGAGCTGCACTATGGGCGCGCAACCTACATTAGTTAGCTTTCTCTTTTTATAGCAACTCACTTTGAAACGTGTATACCACAACCATCACGTTTTAAACACTAAGACCCGTCTTCCGGACAGGTTAACTTGGAGTCTGTTAACTCTCACTAGAAATGAGTGTGTACAGACCAGCAGCTCAGTGTGGATAAACTTCAGTTTGGCAGAACAGAATGAAGCAGTCCTTTGTGTATCTAGTCCCTCCCATATGTGTCCGCTGCATAGAAACCAGTGTCACAATAATGGAGCCAGTGTCCCCAGTCTGACACTGCTGCCATGACAATAACTGGCAGTGTAGGGGAGAGCTGGGCATGGCTAATGGAAACAAGAGAACAGAGTTTGTAATCCCAGCCTTTGCCTGATGGGGCTTGGCCCGGAGGTCTGAGCTGCAGGGATCAGTGCAGCCTCGGGCTGCCCAGCCAATACAGTCAGGAAGTAGCCAGGTTTGAGAATTTAAAAGGATTTTTACTCTATGGGTATATGGAGGAATGGGGGCTGTGGTCGTGGGCTGCCTTAAAACCGCTGCTACTGAGGGCTGTTCAATTGGGCCCCAGCCAGCTGAACATAAAAAAGGCCCAGGTTTTCAGTTTTTGTTTCATGACAACTTCAACCAAAGCTCCAGGGAACCACAGTACAAAAGATATGGGAGGTTGTTGGGATGAAGGCAGCATCAAATTGCCAGACTCCATCTTCCCACTGTGTTTGTGCCACACTGAACTAATGCACCGCAGCAGAGAGATGTTGGACCACATATGAAAGCCGGGTTTGTTATTTAACATTTAACAATAATTTGGCAGGAGAGGAAAAAAAGAGCAAATGAAGCTTTTCCCTCCTCCCACCTCCTGCTGCGTGGAGCCCTTTCGCTTCAGTGAGCTGCTGAGGCTGTGCCAACAGATCAGACTGCTGTTTTGCTGACCAACATCTGGATGTGTGCAAACGGGAGTGTGAGAAGGGAGAGTGCTGCACTACATCTCTACATCTGCCCAGAAACAATAAACAGAAAAAATACCTAATCTCTACAGTACAAGTTTAATAATTTGCTTAAGAGAAACAATAAAATCTCTATCTTTTGAACTTAAATAAAAGAACGTAGTAAATTATTAGTCATGTTTTTTTAAACAGGAGGCTAGATGACGGTGACCTCACACCCTGTGGCTGTTCTTATTTTTATTTACAGATGCCCAAGAAGAAAAGGTTACCCTAACCATAAGAATATGACTTCAGACAGGAACAGGAAACGAGAACCGAACTTGTTAACGCCTTGTTCGTCTACAGTTTTGATTTATTTTTTTTGTCTCAGCATATATGCATCCATATGCAGCCACTGAGCACAAATTCAGGGGTTCACACAAGTGACAAATATATTAGAGGTCACGTGGTATTAACCCTTAGAGAGGCACGGCGACGAGGGACACACTGTCCGTGCTAAAGATTGTCAACAGGCACTGACAGATCGTTGAGCTTGTCACAACAAACACAGTGAGCTCTGTGGGACCTGGAGAGCAGCAGATAAGACCGCAGTCTGAACGCAATCAGAAAAAGACAGGGCTTCTTACAGAGGGACGGGGCCGATATTGCTTACACCACGTTACTCTGATTTCAAGGTTTTCCGAAACCAAAGTCAAGAGCACTCTTATCAGGCTGCGGATTAACAAGGCATGGAAATAAGACTCTGCAGGAGAGGAATTGTGCTGCCAGTTAGCCCAAAGCAAAACAAGCATTAAGCTGGAACAAGGAGTTCTCGTTCTTTTTTTTTTCCTTTCTTTTTCTCCTTCACAGAATGCCTCGTTTATTTTTCATTACAGCAGCTTCTTCTGATTTAAAACAGTAAACCGACTTCCCACAAAGATTTTTGAGTTAAACTTAGTACAGTTTGGACTCGATGAACATTTTACTCCATGTTTCACGAAGTAAAACAACGTTTAGCTTATCATCACATTGGGGGTGATTCACCTGCTGCGTAAATAACTTCTCAGCCTGAGTGGAGCGGTACCTTTCCACTAACATGATGGGCAAAGTGTTTCTTAAACTACCCTTTCCAGGATTAATAATGAACATCTGCCATAACATAAGTTAAATATTCATTCTTTTTTTTTTTAACCTCTGTTTCATCTATACCAGCTCCGGAGGAAAACATCTGTCTGACAAGTTACTAATTACTGTGCTAAGTTTGGTTGTTTTGGTGCTGAGCAGAAAGCACAAAGGGCTTCTGAGGGTGTCCTGTGGTCAGTGGTGTTTGGCAACAGGATGTCGTTAGTGGGGGACTTCGAGTCCTATAAGTTCAGGGGCGGTGGCCTCTGTGGATCAGGACATCAGGACATGGTTCATCACACAGACACTTGATCAGTTTGGGATCTTGTGAATTTGGAGGCCAGGTCATCATCTTGTGCTGCTTTTTTTTTTTTGTTTTTTTTTAGTTGTTCCTAAACTGTTTTTGTGTGCGTCATTGCTATGGGGTGGGTCTGGTCTAGGCGGGTGAGATATGTCGATATAAGAAACATCCACATGAATGTCAGGTCCAAAAGTTTCCCAGCAGAACACTGAATTGTGACAAGATGGTCAATGTTAATTACTCTAATCGGTGGTGTTAATGTTGTGGCAGATCGGTGTCACAGCTGAACACACCAATACATGATATCCTGAAGACGTTTCATTCAGGAAAATGTCAAGGAAAACTGGATCAAAACAGATTCCTCCAATCACAGGTAAGTCATGGACGTTAATAGACACTAGTCGTGTGATTTTCAGACGAGCAACACCCACAGGTGTTCCTGTTCAAACCCCAACAAACACCTACTACACTTTTAGAAGTGAAGAGGCCACGTGGAGCAGTGGCAAAACGTCTCCAACAAACCTGATAAAAATCAGCTTGTACCATGACCCGGGTGACCGCGAATCTTCGCAGAGATAATGGTAAATAATAAAACATCTACCTCACTGGACAATCTAAAATCTATAAATGTGCAAAGGTTTAACTGCTTGGCTCAAGATGCATCCCACGTCATTAAAAAGTTTATTACTGGTGCATTGTCCTTAAGGTTTCCAGTTTCCACATCAGCCCCACGAGAACATTGCTTAATGGACTGTCTTTACAGTTCGGTTACAAATCACGCTCGTACGTATACATCTGAATTTTTAAAGAGAGCACTTTAGAGGATGACCTTCACGGTTCAGCTTCCCCTCCAACAACCGTGCACATACACCGCCGTGTGCACTGAAGTACACATGTCTAAAGTAAAACATTTTTTCCATTTTTAAATGGAGCAGCACAACAAAAGGCTCAGAGTGAAGCCTACTCTCTCTCTCTCTCTCACACACACACACACACACACTGCACCAGGCCACTTCCAACCAAATCACACGACTAATCCCTACAAGCCGCAGTTATTAAAGCCGCAGTGGAATTCTGAAGACCGGACCGAGCGGAGCGCCAGACCGCACACCGACAACCCGCTATACAGCTGTGAACGCGGATCACTCGTAGTTACTGACACACTTCCCTATGTCCTCGATGTCTGGTCAGTGTCAAGCTCATGTCAGCGTGCAGAGTTTGTTCATCTCAAAGTGGGAGGAGTAGGGTTTGCAGGCTGCCAGGTCCCGCAGGGGCGAACAGGGACACGTGTTGCTGCGAAGAGCCAAAAGGGCGAGACAGTCGGCGTCACGCAGCCAAGATTCCACTGGCCTTGACCACACAGCAGCTCACTGTTGTTGGGACAGCGCTGGAGTCAGTTTCTGCCGTCAGGGTTTGAGGCAGAGCTTTGGCAGATAATGTGTTGTCCTTACGAACAGGCCTGCAATCAGTGCAGTCGGTGATGCAGCTGTAGTATAACGTGGACACGATTCAAAGCGCACTCCTCCCAAACTGGAGATCTGAACGTTCTTAGCTGGTGCAAAACAAACAGGCGTGTAATGACCAGGAAATGAAAGTGAGATAAACTTTCAGCTCCACGGCTCTGTCGCGTGACAGTTGTAACAATATTTGACCTGTGACAAGCAGTCAAAGGGAGACTAGGGCTAAGTTTTAACAAAAACTATATCAACACAGCTATCAACCTATGGACCACTTTTTTTAGAGCTCTATCAGGTCTAAAAGCTGACGAGAGGCAGCATTTTTTATTTTAAAAGTGTGTATTTCTTCCATAAATAAGCTAAATTTAACTGAACAGAACTGATGCAAGAAATCAGTGTCTCTAAATACCCAGCCCTAAATAAGGACAAAGCTTGGGGAAAGAAGTCCAAGGAAAATACTTCTGAGTTCAGAGATGAAGTTTCACGGGGAGAAGACCCAAGGTAAACTCCAGTCCAGTAGGTGGCGGCAATGTACTCGCAAGCTAGTTTGCCAAATGCCAATCAGAGCAAAAGAAAGGAACAACAAGTAGCTGGGCAGACAGAAAAAAAAAACTCAAGTATGTTTTGGGACAGGCGGCAACACATCTTTTTTTGTGTATGTCTGAGGACTTCTGTTCTCTTATCGGGAATGTACTGTCATCTGAAATCCCAAATATTAACCATGTCCGTATTTCTCTTCTGATTAAGTTTAGATGAGTGAATCTAGAGATAAATTATCCCTGAGCTGAGCCCAGTATGCAACTCTGCACATGAATCTTCCTTTAGAGTCATTATGCTAACTGATCTATTTGCCTCCCAGCTTAACATCTATACTTAAACATTCATGGCGGCGACCAATCAAAAAACAGTGTTTGTGTTTTGCTGGCGTTTACCTGAGCCCAGTGGTTCTTGAACACAATCATGCAGGTCTCTGGATCCACCCCTTTCAAGACCAGAGACTGCCCGTCTCGGTTTCCGTTGGCAACCATAGAGGCCATCATGGTGACCAGACTGTACGTGGGTTAAACCATGTCATAGGCAGGAGAAGGAGGACATTCTTGACTCCTCGCTGGGCGCGACCATAACCACAGAAACAGGAATAACCACAGAGGACCTGAGGAGTCAAAAAACACAAGAAGACACCATGACACACAGAAAGGTTGAGTCATGAGGTAGCAGCACTGATGAAATGATATGACCGGGGTGATCGCTGAAAACTGGCTAGACAGAAGCTATGAGAGGCATGAAGGAATGAGAACAATAACAGATGAGATCCCACGACTCGGGAGAGGAGAGAAAGGGGACGTGCCATGGTTGTCTTTCTAGCTGCCTGACGTTCTCTGGACTTCAGAGCTGAGCTGTCGAAATGCCTCAGACGCCCACAGCGGATTCCTGCCGGCCCCCTGACATCACTCTCATAACAGAAACATTTTTGACATCAGAAGGCGAACAGCAACTGGGTGTGAACTGCTTTGACTGAATGTGGGGAGCAAAGAGGGCAATAAGAAACATGAACGAACTCCGTTTTGGTATGTGCGGTTCATTTCTGGAAGAGATATTTACAGAATCTTTAGGCAAGACAGGTTTGCACTGCTCACATAGCTTGTTTTTATGGCAATATATATACTATTTTAGCAGCAAATAGCCTGAGGACAGCTTCGCAGAACAGTTCCAGCACCATGAAAACCTTGGACCATGTCTGTTCATTCCACAGAAAGGAAGTAATTTGTCGTTTGTCCTTGGAGCGGACGCCACTGGAAAGATTGGTTCTGCCAAAACGAGACTTAAGTTTTCTTTAACGAAGCAGGTGAAGAAAAGTAGTGCTCTCTAAAACAAGGACACACGAGGTGCTCTGGAATTAAAAGAGGGATCAGGGATAAATCTAGTTCTCTTCAGGAGAAAGGATGCCAAGATGTGACTTATCTCCCGGTGTTTCCTGTGTGTGTCTGCAGACGGTTTTGATGACGGTCATTTGAGTTTGAGATTATCATTCATCTTAACGATCATCGTTATTTTCAAGGGATCTTACACGCAAACGTCTCAACAATGGAAAACTTTAGACTAAGAATATATGGCATGGAGCTCCGGGCGTCACCTGACTTTTTTGTTGACGTCGTCATATTGGCAGGAAAACTCAACACGCCAGTGCTGATACAGAACATGATGACCAGTACAAGGCACAACTCAACAGGTTACATATCATGGACTCTTATCATGGCCCAGGTTGTGCTTTTTTGAGCATTAAAACAGCCGGCGGGGACAATGTTTCTGACCTGGAGCATCAGGACATATAGAACTACCTCATTAACTTTCCTTCGTCCTACTCAGGAGTCACTGGAAGCATACAAGAGCCTGGAGGGGTCCATCAAGCTTAAGAGTTTGTCGGCTAAAACAGCATTTCTTTGTCCCTGTTACACTGTCACGACTGCAGCATATTGTAACGAGCGTTTCATTGCATTAATCCACATCTGCCGTCTTGCGGGATCTTTGGGAGTCCTATAAAACGACTTCCACGTTGCTTGTCCCCCGACTATCCTGGCATCCTGGGAGCCCCAGGTCAATTAGTTAGTTGCTCGCAGTTGTCGACCGAATAGTCATTAGAAAAGAGCGCTTTCCTGCCAATATGGCAACGTGTGATTAACGGCGCAGGGTGACGTTAGCTCTCAGAGCTCTATACCACTTGCATTGGAAAATAATGTCTAAAAAAATAAAATAAAATAGGTGACAGTTACTGCAAAATATAGATAAACAAGATTATTTTATGACATGACTTGACATGAGAAAACACTGTACACACTGACATGTACTTGCAGTACAAAATGCAAGGACAAGCTAACGAGAGTATATTTACAAACAAGCAATACAACTGTGGCACATATTTGGCCATGAACCAAAGTATTCAGACCGCATAAAGATACACCAACCAAATACCTTCAACCTGCACTGCTTGTCTGACCTTAAGGTATGGACACACCAAACCGGCAACAAACGACAACCCTTACATTATCCGTGTCCGGGCAAAAAAGTTGCTATGTAGCAAGGATCACTTGGTCTACAGATAATTCAATCTAGATGATCATGTAGTGATGCTGACACAAATGTCAACCTCATTATCTTCAAGATTGCTCATATGGGAACGATGCCATGGCATAGTGCCTCCCATACTAACTACATGGGGAGATATGGCCTCTGTCACCATAGGGGACCAACTGTAAAAACACCCAGCAGCTGCACACCACGATGCCAAATTACAGCGTCTAGATCCAGCCCCTAAATGTGTCTCTACCAATCACAGCCCATCACTCTCTTTTGAATTCACTTTACCCCAGTGCCACAAAAACATCCCGACCATCCGCAGCGTTAAGGCATAACAAGGCACGCAGTCAAACTTTCACCATCTGCTTCCAGTTAGAAGAGAGCGCTGGCTGTTTGGATTCTTGACAAGGAATGTAAAAGCAGCGTGGAGAGTGTGTTTCAGATTTTGCGTTTTGTGTGTGTGTGTGTGCCGAGGGGAGTTCTTACCTTCCTTGAACCATCCTCAGCAGGGACGGGCCGCTAAGCGGACAAGGACCTCATTCTCGTCCTGTAGCCACAAACAAAGAGATATGAAGATATGTCAGGCGGGGAGAAGGAAGTGAGTGTCTGCGTGTGAGAGGCGAGGCATGGTGGGAAGTGACTGGACATGAGTAAGCTGCTCCGAGAGCCACTTGGATGGAGATGGAGAGGAGGAGGAGGTTACAGGGAGGAAGGGAGGGAGGGAGGGAAGGGAAGGGAACGCAAGAGTGGGAGGGAGCAAAAAGGAAAAACAGGCTGAGAGAAAGTGTGCAGGGAAGGAGGTAAGAGAAAAATGACAACAACACGTGTATAAAACATGAGATCAAACCAGACTTATGTCACCTTTATTCTTCTGAATAAATAATGTGTCACATTCTTGTGATTCGTCTTTCTCTGAGAACAACACTATTGTTGCGACGCCCTTCTGCTGTCAGAGTTGTTCACAAACATTACAACTTGCCCTCTTCCAATCCAGCACCATCCATCGTGGGAATCGTTAATATTAATATTTTGGCACCTAGCAGTTGCCATCAAATCTGAGTATCTTGGAAAACTCGACGGCGTTTCTAAAAGCGTGATGTTGTGTAAATAGATAGAGTGAGAGGGACACAGATTGGAAGGTGATTTATGTGTGTGGGTGAGCGTGCGCTAAAGACGAGTCATCAAAATACCCAGGCTGTTTTTGTGCCTTGCTGAGGACTCGCACAGAGTAACGTTGCAGTAAATGCAGACGTTGCATGTATTTGGAACTACGGCTGTCAAACGATTAACATTTTTAATCATATTAATCACGGGGTTGTGCTGTGGATTAATTTGGATTAATCGCGATTAAATATCCTTAATTTTTAATCTATATTAAGAAAGAACGGAATATATGCACTGTTACACGTTAAGTGCATATATATATATATATATATATATATATATATATATATATATATATATATATAACCATTTCAACAAAACGACTTGAAATAACTCAACACCTTTTTGTCTCTTCCTTTAAACAAACATTTATCAACATTGACGTGGCCCTGTTACTCCTTTTTCAGCAGCTACTAAGACAAACTAACGTGACGGTGACTCTACTTGGGCAAACTGCCCGAAATGCGTTGCCAGAGATGTTCACAGTCATTCTGCGCTGCAAATGGGTTAAGTGAATTAACACTTTTAATCAGATTAATCATGATGATGGATTGATCCATGTTTACGCATTAATTTTGACAGCCCTATTTGGAACATATACAATTTATGTGACATGCAAACAACTCTAGAGGCCACTTCAGATTTTGAAAATAGTGGACAAGAGTTTAGAAACTGAAGGGAAAGTCTTGTGATTAATCGCCAACCTACTTGTTCACAGCTGCCCGACTGTCACAACTGATCTGACATTAATATTAATTGCTTGGCAGTAGATGTTTTTTTCCAGGCTGGCAAACAGATGTCAGCAGATGATTGGCTGTAAATTAATCATTTATAAGTGCAGTGATAATGGTGCTGTGCAATCATACCTGCTATGTCAGCAAACAAAACCTGATATGGCGTTTATCATTTTACACGGCACTCGTTTTATATGCGCCTCTCTCTCATTTGAACAGATTTAATTAAAGAGTTGTCTGAGCACATAACATATAAGTCAGTGGTGATTTAACACGCTGTAAAAACATCAGTACCTACTTGATTTGTTCACCATTGCGTTTATTTTTCGGGTGCATGCTACACTTGGTCACAGTTTGAAGTAAAGGCTAATGGCGCTGTATATCAAAGATGAGTGAAGCCACGGTGATGACAGTATTTGTTTATTTTTCCCCAAAGTGACAATGTTTGAACAGGAGGGAGGAGCTGGGGTGGAGCGAAGGGTGGATCTCACTGAGAACAAATAGTGTCTTATTTTAATTACACATGCATTTATTGGAGGTTTAACATCGATGGAACTGCGTCCAAATTGACACAATGATCAGAAGTTAATACAGCCAATGACATCACACTGACTTACAGACAATTGTATTACTTTAGTATTTCTTGAGAGAAATTAATTCTGGGAGTGTATTGGAGCTAAGGCTTATTTTTTTCTTTGGAGCTAGCGCTTTGTGACCATTATCATTTTTATATATTATTATATATATTATTGTTAATGTTATTATTATTATTATCATCATCATCATCATCATCATCATCATCATTATTATTTTTATTGTATTACACTTTAAACAGCTGGGCTACATTCACTAGCATACGGACAGTGACAGACAGCTGTTGTCTCGGTTTAGCGATTACCATACTGACTATACAGTGGCAAATTAGAAGAGGGAAACCATATTTTTGCTGCTATCTGAGAGACTGATGCTGATTATTGTCCAAAGCTCAAAATGCAGAATGTCTGTCGTTTTGTTCTGCACGTAGAACAAGAAACTGCAAGATTAGCTTAAGCAGTGATTAGCTGGTCTCAGACAACTCCTCTCAAATACGCTCTGTTTGGTACAGTAAATCTCTACGGTAAGTCCTCATTTAAAAACAAAAATAAGTCAAGACTTAGATTTACCCCCTAATACACCCTCAACTCAGGATATTTATAAAACACCGGAACAAAGCTGCATGATTTTAGGAATAAAAGAGGCTTTTAAACTAATCTAGTAAAGTGCAGTCACTGACAGTCATGACCTACCTACATTATGGGTTCGTTTACAGTTCCTGCCGTCACATTAACGCAGAGAAGGAGAGCTCCCCGTTACTCAGAAACCACTGCTCTACTTGCTCAAAATAAACTGAAACACGGCACAACCAGAAACAGGGCTGCAGGGCTCACGCCAAAGTATAGGCTGCTTTTGAGTGCGACCACTTGTGGCCCTGGAGTTCGCATGCAGTGTGGTGCACTTGTCTGTTAGACGGTTCATAATGTCAAATGCCTCAGTGATTTGGTAAGGTCCAATGACCCAATTATGGCAATTTGATAATTGCACACATTTGTTGCTTCCAACGTCTCCACTGTCAGAGACACGACATGCAAGAGAGAAAAGGAGTGAGCTGCACCCGTAGGCTCGGGCGGCATGCTGCCTTCCTTTCCTACGGGACAGGATACTTAACATTTTTGAAACAATGCCAGCGCTGATAAATGTCACTATCGAAGTCTTTATTTATTTTTTTGTTCCTTCAAGGATAATTCATTGGATTCCTTCGGAACCGAGAGTTCTTCACTCTGAATGGAAGCAGCGTCATTACAACTGGAGGATGAAATGTCTCTGATTTTGGATTTCCCCCAAACAGAGAGAGAGAAAGTCTAGAAGGAAACGCTAGAATAAGAGACTTAAATGTGGCAAAGTTTGTGAGGTGCCTCTCCATTTCTTTCCTTAGGCTCCAACAGACAAAAATAACGCCAAAATTCTTAGTTGCAGAAAAATTATGGCTAATACGTCAAAAGCATGTAAGAAGAAGTCAAATTTGATTTTCCAGACACACAGAGCTATTGCACAAAGCTCTGCCTCTTTTCAGTGCCCTCGCTGTTTCTGATAATGGCTCTGGAAGCGTCTTGGGGCCTGCTGCAAACTCATCGCTTTCACATTATCACCAAATAAGTGACTGTTCTTTATTAACATGTCGCACACATCCCACACTGCCAGCTGCAAATTGTTCCACATTTTTAAGCAATTATTCATAACTACCACCACCACTACCACACAAACACAGATGGAAGCAACACATTGCCCCATTTCTATCCAGGGAAAATGGTTTTACTAGTGGAGCGTTGCATAAGAGAAGCAGAAACTCTCCCATGGTAAACATGAAAACTTAGATCTTTTCAGAAGACTCCAGAGAGGAGATAAAAGCCCCAGGTGGATAGAAGCAAACATAGCAGAGACGTGCCTGCCTCTAAGGGTTTTGTCTCTTTTTTCTGATCTGGTTTCTGGTATTGTCAGTTTCCTGTCACCCCAGAGGGTTTCATACATAAAGGTGTGGTCTGGATAAATAGCTCAAAGGCAGGACACACCCTTTACTCGGAATAAAGATCAACTTTCTGGCTACACTGGATTTTCAAATCTCACATTTCTCAGAGTCAATTTATATCTGGACACAGTTTCATTTCTCCAGTCATTAATCTCACCTGCAGGAGGCGCTCACAGAGGAGACAATTACAAAAAAAAACAGGCTGCAGCAAGCCAGTGACAGACAGGCCCATTAAAGTGATAGCAGCTGCTGAAATATTTAGAGCTACAGGTGAAGCCTTGAAAGGGGCAGATAGTGACAGACCTGAGTATTAATAGCCTACCTCGCCCAGGCAACAACACAGCAAGAAAAGAAAAGACAAAAAAATAAGTAAATAAGAGAAATAAGAGTTAGAAAAAGACATGCAGCTCAAACAGGAAGTCGCTGTCGGCACCTTGATCCAATCCGCCAACAAGCTTTCAGAATCCAGACTCTTAATAGCACACTATATCCATAAACCTGCTCTTACTTGGCCTTGATGTTGGGGTGGGGCTGAGCTGGAATTATGTAATTTCTCCAGACTTCAGACTGTGCGGGGATTAACCCAAATGATACGGGATACGATTTGACGGGAAGGACTTGACTCATTCGAGAGCAAGCAAATGTGTAAATTTGGAGCCCGGGAACCAATCAGCAGCCATCTGCTGACAAACAGACAAAGAACAGAGAGAAGTGGACGCTGGAATTGAGGGACGCCACATATGTCCTGGCCGTTAGCACTTGGTTAACAGTTTCCAACCACTGCGATGGTTTTGTTTAAGCTTTGTTTTTCTTGGCGACGTGTTAGCTCGCTCGCTGATGGGACGTTCCGCTCCTTTTGCCTTCCACTTGCAAACAAAGGCCGTTCAAACGTGACCGGTTAATACCACTTAAGCTATAAAAGGATGCTAGAAATCTTCCAGCAGCAAAGCTTTGTCCCTTTCCTGCACATTCTGCACATTCCTGAGCAGATGTCAGTTTGTAGAGATTGGGATGCAGCTAGCACCTCTGGTAGTGGAGCACCTCCATAACACAATCAACTGTCTTCCTAAACAGGTCTTAAAACAGTTTAAATGAAGTGGAAAAAGCCTGCTGAGACCACTGACGGCTCCCTGTCAGATAATAAATTAAATATCTTAACCAGCCACAGGTCCTCGCTTCACAACACAAGCTCGACATGCGCTGAACAATGACTGTAACCAGCTTATGAGATAAGACTGTGTTATGTAAGCAGACACTGTTGCTCCATTTTGCATACCCGTGAATATTTCACATGCACATGAAGGCTAACTGGGTGTTGGCCGCCGTATTCATCTTGGAACTGGTTTTAAGAGACAGGCTGTTCCTATCATAACTGTTGAGCGACTGTGAGAGATGAAATTCATTAACATGTCCAAACACAGAGAGGCAGGTGCTCGGTTTAGCTCAGATGAAAGACTGTAAAAAAGGGAGGGTCAATAATAGAACAGCGGTACCAAAAGCCTGAAGGGGGAAAAAAAAAGTACACCACATCAATAACAGGGCAGGGACTAAGTAGAAGCAGACCAAGACTGACAGAAGCTGACATCGAAGCTGAAACAAGCCCAACTTCACATCTAGTCTGCTCAGGAGAGACAAGGCTTTTCTTCCAGGCAGAGATGGATGAGATTGTATCCTACTTCCAGCCGCTGATATTGGCATCTGTCACCTGACTGTGCACAAGTTAATCCTTCATATATATGCGTGTGTGACCCAGGATTTGAGGTGAAGCGTTGGATAAAACTGCACAGGAATGCAGAAAATGGCCCATATTGATTTAGTTTTTTTACATTTACATTTCTGTTCTTAGAAAATGGGTATGATTCAAGATCTTACTTTATATTGTAATTAGTACATTTATCAGGTTCAGATGTTGAACTGTAAGAGTCTACAACCAATCAAGGCCGTCCTTAGACACAGTGACGTTTTCCTAAATGCAAGCATCGGCGTGCAGTCATGTTTACAACACTTGCATCATTTGTTAATTTACTTTTTTTTGTGGCCTGGTGGAGTGGCCTCTGTGAATCAAGCTTGTTCCAGTGTAAGCCACAGATATTTGACCTGGTCTCCAGATTCCCTAGATTCCAAACTGATGAACACCTTGTGATGTTGGTCTAGGTGGGTGCTACATGACTAAGTAACATCCACTCGAATGCCAGGTCCAAAAGTTTCCCAGTGGGACAATGAATTGTCACAAGATAATCCAAGTTATTTACTTCTCCCCTCAGTGGTCATAATATTATGCCTGATCGGTGTCGGTCCAAGTTTCCAAGGTTTCCCAGCATACCCATCTTGTTTTTATATTGTGGCTTATAGTGTAGTGTAACTCCCTGCACTTGACAAACTTAAGGTTTCATCTTCGAAAGTACACAAACTAGTACCTTAAAAAACAAGAACCACATACTAAGTAATTTTGCAGTCATTCTCATAAGTAAATCTCATATCATTACAGGCTGTAGAAATGCTCCAGCAATAAATCAAATATACATTTCAATGGAAAGATTATTAATGATAAAATACAGCAGAGAGAAAGGAACTCATTTTGCTGCCAAGTCAGCATAAAATAAACTATTGGAGGATATGAAAGAGCTTGAGATGATACTGATGAAATGTAACCTCCTGTGTCATTATACTCGTCCCACATTTCCAGAAAAAATGATCCTAAAAAAACGCTGTGCCTTCCTTCCTTCCTTTTGTCCTTTTGTTGTCTTCTCTGACCCTCACTGGCTAAATTACTTCATTGTATGTGCACAATGATGGCCGGTGACATCATCCCTACTTTCATGTTGGTGAGACCACAGGCCTCAGCCAGCGATAAGGGCACATTTTGTGTGGGTATATCCTATCTCTGGTCCTGCTGCCTCCTCTGTAGTTTGCATTACGTCTCACTGGCTGATAACACATCCATGTTTACACGTGAAATGGAAGCGGAAGAACAGAGGACATAGCTCGTCTGTGAAGTTCAGAGATGTTTATCAGGGAGACAAGAGCAAGCCGCACAACCACATGTCTGTCAATTATCGGGAAAAAACATTTGACTCAAGAGGAAACTTGAATAGGACAATATAGATACAGACTAATGTTTAAAAGAAAAAATGTTTGTTTCTGCCTTCAACTAGCTGAAAACCCGTCCCATACAGGGAACTTTTTTTGCTTAGAATTTTCAAGGCAAAAGAGATGCAAAACAGGCGCACATACGCTGTAATGACTGAGTGTCAGCACTAGTAGTAGTAGTATAGTCAGGCCTCTACACCTCCACAATACTTTTACACTGGACTGAAAAATGGACAAATTGCAGGCTTCACATACATAGCTGGTGCCTTCCTTCCATTTGGACAATGAAAGTGGTTCAACCTGATTTTGTTCTTTTCACAACGCTGTCGAGAAACCACAGAAAGTTTATGAGCTGGGCAGTAGCATGTGATTAGGTCAGAACAAACTTTATGGCTAAAAACAATAAAACATTTTTTTATTAGTAGTATTTTGGTGCTACAAACACAACAGAATGTCTTTGTGTGCTTGCTTATATTTAGAGAGTTAGCAAAGAAAATGTCTCGTATCTCAGCGTTAAGATCTTAAGAGGCCAGTAGCATTAGCCTAGCCTAGCATTAGCCTAGCCTAGCCTAGCCTAGCATTAACCAAGATTAGAAGCGAGAGAGACAGCATTACTCTGCAAATCTTGGAAATATGCTTTGCAAAGGTTGTAGGGACTATAAAGAAAAAAAAATAGACATTTTTAGAATATAAAGGCACGGATAGTTTTATCGTTTCACTAAGTGTTGTTATGAAAAATACCTACATGAGTTTGCGGGTGCTGCTCTGACTTCATGTAGTTAGCACTCTGTAGGTGCTTTACAATCCCTTCTCATACCAATTAACAGTTCCCCACTTGTACTGTATGCAGCATAAAAACTCAAGCCACAATCCTGAGTGTAATTTTTCCGAGGGCTACCGCCTAACCAAAATATCCGACATGGTGCTCCAACATATGGAAATACCGGCTAAAGCAAGCAAATACGCTGCCTTCAAATGGGGTTGTGTTTACTGTGTTCACTAGAAGAGTCTCTTGTGGTATTCACAACCTCGTGGAATGTGGAAAAAGTGGAAATTTTGCTATAGTCTGAGTTCACAGGCTGTGAGCTGTTTTCTGACATTTTTTTTTTAAAACAAAAAAAGCTGTGGAGGGACTGTGATAAATGATTTACCGGCAAAAACAATGAGATGAGAATTTGCAACATACTCAGTGTACTTGCAGCTGTAGCACACCCTTTCTTTTTTCCTTTTCTTTTCTGTAAACTTTATTAATAAATACAAAACAGCACACCGTAGCTCACCTGTGGCTAATGTGCAGGGCAGAATAACAAGTACAGCAGAAGGTGGTGAAGAAGTCAATGAGCTCTCTGAGCAGCTTGCTGCTAAATGAGGCTCCTCATCAATGATATGGAACGGTTTCGGATATCATACGGCAAATGTGGAACGAACTCGTCCCATATGCAAGGTTAATGGCTAAGGATAGCAACACAACAAATTTATTCCACCACCTAGAGTACAACCGCAAGCCGAAGTACGACGAGAGCCAGAGAATGAGTCAGGAGAAAGCAGCCACATCCTCCCAAATTAAAAACAAAAAAGCCGAAGCATTCAGTCAGTTCGTTCTGTATGATAAGCAAAGCAAGTGTTTGAGTCAAAAACATGGAGTGGAATCCACATTGTCTAGCAGCGGTCTTCTCACAACTTACATTTCAGTGCCAGAGGCCATTTTTCCGACGGTGAAACCACAAGCTCGAAAGTCAATCTAATTCAATACAGTGTCGGGTAAATTCAGCTGTCGGCTGAATGGGCTCCGAGGATTCACACTAGATCCATCCGAGGCAACAGGTGGCAGAGTGGTGGGTATCTCTGTCTGGAGCTGATGAGTGGGATGACCTTCTTTTCCTCTCTGCATATGTAGGAACAGTCTGAAAGCCTCGTGTTGCGATATTAGCCGTTTTGTTCATGCCCTCTTGTTTGTGTCGTTTCCATGGCAACATAAGGGGAGGTGTGTTTACTTGGCTAATGGACTGTACATATGGATGGACAACACATCCCCACTTCCTACGATGGACCAAAAGGAAGCCAAACATCTGGACATGCAGGTGGTACCATCATGTGCATCTGAAGTCATTGGTGTAGCTGTGGTATCGGTGCTCCGCCCATACTTTGCTAGATTGTAATGTCTGACGCTATAGCTTATAGCAAGAGTTACATTCAATGACAAAAACCAACCAACAAAGTGAGCTCATATTATAAACCTGCACTGCAGTCAGTGATCAATGGGCTCGACTTGCTTTAGCTCAGGAGTTAGTCTCATATGATGCATCCCTGACAAAACATCTAAAACATTTGAGACCATTAGAACATGTGTCCCCACCACTAAAACACATATTTGATGCATTGCCGTTTTGTTTTTTAACTTTTAACTTGGCTAGATATTGCACCTCTCTCTCTCTCTCCTGGCAGTAGTGTAGGGCTGTGTTTGTTTGACATTTAAAAACATGTAACTATCAGGAACAAAGCAGAAAAAACAAAAATAGGTATTTGGAAATTACTTTACCTCCGGTCTACTTAATTCGAACATACCGATTTAGTGATGACTGACTAAAAAATCTGACTAATTTCGATGCATTTTTAAAATGTCTATTTCCGGAATGGTATTTCACGGATCGAATATGACATAAGATCCAAAAACTAAATCATATTATCCTTTTTGAAAAATATGTAACTTGTATGACATGGATTATGTCACCGTCGTTTACATTAAAGTCGCCAAAATATAAAACTGAACATGGCTGTGCAAAGATAGAATTGCAAACAATGAATTTCCAATGTCCTCAAACGAGTTTTAGCTAATTGGTGAAGTTATAGCTTGTTACTGATGATGGATTTTGTTACGTTCGCAGTTGATAAAGATAAATAAACAAGTTTCAGCTGTAAAATCTGAGATCGGCTGCAGAATAAATCCACATGACCGCCATCATGTTTTTACACCAACTAGTATCTAGTTATGAGGACAAAAGTCTAAATGAAGCAGAATAAAACTTAATGTCCCCATATGAGGACGCGAGTCTCAGGAGGTTAAGAAATGGTCTAGATCACAGGTGTCAAACATATGGCCCGCGGGTCAAAAGCGGCCTGCCAGAGGGTCCAATCTGGCCCGTGGGATGAATGTGCAAAATGCAAAAATTACACTGAAGACATTAACTGCAAATTTTCCAACGAAATTTACTACTTTTCCTTTCACGCAATTTTAGTAAGAGCTGTGGACATAACACAACATTGAGACATACAGAAATTGCACTTCTTTTTTCTTAAGAAACATCTGGTTGTTCAAAGATTTTGTAATCGTGCAGGTCATTAAATGTAAACACTTTCGTAATGTACTTCTTTGTGCTAAAACAAAGGGAAACATTTGAAGTTGTCATTATTTGAAGGTCTGGCCCCCTTGAGACCATGTTGTTCTGTAGGTGGCCCCTGAAGTAACATGAGTTTGACACCCCTGGTCTAGATGATAACAAGGCATTTATCTTGAGGTTGTGCTGACAGGCAGCCAGATTGTGATGCATGTTTACAGGGTCGCTGTCAGGGCAAGGAGGAGGTAAGGTGAGGCTAATCCCAACCACGAGACAAAGCTGAGCCAGCTCCTTCATGGTGGGAAAGCAGAAACACACACAAACATCTGCTGATACGTTGACTATAGCACCTGTTCCACTTGAATTCCTCACAAGTTCACACAGATTACTGACTAGGGAGAAAATGTTCGTCACTTTTACAGTGTTTGGAGTGTCACTTTGCAACTCCGTTGGTACTATTATCACGGGAGGCAAATATTCCAGTGTAACAACTAATATAAACAATTTCTCAGCAGAAGAGGCACCAAACCAGATCCCAATCACAAACTTGTGACCCGACGTTATACTTTTAATCACATCAGAATGACCATTATTCAGACACACACACTGTCCCTGTGTGTCATGGTCTTGGTTGCAGGTCTGAGCATACACTCTAGGTTGTCGGTTGTGCGCTTTTCTGAAGATCAGGAGTAATCTTACAGATGACCGATTAGCCACACATTCCCCTCATTCCTCACAAAGACTTTCACAAAGCCACAGCTTAACTTCCCTTCTCGTTGCATGTCAGAATTTACACTCGACTAACTCATGTTTAGGTTGATAGCTGTGAAAAGTGGTAGAGATAGCGCTGATCTGCATCTTTGTTGTAGTATCTGAACTGGAACAGATCAGGAGGAAGAGTCCACACAGCATGTAACTAATTATGAACAGCGGGCATCAGGCTGAACTGATTTTGACAGCATCGGAGAGGTTTCTCTATAAAGCCGTCGGAAACCGTACGCAGCTTTGTTGCAAATAACTGACATTAAATCCACAGTAAACTAATGATCATCAGATACTCACACTTTCACATCCTTCATAGTGGCAGCATATATATATAAACAAAACAAAACACTGCCTGAATACATCCTCTGATATCTTTCCATCCTGTCTCTGCAGCCAGCTGTGAACAGGGAGCAGACCAGAGCCACTGGGCTGCTTGCTGGACAGCTTCAAACAGACCAGAGAAGGGACCGCAGCAGCCACATCTGACGATGACATGTGGACATTTGCGGAGGACACAAAAAAACATCAAACAGTTTGCCAGAAAGCACGTGGCCCGAGTGTGGCATTTGAGTCAGTCACATGACGACCCCCAGGCCTCTTTACCGTGGAGAGCGAGGGATGTGAAAGTGACAATGACCACAGCTCTGTACAACTGAACCGTCACCATGACAACAATCTCCATGCCCTTGCGAAGGAACCACGTTGAGGCTGAAAAAGCTCAAAGAATTCGCCAAGCTGCTATTTATTAAGTCAAAAATCACCCAGGGCTGAAGAAAAACAAAAAACAAAAGGATTGATATGGGGTCATATAATACCATTAGCAACACCCGCTTATCCTTTACCTGGTCCCAGCTGACAGAGGGAAAGAGGTCACAAGTACCTTGGAGCACAAATTCAAATGTATACCAAAATGCAATAGCACTTTGAAGAGTGCCAACTGCTTCCATTTGCTATTACAATTTAAAAGAAAAAATGTTTTAAAAAACTATTAAAGATCTGGTGGTTTAGGGTTCTTACGTGTGAGAATCACACACCCATATCTCTTAATGAGTTTTCAACAAGAACAAAACACATCTCAGATAATAAAATCATTCGGCTCTAGGAGACCGTGGTGAGCCTTTTCCGCTGTTCCGTGATTTATAGGCTAAGCCGCTTCAATGAACAAAATAAACATATTACATAAAAAAATTTTATTAAAAAAAAAAAATCTAGCTGAAGCATTAATACTCTCACTTGCCCAAAAATTTACACCAGTGAAAATATTTTGATGTTCTGCATTAAATCGTCCTTTGTGCGTTTCTGTTGTTTAGCCAAGCCCACTGATTAAAATGGGGTTGTTAAAATAATACAAATACGTCCTTGGAGCCCAATACAATTCAATAGCACAAACCACACCCCCACAATGAAAACACAGTTGAATCAACAGTTCTCTGTTATTTGAGACAAATGCTGAGAACCAAAACCTTCCCGTGGAGCAGAGATTCAGTGAAGAATGCACTTGTTTTCACTAGTGTACAACACAAATCTACAAACAGGGTGGATACACACATACACAAAAAAAAAAATGCTGAGGTCAAACTTTCCACATGGAGAAACAGGCTGAGTAAGACATATGTAAACCACCCTCAAAAGCTCAGTTTACCTCGGGGGACTGTGAATAACCCGTGATTTAGCAGGTGGAAGAGAACACCTTTAGTGGGACGACACAAACCTGGGCGGCCATGAAACATTCACGATGTCCGCGGGTAACTCAACACCCACACACCGAGACATCACTTCACAGCGGACACCTGAGTCCAGAGCACCTCAGCAGTCACCTGGAAATTAACCTCACAACAACAGCACCACGTGGACGCGACTTGTCGGGCGTTACCGCGAGATTACGAAACCCTGCGCGCACACACACACACACACACATAGTCATTAAGCGCTGACAGATTTATTATTCGCTGTGTGCGCGTTGCCAAACTGTGAACTGTAACTAGAGGCAGGGCTGCTCTGTTTTCCCTTCTGGCCCGAAAGCACCACGGCAGTTTACTTTTTCACTTCTCTAACTTTACACTGACGCAAACTGAGTACTCTCCAGAGAGCCCAACACACACACACACACACACACACACGACTGGTTTTCCCCGAGCACTAGTTTGGAGATACCCAACCCTGTTCTTGCTCCCACCCGCACATGTCAATCACGGAGTCCGCGACTGTCAAAAAAAAAATAACATCAACCAGAAACTTCACTGTCAACTTAAAGCCTAACATACAAGTTGAGCTACGCTAAGAAAATGTTATTTTTCTTTCTTTCTTACCGTCGGACTCGGTCGGATCCTCTGTTTAGGCGAGAGCGCACCAGAGTAGCAGCAGCAGCAGGTTTCCAACAACAAACGCTCAGTACGTCCTCTCAGGAATGAACATCCGTGTTTCTTTTTTTCTTGCTCACAGCTCCACACTGTCCCACTTTCCTACCGTGAGTTTGCTGTAGTACTGCACGTAACACACCTACTTAACCTGGTCCGTGGCGCACACATAGGTGAAACCACACTAATCCTCATTTGAACGCTCCTCCCACTGAGCCACAGCAGACCAGACCCACATCCACTCAAGGATTTTTTTTTAATTTTTTTTCTCCTTTGGGTCTCGCCCCACGGACAGAAAACACGTGAGAAGTGATTAGTGGGGAAGTATACCTGGTTTTAAAGGCACATATCTCGGAGTAAAAGTGGAGCCACGTGAATGTTCTTATTGGAGTATGGGTACTCATTAATCTTGGTCTTGTTGTTAAACCTTTATTTATCCCGTGGTCTGTGCTGACCGTGTCTCTTTCCACAAGATTTTATTTGAATCATGATTACAGAGGTTTCCCGAAGTTGATCTTTAGTGGTTATCTTAACTGACACACGATCAAAACCAAAACAGGAAAAAAAAAGAAATATGATTTTGATTTGATCTCTTTGTCGCCACCTATAGGAGTGAAAGTGGGATGCATAGACACGACAAACATTTGGCAGACCGTGTCAACTTTTCTTAAAATAAACTAATTTAATAAATTAACTTTAATAATTAAATAAATGTAAATTGTTAAAAACTAAACAATAAAGTGAACCACACAAACATTTGTTATTCCATTCCAGCAGATGTATTGTCAAGAAGTTTACTCAGGACTTGACTTAAAAAAAAAAAAAATCTACATCAACTTATTTGGTAGCTCTGTGTAAAACCCGTTACACTTCACTATCACTAAATCCACGCGGTATTCTTAGCCTCAGTGGGATCATGATCATTATGATCTCCAGTACAAAATTATACTGTAGAGCTAAGAAAAGCACTCAACCGCTATTTATACTTGACTGAAGGATGTGTTTAGACCAAGTCACCATTCAAGTAAAAGCTTCTAATTATTATTTAGCCTAGCCGTATTGAATCCATTTCAGGTAGTTGGTGACGTAGTGTAAAGCTATTTTTTTTTTTTTATAAAACCAGACTGTAAATATGAGCGGACATATGGCGACACCCAGTGGCGGAACAGGCGAACTGCACCTCAGCACACACGAGAATCGACAGGAAACTTTATCACAACACTCAAGAACTATTTCCGCTGTTCACCGCAGGCGTCATTTAAAGATACATTAGTTAATTCAGATTTATTAAGGTCTAATGAATGCCTGGGGAATTTAGTACAAGTTAAAAATATTTTCCATGATGGTGGAAAAATGTTTCGAGAGGAATTCGAGTAACGTTTGATACAAATGTTAAAAATTTACATATTTTATCGAGTGATTCCGGCGTGTTTTATATATATGACAAAAGATATACGCAAACATTTGTCATTTGAACGGTATATAGTCTTGACTATATGGGGAGTTTATAAAAACACTGGGAATTTAATGAAAGAATGATACAACGTGCACAGCTTAAATAACTAAAATAAAATAAATTAAAGAATGGAAATTATTTATAAATCGTATTTTACAATGACGTTTAAGCCCTACTGTATATATTTAGATTTGTCTTAAACTGAAAAGGAGCGTAAAAGCTGATCTGTGGGGGTGGGGGGAGCAAAACCGCTACTTTTCCAGATGAAATCGAAACACATTCATATTGTTCTTTTGCATGTCAACTTTAAAACACGCTTTCCGGTGTGATAAAGGGGCATTGCTGGTGATCAGCCCGACTTTGACCGAAAATTCCCACGTAAGTGCTGTGCGCCGTTGGCAGCTGGGGTCCGGACAGTGACTGTGGCACCACCTCCATCCAGAGAAAGTGCTGCTGTGGGCAGGACGCACTGAAAGTTCTAGCCACGGGACAGAACCCGACTATTTGGCCAGGCAGATGAATGATCAATGAGCGTTTCTCTCGAAAGGTCACTTTTTACTGTTTCATCATTTGAAATTGCGAATCACCGGTGAAACGCGATGGCTGAAGCCCGGCGCGAGGAGGAGAAAGAGGGGGAGCGCAGAGATCTGCGGGACAGAAGTCAGACAGCAGGTATGTGATGATCATCTGAGGAGCTGAGAGCTTTCCCGAACCACTTCACTTTCACCGGTCTTTGATTTGCCATCAGACACAAATCATTTGTATTCATTTGAACCAAATCAGTTATACTTTACATCACAGCAACCAACCACCAAGCTAGAAAGTGTATTAATGTTTCTTATATAGATCTGGAGATCCATTGTTTTCCTTCTTTATTTATTTATTTATTTATTTTTTAAGAGAGAATGAAAATCATTCAGCAAACTCTTTAAAAAGCTAAAACGCTCATAAACTACTTTGGGAAATATCTCGTGCCATGAAAAACTCCCTAAACAGACAAGAAAACACGTCACACTTTAAAGGCATCAGTTAATCTCATGATGTGCATGAATGTACACGTTAACAGGCTCACTCTGCCGCCGCTGGGACTCATCCAGAACTTAAATCCAGCACGAGGAAGCACAGCCTCCTATTCCATGTTGGTCTACTGGGTGGAATTAAATCAACTCACTTTAGTTCATTAACGATTTTTCAGTGTAAGAGGTAAACATCAGTGGCAGATTGCTTGATTGATGGTGCCTCAACAATGAAGGGAATGCCCTTCATAGGACATTCATACCAGCCTTCCGCCATAAATTAAAAGTGCATCCATCTCTCTGTGGACAAGCGAGCTGGAAACACACCACCTCATTGCATCTTAAAAAGCTTTTGTCAGCCACCTGGCGGTTACGGTAAATCTGTCCCCCGCTGCTCATATCAACATGTGTCACTTGCTGCTGAAAAGAAAGCTGTTCTGGTTCCTGTTGGCTTTAGTGTGTGACTCACTGTACAAACTTCATCCACCTGAAGAGTTTGACCGGCCTTGGCCTCACCATTCAAGAATAATTCCGTTTTAAACAGGTCATTGTTTTCACGGTTATCACCCCCAACACTTACTCCCCGTCTCCCCCTGCGCCCTGCCCCGTTCAGATATATCTGCAGCCAGTTGCATGAGCTCAGACCCCCGACCCCGGCAGCTTCCTGGACGGGAGCATTCCTGTCAGAGTCAGAGTCAGAGCGAGGCAGGCCGCCGCGTCATCAGCGAGCCCTTGTCTGAGCTTGATAAAGCTTCTTCAAAACAACAGAACACGTCGGGATCCACATCAGGCCATGAATCACGCGTCTACAGAGTGCCGTTCAGTCGTGACACGATGGTCTGTCAGCTTTAAACCGTCTTGTTTTTCCATGTCTGTTTTGACTAGTTGCCCTGCTAACACAAGTCAAAACCCTCGCCTCTCTTCACATGTTGACATGAGTCAGAATCTTTCATTCCTTCATTGTTTCCCCCCCATAAATGTCTCAGCACGTTTTCCGCACTCAGCACATCAGTCCATGCTTGCTGCAAAATGCAAAAAGTCGGAGGCAGATTAAACTTGAATCGCTTTATCAGAGTTCCGGGATCAGCTTCTGTGCTGGCGTAGAGTGACACGTTTGGGCAGACTGTCGTGCGTTCTTTCCCTTTGTTGCCAGTTTCCCCACCAGCTGCTCCGCGACTGCTGCTGCAGTAATGCTGAGTAATGTCAGCATGTGTTGGAGCGAGAGCGCGGCTGTGAGGGGTCTCCTCCTCCCCTGCTGACTTCAGCGGCCTTCGCGTCGGTTTTGTCTTTTCAGGTGTCACCCAGAGATATTTACTTCACGAGGGAGACTGTCCAACGGCCTGCTTGACAGAGTTTTAGGTTTTTTCAAGTTAATGTTGAAAGTTTGACGGTTTAAGGATCCTCGACAAGGGAAATAATACATTTGTGTTGGCACATACACTACAAAAACGTGTCACTTCATTAGCTGCTTGTTTCACCTCTTTTAATCCTGACTAGGTCTTATCTTCATGCACCGATCTGCCACAACATTATGTCTGTGGTTCAGGCTTGCTCCGGTGCATCACACTGATACTTGATTGTAAGTGCTACTGAAGTAGAGATTTCTATGTCAGAGTTTGCAATAAAACACATTTTAGCGGCCTTTAAAGTTTTACATTGCAAAATCATGGATGTTTTTATTAGAAACCACTATGTACCAAAAGCAAATCTACTCAAATCCTTCAAAACATATCATACAATCATATTAACATGTGTAATATCAAAACATCAGATCAAAGTTCGTCTCCTTTTATCAAAAGACAATTTATGTCTGGGTGAACTCAGATCAGTTCTTCTCTCATCCGTGTGTCTTTTCTTTGACTTTTCTTGCTAATTTGAGCTGTAATTTTCTTCTTAGAGAAGACCTCGCGGCATTTTTAAATGTCCCTCGCAGATAAACGCAGACCGGCAGAATATCCGGTCGCGTGACATTTTTGAGCGATGTCAGAAATTGACACCAACCAAAGAGCATAGTTTCAGGATCGGCCTTTCTACTTTCGTTATTGGCTGCCAGTGCAAAGGATATGAGCATATTTGGACCTGACAGACTTCTGCAGGAGAGAAAGAGCTTCACACCCTAAATGTGCATTTTGAATGTTGTTTTTCAACTACTTTGACAGGAGACATGTTAATGAAGCAAAGTAACAAAAAATCTCAAAATTGATCAGTGGGTGAAAAAACAGTGGTTTTGCCTCAACTATCACGTACAGTCTGCAATCTCTGGCATTTCCACAAGTTGTGTGGGAATGAAATCTGTTGCTTGGAAAATCCTGGACAAACCAGCCTTCCCAGCATCCAGGCTTCATGAGTTAAAACCATTTCATTTCGTTTTTATTTTTACTGGTTTTAAAGAGTGTTTCTTTTATATGCAACTAAGCTACTTTGACCAAGTAATTTTCCCTCGTGAATCATTAAAGTCTGTCCAAGTCTCAGGGTTAGGAACTTTTCCTACAACGCATCCAAGATAAAACTGATGTACTGACATGACTCGGGCGTTTCCCATCTTGTAGTGTTTGTAATCTTTGTGAGTGAGTGTTAATGTTTAACTCATCCAGCTTTGAGGCTTTTGTTGTTGTTTTCGAAAGGCGGCAACGCCAACAAATCAGTTTCTTTCTCAGTCAGGGATTAATCCACACTTGCATTCATAACCCACAGAGGAGGCATTAAATGAATTGGAAAGTTGCCCAAGTGTTTTATGTTTCAATTATATTTTTCAAAGCTGGACCACATTTTTAAAACTCTTTGAACGTGTGAGGGCTCTGATGTGTTTTGGGTACCTTAAACTCTCCCAGTCAACTGGTGGGTCAGCCTTTCTTCTTCAGCGTTATTTAACCTCATTTAACCTTTTCTATTTCTCTCATCATGTTTTAATTTCCTTCTCTGACCTTCACGAAAAGTCCTCCACATAAAATATTTGACAAGTTTCCGGTTAAGGAAACAACTAGTGTGAATATGATTTGTATGAATGCCCCGGAGTGACATGTTAGCCTATATCCCAGTGAAACAGACGGTGACGGTGCAGCGTCGTGTGTCACGGCCTCCACTTCCTGATCGACCGCATTCCCGTTCAACAGATTGGCCAAGTAAACAGCGCTGAGATATTACAGGGCCGCCCCTCTCTTTTACTGTTGTCTGTGGGTGTGTGCGTGTGTCTGCTACCTCCAAGTTCTTTGTCAGGACTCTCTGTGGACCGGGAGAGAAACATCCAGGTGGAAATAATCCTGTGAAGATTTTGATATTTATTCCCGTCATTCCTCACAGGTAGGGACATCATCGCGTGTGGTAACGCGAGCAGGGTCCAGGCTGAACACAAATGAAAGCACAGGTGATGAGACGCAGGTTGAGCTGTTATGCTATTGTCAGACAGCACATCTACAAGGAAGTCACGGTTCTTTATTTGAGGCAACAGACCGTAAAGGCTCTTTAGTTACAGGGGTTAGAAAAAACACTGCTCTCTAATTAGGAGAGGAGCGCAGAAGCTCTTTTCCCACATGCTGTTAAAGTGTAATCCGAGGCCTGTCCGTGGGTCCAACAGATAACAGGGAACAGGTGTGACAGGTGGGTTCGACCGCCAACGAGGTCATGGTTTCTGGCTGCAGGCACTGACAACAGAGCCCGCATTTTTCTCCATAAACAAACGAGTTCCTGGTTGATTAGGTTTGTTTGCATTACTGATTTCCCTGCTTAGCTCTTAGCTCGCAGATATTAGAATTCATTTTAACCTTGTTTGTTTGAGATGCAGTCACAGACAAGCGGTAGTTTATAGAGGTGAATGTGTTGTGTTTGAAAGCCCCGAACGTTAGCCTGGCCACAGCTTGGGTCACTGCTTTTTTTTTTTTTTTTTTGCATGTGTAGAGGAACTCATTTTAATACTGATTTGACTGTTAGCAAACATAAGTTATATTCATGATGACAACCCAGTTTTTGTTGACTTCACACGAGTAGATGATCATAATCTATGTGAGTGTTTATTTGTATTATTATATTTCTTTTTATTTTGAGGCCCTGATCCTCAACCGTACACATACATCTAGGTTTTTCAGTTCGGAGATATTAAATGAACCAGCCTACGACGTTTCTTTTCTTTCTTTTACAAATGACATGATGATGCTCTACTCGGTGAACCTAGACCCGAAAGCATCATCGCACTTGCTTCAGACAAACAGGTTGATCGAGATGTTAATTGTGCCACGTTGCTGGTTAGGGCTGGGTTCTTGTATTTCCAGATTATGAACAGTCCGATCTGGAAGTACAGTGGGAAATATTTGTGTTGCAAGCAAATGGGATTTCTGAAGGGCACGCTTCGTGGAACTGCTGCTTGTCAGCTTTAATGGAAACAGTGTCATCTTAATGCATCTGTAACCAAGTGTCACGCCTCAAGACTGTCCAAAGCTAATTGTTACGTTGCCCAGTTTCGGGACAGTCCTTCAGCTATCTTTAAAATATTAGGAGGGTGGTCATAATGTTATGCCTGATCGATGTACATAGTGATATATATATAAATAGTGAGAAACTGGGGAGTGTTGAGTGTATAGTCAGTGATTTCACTGCCATGAGCAAGGCACCCGTCCCCGATGATACTTGTGTGTGTGCAAATGGACGAGTGACATGCAGACGCATAGAAACACAATTGTCTTGTCTCTACTGTGTTGTCTTTTTGGTGACATGCGTTAAATTTGTTGCCGCACATCTGTTTCCCCCCCCACAGATCGTCCTGAAAGAACCAAGGCAGAACATTTACATTCCTGGTACGTCGCTTCTTCTTCTTCTTCTTCTTCGGATTTAGGTTTTATGTCAGTCTCTCTGGATTCACCAAACTGGGGGGACGTGCAGCACTGTCCCTTTAACGGTCAGATCTGCTGATGGTGAAGTTGTGAATGGGCCAAACAATGCAGTGATTCCATCCTCGCTGACACACACACAAGGTCAACACAGGCACAAAAAAACTTGTTGTTCCACTTGTTGCTTAGTTACATTAAGGTGTTACAGTGTCTCTCAAAGCGCTGGAAGAGAATTAAAAACACGGCTTCCGCGAACAGCACGATACGTTACCGACCTTTAGCTCCTTGTGTTTACAGCTTAGCTTATCAATTACATCCAGGAGAGTTGCTTCAGATGCTCCTCCTGCTCTCAGGTCTTTAATGTTCACAATGAGCCCTGCTGCTGTCAGGAGAGTTTCCCGTAGCTCCGGTGAAGAGACCTCTGGTGCCACGTTAATTTAGCCGCCACAGTTTTCAGCGAGATGAGCTCAGAGATGATGATGCGTTAAAGGAGCAGAAAAGAGTCTCTAGAGGTAAATAACCCAGGGATCTCAAACTGTGTCGGCACATTCAGTGACTGTGTTGTGTACTCACAGCACCTGGAGGTGGTACCATTTACAGAACATCATGTATTTGTGAGGTAGGTAGACACAAACTGAGCAGCATGTGCAGGGAGTCATTTTTAAACTTATCTAAAAGATATTTGTTAAAGCCCATACTTTGCTGAACAGTAACATATAAGCAAACTGACTAGATGATTTTTAGTGTAGCTTTACTTTGTGTGTTTTCTCATATTTACAATCTTAAAATGTTTGAATCATTTTTTTATACATACTGTATATTTTGCACTTCTCTTTTCTTAATGAATCCCTCAGCTTTTATTACTTCTGACTTCATTTTTTCTCTGTTTCACTTTTTAAATCTTTGTAGCAATTCAGATCAATGACTCTTGTTTGTATCTTTCCCACAACTCACTGATGAACTTCATGTCGTGTTCTCTTTTTCAGTCAAGGGCCTCTGTCTTCTATAAGAGCTGCGATCAAGCGAAGTAAGTTCACCCTATCTGAGCTTTAGCATTTAGCATTTCAGGGAGAGAGGATAAGACTGTGAGCTATTTAGGGATGAAATGCGTGGTTGGATAAAACGTTGGCACTGAAATGCAAATGCAATAACGGTGACATGCAATCGAAATTCATTCTGCCTTTTCCTTCCTTCAGCAAGAAGCAGCCCTCAGAGCGACAGCACCAGAGACAGGCGGTAATGTGAAATTAAGTTTCTGCTGATCTGTAAAGCTGAGCAAGTGAGAAAGTGAATGTTCTTTTATGGTGCCTCTGTGTTTTGTCTCTCAGGCGACCAGAGATCACTATCGTCTCCGCTGAACCTCTGGTCAGCAACAACTGGTTCTCAGGATCCACTGTGGTTTTCCCTCCTCCTCAGCCTGGCTGGTCTGCAGACGTTGAGGCCGTCTCCAAGGTAGACTTCATCTAGTTTGTATCCTCAATAATCCCTACCTGGTTCTGAACTTGTGTATGGGCATTTGTGTGGACTACCTGTCCAAGCATATTCCCTTTAAATCATAGGGCTTCAACCGGGGGTCCGCGCCCCCTAGGGGGTGCGCAGGGGTACTGCAGGGAGGGCGAAAAATCTTAGGTTGATTGGACATTTTCCATATAGTTTTTAATTTCCCCCACAAATTTTATTGTACATTTTTTTTATTAAAGGGCGCTCTTGGCCTGAAAAAGACCCCTGCTTTAAATGATAAACAACAAATACAAACGGAGCACAAGGTATATACACTGATCAGGCATAACATTATGACCACCTTCCTAATATTGTGTAGGTCTCCCTTGTGCCTCCGAAACAGTTGTGACTCATCAGAGAATGGACATGTGTCATAAAAGTATTGGGATCCACCCAAAGAATACACTCACTTCTGGCAGGTTATACAGTAAAATGCCAAGGGTAGAAGAGACACTGTGGATACAAGTGTAACCTCACCCAGTACATTAAGTGAAAATGCGATGGTTGTGTAAAATAATGTGTGTGCATGTGTGAATACCTCTCTTTTTCATGACTCAGCCTCCACCGTCCTATGACCAGGTGATTAAAGAGAAGACCCAGGAGGAAAATACAGTTAAGCCCACTGCAGCCCCCCGCCGGAAAACCTGCACGGCCTCGAGCGGCACACAGACCGACCCTGTGAGGGAGCACGCTGCTGCCCAGAGAAACTCTGCCGGTGAGGCATTCGAGAGACGTCGTCAGGAAAAAACTAGCTGATGTTTTGACTGTGCCCATTATGATGCATTTTGTTTACAGGTAAAAAGCCACAGAAGCCACCGAGACCCTCACTGCCGAAACCCGCGGAAAGAAAGCTCACACCTGAAGCAGACGGGGAGTTTGATGCAACAACATCCACAAACGGCGATGGCCAAAGTGACTCTAATTTGGATGTAAAGCAACTTGAAAAGGCAGACCAGTCCACTCACACGTGCACCAGATCTGTCACTGTACACTGGGATATTCTCACAACTCCTTGTCCTGTCTCTGCCGTTTCCACTGACCCTACCCCCTCCCCGCGACGCCCCGTTCCACGCCCTCGATCAAAATCCCGGAAGCAAGCAGCCGAAGAGGAAACCAAAGTTCAAATTCTGGTTAAGCTCAGCGAAAACTGTGAGGATATTCAATCTGATCCACAGGAAGAAGTCTCGTCGAATAAGTATTTACAGGAGTTACTGGAGGTCTTCGGTGCCGATAACGAGCTCGAGGACAACAGTGACGTTATCAACCAATCAGACGAGGATTTGCAGGATGATGCTGATGCTGACGAGATGAGCGACAGCCACAGCCAACGTAATATCCGGGCCAGGATCCAGGCCTTCGAGACCCAAGTCCCCACAGAGGAGGGAAATGCATTTGACCCGGCCAGAACTGCCCCCCCGACCAGGAAGCCCTCCATCAAACCCCCAGTCGCCGCTAAGCCTTCCGTGGCTCTTAAACCTCAACTTAGCTACAGCACAGATGACTACCAAAACATATCATCCGCTAACACCCCCCAAGCTCCTAAACCAGCCCCTAGACCCCAGTCCTTCAAGAAACCTGCGGGGCTGTCGATAAAGGAGGAGCTGGAGACTTTGCACAGCAAGGGGGGTGCCCTACAGAGATCACGTCCATCTGTGCTGACCAGAGCCAACACCGTCTATGAGGACGAAGTATCCCCAGTTCCACCTCTTCCTCCAGCGAAACCACACAAGGAACCACTTAAACCCAACCTGAACATCAACAACCACAACTCAGCCTCCATGGTCAGAGACATCCAGTATGCAGACACTCCATCATGTGAGTAGCGTCTCAGTTAGCGTACAGTCTTTTACTGTAAGGTTTTTGACGTACTCTGTTCATCTGGATGTATACGTTTTATCACTTAAAATTGTCGGTGGAGAAGCAACACAAACTAAATAACGGGTTGCGCCTTAAAAGATCAGTGTTTATCCGAACAACACGAAGAAAAATAAAGAAAACACATGCTCAGTTGACGACTAAAGACAATCTGAGAAAGGCAAGCCAGTTCTGTTTGTAGGGATGTCTCTGGTGCAGGCATCCAACCTCTCCCAGGAGTGTTTTTTTTTTTTTGCTGCACAAAAATGAAAGGGAGGAGCTGTTAATAAATGCTGCAGTTACAAGACATAAATTATTTAAGAAGCGAAAGAAATGTCATTTATTTTCATTTCCTTGAACCCATTTGTAGAAAAATGGTGTTGAACAAAGAAGGAATGTTTCAAAATGCTCGATTTACAAACTTAAGATGCCGACATGGACAATTTGACTTTGATGAGTGGGTCACGGATCCGTTTCTTTGCATTTCTCGGGTCATCTGCAGTTTGAATTTAAGGTTAAATTCTGTCTACAGCTAACCCAGTCAAATGAAAGCCAGTTTTACCAGTCCGACCTGTCCCTCACAAAATACCAGCTAATGTTGGGAACAGTAGGCCCTCACATTTCCTGTCAGGCAATTTGAGGAACGTTTGCCATTTATTTTTCCCAACATGATGTTGGTGTTTATCCGAGAGAGGCTGTGCCGAGCTCAGTGTTTAGTAACCACCACACCAGTAGCCTGCAATCTTAAATGTTTATTATTAGGGCCAATTGAGTTTTAAATACTTTGTGGTCCAGTACTAGTTCAAGTATCAGTATTTGGGAGTGTACAGATAAGACAAATAAGGCAAAAAGTAGATGTATAGTCATGTTCCCCTGCTTCTAGAGGTTATGCTAGGCTAGGCTAACTAGTAGGCTAACAGATGTGAAAGTGGTATGGATCTTCAAGAAAGCTACTATGTTATCAGATACGAAAATATGTTAAATTATTATTAGTCTTTATTTAACCAGGTTGATTCCGTTGAGATACAATGACCTCTTTTCCAAGGGAAGCCTAGCCAAGACTGCAGCTTAGGAAAGTTGTGCACAACACAAATTAAATACATGGGAGACACAAACAACAGGACCACGACCAAGGATTTAAAACAAGCACAAGTGTGATATATAGCTGTGGGTTTTCAAAGATCCAACGGTGATGAGTTCCTTTTAAGTTTTCTGCAGTGAGTTCCAAGCAGCAGGGGCAGAGTGAGAATTGGGCACATTTAATAAGCACAAATCATTGTAATAATTTTCATAATAATACTTAACAGCTAGAAAACAAGCAAAACTGTTGCTTGCTAAAATAAACCTACATCTATACAGTCAAGTGTCTTCTCATTCAGTTCCAGTCCCGGTGAAACCTCAGGTCAGCGTGGACAGCAACGGGGCCTCGTTCAACAGACAGAGTGTGACTAAAAGACCGACCACCATCCGAGTACCCAGCAAAACCGACTTAGGTGAGTCCAGCAAAAAGTTGTGCGACCGAATGTTATCTTATTTTTGTCATACTAAAATGAAACTCCTGGAAGTTATGTGCATTATCGCATCCGGTTCTGTTGATTTTACACTAAGCTCAACCATTCCTCCCCAGTAGCAGATAGCTTTCAGGACCGCCCTCCCCCTCTGCCAATTCAGAAGCCTGTGGGCGCTCTAAACACCTCATTGAACCAAAAACAAACCCTGACACACGCTGTCTCCTTGCAGGTAAGAGACGCGTGACAGTGCAGACACACACATTATATGACACAACTTCCTGGTGTCATGTTCTTTTTTTTTTGAAGACTCAAATAATATATTTGTTTCCTAGGACTGACTTAGAAACATTAAATAAAATAAAAAATATCATTATTAAGCACCAAGGCTATAAAAACTCCTCTGTGTGTGGGAAATCTCTGTCAGGTTTTTGTTAACTGTGCAGCTTACCTGCTTCATTTTCTCTGCTTTCCACAGACAAAGAAACCTTTGTAGCCGCACAAACAATCCCCTGTTGAATGCTATGTGCTGTCACACGGACCGCATGGGTCCAAGTGCTGCACACTGTTACAGCGTGTCTGTTTTAGTGCTAACACTAATTAATTATTTCGCAGGAATCTTTCAGTGCTAGTCCTCTGCCATCGCTACCACCTCGGTAAGTGACGGAGAAACGCAGTTGCAGAAATTGGAATATTACTAGGCAAGCCTCACTCACGTTATTGATGCCTTCCAGGAAGCCAAGTGTGAACAGATCCCTCCCACCTCGCCCACCTCCAGCCAAACCAGGCCCTGGGAGGCCTCCCCCGCCGAGCCTTCAGGCCATAGGTCGATCTCAAACGGTGCCAACCACCAATTCGCCCAGACCCAAGCCCCAGAGGAAAGGGCTCGTCTTACCTCCAAGGCCCAATCCAGGCCACCGTCTCTACAACAAATACACTGTGAGAGAGAGCCCGCTGCCCCCATGAGTGCTGTAGCTGTGCTCCCTTTGTCGCTTCATGAGCGTCGCTTTAAATTTTTCTTTCTTCCACCAGCTTCAGCTTCCCCACGGGATTGCAGCCTTTGACTATAACGGCAGCAATGCAGGAGAACTTTCGTTCCAGGTGACTAAACTTTTTACCCTCCATATGCAAATGTCGCCCGTGTACCTTATGTACGAAAATGTAAAACAGGACATCTAGTAACACCTTTAACGCCTCTGTTGGCTTTGTCAACAGAAAAATGAGGTGCTCCTACTGCTGAAAGAGATCAACCACAATGAGTTCGAGTGCCAAGCTGGAGAAACCAAAGGCCGAGTCCACAAGTCTCGCATGCAAATCATAACTCCTCTGGACTCGTACGACTCTCCACCTGAGGTAACTGTCTGATGAATGCCTGGGCCGTACTTGCTTTCGTGCCGAGTTGGCTTGAAAAAATGGCTGTCTTCATGAAAATGTGCTAGCAAAAATGTGATTCTTTATGTTAACAGAAGAACAGGCAACTAGGAAAAACACCTGCATACGCCTACAAGTGCAGGAAGGGTCACTAGCATTCATTTTCCACGAAGTGACAAACTTTAAGATATCATTAAGATTACCTACAATTTTGCTGTGTTTGATGTTGGACTTAAGGTGGTATTTAGTTGAAGATGGATTTCTAATTTCATTTCACGGGTGATTTAAAAGTCTTTGTTCTTTCTCAGCAGGGTGCCGGTACGCCTGCTTGGGGTGGTGATGATGGTGGGCTAAAGGTAAAGGCTATGCATGACTTCTTTCCAGGTGAGGCGTCAGTTTCTACAAACCAAACAGCAATTTGTTTGCACTAAACACTAAACAGGGACTTTTGATTTTTTTTTTTTTTGATACCACTCTCACACCTCGGCTTTAATTAGAAACGGTAGGGCCCAGAGGTGAATAGCTTAGCTTAGCATAACGTCTGGAGGTATGAGGAAATAGTTAGCAGTAGTATTTATAGTATTTATAGGTATATTAGGTATTACATTAACTGTTTTTATGGCTCAGAACTAGTACAACAAATAAGACACTGAGTCAGTCAGTAAGATTTAGAGGAACATTAACTTTTTTAGGGACCCAGATTATCTCTTTCCTTGCTTTCAGTCCTTTCGCTGGAGCCTGGAGGTGCTTAGCTTAGCTTAGCTTAGCTTAGCTTAACGTAGAAGAAAGATAGCTAAGAAATATGGCTCTTTTGAAACTATATGTTAATGGTTAGATACTATTTCTAACTGAAAGGGAATCATATAGAGATATTTGTTGAATTTCAAGTTTTAGGCATGCATTGTTGTATTTATTTTCTGAGTCTACAAAGTTGAAGTGTTTGTCCTTACAGAGCAGCCAGGAGAACTGTCTCTGAGAGCGGGGGATGTAGTGACCATGGTGGAGCAGGTGAACAATGAGTGGTACAGAGGCACCTGTAAGGGATCTACTGGCTTCTTTCCCGTGAATTATGTCAAAGTCCTGGTAAGCTTCAGTGCAGATTATTTTTTTTAATAGTAACACCTTCTGTGTAATCCTCGAATGAATTTGAATAGTAGTCATCTTTTTCTCCAATTAGCCAAATTCACCAAAACCCCTCCCTGAACGGATAGTAAAGCCACCACCCGCATCAGTCAGGTACCGTTTTTACTACACAAAATATTTGCAGTAGTGTATATAGTAGTGTGCTAACCTTATGTTTGAATTCCCTTAAGTGGGCCGAGGTGTGTGGCAAGGTTCGACTTTGATGGGGAGCACAGTGACGAGCTGACGTTCTGCGAGGGGGATGTGATCAAGCTGACGGAGTACGTGGGGCAGGAGTGGGCGCGCGGAGAGGTCGGCGGCCACGTCGGCATCTTCCCGCTTAACTTCGTTGAAATCGTCGAAGACCTGCCTCCACCCCCGAGTCAGCCGCAGTCTGCCAGGGTAGCACTGCCTGGTATGTTACCAGAAAACACCTCATGCCTTTACACTTTTGGCTGTGTTCAATGCAATTATTCACTCACATTACACTCTGGATTCTCAGCGGGAAACAAAAGAGTGGTTTGTGTCTGCGCTGGTGAAGAGCCTTTATTTGACCTTTCCCTTTATGCTGGCTGGCATTTCCCTCTGTGGCGCGTCAGGAATTTGTTCCTCTGTTTCTGTTTCATTAAAGTGTTGTTTACTTAAGTCGAGTACAGAGGAAGGAGTTTAGAAACACAGACTCCCCAGATATCTCATATTGTATCTCTCCATCTTTCTCATGTATGTTTATCATATTTTACATAGAGTAACGTACTTTTTGTCTTAAAAGTCTTCACCAAAACTATGATACAACAGATTCTCTTACTACTATTATACTGTATTGCAGGTGTCTTCAGTGTTACAAAATTGTGCACTCACAGGATTAATTACAAATTTCTCCTAGTATAAAGTAAATATCCAGAACTTTAACAATTATATTAATTCTTAGATGTTACTTGATGCCAGCAGTTTAATTTTTATTTTTACCATCAGTGGTGCCCTGCTATTGAAGTATTTACACCAAATTCCTGAGTTACTTGGCATTTCTTGCTCCCTGTCGGGCCATCATTTTGAGAAAAAAAAAATATTTAGAAAATTGTACTTCCACCGACTGGCTGTGTTGGTTGATGTGCGCTTACAACACCAAAAAAAAGTTTCAAACATGTGCAATAGTAGGGTGGCTGTGCAACTGCCATAACCATACGTACCTTTACCTTTAAACATAGCTAAATGTAGTAGGGACAGTGAATCACCAAGTAGTAGCCTATTTGGCTGATGGGAGCTAGCTGTACTGTTAGCTTCTCTTCTGCTAATATTGCAGTGTGTGCATCTGGGATTTCACCTGGGGACTGAATAGGCTCCCGGCCAATAGCGGGGAATCTGACAGAGTCAGAGTGTAATATGTGGCCTCGTGATTGGCTCAGCAGCGATGGGGGCGGGGCCTACTGTGTACAGGAGGCTTAGCTTGACAGGTCTCGGATAACGTATCTGTGTGAAACGATGCGCTGTTGAGACCGTTGCCTCCATTTGTCCCTTCCCTAAAATATGTTGGATTTGTGTTAATGGGCATTTGAACAGATTTATTTTTTGGGGGAATAGTAAACAATTTATGAAAAATGTCTAATTAACCAAAGACTTTTCGACCCCCTGTTGAAGACCTATGCTGAATAGCATGTTCAATTTTCTAGTAAGGTGCTTCAACAACAAAACAAAAAACTATATTTATTTATTTATGTGGTACAAATACTCAGAGATCTCAGCTGCCGCTTCAGTTATTCCAATAATACTGACAAACCAACCAACCAACTTTTTCATTGAACGTTCCACACATTTCCACAGGCATGGCCGCTGCTTCTCACAGTATGACCCCCGAGGCTGCCAATCCTGCCCAGGTAACCACCATTTATACAACCAGAAATATCAATAAAGACGATGCTGGCTGTGTAGCAACGTGATTAATCTGCAACAACAACAACAACAAAAAAAAAAACATTTCCTGTTTCAGGCGTCTCAGTCCAACACGGAGTGGGTGGTGGCCCTGTATGACTACGCCGGGCAGTCAGAGGACGACTTGTCTTTCCAACAGGGTGACACTATCCTGATCACGCAGCACATCGACCAAGACTGGAGCAGAGGAAGGCTCAACGGCAGAGAGGGCTTCTTGCCCCGGGCGTTTGTTGAGGCCTCAGGTACAAAACAAATATTTGGAGCATCAGTGACAGTGGAGTACTGTGCTACCTAGTCTAGTGGCTGGGGAACGAGGCTTTAAATTCTTAATAATATGATGGGAAAGTACTTTGTCACACATTCTTATGCAACACTTTTTGTAAGTTATATAATTGGTAAAAAAATAATGGGGATTTTCCAGAATTTCTACTTTTGGTTTTCTAATCAGCCACGCTTTTTTTTAACTCGGTGTATGTTTTCGTTGAACAGGCCAGCAGTTTAACAACCAGCAGAATGGAGCTGCCAACAGTTTGAGAGCAGAGGCTCTGTACAACTTCACATCAGACTGCGATGAGGAGCTCTCTCTAAAGGTGCAGTCATAGTTTTCGTCCGTCAACAATACATTTTCCATATTCACTCCCAAGAAAGCGTCAATAGGATCAGCTGTCTTGTTTTTCCTTCTTTCACAGATTGGCGACATAATAACAAATCTGGAATCCATGGATGATGAATGGTTTTTGGGGGATTTGAGGGAAAGACGAGGCCTGGTCCCTAAAAACTATGTGAAAGTACTGGGATAAAGGATATGGCCTGAACTACTGAGATCAAGGGACATGTTTTCAGCACTGGAAGCCAGAAGTGAACTGCCTTAAACTCCTAAGCAGTGTTAATCTCCAAGTAGTGCAACATTACCTTGAAATGTTTACTGAATATTTGTCATTGCTTTAAATAAAGATTGTTGGCACTGTTGGTGCATTTGCACCATCTAGTGGTTTGTTTCATCATTGCCACTGCATATTTGCAAAACGTGCTCAATACTGTTACAACCCAATTCCCACCATTACTTGACCTCAAATGAAGGTCATACTACTTAAAGAAGGTATTAAAATCAGATTAGTCTCAGAAATGTGATTTTTTTGCACAATATTTTACCCTAATTTCCATTTTGTAAACCTTTCAGTTTTAATTAAATAATGTAGATTATCTAAAAGCATATGGAAAATTTCTTAAATTAAAACATTGTGCTAATGTGTAACAGCAGCCTCAACCTCTTAACATTTCTGCATTCACTGCCTTTTGATTTCCCTCACTGTACCAAGTACAAATAGCCCATATACCAAACAACAAAACAAAACAGTACAGTTTGTTGGTCATTTACATTTTTTATTAAATCTGTCAAGGGGATTTTAGACCGTCTCCTGGATGGGGGGCTCATAGCCGTCAGCCCTCTCTACCTTGGCTCCAGTGTCGTCACCAGATGCCTTTGTGGCACTGCCAGCACCGCCCTCACCGTGGAGCTCCATCAGCTTACCCACTGCAACAGATGACATGAAGGTTTAAACACAGGCCGGATGATTTACCACAGGTTCAGTGAGCAGCTGAGAACTTTGATGCTTTAACCTGACGTAGAAGTGACAGTTCAACGCAAATCAAATTAACAAAAGCAGCTAGTCTAACTTGCGGAACGTCAGGTGATCTCAACAGGTAGTAATCAGGCCATCATATGGGACCGAAACGGCTTGTCATCACTTGTTCCCACAAACGCAAAAGAAATGAATACAGTGCGTTACTGCCGTTTATTACTTACACTCAAACTTGGGCTTCTTAAGCATCTTGACCTTGCGGACGAAGACGTCGTGCAGAGGGTAGATGGACTGGCAGGCCTTCTCGATGTCTTTGCCAACGCTGTCAGGGATCCTGGAATACAACAAAATAAACATCAATATAGATGTGTACAAATAATCCCAACAAGACGTGTTACCTGAACCAAACACACAACCAATACAAGCGCTTAAAATATATTCAGGTAACCTTGTATGATGTGAGTGTGCTAAGCTACGAGAGCTAATCACCAGCATATCTTTAGTCAGTATGAAATGAGTTTCACAGCCATCTTGTAGTTTGGTATGTATTCGCAACCTGGTAAACTATTTCATGGTTCCTGTTGAGTTGGATTCTTCTGCTTCAAATGTAACACCAGTTCAATCCCTTAAACTACAGCTTGGCATCATGTTCACAACCCTGTTTTTCCCAATTGAAACATTCCAGTGTGACATTTTGCCAGATTGTCGACATGACAAGATCTAAGCTCTGGTTAACATTACGCTGCTAGAAATGATTTACTCACTGCTCTAAAACAGCAGCGTACACAGCAAATTTTCATTGTGCATCCACTGGATAACATGGTTTAATGTGGAGTAATTTAGAGTATTATCTCCAACAACTAAAGACGCAGAGTAATTAATCTATTGTTGTAAGAGATAGTATTTAGTAATGGTCCTCTTGAAAAAAAATTTGAATACATAGATGAACGGCCATTTTCAATAATACCTGATTCAGTGGTTTAGCAGCCATCACTCTAAATATTAATGTAGAGAGTTAAAAGCCCACCACTCATCTGGCCTTGATGCCACCACTGACACTACAAAAGGTTACATCTCCCCAATGCCTCCTCATTCACAGGTGGAGTAACTGTAAAGGACTTACAGCTTGTTGACCACTTCCTTCAGGTCGTTGGTCTGGACCTCACGGGTCATGATCTCCATCATCTTCTTGCGGATCTGACGGACCTGCTGGTGCTGGGCGTATGAGGTCTTTCTGATCTGGTTGGTGCGCTTCTTTGTGAAACCCACGCAGAAAAGACGCAGAAGGTAGCCATCGGTGGTCTTCACATCCACATGGGCTTCGATCATGGTCTGAGTGGAAAGAACAAATCAATCCCCATTAGGCCTTTAAGAAATATTAACAAAAAAAGGACCCTTTGCCGTTACAATTCAAGTAGTAGAGTGGTATTTCAGCTTTTAATGGAGCTCATTTTCCTTTAACGTGCACTTTACCACACATCCTTTCTTAACCAAAATGTATTATACCATTACAATAGAGGTTTCACTTTGTACTGAATGGTCATTTATTGCTTTCTAAATATAGAAGATTTTCATGCAACCAGTCAGGTTAAGAGGCGTTTGATTCTTGATTACAGGATGTGGAAGATGTTGTTACTGAAATAATGAGTCCAGCAAACATTATGTCACAATATGATGCTGACAACATATGCTACATTATCCAACTAGTCCATCTATGATCTTAGTTAGCAATGCATCATCTGAAGCATTCAGAAACCCTCCTTGTGTTGTTGATGAGTCAGTCAGCCACCTAAGGTGGACACCTAAACTGCCAGTTTCAAAAGGCTATTCAAACAACCTCACTACATGTACAGGTTGCATGCGGTCTGAAGTTCGAGAGCTAATGAGTGTATCTAACAAGTATTGATTTGACAGCATGACCCAACTCAGAGTGGAAGCTGGAGAGTTGTTCATAACACGACAATTACCTGCCATTTCTTGACCATGGAGCACATCTTGTCACGGGTCAGGTCCATGCCGTGGAAGTTGGTGAGGCAGTTCTTGCCCTGAACGTCCTCGGTGATGAGCTTGAACTTGCGGAAGGCAATCTCGTCGTTCTGCAGATCAGCGAGGCTCACCTCGAACACACGTCCCTTGAGACCGTCGGAGGCAATCCCTGGGTGACAATGGTGTGTGAAAGTTAGGTATGGAATATTGGGGGATGAGAAACTTCTACAACTAGATCTCACTCTTCAAATATGTCTCTCCACAGTAAATAGGTAGAGTCATTTGAGAACAAAGTGTTTCCTCCACTCCCACTGCATTGCTAAGACTTTGCGTGTATAGAAAATATAGATATAAAGGGTAGCTTATCCATCATCTACATAATTACTATAACCTCTCATTCATTTGTCACAGAGACTGATAACACTGCTAGACTTGCCTCAAAGACAGCCTTTCTTTAGTACACCTTAATACCATGCAGACTTACTGGTTCCCTGAGTCCTGGTGACCAAGGTCTTGCCAAGATTGCGGATGTTGAACATGGCTGGTGCCTTGACATCGTACCAGTCCTTCTTGGAGAAGGGGTCGACACTGCAGAAGAGTAGCAAACATCAACGTGAGCTCATGATACAGCATTAATAAATCAATACCCACAACACACGCAGCCTGAACTCAGAAGACCAGCTACTCTCATTAAGCTTTTACTATTAAGGACACCGTTCAGGTTAGCATGCACCATGAACAACTAGCTTACCCACTGACGGCTGTCAGTTATTTACCGATGACTTGACCAAATGTGCCTAGTCTATATAACTCTATACCACTGTACATTTATTGTAATGCTTAAAGCTGACGGGGCTGAGTGCCACAATGCTAATCGAGCTCGGCTAACTTCATGCTAACCGTTTAGCATGAAACGTTTCTTGGAGTCCCTGAAGAGCAAAACTAAAAACTCTTTCCCAGTTCATTTGCGCACAATGAAAGCCCCGTCTGTGAGATGTGGAAGTATAGCTGAAATAAATTAATTATGAAACGCGTTACAGTATAAAGGGACACGGCGTGTCACAACTCCATCCAGCGCCGGAGCAGTAGGCAATGACGAGACTAGCACCGGCCCTCCAGCATCTACTTAAAATCGGCTTCATCCTGAACATTTCTTTTACCAAAGTGACACTGTTGGAAAGGGAAACGCATTCTTTGTGTGAAAACGTTTAAATTTTCTACTTACATCTTCTTTTTGGCACCTTTTTTGCCGCCTTTTGTCAGCCTCTTATTCTTGCCGACTGCCATGTTGGCTACAGGGAGTGAAAGAGGAGGAACTCGGAAATCCCGCGAGAAATAAAGAGACAGAGCGAGGTCGTGAGATTTGTCCTATCTCGCGAGTTCTTGTAGCTTCCTTTGGCTCCCTCTGTTGGTAAAGAGGCGAACCCGCTGTGTTAACGTGAGCCTTATGGAGCCACTGTAAACACATTAACAGTTTCTTAACATCTAATAGTCAAATCGTTACTGACTAGTTGTAATTTATTTAGGGGTAGCTTCATCTAGACTAAATTAGATTACTCCATAATTTAATCCTCTGAATATTATTGTATATACAAAATCCACCATCGGGGAATATTAATGACACACGGATGAATTGTACACAGACTACGCTGCAGTTACTGGTTATTATGATCATTTAATTGAAATATGTATATGTCAGTTTAGCTCACAGTCACGGACATACTGACCAAACAAAGAAACAATTTCAAAACTTAACATATACAGTGAAAATATAGAAAAAAATGTTCTGAAAACAATTATTATTGAATATTTGTAAGCTAATTTATAATAATGAAATATATCCAAATCCCAAATAAAATTTATAAGGAAGTTGTATCGCAATTAATTACAACCATAGCAACTGTCTTACTTTCGACTATTTACTTTTTCAAGAGTAAATAGTACTGTTTACTTTTTTAAAGTAAACAGTCTAAATGTACAGAGCCTTTATTTAGGATAACTGGTAACAGCTAAATTAATACTTACACTTATTATGACGAAACCCCACAATCCTGATGTCTGAACTGGAAGAACTAGTCTATAGACGTGTTAACACGTCCTGTGGGTGTGTGAGCTGTGACCCACCCATGTTGCCGCTGTAACAAAGGGAAGAATTTTGTCTGTTGGTGAAATACGCCGAGTCGCCGGTTAATCAATCAAAAACAAATCGAGTCTGTTACAACACTCAGTATGAATGTTCAGTTTGCGAGAAGCTGATCCAAAACAATAATAATTCTGGAGGAATTTGTTTTGGGGTTCTTGAACTGTGCTGCATTACATTCCCAAATGGGATGGACAATTAACAGCTGTTTGTTACCAGCAGACTGCATTAGACATGTGCAGTTACTGCATGTGGGGAGCAGTGATGTCATATTCAATGTACAGTAGTTCCTTTTAGACATGCAAAGATTTTTTAAGGTAGGATACCTGTCCATGAAGCCCATGTAAAGTGCGGATCTGTGTTTTTATTTCATCTACAGTTTCCGCTGTTTGCACATTCACTAAGGTTCTATTCCTGGCTTTAATGACAAGACCAGTGGATTAGGATTTTTTTGTCATTAGTAGTACATTTTCCTCTGCTTTCAGTGGATTTAAAGTGAATCTTTCGTGCTCTGGTTCGACACAGTCTGAGCTCTTAACAACGGCTCATCAATTTAATTGTCGTCTCTAATGCCAAATTATTTTAGACATAAGAGCTTGGAAAAGGGTGTCAGTAAAAGAGAGAAGGATGATTACAGTGCAGCTGAATGTCACAAACCTGTAGCTTCATTATCTGTACGGATCCCAGGTGGAAGGAAAATGAAAAGGCACGGTTAACGTTCAATTTGGAGTACAGTTAGGCTTTCAGAGCTTTATTAAAGGACGTCTACCTTTGAGGCTCAGCGAACAAGTGTTACTTCAGGTCATTAAAATCAGACACAAGGCCTGTGCCTCATGGGTGGTGCTGCTGGCTTCCATGACTCCCATGGTCCCCGAGGACTCGGCTACAACTTACCGGGAGGTCAGTGGGAAGTATGACGCCAGCTGCCTCTGTGGCAACACGCATAGATGCTCATCCATGCTGCGGAGCAAATGTAAAGTCACCAGTATGTGCAGAGTGGAGGACAAAATACTGTCAAATACGCACACACTGTTCAATACATGTATTTATTTGTATTCATTATCACTTTACAGACTGTGTTTAATTGAGATTGTTTTTCCACGGGGTATTGTGGATCTCTCATCTGTGCAGCTATGTAACCCTCCATGTGTCACGGGTTGAGGTGATGATTTGAAAAGGCAAGCAAAGCAGAGCTGTCACTTTGCTTCAATGTTCGGTTTCAGTGCCCCGGGATGCAGACGTCTGTCAATGTGCTGCAGGAAAGGAAAGCTCTAAATGCATTTCATCACCACTGTGTGCCTGTTTTCTTTCATTTTGCCCTTCTTCAGCTGGTTTGGATGGGTTTTCAACATATTAGACTATGTTATCTAGTGTTATCTTTTGATTTACTTTGCTGGAATAATATATTTTCTAAACCCACACAGTAGCCTCTTAATACATATGCAAAAAAGGCCACGGCGCTGTATGCAGCCTCGTCTCTCATGCACTACTGCATGTATGAGTAGTATCACAGTGGGTAAAACTGGGCTTAAATTGAAGAGATTAAAACTAAAAGGACACTATCAAAAAAACACTACAGTGGCCTTGCCATGACTATAGTGGCCTAACTGAGGCCTAGAGACACAACATAGAAGTCTTATTTTTTCTAATCAGTTTTCCATGAAATGTTCAATTTGCTTTTGTGGTATATCAACCTAAAAGACAAGAGATTTTAATTTGGGTTCTAAGTCTCTTGCGCAACAATAACATACGTACAATATTTAGGTCAATTACATAACATTAAGGTGTAATGTAATGATTAACAGTGAATTACAAATAGAAGTCCTACATTCAAAACTTAGCTTGAATAAAAGTATGCAAGGCTTCACTTAATTTGTGAAGATTTTGTTTGAATGAAAGTTGTTGTTACTTTTAGTGTATGTATATAGTAACATTCAGTTTTATTTCTTTATGTAATGAGTAGATCCTCAGACATATTGTAAGATTCGGCATCATTTTCAAAGGACTTGGTGTGGTGGTGTGTTTTATTGTATTATAGTGCATCCGATTATATGATTTTCCTTTTCGTTACGTTTTTATTCAGAATCCTAAGAGATGAATGCGGTGGACTAAAAATGTAACAATTTTCTCTTAAATTAAGTGGAGCGGTTATGTGAGGTAGAACTAAATGTAAATACTGGAGAAATGTCCTCTGTATTTTACTTAGAGCAACCCATTTGAGGCAATGGGCATGAACGGCAATAATTGTTTCATTCTTATTATCAGCACGTGTAGAGTTGGTGTGCTGAACTGCATTCTTTATCTTTCTATCTATCTATCTATCTATCTATCTATCTATCTATCTATCTATCTATCTATCTATCTATCTATCTATCAACTAAGTGTAGAGGCTGAAATCCAGTGTTTTGTGCATTATACTTGCATTATACTTTGAAAAAACAGGTTCTTAACAACCACGGTTCCCCCCCTCGGGTTAATCACATTTAAGTAACTGAGTTAACACGGGCGAAGTTGTTGATTTTCTCCGAATCCCTGCGTGTCGCCGTGCTAGAAAGCCACCTGAGCAGCACACCTGCCACCGAGCGGAGCAGACCCAGCTCCCCACTGCGCATGCGCCGCTCACTCAAGGGCTACACTGTCATGGCGGTGACGAGCTGAAGCTACCGGGGAAGATCAGGAAGCAAATGCAGCGCAGCTGGGTCACCGTTGTCATTTAACCAAGTCTGCGGAGTTTCCCGGGGAGCCCCGAGCGGACCCCCGTCCTTCGTCGTCTCCCTCCGGAGCTGCTGGCGGACTTGCTCCCCCCCAGTTTGTGAGTTTTTCCTGCTTCTGCTTCAGCGCGCTACCTGTCAAGTGTCTGCACTCAGTGACAACAGCAACTTCCACGGCTGCACGGAGACATTAAAGTCACCGTATCCTCGTTCGCCGTCTGACCGAGCGGAGGAGGAGGAGAAAGCAGGTAAAGGGGAGAGCTCCGCTTCACCTCTTGTCACCTGCAGAGCTCCTCTTCGCGGATTTTTTTTTTTTTCTTAATCCATCCGTCTGGAGTCAAGTTACGGATCAGGGCAGAGGAGGGAGAGAGAGAGAGGAGTAGTTCACTGACATTTCCAGCCTGTAGCAAAAAAAAAAAAAAAATCTCTCAGCGCCTTTAATTGTTGCCCACTTTCGAGGCTCATTCGGCCAAACAGTTGTTGGATGGGGAGGACAAATCTTCGCTTATGTGCCTGTGTGGACTGTCAACAACTGAGCTGAAGGGGAGATAGAGTCCTCTTTCTCCTCCCGACGTCGGCGTCGCTTGTCACCGTTGGAGGTGAACAGGTGCCTTACCTGTGAACGCCACCTGTCCTCCTTCCTTAGCCATGGCTAGCGAGGAGCCGGCGGGCGCCGCGCAGCCCGGCGATGGGAAGGACGGGAGACCGGGCGCCATGGCTCTCAACCCCGCGGTGCCCATCAGGGGGATACGGATGAAATTCGCCGTGCTCGCCGGCCTGGTGGAAGTTGGGGAAGTTTCCAACCGAGACATTGTGGAGACGGTGTTCAACTTGGTAAGCTGATTAAGGGAGCTCAGAATAGGCCGTAGACGGCACTGTCACGCTGTAGCGCTGAGCCACCTTAAACGGTTGGAAAAGTCTGACATCATTCATGTTTGCATAAAAAAAAAAAAAAAAAAAGAGGCGTTGATGATCCTGCACCACTTTAAATAATTGCTTATACTTTAGCAGCGACGCTGACTTAAATGTCCCACTCTGGAAAGAGTAATGAGTCAAAGCTAAATGACCTCTTTCCGGTTACCCATGCTCCTGTTATTGCTCTGTGCCATGTGTCTCAGGAAAACCGTGCACAAGCTACTTTGTTCTCTTTATTTAAGCTTGAACTTTACCATTTCACATGTTTGTTTTTTTAAAGATGCACACATTTCATGTAATTATGTCTGACATGACCAGTGTCAGAATCATCACAGCAGAAAAGCTGCAGCAGCAGCAGCAGCAGCAGATCAGTCCGTAGGTTTTGGTGACACATCCAGGTCAGTCCCAGGAGGCAGCCTTATGTGAGTGCGTGTGTTACCTGTTGGCCACCCTCAAACCTTTAGCCAGCCTTGTCCGCCTGCGGCGCCGATGGCCACCGCTTGCCAGAGCCCATAAAGCCACTTTTCAGCAGCTTCTGGGAATGAATGAAACTCTACCGGTAACCAGGAAATTCAGCACGAAGAAGGCGGGGGTGAGCCTGCTCAGCTGGACTTTTAGGCAGGGATGTGGGAGGAAGAGAGCGCGAGTGGAGGTGAAGGTGGAACCTGCAAAACTGCTTTGTCACCGTGGCAAAACAATGGAGTCCTTTAGAAATGGAGGCTCGTCTTCCGTAGCCTGTAGTCGTATAAGTCGGCCCCTGATCCAGCCCCCCCCCCAACACACACACACACACACACACTGGGGGAATTGTAGTTTGGACGCCTCTCCTCCTCGTGTGTCATGAAGCTGTAGCTCCTCTCAACGCAAAGCTATTCCTCATCCTACCTGCAAGCCAATTATACTACACGCTAAAATAATAATAAAAAGCTAGGAGAGAGGTTAAAAAGTCCTCACAGGTACAAATCATCATCACAGGCACAAATATTTATTTTTTTAATGTGGCAAAAACTTGAATTTTTGTTCATTAAGAGGATTTGGAACCAAAGATGCCCGGACACTGATTACAATCTTTTGCTAATGTAATGAAGTGTCACTCACTAGCTGTCTCCTAAATGGTCACGTTGGCTTTCCGCAAAGTTAATTTTCTCTTTATTTGTATTTATTTTTGAATTGTGCTTCATATATGTGGCTTGTGAAAAACGTGTCCCAATATTTACTGATATAAAGTTGAATACAAGGCCCTGGCTCTTGTTTTATAAATCACTGAGCCAGCGGCTGAAGCCAAATGACAAAGATAAAGGAAATGTAAGTAAACTACAGTGACCGACCTTCGATAGGAATCCTGAACTGTCAGACAATAACTGCTAAAGCGGAGTTATTGTTCGACAAATGTCACTTTCTCATTTAAGAGTCATTGTCTGCAAAACAGTGCTCGGTTGCCGTTATTATCAGGCGGAGATGTGGTTGTGAGTGAGTGCCGAAAAAATGCGAAAGCGATATCACAAGGAAGTACTGATTTCTAAAGAGAGGAGGATGCCAGTGCCTAGATAGGCCGTGCTTTAAGTCAGTCCTGCTCAAATGTGACCTGTAGAGGCTGTCATACAATCAGCGTGATGACACAAATATCTGATGCAGCTCTGGTGGCGTCCTTGGGACTCCGCTTTTAGTGCGGTCAGCGGCATTTTAGGCCTCGGAGAGATGTCGCTGTGCATTTCTTTGTGATTACCACACATCATGTCCTCCGCACCCTCTGCTCACCCTCCCGTTTGCTGATAACTTGATGTGCTACAGAGGCCAGAGCAGTTGCGGTAATGCAGCCGCCTTGCTGCACACCTCATTTGGTTAAATTTTAGCTCGGTTTCCCCGGGATGATCGTTTCTCGGTGTCACTAGTCATCACAGTGGTGGTTCTGACGACTCGTGACTGGTGGGCTGGCGATGTGAAGTCCAGGATTTTTAGAAAGAAAACTGTGCTGACTTTGTTTTCACCTGCAGTCATGAATTTGCAAATAAGAGGAAGAAGAATATATCTTGTGTATAGTCAAAGGAGCTGTGGCTCAAACCGCACTTTTTCTTATGTCTAAATATAAGGCACCACAGCACAACCGGGGTAAATAAAAGCGAAAGTAAAATTGCTTGAAAGAGAGGACGATAGGTCAAATTCCTCTCGAGCTTCCTCCTTATGATTAAAATGGGTAATATTTAATCTGGTATCAGTTTTTTTTTTCGTTAAACGTTAATACTGTTTTGGTGGCGGTGTGTCATAATCGCACACTATCTGGTCAGATTGGTTATTTTGCTGCTCTGTCGCGGCTCATCGGACTGGATCGGAATTTCTTATTTAAAAATTCAATTCGAGAAGAATTCAAATTGTTCCGGTGGCTGAATGAAATCGACGGTACGCCCAACATCTCTTTAGAATTAGTTTCTCTTTGCTGTGGAAATGACAAAGGTAGATTTTAGCTGTAACCGGATTAGTTGTTTATGATTAAATCCCCTACACGGCCATCATAACCACCCACCAACCTTTTTTTTTTTTTTTTCCCCAAAGGTATGTGTAGGCATCTTTAACAACATGACTCCACCCGCCTCCAACCTGGGTACAGCTGGAGACATTGAAAACACCTCCAAGAAGCTTTAGTTATTGGCAATATAAAATTATATAGTACAAGCTCCTAATATATGGCTTCATAGATTTGATTGGAAAAAACAGTTTTATAATACTACTTTTTATCTTTTTGAATGAAAACAATTAGCTGTCTAATAATACTAATAATGTAAAAGTGCTTCACCAAATATTCAGAATTGGTTTATGTTTCACACTTATGTAGCGCTGTGGTTCGATAAACCCTAAACCATACTTTCAGGTTTAAAAAAAAAAAAAAAAAATCTGAGCTTTCTGTCCACAAGATCACAAGAACAGATTATATGGTGTAATCCTGAGCCGCACAAAAAAAGACTAGTAAAGTTTACCGTCTACCAACCCAGGCAAACCGTCTTCCTGTCTAATGTTGAGTCCAATGTTCACTGCCGCGTTCGTCCCGTGCCAACTCACGAGGGAAAAAAACAATCAGCGAGTCTCTCAGGCGTGGGTAATGTTTGACTTTTGTCAGCAGTTACTAGTTTACTCAGTTCTTAGGCAGGTAGCATGCAGCCAGCTTGTGTGCTGTGGCTGCCCACAGCTTTACAGGAAGCAGACGCTGTTGTGTTGTCTTTTATTCTTTTTTTTCTTTTTTCTTTTTCTGTTCTGGCAAACTGAAACGACGCGCTGAGAGCTGCAAGGAGCTGCGGGGTGACGGCTCTCGTGTCGGTTGTGCCGAATAACAAAAGTGACTGACGTGTTCGTCGTCATTCTGGGGCGACGCTGGGGTGCGTTTTTGCAGGCGACACTGAAAGTGCACGTTGGTGGCGAGACAACACCGTTGATTCACCGGAGGGGGAGGGGGAGGGGGAGGAGGAGGAGGAGGAGGAGGGGGTGGGGGTGGGGTAAATGAATGCCAGGTCCAACCGTCATAATGTTGTGGCTGATCTGTGAATTCCTCTATAGGAGATGAATAAATGAGGAGAGATTTTCACGTTGTAATAATGGCTGCTCAAAGATAATTATCCTGCTTCAGGACACCTCAGCGAGAACAATTAGGACTTATCAAAGAAACGCAGTGCAGCAATAATCTACATAAGATGGAGTGATAATCGAAGAGAAAGAATACCCACCCACCTACACGCAGCGTGGCGGAGAATCTTCTAGATCTGAGTATCGTGGTGCTCTCTGATGAGGCGCTGACCTGAGCCACGCTCTCCTCTGTGAGGTGACACAGGAGAAGGGTTGGTGTCTGCATGGAAGGTCGTAGGGTTGGTCGCTGGCTTTGTGGACAGCTGTGCAACCCAAAGCTGTTTGTGTTTGTTATCTTTACATGTCTGAAGTATTACTTCAATTTAGTCTTCGTTTGTTGCATAGGGAAACCCGATACAGCCGATCAATAACGCAGAACAGCCACAATTCAACCTCAATGAAATGCTTTATATTTTATAAAAATTCAGCCCGTGCCCCAGGGCCACACAAGCTTAAGGCGTTCAGTTCTATTAAAGGACTAAATGGAAAACTCGAGAACTGAAGAACTTAATGGGAAATGTTAAATAACATTCACATTAATTGTTCAATGTCTTTTTTATATATATATTTTTCATATGCACTTATGGAGTACTATTATGCTCACATTCAGCTTTATGTCTTCATTTAGGGACTCTGGACACTGTCCCTTTATGCAGCCTCTCTGAAATGTTTTAGCTTCCATTTCTTTTAGCCCCTCCCCCTCCCTCCCTACAAACCGACTTTCTTCTGATTGGTCAACCCTGCATCTGGTTAACTTTAAAGAAAGCAATCCATAAACCCACTAAACAATGCGTGGTTTATGCTTTTGTGTGAATTTGACACGGGGACAGGCCAGACGCTACGCAGATTTTATGGAGTCTCCAATGTGACAGCTTAACGTGCGCCTCCCCCGAAACGAAACTAGGTGCCGCAGCAGCAACGCAGGCCACACGAGCTGTGATTGGTCTGCTTGGTAGTAGCATACAAACCTGGCTGCTTCTTCATCTCTGCAGTTGCAGTTGCAATCCGAATTGATTGCTTTGGATCAGTAGAGATGGGACACATCAAGGAAAGGTTAACCGAGAGACGTTCGGAGATTCTGTGGTGAAAGTGTCAGTCGCCGTTGTTGATGGTGAAGCAGGAAGTAGAAACAAAAATGAATCAGACTGGCAAAAAAGACACAGCGCCAACTAGTGTTTGGAGGTGTTTCCCCTTTGCACCATTCGACGTCTTTGTTTAGAAAATATTATATTGTATGCCATAGGTCTTCAACAGGTGGCTCACAACCCATAGATTGTACTGCAGACCAAAATATTTGGTTGATTAGACATTTTATATACATATATGTATATATGTAAAAATGTTGAAGACCCTTGGCTTATGCTGTCACAAAACAAACACATGTTCTTTTGCTGGAGCACTTCCAGTGCCTATGATATGAATATTTGCCAAGAAATAATTTGACTTTGTGGGTGTCCTGTACCCACACCAGATGACCGATGAGATGACATTAGTAGAAAATTGAGTGTTCACCGCAATCTGAAGCCTGGCATTTCACCTTGTTATTTGAAACCGTGGCCACATTTAAATAAGCATCTGCCACATTCTGTGTACTGATGGAAAATGAGGAACATTTCCCTCCTTTAATTTCTCTGGAGCCTCTGAGCACCTACATCGTACTTAATTTGCCTACAAAGCGCGGTTTATTAGATCTATATTCGGCTTTACCTGTATCTTAAACCTCCTCTCATGTTTCAAGCCGTTGAATATTTCATGCAGCGTGTTTGGTTTCTTTTGCGAGGTGGGGGTGGGGGGCCTGGAGAAAAAGTGGACTCGCGTTTGTTTTGTTCTAAATTTCAGGCGTTCTGTTTCTATTTGCGTCAAAGAGGCAAATCGGTTCCATTCGGCTTGCTCTGTATTATTTTAGGATGTCATCCTTTGTCTTTGCAGTATCAGTTTGATGCGCTGCGTTGTTGCCCACTTTATCTTCTACTGATGTTGACACGGAGGATCCTCCTTTGAGATAGGCTGTCATAAGTGGAATTAATTGTTCCAAACTGCATCTCATACTCGGTTTCTTTAAATAGTCTACCTGGTACCTTTCTTAATCACCGCTGCAGGGAATAAAAAAACAAAAAAAGTAATTGTGCTGTGGAATTTGTAATGTATCAGGGTTCGTAATCGTGAAATTGATTTCAGTTTTATCGTTGCTATCGGCAGATGTTGGTTATTTTTGTTCTCACTAAATAAACACAAAGGATGGTTATAGTCGGATGAGCCTCGAGGCACAGAGGTGAGACTGATCCTTAAAAGGCATGCCTTTTCCTTTTTAAATACATTTATAATCGCTGTACGCCATGCAGCTCTGTATAATTCCCTGGCGGCGTGCGTGATGCGGACAGAATCGCAACAAACACACAAACGCCCCCTTCACTCGCGCACAATCTAACAAAAGTGCCAGGAGAGAGAGGGCGATCCTTGTCCTCTCTCCAGGCATGCTGTGCCCTCTCTGGCAGTAACAAAGAGCCCTCTAATCTGACACATGAATGAAATCCTATCTGCTCCCCTCCGTTATCCGTCGCATCAGCCCACTTCCACGGTCACACCTTTTCCCTCTTTCTCCACTGTAGCCGAAAGCGGTTTGAAGCACTTGAGGGCCGTTGTCTAAACATGCCCGACCTGAGTCTGTTTATAGTGTAAGATTAGTTTTAGGTTCATCGCTCGGTGTGTCCCTAAATGACCTTTTTTTTTTTTTTTTTCTCCCCTGATTCAAAAGAGCTCATTTTTGAAGCCATTCCACTGGTTTTGGCAAGAACATCGTTTGAGTAGTAAAATCAACACAGTGAGCATTGCATTTTTGGGGGTAAACGCACAGGTTTGACAAGCTAGCATTAGCTTGAGGTGAAACCGATTCCACTGGGATCTCCGTTTTCTGTTAATCTGTGTTTGCACGGTTGATACAAATGAATATTTCACACAAGATTTCTTTGAAAGATTTCCTCCGGTGGGGAACGCGTCGGACCACGTGAACACAGACAGCCTCTTTCATTCCCTCGAGAACCCTCTGGGGGAAACGGCTGGCCATATTTACGGCTATCCGAAATCCTGTTACTCTCCGAGCCTTTCGCATTCCCTAAAATGTGGCCTCTTTTTTTTACCAGGGCGTGCATCTGTGCCGCTGACTCCTCGGTTTGTGTGCGACTCTCAGACACGACTGTAGCAAACTGATGCAAAAACCCAGGCGCTGTACGCGGGAAAGGCTCGTAAAAAACCCGACCAATACTGACACATCCCAACGCTCGCCACACTCAGGGAAAAAGGTTACGCTTGGGATATCCGAAACAGATTTTCTGAGCGGTTCGGAGTATTGTCGTCTCCTGAACGATCGTGGAATGGTAGGGTGCACGTGAATGAGTGTTTAGCCCTGGAGCAGGTCAAATAATGCGCCCATCATGCCTCATTGTCTGCTGTGTGTGGACAAACAGGCAGATGGCCTCAGGATTCAGCCATGTTCGAATGAGACGCGTGTCAGATAAAAGGCTAATGCTTTTCATAACACATGTCTTTACATATTTGTATTAGGAAGCTTGAGATCCATTCGTTTGGGGCTTTGCTTGCTACTTGGTGTTTATTCTAATTTGTGTGATGCGACTGTTGCTGGTGAAGAGCTCGCGGACGTCCCCGCTTGTTTTCACATCTTTCTTTGGAAAGAGTGATTATGAAAACTTCCTCCATATGGCAATTTAATGCTTCGCTACCTCAAGATTTATTTATTTATTTTTTTGTGTGTCTTTTCCCCCTGTTAGTAACAAGACGTATGGGCAGCTCAGCTGTTTAAGGATTGAGGTTGTTCTCTGTTGGCTGCCACCGAATTGTGATGCACAGAATAATCAGCTGCATTGTTTGTAGACTTTTCAGCCCAGCGATCACAGTTTACACAGTAATTATTAATTTGCTTGCTTTTTGTGAACTTTTTTTTAAGGTCAATTGGTGTGAAGTTGGTGAATGGCTTGAATACATTCTCCCAATGACAACAACTTTCATAGGCATTCCCTGTCGCCCCTTTTCTAGCTTTTGCTTTAGTTATTTGGTGGCAGGTGCACTTCACCAATGACATTCTCAGTGGCTGAATGTTTTGCGAATGGTTAATAACTCACCAACCATTTTCCTGCAGTTAACCGAAGTCACTCTGTCGGCTTCTAGGAAACAGGGTCATGGTGTAGTTGGCGACTTTGCCCTCATCTCTCCTCTCATTGTGTCTTTGTTTATAGAAGAAACAAAGACACTTTGTCTGAATGCTGCTGGTTCTGTTGGAGGAAGCTGGGAACCAACCTGCTGATAATCGAGCTGTGACCCAGAGTCAGACACAAGGGCAGTTCCACGCTCTGTCATGTCTTTACTGTGTGTACATTAACACACTACAGGGGTGCTAAACTATCAAGATTACGCCACGTCAGAGAGAAGTAAAAGAAAACGTGAATTATTTGGTGGAATTGAGTTAAAATAATACGTCAGTTTGAGTGGATTAATGAAGCTCTCTTTTTTTCTGGGGTCTTGATGAGATAACGAGGTCAGACCCAGAGCAAAAGGGCCGAGCCCAGCTTCAAATTAAACAAAGTATTTGTGCCTTTTAGACATTAGGGTGTGACATACGTTGTGCTTTCACTTGTCACTATAGTGCTGGTATGTTTCCATCCACTTACATGACCTGGGTGTAGATGTGCCATTGGCAAAGCTCCACAATAAAAAAACAGTGTGATGACCTCATGTAAAGAACCCATTTCATCACCTGAGCAGCCTCGCTTTGACAACTGGCAATGACGTGATAATTTTCAATCCAGACGTGGATTGTAGGTATGTTGTCCATAGGTCATCCCTACTTCATTTTAAATGTAGCTGCTAGCACGTAGAGCTCTACAACTGGCTTCATTCACCTTGTTCCTCTTCGGTTTTCACCTCGGTCCATCTGAAATAAACATGCGCTCTGCTCGGGTAATCAAAAAAAAAGAGAAATGCACTTGCTTGTTAAATTCGCAAAGCCCAGTGATTAACACACTACTTCCACCTTGAATGCGGGCATGGTGGGTAAATTGACATGTTGGAACATTATAGCGGAGCTCCTGGCTAAACAGGAAGCGGTATTAACCTCCTGGCCTGCTGTCTTCTTTTCACAGAGGGGGGCGTAATGATATGCTAATGCCGATGCCTCCCAGCCAAGTTTTAGCGCGAGATGCTGAGAAAGGGTGTGAATATTAAATCATAATATGAAATCCCTGCGCCATTGTTAAAGAAACACAACAATGAAACCGTGAGGCTGCCTCACCTTTAATGAAGATTATTCATGTGAAACCAACAATAAGTGGGGTCATTCATATACAAATCCAAATATGTTTTTTCTTCTCTGGCGTTATGCGGCGCTGCCTTTCTGACTGGTTTATTCTTTGCTCAGGGCAGTTGAATTAGTAGTTTATGTGAACCTTTAATGACGGCACGTAGAAGCATGCTCTTTGACGTTCTATCTGGGATTGAATTGGAGATCTTCCAAATGGCATGCTCTCTTTATTGCCTGATCCAAATCTTTTTTTCTAGTGGAATTGCATTGTATGGCAATAGATGTTTTTTCAGTGCGAGGGCTTTATCCTGGGCCCATCTAGATGTTGATCTCATGTTTTTACAGTCAACAGAAGATATGAAGCCAAGTTAAACCAATACTGTACCAAAGAAAAGTTGGCTCAAACTGGAAATGGATCAAGTTCACCACGAGATAAAGAATTTCTTTATCCAGCCTCTTTCATTGAGGCAAAGAACAAACACAGTCAAGAGTAGCCATTTTGCTGATGCAACCACGTGACAGTAGATTTCTGGAACACATGGACGTGTGTTTGTAAAATTCTGCATAGCACCAACACAGCATCAAGCTAGAGCCTTTGCATCATACCGTCAGACTAGGAGAGCATTGGACTCCTCTGACCAGAATACTGCAGGAAGAGGACGGTCTAGAGAGGCTTCTCATAGCTACGATTTCTGATGGATTATTGAACCACAGTTCTCCATATTCATAACTTTATTATGTAACGGCTAAATGTTAATTATTCATTCAACTATGTTTCGCTTCACACGTAACAACTTTTGTATTGTTGATTAGTTACTTTATTTTGGCGTCTCATTGGGTAGGTTTCCTGATTGCAGCCCTCTTAAGGGATCATCTCCTTTCTGTTATACACTGTTATATAGTAGTTTAGTTGGCCGAAATATTACCTTGCAAATTACTAAGCTGATAGTTTTAGGATCATTGGGTTCTGTTGAAGCTAAATTAGTGTATTGGCAGATACTTGATTTGGGATCTAGTGAATTTGGAGGCCAGGTCAACACTTTGTGGTGTTTTTTTAGTTCTTCCTAAACTGTTTTTTGTGCATATGTCAGGCTGAGGATGGCTGCTGCCATCTTGGAGTGTCATTGCTATGTGTTGGGAATGCCTGGTCTGGTCTAAGTGGGTGTCTAACTAACATCCACACAAATGAACGCCAGGTCCAAAAGTTTCCCAGGCGAACACTGAATTGTCACAAAATGATCAAATGTTATTTATTTTTCTCGTCAGTGGTTTCAATGTTGTGGCTCTTCGGTATAAATAACATAGCTGCACTGGGAAAAAAAATGGCTTTTGGTTGAACCTGACTGCAGCCTACTTTCACTGTCAGCGTGAGCAGCACATCTGTTACCACTGGGAATTCACGCTACACATGTCTCATGAATAAGAGCCGGGGAATCGGATGGAACACAGTTTTTAACGTCTTGAAGTGTTTACGGTTAGCTCAGCAGCTTGGAGTACATTTTGCACCAACTAGTTTTTACATTCACAAAGTTTATCTCTTTCTTCTCCGTGTTGTGTTTTGTTGACTCAGGGCTTACATAGGTGCACCCCCCCCCCCCTTCATGGTGAGTTTCAATGTTAGTTCTTTTCTTTCCCACAAGTTAAACACATTTTTCAGTTTTGCCTTTCATGCTGCCTTGCGTTGTAAACTTCCCAGTGGCTCGTAAACCACAGCAGGCTTCCCCCGGGGAATGATACTGCCTCAGCATCAGTCACTGGAAATGTAACAGAGTTACATCCTTTACGTCTGTTTTCTGTAAATAAAAAGGGATTTACCGACCGCACTATTCATAATATAGATTTGCCTGTATCGTAAGGCAAAGCATGGGTTGCACCTTTGGCTCAAGAAAGCAGTTTTCTGCAGGTTGGAAAGCTTTAGGTCTTGAATGTGATTATGTGATCTTGGTTATTTTGTGGGAAGATGGTTTGGTTATTGTATCTTCACCACTACATTGTATCGCTCATTTTCCTCCCCCAGTGCGATAAATGACACATTGTTCTTCTGCTGCCACAAAGAAACAACATTTCTTTGTGACATTTTGAAGACGCTGGATAGTACAAAACTTCTTGAACTGTTTATACTTTTATGCAAACAGAGGTAAATTCAGATATGGTAAATTGTCGCATGTGTCTATCAGATTTTCTTGAATGACCAGGCTGTGGTTCCAGAGGAGCAGCAGCAGGAGGAGGGTGATAAGAGGCTGCCCAAGGTGGAACGTGCCCATGGTCTAAATTAATGAACACGTTTGCGTATGAAGGGTCGAATGAAGGCTATGCAATTCACGACCAGATATCTGACCATCTGCCACAACCACAGAGTCTGCATTTTGTCTTGGCAAAGCAGGAGTTCACACTTTTCTTTCCCTTCGTTGCGGCATGAATGTTAAAATCCGCCTTTTAAATCCAGTGAAATGAATGGAGTTATTACCCACTCGCTCCAGTAGTATGTTTCATTTACATGGACTCTGATGATTATTTTGCCCACTAGCCGTGTGTCCCTGTCATTGGTTTTGATGTGATTTATTTGTCTGCAGGAACTAATGGACGGCGTTAGTCAGTTTCCATGTGGGGTATCGTATGGACTCTTAGAAAGATAGATCAACACTTCAGTCATCTCAATGAGAAATTCACAGTTCTGAGATCATGTTAACGTTAATGTTTTGGAAAGTGCATGTCGTAACTGAGTAACAGCCCCTCGGTGAGAAGGAACTTGGCAGAGATATAGCTTATCTGCTGAGTTACTCACTTCTAGAGGAGGGATATATTAAAGGCTATCTCTAATTTAAAACCACTAACCTCCCCAGAGGACTTTCATCAAGGCCATCTGCACTTAACTTTGTGTTTAATCCGTCTCTGTGCCGAAGACACACAAAACACTCTGAATAAGAAACCCCATTAAATATTTAGGCTGTCTGTTTAGCATTTAAGCTGATAAATTTCAGTCTTTATTTAGACATTCTCTTTCTTGACACATTAAAAATGAACTGGTGTTAATAATGCATCATCAGAATTTGCTACTTAGACATATACCGCCACAACATTAAAACCACTGAGAGGAGAAGTGAATAACATCGACTGTCTTGTGGATGTTACGTGGACATGTTCCACCCACATAGACCAGACCAGACGAGACACCCCCATCCCATAGCAATGACCCCCCCCCACACCCCAGCCATCCCCAGCAGGATGTAGCTTCAACCCAAACTGATCAAGTATCTGCGGGATGCGCGGCTCTGATCCACAGAGGCCCCTGTGTTGAGTCGGAAAAGCAGGAAATCTTGACATTTCAAAAGGTGAACGGACAAAAGCTTGGCATCCTATTTCTTTAGAATATGATTTTTCACCCTAATCCACATCAAACATACATCCAGGAGTTTTATTTTAGACGTCAAAAGAATAATGCAGCCACCCATAAAAGGCAACCGCCGACATGAGGCGCTGCCATCAAATGTTTACTGGACCATCGGACAGGCATCATCTGCTCACAAACCACTGAAAGTAAATGTTAAAAGGTCGGTGTGTGTTCATGCTGGCACATCACTGAAGTTATCAGTCTGGCATCCTACATCACAGATGTTTAGCTGAATTATGCCCAAGTCATCAGGGTTCACCAGTTAGTTTTGGTGTCCCAGAAGCAGCTGTGTCTACATTTGAAACATCCAAACACAGCATGGCTGCAGCTCCCCTGTTTCTTTTTAAAAGACCACACCAGAGTTTTTTTTTCTTCTATGTTTTAGCCTCATAACTCATACTTGTATACTAAAATTTGTACACTCAAAGATTTACAGTAAACACGCCTGAACTTGACAACCGTATACCCCGTTTATTTTTTGCTCCTGCGCTGGGACTGAATTATGAAATCACAGTCGGGAGCTTGAAATGATTTGCTGGATGATGAATGCATCCGGCCCTGTTTTCAGTTGTGTTTCGAGAACAGCCTTTGTTGACCGGACTTTCAGGATAAGGAGAGGAAGCTGCAGTGACACCGCTAAGTACAAACCTCAGGAAGCCGGCTAGAGTGAAACAACTGGGTTGGGATACGCTGCAGAGTGCAGAGAGTTTCCTGGTTCTTTTCAAACACGGCGAGACTCCCTGCTATATCCGTTTAAGCAGATTACTGTAGGTATTTTATGGCTATTATTTGCAAAGTTGTCTGGTTAATTTATCGGCAAGGACTGCAATAAATCTTTTTTTTATTATTTTTCATTCAGTGTGTTACCTATTCATTATTTTCAACAGTCATTTGGTTCACTTATCACTAGATGATGACTAAAACATATCCTTTATCTTTCAACCTTTAATTCAGACCTTTCATCAAGCAGCCATGCTAAACTATACTCTTCAACAAAAGTAAAGATTGATTTAAAGTCGGGCATATATATTATTGAATTATTTAGCAAAGACTTTAAGACTTTAAGGCTGACACCTTCAGAAACGAAGGTGTCAGCCTTCTTGACATCTAACTACCGTCTCCCTGGTCTTGTGTTGTCCCCCAACCTGCTGCCAACCGTAGTGGTGCGTCATCAGTACCGTAACGGCAGCTTCTTCTTCTCTTTTTTTTCCAGAAAGGGCAACCTCCCAGTGTTCAGTCACATTTTGAATTTTGTCCATTGATGAATTATTTTATTTATTTATTTTTTATCCGCAGATTCTTAGGTCTTCTAGGCTTAAGTATATACTTAAATATTAACTTGTGCTGCTTTTAACTGGAAATGCACTTGGATTATTTATCTGCAAACTGAAGCGTAACATCAATGCCCTGGAACTGGAAAGCAGCATTTGCCAGCAGGGTTGCAATAGTACATCAGTCCACGACGTCAGAATGTTGGTTACGTAAATACACAGATTTTTCTTGGAACGCTTGGACAAATTGCAGTTTTTATGATCATCCCAAATTATGCTGGACATAGTGAAGAAGAAAGAACCATAATGTCCTTGCGCCACCAGTGTTTATTTACCCTTATTTACTTTTCTAGTTTGATGTGACGTGCAAAAGTAACAAAGTCTATGAATAGAAACAAGCTGCAAAGTCGCTAGGTCAGTACTCGGTTGAGGACGTTGGGATTACATTGTTTGCAACTCTGGTTTTGCACCAGAGAATTTAGTAGAATTTGTTACACATTGGTGACTTTATTGTATTATACAAAGAGATAGTCTCTGCGTCCACATATGGGGACATTATTTTTTTTCTTCTCAAAAACTTCCTGGGTCCTGCTAATCCCAAATAGTCTAGAGAAATTAAAAATGGTCTCAGGAGGTTAAAGCAGTGGATGAGACAGCAGCACCGGTGTTGGAGAGTTTATTGTTTTTCCGTCAACAACTCAACAAAGATGAGCAAACTGTGTTGAGTTACAGCCGTCCTCTGCTGTCATCATTACACATGACCTTATGTCATTGTAGTGACATGACTGTAGTCAATATGTCCTTGGCTTGTACTTTAGTGCACAGATTTCTTAGATCAGCATTTTATTTTTCTCACTTTTTCTGTCTGTGGGTTACTGCCTCTCTCTAGGCATCAACTCTCCTCCACTGAAGCTAAAGAACAAAAATAAAGAAGTGAGTGTGGGTCAATAAGTTTCCAAACATGCCACATTTGTAAAGATAGATGTTGGCAAGTGGATACATACCAAAATACACATGACACACATTTTATTTGATAGCGCATTGATGAAAATAGTTTTGGGTTGAAGTTAGAAAAATGTAAATTCCTAGCAGACTGAAGAAAGAAACTGTATAGCTGTATAAAATATATAAAGTTTCTCTTAAAGGATTAAGTGCATAGAATGTTGCTTCATTGTTGAATTTGAACAAAACTTTACAAAGAAAACAAACTTTCACGCTCAATCAAGGGTGGGTCCTTCACACTTAAATCTTAAATTCCCTCCTTCATGCATGAAGGCAGGCTGGAATTCCTCACTAATGACTAATGTTTATCTCTTCCCTTCTTTACCTCCTTGATCCAGCTCCTATTTTTAGCACGTTGCGCTGCTGCCGTGCAAACTAAAATCAGAGGCAACGGCGTGTTGCACAGTGAAACTCTTTGTTTACCTCGTGATCGAATCGCCTCTTTCCACGGCGGTCGCCTCGTAGCAACAGGGGAAACGGATTCTTCAGCAATAACTTCATGTTAATGCTGAATAAACTATTTCCAGACAGAGAGAGCATCAAGATTTTGCTCCAGAATTAAGCTTTGTGGTCAATGGATCATATTTGAACTGGCCTTTAAGTTCTGAACTCTCATTCCAGCGGCAAATTACTTAAGTCGGTCAAAGTTGTGCAGGAAAAGTCAAGGATTGCCCTCCGGCCTAGACTCTGATGTCTAATGAGGACCATTTCCTGACAAGCCCTTTTCCTTTTGTTGACAACAGCGGCCACCACCAGATAGCGCGAGTGTCTGGGTCAGTTATAGGAGAGTTTGAACTACCTCCGCAATGTTAAAATAAACCAAATCTCTGTCTTTGTGCATGTTTGTTATTTCTAAACTATTGCACCACACTTGTTGTCCGGGAAGCCTTGAGGTCGCAGTGCAGTTCGAGGCATTTCAGTTCACCCAAGTATGTTGACGCACTTGTAACTCTTGTAACTTGTCAGCAACTGGTAAAGAAGAATGGAGCAGCGTGGGTTTACTGAGGATGGATGTATGGTTTCCTCTCTGGTGCAGTGCCACTGCTCCTCGTTGGACACAGTTTTTTTTTCAGGAAAAATACATTCGGTAGTTCGAGAACAGGAACAAATACTTGTGTGCTACTAGTCGAGATTGTGCTGCGTGTGTCTGTGTCAGGCTGCATCCCTATGAATGCCAGGTCCAAACGTTTCCCAGCAGAACATTAAATTGTCACAAATTGACGGATGTTATTTACGTCTGCTGTCAGTGGTTTTAATGTTTTGGCTGATCCCAGCGTGCTCCACCGCGTCTCTGTTAGAGAGTTGACATGCACTACTGGAGAATCTAATGATAGAGTTGCTTTCCTTTTCGTCTTAGTTCTCTTGCGTTTATTGCATCACATGGTTCGGGCAGCTTAATATAGAATAAAAGGGTGTGAGATTAAATGAAAGCAGCGAGTCTAATCTAAAACAGCTTTCAGCCGGTTCACTGTGTGTTGCCTGTTTTCTACTCGTTTGTGTCAAACCTGTGACAATGAATGAAGCAACTAAAGAAACTCTGTTTGTCAGACCGCTCTGTAGACATCATCACTTTTAATTTAGGGTAAAAAAAAAAGAAAACAAAAAAAAAAAAACGTCAGACGATATTTAAAACTAAATCTTGGCAGGTTGCCCTTCAGAAGGTATTTTTAGAAATCCAGCTTTGTGTCTGTCCCTTTTCCCTCTTTGCGCTCTCTCGTCACGTTTGTCTCGCAGGATGAAGGAGGCGGCATCGTTGTCCTGATGAGATAAAATGTCACGTAATCAATCCTATGACTTGAAAATGAATTAGTTTTAATAATAGTTACCGAAAAGACGAGTGTTCACCGTTCATTCGTCTAACGTGAAGGGTGTTTAGTGGCACTTCTGGTCCTAACATTTGGACCAGCCAATAGTTTTGCTGTATGTAAAGAGAGTGAGTCATTAGGATGCTTCTCTGTGGTCATTGAACAGTGTTTTCATGGTCATTGCATCTATAATTGTTGCCACTTAACCTTCCACATCTGATTTGGAAATTGCAGAGTGGTTGGCTCATGCACGAGGTAGGACGGTGATTTATTATTATTCATTCCTTTCGAACAACATGAGCGATATGAAAACATGACATTACAAGGGAGTGAAACGTCTAATAATCGTATTAGTACGAGCCAAGTAGTACGGAGTAAGTCTGTGTGAGTGGTGCAGAGGTGTTACCTTGATACAACTTTCCATGAGATGTAATTCGTCTTTGTAGGTGCTGGTGTATTTGGTCCAGATATGTATACATAAAAAAAATGGTATCATTTCAATTGTAAGAAACTGTTCATCACAACAAATAGGACTTATGCATTGTAGACTTTAAAATGTAAATATCAATAGCCTGTTTCATTCATTTGAATTATATTTTATAATTATACATATACTGTATTATACACATACAGCGTCAGTTTGACCCATGTGCTTGAGGGCGGCTGAGACAGAAAAACATCCATCTGTCATAGATGCATATATCTGACTAAAGCTTACACGTAGAATACAAGATATATACTAGATATACACCGATCAGCCACAACATTAAAACCACTGACAGGAGAAGTGAATAACATTAACCATCTTGTTACTGTTCATGTTCTGCTGGGAAACGTTTGGACCTTGTATTCATGTGGATGTTACTTAGACATGTACCACCCACCTAGACCAGATCAGACACCCCCACCCCCATAGCAATGACATTCCTTGATGGCAGCAGCCACCCCCGGCCGGCACACACACAAAAACAGTTTAGGAACAGCTCAAAATACATGAAAAACAGCTTAATTTGTTAACCCGTCCTCCAAATTGACTAGATCCCAAACTGATCAAGTATCTGTGAGATGCACTGGAACAAGCCTGATCCACAGAGACGCCACAGAGACACCCTCAAAAGGTCCATGTCCATAGAAGACAGTAGCAAATTAGGCCACACCCCCCATTTGGGTGAAAACAAACCACTGGCGGTAAATACAAATCCCCCAGTAATCAGTGTATTTTGTGTTGCTAGCATTTGTTGGCCGGAAAGGAGGTGACATGGAAATGTTAGTCAGGCAGATACACATATAATCTCATTAGTTTTTACATCGGGGCCGTAAATAGGGGCTGTATGTCATAACCTGCTGACCGAAAAAAGGGTGAACGAGCCCACTCAGTGGCTGGAGGTGTTTGCCACACATGTATCGACCATCAGGATCCCACGACTTTTCATCTTTGTCCACCCGTTTTATAGCCTGAAGCCATACATTTATTCAGTTTTTATCCCTCTCCCTTGAGGGGAGCAGAGAAAATCTCAGCCTTATCTTTTAACTTGTTTGAAGAACGATACACTGCGCAGCAACATCTCCTTTGTTTTCACCCATGAGGGGGCGTGGCCTTTTCAGTGACACAGGGTTACTCTTCTTCTGTCCTCTGATGAGTCGGGGCTGTTTTGGAGGCCTGATCGTTGCAGATGACGCGTGTTACATGACAGTCCAACTATCCCTGCTGGTGCTGGAGGGATCTGAGTGGGACAGATTGTTTGGTTGAACTCGCTCTCTGTCGTCTCACATCAGTATGCTGAGTGTTTTATCAGAAGCGAGGAGCGCAGGCTTTTACCAATGTTGTCATATCACGAATCGTGTTTTGGGTGGCGTGGAGTGGGGGCGTCACGGAAGAGCAAGCTAAACTGTTTTTGGTTTGACAAGATAGCTTGTTGAGTTGGATCCACTTAAGAGACTGTTGAAAAACTAGGCCAGTGTGTTGAAAGCACGGCCACCGCGACAGCCCGTTTATTCAGTATTTCGTCGACGATGATTTACATTAAAATGGAGCGAAAACTCTAGTCACGCTGGGTTTTGTGTGAGCTGGCATTTAAGGTCCTCTGGTAGAGAGAAAAATGAACCTTGATATATTTGATTTGAGTTTTTATTCACCGAGGAATCACATCACTCTAGATTTTTAGGGAACTACAGCGGAAAAGTGAAAGTGGTGAGGAAGCGCATTTAATCCATCTGACAAACTACAGACAACATAGACATGAGCGCATGTTTGATGCAGACATTCTTCTGTTGTCTGCGTCTGCTGTTGGCAAATCACTTTATATTCAAATGATTTCACCCATAGAATTAATTGCAGTTTCATTAGTGAGTGAAATGAAGGACAAACATCAACACAGACGCGCACACACACACACACGGATACACAATAGAGCGGCTCATCAGCCCGGAGCCATGGCTTGGCAGCGTCACTGTTCCTGCCCATTACTTTTAGCTGGGTAATTTCCTGCCCTTTGGTAGGAAGCCTTCAGCACTACATGGCAGTCTGTAATGATTTAAGGCTGCTCAGACGGCGCAGCTTCACTTTTAGTTAACATGGCTCATTTTCTCGCATAGGGCTGAAAGTGGTGGTCTGTTGGTTTTAATAGGGGCTGGAGTAGTGCACACTGAAATAAATACACATGTCACAAAACACTTAATATCATTAGGTTTAATTATTCTCAAGTTTTAAGCAAATAATGCGATTTTGACGTTTATATGATGAAATTACATTACATCTTTCTTGGTGTATCCCTTTTTTTATTTGCTTATTATTTACGTCTATATGTCTTAACGCAGACATATTTGGTAGATAGAATATGTGCTCAAAATGCAGACTGTCCACTTTAATTAGGGGGAGATCCACTTCCCCATTGGATGAAATTGGATCAGTGTCCAAACACATATAGATCTAACTGCGTCTGTGTGGTGTGCGTCAACAGCAGGGGTGAAATAGAGATGTGATGGTTGAGCACAGCCTTGTTTCCTTCTCTCTCTCTCTCTCTCTTTTTTTTGTGTTTTTGTCTGTTTTAGTTGAATTAGGTCATTAAACAGTGAAGACCGCAAACGCTATTGAGGTTTTGTCTATAGTAGAAACAGTGACTAAGCAGGATCACGTACTGTGACATCAGAAAAGTCTGTTTCTCGCATGCTTGCTTGCTTTAGTTTTAACCAAATGGAAACTCAGATTTTTTTTTTTTTAAACACAAATTGAAGTTGTGCAATAAACGGGTTATGGTTAATTGCAGCAGCTGTTTCACGTTAAATCTTTGTGTTCAAACTTTTGTGAAAGTTGAGTCATGGAATTCAAACGGCAGCTTTTCAGGAATCCGAGTGTCTTTATCGCTCTGGCTGTGGTCCTTCAAATTCATGTTTCGCCCGTGCAGTGTGTACCATTGTGTAGCATTTAGTCATCTCGTTCTCCAGTGTAGTTCTCCATGGAGACCAAAGAAGCCCGTGTGTGCTTTGTGTTACAGCCCAGTGGCTGCTTGGCTGCTCAGCCATGATTAATTCAGGCAGGCCTACGGAGGGGGGTGGGGGCTGCCTGAATTTAGCCAGGCTAGGTTACCCAGCCAGGGATCTGGTATCCAGCTGCCATAAAGACACTGGCGTTTGCTACGGCAGCTTTAGGTGCAGAGCTCTTCTTGGCCGTAGTCGAAGCTGGAGCTGGCCACTTTTCACCTGTGGATGAAATATAAAAAATGTAGGCGATTACTGTGCGACAGGAGACGCGCTACGTGTAAAAGGTTCAAAGAATCACTGTTGACAAGTGATAACTTCATTCGATTTATTTAAATTTGACCTATTTCTGTGGCTTATACTCAGAAACATCAACCATACTCAGCTGCTGCGAGGTTTCATAACCGTAGTACGGCTGTGTTCAGATTCCGCTGGCAGAGCTGAAGGTGAACGTGGCGCAGCGCTGCATGGTTCCCACTGCAAGGAGCAGAGTGCTGCTATGCTACATATCAGGCATGGCACCACGACCACCTCCCTCCTATCGTGTACGTCTCCCTTCTGCCTTCAAAACAGTTGTGACTCATCAGAGAATGAACATGGGCCTCTTGAGGGTGTCCTGTGGAGTCTGTCAACCGAATGTTGTTAGTGGGGGGGCCTTTGGGTTGAGAGGAGGGGTCTCTGTGCATCAGGCCATTACATCCCACACACACTTGATTTGGGATCTAGGTAATTTGGGTCAACACCTTGTGTTGGTCATGTATTTTTGTGTGTGCACCTGTGTCTGTCTGAGTCCTGTTGGGGATGGCTGCTTCCATCACGGAGTGTCACTGCTATGGGGTGGGGGTGTCTGGTCTGGTCTGGTCTAGGTGGGTGCTACATGTCTAAGTAACATCTACATTAATGCCAAAGGTTTCCCAGTAGAACACTGAATTGTCACAAAATGAGAACATTGATCATTTTGTTTACTTCTCTTGTCAGTGGTCATAATGTTGTGGCTGATCGGTGTAGAGTGTTCATTCAAATATAACATTTACGTTTTTGTATGTCCTCTAAATCCATGCTAATTACATAACTGAATCATGGCTGCATTCGAACTGCTGTCTTCTCATTTCATTTGAAAGTGAGTTAAAATCCTGACGGACTCTAAGGTTTAGAGTTTGAGCAGCTGCACCGGACCTGGTACCTCACCATCACGAGTCAATACTTTGAATCCATTCAAAACTCAAACACCTCTAGGATTGTAGGAAGTGAAAAATCTGGTCCAAATCTGCCCCGCTCTCCTCCGGTCTGCACCGGGCGCACATCGCCGCAGCCTGGTGTCCTCCTCCTATTTGTTCTGTGTCCTCCATTGGTCAGCTGATGAATGGAGGACTTGCATACGGTGTCAGGCTCATAAATCAGTCGTTACTGTGGCAAAATGACACCCAGCATCCGTTAATGGTGAACCTGTCTGCAAATGGAGACGTCCACCGGCAAGATGCTGAAAGAGGGGTGTGATTCATCAGTGACCTGGTTGGCAGAGAAGGGGGGGGATATGGACGAGATGCCAGTCTGTGATTTATCAATGACAAAGAGGGACACACACGGAATACCAGTCAAATTAGTACCAGGTCTGAAACAGGGCCGTTCTCAGGCTAAATATCACTGTTTGATACTTTTAGGTACTTATTTTAGGTGCTACACACAAAGCTGTGGGATAAAGGATGAAGGAAATGTGTAAAGAATAGCAGCGCTGTTTTAATTTTTGGAGATTTGACATGAAAGAATAAATGATTATTCTGTGAGAGAAGGTTAAAGGGACAATGGGTAAGCTTTGTGTCAATGTTATCTTCACAGTGTCCCCATATTTAAAGATGTCGCGGCAGCAGCTTTACCCCAGACCCCCCCTCCAGCCCTCACTTTGCTATCTTCCACCCACACACACACACACACACACACTCGCAGAGTTAATCCTCCCCTACTCATTTTAATGGGACAGTTTCCATTCCCTTCGCCCAATCACGCAGTTTACACATGGAGCACGTTCATTTTTCTCGTCCAGTCGCGTCTCCTTGATCCCAAACATGACGGCCTTTCTCGCGATATTAATTTGACATCTACATTGTTATTTCCCTTATCTTTTTCTATTAGGCAGGGTCCAATAATAAAAATGTCATCACAACTATTAAGAAGTGACGAATTATGACATTCATGGCCGGTGCGTTTCTTTTTCCGCCGACGCCGAGTCCATTACTTCTTTGCGAAACGACAAGCGTTCCATCTTTACCTCCTTGTCTGCCGAGGCAACAAACACAATTTAGTGTTTTTCTTTTTATTTGGCCGCGGTGTAAATCATCTTCTCTGAGCACGTTTTTGAGTGCTGAAACGCACATGAAATGGAAAATGTCGAGTGGATGTCGGGATGAGCCTCCCATCCGAGCAACTGTTTTACAATTTGCTTGAAATTCATAAGTGGAAATGAATCTCGGCCCAGCTCCGTCTGCCAGGCTGCGTCAGATACTGTTAGTTTTCTGGGGCCTCCTGCAGGAACAAAAGATCTCTCAAAACGCTTCTTACTGTCTGACTGGAGGTCTAGCTTAGCTTCTCTGCACAGCTACTTAATTATCTTATGCTTTACATATATCGATGTCTAATGACTAGCTGTAAACAGTGACCTTTAGTCCACTAACAGTATCTTTGATCCACACTATAATAATCTGTCAAGGAGTGCGCACACGCAGTCACGTACACACAAATTTATGGCTTTTCGAAGCCCTTTGCTGTGTTTGTTTTGTGTTAAACGAGGAAATCCGTGTGTCTTTCAGCTGGTGGGCGGCCAGTTCGACCTGGAGATGAACTTCATCATCCAGGAGCCGGAGAGCATCGTGTGCATGGTGGAGCTGCTCGACAAATGCGAGCCCACCTGTCAGGCCGAGATCTGGAGCATCTTCACGGCCATCATGAAGAAGAGCGTCCGCAACCTGCAGGCGTGCACTGACGTGGGGCTCATCCAGCAGGTGCTCCTGCGTATATCCACCACTGACAGCATGATCGCAGGTACAGAGAACTGTCGCTTTCGGTACAAGTTTAAAAATCTTAACTTTTCTAAAGCTTTTTACATATTAGATTATAGATTTTGACATGTCCATGGGTTGTCCTGTCCACACACCAACCTCATAGCTTCATCTTCCAGCATTACACGTAATCCTAATATCTTGTACTGAGTGAGGACTCGCATCCCGTCCAACCCTTCCCAAGTCTCAGTCTAGTCTGTCGCCCATCTGTAAATTAGTCAGAATTATTCCTACAGCGTTCGGCTCAGTGAACCCTCCTCAGCTAGGACAGTGCTGGCCTAGAGCTCATATCATGTGCGTGTAGTCAAGCAAGAATGATATAGCCCAGCAGTAACTGGGCAGCTAAAAGTAAGGGTTATAATATTATTCGCTGCAGTACAAATGTTATGGTAGTTAAGTCCAAGTGACATTTCCTTTAATTTACATTTCGAATAAAATAAACATGTCAGAGCTGGAGCTATAAATTGAAGCCCCGTTATAGGATTTATAGTACATTTGCAGACATTTTTTTTACTGAAAACTTGATGCAGAATACATGACTGAACACTCATTTTTAAAACCGAAGAAGATGTAACTGCCACTCGACCTTATATTTAAGGGACTATAGGACTATACTACAGACTTGTGTAGGGTTTAGTGGCATCTAGATTTAAGGCTACAGATTGCTATTCTCTTTTCCAGGAGTTTAGTAGTTGAACCCACAGAGGCTGATTCTGCCTTAAAGTAAAATAAAAAAAAGGCTCCTCTCTCGAGCCAGTGTTGGGTTTGTCCATTCTGGGCTACTATAGAAACTAGATGCATTTTTTTTTTTTTTTTTTTTTTTTTTTTTACATTAGTATTGGCTGATGGCCAATACATGCTGCTGATTTTTCTGAGCTGATATTTGGTCCTGATGCTGCCTTTTCTCCCTCCAAAAACATTAACATTTATTGAAGAATATTTAACGCTCTTGTGTGCACAAAATGAACAGTGTAAAGAGATAGAGCACAAGCATTTTCCGCCTTCCAGCTGCACGCACTCGACTAGTGGGGGAGGGGCAATGTATGGGCTGCACGGGCCCACAGCGTCTCCAGCAGCACAGAGCTGCCTGTGGATGCCTCTGTCTGTAAATCTTGCTGGAGAAAAAATATATATCAGTTAATCAATCAAGTTTTATTTGTATAGCCCTTTACAATAACCAAAGGGTACCCAACGTGCTGTACATCAAAGTCATATAACAACACATAAAAACACAGTTGGAAAGTGCTGCAGTACTGCGGGGTATTGAAGGCCTTCCAGAAGTACATAAAACAGAAAAGATAGGAAAAATAAAATACAACTAAAGACAAGACTGCTCTAGTCAGAATTCAACATCAGTCTAAAAAAGTAGGTCTTCATATGTATTGGCCAACGTACCTGCATATCGGCCAATGCCCATATCAGTGAACACAATAGCAATAGACCAATGACCAATATGAACACAATTCCCTTAAATTCCATGCAGTTGTCCTTTTATATTATTAAATACATGACACACTGTTATATATATCTGTCAAATCATGGCTCATCGTTAGTCAGTAAGACGCTGCACAGGAGCTTGAACACCCAGAGTGTCTTGTCTATTTTAACTTGCTCATCCTACTATTAGCTGATTAGATGTTCAGAGCTTTGCTGTAATACTAATACTTAATGAAATCCCAAGATTCGTATAATTCTGAGCGTCGATCCTTGTTGAAATGACAACTTCACGAATGATTATATTACATCTCAAGTTTGTAACGTGTCCTGTTTAATACCCTGGATGTTCTCGTGTGTAACCTCTGGTCTCTCCCGTGTGTGTGTGTGTGTGTGTGCGCCTGTGCGTCCTGCAGACCTGCTGGTGGACATGTTGGGAGTGCTCGCCAGCTACAGCATCACAGTGAAGGAGCTGAAGCTTTTCTTCAGCAAACTGCAAGGGGAGAGAGGCCAGTGGGTGAGTCAGAATCATACCACGGTGATCAGTCTCAGTTGTCTGGGACCTGCATGAGGAATGTGCTAGCAACGCTTGAACCGCTGCCACCCCACAGGCGATGCCCGTGTAACATAGACTGGATAAATCATGTGAAACCAGGCAACTGCTCTTGGATTCAGAGCAGCGTTACATTATTGACATTAAGTGAAAGATTACACACAGATCTAGAAGTTTAGGGTTTCTCTTTTGCATTAGACGGCGCAAGCCAAAACATTTCATATTTGCAGAGCTGGAGAACGGTTTTCTAAAATAAGCCGGAGCTGAATGCAGCACGTGGGAATATCCGCAATGAGGTGAAGATTTATGATACATGCACAGAAGATACGTTACTTCAGACAGAAGCAGTGGCACAGGAGGGATGACAGATGAAGTGAGGAAGAGAAGGGGAGTAACCCATTGATCACTGACACTAATCAAGTAAAAAAACAAACAAAAAAAAAAAAAATGGGGCAAGCTGATTTTATGCTTCTAAATTCGATCTCGCTCTCAAACCGTGAGGTAATATTGCTTTCGGGGAGAATGAAGAGCCTGAGGAGTTGTGCAGAGATCAGTCTGTTATCTTATGAAACATTATAGATTAACCCTTTGTTAAAGAAATGTTTAATATTCACCTTGAGCTGAATCCCATTGCATTTCTCAGAGCAGCATATTCTAAACAGATCAGCGCACAATGAGACTCTAAGCTAAGCCGTCTGCTGAGAAACACTGTCTAGATATCAAACTCGTAGAGGTCTGCGAGTTAAATTTAGAACAAGCAACCGCTTTTAATAATTTCATTCTGCACGCACGACCCTTAATAGGCTATGGTTCATACTGTGCGTTTGTGCATTTGCCCTGTTTGAACATGGAAGCCGCCTCAAACGATGCCTGCGTGTTTGTGTTTTGTTATTTTTTCTTCTCCCTCCTCAGCCTCGTCATGCGGTGAAGCTGCTGTCAGTGCTCAAGTACATGGCTCACAGAAACGGCCCCGACTCCTTCTTCAGCTTTCCAGGCAAAAACGCAGCCGTGAGTACCCGACGTCGAAACCACGCGACTGACACAAACGCAGAGGCGACGAGCTCACTGACACGAACGCCGAGGTTGCGTTCAGAACAGGCCGCTCTGTTGCTCGCTTGATTACTACTAAAAACGAATGCATCAGCATCAAGTCGCCTGAAACTGGGAACCATGATTGTGGACCGCATTTTTTGAAAAGACCTTTTTTTTTTTCTGTCATCAAGAATAAGAGCGGACCGCAGATTTCTGAATCGCTCTCTATTTCTGAAGTGTTTTCTGTTGAATAAGCCATTCAGTATCCCATGTAATTTCCCTCTAACTGACAAGGGCTACACTTTATTTGCTAGTGAGCTATTATATCTGAGTTTATAAAGGCTGGAAAACTATCGCACTCCGAAATTGAAACGTCTATAAGTGTCTAGGGCTGCAGGAGGCTAATGGCAAGCATTTTGATGATGATAATAATGATAATAATAATAATGGTAATAGCTTGCATTCTCAGATTTTGCTCTCATGCATGACTAAATTTCTAATGTTCATGTAGTTTGTATCCAGTGTTGGGCTGTTCAAATCTTGCCCTTCCTTCACAATAGCCTTTTTATTATCTGCACATTAGTACCGTAAAACATCAGTTGTCTACAGAACAGTTTATTGGTTTTGTGAAATTGGGCAAAATAAAAGAACAATTAAAAAAAAAAAAACAACAGGATACACAATGCTAATTTTATTAGTGTTATTTCCTTCTCGGTTCCGTTTTGAAAGATGTGCTCCAGTTTTACTTTTCCTCGCGCTGAAACTTTACAGACGCATCGCTTTGCTCGTGCATGCATCCTTGCCACGTATACGGTGGAGATGCACTGTCGTGTTTTCCCCTTCCTGCCACGAGGTACGGCGGTGGCTCGGGATGATTGTCTCATGTCTCAATACGTCAGGTATTCTCTGATCGGTAATTAAGTACATGGGACCAAACGAGTCATCATCTCCAGCATTTTTCTGTGTGCAGTAACGGGGAAATTGACGATTTAAGCATAAAGATGAATGAACCACAGAGTGTCGTGTGAAAATCTGGTGTGTTTATCCAGTCAGGCCTTTTGTACAGTCTATGTGTGTGTGCAGTTGCAGAGTTACGTATATGTGTAAACCTAATACTGGTGGTTTTGAATCTGATTTGGTTAACTCTGTTGCACATGCATTTTATCTACCTCATTTCACCGGCAGGTTAGTGACGGGACTTTCTGTACTCAGAGACTGTTTTTGCTCATTTAAAGAAAAAAAAAACCTCAGTGCAGTTTACTCCACAGGTGGCCACATTAAGTCTCCTCTCTGATTTATTCTGTTGTCTTTTTTTTCCTAACAGGCTATAGCTCTACCCCCCATAGCAAAATGGCCGTACCAGAATGGCTTTACATTCCACACATGGCTCCGCATGGATCCTCTCAACAACATCAATGTAGACAAAGACAAGCCTTACCTTTACTGGTAGGTAACACACACGCTCTTCTTTAACCGGCCATTTAAAATGCTCAGTTCTGTTTGAAAGTGCAACTTTGCTTAGGCGTAAACATCAAGAAGAGAGGGGGTGGGGGGGAATTGCATGAAATGGCTTAAATTCGAGTCGCGCGTGAGACGGCTGACATCCTCAACGAGATGATGTATTTGAATCCCGCTGTGACACTGTGATGCAAGAGCGCAGCCTCAAGCCTCAAAGATAAAAAAAAAAATAAATAAAAAAAAGTTGCGCTTCACGCTCCATTTTTCTGCTGTCTGTCTCTTCACCCCTCCTCTCTGTGGGGAGCAAATAAGACAAGCCTTCTGCTAATCTTATTTGCAACCTATAATGAATTTCTGTCAGAATTTAATGCATGTAACCGGGGATGTGTTTGTGAAAACGATAACCGAGCCGGGCAGCCAGCGAGCTGCTTGGGAGAATCTGTAATAAAAGCTCCCCTTCAGCCCTGCGCCCTTTTAAAAAGAGATTAATTCACTAAATCACATGCAGGGGCCCCGGCTCCGACTGGGACACTGAGGACGAAGGGAAGACCCTGCGCAGATGAGAAGGGCCTGTCTGCTGCCTTAATCCTTTTGAGATCCCTTCAAACTTTCGATGGTTCACTCGAACCCAGTAACCCGCGTTTCCCGGCGTCGCCGTGAAAACGTAGACGCTCTCTAGGAACTCACTTTTCCTCGCATTTCTTTTCCAGCTTCCGCACCAGTAAAGGCCTGGGCTACTCGGCGCACTTCGTGGGCGGCTGTTTGATTGTGACCTCGTTGAAGTCGAAGGGGAAAGGATTCCAGCACTGCGTGAAGTACGACTTCAAGCCGCAGAAGGTATGAAAAGAATAAAAAAAAAAAAACGGAGAGAGATCATGTCAGCAGCACAGTGAATCTAGGGCTTGCTGTAAGAATGAGCCGTCACATCTTTACCTGACCCTGGGGAGAAGGGAAAACTAGACGACAGAGAAATGAGGACGATGGGAGTGAAGGATTATCCAATACTCTCAGTCCCTTCCAGGCACAGCGCACGCTGTTTCAGTCTGAGGGATCCTTTGCCTACGGACAGTTTGAAACATCCTTCTTCTTTCCCCTGGGTGTGAAGGCGCCACCTTCCTCAACAAATCTCACAAGCACTCAAGAGAACTCATCTTAGTTGATTTTACGCACCACGTCTAATGCATGTTCTTTGGCACCTCGAGGTGACTGTGATAACCTGTTATTATTTCACTTGTTGTAAAGCTGGGTGAAAGCTAGAAACCAAAATGGGTCGCATCGTAGCCTGAGGGGGAGTCCTGAAATGTGATGGAATTAGGCTAATTGAGCAGGCGCAAAGATTCTCACCGAATGCTGAGTTACGGGCATCTCGTCGCAATTGATACGACTGCAAACACTGTCGTTTCCAGCACTGAGCACGCGCTTCTTTTTTGCCGTTGCAGTGGTACATGGTGACCCTGGTTCACATCTACAACCGCTGGAAGAACAGCGAAATCAGCTGCTTCGTGAACGGAGAGCTGGCGTCCTTCGGAGACATAGCCTGGTTTGTCAACACCAGCGACGTAAGTAGTGGTAGTAGTTCAACAAACTCGTGCGCTGTTTGAAAATGTTCTTACTGCAGGGCATCTTGTAATCTTTTGCATCTACGCAATTTTCTCACGGATGATTAAAGGAGTGGTGACAGAGCTGGGGAAGACTCTAATCTCTGGGAATATGGATTCACAGCCAGTAGTCGGCTGGTGCAGACTGGAAATGAAGTGGGGAAGCTAACCGGGCACTTTTAGGATGCTTCTGTGCTCAGCCCAAAAAAAAAAAAGTTTTAAAGAGACTAAATAAATAAGCTATTTTTTTTTACACCAATATACACCAATAAGCCACAACATTAAAACTACTGACGGGAGAATGGCAATTCAGTGTTCTGCTGGGAAACTTTTAGACTTTTAGACCCTGCATTCATGTGGATGTGACTTAGACATGTAGCACCCACCTAGATCAGACCAGACGCCCCCACCCTGTAACAATGACACTCCCTGATGTCAGCATCCATCCCCAGTAGGATGCAGCCTGACACAGACACACACACAAAAATGATTTAGGAATAACTAAAAAACAAACAAACATGAAAAACTACTTTATTTGTTGACCTGACCTCCAAATTCACTAGATCCCAAACTGATCAAGTATCTGTAATAGTCTCATCCACAGAGACCCCCACTAACAAAAGTCTGTTAGCAGACACCACAGGACACCCTCAGAAGGCCCATGTCCATTCTCCAATGAGTCACAACTGTTTTGGAGACCTACACAATATCACACACATTATAAACATATTATTATTATACCTGATCGGCGGATATATACATCCTGTTTTCATCACCTTCATGCTCTTCATTACCTTATACTCCACACTGGTTTATAGGCAGCTGATAACTTGATGTCATCATACTGTTCATTTAGTGGCTGGCCTTCTTTTGTCATTTCACTGAATGGAGAAAATTTATTTTTGTTGCCACTATGTTATTATTCTGGCTCTGTATTTGTCATGGGGTTGCTCTCTTGTCCTCTTTAATCATCTCTCATTCATCCTCTCTGAAAGCACCCGTGGACATTTACTGGCTCGGACCGCCGCTTAAAACCCGGCCGCTCTCCGCTTCTGACTAAAGTCCGCCCTAGCTTCCTGTGATTGCTCAGAAAATCTGAACCGTTAGAAACACTTTTGCGCACTAGAAACAAACTATGGCATCATCCAGTCTGACAGGGATCGCATCTGTTCGCTCCGACCAAGCTCATCTGTAAAGCACTTGTCATTTTGGTCCACATTAAACTAAAAAGTCTCAAAATCCGGACCATAGGAGTTAGTGTGAGCTAACTTAATGAGCTTTGGAAATCCTTTTGGGCAGATATGTACACTCTCTCACTATACATATATATAACCAGGTTTAATCTATCCTACCAGCATTCAACCAGCATGTAACTTGATGTTTATTGTACAGATATGGAAGTGATGTTGTGTAACTCTCCACAGATGGATAGACATATTCCGTCCTGTATCTTGTGTAGTGCTGCGGTATATCGTGGGTTAGCCTCTTGGGTGCACAGAACAGGATTTTTGTCAAATGTCAATTTCATAACAAAAACAAACCCCATTGTTTTTTCAAGTGAGAGACGCGTGGTCTCTGTCAGAGGGCTTTGGGGTGAAAACCATCCTCTCAGTCTTTTATCATAAACAATACATTGGAAAATGTACCACTCTGTTCCCACATCACTGTATGAACTCTGTCACAGCTCGCAGGATTGCTTTCTGTCATGCCGATACATGAGATTGCGAAATCACATTAAGTTTGCAATGAAATTGCCTCCACAGTGTCGTATAATCCTCAGGATGTGTCAGAAAGCAAATGAGCTTCTCGACTCGAGATGTGGTCTCATCATTTTCAGCCCTTCTGCTTTTGCCTCGCTGACCAGAGCCGAGGAGAAGATGGCGCGTTAGCTGCAGCCGGCTCCTAGTTCGAGGCTGTCTGTGGCCGTTTATAGTTGACGTTAACACAAATGGGCCTCTCGCTTCTTGTTCTTTCTTGCTATTTTTGGTCTTGTTTATCTTTGCTTTTCTTCACGGTTTATTTCCTGCCTTATTTTTTTATTTCATCCTCCCTCCCTCCCTCCCTCCTTCTCCCTGCAGACATTTGACAAGTGCTTCCTGGGATCGTCTGAGACGGCGGATGTCAACCGCGTGTTCTGTGGCCAGATGGGAGCAGTTTACCTGTTTGGAGAAGCTCTCAGCGCTGCTCAGATCCTGGCCATCTATCAGCTGGGTCCAGGCTACCAGGTCTGTGAAACCAGCCTGCGCAACATTAAAAAGAAATGTGTAAATGTGTAGTAATACATAACTTTGTACTTAATTAAATACAAATATGGGACTAAGCATTGCTGTGCTGAACAGCTGTATACCACCAACAACAGACAGCAAATCACAAAGTGCTGTCTTCGCTGTATTTTAATGCCACCAAACGTGGAAAAAAAATATGCGTTTTACCATCTGCTGTAAAGCAATAAATAAATGATAATAAATGTGGGATGCAACATTTTTGTTTTAAACTTAAATTCTTAAGGTGAGACACAGTAGGCAATAACTCATACCGTCATATGAGGTACTGTAGTGAAGCTCTTTTTCTCCTACAGAAGTCTGTCAAGTCCAAATATGGTCATATCCATTGTATTGGCAACCAATCGTGAAAGTTGAAAGGCCGATCCGAAGCTATACTCACACTCTCATTGGCTGGTGTCAATTTCTGACAACGTGATTTGTTCAAAAGCGTCACGTGACCGAATATTCTGCCGGGCTAGGTTTAAAAATGCTGTGAAGTCTTCTCTAGAAGAACGTTACAGCTAAAATTAGCAAGGAAAGTCAAAGAAAAGACTGATGAAGGAGGGGAGAGGGGTAGTCAGACTCATCTGAGTTCATTCAGCCGTAAATTGTCTTTGGTAAAAGGCGACGGCAGCAGTGGGTCATCATTCATGTTTCATGCTTGAATCAAAGTGTAATCTGTGGTACGTAGTGATTTCCAATAAAAATATCCATGGTTTTGCAATGTAAAACTTTGAAGGCCGTTTTCTCAAAGTGCGTTTTTCTGCCAGAAATCTCCACTTCAGTAGCACTTACACACACCAAACTTTCCAGATTTATTCCTAACTACATTCTGCCGGTATTTACAGAGGGGATTTTTAATATATCATTCAGAGCCTGATTTATATAACATTTTACTCCTAAAAACATGGCCAAAAAATTTATTTTGGACTGTTTTTGGACAGTATTTTGTGATTTATGGAGTGGTAAAAAGAAATGTCCAAATTTCCCTCTGTAGATACCTGGAAATCGGATTTATTAACAAAATAAAACAAGACGTTTGAACCTCACTTTAGCCATTATTCAGATTTCTGTTCTGGAAGTGTGTGCAAATAGGTGCATATTTAATAGATAACTCATAATTTGCATATTTAAATATAAATTCACAGAATATTAGTAATTCAAAAAAGTACTGTATTTATGTAAGTAATCAACTTGAGTAGTTTCATCTATTAGTTAAACATTTGACCCTGTTCACCTTAATCTGTTGATCCTTATAATTCAGAAAGGATTTGTTAAAGATGTTTCTGCTTCATGTTATCTTTAATAAAGTCTTTTTTCTCTTCTGTTTCAACGTGTTTCTGCTCAGGGCGTATTCAAGCACAGGGCTGAGAGCGACTTGTTGTTCGCCGAGCATCATAAGACCTTACTTTACGACGGCAAGCTGTCCTCCGCCATCGCCTTCACTTACAACCCTCGCGCCACGGATGCCCAGCTCTGCCTCGAGTCCTCTCCCAAGGACAACGCCTCCATTTTCGTCCACTCGCCCCACGCGCTCATGCTGCAGGTAATTACACCCTCGGAGCAGCGTTTAGCTTGTGTAGCCCGTAAGAGCCGTTCCCCTCAGGAGTTGGGGTTTGTATTGCCAGGGAAGTTGTTATTCTACCTGAAGTCGGCATTATGCACCGACATTAAAGCAACGTCACCACTAATCCATTCACCACCTGCTCCGTCTCTCCTTCTGTTCCATATGTACCAATTTTTATAATGAAAGTGGCCAAGTTTGCATCTTTTGGCTTTAATAGTCTCATTAGGGCAGAGTTGCTGCTGCCCTTCTGCTGCTCTAATTATGAAACAGGCCTTTTTTGTTTTCTTTAAAATTTGCAACTACGCACATGCAGACAGTACTTTTTTTTCTTTATAAGTACAAGGTTGTTGAAATTTTCCAAATTCTGCATCCAGACAAACAGTATACAGTGACACACATGTAAATACACGCTCAAACACCCACACCACACACACACAACATTTTGAGTTTGCTTGTTGAGTTTTCTTTTCTCAAACACTAATTGAGTTTTCTCTGATGCCCTTTCATCAAAGAAAATTCTTTGTTTCCTTTGTGGGGGAGACTTTTGCAGCCACGCAAACATATCCTCCCTCCACCACAGACAGACACACACACACACACACACACACACACACACACACACACACACACACACACACACACACACACACATTCTCAGTGTGAAATATGAATGACTGTGTGACCTATATTTGCAGCTTTGCAACTCCATGCTCAGAATTCCAACCTTATAGAGATGGGAAAAAAAATTCCCAACACGCTTTTGGTGTCACAAAATAAAGCGAAACAGACACAAACTCATCCGTCAGTACACCAAACAACATGTCGAGGTTTTAAGCAATTCTGGATATGTTTAGACTTCTAGCAAACTCCACTTCTTTTTTTTTTCAGTCAGATGTTAGGAACAGACTGTCCACAAGGTTGTGTAAAAATATCAAATTTGTGTGTTTAGACTTGGCCAACCTATCTGCAAGGGTTGCTGTGGTAACCGCATACGTTTCAATCCTTAATATAATACTTAAAATGTTCTTGTTCCAGGATATATCTTCTTTTGTAGAATCTTCCATCACTTGAGATTGGACATTGCCATTGTTTGACACATTAGTTGACACAAAGCAGCCAGAGGTTTCAACAAACATAGTTTCATCTTTCTTTTCAGACCACCTGAAGTCTGAATATAGCCTTTGTTTTGAACATTTCTAAGCAGCCCATACATTACCCCTCCCCCACTATCAAAGTACATGTTTGCATAAGAGCGTTAAATATTCTTTGAGTTCAATAAATGTTTATGGTAAAATTGAGACTTATTTGTTATCATTGTGTCATTTTTATCATGTAAATGGAGGGAGAAAAAGCAGTATCGGCTCCAAATATTTGTTCAGAAAAATTGGTATCGGCCCTAAAAAATCCATATCGGTCGACCTCTAATGCTGATCAACCTAAGACGCCTAAACTATAGTTTTAAGTTTAGGGGGACACAGTTTGCGCTCTGATTTTTACTAAATAAAATCCATATGACTCATTAATTTCACTATGATCATCAGTACAAATGTCATCACATGTTACTACTTCTTATATTTGTGTCTCTGCAGGACGTGAAGGCGGTGGTGACTCACTCAGTGCAGAGTGGCATCCACTCCATCGGTGGTGTCCAGGTCCTCTTCCCACTGTTTGCACAGCTGGATTATTACCAGCCTTCCAGCCACGAGCTGGACACCTCTGTCTGGTAACGCCACACCTAAACCACAGTTTAACACTGAGCAACGTCCATAAGCCATTGTGATTGCGTATTACTCACACGGTGTAATATTAGGGCTTCTAGTTTAATAGCTCTGAAGTGGCACGAGGAAATTGAATGGTCTGAATTCTGTGAGCTACTTTAGAAATGAAATGTTTATTAAAATGAGGAATTTTAAGGTGTGTAAGGCAGAATTTTAATTTATTTTCAGACTTTTCTTTTAGTTTGGTGTTAATTGTAAACTGACTTTTTACTCATCTGGGTATCTAACACTTTACAAAGCTAAAATAAATTGCTCCTACTTCTAAACAGACGCCCTGCAGGCTGAAGGTGATGCTAACTAGATTCTGTTGTCCTCGCACAATGTGGACTCAACACTCTCATTCAATCACATTTCATGTAGGATATGTCCTTCACAGTCAGGGCTTTGTCAGCAGCTTACATAGATTATTGTCACTGTCTAACTTGCCGCCCGTCTGTCTCTTTGTCTTTGTTTATCCGTGTGTGTGTGCGCTCTTAGCTGCACTTTGCTGTCCTTTGTGATGGAGCTCCTGAAGAACTCGGTGGCCATGCAAGAGCAGATCTTGGCCTGCAAAGGCTTCCTTGTCATCGGCTACACTCTGGAGAAGGTGAGACAAACACAAACGGGCTCAGCTGGCCAAGAAATACACAGGAGAGTTGTCTTCCTGTACCAGACGCTGCTCTCATAATAACCCCAGCTCAGTAATAAAGCGGATCCTGATTTCCTTTCGCTGCAAATACACTAGCAAACACACACACACACACACACACACACACACACACACACACACACACACACACACACACCAACATCTAATATGCTGCTTTCCCGCGGCTGCGTTTGGAGGTCACAGCTGGCTCGTGTGCTTGTTAGGCAGAAGAGGAGCTCCTCTTCTTTCTCTGCACGTGTCCTTTCGCTCCCCTTCTCATGTTGCAACTTATTTACCTTTCTAATGTCCCCCATCATGGAGATTTTCTCACCTCCAACTGTGGTGCTCTCTGGCTCCCCGTCCCTTTCTCTTTGTGCCGCAGTCTTCCAAGGTGCACGTGACTCGTCCCGTCCTGGACATTGTACTGGCCTTCTCCAGATACCTTAGCAACTTGCAGAGCGGCATCTTGCTGCTCAAGCAGCTGTGTGATCACATTCTCTTCAACCCGGCCATCTGGATCCATGCCCCTGCCAAGGTAACACTCACTAACACGGCATCACTTCAACTTCACGTTTAGTTACTTTTAAAAAAAGACTGAAAAATCAACGCGCACCCTCATCGAGACTACCCTTGTACTATATACCTGTCTTGCCCTAGATTTTATTTTCAGTGTTTCAGGGTTCAGCTTAGAGTTCAAGGTTATACCTCCACCTGTGAGTCAGTGATTGCTGTTGAAATGAGAACGTAGTGTCTAAACCCTTCGGGGGGGCTCAGAAGCTTCCACGTTCTTTCTCACGGGAACAAAAAGCTAGGACACACTGAAACCTGATTACTCCACTGAAAACCGGCCAGATGCAAGTGTACGTGTTTATATTTGTTTGCTTTAACCCGTGCAGGTGCAGCTGACGCTCTACACCTACCTGTCGACGGAGTTCATCAGCACAGTGACCATCTACAACGCCATCCGCAGGGTGGGCACTGTGCTCCAGATCATGCACACACTAAAGTACTACTACTGGGTCGTCAACCCTCAGGACCGCAGTGGAATCGTGCCCAAAGGCCTCGGTGAGACTGCAAATGAGTACACAGGATGCACATGTGCTCGTAACAATACAGATTCGTACACGCAAACGCACGCTGAACCGGTGACTCACGCGTTCCCACTGCAAATACTTGGATTTTATGAGAAAATATAGATCACTGAATAGATTCTTTCATCTATTGTGTCTTCATTGGTTACATTTAACGGCGATCGCTCGTTGTTTGGGGTTTCAGACGGTCCAAGGCCGAACCAGAAGGAGGTGCTCTCTTTGCGAGCCTTTTTGCTTTTGTTTGTCAAGCAGCTCATAATGAAGGTAAGCTCATGTCCACAGCTCTCCAGACACGTGAAGTCAACAGTACGACTGTCAGTCGCAAAATTATTTGCTCTGAAGTCAGTGATGCATGTCGATTGTTGATTTCTAGTTTCAAACTATCAAACATAAAAATATGTACCAATTCAGAGAATATATCAGATTTTTTTTTTTTTCCCTGTGGTTGTTTTATTTAGAAATACACAGATCAGCCACAACATTAAAACCACCGACGGGAGATGTAAATATCAGTGAACATCTTCTGACAGTTCAATGTTAAGCTGGGAAACTTTTGGACCTGGCATTCATGTAGATGTTACTTAGACTTGTACCACCCACCTAGACCAGACCAGACATCCTCAGCAGGATGCAAATTCACACAGATCAGCTCCAAAATCACTAGACCCCAAACTGATCGAGTATCCATAGAGACCCCTCAAAGGAACCAAAGGGTCCCCATTATTTAAATAGTTTATGTAAAATGTCTCTTCTTTTGTTGTAAGTGGTTTCTTTTAAGCGTCTCCTCTTCTTCCCGTATTTAGATGCATAACTGTCAGTTTCAGAGAAAGTAAACGACATAATGTGTGAAATTCATTTTCAGGATCACGGCGTGAAGGAAGACGAGCTACAGAGCATCCTCAGCTACCTCCTGACCATGCACGAGGTAGGCACACGTTCTGCACCTCTGTGTCTGTGAGCGGCGAGTACAGAGCCCGCCACCAGATGGCAACAGAAGACCATCTGACAGCAGCAAACGGTTCCTGTTGCTGAAAGGCAGCGTTACTGTTCCTCATTATTTCTCCAAGTCTGAGGTCCTGACAGAAGTGGGTTTGTTTACAGTGGAGTGATGCAGAGCAAATGAATCATTTAGAGCAGTCACTAACGCGGTGAATCTAAAGGGTGATTACACCACTGGATGGAAACGTTACCGTCCTGTAACAGCCATACATTTTACATTCTTTGTTTCAGATGCGTTGCATCTATTACTGCTGCTACCATCACTTCTATGCAGCGCGGGGATACACATGTCAATTAGTGACTAGACATACAATGTGAATGTGTCTTTTATTTACAGCACATTATGAATTCATGGTATCACTTTAAAAGCTGGCTCACATCCCACTGCTCCTTTTTTGAAAATCACAGAACCCTAAATTCCCTTCCTGCGTGTTTCACAGGATGATAATCTCATGGATGTACTACAGCTGCTGGTCGCTCTGATGTCTGAACATCCCGGCTCCATGGTCCAGGCCTTTGATCAGCGAAATGGGATTCGGTAATAGTCAGCGTTTTATAGCCATAATTATTTGCTTGTTTTGCCAAAAGTAAAGTTGGTATTATAGCTTAGCCTTGTAGGATTATTCAGTGTGTTAGGTTGTGCATAACATACTACACACACTAATACTTTGTAGTTTCATAATACTAGTGTATTACATGTTGTTTAATTCTATATTTCTTTGCTCCACAGTGTCATTTATAAGCTTCTGGCTTCAAAAAGTGAAGGAATCAGAGTCCAGGCTCTCAAAGTCATGGGCTACTTCCTGAAAAACCTGTCACTAAAGTAAGTACCTGAAATCCTTATTAGTATTTTTCCAAGCTATCCAAAATGGAGAGTAAAAATGTCCATTTAATTAAGTGTGTAAATGTAAACATACACAAAAGCACAGATTATTTTATATGAATAAAGTGATGAAATGGCTGAAAAAGAACAGAGTCACATATAACAATTCCCCGCACGATACGACGCCCTTAACAGCAGAGTCTCCGACCTTTGCTAGGCCAGCCACACATCTGCACATCATTCCCTCTGTTCTCTACTCAAACTTTTTACTGTGTAAAAAAGTCAAAATGGTCCTCCTCCTCAAGAAAAACTAAGTAAATAAATAAAAAAACAACTGAATGGACGGCTTTATATGTAGATGCTAATGCTAAATTCCTAGTTTTTCTTACTATTTTTAATAATGTCAGTTTCCAGACCAATAGATAGAATCCAAATCTAAAATGCTTAGTTAATTGGGTTTGTCACATATATTCCAGTAAACCACGGTATAAAAATACAAAACAGAAGTACATATACATATATATTAAGAAGATGTATGTACAATAATACAATGTAAATAAAACAATATATACAATAAAATACAAGTAAAATGTAGAATACAAATCACTTTAAGATAAAATATATCAAGATAGATGAACATATACAAATAGAAAAAGATTTTTTTAAAAAGTAATAATACAAAATGTAAACTTAATCTGCCGTTAACAATATTTTTGAACCTGTAAAATATTGTATCATGCAGTAAAACCCTCATTAGATCTCTTTTAACAGCATTAATTCTCTATTTAGCCGCAGTCCGCGATGTACCAGTAAACCAAGATAACTAAATAATAATAAATAAATGCTAAATGAATTCTCCATATATGTCCTGCTGTTATATCACATACAGTCAGTTTTATAAATCTGGACAGTGTTATTTGATGGATAATGGATGATGTTGATGGATTTTGGAATAGTTCTCAGTTTTGTAGTTAAGCTAAAACTGAAGCCGGTGAATAATTGGAGATGAAAGTAAAACAGGGATTTTATTTCTCTTTTATTTTTCTTCCATGTGAAACGTCGAATGTGTCCTCTTTGCTCTTATTTGATCCGTCAGAAAACCCAGATTTTGCTTTTGTCATTTCTCTAATTTATTACAGTTTGTATAAAAAAATCTGCCATTTATATTTTAAGTGCACTGCTGTTATTTTCTGAGCTAATACCGGTGCTGACTGACGGACCTTTTGACCTTTTTGTTTCGTGGCGATCAGGAGGAAAGCTGAGGTCATGCTGAGCCACGGCCTGTTCTCGCTGCTCACCGAGCGCCTGATGCTCCACTCCAGTCAGTTCAGCATGACGACGTACAACGTGCTCTACGAGGTCAGTCTGCCCACGTTTACACTCCAGGCGTATGCAGACAGGACTGAAATGCTCTCCGATGACAACAATAACATTTTTTTTTTTTTACGTGTAAACATCAAGCTTAATTTGTGCCTCATTAGCTTGTCTTTTTCCAACGTTTCTTAAACTTAACTGGAAATTCTATGACTTAGCTGACCTCCAAATAATAATAATTATAATGACATTATTTGGTCATTATTCAGAAAGATAATAGCACACGCATAGCTCTGTGTTTTGTTTCTCTGTTATTCTCCAGCCTTATGTAGACATTTATGACTCCGATCCCCTCTCTGTCCCCACGGCAGATTCTTACAGAGCAGATCTGCACTCAAGTGATCCATAAACAGCATCCGGACCCCGACTCCACCGTGAAGATCCTCAACCCACGTAAGTGCCTCCTCTGCGCCGCAGCACTCCCCTAAATCATCCTCGGCGGTGTACCCTCTGCATACCTACGGCTCCGTGCGGCAGGAGGATATTCCCCGTGGAGCCGTGCGATCGCTATATGCCGTCAAACAAATGAAGCGCATAAATTTTGCAGCCAGAGTGAATTTTCATATGACCGGAGCTCGGATGGAAACCCGGCGCGAAACACGCCCGCGTGACAAATGTACCCGCGTGGGCCGCAGAATTATTTTTCACCGGGATTCATTTACATACAGTGGAAGGATAAATGAAGGAGTTAGTGATTTTAATCATATTTATTTGACGTTTTAAATGCAAAATAAAATGAATATTAATGCGCCTTTTCGAGTTATTATTTAATAATGCAGCGTCCTGTTATTTTAAGGCGTTTGTTCCGCTATCAAACTTGTATCGTATTAGAATTTTTGTGCGGAAGTTACAATTTCAGTACATTTAAATTGTCAGACTTTTATTTCTCTGGTTCCCGTCCTGTGTTTTCAGGCCGGTGACTTTCCTCCAATTTCGCGTCGGCTCAGAAAACCTTTTCATGTGTTGAAAGCTTAAGTATTCATTTCAGCTAAGAAAAGAAAACAGCCTCTCTCCTTCTCGTGCGTGCCCCGGCTTCCACGCACACACATGCCCCTTTTCTGCGCGCACGTGGAAAACGCCTTTAATCAGTTTGAAATCCAAGCGCTCGGTGTAATCACAACCAAGGTTTACTTCCAACCAGCCTTAATCTGACAAGGTCTCGCCGTAGTCACACATTGATTATCTTAGGCCTTTATTGTGTTAAAAACTCTCCTGCCCAACCATCCCAGACAGGCGGTGTATATCATAGAAACCCTGTACGGGGGTTTTGAACATGTGAGCGCAGCCTATGGAGCAAAGAGCGGCGGGTCTGTTTCTCCTTTGCTGTGTATTCTCTTGATTTAATCTGTGACAAACTCCCAAAATGGCCCCCTGATTGCAGTCTTTAGTAACGTCAGAGCCAATCAAACAAACCGAGGAAGTACCGTTTCCCTCAAATTAACTCGAGGGAAAAAGAACCGAGAGCGAATGGAAAAAAGAAAGGGAATACGCCATCCCTCCATCCTCATTCCCGGTACATGCTGGGGTAATTTTCTGGCGGTAAAGGTTCAGCGACTCATAATTTGAGTGACTAAGGCGTAGAAACAACACAACTGTCTGGCGGGGGCAAGGGGGCATCGGTTAGCGCCAAGGCCTGGAGAGACGAGTGAAATCCAAGCCCCACCGTCTGTCTGCTCACAGCAAATGGACACTGACATTGTCTAGATAATTCATCTAAACAGTCAGTCTCTTCGGTTTAACCCAAGCCAAACCCTCCAGAAGGGCCTGCGACTCTGGCTCTCTGCTTTGAAACAATACCAGAAACCATTACAGTACGATAAAGATCAGTGGCCGGGACTTTTTTTTTTTTATTTATTTTTTTTTTATTATTATTATTCTCCTCCGTTGAGTTTTTCTTACTGCAGGCGCAGGTTTTCAGGTGTGTGCAGCTGGGAGCTCAGATACGTTGCGACACAATGATTTGCACATGTTAAGACCAATCCAGGACAGAGTTGTTGATTCGTGCAAATTCAGCTTTTGGTTTAATCCAAACAGAGTCCAGAACGTCTCCATATCCAAACTTTTATTAAAAATATATATAAAAAAAAAAAATCACATTTTTTTTTTAAATGTCTAAAACAGAATCTATACATATATATATATATTTTTTTTTTGTTCCAGAGATTCTGAAGGTAATCGCTGCCCTGCTGAAGAACTCTCCCCCGTGCCCCGAGAGCATGGAAGTGCGCCGGCTCTTTCTGTCCGACATGATCAAGCTGTTCAATAACAGCCGAGAGAACCGCAGGTGAGATTGCAACCCGCTTCATAACATCTAAAAGCGTTTTTTTTTTTTTTTTTTACGTGCCGGCGGGATCCCGGGGGCCCCGCTCCGCCTTCTCACGGCCGCTGCCCTGTCGTTCCAGGAGCCTGCTGCAGTGCTCGGTGTGGCAGGAGTGGATGCTCTCCCTGTGCTTCATCAACCCGCGGACCAACGAGGAGCACAAAATCACGGAGATGGTGTTCGCCATCTTCCGCATCCTCCTCTACCACGCCATCAAGTACGAGTGGGGCGGCTGGCGGGTCTGGGTGGACACCCTGTCCATCACGCACTCCAAGGTCAGAGCGCTCATTATATCCAACGCCTCGCTCGCACAAACACACGCTCGCAGGTTAAACACCTTCTCCTTGAGTCTTCTGTTTTTTTCATCAGTTTTTATTTCCCCTTTGTCTTTTTACCTCTCTCTCTCACACACACACACACACACACACACACACACACACACACACACACACACACACACACACACACACACACTCTGCAGTGTTGTCAGCCAAAGCATTCACCGCATCACCGTAGCTGCTACCCTCTTCTTTGGTTTGGTTCCTGCCAAACAGACAGGAAATTTCATTCACAGCCCTCAGCTCGGTCAACCATATGTTTAATCTGACAAAATGCAATTCACCAAATTAGAACATAAAGCGCATCATCGTCTGGCCCCTCCATCTCGCAGCGCAGGCCTGCGTAGCAACCGGCCTCTCCTCGCCCATCAGATTAAGCTCTGCAGTGATTATGATGTAAAAGCTAGTTGCGGCAAAAACGAGTTGGAATCAATCCCCTCAGTCCTTCCTCTCTTTATTTATGTATAGAGCCTCTTTCTTTCACGTAGCGCCGATTAAAAATAAACTTCTGGCACTTTTTATTCCAAAAGCCGAATTCAAAATACTGCTTTAGAAAATTCACTGTTGATATCACGTTACGCCGCTCTGTTCCAGAGCAGTGAAGTAATTGAGGTTGGTGTCAGATTGTGGTCTGGGGGGTTTTTAAGCCTGGCAGATTGAAAGTTGAGTTAAAGAAGTGCTTGTGATATGAGACATGGTCGCGTCGGGGAGGGGAGGTGCTGTGAGCGCTGGCTTCCAATAGGGGGCACAGAAAGACTATTGGTGAGGGCGGCAATTAGTAGGAGTGTGTGTGTGTGTGTGTGTTGTATGTGGGAGGCTTTGAAGCCTCTACACGCCTGGACCAGAGGGGACAAGAAGATACAAAGATAAGAACATGAGAAGGGGAATTATTTTGGTATTTTGTGGTGGTGAAATTGGGAAAAGGAATATATTAGTAGATGGCTTTACTTTACTTATTACATCATTATTGAAATATATCAAACAGAAATTCAGTTTTCGGCCACACAATACTAGTGTAAATGTGTTACTATTCAGAGATTTGTGATATCTATAAATACTAACTTTCCATGCAGGATTAATGCTAATAACTAATATCTGGTCTGCTGTTGTGCAGAAGTTTTTTGTTTTCTTGTACATGACAGGCTGTAATCATCTTTTTTTTTTTTTTTTCATCCTGTAATTGAACAAGATTAATGCTGTTTTCTTCAGTTACACAATTCCACAAATACAGTATCTGTGTGAATAAACCCGTGCACTTGGACTGCGGGCGTGGGATAGCTGCAGCCGATTCCAGCCACCAAGATACATGCATCTGCTATAAAAAAAGCTAAAGAAACTCAATTGCAATTTTATTGTCCCGTTTGATAGATTTCCTGCCACCTTTGTAGCACCAGAGCTGTTTGTCACTGTTGCTCTCTCCTCCCACTGCTGCTGCTTCGGGGCTGTGCACGGGCGCGTGATTGTGTGTCTGTGTGCGCTCGTGTCTGTGTCTGAACGCGAGGCACCACTTTCCCGTTGCCCTCCTTCTCTCCCGGGCTCCTGCGAGCCCTCCTCGCCGAGCCCATTGAATATTCATCGCGACTGTGCGAGAACAATCAGAGAAACAAGGCCTCATAAATACAACCGTCCCACGGGGAGCCTCTTCATAAGTGCATATATGCATTCACAGAAACATATTTGCACGCTTCCCCCCCTTTACAAAGACTCTCTGATTTAGTTTGCCTCGTTTCTGATATGGTAATATGACATGCAGGGTGCTCTGCACAGGGATGATGCGCCTAGAGCCGAACACGTGTTTTCACACGTCTTATTGTGCAGAGTTGCCTCTTAGTCACACTACTTACACCGCCTGTTCAATTAATGCATTTGTTTTGCATTTCCTTAGGCACAGGCTTAGTTTTCCCTTTTAACTTTATTTCCTTTCACGATATTAAATGAATGAGCTCTGGATAAGTTGAGGCAAAGCTCTGTCGGGTTGCTCTGTGCGTGTTTGCGTCAGTCATCAGCAAATGAGTGTGTGTCTCTGAACAGACAGATGTTCCCGCAGGTGGGCACGCTGACACGACAGCCCTCCCACCCTCGGCCCAGACACCCCACCCAAGGTGCCCCTCGTCCGTCTCCGCACACAAATCAGTTGGGGAACAAGGAGAATCTCCAAAAGAGAGAGAGAGAGAGAAGGGGGCGTGAAGGTCCCAGTGCCCTTCACACTCTCACTGTCGGCTAACTTTATTACACCTGTCAGACATATGATCACAAAGGGGGGAAAAAAATAAGAGCTGAATGTAGATTTTTAACTAAATATACTATATGTATAGAACTGTAGGTGCTTTAAATCTTCAATTAAACCCCAAAGTTTAGTCGTTCTGATCTGGAACATTAGATTTAAATAGGTTCGCTTCACGGTCTTTGCCTCCTGGGATCATTGAGATATTAAACGCGCGGTCAAGCTGTTGTTCTTGGCAACGAGTTTACGATAGATGTATTGACAAGAGGACAAAGAAAGGAAGGGGAGCAGCCAGTGCGAGGTAGAAGCCGTGCGTCGAGGGTTTTTTCCGCCGCTCCGGCCTCCGTGCATTCGTTTAACTTCTTAAATGAATTATTATAACTATAAATATACGATAATCATATGGTTGCGACCCCGCGATTTGTATCAGATTTCTGTCCATCTTAACCTCAAGGCGAATCTTTCCACGCGCTTGCCTCCCCGTTGCCGAGAGACTACGCGCACATCGCGGTGACCGGATCCGAAGAAAATTGAAAAATGAAGACATTGCGAGTGAAACCGCACGAGCAGACCTGCAGTAGCAGATGACATTGATTTCGGAGGAGGAATTGCATTTAGCTAATCGGATTAGAGCTGCGCTGCCCTCCCCGTTCCCCCCTTTGTTTTGTGGTCGCTCTATCGTTGATCTAAATGGGGACTCCCGTGCTCCCGCGACAGTGGGGGTCTCCCCAAAATCAGCTCTCCTCCAGCCAGACCCTCACCTACTGTAACAGGTTGCGGTGTTTATCCTGGATCTGTCACACAGCAACAGTCGTGGGAGCGGAGGATCGTCTGAGTTTATATAAAATTGCCTCGCTTTGGAAATGTGAGCGCAGTGTGACGCACCCAGGTTTGTTTAACTGCAGGAAAGCGGATGTTTTACTTTTCATTGAGACAATTCATTCCGTCAAACTGTTACGATTTATATATATATAAAAAAAAAAAAAAAATACAAACTTGCCACGTTGGATTTTTCCAACGTCTTTCTGTTTATGGTCGTTTGTCCCCTTCCAACGTGTTTCAAGTCTCCTGCACGGCCGGTGCTTTGCTGCGCCCGGTTAATACCATGTTACCTGTCACATTAGAAAAGCCCACCGTGCTTTCGTGCATTACCATAACAGTTTTCCATAACCCGCTATGGCCGGGCCGAGTCACGAAGAAGAATGAAATTAGATTAGATCACCGCTGATGTCTTAGCCACCCAAGGCAGTTTCTATATATCGTAGCGAGGCTAAACGCTCTCTTAAAAAACCACAGAGACATATACTACCTCTGTCTAATGGTAACTGGATCTCTCACAGAGCCCCATTTAAGGCCAGCATACATCATCTTAATGTACAGACTGCATCCTGAATCTATGACGTTATGTGCTGCACCGCTTTCCCCGCATAATTTCCACGCCGGTGCACTCTGAATGCGGCCCTTTTAATTGCTAAAAATGCTAAATGTCAAATTAAGCTCAAACTAATGGGGTAGAAGGTCTTGCTGTGTGATCACTGGGAAACAGAGAGGGAGAGACAGACCAGTGGTGCATTTAGAACAGGCTGTGCACTCAGAAAACAGCTATGGATTACCAATCACTGCTTCCCACTACAGAAGATTAATGAGCACCCGTGTAGCGGGCTAATTTAGAACAATAACGCCTAATTAATTACAAATAATCAGCTTCTCTCTCTCCCCCCCTCTTTCCTTTCTTCCACTCAATGACTCACTTTCTTTCTCTTCTGCCTTCGCAGTTTCTTATTTTTTCCCTTCCGTTTCATCTCTGGCTTTCTCATTTGCTTTGTTTCCTTCTCTCCCTCTCTCCCTCTGTCCAAATAGCCTCAGGTGAAAAAGCAGCAAAGTGGGTCTAGTTTCACTCCCCCCCCCCTCCTCCATCCGTCCACCACCACCTCCACCACCACCAACCCATCTTTGACTTTCTGTCCTCCAGGCCCAGTGATTAATGCAGGGTCTTAAATTAGGCGTGGGAGGATTTGCCGATGCTGGACACGTACTCGGCACAGCTCGGAGACACACACTAATAGTATCTACTGCTAATCTATGACTGCTTACATGGATGGGCTCTTCCTCAAATGCCACTGCAGACCATTGTCGTTATAGACTAGCAGTCTAGTCCGCCCGTATCAGATGGTAAGAAGACTGATAGAGGCTAATAGGCCGTGGGCAGCAGAGGGAGATGGGAAAAGTTTTTAAATATGCTGCAGTTGGGCACGAATGGTCCCAGTGGTTAGCCGTTGTAATAACAAGCTGACGAGTAATAGGCATTTTGAGAATATCTAACTTCTGTAATTTGAAGTTTCCTTTACAAACAGGCTCTTGGGGCATGCAGTGAAACATGGAGAGAATTAGTTGAAAAGCAGACAGTGTAAACTAGTGTAAACAGAGTGGTTTATCACCAACAAACTAGTATCTGACTCATATCCCACACACGCTCCCTGCGTCTCGTGTATAGGTGTTTCCTACTTAGGTCGTTGACGATGAACGATCAGAGCAGACTGTTTTTTGGCAAGGGTAGCATTATTGCTTTGTATTTACAGGAAATGTGTTAACACGAGTGCTGGTAATGTCACGTTGACTTTAAAACAGATGTCTTCAACGTTTTTCAAGCCAAGGACCCCCAAACAAATACCTACTATATGTGTAGGCAGGGGGTCCATAGTTAAAGCTTATTAAACTCAGCCTAGTGCTGTTTAAAAATATACATTATTATCATCATTTTGCATTCAGTGTTAAGCCAAGCCGATATTAAGCCTAAACATAAACCTACCTGACATGAACAAAATTATTATGTGAGATTGTTGTGGATTTCCCAAAATATGGATGGATCTGGATTTACTAAAATATGTTGGATTCATATTCATTTAAATTTGTGGGGGAAAAAATATATAAAAAAAGATTTTGCGACCCCCCTGCAGTACCTCAGTGGACCCCCTGTTTAAGACCTTTGCTTAAAAGAAAGAAACCATAAAATGAAGCCCAAGCAATGCACTTTGTCTCATCTCTCTTTCCTGATTACTTCCTGTCTCAGCCTCAGTCTTTACTTTTACTTCCTGTTATTGTCACAGGGTCGTGTGACAGTATAATTTCAGCATATAAGCATATATATATTTAAAAATACAAATGATGTATGTGTGATTGCAGACACTGCATGGCAACTCATTCTTTGCAAGGTCTTACTAAAGAGTTTTTTTGGCCGTATTTTGTGTTTGCAGGTGACCTTTGAGCAGCACAAGGAGAATCTGTCCCGCATGTTTCGTCAGTATCAGAATCAGGACTCTACGGGATCTCAAGGCCCAATTCGCTCCATCTCTGGCGTCAGCCAAAGCTCCGAGGCTGACGGAAGTGTGAACGGGCCGGCCGTAGAGGAGACGGCTCCCTCCACTGTCATTGAACTTAAGGTGGACGAAATGTCTCTAAGATCCCCCGACTCCGCGTCTAGTTCGGCCGTCAGCTCCAGCCCGCTGGAGACGGGTGACGAAAGGGGACCCGCGGCCATCACGGTGTCCAACATCCTGGCTAGGGCCGAAGAAGAAGAAGAACAGAGGCTGGTGGAGGAGGCTTCCAGAGATGGTTCAGGTGCTGAAAAAGAGACCGAAGCTGCTGCGGTCCAAGCGACAAATGCAGAGGAACAAAGTGAAGTGACAAACGAGCAGAAGGATGAGGTTAGAGACACGCCTTCAAGTGACGACGTGCAAGCACCTGTAACGGATAACGAAAAGTCTGAGAGCGAACCCAACAAAGGTGAATCATCGACATCTATGACAGAAGACTCTTTAAATGAAGCAGACACAGATGTGCCGGTGGTTTCTGAACCAGAAGTTAAGACCCCAGAGACCTCAGCCTGTCTGGACAACAGCGCGCTAGGTGGAGCTTCCGTCTTCAACGAGGACTTGGTCGACATGTCGTCTGTTAGCGACCAGATCCACCCTAGCGATGTCGACGACAGCCAAGAGGAGTCCTCCTATGCTTCTGCTGCTGCTGGAGATGATGACAACGAAAGCAAAAAGAATGACCAGGAAGAGCAGGAGTTGAAAAAGGGAGAAGAGAAAGATTCGAAGGAGGACGAAGAAAAAGGTGCAGGAAGTGAAGCTGGAGACGATCAGGAGTCTCGTTCGGAGAGCCAGGCTTCTCCAACTGAAACACCTGAACAAAATGTCTCGGAACCACCTGAAGAAAAGGTTGCAGACGAAAAGTCTTCCTCCTCAGCTGAAGCTGCTTCTGCAGACCAGCAGCACTCAGATAACACACTACCCTCTGCAGCCCAGGAGGTTGCTGCAGCATCAGACTCCACCTCACTCAGCCAGCCTTCAGAGACCAGCGGCACCCCAGGAGAGGAAGCCCTCTCTGCTGACGGTAGCAAGGCTGCCGCTGCCACCTCTGACACCAGCAAGAGTGTGGACGCCACCAGCAAGACCAAAGAGATCAAAATTGCCAGACTGGACGTGTCCAATGTGGCCTTAGACACTGAGAGACTTGAATTAAAGGAGACCTCTATGACAGTACGCAGCATTTCTTCTTTCATTTTTAAAATAATATAGAATCAGAATGTAAAAATAAGAGAAAATTGACAGTTTAAGTTGCGCCACCCTTTTACCTTTTGTATTTTTACAGGAAACAAGCCAAGGTCAGGCTGCAGCAGCAGCAGCAGCAGCAGCAGCAGCAGCAGGAGGATCTTCAGGCCAGCCGAGAGAGAGCAGCTCGTCTGCTCCTCGCTCCACCATGTTTCGTATCCCAGAATTCCGCTGGTCCCACATGCACCAGCGCCTCCTCACCGACTTGCTCTTCTCCATTGAGACGGATGTCCAGATGTGGAGGAGGTAGGGTAACAAACCGCTGACTCTGATTTCACCTAATGGTTTAGCGAGCAATTATATTGATTCATTGAATAAAGATTTGTCGACTTTTTTAAGCCTCTGAGGAGCTGGGAGAAGATTTCATCTCGCGAGCTTTTTGCCAATTAAGTCCTACATGTGTCTAAGGGAACCCTGTAGACGTCTTTGTAATTAGTTAATGGGAAGAACATTGGCTCTATGCAGATGTCTGCAGAGAAGTATTTCCAGATTTACCAATTAGAGATAAATAGTGACAAATAATATATATATATGTATGAGAACGATCTCTGGATTAAACCAAACTTTAGAACACATAGTAGTTCCACGTTTTGGAAAATATGCAAAGTTGCTTTCTTGCCAAGATGGCAGATCAATATCACTCTCCACCGTGAGGTCAGAGACAGGAGGTGATTAACTCGCCTTAGCATGTGGAAAAATAGCCAGTGTGGTCTGTCCAGAAATCCATTAAAAATACACATGCCAGAAACTCTAAACCTGGATTTAACTAATGACATGCAAAGTATTTGTTATAGAACTATAGAGGTGCTGGTTAGCATCTGTTTGAATCCATGACAACGCCAGGCTTCCCTGTGTGCTGGTTGTGCGCTTAAGGCACAGTTATGAGAATGGGTTTGTTGACAAGAAAGCAAGTTTGCCTACTCTGTTGTCATCTTCTTCAAATCAACAATTTCTGGTTGATAAAGGCATCACTGCCTTCTCTCTGATATACTGTGAATTACAGAGATTTACCAGGCTTTAGTGCTTGGTACACTCATTTCTCACTCAGTTCTCACACTGTGTTCCTGCTTTTCAGCCACTCCACAAAGACAATTCTGGACTTTGTGAACAACAGTGAGAACGTCGTGTTTGTCCACAACAGCATCCACCTCATCTCCCAGGTGGTGGACAATCTCATCATGGCCTGTGGAGGCATTTTACCTCTCCTCTCTGCTGCCACCTCCTCCTCTGTAAGTGCCTTAATGCCTGTGATTTTCTTTTTTTTCTTTCTTTATGGTTGTGCTTTTTTTTTTTGTCTGCGGCTGTGAGACTCCGGCCACAGGAAGTTATCCATCCACACTGACCTTTTCCCAATTACATTAGCCTACAGTTAGCCGCTCCCTAACGTTGTTAGTTTGTTTTTTTGTCTTGTCTGACCTCGGCTAGTGCTGCTTTGTTTAAAAAATTGTGTTTTTCTTTCTGCCATTGACCTGATTACCTCGTCTGAGAAATGGGTTGATGTTCAATTTGATTACATTTCAGTAACATTTAGTTATGTCTGCACTAAACCTAATTTTAAAACTGAATGTGAACATTTATAATTTTATATATTTTCAGTATAGCTCCCAAATACTTGCATGTTACAAATATACAGTGAAGGACATGGGTCAGTGGAGGTACTGCAGGGGGGGTTGCAAAATCTTTGGTTGACTAAACATTTTTTAGATATTTTTTAATCTCCTCCCCCGCAAATCTGAATTTCTTTAAAGATACATTAACATGAAACCAACATATTTTAGTAAATGGATAAAGGCTAGCTTAATAGTGTATACAAAATGATAATAACAATGCATATTTATAAGTAGCACTAGGCTGAGTTTAATATAGAACACATATAGTAGTTAGGGGGTCTCTACTTAATCTCTCCATCAGTTTGGGTCCTTGGCCTGAAAAACATTGAAGAACCCTGTTGTAGAACATAGGGGTCTGCGATCCCTAGGTGGTTTATTAGACATTTTATTCAATATTTCTATATATTTAAAATTTGTTACCCACAATTCCCCCCCCACAAATTTGAATTTCTTTAAATACACATTAACATGAATCCAGCATATTTTAGTAAAGGAACATCCCAGACACATGGTGCAATGTTAGCAGAAGACAAGCTAACAGTGCATGATACACACACACACACACACACACACACACACGTCATATGTGTGTATGTATGTATATATATATATATATATATATATATATATATATATATATATATGTAATATATATACATATATATATATATAAAATATATATATATATATATATATATATATATATATACATAATATATAATTTATATATACATACATATATATATATAATATACATACATATATTATGTATATTTATATATATATATATACATACATATATATATATATATATATTATATTATATATATATACATATATATATATATATGTATATATATATATATACATGTATGTATATATATATATGTATATATATATATATGTATATATATATATATACATATATATATATATATATATATATTATGTATATATATATACATATATATATATATATATATATATATATATATATATATATATACATACATGTTTATGGCAGTTGCACAGCCACCCTACTGTTGCACATGTTTGAAATAAAAAACATATTATTTGAACCTGTGTATTATTTGAATAGCTTAATATTGCATGCAAAATGATAATAATATGTATTTACCGTAATAATAGCACTAGGCCCAGTAATAATATAATATAAAACAACACATGCTTTGGGTAGAGTGTCCCTAATTATTGAGGACCCCTGGTGTAGAATATCCAAGATCCAAGTGTAGAAACTCCAACTAATACCATTTTCCATGATGTTTGGCTTTTTACTACCAGCATGAACTAGAGAACATTGAACCATCCCAAGGCCTGACTGTGGAGGCTTCGGTCACCTTCCTGCAGCGACTCGTCAACCTCGTGGATGTTCTCATCTTCGCCAGCTCCCTCAACTTCACCGAGATAGAAGCCGAGAAGAACATGTCGTCGGGGGGCATCCTCAGACAGTGCCTTCGCCTCGGTGGGTGCATTCAATTATTTATTTGTCAATCTTTTCGCTTTGTTCGTCCTGCGTGCTTCACTTCTTAAATACATTTTCTGCCTTTCTGCTCGTCTGTGTCCCTTCCCGTTCATCCGTGCGCCTCATATCAGCTGATTGTAGCCTGTGTCGCGGCTCCCCGTGGTCCTTTTTGTCCCCACAGCTTCTCAATCTTATCTTGTTATTATAACCCTTCTGCCTGGCAACGCTTTAACACGGCTGCTTGTATGAAATAGTGAGTTGTTGTAACAGCCTTGGCTGTACTGTACTGTACTGTACTGCACCGTAGCTTGGGGTGTTTTTCTGCCTTTTGTTCCAGGCCATTAAAGTTTCCTCTGACACCCTCACAATTGCTGAAATATTGAAATTCTTACATCATTATTATTATTATTTTACTCTTTTAGAAACACATTAACAGTGTATATATGTGGATACTTTAGACTCTGTTCCAACTAATTTCTTCATGCTTTGCTTTGTCCGTTTTGAGTTATTGCTTTTCTCCTGTTGTGGTTGCAAACAAAAGGGCTGTCAAAATGCGAGGTTGTTATCCAGAGAACACTTCTTCTTCTCCTCTCAGATATTATTGCCGCTGCCTCGGTATTGCAGGAAAGCGATGCCACGAGAGCACAGGTTCAGTTTTAGAAAGCAGCCGTTATGAAATGAATATTTGATGAGGTATGCGCTCCCCATTGCTGGCACCTAATCTGATTTAGGAAAACTGTAACAAGGTTTTAGCGTCTCCTCCCCCTCCCTCTCCTTCTCCCTCTCTCTTTCTTCTTCTTCTTTTTTTTTTTTTTTTTACAAATGGTCGTATGAAAGAGTGGTCTTAATGGAAAAAGCGAGCCCATTTCCAGACGGAATAATTCCCCCCGTCGTAATCTAAATGCCTCAAGAGTTAACATTTGTCAGTTGTCAAGCGCGGAGTGGTGGGGGTTGAGGGCGGGGCCGCGGCCAAAGAGGAGCAGTGCATTAAATTACAAACTGTGCCAGTTTTCAACCCGCCGAAAGTTGCCGGACCACAAGATTTTTCTATTTATTTTTATTTATTTATTTTTTTTGTGGCGAAGGTCGTATCTTACCGCCTACTCAGCATGTGCACACCTAGCAGTGTCATTTGTTATGGGAGCCGCACGCACGGGCTGTGATTCAAGAGCACATCCCTGCCCCGTGACCTTGGGAGGAGAGGTGGAGCAGGGAAGAGTGAACGGTGCTGCCAGAGTTGGCCAGAGCCCTGACCTTGTCGTGGCCTCACTTTTTCTCCTTTGTGTTTGTCTCTCTCAGCTGCTCCTCTTTGTGGGTCGCCCACTTTACGAGCTGCCTGTTTGCTTTTTATTCCTCTTTAGTTCCGTTCGGGGCTCACAAAAACCCTGAGGAATTTTACTGTTTTACATATTTCTTGGACACTGACTTTGTTTTAATGATGTCACATAATGATCTCCGCGTCTCCCTAGTGTGCGCTATGGCGGTGAGGAACTGTCTGGAGTGCCAGCAAGCCCAGTTTAAGCACGGGGTGGAAGCATCTGCACGAAACTACACAGCCGTGCCCAGCACTATGCTTGGAGCGGCCAAGTCTGCAACCGCACAGGCAAGTATCCAAGATAATCTCCTGCAGCCATCGTCTTAATCTTATGTGCACTTTCTCTTCTTTTAGAAAAATGTCTCGCCTAAAATACACTCGCTGGCCACTTTATTAGGTACACCTTGCTGGTAAAAGGTCAGCAACAATACTCAGGCAGGCTGTGGCATTTAAAATATGCCCCCACACCATTACACCACCACCACCACCAGCCTGAACCGTAGATACAAGGCAGGATGGATCCATGCTTTCATGTTGTTTACGCCAAATTCTGACCCTGTCTCAGTTTCCTGTTCTTAGCCGACAAGAGTGGTGCCCAGTGTGATCTTCTGCTGCTGTAGCTCATCTTCTTCAAGGTTGGACGTGTTGTGCGTTTAGAGATGATATTCTGCATTCCTTGGTTGTAACCAGTGGTTATTTTAGTTACTGTTGCCTTTCTATCATCTCCAACCAGTCTGCCCATTCTCCTCTGACCTCTCACATCAACAAGACATTTTTGTCCACATAACTGTCGCTCACTGGATATTTTCTCTTTTTTGGACCATTCACTGTAAACTCTAGAGGTGGTTGTGTGTGAAAATCCCAGTAGATCAGCAGTATCTGAAATACTCAGACCAGCCGTCTGGCACCAACAACCACACCACGTCCAAAGTCACTTAAATCCCTTTTCTTCCTCATTCTGATGCTCGGTTTGAACAAGTTGTCTCTATCTCCTCTACATGACTAAATGCATTGAATTGCAGCCATGATTAGCTATTTGTGTTAATAAGCAATTGAACATGTGTACCTAATAAAGTGGCCAGTGAGTGTGCAAAATACCACCAAATATCTCAGGAATTCACTCTCACTCTTGCACCGGTCTTTCTTTTGTATTAAATCATTTTTTTCCCCCCTTTTGTCATCTTCAACTGGAAAGGAGCCACGTCCTTTGTCCTGTTCACCGGCAGCAGCCAAGTGTTATTGCATTAGCTCATATCTTATTATGTTACAACACGGGCCGCTATTTGTTACACTAGACCGGGCCCTTTGTCGTTGCCCCTTTGATTTGATACAGCGACTTCCAGTAAAGTCGCGTTGCTCTTCCGTGAACCGGGTGTAAAAACTCATTTATTATGCAGCGGCTCTATACAAAAGCCATTATGCTAAGGACGTGATCTCGGGAGGGATGGCTTCCCTAAGCTGTTAGACCTCACTGTACGCCACAAATTCCACGTGGATTAATAAACATTCCAGTAGTGTAAAAAAGAAAGAAAAAAAGATGCATATGTTTTCAGTTCACCTGCAGATTACAATAATACATCTCACGTGTCAATGATGTGATTTTTCACCCGTGCATACAGAGTCCTGTTGACGCGGTGACAGGTGGCTTGTCTCCAGTCAGAGACTTGGACCGGCTGCTTCAGGACATGGACATTAACCGCCTGAGGGCCGTCGTCTTCAGAGATATTGTGAGTTGGACCGTATTGCGCGCGCTTCCGCTGCTTTTTGAAGAAGACGCGCATGCACAGATTGTTTAGTGTGTGTTGTTTGTTCCAGGAGGACAGTAAGCAGGCCCAGTTTTTGGCGCTTGCCGTGGTTTACTTCATCTCGGTCCTCATGGTGTCCAAGTACCGTGACATCCTGGAGCCTCACAATGACAAGAAACACCCTCAACGCTCCCAGTCCGCAAGGAGCACAGGTACAGAGAAACTCAGAAAAGTGTGTCCGTGTGTAGAAGGATAATACTGTAATTTATACCGATCAGGCGTAACATTATGACCAGCTTCCTAATATTGTGTATGTTTTCCTCCAAAACAGTTGTGGCTCATCAGAGAATAGACATGGGCCTTCTGAGGGTGTCCTGTGGTTTCTGGTAACAGGATGTTGTTAGTGGGGGGGGTCTTTGGGTCCTGTGGTTTGAGGGGGAGGAGGATACTTGATCAGTTTGGAATCTAGTGAATTTGGAGGCCATGTGAAGACCTTCTGTTCTTCATGGTTTTTGAGTTGTCCCTAAACTGTTTCTGTGTGTATGTCTGCATCCTGCTGGGGAGTGTCATTGCTGCGGGGGTGGGGGTGCCCGGTCTGGCAAGCAACATTCACAAGAATGCAAGATCCAAATGTTTATCGACAGAACGTTTTATTATCAGAAGATGTTATTCACTCCTCCTCTCAGTGGTTTTAATGTTGTGGCTGATCGGTGTAGAAAACATAGTTTTCTAGTCTTTTCTCGTATCGATCCCTAAAAGCGAATCTATACCTGCAAACAGTACCAAACTATAGAATATTAATAAATAACACACTGCGTTTTATCCCCGCTATTCATCTCATCAACTATTAGTGCTTTTACATGCGCGTCTCTGCTCTTTAATGCTCACGCGTCCGTCTTCGCCCTCACAGACAGTGGAGCGGTTTCGGCCGGAGCGGAGGTGGAGAACGGCTTCTCCCTCAGGCGCTACGACTCCGGCCTCGGTGAGGACCACGCCTCGACGGCCGCGAGCGAGGCGGAGCTGTCATCCTCTGGCGCGACTCACGGCCCCGACGCCATCTCGGAGGCCCTGTCCACGCTGTCGTCTGAGGTCAGGCCTTCTCTGCCCGCTGACTCAAAGGGCAAGAATGTGAAGGACATCCTGCGCAGACTAGTGAGCAATCCAGCCGATGACATCATGGTCGACCCGAGTCTGCTGCCACCAGCGTTTGTCGGAAACATGGGCGATTTGGCCAAAGACTCACTGCAGTTCAGCTCTTTTGATAGGTGAGGGGTGAAGTCCAAACATACACTTATGCTATCATACTAGCCATAGCTAATGCAGGTTTTGCACCTTTGTCACTGTCTGCAAAAAAAAAAAGAAAAGAAAAAAGAATTCCCCTGTTGTTGAGGCCTGACAGCTTTGTCAGTTTCTCAAAAAAGGCCATATGGTACACAGCCTTGGGATTCACAAGCTTTACAGTTGATAGTTTCATATCATTTATCACAGCGTAACTGCAGGGGACATTTGAAAGTCAGACCTTGAAGACTTTTTAACTTGGTATCCTCACAGGGGGGAAAAAAAAAAAGACGACTCTGACGGTAACCTTTTTGAACTGGAGAATCTCCGTCTCTGACTCTTTTCATCCCACTCCCATCCTTCTTTTTGGTAGCTGTCGATACACCAGGTCCTCTTCCCTGTGCAAACCGCCTTCCTCCTAAATACCTGTCTTTATAAAAACATGAGCCCTGTCTGGGATGAAGACACAGAAAGACGAGGCTGACAGGAAGCTATTACTTTTCACCTTGCCACTGGTATTTAACAACTTTCTTTTTCATCTGTCCGGCGTGTCTCTCTCTGTCTTAACGTTCAGAAGAAGCCCCCCCCCCCCCTTTTTTTCTTTTTTTCTCTGGAGTAAGAACAGTAGAGTTTTACCTCTGGGGGTGCGAGGTGAACAGTCAGGAGTAAGTCTTCAAAAGCAGAGCGGGGTACTGAAGCCACAGACGGGCCCAGGTGATAGAGGATGGTTTCTGGTCTGGTTTGCATTTAGAACGCTGGTTCTCAGACAGACATTTACAAACGGCGGAGGGAGGGAGGGGGGGTCGAGGGTAAAAGAGGAAGAAGGAGAAGGATGGGAGACGGGGGGGAGGGTGGGAAGGAAGACTCCATGGGGAAGGGTGTCGAGTCAAAGTTCTCATGTATTGAAGAAAACATTTCGACATTTTTCTCTCGCTCTCAGCCTGCCGACCCCCAACTGTGGGAATTCCACGGCATCTCTGTGATCGCGTGTCTTTATCTGAGGAATGCTTTGTCAGGTCTCAGGGCGCTCCTCATATCAGGGGGATTAGACTGGCTCCTGTCCACTGAGCACACTCGGTAGGAAGCGAGGGACGTCAGGAGAGCTGGAGAACGTAGACTAACAGCTCGCTCGCTGCCTGTGGGAGCCTCAGCGTTCAAGCTGCGCGGCGGTGGGCTCAGGGGGTAAAATCTGTACCCCGGCTACCTTTTGAGATAGAGATGAAAGCTGCTCAGAGGATTTTCACCTCGCCTGCGTTTTAATAACTGAATCTCGCTGAAATAGAGGAGACAGTTTACAGTCGTCCACAAATGCCTTGTAAAAGCTTTTACCTTGGACTTAAACTTGTTTTATTGTCATTCAACAAATACACCATTAGTGCATATCAGGCGTAGGACTTCACGATACGATACTTATCACGATATTTGAGTCACGATACGATACGTTATTGCAATATTATGATTGATGATTTTATGAATTTTTAAATGCAGCTTGAAATACTCATGGTATGTACATGTGTATATATATACATGTTTAACAATATTAATCAAAATTATCTTTTTCCAATTTATTTGCACAGAAAAAGTGGTGGTGGAGGTGATGAGGTTGTTCACGATCGGCCCAAAACATGCCTTTTCCTCTTTCAATCGATATTAAGACATTCAAAATTTATATTGTATTGGAAGAAAAAATATCGCGGTATATTGCAATATCGATATTATTTTCCCACCCCTAGTGCATATATTAAATGAGATTTCATCACAGTTCACATATTCAGAGAATCTAAACTCTAAATGCTTGAATGACTTACAAGAAGATAAGGCTGTGGGAGTCCATAGATAAGAGTTTGTTTATCATGTTTAACAAGGATTACTGGAATAGAAGTGAATAGTGAATTGATTCTGAATCATTTCAAAAATGTGGTCCATCATTTGATAACAACAAAAATCGCAATGATTAAAAAAAAAACACCACTTTTGAGGAGTTTCAACACCAAAGGTTTTACTATCGTTTCCCAAAAAAAATTGGGAGTGAAACTGATTGACAGCACTTAACAGGCGCGCGCCGTTCCTGCCGAGCTTCCCCGCAACTTATTTCTGCAGGCCGTGAGCCTATATATTTTCCACACTTCACTTTGCTTTTTATCGCCCCGCCGCCTCCACGCTTGCCAATTACCTCATGACACATGTAGATATGGTGTTTATTATCTTGTTGTAAAAGCCTCCATCGCCGCTCATCTCCCACCCACCACAAATTGTCCCAGTGACACCAGTGCAAACCAGAGCTGACATTCTGAACTGACATCTCCTGCCAAAACACGACAACTTTCCGCTTGCCCGGAGGGGGTTGGATTTATGAGTCCGGTGCATGAAAAAAGCAGGGATCTCCCAGATAAAAACTGGGGGCGGGTCAGAGGGGTGAAGTATCCTTACTGATTTATTTACTCGAGGAGACCTGCTGGATTTCTCCCATGCATTTTTCAGCCATGCCCCTGTTATGACAGCCAGTCTGCAAATATTTGCTGACACTAACCAGAGCTAAACAGTGTCATTGTACAAGTCTGTGATTTAGACTGCATGGTTCAGCAGCAGAATGTGCGTCTGCGTGTTAGACAGTTGGATATACATAGTGCAGTTGTTTGCATTCCTCGTAGCAGACTCTGCATGCATGCGAGGGCCGATGTACAGATGAGTTGCGTCGGTGGTGAAACGTTATTAACGCCCCGCTGGCGGCGCGCGTGTCGGAAGCGCAACCCAGACTTGAAGGAGAGAGGACGAATGTGCGATTTTGACCGAAGAATCTATCACTGAGACCCCACCTGTTGTGATACCTGGAGTAAACTCCTACTGTAAATAAGGCAGCTCATCTCCTTTTAAAGTTTACATCTTTGCGTCATTCGGATCACAACAACAGATTTGTTCCCTGCAAGTTACTTGGTTACTAATGAAGATTGGCACTAGAGTTTGATCAGTAAATAATGGATGGGGTATATATTTTTCCAAACATCTACTACTACTAACTACCTAGTAATAATCCCTCAAATATTATTACACTCTAGCAATAGAGCTGCAAGTCCAAGTAAATGTCACAAATTGCCAAAATGAATGTTTAACAAATGGAAATTGGAAATAAGACGCGGGGGACTTCGACATTTTTCAGGCCAAGGACCCCCACACTGATGGAGAGATTAATTAGGGACCCCCTGCCTACTACATGTGTTTTATATTAAACTCGGCCTAGTGCTGTTTACACATATACATTATTATCATTGTGCATTCAATATTAAGCTATTAAGTACATAGGTTCAAATTTCAAACATGTGCAACAGGAGTTTGGCCGTGCAACTGCCATAAACACACATACCTTTACCTTTAAACATAGCTAAATGTAGGTTGGTCAGTAAATCACCAAAACATTTTGGCCTCAGTATTTGGCCGAGCTGCACTGTTAGCTTCTCTTCTGCTAATTTTTTCAGCGTGCGTCTGGGATTTCTCCTGGGGACTGAATAAGCTCTCGGCCAATAGCGGGGAACCTTGCAGAGTGTAATATGTGGCCTCGTGATTGGCTCAGCAGGGATAGGGGCGGGGCCTACATTGTACAGGAGGCTTAGATTGACAGGTCTCAGATAGCGTGGGGCTCTGTGTGAAATGACACTGCTCCTGTATCGCTGAACGAGTGAACTGCTACTGAAAGATAATGTCTTCTACGTCCATTTATCCTTTAATAAAATATGTTGGATTCACGTAAATATCCATTTAAACAAATTTAAATTTTGGGGGGAAAATAAAAAAAAAAAATTTATGACAAATGTCTAATCAACCAAAGACTCCCTAGGGGTTGCGGACCCCTTGTTGAAGACCCATGTTCTGACATGTAGTCTGGTAAGGTACAATAATACTGCAAGTGTGGCTACAACTGGGTAGTACTGCACATTTTCCGTATATTATATTAGAAATAGATCCTGTTCTACTTTCATCTTATTGACAAGAAATATTCATAACAGGTAAACACCAAATATGTCCAGAGACAAAAACGGCTTCACTGTCTTCTCGCTATTGTTGATATCAGAGGTGTGAGGGTTTCTGCTGGAGGATCCCTACTGGAGGTACCTCTTTGCTTCTGCAGTGGCTAAAACTTACTTGTCCAGTCCCGTGCAAACCAAACAAACTAAAGTCAAAACTAAAGAGTCATTTTTTTCCCACTCCTTCCTCAGACCAGATTGCAACATTCTCAATGTTTTCTGGCCACCTCTCGTTCCATATAAATCACACCCGACCAAATCGTTTCCAACATGTGTGCCCACATACGGTGTACAATTTCTGAACATGTTTTCCGGTAGTTTTTTTTTTTTTTTATTTTTTTTTTCTTTGGTCACTTAGGTCTCAGTTTCTCAACTCATAAATCCGTCGCCCTCGGAGCCCGACTGGACTCAATGCGCGTTGGATGACTCTATTCCCGTTGATTTGAAAGTAGTTTGCTAATCCGCGTGTGCATGTTTAGTGGGTATGATATATAATTAAACATAATTGAACGGGGTGAAAAAGTAGATCAAAGCTGTGCTGGGGTGTGCCGCGCTCGCTCCTCCTTCCAGTCTATGTGAGGTAAACACCGTAGAGTAGAGTGGTATTTTTATGCTCGCGCGCCGCAGACATTTCATTCTCACGCTTGTTTTACCTGAAATAGCAGAGATTACTGGAAACACTGTGTTTACCGCACTTATCCACTGCAGGTTAAAGCCTTTAAATAATTCAGCTGCAGCCCAAAACACACACCCACACACACCCACACACACACACACACACACACTCTCGCTCTTCTTTCTCTGCCCTGGGCTCCTGTTTGCGGGTTGAGTGGGGCCGCTGACGGCTGATTAATCGGCCGGGGCGGCTCACTCATGATAAGTGTGGCTAATGACCTGCTGAATAATTCACTGGGCCTTTGCCGCGGAACAGATGGAAGGCCAAACACATACGTGGACATGTTCACCGGCGGACTCCCTCGCACCCGCGTGTGCCCCTCGCGCATTTATTTGTATGCTCGTACACACGTATTCAAATATTTCCAGACACGCAGCACTTGCTTCAGGGGGCCTTCTTCGTCTCCGTCCGTCCCGTCTTCTGCTGTTGACACCCGGGGTGCTTCTTGTCAGCGCCGCCCTTGCTCCTCTGATACCAGTCCACTCCCTATCTGAACAGAGGGAGAAAAAAAAATAAGTCACCAGATACGTTTATCTCCACACGCCTCCCCCGCTATCACTGCTGATTTCATTAAGTCGTGTCACTCCTTCGGGTTTTTGTGAACACTCTCGTTTTTTTTTGCGTCTTTTAAACGGCTGCTGTCAAGCCGGTCTGGTGAAGCTCTATTATTTTCACTGGAAGCAAAAAGCTCAGCTGTCACGCCTTAACATTCACAGCAACTTTTAATAGATGTGATCAGCTGCCTTAAATCAACTGAGCGCAGCCTTTGATACTGTAGCCAGGTATCTGTCTGCACCACAGGGAGCCAAATCCAGCTATCCGTGTGTGTGTGTGTGTGTGTGCGCACATGCACAAGGATACACACCGGCTCTGGGAACATGCAGGAATGTACGTTCGCTCTCCTCTTTGTATATTCATATTGTTCATTTGATGTATTCCCACATATCTGGCTAAGCCGGCATTGGTTTGTGTTTCTGAGAGGGAGCAGTAGCCAGTGATTAGAGCCTGCTTCCCCTGTGTCAGCACTGATAAGCGGGGCCAGGCTCTCTTTGATATGACCAGTGGTCTGTCAGAGCCCTGGTCTAAACTGACAGCTTATCTGCATGCTGCTCTCCTCCCATCTGCTGTTCGCCGGATGGGAATTGAGCTCCACTCACTCGTACCGCATCGCTGCGAGAGACACTTCCTGTTACTTTACAAGGGGTGAGCTCTCAAGAGGCAGCATTATTTTTACCAAGATAAACACTGCTCGAATTGAATCTAGCTGTGGTTATTCTTAACAGATAAATAATGAGCTTCAGAGAGCACGACCGCGTGCGACTTTAAATGCCAGCGTTGATCTTGGACTGTAGAATAATTGTTTGTTTGGATACTGATTTCTGCTCAACGAGGGCATATTTTTCTGTAATATTTTCAGTCTGTAATCTTTTTACTTGAAACCGCAAGGTGTGCTATTATAAGAATTATAATAATTATAGCTAAATGAAATTTCCACCATCTGGTTGGATTATGTATGTGCTTTACATGAAGTTTAAATAAATCACTTTGGAATGATTTATGTAGAAATGGAAAGAGAAATTCGATATACTGTGAAAAACATTAATATATATTAAACTCAGCCTAGTGCTATTTATAAATATATATTTTTATTCTCATGTTGCGTTCAGAATATATAATATACGTAACTGGCGTATTGACAGATAAAGAAAATAAATGACAGGTTCAAGTTTTAACTTTAAACATAAATGTAATAAGGACAGCTGCACCGTTAGCTTCTCTTCTGCTAATATTGCAGCGTGCTTCTTGGATTTTACCTGGGGACTGAATAAACTCTCAGCCAATTGTGGCGAAACTGACAGTCAGTGTAGTATGTGGCGGGATTGGCTCCTTTTATCTCTTCACTAAAATATGTTGAATTCATGTTAATGTGCTTTTAAAGAAATTCAAATTTGTGATGGAAAATTTTAAAAAATACATGAAAAATGTCTAATCAACCAAAGATTTTGTAGTACCTCCGCAGACTTCCTGGGGGGCGCAGACCCCCTGTTGTAGACCTATGTATTAAACTATTGGCATAATGATCTGGACGAAAGACAGTTGCCCCGTTTGTGTGGCTGGATGAATGTGACCATTTGCTCCCAGTCTGACGGATTGATGACGGTCACCGTTGTTGCAGCCACACTGCGCCTCAGATGAGTCTTCTGAGGTTTGCCGCGAATTGGCACCATCAGCGTTTTCACAACAATGGTTGTGTCAGGGCAACAATAAGTGAATAATTTGCCTCCTCTTTCCACAGAAGCGTCGTCGTCGCGCCCAAGAAACCGGGCATGATGCCACCCCCCGGCACCCCCGCCCTGGCAGCCACCGCTGCCTCCGTGTCCGGCGGGACACCTATGGACGGCGTCGCCGTGGTGTCTTCTGGTGACTCCTCCCAGAACGCCTCCGCAGACTCTGCAGCCGGTGAGCACGCAGACACACACACACACACACTCTTACAGACTGGAAGGGCAGCTAGCCTGCTAAGAAAAGGGCAATATTTATTTAGAGATTGCACCCTTCAGTGTGTCTGAGAGAATAATATTGTGTTTTGCAATGTAATCCAGTTACCCAAGACTGTAGAGGACAGCGTGAAACATTAGAGGAACGCAAGCGCATTTATCATAGTTTTGGAAGTTATTGTCATTCTTTCCCAAAAGAAAAAAAATGCATATATTGAAAATATCTATAGATAAAGTATATTTTGGCATCTAGGTCTTCATTGATGGTCAAACCCATTTTTTTTTTTTATAGTTTATTAAAACTAACTCTGTTTTTATTTTATAATTCTGAAGTGACAATAAATCCGCGTAGGTGTGTGAGAAGATGTTTTCCTTCTTTATGGAGCCTGTGCGTTTAAGAGTTATGTGTGTTTTAGGACATTTACTGTAGAATCAGATTGGGGGAGTGGGACTTGAGCTGTATCCATGTGATACTTGGAGTCAGTTGAGTGGTGCTGAGTAAATATGCTTTGTGAGCGTGTGTGTGTGTGTGTGTGTGTGTGTGTGTGTTTTAGTGGGGCAGTGGGAGGATTAATGGAGACGTTCATTTACTCCTCTTTGTTTGAAGGAGCTACTTCAGTTCGAGAGTGATACTCTCACCAGGCCCACATGGCGCTTTTTAGCACCTTACATGCGCACACATTCCAGCGCACATTACACCGTCTGTCATTCCTGAAGAGTTATCCCTGCCCGGAGACCGTCCTGGCTGGAAAAACAAGCCCGCCGAAACACCAGAGGAATCCCCCTCCTCCATATTCAGCTGGGCATTAGCTTATTTATGAGCCACGGGGAAGTGAATTTACTGCCAGATCAATCACGTGCGGACTTTGTACCTCGTGTGCCTCTGTCCCAAGAATGGAGTCGTAAAGCACCTTTTAGCTGTATAATGAAACCGTCACAAAAAGCGGCCCAGGGGGTTGAGTTGCTATGTAATGACTTAATGAGGAAAAACAATAATAATATCTCACATTCCAACACAGGTGTAACATACTGCCATTTATATTTTTTTTTACTCAGTGTTTGAGCTCGGTTCATGTTCCCATTGGGGTTTTCATCATGGAAACCAATGAAATGTAAATTGATAAGGAAGACGTATTGTGCTTGGAGTACATCATCCACTATCTAACCGTAAAATTATACTTGTACCCCCACTTGCCCTCTTTGACCATAAATTCCCCCATTCCATACATTTGAATGGAGACCATTGTATTATTTCATAAGAGGCATGTTTCCACACAGGTTTATGGTGCGACCCAGGCTGAATAATGTATCGCTGTGTGTGTGTGCTCGTGTGTGTGTGTGTTTTGCGCGTGTGCGCCCCATTCTTGTCCAGCATCCAGACTAATAACAGAGTTCTTTGGTTTCTCCCTGCAGCAGGCGGCCAGGATCCAGCCAGCGCTAGCCTGCCATCTGTCCCCCCACTCTCCCCTGTGACCCAGAACACAGCCCCCAATATGAGGTGATTCATCTTCTTTTCTCTCTCTTGCACACAAACACACACACACACACACGCACACACTCTCTCTCAGCTGTTTATGCTCACGAACGCACACATGAGTTATTTATTCACATCCACTGATTATTGCTTTTGTCCTAATTCCATTTTCCTCCTCATATTAAAACACATGTTTTGCTGATTGTCAATTTTAAAACTTCGACTTTTATTTACTCTGGAGTTTTAAACCATTTGTTTCTACTCAACGCGCACTCTTGCCTGTTTGCTGTTGCACTGTTTTCAGTATCTCGGAGCGTCTGGAGCACGCTCTGGAGAAGGCGGCTCCTCTGCTGAGGGAGATCTTTGTGGACTTTGCCCCCTTCCTATCTCGCACCCTGCTGGGCAGCCACGGACAAGAGCTCCTTATTGAAGGCACCAGTGAGTCCACTTTTTCTTTTTTCTTTTTTTAAAAAAAAACACTATTTCTTAAAGGTGCACTGCATCCCGAACGACGCGCCGCTGTTTATTTGAATGCGAGAACATCTGCAGCCTGTTGTTAATCCAATACCGTGATGAGTGTGCGTTGAGTCGAGAGCTGGTGGTCGTGCTGAAGGTTTCCAGGGGGCCGGGTCAGAGGCCAGGCCACTAATAGCAGTGTTTGGGATGTCTGCTGCCACCAAACAAAATGGAAAGTTGATTGATAGCTGCAGGGGGGCCTGAAAAGAAGCCTGGGGAGGCCGCGTGTACGTGCATGCGTGCGTGTGTGTGTGTGTGTGTTTGTTCGATCGTGATGGTGCGTGCGTCTTTGTGTCGCGTGAAAAGCCAAAGGCTACTCTGCCTTCTTCCCGTCTGTGCATCCGCAGCAGACTCTTGGACACTCTGGTGGCCCCCTGCCCTCTAAAAGCCCAGGGCTCGCCATTAGGGATCAATGGGACATATGCCGGCCAAGGCAGGCCTGTAATACAAGGCCCAAATATGTATTAGTTTACAGTAACATCATGTCGGCTCATTAGGCCCATCAATACTATCCGCTCGCTTGCAGATGGCACAAGGTTAGGTAATCCCTGTCGGTTTGTGCGCGTGTAAGAGCATGTGTGTTTTCACAAGTATTCTGGGAGCTTTATGTAATGTGACTCGCACACACGCGACAAAAAAAAAAAGTTAATTTGCTAAAATGTACATTTGTTTCTGACTCTGTCTCTCATGTGTTCCTCCAGGCCTGGTGTGTATGAAGTCCAGCAGCTCGGTGGTGGAGCTGGTCATGCTTCTGTGCTCGCAGGCAAGTCTGGCATCTTTATCTTTCCTCATCCCCCCGTCCTCTGCTTTTCCACCGGTCTGATTTATCAGGCTCACCTTGAGTGCAGTAAATTCACAGCCTTATCTCTCCTCCGCGCTACGTCGCCTGCCTCTGCGCGTCCACCCTTCCCCTCGCCGAGGGCAGGGAGACGCGAGGAAAGACGTCTTCGGCTGCAAATATTGGTCCGAGGGTCAAGGGTGGCCGACCCGTCCGCGTCACCTTTGACCCGAGCGCTGGCCCCTCGCGGCCTGAGCCCAACTGATGAGGAGGGATAATGTAGATTTGATGGTGCTTTGCATTGATTATCCCTCTCGTCTCCGTTGTCTTGTGGGTGTTTTGTTGCCAAGTTTATTTAGCTGCTGCCGGATTCATGAATACTAAATCAGGGATCATAAGCAGGCGTGGGCGGATCAATGATCGCCGCTGTCGATGGATCACTCCGGGACGGCTGATTAGCATTAGGAGACGCAAAGCTCCTGAAGCCTTTTTACGGCGCGTTGACTAAAATCCACTACGCAGCGTTGTGCTCTTTCCATTTACTTTTAAATGCTTATCAAATGAAAAATGTGTTTATTCAGGGTGGAAACACTTCTATTCGCAGTTAAACACACACAAACATTTGCCCTCATATACACACACCCGGTGACAAGGACGGCAGATAATAACTCCCCTCCGGCCCTTTTTTCGCGTGCATCTTTACTGTTTAAAGTACCTCATAAAAAACAAGGTTTTCCAATAATACAAAAGCACATCTGATTAATGACACCCCTCTCACCGATGCACTCCTTTTTTTTTTCTTTTTTTTATCAGCTTTATTTTTCATTTCTTCCCTCCACCTTCTTAACCCCCATATGTTGTTTGGCTCCCATTATTCACTTTGCTTCTTCTCTAAAAAGGTAACGCAGTCAGATTACACATCTGTTTGGACGTCAGCGGCCGTGCATAGATTTAGGCTGGTGGGACTCGGGGAGGGGAACGCGAGCCGTCCAGAGACGGAGGAATAGCGGGAGTGAAAGCTAGATAGAAAACCAAAGAGGGAAGAATGACGGGCTCTAATGCACCTATTTGTCATATCTGTCAGGGTGTTGTTTAATGCTAATCTAATCAAAGGCAGAATCTTGGTGATTGCTCCGCTGCACAGCTCATGCCTCGCTTCCCCCTTTGGTCCCTAGCCCAAGCTATTTCTTCCTCTCCCTGAGCTCCGAGCTATTCCACCCAATCTCCACAGCGCGCACACGCACACACACACGCACACACACACACACACACGCACACACACACACACACACACACGCTCGCGCTTTCTGTGAGAGGGCCAGGGATTGGCCAACGGAGTGTTGATTGCTTCAATAAATCATCCAACCAAATTCTCTCACAGCTAATGCAAATGTAATTTTATTGTTGTGTAAAGGGGGAGACGGAGGGAGGGAGGGAGGAGGAGGAGGGGGGGCGTGATACACTTCTTCTCACCAGGGAAAAGAGGAAAACAGGGACAGACTTTCCTCTGGGCTAAATTACAATGTATAATTATTTGTGTTTGTTCTCCTTGTGGGGCAGTGAGAGCCAGCCAGTGCCATGATTGATGACGTTATTTAGCAAAGTTTGTTGGGCCCTCTGGCACAGGAAGAGCTCAATTCTCTCACAGGAAGTGCCTCCGTGGCCATCTTGTGACTTTTTTTTTTTTTTTTTCCCTTCCTTGCCTCAGAGCCAAACCAGCGGAGGGAGTGGATGGAGATGGTTTTGATTGATTTTTCTCCATTTCCACCCCCACACCTTCATCAGAGACGTGATGCGATACCATCTCTCTGTGAAATTTTAATTAATTTCCCAAGCTTTGAGATGGAGTGGAGCCAGGGTGAAGGGTCAGGAGGCGAGGGACCGCAGAGCAGTTTTTAATCAGGGATCCTATGAAAGTTGCATTCGCGGCCGCATTAGCGTGGCATTGAGGAGGGGATTGTAAACCGCTGTTTGATAGTGCCCCTTTTCGAAATACGCACAACAGCGCTCCCAATTAAAGGACCATTTCGCTCAGACATTAACTGTTGGGGTGGCGTGCCGCCTTGTTCTCATCTGTAATATTGATCCTCACAGACCGAGGAATATACAAAGTGAGGATTAATGATCATAAACTGGAGCTGTAACTGAGTCGCATTTAAAAAGAAAAAAGAAAAAAATGAGCTGCTCCTGCGTCCGTGTTGTGTTTAGATGGCTGCTAACAATGTTTCACAGTATACTTCAGGGCTCTTCAATGTTTTTCAGGCCAAAAATCCTAAAACCCTAAAGTAGGGACCCCCTATGTACTATATGTGTGCCATATTAAACTCGGCCTAGTGCTATTTATAAATATACATTATTATTGTCATTTTGCATTCAATATTAAGCTATTCCTTATCCCTTTACTAAAATATGTTGGATTCATGTTAATATGTATTTAAAGAAATACTATATTTGTAGGGAAAAAGTAAAAAAAAATATATACAAAATGTCTAATCAACCAAAGGTTTTTTGACCCCCTTGCAGTACCTCCGCAGACCCTCTAGGGGTCGCGGACCCCCCCATTGAAGACCTTTGGTGTAGTTTAAAATGCAGTTTAGGATTAATTATTTGATTTGTAAAATGTAAAAACTTGCTTGCAAAAAAAAATTCTTCACAAGCTGGAATTTGAGAAATATGGAATTACATAATAATTTGTAATCTGTGCTGTTATAGTAATAATAATAACTCATTATCTGTAACCTGGTTTCCAAATAGAAAACCATGATATTGTATTTATGCTCTGAATAAAATAATTTATGGACCAATATTCAGATGGCAAAAGACAAACATGTGGAGGGTTCCCGTGGGCCGTGACCCATCCAGCCAAATGTTTGGCCGCCGGCCAGCGCTGGTCTGAGCTGCTGGTGAGCGTCTGTGGCCCAGTTTTTTTGTGGTGTGGCTGGCACAGTTGGGCTTTAGCCGGACCACTCTCAGCTGCTCCTCTGCTGACTGCACGTGTTACAGAATACTTCCACCTGCATGCTAGCTGGCCACTGGTCATAAAATTAGTGTGCTTAGGCAAAGTTTATGACTTCAAGTCGATGGGAAATAGATCTCTATAAAAAATAATTCTTCGAAATAATTCTCCAGTGTGATGACGAGGCTATTTCAGAGCAAATGGATATGATCAAACTTTCATCTACCAAACCACATCCACTCTTCTCTCAGCCCCGATATATATTTATATATATTTTTTTTTTTTTTTTCTCATATTTACTCCCAGCGTGTTGTTTCATGGGTTCACTTCCAGAAGTAGCTTCCAGCCAAAACGTCTGATTAATAAGTAATGCAGCGAGACAAGAGAAAGAGCATTTCCTCGCGCTCTCAGCCGTCTGTCCAGGGCTTTGAGAAATCGTCTCGTTGGATACTGGACCATATACGATGTGCAGGGGCCCATAAATCTTCTCAGTAGCTGCATTTGTGTCCTGTAGATCAGCCATTATTGTCCGGCCCCTCTGTCAGCCCATCCATCCTTCTGCCATTTATCAGAAATGCATCTTGTACGTGAAGTGGAAGGCAGAGAGGGAGTGTGTTGTGGGGTGGAGGGCCGCCGGTCCCATTATATTCAAGAGTGGAGAGTCGGGGCTGCAGTTACTTTCTATGATATTTATTTACAAGACGCCAAAGTTTTGTTGTTTTTTTCGTTTATTTACCAGCATAAATTAACTACAAAACGTCCCTCAATCAGTTCCTAATGGGGCTAGGGGCCATCCAGATGCAGTGGATTAGTTTTTCTTTGGTTTTGATACTGAGGGATTTCCGTGTCCATGACGCTGCAGTTGTCAGTAGAACGCATTTCGATTAGTTCAAAGTGGGATTAGAATTAAGAGTAAAATCTGCTGATTGTTTAGTCCACCGCTTTGATTCCGACTGAAACATCTCAACAACCATTAACCTTTTTATTGTAACCACTGATGCAGATAATCCCGTAATCATAATTCAATAACATCAATGTTAGCCCTCTAATCCAATGACTGCACATTATCATATGTTTCCAGCCGGCGCGACCAAAGTTAACCTGTTTAACAGATGGGCATCTCTCTCCCAGTCAGCAGGGAGTGAGACATTGACTTCCCCAAACACTTGGCTCCTCCTGACCCTTGACCCCCTGACCTCCAGGTTAGAAGTAGAGAGCGGCGGAGGCTTGGAAGTTTAAATCCCTGTAGTCTGTGAGCAGGTCGGGAGCGTACGCCCATCATGCCACGCGATCAATAGCATAATCCGAGAAACGAGGGAACCAGTTTGTGGCATGATGAACTTGAAAGTCAGAGAAAGACTCAGCCAGACGCAGTTAGTTGCTTATTTTGAAAGTGACACGGCAAACGAATGGTCGTTCGTATCTGTCAGTGGACGCGTTTCTTGTTTCTCTCCCGTAAGTGATGGATCAAAAGCAGGCCGCGCGGAACGGACCACTCGGGGAGCGGAGAGAGGTGAGAGAAGTGGCGAGGAATGCGATGAAGCCGAGGGACGAAAATACTTTCTCCATCATTTTCCTCGCAGTCAGAGCTGCGCCCCGCCGTGCCGTTAAACAGGCACGCAAAGGTTCAAGATCAGTGAAAATCAAAGTGTTGTTTTTCCCTCCCTCCCTGCTCGCCCTCACCCCGCGCTCTGGCCCTTTACAGCCGCGCCACGCGGCTCCGTGTCCCCGCCATCACTCTCTGGTTCGGAGGACGATGTCGTGCTGCATATTCTTTGAAAATATACCCTCCTGTGAGACGCAGAGAAAACACCGTAACACCAACTGGCACTTAATTCTGCAGACTCCCTATCGTTGCCAACTATGCAGCCGGAGAGTGTTGGGGTTGGGGGCGGCGGCGGCGGCGGTGGGGGTGTGATGTGTTGGAGGAGCTCGGGGTCATGGGGGGCTTCCTGACAGGAAGTGAAGTCTAGCTGAGAGGAGAAAATCAGACAGGAGACTCCTAAAAATATTGAGTGGCTTTTAATTTAGCTCCTAGCCAGGTTCACTGTGAGCGAGCGAATGTTTGGTTAGTTATACGCTACATATAACTGCGGTTCGAATCAATGAATTACCCTGACACACGTCTCCTGCTGACAGCCTCTGTTAATGTAATGTGTTTTTTAACCTGACAGATCCCTCGTTATAAGATCTTGGAAAGCGGTCTCACTTTTCTCTCCCTGCTGTCCTCCCTCAGGCGTCCTGCTGATAAAATCATGTCCTTAGAACTTGCGATGGAAATTGCTACATTTCTGATCGAGTTCACATCTTAGGCATGAATTAGCTTTAAAATTGCAAACGTCAAACTTCTCATCAGACCCAGGATGGTAAATCAGCAGCATTTGGAGTTGCGACATGTTGTTTTTCCAACTGTTATCATAGGCTCGAGTATTTATGCAATTCCCTTTATGCTCTTAGTTTGTCTGCCTGTCTCCTATCTCAGGAATGGCTGAACGATTTTGTTGTTCAGATTTGGCATAAACGTTGAGATCACTAACTGGAGTTCAAAAGTTATTATGACCTCATGTCCATCTTATAGCAATCCATGCATTTCTGAACAAGCAAAAGCGTTCAAACCTTAAGATTCTTACGTACTTCTTGAGAAGCGACACACGTGTTGTTCCCAGGACTGAAAGAACGAGAAAAAAATATATTTTTTTTTAACTTATACTAGGGCTGGGTATATCACAGTATTGTTTTTCCATGCATAATCACATGTTCACAACATTTTCTACTGGTTGAGAGAAGAATTGATGCAGTAGATGGACTGAGGATGGACTATTATACTGCGAGGATGAGTAAGAATAATTCCACACTAGTAGTAAAACAGGTTTGCACATGGAAATCTGGGGACATTTAAGCTTGAGATAAAAAAAGAAAGAAAGAAAAATAATTCATTTATTTTGACATATTAATTCATATATTTAAACTGCTTTGTCTGTAATGTCAATAGCAGCACGACCCGTTACCGTAATAATTGTAGTCTGCGTGCAGCATTTTTTTATTTTTTTTTTTTGGACCTTTCCATCTTCACCACACCTCGCAGTGACGCTCTACATTGAAAATGGTCTTGTCTGAAACGCCGCAGCGTTACAAACGCTGTGTAATCAAATACACAGGTATATTCAGAATTCATATTATAACGGGGAAAAAAAATACCGGTATTTGTTATGAAGCGGTATACCACCCAGCCCTAATTTATAGTTCACGATAAAGTGCCAAAGGAAGTAGGGCTCTCCCACTGAAACACGTCACACATCACCAAGCACTGTGGGAAATGCGAGAGGTGGACTTTTCTTGTTTTCGAATGACTTGCAGTCGTTTTGTCAATGGTGTCCGTCAGATCACGACGTTCATTCAGCATGCACCCAACAATCTCTACCCAGGAGAGATTAGCGCACACATTGGTCATACTGCGGATATTAACATCTGGGAGCTCGTAGAGTGACCGCTAGCATTAACCACGCCCACTTCCACTTTCCGACCTATCACAGAATGGTAATCGGACACGCGCGAAAAAAAAAGGTTCTGCCTGGTTGATGTGTCGAGATGTGTAACAGCCTTTAGGCATGAATTCCATCTCGTTAGTCCTAATCAGAGCTAGTATGATAAGAATTTGGAGTTGCACCAAATCGTTTTGCCAGCTCTTTTACATAATTGATTTGAAATATATCCACTGATATCATAGCTAATGATAGGCTCAGGTATTTAGGCGCTGCTCTGTATAGATCCAGCGGCGTCACCGCATGTCTGAGTCCTGCATTTCTGATCAAGAAAAAGACACCTTTGACGTGAAAGTATAATAACTTCTAATCAGAACTAAGAAAGAAAAAAAAAAGAAGATTCCAAAGTCCTAATGGGGAGTCGCACATTTTGGCACCTTCTTCACACAGTAGTTTCAGGTCAGGGTACTTCCAAAGACATGTTTTTGGTCATAAATCAACTCCTCAACACAATATTCTCTCATGACACAAGTTCTTCAAATATGGCACAAAACTTTTATACTAAATACTGTTGGAATTTCCTCCATAATTTAGACATGGGAAAACTGTGCTATTTTAAAGTTTTCTTTCATCAGCCTTCAGCAGTGTTGTTTCTTTACTCACGGCCCTGTAATTGAGCGTGGAGCGTTTCTTTACCAGACCTCAGAACATTTCCTACTGCACCACATAAAAGTTCCTCAGAAGAGATGAGGGGATAAAAGGCCAAAGAGCCGCTGTTTTATTGAAGCGCTGGCCCTACATCAAAAGTTTTTTTTTTAACATACATATATATATTTTTTTAAAATCAAAGGTGCACGCTGATAGAAAGAGCCCGTGTTGTTGGTAGAAATCCTTTTGTGATTGCTCAAAGTTATCAATGAGAAAACTATTTTGCGTTGTTTGTTCCCTTTTGTTTGTTTTGTTTCCTTGCACAATTACGAAAAATGTTCTTGTGTATTACCGAAAAGTCATTAAAATTACATTGTTGGATGAGGTGACGATTAAATTTCAACATCTGCTCCGTTTGGAGCTGAAACAGCTGCGTACGGTGTTTAAATATTCCTATTCTCCTCACTCCATTAAAATCCAATGACGTTAAACCGAACGGGCCGCGTATTAGGTTACAGGGTAAGCAAAGCAAGACTCGCATAAAATACTGTTTATATTTTCCACTTAAATTCCCTTATTTTTTTTTTCTTTTAAAGCATGTTTTTCGCTTTTGTCTGTTTGTACTTCGGGAACTCGAGGTCCAGTTTTCTCACTCGGTGTTTGTAGAGTCGCGACAGCGTGAGTCCGCGAAGCTCTCGGAGTCCCGGCAGTGTAAATATTTGGACATCGGTAAATATTCCTGCGGTTGTGAATTTGATCACACAAACACCAACACGAATGTCTGTTTTTCTTTAGGCAGATACCATCTGAACACGCACATGCGGACTGTTGAGCGGACGCGGCGTGTGTGAAGTTTTTCAACAGAGCGGCCGATAGAGCATCAGTTAAAGAGAAACACGCATTTCTTTTATTTGCGTTTGTCTTTCTTGTCTGCACACACTGGCTCCTTTGTGTTTTCGTGTTGCCATTTGTGAACGTTTCAGTGACGCAGAAACGTTTGCTTGTCTCTTTTCTTTTTTTTGCTAATTGACACACAAACATTTAACTCCACGTGTTGCTGAGACGCGAGCGGCCAGAGCGACATCGCGTTAGGAGGAAGTCGGTGACGGGCCTATCTAAATTCCTTGATCATTTTGTTTTTGCATGCACCAACTAAATTCGGTCCCATTGCCGTCTCATGCCACACATGCACACGACTGAGGCATTTCAAAAAAAAGAGCAGAAAAAAAAAAAAAGAATCAGTAGCTCTTAGCCTCTTTAATTCTGCTGCTGCCGCGCTGCCACACTTGACATGAGGATTTATGCTTTTGTCGTCTCATCTCAAGTTGTATTCCCACAGCCTTTCAGATCAACAAATACTTGTGATTATGAGTGATGCCACCGAAAAGCACAACTGACTTATTTATTATTTCGGGGAGAGCTGAGACGTTTCGCTCTCCAGCGTTGGAAAATGTTTTCCTTGTGTTGTGGCGAGCCTGATGTTTGAAAGGCGATTTTTTTTTTTTTTTTGCTCAGGAGGTCTGTGTTTTCTCACCAGCGGTAGTGGTATATTTGGATGTTGATTACGGATAATCAGCTGTAATGACGGAAGCGCATGGCATGTGTGTTTGGCCTCAATGCCATCATCATCATCATCATCATCATCATCATCGTGGAGCACAGACCAAACGGAGCTTCAGATTGAGGCGTCCATTTCCTTTAAGAGATTCACGAAGCAGTCACGAAATAAGCGTGTTAAACATCTGCAGAATTTCTCGCGTATTGATTGGTTTTCGGTCGGGATCGAGGGACGGCCCTCTCCCGTCCTATCATCCCTCGCGGGGTCGGGTTAAAGGTGAGGGGTCACAAATGGCTGCTTGTATCCTCTCATCAGGAGCGCCGCGGTCACGGCCTCTATCGCGGCCATAAAAGCTGTGACACCGCTGACCAGGGCAGCCGAAATCCAATATTCTATCACTGACCTGTCCCCGTTTCCTTTTTGTCACCGGGAGATGTCCCCCAGATCAGGGTCATTGCTTTTTTAATTCAACTAGGAGAGCCATTTCTTAGCCCGTAATGACACCATTAGTCTTGCTATCACCTTTGTCCGCGTCCACGAAATGCCAATGGCCCTTTTCGTCAAACCTAATTTAGAAGCGGCTCCCTCCCGAGCTGCCGATGCGCCACGAGGAGCGCTTCGATCCCGGGACGGCGGCGCGAAAAAAAATCTCGAAAAGACATAAAGGATATTTTATGTCGCTGGTTTTCTGGTTCTCCACAGAGTGCGACTTTATTTACAGCCTCACTTCCTGTGGTGTTTATTTGAAATCGAGTGAGCACAGCCTGTGCCGGTTTAGAATATCCCCTCAGCCACAGGCTAACACTCATGGTTAATGTCCTTCAACTACCGTCCATGCTTCAGTTAGAAGGCCCCAAGGCCACTCTCACACGCTTCCTCTAAAGCAGGCCTCAGCCACAAAACCCTCTGCCAGTGCTCGGCTGCAAAACACAGTTTCCACTCCCAAGCCCAGACCTCTATTCCCTCTGTGCCCTCTTTATTTGGAATGTATTGTAAACACGGTCAATGCCAATATGATCCTGCAGGACAAAAAGCGGTTATGAAATGAGGTTAAGTGTAAGGTTGTTTTTCTGTATGACGTGCAGTTGCTCACAGAGTGATGGCTTGCAGGGATTTCAGGAGGGCCGGCTCTCCGGGCTCGGCGCGTGATTGGTTTCGATGGGCACATGCCGGCCGCGCCGAAAAAAGGGGGCAAAAATCGTCACGCGCGTACACGCATGTTTGGATGCCTATTAGAAATGCTTGTAAACGGATCCTTCCTTCCTGCGCGCAGCGCTGATACCCCCAGTCCCTGTGGGCTCTCTAGGTTTACTGAAAAGCTAGTCTCTACATAAACACGGCGTTTCCTCTGTCAGCTCCAGAGATGATGACAGCCGAGTTTTAGGCTCGCACCGACTTTCGTGTCAGTTTTTTTTTTTTTTTTTTTTTTTTGGAGCTCAATAACATGAACTAAAATTAGCCGTCTCAATCACTTGAAGTAAAACTGTCTATAAGGCGGAATAAAGAATAAATCATATTTATTTTCACCATTTAAATCAAAGATGACAGATTTTAATAAGGGCTGAATAATATGGAAAGTGTAATAACGTCACCTGGTGATTAATGATTTCTTTAAAGAGTAGTTCAAGTCTCCAACCTGAGATTCTTTTTTTTTCTATTTTTTTCTTCCCCCTTTTCTTTTTTTTTTGCATATTTCGCCAGCTCCCTCGAGAGGAAGAAGGGGAAAAAGCGCTGTAAGGTTCAGACAGGCCCCATGACCTTGTTGCTTTATTATTCTTTTGACGGTTGTGTCGGAGGTGTTGAAATATTGAACAGAACATGAGAGACGATGACCGCCGAGTTTCCCCTCTCTCGTTGTCCCTTTCGAATGTTGAGGATTTGAAGTCGCGCGCCGCTGCGGTCGGATTGTTTAGACTGACACCTCGAACCATAACGTTAGTCAAAGGCAGGAAGAAATTTGTGTACTTGTGATAAATGCGCTCTCAACGCAGCTCTTTCACTCCCCGTCTTATGCTGTGGTAGCCAATTACGTAGCTGCCTGTGCTGACCGAAGCGGTGGGTATGCCTTATTGGGTTATGTTTTAGATTGATATTAGTGGCCTTCAGTGACGGGAGAGCTTGCGGATTTGACCCGGAGCAGCACAATTATTCAACTACGCCTTCAGTTAATTGTCATCCTGGGAGATAATGCCACTTTCTCCAATGGTTTGTTTTCTTTTAAAAGCTCATTTATGTTTCAAAGTGGAGCCGTCCCTCCTTCAAATAACTGTGCTCAGATACATTTTTCTTGACTTATAATTCAATGTCCTGAAGCCAATAGTGTTTATAATCGTGTGCTTGTGAGTAAATTTTGCCTGTGTTTTTGCTTGCAGGAATGGCAGAACTCCATCCAGAAGAATGCTGGCCTCGCCTTTATCGAGCTGGTCAACGAAGGCAGGTGGGTAGCTCCGTCCTCTCATCTTGCAGCACCTCCTCGTTATCTTTCCAACGCAACTGTCCCACTTTTCAATTTCGCCACCTCTGGATCACTGCCCATCAGGCACCGTACAAGATCCCCCCAAGGCCTCAGTGATGAGGTGGCTTTTCCAAGATTTCGGACAACAATCAATGTTTGGGGATTTCAAAGAGGGCTTTAGGAGAGTGAGGATGGACCTTTGAGTTCAAGGCGCCATTTAATACCTGCTCATCCCAGAGGGATTTGGGGAGAGGAGAGGGGTTAGGCAGAAGGTGACGGGGAGCGCTTGGGGAAATCGCTCTTGATTCTGTTGAGTTTAACAGCCACTCATGCCTGGTCTTTATCTCTCTCTGTAACCCTCTTCCAACCACTCTTCTGTGTTAAGCTATTTGTCTCTTATTTCTTCTTTTTAATGGTGCGGACATAGAAGAGGCCTCCTTTCCTTCCTTCTGTGTTCAGACTCTTGTCACTTTCAGATTTATATGGCCGCACTTTCCATTATTGATCATCAGCTCTTAGAATTGACAGAGTCTAATCCCAGCGATGCTAATGAGACTAGCAACGTAGCCCTTTGTCTTGTTTGTGTAAGAGAGGATTTGTAATTGAGCGTTGACACTCAGGCCACGATAACTCAGGTTTGAGTGGAAGTCCACAGCTGTATGTATGTACATGTGTTTAGTGGAATTCGAACAATGTTTTAAAGATGAAGAATGGGTGGGTATTGACACTTCACAGTACGATACGTATCGCGATACTTGAGTCACGATACGATACGTTATTGCGATGTTATGGTATTGCAATATTTTGCAATGTCCTACACTGAGAAATTTGTTGGACATATTGTTTGTACATCAGATGACAGTGATCATTCATTGGACAAATTGAGTCATAAAACAATAGTAATCCAAGCAATCCATTCCCAATTTATTGCACTTGTACAGAAAAATTGGTGGTGGAGGCAGGCCAACCACTTATCTGACTATCCTATGTGCATTTTGCCAGATAGCTGTTTTTAATTTCAGTTACAGGTTTTTTTTGTTGTTTTTTTTTTTTATAAGAACAGCCATTAGCGCAGAGCACCATGAAGTGGGTTCTGGCGTTATTGATAGCGGGGCCTGAATAGGGCCATAGAGGCTGCAGAGGCCCCAGCGCCTCCGCTCCCCTGCTGCACTGTGCTGAAACAGCAGGCTTAGGTTACAGTCATCCCTTGGCCCCTAAACTCCCACCCCCGCCTCCTCTCCTCTCTGTCCCCTGCTCTGTTATTGTTCCACTTTGCACAGTCCTGACCTGTAGGGCTGCAGAGAGGTTTCTTTGACCTGCACGCACACATAACATGCATGTTTCATCACCGCTGATAAGGAGGAGGAGGTAGACTACATATGTAGCAACATGGGCAGAGATCCTCCCTCGTGTCAGATGCATATCATTAACAAATCAATTAGCACCCGCAGCCCTGTGAAAGGCTAAATCTGGTTTGGTTTTGTTCCTAAATTAGATTTTCTGCTGATTTCGCACGGTTGTTCCTCAGCATTTTCTGGATATTACATGGCTGGTTTCCAGATATCAGTGATAAATGCGTGTTTAAAACAGTCTGAAGCTCAAGATTGTATTTATCTCAGCATCTCTGACAACCAAGTGATTCATTTGTGATTGCCGTGCATGTATATATTGTACATTACGTTACATATAAACAGTGTTCCCTTTCACTCACGCCCATCTCTTCTCTTCCCCAGGCTTCTCAGTCACACCATGAAGGACCACCTGGTTCGTGTTGCTAATGAAGCCGAGTTTATCCTCAGCCGACAGAGGGCCGAAGACATCCACAAACACGCGGAATTCGAGGTATGATGCTGCACAGTTGTGGTGAGAGTACAGAACGGCCACTGCATTGATCTCTTATTACGCGAGGACCCAAAATTCTAGATGGGGGCAAATATCTTTCCAGCTTGCATTGCACTGGATTGCAGCCTGCTGTAGCAGCAGTAGTTATTTTAATGACTCAAATTGGACCAAATATTATGTGGCTTAAAGTTCAAATGTGGGTACAAAGAGTGGTTTAAAAGTATTGCATGTATGGTGCTGATGTCATTTGAACCGAAGTTTGATTTGCTGAAAAATACTTGGAAAGCGACGGCATTGTCAGTCAAATCTGATCAGCTGTCTCAATATATATATATATATATATAACAGAAAGTAGTGTAGGTTTCAGTTGTGATTATAGCCACAGAAGAATTAGAGAAGTTTGCAAGATGAAAGTTGAAAAAAAACTTTATATTCCCTCCTTCTATGAGGTTCATGGGAAGTTTGAGCTTGTCATGCTCAGTCAGAAAAGTCAACTTTGAGTTTTACGGTCATGACACCGGGACAGCTTTAAATAGAAATGGTTGTCTTAATATTCCGAGGCTCTGTCTGTGAACATGTGTAATAAAAACAAATGAGCGGCAACAATCGGTGAAAGCGTAGACGAGCGGGTCCGGCGGCCGCTTCGCACGTGTCGATCAAGTTCGAGGATCTGTCCCGGCAAATCGAGGGGATAAGTGTTTGCTTTTCAACCCTGGCTAATCGTGAACGCACACACACACACACACACACACACACACACACACACACACACACAGTCGTGCTTCCAGGGTGGAGATCATGTTTGGCACGTATCGCTAACCAAACACGGCGTGGTGTTAATTTATCCCCGACTTGCAGGCCTTGCCCCCTGAAACATCCCCCCCGCCTCTTCCTCTCACCAGTCCCCAGCACAAACGTCGCCATTCACGTGCAGCCACCGGGCCAACTCCGTTCTGACCCGTGGGCACCCTCCGCTGCCCCCCTCACCCCCACCCTCACCCCCACCCTCTGCTTTCTAGATCTCAACCAAATCATTTCCCGTCCTGCTGAGATCCTGTCCATTATACTCCCGCTGGGGGTGTATTTTGCCAGTGACAGGAATATGGCATCCTCCCCTCTCTTCCATCCGTCCCTCCCTCTTTTCTCAGGAACTTGCCAGCACTAAAAGCTGCAGACAGACCTGAAAGGTGCTGGCCTGAAGGGCTAACTGTGTGTAAACCCGCCGCCTCCACTCCCCCCTTAGCCTTGGCCCCCACTTTGCAGTAAAACGTGATGCTTTTTTTTTTTTTTTTTTAAGGTTCAAGGAAGGGTCTCTCTTACATTTGGGCAAAGCAGAATCCCTGAAGACTGCTCAAAGTCAATCATAGAGGAGGCGGCGGCTACTTTTGCACATCAACATTTTGTCTGTGATTGCTATGTTTTGCTGTCTTAGCTGTGTAGGGAGCGTTTGTGACTGTCATCCTTTACCACTGAACCTTTTTTTTTTTTTCCTTCCTCATTCTGCTCCAAGTGTCAGTCAGCTGCACGGTATTATCTTACACGGTCCGACCCTATTTGTTTTGTTTATGTTTTTTTTTATTTTTATGCAGACGTGCATGTAAGTTAGCTGCGGCATCTGACACAAGAGCAGCGCGAGTATGAAAACATGCAGGGAGTGTGTTGCCTGACTGGCTGACAGACAGTCTTGGCAGCCGGCGTTCGCACGACAGCCTCAAATGCTCCCGCTCTGCCTCGGCCCCTCGCTGTGGCTGCAGGCCACATGCTCTCACTGTAACCGAGCATTAGTTCCTTATTTCTAACCTGGCGTACAGCGGGTTTGACTGAAAGGAAACCAACCTCTCCCAATTTAAGTGTTTGCCTTTTTTGTTGTTCTGTATAATCCCGTTTTCTCTGTGCGATCGTGTTTCTTTAGGCTTTTTAAGTTGTTTTTTTTCCCTTAAAATGTGAAAAAGCCTCATCCTCATACAAGCCTTCGGTATGTGCACGGTTATTTGTGTGGTGTGTGTAAAGATAAACATGACATCTACTTTAAGAGAGATCAAATCGCACACAACCAAAAGACATCTGCTGTTCTGCTACAGCATTTAGCTTCTGGTTCGGTCGTTTTGCTTTCCACATTTGTGTTATTTAAATGCACGTAAATAGTACACACACTAGTCTCTCTTAGGACGTTGTATTCTACTTGTGCGTGTTGGGTTCACCGGGTTTGTTCCGTCTGCAAACGAAGCCGCGCTATCTGCTCGCATGAACTGTAACTCACTCGAGTGCCAAAGCCAAACTAATAGAACACCGTTATTTCCCCGTTAGTTGCATTTTTTGGGGGGCGCCCCTACCTTATTTTACCTACCGGTGCAATCTTCCAGCCGTCTTTAATCAGATAGCGCCCGCGCCGTGTCCCAAACTGTGTTTCACAATTGAATTCCTCACTTAAATGCAGTTGCTCCTCGGTGACCTCTGCGAAGAAGTGAAGCCCTGATAAGTCCCGCTCTGATATTGCCGTATTGATTTTTGCTTCTGTACGAGCTCGGCTCGAGCCTGCTGGAGCCAACGGTTTCATTTTGCACTGCCACAATAAAAATAACAGGCCAATGAAACATCCCCCCCGAGGGCGTGGGTGGAGGGTTTTGAAATAATTTTCAGCTATGTCCTCGTTTTTTCTTTCTTTTCTTTCCTTTTTTTTTTTTTTTCTTCTTTAAAGCGTTGTTCTTCTGCTATGTGTTGCGGGGACACTAAACTATATGTTGCTTATTTCCTTCGTGTCATTTGTGTCATCGGCGCTTCCGGAGCGGGATCTGGATCTGCAGCTCCTTCAATAAACACTGCTGCACGTGAGAAATCCTGTTTCAGTTAAACAGCAGAAGCAAGGCCACACAAATGAGAATAATTCAATACATAAAAACAAATTTATGTTTTTTCCCTTGTCAGATTTCATATCCTTCAGAAGGCAGTGATGGAGGAGCCTTTTGATTTAGATACCAGTTTGCCTCAGAGACATAACATATGCTTTTTCTCTCTCTTTCTCTCTCTCTCTCTTCGCCTCTCTTGTTTCTTTCTCACTCACACTCTCAGCGGCTCTCTGTGGGACAGAATTGAGTTATCTTTGGCCCTGAGAGTAAGTTATTACAGTGGGCTTAGGGTGAAACAGAGATGAAGATAACTAGGGGGAAATCCAATTACCTTTTAGGGTTCTCTATCTAATAGGATCCTTAATGTGAAGGAGATCTGCAGATCGGATGCTGCTGCTGCTCCCGCTGCCGCCCGGCGCAGCGAATGATAGACTCTGATATCTTCCACGGGAGCAGGGAGGAGAGGGAGCCCGAGAGATGGAGAGGAAGAGAGAGAAATCGAAACTCCCTCTTTTTATGGGGCTGTTCATTAGGGATGAAATGTGGTGGGCTCAGGGGCACAAGGGCAGATAAGAAGGTTCAGATATGGAGGAGTGAGCAAGACCCCAGTCATTTCTATTCTTTCTCACCTTTACTTTCTGCTCAGTCTTCTCCTCTTTTTTTTTTTCTTCCCCCACACAGCCCCTTGATTCATCCTCTGCTGTTATATGGAGTAATTGAATTGACTGAGAGATCCAGTGAAAGCCAGACGATAGCGGCTAATTAGTGCTTGGCGTCATTGTCTATCCTCTGCTGGGCTTGTAAAACGATCTGGTCCTCCTGCCCATGTTAATGACGTTAACATTGAGCTGATAGTCATTATGTTCTATTATCATAGCACTGATCTCTGGAAGCTTGTGCATCACAAACCATCAGACAGTGCTGAGCACCATACGGGACGTCTAGGTAAGGATGTAGTTATAGGACTGTGGGGATGTCAGTTTTATTTGTTTGTTTTTCCTAAATAGAAAGCATCTATAGAAAGAGTTTTAAGCCTCACGACTGAGTGCATGCTACAGTTTGGATTAGGGATGAGCATCGATAGGATTTTATTGATACCGATGCCATTCTCGATTCTGCTCCGATTCCCTTATCAATTCTTCTTGTGAATTTTTGGTCTAGAAAAGTTAGGTGTCCGTGGTTTCGTGTAGAGCTTCGTGTAGAGAAACATAGAAAATTGGCCACTGGATCCTCTCTAGCGATGCTCTGCTGAGACTTGCCAGCAGAGCACTCGTTGACTGGAGATTGTCAAACACGTGGCGCTCTCTGTATTTAATACGTGCGTCATCGACAAATGCTTCAGCAGGTTATGTTGGTGGTGTCGCTGCCCTTGCTTGAAATTACGGTGCTGCATAAATTGCACATTGCGCTGTTACAGTTCCTTGTGGTGAAGTGCAGCCACACTTTTGACCGGTTCAGCCTTTCTGCTATCCCGTCTTCCTTGTCGTCACGTGATGTGAATGACGTGCTTCTACGTAAAGATTCTTCTTCTTTCATTTTATGGCAGTTGGGAAACAACTTGTAGGTGCGTTACCGCCACCATCTGGACTGGGATGCTAGGATTTGGCACAAAAAGTATTGATATGCATGACAGCTAATGATATCGATGAACTGAACCAGTTGGAACCGGTTATCGATGCCCATCCCTAGTTTGGATGTTATTACAAAAATATTGCAACTCACAGATTTAAATTGTAAAAACACAAAGTTAAAGCATTGAGTGAGAGTTCAGTGCTGTGATGAGGCTGTGATTGAAAATTGCTTTCCAGGAAGCCTGTGGGAGAGCAGTGGGATACAGTCAATGGTCCTCACAAGCAAAAACTACTAAAAATGATCAGGCTATTCCAATATTTTTGAAAGCTACACAAAATACATTCCAAGTTGTCATGCAAATCAAATCCAGTTCAACTTTCAATATGTCATAATGAATTCAAAACAGACATCTGTTGTACTGGTTTCATGAACAGAACTTTTTCTGAATAAAATTAGCCATCGACCATAACAACAACTTGTGAGTGCCTGTATTTGATTTGAGGATGCCAGCGTTGCCTCCCAGAGCTCTGCTGTTCTCCATTCTCATGGATCATTCTTCAAATATGCTCCCCTGCTTGACAGTTTATGGGAATATGTTTTCATAAAAGTTGTATTTCTGCCGTGACTTAATCTGCTACCAGTGTGCACGGAGGCCGACGTGTTTCGACTCGTATCTTCATCAGGGTCACTGCCTGATGTTGGAGTCTTTATTTCCATAGCAACCAAGGAGGCAGAGGTGTTGTGGTGCAGCATCAGATGATAATGTTACTTCTGAAGGCACGTGTCTTCTATTTTTGACGTGCCAAGGCTAGAAATGCTCACTTAGGAACTCCACATGCTGGATAAGTCATCTTTACACCATCAAGTCCTAGAGAGACCTACGATCCATTTGACTCTCCAGGATAATCAGTCTACCACCTCCTCACTGACAACGCTGTCTTGCGCGGTGGTTCATTAGAGCTCATCATTCACCAGCGAATAAAATAAGTCTGAAAAGTGGACTTTGTGTAAGTCTAAGCTCATTGTTGACGTTTCTCTCTGGGAGCTTTGGTTAGCGCCGCATGACTGTCAGACTCTGGAATTTCTTTCAGTGGCAGGGTCTTTACTCTTCGGTAGTTTCACTGGATTACAGCTCAGCTGTGACTTTTTGTTGTAGCTCTACACTTCTAATTTGTCTAATCTGACAAATTAGAAGTGTTCTTTAATTGGCCTTTATCAACAAAAATCCTTCTTTGCTCTTAATCCCTCTAAAATCTTCTGTCTCTTTAATCTTGTCATTGGTTCTCCTCTCTGTAAGGCTTTTCTCTACTTCCTTTTTTTTTTTTTTTTTTTAAATGTTTCCTGTAAGAACAGTGCTAAATGCTGAAGAACACTTCCTCTAAATCAACATCCGGCAAACTAATAACTAATTAGAGAGGCTGATCTGAAGTTGGGTATGAAGGGTTAGGGTTAGTATTAGGGTTAGGGTTAGTGTTAGGGTTAATATTAGGCTTAGGCTTAGGGTTAGGGTTAGTAATAAGGTACTAAGTAATAATTGAAGTCAATATTTTTACTGGAATTTGTACATGCACATAAATAATAATGTAGAATTATCGTCAGGTGAAAAAGAACTGAGAAACAAAGGTTACTTCCACACAGCAACGCACGCGAGAGTCTGAGAAGCACAACTCCCAACGGCTATTTACACCACATCATTCCCAGCACTCAAACTGATAGCTGCCACCAACTGTAGCTCGCTGTCATGTAGTTGTTGCAGCTGTAATGTAGTATGTCAGCGGGGCTGGATGCCCAGGCGTCTCATTATGGGCAAATCTGTTGTCAAGAGAATGAGAGAGAGAAAAAAAAAAACGGGAACATGCCTGTTTTTATGATCGCGTCGTGGCACCGTGAGGATTGAGACGCCTTTTCAAAAGTGAGAAATTTCACATGGGCGAAAACTCCTTAAGGCTGAACAGCTGTAGATGTCTTCACACATAATCCGACTTTATTGTCAAAATGCGTTGGCATGCCGCAGTGATTCTTTCTCTCTTTTCGGGGAAGATGCTTATTCTTTTCTTCTTCTTTTTTTTTCCGCCAAACGACGTGGAGTCTTTTTTTCTGAAGGCACCAGGAGATGGAAAAGGAGAAGCGGGGCACAGAGGATGGTTGGTGAACAGTAGTCTCAGTCCTGCTGTCTTGTCAACATAATGAAGTCCCCAGGTGCCTCCCCCACAGCTCCCATCATTTTGTGTGACCAGCTAACCCCGAAATATGACTTTACTCCACAGTTTCCTTTGTTTTACCCTGACACAGTCCCTTTAGTCGCTGGGAGAATCTTCTCTTGATTGTTTTGTTCATTCGAGAAGCTGAGGGTGAATCATGGATAAACGTTTCATTGTTGCAGTGAGCAGTGCACAGCTGCCTGTGTTCTGTTATAGTCATTTTAGACTCTTTTGCATAGGACGCAATTAAGTGGTTGCTTCTTAAATTATTTCTCATAGAAATTAGTTTTCACCTCCAGCCTTATGATACCACTACCTTGGGTTTTCAGGGAACAGACAGTTCAGAGGAGAGGGATGTGTTTTTCACCCGGTTGCGCGCTACCTTCATTTGACTATTTGTCATCTCCCGACGACGTTTTAACACGTATGATTTTTCACGTGGCATGACCTTGAAGCGGAGCTGGAGTCATCGCGCAAAGAAAGATGGCAGCGGTGCAGACTGATGTGGGTGAAGGAAGGCGCGTTTTTTTGCAGAGACAAGAGGTTTCTGGATAGGAAAGATGAAGAGGCTGCCAGCCAAGCACGGTGACCAGTCCATTAAAGATCAGCCACAGACAGTGTGAAGGGAGGAGGAGGAGGAGGAGGAGAGATACAGAAGATATAGAAGGGCTGCGGCTGCGTTAACCTTGATGGCCGCTAGCAGTGGGCTGATGCCAGCAACGGGGATCTGTTTCAACTGGATTAGATTATTTTTTTTTTCCTCCGGCGCTCCGAGGAAAGAAAAAAAAAATCAATACTTGGGAGCACGGCATGACAGGAGCATCATTTCAGAATTGAAGCGGCTGTCAGGCATTGTCATTTGGTGACTTTTGTTCGCCATTGTACTTTTAAGCCCTCATTTTTCTCCCCCTCCTCTTCCTTTCACTCGTTTCTTCCCTCGCCCATTGTCTGAATTCCCTCGGTGACATTTTATGTTGCAATTTGAAAACTCGAGGGCAAGAGATCAACTGCGAGAGAATCTCTCTGAAACCAATTGGTGGACTGGTTCGCCATCTACTTTTGTTTAGCGACGCCCCCATCCTCCTTTCTCATTCCGTCCTCTTGTCTCTCCAGACCTCCATTGTGCTCCAGGAGGAATTTATTTGTAGTGTATTTGCATTCTCTGATACCAGACAAGGACAAGCCCGATGTATCGCCTTCCTCTGGACAGTTTCTCTGCCCGTTTGTAAATGAAACCCTCTGGGAGTGCTTGTCGGCGGATGTGAGAAATTGGAGATTCTCGCAGAGCGATAGCCCAGCCTTGGAGAGCGTGTATCCCTGATGTGCCACCAGTGTCAAGAGATTGCAAATCAAGCGCTTTAATAACATCTCTGCTGGTTTTGTTTCTTCCTCCCGTTCTCCGGCAGAACCTTGAGAGCCTGGTTTTGTCAGGCGGCGTGTTGAAGGCTCGCCGTGGCATGGCAACACCACTAGACCTCTCTCTCTGTCACTCTAATTGATAAACATAGGGCTGATATCTTGTAATGAGCCTCCATTCTCCGGCCTATTATACTGGTTAACCCTCTCAACCCACAGAGGGAGAGGAGGAGGGGAGCCGAGGCATCATCTGACAACAACTACAGCATTTAGATAAAGCCGACAGTGGTACAACCCCGCTGCTGTGAAACTCTTCTCCTCGTTTCCCCGCTGCTTATTATTTGTAGTATCAGCGTGATCGTGTTCAATGCAGCAGAAAGCCTTTGTGTTTGTTACTGTCTGGTTTAAATGAGGTTCGTTTAGAATAAACGTGTCACAATGCTTCGTCTCCGCAGGTGTCCGCCGCCGTGTCCTGCTAATGTGTAATTTTAGAGAGCTCTTTCCACTCTCCAGTCACTTCCCCCGGCCGGCCCCCGTTTCCTCCCCAAACTCCAGCACACATCCACAGTTATTTATTTGAACCGCGGATGAATTGCGGGAGACACGGCTCAGTGTAATTGACTCGATTAATGCCAGCCATCATCGTTTCGTCTTCGCCAAGCTGTCTTCTCCGGGCGGAGCCGGCACCCAATGTCGCACGACCCTGTCAGCTGGGCCATGTAATGGAAGGTGCTGCCCATGATTGCAGTGTCGCAAGTCATAACGCTCCCACTGCCGGCAGGTTGCGCCCCGGCGGGTGTCGGGGTAGGAAGCTAACGGAGCACAGTCCAAATCCTAAATCTTGAAATCGTGAAATAAATACAAGGCTTGGTTTGTGGTTGGTGCTCAATCCGCTCATTATTAAAAATGCACTGATCACATTGTTGGGGACAACCTTACATTAAATCCACTGTGAGCTTTCCTTAAGTGTTGTTTCACCAGTTTGTTTTAAAATATCCAAAATTCCTCCTTTTTTTAGTTCCACTTCCATATAGTGGACCTGAATGCAGCATGGTGCCAACGAGCGAGATTTAGTTATTCCCTTTAACTCTCGTAAAAACACAACATAATAAGTCCTTCGTATTAACCCGGCACATTCTCTGACTTCACATCAACGGAATGACCCCTGGAATTAACGGTGACCTGTCTTTTCCACTTAGAGGCAAACCCTGCTTTGGCTTTTAATGGCGCTACTTATACGTTCAGCTTTTTCGGGTTGTTATTTTAGGGGTGAGCCTGTGGATTTGGCCTTTTTCTGCCGTAGTCGACTTTGGCTTCGGATAGAAGAAAAGCCCATTACAGCATGGAGGGTTTGGGTGTTTGGGCAGGCTCAGCGCGCAGGTGATGAAGTGTTTGTTTATGGTTATGAGTTTGAACCCAGCACCGCTGATTAGTACTGCAGACTTTACATGTCTCAGACAGGAGCAGATGGAAATGGACTCCTTGCAGACCTGCCACTTGCTATCTGGCTAAATGATGGAAATGCTCACGAGTAGTTATTTTAAAAATGGATCATTCCTGTAATTATGCATAAAATGTGTGGATTTTTGTTGTCCCGCGTTCAACAAACTGTTCGAAGTGTCACATAAAGCTTCTCGTGCAATAAATATGGTGAGCGCAGCTAGAATTGTTGGCTCTCGATGCCATCCTATGAGTCAGTTCCCTTAGCCTGGCTTCCCTCCACGTCCCGGCCGTGCACGACTTTACCTCCGCTGATCAAGATTAATGGACGTGCAGCGCAGGCACACGCGGAGCAAAGGCCTTCTCCTCGCTTCGCCGTGAATTCTTTTTGTCTAAAATGCGAAACATTTACCCGGCAATCCCTCTTTCGCCGTTGCCGTTTCCCAGGTCATCACGCTGGAAGGTCACGGCCCACTTTAATGCCATATAAAGAGACATAGATTGATAATTAAGGCCCAGCAGCCTGCAGAAAAGCCCCTCTAATGTGATTTATACCTATAGATTTTCTGTCAGATATGAAATGTTGTCGTTCAAATTGAAGAGGAGGGCCCATTATAAAGCGATTTACTGGTAACTTTGAGAACACATGTTATATTTGTTCAGCCTGTTTTTTTTTGGTTAATAGTCACCGTACGGTCGTGCCAGTGTGATTGTTTCGGACGATGCAAAGAAAGGTTTTTATCATCTTCAGTGAGAACGTCTTTTTAAAACTCAACGTAAGCCACGGGGGCTGCGCGACTTTGCAGTAGAGGTTGCTCGTGAACCGGAGATTGGAAATCGAGGTGCTGTTTCAAATTATAGCTGGTATTTTCGGAAGGTGTTTTAGTTCCACCGTCGCCGCAGAGTTCAAAGGCCCATTCTGATAACAAATTCAGACAGAGAAAAATGTCCTCCCTGCGCGTTGTAGGTATCGTGTGATTTGGGGAGCCGGAGGGCAGTTAGAAAATATGTGTCCACTGTTATTAATCAACGTGACACGAGGGCAGAAATGACCCCGTGCTTTTCATTTGGTTCTACATAGTCGAGTTTCTACACGGGAAATCACCGACCGCGTATGTTGCTGTTTTCTGATCCCACGACCGTATTCCCTTTTATATACTGGCGTAATTTGCAATGTGAGCACTTTTCTGCTCCCCTTTACTTGCACGTGAATGTAATCTGTTTTTGTCTCTGTTTTCCAGTCCAGCTGTGCTCAGTACGCGGCAGATAAGCGCGACGAGGAGAAAATGTGCGACCACTTGATCCGGGCGGCCAAGTACCGCGACCACGTGACGGCCACCCAGCTCATCCAGAAGATAGTCAACATCCTGACCGACAAACATGGACCCTGGGGAAACTCCACCGTAAGGTAAAGCTGGCGCTGCACACTACAAACACTACATATGGGTCGATCCGTCATTTGTCTGTCATTTGTTTGGAGCACAATAAGTGTGTTAAGTGAAACATTGTATAGAAATGCCTTTAATCACAATGATGCACCTGTTTTCTTTTTTTTTTTTTTTCCTGTTTTCATCGCACGCAATTTTCTCCTCGGCCTCGCAAAATATTCAAATCACCGTAACGGTTTTAATCTCATCATTATCTTCCTCATCCCCCCCAATACTTTGATTTAATTAGATTTGCAAAGGTGAAAATGTCGGCCGTGGGTTGAGTGATGCATTGACTTGGGAGCGAGATGAAAGCCGTCGGAACGGGCTCGGCTCCCATTAGGAACAGAGGGGGAACCTTATCCTCTGTGTTTGTTTCGCCAAATAGGCAGCAGAATCCAGCTATTCCCTAATGATGGCTGTTTGTGCAGGTAGTGTGTAATGGCGAGCTAGAGAGAAGGACGGCTGCAGGCTCACGCTTGTTAGGCTGAGGCAAGTCTCCGGGGACTCGTCTGGCGAGGGTTAGTTTGCCGTTGGATCAGGAGTCTATCTCTGGCCGCCCTTTGTTTTTCATCTCTGTTTGTTTCTCTCTTATATCAGGATGTGGTGCATTATTTGTCATATTTTTCCTTCCTTGATCCGGTCCCCCTCCCTCCCTCCCTCTCTCCCTCTCTCCTTCCAGCTCTTTCTTTCTCTCAGCCTCCATGTGTACTCACACAAGGCTGTTCCATTTACTATATGGATATTGTGTTCTACGAGCCCTGGCTAGAAAAGTCCCCCCCATTACCGCTCCTTTATGCTGTTGTGATATTGATGGTTTTCCTAATGGCTGCCGATGGGCGCAGGGAGCCATTGGCACTGAGCCTTGGAGTGCAACGCTCTTTTAATAAATCACAATCAGTCTTGTGCCATTACATCAATATTTTTGGTCAATTACTGTGAAGGTCAGGTGGTGCAGCTTCGCACCAGAGCCCCTAGTATGTGGGCATAGGAGAAACATCTGGTGCTGCAAATCTCAGAGAATGAGGAAGGGAAGATGGACCCCCCCTCATTCAATAAAAAAAAAATAAAAATAAATAACGTACACACCTGTATACCTGCAGGCATCTTTACATTTTTAACTAAGTCCACACGTACGCAAAACATGTGGCGCGGCAACACCTCTGTCTGATAACGGGAACGGGCGTGGACCAAAAGAAACCCTTTTTCCAGCTGTGAAAACCCCATCCAGGAACACAAAGACAATACGCAGCTATGATTACGTCCCCCCCCCTTTTTTTTGTTGCAGCGGTGTAAAACCCCACGCCTGCCGACTCGCACGCCATAAAAAGCGTATTCCCCGAAGTTTCCATTCAATAAAGCGTCTGAAAATGAAAATATTATTTTCTCACAGGCTGATGGGAATTGTTGTTTCCTCACGGCAGGCATCTAATATCTTCTGACACGGCGTGACCCGCCTGAATGCAATTTGTGTCTTAATATCCAGCTTACAGCGGCCCTGGCCTCTGGAGGACGGAGGTGTTAGGTGATTTTCCCTTTTCCATTCCCTTGCTTCTTCATCATTTCTCTCTCTGCGGCTCTGTCTCTCTTTCACGAGATACAATTTCTTCCTTTCTTCCTTTCTTCCCCCCTCCTGTCTCTCTCTCTCTCCCCGCGTCCTTTGCTCCTTCTTGTTTCAGTTTCTACTTCAGTTGTACCGCTAAGTGTCCAGGGAGGATTCCTCTCCACCAGACAAAGGAATTGTCTATCATTTTTGTGCCCTTGTCTGTCACCGGGTGTCAGGACACAGATGAATCCGCGGCCAGACAGATAGGGCTACTACCTGTTCATCCGTGCGTTTTTTGTCCCGGCACCTTGAGACTCAGGTGTACAACATGCCAGTAAAAAGACGGCTGTCTTTTTAAGAGACAAAAAAAAAAAAAAAAAGGTAAATGAATAGCTGGAAAGACAGACACAAATGAAAGAACTGGCAGATTTCATTTTTCCCCCCCTCCCTGCTTTTTGTTTCTTTTTTTCTTTTTTTTTTCAAGCTGGGGTCCACTGAGCATCCAGCCCGCCGCGATGTTTATTTGGGTCAGGAATCATCTTTCATGTATATGACACCTAGACCAAGTCGACAGACAGAGAGGGGAGATGAGGGCAGATGATGGAGAACGCCAACTCGCGCTCTCTGGGGACGCGCACTACCTCTCATACCTTCTCTTTATTGCATTCTAATAGGCTGACTAATGTACCATGGAAATTCACTCTGGATGCAGGAAGCGGGGGAAAGTAAAAAAGGAAGGTGCGGTGTGATGTAAAGGCGGGTTTCGTGCGCGCGCGGTTTCAGCCAGAAGCTGCCGTTGTTGTCAGCCTCCTGATGAAGCCAGCCTCTGGGAAGCGAATGCAAACCTTCGTTCAAGTTAACGGATGCAAAGCTAGCATCAGCATCCTTTTTTTTATTTCCAGCGCGCTCCGACAATCCTCACCCACAGCCAGACCCTCAAAGCGCGCGCCCGCTCCGCTCCTCTCCTCTCCCTCCGCTCCTCCTTCCTCATATAAGCAGCTCATTTTCTGCAGCACTGCTGCTCTAATGGACGCCCTTAGGCTAGAGGCTTCCCAGCCAAGGGACATCCATCTTTTGGCGTGTCACACTCCTGCCCGGCAAAAAATCTTTGTGATGTGCACTCCAATTTTTCTTCAGTAAATCAAATCTTCCTTCCTTCAGAAAGACAAATGCTTCAGGGTTGGAGTGTTATAGAGAAAATCAATGCCGGCAAAATTGAAACAGTATGCCCCCGTATTGATCGGACCTTGCGAGATCGAAAACCAACAGCTTTGTAACTGTTCCACTGGACAGTTAGCTGACCTGTAATGGACAAACTATTGATATTAGCATTACTATTTTATCTCGCGCTACGTCATTTCACCAGCGCACTATTGAGGGAAAGAAACCGTAGTAGGAGATTCAGATAGTCGCAGGAAATGTGGTTTCCTTCTTTTAAGCCAGTGATACAGCAGATGACATCGAATGGTGTCCACACAAAACACCGTGCACAAATCTCCTACCACTCACTATTTGATATATAACATTTAGTTTGAATTCAGCTCACATTTTTTCTTTATTTTCCTGCTTAATTCACCACCACTAACCTCTGTTTTTTCATTATCTGTTTAAAAAATAAAAAAAAATAAAATAAAATTTTTAAGATTATATCAGATTTTTCCTATTACCTAGATATTTGATGGCAAGATTGGATTATCCAAAATAAAAAGAAGACTGATGCTAGCTTTGCATCTGGGTCGTATCTTTTTGAACCAATCAGAGCTCTGTTTGAGCAAATGCTCCATGTGCTGTTATTTTCTTCTGATTTCACCGATAAAAGTCCTTATAGGATTCAACCAACGCAACCGACACAAGCAACACGTTTTTTCAAAACAAAAAACTTCAGGCGAACCCAACAACTTCTTTTTTTTTTTTTTTTTAAATTTGATTACTCAAGAACAATACCACTCAGAGCGACTCTGAGTCTCCCAGAGACTGGCTTCATCGAAAGGTTGACAACAGCACTTCTGGCTAAAACCATGTGTGCAGTCCACTTTCCTATAATATGTTAAACATTAAATATTCTCGACTCGATAGACTAGTTTCACGCACAATCAGAACACGGAACATCTGCCTGTGCAACAATCAACCAGCTCTCATTAGATTCCAGAAATAATTGTTTTTTTGTTTTTCTTTTTTGAGGAGGTAAAGCACCTGGTATGTGTTTTTCATAAGCATTTAAAAAAAAAAAAAAAAAAAACATCTTCCAACACAAACTGTTTTGCACAGAAACCTTTAGCCGGTCTGAAATTCATGACCAAATGTTGTCAACAAGCGGTGACGATGTCTCTGAGAGGACGAGTCAAGAGCGATGATGCTGATGGTGGAGACTGAGACTGAGACTCATTGAAGGATGTCCACAGTTTAACCCGCTAACAAAAGAAATAACCACGACAATGTGGAAATATGCAAAATCAAACCCGTTGTGAACAGCCTTGATGAAGGAGTCAGTGCAAGAAAATGACACAACTTCCAGTTGAATTTAAATGTTTAAATGTTCGACTGTTAAAGGTTTTTATATGACTATTTCATAAAACACAAATTTGTGCGTCTACAAACCCATTACCCATAGTAAGAACGTGAGGGCCCTTAATTGTGAACGCTGCTGGTCGCCTTATTCCATTACAATGGAGCTGAGTCACCCTCCCACCACTTCAGTGAGGACACTCGAATGTTCACGTTGTGCTTTCTCAAATAAACGACTGCACGAGAAGCGGCGGCGGCCAGATGAGTCTCTGCTTGTGCGCCTCCATTCCAGACTTAAATCACAATTATGATGCGCAATACTGAACGTAACGCACGCGCTAGCGCCGGGGTCTGCACAACGTCTGCGCTGCCTTGCGTGCGTGCCCCGCGGACACTCTGTACATTACGGCTTCGCCGGCACCGGTGCGCGCAGAGCTGAAAAAGGAAATGGGACTCCGGCACGTCAGTGAAGATCATAACCATAGGAAACAAGAACATAACAGTTTAAAATACACTGACTCTTCGGAAATGCACGACACGAGAGGGGCAGGAAGACGGAGGGGAGGGGGGTGGAACGGAGGATGATAGGGAGAGATATTTGTTAGAGAAAGATCAAAGGTTGAGATGGAGACAAAGACAAGACAAGGGGCATTTTTCCACAACATCCTCTCTTCTTGCTGCTGTATACACAGATCCATAGAGATGAGTGATCGTGCAAATCTGTATGTAAAATGTCGAGAAGAAGTAAAGTGTCTTTGCTGGACGCAGGCTGCAGCTGCTGACTTTATCCAACCATCACACATGTTTTGTTCTTTTAGATTTTTAAACATCTGCACATCGGTTTAAATCTTTTTCTGCATCGACTTACTATGCACACAGCATAATGGCTATTTTTTTTTTCCTTTCTATTTTTTTTTTTACTGGTAATGGCTTCTTCGTTTGCTTATAAATACTTGCTGTCCAAACACAAACATGACCCCGCGTTCTGAGCATCAGCAGCTGTCGCCGTCCCCGGCTCCCGTGTCATCGGAGGCGGAGGCGGTCGCTTCCTTCAGCCCGGGCCCCGGCTACTTCAAAACCAATTAGCCGGGGCTCGGGTCGCGATCATCAATCTGCGCCTGTGCCGGCGTAAACACGCGGCATAAACACGCGGCGCGGGGGCAATGCGAGCCGGGGCCTTTAGGTTTCTTCGACCGGCGGCGGACGTTCGCGGCGTTTAAGTCCTTAAACGGGTTTAACGTTAAAACCCCACGGCTCATTAATCAAGCGCCGTGACACGTGTCTGAGGTAGAAAAGTTACAAAAAGGATGTTCTCTTAAATCTGCGGGGAGAATGCTCACGTTTGACAGACGTGCGTTCCATCAGTTACATAAAATAACGTGCCACGGCGGCCCTACCGTGCAGTCCGGCTCATGGATATGAATTGGAATATAGCCTTAATGATAACATTTACCTCCACTGTATATACAGTACAGTGGCTGGGCCTGTAAGGAATAGTAACAAAGTGTCATGGTGAAACATATTAACAGCTGATGATGTCCATATGTTAGCGTGGTTAAGTGCGCGCTATAGGCCCGGACTCCAAAAAAAAAAAAAAAAAAACTCTTCGTAGATGGCTTAAATGACATCAGAAAGGAAACTTTTAATTATGACGGTAGAGATAATTTTTAGCGACACACGTGCAGTGCTTTACTGACCTCTCTCGGTCCTCCGGTCCACGCGGTGCGAGGGCGCACGACGCCAACCGTTTCATCTGAGCCGGAGGTGAGACTGCACAAGAGGGTTTTTTTTTTCCCCACTTTAACCGGTTCACCGTAAACCGCTCGCGCCCTCCGCTCCATCAGCGCCGTCCGCCCTCGTCCGAGCATCACAGGAGCGTAATGGAATGCTAGTTATGAGGGATGAAAGAAGGCCGCCATCCCAGAAAGACCAATTACGCCCGGCCCCCGCGTCCCTGCCTCGCTGCTCACGGCGAGCCGGCGCTCTGCAACTATCAGATTTATGAGTTTCATGCACCCTTAAGAAAGTATATGGCCTTGGTGGAGCAAGGTCACGATAAAATGGTGCTGATCAATATCTGAATGAAAAGCCATTTGGGAAGTTTTTAGGGCTTTTTTTTTTTTTTTTTCCCTCCTCCATCCTTTCTTCTTGGATGCAATATCTGCAGAGTATCGATTGTCCGGGGCCAGTAGTTAGTCAAAGGCTATCTCCTTTGACTAACCCTTTGCAGCGTGTCAGACCCCCACCTCTCTCTTCCTCTTGATAGATTGGTATGCTTCCAGCCACTGTAATTACACCATGGGACCAGCAGGTCATTTATTTTGCTACTTTCAACACTCGCCCCACCAAAAAAAAAAAAAAGAAGGAAAAATCGCCTTTATCTTTAGAATCCGGACTTCCTGGTGCAGCTAAAGCGGGGAAATAAGATGGAAAAACACCAACGTTTCCTCCCATATGGAGTGTAGCATCGTGAAGAATGAGAATCTGCTTTTTACTCGTAGATTCACTTCACAGACAGACAGACAGACACGCCGTTCTCGGGAGTTCAAGTTCAGCCGCACGCTTAGAGGATCAAACCTGAGCAGGTCAATAGCGTGTAGCGTCTGGGATCTGAAAAAAAGAAAGGTGGGAAAAAAAAAAATCTATATTCAGCCGCTCTTTTGTAGGTGCTATACTCTGGCATAGTCACTTTATTAGGTACACAATGCGATGCAGACCATGAATAAATAAAACTGTCTTTATTAAACTGATCAGAGGCCCCATTTGTGTGAGCTAATGCTTTTGTTTTATTCATTTTTTGTAGTTTTTCAACGGATGAGATAACGGCCATTATAGTTAGACTTGTGTTTATTGCTGCACTTGACAGCACACACACACACTTACACACACACAAACACACAAACGCGCACACACACACAAACGCGCACACACTATCAGTGCCGTAATGCGCGCGGCCATATGATGGAGAGAGGGGAGGACGTGCTCATGAATAGCAGACAGCTCTAGATGAGATTGTCGAGACTTGTAGTTCCACAGCGCCCTGATGCAAAAAAAACAAAAAAAACGACAACAACTGACTTCTATACAGAGAGGAAAGGAGAGAAGTAACTTTATACTTTAACTAATCTTGACTTGAATGATCTGTTCGGTTTTAAAAAGCCTAAATTACAGTGAAATCTACAATGTTTCACATTAAAAAAGTTTAAAACCTAAGGAGTTTTAATGTCACAGCCCTCAATTGGATTTGCCGTTAGAGGTGAAGGTTAAACCTGGTCCCCTGTTTATGTTATAAATGAAAACCTTTTGGCTCAAAAAAAAAAAAAAAAAAAAAAAACGAACCCTCCTCCGACTCCTAATCTCAGCTGACCTTGAGCTTCGCCCGTGTTTTTTCTTTTGGGGTGCGTTGGAAACGCGGGTCTGCGTCCAGATTTGTCACAGCGTCTCAAGATCAGCCCTGAAAGCTAGAGGTCAGGAGATTATTACAATGGGGCCGGTAATGGCAGAATTATGCAACTCCAGTCCAGTGGATGCCCTCATTACACCGCTGCAGTGGTGATAAATGGCCTTAAATGCATGTTGTCAGAATCGCAGGAAAAATGTGACTCTTCATCAGAAATACAGATGGTACCACTTCAGTGCTGTCGCGCTGCAAGTCTGTGTATACAATTTAGTGCGCGTTAATACTCGGATTATATCAACAGGCCAAGGAGCGAGAAGCTATTTAAAAATAAAATAAATAAATAATAAAATAAAGAATACAATAGGTTTCTTTTGTCCATCTTTGGTCAATATTCGCTGCTTTACTAATTCAACACTCTTCCTCCTACCTCCCATGAAATCTGATGTAATTAGTGTCTAATGGTGTGGCCTTTGTTGGTGAATTTCCGCTGAGTGTAATTGCTGCTAATTGGAAGCCTCACACTAAGCTGGTGGTAATTAGGGCTTGATTTGCATTATTTCATTTGGCTGCGCCGCACTCGCGGGGAGTCTGGAGCCTTTTGGCGTCCACCCTTGGGAGTACTTTGATCCTCGCGAGCCGACGATGGTGCCGAGGTGCAGCAGCAAAAAACCTCGCTGCTCCGGTTTCAGATCACTTTCTGAAAGCTGCTGGATAAATTGGAGTTAATAGGGAGGAGCGGCGGGCGCTCGAGTTGCCTTGACAGTGGGAGCGTGGTTGCAGCCGATTCGTACGAAACCGAACGACGTTAACGTGGAAGTAATTGGTTTCGGTTCACGTTTGCGCCTTCGCTTCAGATCCGCCTTAATTCTCCTCCTCTCTGCGCGTTCGGAAATGTTTTAATATGTGTTTTTCATGACAGATTTGATGTAACGTTGCGTTTCGTTTCACGTTTAAAGTCGACAAATTGCTTGATTCTGTGATTAATAGTGAGGATGGGGCAAAATTACATGTGGATCATCACGCACTGCGCTTAGATGGGAGCGCTGGCGTGCCTGTGACCCTAACATTACCTCTGGTAAATCTTGTAAACAACATTAGCGTCGGCGAATTAACATACACACATGTAGATGTTCCCTTGTACAACCTCATCGGAGCGGGAAGGATGGGCATTAATGCACATGTAGAAAATCACTTCGGCGGGACTTAATCATGCCAAACAATTTCAGCGGGAAGGTGTTTGGTCCTGTTTCATTTTAATTTGAAGCCTGGAGATCCCGCCGAAGCGATCGCTGCCACCGTTTGACAAAGAGCCGGCGCTCCAGCCGCCAGTCCTCAACATGACAAATCCTCAATCTAGCCCCGCTCCCGCGTTTCTTCTAAACACATGGTTTATGCAAATCGAAGCAAAATGATCTTGGGGATAGCGGCAATGTTTGAGCAATTTGAGGGCCGCCAATGGGAACTGGCATTAATATAGAATAAGCAAGGGGGGGAAACGTCCTGTGCATATGCGGGTCTCATTGACTGTACCCAAATTAATTTAGCGGAAAGGTTATGAACGACTGGTTGTGCCGAAGTGCAGTCACTTGTGGTGATATATGAAGGCACATCCGCTGGGCGCGCTCTGCTTGCTGTGATATGATAAAGGTCATGTTATCGTTTTCGTGCCATCGAATGCAAACTCGCGCAAAACAATATTTTCTTTACCTCTTAGCATTCACCGAAGATAAAGTCCATTTTTTCCCAGAAGGCTGAAGTCAACACTGTTCAATTTAATCAAGTTGGATTCTCTTATTTTCTTTCTCCAATTCCAGTTGCTAGTGATAAAATACCAAAAACAAATAATAATTTGTAATGAATAAAAAAAAGAAAACAAAAAAGCCCAAAAATGGTGAGAAAACCGCGAGGCGTCGGCCTCTTGACTCGTGAACCGATCTTGATGGATGGTCGTCATTTGTCCTTGTCAGCAAATGAGCGTTGGTGCCTTTGAAATAGCGGCGCTATCAGGCTTTCAAGACCTGAATCCATTAACATGTTTAAACTGTTCATTTGGTAATAATAGGCGAGTTTGGACCTCGTACACACCTACTTAGAAAGCCAGTAATCCAAATAATACGCCATGATTTGGTGAGTTGGATTGACGTGGTTTATTTTGGGGCTTTGTAATGTCAGGTAACAGCGTTTTACTTAAACCTTAACCACTGTCTAGCAGAAAACCGTAATATCCAAAGCATGAAGCATTGTAACAATATTATTTTTGGCTAACGATGAATGTTGTAAACCTTTTCATATTGATCAGCTGTCGCGTCACGACTCGATCCTCGCGTAACTCCTCTCCTTGCTTGTTATTTGCTTAAACGATATAAACCTTCGCTAGCATTACGTCTCCAGCTCCACATTATGGACGCTCCTCACAATTAAACCATTCGTCCTCCCCGTCACCAAACCGCGCCAGATCTGCTTGGACGCCTGCTCTGTTTGGATGTAAATGTAGAATTTACTAGCGCAATATAAATCTTGAAGAGCCCTCCAGTAAAACATATCCTTGCAGCGGTGTTGATGGTTTGCGCCGAGGTTATTAAATGGAAGCCATAACTGTTTTGTTAAGCGATTAGGTGGTGATGGGGGGAGGGGGGTATCAAGGCCACGCTTCCAGCAAAAAAAAAAAAAAAGAAAGTTGTTGAAACTTTATCCAATTTACAACTTCTGTGGAGCATCAAAAAAAAAGAAAAAGAAAAACCTGTTTCACCATTCATGTGTTCTACATTAGAAAGGCTCGCTCGCCGAGGGTCAGCATTTTCTCCTCAAGACGTAATGCAGGGCTCGCAAACACTAAAATATTTAAAAGTGTTACTCGAATCATTCTGCCTCTGTGGTGCGTCTCCCGCTCCCATCCGTCTGCCGGAGCGCGAGGGCCTTCCAGACACCTTTTATGACCGAACTAATTACTAATTACGCAAGTGGTTGGTGTGAGCCGCAGCGCGCCGCCGCCTCTTTGTTATTTTAATTGTTGTTATTTTGAAGAATGGCGCTCCAGAAAATTCTGCCACGGATCCCCTAGGAGGATGGATGAGCTCTGAATAATTTATTATCTTTGTGGAAACACGCTCGGCGTGCGGTGTGGGGGGTTGCGCGGCGCTGTACATCTCCATTCTTGCTATGGCGACGCTCTCATCTGGGATTGATGACGAGGTATCTTTCATTGCGCCTCTGCCTTCTCGCGGCAGCCCCCGTCGTTCGGGCTTCCACTGTCGCCTGTTTGGGGCGCACTGGATGAATATGACTGACAGAGGTGCCCCCCTCCCTCCCCACCCAACCCATTCCCTGACTAATTACTCCGTGCAGTGGTTCCCCTCCTGATGGATTAATGCGTATTGTGTGAATCAGACAGATCCCCACCTTCCGCGAGATGAGAGACGAGCGCATCCAGATTTTGAGCCGCGCTCCGTGCGCGACCCTGATAATTATTTTCGTAGATGAATACCGTCTCGGGCAGGATGATGAAGTGGCCATTTGCGCTCGCAGACTATCGCATGCAAACACGGAGCGCGCTCTTTGTCACTGGAAGAGAGATCGGGTCCCGCACAGACTTGCGTCCCTTGTGCCTTTCCAGCTGCAAAACCTGCATCTTCCAGCTCACGGCTCCGTACACACAGGCTCCATATTCAGATTTTCCACTTCGATGCTAAACATTTTCTTCTGTAGTCGAAAGACATACCAAACAGCAGCCACCGTCTTTTGAGCTTGATTTCTATTTATTTATTTTCGCGTAGATAAATCAAATAATCAGTGGTTTTCATTAGCCCGGGCGCGCAGGGTTTTAAAAGACCCGCTTGGAAATTGTATTTATTTCCCTGCGTAAGGCTCCTTTCCCTTTTAGAGGCCCCCGTGTGATCATTGGTGTTGGGCTGAAGATTTGTGAGGAGCCCCCGGCCAGAGCAGCGTTCAAGAGTAGATCACATAAAGTATGCTGGGGTTCTCCCGTCATAGCCTATGCCACTGAAACCATAAACTGTGTCCCACCACTTTCCACCTTTACGGCAAACTGAGGTTTTTAGAGAAAGCTTATTTCGGTGTCATTGACTTCCATCATTTTACTTTGTTTACTAGGCTCAAGATTCTGCTAAAAACAAATAATAATAATAGTAATACTGAAACCTTCAAAATAAAACTTAAACCCAGAATGCATTTTTAGGTAGCACATGTTAGTTTCTCTGTGATCAGTGTATGGATTAAAAATAGTTTGTTTTTTTTGTTTTTATACACAAGTGTGGAGTATTTCACTAACTGGAGTAATTTTCCAATGAATTTTTTTTTTTTTTAGAATATACACAGGTGCGCAAGAGTCTAAACCAAACTCTATTACGACATCAGCTCAGTCCTAGAAAAAGTGAACTCTTGAGAGTATGTAGTTCAAAGAAACTTCACCGTTAAACTTGTGTGAGTTGGTTGGGATTTAGTGTCTTTCAGGAGGTAGACGCGTGAGTTTTCTCCCCATCTGAGTTTGCAAAATTTAATCAGAAGTGTTTGTCGGTGTAATGCAGAATGAACTACTTGCTTTTAAGCTACGGGTCGTAAATATATTTGAGATTACATATTTTATTTAAATCACTCGGAGCAAATCGGGCAGAAGTGGTATTTTATGATAGACTGGAACGCGGTACACAAGCAAACTCCTCTACGGCGGAGTCCTCATTAAAAGTTAACACTTTCTTTTCCTCGAGAGCAGAATGATTTACCGGCCCCGGCCTGGTAAGGGGAGATGCAAAGTGAAAAGAAAAATGGAGGCTATGGACATTGATTAATATTGGTAATGCTATCCACCCCTCCTCTGTGTTTGTAATGGCCTTCTCCTTATCCTGCTGGCCATGACTCCTGACAAGAGGTATCCTGCTGGGCTCGAAATGAGCCTCGAGTGGAAGTACATGCCACAGGAGTGTGAGTGTGTGTGTGTGTGTGTGTGTGTGTGTGTGTGTGTGTGTGTGTGTGTGTGTGTGTAAAATGATCACGCTGTCATTTGCTCATTCAGCTGTGATGACGTTTCCTCAGTTCACCTTCTCAAAGAGAGAGATAGAGAGGAAAAGGAAAGATAAGAGAGGGGGGAGCGTGTTTCCCTCTGAGCTCGTTGTCAAGAGCGAGGACATAATGATTTCGGAGTCTAGTGTGAAAGTGAGCGCTTTTCTAAAGAGTGATTCTGAGAGATCTGCAAACACAATGCTGGCTTTATGTACGCTCGCTCGGACCAAGTGCTAATGCTGGGCTGCTGTACCATGCTGGCCGGTAATTGCTAACACATGTGCTACCTCTGTCTCGTTGCAGCCGGCCGAGGGAGTTCTGGCGCCTGGACTACTGGGAGGACGATTTAAGGCGGCGACGTCGCTTCATCAGGAACCCCTTCGGATCCAGCCACTCAGAAGCCACGCTCAAAGCCGCGACCGAACACGGTCAGTCCCCCCCCCCACACCCCCACCAACACCTCCTCCCGCTTGTTGTTTCTACACCCTTCCTAACACGCTTGGTGGTAGCACCAGGTACAAGCCAATAAAAATTAGTCCTCCCGTTGCAATAAAAGATTTATTGTACCGCAAGACACAGTAAAAATAGCACCCGCATTTGAATTTCACACAGGTAATTTATTTCATACCCTGCCTCCCCGTTATGCAAAGCTGAACTGATGAAAGGAAATCAGCTTTGAGCTGAGTGGTTTGTGAATAACACGATATATTAAATTTTATATATTCTTTTTTTTTTTTTTTTTTTGGCTGCGTAACAGTGGCTGATATCAGCGGTAAGTAAACTCTTTTTGCCCCCTTAAGATGTTTGTGTCTAGATGAAGCATGTTTTTCCAGAAATACACAGCTGTTGCAGTCAATGTTAAATGTGTTTTTTTAGATGTATTAATACATTAGGTGTAATATTGTGTAATATAATGAATTGCGCTGATACTTTGCGTCAAATGGTATAAACACACGTATGAGGCCTCGTAAAGATGAAGGGACAAAGTTGCTGAAGCCAACACCGCTGATTTCTTTTTCTTCTAGGATTACAATGCAGAGTGCTACATTATTTTTTTTCCCCGGTGCAAATTTTCAATAAACCTTAGCTTAACATTCCCTGCGGTCGCTTATAGCGGAAATATCTAAATGACATATGTCCCTGCGTTAACACCGAGTCGCATTTCTCTTCCAAAGCGCCTGTAATCCCTCATTTCTGCAGATCTCCGGCACACACCAGGGTTTGCAATCATTGTCAAGCTGGGCCTACATTAACCAGCACAATCAATTACACTTTCTCTCTCTGTAAGAAAAAAAAAAATAAATTGACCAAAAATGTTCTCAATGAAAAAAGTCCTTTTTAAACGTGCTATCATTCCCTGAAGACGAATGGCAGGTGTGACAGAAGTCAATAAGAATATGATCTAAAAGCAATAAGTGTTGGGGATCCCGGATTCCTGGGAGACTTCTGGGCTGCAGTAATGGCTGCAGCATGGAGGCAGCTGGGGAGGGAGGCCGGAGTCCAGCTGGTCGCAGTTCTCCTGCGGCGAGCCTCTGAGTTTGTTGTTTTTTTTTTTTTTTTTTTTGTACTTTCTTTCCTTTTTAAATCCTCTTTGTTTTCCCTTCGACTAACTCCCGACAGAGAACAGACACTTGTGTTCTGGCATTGCCTTTCTTTCTTTTTTCTTTTTTTTTTTTTTTAGCTAAGCAGAAGAAAATACACTTGAAAGAGCCTAATGAGTTGGTTATTTGGCCGTTTGGTCCGGTGTTTAATTGTATTCAGGGTGATTTCGGGCCGGTGTGCTGTAAATATGCATAGCCGGCAGAGGAAGAGAAATCCCTGCGAACAACATTTGGCTTCAAAGCAAAAATAGCCGGCGGCCGGTTGTGGCAGCAGGAGTATGCTACCTCATGAGAGTGTACAGCCTGCCTAAACTATGGGAATATATCATTAAAATAACTCTTTGACATTGAAGCCTGACGGCATCCTTTTTCTTTTTTCCTTTTTTCTTCCTGATGTAACCTTTCGTCTTGTTTTAGTCGACCCGACATTTGTTACGGAAGTGCGGCTCAAGATGAGAATGCGGGGCTGGGTTTTCAAACGGAGCACAAAGGTCATATCTGGCTGTAATTATATTCATCAGATGCAGAGGGGGAGAAAATGCAGCCTTACTCCCTAAGAAAATATTTAGTATGAGATCAAGTCTGAATTTGCTCTCATTTGCTACTTGGGGCAACGCTTTGCAAATAATCCCACATGGTTGAAAAAAATTAGTAGCAACGCATCGGGGGGGGGAGGTGGCATCTTTGGTCGGAGGACATATTGTAACACCGTTTTATTTTTCCTTCTTCTGAGAAACACGCGTTCCTGTGTTTAACATGCATTCCCGTGTTTAAGATATAGACAACTGTTATCATTCATGCCGCGCCAAGATGATTTCCACCGGAGAGCGCGCGGCTGCCAGTGGGCTTGAGTAGGCTGTTATGTATTTACGGCTGGAAAGAACCATCTTTTCTTGGGGATTGATTTGGTCTGGTCCTGGGCCGTGTACCAGAGGTGGCAGAGTAAATACCTGAAGACTAATGTCTCTGTTCTGGTAATCAATACTCGCCTCATGACCACACTCCTGGCTACGCTCCCGTTAAAAACAAATTTGTTAATTCTGACAATTTAATTGCTGTGACCATGCATGTCTCCAGTTGTATAAGCAGGTAGTTGAACCCCCTCCCTCCCCCCTCCTCGCCCCTCGCCTCGCCCCCCTTCAGGCGGGGTGGAACGTGCTCTTGGAAAAAAGTGTAACCTGTTGGGATTTATGCACATTTCTGCTCCCTGCGTGTGTCGACTGACGAGCTTGAAGTGCCCCGCTCGAACTTTTATTTTTTTTGTTGTTGTTAATGTGGCAATCCTGCTCTTTTCATGGATTATTCATCACCGTAATACCTATACTTTACCCATAACAAATTGATGCTAATTGTGTATTTAGAATTTCAGCTCTTATTTGTTTTGGCGTTTCCATTTTGGGGTTCCTACTATTGGTATTATTTCCAACACTTCTTCTTCTTTATTTTTTTATCAGTGTGTGCACAATAAATCTGAACTACAAGTGTATCAGTTAGCATGCTGCACATGATTCCCCAGCCACACACACACACACACACACACACACACACACACTAAGACACAGGCGTACAACACCACCAAAACCTCAGGCCTGTCAAATTAAAAGGGGAAAAAAATAAACACTATCTAGTTTTGGAATGGGAAGACTGAGAAGTTGGCACGGAGACTGTCACTTACGTCCACTTTTCTTTCTGGTAACAAGCGTCATGAATTTAATCAGAGCTGCCTCCTCTTGCTGCTTTCACAGACCGGCTACAAGCTCCACCGCTCATTGTTTTTGTTGCAGTGAACTCGCATCACGCGCATTACACTGAGGAGCTATTAATAACCGGGGGGCCGGTGAGGCTCGGTGCTGCACGTCGGTGCTATCTCCGCGCCGGGGATTTGCTGAGCGTGCAGCGCGTAGACGTCCAGATACGTCTCTGTTTTCAAACCCCATCTGACAAGTCCCCTGTCCACTTGCTCGGTGCGAATACAATGGCATGTGGTACGTATTAGAGGAGCTGGTAGTAATTTCGGTGCTGCTAACTAAAGAATCCTCCGGGGAGGCTTAATTACAGGAAGGCCATTCTAAATATCAGCGAGCCGCATATTTTCCATGACAAGAGATTTTTTAGGCTCGCTCCTCTAGCAGTTTCAAAGTGTCTGGCTGCACGGCGCGGCTGTGGGCTCTTTAGGAAGTGCAATTGATCTCGGGTGATGAAGCGGTGTTACTTCTACCAGAACGCCAGATTAGAGCGCAAAGACATGCACAGAAGCAGAGAGAGCTCTCGCCGTATCGCCGGCTATGTTTACAAACAGGGGGGAACTCGCCAGCCAGTCTTTGTGTTGTGCACTCGTGTGTGTGTGTGTGTGTGTGTGTGTGTGTGTGTGTGTGTGTGTGTGTGTGTGTGTGGGAAAGTGCAGGGATCTCTAAATGTTTGCAGATCACCAGTGTGCTTAAATGATCCATTTTGGAGCTTCACGTCGTGTTGGGTTGAAATGGGAACGGGCAGTGCGGGACCCTCATTTTGTTTAAACGTGTTTGGATAATCTCGGCGTGGAACAGTGTTTGTTATGATGTCTGTTTAAAAGGGTTAGATGCATTTGGGGTTGGGGTTGTGTCTTTCGTCCGTCACATTCGGTTTAGCCCGCCTGGATGTAAGCTCTGCAAGTGAGGCGACGTCATGCGCGCGAGCGTCGCTCTGAAACGTCGGGTCGAGGTTGAGCTTCAGAGATGGTCAACTTTGCAAATAGTGTTTCTGGACCATGAACACGCTGCACGCACTTTAGAACTACAAGAACTACAACTAACGACTAAATATAACTAAAGTAATATTTACAAAATATATATATATAACCTGCTTTAATTTAAATCCTCTGACGTTACTGTGTGTGTTATGAAATATAACAAATTGTGGGAAGAAATAAAATAAAACCCATGTTGGATTTAGTTCCTGTTGCTTATCTTCCTATTTACCAGCTGTGGCTTAAACTAAATCAGTGGGACAGAAACTTGATCCCTCATTTTAGAGTGTAACTTATTTTTATTACCATTATGTAAGGGCATTAAAATATATATTTATTATATTTATAGTTTTCCCTGTTGCTGATTGTTGCCTGTAATCCCTGTGTTTTATTTAGTTAAACGAGGTTCTTGGTTTCAGTTTGAAAAAAAAAAAAAAAAAAACTTGGCTTCTTGCGAACACGTCGTCAGACTGCTGAGAAATAAAGTCAAACAGGCTAGCTGTGTCGACCTCCCGATACGAGATGAAATGAACTCGGTGTGTGTGAATTGACGCCGTGGTGCGGCAGACATAAAATAAAAATAAAAAACTGCTTTCCCCCCTCTCTAGCATCCGAGGAGGACATCCTCAAAGGGAAGCAGTCCATCAGGGGTCATGCCCTCGGAAATCAAAACTCGGAGAGTGAGACGTCACTTGACGGAGACGATGACACCCTGTCCTCCTTGGAGGAGAAGGACCTGGAGAACCTCACAGGTAAAGAAGAACCTCATTATCTTCCCGCCTCTACGTGTTTTTTTTTCCTTCTCCCCTGCAGTCCCAACTAAATAAAGAAATGACGTCAGTGTAAATTTATTTTCGTGTAAATATCACACACATGCATTTTAGTTGCTCTGAATAGTGACTTACATGAGGCTTCCTTTACATCGATGACGGTACCTCTGAGCTTCCAGTACTAAGCTGCTGTTTTGTTGTGATATTATGCTTTTTTATTACTATTATTTAGATTTATTGCTGCATTTGTACTTTTAAATCATTCACTCGCTTCCATTCGTCACTTTTTCGGTGCCCAGCGTTTACCCCTATCCTGAGAGAGAGCACAGTAAACACAGTATCTTCAGTTTTCTGTCTCTGCCAGAGGAGGCCTCCTTTACACAGACTTGAGTAGCAGCTCTTAACATTTATTTTTTTATTTTTTATATATATATATATATATATTTTTTTTTTTTTTTTCATCCAGCAGTAGCTGAGTTTATCCGGGATACTGCATTATGCTAAAACTGGGGCATTAAGGGATTCAAGAAAATCAGTTTTACTTTGAATAAAAACTCCTCTCTGTGCACGAGCCTTTTAGTGCCATTAGAACTACAACTACCGCCGCAGACTTTGTTTTTATCCATTTTATTTCTTGTGCGTGTTTTCCCTTTTTATTTGTCTGTCATTTAAATGATGTTAATTAAATATTATAATATAGTCCGCTAATCGGATTGCGGGCTGAGCTCCCGGCAGACTAAGCTGCGGTAAAAGGGGGCTCAGAGTGCTATTAAAATAATGCAACAGGACGACAATGGGATTAAACGTCGAATCCTGTCTAATAAAGTGATAGGCACGGCGAGGGGGAAAAAAAAAAAAAAAAAAAAAAAATGCGCGCAAGTTGTCTGGAGAGGTTCAGCTGCTCCTCTTAAGCAGATGTCTGCTCCAGGTGTAATTGAATGTCTTTAAACGAAAGGAACAAAAAAAGAAGAAAAAAAAACACCCTGTTATTTCAACCCTCGGATAACATGTCAGTTCTCGTGGGGGAGCGTTGAGAGAGACAGCGGAATGAACGTGGTGTATCTGTTTATTCCATCCATTTGTATGAGTGTGAGGGCGCTCGGGGAAATCAGGCCCGGGGCTCCGACGATGCTGCTGCTGCTGCTGCTGCTGCTCTACACATCTGCAAACACAATGGGCTCGTATATGAGCATGAGCCGAGCTGAGCTTCCACCCACAGCTCCCCTGAGCCGGGCTCTCATTGTCATACTGGCATAAATTAAGATTGATGAGAGATGAACACACAGCTTCTCCCAAAAGCCCGCAATCAATAGGTTCTGACGGACAGACAGTTTTGATTTGAGCTGTGCTTCGAATTTCCTCTTTAATTATTTATTCTGTTAGTTTAGTGGGCTGTTTCACCGAATGTAGGTATGTTAAGGTTATTGGGGAATATGTGAGGCCTATAGTTAATGTTGATCTTGAACTTATCGATTTATTGCACATTTGCAAATACAGGGGAAAAAACGTTTTTGTTTTTTTTCCCCCAAAAAATAATTGCGATATAAAACTATTTTGCATCTGATGCAAAATAGTTTTATATCGCAATTATATTTCGTGTATTTTTATATTATAGTATTTATGAACTATCCTCCAGGATTGAACGTGCGTTTTTAAGCCATCTCTGCAGCCATCGAGGTAGTTTTAAGTTTCTTTTGCCGCTGGGACTTTTTTGTCCAAACGAGCTGTGCACAAGGCTCCAGAGCCTCCAGAGTCTCCCTCTCGGGGAAGGCTTGGTCTCTGACCGGCTTCTGTCTGTCTCTCTGTCTCTCTGTCTGTCTGACTGCCTGTCTCCTCCAGGCCCTGTAAACCTGAGCACCAGCGCTCAGCTCGTCGCTCCGGCCGTGGTGGTGAAAGGCACTCTGTCCGTCACCGCCTCCGAGCTCTACTTCGAGGTTGACGAGGACGAGCCCAGCTTCAAGGCCATCGATCCGAAGGTAAGGAAGGAGCTCGACCCGTCTGGTCTGAAGCCACGGCTCAATTCGCTTTAAATATCTTTTCTATGTCGCATATTATTTTAAAATGCCAGTGATGTCTTTCGAAAGTTTGTCTGAACATCCGTCAATGTCACGTTGAGCGACAGTATCCTTGGACTAAATTAAGAAAACCTTATTTACAATATATTTTATTTATATCTATTTATGTTATTATTTTTTTAAATTTAATTTAAGCAGCTATTTTTCTTTTAAATTAAAACATTGTCCCTGGTGAATTATAACTACAAGCGACATTTATTTTATATATGTATATATTTTAAGTGAAAGTAAATCACGGAAATTGAAATTAAAGTGTTGTGCTCCTGTTAAATAAAAATGAATAAATAAACTATAAAAATGGGACTAGTCCACAACATGGGAGAGATGACCTACAGGTGGTTGCGTCTGCTGTTAATAAACACTGTGAAATTATTTGTTTTTAAATAGGTGTGTATGTGTGTTTAAATGTTCTTTTGGTATTTTTTTTATGAGAATTCAAAATGTGAAAATGGAGGTGTTGGTCAGGTTATATATCTTTATGCTAAAGGCCCTGTGCCTGTGCTGCTGTTAATCCACAGAGCAGAGATGCTCTCAGGCCTATATATTAACACGACTCCATTGATTTACATTCTCTTGAAAATCCCTTTGAGTCAGTGACGCACTCTAAAAATAACTTACGGCCTACAGTGTCTGTGCACTGTTTCTTTTCTTTCTTTTTTTTTTTAAATTTACATTTTTTTTCCACTGGGGGTTTCAGATTCGACTTTCTCGTGTGAAATTTAAAGATTCTCCTCCTCAGGCAATAATAGAATAAAACGCAACAGCATTAGCTCAGCTGTCAGGACACGTCAAAACACCAAGGCCAAGTTGTAATTTAATTTGCAACATTTTATTAACATTTCCTTTTTTTTTTAAAGTCACATAATGAAAAAATGAACTTGGCACGCTACATTTTATTCTTTCACTTAACGCTTTTTGTGCATATATTTAAATAAAAGTTTCTTCACTTTGTGAAAACATTTAAAGAAGACAACTAAAATTTCTTACATTTATCTGAAATTGTACCTTCACTTTCTCTGCGGCAGTGTCCCAATTGTTCCATTTCTTTCCTCTCTTTCTTTCTTTTTTTTTAAAAAAAAAACAACTTGTGTTTTGTTCGCTGTATTTGTTGCTGTTCTTACTTTCACATTGCTTGGAGACTCGGTTGGCGAATTAAGTTTTTATCCTCAGAAAAAAACAAAACAAAAAGTCTCTCGGTGCTGTCTGGGCGATCAGTTTATAATTTGTCCAAACTTTTCGCGTTGGTGAGGATTTCCCTCGCTAGTCTCCATGTCTGCTTCGCAGCAGCCTCCAGGGCTGAGTGAGGCTTTCCCTGAAACAAGTCCAAGTTTGGCAAGAAGTAGTGGGGACATCTGCGGCACTGCAGACAGGATATGAGCTGCAGCAGGATACCATTCAGTCGGTCTCCGAGGCAAGACTCGTCCCAGTCGGTCTCTCTCGGGTGCTTCTCGCACTCGTACAGCAGCAGGGTCTTCATGTGGTAGTTGTTGAGCGGCTGCCCCGGCAGCTCCAGGTGCCGGTCCCTCAGAGTCTTCAGCACGGACAGACACTTCTTCCTGCAGCCGGCCATGAGCAGCCTGTTCTCGGCCTCGCTGAACTGCAGCACCCAGGCGTCGCTCTCCGCGGAGCTCTGCTTCCCCGTTAACGAGTAGCACTCTTTGGAGAGGAGGTTAAAACCCTCGGCTTTGACTTCTGCTACCCGGTTAGGACCGGGCCAGGGGATGTGAGGCATGGGCCACTGTGCTGCGCTTCTAGGCCAAATCCCAGTGCACTTGAACGCGGGGGTGATCTGCACCACGTACCTCTCCCTGATCCGTAGCTTGACCTCGCTGGTGTCGGCTACCATCTTTACCACGTCGCGGTAGCTGCATTTATCCACGGCTTGTGCCACCAGAGTCTGAAACCTTGAGCGGATCTTCCTGGCCGAGAGGTAACCCGAGGCTGTGATGAACTCGACCCACAGCGACATGCTCCTTTTGCGGCCGTCGCTCAGCTTCAGGACCGCGCAGCCGGGCAAGGAGCCGTCATCCACGAAGTTGAACACCCCCATCTGGTTGAGGTACAGCACCACCTCGAACTCGTTGGGGGAGATGACCTCCATCCCCTCATAGCGCGCGTCTATCTCACTGAGGGAGCTGATAAACCGGGGCTCCTGCACTTCCACCTCTTTCAGGACATCCGACACCACTTTACAAACCTCCCTTATAGTCTTCGCAATGGCTGCTTTGCGCGCTTGGCATCTCTCGTTGTAGTACTTGTTAAGCTGGTAAACCAGCTTTGCCTGCGTCGCAATCATGTTTGGGCAGAGGTCCGGGCTGTACACCGGAGAGTCGCAGTAAGTTGACGGATCCAATGCTTACCGGTAAAGCCAGAGGCAAATTGCTTCCCAGTGCAGGAAAAATGTGCAATCAAAGTTTTTTTTTCTGCTTTTGTAGCGGATGGACGTCAGTGTGAGGAGGAGGAAGCGGATAGGGATGCAACGTAATAGCCCTGCTAAATATCAGTCCAAGTCTTGAGCACTTCCAGCACGGCTGAGAAGATTCATATTCAGGTTCTTGGTCACCATCCGTGTCCTGGACCGCAGACGCTAAAGGCTAACACACCGCCTTTGCCCACGCATGTCTCCCCTGCCCTGTTATTCTCTCCTCTGCGCCCCTGCTCACTTTTCGTCCGCACTCAGCTTTGAGCTGGATTTGTGTAGTTTATGAATGGTTCCTTTAGAAGAGTGAAAGGGGTCGGGCTTCTCTTCCTGCAATCATGTGCGGAGCTGTCAGTGCGGGCAGCCAATCAGAGGAGCCAGAGGCAGACGCTGGTGGAGGAGAGCTCCAGTCCTCCTCAGCAGCATCTGGACGCGCGGGGCTGTCCGCTGCTCCCAGGTCGACGCAGGGAAACGCAAACCTTTAGGTTCATGCGGGCAAATGCCGGTGCACACTCAGAGCGAAGTCAAACATTTATTCAAGACAGGCGCTGCTCTTTACGCGCAGTTTCTCTCGGGCGCCTTTTGAGGATTGAGGTTTCAAAGCGGCGCTCTTAAACTTTATAGCCGCTTGCGTTCCGCAGATAAGTCTGCCTCTTTTTGTCTCTGGGTTTAATCTTTTGATTTCGCCTCCGTTTGAAAGGAGCAACAATTCCATCTCGACTGCAAGTTTTACTTATTCATACCCACGGCGTATGCAGCAGGTCGTGCTTTTATTGTAGTGATGAAGTAAAGTGAACTGAAGTCATTGTTAGCGCTTATACGTCTCTCTTTACGGATTTGCCTTTTTCCCATTTCGAATTAGACATCTAACACGAGGTATGGTCAGCCGGTCACATATTTATTTTACTATTACTATTATTATTATTGTAAATTTAATTAAATTTTAATCCCAAAACAAAAATTCAGTCTCGTTAGATTTGCTCTCTTTATAACTTTTAAAATCAAATCTTTTTTACGTTTATTCTTGTAAATTCGAGGTGGTCGTTTTTATATAGTTAATCATATTTTATGAGCTATGATTATTTCATGCCGTTGAATATTTCCTAATCCATACACCTCTAAATGTGCAAGTGCACCTGCAGCTTACAGATCTCGAGTTAAATGCACTCAAACTGCACAAAAATCATCGGACGAATTGACGTTTTATCCACGGATCAGCTCCTTAACCAGTCCGCTCATTTCACTTTTATTGGACATTTTGACGTTATTTACTCAGCCAGTCAAAATAACTGATCCACGGAGTGTGTCCGCGGCGTCCATCTCTCTCCCTCTCTCTCTCTCTCCCCCCACACACTCACACACACACACACTTTAATTCGCCCGTGGGTTTATCGCCGTGAACCTTGCTGAATAATTTAACCAGGAGTCTTTGCGAGGTTGTAATTGAAGTCCCCTTGTCACCCAGACTTCATGTTGGGGAACTAAAGAAGCCGTTACATCCCCCCACAGACAAGGAGTCACATTTGAACGTGTAAGCATGGCGGAAAAAAATGAAATCCTGCAGGGAAAGCAGCATGTGATGTTTTTTTGTCTAAGTGTTGCTGCAGCCTGTTCGCAATCCCACAACGAGTGTGCGCGGTTCAGTGGATGAATACGCGGTTATTACGCGTCCGGCTTTAGATTGGTTTAATTGAACATATTTGTTCAATAAAAAAAAAAATAAAAAAAATAGTTTTTGTAATTTAGTTTGGATGTGTTTTATTTAAAGTAATCACATTTTGAATAGTTCTTTCCCGTGGTTAAAATATACATATAAAGCAAAACCGTTGTGAGAAAATAAATTGATCAGAGACCGTATTTGATCTGAAATGGATCTGTTAAAATGAAATGAGAGGAGGAAAACTAGGCCTTCTGTAACTGCATGCACAGATTTGGTCTCTGTAGTCAATGTTTTTCCTTAAATTCTTATTTAAAAAAAAAAATAGAAAATTTACTAATGTGACGACATATTAAACTCTTGAACTTTTTTTCAGCATTATAATTTTACACTAGTCGAAATATTGATTTTGCAATGATTTCCAGAGACACATTAACTGATATGAAGTAGCCAACTATGCAAAGGATTCTGAAAGAAGCTACAAACATTTCAAAAACAGGCAAAGACTAATGATCCCCAGCACCTCTTCACGGTTACCACATCCTCTGGACTTTATCACCACTTTACTCTCAAACTTGAGGATCAAGTCAAGTGATTAAATTTGTAGAATTTGCTCCTTAGTTTGGTGAAGAAAAAGGCCCTAGACCCTGTTTAGCGTTAACACACACACACACACACACTTGATTTTCCTTGCAGGGCAGAGGCAGTCAGTGATCAAAGTAGATATTTAATTTAATACCCAGTCATTCTTGATTAACTACTACGATTCAAGGTTTTATTCGCTAGGACTTAGCGGGACTTGTCATCAGAGAATACCTACCATCGTTTCTGTGGGGGAGGTTTAGAGTCGGATTAGTTCTCACCAAGAGAACATTGAAAGTGAAGCATTGATGGTGAGTCATGACATTTGATTTTCATTCTGCAAAACGAACACACGAAGTCTGTTTGGATATTCTTTCCAAGTACTACTATAATAACAAGAGGCTATGGTAGGACAACAACAGCGGGCTCAAGAGCTCTGATTTATTGTGAAATGCTAATAGAAAAAATACTAAACGGAGAGTTGGCATTCTTTCCGCGCCGGCGTAGAGCGAAGCGGTCCTAATGTGGCTGTGGAATTCAGAAAAAGATGAAATAAGTGAGAAAAAATGCCTGGCTGTTTGAATTCAGGGCGACTGTTTATTATCAAGCTCCTGGCTCCGGAGAGATTAATCGACGCTACTTGGAGAGCAAGTGTCCAAATATTATGAGGGGACACGCTAACTGTGGCTTAATGAAATATATGGCGACACAGAGTCACACTACGGTGACGATATTATGAATCCTCATCACACCACATGTTCCTGAGCATCTGTGTTTTTTTTTTTTGTTGTTGTTTTTTTTTTTTTAATATCGTGGATTTTTCTCTACTCATACGTTGGCAGTTGTAGCAGAGAGCTCAGCCAAAATGAGAGGATTTACCTTCTGTGACTAAGACAGAAGCGAGTGTCGTAGAGTCGGGACACTTCAGCCTTTCCTCGAGTTTCATCCCCTCGTCTTTTTCTCGATTTCCAGTGCCCTTGTACGGGTATGTACGTACGAATCTGTCGGCTGAAGCCAACTAGTTCTCACTCACTCGATCATCCGTTGTATATCTCCTGAAAACATTAAGGATCGTCTGTGGTTCCTGAAGTTTCCCCCTGGTTTATATTGACCGGAAAAAAAAAAGATCAGGAGCCCGTCAAGCTGCTCTTTGATCTGAGCCTGTGTGACTCACAGTGATCCCCTCATGAGCACAACAGTGTCCATGGCTGTGTAAATCTCTGCCAGCTGATGAGTAACCTCACCGCTTCATTTCTTTTTTCCCCCCTTCTCTACTTCTGTCCCTTCTAGGTCTCATCTGTTTTTTTTTGCTGATATATTTGTCTTCTCTCTCTCAAGATTGTGCACAACACTCTATTTTTTTTACCTTAGTTTACGATTTCCACAATTTCATTTACACTCTCTTAATTGTTTTTAAATCCCTCAATGATCTAACCCGCCTACATCTTCCTGAGCTCCTGTGTCACCACCTCCTAACCTGTTGGTCCTGCTGGAGTTTCCCTAAACTAGACTGAAGCCTAGAGGTGACAGGGACTTCAGGACTCTGGAAAAGTCTCCCTCTCTATATTAGAACCTCCCAGTCCCTAAAGACTTTTAAATCCTCCCTAAAAACCCTGGCATTTCATAAATGACCACTCGCTAATTCGCTAATAAAGTATTAAAGTTCCTACTTTAATTTTATTGTCTTTGTATGTATCCTGAGCCCCATTCTGTACAGAACCTTTATCGACTCCTGTCGTCTTAAAGGTGCTTTATAAATAAAGCTCGAGTTGAATTGAGAGGAACATGCTTGTAAAGTGAAATTTTGATGATCAGGTTGTTCATCTACTTGTTGAATTATAAATCTTAACCCGTCAGTATCTACTGCACATACAACAAATACAAAGGACTTTTTTTTTTTTTAAAATAATACTCTTTTCCCATGGACATAGGATAAGTGCACACACACACACACACAGACATCCACACGCGCACACACACTTCAAAAAACGCCCGCGTGCGCGTGACCCCAGAGAGCCGATTTCTGACGCTCTTGTTCACACGTTTCGCCGCCGTCTCCCAAACCCGGATGGACCCAGCTGCTGGCTCCGCAGAGGGCTCAAAGAAAATCATCGCAGGCAACTAATTGCCTGGCAGGGCTCCGCATCTGCTCGGCAGATAGCAGAACTGATGAAGTCACGGAGCAGATGTGTGTTTGCCTGTGTGTCTGTCTAGCGGCGCTCCCTCTCTGCGTTTAGACACAAGCCATCAATATTGCATGTGGAGTTATTGTTGCGGAGCCGCTCCTGGAGACCGTTAATATTGCATGTATGAGGAAGTGGAATCCGTTCTACTCCCCGCTGATTGGCGCAAGGAAATATCTGAAAAAGAAAATCTGATTGGGTGATATCTGTAACCCTTCCTTATCTCGCTGCTGCGATTTGAGTTTATTACAGTCTTTCAGTCTCCCGATAGTAAACAGTTGGCTAATATTAACCGTGTTTTGATTATAAGGTGTCTCCATACTGCAAAAATCCCAAATGTATACTTAAGAAAGCTGCCCCGCACATTCTTTTTTTTTTTTTTATGCAATCCACTACACACCGGAAATAAAAAAGGCTGCTTAAAGCTGGGGAAAAAAACAAAAAAACAATGTGGTGTAAGACCTGCAGCACCATGCTGCAAAGAAATTAAATAATAAATCTTTCTGAATATATTATACTGTCCATTCATGACCTTTGCTTTAATGTAAAGTAGCGTTTGAAATCTTCAGCTCCAGGTTGGACAACAACTTGAATACTGTACCGTAGTAGTATATGTATATTTATTCTGTTGGAATGGGGGCACACGACATGTAAAATTATGCATATTTAAAGGAGAACCAAATGAATTCATCCCAGGTCTTGGATTGAAATCCGAGCTTTAAGTAACATGCTTTGTGTGCCTCGTGTGACGGCCCATTTTACACCTAAAGTTTAACTGTGCTGTTATCCCTTTATCCCGTGGAGATGCCCACCGTGTCCATAGAAAGTTCCTGCCCAAAAAAAAAAAAACAGATAGAAATGTCATTTGGAAGAGTACCGATAAATTTATCCTAAAGGTCAGTGTCCACCCTTGGACTATGCAATGGTGAAACCCCATGCCGAGAAGACATTGGTTACTCTAATTAGTGGGGTGGTGACGGCTGCCCAGGGTTGGTCCGGGCGGATGAATGGATGGTCACTCAGTCATAGAAAACCACCCCGGTGTTATGCAGCAACCGGTCCTTGTCGTTAAGCTCTCCCTAAAGTGTCAAACTGCTGGGACTGCGTTACCCCCCCACCTCCCCTCCTCCTCCTCCTCCTGCTGCTGCTGCTGCTCGCTCCGCCAAACCCTCACGGTCGCCAGGGACGACCTTCGGCTGGAGCTGCCAATCACAAAGAGGCATGGCAGCCAGAGGTCTCTGAGAGAGGAGCCTATTGATTTTCCAGTTAGAGCCTAAGTAGTGTGTGCTATAGGACTAACGGACAGCCCAAGCAGGTATGTCATTATCAATGAGCCCAAGGAAACGGATCTCCTCACTCTCACTCATTCATATCGGTCTCCTTCCCTCCTTGAGTCCTCCTCTCCGTCATGCAGTTCCACTCTATTCGTCCGCTCTGACAGAGAGCATCCTGAGATGGTCAATAAATCGCTCAGCCACACCACAGCAACAACTGGCAGAGTGATGGGCTGGGATGACCTTCTTTCTCTTTCTTTACCCTCTTCACTCTTTCTCCATTTGCGCCTCCGTGCTTGCCGGGTACAGTGATTACAGGCGTGCACTGTTTCCTTCCCAGAGACAGACTCGTTAATATCACGAGCTCTTGCCCTTGTCTTTGAACCCTCAACACCTGGGGCGTGATTTCCCTCCGCCCCGCGGCACATTTTGTCGTCTGGTCAACAGGAAATTCGGTAATTAAAATACGGTTCCTTTTGTTTTGTGGCTGCTCAACATAAAGTCGTGCGCAAACGCTTTAGACAGATTTGAGCCAATTAGAGGAGATGAGGACAAATAAAGTTTTAAAGCTTGCTGAGGTGTATTTCTCATCCTCAGTGGAACCGTTTTACCGTTATCGCTACGTGTTTCTCTTACTCAACGTTGGCGTCGAGCCGACTTCTGGTTTCTCAACCTTTAGAGCCTCAAACCACATGTGATACAGTCGTTTCAGCCCACTTGTGTTGGCGATGTTTAACTCACTCGGAGGGGATGAGGTCAGCGGTGCCCTGGCCAAATATGGAGTGTTTAAGAGTGATGGAAGAAAACGTGCAAAATAATGGTCTGGACGCTTTTCTGTATTACCACTTGGAACCGTTACGCTGATGTTCGTCATGAGACGTCCTTCGGGATTTACCCGTTACCTGACCTTGTGTGAGAGATTTTGTGTGGGCAGAAGTCAAAATCTTTTCTGTTTGTTGTTATTATTTGTGTTGGTTGTACCTTCACATCGTTCCAGACTGGAATACATAGTCCTGACTTTTCTTGCCACCATGTGGCTGACTTAACTTGGCTTTTGTGAAATGTCACAGGGTTCATTGAGGTCGCTGGAATTTCCTTTACATGGAAGGCAATTTGCAGGGAAACATTTTTAGTTAACTTTAACGTTTCATTCAAAGCTCTGGCTAAAAATTGCCCATATGCACCGACCAGGCATAACATTATGACCACCTTCCAAATATTGTGCAAGTCTCCCTTGTGTGTCCAAAACAGCTGTGACTCAGAGAATGGACATGGGTCTTCTGAGGATGTCCTGTGGTGTCTGGCAATACAGTGTTGTTAGTGGGGGGCCTTTGGGTGCTATGGGTTGAGGGGAGGGGCCTCTGTGGGTCAGGCTTTTTCCAGTGCATCCCACAAATACTTGATCAGTTTGGGATCTAGTGAATTTGGAGGCCAGATCAACACCTTGTGCTGTTTTTCGTAGTCTTTGAGTTGTTCCTAAACAATTTTGTGTGTCTGTGTCAGGCTGCACCCTGATGGGGATGGCTGCTGCCATCAAGTAGTGTCATTGCTATGTGTTGGGGGGTGCCTGGTCTGCTCTAGGTGGGTGGTGCATGTCTAAGTAACATCCACATGAATGCCAGGTCTGAAAGTTTCCCATCAGAAAAACATGGTCAATGCTATTTGGTTCCCCTGTCAGTGGCTTTAATAATCTGCCTGATCGGTGTAAATCCCTTTCCATTACTTATTTATTTCCTGTTTTAGCCGCAGCCCCAGTTCAGTCTGGAGACATTTTAAATATTTCCCGTGTATGCTTCCCAAGTAGCAAACCGTGACTCTTGTACAAAGCAAGGACTGAGGGTTCTCAGTAGTGAGTGGTAACCAGGTAGGACAGGTCAAGGAAAGACAATTGCCACATTGATAACCACATAAAGAACCATTAGACACAGTCTCATCACACCACCTAATGATGACTAATGTCTCCCTTCCCAGCGCTTTGCCTTTGCACACAATATAACCCCCATCCCTTAACACAAACAAACTGCCTCAGCCTCTCTCTGGCCGTTTGTTTGTGACTTGTCTTTGGACCTTAACACAACCACAGACCTCTGTGGCCAAGACCGGCCTCACACTTAACCAAGCACCTCCAGACAAAGAGCTGCTACCCCCACTTTGCACCTGAGCCTAGCCCCTCCATCATGCTCCATCTCTGGGCTTGACTGGGCCAGTCGGGGAGAGGAGGAGGGGGGGGGGCAGGTGCCTCCCCTCCCTTTCCTTTGATTGATCCCCTCTCTCCATCATTTATTCCTTTCGTCTGCCTCTGACACACGTGTCAAAGGCAACGCACCAGCCTGATGGATAGGCCTGTTTATGGATGCCAGTCTGCCTGGTAGGCCACTGATATTACAATCAGCACCTGTGTACCTGCTGTTCTCACAAGCCCCTGTTATTCAGCTGAGGTCAGAGAGACACACCACTCAGATTGAAAGATCGATGTCCAGCCCGGCGTATTGGAAATTGGACTTGTAAATGTGGTCTTGTTTAGAAAGTTCTCTGCTGCGGTTCAGATGACAGAACTAGATCCATATCCCGTAGAGTCTTACTTAATATCTATTCCATTTACGTTTATTTCTAGTGCCTACACAATATTCATTATAGCCATTGATTCCTGAAAGAAATCAAGAATATTTCTTCATGGCTGTGTTTGTTTTCGTAAGAACTGATGAGCGCTCTGTGCATAGACACCTCATGTGCCAGAGAGCAGAATGTTACTTTGCTGAATTGCGGCGCTTCCATCGCCATCATGGTTAATGACCCATTCGGTCTGGTTTAAATGGCACAACCGCAGGGACGTCGTTGGAGATCACTTACTCATCCAAGGCTCCTTTCTTGCAAATATCAGGGTGACAGAGCTTTACTCCAGCTAGAAACACTGTAGCATAAGATGCAAAATAGATCCATAAAAATTGTGGTCATAGCATCCTCCCTGTTAACATCTCAATACATAAACACCATCTTTTGTTCTGGATTTTCACTTTCATTTGTTCAATGACTCATGTAAGATTAGTTTCACATCAGCAGTCATAATTGCCTTCTGTCCGTCTTGTAAAATAAAATGATGAAGCCAAGTTAAATTGCATCGTAAAAAAAAAAGTGTGAGCCACTGGGATTGTTTAGTTTTCTTCAAAGGTGTACTTCACCCTGAAATTCACCGCGTTGGCGCGCATCTCATGTTTTAGCTTTTTGCTGCACGCAGCTTCAATATTGTGGTTCTTTCTTATTTCTTTCATCTGTTTCTGAATGAAGTAGGCATGCATTTACCAAGAAAAGAAGACACTCGTTGCCCAACGCATGTCTCCAAATTCAAGCTAATGTTGCTTAATGGAGTTGGCAGTCACCCACTTCCAATACACCTAAGTTCTCTCTAATTAAATTTACACTATTGCTGGTCCCTGATAAACCTGTAGCTTCAATTGAGTCACCTTCAAATTCTCAAAAGTCTTCACCGCTATTCTTTTATAAAAGTCCTATTCACTAATTCTACTATTGCGTTGGACTACCAGCCCCGAATTTCCCGAGAGGGGTGTACTTTTTCACCCCACACCCACTTAAGCCGGTGACAATAGCCGGATTAGAAAAAGAATTTACTTCAGCGAAGGCCCCCCCCCCAAAAAAAAAGCCTATCCGTCACTAAATGGCCAAATAGGAGACTGAGGGAAAGCGGAGAGAATGCGATAGGAGCCGGTCAGCGATCTTAACCTGTCTGATGTTTGCCATGGCAGCTTATAGGAGCGCAGAGGGCCAATAGCAGCGAGTCTCGAATAGCCCCTGAGCTTCAGTGGTGGCTCTGGGCTGTCTCCTTGATTTTCTGAGTATCGGTGAAAAGCATATACGTTCCCTTTCACCTTTTCCCTCATGTGCCAGTGTTTACTGATGCGCTTGACAAATCAAGGACTGTTTTTGAGGTCTTTCATTCGCATCTCAACAGGTGCCCAGCAACACCATTAAAGCCTTAAATCCAGCTACTGGCGTCTAAGGTGTTCATCCTGAATCCATACAACTGTCTATACAAACCTGCTTTGTTTTTGTTTTCTGTTTTTTTAATAATTTAGTAATACTATTTTTCACTGACATTTTTATTTTTACAATTCAGTGCGATTCAGGCTTGAAGAAATCTCGAGTGTGGCATTTTTTTTTTACAATTCTAGTTTATGCGTCGTGATAATGCAAAGAGAGAATCTTGTCATTTTGGCTGCGTCTGCTCCATTTTCACCTCCCTGTTCCCTTCACTGATGTAGCCTTATCCTTCCTTTGTTCCCCGTCACCTCTGAGCCACCAACTCTGCCCTTTGTGGCCCCGTGGAGTCGAAGCTGTGATGGGGTAAAAAGGAAGCACTGCTGTTGAATATTTAAAGTATTTATCCTTTGCCGTTCTTTTAAGGTATATCTGTAATTTACCAAAGATTTCATAATCTGTCTTATATATCTTATCTTTTTTATATCTTTTTATATTTTTTAATTGAACTCAATGTTTATGTATATCTCTCCTACTGTCATCATTAGTGTTTGGAATAGTTTTCCGCTTAATATAAGCTACCAGTATAAAAGCCTTAGATGGGCCCCAACACATAATAAGAGGCTGAATGTTTAATGAGCTAATGCACTGAAGTCTTCACTTCACTACCAATTAACCCCAAGAGCACTGCAGCATTTCCCTAAATCCACACAAGACCTCCTTTTTTTGTCCCCACTTCAAAAAGGCTAAGCAGCCAAGGAAAGGGGAGAAAAAAAGGCTAACCTGTTGGCAAACAGTGAAAAGGCCCAAAAAGGGGTTTAATCCTTATTAGGGTAAATTCAGACTAAGTGGCCCCAAAGATCCTTTCAAAGGGGACTTTCTACCAGGAGTGCAAGCTCTTGCTGGGTGACGTTAGGGACTGAATGCTTTGAGCCTTTAGGCTTCATAACCCTGGACTCGCTGCAAGCTGGGCTTGTTTATTTTGCTTTAATTCTCTCACCCTCCAGCACAGCTTCCTAGTTGGGTTTATTTTTTTCGACCTTCTAGTTTGTTTTACTTCCCTCAAGGCAAATAGGACTTTATGTGTGAGCAGTGATTACATCTTGAATTAGTTACATGATGGTGGAACAATTGGGGCTATCAATCAGTGGTGGAAGCGATTGTCTCAGCCACTTGTAGTGAAGCATGTTGACATGTGTCCAGTGTTTAGTAAATGTCTTTCAGATAGTATTGGATTTTCATTCACGTGAAGTTTAACCCAAAATATTTGCCGGCTTATTAAATATATAATTGACCTCAGTTACTACGTATTGAGAAATGCTTGTCAACATTTAAAGTAGATGATTGATATCACTCTCGTAGCTCTCTGGTACGTATGAGAGTATAGCCATTGCCTCATTAGCTTAGCTTAGCTTAAAGACTGGAAACAAAAGATGTCTTGCTCTGATCAAACTTTACACATATTTATACAACCCATCAGCACCCCTTAATATTATTACATCCATTGAATAATTATAGAAAAACTGACAATTTGTTGTTGTGCTGCAGGGTAATTTACAGGACCGTTTCTAGCTTCCTAGCTAGGTGTTACTAGCTAGTCTTTTCATCACTTCAAGGTTCTTAGCAACTAGAGTCTCCAGGTACAGATATGAAGTTAATATGTTTTCTCGTCTAATTATCTCTAAATATTTCGTTGGTGTCGAAGTCATATATGTCATATATGTTTGAAAGATACGTGTTTTGTGTAAGGTACAATTAAAAAATGTGAGACTGTAGCTAAAAGAAACCTTTTTCTATCGCAGTTTTTGAAGCTGAAGCGGCGTTTGGCTTCAGGAGTCTTAGCCAATCAGTCCACGTGTTTGTGAAGAATTAGTGGACTGAGTCACCAAAGCAAAGTTTTGTGTCGGACTGTGTTTTATTCCGGCGTGGTGACACCTCGGCAGCGTTTGGCTTAGCTTCTACAGGCTGGAATTCACAATACTCCCGTGATTTTATTTGCTTGCTCATCTCCATTTTCCTGTAGATTCAAAATTCACGGAGCGTGTCGAGAGCAGAAATAGTGTCTCGCTGTTGCCTGTACTCTCGCCGAGCCACAAAGCCTTTCAGGACAAGTGCTGGAGTGTGAAAGTAGAGTTATGTGGCCGCACCGTCTTAAGGTCATATGATCCCAGCTTCTTGCAGCGAAGGAGCTTTGTTTTCCTCTCGGATGACTTGCCTCCTCTGCGCCGAACACAGCCTCCGAAACACCTCCTCGCCAACCAACCGCACACCCTCCACCTGTAATGACCTGTGATTGAAACACATGCCTGATCTCAAGAAGCCTCGATAATGAATCTTTCTTCTCAGTTCATCCTAACACTATCCTTTTTTTTTTTTTTTTCTTTTTTGTTCCTCTCGCTATCACTCAATCTCAAAAGCAAAATCTGTCTTAATTGGCTCCAGAGGGCTCTGGGAGGCTTTGTGTCAACGCTGATGAGGGTCCTGATTGGTCCAGAGGCGCAGGCAGCCAACAGACCCTCGTTAGTGTGTCGGGACCCTTTGCTTGCTCGTTAGTCCGATGAACTCATTTACTGATGGGGGGTGACAAGGCCTCGTTTACCAGTGTGGAACAGAGGAGAGCTGGAGGAGGGGAGGGGGGGGTTACAAAAGAGAGGGGGAGGTAGAGAGGTGAACAAGAATATGTGAAAGGAACAGAGAGGCTGGAGAGAAGTATCATAAGAGCATTTGCGCGGATGCACCAGATAAGAGTGTCAGAAAGCCTTTAAATGTCAGCTTGGGTTTGTCAACGCTTTCTTTCTCATTTGCTGCCGCAGTAAAAGTGCCGCCGGCGTCTCGCTCTACTGTTTATTGGAGATTGCTTGATTCTGCGGTCAGTGAAGTGAGAGAAAGAGCCACAAGCAGCGTGGCACCGGCGTTGCTGTGTGGGTGCTTTGGTTTTGTCCAGCGTGCGATTTTTGACGTCTTTCGGAAGCCTCCGTCTATTGTTGTTGTTGTGTTCGTTTCTTCCGAATTCTATCAAGTTCCCCCAATATTGCTTGTCCCTCGCCTCCGTTCTGATGTTGATGGATCACCTCTCTTCCTCCCGCTCATTAATTTCATCACCTTATCTCCCACACCACTTCATTTGACCAAAAGGTAATAATAAATCCCTCATCCATTATCCTTTAACGGAGGCGGCCATGCGGAAATACTTAATAACAGGCAACAAATTGAACTTCAATCACCTCTTTTCTTCCGACGAGGATGCGCAGCACATTAAACTGAACGCACGGATATGCATATACCACTCATCAAACACTGCTTACGTGCGGCGTTAAGCGACTCCTTTACATAACTGGCGTCGAATCTGCATTTTTAAAACGTGTTTTGTGACGAGTGGGGATCACTGGTAACTGGTAGTGGCTTCTCTCCTCTTCAACTCGAGGGTCTTATCAGCCCAAAAACACACATGGCGCTCAGCCCGGGCCGACAGCGCAGTCCGTTGAGAGCCTCATCTATCTTGAACCGCGTTCCTGATAGTTGCTGCTGCTTCTCCAACTCTCTTTTTTTTTTTTTTAACACAGCACCGTTTCAATTATATTTCATCCGTGTTCCTCCGTTTGACGTTACCCGCGTCTCTAAAGAGGCTCTAGGTTGGTAAAGAGGAACGAAGAGAGTGGTGACAGAGTGTGTGTGTGTGTGGTTACACACCGCAGCCACAGTCGCCCGACCCCTCTTCATGTGTCCCTCTTCATTCTGCAGTCTTTTGGGCATCTGACAGAGACAAACGACGGTGCTTCAGAAATGAGCTGCAGCCCAAACAGGTTGAAGGAGGCGGAGGGAGAGATGGAGAGAGAGAGGGAAAGAGCATTGCAATCAGGGCTAGTTCCTTTGTTTTCTGTTTGGCTGTGTCCTCTCGCGTGACGCTTTGAAATTGATCTCAAAGCGCACCAGCCTCCGAATCCATGGATACTGTTCCACGTGAAATGAAACATCAATAAAACTGTGGTTCATATCCATTTAGCCGGTGAAGTTCCTCATCAATTCGACGTCTCCCTCGTGGAACACTTCACCCGTTATCATTTTGTTTTTGATTTTATCATTTTAAAACCAACCAGTCCCTTTGTGTTCATGTAGTAAAATGTGACTGGGGTTTCTATTCGTCCTCCCTGCTTCTGCTATTGTAGCCATTTCTTTGAACCTGCTGGATCCAGTTCCCCCATTACTATATATCACAGAGGGCGCTGCTGCAGCCATAACTCCAGCTCGGACAATAACCTCCACACCACTGTAATTTGTCCAGACGTGGTCAGAACAGCCAGAGCATTATGGCGCGGATAGTTTGTCACACTCGTTGTCACCCGCTCAGCTTTTTCATCTGCAAGGGAAAGGGCGCCGCCGGTCGGGTGAATGATCTTGGCTACATAGAGCGCTATTTACAGCGCTCCGAGAGATTCATTGGCCCAGGAAAAAAAAAAAAAAAAAAGATATCTGGCTGCCTCCGCTGCTGTCACATCTATCTATAGAATCAGGGCGGGCGGCTTCATCTGTTCAGCGCAGGGCATCTTCTTGACATCTCTTGTGAGGTCTGTGACTGTACTCCTGGGGATAAACTGAGTAAACCACTCCCTTTTTGGAGGTGAAAGGTCGCGGCCGTTCAGTCATTATACACCTTGTCAGGAATTTCATTTTTGATCAGATATTACGAGACGCGCTCTTTAAGGCAGGAAGCTGATATTGACATGAATTTGGGAAGAGTTGACATGTACCTTGATTTCTGTAAGCTTTTTGTCATTGTCATTTAATGTTTGTGCCTCTGCTCAAAGGAAATTTAATCATCTCAAGTACAATGACAGTTCATGGCGTCTTACTGCATATTTACTGTAGTAGATTTCACCGGTCATCAGATTCCATAAATGTGCCTTTGCAGAGAAAGTAGGACAGTAGGGCATAAACTCTTACTTATTATTATTATTATTAGTCTTATCTAAAGTTGTAATTCAAGTCTTATATCACAGAAATTGAGCTATAGTACATAAACCGATCTGCCACAACATTAGAACCACTGACAGGAGAAGTAAATAACATCGACCATCTTGTAACAATTCAGTGTCCTGCTGGGAAACCTTTGAACCTAACATTCATGTGGATGTTACTTAGACATGTACCACCCACCCAGACCAGACCAGACACCACCACCCTGTAGCAATGACACTCCTCGATGGCAGCAGCCGTCCCCAGCACACATGAAGGTGTTGACCTGGCCTCTAAAATTCTCCAGATCCCAACTTGATAAAATATCTGTGTGATCCTCTGGAACAAGCCTGATGCACAGAGATCCCTCCCCTCAACCCATAGGACCCACAGGCCCCCACTAACAACAATACAAATAATAATTATGTAATTGAGTTATGGCATAAGTAATATTTGCGTTTATAAATTACGGCGATAACGTGTTCTTTGCTTTGCTGTGTCTCTCTCTAATTTTGACTTAATTAGTGGATTATTTGTTGAAAAAAACTACTCACCAACTTCTAAAGCTCACAAACTAGAGAAGTTACAGAACGCTTTATCTTAATTAAAATCAACACCAAATCAGTTGTTGTCTGTCGATTATTTTCTCCTAAAGTACACTTGCTTGCTTCCTTGGTACGGAAACAAATAAGCGTATTATCCAAATGGTTAATCATTCCTTAAAGACTGAACGAAGTTGGCAAGGAATCCCGCCTCCATTATTCACGTAGCTGGTATTTACAAGTTTCATTAAAGTTAAACTGCGCTGCGTGTCGCGCTGATGAGTTGGTCTTGGTGGTGGGGTTGGCTACAGGCTGACGGTGACTGGTATAGTCGTCTCGAGCTGCTCTCGGGGAAGATGGGAGGCCGTCGGATGCGGCCCCAGCTAGCTTCTCCAAGCCACTAATCCACATTTAATTGAACTCCAGAGACTTTGAAGTGAGTCTGCGATGCAGGCAGGTCTTATTCCTCCGAGGGACCGCGAGGGAGACGCTGTCCTCGGCTTAAAGGCCTCAGCTGGTCCCCTCTGCTGTCCCCCTGCCTCTAATGAGCTCCTTCAACTTAACACTCGACCTAGCCTGCTAGCTCGCGTTTGAATATTTTTGATTAATAATACTCCTCTGACAACGCAAAGTGTCCTTTTACCTTTCTCCCAGATCCCCGCACGCCCCCTGTCAGCCGACGCCTTTGAAACCAAAAGCAAAGGGTGAAACAAAAGCCTAGTTAACAAAGCAGTGCTAAGTAGGTTAGTAGCAAACCTAAATGCTGGATTAGTAGGAGCACAAATCACCGGGGCAGGGCTAAGCATCTGGGTCTGTCAGGCACTGTGACAGCCGTCAGAACAAGTCACTCTGACAGCCACCGCGATCTCCATAGGGACAGATTAAGCTCGGTTCATTGAAGCATTTTTGGATTCAGCGCTAGGTAACATAATATCGTCTGACCCGTGTGTCGGTTACCTCCAGAGGAGCACGGAAAATATCCTTAATCAGAGGTTTAGCATAATGTAGTGTCTCACCATCAAACTGCTACTTAACATCCAAATAGATTATCTTTTAGTGAACTGAACATTTCCTTCACTCCTTCCAGCTGAGTGGTTCCCATTCTCCCTCTAAAGGGATCTGTTTTTCATTGAGGCTGATCAATATAAGACATTAATCGTGCTGCTCAGGCCGCCGCGCCATCGCTGTGTGACAAATGAACTAACCTGGCCTTCTGTCTGCTGCTCTTCCCCTTCTCTCTCTTTCCACCAATCCTGCTTGTCCCCTTTCCTCTGTCTTTCTTTTTAATTTCCAATGTATTTTTCTTTTCTTTTTTTTTCATTATTCCATTTGAACCCACCACCTCTTTTTTCTTTTTCCTCTCCTGCTCTCCAGATTCTAGCCTACACAGAAGGTCTTCATGGAAAATGGCTGTTCACAGAAATCCGGGCTGTCTTTTCCAGACGCTACCTGCTGCAGAACACTGCTCTGGAAGTCTTCATGGCCAACAGGAGTAAGACGGCACCTATAATTACATATATGCAACCACTTGGACTTGTTATTGTGACTGTGACGGATGTACACAAATATTTAGCTAGCTGGCCGGAGGTGTCCTTACAGAGCGTTGTGGGGATTTTTGATTTTCCTCTGCATAACTGGGTATTTTTCGTGCCTCTCTGCAGCGGCTGTCATGTTCAACTTCCCGGATGCGGCCACGGTAAAGAAGGTGGTTCACAGTCTCCCTCGGGTTGGAGTGGGCACGAACTTCGGCCTTCCACAGACCAGGTGAGATGAGCAGATTTTTAACAGCTGATTCTGAACGCTACGCTCGCCACTGATCCGTCCGTCTCCCCTCACCTCCAGAACATAACAGATGTCACGTTCGTTTATGTTTTTGGGGTTTTTTTTGTTGTTTTTTTCCATCAGTGTGAAGCAAACAGTTGCTTGTAAGCCTTCAGGGCATACACGGCTTTCACTAACTTCCTTCACATCCTGTGTGCTCAGTGGCCAGGCAGTGCTGACGCTAGTTGCTGGTGTGTGCGCAGTTCGCGTAAGATTCAGTGGAAAGAGAAACCAAGCTCCGCCTTTTATCTTTTAAGCCCCTCCCACTTCACATTCACAAACATAACCATGCATTTCATGAGCTTTCACACTTATGGTGATGCCATTACAAAAAAATGCAATATGAAAGCCTGTTTTTATTTTATTTTATTGTTATTTTCTGCAAACGTATGTCTCTCTAAGACTCTTTGAGACGACATATCTGAAGCTCTAACTACCTAACGTGAATCTGAATTGAGTTAGGTTTGGCTACGGTTAGCATAAGGCTTCTGTAACTATCATCCTTCTGTTTTCAACTCTGCGTTGATGCTAAATCGAACCACGCAATCAAACTAACCATTTAAAATGTTCCTTCACTATGAAGCGACAGTAAATTTGACCGGTGGCAACATGGAATCTTGTGAAGTGTTAGAAAGTGCATTCAGTAATGACTCAGTGTGGATATAGGTGAGTGTGCGTATGGGGTAATAGAGTGCGAGTGCATGTGTGCGTGTGTGTGTTTACGTTGGGCTCATTAATCACGCTAGTTTGCAATCCACCTTGCCTCTTCGACCTGAGCACAGCTGCACAGGGCAGCCCGGTGCATATACAGACAGCACGGCACAGATTTATTTTGTTAGTTACGACCACACTTCATTATCCATTAATACGGTTGTTATAATTTAATATAATTCATTTTAAAAACAAAAAAAAAATACCAGTGTTGTGCACAAAAAAATAATAAAAAAAAATACAGGAAATCTACATGAAAAAAGTTTATTAGAACACATCACTGCTTGGTGCCACTATAAGAGGTGTGTCTTATAGTACAGTCGTAATTTCACTTTATTTGAGAGGCCTAATGACTATAATCTCACACCCCGACATTGATTAATTCCATCATTTTCCTTTGTTTTAATTGGATTGGGGGTCATTTGTTTTCGTCCTGCGGCATACATCATTCTTTGTGGCCTCGTGTGTGTGTGTGTGTGTGTGTGTGTGTTCCTCCACGTGCGCACAATTTATATTTACTCAAGCCGATTTATTGCACATTTGTCTTCTTAATTAGCAAGAGTGTAAGTTCAGCAGATTTTTTTTTTCTATTGCATTTGTTTTGCAAAACTCTAATTAAGCCTTGTGCTTTTTTTTTCGTGATCTGCTCTTCTTGTGATGTGTAAATGTCTTTGTGCCTCTTCGGTCCGTGTGTCTGTTCTCACCAGTGTCAGAGGGCTCTTCATTTTCCCCCATTTCTCTTTGCAGACGCATCTCTCTGGCCACGCCCAAGCAGCTGTTCAAAGCGTCCAACATGACCCAGCGCTGGCAACGCCGTGAGATATCCAACTTTGAGTACCTGATGTTTCTCAACACCATCGCGGGTGAGGACGCTTCCCAGTACCTGTGTGGTGTTGTGCGAGTGTGGCACACAGCTGTCAGCTGCAACCTCCTGTTGCCATTCCTTGGTTTGAGGTCACTTTTTTCTACTTTCTTTCTTTCCTGCAGGTCGCACCTTCAATGACCTAAACCAGTACCCGGTCTTCCCCTGGGTCATCACCAACTACGACTCAGAGGAGCTTGACCTCACTCTGCCCAGCAACTTCAGGGACCTCTCCAAGGTAAAATACTAGAGGCGCTTTTGCTCTTAATCCATTTTTCTTCTTAAAGAGACAGAGGTAGAAGCAGTTAAAACAGAGGAAATTTGTGTGTGTGTGTTTCCTAAACTCCATTAAGTTTCTGTGTAATGACCATTAATCATAGTTTAGTAAACCAGCTCTTTAATCACTGGCAGCTGATTGCTATATTTGCACACTGACTGAAATATTTTGATTGATTACATCCGAGAAGTTTAAAACTTTATTTACTTCTAACAACATTGCAGATGAATCAGTATCCACAGGTTTTGTCTACGTGCATCAGCTGGGAATATTAATTCATTTCCTCACACTGCAAGAGATGTACGTTACAGATCATCAGTATGATCGGTTGTTTGGTTGTTGACTTTCGGTTGACCTGCTGCACTTAAAGCAGATTTAAGCCCCTCTTGTTCTCAGTTTTTAATTCCCAATTTCTGGTTTAGCTGTACTTTTCTGACCATAAATCAGAGTTTGTAATTTAATTCTTTCAAGTTTGACCTTCCCCAACACACCAGGAAGTGAAGTAATACTCCCTGGTAGCTCCAGGCATCAAGTGATTGGGCTTAAAACAATGAAACCTGCCCTGAAATGCTCCCTGGCACATAAATACACACACACACTCGCGCCGCTGAAACCGCCTAAGAGATTCTCCCCCATGTTGTAAGTAGACATGCAATTATTTACTTGCATTTACTCCCTCTTTTTTTATTTTTTTTTTTTGCACACACACAAAAAAAAAGGCCAAAAAGCATTTAGCTTTCCAGCTCCCCTCGCTGGATTGAACAGTCCAGGGCTGGTGGGAGGACAGAGGATTAGTTTTAGAGTGAGAAGATTGAATGACTGTCAAGCTGCAAGAACCCAAATGACTGAATAAATCAGCCATGGAAACAAAAAAAAAAGAGCATGTGTTAATGGACAGAGGATACGTCGGAGGAAATGCGCTTTAGAGTTACACTTGAGGGCATTTGTTCAGGTGCAGAGGTGGTGGTGCTCATCTAGCCAGACAAAATGGAACATATGACCGTGAGTCCAAAAATATCACCGCAGTTAAAATAATAAAAGAAGTGGCTGCACTGGTACGGGTGAAACCATGACATACGATCCGGGAAGTCCAGCCGAAGTAATGCGTTAGTGAGTGTTAACAGTGCTTCGGACACTAAATACTCACATGAATGTTCATGATACTACCAGGCAGGATTTCACAACTCTGGACGGTTATCGCAGCATAAGTAACTGTATCCTCTATATTGACAAATGTGAGGAACACGGTAGCTTTGTGTTGGTCATGTTTCATAGTAATCAGCCTGGGTTGCTACATGGTGAACGTAGCGTGTTGCTGCTCTGGGTGATGTTGCATTGCAGTTGAGTCAGGTCCAATTATTTTTCTTTTACAAATTACAATTATGTCACCTTGTCATCTTGAACACAGTCTTAGTGTCTGGTTAAACCATACTTGGACCCAGTGAAATGTGGTCATTCGTTACTCACTCATCGCCGGTGACACCTATCGCAGTAGTTTGCGTTGGGAGCGCAGCTGCACTTGCTCGCCTCCAAACTCTCTGGAAAAAGCGAATGGAAACGTAGTAGTTTGGTTTATTCCTGCGCCACGGTCGCGGGGCGAGCGTTCGGCTATGACTAATCTCATTCATTAAACTCCGTTCGGCTCGGAAATGGAGATGGCAAACAAAAAACATCTGTGGGACGTAATCCGTTGTGATGCCGCTGCCGCCCTGCATAAACGCCACGGTTATGAAGCACAAGTGAATCCTCCACTCGCACTTTGGTTCTTTCACAGCGGCCTGTCATACGGATTCAAACGCCCCGACTGTCAACACCTTGTCCCTTAGCTTCTCCCCCGTCCTGCTTTCACTTTCGATCTGCTCCTCTGCGTCTCTATTCTTTTGTTTTTATCCCTCCCAGTGCAGTTTTTCCCCACTGTAGGAGGCTGCATAATTCCTCTGTTTATCCGGCTTGATGTTGCCCAGTAGGCTGAAATGTGACAGTTGGACTTGCCCCACCAACACACAAACACACACACACATAACATGGCAAACACACAACCTTCCTTTGGTTTCTTCGCTTATTTTTGCTTCCTGCCCTCCTCTCCTTTGCACTGCCGTGGCGTTTGGACAGCTCAGCCTCTGTGCTCAGTCAAGGCTCGCCGCCCCGGGGACTACGTGAGCGAGAGGGAGTTGGGTAAAAGGAGGAGAAGCAGGAAGACAATCGGCAAGCGAAAAGAAAGAGGAGGAGAGAGTATAAGAAACCCAGAACAACATAATTTGCCGTGCCTCCACTCCTCTCCTTGGAGAGCGGGTAGTGGCAGAGAGAAGGAGGAGGAGGGTGGAGCAGAGGGCCAATCTTTATTACATCTGTTTTATTCATGTTGTTGACACGCGTGTGATATCAGTGTATGACCACTGGACCGTGTCAGACTGCAGTATCTGGAAAAGGGCATGCAGCGCAGTGCGGCTCCTCGGATCAACCCCCACCCCTCAGTGCCTGCGCCTATAATCATTTGTGCAACCACGTTTCTTTTCTTTGCAACGCTTTGTGGCCTTCGCTTGGTTCTCGGCGCATTTTCAGCGTTCGCCCCCTCGCTTATTTATATATTTTTTTGTTTCTACTTTTATTGTTCCAGTTCTCTGCCCAGCCCCCGTGTGCCTCTCATTCCGTCTTTCTTCCTCACCCTCCACATCTCCCCCTCTTATGTCACGTCGGTGGTTGTCTCTTGTAGAAACAGGTCATCTGCGAAGCCTCCAGTGACATTGAGAAGCCAAATTGCCATGAACGTGTGTGTGTGTGTGTGTGTGTGTGTGTGTGTCACACACTGTCATCATTCCCGGCACAACAGAGGCCACACAGAATTTATGTTCCCCGCTACCAGAGCCATTCTGACCCCAGGGACTTTCTTATCATAAACTCTAACCTCAACCTGACATCAAACGCCGACCCCCGAGATAACGTCGTAGTCACGATAAGGACTCACTAGAACTGACTGCCAAGTGTTGTAACGCTCCTGGTCTTTTTTTAGTCCTCCACCCCTTTGTGCACCCCTGTTCTGCATAATGTCACACATTTACCTGCAAGAAAATGTCCTTTTTATGGAAAGCTGGAGGAACAGACCTCGTCGACATGTATATTGAAACACATGTCACCTTAATAACAGGAATCTTAATTGATAAGAATCTAAAACATACGTCTTCAACAGGGGGTCGGTGGAGGTACTGCAGGGGGTCACGAAATCTTTGGTTGATTAGACATTTTTGTGTATTTTTTAAATTTTTCCCCTAAAATTTAAATTGATTTAAATACACATTAACATGATTCCAACATATTTTAGTAAAGGGATAAATGGAGGCAGAAGACGTTACCTTTCAGTCAGCACTTCACTCATTCACCAGCACACTAGACCTGTACACAGTAGGCCCCGCCCCCATCACTGCTGAGCCAATCATGAGGTCGCATATTAGACGCTGACTCTGTCGGGTTCAGTTGAAATAAATAAAATGAATATTTGTATCATTTTAATAGTTTAATGTTGAATTCAAAATTATGATTAATATAGAAAATATATAGTAGCTGAAGATCCCTGATCTAAAATAAGATGGTGATTAATGTGTTGGAGAATCTCGGATTCAGTATTTAGGATTCAAGACGTCTTTATTGTGACGTCCCCGATATAAACACACAATGACCTCTATTAGTGCAACATCACAGCATGTTGTAACACTGAATAGAAAAAGATTCTCACAAGTTGAATTTTTAACTGTACAGTGAATGCACACAACTATCAGTATATACAACTCTTAAGTTCCAAAGCCATCTATACAATGAACGAATGAATGAATACTGTTATTGGTGGATTCGACCGCACAGACTAATTGTGCAAGAATTAAAGTAGAGTGCACAACATTATTGTCATAAATACATGAGCTTTTTTTTTTTTTTTTTTTGATTGTGCATGTGATTGCCGCAGATGCATGTGCAGCGCCAAACAGCGAAAACATATTAATAGAATTGTACAAAAACAAATAGTTTTGACATATTTGTCCTAAGTGTCCATGTCAATTGAAAGTGGCTTGCGCAGCGTTTGGGAGTTTGTGGTGGGTCTTTCCAGACGTGTTCCCATCTAGACTTTAAGGCCGAACGCCATCTAATTGTTGTTTTTGTGCAGCTTCTAATGAAGCACAGCGAAGACTTAAAAAGAATTGTCCGCCCATTGTGCAGCCTGCATGTACAGAGCAGCAGAAATAGCGAGGCTTTATTGAGCGTTCTCTGTGTCTTTTGTGCTATAACCTGCTCCTCGCAGCCAGATCAGCTAATGGTGTATTGATCTCGCCATACGCGCCCCATATGTTTATCCCCCAGGCCCTCCACACCATTTCCACTGTTTAAATAGGACATTATACATAAACACTCGTTTCAAAAGGCTGTTGTGATTTATGGCTCAAAGCTCCCGTGATGCTCAAATTGTCGGTAAGCCATTATACTTCATCAACGGTGGCCCATTACTGTTTTAAAAGCAAAGTATCACTCTGTAATGTTCTTATAATAGTTCTCAGGAAGAGGCTTGTTGTTCTGTAAGGGAGCGTTTTACTCCTGCTGTACAGTACCTGCACGTTGTTTTGTTTTTTAAAGCCTCTTCACAAATTGAAGTTAAATTTGAACTTGGTTAATCTGACATTTTAAATAGGTTTAAATCATTAAGTATAAGTGGACACATTAATGACAGTCCTCTACGTACAGTATTTTAGGGGTATGCTGACATTTTGTGTGAGCTCCAGTTTGTAAAAGCTCCATCACCCCTCTTGATTAAGAACAGATTAGAACTAACCCAACGTTCACTTTCTGATGTTTTCCACCTCCAAGCAACGGCACGGTTTCTTTCTGTAGACTTGCCTCTTCAGTCTAATTAAAACTCCTCGATTGGTTCATTCGTCTGAGCCCTCGTCACAGCCCTGTTCTTGGCCGCAGCATATTAAGCCGGTCTATGGCAGGGGCGGCAGCAGGAGCTCCGTCAGCGCTCTGCCGGCGCTCCGCTCTGATGTACGACTGCCGCTCTCTCGTAGCTACTGTAAGCCGAGAGAGAGCTCACCCCACAGTAATTTACAGCAGTAAACAACGTCGGGACCCGAGCAAACCAACAGCCCCCGCGTGCACTCGCACACAATTCTCCCTCTCTCCCTCTGTCACTGTGGCACTTTCGGCCTTTCTTTTTTTTTTTATTATTTTATTTTATATGCCTCCTCTCCCTTTTCTTTTTTTAATGAGCCGACCGTTATTAGGGCTATAAATCAGGCCAATGGGTGTGATGTATAATTCACTGTGTGTACTCACCCGCACCCCAGCGGCCCTGAGGAAGCCCACCGTGCATCACTGTCAGCGCAGAGCTGTGCACAGTGTGGTGGCACGCGGCCGTGTAAATTGCGCGCTCTGTTTACAGAGGAACCAAAAGGTGCGCGCGTGTTAAACGGATGAAACGGCTGCGTGACGCAAACATCACTCCCTCTACGCAAATACATGTACACAAACACGCCCCATCGCGCAAAACAGTAGCGATGGCACAGATCAATATCAAAGACCTCCCCTGGATGAGTCTTGCTGTGACAAGCGCACTATGATATGAAGGAGATCCAATTGATCCGCAGCCTACTAGGCCCTCATCTTCAAAAGGCCATCATTCCATTACCATTGATCTGCTGTGTGTCTGAGGGAGTGTGTGTGTGTGTGAGTGGGGGGCGTTTGAGGCACGGCCGGTAGAAGACTAATAAAAATTGAACCAGCCAGAAAGCGATTTCTATAAATGAGTATTTAAATAATAGCCGGGCAGCACACGGTTATTGTTTTTTGGAGATCGATGGAAAATTAATGCAATTTAACCATTTTTTTTTTTTCTAGACTGCAAATAGGGCTGGTGAACAGTGTATTAGTAGCAGATTAATAAAAGTAGAAATTAAAGGAACCCACTGCCCTCGCTATTGCTATTCCTAGTAGGCACTCTTTCATTGAAGCACATTAGTTTTCTCTGACAGACTACAGCTGCAGGGGCTCAGTTTCACTGCCTCTAAAAACCACTCTGTGGGAAAGGATTGATCTCCGTCTGAAGGAAAAACATCATCTAATATTCATTTGAGAACGCACAATGGTTACTAGCTTCATTTGCCTTGCTGCAAAGAGTGGTCCCCAAAGGTATTCACAATAAAAATTCAGCCCCGGCTTCTTTGCTTTCCCTTTGCTCCCGTGTGTTCATCACGTCTTTGTGTTTATCTCTGCTATCATGTCGAGCAGTGGAAAAAGGAGGTGAGCTTTTATGTTTTTTAACACCATTAAAAATGCATCATTTTACTTTACAGCCCATCGGCGCACTGAACCCCAAGAGAGCGGCTTTCTTTTCTGACCGATACGAGACCTGGGAGGATGACCAGGTGCCCAAGTTCCACTATGGCACCCACTACTCCACCTCCAGCTTCACCCTCATGTGGCTGCTGCGCATCGTAAGTTCACAAATATACTAGTATGCATCCAAACCATAGACTCCACGAATATAATTATATAGAAATGGATAGATAAATATGTAATCATTATTATATAATACATCTTTATAGTATCCGTGATCCAAGTGGTTAATTAGGTTTTCATTTGTTGGTTTATTTATTTACAGTATTGTCCTAAAAACTGAATATAAAACAGAAAGATGCAAAGCACTAATTATGGGAATAAATATTAATAAAACAATATTCAGGACACTTGAGCACTAGTCTGTTAAGGAAAGACATACAAAAATAAATAAATGTGCTGCCTTGTTGAACACTAAAACATGCAAAAGCAGATGCAGAGACATAAGCCTGCACAATATATTAAAATGTAGGTCTTCAACTGGGGGTCACAAAATCTTTGGTTGATTAGACTTTTTTTATATATATTTTTTAATTTTCCCCACAAATTTAAATTTCTTTAAATACACATTAACATGAATCCAACATATTTTAGAAAAGGGATAAGGGATAGCTCAATACTGAATGCAAAATGATAATAATAATAATGTATATGTATAAATAGCACTAGTTTAATATAGAACACATATAGTAGGTAGGGGTTCCTACTTAACCTCTTCATCAGTTTGGGGTACTTTGTCTGAAAAACGTTGAAAACTCCTGTATTAAAATATAGGAATTATATTTATGTACATGCATCGTCCAAAAATTGGTTTTGCCTTTTGTGTAGGTATGCTCAGTAGTATTCACATATTTTTTATAGCTTTTTAAATCTCTGTTCATTACTTTCTTTGGATTTTCTAATCTGTTCTTAATAAGGGATAATTTTATTTTTCTCAAAACAAATATAGCAAATTCAAACTAATTATATGCGTATGTCTCTCATCTCTTGTGGGATATGAACCAGTGCACTGAATATACTGTCACATGATAATAAAACAACAGCAAAAATATCTATATTTTTTTCTTTCTTCTTCTTTTTTTTTTTTTTTTTGCTGGCAGTGGGATAACAGCTACTTGGATTTGATTAGATTTTCTTGTACAGGGAACGCGCAGTGTACGTTTTCCTCTAGCGTGCTCTCTTTTGGTACCTCTGTTGAATGGATGCCATCAATCTTCCATACCGCACTCAGGGGAGAGAGGGAGGTTACTAAGTTTCTCCAGTGTGCAGTTTTCTGCTGTTATTGTCCCAGTAGCTCACTGTCTCAGTGACTCCCAGCAGAGTTGCCTCATTGATCCGTGCACATCATTAGCCGGCTTACTCTAAAGCCACTTTACCAGGAACGCTCACTTAAAGATCAAACTTAACATCACAGATTACGTTTAATCAGTCGATCCGGTTAATGTGTATTTTGTGCGTGCGTTTTCTGCGTGATGAGTACAATGTGGGCAGCCTGCAAGATATTTTAAATAATGCTGAACTTAATTAACTACCTGCAGTATTAGTTTATAACAGGGGCGCAGGCTATTGTGTCATTTGAGGAACGCGGAGAGACGACTATTGATCTGTCCTAACAAGATTATGTATGATTAGAAATGCATCAACAGCACAAGTGTATTGACTTTAGTAGCTCACTGGGAATATTGGCTGTTGCATTTTTTTAGATTTACTACAGTGTGTGCAAAAAGAGTAGACTCTGGGTCACATATGTTGACAAAGTGCCTCGCCCAAATGACCTCTCTTGACCCCTGTTTTTATTGCAGAACGAGCTCAATTGAGTGTTGCCAATAATTGCAGTTCGGATTCATTGGCTCTTTTTTTTTCTTTTTTTTTTTTTTAATTCACAGGAACCCTTCACTACGTTCTTCCTCAACTTCCAAGGGGGGAAGTTTGACCACGCTGACCGCACCTTCTCCTCGGTGTCCAGAGCCTGGAGGAACTGCCAGAGAGACACATCTGATGTTAAGGTACTGTCTTACACTTGTGTGTGCACGCGAGAGATTTGAAAATACATTCCCAAGAAAAGAAAAGAAAAGAAAAGAAAAAAGTCAGAAGTTGGAAGAGATAAAGGACTGTGCGCTGTAGGCGAATAAATCTCTAGCCTGCATCATTACAAAGACGAAAAAGTTTCAAAAGAGTAATGTCCAGTCACTACCAATCATTGTCCTTACGCAATGAAAGCTTCCTGGTCTTCTGATCAAAGCGTTAGAGTAATCCTCATCTGTCCCAGCCGTCTGTCTCAGATTCAGCCAGCTATAACATGGGCTTGAATCCCTGCCCACTGGGCCCCCAAACTCTCCTGAACTGTTGGATCTGCCCTGTAGCAGCGCAGGTCATTCTCATACCGAGGACCTGCGCACCCCCAGTGCACACTTTAACTGCTGCCCTTAAACATTTACAACTACAGTCAAGACGTTCTCAGTCAGGGAGAAGTCTTGCTCTCTCTCTCTCGGTACTGGGTCATTGAATGGGGAACAGCAGTGGTGTTGGGGGTTTTGACGCTTGATTGCGTTTTAACCCCCGCTACCCCCCCGCATCCCTCCGATAAAACATATGGATTGTGTTACTGTGTAGCTGGCCAATGCTTGATTGCAAAAGCTCAACAACAGCCCTCGTTTGCTCTTTCAGTCTAGACCTGTCAATGTGTATCAAACTGTGAGAGCTCAAATTCAGATCAAAACAAAGGGGGGAAATCTGGACCACATCACTTGTTTCCTTGTTCGGTTCGAATTTTTAAGCGTATTTTGAATGAGAGTGCGTCGACTTTATCCACTCGGATGCACACATTCATGTTCCAAGCGTTGGAGGAATTAGGGATGAGATGTATCAATTTAGTATGCTAAGTACACCATTTAGCTTTAGCACCGGGGCCATTGATGGCGACCTTTTTTTCTGCCAGAGGGCGAAAAGCCTGTGTGTTTTCATACGCCGCTGGTAAAGAAGGGGTGATAATAGGTTACAACACCCAGATTCAATGTGTCTCTAGCCTGGGTGACGCTAGCGTGACCCCTCGTTCCCAATCCCCTGACCCCTAGCTTCAGCCCAAAGGCATCAGAGGGGGATAGAGAAGAGAAGAGGGGTTAGAGGTAGCAACAGTGGAAGTGTAGCAGGAGAGCCCAGGGGCCAAAGCCCCTTCCAGTGACCCATGACAGGACAGGATTGGGGATCAGAGGGGCTGGCCTCTGACCAGGCTGGAGCAAAAGGGGCCACTGCACATAATGGTCCATGCTAGGCGAGCTCGAGTGTTGGGGTGCGAAGCCCTCGAGGTTTTGTCGGCTTGTCTGTGTGCGTGCATGCGTGCGTCCTGCTCAAATTTACAGCGCGCCGCAGCCAGTGAACCTGGGCGAGCGGGAGGCCTCGTTAAGAGACTGACCTTTGCTTTTGGGTCAGGTTTTGTGGAGTGAAGAGATTTCAGAAGTGAGGAAGTGCTGTGTTGTTTTAAACCTGCGTGTTTGCTTGCTCATTTGATTGGATGTTTTCACCCCGAGGACGAGCGGCTGGTGTGTCGTCGGGCTAATTTGATAAGCTAATTTATTATTTATCTCTATCAAGTTGTGGCAGTGAGTATTTGCGTGGCCCCTTGCTGTCACCCATGTAGCCGGGCTGTCAGAGCATGTGAGCTCACAGTTGGTGGTGGTGGTCATTTTCTATCTGATGTTAGGCTGTCAACATGTTTGTATCTTTCTGTCTTTCATGTGAGGAGCAGTGAGCGTGCGCCGTCGCAAAAGTTTTGCTCATATACAGCAATGATCAAATCCCCCCAAACAAATCAAGACTCATTCAGTCTGAGGTCTGAAGCTATAAAGTTTGATTCATCAGAGTATGAAGTTTATATTTAGGCATTACTGTGTGTCCTCACATCCTGAGACCCGAGCTTTTATTTGTTAAGAATTATAAAAACTAAGTATTGTCTTTGAGTAGGACGTTTAATCCCAGTGTCCTCAAACGGGTACTTGGTAATTAGCGACACTGTAGCTTATTGCTACTGATAGTTAGTTAAATTTGCATGTCATATCGATAAGTTGACACTTATAGATAAGTTAAAATGCATAAATAGACAAGTTGCAATCATAAAAATAAAATAAAGATTTCGCTAAAATGTTATCGTTTTTTACACTGACTAGTGTATTGACCCTTTTCTACCACTAAATTGCAGATAAAGGCGTCCACTTATGAGGACAACAGGTCTAAATGAAGCAGAATAAGCTGCAACAAACCTAAAACCTAATGTCCCCATATGAGGACACAAGGTCTCAGGAGGTTAATCAACACATCACTGCTCTGGGAGGTTATTAAGTTTAATGGCAACAGTTTAAAACACAATAGAGATTTTCTGCTTTACTTTCTTGGACTGTACCATCCCAAGTCCCAATTGTCTCGTGTTCTGTGAGACTTAAATAAATGGAAATAACATTAAAATTAAAGCCTGCTGGCTTTCTTTTAAGCTCAAACTCAATCTGCAGTGTTTATACTCACTGTGGCTAGTTCTGCTTTGCTAAGTATGACAAATGGCACAAACATATAGGGTTACACCTCCTCTCACATGTGTGTGTTTCCCTTCACGTTTTCCAGCAGTTGGAAAATCGGTTGTGTTGTTTGCGACAGTCAAATAAAATCATCGGTGTCAGAAGAGGATTTGACTGGCTCTGTCCTGTGCTCGAACGGAAGAGGGGGAAATTAGAAATAAACTCTTTTTACTGCTGCTTGGTTACAAACAAAGGGGGGAAAAAAAACACAGCCGAGTGCACATTCGGACGTTTTTACCTCATGGGTAATCTAAGGCAGAAGATGAGCGGTCAGAGACATAATCCCCGTGAATAATTGTTGAATTCGGGAAACATAATTCTTTTTTATTTTTGCTTTTCTTTTAGTCATATTCTTAGACATGGTCAAATATGACATTCCTAATCTTTGATTAATCCTTTTCAAACATCGATATTCAGCATCAACATTTGTCTTTGTCGTCTGCTGACTAACAGTTGTCACATTGTTAAGAAAGACGTCTGTTTTTTTGGTTTTACTGCGCTGTCATTAACCAGCGTGTCGCTGTGATCTGCCCGTCCAGGAGCTGATTCCCGAGTTCTACTATCTGCCTGAGATGTTCATCAACGCCAACAGTTACAACCTGGGCGTGATGGAGGACGGCACCGTCGTCTCTGATGTGGATCTGCCGCTGTGGGCCAAGAGCCCGGAGGAGTTTGTGCGCATCAATCGACTGGTAAGTCACAAAAATGAATGCACAAACAAGTGCACTGAATCCATTACACTTTAAATAACAGTCATATTATATTACACAGTATTTTGTATAGTATAGTGGTGCTTTCTGATACTGGGTATGTCTCATAATCCAGACCAACAGAAGTAAAGAGTTTTCTCCGAGCTCGGCTGGAAATGCTAATTCAAAGAGACAGTGTTATTTCCTGACCGTCTCACAGTTCTTCCTGTTACCTGAGCCTCCCACCCGTCCGACATGCCCCGACTCTCAAGTTGCTCGGTCGCCGGGGTGATCCGGCGTTGCCTCGGCTGATATTCCTATCCTCCTCTCTCTGTTTCTCTGCTCTGTGCGCACACATTTTACCCATTCTGCTGTGTGTGACTGCAGCAGCGTTTCTACGTGCAGAGAAATAATGCAGTGTCCTCTTTCTGATCAACCCTTCCTGTCCGCTAGATTTCACCCAAAGCATAAATATACTGTGTGTTTGTGCTTAAAGTTGTCAGAGTTTTGGAAAGTAACTCTTTGGATCATAGATAGATAGATACTTTATTTATCCCTTGGGGAATTCATATTACCTTCCTCTGCTCGAGAAGGTCACAAACCTCCAGATAGGGTTACCGTTTTCTCTTGTGTCTGGCTGGAAATGCTTATCGTATCCACGGAAAACTTCACACAGAGTTTCGCTGTCACCTAAAGGACCGGATGCCCTTGTAGATAAAACATATTTAGATGTATGTGTGTGGATAAAGGTACAAAAGAACCAATTACAACAACTAAAAAAAACTAAACCACGCTGTTGGTTATAATGCAAAAAGGGGTGAAAGCTTCCTGTGTGATGTGTGCCCACAGTAGTAATTGGTGCTGATGAGTCTGGGTGTGCTCCGTGACCTGTGTAGTCTTACGTTGGGGTCTGTTAACCAGCCTGCTGATATGACCAGGCCGCTATCATTAATCACACAGTTCTCCCCTTTTGGTTGTCAGCATGGTCTAGGCAGTGGAGATGTATCCTGGGAAGCGTGTTGTGGTGGCGGTGGCGTGCTGTTTTGCAGAGAACTGAATATGGGAAAGAAACTTGCAGACTTAGTCTGACTTTCGCAGCTGTTGTTTAAATGCGTCAAACTCATTGTATGAGCGACTTTTATATTAGAAGTTAATCAGCACCATAAACAGTTGGCGGCACTGATTGTCCGCTCAGGTGCAGATAAACCATAGCAGAAAATGGGAAATGAGAAGATAATGTCATTAAAAGAGAAAAATGGTTCTACATGTCTTTAAGTTTAACTCAGCTGTTTTTATGCTATTTTTTTTAATATATAGGTCAAATGGAAATTACTCTCATAATTAGGTAAAATAATCACGATCATCTCAAAAATCTCCCGTGATTTTATAGTGATTGTGAGAGGCCAGGGATGAATTAGTGTGTAATTTCATTTGAATGTCATAAAAACTACACACTTTATAAAGTAATGTTCAGTTTCATAACATTTATCAACTGTCATGGCAATGCAGTCTGAAGATGCAACTACGAATTCTCCGAACATCCGAGTTTTACGCTTCAGCTATGATGTATTCTTCATTTATTTTTCTCCCTATACACTATATTTCTCATTACAGCTCTGTATCTGGACACATGGCATACTACTATGCAAATATTTTTGACAAAATAAGTGTGCACACTTAAACTTTGTGCAGAAACCTGCTTGTTACATTGTATAGGATTCCTTAATGTGCTTTGTGCCCCTGTAAGCACAAAACAGCTTTTCATTTCTGGCTTAAGTGTGCGCCGTCCTCATCTACTTCTGGTCCCTCAATTTCCTCCGCTCCTTTCCTTTGTGCCCAATTTATTACTGCAGAGGCAATTTGGACTTTTCCAACTGGTATATATACACACACACACACACACAAACGCACACACTAGATACCTGGTACTTGCCGCCGCCGCCGCTTTCGGTTTGATAAAATTTCAACCTGCGCTTTCTTTCTCTACTTTGTGCAAATTGATATATTGATCCAATGTGCAGCCGAGCCCAGCAGGCAGGTGTAGGTGCGCCGAAAACTAACAAGCTCAGAAGAACAGAGGGTTTCATCGTGGGGGTGCAGCGAATACCAGCTTCATTATCGCACGTAGTGCAACTTATTAATCCGTGAAACCTCAGGTAGTTTGAAGTGGCACGGTTATGCAGCAGTCACGTTGGACTAATTCAGCCCTGGCCTTGTTTCAGTTGATGATCACACATTTTTTTTTTTTTTTTTTTTACTTGAGGCGTATTCAATGGTTTAACTTTGCATTGCCAGCAGAAGACTGCAGTTTATCTTTTCGGTCTTACCCTTTCACGAGGCCACATCGTGGAACGCTACAGATCACACAAAGCCGGGGCCGAGGACGAGGTAGAGAGGGAGGGATGTGTGTGGGTGGACGGGTCTCTGGTCATGACAGATAGCTGGCATTAGAGGGTGTCAGCTGGCAACTGTGGTGCTGTTGGGAGAGAGATGAGCATGTTGGAGTGGAGAGAGGAAGAGTGAAGGAGTTAATGGGCTGTTTGGCTCTCTTTAGCTTGTCTGCTGCTAATGACGTGGCAACACAAGGATAGACAGCAGGAGAGAACACGCAAACACATGCAAATGCACACGGGCTTGCAGGCACAAACACATACACAGGCGCGCACACACACACACAGACACACACACACGCCTGCTGTCTCCAGTCTGGTTATGAGCCTTAGATGATTAACAGCTAATTAGGCCCCAATCTGGAAAGGCCATTAAAAGCCTTTCTCAGTAAAGGATTGTGCTGCTGTGCAAAACGCCGACTTGTTTTTGTTTTCGTGAGTGAGAGTTGCACGGTTGGTAATAAAAAAAAAAAAAAGAATTAAAAAAAATCTAGGAGAAGATATAAACATTACATCAAACCGTAGCCTGGTTTATATTCTTCTGCAGTTGGAAGTGTCATAGTTCATCACTTATGTTTAGCAAGAAGTGTGCGTTGCGTGGCAACAGATTAACTGCAAGTGTGGCCCTGCACAGTTTGCACGCTTGCTCAACACTGAAGGCTCCACTTTAAAACCGCATGTTTGATGTACAGAGGAATAGCGGGATTTTAGTCAGGCTCCCCGGAGACGAAGCGCCCCAGCGCCTTAAGATAAGCGCGCACTTCCACTGCACTGGAGTGCCCTACAGTGTACTTAAACGCTTTCTTGTAAAGACACACTCCCGTTTTCCTGGCCCGTCACACGCGCCACGCACACACAACCCGCGCGGAGACGCTGGGGTCTCGAGTCGTCGTGCCACAGAGATCAGGGGCGGCTTGTTGTTTTTACCAGGAGGTCGCAGGAGAGGTTAAGAACTTGATCCCTCCTCCGCCAGATAACTACATTTCTCTGGGCACTGTCAGCCTCTCTGACATTCCACTATATATGACCACGTCTCGAACCTCAGGTCTGGTTACCATTAGCGCGTTAGCAGGTGATCATGTGTGTACGCTTGTGTAAATTTGTGCGTTATTTGTCTGCATGTCAGTGTTTACCTGTGCTGTCATGTGTCCAGGGTTCACTGGAGCTACTGACATGGAGCAGCCTAAACCACAATTTGTTATAGTAGCTGTCTCCTCCTGAGAGTTGTTTAATATGAGGCCGAGCCAAACAATGTAGGATTTTAGACGCTCGCATTTACAAATGGACCCATCACGGCCCCTATTATATCGTTGTTTGTACAGTGTACCGCATGATTGTCTATTCTTATAAATCTAGATTTGTTTAACGTCTAGATTGCAATCACCATCTAACCCATTTGAGCTCAGCAGCGCTGATTTGCTGCTCCTTAGTTCTCACGTTTGGTTTCTTTCAGTCATCTGGGCTCTTGTGGAGCTGCTGACAGACGGGCAAACCACACACATGGGAGAGACGGGCAGCACATTACTTTAGGCCTTTTCCCCTTTATAAAGCATCAACTCACTCAAAGCAATGACAGAGACATGAGCTAAACTGCTCTCAGAGAAAGCTGCTTTTTTTTTTTTTTTTTTTTTTACTTTTTCGTTCAATGGGTAAAGCCATTTGAGTGATGGGTCAGAAGTTGATACAGAGGGGGTTGACCACAGGTCACAACAACACGTTGTAAACTCTCACTGTAAGCACCCAAGGCGGTTTTTCCTTTTAGACGGCGAAGTAGGTTGATTCTGCAAAAGCGAATCAATTTGCACCACAGGGAGTTATGTTTATAGAAAAGTCTGCGTGCTACTTAAGGAGGGTGCCTACCGTGGACCCGTAGAGGCCCGAAGATGCTGAAACGCGTAATTTTGTTGAATTTGGTGAGACAATTGCTTGTGCAATAATCACAAAGTGATTGTGAAAACCAGCGAACTGAACTAATCGCAAATCACCGTGGTTGCGTGGCGTCTAAAACGCAGTTGGTGTGAGTTCGTTAGACGACGACCGAGCGACCAACGACGGGGAAGAGTCTGAAAATGAACAAGCTAGAGAACCGAACGTGTGATTATTTTCTTATTTTCTATTGACATTATTTAAATCATTGTCCCACACACTTATAATACACAATGCAGTGTGTTAGTTATGTATTTAGGCTTTGTTTATACCATCCAGTGTTATAAATGCTAACAAGCTAACATCCTGTGTAGTACAGTTGTGAAATGGATCACTATCACAACACATTACTACTATCAAGTGTTTTTTTTTTTACACGTGGTTGCTTAGGGAAATGATGATGGAAACTTAGTTTTTGATTCTTTTACATTTAAATTTCTAAGCAGTCATTCAAATATTTCTTCTGCGCCGAATAATGATTCCACAACACATTTGACCTTCCAGCTGTTACCGTGGTTACGTCATCTACATGGCTGCTAACAGACAAATGTCAAATTAATATGAGCCAAATCACCTTTACCCCCTCAAGCCTCATATACTCACACCATCGCCCTGAACTTTGTCAGCTTTATATGCTGACAGCCCTTCACGCCGCGCCAGAACCGTCCATTAACATACCCCGATATAATGCAGTCGGCGTAATAAGGCGTTGCACGTGGTCTTTTTTGCCTTTTGATGGTATAATTTTAACGACTCGCGACCGCTTCTTAAATACTTTTATGTGTAATTATGCCCATCGGTCCATGATTATCTAAAAATGTGAAATCAGAGCAGGATTCCGACGACAAAAACGTGCCCCGCGTTTTTTTTTTTCCCACGAGGTGCGTAGCCAGACATGATAGCTCCCCAGCTCAGACCACCAGCTACACGAAGTCAAAGATCATAGCTGTTTACATTCACCTCTCATCTGCGCCGCACTCTCTGATCAGACACCCGCTGGGACGCACGCAATGCCGTTCCCACCAGCCTCCGCGTCTCATTCTCACAGTAGCCCCGCAAGAACCCACGTGTGAGCTGAGGTAAACCACTGCAAGGACCCGGCCGCTGAGAAATACGTGCGCACTTGTGAATGACTGAGTGAGTGAAACCTCTCAGAGTCGTCCAACACAGTTTACCATGTTAGCCTAGCGCTAATCCATTCCCCCGGTGTCTCTGCTGAGAGCCTTGTTGTTGGATGGGAACGAGCACGTGGGGCAGAGGGGAGGTTATCTGGCTAATGTCAGACGGCGCTCACTGTAGGGGTATTGTCATGCATAAGGGCAGACATGTTTACTGTGTGCTCAGTGTTTTACGAGCTGTCCCCCCTTCTTCTCTGCCTCCCCCTGTTCCCTGCTCCTCTCCGTCTCCTTTCCTTCATCCTCCTCTTCAATGACGTAATGGAGGAGGCCGTTTAGAGCCTGAGAAATGGGATGACCTACTGCTGCTGAAATATTCGCTCACTAATGTTGTCCTTCTCCCTTTTCCTGCACTCCTCCACACTTCTGACAGAGTCTCCCGAGGTGTTTCTTCGCAGGCTAGCATGTTGTCTCTCTTTACCTCCGATACCCCTGGACGTCTGTGTTGTCTTGCCTCATCTCAAGCTAATGTGTTATAAAAAGGAATTAACAGATTGTTTCTTAGTTTAGTTTCAAGCGGAAATGCACGATACATCATTACCAACATAAGAGATACATGTCTGGACAACTATTAGCATGTTTTGTGTAGATTCTCATAGTCATGGATGAATTCCCCAATCCTCCCTGTCATCAAATACGTGGCAGATGTTTGTGGTTTTGAGCCTAATGGCAAAAGTTTAGATTTCAAATATATGTGCCTTAAACGTGAGTCATGCCGTTTTACAGTTTTAGTATTGGCATGCTAACATGTCACGTTTTTTAACTGGAACACTTTAGCTTTCTGATGGTAGCATTTAACTCAGTGTGCCTAAAGTCCAGATTCACAGAGCTGAACAGGATGGTTGCAGATTTATCTTTTGTGGAGCCACTGGTTATCTTCTTTTCTTCTTCTTTTTGTTCCCTCCAAGCACACACTCTAACAAGCCGCAGCGCCACATAACTCCACGCTCAAATAACCTCTACTTAAAGGCTAACTACACTCGAGCTGATCAGTTGAGTCATTCATCCTAATCATTTCCACTCTGTGTTGCGAGACCTATGCACCTTAAAACGGTCCTCCAGCCAGCTTTGTAATCATCTGAGACAACGATGCTCCTCTCAGCAGCTATCCAAATATTTCTTCATCCAGCGCTGAAGCCATCCTCAGCGCTTCTGTGTTTAATCAAATCTGACTGTTGCTTTTGCTAACTTGATCCCATAGTCTTGTGGCGCTGGCCGTGCATTTTCTAGCCTTTTGGAGGGAAGGTGGAATATTCTTTGCAGGTGCTTGTTAGTAGAGATCAGCCAGTCGATATTTGCGTATTTTATTGGTATCGCCACTGACCGATATGCGTAAGTGTTTGCCAATACCTGTATATGTATTTTTTCTCAGCAAGATTTACAAACAGACGCATTCACAGGCAGTCCTGTGCTGCGCTGCTGCAGACCCGTGCAGCCCATACATTGCCCCTCCCCCACTCGCAGAGTTGGTGCAGCTAGAAGCTGGAAAAAAAACTCTTTTTAACTGTTTATTATTTATTTATTTATTTGTATACATAAGAGTGTTAAATATTCTTTGAGTTCAGTTTGCATTTCTAAAGATAATTGTGATCGTCTTTGTGACGTCATACATTATGACATTGTCATACATTGACTAGAAGCTAAAAAGAGAAAGGAACCACCCACGGCATCATTCCCTCATGTCTTCACTGCGTCGGCATCATCTGCTGAACCCATTTATTTCTCAATCAGCAGTGTTTACTTCATTGTCCGTGCTGTAAATTGGGCCAAATCCACCATGACATGTTTGTTTCATGGAGATACACTCCGAATCACTGCTCACTCTGCTTCTCTTCACCCCACAACTTGATATTCTTGCTTTTAAAGTGGGCGAGATGATAATAAGTAAGATGGGAGGGAGAGGTTAGAGTTTCAGGTTCCACTGAATCATAGCCAGAACTCTCACAGTTGTGACCTGTCTAATTAGCAAAGCAGGAAAGTGAGTGTGTGTGTGTGTGTGTGGGGGGGGGGGGGGGGGGGGTGGCAGTGGTACTGCAGCAACACACACAAGCCGTCTGGGCTTCTCTTGGTGTGTGTGGCTACGAGACTTAAGGAAACGGTTCGTTAACTGCATGGCTGATCTAAGGATCTCATTCCTTACGTCATGTGTTGCTTTTTTTTCTTCTTCTTCCCCCTCTTGTCCCATTTTTGCCCCCCACCCCCACCCCCTCTCTCTCCTGGCTGTTTACAGGCTTCCCCCTGCCTGCTTCAAGATGACAATCGGCTTCTCATTTACAGCGAGCTAATAAGCCCTTTAATCAGAGTTCTTGTCAACCTCAGGCCAAAGCAAATCCAGACGAGTTGATCCAAAGGATCAGATGACTGATGGAGAGATCAGGAGGGGAAGAAACGAGTAGCAGTGAAAATAAGTAGAAAATAAAAAGGGGCTGTTGAACTTGGAGGAAGAATAGAGAATTGAAACAAGAGAGATAAATAAGTTGTATTAAGGTCGGAAGAGTAGACTGGCTTCATTTAAGGATCGAGATACAAGCAATAACAAGTATGACCAAACAAAACCTGATCTAGCTACCGATTCTGTGGTTAACCGTCGTCAGTGTCACATGTGAAAATGCTTGTGATAAACAAAGTGGGATAAATGAGAGATTATCTTAATTTAGACAATATATCTTTAGCCTAATTGAAAGGGATTTGTGCACTAAGTATATAAAATAATCCAGTAAGATTTAAATGTTAACTTGCTGTAAAACAATGATAATAATATTAAGTTTTTGGCATTCACACAGTTGAAGCATCAAATCTACTGGAAATAAAAGAGAATAACTATTTTTTTCCCCCCAACTTCAATGAAAACACTGAATTAGTTAAGTAGAAAACGCTGACCAAGATGGGCCACAGCATTTTCAATGGTGTAGTTCGGTCTTTGTTTATCACCTCATTGCTTTGCTGCCACCGTATTTCATGAGGCTTTTACACGGATCGGTCCATTATTTAAGTTATTAGCAGAAAACCAGTGGACGTGTAACCATAGCCACATACTGAATGTGGTTTTAAGGATGTTTTGATCAGCTTGTTCCTGAGCTAAATTGTAGTATAAGCATACCTGACAAGTGTTTCCTCTACTCATCCATAATCAATACAAAGAAAACAGTCTACCGCTGACAGCACTCCGCATACAACATGTGCATTCAATTACACACCCACACCATCAGCGACACACATACATGTACGCTCGCACACTGCTGGCATGCAAATGAGTGTATTGATTTGTTGGGTGACGTTTTAACATCCTTACAGACAGCTCTCCATAAGTCCTTAAAAGGTTTTTTTTTTTAGGACCAGTGAGGGAGAAGGAGGAAAGCGTTCACTGTCACCTCGTTAAGACTGAAGTGAAATCCTGCTCAATCCAGACCATAAAGCTAACCGCAAACCACAGAGAGGTACAGAAACTTCACTGATGGGCCCAGTGCAGACCCGAAGCCTGGACAGACACCTCCACTTTTAAGCGTATAATGATAACCACCGCAAGAAGTCCAAAGAAAAAAGTATAATAATAAAAATAAATCACCCACTTACGAGGCGAAAAGGTACTACAAGAAGAGCCTGATTCAAGATCAGACATTCTTGTTTTTTCTCCTTTTTTTTTTCTTTCTCGGGACTCAAAGTAATCTCATTTTAATGTCCACCAGCTGGTTAATTGCAATCACTTGGTGTCTCTTGTCTGATGTCTCAGATTAGGATAGTATGTCTTTAAGTCCTCGCTCTGGAGTGTAGCTCCCTCAAAAGACTAACATATTGACAGACACATAGTCAAACTGTCATTCTCTTTGAGTCTTTCGGGTTTCCTTTATTGGCTTAAAGTCTGCACTCAGGCTACAGATGTTTCGCAAAGGAAAGAATTAAAGTAACCTGAGCCTCGCACACAGATGAGGTTCGTTCATTATGATACATTTTCAGCGAAACTGGCACGCAAACAAAATAAGCACGCAGTTCAAAAGGGAGCGTTTAGTGATTGTATGCATCAGAGTACGTGGAGGCTTTGATGGGGGAAATGATGAAAGTAAATGAATCTCTCTTCTGCATAGGAGAATATTCCAAATTATTGTTGCCACTGGAGACAAATCACAGCCCACAACAAAGGGGACCCCCTACGCTTCAGAGGTGCACTTTGTCAAAACTGCAACAATAGAAATATGGGATTCCACCGACTTCTACCCCCTGTCAGCATTTACATAAAGGCATGCTAAATTATTCATTAATTATCAGAGAGTCCCCTGTGGGTGGAGATGACACACACACTGCCTGCTAATTGGCCCATCAATAATCCTGCCTGGTTCTCCTGAAGTGGCACCAGATCCCACCTCAGGAATCTGCTATCTGCCCCAACCTTCTGCTTGACTGTTTCCTGCAGCGTGGCACCGCACGAGGAAACGCTTCCGCACCTGCTCACCTGACACGTTGTTGATGGGTTATCGGAACACGCCTAATTTCTGTACTGCACTTATATTAATTATCCATCAAGGAATTTTCCTGGTGGGCAGTCCTCTCGTTGTGAGTCGATGCGAGCGGGACGTTTTATTGTGTGTTTTATTTGGATGACATCATTATACAGGTATATATGGTGCGTGGCTGAAGAGATAAATCTGAAGTTTTGTTTTTCTAAAAAGAGTGATACTCAATGTGAAATGGCACTACTCTCAGCCGACCATTTGTTGTGTTACAAATATTTACAGTAGCAGCGAATACACATTTGCATGACAAGTTCATCACACTTCCAGCGTCAGTGATGATGAAGAATGTGTGTACAGTGCAATAGTGTGCCTCAGTGATTAGTTGTGATGTTCAATATAATGATTGTACAGAGACGGCGTAAAAAAATGAATGAACTACAATCTTGGTTTTATTGGGGCAGAATTCTCCATATTTGACAGAGAGGGAGGAGGAGCTGGGGAGGGATGAATCTAAATCTGAGGTACGGCTGCACGATTATGGCCAAAATGATAATCATGATTGTTTTGATCATACACGTCCCTCAAACTAAATCCAAAACAAGTTCATGATGTCGTTCTCTTGTCAGTACACCTGGGAATAGGGCTACGCGTATCGATCTAAATATCAGTAGTATCGATTCCATGGCTAGTATCGGTATCAGATTGATACTTGCGTCCAGCAGCATCTCACAGCTGGAACTGATGCCCATATTGAAATGTGTCGGTACTTGGATGGAAAATTAATGAATGAAAACATTTCAGCATTTTCTATATTTATTTACATTGTTGCTTTAGTTCACATTATTATATTTATATTTTGTTACATTGTTCCTTTTACTTTTTTTCTTATTTCTTGTTTTGGACTAATGAGTTTTTTTCCCTAAAACAATTATGTGTGGTAAAAGAAATAAGGAATTGTTTAATTTTTATTTGTCTAAAATCTATGTACTGTGTTTTATCCTAATCAACAAACTAAAGGCAAACTTATAAAGTTATTCAATGATCATTTTTAGAAAAAAGTATCGGTATTGGTATCAGTATTGTCAATGCTAGCTCTATATTTACTTGTTATCGGATCGATATCAAAATTCCCAGTGTGGCCCACTCCTACTCTAAGGTGCAATCGCTTGTTATTTAGGCAGCTTAATGAACCCTGAACATGCGTTCGCCCCCTGGTGGTTGGCTGACTTCTTTTTGAGAAACTGCTTGATTAGATAAGTAGCAGAGCCGCCTTTTAAATGTAAATATCACAGACAATCACATTCATTTAATCGTGGCGGCCAAAATCATGATCATGATTAAAATTCGATCCGTTGTGCAGCCCTAATCTGGGGGCAGTGTGCACACTAGTCCCTACAGAAGTGACTTCAATCAGTAATGTACCCGCACCCTAAACTGCATAACCTGCTGTATTGTCTATTTAACTTAAAATCCAACCACAATTAACTAAATGAACCTAACTGAATGCTGCATTGAAGCAGACATTTGAAAACACAAAGGCACACAGAGAGAATTAGGTGTATTTTCTTACCAGCTTTCTGTTTGACAATAGGAAAAACACAGAATGCTACCATGCTCTTAAAGGAGTTAATGTGTAAATAAATGGTCAGTATAAAGCTCTTGTTCTTCTTTCACCCCAATCTCTCTGTTGTAAGTAATAAAGCAACGCTGTGATTCAGGGTTCCAAGTGAAGGGCAGCTTTGAAGTACTACAATCAAGGCCTTTTTCTGTATCCCCACAGGCAGAGGCAGATATTCTTTGAATCGCCAGGATCTTGTCCACTGAGGTTAAATTCCGAGACTTCAGTCAAAGAGAGCTGCAGAGCCTTTTGTCAGATAGATGTTGTCAGACTAAACAAATGCAACATCAGATATGCACTTCCAGTGTCAACACAGCACACACAGACCCTCTCTTATTCTGTGCCTCGCTCTCTGCGAATTGTACATGCGAGTGATTTCCATAAAGGCGGGCCTCTGGAGAGGGAGCTGCAATAACGTGGCTGCTCTTTGTTTCCCTGTGCTGATTGACAGTTGATTGCCGTGCACATTAAATGCCCATCAGGCCCAGCTTTAGTTTTAGAAGCAGGGGAGCAGGGCCCGCCAAAGGTCAGTCCTAGTGCATAATGAACTGATCCCTGTCTTTCACTCACATGCACACACCACTGAACCCCAGTCTGCTGGTAAAGGCCTGAATAACGAGGGTTTCCCTGGCTTAATGTTAATAATGCAGCATTAACAAAAAGGATTGCCCTGTGGCACAAGCCCCTGAACACTCTGAGGCGTGTTCTCCTTTCTCTTAATGCTAATGATTAAATTTGTTTTGTCGTAGCCACCACGGTTCAGCCCTTTAACAGAACATATTGTGAAGTGAATCACACTAAAAGATGAGGATCGGATGGATCTGTCTCCGTCTGCTCGTTTTGCTGCCTCTTCTTTGTAGCTCTCTGAACAGTTATCGCATCTAAGTGGAGCATTATCCAAAATACCAATGTGTGTAATAACCGTAGCCCGGCCACTTAGTTGAACGCCCATGACAGGCTGTGAACCAGGCTGAGCTTTCACTGGTAGGGCTGGATGTTGTTGGTGATATTTTAATAAGTGCAGCGTTATTATACCTATAAAGAAAAAGTGAATAATAAACTTATTTGGATAAACAACGTTTAAATTGTAATCGCAGTCAGATGTCACTGATACAGCTGGTAATAAGAATAATATCCCAATGTAAACAAAATGGCTTAATGAGGCTAATTCAGTGGGAACAGAAATTTTCACTCGGACTGAGAGTGGTGGTGTAGCTTAATATTAAGCTATAGATTTGGAAAATATAACACTGAATAAAAATAGTTTATCTCTGGTAATAAATACTTTGATTGTTTGACCCACTTTGGATAAACCACATGTGATATGACAAGGTTCTAACAGTTGAAAACTGGCTTCCATCATGAATTAATTCATTATTTCTGTTATTATTATTATATGTTATTTCTAACATATTCAACACTCCACAGGAGACGGACCCAGTTTGCGAATGTTATTTTGGGAGCATCTAAACCCATTCTCAGGATAAATTCATTGCATCTATTGTAACCGCTCTTTCGTAGACCCATACATCACTTACTGTGTGGAGATCTGGGGACACATGTACAAAACAATCACAAATTCATTTTCTATATTACAAGAGAGTGCAATAAGAAAAATTAACAGAGCAGATCATCATGCACATACAAACCCACTGCTCATGAGTTCACAGGTCCTTAAATGCAATGATCAGGTTGACTCTAAAACTGTGCAAATTATGTGTAAATACCAATGCAAGACAAAGATGTTTAACAAAAAGCTGTAAATTTATGGAACAACATAGAAAAGAAAATTAAATTATGCAATATACTTAATCAGATTTAAAAATATTATTACTAGTCAATATAAAATAAAATGAACAATGAACTGCCTTGGAACCTTTAATATTGTGAGCACGTGTTTCTGGTTGTGTTTTTGTCAATTTTTATTCCTTATGAAAAAGGTAGTTGACAAAACTGTATTATAGTAAGAAGCATAGGCCCAATAAACTGAGGCTTCAGCCTATACCTTTTCAGTTTTTTTTTTCTTTTGTATTTGTAAATAAATAAATAAATAAATAAAATTTATCTCAAATAGCATACATTCAAAACGAGGAACAATTCAAGGCTCCAACAAAATATATTGACATTAGATTCTCAACCAGTGCTTGTTGTACATTGACTTAAAAACCCGTCTTTCTCTCCTGTCTCTAATTCTTTCACTGTATCACTGTATTTTTTTTATTGTTAAGCTCTTCATCAGTTTAAATCATGGGTTATGTTACAGCATCAACAATTCAGTCGGCGCTCTGCCGCGAAAACATCATCACGCCTCGGCCCGCGCGCACTCTCCCCTTTTAGACGCGGGTTTTCCTTCCTGATTGAAAGTTGTAATTAAGACAGTGGGGAGGAATTAGATGCAGAATGAGCTGTCACAAAGTCACATTTAGTTGAGGGATGCGCCGGTCTCTGCAGTAAAAATTTAAATGATATAAATTGCCATTTAAGTGTAGCACAGGCTAATGTTTTGTCACAAATTAATGTGACACAAGGCAGCAATGACAATCAAGGGCTGCCTCATTCTAATTTGGTCGTGTTTAGAGGGCTTTTGTGAGCCGACAGCTTTACACAAATTAACACAATCGCCTGTTTTTATGAGGAAACCATAAATGTTTTTTCCCTCCTTGGCCGGCTAATGAGGAGAGAAAACGGCTCGCGTGTCAGCGTTATTGCGACGCAGATCCATCTGCAGATGAGCAACACGGCGCTCTCACCCGCACACAACCAGCGGAGGAAAGAACAAAGACAGAAGCTGAAACGGTTCCCTGATGAACTACAAGAGTTCTCTAATGTTTTGATGCCCCCTTATGATCTGATGTGGATCTGTTGTGCTTTTCGCTCATTATAGGAATCATTGTCAGATTCTGTCTCAGGAACAATTAGAATAATATTGTTTTCACCTATAACGGGCTTTAGCGAGAACTGCTGCTCGGTAGTGGGATGAGTGGGATGGTGAGTAAATGACGTGCATCTGTTGACATTTACGATACTCACGATCCTCTTTTCTTTGCTTGGATTTACAGGCTCTAGAGAGCGAGTTTGTGTCCTGCCAGCTTCACCAGTGGATCGATCTGATCTTCGGCTACAAGCAGCAGGGGCCCGAAGCCGCCAGAGCCCTCAATGTTTTCTATTATCTCACCTACGAGGGCGCGGTCAATCTCAGCTCCATCACCGACCCCATGCTCAGAGAGGTGAGGCTGCTGCCAGATACGGCAAACACACACGTTCTAATGCACATTTTTGCACTGCACGGTGGATTCAACTCCCTCGTCAGATCATGCTGAGTAAGGGGAAAGTTCCATAATACAGTAAGTACACTTGAGCCTTAGAGCTCTCAAATGGATGCTTAATATGACTATATGATAAAAGCATCTGTCCATACTGTGCATCTGTATTTCAGGGAGATTTTTTGATGCCATTAGCCGTGTTAAATTGCTTGTAGAATGGCGAAGGAGAGCTAAGCTAACAATCTACCGGCGAGTATTGCTGAGCAAAGACTTTCCCTTGTGTGCTACCTCTTAAAGCACTCCACCAAGTGTTCCACTTTAACGCCTTAAAGCCTCCTCCTCGGCTTTCATTCATTATTCATCTCCCTCACTTTGAGCTGCTGCGCACACAGGCTGCACTGGCCTGCCCAAAAGCAACCGCACAAAACACAGTGCTGAAAAGAAAAACACAGCTAGCATGCCCACAGCCAAACACCAGCGTGACAACTTCACCAATCTGCTGTAAAAGGCAGCTAGCCAGCAGCGGGCCAATTGACCCTGCACCCGTCAGCCTTTCTGACATCTGCCAAAAGGGGGGCACACATTCGGTTTTTATTTGTGTCAGTCTGTAGCAGCAGGAATTTGTTGCTGTAAAGGATAATTCCAGTTTATTATGACTTCCTTCTTTTTTCAAGTTGTTTAAAAACTAGCCCTGAAAGGTTGAGAAACCATTGACTGGATATAAAAATGGACTAACTAAGAAAACATGTACAAAGAAGTGGAGCTAAGGTGGGCAGTGAAGCCTAGACGGATGCCAATTGACCTTTAACGGCACCATTCTGTCACTGAAAGGACTAAAACATTCAAGTCTTATGAAAATTCACCCCCATATCAATGACACCATTTTGTTGAATAGTCAATTGAGTAACCATAGACTGTATGAAGATGAATGATGAGAGAAGCCCCTCAAACATGAAGCCAAAGCAAGTAGAGCTCCCCCTGGTGTCAAGCTGCAGTATTATTAATCATGAGCTCCGCCTCCTTCATGGTAGTGGATGGGACTTGGGTCAAACTAAAATAATAAAATGCACTTCAAATATTTTTGTTCAAAGATGGTTTCTGTCTTTTTAGTTAGCTAATATAATGCTAATGTGGCCGGGTCATCGTTATTTTTCAGGCTGCTGAGGTCTGGAAACATGACCTTGCTTGCAACAATAAAAAAAAGTTTGGAAAGACACACATATCCAAAAATAGTTAGGTGCAGGGTGTTGGATCATGGAAGGTATAAGAATGAAAAGTTGTGGAAAAAATCCGCACACCTGCAGAAGCTCCCATGTAGACTTGTCATGAGGTTTCGGACTAGCAGGTCCTTCTTCAGATGAATGAAAAAAAAAACATACAGAAAACGGCATCTTAAATACCCATCATGCATCTCTCTTTCTTTCTCTGTAAAGAATTTTTTTTTGAGGCAAAGTAGTCTCCTATCAGTACAGAAAAAAAACATGAATATGAAATACACATACACCAAATATAATATGCAATACAACAAATATTTATACATTGATGGTCCAGCATACATACATATATATACACACACACACACACACACACACACACACACACATATATACATATATATTGGTAAAGTATCCCTCATACACATGAAAGAATCATTTCCTATAAACATAGGAATAAGCATCACAAACTATTGCTGCAACTAATACCAATAAAATGATGACCAACAAAACCAGTCACCTGGTCCAATGATTTAAACAGATTATCTTGTCATTTATTTATTTTTTTTGTTTGTTTGTTTTTTACTTGGGAGTTTTCTTAATGTCTCCTCCTGCCTGAACCAGTAGGTTCCTTTATGCAAGAGACCTCGTGGCGTTCCCGTCTAAATGGAGATGAGTTCAGACTACATCAAGTGGCCGAGCAGCCTTTCGCCTCCACTGTACTGCTGCCCTTCATGCTCAGTGACTGGAGCATCACGGGCACCAGGGGTAGATCCTTGATTTATCACCTCATTCACCCTAATTCCCATCCAGATGTGCTTTGGCCTTTATCCACACACACACACACACACACACACACACACACACACACACACACACATTCATTTTAATGGCTCGCAGGTCATTTCCACACTCAGCCCATTACCCATTCTTCTGGTTAACATACACACACACACACACACACACACACACACACAAACACACAAGCCAGAAAATTGGATCACTAGTTCTCCACAATTTCTGCCAAGCTGTTCCAGTGACAGTGGGATTGATAGATCTGCTAACCCCAGGAAGCCATCAGAGGCAGGTGCATGTGACTTGAGGGGTATTAAAATAGCATCTCCTGCTTGTGACTGCAGGCATGCACACTTTAGAAATCACTTTTCTGGATATAGGGGTTTTACTCTGCTGTAGTTTCGGCGTTATTTACTGTCAACTAATCATTTCTAAATTAGTTTGTCTAACATTATTATAATAACTAAGACCCCTAACAAAGAGGACTGCTGTCGCACATTAGTGTTTGAAATCGTTTTAACGTTATGTGCGCTTGGTTAGATTAACGCTGAGATTTATTGCAGTTTAATGTTATTCAGTGACACGAGTCATCAATGTTAAATTCAGTGTTATGAATTAATGCTTTAAAAGATCACACATGCCGTATTTGGCACTGGCCTGGTGCACTCCAAAAGCTGTTATTGTTGAATGTGTAAAACTGTGTTCCACTGCGTGGAAGGGTCTGCGCTGTTTCCTCCTCACAGTCTTTCTTTGATGCTGTGATTCCAGTCTGCTGCCTTTCACCTCTGAAAACACCCTCAGTCTGAGCTCGTTAATTTGTTAAATAAACCGAAGCAGTGTTATCCCTGTGAGCTAATCCACTGCTCCCCTTCAACTGTGTTTGTGTGGAAGGAAACATGCCTCATCTGTACGGAAGGTGGAAACGGAGTCCCAGGCCTGGGCCTCGTCATGGCCGGGCAATGGAGGAGGAGGGGGTGGGGGGTAGGGGGGTAGGGGGCGGGGCTATGAGCTGCAGGAGCTTTTAAACTGAGGGTTCTGGGTCTGAAAGTGTCCCCAGAGTCTGTCATTACGGAGTGACAACGGTTCCAGGCTGAGCTGCGGTCTGGGCCAGGCATGGCAAGGCAAGGCCGCATTAGGACAGGACCCGTGGCTGTTCATTGTCACAGGGATGCGTCACAGATGTGCGCGCGTACGTTCCTGTGTACATTTGGGTCGGGAAACGTTGCAGACTTAGCTGGTTGTGGGCTTGAGGTTTCCGTATTTTTTCGTTGGCTGATTCTGTTTTCCCGCCACCCCCTGCTCACACATGCACGCACACGCACACGCTTGAGAGATTTGCGTGGCCCATACCTTGATGTGTGTTTGCACGTATACGTGTATGTATACATTCATTCACTGGCGTGTGTATACCTTTGTATATTTATGCGTGCTCATCAGCATAAATGCAAAGGTTGCGTGTTTATGTTTGCATTCCTGTTTCGGGAGAAAGTTTGGAATATCTCAACACAGATTAGTGACTGCTGTGGAGGCCGCCGCTCTGCTCTTTTTTTTTTTCTTCCCGAAAACCATGATTACTTCCTCTCCTCTCACCACCACCCTCCGGAGAGCTGTGTGCGCAGATGCGTGCGTGTTTATGCGTGGCACACGTGCACGTCTGCGTTGCCTCTCCGTGTAAGACGAGAAACACACCCTGTGTTGCCTTCTCATCGCTGCACAGGGCTTTCCCTCTTTCACATGTGATTACGGAAAATCCCACACCCTCGCACACCAGCGACGAAACACAGAGCCGCGTTTGAATTGTGCAGCCTTTCGCGTAATTCGGCTGAACGCGGGAAATGCGTCCCCACAAGTGAACCTGCCTTCGCATTTAGCCAAACTTACTCACCAAACATAAGTCTTGATGGTTTATTTTCTAATATAACCTCTACTGTGCTATGATTATTATCATTATTATTAAAGCCAGATATGCAAGTTTGCCAGAAATAGGCTAATGTAGCTATTTCTTTTTATATTCAATTCACAGAGTCGGTGTTGTGGGGTCAATTTGCATAGAGGCAGCGTGTTTTACATGGAGATCCGTCTTGTCAAGTGGCTGAGTAAATCAAAGGACGGGCTGGGGCATCTGAGCCGAGGGCGTCGCAGCCATTTAAATGTATAGAATATAGAAAACCTTCATCAGACACGGGCCAGCGCTCCCGAAAGAGATTGGCCTTGTGGATGGCCCCTCATATAATCACCTGAGCATCGCGCCGCCATATTGGATAGGACGTGCTGACCTAGACTCAGCCACTTTCCAGCCTCACGCGGCCTCATAAATGTCAGATCTGAACTTAATGAAGATAAGTTTAGTGGCTTTGCGGAGTCTCTTCCACACATTAGCTTAAGCAAAACGCTGCGCTCTGTAGCCGGCGGGAGATGGGCGGCTCTTTGACCTTGGATGATGCGCTGGCGTCCCCTCGCTAACAGACGGAAAGGTCCTCCGACACGATCGGATAGGCTTGGAAAGCGGTGGGCCGAGGTGTTCCCACCTTTCAAATAATCGCGCTTAATAGGAGTGTTTACAGTATTTTAAATCCGGTCTCATGAAACCAGCGTTGATAAATGTACAACACGCAGTACTGGCATGCTCGCCATGCCTTACACACACATGTGTCCGGGTCAGCATATGCACTTTTTGGCTTGCACACAAACCACAGACAGTCATGCTAACAAGGAGACGGTTCTCAAGCCTCTTCTGAATGTTTCCAATCTGTTGAGCCAGTACCAAACCACACAGAATGCTTAATAGAGGCTCTTGTTGGGTTTCTGCTGTGTACCCATTGTATGTTTTTTTCCAATTAGTGGCATGAGACACAAACAAAAAGTTATTTTTTTAAACTTCTCTCTTACAAGAAGTAACAATCATGGGCTTATATTAATTTGTTTAACTGATCTTATTATATTTTATTGTCTTACTCAAGTCTATTTTTGACGTGAATAGATGAGAAAAATAAGTGGCTGACGTGCTAACTCCGCTTCCTCGGGGTCTCACTGTAGTTCTACATTCCCATAAAATTTAAAATCATGTCGAGCTTTTGGTGCTTGACTCTTGGCCCCGAAGCAGCTGATGAAACCTTGTAACCTTCTCCGCGCCTCTCCGGTCTCTGGTTAGTTTCAGACAATGGCAATGAGCGCAGACTAATTTCCCAACCTTTTTTTTTTTTTCTTTTTCTTTTTCTCATGGAAATACCATATGCAGGCCTCAACCATGAGCTCATTGTCGAGCCGCGCCAAGTCAGGCTCAAACGTCTCAGCCTACACACACAAGCTGTCACTCCCACACAGCCAGTCACAGTGCACACCAACATACTGACGGCTCTGTCATAATTTGGTGTTGGTCACTTTCTTTCTGCCTGTCCCTCTTTATAAACTACCTATCAGGCTGTGTGCGCCTCACAAGAGAGGCTTTCTTACTCCGTGTTTTGTCTCCTTAATGTTTTTATACACATTTACGCATTACCTATGGTACCTTTTTACACACACACACTTATATATGTATATTCTTCTTTGTGCAGGCCTCTACTGTACAGATTTACTTAGAGTTGGGTGTGTATTAATATTCTTTATAAACCTTTTCTCTATTCTTTATAATCCAAAATCAATATAATATAATAAACAAATAATTTTAATAAAATAAATTAAATGAAATAATGTTGCCTTATTGAAATACATATTAAAAAATGCTTTGAAAATTTGACAGATAACTGGCCAACACAAATGTATTAAGTTGTTTTTATAGTTTAATTTCAGTCATCAATCAGTTTATCATTCATTGGTTCCTTTTTCTAAAATTAGTTGACTTGCTTATTTCACAGATTATTAATTAGAAGTATTTGCCTTTTGCTTTTACTTCACTAAAACAAGGGATTTTCTAATTTGAGCAATTAAACTAGAAAGTCTGTGACTGCTTGTTTATTGTAATCCTAAATAATAGCATAAAATATACCCAGACCTGTGAGGCAGTAGCCTCCTGCATCCGTCCACTACTCTGGGTGTGTTGTCCTGACAGTGAGCTGTGTGATGATGTCCAGAGGCTGCTCAGCCGGCGTCCGCCCTGACATTTATGGTCCTATACCTCTTCATTAACACCATCCAACCAAGCCCACAAGCCCGCCTGCCCGGCCCTCCGATCCTGTGCGGTTGTGGCGGACAAATCGGTGATTGTGTGTAAAAGTGTGTGCGCGAGACGCTGTGTCACAGTGGAAAAGGGACGTTTGTACGCAGAGGCGCACGTATGCACTGTATAGGCTGTTGTATTCCTGCCTTTGTTTTGTTTTCATTGTTACTTATTTCCGTGTAATACGGTGATCTTAGGAGAAATGACGGGACGGTTTGCACGCGCATAAACTGGGTTCATTATCATAGCGTGAAGTCAGACATGAGCCGCAGTGATTGAAGAGTAACTTAAATGAAACAGAAAAAGGCTTTTATTAATGCTGTTTTTTTTCCTCCCCTCAGGCTGTGGAGTCTCAAATTAGGAGTTTTGGACAAACCCCCTGCCAGTTGCTCATCGAGCCACACCCACCCCGAAGCTCAGCCATGCAAGTGGTGAGTCGCATGCACACATACTTTAACTAACACACACTCACACTCTGTGTAGAAGCCAAACGATCATTATTTCTTCTGCCTGTTTAATTCTGTATTTGGTTTCTGGTCAGAAATTATCTTGACGCTTCACACATCTTAACTCGTCTTTTTTTTATTTTTTTTTGTGTAACTCCTACCTCCTGTGGTCCGTCTCCATCTACTATTGTGGGAAAATAAAAGTGGTGGTCTGCCCTCTCTCATCATTAGTGAGGTGTGTGTGATCGGGAGAGATCACAAGCGTTTGTGCGCAGCGGTTTTCTGGGGGGAAAAGTACAAGCTTCAGGCTGGAAGCCTGGGTCTGAGCCAGATTTTCCACCTGAGCTGGAAACAGTGGAGATCAGCAAAAGAGAGCAGCGAACAGCAGCTCTGATGTGACGGCCCTTTAAGGGCCGAGGAGTGCAGTCAGTGTGCCTGCCTGTGATGGGCCGAGGCCCCCTGAGTCCCTATTAGTGTGGTGTCCCTGTGGCGCTGACAGCTGGCTGTAGACCACCACCCAGCGCTCGCATGCACACGCAGGCTCAGGCTCTCGCTTTGAATCCACTGCCTAACCGTACGGGTGAATTCCTATGAAATGTTTATGCTTTACCTCCACAGCGTCCTAGCATAATATTCAAGCACCGTTTTCCGGGCGCGTTTCTAAGCCTCCCCTCAGCTCTTTGCTCCCTCAGAGCGCTCTGTTCTCTTTGGTTTTACATGATCTAGCCCTTTACTTCCTCTCCATCCTCTCCCATGCAAGTGTGTTGTCAGTGTCGGCATCTGCCCGTGCTGGTGGTAATGATACTGTCAGTGCTCCTGGTTAGCTGTCAGACACACCAGATTTACTCAGGTCTGTTCCTGATGTTAAACACTGATGTTCCCTTCTTTACACGCGAGGAAGAAAATAGCTTTCTGTTAGAGCTGCTTAGTACAAACACTGTGTAAAAAGGCTCTAAAACCTGTCTAAGCAGAGGAAGCGGTCTGATAGGTCAATGAAATGACTTCTTGTTTTGTTATGATGTTCTCTTCGAGTGTGTCTTTATAAGAAACAAGTTAGAATCTAACACCGCTTATAAAATGTGTGGACGTATTTTATTATCTGAGCGAACGCCCGTAAAAGTCAGCAGTGATCAGACTAAGCACTTAGTTAACTGGTAGAAGAGCAGGTTTGGCTGTTGACTGGGTGTACTTTTCCAATTAAATTTGTCTCCGAATGCTCATTCCGCCAAATACTGGAGTTTGCTCCTTTTCTCTGTTTTATATCATAGTAAATTTAATTTAAAACTATTCTGCTCCAGACCGCTGGACGAAAGCATCAACTTAAAGCAGACCAGAGAAGTTTTCACAAATGTTTCCCTGTTTTGTGACATTTTAAAGACTGAACACTTGATAATAAATTGCCAGTAATGGGAATTGAAGTTCTTACTTGGAAAAACAACTGTGAGGAATGTAAAACGTTTTACATGCTGTTTAAACATATACACGGTGCCTTTGTGTATATCTCGTGCGTGTTTTAGTCCCGAGGTCTTGTATGCTTTGAGTGTTTAAAGGTCTCCCCAGACGACACTGAACCCTCGGCTTCGGTTAATCCCGTTTGTCTGATGATGGTTTTTCCTCGATCGAGGTCGAGTTGCCTCATTAATGTTCCTGATACATAAAATGAAATCGCGCTCTTCTGTACTGATTGGCAGAGGTTGCAGTTTCCTAACATTTAACTGCTTAACACAAGTTGTCTTCTCCTCCTCTGACCTCCCTTGGCGTCTGTGCACCGTCAAAGTCAGATATCCATTTAAACCGCATGAATGAGTGGAAGACGACTTCAACAGGATGCGATGTCTTGTGTAACACTTTTCATTTGTGGGCTTTTCTGTCGAATAATTGTAACCCTGAAACTATGTACAATTCACAGTGACTTTTCCTCTGATGCTGTTTCATCTCTTAATTTTCCTGCCGTGCTGGATCAAAAGCACTTTCTCGCCTTTGCTATTAAAGCAAACACTCTCTTTCCGAGCTGGTGTATTGGCTAATCTCGCGTCTTTTTTACTATCCTGCTTACGCTGCCTAACTTTCTCTCTGTCTTTCTGTTTCCTCCCTGTTTTTTTCCCTCACCACCACATCCGGTATACGCTCCCCTCATACCCTTTGGTCTTGCTCCTTGTTTGCTGCTCCGCTTTCTCGCTTCCTTCTCCCTCTCTTCCATGCGTCCCATTGTCCATCCCCTGAACAGTATCTTCTCCTGCAGACCCCGCTGATGTTTACTGAGCAGATGCAGCAGGATGTCATCATGGTGCTGAAGTTCCCGTCCAATTCTCCTGTAACGCATGTAGCGGCCAACACCCAGCCGGGTCTGACAGCGGCCGCCATCATCACTGTCACCGCTAACCGGCTCTTTGCTGTGAACAAGTGGCATGGCCTCACAGGTGAGACACATGAACGCGTTATTTGTTTTGCCAAAAACACGATTTGACCTTAAACCAGTGGACCAGGATCATTTTCATACTTCTGTTCGTCTCTCCTCCGCACCGCACCCCAGCGTTTAATTTGCCCGAGACTCGGCCCATCTCTTCTCCATAGGATGGACGTTGATTTGGGAGACACTTGACTCCGTCTGCTGGATAGCAGTATCAAATGTGACACATGTAGCAGCCAGAGTTAGGCCTCACGTCCACCTCCATACATCAGCTGCTCATTTCACAAAACCGTATTTACTCAACATCCGTCCTCTCCCTGGAAGAAGCATTAGCTTTGATATCTCTGCGCTTATGAGGATGAAGACTGATCGTTTTCACTACAATAAAATCCCATCCATGCGGACCAGGGGCTGGACTGATAAATGGTTTAGTGAGCTGATAAAAAAAATAAATAAATAAAAAAAAACAATTAGTTAACATTAACACAACAAGTAATTCTGATTCTGATCAAACATTCAGTCCAAACCTGAACAAACACTCAATAAATGATGCAGAAATAAATTGAGGAATGGCTCAAAGCAACAACATTTTTGAGTTTTTGCAACTTTGTTGAAGAAAAAAATAATTACTAAGCCAGTAGCTTCCAATTGGATAATTGCTGCATGGGTGATTAACTTTCAGCTGACGACAACTTTTCTAACCCCAAATGATGCAATGAGTAGCTTCTCATTTCTTAAACAACTGTGATGAAAGATGCGTCCTGTGGTCGTGGAAAAGAAGTCTGTTTGAGAAGAGTCAAATCATTGGCATGCGTCAAGAACATAAAACATCTCAGGGGAGATCTTAGCAGAAACTGCTAAAATTTGTTTAAGAACCGGCCAGCACAAGGATAGTATTGTCTTTGAGGAAGAAATGTGGTCAGAAAAAAATCTTGATCGATGATCGCTTAAACGTTTTGTGAAATCAAATCGAAGAAAAACAAGAGTAGAACTCAGGGATATATTTAATATTGAAAGTAAGGACATTTCCACACATACAATGTGAAGGGAACTCGAGGGATTGGGAATGAACAGCTGTGTAGCCTTAAGAAAACCACTATCAGTGAGGCTAACCAGGAAAAAAGGCTTCAGTTTGCTAGGGAGCAATGGAAGGAGGTCATGTGGTCTGATGAGTCCAGATTTACCCTGTTCCAGAGTGATGGGGGCATCAGGGTAAGATGGATCCATCATGTCTAGTGTCTACTGTACCAGTCTGTGGGGGCAGTGCTATGATCTGGGGTTGCTGCAGTTGCTCAGGTCCAGGTTCAGCAACATTATGCCCAAAGAATGAAGTCAGCTGATTATCTGAAGGTACTGAATGACCAGGTTATTACATCAATGGAGTTTTTACTTCCCTGACATCACAGGCCAAGATGACAATGTCAGGATTCATGGGGTTCAAATAGTGAAAGAGTGGTTCAGGGATCATGAGAATCATTTTCACACATGGATTGTCCACCACAGAGTCCAGACCTGAACCCCATTGAGAATCTTTGGGATGTGCTGGAGAAGACTTTGAGCAGTGGTCAGACTCTCCCCTCATCAATACAAGATGTTGGAGAAAAATTAATGCAGCAGTGGATGGAAATAAATTGTGACTTCTCATCGAACCAATGCCACAGGGAATGTTGTAATCGAAGCTAAAGGCAGGAGTGTGTATTATTTTTTTTTGTTTGTTTTTTGTTTTTTTTATTTATTTTTTTGGCCAGGCAGTGTATAAAGAGGAACAACTTTTATGTCTCCTGTATTTGTGTAAAACCAACATCTCTGGTTTTTAGTTGACTTGCATTGTGTAGTACTTCATATCCTTTGTGGCCTTTTGACATAATTGATGTCTAATTCATGGACGAACACCCCGGCCTGCAGGTCACAGTTTATGGTGATAGTTTTCAGTGTGTTATAATGAACTCAAACTCAACATCCACTTCACAAGGACACACAATTACAATATTAATCCAATCTGTCTTCCCCTCTGTCAGGTCATCAGAGCTCAACGGTGCAGGACCAGCAGTACCAACTTCCTGTGGAGATCGACCCTCTCATAGGTATTCTGTCCGTGTTTACCGCTTACTCTATGTATGCTTGAAATGAGTTTTTCTGTGGATTTGTGTATGACTCCTCCTGGCATCGTGGTGACTCATGGCAGTCTGCGGTACCGTGTCCCTGGACACTAGATTAGAGTTGTTTCTCAGCCTCTGCCCCAGTTCACTCGTCATGATATAGGCCTCGCTCTCACACTAAACCATTTGCATGCAAATTGGAATGCAATGAGCTGTGGCCTAGGCCGGCATTTCATCATCAACTCCCCCTCTTTCTCCCTTCCCACCCTCCCTTTCTGCATCCTCTTTGGTTTAATTTGAGCGGAGGGAAAGGACGCGTGTCAATGGAAATGAATATGAATGTGGTAATAATGTGTGATTGAGAATGCACGGCGGACGGCTGTCAGGACAATATGGGCGCCTCTCATCCTTCACGACTTGTTGATGAGCGGGAGAAGAGTGCCGAGCCGCGGTGATGTATGGGATGCACTGGCGGAGCAGGGAGAGATGAGCCACTTCTTTCTTTCTGCTCCCGCCTCTGTCGCTTTCCCCTGCAGTCTCTTGCAATCTCATCCACATCTGCAAAGGGGGGCTGTTCTTTCTCTCTGGATGTTGTGGGTACACTCAGTCCCACCAGACCATTTCCACACTTGACTACTGAAAATAACCAGGGTTGAGTCTCAGATATTCATCTGTGTCTGCACGTACAATACTATATTCCTCATTGCCTCGCTGTGCAAATAAAAAAATAAATGCATCTTATCTGTGCATTAATATTCATACGTTTAGGGCACGTTCTTAAAATAGTACTACGCAGATAAAATAAATCTATTAATCATTTATTTTATCATTTAAACCTGTTTCCAATCATCTCAACCAGACTAACTTTTTGTCAGCCAATATTTTTATGCAATTTAAAATTCTGATATTTCGACGTATATGGCTAGCTAACTTGCTAGCGTGGTCGCCAATGGGATAAGCTAGTGGATACTGGATCACATTAATTACATTAAAGGGAAAAATGACGGCCTCATTGTTATTGACGTTCCAACACTGTATTTCACAAACTACTTAACGGCATCTATCATGATACCAATAAACTGTATTTGTCATAGGCTCTACGCTGAAGCATAAATAACGCACTAAACCATGTGTTTTTGTGGGAGCGTGTGTGTGTGTTTTGGGGGAGGTAGCCGGGGTTTCTGTTCTTGTCAGTAATATATTTACTCTGTTTGCATTCCAGGAGGAGTCAGACCTAAACACAGTAAATTTAGAAAGCATGTTGAGCCATCTGTGGCTTTGGGGGAATGTTAAAAAAAAAAAAAAAAAAATGGCTGAAAGATTGTAGCGCATGCACTGGACTTTCTCACTTCGCATAATAGACGATCTTCCCTGACACCTGTTCTCCAGTGCTTTTGACCCCTTCAAATGAGAAACACTTAACAATGATCGAATCTCTCTAGAAAAGAAAAAAAAAGACTCCTCTTATGGGAAAAGAGTATGTGAGTAGATTAATTACACAATCGAGACGAATTTGCTGTGTCTGTTCCGACTTGAGTGGTCTACATATTTTGTGAAGGCTACAAATGCCGCATCATCACTCAGCCTCTCAGAGTCCCACGGAAAATGTGAAGTCCCCATAAACTTAGCCTCGGGGATGTTTTATGTATCCCCTCACAAAGCTACTTTGCACTATATGCGATAAACCTCAGTGGAGATGCGTCAAAGCTCTTTGAAAATTGCTGATACATAAACAAAAGGGTGTTAGCTGGGCCGCGCAGGTTTCTTCATTTGTAACACTCGATTTATTCGTCTCCTCTCCAGCCAGTAACGTGGGCAGTCACCGGCGTCAGATCTCAGACCTGCTGGACCAGAGCATTCAGATCAGCTCGCAGTGCTTCGTCATCACCGCCGACAACCGCTTCATCCTTCTGTGTGGCTTCTGGGACAAGAGCTTCAGGGTCTACTCCACTGACTCAGGTATTGCGTAACCAGTTCGGTCTAATGGGTCTTTATCCCAAACACACATTAGCCCACATTTCCACGCTGCAGCCCCGTCACAGCATAATTCACTTTGTCAAAATAGGGTACGTTATTATCTCTACATCATTTGGGCATACCCTGTGTTTTCTCTGCCACTGAACTCTACGATGCTTTTATATCTCATCAAACTGTAATTGCACTTCTCGCATACTAAACGGTAAATAACTTGACAAAAGCCGTCCTCGGCTATTTTAAATTCTTTCCCTGACATTCAGAAGCGATTAAGCGGCACGGTTAATCTCCTCAGAATGAATAAACTTTCCTCTAGCACCATCCTCAGGACATAGTTCTTAGCCAGACTACTACTCCAATGAAGAAAGGAGGTATATTTTTATTTAGTTTTGCCCAACAATCTTTAGCTGGAATGGACATTGTGACCGCTGTTAGCTTTACTTTATATCATGTGTCTTGTTGTACGACGTATGTCCTGCCATTGTAATTTTTTTGTCTTTTTATTTATTTTTTTATTTTATTCATTTAATGACTTTTAGACTTTTTTGTGGTCAACAGTGTAATGTACACTGAGCTAATTTCACCTTTAAACTGTACCATTGTAGCATTGTTGCGGTTTTGATTTTGTCGGGTTCATTACTGAATATGCTGCATAAAAAAAAATGTTTACCGTACCAACACAATATACACTTGCATGCACGTATTCATTGGCGAGGTTTTTACGCACCGAGTCTCTCTCTCTCTCTCTCACACACATACACACACACACACATCAAAAATGCCATCAGGTCAAGGGTCCTAAATGAATCTGTCTGAAGCTTCATCTGTGTACCTCGACTCTACCTCCCAGCCCCATTCAGAATCCTACACGCATCTATACAACAGAGTCTGATTCAATTTCTACAGGCCAGGCCCTCCCTGTCTTTAATGGAGGAGGGTGGAGGGGGGGTGGCGGTGTGGCGGTGTGGCGGTGTGGAGGGACTGGAGCACAGAGATAGCTCTATTGTGCGACTGCCACCGGGGTGTACAACTGGAACGTGAACACGGTTTAATCGCACACGCTCAACAGCTGCCACCAAGGTCCCTAAATCCCCCAGGTTAAAGAACTGAGGGATTTTAACAATTACAACACTTGATTGGTACACGTGCACAAAACACAGCCTCACACGCCGGCATGCACACAAATCCAAATCACTGTGTCTGTGTCTGTGTCTGTGTGTGTGTGGAGGCAGAAGAGTTTAACACGAGGTGCATGGTAGCCATTATTGCAGCAGCCATCATTACTTATTTTCCGTGTTTATAAAAATGTCAAACACTTTCCATCTTTGATGTCTCTGTTCTTCTTTGGTAGTTTAGTCAGTGACTCGCCCGGTTTCATAATAACCCTCATCGTCTCGGAGAGATACAGCTTCATTATCCGGGGCGAACGCCGATTTTGACACCCAGACAGAAATGTCATGTGTTGCAAACTATCCGCTGTTTGACTGCAGAGGTCACACCATGAGGAGCGTAATGAGTATTAGACAGCTAGACAGTGGAGCTGTGGTCTGGAAATCTGACAGCAATTAGCCTCTTTACATATACACACGGAGTGCTCTGCATGTGCACAGACGCACACAAAGTTGAAGCAAATATTTATACTTGTCAGGGAATTACTAGAAGTCGGAACTCGCGTGGATTAACTAGCCAAGCAGACAGATGATCAACAAATAAATGGTGGCGAGTTCAAAAGAATTAAATCCAGCAATAAATTAATGCTCACTTAAAGGTACAATATAACATGATATATCCTGTGCTTCTCAGACGTGATAATCTGTTTGTGCGCTCTTTGCAGGCAAACTGACTCAGATAGTGTTCGGGCACCGTGACGTGGTGACGTGCCTGGCCCGCTCCGAGTCCTACATCGGAGGGGACTGCTACGTCCTGTCGGGCTCCAGGGATGCCACCCTGCTGCTGTGGTACTGGAACGGAAAGCACTGCAGCATTGGAGAGAGCCCAGGCAGTAAGGCAAAGCACCCTAATATGTCAGCACACGCACACACACACACACGTGGGTATTCTCCGAGTGCTCACCCTCCCAGACAGTTGTGACTCCGTGATTTACGGCCTCCCTCTGTAAAGTAACAACTAGTTTCGTCTGACCAGGCCAGGCCTCCTGCATACAGATTGGATTTCGCAGCGCTGTCGCACCGGGAACCGCTTTCGATAATGTGTTTGAGATTGTGTGTTTCTGTGAGCCCAGATATCGTGAGAGTGTGTGTGTGTGTGTGTGTGAGTGAGAGAGAATCTGTCTTTAATGTGAGTGAAAGTGAGGGCCACTTAAGAGACGTTAAATGTGATGCTGGGGGTCGTCGGCCAGCACATGAAAGTTCACCACCATCCGAGGGCCACGGGGTCACGCTGGTCGATAAAAGTGAAAAATGTCACGGGCCTCCCTTAACGTTACCATAACATATGGCATTGGCCACGATCAAAGCCTCGCGCGCGCATTGCTCAAGTCCTCAGCCTCCTCTGCGCTAATTTAGTCGGCTTAGATCGGCGTACGTGTTGTTAAGTGAGCCATTGCAAATGTGATGAAATTTATTACCAACTGAGATTTGGTTAATAAGCCACATTGGTACATGACTGTCACTGAGCCCACATACGCTGATGTGTGATCAATAATAAAAAAATTTAAATAAAATCTAGTTAATTATTGGAGATTTTCAAATTAGATTAGATAATAAATAAGGTAAAAAATTACAACAAACAAAATGAACTCTTTTCCATTTATTTTTTGTAGCATAGAATTGGTTGTTTACTCAACTGAAGTGGGAATTTAAAGAATAGATGATACAAATAATGACATCATGCCACGCATCACAGCTTGTGTTTAACATAACAGACTTGATTGCGTGGCGGATACGTGCGTACGTTTCCACGCATGCATGTGCTCTGCATGTCCACGCGAGCATGTGTGTGCCAGTCTAACCCCGGTCGGCTCAGTGCTGGTTACCGCTCCCGAGCCAGATGAGCAGACAAAGCAGTCGTCATCCAACTCCTCACCACCACAATGTGATGCTCCATTGCCCTAGACCGCAGGAGGCTCTGCCAAGTTCAGCTGCATGTGTACACACACACACACACACAGAATACATGCAGACTTTTCTTTATTCCTCTTCCAAACATTCAAACACTTTAAAGCCTGCGTATACACTCCAGTGAGAGCACACGCTAACGCACACACACTCCTTCCTTTTCATGCGTAATGTTCTGCGGACATCCCACACACTTCATAAGCTTGACACAAATGCGTCTGAATGGCTGATATGCACATGTACACGATGACCTATGCCCACTTTGTTCCTGCTGCAGGCACATGTTGTTGTTTTTTTTTTTTTTTCAGATTTCACAGGCGCCACTGCCACCTGCTGGCCACACTATATAGCAGCCAGCGCAGCGTGACATTTATTCACAGTCGGGGAGATTTCTGTTTTTCTTTTGTTGTTAAAGCCACAGATACTAAACAATAAAGTGACACTACAGCATTATTAGAAGTTACTCAAAAAAAATTCCTGAAGAATGACACATGATTGTTATGTTCTGACCTCTGACCTTCTCTCGAGACTGTTCAACAAACAACCTGTACGCTTCAAATGCGTCACTCTAACACCTGCTCATTTTAGCCACATGGCTCACATGTGATTACTGATAGCAAGAGAATTACTATTACTATACATGTCTTGTGTATTTGACGACATCGCACACCTGCTTTTCACATTTTTATAGTTTTCCTTCCTCTAAATAAGATCTTATCCGCACAGTTCACTGTATAATACACTAAACAAATCAAAACACGCAGCGCTGCCCTCGCTATCAATGAATGTATTAAACTTGCGCCTCATTTTTCACATACACTTTACCACCTTATTTTTTATTTTTTCCCATTCCTCTAAGTATCTCTGCAACTTACTGATCACGGGTCTCCATATTTTATCATGCTCAACAGTGTGTTTTGCTTGTGTCTGTGCTGTGTTGTGCACATGAGTGGATTATCTGTGCGTGCGCAGCTGTGTGCAGCCAAAGCAAGACAAATTTCCTCTCTGAGACAATAAAGAACATCTTATCGTAACCTCAGCTGCCACAGTGACCTTACAGTCGGATCCACACCTCTGCTGAACATTAAACTCAGCAGTTGTGGGCCTGCGGTGTTGGGTGTTGGAATGCAACCACTTTTGGTGACTGGGTGTCACTAATTAACTGGCTGCTGATTATAGGCTTGTGTTCAGTAAGTTTTAAATGACTTTATTATATATCATCACTTATGTTTCATGGTTCTACAGATTTAAACCAGAGTAATTTTGGTTATTTATTAAAATATAAAAATCATAAACACTTGATATGTCATAATACTTTTATATTACTTTTCATAGATATGAGACTTTAAACTGAATAAACACTATTTATTTATCAATGTTTAATACACCGTCGGGTTTCTGATTGAACAGTAACTTCTACTTACACCAAACTTTAATGAAGTCTTCATGCTAAAATTAAAAGATGCGCATTATTTTTAGTTCCAATGTGACCTAGTAAAAATCCGTTCATGAGCAACACAAACGCGCACACACACACACACACACACACAGCTTCCCCACTATGACACACGCAGACAGTTGATACCCTCCTCAGCGTCCCAACGTTAGTCACATGCAGGTATAAGATTGTGATCAGATGTGGCCCTAATTCAAACCAAACGGCAGGCGGAGGTTCGAGATGTTAACTGATACATCAGTGTATCAACTTTATTGATCTTCCCCGAGCGAGGTCCAACACCGCGCTTCAGCTCCCCGGCCCGCGGCTCATGTGCTTTGCTTTTAGCGACATCGGGGGCTGTTAAACGGTTAAACCAAATGAAATGTAGATGTTTAGGCTGCAGCCCCAGTGGAACCAAAGTTTGGACGGCTGGTACATATTTGCAAAGTGGACGGGACAGCTGCGAGCGAAGAGAACCTCGACCAGCTCGAGTGAATGGTCGTGATTATTCCATGAATCGTCCCGTGTCTCTGTGCATCAGCATTTTCATTACATCCCTACAGAAGAGTTGTTGTCTACGTGTCACCTTGTGCTCTGCGCTTTTCTCTGCGCCCTACATATGGACCTGATTGCATGATTGATTTGAAACATTGCTGACAGTTAGCTTGCCCTCTCGTTTGCCTTTTTACAAGAGAGAGTAGTGGTCAGGACGGCCGCTGTAGAGTCTTTCTGCAAAATCTAATTAAGGTTTAACAGTAGCTGTGGTTTATTAGTGGACCTGCATCGAATTTAATGTTATATAATTGAATTAAAAAGAGACTGCATGTAGTCAGCGGTGCACTTCTGCTTCAGTAACACTTAAAGTTATTCCAGTCTATCACTAGGAGGATTGTGTGTCACTGGCATTTACTGTGAGGAGTTATTTCTATTGGAAACTGTTTACTTGAATGACATTTGCTTGGATAGACTTTGTGTCAGTGCACAAATGTGAGGAGATAAACATTTATATGTAAAGCATGTTTTTTTTTTTTTTTTAGTGTAATTTTTCCACGACTGGAGGACAAACTAAGATACTGTTTGACCTCCTCAGCCACCTTTATTTCCAAACGTTCATATGCAGTATCTGTCTTGTCAAAATGTAATGGTTTGTAATCGTGCAGAAAAGTCCAAACTTCATGCAGCTGTGTGTGTGTGTGTACATGTGAGCGCTTACGCACAGGAAAGACAGATGGAGAAGTTGCAGCCGATTTTGTTTTGTCGCTCGCCCTGACAGCTCAAACCAAAACAAAATGACAAAAACTTCATGACTTGGACCATAACTTACTTCAACTCACGCTGGCTCTCTTTCTCTGGAATACAGAAACATCTGGATCCAGTGAAGGCAGTCAAGGGGAGAAGGGTTTTAAACATAGGAGGAGGCTGCCGGTGACAAGTGCTAGAAAGGGGGAGTGAATGAGGAGAGAAATGTATGTGTGTAGTGTGTGCGGGTGCAGAACAATAGGCTTAAAAGCTGTTCCACACACAGTGTATGTGCATATAAAATACATGTAACATCCTTTTACAGAAAAGAGGGAACAAACTGATCAACTGGGATTTTTATTTTTCATTTCTTTCTTTGTTTACAGTTGTTCCTAAACGTTCCTCTTTAAACTCTTACTCTTTATCATTGCTCTCATTGTTTTGCCTTGTGCTCCCTCTTGTGTCCAATCAGTGGTACTACATACGGTAACATGCACAACTGTTTGTGTTTTCCCAGCAATGTTTACCACGCCGAGGGCCATCCTTACAGGCCACGACTGTGAGGTGACATGTGCAAGTGTGTGTGCTGAGCTGGGTCTGGTCATCAGCGGCTGCAAAGGTGAGACTACTCGTCTTTGTGATTTTATGTCTCCAGTGTAAGGTCTTGCTTTTATAAAGTGCAGAATATTAAACGGAGGCTTGACACAAGTCATTGATCGATACAGATAAAAGCCTCGTGCACAAAAGTAAAACCGTTCTGAGCAGTATGCAATCTTAATATTACATGTAGTACATTTACGAAGGAGTGAAATAAGAGCTTTGATATATATATATATATAATATATGTTGCAATATAAAGGATACATATAGGAGATATTTGTATGATCAGCAGACATGCAGGACAGTTGTTCTTAAAAAAAAAAAAAAGCAAAGGGGGGATACATATACAACAGATATAACAAATAAAAATCTAATCTAACTTTTCTTAACTTCTTCTCTTTTCCGTGTGTAGAGGGTCCTTGTCTGATCCATTCCATGAATGGGGACCTTTTGCGGACCCTGGAGGGCCCAGAGCGCTGCCTGCGTCCCCGCCTCATCCAGTCATCAACCGAAGGACACTGCATTATCTATTACGACAAGGGACAGTTTTGTTACTTCAGTGTCAACGGCAAACTGCTGGGACATGTGGAAGTCGAGGATAGCATCAAGGTGAGGAAATGTTCCTGCGTGAGTGTGTATATGTGTGTGTCTGCACCGCATCAGCGTTAAAGAAAAAAAAAAAAAACTCCTCTCGCTGATTAAAGGTTTTAGTTGGAGATGTGAGTGAGGTAAAGGTCGTTGGGCCGTGGGGCAAACTATGGTTTCACATCTCTCCTTCCCCTTCGACCCTCGCGTACACCGGAGGAAATGGCTCTTTTGATCCAGGGCCCTGTTGTCAAGTCAAATTGCGGCTGCGGTGGAAAGCATTCCAGAGGAGTGGTCAGTCCTGGACACCAGCACCATTAACTACCCTCCAGCGCAGGACGACACATTCCCCATTTCCCACATTTCCTCCCTCGTGGCTGGAGTGACACAAGATAGTGGCTACTGCCTTTGGTTCCCCGACCCGTTGTTTCCGGTTTGGCCTGGGAAATGTAAGCTAGCTCTGACAGACAGCCACACGCCTGTTTCCTATTAAGAGCCCTCCAGTGCCCAGGCTCCTAACCTGCCTGCCCACTCCTGCACACAGCCACACAACGTTGATGGAGTGCATTACCGTTGCTCCAAAAGTAGCTAGATTTCATGGGTGCTTTGAGAGGAGCTAACAATGCTTTTAGATACTTGTTGAGCTTTGTAGCTTTTCCCAGAGTTCCTCCTTAAGATGAAGCTTGGGAACAGTGCAGGCTACTCTTCAGCTCTCCTCCACTGTTGTAAATTCCACTCATGTCAGATGGCATTAGGAAAATCCTAACATCTTAGAGTGAGGCTGTGAGAGTCTTAACCCACCCCTCCTACCTCACCCCCGTAGCTCCACCCTCCTGCTCTGAGACTCCAGCAGTATTTAGTGCAGTCATGTACATACCAGAATCAATCTCCTTGGCCTTGGAGCCTCGGCACAGTATGGCTCCAGGATAAATAAGTGTTTGTCCTGGCCTGCAGTATACACTTAGAAAGAGAGGGGAAAATGTACGCGCTGTGAATTTATAGGGGTCTGGAGTCAGAGGTTAGATGACAGGCTAACAGTCGGCATCCTAGTCTAATAGCAGAATCGGGTGACAGCAGCCATACTGAATGGATTACATTCTTTTAAGTACTAGTATAACTCAGCCAGTGTAACCATTCCAGCACTTCTTTCACTGCCTGCGTCCGTGTAACAGGGGGATTAACAGCACCATAAATTAAACTTTTTACCTTCTGCAGCCCCAGAATCCACCCACTGTTCCCTGGAAGAAGTAGGAAATATTGGCATTAAAAGTGCACATGTTTCTGCTGGAGTCATTTTTTAGTCATCCGAGCCCGGGTAGCCATCTTAGCCCCCACAGAGCCATCGGCCATCTTGTTTGACCGCCCAGTGGCAAAGGACTGATTTATAGTCTCTGTCTGCAGCCTCCTACCTGGCCAGGCTGACATGTCTGCCAGTTCTCCAGCCTCCTGCTGGGCTCCAGTAAGGTCATGGACTCCAGTAGTTGATACACAAGTACATTAACACAGTGTACTCTCTTCTTCTTCTTTTTTTTTTTTTTTACCGCTGTGCAGTGAATTCTACTGTATGCCTGCAGAAATGACCAGCCTCAACAAGCCTGTTAGATCGTTTTAGAAAGTTTAAAGCTGAGCTAATAAACTATCGTTATCAAGGATTCAAGGAGACTTTATTGTTATGATGTGGAACGAAATTAAGCACAAAGGTTAAGGAAACAGTGTTATCACCAGGAGCACCGACTCACGCCTACATCTTGATCAGTGGTGAACAAGAAAAAAATCAGTTGTAGTTATGAATCAATAATTATTTTGCAGTTTGGCTCGTCTGTTGTGGTCATTTTAGCTTTATTCATCTCAGAGAGGGTAGTGGCTGGCTGGTGGAACCACAACTAAAGAGGCAGGTATCTTCTCCAGGAGCGGGTTGAGGATGAACGTTCAGAATGATTCACAGTGAAACATTTCAGAAAGATTGCAGCTTTAAAAAATAGGGGTTATTTGATTTTCATTTTAAAATTTGGAAATTAAAACTGAAATTCGAGGCATTTTTCTTTATCATGGTCAAGAATGAACAAAACTTTAAAAACTGTCTATTTTAATTTTCTGTTTCTAAAAACAAAAGATAAAATCGTTAGAAGACAGAATCAAAAGAGCGCCAGTTTTCAATATTTTTTCAACCGGAAGTTGACGTTTTCAAAGTAAGAGCATGTATGAGCACGGAACTGTGTCTCTGCCCAAATACATTACTTCTATCTGTGGTTTCCCTGACCCAGGTGAGATGTCTTTGCAACCTTACTCTGACGTTATTTTTGACATGGCAAAACAAATTCTTGTCATCTGGAGAAATCTGCACACATAGCTAGTAGCTAACTATTCCCTGATTATAAATAGTTATTTTATTTTTTTTTACCTGAAATATGTGGCCTAGTTTTTCTGCAGCCATGTTGTCTTCTCTGAGACACTCTTTCATTGTTTCGAAAACCACGTACTGATCCACGTCCATCAACTTGTTACACAGTACCGTCCTCGTACGTGCTCTTACTTTGAAAACGACAGCTTCCGATTTTTTTTCTTTTTTTTTGTAGAAAATTAAAAGCGATCGGTTTTTGAAGCTTTGTTTATCCATTCTCGGCCCCGATCAAGAAAAATACCATGAATTTCAATTTGAATTTACACAAGAAAATCAAATAACCGCTAATTTTGTTTTTTAGCATCCTTTTTCTGAACAGAAAATCCAATGACTAAAACATACACGCGCCGTGTTCCGAGTCCAAAATTCTGACGTGCATTGATCATGACTGGCTGAACTGAACATTGTTGTCAGACAGTCTTTGATTGTTGATACACATGGCAACTACTGTACACACAAAGCAGACCCACAGCGCACAAGTCAAAGCAGCTCTGCACTCAGTCATGCTCCGTTCCCGGCAATCGTGAACGCCGATCTCGCACGGCAATTAGCCTGGATTGATTCCCTCCAGTGAGCAGCGTGCCAGTCCGTCACCGCGTGACCGTGTCGGCGTGCGCGAACGCTTTCACGTGCCCATTTGCGTCTGGAGTGCGTGCGTGACGAGAATCAGAAACAGAGCTCTTTTAACTCTGTGTGGAAATTGCATCAAAGTTTTTTATATACAAAACATTTACTTAATTTAACCTGCAGTTTTTCTTCTTTTGAAGGCTTATTTATGTTTTCCTTACAAAATCGAGTTCCTGAAAATGACTTGTTCCAGTTTCGTTTTTCCGTTTAATACGAGCCTGATTGAACGCACATGTTGCTGATGATTGAAGTGTCTCTCGCTGAATCGGCTGCAGCTGAAAGACGTCCGAGTTCGGTGTCACGAGAAACCACAAACGACAAAAGCTTTAAATTAGTGTCATTTGCCGCTTTTAGATCTTGCGCTCTGTCTCGTCATTTCATCGGCTGCTGTTACCGGCTGATTGATGCCCCTGACTGTTTCAGTTTCTGCTTCCACTGTGCGCCGTGCCCGTAATAGGCTCCAGCACATGACTTGATTTGTGTACATCTGATTCCCGGGGGATCCATTCAGCTGCTACAGTTTGTAGGAAAAGCAGATGAGACGAGTAAATCTCCGCGCCTCACTGTGGGGAGCCATCTTTGTTGCGAGCCCGGGTCTGTGTACAGAAAGCCCCTAAGGATGGCAGCGCTGACCTGGAATCTGTTGTCAGATCACACGACCTCGCAGTATGAGCTTTACCCAGACAGCAGAGATAAACTGGTCCCAGATTACCGCGGCCTATTCGGAGACGATTTATGCGTGTGGTTCTAGGTTGAATAGCTTTGCTGCAGTTTATTTTTTTTTCTTCTTCTACTTTTTGGAGCATTTGAACACTTAACAGACGACTCTCCTGTAATCTAATCTAATATAAAAGCTATAATGAATGTAACACACTAGAAGCATAAAGAGAGTTTCTAAAGGTGCTCATGTTTTTTTTTTCCTTTGTGTTTGTCTTTTGCAGGCCATGCTCCTCAGTCGTGACGGCCAGTACCTGCTGACAGGTGGAGATGGAGGTGTCGTGTCTGTCTGGCAGGTCCACGACCTCAAACAGCTGTTCACCTACCCGGGCTGTGACGCGGGGGTCCGCTCCATGGCTATGTCGCATGACCAAAGGTACATAAACATCGCTAATACCTGCAAGCAGCCGTGGAAGAGAAACTCAGAATCCGTCTCCTTTACACCCGCTTGCCATTTCATTAGGTACTCTAGTGAAAATAACAGAACAGGCTTTCACTAAGGTTGTGGTATAGAGAGGGTATGCATTGACGTCACTGCCGCCCGGGGCCACGCCCCCTGAGTGGCAAAAACATGGTGAGATGTATCAGTAAATACAGGGAGACATAAACATAAAAAATACAGCATAAATTAGTATTGCCTGACTCTAGATGTGAACCACAACACATGGTTTTTGTGCCTGGATTCCAGTAGTGTTTTTTCTTCTTTTTTTTTGTATTCGATCCATTTTCTTCTCTTTCTTTGGCAGTTGGAGATATCTATAAAAATATATCTCTGCTTGTCAAATCTGTTGGTTGGGCCAGTCGCACAACAGCTCTTCCCCATTTTTTAAATTATTTTTACAATTTAGATGCTATTAAATCCCATGATTCAAACTAATTCCTCTAATCTCCTTGCTCGGCTGTCGCCATGGAGTAACCATGTTTGCTGTGACGCCTCTATTCAGCATTAGTTTAAAGTAACAGACTGTTGATTCATCTCTGTCTTCATGTTGGAGGCTGTGGTTTGTAGTACTATTAAATGATGTTGATTCCATTATTTTGACATTGTAGTAGTGCTGGACTAAATAACAGAAACACTTCAACGCTGTTGAACATTATTTCAACATAAACTGAACATTATAACAGTTATGACATTGGACTTAGTGCAGCGCTGTCATATAAGAATGCATTTGTTTTCACTAGTGTACCTAATGAACTGGCTAGTGACTGTTTATGAAAGAAAAAATAATTCATGGGGGTTGTCACTTGTGAGTAGAGTGGCTGTTATTTCTAATATATTATTATTATTATTGTTAGTATTATTATTATTATTAGTAGTATTATTGCATATTGTGGAGTTGGCCTCAGTTACTCTGTTTGACTTTAAAAGAGCTCAATGAAATTAAGTTAGTTTCCAGTCATTCCATAACACAACACCATGCAAGAGGTGCAGAGTGAACAAAAGCCCTTTTTCCCTGTTCAGTACATAGACATGGGACAGAACACAACTATTGATCTTTTCAACGGAGAGAGTAAGAAGCAGCTCTACTCTGTAGTAATACTATGGCTGGGGAATATCTTGGCAACATTTTAATGCAACTTTCAAGCAAAACAATGTCAGCTACTTTATGACAATGTTCTTTTAAGATGATCATCAGTTTTGTTTTCCTTAAACAAATAGGTGAATGTTTTTTTTTAATCTTGATATGAAATCTAGTCAAGAAATGCGCCTTGTTTAAACCCAGATTGACTGCAAACTAAAAGACATTGTTTCCTCCTCATTCTCCTAAGGTGCATCATAACCGGCATGGCGTCTGGAAGCATCGTACTTTTCTACAACGACTTCAACAGGTGGCATCACGAGTACCAGACCAGGTACTGAGGACGCTTGACCGGGGAAAAAGAAAGAAAAAACAAAACCCAACCTGTTCTGAACTTAAAGGCACTGTTCTGTCTGTATCCTGAATGTATCTCAGATGAAAGAAGAAGAAGAAAAACATAAAAAAAAATGTCCGTTATAGTTAAAGGATCTAAAACTATTTTTAAAAAGGGCATTGCTATATTTTGTAGATCAGATAGGAACTTTTCATATAAATCTTAGGGTGGGGGTTATGTTACTGTACGGTTAAAAGCAAATCTATTTTTAGCTGTAAGAGTCTATTTTCATCTCTAGACAAAAAAAAAAAAAATAAGGAGGGATTTATGGGGAGTTAGTGAAAATCTTTTCTCTTGACTTAAAAATCCAAATATTTGTGTACTTTAGGGTGAATGATTTATTTTTTCTGTAGGTGTGTATGTGGGGAATAATTATTAAGCTATCATTCACTTTAACATGCTTTTCCCTATTTTTGGCAGCACAGCAGGTAGTTCTGAAATCTGAATGAATAAATAAATAAGTAAAATGTACTGGAAAGAAAGACAAGTGAAGAGGGAATATACATTCATATAAATATCTATATATACAATCTTTAAATGTAGTCCTCCATATTTAAGGTTTCTAATCCCTCTGTACCTCTGTGCTTGCTAAGAGGTTGCGTCTGTGTGCATGTCTCACTACTCATATAAATCATATCAGTGCAGCTCTGTCTCCTCATTATTTAATTTTTCAAACATCAAAACGTCCCTAGGTTTCTGTGAAGGAGTCAACTCATTTTACCTTTCCTTCTGAAATGACTGAAGCGGATATTATTTTCTAAAATGAGAATTGTGACCGTTAGATGGATCTTTACATGACTTTACATTAAGAATCATCATCGTACCTGACGTCCAAGCCAGCTCAGCATCTTCAAAGTCCTCTTCGAGTCTAGTCTCCGTAGCAGCTAAATGCAATGCGAGATGTGCAATGAAAGGCAGGACTTACCCTTTTCTATCTGGGTCATTATCATTTTTCTTTCTCCATCACAGAAGGAGTGATTCGTTTAGCACTAAAATGCTAATGATGCATATTTGGCGTATTATGATTTCTGGAACCATTCCTTTCTTTTAAGTTTTGCGCTTCGATGTGGTTTGAATCTCCGGTTATATAGGAACTACTTTTATCTATCAACCAATATATTTTGTTTTTCTTTTTGCAATCATTTTGGAGTGTTTTGTGTGCTGAGTTCTGACAATAAAATGGAATTTTATAACTTGAATTGTCCTGCGTTTGTTTTCCATCAGGTATCACTGAGACAGTGAACAGCACCCTCTAGTGATTAAACTCGAGCAACACACAAATTCGTCACAACCAAAGCCGGGTTTGAAGTCTTTATTGCCATTTTTTTGTTGTTGTTGTTGTGAACTGCTCCAGTGGTGGAGCATTAAAAGCAGTTGTTCTATGCCTAAAAATAAAAACCATTACTCCAGTTTAACACGTTTGATCTAGCTATTTAAAACAGTCTCTTCATACAAATTTCCCTTTTACAAACCGCTATGACAAAGCATAATCTATGTTACCTACGTATACATGAGGGAAATTAAATGTACCAACTTGACTTTGTGTGAGGGTGTTGTCTTAACAGGAAGTGGGAAAGGAGAAGTCATGCAACAAAGAAGTCAAGAAGGGGAAAAGAGGCACGTTTAGCCCCATTATCAACAGCTGGGATAAAAGGCTGCACAGGTTAAAACAAATCACTCCTTAATTAATGTTCAGGATTCAGAACTTGGGGACATTTTTTTTTTTAAGCCAAGCTGGTTCTGAGAAAGGCATCGTTAAGCTCCGAGTAACCTGTCGCCGTGACAACACATTCATTCTTAGAAATCCAACAGACTCAAAACGCTCTGAATGAATGAATCAGTGTTGTTGAGTATCATGCAGCGGTGCAGCGCTGTCAGGAGACCAGCCGTTTAATTTCTGTACATTACCTTTGTGTTAGCTGTAAGCAGTCTGTGTTGGAAAATGATGAAAACCACTGGTTTTGGTTTTAATGCCTGTTGGATCTCATTTCTCTGTTTCTATGTACAGCAGTTCATATATAAAAACTGCTCAAACACACGTAAGCAAATACAAACCTTCAAGTTTCAGGTGGACAGCTTAGGTTCATCACACTATGTACAAATACAGTGTCGACTTTAAAATAAAACGAGCGACGCGCGAGCATGTCGGTTACAGTGGGTAAACAAAATATACGCTACTGCACCAAACTGACCTTTTCTCTGGAAAAAAAATATATATATATATATATATATTATTTACCTGAAGTGTGTGGCTTATTTATGTAGATCTACTTCTATGCTGTTTTAATACCATTAGACAAGGGGTGGAATTATGTTTGTGCTCCAGTTACTGGATAATTACATTTTTTTCCACTACAACGTAGTGCCAATTAAACTGAATGATACGATGACTAGTTAGTGAATTGGTCAAAAGGGGTCAGATTTTCCCCTAGGTTCAGTGCAGTCCTTGTTATCCTGATAGCCCTTCACTTCCCGAGACCCCGCGTCCTCATATGGGGACGTTAAGTTTTAGGTTTGTGGCAGATTATTCTGCTTCATTTAAACCTCATAACTAGATACTAGTTGGTCTGAAAACATGTTGATCATTTCAGTGGATTCATTCAAGCTCATCAAGTTTTACAGTTGAAACTTTATTTATTAACTTTTCTAGTTTAATATGACTTGAATTCTATCAAGAGTAACCGGCCATAACGTTGCTAATTACCAAGTATTCAATTAAGGATGTTGGGAATTCATTATTTGCAGTTCTGCTTTTGCACAGCCATGTTCAGACATGACATTTGTACTTCATTATAATATGGAAATAGCAAAATAATCCTTTTTTTGTTTTTAACTTCCTGATCTGCCTAACATCCATTTGTTCGTTGTCCACCAATCACTCCGCTGTAGTTTGAAAAGCCTCCTTCTAATGACATTCAGAGCAGGTGTGTGGTGTGGAGAGCATCATGCCTCTGCATCAGTTTGTCATTGAAATCCCATTAGTTGCATATTTGTTTTTACAAGAGACACTGTTTTAGATCTAGCAGGACTCCATTTTTACACTTCTGATTTAAAAAAAATAAATAAAAAATCTGTAGAGCTGCAGCCATTTAAAACACTGACCAACCACTGACTACTTTTTAACTGTTTAAAGAAAGCGCTGCTTCTTATTGTTGTTGAATTGTGACTAGAGTAAAAGCACAGAGAGCACTCACACATGCACAACCGTAGGACTTCTACTCTAAGTCTCGGCAGACACACAAAGAAATAACTGAAATATCTATTTTCTTATTGCTTCATCCTGTGTCTATTCTAGTTATTGCTTTTATTTTGTCCACCCACTGTAAACAGTAACCTGTACTTGTGCTGTTACTATCACGATAGCTACACTATAGGCCGTTAGTCTGGCAACTTCAGAGTACTGATATGCTCAAATACACGTGTTACTGTGTGAATATAAAGCGCTAACATCTCCTCTAAAGCAACGGGAGTTCACGACGGGATGTGTTTGAACTGAGGGACTATTTACAGAAAGGGCCACGGGCTTAAAACAAACCACTCAAAACAGTGATGTACAGTTCATTCTCGTTCTCCTTATCCTCCATTAATAAATAAACATACATATTACATACAACTGAAGACTCCTCAGAAGAATGCCTTGTGTCCAACGTCTCACAAAGTGTAGCAGGATCAGAACGAAGGGAAATGATAATCATCAGCATCACTGGCTCAGTTTACAGCTAAGAAGATCTGAAACGATTGAACCTCCTCACGTTCTCCATTACGCTCACGGAAAGAGGAGGACGAGGAGCCGATTTACAAATTCTGCCTAAGTTCTTCGCGGAGCAGGAGAGCGGGAGGAGGGGGGCCACCGGGAGAGGGCGGGGTGGTGGATCTCGGAGGTGTGGAAGGAGGAGAGGGGAACAGGGTTGGATGGATGGAGGGGGGGGAAGGTGGCTCTCGCTTCGTCTGGGAGGAGAGCGGGAAGACTACGGCGGGTTGGAGGGGGGAGCCAGGGGAGGGGAGGGGCTGGGGTTCGGGTGAGGGATGGACAGATCTGGTGGGAGAGGAGGTGTCTTGGGCCGGTTTGCTGGGAGATGGTGGTGAAGAGGGAGGACGCGAGGGTGAGGTAGGCACATCGGGCTTAGCAGCTAACGGGTGGCTGTCACTGGGGGAATGAGCGCAGGGAGGTGCAGAAGAGGACGCGGCATCGGGTCCACCACCATCACCACCAGCAGCTCCAGCCTTCGGTGCTTGAAGAGTCTGTGTCGGGGAAGCCGGCTCGCTAGGTTTTGGTTCTTTGGCACATGGTGCCTGTTTGGTTGGAGAAGCTGGTTTGAGAGCAGATGGAACTTCCTTGCCGGCCACCGAGGGTGAACACGGCGCCGCCTGTGGCCCTGGACAGCAACGGGCGGTGAGCCGGAGGGTCCCCTTATCTAGCGCCGTGTTCTGGTAAAACAGACACACAAACCCTCACTCAGCTTCACACTTATTTAGATGTTAATCAATCAGAACAGAAAGGAGGAGATGCTGTGGGTCAATCTACCTTACGAAGTATATTCACATAAAAATATGTGTTTTCCCCCTGTATTGCCCCAGAAGTGAGCAACAGGATTTAAACACATGTTTTCATTTTACACCAACAATCACTATCTACTGACCCAGTTTTCTATCATTTTTGTTGTCTCAGTGAATTAACAACACACAGGATGAAACAAGCTGATGGAAATGGACATAAATAACTGAAAGATGGCTCAACAAAAACAACCGACGCCACGAGAAGGCAGATCGGATCACGTGCTACTCTATGTGCAAGAGGAAGGGCAAATGAGAAAGTGAACATTTACTTTTTCACTCAACGGGTGCAGGAATTGGTCTTTTGGAATCGTAAAAAAAAAAAAAATAAAGCGATATAATCTTTGAGGGCAAATGTGTCGTAAATGGACCGTTCCTCGTTTGCCCTTTTGCTGAGTCTCAGCGGGGGAACAGGCGAGGCGTAGCGGCGTTAAGTGTTAGTACATACCATTCATTGCCTTGGAGCTAATTCGGAGGGACGAATGGCAGGGAGAGGGGGGAGAGGCAAAAAAAAAAAAAAAAAAAAGGGACAGAGACTGGTCTTACTCACGGCTTCACAAAATAAAACCCAACACAACAAACATGACTGACGGCCACTTGACGGCTGTCGTTGTTCCAGCTCAGCGCTGCTCTGGTATTTCAGATCAGTCTAAACGTATTTAACACAGAAACTCTTTATAGATGAGAAGACTAAGTTGGAACAAACAAAAAGACTTTATACAAAAGGACAATTTCAGGCAGAAACATGTCATTGAGTGCTAATATATGTAATATACGTAATATATGTAATATACGTAAAATATGTACTAGCACTAAGTAGATTTAAATGAGTGTTGGAACTTTAAAAAAAAATAAACTGATATTGTTCTCTGTGTTTATTGCCAGTGAATCCCATTAAATGACTTAAACCATTGGTCTTCAATGGGGGTCTGCGACCCCTAGGGGATCCACGGAGGCACTGCAGGGGGGGTCGCAAAATCACTGGTTGATTAGTAATTTTTTATATAAATTTTATATATATCTTTGATAATGTATATTTATAAATAGCACTTGAACACACATATAGTAGGTAGTGGGTGCCTAGTTAATCTCTCCATCAGTTTTGGGGTCCTTGTCCTGAAAAAACATTTAAGACCCCTGGCTTAAACAATTAACTGTTTAACGAGAGCCTGATGTAAAGTATTCTTGAAAAACATTCCTGCACTGGATCATGTGTTTACTTAATTGCAATTGCTCAGACTACCCCACATACACCATCCTGATGTCGTAAGTACTTTATGCACCAAATACCTATGACTCCCTGTGATTGACAAAAATCTCCCACAAAAGAGTAAGGTTTGAAGAAACAGCTGTCTGTCTGGATTTGGGGACAACAGGGAAAACACAGACGACTCATTATTCTAGGGGGGAAAAAAAAGAAATGTGCAGGGGAATTTTAAATCCAAGGCAATAAAGCCACTTTGCATCCATCTCTGCGTATTTGGCCTGCAAAGCAGTGCCAGTGCAGTTCTGCAACTTCTCCACAAGGGGTCGCCAGAATACCATAAATGCAGGAGTCTGCTAAGCAACAAATCACAGAAGTTGTTTTAAAGTTGTTTGTTTTCGAATGTGATCAATAACAAAATGAACAAACACAGAGAGGGAGGCAAATCGCAAACAGTGTGGCATTAGCAGTGTGAACATGCCGTTAAAAATCTTCATGATTAAACAGACACCCTTAAAAAAACTGTTTTAAACAGTAAAAATTTGTGATTAATACAGATGGAGTGAAACGTGAGCAAGAGAGACGAGTGTTATTGAAGCCCGCATCAGTTGGTTAGTGCAAGCAGTTAGCTGTAGCCGACAGCAGAAGAAGAAGAAGAAGAAGAAGAGTAGGGGTCATGAGAATGAAACAGGAAGGAAAGGGAGGGGAGGGGGGAGTGGGAGGAAGAGGGCGAAGGGAATGGCGATGGCTGGAGAGGAAGACGGGGGTGTTGGGAGGAGGAGGAGGGTGGGTGGGTGTGAAAGCGTGTACCCGGCTCTCTGCTCCAGGCGTCCCCTGTGGTCCTGGGTCAGGTGTGAGGGAGGGGGTGAGGATGAGGGAGGAGGAAGAGAATGGAGAGGAGGAGGAGGCGCCGAGGCCGGGGCCCACATTTACACCTCAAACTGTCAAATGAGATTTAGGACAAGATGAGGGTCTCTGCATCAGGAGGAGCATCAACTCTAATTGTAAATCGAAGAGGAGTCTCCTCCCCCCTCTCCCCTCTCCCCTCTCTCCCCTCCTGCTTTCACTTCAGACAGACTGAGGAGAGCGTGCTAGGCTGATGAGTGGTGTGACCTGATGAGATGAGGAGAGGAGGTCAGACTGTACAGGAGGAAATGACGCAAAAGAGGCTTAAAAAACAGACAGGATGGAAGGATGCGGCTACCAGAGGAATCTTCACTGTCCAGTCTGTTTACAGCAGCACGAGTAGTTTAAAACGTGCCAGACACGTCTTCTGGAATCACGATAAGGCCAGATATTCTTGGCCAAGTCAATTAGAAGGAGCAAAATCTTCTATATTCGGGTCAGACATTTATTACTATGTTTGGAAATCGGCCCGACGTGTTCAAAAAGCCGCCGTCAGTTGCGTCTAAACCCATGTCAAAACCTCAGTACTGCAGATTTAAGAAGTCGCTGAAAATTAATCTACTAAACTAAAAAGGAAAAAAAATAAACTAGGGCAAAAAATGTTTCAGAAATATTGATAATATATTTTTTCGAGTGCTTACCACGATGACCGACACTCCAGCTGCAGTGTTGTCGAGCTTTGGCGCAGTGTTAAAGTGCGTCTTCAGTTTACCTGTCACCTCCATCTGCATGTTGTTCTCCACGACCGCGTCGTCCTACACACACACACACACACACACACGGACTTCATGAATCACAGCACACTTCAGGATGAGTTCAAACACAGCCAGTGTTGTAGAGTACCGTGATCCACGGGTGTGAGAGGACGTCTTGCGCTGTGTATCGAGCCTCGACGTTGACTTGGAGCATCTTTCCAATTAGCTCCTGCAGCGAAACACACCGATAGTTTAGGTCAGCGTTAAACTAAACGTCCTTTAAACATCCACCGCTGCAGCATGATGGATTAACAGTCAATGTGAAATCAATGTAAGACGAGGACAGCTCCACCACCGACTGCAAACCCAGTAATAAACGTCAAGTAGAAATCATACATCATAGTTATTATACAGCATTATGTATTTATATTCCTATACCCCTATATATTGTATGAATATATATATGGATTTATTAGTATATTGTTTATTTTATACATACTTTTATACACTGTACTTGAGTGGTGACTGTTTTTTGGTGGGTGGGCTAACAAATGCACAATACAGTTTGAATAGATAAACAGACAGCAAAAGAAACAAGAAACATCACCTTCAATACCCACAGTTACATCAATTACAGGTGCACTATACTTTTCTTCTGCTCTACATCAGTAGTTCTTCTCATCTGATCTGGGTTAAGGACCCACCATCACCTCTTAATGACAAGCTCAAATTCATTGAATAAAAAGATTGTGCAGTTTGTACCTGAGACAGTTGAATATGATATTAATATCTGAATCTATGACAACCAACTCTGCACTGTAAAAATCTACACTAACCAGGGTCTGGACCACATCCACCTCATAGCAATGCCAGGAGCCATCCCCAGCAGGATGTAGCCTCCAAATTCACTAGATCTCAAACTGATCTAGTATCTGTAGGTTGCAGTGGAACAAGCCTAATCCACAGAGACCACTCCCCTCGATCTATAGGACCCAAAGATCTCCACTAACAACATTGTGTTACATCCCTTACAAACTACGCCCAAGAAACATGAAACCTTGAGTTATTTAAGCATCATTTGGCAGATGTGATCCCAGTCTCTTAACTTCCAACTTTTCCTCCAAAGACATTGAGGAAAACTGGATTTGAAACCACCTCGTTCATGCTAACACCGCCATAGCTGAAATTCTCCGTTCTGTCACTCTGACACCAGCAGCACTTTATTTATTTAGCACAAATGATCAGTGAATGACGGGGGCGTGGCATGACACCTGTCAATCACTTACAAGAATTAAATGAATGCGAGCGGACTGCATGCACTGGGGCTGTAAAAAATGAGCCAATTTAGAGATAGTCTATGTTTTTCTTTTGACTTTTTGGTGCTGTTGCCACTCTTGGTTTCACCAAAACTTATACTTATATCAGCCGTCCCTGCTGTACTTCACTTATTTATACTTTTTTACCCTTTTTCTGACTGTCTCTGTAATGATGCTTCTAGATGCTGAATTTCCCACAGGATTCTATCTATCTATCTATCTATCTATCTATCTATCTATGAAGTCAGCAGAAACAGATGTATTAGAAGAGAACGTACAATATTATAAAAGAAGTTTTTTTATGATATTTATAATTTTATATGATGAACACATGGGAACTCACAAAGTGAGTGTATAGTATCTGGATAAATCCCTCTCTGGTAAACTTACGTCTGCATAGCTTCATAACCACTCACTGTTTCGTGCTGCGGAGTCACTTGTCTACAGTGACGGGGCCACTGCAAAAGACGTGGGCTTAATTAGCAGTTTGGTCTTACATGCTGAGCGCGGGCTGTCACCTTAATTCATGACATTAATTTAGAGGCTTGGAGGGGTTTCTGTGTCCTTCAGCAGACAGTAGTCATTAAGGGAGTGTGAACCATGTGGTTTCACACAGTGTGTGTGTGTTTAAATGACAACATTTGGAGGCCTGTTTCAGACAGCCACTGCACTTAGTAAGCATGAGGGTCAGGATTATGTTATTGGTTAGTGTGATCCTCCAAGAAAATAAATGGCAGACATATACATATTTACACCGATCAGACATAACATCATGACCTCTAACAGGTGAAGTAAATAGTACTAACCATCTTGTGACAATAGCATATTTTGCTGGGAATCTTTTGGACCTGCCATTTTGGACCCCTTCCCTCAACCCACAGGACACAAAGGCCCCCACTAACAACATCCTGTAGTCAGACACCACAGGACACCCTCAGAAGGCCCATGTCCATTCTCTGATATTTTATTTTGAAGGCACAAGGGAGACCTCCACAATATTAGGAAGTTGGTCATAATGTTATGCCTGATCTGTAGACTTGTGGTTTGTGTGTTTCTGTGGTCCCAACCTTAGCTGAGTCAGTGATGTTGTCCCAATAAGGACTGGGAAAGTCCAACCGCCCAAGAAGGATCTGGTCAAACAGGTCCTCCTGCAGATTATTCTCACTACGTGGACAGACACGAACAGCGCTAGTAAATTCAACATGCATTATTATGCATACGCCTACAGTGTGAAACTTGAAATGCAGCCTCTGGTTGCGTGACTCTTAATAAACTGTATGAAGTGAAATAATTCGATGAAAGTGTTGCAGTGAAGCTGACATAAAAATGACACAACTTCTCCATTTTCTCTCACGTATGAGAGCTGAGTTGAAGTTGGTTTTCTATTTGGTTACCGTACTAAACAGGAAGTAATGCAGACTAAATACAAAAATCAAACATAAGTGGACTAAAACCTCATTACACAGTATGTGTTGTTGTTAGTGATCAATATGAACCTTCTAAACGGAGGGAAGCCACACAGGAGGATGTAGGTGATGACACCTGCAGCCCAGATGTCCACCTTCAGACCATATCTGTGGGAAAGGAAGAGAGGACGGACACAGAAAAGATCGATGAGAGACGCGCCTGAATAACTGAATCTTTTTTTAACCAATGCACACGTTAGCAAATACGTGGACGCCACTTTATCCATCTTACCCAGACTCTGCAATGATTTCCGGAGCCACGTACGTAGGAGTCCCACACACGGTGTACAAGGGTCCCTCCACTACTGTAGCCAGACCAAAGTCTCCCAGTTTCAGTGACTTGGTGCCGTCTGGGTACTCAAACACCTAAAATGTGATACTTATTTGAAGCCCACAGAGCAACTGGATTTGTTAAAAAAAAAAAAAAAAAAAAAAAAGAGGAAGAAGTGTGTAAATGTTCACCAGCAGGTTCTCTGGTTTAATGTCTCTGTGGACAATGTTCATGCTGTGCAGGTACTTCAGAGCTCCAGCGAGGTTGTACACCATGACGGTGGCATCTCTCTCCGTGTATTTGGCGGAGGACGTGATGGCGTCAAATAGGTCCCCTCCCTGTGAAAACATTGACAGGGTGTTGACAGCACGTAGAAATGAGGCGCGCGCGAAGAGGTGCGTGCCCCCGCTCAGTCTCTGCCGTACCTTGACCAGCTCCATCACCAGGTACAGCTCAGAGGACGTGTCCACCTCCTCTATCAACATGATGATGTTGGGGTGTTTCACCTTCCGCAGCACGGCAACTTCATTCTCTATGAGGTGCTCCTGGACACACAATTATTACAAGGGAGGGGATGACTGTGGGCGCAGCATTTACACTCGGCCATTATCCTGAGAGGACACTGCACAGCAGTTGATTGGATTGGCGTGCGTGTCACTGTCTGCACGTGAAAATAATATGAGTCAGGGGATGAATAATGCATTACCAGCCTAATCTAACAGTGAGGTTCAGAGACACACAGGTGATACCGTGCCTCCTCTATGTGCGTGTTAATAATGCACAGCGGAACGCTAACACATGGGCTTTTTACTTGCTTGTGAGTGAAGAGGGAAACCAGAGAAGGAGATGGGAAAGAAAAATAAAAAGGAACAGAGTGAAACCTTTCCACTGCACTTGGCCTTATCGATGATCTTCAGAGCAAACTCCTTCCCTGTGGACCTGAAACAGAAGCAGTGCAATTAGGGATAACAATAAAAACAGCACTGATGGGGCAACAGTGGTTCAGTATCAAGTGCTCACTAGAGAGCCACAGAGTCAGAGGAAGGATATTGTAGCAGTACATGAGACGTTCATACATAGTTTGGAGAGAATCTGAGAACACATACAGTACGAAGGGGCTCAGGGGTAGAGTTTGCTTTTCCTTACTAGGTTGAAAGCATCAAGTTTACTAAAAGTTTGTCTTCACCCAACACCTTGATCGCGACCTCCGCACTGGAGCGAGGTGCGAAATCAAACCTCTGAAGGTCAACGAACACGTTGTCTTCACTGATTAATGATCCTTAAACTGATTGTGCATCACCCTTCATTACCTTTAACATGAGATCACACCTACACTTGGAGGAAAATGCGCATTCCTGCCTAAAGGTTCCCTGATAAAGACATGCAGCAGCACAGCAGCAAAACACAGGGAATAAAATAAGCTGTTTGGTGTAAGTTTGAAAATATTCAACAATCCTGAGATTAGACTGCAAGAAGTGATGCTTAAATTATTCTGCTTGCGTTCAGAAAAGTGTCTTTTTAAATTTTTTTTTTAAGACTTGTTGGGCCTCAGTGATTCATACAGTACATTCTAGTAAGAAAGACAGGTTGATGGTGTTACTGTTTGTGTTGCTGTATTAGAAACTGCACAGCACAGTACTCTAAATGTAGATGCATCAGATGAGACACACACTCACACACATACATATTTATATGGCTATCTCTGTGAGGACATTCACTGACATAATGCTTTCTCTATCTGCAAACCCTAACCCAAAGGTCTTCAAAAGGGGGTCTGCAACCCCTGGGGGGTCCATAGAGGTACTGCAAGGGGGGCGCAAAATCTTTGGTTGATTAGACATTTTTTATATACATATTTTTTTAAATTTTCCCCCACAAATTTTAAGTTCTTTAAATACACATTAACAGGAATCCAAGATATTTTAGTAAAGGGATAAATGGAGGCAGAAGACGTTATCTTTCAGTCAGCACGTCACTCATTCAGCGATACAGGTGCTGTCTCAACAGCCACCGCTTCACCTGTCAATCTAAGCCTCCTGTACACAGTAGACCCCGCCCCTATCACTGCTGATCCAATCACGAGGTCGCATATTACACTCTGACTCTGTCAGGTTTCCCGCAATTGGCCGAGAGCCTATTCAGTCCCAAGGTGAAATACCAGAAGCACATACTTCAGTATTAGCAGAAGAGGTGCTAACAGTGCAGCTCGATCCCATCAACATCCATTCATCCAAGGTTAGATAAATTGTGTACTTCTCATCAGGGTCAGACATCTCACTAAACATATCTCAGGTATGTTTAAAGTTGAAAACACACACACACACACACATTGAATGCAAAATGATAATGTATATATGTAAACAGCACTAGGAGGAGTTTAATATAGAACACATATAGTAGGTAGGGGGTCCCTACTTAATCTCTCCATCAGTTTAGCCTGTAAAACGCTGCCCGAACTCCATCCATCTTCACTAAAAGCCTAATCCTAACCCTTACCCCAACTCTATCCAGTACGTAATTGTAACCTTTACGCTAAAACCGAGTCTTAACCCTTAAACAGGAGTGAGGACCAGCAAAAATGTCCTCACTTTTCACAAATGTCCTCAATCCAATGATGCAAAACTCAACCCGGTCCTCGGAAAGATAGCTGTACAGGAACACACACACACACACACCTGACAGGCGTCTCATCATCATCTCCCCTGTCTGTCTGGGCAGCATGTTGACTCAGAGATTAAAAGGCTAATGAATTGAAATCACTGCTGGGTTTAATCCACGAGGATATTTCTGTCTCCACAATACCTGTCACCAGGACTTAAACTCTCTGACTGGGACGTGATCACATGATGTATATTTCATTAAGCCGCGTGACAAAGACGCGCCGCTGCGCATTCACCGCAGGCTACTTCCAACGGAGTGCCGAACACCTCCAGTCAGCCCGAAAGTGTCGCACCTACCTCTCTACACACTCCTTGACGACGGCGAAGTTGCCATCTCCAATGACCTTGCCGACCTTGTATTTTTCCGCGATGCTGGAGGCCGGCAAGTACTGGTTCCCGTTAACCTCTGGGGAGAGACGTGGGTTCGTGACAGGCAACACACAGGTCTTTGTAGTTTAATATAGCTCACGGGGAGCGTGCTGTGCGAAATAACACAGAAGAGAACGTACCTTCTGGGCTCAGTTGACTGGTTTGGTGATGGTTCAACGAGCCATTTACATTGGAGGAGGAGATGTGATGCGACGGAGGGATCTGCAGGATGCAACAAGAAACACAAATAGAAATTAGTAGAAAAATTACCATGGCAACCTAAACACCCACTGTATAAAACGTTGACGGTGGATTAAAAGTGGGTTTCTTGCATAGAAATGCTTAAGATCACAGAAAAGGGCATAATCTGGCTCTTTTATTGATTTTATTTATATATAGGAACTCTTATTTGAGTGCGTTCTTTTTCTTTACCTGTGGTTATACAGCACGGGGGACGTAGGCCGTTCAGCATGTTGCTCACAAACACATTTTTTATTTAACAGTACAGGCTGCACAGTAATCCAAAAATACACATAGTATCATTCGAATCGCGAGGCAGGTCTAAGATAAGCTTGTCCTTCAAAATGCACAAGGTGTCAGAGCTACGGGAATAGATCCCCTCCACATCCACTTATCAGCACACATAAAACCATTACTGCTCCAAATGAATGATTCATCTGCTAAGAGTGTCATTGCTGCAGAGCGCTGCAGTGACGGCTTCGGCATCTTATGGCTACACTTTTGAAATGTCAGCAATAAATACCTGCCACCGGCCTCAGAAATCAGACAAGAGATATTTTCCATTAGGCACACTGTGGTTCTGTACCTCAGTGCGCAGTGATGCACATTATCTAACAGTAAGGATCTATTATTTAGTCTCAAAAGATTTCCCTCCGGACAAAGCTAAAGGTGTGAAAGTCCCTTTTAAGGCTCGACGCGCAGAAAAAGCTTTTCTGATAAATGGCTTTCTTAGTGAGGGTGAATGAGAAAGTGAGGACCAAGTCATTAACATCCCGGTACTTCCTCATTCAGTTTCTCGGAAGGTCTTAGTAAAGCCGTCAGTAAATCATAAAAACGTAATACGCTGACATATTAATGCGGACAGATAAGTCTTTGGCTGGCTTACAGAGGAACGGTGGAGAGGGTTCGCCCGCCGTCTGCATCACTGAGAGAATTGTAGTTTGGGACTAACACGCAGCTTACAGAAGAATCCATCAATAAATCAGATTAGCATCTCAAACTCAAAGCTACGAGGCACGGCGTAGGTCATACATGACTGGCAGTCCGTGACTTCATAACTTTACTTGACACAGATTTAGTTGATTTTGTAGAAAGTAGGTCATGTAATCTTGCCTTATCCCCCTCTTCTCAACTCAAAGTTCAGTGGCACTAACCTCACAATGAATTCATGGTATAAAACTGATCATAACTGAGCTTGTTGCAATGAACCAGAGAACTGCATAAAAAAGACCGTATGGCAGCAAATATGCAGATCAAGTTTTAGAAAAAACTTTGCAAAGTGCTTTTTAAAGGGCCAACGTATCAGATTCAGTAAGTGTCAAGAGTTACTAGTGAAATAAAGTTAGTTGTTATTTGGTTTGATCACCATATGTGCAACGAGACTAGTTGTTTGTTACATGGTATAAAAAAAAACAAAAAAACAATACAGCCATTATATTCCAGTGCATCTGCAAGGAGGTGTCAAAACTGTTTCTGTATGTGATGCACACCTTGCAGTGTCTTACCTTAAGACTGGGGACGGGACGGGGGCTGGTGGGAGATGGAGTTGACGACTTGGTGGACTTAGGAGTCGAGATCTGGCTGCTTGAGATTCCATTTACTGCACAGAGAACAGGAAGGACGTGTGGTTACAGAGGTGCGTGCGGATAAAACTGTGTCACAGTGACAACGGTGCGACCAGGTAACTTGTGCTTCTTCAACGTAAACTGTAAATTAATGACGTTCTGTGTATTAGAACGTCGTGCTTTGAACTGTGGTTGCTGCAACTTCAACACATGTGTCACCTCTTCAGGCTTTGAGTATTATAAATGCTCTATTTTCATGTTAAAGGACCAGTATGTCAGACTGCAGTTTTTCTGACATGTCTGGCTCTTGTTAAGTTAGAATGAGGGCGTCAAAAATAAACTAGAGCATAGGCCTTCAACAGGGGGTCCGTGATCTCTAGGGGACCGGGGGGGTACTGCAGAAAAAAGAATATTTAAACCTGTGTATCATCTGAATAGCTTAATATTAAACACAAACTGATAATAATAATAATGTATATTTATAATATAGAACACATATAGTAGGTAGGGGGTCCATACTTTATCCATCAGTTTGGGGTCCTTGGCCTAAAAAACGTTGAAGACCCCTGAACTAGTGTGAGTTGTAGGAGGCCTCATGTGTTTCTTTCATTGTATTACACATGTTGCACAGTTTAAGTCTCTCTCTGGTGTAGAGCTGCTGCTACACTGGTGCTGCTTTCACTGCACCTGTCAGTTGTTCAGGTTTATCACACGGGGAATAAAAGTTGTGAGCTTGTTGAAAAGACCCCTTCATCTCCACCATCAGCAGTCTTGCCATGTACATACTGTATGAGTGCTCAGAACAACGCGAACAAGCCCACAGCGGGGAGGGATGAGAACCTCTATTGTCTGAGTGATTCATTTTCTCAAGAACAGACTGTTTCTGCCCCTCTCACTCTCCCTGTCTCGGTTTCTAGCACAAATACGGAGACATAATGCGTCAAACTTTAACTGAAAGTCCTTCATCTGCATAAACCAAGCTGAGCCGAGGAAAATCATTTCACGCTGCCTACAGGCTGCATCTTTGTACTGCTGCACCAGACTTGTAACTTTCCCCTTTCGCCGTAAAGTCACAGTTTTTGCTCTTAATGCTGAATCAATATTCCAGAAGAAAGTATATGGGGTGACTTTAAATGCCTTTAAAGGCTATTTCCTTTTGAGAATCTCAGCAGCTACGGATGACTCACTGTACAGTCAGAGCTGAATTTAATTAGCGCAGCAGAGAACAGAAGGAGCCATATTAGATTAAAATAAATCCAACTGGATGCCATCACACAAAAGGCTAAATGATTGTCCAAATATGATTATTGTCATATATGCGGGGACAAAATGTTTCATCTTACCTGGGGACTTGATTGGGGACTGGCTGGTTGAGTAGTGGACAGGTCTCCTTGCTACACACACAAAAAACACAATACATTAGAATTATATGAAGCACAACACACTGAGACTGATTCCACTTTTTAAACTTGATGCAATTCTCTCAGTACATGAAATCCAATTTCACAAACAGTATAATCTAGTCATATACAATGTAGTTTATCACCCATGTGCAAATGTCATTCAATATCCACCTCATATGTTCATTCTTCACGGCTATCATATGTGCAGACTGTGTGTCTTACCTGCGCTGGGGGACTTGCTGCGCCGTGACAGTCCAGGGCTCTTAGCTGTCCTGTTTGGAGGAGCAGAGCGGCCGTACGACGACTTCAGCACTCTGCATTCTGGGGACAACACACGGTCAGGGTCAACGCTGCATAATAAGTGTCCTCTGGCAACCAAACTGTCAAGAACTGAACCAAATAAGGCACATTGTCCTAAACGAAATGCTGTGAAGGGTGATTTCATGAATACTGGTCCCACTTGATTATAAGGACAGAGAGACAACAAAAAAAAAAAAACAGAAGCAAAGGGTGTTTAGTCAAAACAAGTCGAAAGCCGCTAACACATAATGTCACGTTCAACTTAAGGTTCAGATGCTTTTCCAAAACGTTATGATTTACATGTCTTTCTATAGCCTTTCTCTCACTCAAGCCACGGTTTTGCTTTTGGCTTTGGTATTCAGCACAAGACAAGAATTAGACTAAAGGAACTGGTGCACTGTAAACAGGGGATTTGTGCTTTTATCTCTAAGCTCATTTTCAAGGTTTGTGAGAGGTATAATGCAAACTATAAAAATAAAAAAATACACATTTATACACAAAACACATTCATATTGGCGCATATCAGCAAATATTTACAGTATTTCTTTCTGAATAGTTAAAGCCAGTCTTAGTTCTTATGAAACACCAACAAATCAAATATTTTTTCTGAGGCAATCCCTAAAGAATTAATCTCTTCTACTCCTGAGCACAGAAAAGATCACTCAAGGTGCTTTTAAACTGCAACTGGCAACTGCTGCAACTGGACTGACTGACTATTACATTTATTACAAAACCTACATGTATCCTAGTATATTCTTAAAGTAAGAATATGCATCTGAATGACTAGATGAACAAGAATAAATGATGTCATTTACTTCAATGTCACTTCACTTTATACGACGCATCTCTGTCTTTCCTTGTTTCAGCTGTAGGGTGTGTGCTAGACCTGTTCTGCCCAAGGAAGCACCGTTTCTGTACCACGGGCAGAGAGTGCAGTGTGCCTTTTTTGTCCTTTCAAAGACCTAATTCTTATAAGTGGAGCACAGCAAGTGGGACAAAACTATGACTCCGAAACTATCTCTGAATGCGACCAGTCCGCCATCACTCATCCCCAGTAGCACTTATCTCAGTGTGTGTTCGGATGCACTTCCCCATTGCGAGCTTACCTGACTAAACAAGAGAAATATTAAACAGGATGTCGGTACTTTGGACTAAAATAAACTCCCATTTCCTTCCCATGAAGTTGTCTGATCAGATTTGCTAGTAAAACGATCACATCCTGACTGCATTGGCTCTAACTGTCAGTGAATTAAACATATAATATATATAACGTATATATATATATATATATATAACATAGCATGAACATGGTGGGATTCCAACAAACATAACAAGAATGCAAACTCTTTTTCTTTTTATATATGCTTGTGTGAAAATGTGTGTCATCAGTTTTCAGCAAATGTTCATTTTTCTACATTCTATCCAAAATCCAGAGATCTGGATTACGCTGCTGCGTATCATGTCATAAAAGTTCTAAATTTACACACAGGCACACACAACTCATATCCTGTGAACTTCCTAAAGGAAAAGAGTGTTGCAAGCTGTTTCGAGAGAAGAATGGGAGGCTGAAGAGCACATACACACACACACACACACAGACAGATGTTTAGTTAGTCTTAGTCAGGCCTACCAGTCATAAAGGCTCTGCAAGCCTTACCACTGTGATCCAACACAAAGTCGTCTTGGGCATAACGGTACTTCTCCGGTCCGCACGCTATGAACACATCATCATCCCCGAAGAAGTCCTGCAGGCTGGTGATCTGGAGGGAGACAAGTGAAGGTAAAGAGAAAGAGCAGGTTAGTTCATGTTAACTTGAGTTTTAATACTGACTGGCAGTAATGACAGTACTGGTAGTGGTGGCAGACGTGATCAGATCCTACACGTTGCAGCAAGAAAGTTAAAATACTCCAAGATGGAGGCAAGTTTTTACATTTACATTCAAGCATTTTTGGGGGTGGGACCATATTTGATTGGGGTGGGTATTAGCGAAGACTTCACGATACGATACGTCTCACAATACTTGAGTCACGATACGATACATTACTGCAATATTATGATATTGCGAAATATTGCAATATTCTCCATATTTTCACTTAAAATACAAGTTGTATATATGTGTATCAGATGACAGTGATAATTCATTGGGCAAACTGAGTCAAAAAACAATATTTATCCAAATGATCCATTTCCAATTTATTGCACTTGTACGGAAAAAGTGGTGGTGGAGGTGAGGAAGTGTTTCAAGATTGGCCCAAAACATGACTTCTTCTTTTTAAACAGATATTGTATCAGAAGAAAAAGTATCGTGTTACATATCGTCATATCGATGTTTTTCCCATCCCTAATATTTGGTAACTTTGATACACATGTTAAATTGTATCCTCGTGTCTCTCACTGAGGTTGAGAAGCATGTGGTTTTCAGGTCAAATCAGGGTCAAAAGAGTGTAACTGCTTTATTATGTACCATGACGAAGTGTCCTAATGTGGTTTAATGTGATAATGTGTATGATGATAAGTGCCTGAATCAGCGCTTGTGTTCTAATGGTCTAAATACACGTTTACATTTTTTTTTTACCAATTAAGGCCAATTAATCTTATGTGGTAACTTCATGAAATCAATTTTTTTTTTTTTTTTATTTCACAAAAGTAAAAAATATGTTTTTATGCCCTACAACAACACTCTAGGTTTGATATTTTGAATTTCTATATATTTCAATGAGTGCCCTATAAACGGTTAAATATTGTACATATAAGTTGCACTTATAAATTGTACGATACAGATAATTTTCTATGCAATCAAACATTGGTATCATTTAAATAATTTTATTGTGAGTTTAAGTTTGAAGGAAATTATGGAAATTTGGGATTAAAACTATTGACTAGTTAAAACCTTAACGTGAACAATAACTTGTAACTTCATTGGTGCAAACAATAGTGAACATACTCAAACACAGAATGTGAGTAAATGTACATGGTCATGCTTGTCTATAATGGATAGAGTAGTGCAGTACAGCTCACTTACCTCTAAATAATTACAGTGACAGATCTCATTTTCCTTAGTAAAGCCTGGAGTATTTCCTGTGTCAAATGCCAGGTTACTAGCTTACATTACAGTTCTGGTTTCCAATCATTTAACTGAACTTTTAGGCCACACGTTCAGTAGTTCTGAATGTAGCTGCGACCCGTATGGTCCAGTAACGTTGCCATTGTGCTCTAAATGACACGCGAAGGTCATAACGCTCTGACATCCAAAATACTGCAGAGTCAGTGCAGAGTCTTTAGGGGGACCCATACATTGCGCTGCAGGGTCATTTGTCTTACATTTTCTATTCCGCCTCACACTGTGATAGTCATCTTCTCTGCAGCTCAGAGCACTTCCTGTTTTTGCACCCACACACCGCACGCCCTGGGAGACGGAAACCGGACTTATGGACTTTTAAGCTACAGTGAGCTGCACCTGCACACACACAGATTATCCCTCTGAAGACAAAGGAGGAGTAAAATATCCCTTCATCATCCCACGTCCCAACCGCACACTTGCAGGCATATGAACTGCACACACACACACACACACACACACACACACACACACACACACACACACTTGAGAAGCAGAGCGGGTATACAGCATGGCTGAAGATTGTGGGCAGATGGATCCTCGGAGGGACATTGGGGCTCGACACAGTGGGGGCAACGAGTGTGTGTGTGTGTGTGTGTGAGCAGGATGGCAAATAGATGAACTGGTGGTCCAGAAAAACTAAACGTCGACTGAACAGGCTCCACAGTAAAGTCGGAGCAGAGCAGGAGTAAGAACTCCGATGACTAGTAAGCAAAAGCGTAGTATTTAGCACCACAAACATATCTCATTCACAGAATCCATTGCACAGCTATTAATAATAAATGAGACACTTCACGGGACACTTCTGCTCGTCCTACATGACACTCAATACATTCAGTATCCGTGACATTCTCATGGATAATTAAAGAAAAAACACCCCATCGTTTCCATACCGTGCCCTTTGTTTAATCTTTGAGTTAAAGTGATGACCTCTTTCATTTGGCAGCAAATACAAAGGCTCAGTGAAAGTAGACAAGTGCCCACACTGAGCTATGGCAGATTATCAAAGGTTTGACATAGCTGGAGTGAATGTCATTCTTTACATGAGCTCATGAGCTCTCCCCATCTCTGGAATTTGGCAGCTGATCGCTACACTATACCGTCAGGGCACAGGTGTTAGAATCTCCATAGCAACGGCCCACAGGAAGAGTCCAAAGTATGAGCAGAAAATGAAAAGACTATTACATGCAGATATTAGATAACATTTCTCAGTGACCTCTTAATCCACACACTGTTTTTCTCTGGTGTGTAGATATTGTGACGGTATTTTTATGTAATTTTCTGTCCGCTCAGCAGTGGCTGAGTCCGTGTGGAGCATGCTGGTCGTTTGTTTAAGGACAAAGAGGGAGACAAGGACAAGGACTGCTGAGGTGAGCACTGTCCCCTGGCTGGGAACCGCTACCCGGGGTGACGTAAGAAGACTTGACAGTGCAAAAATAAAAAAATATTTAAAAAAAATCTTTGACATTTTGGGAAATTTACTTTTTTTTTTTCATCTGGTGTGAAGACTGTCACCACCTTCATGTGCGTGCTTAAAATACAAATTGTCAGCTTGCTTGGGTTAACCATATTGTTATTAGTTCACATGCTTCGTGTGCCATTTATTTAATCAACGTAATGTACAGGAGAAGTGAATAACATTGACCATCTTCGGACAATTCAATGTTAAGCTGGGAAACATTTGGACCTGGCATTCATTCATGTAGATGTTACTTAGACATGTACCACCCACCCAGACCAGACCAGACACCCCCCACCCCACCCACTAGCAATGACACTCCCTGATGTTCAGCAGCCATCCCCGGCAGGATGCAGCCTGACGCAGGAACACACAAACCAGGTCATAACATTATGACCACCTGTCTAATATTGTGTAGGTCTCCCTTGTACCTCCAATTAACATGAGTCTTGTGAGGGTGTCCTGTGGTGTCTGGCAACAGGATAACGTTAGTGGGGGGCTTTAGGTTGAGGGGAGGTGTCTCTGTGGATCAGGCTTGTTCCAGTGAGTCCTACAAATACTTGATCATTTTGGGATCTAATGAATTTGGAGGCCGGGTCAACACCTTGTGCTGTTCCTCATGTTTTTTGAATTGTTCCTACACCATGTTTACACCATCCTGCTGTGGATGGCTCCTGCAATTAAGACATGTCATTGCTATGGGTTCAGGGTGTCTGATCTGGTCCAGGTGGGCGGTACATGTCTAAGTAACATCCACATGAATGTCGGGTCCAAACGTTTCCCAGCAGAATACTGTGTTGTCACAAGATGGATCAATGTTATTCACTTCTCCTGTCAGTGGTCATAATGCTATGACTGATCGGTGTATAACCGTACTGTAAGATGCTTGTTTTGCTGGCAGGTCACTGAGATATGCCAACTAAAACCTGGGGCTGTAGAAGGTGGATTTTGTTACTGATCGATGCAAAGCAGCCTTTAGAGAGGACCACCTCTTGGCCGTAGCTTTGAATCTAATAGACAGATACAAGAGTGTTATTGATCCTTTCATCTCACAGGAAACAAAATGTATGTAGTACTGCTTGACAACTAAAGGCCAAGCTCTGCATTCTCTCCTCTGCAGTGACACAAATTGCTGTTAATTAATGTCGTTAATTTAAATTCTGATTGGAATCTATGCTTCAGCAAGCCATTGCCGAGCTCCCCAAGGACATGAGGCAACGGGCTTATTGTGAACAGAAAAGATAAAGGTTGGGATATTATACAGTGTATCCTTGCCGACAAAGCCTCTTGCTGCATTTTACTGCCACACAGACCTCGCTCTCTGCAAGGCTAGCAGCGCTGTGGCCAGTGATGAAGTACCTATTAACTGGCCTGTGATGCCCAGGGGAACACAAAGAAATAAGAGACAAACTGGGCCTGTTTGTTTTTAAATAGGCAAAGAAGAAACAAGGTCATGTGGTTAAGAGCTCAAATGTGTGGCGTCTGTGAAAAGATGCACAATTGCTTGCAAAGTCACTGGTTAGCCAGTAAGCAAAAGATAATGTAAAATCCATGAACGGTGCGTCTGTGAAGGTTCTCAGCCATCCAGGTCATGGTAATCCAAAAAGCCTTTTTTAAATGCCAGCTGCCTTTTTTTAAACACCTTTTGAATTACATGCTACGCATAATATGCTGAATGGAGACTTTAGTTCCAATATTAATTAAAATTATTTACATATACTTATGCAATTTGTAGCAGCGTTAACACAACAAATGTGTAACTATAGGGAAGAAAACAGAAGATTGAACATTGCAGACTGGTTTGTCAAAGCACTCTGCTGAATGGGCCCTGGAGTAGCAAGCTCAAGAGAACCAATACAATCATCACTAAATAAAGGAAACAAAAAACAGTGGGCCAGCTGCTAATTACCAGGGAGAGCATCCAAACCTACTGCACAAACGTAATAAGTTTGAGGAGTGTTTGAAATGGAAATGAGCTGCTGAAAACACACTCTAACCAGAGCAGCACTACACATGCCAGGCTGCTAAAAGGAGCCCCTTTAGCAAACGAAGTGAACTGTCAATGCAAATCTTGCGTTGGTAGTTTGAGGGGGGAAAGTGTTGCTGTTACTGAAGTTGGCACATCTTGAGCCAGTCCCCGTTTGCCCCCCCTAACAGCCTGGAGCCCCATGCAGTTGCCCGTCTGTCCTGTTTAGCTGTTGCGTGTAACAGAAAACACAAATTAGCCTAAACATGAGCAGTGCACTTACTTGGGTCCCCAACAACACACTTAAGTACATATGAACACTTGTCAAGAACAGCACAGTTAGGTTTCGTATAACGTGGTGGCTGACGTGCACCTCCCCAAAAATGTAAATACCCGCCGCATCGATGCAGAGCACAAGAGCTGCGATTGGTCCACTTGGCAGTAGCATGTTTCCACTTTAGGTTTATTGGCTGCTTCTCCATCTCCACAACTTTCTATTTGATGGTTTTCAATCAATAAGGATGGAAAACATCTAGGAAAGATAAACATTTGTATGTACCTTTTTATTTTTTTATCGTATGCAGGAAGTAAAAGTGAAGCAGGAAGTAGAAACAAAAATTAATTGGGAGAAATAGTTTACACAGGAATCTGCTAGGTGCAAAGGTTAATGCATCTATGTATTGCAGTACCCTAAATACTATACCACCCCATGGTCTCATACCAGTGTACACGATCAGCGTCACCACTCATCTTCATAGATTTTCTGTTTCTCATGGAAACGTGTGAAAGGTTTAACAGAGGTTTAATTAGATTTCATATTAGATGCCATTTCTTAAACAAAAGGAAAAAAACTGGAACCGACTACCGGAGCATATGAATGTTTTTGCCGTTGCTTTTATCAACCGCTGCCAGGACAAACAGCCACTCTCCCTCTGTTGCCAGCGCCGCCCTGTAGAGTCTGTCTGGGCCGATCAGTGAAGTGAACTGTTTTTTTGAGGTTCTGTGTTGGCTGGGTGAAATGTCTTGAGGGGTAAACCGAAGTTTACCCCGAGACGCGACACTCCCCCCCTCCTTTCAGTTGTCTGACCTTCTCTTGCTCTCACCATCCATCTGTGTCCTCCATCTTGGCTGCTGCATTTTCTGAGCCATTTTCTAAGCTTGGCAACGGAGTACGTGTTGGTCATTCAAATACGATAATAAGCACGTGGTGAGACGTCGTAAAAAAATGCATATCCAGTTTTAATGCACTGCACCTTTAACTGGGAAACAGTCTTCTTTTATTTTTAAATAGGGGCTGTTCTCCAAAACCAAATGTCACACCACAGCAGGTGCCGAGTATTTAAGGCAGCGGAAAGCGAGCAAAAGGATGAATAAAACACACACGAGAAACTAAGAACCCTTCTTCTAATGGCTGATGGGGCAGTGATCACTGTAATCATGGCTCCTATTTACCTCCAAACCTCTCATTGCTGCTCAGCACCCTGAGCAAAATAAGACAAGAGGGTGGACTCCAGAGGGAAACCAGAGGACAGAAAGATCAGGATCTTAGCTCCTTGCCTCGGGGAAGGTCAGCTCACTCAACAATAATATGTGATACTTACGTCCAAGAGCTTTTCTCACTTCTCCCTGTTACTTGCTAAAGAATATACAGATAGCTAGATGCCTATTAAGGGTGTCACGGTGATGCCTGAGCTAAAGTCAACCCGGTTATTAACTCTGTTCAAACTCAGACAGAGGCAGCTTCCAGAGACAGTTTAATTCCTCTGGATTAGAGTGGTGAAAATCTGAGACACGTGTAACAGCCACGACGAGGCGAGTCCATCATTAACCCCCCACTCTGGACTCACTACAAACATCAAACTATAACACAACCTCAGATTCCTGAATGAAACATTCAAGAGCCTTCAAACAGATGTAAAACAACCGCTGGATGCGTGAACGATGACAACAGACAACAATGTTTCTCATCCAAGGGTTTTCATTAATGCACGAGACTATCTGCCAAGACTAATTCAAACCAAAGCAAGCAGACGTTAATAAAAACAATAGCGATGTCTCTTTGTTTGCAGAGCAATGCAGAGAAAGTCTGAGGCAGCACAGTGAAGGGTTTAGTCCAGCCAGACTTATTGGCCTAGCAAACACTACACATCTGTCTGGCTCACTGTCACTGCCAAGACAAAATCACACAAAGAGACATTACAGTACATAACTCCGGGCTGTCTGGGTGCATATTACTGCTGAGTTCTTAACACACAAAAAGAGCTGTGCAAGAAAACAAAAAAAAAACAAGACACTGAGGGAATATAAATCCAAACATGTCCAAATGAGCCTCTGTAGATTAGCTCCCTCGCTTGGAGTTTCTTGGAGATCCACCAGAGGTAAAACGGGTTGCCAGTTAACACAAACATGAGATACCAATGAATAACCAGCAAGACGGCAACATTCAAAAGCGGCTGTCGCGGAGCAAATGCTCAAAATACAATAATGCACTTCCAGCAGAAGTGGAAGTTCTCAGGGATAGAAAAAAATCAAATCTTTTGCGAACACTTTTTAAGCCAGGGGTTACGCGGCATTAGACCGATGGAGTAAATGTTTGACGATCTGCTCATTAGGAAAATAATGAATGAGCATAATTTTATTTCGCCTCAACTGTAAAGTTAATGGACGGTTAAGTCAATGTTTGAAACGCAGATTAAACTCCTTCAGTCGTCGGGATCACTTGGACACACAGCTCGTGATCCGCCCTGCGCAAACACGTTCAGCACATCAATCTGCCGGCGCTTGCCGCGACTGCGATGCGTGATTAAACTTGAGCAGACAAACAATAGTGCGCGGGCTGGGGCTTGAATGCAGCCTAACCGTATCATGATGTCAACTCTCCGCTGGGAGAGTGGAAGGCCCGCTGCAAACAATGGATGAGGGCCAGGCTGCGCAAACAACACAAAGCAAGCAGTTGAGATCACACGGCAAACAATGGATGCCCTTTCCCGTCTATGGCCTCCACACGTTCGGCACAGCTGACAGCCCCGTGCACCCCTGACACCCCAGCTCTCTGCTAGGGAAGGGGGGGGGGCAGCTTTTTGTTTGCCTGTTTGTTAAATCGTCATGCCAGCGCTTGTGAAACACCAAACTGGTACTTTTGCCCCATAAACCGAGTGAAGGGTGTTTGTTTTGCCCATTAAAACCATGAGAGCTGACATCACGTTTGGCTAACGCTAACCCTTCTCTGCGTGCGGCTCGTTCTAAATGAATAAAAATGTATTCAGCCAGTCACTTGTGGAGCATGCAGTTAATAACCAAACAGAGAGTCACCAAACAAATTCAGCAGACTACCGAATGATTCATGGGATAAACTCGTGGCAGTGCACCGGTGTCCCATGTTGCAGTATGCTAATGACTGTGCAGAACAATGGGTGGACATGCAAATTTCATGGCTGTTGACCCAAATGGCGGCATTTAATCCAGACTTCACCCTGAAAACAGCTCAAGCCTGACAATCAGATGAAGCCTCTGTTTTGGCCTTGCCTCCAGCTTCCAGCCAGCCAGCCAGGGAGGGAGGGAGGGAGGGAGGGCGTCTCTCGTTAATCTGCCGGTAACCACCAGCGTGTTTCAGTGTCCTGCCACGAGGACACGGAAACGTCAAGATGTCATCAACAACAGGGAAACGGGGAATTTGGTGAGCTTAATGGACGCAAACCCTTTAACCGCCGACCCGAGGCAGCAGAGCAGCGCGACCCTGCTAATCCGTGGACCTGGGTCGGTTTGAGCATCGGGGGCCAGGAGGTCACCATCATTAAAATGTGTGTCATTCCAGATGATGACAGGGTGCATCACTGTCACTGTATACGTACGCCCAGAAACCCAGCAATCCAGCATCGGTCCTATCCTATCACTACTATGAAGACTCTCCTACTCTCTCACTGTACACAATAATAAAAGAGCAGCTGTTTGTTAAGCAGCTCAAAGCAACCGCAAAAAGCTCAAAGCAATCAAAGCAGAGAACTTTTAACCGAACAGAAAGGACTGGACTGAGCAGTTTTCTTTTCATGTTCAAAGCGGTCTCCTTGTTTGTTTGTTTGAAGCACGTGCTTGTCCCCTCTGGGATGTTCAGTCTGTTCACAAACACTGCTATCGTTGCTGCTTTGGCAACAATTTCAGATTTGATCCCAGTGCTTTGGGCTTCCTTTTGACTGACGTTATTAAAAAAAGTTTGATGAAACAGTCTCGAGATTAAGATTCAGATTGCAGATTAAAGATTGAAGATGAAAAAATCTGTCTGTGTTCAATTACAGTCATTGGTTAAAATCAAACTGATATACAGTAAGAAACAAACCACGTTGCACATACATCAATCAGCCACAACATTATGACCACTGACAGGATTAGTAATGGATCGATGTTCTGCTGGGAAACGTTTGGACCTGATATTGGTGTGGATGTTACTTAGATATGTCGCACCCACTTAGACCAGACCAAGACCCCACCCCATAGCATTGACACTCCTTGATGGTCATAATGTTATGCCTGATTGGTGCATGTTGGTGTAGTCTGTTATGAGTTGTCCTGAAGCCTGCTGCCCTCGCACAGTGTGGCACCAAAATTCTTTTTGTCCTGATAAACTGCAGCAGCACTGAGGCTTTTGAGTGACCTTCATCTGTTATCATGCAGACTGGAATACGCACATAGAAGCACTAATACACTTATCTCTGAAAGTGGCGCCCTGACAGAAAGTACGAGAAAAGACGATGGAAATGAAACCAACATGAATTCTTTTATAAACCAAAACTGCTCGTCAAGGTTTACGGAGGAGATAGCTACTGCAAAAATGTTAACAAAATAAACGCTCCCAATTACCAGCGCCGTGCCATATTCGCCGTCCCATTCCTCAGTTAGCTATGTGTACTCAAATGACCTTTAAAGATTTCTGACAAAAGCCCTTACAGCCCTCACAGCTCAGCAGTCTGAATGACCCGGGTCTGTTTCCAGCCTCTGGTTAATGGGCAGGAAGACTGTCATCCTGATAACATCAACCAAGTGAAAAGAATCGTGAAAGGCAAACATGCTGCATTTAAGGATTTTATAAAAACTTTTGCTGACAGACAGAAAGAGAAAGAAGTATTACACATCCAGCCGTCACAGAGCGCAGATCTCAGCTATATTCCTATGCTATTTAAATAATAATTATATAACAAAAAATCCACCAATGTCACTTCTTCATAAGCCTTAAAATTAAAACATGACTACTTTAATTATATATTTTTAAGAGAGAATTATTTGGATCTGAGTGTAACAAACATTCAACCTAATAAATGATTATACAGGAAGGTAAATAAGACAGTACAGCGGCACAAATTTGCCTTGATTCATCTCATTTTTGCCTGAAAGATTTCCTGTAATGCTTCGCTCTGCTAAAATGTAATGATCAATTATTCAATCACACCACCCGCTGTGTATTTATTCACGGAAAAATAGTATTTCACCGCTACGCTAGGAAACACATCGATCACTAATGTTTTAATAGCAGCACCCCACGCTGCCCGCTTCCCCTCGTATTAGGTGTCAGGGTCGCATCCGTTAAATGGAGAAGAGGAACTCTGGGTCGGATCCAACTTTCCCAAATCACAGCGGAGTTATCGGACACACGGTGGCTAGTGCTTCATAGACTGTTTGTCCAACACTGGAAACGGTTAAGGATAAGACAGCTAAGGATGTGGCAGAGTGAACTAATATTGTATTCTAAAGGGGAGTGTAAAATATGTGTAGCATATTTGGTCAAAGTGGGTGGCTGTCAGCTGCTCTGCACAAATAGGCAGGTGGTGAGTGGGGGGTGGCAGTTAGTGGCTAACAAAAGCGGGGATTGGGGAAATTAGCTTGGTGGCAATTTGCCCCACTTATGCCTGATGACCGAGCTCTTCTCCCATTCCTCCCATCTTCACTACCTTATATATTTCTCTATCGATACACATCAGATCAGAGGTGTTAATGTCTCAAGGCGGAGCCAGGGTGAGAACCTTTTCTCTACATCTCATGTCATCCAAATGTGTCCAGAGGTCAGGTGGTTTCTCAAATACGACCTGAATACGTCCACTTGGGATGAGATAGCCCAGACTGGATCTCAACGCAAGATCTGAACAGGGCCGATCTCATCTAACTGATAACTCGGCTTTATTCCAACGTTGCTGGTAAGTTCAGGTTGTAAGATCACCTGCCTTCTGACGAAGTTTTTTTCTCTCCCTTTAAAGCTAAAGAGGAACTAATGGTTAGGCTTATTTGTGAATTATATAATTAAGGTTTATTATCAGCAATGCAGAGAATACATTTAGAAGACAGTAAATACCTTCATTCACAATTTAAGTACAGTCATCCAAATCAGGCAAAATCACTTAACTGTATATTCACTGAGCAAACATCATTCCCGGTTCATCTGAGTTTCTAATTCACTAACCGTTCACTACCTGGGCTCTTCCCCTTGAGAAATAAACAGAAACTACTGGACTGTCCCCTCAAACTAATGAATGCATCGACTAAACAATGAAAATAGGGGGAATCTTATTTTCTGCCTGCCCGGGCAGCTTTGAGATGTAAAACAGGGTTCCCTCTGAAAAGCAGCAGCTGATTCTGCTGGCCCTGATAACCAACATCTACAATTAACATTCAGTCTGAGGAGCTGCTTTGACTCGAGGAGGGAGAGACAGAGTGGACAGAGATGCATTGTGAGAGCACGCTAGCACCCGCAAACACACCTGACAGCTGCACTTTAACCCGTCCTCCCAGCTTATAGGTCTAATTATCCGGTGGTGGCCAGGGCCTCAGTGGGGGACCTCCATGTGTGTGTGTGTGTGTGTGTCCGTATGTGAAAGTGCATCAGCGGGAGGAGTGTGTAGCGCCTGCCGACCGGGTGGCTGGGACCTCTGATTTGATTTTGGAGGAGCAGATGGTAGACTGCTGCTGCTGCTGCTGCTGCTGGAAGGCATTCTGGGTGTGTACGTGGCGGGCGGGGGGGTTGTGTGTGAGTGGCTGTGAGGAGCATTAAAAGTGCTTTTTATAGTATCGCAGGGCTTCGATATCAATTTGACATAAATTGCTGACACATACAGTTGCCAGTTTATTAGGAACACATAGCTAATCATACCAATACACGTCCAGCAATGAAACGTATATCCATGGAGGTTCTGATGTTCACTTTTAAGTGTTTGAGGCGTGTTTAGGTAGTGGAGCTTGTGATACCGTTGAGGTCAAACACTTCATTTTTAAACAATCAGAAATTCTGTAGGTTGAGAAAATCATTCTAAGCCTGAATAAACCTTTTAAATGAGTAAACCTTATGCACAATAGATGAGTTGAGATGTGCTTTGTCACTGACAAATAGGGGGTATTTTTCCTCTTCAATTCTCTTGAAAGTATTAGTCACAGAACAGCAACAATGACTTCATCTATACAGTATTCCACCAATATTCAGACCTATGTGGGGGTGTTGCTCTGTCATGATTTTCCATTCTGTTCTCCAACTACTCAGTATTTGGAAACCAATATTAAAGGGGAGGTGTAAAAGATGTATTGTACATAAAATAAATGTGACAGAAAACATTCACTGACTTACATTTAACTACTTTCATGGGAGAAAGAGTATTACTATCAGGTGTCCGGCTCTGGACTCAGGATCAAGTTACAGGCTTAATGGATTAAACCTCTAAATTAGACTCTTGATTTAATTCTCAAACAATCCCGGTGAAGCCAGAAGACCGGTGCTTGGTGCCTAACAGAGGACTTTCAAATTAAATTGAAAATTAATAAGAACAAAAAAAAATGTTTGCTTCAAGGTACCCTAACCCTTATTACATGATTCCATAGCCATATTATGTAATCTTAACATTAATGACTGGATCAGCATTGAGAATATCCACAATATTTATTTATTTATTTTTATTTTTTTGTCATATGTTCATAAACCTCTCACAATACAGGATAATTGTCCTAGAGCTTAAAGTCCCTGCAAACTGGACCCAAAAACTACTCATCTTTCCTATGTCTGTAAACAATTACACCTCTGAGACTTCAAACTTGACTCTAGAAAGCAATCTCTTAACTCTCAATAATCTAATTATTGAGCTTGGACATGATTTTCCTCAACTATAAGGAAAAAAGGAAAAAAGCTTGTCATGAATTCGTGAAAATGAGGAACACCTAATCACAACGCTGTACAACAAAGAAAAGCCCCTCTTTAGGCATATGGTAACCCCGTGAAGCCCAGGGGGAAGCTCTATGATGGATGGCTTCGTCCTCCAACTGAGAGCTGAAACCGTCTGTCAAAGGAAAGATGAGCAAGAGACTACCGTAGCTACTGGCTGATGTGATTACATTAAAAGCCCTGTGGTGAATACATGAGGAATCTGAATGACACACTTGTCGGCAAGAGTTGTGTCATGTGTCGTCTGTAAAGTATGATCCCAAATTACCAGGCAGTACATGTAGTGAATCACTATTACAAATGACTTATCATACAAAATAAAATATGTGAAAGGTGATTCACGATTTCCCTTCCTCATTGAATTCGCTGTCATAAATGTTGGTTGGTGGTTGAGCTGTCTGTGATCCATCTTCTCGCTAATAAAAGAAAATTATGGTTGACTAAAGTTGATCTGTGGTTTGAGGTTTTTATTAAATGAGCAGCCAACCCTACTGAACCTACTTAGAAACCTCTGCAGCTGCTATATGAATGAGTAAAGATGAATGATCTATTCTATGGAGTCGTCCTTCGGTCACATCTTTTGCCTTTTAAAGGGAACGGATAAAATGTAGGTACGGGTAGATCCTTTTTATTAAGAAGCACATTTAATTAATGATGAGATCATTCTAGAAATGACTTTAATCAGTGTATGTTATTCATGCTGTGAAAATAAACAAGAAAAAATGTCTTCTAAGGCCATCTTTTATCTGGGTAATCATCATTTAAAGCCTGGCTGCATGAAGACAAGCACAATATGGTTCAATGTTAACCACCACTGAAAGACATCACCTCCATTACGGCCTTTAACAGATCAACACATTCCAACAAACGGAAGCCGCTTGCTTAAAAAAAAACATTAAAGTTTCCTCTCAATCATATTTTGCCCAACACTCACTAACTTATTTCTAATGATTAGTCAAAGCATAAACTCTCAACACTTGTGAAAAGACGAGGACGGCAACACATGCAGCCACTGTATGTGGCAATGTGGAGCATAAAATGCCTGGAAACAACAGCTGATCTAGATGGAATCTATTGGAAGATGGAAATAGAGACGCGTCAGGTTTTTATGTCAGATTCCCCACAGTGATTCATTCAAGCCGATACCTAGCAGCTGTGAAGGATGCACATATTCAGCAATATTTAAATTTAGCTCCACAGTTTTTGTGCATACAATACCAACCTAAAGCTGTGTTCCACCATGCAATCCCAGCAGCAAACTTTGTGGGCGCCGATAAGGACATCAAGTTCCACATCATCTGCCGCAGGAAGCTTCGAGCCAGCAGTATTTAAATGGCGATGTGATGTTCTGATATTCAGTGATGTTCTGGATACTGTTACATAATCCTAACAAGCCATTAGGGGTTGCTGGCCCGACAGAAAGGATGCTGGATTGGCTCTGACAAACGTGATAAGGATCACAATTCTCATGAGTCATTTGTCTGGACTGTCCAGCCCTGAAAGGTTCCTGTCAGTTCACAGGAAACAAAACATCAGCTGTTTTGGTTGTCAGAGCCTTTGGAGCCTGTTCCTTTTCACCACCTACCTTTAAAACTCTATTTAACTCTTGCCCAAGAAAACTTTTTTTTTTTCCTGTTCTCTCCGGACAAACATCATCCTGGTGGACATTTCCGTAGTCTCTAACGTAATCACAGCAGAAATTCTACGAAAGCTAACTATTCAATTATCCAATTAATTTAGTGCCATTTTAAGACAGTACACTCCTTACAAACACCCATCCACACCAAGTTCCATTAAGTCGTGATAACGTGAATGTGTAATACACATTTTATGAACAAGATGATCTGCTGAAGTTCAAAGCAGAAAAGGGAAAATAGGTGGTTGAAATTCCTTTGAACCTGATACGTTTGTAGGTGTCAGATGCGCTGGTCTGAATGGTTGAGAAATTGCTCATCTACTGGGATTCTTAGACAATGAAAAGGAGAAAATTTCTATTGAGCAGCAATTGTTTGAGAGAGAATATGCAGACTGGCTCAAGCTGATAACAAAGGCTACAGTAACTCAAATAACCTTGTTCCAGCTGAGGTAAGAAGAAGAGCATCTCTGAATGCACAACCCACTGAACCTTGAAGAAGATTTACTAAGGCAGCAGGAGACCGTACTAAGTGCAGCTCCTGTCCACTAAGAGCAGAAAACAGAGCCTAAAATTTGAAACTCAAATCTAAATTTATGCTGCAACATTTGAAAGCATGGATCCATCCTGCCATGGACCAGTGGTTCAGGAGGATGGTGGTGGTGGTGTTGTAGTGTGGGAATACTTTCTCTTTCACTTTGCACCCCTAAGCATTAAAGTACTGTGTAATGACCACAGCGTACCAAGTGTTGTTGCAGACCATGCCCATCCTTTTATGAGTGTACTCACCTTCTGATGGCTACTTTTAAGCAGAGCAATGCCCCATGACAAAAAGCTAAAATTCATTCATTTATTTTCTGTAACCGCTTGTCGTCATGGGGGTAGTGGGGGGGGAGCAGCGTACCGGAGCCTATCCCAGCTGTCATTGGGCGAGAGGCATGGTACACCCTGGAGAGGTTGCCAGTCCATCACAGGGCTAACACAGGGAGACAGACAACCACGCTGACATCTACGGCCAATTTAGAACCACCAATTAACCTAATGAGAATGTCTCTGGACGGTGGGAGGAAGCCGGAGTACCCAGAGAGAACCCACGTAGGCACAGGATGAACATGCAAACTCCACACAGAAAGGCCCCAGTCAGCCAATGGATTCTAACTTAGAAACTTCTTGCTGTGAGGCATCAGTGCTAACAAGCTAAAATCATTTCAAACTATTTCCTTGAACATGAAATGGGTTCACTTTACCCAGATGGCCTCCACAGTCACCACATCTCAGTTCCATCGAGCATCTATTAGATGAGTTGGAACGAGAGATGTGTAGTCAATGAATCTGCACCCTAACTGTGAGATGATATAAAGTCAATATGGACCAATCTCTCAGGAATGTTTCCATTGAAGGATTAAGGGACATCTGAAGACAACCTGGTACGAGCAAAGTATAACTTATAAGGTGGCCAATCAGTGTGACTAAATAAAATCAAAACTACCTTATTTCAGGCTACATCAATATAAACTTAATATGTCAACATGACATTCATAACCCAGTTAGTTAACCGAGCCTGCAAATAATCAAACATCTATATGATAATAATAATTATCTGGCCTTCTACCAGATGAGACACTGACATAAACCTTTTTCATGAGAGGGCACCATGTGTTCTTGCTCGTCTCATCTCTGTTCACCAGGACGCCGCCTCAATAAGAATTTCAAACGGACACGTTATTATAAATATGTCCCAGATGGACAGGATTATAACACAAGCAGTCTCACGTGGCGCAGCGAGCAGAATAAGGTGCGAGGACACAATGCTGATGGATATGGCAAAAAGCCTGAACCCCAAAGTGTATTCATTAGTGCTTTGTTGAAATAACTGCCGTGTAATTATGTATGGATGATTAAATGGGCTATAATTACCTAGACTGCTGACACAGCTGAATCCTGTGAATCACTGTGGCTGTTAAAGATAAAACCTTATGGATAAAAAGCTCAGCCTTGCAGTTCCATATGGTTTTCCCGCGGACATCATCCCCTTCCATCTCATTGAGAAGAGACAGATAGATAGAATCACTTTTTTAATGAGTTTGTGCGGTGATTGCAAAAGAAGCCATCACCCAGACAGGAGACCTAAGTTTAATAAAGTATACTGATAAAACTTTCAAACAGGAGCGTTAAAGAGTTATTCGTCTGACTTACCTGCTTGCCTTCCAGAGTGTACAGTCTCCTCACAGCTCCAGAGTCCAGCTTGATAGCGTCCGTGATGTCGGTGAGAACCTGCTCGAAGGAGTGTGCCGTTTTCTTATTGAGCAGTATCCGAACTGCCTTGCGGGGTTTGACGCCGCTGCGAATAACTGTGACTAACTTGGGTTTGATGAAGTCCTTGGACTCCCGCTGAAGCTCACTCTTCAGTGGGAAGAGAGAGGAGAGAGACCGGGACGTACCGGTCTTGCTGCCCACTGACCAGTTGGGGTTGGCGATCTTGGTGTAGTCCACGCGCCGGAAGGGTTCATTGGAGGCACATACGTAACTCTCACCTGAAGAAAGAAAGATGTTCCATGAGGTATATAGATAGTCAAAACATTGAGATGTCAGACAACCGTCCCCATTTAAGGTACCGTACAAATGTACTACTTCACAGGTCTTCGACAGGGACTGCAGGGGATGCAAAATCTTTGGTTGATTAGACATTTCTATATATATATATTTTTTTTTTTATTTATTTATTTTTTTATTTTGTCCCAAAATTTTAAATTTAATTAAATACACATTAACATAATCTAAGCCTCCCGTATACAGCAGCTGCAGAAATTTATTCTGCAGCAGGACAACAAAACCAGACAACAAGCAATGGAATAACTAGGATCTTCAGTGAGAGAAAAAACAACTCCAGCAGAGACCTAGTCCCAATACCTTTACTTTTGTCTGAGATAACAGGAGGGGACAGAAACTAGTAAAGTTGTATGAACATACAAGAACTGTGGTAAGCGCTTCACTATGATCGAAACAAACTACCTGCCAAGTAGCTCACTTACCGTCAAGAATTGCTGAAGTTTTTAAAAAGTCTAAAAAGAACTTTGTATGAAATGAATCAGTAAATAAAACCACACTGTGCACAGAATTAAACCCACATATACAGGGTAGGCTTTATAAAGTATATTGCTTTCATTGGGTTTACTTGTGAAATAACAAAGAGTTAACATTCTTCAGCTGAAACAAAAATGCACACTGTGAGGCGGTGTACTGTCCGCTCTCCCCTTCAGCCGCTGAGCTGCCGTACTGGCCTCAGTCCAAAGCAAAGCATTTTAGTCTATCTGCCAGCATTCCATTGAAGACATTAACACGCAAACGTTTCCCTCAAGAAGAACAAAGTCATGGGACAAGAACAGGGGGCTCGGTCAGCAAATGAAAACCAATGCAGGAGTTTCTGGCGAGTGAAAAAGTGGCACAACGCTTATTTTTCATCATGGATTTTGGACAAAAGAACTTACTCTACTGCAGAATGTGGTGAATAGTGAAATACATAACTTATTCAAAAGTCGTCCTAACGTGCTGCAGTGGAGTAGACATCGTAGTCACCAATGCATTTTTGAATGCAGACGAGGCTTTGGATTTTAGATTTTTGGGTTTTTGGTGTGAAAGTAACTGAGCTACGGTGTAACAAGGCCATGTGTGTCCCACGATACCAGGTTTTATAAAGCTCGCAATTAACCAGAGGCTAATTAAAAGTCTAGGCCACAGCTGGAGAAGAGGGGTGGGGGGGGTGGGTGGGGGGGGATTGGCTGTACACTGAAAAAAAAAAAAAAAAATACAACCGAGGTTGTCATTCATCTGGGGGGGAAATGAAAAAATCCAGAGATGCCCTCAGATGGCGACTGGTAACAAGTTCATTCCCAAACGGCCCTGAGTGATGTGACGGGAGCCTCCACCACCCACCACTGGCTGCTGTCCTCATGTGGACAACAGATGAGGTCAACATTAACAGGGCTGTCTAACCGATCCAGCAGTTTTTACTGCTGAGGTCCGCTCCTTATTAACAAAACTTAAAAAAATGCTGTCATCAGAACAATGAAGCGATCAAATGACCCAGACGCACTCTCCGCTTGTCTGAGCCTTTATTACTCTGACTTATAACAACATTTTGTCTATGGTCAATTCTTACTACTTAGGGGGGTTTGAAAATGACGATAATTGGTTTTCAAGATTTTGTGGTTTTATTAGCAAATATTATGTCAGTCTTTGTTTTTTCATCCACCAAACAGCACTAGTACACAGAAATAAAAACGCTGCCAAAACAGAAAACAGTTCATCAACCTGGAGCAGCAAATACATGCTGCACAAATCTAGCAAATCAGTGGATTAAAATAATGAATAAATAATTCAGATTCAACTGAAACAAAAATATTTAATTTTTGGCCTTTAAGTCAGAATTGGAGTTTATAATAAATGGGCATTAAGCTGTATATTCTAGTCACTAGTAGACATTACGCCTCCACTTTTGATGATAAATTACTTCTGTTATTGTAAATTGTTTAACTACTAGTCTTTAAGTCTATACTAGTCTATACTAAGCTAGCTCTGTGATTTTTACCTTTTTAGGTTATTCTTATTACGTTATTGGTTGTTTTTTTTGTCTGACTTGTCCTTGTTTTTCTGCGCCTTGAAGGTTTGGGTCGGTGGTGGCATCTGTACTCATGGGGAACGTGAGTTCTTTTGCAGCAGAATGGATGAACTGTGTGCGCTTGATGGGATCCAGAGGGAGTGTGTCATGAGAAGTGCTTTGTTTTTTGAGGAGACCTGGGTTCATACGGACCACAGTGCATCTGGGCACCGGCTCCGGGACTCTACGGGCGGATGGAGACGTGCTCCTGGAGTTCACATCCCACCGGACAAGGAAACAACACAATCCCACGCCACTGTTGCTACGCAACCGACCTGACTGAACAACTGGATCACCTTGACAACTTTATTTTTTAATTTTTTAATTTCCCCCCACAAATTTATATTTCTTTAAATACACATTAACATGAATCCAACATATTTTAGTAGAGGGATAGCTTAATATTGCATTCAAAATTATAATAATAATGTATAGGGTGCAAACGTGCTTTGTCCCACCTAATATTCCACTTTCATTATGTTGATGTGCCCTCCGCATATCCACACAACTACAAAGTTCTTCCTAAAGCCCGCTCAGTATGTAGCTACACCTCTCTGTGTTGTTTTCCACAAGCACAGCAGTTCGAGCTGACTGGTCGGCTCAGTAATCCCAGCCAGCCATAAGGGGTACACATGTGTATGGCGCTTTATTGGGCAGTTCCACACAAAAGAGGCCCAGCAGGCTTCAATCAATGGAGGCAGACTGCTGAGCTGTGCAGTAATGTTTCCTCTCTCTGTCCATTAGATGGGTGAGCACACAAGGGCAGGACACTGGTGCTCAGCCCACCTGCAGCCGGAGAGCCACAGTCTGACCCAGGAAATTACCATACCCTTGCTTCGGTAAAAGACCCCATTGTTCAGTGCCCGTTCAACCGAGTCATCAAGACATCTGCTGAAAGCATGGTCTACTGTAGTGGAAACAAATAATGCTTTGGCAAACACATTTACTTTTTTTTGTTGTTTGTTTTTTCCACTCTTCTGTCGTACACTGTTTTTCAAACTTTCGACATTACAAAAGTTATGGACAAGTTATGGTCATTCTTTCTTATGCAAACCCTTCACAGAAGGAGTTCCTCCAGAAAGCTGATATTTCAAAAATGTTAAACAGAGCCGAACAAACCGAATCTCTACTGCCAGGAACAACTAGGAAAAAATGTGTATTTCTGGCGCAACTTCACCTGCTACCAAGAAACTGTAGAAACTGTAGAAAGGTCAAGGCTCCAGCAGCACTTAGAGTATGTGGAGCAACTTTAATAGACTGCCGCATTTGGGTTTGGGTCACCAAGAAACACACTGCAAAAGGACAATTTAAATAATGTATGAAGACAAGGTTTATAGATTACTGCGCAGGTCACAGTGCTTCTTGATGAGGGCTACGAGCCAAAATGCCTCAGAATAACCAGGAATAATAAGGACTGTTATTGTTACTGGGGTGAACTAGCCAATTAAACACAACATGAGCTGCTGAACTGTCACTCAGAGGTAGATGCTGTGCACCAAAACAAGTTTTTCTCAGTTTGCCGAACTATCAGCGCTACCGAATTTAGATCAGGCCCTGGCCTAAATCCTTCCTTAGCCTCTCAGGGGATCAGGTATAGGAAATGAGTGTAGCACAGAAACTAATATTTGGGAGATTAAAATAGACCGATGTATAAGAATACTAACTGCAGTGAGGGGTCAGTGGATCCTAAGTGTGTGTGTGTGTGTGTGTGTGTGTGTGTGTGTGTGTGTGGCAGAGCTGGAACCCTTCGCGTGAAAAGAGGATTGCGGGCAGGTCACAGCACAGACAGACACTGCGGGGCTGAACATGAAGATTAACTTATTACTGAGAGGTCACTGTCCCTGCAGAGGGAGCAACAACAGCAGGAAAGTGAAAGGGACAGACACGATGCTGGATGGGTTTGTTCAGCATGTGACTGCCTTCCACGCCCGGTTAAAGTAAAAATGCGTCGTTTTAGCCTTTTGACTCTTTACCAAAATGACCAAAGTGATCACTATTCATGGCTACAGGTTTTAAAATCCACTACATGTCCAAATTGAGTTGTCACATCTGATTCAAGCTGTGCACAGATACTGGACGGGGGGGTGGGGCGTATTTTCATCTTTCAAGCCCTAAGGGTGAGATCGATGTAAAAGGTTTGAACAGCCAGTGAACTTTGCATCAGCACACACACACACACACACACACACACACACACACATTAATTCATTCATTCATTCATTCCCAGATGCATACTAAGTGGTACACAAAGCACTTTCACCCCCAGCTAAGCTTACACACATACACTATAGCAAGAAGCCTGAGTCCAGCTGGGATCGATGGACAGTTGTGCACTTTAGCAGAGCTCTGTCCGAAAGAAAAGCTGCACCGAGGAGGAGTCTGCACGCTTCATGCGCGACACTGGGTCAAACGTGTCAGGACAGTTATGTCAATTTAGTTATGCTCTGCACTGCATTTCGTGTCCCGAAACATACTCTATACAGTAGATGTGGATCTTTTCTTCAGAGTGGAAACTTAACAAGTGAGCGTGTTTTCAGGCAGTTTGCGTTTAGCCAATATTCAAAATGTAGCTTTAACAATAATCAATTATGGATCAATGCACATTAAGCTGACGTCGATATAACCAAGTATTGAGCCAAGTACTGAGAGGCTGTTTCATCCGTCATGGCCCTTACCCTCCACTAACTCATCCAGGCTGCTGATCTTCCTGCCCCCGTCCAGCGTGTACAGCGTGCGGACTCCTTGAGGAAGGTTGACGTTGTCTGACAGGGAGCGCGTGAGCTCCATGAGCAGGGCGTCCAGGGACCTGAAGCGGTCGTTAGACACGGCATACACCAAACCTTTAAAGTACTTGTCGCCATTGCGGTAAAACCTCACTTTTTTGGCTTTCCTCTCGGACGTGAGGGACTGGAGAGTCCGCGTGCGGTAGAAACTGCAGTGCGCGCTGTGCGCGGGGCTGGGGACCAGAGCGGTGCCTCTGGAGCCGCAATGAGACCCGGAGCCCGAGGTGGTCCTAGGCGTCCGGTGCGGCTTCTCACGCTCCTCAAAGTGTTCAAACTCAATGCTTCTGCTTAACGACATTGCTGTCCCCGTCTGTCTCTTATCGCTTCCGAGTGAAATCCCAAACAACTTTTATCCAGGGGGAGAACCGGAGGATCCAGACAGCCTACACGTGTGCGTCCCCGGTCCCGTAGTCCGCAAACAGCTTGTAGCTGCACCGGCTGTTAACGAGTCCGAAACAGATGAGAGACAAGCGGAGAAATGAGCTGTGGGACCAGTGAATCTGTCTGATCCGGAGACCTGCCGTGTAATAACTGGAGCAGTAATCCACACGCCTGCTATCCGGTAGAGAATGTGTCGAATAAGGAACAGTGGGGTTTGACAGGCATCGCAGTGAACTTCTGCCTTGCTAAAACAACCTGGGAATTTTACACAACTTCGACAGACGCTACAGCGGAACAGCAAGCCACCTCCTTCTCCCCATTCACATCTCTGTGTAACTGGTCGTCTGATGGAGCTGTCAATTCAATGGATAATGAGGCGGAGGGGGGGAAGCCTTCCACGCCTCGGGGTCCTAACGCTCCCCATTGTTCTCAGGGTGCATTCAAGACATCAACTACTGCAGGATGACCTCAAATGCGTTCAAACTGCAAATAAAAACGATCTTCAGGCTTAGAGGGTGAAAAGAAGATGTTAGAAATAACAATATTAGCCATAGGATCATTAACGTTATCTTCATTCATGCCAAAATCCATCCAACTTTACAACAACTCACCCTTCTGCATACTCCATGTTATTCACAATTTCATCTTACTATTATCCATATAGAAAATATATTATTCTGTCCTATTGTACATTTGGTCATATGCTAATTATGTATTTTTTATACTATTTTTTATTTTATTTTACTACATTTTATGTGATTTCACTTGTATTTTATTTTATCTTTCTTTTTACCTCTGGTCCTGTTTGTTATGTGCAACTAAGCTACTGTGACCAAGCAATTTTACCATATGGATGATTAAAATTTATCTAAGTCTAAGTCTATCAATAAGCTACAGATATTACATAGTCTATAAAGTCTTAATGTATAAATACACTTATTATTTATCCAAAAACACTCAAATATAAATATATACATGTATATCCTGTTAAGGGTGTTCTGATGTTTTCAACTGAAGCCATACATTTAATGTAAATAAATTTAATGACTGAGGTCACAGTCATGATTGATAAAAACAGATACCACGAACACACATGCTGAGAAAAAAATAAGAGTAATCTTTAAAGGACAGGTCACTGATAATGATAATAATCATTAAACATTAAATTGGCTTCATTGACTTCAAGAAAGTGAAATTAATCCTGTATCATTCATAACAGGGAGTTAAAAAGCTACACAACCTTCCAAAAATAATGAATATAGAGATATACCTGTTGTTACATTAGCCTGAAACATACAGTCTAATAGCTAGCTAGGTTTGTTGCAGGCTAACTTAACTCTTAGCAAGCTAAAAATTGAAAAGACATTTCCAAAACTTAATTATTAACAGAGGAGCCACTTAAAAAACAGCTCTAGGAACAGTCTATGTGCTGTTGTTTGACTGTGACAGTGAAATTTGGTGTTATCCTTTGTCTTACAGTGCAGCAACAATCTATCCTTTGTGTCACTTTGTGTTCATGCCTCACTGCCATGTGCTGTTTCCCAGACTTTTGGCATGAAGTGAGCAGGAAAATGAACCACAGCGAGGCAAAGGACAGGCTGTACTTTCATTTTTACACACAAAGGTAAGATTTATGATTCATGTCTCAAACACTGATGCCAATCACCTGAACTCACCATGAACTGTCACGTACACCTATAATTTAAAAGAAAAAGAAACAAAAAAAGATGATGGAGAGATTAAGTATTGAACCCTACCTACTATATGTGTTCTATATTAAACTCAGACTAGTGTTATTTAGAAATATATATTATATTTTTGCATTCAACATTAAGCTATTCAAAAAATACACAGGTTCAAATAAAAATTCAAACATGTGCAACAGTAGGTTACTGTGTACAGGAGCCTTAGATTGACACTCCATCCTGGTTGGCGCGCTGTGTGAAACAGTGCGCTGTTGAGACAGCTCCTGTATCACTGTGCTGACTGAAAGATATCGTCTTCTGCCTCCATTTATCCCTTTGCTAAAATATCTTAGATTCATGTTAATGTTTATTTAAAGAAATTTAAATTTGTGGGGGAAAATAAAAATAAAAAATGTATAAAATCCGTCTAATCAACCAAAGATTTTGCGACCCCTTCTGCAGTACATCCACGGACCCCCTAGGGGCCGCAGCCCATGTGATGAAGGCCTAAGATATAACTGTCATTTTCAGCTGTTTTGTAAATATGATAAAATGAAATTGGCCTTCTAATGGTCAATACCAGCAAGAAAGATCAAGAGAAACTTTCAGTTCATTTACACTATAAAATAATGTGTGGCCTACTACTATTTTAGGAATTATTTATGATTTAAGTATTTTATTAGGTAGCCCAGACAGCAATTTTTATTTTTTTTTTAAATAGCAATTGAAATCACATTACCAGTTCGCTGATAAAACAGGTGATGTGTACATCTGCTTCAAGTGACAGTATGTAAGAGATATACATTAACATTTGTGCCATAGGACACTGATACAATATGTCTGTGTTGCAACCTCCATCAAAGCTTGACTCTTTTACGTCTGCCAAATAGTGAGCTCGGATTTTGCAGAACACTGCCAGTTTTACTCACCGCCTGGTGGGTTACTGAAACTCACCACCGTTCCCTACCAGGCTCTCACCTACCTGCGTCACCACCTGGCACAGCGCAGCACCGACCTGAGCCACAATGTCACTGCAGCTTGTCAAAGAACCAGGGCGCACAGAGTCCTAACGGGCAGGCCACGGGGATGAGTTAACCCACTTTACAACTAGCCTAATTTCTCAAGCCAGCGCAACAGAAACGAATAAGTGTCTTGTGTGACTTTTTATGGGAACTCACGTGGCACGAGCCAGTTTTAGAAGCTGCTCAGTAACTTCTTGATAATTAAATTCAAACGTCAAGTCCTAGCTATGCCTTCACTCTGACAACTCAACAAGAGGAGGCAGAACAGAACAAAAGCATAAAGCAAATGTTTGAATTCTTAATTTGTGAACATTAAAAAGTGTGCAAATCCATGAACACACGAGCGTGCACACAGCAGGCCACCAGAAACACGTTAGGAATTCTTCAAATGAAAAGCCAGCTGTGTGGATGCATTGTCTAAGCAGCCTTTCTGGGAGGAAGTCACTTAGCAGGAACCAAATAGGAGTACTCTTCCCCGGCAGAAGGAAATCCTGTACAGAATGACAAAGCAGAAAATCCCTCAATGACAAAAATCCCTGGCTGTGAAATATAAATAACAATTAGGTTGACGATAAGGCTTAAGCCTCCTCTGGCTGTTTTTTTTCTCCCCTCCACTTTTGGTCAGTTGCTAATAAAATGCAGTTTACAAGGGATTAGGGGGAATAATTCTCCTCAGGGATTTGTACAAAAATCACTTAGGAAAACAATCCGGTCTTAGAGAAACATTGCTAAGCATGTTATCAGTTGTAAAGCTTTACTGACTCGCAAGCTGCACGAGCAAACAACAGGCTACTCATCCAGAGAACTGAAAATATAACGTCTTGGCTCTGATACTGTAGTCTGCATTAGGCTATGCTACAAACTACAAATGTTAACTTCTATTACTCTGTAGCAAAGACCACCTCATGACAGTGAGTAAAGGGCGTGTGGAAATTTGGAAACATACTGTTCATCTCTAACCTCAGTGACGGTGTGTTATTTTCATGACAGCGGCCAAAGAACCCACACAATTTCAAATTGATGTGTCAGTAATGTTAAGATATGGCTTTGAGGCCAAAGGTCAAGAGAGACGAAAAGAACGGCAGCTGAAGAGAGGTCAGAGGTCAACAGCCCTTAGCTGCATTATATAGATCATCCTGGAGACGTCACAGCTTTAGCTAAACACTGAAATCTGGCTTATACATAAGGAAAAATATGACAAAATAAATAAATAAACAAAAATGAATGAATGCATGTATTGATCTCTGTGAAATCTAATTAAAATATTTTGTCTCCATCGAATTAAGTCAAAAGTAACCTCAGTGTGATCTAGTGAAACTGAAAAAGAAGAAAAAAACTCTGTCACCCTCTAGTGTTCGCTGTTCAACACTGAATGAAGGTGATGTTTGATCATTTAGGTTAGGTTTTACTGAAAGAGGTGTGTGGAAGAGTGCAACTAAAAAGTGAAAGTTCACAGGCATGTTAGTATTTAGCTCAGATCTCATTTGTGCTCATTTGTGGGAAATGGTGTATTACTACAGAGACACACAGGCAAGAAGAAGCCTGCACAGCTTGGATATATTTTAACGACAGAGCAATAGTGATTATAATTTATACGTAATACAGTTTACCTCACACACGAAAAAATAAAATAAAATAAATGTTTTAAAAAATGGTAGAAACACGCAGTGTAGACGTAGATGAAGTCCCGGCTGTCCCACTGTTATACATGTCAGCTTGTTTCCCGAAAAGTCCCAGTGCAGCTACGGTTTCCAGTCCTATAACTTATCTTTGTCACCAGTATGACTTGTCCAAGGTGGCTTTTTTACCAAGTTGGTCTGGCAGCTCACCTGGGAAGTATTAGCCTTAGGAGACACTACAAGGAGCTGCTGCTTGTGACAGCCCAGTTGACAGGATCATAGGGACATACCGAGCCATCTTCTATAATAAGGTGGTTAATGTCAGAGAGGTGCAGGAAAACCTACAGGGCAAAAGCCAATTAGCAGCATTTACCATGTACCTACAAGAAAAATTAAGCAGCTTTGGCTTCTGTGTTGTGTGCGTAGTAGGAAAAAAACACATGTTTGCATACATGAAATGCTGCTAAAACTAGATTCTGCAGACTCTGTTATACCACAGCATATCCAGTGTTTATCAGAAATTACAGTGGAGCAACAACATAAAACAACATACAGCACGTTACATTAAATTAAATAAGCTTTTAGACAGTGGTTAATTAGTGAGTCTTTAACTCAAAGTCACTTTGATGAACACTTGGAAGCCAGGAAGTGAACACAATGTACCATGCAGCCATAAAGTGAAGAAAAATACAATCATCCACAGCCTTGACCTATTTCAGCTTTTATGAGGATAGTAAATGTGAGTCTCATAAATTGGGTCTGTAATTTCACCAAGCAAATCTCCTGGTACAGTAGTGCTGCAAAGAGATGACCACGAAACAGTCGGCCATTATTATTTCTCAGGTAGTTTAACCACCGCACAAAATGTAAGACCACAGCAGGGATTCATAACCCTGGGCATGATATTACAGATGTTATCTACGCCGTGGCAAGAACCTGCCTGAATCGAACCATAGCACTCCACTGCAAAGACAAATTGAATTATAGCGGGTCACTTCAGGTTTTACACCGTTCGGCAGAAGTGACTCTGAGGGGTCATGTTTTCCTATGTTGACCCAGTTCTCTCACATTCTGTTAAAGGTAGAACAGGGAGTATCGCTGCCAGGTCAGCTGTTGTTGTTTCCTTTTTTCCCAGGCTAAAGAGCGACGACGGTTGAAAGAAAAATGTAATTTTTAAAAGTTTTACAGAGGTGAATGCACCAAGACATCGAGGTATTCGGCAGTGGATGATATAGACAAAATCCAGAATACTATTTTACACACACCACCTTAGTGCACAACAGCAACAAACCAACAACACCTAAAAACGTTTTAAAGTACTGCCTAGACAAGAGACAAATAAAACCCCTCAGTTACTGTTAACTGATCATTTGCAAACTTAAACTCTTTAAATCATCACTTATCAAGTTTGACCACAAGGTGGCGGACTTACATCTGCTTTCCAGCTTATCGCTCACTTCACATCAAGCGACTTATTTTGATCCATCTTTATACAGTTTAACTTAGGTTGAGGATCAGCGGAGGTCGTTGTTTACGTTTATGTAGACACTGTGTCTATTCCTGTGTAAGCACATTAAGAAAGATTCACTGTATGTGTATGCGCACTTGGTCAATAAAGCGGAGTCACATTCTTAGTCTGAATGACATTAATGGTTACATCTGTAACACATTTGCCACTTTTATACGCCCGCGGCACCACCAACACCTCAGAATGACGTACAGAAATAAAAATAACTGTGTGTGTGTGGAGAAGGGAACATGATTGAGAGGCGATGATGGCACAAGGTATTTCTTGAAGTTTTGAGAATAACTGGAGAGGAAAAAATAAGTATCTCTTCCATTAGGGTTAATGGCCAGGATGGAAAACAATTGGGTCCCTGCAGGGAATCTGATTGACTTCTAAAAAAAAAAAAAAAAAAAAAAAAACTTTCTTTTACTCGGTGAAATTGCAAAAAAAATATACCGTAAAATCAAGGCATGTTTTGCACATGTTTCTGTATGTTCACCCACACGATATTCCATCAAACCAACCTCCTTCAAAGCACCACACTGCTCAGGTGTCAACACATCCTTTGGCCTTGACCTGGCATGAAACGCGTCACTCTCGCTGAATAGTTCCAACACATCTCTGATCAATAACACACCTAGTGAGTCCTCTGCGGGGGCAAAAATCATTTAGGCAATAATAGAACTGTTAATCTGTCAGCGCCGGTGCCCGTAGATTATGGTTGGAGAAGTCATCACACACAACAGTCAAAACTAATCGAGGCTGACACATGTCAGAGCAAGGCACTGCTCAGGCCTGATCTCACCCAAGACGTCCTGCTCCTCCCAGAGAAACCGCTGGCCCCGTGGTCTCGCTGTTGTGAAAAGCTACATGTAGCAATCCATCACAGGTATAATGTACACACCGGCATTGATCTGTCTTAAAGAAGAGGCTGAACACTTTATTGTGCCAGAAGCTAAGCCTGATATTTTCTACCTCTGTATGTAAAAATAAAATAAAAAATTAGGAATGTGTCAATGCCGCTCCTTTTGTCAGACAAGACAAAAATGGTATACAAAACTGTTAACTTAATAATACCATTACACACACAAAGGCTTTTACTTTTTTATTCCACAGTCTTTGTCTGTTTTGTCTGTCTCATAACCTTATCTTTTCCGATAGTATCAATTCTGTATTGCAACTATGACTACAAGCACGTAGAAAGGCACAGTATCGGGCCAATGTCATTAATAGCATCAGTTGATACTACCATTATAATACCAGCGTTGTTATCAGGACATTCCTCATGGACACGTGTAAATTCTTTAAAAGGTGACTCCAATAAATCAATTAGCCGTAATTAATATATCAGTGGTGAGTGATTACTAAAAACGATTCTTTATGGACAACAGTAGAACATAGGTCTTCAACAGGGGTACTGCAGAGGGGGTTGCAAAGCCTTTGGTGGATTAGACATTGTGTATATATATATTTATATATATATTTATTTTATTTTTTTATTTCCCCCTGCAAATTTAAATTTCTTTAAATACACATTAACACGAATCCAACATATTTGAGTATAACGATAAGGGATAGCTTAATATGGAATGCAAAATGATAGTAATAATAATGTATATATATTAATTAAGCACTTGGCTGAGTTTAATATAGAACACATATAGTAGGTAGGGGTCTCTATTTAATCTCTCCATCAGTTTGGGGTCTTTGACCCGAAAAACACTGCAGACCCCTGAAGCAGAAAGTATCATTTCAAGAGTCCATCTTACAGATAATGAACATATCGGATGAACACGGTTTTCACAGGATGATTTAATCTGAATTTTTTTTGAACTACTACATTACAGCGTACAGTACGAGTCAGCGAGCTGCATCTTCACAAGCCACATGACACCATTGCAAGTATCAACCGCGCCATCACCACCTTCCATGTAACAATTGCCCAATGTGAACTATGAGGCACAATTACGCTGGTCACTGCATGTCACCACAGATCTCGCATAAAATTCACAGAGATGTGTCAGACATTAGCATTGTGAGCAGTTGGGCATTGACGGTTGTCGTTCACTGTGAATATCAAGCACAGTGGCGGTGAATAAGCCCTTTCTCTTCCAATCCTGTCACAAGCCTCCTACAGACCGCCGCTGTGATGTCAGAGCCAGTATGTGAGTTCATGCGACCATATGAGCGCGTCTGCTGTCGGATACAGTTGTTGGACTCAAACGGCCACCGTTGTGATGGTGACTGGATAGTGGTAGTAGCTGCTGACGGATGAACTGTGACAGTCATAATTTACGAGATCTTCTTCCTGATTGACGTGAGTGTTGACTGCATAATGTCAGTGGCTCTTTTTTTTTTGTAAAAAAAAAAAAAAAAGATTTACTGACTAAATACATGTTATACGTTAAAGGCTTTTTAATTTCAAAGTGAACATTAAAGCACGACCAAATACTAATAACATATTAGAGGCAGAGTTTGAAGAAAAAACACCTGATGGTCGCAGTCGTATAAGAGGCCAAGTTACAGTTCTTGACAAATGAAATAAATAAAAAAAATAAAAGACTTACCCTAATACCTGTGTATGATGACACACAAAAGTGTAGAAACTAACTGATTTTATGACTGAATAATTGTATGGTGCTTCAGTGTTTAACTGGGAGATCTAATGTAAACTGTTAAATACAATTAAGCACCTGCTGCACATAATGAGCATAATGAGAGAAAATAAACACCATCCACTCTGCTACCCAGATTGCTGCACATTTCAATACTTTACCTGCAAAGAAGAGAATGCAACTTAAGCGTTGACTGAAAATCATACGGCATTTACCAAGACCTCAAATAGACACAAAACACTTTCATCGTATGTGTAGCAGAGAGAGCACGAATAAAGATTTTGATATTGTTCAAATGTGATTTTCTGTAATGACAGTTTGACTGAACATGAGGTTAACCATGGGTTCGACGGATATTCCATGTAGTGAAGCATACATACATAAATACAGGCTGAATGGGAGAAGAAATATCCACTTAACCTTCCCTTCGAGTGCTGTTACAAAGTTGTAGGGTGAGAACCAACCAATAGATGGCACTGTTTCCCAGCCCTCTGCCCTCAACTGTCAGTGGCACGTCTCTTTCTCTCTCTCTCAGCACTCCCGGGAGTCTACAGTTGTTCAGTGTAAAACCCACTTTTGCAAAATGTTGAGCAGACTCCTCGGCTAAAGTAGAACCATTAGATGTCTAGAGTCGGTATCAAACTGCAACTGTGGATTAGATGACTGTTTGCGTCAAGGCAGACATATTAAATGTATAAAGGACAGGATTTACATGCAATAAAACGCCTTTATAGTATGACGATAAGAACTGGGTTAAATATAGGTGCAGTCAAGTTTCTAAGCATGCATATTATTCGGATTTTTTATTTTTTATTTTTTTCTGCGTAGTCTATATATTATTTGGCATGCACTCCCTGCATTGCTGCATTTCACAGCCATGTCCACGCATGGACGTATGACCAGGTATATATAGCCACAAACCCCACTTAAACTGTGTTTCCATTTCAACGGTGTCACTTTTCATTATGCACAGCTCCACATTCAAAGCTGTCAGCCAGGATTACAACAGGGCTGCTGTCATCGCCAGTAGTGTATTTATTTTCTGTCTTGAAATGACATTCAGGAGTCTGTTTTTAAGAAGTTACAAGACACACTGGTCGTGGCAGTATTAAAAATTATGGCTAGAAACTATTTTACATGAGCGATTCCTGACTCTTGCGGTTGGTCTGTGTTCTTCTTCTTCCTCTTTTGGCTGACTGTTCTCAAACTTACAGAGACTTGTTATGATAGTACAGCTGTGATGTGACTGAACAATAGATGTTAGTGGGTTTTTAAAAAAAAAAAAAAAAAACTGCCCCAGCAGCATTTCCATCTACGACCCTTTAATGGATCCACCTGCATATGACTGACAGTTGCAAAGACGTCTAGCTTGAAACTCCCTTAAGAAGTAATTGAGCGTAATTGAGTTCAGTACCGCACAGGTGTCAAACATATGGCCCGTGGGCCAAAAACGGCCTGCCAGAGGGTCTAATCTGGCAGAATTACAGAGAAGACTGCACCTAATTTGTCCTAATTTGTGTTTGATTTAGAGAAGTGGACAGAACATGACACTAAGACCCAGGACTAAACAGACAGACAGCAATGTGCCCAAACCGCACATATTTTTCTTAAAAAATTTCATTTATTTTTTTTTTTTAAAGGATAGTTTGAAAACTTTCTACTGCAGTAAAACAAATGGAAGAAAATCTGAAGCCGTCATAGGTTATTCTTCTGGTGCGTTACTGGTCCGGCCCGCTTATGATCAATTTGGGCCGTATGTGGCCCCCAAACTAAAATGAGCCTGAAACCCCCGCTGTACCGTGCTGTTTGATTAATTAGAACATTGATCACAGAATGCAAAACTGTGGCGAGAGAGAAAGACTGAAGCATGATTGATGAGTCAGTTTGATACCGGGGAAAAATCGCTCGATCTCATCATATTCTCTTTTAAACCTTGAAGCCCACCAGCTGCTTTTACCTTTTTTTTTTTTTTTTTTAGTTTTCGCCTCGAGAGCACATTGTGCATTCGTAGTCCTTTGGTTGCTCGCCGTTTGAAATACAACAGCAGGGGGTTCAAATAACACAACAGCCACTTGGTTCACACAGGGCTACCTTCCTCACAGAAGCTACACCTGGAGCACGAGACAGTCGCAGCTGTTGCTAGGTAACGGGTCTTCTGGTTGTCTCTGACTCTGAGCTTTAAAGCAACCAAAGCTTTGAATGAGTCATTCCCTACAGTGGACCGTATAGAGTAGAAATCCTATGGTTGTGCACGTGTGGGTGTTCTCTGTGTTTTTTTTACTCTAGGTAGAAGTGAACAACAATTCTCCCAGGAATATATTCAATTCAGTTTTACTTACATAGCGTCAAACACAATCCGGTTGTGTTGAGCCAAGAGCCTGAAACCCTTTTCTCAATCAATTCTCACATCTTCAGTAGTTATAAAGTTGGGAAATGTGTTAAACTGCAACATTAGCATGCATTTGAAGTTATATATTGGTCAGTTTATGTCCAATCCGATCTTCACCAACTGCTCAGAGAAATGTGAGGCTTTTTTTCTGATAATTGGTGCTGATAAGTAGCATACAGTGCATTTATGAAAAAATAACTATGAGGAAAGCGGTGAAATTGAAGCAAATGAAAGTGGGCCATAAAATCAAAAACAATGTGGTTGAAACCGCTCTAAGAAGCAGAGGTGGCAATGTGTCAATAAGCCATTGTAGAATAGAAACATTTAGTTAACAGCCGCTTAATCCGTGTACTGATAAGGAAAAAGTTGGAGGTTGCTTTTATCTTTCAAAAACGATGCAGGCAACGGAAAGTTACGCACCGCTTGTGCATAAGTGTAAAAAAGAATATATAATTTGTGCCAAATCGCAGTGTGATGAGCAGATACTGGCTCTTGTTTTCCACGGGTGCTTTTCTCTTCTAGTCAAATGAATGGTTTATGATGGTAGAGGCGACAGCACGGAAATCTGCCCAAATGCCTCTCCGGCTCCGCTCAGTAGTGTTGTTTTCCTCTCCTCATCGGTTCCAGCCATCTGTTGCTCTTTTCATATCTGTCCGTCCCATTCTGGCCCAGGAACCTCGCATGTTTTATACATTTCAAATGCTGTTTGCCATAATCGCGCAGTTTCAAAGCAGCGCTGGCATTTTAGGAAGTAATGAAAAGGAATTTAACATTGCACACGGCAACAAGAAACACATACAGAATACAGTTTCGCTCCCACTTCTTGAAGTGGTGCACAGTCAGAAAAAAAAAAAAAAAAATCTTACTGCGGTTCTTAAAAATTGTTTTCAGGGAGATCTGTCGATTATCAAAAATTACTGCTGGAAAGACGCTGCCGCGGCTTTTATGATTTCACATCGAAGCAAGGTGCAGCTAGGACCTTGGATCCGTGTCTCTCCCTTGGCTGTTTGTATGTTACTTCAGACGTTTCTGATCTGGATCTTTGTCCCACGGAAGGTTCAGATTCGCTGCCCCTCACGTGGAGGTATTTTCTTGCCTCTTCCTCTTTATCCGCATGAACGGTGTCCTGGAATTTGTTTATATGTGCTGTTGCGCGGCTCTGGTGTTTTTTTGAAATTCAGAACGGAAATGTCTTTGGTCCCTTTTTATCAGTGAGGGGAAGGCCACAGGCTTCACAACTTTTGAAGTGATGCTCCAAAACTTTTTGAAATGATACTCAGCTAAGACTAGACAGTGCACTGTTTGAATTTATGGCACGACTCTTAAGGGACAGCATTTATCCCGGGCAAGTGTACCAATCAAACTGGCAACAGAATGAGCTGCATATGTGCTATTACTTTTTTATTTTTTTTTTCCTGTAGAGGAGTTTTTCTACCAATGTAGCTTTTCCTAATCCTAATCAAGTGTCTAATGCACAGGTTATGAAACCATGTGCGATGTCGGCCAGATGTAAAAAGACATGACGAGTAAAAGAGGAAACACGTTATTTTGTCGTTTGGATGAAGTGACCCCGCCAGCTGCACAGTAGTAGGGGTTTACATGAGACACATAAGGTGAACTAGAGGACTGCTGCTGATTTATCTTGGGCGACTGGGACACTGTTGTGGTGCTACAGTTTTGGCACAGCTGCTCTCATAAAATGTTTTGATACCCCCAGTAAGAGTTGAGTGTTTTACTGTGATTAAATCCCTCAGGCCTGTTTGCAGTAAAAAATCCCTCCCGCTCGTTTTCTCCTTCTCCGGCTCGCTCCCCCTCCCACACCATCTACTGTTTGTCTCTGCCTCCCTCATCATTCTCCTTCTCACCCCCCCCCACCTCGCTTTCTACCTTGGTGACCTACACGCAGGGAGACGCAGGTCACCAAGTTCAAGGCTGCGCGTTTACTACAACGGTCTGTTTGAAACTCTTTTAACCGTCTTTGACTGGAGTCGCGGCAGTTAATTGTGAAAGGGTTTTTATGTCAGATGTCGAGGCTGCATTATTAGATTTATTAATCACTTTTGAGGAGGCGCGCTGGCGACATCTCTGTCCATCACTGGTGTGTTTGAGTCCAACAAAGGTATTTCTGTAATTTTCAGCTTGATTGGTTCACAATTTTCTTTCGCTCTCTCTGGCACCACAACGCGATCACATGTTTGAGATCCTAATGCGTGGTCGCTTGGTAGTGGTGTGGTTCCACCTTAGTATTTCCAATTGCTTCTCCATCTCCGCAGTTTTTGAATTGATTGTTTTGTATCAGTAAAGATGAAAGGCATCGTGGATAGATTAACTGAGCTACTTCAGAGATGGAAACATTTGTATGACGCATCATGGATGAAGTTTCTGCAAAGTGTTCAGTCGCTATTGTTGAAAGTGAAGCAGGAAGTAGAAACTAAAATTAACCCGACTGGCAAAAAAAGGACACAGCGCCAACTAGTGGAGTTGTTACAAAGCGAGCCAGACTGACAAGTGCACAAGTATAAACGTCAGTGATCGATATTGAAATATCGATACTTCTGATACCAGGTCTTTATGCTCTAAAATCGATTCTCAAATCAAAATATCGATAGTTTCGATACTTCAGTCATTTGAGGTAGTGTAGGAACACAGTGGAAAGTAACTAAACTATTAAGCTGTGGCAACACAACAAACCTAAGGTTAAACCACAACACAGAATATGAGGCATTTATGATGAGGTGGACAGAAGAGGAGAGAGCAGTATTAACAGAATTAAGATGCAAGTTTTCATTTTAATAGTTAAACAGTAATTTATTTTAATGGTGTTATTATCTGACTTATTTCTTCTGTGTCTAAAACAGCATTTTCACCTATGTTGTATGAGTGTGTCCTCTGTTTGCTTTTTTTGCTTTGTTTGTATTAGTTTGGCTATATAGCAAATGAGGCCATTACTTCAATGAACTTCTGAGTTTAATATAAATAAATAAATTACTCGGATGTCTTGAATTCTTTATGAAGCTGTGATCAAAGATCCTTGAAATACACTACTTTTTTAGGTTAACCAGACACATTAAGGTGTATTTACGCAAAGTATCAGTATCAGATCTGTATCACCGATCCCAGCCCGTGTTTTACTTTACTGTTTGGGATTGTAAAGGGAATCGGTGGAATCGAACATCACTCATAAACACAGGCGTGAGTAGGTATGTGCATAGGTTACAGTGTCTATGTCCCGCAGAGGCATAAATGACAAAAAAGAAAAAGCATTGGTGATAACGGTGGCCTCATGTCCTCAACGTCATTATTAGACCACTTCTTGCTCATTGCAGTATAAGATTTATTTATGGTTCAATAGCTGGCTAACTGGGGAGGCTGGCATCGGGCAGATCTGCTCTCTGACTGCTTTCTTTCTTTCAAACACCCTGTTGTTGTTGTTTTTTTTTAAAGTAAATACAGTATAAATAGTATAGTGAGCAGAATTCTGTTTCCCCTTATTACCCGGTTCTTTAGTCGATTTTACCAGCGTATCAGTTTTACTTTAGAGGTGACACTGCTCATATCCTGTTCAGCTTCAGACGTTACGTTTGCTCTCTGCGGAAACATCAGTTTCATGATGCCAGATGTCAAAAAATACGTCTGACCTGTTTTTTTTTTTTGTTTTTTTTGTTTTTTTACTGGACTCATACTATCTGTGCTCGTTTCCCTCCGCTCACTCCACAGCCCCACGACTGACTCCGTTTAGCCCACTTTTGTCCTTTGACGATGACTGATTGTTAACCAAATGCCCTAATTGTTTAATTAGGTTGGGGCCAGAGAGCTGTGACAGCTGCAGAGTGATTCATGTATGCTGCATTTTCAGCAGCGGTAATGGGTGGCTGGCAGGCGGGGGGGTGCAAGGAATGATGCGGCCTTTGGCAGGAGAGCTGGCATCTGTCACCCATGTCAGCATAATGGGAGTGAAAAAGGCAGTCCGAAAATGCTGCCAGGTAACCCGTAGCCTTCCATTTTTCACAGCGGTTGAGTTGAAACGGCTTAAAACAGATTTTCAGCAAGTCACAATGTGCTTGCAACCATCATAAAGTCACCATTTGTAATGAGAGTTTCTAAGCCATCCCGTCTAATGTTGTCTACAAGTCAATTTCCAGACTTGAATATGTCCATCCTACATAAAAACAATCCTTCTCCTGCGCTACAGTCGCCAACCGTGTGTGCAACCGTGAAACAATTAAGTCCAGTGACAGAAAAACTAATTGACAGCCGTTCTGATAAGCTTGTGCAGATTTATTATCATTTTAATTTACTTTCATAATGCGTGTTTGAAAAAAAAAAAAACACGCATTATGAAAGTGGCACTTTCCTCTCTGATGGGCATTTCTCTGTATCTCCTGTTTTTTTTTTTGTTTTTTTTATTAATTGCAAACACAGTCAGGGGATGTACGTACAGATGGATGCTGTATCCCGTTTTGTCATATGAATTCCCCACAGCGTAATGCACCTTTTATTTTTATACTGGTCTTGAGTCCGTCCGAGGCAGCAGCAGTAACAGTCACATGCTTCCCCAGAGCGCCATGAGCAGACTGTGTGTAGTGCGTGTTGAAATAAATATTAATAGACAGGCAAGAGCGCTGGCTTGAATATTTCAAATCAGGAGGTTGTATGGTGTGACTGAGTCCAAGCCTGTGTGCTGTGGTCCATTAGCGCTGTGTTCTCCGCTACAACCATCCCTAGGGCAGAGGCACCAAGTGGAGTACAGAACTGTCTTCACAATCTAAGCCAGCAGTTTCCTCACTGGTAGCTGATTTTCCAAGGAGGGGAGGGGGGTTATTGTTGGAGCAAATACTGAAAGGCTCGGTATCAATGATTTTTGTGTCATTCTTTGTCTGGTGTGCCTCACAACTATAGGATACAGTCAGCAGACCAACCAACATTGTTTTATAGACTGAGAGATAGATGGATTTAGATAAGTGGTTGTACAACCAGTGGGAACAACAAGGCGAACATATTTTTTATTTTTTTTTGGAAAGGTTGTCTTTCAAGATCAGGCTTGCTATAGATCTGAAATGTCTATCAACTGGGACTCATGTGTAACTAATGAAATTTAATGTCTTTTCATTTTTGTCTTAATAGTTATTTGGAAAGAGCAAATAAACATAAGTTTAAACTGATTCTTCTCTCATCATTTTCAATAAAGTTAAAAAAAAATAACAAAAGATAAATAAATTATTCAGTAGGAGATAGAAAACTGAAAATCAGAGTGAGGTACATTTATTTTAGAGTAATATTCTGGCATCTGTGTACCCTGTTGTAATGGAAAGCCTGAAAAAGAATGTATCCCATATGGCTTTTGGAGAGATGCAGGATAGGTGGTCAGTCCAGTCACAGGGCGAACAGAAAAACAAACAACCATTCACAAAAACCTTGCAGCACTATGGCCAATTTAGGATCACAGTTAACCCAACAAGCACATGGTACACAGGCACAGGGAGGACAAGAGCCTAATGACTGACAGACATACAATATTACTGATTTTGATCTAATTAACCTGAATCCTTTCAGTACTTTGTTAATGTAGTATTGATATTTTATAAAGCCGTGGGAGTTCATTAAAATGGTCAAAAGGCGTCCTAGTTTGGTACATGTTCCAGACTGCTTATCATGCATCACACTCTGTTGTGTTGTACTCCTTTCTTATTCACTTTGGATTGAACATCAAACATTGCCAAACTGAACAGAATAACCAATAGGAACACCCAAAACAGCAACACTCCATAAAACGGCCAGTGGTTAGTGGAAAGCGTCCGTCACAGGGTGATTTTTATCCAGCCTTTAAGCACAGCCAGGAGGAGACAGAAGCCAAGGGTTCTCTGATAATACTTGAACTGACTGACAGGTTATAAGTTATTATCGAAAGGGAACTGGGGACATCTGTGAAATCAAAAAAGAAAACTCATTTCCCTTTAGCAACATAAGTTTCCTCAAATGTCTGTGTTTGTTCATCATAAATGAAAATACAAATGGGATGAATAGTTTTTTTTTATATTTTATACACACGTGCTTTTTTTAAAATAGAAATATGTAATTGAAAGGCTGTTGTTTTACTCACATAACACGTGAACCAACTCAGGAGACTCTGCCTCTTACACACACACAAAAAAAATGCATTTATACTTTGACATAATGAAAAAAGAGGAAAGCTCTTTTTTTAATCGATCACTACAAATTATTGCAGTGGAGTTCTGAGGAGCAGTCAGCTTTGCTCTGATCTCTTTACACGTCGACATCGCTCTCACTTTGTCGTCTATTCTCAGTCAACACTGAACACAAGCTTGATTGTGTAGTGAGAGTGCTGTGTGATTTATTGAGTCAGCTGCATATTACCACTGTACTATAGACACATGGCTTTCACATACCTGGATATAATATTTGTAGTCCGACATAGAGGCTGTATATTAAACCAGAGGAAGTAGTGACTGTGTATGCCATACTTCAGTTATGTCCTCTCAGCAAGATTAATAAATGAACACAGCAGTTATCATTGCGTTGTTTTACTCGAGACGCCTTTGATATTTCATGAGTGTAGGGTAATTTTTTTTTTTTTTTTTTTTACATATTGTTTTGCTGAAAGATAATTTAAAAGACTGAATGGTGGAAGGTTCTCAGCACGAACAATAACTGTGATTTCTTGCAGAAAATGTTTAATTTGCGAGACTCATTCAGAAAGTGAAACAAAGGGTTGTGATGTAAGGTCTTATTAAAAAATAATCATAATTCCAGAAATGAGAAGAATTATTTTTCAGTAGAATACAGGCTAATGCATAATGATATGGTTAATTAACTATCATGTGCGTTTCTGTATTAGAGCAGACAGATAGACAGAGCCGTGGTCAAAACTTACAAAGCAGAGATTCTGTACAAGATTTTTAGTTGGGAACTTAAATTCTGTCTCATGTCTATAATAGTATTCTAACAAGACAAAGAGAAAATATGTAACAGTGTTCATGTCAGCTGTGGTTCATTTCTCTTTCAGCGTTCCTGTTCCTAATCATAATCGTAAAAGACACACTGTCACTGCACATGAATATTCAGCAGAATATTACACCTTGAAAATACAACGCAGCGCACGCTGAATGTAAAGGGACACAGGGACAGAGATGGACGACTGATTACTTCTGCTTAGATGGTGCTGTGCTTATAATAGACCACCTATTCCCATCTGAGCCGATGCTACCAAACACAGGAGATGAGGCGGTAGTCGGCTGGGGCCATGCTGCTCTAGAAATGAAAAGTTGTAAAGGCTCCTCTGGTATCCAAAGTATGACTGGGGTTCACGGTAAGCTCATTAACACTGCAAATCCCCTTGATCTTTTCCAATTAACTGTCCTGACCAGGACGATGTGAGAGATGCAATTAACAAAGGCCAGTGGCTGACTCACCCCTCATCCCCCTGTTTCATTACCAGCGAGCCTTGGATTGGAGTCAAATTCAACAGCTGACATATGTGCTTTAACAATCTGAGTGCTGCGAGTTTGATGCATAGCAGGTCTGCTTTCTCTGTACAGTAATTAAGGAGCCGGCATCCTGTTATAGGGAGAGCTGATTCAAGGTCTCGCTCGGGTGGCAAAGTGTGACTTGCGAGAGTCAATCATCAAACGAGGGGAATGATCAGACAGCGCGTTTACATGCACGTGAAAAAAAAAATGAATTATTGCCTTAATCCGACTATAACAGCAGAACGTAAGTGCATGTAAACACGTAACTCCGTAAAAATCGGAGTTATCATTGTCCGATTGACACACCCAGATAATGCGATTGGAATCGGAGTTTTCAATCAGATAATGCGTGTTTGCATGGTATACCACCGCTGCGTTGGCGTGTGACCCCGGAACAAACAAGTCCAAGAAAGCCGATCGTAGAAGAAGAAGAACCGTCTGAGGGATAGCGCGGATCTTACCTGCACCAGAAGTGGTACGAGATTAAAAAATGTACTATTATCCGTGTGGTTGTTATTTGAAATGCCGATCCGCCGCATGAACGACTCTTGTTTATTATATCAACCGGAAATCGGGCCGTACTAACGTGGTATTATCCCGCTGAAAAGACACGCATCGCCACCTAGTGTGGAGGAGGAGAACAGTTATTCGATTTTCTTGCACTGCATGTAAACTGGGACAAGGACTGTGGTGAGAAAGTCGAATTTTGAGCATAACTCGATTAAGCTCTGCGTGTAAATGCACTGAAAGATGTGCGTGACACAACCCTGACTTTGGATCTAATCTCTGCTCTACACTATTGTGACTTGTTCATGTTGGATCCATGTGAGACATGCTATTACTTAACCAGCGTTGGTCATTATTTCTGTGCCTGCATGCTGACGGCAGCCGAGGCCCTTGGCATTATGGTTTTGTGTTGTCCATCTGTATGTCCGCCCATCGGTCCAGTTCTTGTGAACGCGATATCTCATTTGGCACAAACGACTACTTGTCTTGAGGGTGAAGTAACTCTAAAGGTCAAAGGTCACTGTGACCTCACAAAACAGGTCTCAGACCAAAAACCAAAAGGTCAACTTCCTTGCGACGTTATAATGTTTTCCTTCCAAGTCTTCAATAAAGCACAGATGTTAGAGAGTGCGCACAGACATGGATATTAACTCAAATTGGTTGGTGGAGGGAGGCAACCACACGGCTGCGAGGCAGCACAAGACAGTCAGGGTCAGGGTAGTAGTCAGGGTTGTAAAGGTGTCGTTTCGTCTTGGCAGAGGATCTCGCTAATCCCTCCGATATCCATGAATTCAGCTAAGCAAGGCTGTTGAGCTCGCTGCTTAACACCTTTAAACTACAAGCATAGCACTTTCTTCCAGGGAGCTGTGAACGAAAGAAAATTGTGAGGAACAAAAAAAAGGAGGGGGGGTGAAAGAAGGAGGGGATAATTTCCATTTAGGAAATGGCAAACTTTGCCAGAGGTGATGGCAGATTGTAGGGGTACTAAAACAACTCCACTACTCCTAAGTAGTGGACTCTGTTCAGAGGAGTTTAGTCCTTTAAGCCTCTTCCTCTTTTTATAGAAATGCAACGAGGTTGTTTCTACATAATGAAGAGTGTTCACTCAGTTTGTATGGTGCAAAAAAACTCTTTCGGGGACCGAATAAGTCAGCGTTTGGCGCAGATAACATAATTAGACAGGAAAAACACAGCTTAATGAAGATTCAGGAGACCTCAACGTCCCTCTGAAGATAAAATTTGCATGTCCAGTGAAGCAATCACATGGAGACTCTGGCTTTAGCTGACGAAGCTGCCGCCCACCAGCATGATGCATGCGCCACCGTACAGCACATGCGGCACAGTATGCACACACTGAACCTGTATATTTGTGTGAATTTTTTTTGGACTTACACTCATTGAACCCTAGAACAATGTCTTAACACTTTCATTTGTGGTTGTGCCTCCCACAGAAAAGATCAACAAAAGCTTGTCATTTTATATGAAATAGATCTTAAACTAAGACATTGTCTTGGCTTTCTCTTACAAAAAGGTCATGTCCCTCTGTGTGTGTGTGTGTGTGCTTGTGTGAGTTTCTGTTACTGTATTTTTCTGCACGTGGGCTACTCAATCATTTTCAGTGACAGGGAGAGAATTCAAGCCCATGTGATACGGTTTCAGTGGCCGGGCTCAGATTTCTGGCATCTCCTGACATGTTTGCATCTTCATTCGGTTTAAGGAGACACTGATGTAATTCACTGTCACATAACACACAGTCGATTGTCTTAAGCCAACACAGTAACGCAATGCATGAAGTAAGTGGTGAACGCGATAATGTTAGTGGGATAATATCTGCATGATATTTGCAAACACATTTCTGTAAATTCTGTCTCATAAAGTCTTTTGCAAATTTAATTTACAGCTTTTTTTTTGTGATATTACGAGTACTTCAAAATATTTCAATAAGCTGTATATGCTTTTGAGATTTGAAACAATGAAGCAACTGGGGTCATTGTGACTTGAGAGCATTTCGTAACACTTCATAAAAAAAAAGACACAAGTCATATTCTTAAACTACACAAATACTGTTGATTTGTATCCCTACAGTACAGGCCCTTGTCTTCTTTCAGTGTACACCCAGTGATGATCCTGGGTTCTGGGGGGTCGGGCAGAAAGAAGGATGGCCGTAAGGTACCGTAAGGTCCTCGTTGTCATTGCTAAATATGCTAAAAGGAAGTCATCTTGGGGCCTTCTATCTCTCCTATTTTGCTTCTTTATGGAGACCCAGACAATTCCCCACTGTTGACCGCATTCTTTATTAGATTGTTATCTTTCCCTGAGTTTCTTTTCTGATCAATACCTTTCAAGCTCTGTTTCATTCCTCCTGGCTGCTAGAGATGGAAGTTAATATTTCCATTTTAATCACCTTGTTTCCATTTGCTAGTGTACTAGCGATGGCTAGTACTACCTCACCACTTCAGTTACTCCCCTCTTCAGCTCTGGCAAACAATTATTGTAGCCTGATATATAAAGCATCACTACCCATGCTTCAGTGTGGGATTATCACCACGGAGTCCATACACTTGTTCAGCCTCTGTGAAAGCAGAACATCGAAATATGAAGCATTTTTATTTTATTTTTTATTTTTTTCATTCCACTTCATGTAAGAAGTAAATTAACATTCCTTGACCGATCATCTAATAAGTGTGAAGCAATCTTATAAAGTCATGGTACCCTGATAATGGTGAGCAACAAGAGTTCACGATACATCCTGCATTAATTCATCCATTAAGTCATTATTACGTTAGCCGAGCTGCCAAGCATAAGACAAGTGTATGATTTGTACCCTTATTATCAAGTGTCACCAAACTCTTGGCAATGACGTAAGTCAACAATCAAACAGGTTCATGTTATATTGGTTCAACGCATAGTTCACAACATGCTTTCTCTCATTATTGCATAAATATAACCAGTGATGTCTTCAAAGAATATTCATGGGCTGATTAAACAGAAGTTCTCGACTTTGTTTGCAGGCTGTGAATTGTTGGGAGCTAATTAGTGACACGTTCATTTTAATAGCTTTTGTAAGGTGTAATTGTTCACACTGGTTGCAGAAAAAAAAAAGCCAAGAACATATGCAGCTCTAAGGAGCGCCTCAGGATTCAGCAGAGTGCAGGATATGAAACTAGAATGATCCGCCTTTTTAGTCAATCCAAGTAGCCTCGCGACATCCGTATCTTTAAATCAATGTGGGGGGAAAAAATGTCTGGCATATTTTTATTTACTGTTCATCTTGATTCCATTGCTTGTCGTAAAACATTTGTCATATAAAAGTAGCAAATGTAAAAAAAAAAAAAAAAAAATCCTTTGAATCTGTTGAATCCAATTCACAAAGCAATCATTGCTGGTGTGTCATTTTAAGATTATGGGTCACCTTTAAAAGTGGTGTTACGAATGGCACTTTTATTTGACGTTTCCAAGGCGCACAAAGCTACTAATGGAGTTCTAAAGTGGTCAGAAACTTGGTCGGCAATTTACTGTAGCAGTATTTGCAGCAGTGGGGGTCTCTGTTATTAAATGTCAAAGTGCACTAGGGAAGAATAAGAGCGAATACACTTAAATGGTTACAGCTAAAGAGAGATGGCCACCATAATGTTACATTAGTAGTTCAACTACTTATTTATGTTTAAATATGATTAAGGTGCTGTTGGGAACGATATGGATTTGAAGGAAAAATCCACAGCTGATAAAAAATAAATCCTGCTGGCTTTGGTTCAAAACTACAGGGAAGACTGTTACTGGGTGGAGAGTTGCAAAACTTGGTGAACTAGTTAATGCCCAAGGTTTTTGAGTCTGAGAATAGCCACAAATGCAAAATACTTGCACACATGTAAGTTTGCATACTATCTGGGATATGTGAGTAAAAAAAAAAAAAAAAACACGGCAACATCTTGACAGAAATAAGAACAGCTGCTTTGTTTATTGCCTTTCCCTGGAAAACAGCCAAGTCATAAAAGGAAGACAGCGGCCACAACTGCTACTGCTACTACATACAGTATATCACTCCATGCCGACGGAAAATGACAGTTTACTTTTCTGACACTGTCACACACCGTCCACAAGGTCTCAGATTTTTTGCCAGACGCCCACAGATAAGTTCTCTCATGGGTGCATGGGTGGCTAACTGCATTAATGTCATGCATGCAGACACGTGGAAATTAACCTTAACCTGAGTTAACCTTCAGTATCTTACAAGCGACGTGTCAAAGTACGGCCATGGAGCTAACTGAGAGCCTGTCTCATTTTATACTTTTGCTAAAGTAAAAATGAAGAAAAGATAGTAACTTTTAGGGCAACATGTTTTTTTTTTTTTTTTAACATGCTAAGGAGGGATCAAACATTCTGAAGACAGGTAATTTAGTGAAAATCTGAAAACCGAAAAAGCTACAGGACGGAAAGTGAAACAAAATCCACGAATAAGTTTTATGAAAGAGCGAACTTTCTGTAATTATCAAAGTCTGTTAGATGAATAAAATGAATAACACTAGACAGCCTCAACCCTCTTCTAGTTTAACACTACTGTGGGCTGTGAAGCTTGCAAAGTCTTATTAACCTAGGTGCCACCCATTAACGCCACAATATTCATATACATTTCTATAGTGGACTGGGTGCATTTACTGCCTGCAACAATTAGGCAGTTATCAAGGATTAAGGATTCTATATTTAGGAGCAGTTACAGAGATAAGCAATAATTTTCAGGACTGAACAAATTAAAATTAGAATCACTCAAGCAAGTTTCTCTAGTGATCGCTGTATAAGTATTTTTTATCTGGACTGCCAGCAAAACACTCGCATTAGCATAATTTGAGATATACCGAATAAAAATGACCGGGGACCACAGCTTGATCACTCTTCTGGCTGCTAGATAAAAATATAAATTGGACTATTGGCTTTCAGTATGTGTCATTGGGACATGGCGCACTTAAAATATCCTAAACACACAATCTCTAACTTGTAAAATTTTGGCTACACTCAGCTCTGGGTATTGGGTCGCCTCCATGTGTCATGTTTAAAATGAATTGGGCTGTTGGCATGACAACGCCATGAGGCACGGGCAGCAAGTTCCCTCTTCCTGAAATAGCCTGCGAAATTGTTTAAACAGATAACTGGGAATCTGGCTGCTGGCCAGGAGCATGCCCCGATGCCTCATGGGATATTAATGGCAGCCCGGGCTGAGGCAGGTCTGCAGTGGGGGAATAGATCCTAGAAGCGGCATGGCACATCTCCCTTAATCAGTGCTTTAATATCAGCTGTGCCTCTGCTAATTGGCTTTATCTCAGTCTGAGGATGTTTCCATTCGCCATTCGAATTAGGGCAGTGACAGACTGCTCTGAGGCATGTTGTATGAATACACGTTTTAAGATTTGATCCCCTTTCCACAGCGCATTTGTAGGATACGAAAAATCTGCACAGAGCACGCAGGAGTTGTTCAATAAAAGCTTATAATAGAGACACATGTCTGTGTCTTTCCTCGCCACAATCTTTGCTTCTCTCTTCTTCTGCCCTGCCTAGCTGGGCTGCCGGTAGATAAATATCTGCTCCTTTGGCAGCATTCTCTATGTACATTTCCCCAGTGAGCCTACGGGCCCCTTGATGAAAGCCATCCGTCACTGCTTCTGGGATGACCTGTCTGCAGTGACCACCACACACCTCCACCCTGACCACTAGACTGTGAAGGGGATGTCTCCATGAGCACCCTCACACATCACCAAATCATGATTTAATGCCTTTAATTTACGCTGTCTCGGGGGCTTATCAAAAGGTTAGCTCAGTAGCACCGAGACAAGTTTATAACGGTCTTGCCGGGACGTTGCTACAGAGGACGTGGAGTAGCACCGGTGCCAGCCTTAAGTGAAACGTAATTTTGGATTGCTGCAATAAGTTCCTGGTTAAATTAATTTTTAGTGCGGCAGTCACACCACATTTAAGCAAGCAGAGCATGTTCTTCTCTATCCCAAAGGACGAGACAAGGGAGAACGAAGCTGAATGAGATTAATGTATGTTAAACAGAAGATGTGCTGGGATGACAGGGTGGATGAGGAATGAGCAATGATTTCTCCGCTAGAGAGTGACAGGCTAAAAACAGTATAGAGCAATGTTTTTCAGGCCACGGACCCCCAAACTGTTGGAGAGGTTAGGGACTATTAGGGACCCCCTACCTACTGTTTATTAAACTACAGCTATTTATACATATATATCATTATTATTATTATCATCATTTTGCGTTCAATATTAAGCTATTCAAATAATGCACAGCTGCCGTAAGCATAAACATACCGAATATAAGCATCCATACATACATGGGATTCACCTTGGCTCTCTTTAAATCTGTGGGGGAAAATTAAAAAATAATATATATAAAACATGTCTAATCAACCAAAGATTTTGTGATCCCCTGCAGCACCTCTGCGCACCCCCTAGGGGTCACGGACCCCCTGTTGAAGACCTATGATATATAGAGAGTTTGGGACATTCCCATGAATATCCCCTGTGATAAGAACATTTTGGAAATCACTGAACTCCAAACAGTGCACGCAGTCAAAATCTGAGTTTGGTGCAATTTCATGATATATTTCATCCCAAAAGTCACATAGCTTAATCATAAGAGATGAGATGGTTTATTAGGCATGCCTTAGTTGGCCAGCAATGTGCAAAACTAATTCCATGCAGGTTTTATCTGTTGTCGGCCATCAGGACCAATTTATGACTGTCATCATCATCACTTGAAGTAATGTCATTGGAGGGCATATGGAACAGTAAATCCTGTTCCCAGGTTCCTCGTTACTGTAAATGTTCCTCCCACACAGGCAATCAAAGAGATAATTCATGAAGCAATATGCTCCTGTGGGTCAAAACAAGGCTGAGGATGCACAAAACAGGAAAGATGAGGAGATGTTAATGAAGACTATTTTCACATACACATGAAAATCGATTAAAGATAATGTACAGTTCAATTTTACCATCGTAAAACGTACATTTGGATTTATGAGTTCTAAGCTGTGGATTTATTATGTATTGCTTCAGTCTTATATGTCGTCTACTTACAGACTTCTTAAAGAAACAGGTGCATCTAAGTGTTTAAAGACCAAAAAGCAGGTAATGCAGGGATCCGACAAGAATCACTAGAATGTATCTTGCTGGAAAGCTCCACAACAAGAAAATAATCTGGTGACTAAACTACAAAACAGCAAGGAGCACAGGAAGTAAAACCAATGCTGACTTCAAATGCTGTCATGTACTACGTTAGGTTCCGTTTGAAGACAAGATAATTGACAGGAGGAGATTCAAAGCAGGTCGTCACAAACTGGAGCTGTATGTCAGTGATATTATTTGTCGTGTAAGTAAACGCTGCATGTTTTTAAGACAACGTTCTCATTAAGGCGTTCAACATATCTGCATGGTGGACTGTTAACATCTTGCTGGCATTGCATTGGCCATTGGACTGAATATTTCCAAAGCACATTTGTGTAAATTTTTTAAATTTTAAATTTTTTTAAGTTATGTTTCACATTTTAAATTTATTTTTTACACTGTTTTTTTGTTGTTATTCTTACTAGATAATAATTAATTTTATTTTATTTTAATCTAATATTTTTTATTTTATTTTTTAATCTTTCTTGTGTTTTTTAAGAGCTTTTACTTTTATGTGCAACGAAGCTACTATGACAAAGTAATTTCCCTCGTGGATCATTAAAGTCTGTCTATGTCTAAATCTATGCTAAGAGGAGTACGTTTGGCACTTGATTGTAAGTTCATTACATTACCAACGTAATTAGTGGACTAGGCATATTGTAAGTTACTATTACATAGTCTGGTGGGAGGTGGTGGTCCACATCTTTGAAATGGAAAATTATAATAACTAGAAAGAAGCTGTTTCATGCCTACCTACATAAAACAGGTCATTCATGTTGTTGTGCCAATACAGCAAAATCCAGGGGATGAAAAAAAAAAAAAAAAAAAGGTGCACGCCTATCAATCAACTTCTAAAACAATCTTGAAGTCTTCTTTCATCATCTGGTCAGATGTCTAAAAAAAAACCCCCAAAAAAATAAGATTGCTTCTCCACTGTAATAGTTGAGTTCACAGAAACCTTCCAGGTCATAAAATAATCGCCTCCAAGGCCTTTGACGTCAGATTATGGCGATCAAACAATAAGGTCTCACATCACCAGTTCAGTTGTTCAGTGCTAGAAGAATGCTGAGCTATGGCCCCACATTCCTCACGTATTTAGCTATGACTCCCTCCATTATCCATCTCAATATAACCTCAGATACCTGAGGGGCCAGAAAACTCCAGATAGTGGAGCTTTTTTTTTCTTTTTACAGAATATATGTTTGTACAATTATTGAGTTAAGTAGGGAAGTGTAACGTTCCTTCCATATTTCCACAGCATCACTCCCACAACGGCCACCCACTGAGTTGGCAGAGTGGGCCTACTACTGCAAGAGCAGACTTGACTCCAAAAGGGCTACAACGTACCGCACTAGACGGATTTGGTTGTGTATCTGCCCTATCCTGCTCTGCACAGCAAGGACACCACCTAGGGCCATACTTAGAGTTGGCTGTGCCGCTACATGATGTTGTTAGACCATATCCTTCAGACCTCAAGCAGCCTTGACTGCTGCTCAGAATAAGAGTTTAGTCTTTGTTTTATTTGTCCAGGTTTTGAGATACCCTTTAAAATATACAGTGTATATGTATTCTGGCAAAATCTGTTTCAGGGGTTCATTGGTAGAACATAGTGTTGACAAGGACATCCACGCGTTATCCAGAACAAACAGGTGCTGTTGAAAAATTTCACATTGCATTTATATTATGTGCTCTTTAGTGCCACTGAAGTACTTTACATTCAGTTATATAGGGAAACAAGCAGAAACCTTAGGTGTCTCAAAACCTCAAAACGATTATCTAGAGGCAGCGTAGAGATTTCATGGTTCTGTCAGTTCAATCCATTTTCTCATCTCATCTTCTACTACCACTCATCAGACACACAAAACCATTCACACTCACCATTTATTGCAAATTGTAATGTATTTGCAGGTTAAATGTTAAAACATAACAAGCAGTGCAGAAAATACGACTGTACCAAGTGTACAGACAACTATTGTAGAGTGTCTGAATCTGCAGCTTTGTGTTGCTGCAATTTGAAGTGCAAACTATGACATGTGTAGTCACAGCTGTTACGCAGTTTTTTTGGCCCCCCCCCCAAAAAAAAAGTCGCCTCCTGGATTTAACTCAGCAAATAGGTATGATCCTGCTAATGGATAATTACTGCATGTGTGATTACCTTTCAGCTGGCAACAAATTATTTAACCCCAACGGATGTAATGAGCAGCTTCTCATTTCTTAAACAACCACATTGAAAGACAAAAGACGCATCCTGTGGTCGGGGAAAAGACGTTAGTCTGTTTGAGGCTGACAGAGAAAACATCTAAGGAGACTGAAGCAGAAACTGCTACATATGGGTTAAGAACTGTCTTACGCATTATTAAAAACTGTAAGGGCAGCGGGGAACTATAGTCTTTGAGGAAGAAATCGTGATCGGCAAAAACAGCAGAACTCAGGGCTCACAGCTGTGTAGTCTTAAGAAAACCACAAATCACCGAAAAAAGGCTTCAATTTGCTGGATAGCAGGAAGATTGGACTCTGGAGCAATGGAAGAAGATCTGGTGAGTAGTGTCTAGTGTACCAGTCTGTGGGGGCAGTGCTATGATCTGGGGTTGCTGCAGTTGTTCAGGTCCAGGTTCAGCAACATTGTGTCCAAAGAATGTAGTCAGCTGATTATCTGAATATACTGAATGACCAGGTTATTACATCAATGGAGTTTTTTCTTCCCTGATGACACAGGCATATTCCAAGGCGACAATGTCAGGAATTATGGGGCTCAGATAGTGAAAGAGTAGTTCAGGGAGCATGAGACATCATCTTCACATATGGATTGTCCACCACAGAGTCCAGATCTGAACCCCATTGAGAATCTTTGGGATGTGCTGGAGAAGACTTTACACAGTGGTCAGACTCTCCCATCATCAATACAAGAACTTGGTGAAACATTAATTAAAAACACTGGATGGAAATAAATCTTGCGACTTTGCAGAAGCTTCTTATTGAAATAATGCCACAGAGAATGTTGTAATCAAAGCTAAAGTCGGTCCAGTGAAATATTAGAGAGCATAACCTTTTCTCTGGCCAGGCAGTGGACATCTACTTCCAGTTCTGTTGTACAGTTCTAGGAATTAATTTAAATGTTTAAATATATGGAGAAGATTGATAAACTACCAGTGTATGTATTAATAACTAACACAAGAAGGAAAAAAAAATGTAAATGTTATCTTTCTTTTTTTCTTTACTGGCTTATCTTGTCGGGAATTAGGTGTCATTAAAATTGGCCAAACTTGTAATATTTCTTATTTTTATTTAATTTATCAGGTGTTTAGTGGTATATTGTCCTATAGCTATATGGTAGCTGTAAACTAACTGTGTTATCGAAGTAACGTGGAAGCATCATCACACTAATGTTAAGAAAGATGTTTCTTCTTTTTTTTTTATCTTCTGTTTTATTATTTTTCTCATGAATCCAACGTTCTACAAGCTAGTAGCAGTAAATGGAAGAGTATTTCTGGAAGCAGAGTTACTTAAACTAATGAGTTGGCTTCTCTCTCTCAATTTTCTCCACACACACAAATCGCAAGTGTTCCCAGCTGGGAGGTCTCTGGGCCCAGATGTCTGAATTACACTAAGTAAGAGTCACCAGTGTTCACTGGTGGTGACTCTCACTGTCCCTCGGACTTCAAGTACAACACAAGTCATATGCAGACGTTCTCAGGTGAATACCTTTTTCCTCTCAGCGTTTCATCCGTGTTTAATTCACAGCCCGGCAGCATCATAACAGAGACAACACTCTACATGACACAGCTTTCACCCAAAGGAAGGAAGTTCGGCCCAATTTTAGTTTTCACAAATTTTCCCATGAGTACGATGAAGCGATCAACTTAAAACTCTCGCGTGCTATTTGCGCAGCTGAGGGTTAATGTTCTTCAAAGAAACTTTATTTGTAATGGCACACGTTTTAACCACTGTTTGATTAAACGAACCTAGCAGACTGTTCTGAGGCTATGAAAATTAATTAAGAATAAAAGTGGAGGTGCCATGGTTGCCAAATTTCTAATCCTCAGATAGCATAGTATTTGGAATATTTGTAAAGCATGTTGTTCAGTAAGTGTGCACAGTAGCTAATTGGATGACATACATAAAAAAAAAAACAGGATCTTGTGTGGTAAACACAAACATCTCCATGATAAACAAGTACATCGATAGGTATTTAAAATCATCAACACAGAATCTAAAATTGTGTTTGTGTGTGTGTGTGTGTGTGTGTGTGTGTATGAGATGGATGAAGCTAAAGTACAACCAGAGTGGAAACTGCTAGTCTACCTCTGTCCAAAGGTAACAACATGTTCATCTCTCAAGTTTACTAATTAACACGTATCTTGTTTTCTTGATCTGTATGAAAATGGAAGCTCAAACACTGAAATGTGGTTTTTGGGCATCCAATCAAAAACAGTGTCTAACACATAAACCCAGCACACGCCATTTCTGACCTTTTTTTTTTGTGATCTTTGCATACATCGATCAGACATTAAAACTATAACCACCTTCCTGATATTGTGTAGGTCTCCTTTGTGCCTCCAAAACAGGTCTTGTGGGGTGTCCTGTGGTGTCCGGCTTGTTCCAGTACATCCCAAAAATACTCCATCAGTTTGGGATCTAGGTACTTTGGAGGCCAAGTTAGTATTTCATAGTCTGATGGGAGGTGGTGGTGCCAACAAGGTGTGTCACCGCTATTGGGTGGAGGTCTGATCTGGGTGAGTGGAGCAATTATAAGTACCATTTGCATGAATGCCAGCTCCAAAAGTGCTATTTAGCTTATCTTATCTTATCTCATGGTGTCGTACCTTTGGACGACTGGCTAACTGTTCCGCCTGGTTTTGCAGTTGTGGTGCTAAGTTCACCAACTGCTGGTTGAGACTTAAAACTTTATACGTGATGCATGAACTCAAGGTTGAGAATGATGATCTCATTTGACAAGTGGTATCATTAGAACCACGGTTGTTGGTACGACTAGCGCCGATAGCAAGGAACATTGATAAGAATCTAAATTTTAAACATGAATGACCAGAGTCACAGAGTCTCACCAGAGTGTGAACAGTCCAGGATTCACTCTTTTCTTTCGTTGGTTCCTATCGCGCATTTTCTTTTCTCATTGTGGCGAGAGTTTGCATAGTTCCACAGTCCACTTGAGAATGGCTACCAGTAGCTACCGGGGCTCATTTCTGTTGCTTGAACATTCAATTTCCTGGGAGACATCAAAAACAAAAAAAACACGTCTATTGTCACGCGTGAAAGCTCTGCTATAATTTGGGATTGTTTCGTCAAACTTCCACTTCCAAGTCAAGAAAGATTTTTTTGTGTTTCACTTTTAAGGCAAGCAGATAAAAAAAAAAAAAAAAAAGTGAAATCATAACTTGGCTTAATCGATCCATGCCGATGTCTGAGCAAACCCTATCCTCCGGTAAAAATTCAGTAGCTGCTCTGGAAAAAGCTAAAAAGTGGACCTGAAGATGGAGTTTGTTCTGTGAAACATCATTAATATTTATAAAGACTATCTGTGTGGAGAAAAAAAAGCCAACAACATCAATGTTGCTTTTAAGACACGGCACTCCAGCAGTGTGGTCAAATAATGAACAGTTTTATAGCCTAACAACAGTTTTTTTTTGTTGTTTTTTTTTCTTTTTTTTTTTACATGAAACGCCAAAGCAACCAACTGCAGCACTGCTCAGTATCTTTCTGCATTAGGGGGAAACGCTCATTACAGATAACCCAATTCAATCGGGTTTGATATTCCTACAGTCAGAACACACATATGTTCCTAATTTATCCTTTACATCGCAGTTTCATTTTGTTTTCTTCAAAAAAACAAACAGCCGCACAAGAGCTTGCTTCTGCTACTTAGTGCTGGCAAGTTCCCCCTTCCCTTTGTCTTAATTCTAATCTTAAAAAGAAGAAGATATTCCTCAGAGATGCTGGGAGCACATCTGCAAAAAAAAAAAAAAAAAAAAAACAGAGGAAAAACACACTGAGATAATGAGGTTGCAAACGAATAGAAAAAGAAATAGGAAGAAAAGTTAGTTTGTAAAGAGGAGATTCCTCTCAGGCAGTCACGGCTGGTGTGTGTATATATAGCAGAGCAGTCTTGCTTGTGTAAGTGGGTGTGCATGCTGATGGCCATCGATCGAAACAGAAGGTGTTGTCTGGCACTTCAGACCATTCACACAGACTTCTGGCTTTGAGAGCAGAGTTATATTAACAACTTTGCCAGTTTGTAATTAATATGAATCTGCTGTTGAGTTTAATGTGCCCTGTTCTTCGGGTAATCGAGCCATTTTGATATAATATAGACGTTTCGTGGAGTATTCTCTACAGAAAATAAAACAACATTATGGAGGATGGAATGAACAGTCACGATTCCAACACCTTACTGTGGTTCTATACAGCATGTACAGAGTCTTCTTTAAATGTAAATGCATCACGTCATGATGACATGAGCACTACGAAGGATCATAAAACAGCTCGAATGATTAGTGGTCGAGTCGAGTGGTCGGCAAATGTGAAATTAATTTCTCATAACCACTGATCAGTCTTGTGAATCGGTTTTCAAGTTAAATCTTTGCCAGATTAAATCACTTTTTCTGCTCTGGTCCAAAATTGTCCCTAATCTCACCCCATCAAGAGGAATTTTAAGGAAATTTATACTCATTTGTGATATTTTCCGGTAAAAAACCTTCCATCTGATATCCGGAAATGTGACCCGGTCAGTTTATTATCACCTCTCCTCGGTCAAGTTTATAGTTCGTGCGGCCGCCGTGATATTACCTCCCTAAATCGTGTCGTTTTCTCCGGGCTCGGCTCTTCTACAATCACTCACCAGATACGGAACTTGTGAACTTGTGTTCACAACCTGAAAAGTTTCTAAGTCTTGTAACAACTTTAACCCTTCCCCACTGGCAAATGCGAGCCTGGGAAGAAAATGATCATCAAAGCCAGACAAATTTACACCTTAGCCAAGTATCATGAGTCCTGCAATTTCACACAGACCCAGTTTTTTTTCCTCCACAGCAACACCAGGAAAACAGCCAAGTTTGCCACTTTCCAGATGGAGGCTAGGCTTTTGAATAATGACTAGCTCTAAAAGTTGCGTTTCAATGCCTGTGCTACAGTGTTTAGAAAAGTGCTGATCAGTACACCGGCGCTGGAGCCGCCGAACACCGACGCACACATACAGTTTCACCTTTGGCGAGGGATTAGTGCACGTATCAGCTCACGAGCAACTGTTTCACATCATTTAGCATTAAAATTCCCTTCATTAATTTCAATATTTCTGACTTCTCCACACATCGGCGTGTCAAGTGAACAGTGACATTTTTACATACTGTAGGCGGACAGGAAAATGCAGGAGTGAATTTATTTTTCCCCCCACATGCTTGTTTACACAGCTCTGTGCTCAGCTCTTTCCCTTCATTTCTATCAAGGCAATTCTCCCGCTAGCACGCGCACATGTGCATGCGCGCACACAGACACACACACACACACACACACAACCACGCGCGCACGTCTTCTCTACGTAGCGGCTTCTTCCTCAAATAGAAAATGTGCACTAAAACATGACAGCACTGGCGGCTAGTCTCCGAGAGCAGCCCCACTCTCTCTGGCCTAGTTTCTTTCAAATCCGCTCTGGAAGTGCCTTCGTCCTCAGCTGCACTGCCAGCCCGCCAGAGAGCGAGTGAGCAAGCCATCTGGCTGCACGGCACATCAAATCCCAATCTGTGTTAATTCGAGTGTTATGGGCCATTGTTTATTTTTGAAAAAAAAAAGCAAAAAAAAAAAAAGCAAAAAAAAAAAAAGGAAAAACCTCACTCACAGGATTAATAACCCTTTTGTAATTAAATGTGCTTTTTTTTTCCCAGCCCAAAGTTTTTGCAGCACGGCAGGCACACTGCAGGTCACTGCTAAAAAATGAAACGTGTCAGACCTGGCAAAATTAAGATTTTATATAGCCACGAGACAACAGTACTTCTGTTATAATAATGCATCAATGAAACATTTCTTTTAATAAATAAAGCACAGCCCTATCTAGGCCAGTAATCATGCAATGCATATAAAAGTGATTTTATGTTTCTACCACCTGCTGAAAACATTTGGACTCCCATAGGCTTTCATTGATTTTTATGTGTTTTTACTCAGATGCCCTATAACCGTCACCAACCAGCTGCTCCTCCACAGGTTTTTTTTTTATATATAAATCCCTATGCATTTTAGTGCTATATTAAGCGCACTTCCACAATGAGGGTGCGTTCACTTCCCGCGTGATTACAGCATTTATAAAATCAACTCGGCTACGCTACAATACCACTTGCTAAGGAAGTAGTTGGAGCCATATCTCTTTCTCTTTGTCTCTTTACCCACCCCAGTTCCTTCCTCTCCCTCTTTCCTTCTCGTTTTTTTTTCTCTCTCTCCCTCTCTCTCTCTCTCACACACACACACACACACACGCCACCCACCCTGACACATGGTGTGTTATGCAATGGGTGATGCCTAATTACCACTGACATCGCGGAGACTGTTCACTGCGAAATTAATCATGACACAGGCGTCAGCTTTTGATATTTTTCCGCCAAGTGTTCTGAGTTCGTACAAGCCGATGTAATTAATAAACCAAATGCACACAAATACTGATTAGACACTGCCACTGATGTCTTAATAATAACCAGGCTACTTAAAATCTAATGCCAGGTGCAGCGCTGCAGAGATAAGAGGGAAGAAAGTGAGTGGAGTGAAATAAAAAGAGACATCGGACCTAATTAGTTTCTTGGAATGTGGCTGGATGTAGTTTCTGACTTTGAGGAGCGCGGAGAAGAAATAATGACATAGTTTACGTGTAACAGGAGCGCATGAATGTATCTCTACTCTAAACAGCTGAGTCCACAGTAGCTCGCAGAGGGCCACCGAGCTATTTATAAGTCGCAGCATTGTACTGGAAAGCGCTTACAGTATATCCAGTCATGCATAACATAAACAGTTGCTTTTCAGTATAGCGGGAAACCTCACTGTTGCTTTATTATTACAAATAGATGAGGTGAGACTCCAGAAGCACAGCCCACTCGTATCTGGCATAATTAATGTGACATGCAGCCCATCAGTGCACAAACATCTACAAGAGCTGGTTGCTCATTTCTAGGGTTTTTTTTTCTTTTTTCTTTTTCTCTATTTGTCTCGGTGGCAAGTAATCACAAACAGTCGGAGACAAGATGCAGGCTAATTTATTTGACTGTCACTTTTTGTTGTTTGCCTCTGATAAAATTACAGCTTTTTTTATTATTATTTATTTACCACGTGGATGTGCATGATGTATCATAATTCGGCTAAAAAAAAAAAAAAAAGAACTTGCTTCCGTATATCATATCTGTAAAGATTAATTTGTATATTTTGTTTTTGGTAAAGAAGGGTCTTGTGTTTTCCCTGCAAAGTGTCCCACTGAGCCACTTTAGGGCTTCAGCTATTCTCAAAGTATTTAACACAGTGCAGACAAAAAGACGAAGAATAAATAATAGTTCCCTTTTTTTACTTCTTCTTCATTTCTCCTTGAGTATCAAAGCAATCTTAGCACCAACACAGGCAGTGATAATTAAATGGAAAGATGACATGAAGAACAACGGCGGTGGAGGGGAAGTGTTCAGACTCTCAGTTAAAAGTATAGTCTTGATGTATCCAGTATTTGTATTTGAATAAAATTCAAAATAAGTGTAAAAACACGTCTAATTTAGGATATAGATGTGTTAAAATAAGTACTCTTTAATGAGCCATTATAATAATTATGGATGTATATGTAATATTGGTTGATGTTTTAATGCAGCTAATAGAGGTGATTCAGGCTGACTTGAAGGGGCAGAACGTGACTGTGACGATGATTTGGTGCTTGTGGGTGAGAAAAGGATTAGTGGTTGGATCTGTGGAACGTGCCACAAGCCGAAGTGCCCTTGAGCAAGATACTGAACCTTTGTGACTGTAAAATGCTTTAAGTGCCAATAAGGAGAAAAGCACTATATTAAAGCGAGACCATTTACTATTACCAGCAGACAACAGTTTGAATTACCGAGCTAACGAATGCTAAGTAAGATGAATGCTAACATGAGAGAACCTGACTGCAGACGTCTCAGTACTAATGTAACGTAACAGAATAACCTCCCGCCCAAAAGCTATATGGTGCCTTCACAACCCAGTTAAGGTAAAAAAAAAAAACATCTATTTATGTATCATTAGTCAGAGCCTCCTCTGTTACGGAGTCGAGACTTTTCACCCTGACTCCTCAATGTCACTCAATCTGGGCGGACCCACAAACATTCACTGCGGTCACATGACGAAAAGCAGCTTTTTTCTTCTGCTTCTTCTTCTCGAATACAAATAATTTGAAAACTATTGGTTCGAAAGAAGCATTTCTAAAAAACACGCTACTTGTGCCTTTCCGAATACTGTAATGGGATTCGGCTCCACCCCTTAAAGGTCTAATGCACCGTGTGCTCTTGTAACATTCAAGCTTGGCTCCTTCTGCCAGGCTCGAGACACTAGAGTTTGAGAGGATATGAAGAGAAGGAGCGGCGTTAGGAAGATCAAAGGAGTGAGTCGGAGAAATAAAATGTTATTTTCTGGTTGTTCCATTGTGGTTACGCCACAGTGTTCTAATAAACACGCTCCACATCGCTGCACAGCGCCGTCAGAATGTGCTGCATTCCTGGAATTTATGTGAGTGCACCTAAAGAGCACGCTTCGTCTTGTTTGCGGTGGCCTTTCTGCTCTGTGTGTTTGCGCGCGTGTGTGTGTGTGTGTGTGTACGCAGCATCGGTGTCGGTCAAACAGACACACAGACCTACAGGTCTTTGTTCAGCCAGAGCAGGTAAAGAAACAGAAACAGCGACATGACCACACTCTGCCTGCTTCACATCAACCGGGACAAAGACTGCATCAAAGCATCCTGGTTACAGCAGGATAGGAAGAAAGTACAGAGAAAGTATAGGAGCACATCAGATAAACACACCACCGAACACTTGTAATGGGTCATACGTGATGACTGACATCGCTCTTTAGATTGTTTTAAGAATATTTCAGGTTGAAGCCCTCATTCTGGGCTTTTTTTCTTTTTGGAAAACTCTACAAATCATATCTTTGCATGAAAACACATTAAATGTAGTATGTGAGGAGTAAAAAAAAATAGGCCCTCACGACTCTTATTATTATTATTACATTATTTTTCCTCGTGCATCAATTCCTGCCGTTTCCACAGAAGCAGGATTCTGCTGTGGCAGATGAGGTGAAGCTCATTTTAAACAATTTTGTATCGAAGTGTAACTAATAATTGTTGTCATGATGGATTATTCCCCTGATTACGTTCACCATTAATCGATTAACTGGTTTGAAGTCATTAAAACAGAACAGGGACCAATTTTCCATCAGCTGTCTCAGCTGCACTTTCATAAAGCGTTGGGTAATTTAATCTACAACAGAACGTCATTTCTATATAGTTTTTCTTTTATTTATTGTATGTAAAATTTATTAAATTGCATTTGTAAGGCAACAACTAACTAAAACTGTCAGACTGGAGTAAACGGTACTCGTGCGAAGTGTAAAGTCGTTCCACCTTCGCAAAAGCGGTTTCAGACTTGAACAACTAAATTAGAACATTACACACTCCACCAGGACTGTTCCTATTATTTGACAGACACTTTAATTAATTATTAATTAAATGTCTTTATATGTAATGTTTGCACAGTACTATAAAATACTATAAACTTTTCCACTGCCTTGATACAGGTGTAAGCTGGAGTACAACCTGATAACACTACCAATAATCATTATACTGCTTGCGCTGCATATACGACATGTCTGCACCTTGGGCCAACACTTTCATCAGCCTGTCTGACCAAAGGTCTTCTGGTAACATGAGCGAGGGGAAGGAGTTTGTAAATAGGCCAGAACCTGTTTGCACAACGGATCAGAACGGACCCATACGTGCTAACACGGTAAAAACATACACGCGCAAACAGCTCGTCTCATGACAGCCACCCGAGATCCGTGGTTGCATACATCACGGTTGTCTTCATATGCAAAGGTGTGATTCTTAAAGCCAGATCAAAGTTTTTAGATGCAGTCCATTTTCTCTCTCTGTCCAGTTCAGAGATGTATTTTATCCTGCGGTGAATTCACATGCAGGCACGGTCGCTTGCGCTGTATGTGACAGACAGAAGAGCAGAAGGTAACCTTTCCAAATGACACACAAACAGCTAGACAGTGCATCAGAGTAAAGGTGGCTTTGCTAATCCTCTCTCCTCCTGTTGTCTGGTCTCTCTTGTCTACTGTATCGCCACATAACATCCCAGGCAGAGTGACACATGGAGCTCGGCTGTTTCTCTGGCTACTGTTTTGACGTTCCATTTGTCTCTGGGCTTCACTTGTCTCACTCCTTCAACTCAAGTCTGCAGCACAGACGCATACTTGAAGAAGCAGCTCATACTACAACATGTGCATATTGGTAGTGAGGCAAGTGCGTCGACCCTTTTAAGTTAACAGCGCCGAAGACGCCGACGCGGAAATGCCAACAGCTGCGGTTCCTCGAACGACCGCTTGAGGCTAACGCATGCGACGAGACGACTTCCATACACGCTCTAAAAAATCTGTCTTCTGGCTCAACAAAGAGTATCAAAGCAACAATTTCCATTCCCTTTCCATCTTTTTGAGTCACAGGAATTATGTTTTCTTCTACAATCAAATCTTTTTAATTATGACCTGCTTAATATTTGCTATCATAAACAATCATTTTTAAGTTGATAACTCATAAAAGTTAAGTTGTTCCAGTTTCTTCACATTATTTAAAAGAAATCTTAATTTAAATTCTCAAAGTTACGAACATACTTTTTTTAAGTTGACCTGCATTTTAAAATGAAGCTGGTCCAATAACTGTAGATGTTTTCATTAATAATAATGATGACGCTTTGCAGTTGATGCATTCTTCATCCACTCACGCAGTCACACCCTGGTGGTAGTAAACTACCTCAATAGTCACAACTGCCCTGGGTCAGACTGACAGAAACGTGGCTGCCAATCTGCACCAACAACCACCAATAAACTCCACTCGCTTGCGATCACACACCAGTGGAATTCACACTGGGAGTTGGGTGGGTCAAGTGTGAGACTAGGGATAGGGCTGAATCGAACCGTCAACCTCGCAGCAAAGACGAAGGAACACGTGTCCTGAACAACACTGATGGAAAGCACATTTCAGTTCAAAGTGAGTATGATTTAATTTATGAATAAATATACTGGCGTATTTGGGAACAGTCCCATTTGTGTTATGACTGACAGTGGACTAGGCTAAGTTGGTCTTCTTGACTGATTCATAATCGAAAACAGTTAAAGATAATTCCCGCCGTGAGAAGTTGTCGGAACCCGAAAAGACTAATGGAAACTGTTGCTTTGATTCTCTTAGTTGAGCCAAAAGATTTCTTTTTAGAGTGCACTGAGACTTGGGGAATTAAAATACTTACAAAAGTGTATTGAACATCAAACCAGGTCAATGCCCAGTGATGCAGAAATATCAGTTCAGACTGCACACAATATTAAGTTGATCTTAGTACCAAAATACTGAGTCAACTGAACACATCAAATATTGTTTGTAACCTAAAGGTTTAATCTAAATCGATAAAGTTCATATTTTTGTATTACAACAATGCATTTAATTAAGGTTGTTACCGGTCCTCTAGCTTGTTTTTTGTTCTTAGAGCGCATTCAAAATGCTCTAACGTCTTTATAACACAAAGCTGGTTTGATAAGAAATGCATTCTTGCACATCTGGGTGAACCAAGTCCATACAAGTTACCTCCCAGTGCATCCCGATCAAACTGGAGTTGGAACTCAACTTGGGCATCGTTTCGCAGACGTTTCACAAGTCCACAAGAACACAAGTACAGACAAGAACGCAAACTGATAAACGGCCAAGGGAGGAGAAGGTAAAACAATCACAGAATCACAAGAGTGGGAAATATTCAAAAGCAGGAAATAAAACTAATGACTAATCTAAGCCATCTATTTGTGTTTCATCACTCAGAAACCAAATAAAGTTTAGCACACCTTTAGACAGCTTCCACTTGGACTGGAAGAAACTCCTTTTTTTGAATGTGACATTTGAATTAAATGACCAAATTTCTTCATATGATCTTCACCCCATTCATAGAAGTGTTCAGTCAACACGCTGCAATTTCACCGCGCATCATAATCAAATATAGAGATACACTAAAACAATGTCAGATATACGATCAGAGCGTGTGCTCATAAACTCACGCTACCTTGGCATCTAGATGCTGCAGGAAAGGCAGAATATTTGCAAGCAGGCACCAGGAATATCAATTCATAATGTACTTGACACAGTTTTTGTTGAACAACACATTATTTAGTGATAATTTTTCTGCATGCTAATAATCTGATCTGGAGTCAGGCTGCAGCCTATACGCGGTGTTCCCACTGAATATGTATTTGTGATCACGCTGAAGGTAAACACGTTATTTAATTATGCAACACGATTTCAGCCGTCATTACTTATGTAGGATGAACGAACCCCAAGTGGTCGCACACATAGTAGTGGTGAACACATAGCACAAGAGACTTTGGGGCAGGGAGGCAGGCTGAATGCATATCATTCAGGGTTTAAATGATACGTGACATTTGTAAAGCCAGGCAATTTAAGGTGAGGAGCAATCTGTGTCAAAAATGGGACTGGATGGTAGGTTTATTTATGCTGTCTCACGAGGGACACATGAATATTACACATTACATGCGTTTTATTTTCTATGTAACTTTCTGTAAACATTTATCTACCTGTCTGCCTCTGGCTCTGTCTGTTTATAATACAGGTCTTCTCTAATGTAACTCCCTGATCTGAAATCTTTTTTTTTTTTTGTAAAGTGTAAATTTTCACACCAATACAGTCACACTTGACTTGATTCAGTCTGCAATTATACTTCTGGGTGAAATTAATTAAAAATTTTGCAAGCTGATTGTGTAACTCTTTGACTTGCTTGCATACATGTCACTCTTCTCAGCTGTTAACCTTAACCCTGTTCACCTGGATTCACAGGTGGGAGTGTAATCTAAATTGATGCCTCTGTGAACATTTATTTAAAGGTGGAAATCAGTAAATAGTAAATGCAAATGTGATATTAGTTATAAAACCTTGGTTCATGGTTTATTAAACCGAATTCACTTATGCACACTTTTATGAACATTTACCATGGTTGAAGGCTCTTTGTTTCCCCACGAACTGCCTACACTGACCATGCCTGCAGACTTCAGATGTCAGAAACATACCAGTTACCAAGGCGACATTATTCATTTTAAAATTCAATAGATTAAATTCCTACAGCTGACCTTCATAGGCCATGGGGATCTTATCATCCAGCTGTGAAGTCTGTAAGCCAAATGTCACCATAATGAATAAGACTGTGTATATATATATATATATATATATATATATATATAATCAAAAACGTGAGTATGGCAAATGCACACATTTAATATAAGGTTCTGCAACCATTGCACATGTAATATTTTCAGTTTGGATGTCATTTTGATGGCGCACTGACTTGAAATAGGGAAAATGGTTCTTCTTTAACCCCCACCCTCGACACTCGTCTACATGCTCTTCGCGTCTCACCTCGATCGGTTTGAGTCTCCTCCAAGAAACACTTTACGAACCCTCACAACACACAAATACTGGTCTTCAGTCAGCTATAAAAAGAAGCTAATGCGATATTCCCAGCACCGTTTCTAGATCGCACGGTTTCACGCCCAGTCGCCCGGTTTGGAATTTTATTTTGCAGGTAAAAGTAGAGTCGGGTGGGTGTAGGATCATTTTGGTCCTAATTACCTTTGATGCCGTTCTGAAACAAACCCAAAGCACTCACAAGTGTGGTTGTGTCTGTGTGTGAGTGTACGTGTGCGTCTATTTCTCAGTTTAACCCTCCCGTAAGCAGGACGCACCCTCTCCTGTCGGTTCTAAATGGCACCTAAACTACATTCACCAGAGGGCACTAAGTGTCAAGTGGAGAACTGCTCCTTTCTTTAGAACTTTACTTGGAAGATAATTTGCAAATGAATCAGATATAGCAATTCAAAAAAAATTACCTAAAACAGTGATAAGAATAAACTGGAAAGTGTTACGTGACATCGTCGAATGGTGTCGTGGTAGCTGAACGTGAGGAGCTGCCACAGGTTTGCTGCTGTGTGATTTCTTATGCTTTGACTGCGCTGCTTTTCTATGATAAGCTCCACTGACGTCAGCTGTCCGTATCTGTGACTACACTACTAAACAAAATGTCAATCTAATATTCCGGGCGGTTTTGCATACGCTTTTGTGGCTTTTTTCAACGGCTGTGTCTTGCAACACCGATTCCCCGTACCAGCAAAGAGCCAAGATACTGCAGAGGAAGCACTGTGTGGTTTTGCTTCACAAAATAAAAGCCTGCAGGACAGACGCATGCTGGCCTTCTTGCTCTAGGACTACTAATATTACCTGGCTTCTTATGCGTTGTGTTGTTATGCTTCTTTGATGTTTGGCTGTTTTGACAAGAAGTTTAGCTCCGAGCTGCTAGCTACCAAATGACAGTGATGTAGAAGTGAATTCCACTCCAAAGCAGTGGACACTAAAAATACGGACTCCTGCTTGAACGGGTTCATTGATATGAATGTAGTGGTCATTTGCGACTGGATATTTCACCAGCACCATGTGCACAGTAAATGCACAAATTATAACAAAAATTGTCAAAACTTTATGGTAAGAATGGAAAACATAATGTGTCTGTGTTTAAAGCTTAACCCTTTGACTGGCATTGTAACTGCACGGTTGATCGTAGTAGTAATAATAGTAGTAGTAGTAGACAATAAAATGCTTAATTTCTCATTTTCTACATGTTTTGTGACCATTACTAGTCATTCAGTTGTGTGTGAACACATTATATATACAAATATAAATGAGCTGTGGCTTTTATACTTTTTGAGCTATCGTGCTTTTGAGCAGATGACCATAGCTCTAAAATATACATCATACAGCTTCAGTATTTATGTTGTATGAGTGCGTACAATCGTGTGAAGATTTTAATAATGATATGTCAAAATACTCAGTTTTGCACTGCACGCTATTAACACCACCAGCCTAAACATGTCAGTTCTATAAAGGTTTACTGCACTTTTCTTTTTTACTCAAATCCTTTCAATGAAAATCTCTGAGTTAGCAGAAACTTGGTGGAGATAAAAGCAGGCATGAATTTTGGACTTCCGTTCATCAGGTGGCCAGAGACTTGACTCCACATGCCAGTGTTCACCCACATCTGGTGGGTGATGTCAAGTTGCATTAATCAATTAATGCATCTTGAAGTTTCTAGATTCTAACATCCACCTGAGGAATTAAAAAAATATATGTGTACCGGTTATAACCTGCAACAAACAATGTCTACTGTTGCTGTTGCATTGAACACAAAGTCAAAGTGATAACATTTCCACCAACTAAGTCAAAGTTGGGAGAAAAAGGAGACTAGGAGGTTAGGTAGCTCGCTGCCAGGATCTGTAATGTCACTTTATCACCATTATCACTATTACCATTTAAATGCAAGTGGTCCTCAAGAAGAACTGTGCTGAACTGAAAAAATAAGCAGCTGAGGGAGGATGGAGGTGATGCACTTCTTCCCTGATTAAAACTACCTGTGTAATTACCACACTCGACGGGGACAGGGTCTTCTGCTGAGTGGACAAGTGTTTGGTTTCAGAGTTAACATGCTCCAATTCACCTGTCCCCATGAGGCACAGCTACTGGAGTTGTCTGCTATGTGTCTAAACTGGAGTTGAAGCCTGCTCCCAATCATAGCAGTCACTCATGTGAAAGGAACCCCCACCCTCCCTTCTAAAGACGGCTATTTTTAACTCCCATGCATGTACAGTGTTTTCAGGCTTGTGTGATTATCATTGATTTGTCTGAAATGACAGTGCTTGAAAGCTCAGAGAGATTCAGTGGAGCTGCCTTCAATTTTTACCAATGAGGGAGCCAATTATTACTGATTTCACATCGGCCATGTTCTGCAGTCGCTCTATGGATTCTTACGACTCTGTCCCTGTGGAAAAATCTGTGATGCAAAGCTAAATTAGATTTGCTCCTGTTGTGTTTGACTGGCACCCATTATGTGCGGTGGACAAGTGGGAGCTGCATGAATGGGTGTGGGAAACATTGGTCATATCTTAATTCTCCTGCTTTTTTTTCCGAAGCAGGTCCCCATTCATGGGTGATTAACAGGCGGATCAGGGAGGCGTGCAGTGTTGCTTGGTTGACTTTGACTAATCTAACTGCTGCTGCTGCCTTGCTTGTGTAATGGCTACAGGCTGGCTTGGAGAATCCAGGCAAATAAACTACTGTATATAGCTCTCATGGGCTAAATCCTACGTGCACCGGAAAGTGACTGACAACTCCAAAGATTAAACTGATTATTGGATGTCGCTGGACTACAAACTCTGGGCAGCAAAATTTAAATAACAACTTAATCCGAATGACGGAGTCACAACCGTTTTTATTGCTTGGGTTAGTCTAAGGGTTGGTGCAAATGAAACGCTGTGCTCTCATTGGTACACCAGTGAATGTTATCAGCGCTCTCATCTGATCTGAGTTACAGTAAGTATGGCAACCGCACTGTGTGTCTGCTAGCTGTTGAACAAAGTGGGCATGCACAGCACATCCTCTTATATGTTACTGTTTCTGTTGTCTTTTTTCTCCAAATTACATGAACTCACATCACCCGACGTGAACACACAGTCAACAGATGCACAGATGCGTCACCTGTGACGAGTCTATGTGCTGTGCTTCATATTTTTTAAAAATAGTATCCACAAATATGGCATGAATGGTGTAAAAATGCTCTTTAAATGATGGTGGAAAGATGCAGATTTTAACAAAATCCAAAAAAAGAGAAAAAAAAGAAAAGTCTTCTTTTGCATTTGATTTAAGATGTGAGTTGTAGTTGGACATGGGCTGCATTAAGTAACATAATTTGACCACTCAGTGGATATGCTGCCTGGGCAGTAAAAGAAATATTGCTCCACCTAGTGGAGGCAGACGTTATAGTTTCAACTTGATTTCCCTCTCTACGTTAGAATGACTCTCTCAGTACTTGTAGGTTCTTGTGAGCTCCATGTTGACGCTCGAAACGAGGCTCCCGATCATTTATTAGTGACTAAACAGCCATGGCAGGGACAGTTTAGAAAAGAGTAAAACTTAAAAAAAAATAAAATAAATAAATAAATAAAGCACAGAGGATTTCGGGAGGAATGCGAATATCTAACAGACTCGCACAGTGTGTTCTATTCAAATTATCTCGGTGTCACCTGAGAGTTAATTTCAAACAACAGCTCACTGAGTTCGGTGCCCTACTTCCAGATGGCTCCGTCTACCTGCGCTTCGAGCCCCTCCCTCTCCTCCCCTCCCCTCCCCTCTCTCCCCTCTCTCCTCCCTCCCTCCCTCCCTCCCCTCCGTCCCCCCTCTGCGCCCCCTCCTCCCCGCTCGGAGTTTGTGTTGCACTCGTTGCAGTAGGAGGGTCCATGTGCACAGAATGACGTCGCTCTGACTGCAAGTCCGACCGACTCCTTCGTTTGTTTTTATTACTCTTTTTTTGGGGGGGTCCAGGGCACAGAATCGGTAATCTGCAAAATTACGGCCATAATGTGAGATTATCCGCCGCTGTCGTCCGACCCATCGCTGCCGTTCGTCCTGTCAGGAGCAGCGACTCGCTGTTGGAGGATTACTAGTGATCATACGCAGTAGACTTCTCCAGTGTGTCTAGCTGTCAAACTGAATACAATGCATTGGAAAGAGTAGACAGGAGGGCGCATTTGTTGATATTTATTGACTTTGCTTTGCGAGTCTTCTATTTCTTTTCTTCTTCTTCTTCTTTTTTTTATTAAAAAAAAATATATTATTTGGTCATCTGGATTATCGCTGCCCAGCAACACAGCCACCTGACAACTCTGAATGTCGTAATTAAGGTAAGGAGGAACACAGCTCGGCGTCTGACTGTACAGTTTAATTTTGCGCTGGGTCTGAGGCGATATTGAAACCCAACTCCTCGCTGCTCTGCCGGATAACTGAATCCGCGCATCCCCGGTCCATTTACCGTGGAGCAGAAATCTAATAACTTTCACCCGGGACCGTTAACCTCAGCTGGGTCTGGTCCCCATTAAAAGTCTCCCAAGAAGTTTGTGCGCGTGCTAAAATAGACACATCATTGCTTAAAAAAAGAAGACGAAAAGAAAAGAAAGAAAGAAAAGGAAACTACAGATTTTATATTTCTGTGCTCACCTGTGTGGGGATCGTTAGAGATATCAAGTGCTGTCAAATTAAGTCTTGCGTGTAATTCATATCCTTTTCCATAACCTCGCACGCCTTTTTTCGTCAATGATACATTTAATCGCAAACAATAAGTTAAAATGAATAAACATCTTATTTGCCCGTGGATTTTTCATTCTGCGCACCCGCAAAATGGAGAGATATGCAGAGTTGCATGCCCCACAGAGGGAGGATAGCCGCAGCAGGACTAGGTTTATATGTATATAAAAAAAAAGAAAATATAAAGCTGCTTTATTTTAATTGTTCTTATAAAAGCGATTGCATTTGTGCATTTTGGGACATTTTGCAAGCAGCCTGTCTAACTTTAACGCTCGTATCTAGGCTGCTCGGGAGACGCGATCCCCTCCATGGAGTGCACCGTAGCATGCAAAAGAAATATTGACATAACTAAAGCGACGCATGCCCGTCCCATTTTGTTGTGTTAGTTGTTTGATTGTTGTGGGTAGTGGGGTTTTTTTGTTGTTCCTTTTGCACACGACGAAACTGTCCCGGCGCTTAAAACAACATTTCAAGTTATGTCGCAGCTATGTTGTGGCTGCAAGAGCAATAACTATTGAGTGACAGCTTTCGGGCCAATCCACGAATGGCTCTAAGGAGCTGCTGGATTTCTGGCCGAGCTGTCCAATAGAGGCGCAGGAGAGGTGGGAATTTAAACAAAAAGCCCAGGCGACGTCACGCAGATAAGTTAACCCTTGCCGTGCAGTTTTTCTGCAACTTATCATACTGTACATCCCCTGAAGTGCCGCGATAAGGAGCTTTATCTGTGAGAGAGGAAATACTGTACAGACTTGCATTTTTTGGATCACACAGCGCAGTGCATGGCTCATCTTGGTACTTTTAAAATCTAAACCATTATGATATAGAATGTATATGGTGTTCATTAAACGTTTCTTTCTGCAATGTCTCATTTGCCCCACCTATTTCTCCTGCTTTAGATTTCAACTGAAGTGAAACATGCTGCTCTGGCATCTGTCAAAGGACAACATTCAGATACCTTTTTATTATTAAATAACTGCTTTATGTGCCGCTGAACTGTAACAAATGATCTTGTTTTTGTTTTTTTGTCACACTTACCAGGTGAATCAATGAGCCAGCAATGGAGACCAAAAGATACCAAAGTTTCTTTGATGGAAATGACACAGAGAACAGATGGTCTCAGGTCCCCGGCACCATGGAGTACCGCTGCAGTACAGAGGACTCGAGTCTGACCGGCAGTGATATCCTGATGGACATAGTCAATGTCAGCTGCCCTGCTGGAAGCCCGGCCACCGACTGCAAAGACAACAATACAAAGAAGCAGGAGCAGCCAATGCTTCGGCTCAGCCAGAATCAGCCATTTGTTCTCCCACACTTCAACCACTCTCTCCATGGTCATAAGCAGGAAATGGACTCCAAGGAGCTTTCCAAGACTGTGGCTGAGTCCATGGGCCTGTATATGAATGCTGCCAGGGATCCAGACTTTGCTTTTAGTCAGCATGGAGGCAGTACCAGCCCGGGGAAGCTGTACCCAGCGTGTGGACGGCCCCTAGAGGAGAGCCAGTGTGGCACCACAAAGAGCCCCAAGTTAAAGCCATTCGGTTTCCAGCAGCCTACCACGACCCCCAGCGAATGCACCACGGGGACTCCGGTTAGTTCAGCTATACTGGCGTCTTCTCTGTCCTGCAGTCCCCAGACCTCCAGCTCCATTTCCAGCCCTGGAGGCAGTAACAATATGGTGTCATCTACTACCAGTCCAACTACATGCTTCGGACAATTATGCTCATCTGTCAGCAGTCCGGTCAGCCAGAGTTCGTGTTCTGCAGCTCTAGCCAACATCAAGCGCAGGAATTCAGTCACATGTAGCCCTGTAGAGTCTAGCACAGTGGGCACACCACCACTCACCAGCCCGCTCAATGTCATGAGGTCCCCCATGTCAAGTCCTCAGAGTATGAGTAGTGTGAGGTCCCCTCCGTCCTGCAGCACTACGTGTAACATTAGGTCATCTGTATCGAGCCCCACAGGCGGCAGCTGCACCGGCGCCACCAACTGCAGCACAGTAAGGCCTTCCATGTCCAGTCCGGCCACAGGGGGCAGCATGGCTGTCAACAGCCCGCAGAACCCCTCCTCTGGTGGGTTTCCCGTGTCTAGTCCTGCTGGTGGATTGGGTTTGGTGCAGAATGACACCAACAGCCCAGAAGCAGCAGGACTGCCCAGAGACACTGACTTCAAGAACTTTGAGTTTCCTAAAGTAGAGATGGTGGACGGGGAGGTTTTCAATGTCGGCTTAGACCAGATGGGCATGGTCAAGTACATTAAGAATGAGCCTGGGACTGACTTCAGGAGCATGTGTTTAGGCAGCTCCAAATGTAATGCCAGTAGCACACCCTTCATCACACAGATTAAGAGTGAGCCAAACAAAAGTGAGGGATGTATGAATCAACAGCCCTACGGTGAGCAGTCACCATCTCTTGGTCTCTTTCCTGCATCCGAGACAACGTATCTGTCCTTGAGGAATAACATTGATGAATACAGTCTGTCTGGTATCTTAGGACCTCCTGTGTCCTCTATGAATGGGAACTATGAACCCGATGTGTTTTCCAACAATGTCCTGTCTAAAGGGGTTAAGCAGGAGTCCACTGATGGCAGCTATTACCAAGAGAATAACAGCATGTCCACATCCGCCATTGTTGGAGTTAATTCCGGCGGACACTCATTCCATTACCAGATTGGAGCGCAAGGAACAATGTCTTTCACGCGGCACGATGTGAGAGACCAGTCCAACCCTTTGTTGAATCTAATTTCACCCGTTACGGCGTTAATGGAGTCATGGAAATCTCGGCCCGGCATGTCACAAGGGTCACTTTCGGCGAGAGGTGAAGGATACTTGGGTCAGAACTGTATTGGAGACAGCATGACGAGGTAAGAAGAATGAAGATGTCTCTATCTTGTCTCTTCAGTGCCTGTTAAATATTCAATCTGTTCTCAAGTAATATTAAGTCTTAAGTAAGACTTTATTTTTACCTTCAGTGTACCTGTATAACAGCACACCTCTCTTGAGGATCCCATAGATGGGGAGCTAGTTTGTTGCAGATTGTACAAGGCGTTTGCCTTGAGTGGTGCAAAACAATAACAACAGCAGGGCTTGGGAAAGGCAGCGGGAGGCTGGCTGGGGCATCAGGAATTGAAGGACGGGGTCCAGGTCATTGTTATTGCAGCATGTGATCCCAGCATCATCCGTGTTAGTACTGCTCCGTGTCCTACTGTAACACAGAGACAAAGTTTACCTCTTATCAGGCTCCAATCTGTACGTACAACAACAAAATCTATTGGTCTCTTATCAGGAGATGTTGCCGGGGCCTTGTGTAATGCAAATATCTGCTTTTATGGGGCCCTAGGATATTGGCAGCATGATAAATTATTAATGATTGATCACATGCTTTTTGTTGCCAAACTGATGAAATAAAGAGTTGATTTTTTTGAGAGCAGGGACTGCGACGAAACAAACAGGCCAAAGGCAAATAATCTGTAATAGCTGTCAGTCTGGTAAAGTGGAACTTTGACACAGTTGTTGTGCTTCCAATATATTCTAGTGTCCTACTTCCATGTAACGGAAGTAAATTATATAACGGATGGAGCATTTCAAGTTAGCTTTATGTAGACAGTAAACCGCATGGTAACACTGCTGAAAGTACAGAAGTGTATTCACCTGGCAGTCAAAGGTGCTGCTGTTTCTTTACAGTAAATCAGAGGGATAGTTTGTGGTCCACCATATGGGGAAAAGTCCATGTATCAGCTTTTAAATAACAGCCACTGTCTATTGGTGTTCTTATTAAATACACATTGTTATCATCGATTTATGCATGGGGTGTCGTAAATTCACAGTTTTAATGATCTGGAGCAAAGAAGCACGGCACAAAATCATATACGACTTCCTGCTTACTCACACTCGCTGTAAAGGGAGTACAGCGCTGCAATTAAGCTTCTGCTGGGGATTTTCATGTACGTTATTCCGCCGGAGTTGGAGTGAGACTTGACCAGAACAAGTCCAAACTCAGTCTGGGCTGTGATGTTGCACAGCGTCTCCAAATTGAGATTTATTACAAGAAACGTTTTCCTGATTAAATTTGTAAAAAAAAAAAAAAAAAAATCAACTTTGCAGATCTCGCTGATTGCGCTGCCGTTTTCTATCGTCTGTTTTCATTTTCTTCAGCTCGGTCGCTGTCATTCACATGGCAGGAGAAAGTTTGCAAGGAGGGACTGGAGAAGAGGGCCGTTTATTGCCGTGTTTGATCACTGCACGCTAGATCTCCACCGGGAAACTGATTTACTGTAGAATGTAAAACACAGAGGCTGCAGCTGCTGCTGGATGGTCGGGTGTCGCTTTCAAATTTTATGTTAATAGTTTATGTATTTATGATTATTTAGCGAGATATAACTTAAAACCCTTTACCGTCGTGTTTTACTGCGGGATGTGTGGTCTGATTAGGTGTCACTTAGCTATAAATTAAATGCGAAGCTAATCAGATAAATCCCCATATAGTTTTTTTTTTCACACCTCATAATTTGTGTACTTTCAAAGCCAAACATGTGTCACTGGGACTCTGTTTTCCTTCTCCCACACGCGTGTGTATATCTATATTTATTTATACTGCTTCTCACTGATAGATTTGAACTGATTATTTTATCATGATTTCTTGCCTTCTCTGCTTGACATGTTTATTCGGCTGTATAAGTACAGTACCCACCTGAGAGTAGATACTCTGCCTGTGTGTTTGTGCATGGGCTATAACAAGGCTTGCAGCTCTGAGGAGACTGATACAGCCCCGTTACCTTGGAGGCGACCCATATGGCAGGAGCCAAAGCGATGTTGACGGGATCACTGCCACCTTGGTCCTAATGAGATCCAGCTTAGCCCTAATGTCAGACAGGATGACAGTTAGAGGTGGGCCACATGGCAGCCAACCAGTCAGGCGGGGAAGCAGACAGACGGAAACACAAATATACATACACATAATGCATATGTATGCCTATATTGTATATGCTTGTCTTTGCTTGAATAGGGGGGAAAAAACATTTCAGAGGCTGCTGCCTACATTTAGTGTCCTGTTACATCAGTAGTATTGTATTGATTGACAGCTATACTTAGGCATAAACACAGGCTTATTGTGTCCTGCCTGAAATTTGAATGTGCACTGCAGAAAATCTATTCGACCATTCAGCTTTGGGCTGACTACCCAGTGCCCAGGTCCGGTATTTCATAGGCGAAAGTCTTACGTAACCATTAAAAAGCACAACTAAAACTCTTTGATCCGCTGAAGCCTTGGATGACAGAGTGTTAAATCCCTCGGCTCTTTTTTCCTCTCTTCGGTTTCCTCTGTAAATGGTTTTAATTAAAAATGGCTGCTCATCTGAGCAGTCTGGATTACTTTGTGCAAAATGTTTTAACTTAGATTCACAAGAGAGGAAGTCAGCAAGAGAAGTCCTGGAATTGTTGGACTCGTGTTTGATTTGAACTTAAGGCAAAGCCAGAGTAGGTAACCAGAAATAGGTAGCCAGAACGGAGCATTGTGAGGTTTGGATGCTGAGATTTAGCCTTGTGCACTGCAGTTTATACACTGTATAAATATGGAAATGATCATGAAACAACCTACATTAGGGTTCTGGATTATGTTTGCTCGCTGCCTAAATCTCCAAATCTCTTTTCACCCTATTTAGGGCATTTGTTCAGAGGTTTTCACACTAATGTTTCATCACATCGTATTTCTCTAAAAGTCGTCCGCCCTGTGACCTAATAATTTCTTAATCTGACAAATGGTAAAAGCTAAAAAATAAAATGTAGACGTTGACGGTGTTTTTAGTTTTTAAACTGACGTAAGCTCTCGTTACAAGTTTTAGCCTTTCTTTTTCTTTTTTCTTTCTTTCTTTTTTTTTTTTTTTGTTTTAGTAGCACCTTGCTGTCGTTCTCCTTGCAGTCAGTTTCTGTGGAGTGACAGAGTCCCCCGTCATGAAGAAGCACCAGATGAAAGCAGGGACAATGCTTTTACACTGGAGTCTGGCCAACTCTCAATGTTCTGCAGAGGGATGAAAAGGCATACTCCTGAGAGCACACTAATAAAGCTTTAATTGTATGTTCCTCCACTAAATTAATGGATGGAAATGATTTGATTAATTCAGACACTGCTGGATACTAATATCCAATTAAATCCCAACACCAGGCATGCATAGGGGCTCCCAGTGCATTATGGGTTCCTGACTATAACACGGACAGCTGCTTCTTTGGGTTGCGAGAATGATGCCACAGGTGAAAGTGTTTGGGAATGGCTGCGGGTCTCATCTGCCCGCCCGGCCGACATAACGCAGCGGCCGGGATATTCTCACGTCGTATACAAGCATTTTAATTACGTGTATTCTCACGTGTGCTGTCGTTGAATATTTAATTAGTTAGCCGTAATGAAGCGCAGAATATTTCACTGTGCTTCATAAATGTCATATGTTAAGCTCAGAGTACATTTTCGAGCATCCGTGCTATTCTCCTTTCATTGTTCAAGTAAATACAGTGGTTTATAAAAACGCTGTCTTTATTCTTTTAAGTGAGTAGAAATTCTTGTCGATGCCATCTTAATTGCAGACCCGATAGTCACTAACCGGGAGTCACTTAAGATAATACTAGGTGAAGAACTGTAGTCTACCAAAGAAAATCTTGTCATCCACAGTGCAAGTGTTCATGAGCTGACGGCCTCTTTATTATGAATAAAAATATAGTATGTGTGGCGACATATACCTTCACATTGAAATATAACACTAAAATAAATACGCCAATTCTCACGCGAGTGACGTCATAGACTTACATATTGACGCATGAGAGAGAATGAGAATCCACGCTCAGTTTAGCCCGCCTTTTACCACTAGGCAACTTCTTCAGTATAGTTCAGTACAGTCACACACGTTCAGCCTGGCCCCTCTTAGGTGAATCGGCGCAGAAAACGTGAATCGGTTTAATAAATGAATCAATAAAACAGGTGAATGAAACAAAACAAATTAATACACGGAGCCCTCAAGTATTATCCAGTTCTTTTCTGTCTTCTGGGCAGCCCTCTCCCACTTGGTGTGGGCAGATTGGAGGCTGTATAACGCAGAGCCAAGAGGCAGTATTCAAGGTATGAATAGCAAGAACTGCATTAAAGAAGTGTTTGAAATGTACTGCGTGCAGGTCTTAAATGTATCCTTAAAAATGCCCGGTGAAGATGCAATCTCCCCGGATGGCATTTTATTTTCGTTCAGAGTGGGGGAAACGTCTTCTGTGGAGCTTAGGAGTTTTCTTTTAGACTGTCTGTTCACACAAGGCAGAACCAGGGGAGACGTTCAAATGTTGGAAACAGGTAGTTAGGAAACTGTGTCTGAATTGTTCAGGCGTGACGTGGTTGATTTTGAGCTCGTTAGAGATTCAACTGTGTCTATACTATAGAGCTAACTGTAGAAATATAATGATAATAGCATGAAAATTAAATTTTTAAATTATTTTTTTTCCTTCATGTTCACTGGGTAACACATTAGTGCTGACCAGTCAATTGTATTGTCATCATCATCACATAAAACAATAATCGCGCAATAAACTCTGCGACAACATGGAGTGAACATAGAGCAGTGTTCAGCAACATGGAGGGTCAGACATTTCCCGCAAGGCTTGAAGGTGAATGGCAAAAAAAAAAGAAAAAAAGAAAAAAAAGAAGAGAGTAATTTGTCAGCTGGCTGCTTTGAAAGAGATGGAGGAGGTCAACCGGCAATTTTTGCTAGGAAGTTAAACGGTGGACGGTCTTGTTTTTATGTAGCACTTTTCTACCTATTGGTGCTTGAAGACCTTCACAGTCACAATTCACACATTCACACACACACACACACACACACTAGCGTCAGGCATGTACCAGGGATGGAGGTGCTAACTGTGGTTCGTGGACGACCCACCACAACAACTTCATGAGGTGATAATGTGTCAGTATATTGTTTTCACCCTACTGGTCAAAATGTTTTTTTTTTTTGTTTTAAAGGGAAAGAAAAGCTTGCTCAGTATGTATCTCATAATTTATCCTTCCAAATCTCTCCGAATACAGCTGAGTGGATTGCGAAAAAGGCATATTTCTGATGTGATACTGCCTTTTAACATGAAGTGAGAAATAGGACGTATAGTATTACGTCAACAGACGGGGACACAGTGAAAGGCAGCTTCCTTTTTCCATCTTCATGAATGGTTATTGTATTTTTTTTCCTTTTTTTTTTCCCTTTTTTTTTTTCAACCTTGTGTCACTTCTTCGTAGGAGTAAATGCCTGTAGTGGATGCAATCTTTTCAGAAGAACCGAGACAATGCTGTGTGGCATGGCGATCGGATGCTTTTGTCGCACGCAGGAGAAACCGCGTTAAAAGTCTCCGCTCAGCCTCACCCGCACAGAGCCATGAACGAACACACACACACACACACACACACACAAGCAAACAGCAGTGTGCCGTGGCCGCCAACAACGAGAACAACAGCACACATTTGAGGCCGGACTTGACACTCCAATAAAAGTGTGGTTACTGCTGGCCAAGCCTCCTGGGATTTGAATGCTTGTCTTGTCCTCATGTGAACTTCTTCCTGAAACACAGTCTGGTGACAGAGGGCCAGATTTCCGCTAGGCCGGGCCTGTAGTTGGAGACCTACTCTCTGTTACCTACCGCTGACATTCCCTTCTGTTGTTGAGGTTATTAACAAACTGCATAAAGGATGCAGAAACTGAATACCGGGGCTGCAATAAAGCGTAGTGCACGCTTCTGTGTGTGTGTCGATGAATGCCCCGATTTTTATAGCGCCCCTCTGTGTGAAACGCTGCAGCTGAATGGAAGTCTTTTGTGCGCCGAGCACTTTGTTTACCTTGCATGCAAGAAGTCTCAGAGATTTTCTCACAAGTGGCCTTACAGAGTTGTGGGCTGTTCGGCGGACACAGACCGACGTGAGCGAGTGCATGGAGTCGCGTATTACCAAGATGAGCTGGTCATAAGTGCCTGACGCTGTTGTCATGAATAAATAAAGAATTGTTTGTTCAGATAAATACTGGCAGATGTCTAATTCATTGGATGGACATTATTCATTCAGAGCGGTAAAAGCACAGAGATCTATATTTCAGCTTTGCTGGTGAGGAGGATGAGAGAGTCCACCCCAGCTCCGTCTCTCAGCGTTTTATTGTCTTCTCCTTGTATCCCGATATACTCGACTGAGCAAACAAGGCATGTCTTTATCATTCATGTTTAATTAGAGCTTGCCCCCAAGAATTCATGCCAAAGTGCTCACATTTGAGCCCCGCCGTTCGTCCCGCCAGTTCCTCCACGGAAAGGATGCCATAAAGGAAGACACTTCCAAAAAAATGTTAATTGTTCAGCTTGAAAGGTTCCCAAAGTAGGTCATGCATAGTTGGCTCAAATAAAGTGAAGGGTGTGTGTTTGCGCGTTGTGGTGGGGCGGGGGTGGGGGGTGGGGGGTGGGGGTGGGGGGGCTCCGGGGCCTTTTACATAACACTTTCATTCTTTCCACAAAAACACACACAAACACAGATGCTCGCACATCCACAAACGCTCCAACGGCGGCAGAACCCATGATTCAAAAAAAAAAAATGGGACTGTGACTCCTTAGATAAGCTCACTGACAACGTTAAACTCATAACAGAATCATCAAAAAAGCAAAACAAAGAGCAGATCCGTTTAGCGAATTGAAAACAGTGAAAAGTTCTTTATTTCCCCTAAAAGGTTTGAAACCTTTTTTAATGCAGTGACCTTTGTAGATATTACTTTAGCTGCTTGGTTTGTGTCATGTGCTTTTTTTAAAACGCTTCTGTCTCCTCTGCTGCCTGCATGGTAATTCTGTGCTGACATTTTAATCATTTGCTCAATTTTTTTTTTTTGTTGCAACTTAATAGAATATGCATTGAATCCGATAATATGTGATGTGAACTAACTCTGAACTAAGAAATGGGTGAAACATACTAGGGCTGGGCGCCATGACCAAAAATGTGTATCACGGTATTTTTTTCAAAATTCTGACAGTATCGCGGTATATTACGGTATTTTTATTTTTTTCATGCATAATCACGTGTTTACAACATTTTCTACTGGTTGAGAGAGGAATTAATGCAGTAGATTGAATAAGGATGGACTATTTTACTGTGATCATTGTGTAAATATTGTAGAATAATTCGCATGGTCCCGTGTTAGCACTGCTTGCTGATGTGGAAATGTGGACATTTACCCCTCAGAGATAAAAAAAAAAAAAAGAAAAAAGAATTAGATGTTATCAAGATGAAATGAAGTAACTGGGACAGTTGCGGTTTCATTTATTTTGACATATTCATTCATATCTAAACATATTTAAACTGCTATGTCTGTAATGTCAATAGCCGCGAGACTTGCTACCGTAATACTTGCAGTCTGCGCGCAACTTTTTTTTTCTCAATCATAAAAAGCTAAAATTGGGGACAGCTTTACCTGGGGACAGGTCATCCAAAATGGGGGACTGTCCAGAAAAATCGGGATGTCTGGTCACCCTAAAAAACAACAACAAACAACCGACATGGCACCTTTTTTTTTCTCCTCTGGTTCTGCCGCTTCATTTTTTGGACTTTTCCATCTTCAACATGACTCGCAGTGACACAGTCGCACCGTGCGTGTTTAGAAGCGCTGCACTGAAAATGGTCCGGTCTGAAACAGTGTCTTGCGCTGTGTCCACAATTTCAGAAAAACCCAGTAATGGCCACACATATTTGTATTTTTGACATAGAAAACACACATTTCGTGAACATGGCTTGTTTTGCTGTAGAATAGAAGAAAAATAACACATGACTTGAGTGTGTCCTCTGTCAAGTGTTGAGTTGGTTACATGAAAGTCCTACTGAATCCCTTTGATCCAGGATTGGGCTCTTTCAGGAACGCAAATCATGCGTGTAGCCCCACAGCACCACAACGTACACTGACCCAAAATGTAAAATGATTCTTCCAAGGATTAAATGACGGCTCAAAGGAAATATTACCACCGATGTTGTTTACTCGTCACACACGGCAAAAGGGTTAACGTGTTTTTCAGGAAGTGTAATATGAGTTTGTTGTTCTGTGTAGAAGTGAGTAACAAAGGCCATAATTAACGGGATATTAAAAGGACAGTGTTCAAATTACACATACACACCCAAAGCACTAAACAAAACCTGTTTTTGTTTTTGTTTTTTAACCTCACATCTAGTGGTGTCTAGCCATGCGGATAGTTTCAGTGCTACTTGTCAAGGTTTGGTGGTGCCGGCTGGGGATGTCTGTCTTCAGTGTAACGGAGGTGACTGGAAGCTTCGCTGTGGTTCTTAAAACTCAACTGAATAATCAACGCAAAGCTTTCATGGAAAATACCGTATTTTTCTGTGGATTCAATTAAAATGAAATTCCCTTTGTTCTGGAAAAGCCGCGGACATGTGAAGAAGTACAGGGGTTTGTTTAAACTCAGTTTGAATCTATTTTTAATGCCTGTCGAAAAGTGTCTGTAGCACAGTAGTATTAATACCTAATCAGTTGTATCGCTCAGCGTCAGAACGGATTTGGGGATTTGTTTCTGATCACAGTGAATACAAAGGACTTTGGTGTAGTGTGTGTGTGGGGGGGAGGTGGGGGAGAAACAAGCAGCACTCTTGACTGTTGAGAGGTCACTGTGTGACGGTGCGTCCAAAGTGTTTCCCCCATACAGTTAACTGCACTGTACCTGGCATAGACAACCCCCACCTCCCCGCCCTCCCTCGCCTCCGCCTCTCTCTCGGTTCAATGTCTGCTTTTTGTTTCGCCCGCCTTCCCCTGACTTGGCTGCAGCTCCCTGGTTTTGAAGTTTGGAAGGAGGACGGGTTTTTTTGGGGGGGGTTGTAGGTTTCGACTGTTAATCTTAGGATCTCCCTCTCTTTTAGTTTCAGTACTGCTCAGCTGCTGGACCTTTTGTTTAAAGTGAAAAAAGCTGACTCACCAGTGTACTGTAAAGTGGGACTGAGTGCGTTAGTAGCCTTAGTTGTTTGCCCAGTCAGATGCAGACACGCTAATAGATATGTGCATTGCTGTGGTATGAAAAGGGTGGCGTTCGTCAAATGTGAAGCGCGCCATGCATCAGGTTCATCCAGTTCATTCCCTCAGTTTAGACACTTATTTCATTTTGAAGCGGCCATGTAGGGTATTTACTTTTAAATCTTAATAAGTTTCCATATTGAATTTGTTAAATTCACCTTCGTGTGATGTGTAGATCTGTTCATTCTGGCCTTGAAGTTTTTCGTTTGAAGTGCTGGACCATAAAGCAGAGTCACAGCCATCGGCCGCTTCCAAACAGAAAGAAGCCAGTGTTGGATGTTTTAGAGGAGAACATGATGTGATATGACGTTGTTTCGCCAAATTATATTGTCACACGTGGCACCTAGCTTCTTTTACATGCATAGTGGAGGAGGATGTTATCCCGCCTGCTGTGAATGCAGCTGACATGCCTTAAGTTCTTCCTTCATTCCAGTGTTATTTCGCCCACTCACACCGAGACCAGTGACACATGCGCCTTCTACCGGCTTTTTGCAGTTGCCTGTTGGACAGGTTGAGCAGTACCACTTGTAGCGTGTCACGGTTTGTGAATGCCGCTGTATTGTGTAACCACAAAAGTAGAACGACAAGGAAGTTATGGAAAGAGATGACCTACTTATTCATATGACCTCCCGTGTACTCGTTGACCTCGGTAAATAGTTAAAAAAAGAAAAGAAACAGTTTCTTGACAGACGTGTCACTCTTTAGCGTTATGCACATGAGTACAATTCAGAGTGTCTGTGTCGGCGTTTGCCTCCAGGACATTTTCTTCCATAAGTTTAACAAAACATGTAATTTCTGTAAATATTCAGTCAGTACAATTCCATATCGTCTCATTAGCGCTCAGGACGTCACAAGAGCTGGTTCTTAAAACACGTCACAAACTTTTCTTTAAAGTGCACGTTGTGTTGTGTGGGAGCCAGAACCTTTAACACAGTACTGCAAGTTAAATTTAAAAAAAATATTACTTTAAAGCGGCAATGATCACAACAATAATTTTTATCGTCCCAAGTTTAGTGGCTTGTTGCCTGAAGGATTATAAAACACCTCTGTACCGAACTTTAACAACACACAAGTCTCCTTCCCACAAGGAAACTACAACTTAAAATAGCTCCAGCTGTTATTGTGCACGTGAAGAAAAACAAATACAGCAAACCGATATTTAAATAGGCAATCAAGATCATTACAGAGATCATCACCCACTTGATGCTAATACAAGCTTACGTTGTTGAGCTCCCATGTACTCTTCATACAAGATGTTAATGTAAATGTCTTTTTCAAACAGTCGTTTTATTTATTTTATTTTTTCAGTAAGGAGATGCAGTAAAACAGCTCTTATTTTAGCATATAGTCTGCATTTTTTGTCTATATTTTCAATATAAAAGACTTATACCTATCTACTATGCAGAGAAGTTAATGACGTTAATCATCTTGTGACAATTCAATGTTCTGCTAGGAAACCTTTGGACCTGACATTAGTGTGGATGTTGCTTAGACATGTTCCACTCTACCTTTGAGAAAACAGTGTGAAAATACTGAAAGTACTGTACGTGTGTTTGTGTTTGTGTATTGTGTGTTTTTACTGCTCTTAATACCCACTGTTTCCTACATTAGATCAGGAAAATTCAATTTTCTATTTACACGCAACTTCTGCCGAATACAATTCCAGGGTTGGTCTAAAGCATAGGTCTTCAACAGGGGGTGTGCGGAGGTACTGCAGGAGGGGGGCGTGAAATCCTTGGTTGATTAGACATTTTGATTTGTATATATATATTTTAATTCTTCAAACACACATTAACATGAATCCAACATATTTTGTAAAGCGATAGGGGATAACTTAATATTGAATACAGAATGATAATAAAATAAAGAATATTTATGAATAGCAGTAGGCAGAGTTTAATATCGAACACATATAGGAGGTGGGGGGGGGGGGTCCCTACTTAATCTCTCCATCAATTTGGGGGGTCCTTGGCCTGCTCCAATTCTACGTACTAAGAACTAACCGTACACAACCACAGCAGACATTAGTGATTCATAACTAATAAGACTGAATAACAACAAATAAAAGACTAAATGCTTCAGTGTGCATTGCCTAACAGAGGTCTGAGATTAACGTGGCTAACTTTACGAGGATTATCAGCAGATGAGCTCAGAGACAAATTGCTCACAGTGGTTGTAAGAATGGCAATGGACTTAGCTCAGGAGTTGCAGGAATGGCCGGGCAGTTCCAGCCCCATATATGAAATATCAGCCAAGTAATAAATGTGTTTGTCAGAGAATAGCCGACAGATCAGGTACAGGTCCCATTATATTGTTGTTTTATTCTCTTGGCCCTGGCATTATCTATTAGAGCTTCCATCTGTGGACCGCATTAGACAAGTTCCACCGACAGCATGGCGTTCTTTCCCCACCCTTTGTGAACAAAGCTGTGTGCTCATTTCATGCGATATGAATTAAGAACCAAACACTCAGAAGTGTTTCAAGGGGTGATTTCCCCTTAGTGATAACACTGGAGAGGTGCCAAGACTGAGCAGGAGAAAATTACCATACCGTGGCAGGTGACAGAGAACCTGTTAAAAAAAAAAAAAGAACCACACTTGATGTGTGTTTGTTTGCTACAGGGAGAAGGAGTAATATAGGGGTCATATAGGCAGAGTAGAAAGTACTGCAGATGGATTTGTATTTATTCTACTGTACAGTTGAAGTCAAGCCTTCGTGATTCTGTAGTAATGTTGTAGGAAGTTGTGAAAGCATTTAAGATTTTTTGCTTCTGGCAGGATTATTATTAATTAATGTATTAAAACAGAAATAAATGCATGAGGCTGCACGAGATAAATAGGGAGACTGCCAGAGATTAATACACTTTATAACCACAAATTAGATTTGCTTGCTCTACTTTAGGATTCTTTCTTAACTCTCGACTGGGAGGAAGGTTGACCCGGTGGCCGTGCGACCTACACCTTCACAGAGACTTATCTGTCTGTGAAGAGTCCCGCCCAGTCATCCAGCTCATATCCAAACACAAATCTAAAACAAAAGCCAGCCTGACTTGTGGAGTTTTCTTGAAGGCATTCGGCCACTCATCCAAGTTTCTTATTCGGTTGTAAATGAGTGGTGGTGAGTAAGAAAGTAATAAAAAAAACGAATAAATTACGTTGTTTGAGCCTCATTTGAAAGAGCCGTTATTGATTCATAAAATGCTCGGATTGATTTGTCATTCCTGACGTCCCCTCGTCAGAAATCTTGCTAGCAGAGGGGTTAGTCCACGTGGGGGGGTGATCAAAAACATGACATGACCTCCAACCCTGCGACAGAGAAGACCTTGACGTATTCAGAATGTGCCGTGATGTAAAACATTGTGGAAATGCCACCAGTGGCAACGTCAGGTTTGTGAAACTCCCTTTCTTAGTAATCTCTGAACAAACTGAATTGAGTCAAATCGCTTTAGGAAATCAGGGGAGGTGTGTGTGGTGGGGGGTGGGTGGGTGGGGTTCAAGTTTGCACAGGAACATCTGTGGGTGTTGCACGCCTGACACTCAGATGACTAAGGTCTGTCAGCAACCAGATAGTCACCTACAAATTAAGTCTTAGTGCGCCTCCATTGTTAAACAAGTTTTTTTTTTTCTTTTTTCCTGGCTCCAGTGTTCAGTGTGGCTTCCTCCTGCTTCCAACCATCTGTCTCCTCTAAAATGGCTAAAACGTGTATGTTGCGTTCCTCATCCTTCAGGTGTGGGTGGAGTGTCTTGAACTTGCTCCCGGTACCTATTCATCCTCGATCCGGGGTATACTTGGAGATGTAGGCTTGCTTATTTGCAAGCGATCAGATCAGATTTGTGTGGCCAGACTATCTGCATGGGTTGCTATGGTAGCAACACAGACGTCAGCGGCGATGTAGTTAAATAGTAGTTTTGCTCTACTTTTGTTCCAGCAAACAATTTATCCTGGTGCCTGTTGTTCTGCGCGTTGTCCACCATAGTCCTCTGCTAGTGGCTGCATGGAGATGGCTGTTGAGGTTGTGCATCACCTTTGTGTTGTGTCTGGACTGAGACTTGTCTGGATAAGTCAAAAACAAAAGAAGAAACCGTTTGGGTACGGCAGTCTGAAATAAAATGCCTTTAGACTAGTCTAGACTCTATAGTTTGTTTGGGTAAAACCAGTGATTAATGTTAGCTTACTACCATCAGTTCATTCAGTTCTTCTGTAGGTTATTTACGCTTCTATACACTGGCCATAGGCTAAGTACATTCCAAACGCTTCTCTGCTGTATGTCAAGCGAGGGATGTATGTTTTTTTTTTTGTTTTTGTTCTTGTCCAACCTCCTCTCAAAACAGGTCACCCAGCACATATTCGTAAAAGCAGCCGTCGTTGTAAGAATGTACAGTATGAACACCATTTACGCAATCCCTCGATGACTTCCAGGACAAAACACTGAGTCAAATGCTTGGCTTACTGAATCACGTTTCAGCCCCCCCTCCGCCCCCCATTCCTGTCTTGTAACCCCCTCTGTGATTAATGGTGTTGAAAATGAGGGCACGTCACATATGTTGATGCGTTGGGAGAGGCACTGCCCTCAGCAATGTTAGCCCGGAGACACAACCACCGCACCGGCTGCTGTACATAATTTCATAATGAAGCTCCTTCCTGCAGTTAAGAGATCTGAATAATTATGTTACTGTCAGAAACTCACCGTACAGAAAGACTTTTCATAGAGAGTCGTCCACATCGGACGCAACAACAGTTATTAACTTCGCACAAAGCTTCTTAAATGGAGGAAAACGTTGCCAGTACTGATATATAAATAAAAACCATTCGGCTTGTGAACTGTTGTCACTGATGAAACTGCGTCATACTAGAACTTGTAAAACGAAAACTTTTGTCTACATCTTCCATGCCAAGTATTTCACTGTGTTGTTTGCACATGGCTTACAGTCCTCCTGTTGTCTGGTTTAAATCTGACAGCGCTACACACAACCCGACATGGATTCAAGGATGGATTCAGATTCACATGCTAACCGCTGCAATCTGACAGTTTAGGACTCCTGTTGTCTGTCCATCTTTGTGGTTATTTAACAAACATCTGTGGTCCGCATGATTTGGTTATTTCCCCTCAGTGGGCTCCCTTTGGTTTTGGGTCCCCTTGTGGCTCCCTTTGGGGTGTGCACACACACACACAAACAGACACACATACATAAATGCGCGCTTGTAAACAACCACAGCTGCTTCGTGGACATGTTAATATTCCAGTGTAGCTTCTCACTGTTGCCTCTTTTAAATAGAATGTTTGCGGGAGTGGATAGAATATATGTACATTTATATATATATATGTACATACACACACCCATCAGGCAAAACATTATGACCACCTGCCTGACATTGTGTAGGTCTCTGTCTCTCTGTCTCCCTTGTGTCCTGTGGTGATTGTTGTTAGTGGGGGCATTTGGGTCCTATTTGGAGTCCAAGTCAACACCTTGTGCTGGAGTTGTTCCTAAACCATTTTCATACATGTGAGTCTGTGTCAGGCTGCATCCTGCTGCCATCAAGGAGTGTCGTTGCTACGGGGGTGGGGGCGCCTGGTCTGGTCTAGGTGGGTGCTACATGTCTAAGTAACATCGACACTAATGCCAGGTCCAAAAGTTTCCCAGCAGAAACATTTATAGTCACAAGATGGTGAATGTTATTTACTTCCTCTGTCAGTGGTTTTAATGTTGTGGCTGATCAGTTGAATATGCACTGTTGCCCATAATGTTGGAATAATTTTACTTTAAAACACGTTTCTCTTTTTATTCCTATTTATACAAATCACATTGTCACAATCGTTTCATAGGAAGAGGTAAAAAAAAATATATTTTACTACACGCACATATATTTTCATTTTTGGCACCTTGAAGTGAAAGATGCTGTTGGGGCTCTGTGTTGTGTTTGCAGCATGTATGTAGATAGGTGGGTAAGCAGCAAACGTGGTCGGGGTAATTACGTCTGTACATTAGAGATCCAGACTAATCACATAATGTAGGTAATCTGTCTTAGTGCCTCAAATAGCAACAGGCTAATTTAGGTTCTTTCAGAAAACAGTGTAACAAATATGGAAATTGAACGGGATCCTGATGCAGGAACGTTTACGCAAACATTAGAACAGAACCCACAGTTTACAGCACTGTTTAACTACGTGCTCACGGCTTAATGAAACCCAGCTAATGCAAGACAATGGATTCCTTTATTTAGATAGCTTCGGCCTATTTTGAGAGACACAGGGCCGACGCTGAAGGACATTCAAACCTGTCCACTCCTATTTCTTCACACCTCATTGGTCCAAAGGAAGTTGGCACTGATGAAAGGTTGTTCAGGCTTATGAGAAGAGAATATTTCAAGATACGGGCAGTGCGTCGTAGTTTCTACTATTGATGGAATCAGATTTGGCTTTCGTACACAGATGGAGCGTGCCGGGGGGAGGTTTACGGCATGGTCACGTCTGTCAACTAACCTCTATACTCCGGCACGAGGAGGTGGAGGAGGAGTGAAGGCAGATAAGACAACCGAACGTGCCCGCTACGTACCTGTTTTCAAGACAAACATTAACATACGCTGTACGTGCCGCTTACAGCACAAGTTTTATAACAAGTTTTATTGAGCGCGGTACAAATGAGGAGAAAGGGGAGACACGTGGCTGGAAATAGGCAACAAATGACTTAAGATCCCAAGAAACAAATAAATTCAGTTGCTAAGTTAATGTGCTAATGTTGTTCTCAGATGTTTTTGCACTTTTATTACACTGACATGTCACACCGCAATCGCTGAGAAAAGGGAAGTGAAAAGCTAGCAGATTTTGTCTCGAAGTATGCAGTCACCTGGAAGGCCTACGACACCGTTTAGGTGCAAAAATCCTGTGAACTTCGACTTAGTAACATGTGCAAGCGGAGAGACATCTCTAGTTGGAAGCGATGTCAGTCTTATGTTTGTCAGGGATCTATGCGCTGTATGTAGACAAGTTTATGTAAGCTATTTGCAATCCAGGCTTTTTTCGGTAGTGAGTGCCAAACACGCACACCACGACGCAGACTTTTTTCCCTTCTATATCTCATCTACATAAAATCACAGTGTGTTGGAAAATGTCTTCATCTATGTGTGCCATGCCAGTATTTTCTCTCCTCCTCCTTCACTGGGACACCAGTTGAGTTGGTAGGGTCCTGCGAAAGGAAGCCCAGCTTCTGAAATCACAGCTCTAAAACAATCTAATTACATATCTGGCAATTTCTTTACAATTGCTGATGCACGGATTGTCAACATAGGGAAGGAGGATAAATATTTAAAGTGGCCTGCTAAACAGATTCAAGCCTTGTCTCTTGTTATTAATGATCTTTTAAGATAAAAGAGAAACAGACGCTCATAAAATAATATACGAAGCCACGTCTCGCTGAATGGGCTATATAATATAGAAACAGCTAAAGATTAAATACGCCTTGACTTGTGATTTAATATTGATATAAAATCAAACTAAAGTACGGAAATATCTGCAAGGAAAGTGACTCATTTGGTTTTTGTCAATGTCGTCTGAGAATATGTGGCTTACAGTAAAAAAAAAAAGGAAATTGAGAGGAACAGAAGCAGACGGGGACAAGGAGCAGCGATGGACAGAGAGGGGGACGACGACGATGATCAGAGATAAGCAGGACGAGGAACAGAAGGGCAGCGGGAAAGATCACATTTAAGTCCTCCTTCAATTTATTCTATATTGTCCATGACAGATTCAGTCTCGATAAAGTACCACATGACCATAATTAATCCTCAGGATGAACCCAATGAACTTCTCATCCTCATCTTTTTTAATTATAGAGCAGTGGGCTTGTCTGTAAAATGCTTCATGCACTTATAATAATATTAATGATAAAAATAATGATGCGTTGTGTGAAAATGTGACACGTGGACGTTTCTCTGTGCAAAAACTGAATGAATTTCTGGTTTGTTCTCGAGGTACAACACTACAGAAAGCGTTAAGCCATGCATAGTGTACTGTTTGTTTTAAACAGCAAGGGGAAATGCCGTTTACAGCAGATGCCTCAGAGGGAGAGGGGAATGTAAGGCAAACAAAGTCTCCTGCCCTTCCTGTCATCTTTTCCTATTGGCTGGTAGCCAGTGTCTTAGGAAACATTACCAGTAAGTGTATGATTTACATTCTAAACATTAAGCAGCCCGCCTTTCTGTCGCTCCACGTGAGGAATTGCAGACCAAGATTTTGCTGTAATTGATATTTTTAGGTCAAACGCATGCACCTCCGAGCCTAGGAACGCATACATACATACCGCGGTTAGCAATTGTTAAAAATGTATTTTAATAATTTTATCTTCACCACGTCTGACGTCTGCCGTTATCGTCTCAGACAGAAGCTGACACGTTGAGTGATTGTTGCTCTGCATACTGAACACAGTTCAGAGAAATGACTCTTCTGCTTGGAAAGGAAGAGAGAGTAGACAGACCAGACAAACTTGGCAGGAAGGCCGAGCTCACAAGAACGTAGAGGTTTGTTCCAAAATCAATGCAGCCCACTAATATTGGATTCACCCAAAAACAAAAAAAAAAAAAATGGGGCGTCCGTCGGCAGACGTAGCACACATAAACAGCAGACACGCTTTTTTAAACAGCAGCTAGACGGAGCGTGTACTCGTGTACAGTATGCATACTGTAGATGCCCTACAGTTAACATCAGACAGTGGAAAAACTTGACAGTGAATTCCTTCAAGTTTACCTCAGGGGGAAATAACCAGGTGCTGAATTTGGGTGTGGATTGCAGTTTTTTTTTTTTTTTTTTTTTTTTTGTGAATGTTTATCAGAACAATCACCGAGTCAACTGCACCACGTGTAACACAAGGAAGGAGTCGCATTTAGACACATTGCGCCACATCTAATCAATGCATAACATCACGTTTTCACGGAAAGTTAACGAAAAACACCATCTAATACGATAGCATGTGATGATGCGGGTGTTGAAAGAAAAAAAAAAAAAAGCACCACGGTTGGTGAATAAAATCCCCGTGTCTTCAATACAGGACTAACTTCAACTGAAACAACATTAATTCATCAGATTTTGCGTCGTCTGGACTGATATGGGACCGACAGTCGTGTAGGATCAAAGTAAGGGCCCTTTCACATCTAACATTTCACTCCGTAGGCTGTTCAGTTTTCTGTGAAATCTCAGAATGAGCAAAACGCCAAACCTCGCTCAGGCGGACTTGGTTCGGATCAAACTGAACCATGGTTCGGTTTGTGCCTAGAGTGAAAATGTGTTTTGTGTGGCTCCGACATTATGGCCAATCACAGGAAGGTGCAGCAGGCTATCATTAGAACAGGAAAGAGGAAATATGAGCCGGAGTAGCGAATAGGGGAGAGGAGGAGACCGAGTTTTAAACTGAAATATGGTTCATTACTTAATGAAAATGCTGACATTTTTCAGGTATTTAGGAGAGTGAGAGGGAAAATATGAGAGCACGGGAGAACAATGCCACCTGGAGATAAAGAAACTGCAGATGTGGTATCCATTACATTTCTCTGTGTTCATTCTAACGGCTGGAGAAGGTTACCCGCTGAACAGACAGCACATCAGCGGCAGACGCACCTGCCTACAAACCAGGCAATGTCAAGTGTAGGCAGCGCATGTAGGAGATGACGAAAGGACATACTGTAGGTATGTAATGTAAATTTGATCGCAAAATTGAACAGTGAAACCAAAACTAGTCAGATCAAATGTACAGGAGATAATGTAACAAAAACCTGAACCTTGGTTCGGAAACACAGAAAGGTCGTACCTGGACCAGAGGTGGTCACGTTAACAAATTTTGCTAGCACTCACATTCATGTACACGTTTTTTTTTTTTCCCCATCTGGCACTACCCGAGGCGTAAAACCCAAATAAAGAATAAAAGATTAAAAGTGGATTTGATATTTAGCTTAAAAACTGAACAAAGCAGCCATGAAATTAGGTTCACAGATTTTACCCGCAGTCGGACTGTGAACGTTGAGCACAAAAAACGAAACGTTGAACGCAAATATGAAAATGTGCAATCACACATTCACAGAGGAAGTGAACGGAATAATCCTAAAAAGTCTTTATGACGAAGACGAAAGATTGTTACCGTGGTAACTTTTAAAATCCTTTCATGCAGCGCTTTGGTACCTGAAGCAAAACACACCCACCAACGCGGCTCCTCGCTTTGTTTAGCACAGCAGTGCTTTCACTCTGAACTCCTGGTGGAACTCAAAGTGTGTGAGAAGAAGTTGCCCACATGCTCAGACCTCACAGCACAAACTGAAACTAAATGTCTGCGTGGAAGTGGGGGGAATATTTTCAGCCGTCTAGCTGGAGTGAATTAGCCACAATAAGCCACGGAGAATGATTAGAAATTATTGCTTTTGAGATTCCTTGAGACCGCCTTCATTACGGCTAATTGGATTGAATGGTGCCCACTCATTGGCCCACATTTGTGCGTTTACATCGTATTTAAGGCGCTTAATCTGAGTGGCACTGATATCATGAGACTGACATTTAAGCTCTTAAATCCCGAGGATGCTATAAGGGTTTTAGAGAGAGAGGGAGGGGGAAGGAGTGAGGGGGAGCGAGGCAGAGGGAGAAAAAGTGGGTGAGGGAGCAGAAGAAAGAAAAACCGGTGAGAGGGTCTCGGCGACTGCGTGCTCAGAGAGACAGTGAGGCAGGATGACAGTGCAGGGCTTTTGTTCGAAATACTGCCAGCATGTCAATTCCGATGTAACATTTTTATCGACACCATCCTCACTGCAACCTGACAGGCGGGCAGGAGCTCAACTTTTTACGTTCCACGCCAGAAGTTCGGGGACACTGAAACAGGTTCTTTGGCAAACTTTGGAGGAAGTTTTTCTCCCCCCTTCCGACTGTTTTCGGCTGCTTAAGGAAGTAGACTATGCAAGACTGACTTTATTTGAGCACTTGACCTAGAAAAAGGAAAAAGCTCTTGTACGTACTGTACTTTGAGTTCACAACTAATATTTGATTTTATTGTGACTGTATACAGTGTTTGGTTGCACAACGTCTGTATAAACTATTTACTGCACGATTTGCTGTTGATTCACAGGACCTCAGGGGGAAGAGCGTTTACTTTATAGGCCTGTGAGGCTTCTACATCCGACAATGTACCGAAGCGGTGATGACTTTCATGTGTGAACAAATATATATGCTTAACCTGTATGTCTGTGTCAATAGAGGCCGTGCCGTTCGTGAATATATACACAGCTAGTTGTTAACTAGGTAAGTCATGAGAGCAGACATTTAGACTTGTCAGTCGAAGGGAAATATTCCACTTAGGGGAGGTCCTGAACTGAAACGTCATTAAAACACAACAAGCAAGCAAGTGCAATCCTCTTGCTCTGGTGCGAACACACAAATGTGGCTAACCGCTGAAAAGGTTTGGTAGTGGAGATGCAACGTTAATGTGTTGGCGTGGCCTCTATCCCAGCGGGTCGGAGTATGTTTTGGTCACAAAAAATTAATGCTTATTTGATTTTCATTTTAAAATTCAAAAACCTTAAAAATGAAATGAAATTTGACTGCAGAACAACTAAGCCACATATTAAACTAAAAAGAACTACATATAATCAGGGAATAGTTAGCTAGTAGCTAACATTAGCTAACATTTTCCCATGTCAAAAATCACATCAGAGTAAGATCCCAAAGACGTTTCAGTCTGGTCTAGGGAACCTACATTAAAGTAATGTATTTGGACGCTCTTGCTATAGACACAGTACCGTCCTCATACGTGCTCTTACTTTGAAAAAGGAAACGTCCGGTTGCAAAGTATGAAAAAAACGGGCGCTTGTTTGTTTCTGCCTTCTAACGATTTCATTTTTTTGGTTTTAGAAAATGAAAATCGACCAGTTTTTAAAGTTTGGTTTGTCCCGTCTCGACCCTGATGAAGATAAAAAGACTTGAATTTAATTTAAAATTTTTGAATTTGAAAATGAAAATCAAATAACCGCTCAGTTCTTGTTTTTTTAATATCCTTTTCTGAACCGAAAATCCAATCACCAAAACATACACAGACCCCACTGACTAGCAGATAAACAGTTCCATTATGCTTGAATATTCAGGTTGGGTTGTATTTTTTGATGGATCCTTTCCTGCCCTGACATTTAACCAACGGCTAAGCTAGCTAGCTATTTCATCCTGCATCCACCTGGCCCGCCTCTGCCTGCGCTCAGAATCGGGTTGTTGGTTGCCAGGGACAGATGGACTGAAGTTGCATGGACTGTGTAATAAGCGACCTGAGTAAATCATGGACCTGTGTATGATGATTAGGAGAAAACCAGAAAGGAATGTAGTGCAGTCCGAAGCTTTTACGAGAACTTAATCTTTTTTTTTTTTTTTTTTCAGTTTCCACTCGCCCAGTTTATGCTGCCTTTCAGTGAAGCTGCTGTTATATTTAGCCCTTTTATAGCACTACCTGGCTGTAAACAGAAGTGCAGCAGATTACTGCACAACTGTCCATCTGGACGTTAATACACAATAGAAACCCAAAGCTATTTCACTGGTCACAGACAGACTGTGTTCTCAGTTTGAGCTTTGCAGCGTATATTCATCCAAACCCACCAGGCTGGGCAGAGCAGAGTGTGTCTGCACGGAAATGAAAGATTCCTTTGATGTCTAATTAGCAATTATTGACATATCGCCACAGTTTCTCCTTAAACTCACTAATCCTGAACAGCGAGTTGTTTGATGGCTTTATTAACTGCGAGTGCTTGGATTGCTTTTGACCACCTCAAATGATGCAAGCGTTCCGCATTGATCCTGTGCCTTGTGTCTCACGTTTGTTTGCAGATTGCTCAATAATCCAATTATTGCGGCACCGCTTTCCTTGAGACCCCGCCATGTGTAAAGAGTAGAGGCACCTCCTTGGCAGAAAGAGAGGAGGTCTGAGGAGAAGGAAGTGAAGGGAAGAGGGAATAGATAGCCTGAGAGACTGTTTCAGACAACCTCTGTGGAGAGCGAAAGAGAAAGAGGGGGGGGGGAGTGAGCGAGCGAAGGAGAAAGAAACCACTAAGGGACCGTGGGGCTGTGTGTGTGTTCATGTGAGAGGAAGAAAAAGACGGAGGGAAAAAACAGGAGAGAAAGTCGCAGGCGAGGCAAAGTTACCTTTATGAATGCACTGACCTATGCACTTCACATTAACCTCCCCCTCCAAGAGAATTAGTCTGTATCATTCACACTCGGATGTTCTGAACTGCACCAATTGATTTCAGTGGACCAGAAATAAAGCAACTGAATCTCTTGTTTCTCGACTAAATACTAAGGAAATAAATGCAAGTGCCTCACAGACAAGCCGGAAACAGATTATGTTTACCATTAGTCCATTGTTGTCTCTCTGGATGGATTTGGTGTGACTGGAATTGCTCCCTTGGGTGCAAGACTGTTGGAACAGATTCATAAGCTGTGGTCGGCTAAAGTGTTTCTCTGTTGTTTTTTAGTTTTTTTTTTTTTTTTTCTAATTCTCTTCCTTGTGGGTTGGATTTCAAATGCAGGTAAGGAAATAGGACAAAGAAATGACAAAAAAAAATGTTTCCTTGAATGACATTCAGCATCACTGTACTGCACTGTGGCAGCCATTCTAACCCTATTAAATCATCACGAGTGTATTACTTGTGATTGACGGCCATGGGCGGGTAGCTCAGACAGATTCATTTATGCAGCATTTGCTCCTGGTTAATAACATGATGCTATCACAAGAAAAACAAGTTTGCAAATTGCCATTAAACCCAAACATAAAAAAAAGTCTGTGGGGGGCAATGACTTTAAAAACACAGTTCGACTAAACATTTCTACATGCATATGTTTTTATTTTTTATTTTTTTTTATAAATACTTAGCAGTACACAACAGAACATGAAAGTCTTCAGTGTGAAGGTTAGCCTTGAAGTTTGGCTCCGCAATGGTACACGTTGCTTTCTGCAACAAATGGCTCTAATCCACATAAATTAGAAGAAGTTGCTCAGCAGGAGGCAAAGATTACAGGGATAATGCGCGCAGTGTGTTATTCGGAAAAGACTGGAGACGTGAAGAGGCCGAGAGGCTCCGACAAAACAGCTGAGGAAGCAGGAGTGTTTACAAAGGCCCTGTGAAAGAACTGCAGCTGGGGTAAGGGCCTTGCAGTGGCATGCCAAAAGTTAGCCCTCAACAAAAAAAAAAAAAAAAGGTGGCAAGAGAAGAAGACTGAATCAAATCAGTGGATGAAGTTAAGGAAAAAAGGAGATCACTGTGGCTATGTGACTGGACCGTTTGTTCTATGAAAAGCAGAAATGATTGTTTAATCTTGTAAAAAGATACAGTTTTGTAGATTTCCTGAACCGGAAAGCTGCGGAAGAGGATCCGGAGTTAGAAACCATGGAGACGCTGTGACGCAAATAAAATGCACGGTGACGCAAAAACAAATAAAAATAAATGCAGCAGACAAATCTCAGTTTCTGTGTAACGATGGTGCAAGACGGCTGCTGATTTATTTACGGCAGCAGAGAATCCTTCATGTTGAACCTCAAAGGGCTATGTATCTACAGCGCAGCGGCGACCGTTGTTGACCAAGTTGTAAGACTTCATTATTTTAGTCTGTAACATGCAGAAATACAGTAACTGCCTGTTTAGGTGGACTCCGGTGAAGCTGTGGACCATAACATCTGTGTGTAGAAGCAGTAGGTGTTAAATGGAACGCATGACCTCTGTTTCCCGAAGGTATTCAGTGGTGACAGATCAGTTCAGAGCAGCATGGCACCTCTTCTGAATTTACAGTAACCACAGTTTGTGTGCTTTGGCCGGGGATCTCAGCGAAATGCCTCACCCTCTAACATGGCTGTTATGACAGGCTTTTTCATATAAGGCCTCTGCGGACAGACAGATCCTGGGGGCAGAGTACATTAAGAGGAGTCATTGGCACATGGGGGCTGTCAACGTGCTACACAAAACATGGCATCAGAAATCAGGTTCCAGTGCTCCTGTCAGGTACATATAAAGTGTTTGATGCGAGATTGACACCCACATCTCTCCCAATTCCATTCCAGCCTTTGTAAAAGTAATTATGCTCTATTTCCTCTTGTAAAGCTACTCATTAGTGCTGACGGGTCTCGCAACATGAAGCAGAACAGTGAATAGATAGAAAACGCGGAGCTACAAGCAGCTTTTCCTGCTGCACAAAGCAGCGTTTCAATAGGGAATCCTTTGTTCGCTGCGTAAATCCCCACGGCCTCCTGTTTAAGAGCTCAGTGTGTCACTTGAGAATAAACTGCTGCTCTCAAAACAGCGAATCAAATACACATATTTTTTTTTTTTTTTTTTAAATCCTTGTGGTCCACAAGTGGTGTCCTTTAAGAATGATCACGTTTCCTTATATTTTATCTTTACAGTACGCCTTTCAAATCAGCTAATGCACATACCGTACTCTACATGAGACTATTTCCTCTCCCTTCTCCACCTGAGACATGTCTCCTATTCTTAAATATTTATGTAATCACCTCAAGATGTCGTGTATTTACCCTGATCTTCGGTTTCGTACACCTCCAACAATGAGATGCAGTGTATACACAGTGGAGAGCAGCAGGGAGAAAGAGGAAGGAGAGAAAGCTCTGAATCAACAGTATTTCCCTCGGATGGAAAAATGTAGGAGATATTCTGAGCCCCTGGGGTATTTGGTTTGGTGAATGTTTTATTTGAACAGGGCATCTTAGTGGCAAAGCCCGATGTTATGATTTATTAAAAGTGCAGCGTGAAGGGAATTACAACGCGATGGGAGATGGTGCATATGGATGTAACTGTATGTTGATGAATGTATTCATCGTGTAACATGTGACTCCGGCCCAGAGAAAGACTGCGAGGACAGTTCAGTCAGATGATATTCATTTCATGGCCATGGCGGATACTACAGTGACATATTGTAAAAATGATCAAACAAGGCCTTGTTTTTATGAGGACGTGTTCAAATAGGGTAACGCTGGAAACATACAACATGTCTGACTGTGCTTGAACTAAAAGGTCCTTGACTATTTAATCACTTGAAGGGAAAGGGTGCTTTGGTGTGGGATGCTCTTTGGGTTCAGTTTGTAGTCAGAGTAAGAGCAAAAGAGGCAGGACGCCCAGTCATGTCCTGATGGTAAGCAAGCAAGCTAGCATGATGCATTTGTCAAGCAAAACCTTTGAAGAAAGAAATTATATCAGCTATTATATCAGCTTTGTTTAAGGTTGTCCCATTGCCCCTAGAGGCGAAGTCCTCCGATTGCTCATTATCTAAGTCGAAATTTATTACGTGTCCACCCACTAACCCATAAACGAACTCATATTTTACAATCAGTTAAATGTTATATTGTATCATTACATCATGCTGTACGCAAGAATCATATTGTGACAACCCAATAAAGTAAATACTATTTATTAATCATTCAGTTAGTGTAAAGTTTGTCAAAGGCCGTTTATAGGTTCCCAGAAACCAAGGGTACAGGTTAAATTTACGTTTGATCAATACACAAAAAAAAAATAGCCAAAGAAAGCACACACAAATGAGAACAAGTGAAACAAATACAAATCTACACACTGAGGAAAAGTTAAATAATCCAAGGTCTACCTGATTTAACAGTAAAATAGAGTGTAGTATACTGTACTACTGTTGGCTAGGCTAGTTAGCTGGTGTCTTCTTGTTGGTTGCTAGCCAGCAGCTGACTGCTAGCCTGCTGGTGGGTTTTTCAGTTGGACTGCGCTTCTAAATGTGTTTTGTCTCGGATCTTGGCAGAGGGGAGAAGTGTTGTCGCATATCCCATCACTTCTTACCTTCTGCTGTTGGCTAGGCTAGTTAGCTGGTGTCTCCTTGTTAGCTGCTAGCTGACTGCTAGCGTGCGGGTCGGTTTTCCAGTTGGACCGGTCTTCTAAATGTGTTTTGTCGCAGATCCTGGCACAAGGGATTGTAACATCTCATCCTGTGTAGTAATGAATATCACATGACTATATGCTATCGGAAAGATATCCTCATTAAAGTCGTTACGTAAATTTTAACCGTACTGTGCCAAAGCGAAACTCTGATAATAACTTTTCAAGCAACGATATTGTCGTAAATCAGTGGTTTAGACCAGTCAGAGTCAGTCAGCAAACAGGTCAGTATCTGTGAATTTTAAAATTATTTAGCTTTATCTGGAGTACTTCATACTGCTCGTTGGCATCCCTGGAAGTAGCCAGCTGGGAAAGATGACATGGACGCCTGCACTGAAAGGGCAGCTGCATGCACCACTGCAAATCTTTCACCTTATTAAATATAGATCAACAGTCAGCTACACCTGTGGGGCAACTCTCACCTGAGCCAACGACTGATGCTGTTTTTAACCGGTTGCTGGCCGCCATATGTGTTAAATTTAAGTACAGTGATGATGAGAGCTGACAACAGTTGCTTAAAACGGTCTCTCCCTCTCGATTTTTCAGCGTGACGCCCCCTCTCCTCCGTTCTCTCTGCACGTAGCCAGAACATGTCTCTTTGTGCGACACGTAAAATAGACTTTGGTGTTAAGGCAAGTCTGGGCATTGTGTGGCGGTGGCCAAGGCCTGCTGCCTGCCTTATGATAGAGATGTAGGAGGTAGACATGCCATTCAAGCTGTAGCACTTGCAAACTCAATACTGAGCTCTCCATTATCTCATTGTGAAGAAAGCAGTACTGAAAACTGAAGTCTCTCAGTAGTTCTGTTTCCTCATTGTTGAGGCCACTCTGGTCAGATTTCTCAACTCTGATCAAATTAGAAAATTGAGAAAGGCTTTTTTTTCCAGGTTTGTTGAAAGCACCTGCTTTTGCTTTACTTCGATAAATGACCCAGGGTGTTTATTTTCGCTATAGCATAATGGTTAAAATATTTCAGTACGTGACAGCAGGCACAAAGTGAGACAGCTTCACCAACGCGACAGTGGATACTTCTTTATCTCCGCTGAAGATCAAGCATAATTGAAAGTGTTGGAATAAGTTGTGGTAGGGCTGCAGTCATGTGGGGTTAGAGATTAACCAAGAGTGAGATTAGTCAGCACATACATATGTAAGGCTTTGATGATTCATTGTGTAGGGTGAGGTTTTCCTTTATGCAGTAGTTTTTTTCATTTTTTGTGAGAACCTAATTGCACCATGTCCCTCAGCAGGTGTTGCATTGTTCATCTCGGTGGCCATCTGGGCCTGTAATCCTTTGGAGATGAACACCAACATTATGTGTGTGTGTGTGTGTTTGTGTGAACTTGTTTGGGTCTTTTTTATTTCATTACAAACGTATGGGACCTTCTGTCCTTGTGAAGTCAGAAACATTCGATGAAAATAGTGTTTACAACAAGAAGGTCAAGTAATGATGAACAAAAAAAAAGTCTAGTGTAGGTTAAAGTCTTATAAATGTACCAATCTTGAAAAACAGAACCATAAAATGATAGAATATGGGTATTTCTCTTTCTTTTTAAGCTTTTTTTGGGCAGGTTATATAATAATATAATTTTTTAATATAAAATTAAAATGTTAATATCAATATATATTCCACATTTCTGCCGTTTTATTGTTGATGTGTGACCTGCACATTTCTGTTAATTACCTTATTGCTCCTGATAGTTGCTGTCTGCAGCAGTTCAACTAAGTGGCTGAGTGCGGGCAAGACTTCTATCTGGGTATGAGACAGCTCTTCTGCTGTTGAACCTGTCAAATACTATAGGAAGGCAGACTGGAGAGCAGTTCTCAGCACTTCTTAAGCTAACATGCAGAATGTGCGATGTGGCGTTAAATTCCTGGATCTAAGCCAAGTAAAGATTTGGCTCCTGTGCACAGCCAACCTCTTGGGGCTGTGGTTTCATACGCCGTGCCTTTAGTGGCCACTTGACTATTAACAATACATGTAATAAACACTGTATAGCTAACTTTAGCCTTCTGCGTATATCCTAATGTACTATGGTTCGTGTGCAGCTGGTCTCCCTGCCTGCTCTTGCTCCTCGTTTGTCCTAGCAGAATTGTAAATGACTGGTGGGTGTTGAGGATGATCACATGTGACAGCTAATGCGTAGGGTTGCTGGCAACATGTGTTAGCGCCAGTGTACATTAACCTACATTCAGAGAGAAGCCTTTTTGAATCGCGAGGGAAAGGAAAAGGTCATCTTTTGAATAAGATATTTTTTGGCACGTTTCATTTCTCCGTAATCACAAGCCTAGTTCATGTAGTTCTTGAGGTTTCAGTTTTAATGCCAACTTATTGCGTGCTTCAATCTTATTCACTAGACCGTTTTCTGCACACGACGCAGTCAGTGTAAACAGGAGTCGGCTGCTAACTGTTACTGGAAAGTGGAGAACGGTGGTAAGGAGTGTGTGGTGTGGAGGTAGCTCAGGTCAGGGCTGATCCCTTAAAGATAATCTCCCTGTCTAGGGATTTGTTTTTCTCATTTGTCCTAGGGCCTCTAAGCTGAGTTTGGAGGTCACTTCCTGTACAAGCAATAGGACCCAAATCTGGCTATAGACATATTTGTAAGGAGCCAGGTAATGCATGAAGTCAGCGGGAGAGCACCAAGTAAGCGTAAAACAGAGCTGAAACATGAACACCCCACGAGGTCGGGTCTGGAGTTCAGCCATGCCACTGAAATCAAAGGATTTGGTTCTGCAACTAAACCAGTTTTTGCAGCGCCGCTTTGAAGTGGTCCATTTGTGTTTTTCTTCGTGGCAGTTAGTTAGATTAGAGTTAGTTTTGAGCCATGTTTCGCAAAATTGGTGAAAACAGGTGCCCGTTTGTATGTTTAGTGAGACTTAGGCCAACTACCATGTTTGTTTTTGTTGTTATCACATAGGTTTATGTTCAAAAGGGCAAAGTGATTTAAGAGAATGAGCTGGTATTTTATGTTCCTTCGCCTGTTGAACATTTTGTGTTTATCACTGACCCCTTGTTTGCATTGTTTCTCGATTTCCCATGTCTGGAAATCAACCCGATGGCCGGCAATGTATTTCTAAGCATGTCAGCCAGATTGTGTTCACAGTTGTTTTATGACTGTTTCTGTTCCCGGTCCAAAGGATCTTGAAAACACTGCGCTAAAAACAGAAACTTAGGGGATCAGTAGCAGATCAGTATGAGGAGGACATGACGAACACGAGTTCTCCAAGGCACCGACGGGACTTTTCTCACAGTCAGACAAAACAGTGCTGCAGGACCCCATGGAGGAGGGGCTTTGCACATTGTTGTTAGTTTCAGTATTAGTGCTGGCGGCTGAATCGTATTTTGATCGCCACAATCAAAAGACTATGAGGCCGGCATCGGAAAATTTCGCTGATCCTACTTCTGCTCCCACTCCATCATTTACTGTCTTGCTCACTCGACCACCAGGAAGCTGGCAAAGTCAACGTTTTCTTATTTAGTTAGTTATCAGAAATGTCATCGTGTCTTAGTGTTGCGCAGCTCCAAGTTGGTTCTGGTTCTGCATCTTCTCCCACAACCACATTTTATATTCATGCATCCCGTACAGTCCTCACTCGCTTGCCATCTCAATTCGGATGAATGGGAAGGTTCTTGTTCCCACCAGATTATGTGATGTCAGTCGGGTGACAGTTTGGTGGAGGAAGAGGAGTCGAGCGAAAAGAAAACACGGTCATGGTCATGTTATCCCAGATTTTCCTCACGATGTGGAGGCCTAGTTGTTTTGTATAGCAGCTATATTTTACAGGTTCATCCACTTCAGATTGGAAAAAATATCTCTTTTAAAAAAAAGTGGGAAAAAGTTTTCAGGAGAAGCGGCTCAAAGTTCTGCTCAGCCTTGTACATATACATTATTTCTTAAGCTCAGATGCGAGGACCATCTAAATTGAGTTCTTTGCGGTAGTGGAGAACTCCGTGTGTTACTCTGTGAACTCTGCGGACATGCATGGTCGAACTGAACGAGTGGGAGTCTTGACCCTATAAACTGTATAGGAACTGTTCTCTTGTTGTGGCATTTTAATATATCTTCCTCTAAAGTTTGAATTTTAACGCACAGTTTGGAAAGTATGAAAAACAAGACACAGCAACGTTTGTGAAGAGCGCACCAACGCTCGGTGAAACACAGAAACTTTGGGCAGGCAGTGGTGGCGTCCCGTACCTAATTTCACACTTTTATATGGATGTGATCACTCTGCCGGCATGAATTACGGGAGTTTCCAGCCTTGATAATCCTTCCCACCACATAATAACACCCTGCCACATCTTCCCGGGATCCGTGCCTCTGTTCTCTATCACTTTGCCAAAATATCTCAGGTGATTAATTTAATTCAATCTGCGTGACAGTGAGTGATTGAGTAAGAATGGTCAACGGTTTTTGCTGGTTAAAACCGGTTGTGTTCCTTCTGCCTCCACATCTGCATCTGTGAAACCCCTCGGCCCTCCAGCTGCAGCTGCACGCTAAGAACAAGGTTAAGGTTCAGTTGCAGTGTGGTTATGAAAGATGTTTATTGTTGTTTATGGAATCTGAAGACAGGTACAGCTTCAGACATGTTGGGTTCCAAACTGGATACTGTGCAGATCAGGATGATAGCAGCATCTGCCCATAGACCCAGCCACTATGAACTCCCCTAAGAGCACTGAGTGCATGTGTTTGTGTGTGTGTGTGTGTGTGTGTGTGTTCGCATTTCTTGACTTGTCTCATTCCTTTGTTTACAGTCATAACAGTCTATTTATAGGAGGAAGATAATCGTGATTCGCTGTTATGGGGAAGGTCACTTAAAGTTTGTAGGCATGCAGTACAGTAAGGTTTGGAGTGGAGACAACGTGACAGATTGGAATTTAAAACAAGGAATGCAATTACAGCCGGAATACCAGATTCCTTCAGACAAAAGGCAAATTTTCCATTTCCATTTCTGTACTAAAATACTTTTGATTTGAAAATCTATCTATGTATGTATGTATCTATCTATGTATCTATGTATGTATATAAAGGCAAAATTATACACACCGAAAGAGAAACTTGCCATTCCTGCTAACTGGAACGTAATGCAACAGTATGTAAAACATCTTAAGGAGATGATTATATTTGTCCAGACCAAAAGTGGCAGTAAGTCAGAGTAGATTATACCATAACCTTAACACAGGTGTAACACAAGCTCGCCATGGAGGAAATCTCACATTTCTGTATGCTCAGGTACTCTGCCCAATGCCAGGGTCACCTTCACCGGGAAAAATAAATCCCTGGTGGCTCTCTAACACTACCCAGAAGACCTCTCTCCCTTTGAGAGGCGGTGAGTGGGTGTCAACCTAATGTTTATACTGTCTGCTCACGGTTATATAAGCCATTTTGTCCTCTTTCTAACTAATCTACCTTTACCTTTCCTCCATGCCAAGTTGTGTGTTACATAAATATTCTTTCAACTGGTCTAGCTGAAGGTTTTTTAGCATGCCGTGGTGTGTATTACATAAATATTGTAGGCCAGACTGTAGAGAGGTGCCGCACCGTGGAAGCTGCTTTTTTTTTTTTTTTTTTTTTTTAAAGTCAAGGATGCTTCTCTTTCATGAAGGGCAGGTTCAGGGAGGCTGTGGCACTTAATCTGAACTATCCCTGTGATAACAGCCTCTAGAATGAACCAGTCAGCGTGTCTACTCACACACACACACACACACAGCACAAACACACACACTTATCTATACAGTGGGCGGCTGGCTCTACAGCAGTGTAAACAAAGTATTGTACATGTGTGCGTGTGCGGGCAGACAGTGTTACATGCATGATGAGGACATTGTTTTTCTATACAACAGTTCTCTCTGTGGATCAGCTGCTTGTTTACTGACGCTGCGGCGCTAATGTACTTACGTGGGTCACAGGGTTCATTCTTAACTATGAAGGCTTGCCGTCGTCCATCATGCAGCTGTCTCACCCCTAATTATTCACCCATAATAATGTTATCTCGATAAACCCAGAATGACGACGGTCCAACCGCAACTTCCTTTGTGTCTCCAATTTGTCCGTGTTCTTTTTATGCCCGCTAGGATGATTGCTGACCTTTCCTTGTGACCCGCATTGATTATGGTTAATGGAGATTACGTCTATAGGGTATTTTTCTACATCCTGGTAAATAAACCTACTTTCCAGCCTTAGCTTTCAGCGAGTTAGCGTTCCTGCTGCAGCTGAGAGACTGCGGAGGTATTCGAATCATTTAAAAAATGCTCCCAGTGTGACATGTGTAAGAGGCCAATGTGAGCCCAAACATCTGTCCCGTGGTTCGCTCCTCGCACAGTTCGGTGGGCACTTTTCTTTTCCTGTTGTGATTTTATTAATAACGTTCCTAAGCGGCTCAATGTCCCGATAAGGAGCGAAGGGGGCAGCAATAGTTGGCAGAAAATACCGATTTCTTGTTTGCGCATTTTGGTGGGAAGCAACGGCCGTTGTGTACTCACACTGATCTGTACCCTCATTGGAAATAAACAGCAACTAAATCAGTTGTTAGCTTTGTGTGTTATCTTTAAAGATGAAAGGACACTGAAAACAATGAAACCACTGCCCTGGGGTTTTCTGTAGGAAGGGAAAAAAAAACAACTGGAGCTAAGAATGAGACTTTTGATCTGTGCAGCCAGTCTCATTGAGTTAGTCTGAGGCTGTACCCAGAAATAGAGAAGACAGGGGTCAAGAAAAGAAAAATGTCTCAGACCTAGTTCACAGAAGCTGCCTGCACACAAATGCAAAACTTTTTTTTGAGGTTATCATTACTCTACAAAGGCTTTTCGATAGATGTTGGCTGGGGACTTGCATAAACATTTTTATTTTTTTTTGCAACAAGTCAGCATTAAATTAGCTTCTTGTGCTTTTTGTCTCAGTGTCTTCAGTGTGAGGTGAAGAGTGACACAAAGCTGTAACAGTTACAACGACTAGCTTTAACAGGAGGCTACAAACAAGCGATGTATCAGCATTTAAACCTCCACTGAAACAGATTTAAGAATATTTCAAAGGAAAGAAAATGACAAGCCAGTTTAAATTTGGATTTCATCTGCGATCCTTGTTGCATCCCATTCCTACGTTTTCTCCATCCCCTTAAAACACACACATGTATAATATTCTCGTCTTTATTTTTTGCATGTCGCGTACGCTGCAATCTTAACATCTCTGCTCAGAAATCCGGATTTGGGAATGTCTGGTCGCCTGTGTTTAGTTTTGGGCTACTGGCAGCCGTTGGTGCACAGTCACTGCAGCCTGGCTTGTCTGTTCTGGTTTCATAAGCAGAGAGAGCGAATGACCTATATACTTCTCCGAGGGAGGGGAAGTCACCTTCGTCGGTGGACCAGCAGGCTGGCTGGCTGGCTGGCACACAGCGACAAGGTTTTAATGTGCGGCACTATTAAAGGGTTGACCACTGACTCGATATTAGAGGCATACTTTAGAGGGACCTCTCATACGCTGCTCGTGTTGTTCTTGGCCATAAAACTTTCTGAGGCTGTTATTTTTGGCTCACCGTGTCCTCTTCCTCACGCAGCTCAGCGATGGTGCGAAAAGGCCAACGTATGGGAGAATATTCAGCGCAATAATAATAATATGCTAGGAAACGCGTCTCTACGTGGTTCGGATGCGGTTTCAGCTAATGTTAATGTGTGCGTGCACGCACACACGCACGCACACATTAACATTAGCTGAAACCGTGGGGCCCTGTGCCAGAAAGATCAAGTCAGACAAACACCTCACCAGAGACTCCTCTAAGCGTCCTAACAAATTGAATGTGTGTGTAGATGGACAAGAGGGAATTAGATCAGTGGTCCTGATTGTATCTGAGTGTGCTGTTGCTGTACCCCTTTCCACCTAGTCCCCTGGAGGAAATGTGTGTGCATGAGAGAGAGAGGAGGAGGAGAGAGAAAGGTTCGCAGCTGGTTTGATTAGGGATGTACGGAGAATGTTAACCAGACAATCACCTTGCATGTTATTGATTGAGATGGAAGAGAGGCAATTAGCACAGAAAAGAAGGGGAGGCTGAGGCCACTTTCAATGTTTTGATACAAGGTGTTCTCTCTTTGTACCCATCTACATGTTGTGTTCTTTGTGTTGCCTGCATGAAGATTTTTAAAATCAGTTCAAAGCTTCTACTGTATATCCTAATTTTTCCACAGGTTTAGAGCCAACCTGCAACGTGTCAAGTTTTGATTATCAAACAGAATAACTGGTTCTCTCTCATTAGTAGCATATATCAGGAGCATGTAATAAAATAATGGGGGTGGTTTAACTCACACTCTACATTTAAATAATAAGTACCTGGATTCATAATAGGCTAGACCGTAGGTCTTCAGCAGGGATCCGCGACCCTTAGGGGGTGTGTGGCTGTACTGCAGAGGGTCGCAAAATCTTGGTTGATTGGCCTTTTTTCATATATCTATCTATCTATCTATATATATATATATATATATATATATATATATATATATATATATATATATATATATATATATATATCCTTTCATTTTCTCCTACAAATTTCAATTTCTTTAAATAAACATTAACGTGAATCCAACATATTTTAGTAAAGGGATAAATGAAGGCAGGAGATGTTGTCTTTCAGTCATTACTTCACTCAACAGAGCACCGTGTAAAACAGAGCACCAAACTGGACCTGTCAATCTAAGCTTCCTGTACACGATGAGCCCTGCCCCTATCACTGCTCAGCCAATCACAGGGTTGCATATTGCAGACCACAATTGGCTGGGAACCTTCTAACAATGCTGCTCGCTCCCATGAGGCCAAAATGGATCACTTTGTTGTATTTTCTTTATATGTCAATTCTATATATCCACCCTACAGTTGCACATATTTGAAAAAGAATATTTGAACCTGTGTATTATCTGAACAACTTAATAATGAATGCAAATTCACAATAATGATCTACATTTATAAATAGCACTAGACTGAGTTTAATATGGAACACATACAGTAGGTAGGGGGTCCCGGCTTAATCCCTCATCAGTCTGGGGGTCCTTGGTCTGAAAAACATTGAGGACCCCTGGGTTAGAACGCATAAGTTTGGACCCTTGGCTTTACACACCATAATCGACAAGCATCTTAATTGCAGGAACAGTTAACTGCAACTCCTAACTACATCTCCCGATGCATCATTTAGAACATAGTGCTCATCCTGGGCTTTAATGGTCGTGTAATTGTAGGAATCAGTCAGTGGTGAAATAAGTGAATGATGCCAAAGTCAACAACGGCTTGGATGAGGCAGAAATGCAGCAGACTGTTATCAGTTCTGTTGCCTTGGCTGTTCGTTGTCGCAGAGTCAATACAAACAACATGCCATGTTACTTACAGTACAGCACTTGTCGGGACTGATTCACTCACACCTTTGAGCCTAAACTGGTTTAAATTATTAAGCAGAAGCATTCTTTAACTCTGCCACGGCCGTTGTTACTTGCGTTCACCTCTCAACACTTTTTCCACTGCTTCACATTTCCTGCCAGGGAAGAGGGCAAGTGTTTTGAATCCTACTTTAAATTTGGCATCCTGCTCTGTGTCTCTCTGCTTATTGAATTTAAATAATCTCCTCTATAATTCTGTCAGTGTCATCTCTGTAAGCCTGGCGAAGCTATAAATCAGAGGAGCGCAAAGCCCTCTCTTGGTTGGCAGACATCTTTATGGCTTGCCACATTGTGCTGCTACTGTCAGTGGGTCGTAAAACCTGAGAATGTTACACCATGTGTATCAGGCTGTAGTGTAGTTAGGAAGGGGGCAGTCTGGGCCGCGCTTTGTTGTTGACTTTTGAAAAATTCTTTGTTAATTTATGTGCGGCCTAAAAACTATTTTGTGTGTTCTTTCAGCTCACCACTGAGACAACCGTCCTCAACTGCCAAAGTGTGCCTGGTGTGTGGAGACGAAGCATCGGGCTGTCACTACGGCGTTGTGACATGCGGAAGCTGCAAAGTGTTCTTCAAACGAGCTGTGGAAGGTATGACAGTATCCCACGTTCCGACAAGATGTCACCGGTCGGGGGGTTTTCTGCGTTAGCTGACAGCGCTTAGCGCGCTACAGGTTAAGAAAACACAGGTAAATGAAGCAGATGCTGTAAAGACGCAGGGCCTGTTCAGACCTTGCTTTGAGATTCAATCCAAGCTATCGGGAAAAGACAGGTGTGGACACCTCCAGGACACATTTGAAAGCACCGATCTCTGATTACATTTGCAGGTGAACTTAGACGCATGTGTAACTTGGTAATGTAAAGGTAACGCGATTACATTACCAGTGGAGTTTTGCCTCATTCGTTCAGACAAAAATAAATAAACAAGTAAATTTAAGTAAAAATATGCAATTTAAAGTATTTAATATGAGTTAGTGAGTGTCGTTTGGACTAATAAAATGTAAGTAAAAATGAAAGTAGGTAATATGAGTACACGAGTGTGATTCTGTGTTAATTATTGATGCAGTCATGGTGATCTGTGAGGAGCCATGTGTGGTTAAGTTACGTATTGCCTCAATCACCGGTGTCCTTATTTATCTTTATCACCGGAGATTACAGTGCGCATGGAAACTTGTAGAGCTGGAGCTATAATCCGAGTTTTGTACAGGTCTGACTAATGTCACGGCGGAGGTCAATAAGCCGTAACTTATAAAACACAGCTCTGTTCTTGCTTCTTGAGCAACGGTAGAGATCCATTACAGACAGTAGCTGTTAAACTATTGCACCAAATGATGTCAGGAGTTTTTTTTTTTAAAGTTTTTTTTTTTTATCGCGTACAGAGCGAGATCAGACCTGGAGACGCATGTTTAATGCCAGGTATGAACTCACATACCTAAATCTGGCCACTTGTGATCGGATCTTAATGCAAGGTGTGAACCCGGCCCGTGAGTGCTGCATATAAGAAAAAACAACAAACACAAACCAATACAGAAAAAAACTCCAGCACCCAGACAATCACTGCAATCTGTGACACGGATAATGTGAATCCTCCGTTTTTTATCTCTTGGCCCACTTTAAAAAATAAAAAACTTTTTTTTTTTTTTTTTAGTTACAGTAAGGTTACATTATGCCAAACCAAAGTCTCACGGTCATTTCACTGAATGACAAATGAATTAAAAGAATATTACCTGAACTGACAACTGCAACCTTCAGACTCATTGGGATTTATTAAGAGTAGTTTGTGGGAGGGGTTTATCCCAAGTGCAAGTTTCCAAGCTTTCCTAACATGGAAATATTAATCAGATATTTAACATTGCTTTTCTGCTGATAGAACAGAGAGAAGAGCACACGATGACAGGCAGTGCAATTTTTGTTTTTGCATGAATTATTAACCAATTGTGTAAGGCTTTTATTATTTACCAGGTGGCATGTGCGTAAACTATTTATTTTCTCTGAAAGATCATTAAAATGACAATAAAACATTATAGACTGTGACCATCCTCAGCAACACGTCAGAGAAAAATAAATGCAGTAGGTTTCCAGCAGCAGCTCTTCATGTTATATTTAGCTGGAGGAAAATCAGCAGCAGTTGTAATGTGTGTTTCATGTTGTGCCTGTTTGCCTGCGGCTTCAGCCTAACTCATTTAAATTAGTGTTTGAATGCGAAACACACTTTTACACAACCAGTGCAGGCAAAAAAGAAAGAAAATAAATAAATAAACATGCAAACAAGACGTGCAGCCAGACATCAAGCCTCAAGGTGATTTCCTGACCATTTGAGGAATTGCACTCATTTCCAATCAAATCACGCCTTAATTTGATGATATTTACACACTGTCATTACGGGGACCTGAAACCCGATTATGTGTCTGGGGTTATCGAATCAGACATGCCGTTGCTCTTGCTTCGAGCCTGCCCGACAGAGAGTTGGTGGCAGACTTGTTTGTGAGTGCTAGTCAGACGAGGCTGTGGACAGTGCCAGCGTTTCTGTGCGTTATTGACCTAAAACTACGTAGTTAAATCATTCAAAGGCCTCGATTTCTCTCCAGATGTGATCACTCGGAGTTTAAAAAAAAAAAATAATCGAATTTAACTGTTTACGTGGACGCTAAATAAAATGATTGGTTGTATAATCTGCCAGACATGTAACAGAAGAAGAAGAAGAAGAATGTTTCTGCTCCAACTGGGCCTGGTATACGCTGATCAGGCAGAACATTATGACCACCTTCCTAATGTAATGTACATCTCCCCAGTGCCTCCAAAACAGTTTGGGATCTAGTGAGTTCGGAGGCCTGATCAACACCTTGAGCTGTTCTTCACGTTTTTCTTCACGTTCCTGAACTGTTTGTGTGTGTGTTTGTGTGTGTGTGTGTGTGTGTGTGTCAGGCTGCATCCTGCTGCTATGGGGTGGGGGTGTGAAGTAACGTGCACACAAATGCACGCCAGGTCCAAAAGTTTCCCGGCAGAACACTGAATAGTCACAAAGTGATCAATGTACTTCGCTTCTCCTTGTCAGTGGTCATAATGTTGTGGCTGATTAGTTCATAGCTCAGCTGCAGCTCCGTTTCCTCCTGATCTCGTGCGCCCAAACCACTGCAACCGTTCAAACTATAAAAAGATGCCTGTGCCTGTATGGCGGCGTGATGTCATCAAGGTTGCATGCAACGTGTGAGCCGTTACCTCGGTTGACCCGACCACAGCTGCTGCTGCCGCTGCTGCTGCTGCTGAGGTGGAAAGAGGGAGGTAAGGCGGAGTGAGGCAAAGGATGAAAATAGTGAGAGGAGGATTTTGCACAGCGAAGTGAGATAGAGGACAGTGAAACAGATACAGAGAGGGAGGAGGGGAGGAAGGACAAAGGAAAAAGTCAGACACAGACAGAGAGATAAAGAGAGGAGGAGCCGAGAGAGAGAGGGAGTAAGTAACAGGGAGAGGGGATGGAAAGTGATGTGTCAGCAGTATGAGCCGGAGAGGTGTAAGTTAGGACGTGAGGAGACGTTGTACTCCTCCTCCTCCTCCTCCTCCTCCACTCTCCCAGCATTTCCTCCTCCTTTCTCCTCCTCTTTTCTCTCAAAGTTAAAAACTTAGGCTTGGCAGGAGATACATATAAGAAGACTGCAGAGAGTGGGCATCTGTACAAGGGGAATAATCCAGCCCATGCTTAATTTCTTTTGGCAAGGCCCGCCTCGGGGGACACAACTTTTCAGTCGGCTGTAGCTCATTAGACAACTAACTGGCTCACGGCCCTTTACTACAGAGCTAGTTAGCATTCTGCAGTCATCAACAAATCAGATGAAATCCTCCGATTGTTGAGGGTCTCTCCTCTCTCTTTTATCCGAGTCACACAAGTCATTGTCGGATGGCGTTTTTTTTTCTTCTTTTTTTATTTTTTACGTCACTGTATCTTGGCGCGTTTATCCTTTGAAGTCCACATTTTAGGTTTACATTTAGACCATCTGTTTGGAAGTTCTACTGACCACATGGGCCTTTCACTGTCCAAATCTGTTCACTTACAGTCCTCCTCAAGAGGACAAATATTCATTCCACTTAATTTTGTTATATCTACCAGAAGGCCTGCCAACTGTACACTATAAAGCTCATAACAGTGGCCTTGTGAAATATATATAAATAATAAATTGAGCAGTCTTCTGGCTGTGAGTTTTGCAAAATGCCCCAAATTTCAGTCTTTAGTCTCATTCACAAGACGGCACAGCGTTATTCACTGAAAAAATAACATTCTTCCACCTGCTCTCCTGTTAAACCAAAAGTCCTCCCGTTTATCTAATTCAGTATGGCAGTTCCTGTTACGCTCACACATTGTATTTACTCTTCAAATCCGTCGTATTTTTTTTTTCTTTTTCGTACCGTCGACCAAAGGAGAAGACGGGTAATCGTTTTCAGGAAGATTATAACGTTGACAACTGCATCGCTGTTGTTGACTCAACTGTCATGTTCGAACATGCACCGAATTTATTCTAGTCTTCAGTATACGTGCTTATCCAGCGCCGCTGACAACAACCTACTGACACAGACCAGCAGTTTGTAAATATGTGTCATCATTCCTAATGAAATGTGGAAATAGCTGAATGCATTCATATGTGCTTCTTTCCAGCATCCTCTCCGCTAAAGACAAGTTTGTTGATACAAGACAGCTGCACTCAATAAACGACTCCATGTGGAGCATATTTGAAGAGTTCAACGCCAGCTTATTATTCACATGTCATCAGTGGCTTGGCATGTCTGCTTTTCGTAACTTTACCAGGCCCTGCTTTTAGCTCGTTGGCTGTTTTTTTTTTTTTTTTTTTTTTTTTTGCAGTGCTTTTTCTTGAATCAAGGGGTTTACATTAGACGTGAAACATTAAGGCCTCGTTACGTTCCTCTCGCCCCAACTCGGTCCGCGTTACCATGGCGCTCATGTCAATCCGAAAACCTATTCTTTGTCTGAGGTCGTCTGAGGACTCGGGCTGCACAGTTTTGTGTTTTAACTGGCAGCTCTGCCATCCAATCACATGTCCGTGGAGGCCTCCCTCCGGTGCTTTCATGAAAGAGTCAGGTTGTGTGTGTGTGTGTGTGTCTGTGTGTGTGTGTGCAAGGAGCTCATGTAACCACGGATGGAGAGGAGCCTATTTAACAGTGTGAACACAGCTCTGCAACACATGTCTCACATCAGGCATCCTTTGATCAGAAACAGAATACAACATAAAAAAAAAGAAAAAGAAAAACAACAACCACAGGCACAAAACAGTAAAGGTAATCAAGGTATGCAACACGGGGTAGGAATTCAGTCTGCAAAGCTTACTGTTGGTGGAACACGTTGCTGCTAAACGATATTTATGTTGGAGGGTGCAGCCAGAGAACGGGGCTATTAAGTTCAAGTCTGGATGCATTTTAAACTCTAATAATAAATACACATATATATATATACACACCGATCAGGCATAACATTATGACCAGCTTCCTAATATTGTGTAGGTCTCCCTTGTGCCTCAACAACAGTTGTGGCTCATCAGAGAATGGACGTGGGTCTTCTGAGGGTGTAGTCTGGTGCCTGGCAACATGACGTTGTTAGTGGGGGTCCTTTGGGTCCTATGGGTTGAGGGGAGGGGCCACAGATACTTGGGATCTGTGGATGTAGAGGCCAGATCAACACCTTGTGATGCTCTTCATGTTTTCTTTTGTGTGTCTGTGTCAGGGCGCATCCTGCCATCACCAAGGAGTGTCATTGCTATGGGGTGGGGGTGTCTGATCTGGGTCGATACATGTCTAAGTAACACCCACATGAACGCCAGGTCCAAAATTTCCCCAGCAGAACATTGAATTGTCACAAGATGATCAGTGTTATTCACTTCTCCTGTCAGTGGTTTTAATGTTGTGGCTGATCGGTTTAACCAAAAACGCTTAAGAACGACCAGCGTCAGTCCAGAAGTGTGGAGTTCAGGTTTTGGAAAGTACTCAGAAAAGATTAAAATTATGTTAATTTCAGTTGTAAATAGAGAACTTTTCCACACACGGCTCTACCACTCTAGACATATCCAGTTTACAATAAAAGGGAAACAGAAAAGCAGAATATCGTCATAAACAAATAGACCGACATTTGGTTTGATAAATGACTCCGATAATCTGTTTCATAAGTCGCTGATTATTTTATAAGTAACCGATTAAACATTGCAATACAGCCGTGGCCCTACATATAAACCCTTTTATTAAGTAACACACGCGCGCAGGACGTTTGCTGCGAGTGTGATGATATAACTACTTCCTCCATGGCAGTGGCTGACCCGTCTCTCTCCAGTGGATATAATCTGGCCCCCATCTCTTCCTGCTCCCTGGTGACACCTTTGTTCTTTGACATTAGTGTGGGTTACACCTTTTGTGTTCAACCAAATAAGCAGTGCCAATCTGATGAGCTTTTATCAGTGTCCTCACATGGGATAATTTTTTTTTTTTTTTTTTTTTTAGATGCACTGTTGGGAAACTGTTGTGAGATTATGTTATGATCAAGCGGCAACCCTTAGGGCTAGGAAGTATCCTGCGCTGCAGTTCTTCTAATGGCCACTTGAGGCAGACTGCAAAAGTGTGTCAATCACCATAGAAACTCCATGTTAAAATAGAAAACTCCCCAGCTGGAGTAATCACAGAGGGTTCGTTCGATCTTTATATGCAGTCAGTGATTATGATGCGCCGCAAAAGATGGATATCATATTTGTTGCTCTTATTCTGTCCATAAAAACACTTATAACTCAGAATTATGACTCAGAAGCTCCAAGGACTCAATATAATATAATATATAATATATCAGACAGAAAATGCATAGCTCTGCTGTAAGATTATTCTCTGAAAGCACGTAGCACAGGTTTTTACCTGTAGTTACGAGATAATAGTTGTGGATAAGAGCAGATGAGACTTTTTTTGTGCATCAAAGACGACTTTTATTAGCACATTATCATGTACGAGGCGACTTGGGCCTCTATTTACATCCTATATTAACTTCTGCTCCCTCTTGTTCATAATGATCCAGACAGGGAAGCTTAATTGTGTAGAGCCCCATCCACCACAGCTGTTTGTGTGTTGTCCAAAGAACTAGAGTAGCATTTCAAGGCAGTGATTTGCATACTGCTGGCCCTGCGGTAACAACAATTACATCTTAGAGAGCCCTGTTTTTTGGTTGTTTGGTATTTTTTTTTGTCTTTAATTTTTGGTTACATAAATACCCATGAAGGATGATTACAGAATTGACCGAACGCTTTCAGAGTAGATAATTAAATGACATTGATCCACGGGTGCATTCTTTATTTGCCATCTCTACAGCACTGGCTCACGACTTAAGAAATATTCATCTGCTGCCAAATCATGGCAGCTCCCTTGATGTGGATCACCTACTGTAGTTGAGATGCTATTTCCACAAATGGGAGCCCGACCACTCGTGTCTAGTGGTTATGTAAATATGTCAGGTTAAAAGCTGTATTTTAGCAAAGGCCTGAAGCCTGTCTGCCTTTTGTTTGGAAAGCAGATATATTGCCCCAGTGGCAGAGGACTGCAAGGCAGATTAAACTTGTTTAAGTGCTGTCACCATATTTGCTTTTCAGAAGAATGTCCTCATAACTGACGTGTGTTGGACCTCACAGACGACACCGGCTACTCGGCAGGTCGTTGCCAGATTGTGAGATCATTAGCTAAAAGTAGACGTGAGTGAATGAATGCCATTAAACAGCTTTTGTTGGCTTCCATGTAACGGACATTGCTGACAGCTGAACCAGCACAGTGTTAGTATCTAAGGAATATCTATCCTTTTATCACAGTGTATTGCATGAACACAATTAGGCATTTGTAAAAAAAGAAATATATATATTTTTAAATAACTTGTTTTGTACAAGTTGAATTTGAAAGATGCATCCCAAGGTAAGACTGAAAAAACAAAAAAACATTCATCAGTACCATAAGATTAGCATGCGCTGGGTTGCACATATCCGGAGGTAAACATGCCGCGCACACGCAGCATTCGAATACACACAGACAGTTGCATGCACTTCCACCATTGGACCACGACGCTGGCTGTCTCATGCCGTGTATTTCACTCTACAATTATTAACAAGATTCATGGGAATGAGCAAAACAGTTGACAGGAAGGCTCTCGAGTTTTCAGAATTGCCATTTGGTCTGGCCTATCCAAGCGCGAATGTGCAAAGGGGGGGGTGGTGGTGTGTGTGTGTGCGTGTGTGTGTGTGTGGGAAGGGGTAGTGGGGTGGGTGGGGTTGGTGGAGGGTGGGGGGGGTCTGCGTTGTGTTTCCTGTGTCGCAGTTTACTGTTTTTTAGAGCAAGAAAAATGGGCTTATGTAACGGTCATGTGATTTAGCCAGAAATAGTGGTGGGGCTACAGCTGCTGCCTCTCCTCCTGCAGCTCGGTTCCTTGGCTTTTGGCAGCAGCCAGACAGACACACTGCGCACTACTCCTGCTAGCTCAGAAAACAACTTCTGCTCAGTCCTACACACAAATACAAATACTGTTCTGTAGATTCAACAAAGACATTGCACAGAATGTAGCTGTTGGAGGAAAACTGCATGCAAACAACAAGCACGCCCCGCTGCTAAAAACATTGCAGTCTAGGCTGCAAAAAAACAACAACACGGAACGAACAAAAAAAAAAAAAAACACGCATAGATGCGCAAACGGTAGCACGCGCGCGGGCCGTACGCACATTTGGAAGATGCACACGCAATTTTAATAAAAGCCTTACACCGGGGTCGATGGGGTCACAGCGCCACACTGTACCACTCCACCTAGACCGCGATGTGAATTCTATGTCTGTATTTCTTTGTGGAAGCAGATACGGCATTTGCACTTGTTTTTTTTTTTTTAAAAAAAATGTTTTAATTGCCAAGTGGAGCAGCTTTGGCTATGTGCGCGTGCACAAAAGAGTGAGCGAGTGAATGACTGTATGTGTGCGTGAGCATGAGCCTGTCTGTGTGTGGGCGTATGGTGCTCTGAGGCTGGCGGACGTGTGGAAAAAGGAGGGATGGAGGAGCAGGCGTAGAGAAGGAGAAGAGAGGAGGAGGAGGAGGAGGAGGAGAGGAGCTGTACAGTGAAGAGCTAGTGGAGCGGAAGGAAGCTCTCTGAAATGAGAGATCATTGGGTTTAGCTAAGGGCTAGGCAGGAGGCAGGAGGGATTCTCACCATGTTAGCATCACTGTCAGGAATGGTCTAGCTGCAGCCAGTGTCCTGGTTCCAGTGAATTCTAATAGCCTCTTGCTTTTTTTTTTTTTTTTTTTTTTTACCCTATAATACACTATTAGTCAAACGTTGTGGAAGGTGAGAGGGGAATAATCACATGTAAAAACATTTTCACAGTGACGATCAAGAAATGTAGATCTCTTTCCTCGCTGACCTACATTACCAACAGTCCCCCGTTTGGTGCCGTTCATACAATCAGTTCAGTACCTTGTCCGATATGTACATGTCTCTTATCATTCCAGCTATTTATTTTTTTATCTTTCACAATTTTTTTTTCATTGCCACTTTGAACATGTCAAGCTGCACATGTGGTTTCTCATCAAACTGACACAGCATCTTGTCTTCTTGTAGGACAACACAACTACCTGTGTGCCGGGAGAAATGACTGTATCATCGACAAGATCCGTAGGAAAAACTGTCCAGCGTGCCGCGTACGGAAGTGTCTCCAGGCCGGGATGAACCTAGGAGGTGAGGACTGGCGACCTCGTCGCAGACTGGCCTTCTCACGTGTCTCTCGTGAGGCGTTTCAGTTTGTCTCTCTCTGCTCATAATAAGTGGGAGATATGGAAAAGTAGCTCTTGCTGTAGTCACTGGAGGCTCCAGGATGCTGAGTCATAGGTTGTTTGTGTGTGTGTGCGTATATAGTATATCTGAGTATAATATGCATAATGCAGCGACAGTAGGTGTGGATCCACAGTACTATATACGGCGCCAGTTGACAACGCCTGCAGACAAGTTACAGTATTGTGTTTTGAGGAAAGGCGACACTTTAGTTTAGAACGATGTGGTGGAGAGAAAACTGTGAAAACAAATGTATTTTGTTTATTGCCACGAACATATTCCAAATGCAGGGCTGCAGTGGCACACACGGAGCACACTTGATAGGTTTCAGTTTATTACTATTGAAGGAACAAATGATTCTCAATTCCTCAAAAGAAAACCATGAGCATAAACACAGAACGCTTCAACTTTGACCGAATCCCTCGATCAGATTTTTTGCCCTTAGTTATTTATTTAGATTACTACGGTATTTACAATACTCATTTATGAAATCTCAAATGTCCTTTGGAAACACATTAAAATTTTCTACTGTCATGTCAAATTAAGTCATTCTCTACAGCTCAACACAAGACTAAATTTGTCTTTATAGGGCCCAACACAGCAACCAGCTGGCTATAGGTAATCAAATACTTTCCAGTGCTTAATGGGTTTAATGTCTCATGAGCCACCCAAATGTTCCTTACTTTTAAAAAAGTAGTAACCCTTTAGCAGCAATTTATTGGGGGTTTAAAATAATTTATTTTGAATGTAATTGAGACGTTGGTCCTAGTGATGGAAACATCTCCAAATGTTCCCTGTGGAAATTTCCCTGGAGTGGAAATGCATCTACAGCAAAAGGCTGCAGTGTCTCAACAACAACTTTTTAAATGAAGTGACAACGGCGATGGGATCCAAACGGGACAGTTTGTCTTGTGGTGCCAGTTTCCACGGAAGGCTCTGTCAGAAGATAAAAGCAATCATTTACTTTCTATGTGAAAGTTCCAACTATAAAACATGTTGCTTGAACTAATGTCAACAATCGGAAATGGGACGGCCACTTGAAGTGAACTCCTCCATCGCATAGCTGTGGCCTTCCAAACTGGAGTGTTAAGGAAAGGATCATCTTTTGTTTACATTTGGTTCAGGGCCTGTGGCTTTAAATGGCAGATCCAATACCTGGGGGTGAGGTTTAGCTTGGAGCCGGTCCATACATCTGACAGTACAATAAAAAGAAAAAAGGAATCGGGAAGATCAGTTCCATGAACAAGACCCTAAAGACAACATTTCTGCAGCGCGAGCCTGTGAGAGCATACTTTTTTCATGGACAATTTGATTCGGTTATACACATCTTTGACAACAAAACAAAATGAAATGGATTTATTGAGTTGCTATGGAATATTAACTGAGCCCGGTTTGTTTTGCTTTGATATCATCGCTCTCTGAAAGCATAGAAAATGACTTTGCGCAGAGAAGACGGGTGGGTGCCAGTAATAAACTCCATCACAGGATTATAAGAGGCTGTGCGGGGGTGCTGGGGTGAAGGCGGGTCTCCTGAAACGCCATGTGAGCAGAAGCGGCAGCGCCGTTGGTGCGCTGTCTGAAGCGGTGAAGCAAAGCCAACAAAAAATCAGTTTAAGCAGGCACTCGGTCAGTCACGTAAAACACTGTCACTAGCCTCAAACATCCACCAGGCTCAGCATAGAAGAGAAACGAGGAGCGGCACCGAAAACCAGCTGAAACCGCGAGAGCGCCACCTGATCTTCATCCGTCGTCTGGTGACCTTCTGTCAATGCACCTCCAGCAACGGGCCATGAGCAAACAATGCTAAGCCCAGCAATCTACCGCGTGACATCATCATTTAACAGCAAACAATTATTAACATATTAAGCGCGTAGTAAGCGCGTCCCTTTCCGCTTAAGAGCTATGCGGTACTCAAAAGCAGCAGATGACCATGAGTCATGAATAAAAGCTGAAGGTTGCCAATGAGTGCGGCTGTAGTTTTGAGCAGCAGCAGCAGCGTGACCCACTGAACAAGGGGCTGGGCTGTCTATATGTAATGTAATGATGCTGTGTAGACGTATTTTTGTCATGATAGTTAAATTTTTGTGATGTTTACCTTGAAGCAACATTAAGTGAGAGTAGAAGTATAGAAAATATCTTTACATAGATCATTCATAAATTTGCTGCTGGTATAATATCTGCTTGACACCTGTGAGCTTTATACTCCTTGTCCTGGTCAACCGTCTGTCTGCGACATCTTGACGTAAAAGTCCACAGGAAGGGACGACACTGTCCCAGAAAACTTAAAGCACAGCGACAGCACAACGACTTCAAAGAATCCAAGAACCGAGGAGAGAGATGGAGCACCTTTTGGCTAAGATCAAGCATCGTAACTTTAAATTAGTCGCCACTTTTTTTTTTTCTTTAGCAGCAGCAGAGTTTTTTAGAGAAGCAGCGAAGGAGCGTCGCCGTCACATTAGCCACAGCGCAGGTGTTTAGCACGAGCTGCGCGCCCTATTGCGCAGGAGAAATTGAATGTGTCTGCGAGTGCAGGAACGCACCTGGAGCTGATAACCTACAGAAGCTGTGTTTTACCTTGTGTGTATTTATTTATTCATACCCTAAAAGGGATTTACATAATTTACAGTTACAGAAATCTTTACCTCAGCTACAGAGATGAAGGATGTCCTTGGAAATTGCACGGTGGAAAAATTAATCACTGTGCACTTAAGTGATAAAGAACAATAATAATAATAATAGTACTAGGGCATATATAGCTAGAGCATAGGCCTTCAACACTAGGGGGTCTGTGGAGGTACTGCAGGGGGCGTCACAAAATCTTTGATTAATAAGACATTTTTTTTATATATATTTTTAATTTCCCCCCCACAAAGTTCAATTTCTTTAAATACACATTAACATGAATCCAACATATTTTAGTAAAGGGATAAATGGAGACAAACTAATTTTTCAGTCAGTAAGTTAGGTACATTTATGTTTACGCAGCTGTTGCACGGCCACCATACTGTTGCATGTTTGAAATAAAAAAAATGAAAGTTTGAACCTGTTTATTATTTGAATAGCTTAATGTTGAATGCAAAATTAAGATAAAAATAGCACTAGTTTAATAGCACTAGTTTAATATAGAACATACGCAGTTGGTAGGGGGTCTCTACTTAATCTCTCATCAGTTTGGGGGCCCTTGGCCTGAAAAACCCCTGCGCTAGAGTGTTACACAACCTGCATCGTTTGTTATCTTAAACCCATACCATTGCCCCTATGACCTGCGATTGTGACATGCTGTTGATAAGAGCTGTTGTTCTCCCCACAGCGCGAAAGTCCAAGAAGCTCAAGCTGAAGGGGGTCAGCGACGACCTGCAGGCCTCCAAGGACGGCCAAACTGCCACAGGCGGTGTCGGAGGCGGTTACTTGTCCTCGGAGAAGGAGCTGAATGCCAGCGCTGCCAATGCCCTGGTGCCCCATGGGCCCGGGGTGGTCACACCTTTTCTGTCGCCCTCCATCTGCAGCGTGTTGGAGCTGATTGAGCCCGAAGACGTGTACTCTGGCTATGACAACACACAGCCTGACACCACTGACCACCTGCTGTCCAGTCTCAACCGCCTGGCTGGGAAGCAGATGGTGCGCATGGTGAAGTGGGCCAAAGTACTTCCAGGTTAGTGGCCGGTTAGAGCAGTGGGCTAAGGCCTAAATGCAGTTTAAGAGTGATTTTAAAGCCAGATCTGTAAAGGAGCTCTAACAGATATGACTAAGGGAAATAAGATGTGATGTAGATGTTCAAGTAGATCAATAGATATGGTTTTCGGATAAGACACTGTTTTTTTTTTTAATCCCACAAATATAATGTACTATGTGTCAAATTATTTCCCCCCTATACAAATGCTGTTAAATCTACTAAAATTTAGTATTTTATATTTTAAAATGAATTCTTCATTGACAAATAATTGAAAATCAGCTTTATTTATGGATCAATCAAAGAAAGCGGTTAACCTATCAGTTTAATGTATCGGGGGGTCTGTACTGTAATTATGGGCTGTGGATTAAATGAAGATAATATGCCCACATCTTCACTTTTGATCATTTTAGGATGCAACACCGCCAGTGTTTTAATTTGAAATATTAGGTCAGGAAATTATTCTGCAAAGCTTCAATAAGATTAGCAACGAATCCCATTTCACCATTAAATAGAATCAAGATTAGGTTTTACAAACAGAGCTCATTTACATCAGACGGTACGCTGAACGAAAGAGCTAAAGCATATCTCATTTTTACATATAAACCGCAGCACAAGAGGAAAAAAAACAACAACAACAAAAAACAGGGATAAACAAGTTCCCCTAAAATTCCAGTCAGTGGGAGACGTATTGAAAGATGCCTCACAGGTAGCTCTTTGAGCCTCTTTAATTTGCTGTATTGCAAATATTTGATACCTCCTCGGTGTCTGCTTGCCATATCCGGACGTATAAATAGAAGCCAGACAGAAGGGTCAAAATGAGTACCTTCGACTTTCAGATATGCGACTGCCTGCATTCAGTTTACATTTGGATGTGGCAACACGGGGCAACGTGGGCAAATAATGTCAGTGCCAATAACATGTTCAAGGAAAGTCTGTTAGGACTAACAGAACAGTTGTTTCGACATACTTCTCCGAGTCAAAAAGTCGCCTTTGATAGTTCACTTTCAGAACTTGTAATATGAAGTGACTAACCATTCTTTAAGCCAGAGACGTAACACATCCATATTTTCAGGTTCATATTATGCGTGTGCACTGAAATAGTCCCCGTGCCTTCAGTCAGTCAAGTCAGCTGTGCGTCCCCTATGTTTTGCATGAAGATTAGTTTTCAGCCAGAGTTTGGTTGAGACTTTGGCAGGGTACCTATTTGAGTCTATTTTTAGAGCTCCATAGACAACATGCCAATACCTTCAGGCCTCGCGGGATTTACATAAAACAAAAATGAGTGAATACTTCTCAGCAGCCACCACGTTTGAACAAAAATTGGCACAAAAGGGGTTTCGAAGATACAGAGTGAATAATGTGTAGTCTCAGGGAAACACATGCAGGTGCCAGGCTAAATAGGCACCTCTTAAGTTGGTGCTTAAGTCCAAATGGATTAAATCAGTGACTGAGTATTGTGTGCATAACGCTGTTGTCTCACGAGCCTTTCCTCTTCTCTGTGTGTGTGTTTTTTTTTTGGTGCGTTAGGTTTCCGGGGGCTGCCCATCGAGGACCAAATCACTCTGATCCAGTACTCATGGATGTGTCTGTCCTCCTTTTGCCTCAGCTGGCGATCCTACAAACACACCAATGGACAGATGCTCTACTTTGCCCCTGACCTCATCTTTAATGAGTAGGTCTATGCTTCCATATCTGCAGCAAAGCATACACATACGGCTCCGATATTATTATACCATCTATGTCACTGTTACGTCTTTATTTCTATGTATACAGCTACGGTTTCTTGTAGCCCGAAGCAATTAAACGTCCAATTTTTGTCGGCGGTTAGCTACACATAGAAACACTTTTGATGTTGTCTGAGGCTCTGTGGGATCCTCAACACACAAACATGTCTATTATAGATCAGAAAAAAGCACAGTTTATGTTACAGTGTATTTCTGCTATAATTAGCAGCTCATCAGACGGAAAAAATTGTGCATGAACAGGAATTTTGCCAGAGTAGAAAGTGTACTACTTGCTCGTTGCACGATTTCTGGCATTTCATTCTGATTCCTGAAAACAATCCAAAGGCCAAAGTGACTTTACTTTACTTTACACTTTAAACAAGGCCAAAATCTGTCTTCTTTTGTGCTTTCCGATGGTTCTTTAATTGATTGAGGCGTGCCAACGATTAAAGCCCAGCTAGGGCAGTCAATAGCCCACTTGATCAGTGTTAATACACACTGCCTGACAAAAAAAAAAAAAAAAGTCTGCGTAAAGTCTTCTTCAGCACATCCCAAAGATTCTCACTCTGTGGTGGCCAGTCCACGCGTGAAAATGATGTCTCATGCTCCCTGAACCGTCCCAGTTTGAGAAATGAGATGATTTAAGAAATGAGAAGCATCGGCTGGGGTTAAATAACTTGCACCTATTCGCCCATGCACCTATTTGCTTAGAAGGAGAAGGTACCGTACGTATCAGGGGGCTTTTTACTGGACGGAGCAGGTCGGTGATGAATTGAATGTGATAGAATTAATCAAAGAGGAGGATAGTAACCGGGCAGCCTGCTGGAGAGGAGCAGGTTCAGTCAGGGTCAGCCTTAAAAGCTCCAAATAATAGCTTGTATAAGTCTGTGTCAGTGGGTCAGTTTGTCCCAAATAAATAAATAAATAAATAGATAAACAGGCAGCACAAATGCTATTGTGCAACGCGGTTACAGACTCCTTGGGCCTGTATGTTTTTTTTTTTTTTTCCACTATGTCTGTTTTCTGATCCTCAATCAAATTTAAAGCCAAGTGGTTTGCTGAGGATTGTGTTTCCCTCTGTGTAATTTTATCGCAGTGACTTAATGATTTATGGTATTTTGCGTGTCCACTTCTGAATATGTCCTTATATGGAGAATGTGTATATATATATATATATACACACAGATCGGCCACAGCGCTAAAATGGCTGACGGGGCAAGTAAGTAGCATTTATCACCTCGTTACAATGCAGTGTTCTGCGGGGAAATATTTAGGCATTCATGTAAAGTACTTAGCGCCCACAACCATAGCAACAACACACTCTGATGGCAAGTGGACAACACGTCCTGCTGAACCACAAAAACTACTTAGGAATCGCTCGATAAACATGAATAATGGCCCAAGGTGTTGACCCATTCTCCAAGCTTCCTAGATCCCAAACAGATTGAGTATTTGTGGAATGAGCTGGAACAAGCCTGACCCATCCATCAACCCCAAAGACACCACTACAGACACCACATGAGACCCCCAGTAGGCCCACGTCTATCCCCCGGTGCGACGTTTTGAAGTCACAAGGGAGACCTACACAATATGAGGACGGTGGTTTTAATGTTGTGGCTTGTCGGTGTATAATAAATTAATGTGTATATTTGGAGGAGGTTTATTTTCCACTCTGCTGCGTTGTATGCTGTGTGATGCACTGTAGTCATCGCCGGTCCCCTGTATTGAGCTCGTCAGAGCCGAGGAGACGTAGAGTGACTTTCGTTGTTGACCTGGATGCTGGTCACATTGCACGCTCCTCCATCAGGACAGCACGGATTAGGCTGTCGAATCCACTGCGTCGTTTTGGGCTAAGGTACGTGCGTGCTTCCCCCGTTGGTAACGCAGAGGTTTTCAGGTCATTGATATTTCAGTCAAATATGGGGGATAAAATATGCCCATAACTTTGCTGAGTCAGTCTTTTGGGAAGTAGACACCAACTCAGCTATCAGATTGAAATCTGTCTTGGACTGAGCATAAATAATGCAGATGCGCATTTTACATTAAACACAAGGTAAGACCGCATAATGTGTGTCTTTGCCAGAGGCGGTCCTAGGTTCTGGGGGGCCCCGGGCAAAGTCGTACTGTTTGCGTGTTATCAGTCCAAACTAGCAAAATCTGTAGGGTCTGGGTTTAAGGGGTTCATGGTTGCTACTGCAAAACAGGCCAAAGAGTAGCCACCCTAGGACACCCTTTCTAATTTTACAGGGCCTCTCCTGACGGTGCACCCCTGGTCATGCCTTCAGGGGATAAACAAAGCTACTTGCTGCAATTCAATAAATGTACATGCTGGACAGAAAAACTGATCGACTTTGTGTGAAAGTAGCAGTGAAATGCAGCGTATGTAAGCAATACTTCTACAACTGAAAGCTTGGCACTTATAGGTTTTTTTTTTTTTGGTATCATTGATTGTATAGATGTAAGTTTTTATATTAATTTGAATGTGGATCAGTTTCACAGACACGTTTAAACATCAGTTTTCAGGTTAAACCTAAGAGCATACCTGGAGATAAGAACAGTATTCTACTGATGTTAAACAGTGTGGTCTTTGTTTAGCGTGCATCTTAATTCTTCACTTGTCAACAATTTGCCATCTACCATCAGCTTGTAAACTGCTGGAAGCAGTACAACGATATTTATATCATATCACTGCTCCTGTGCCAGCTCACCTGTCAATCAAATACGTACGCAGTGCCACACACTCAGAGACTAAATAGAGACCTTTTTTTACCCTAAAAAAAACATTAAAAATACATTTTAATTTTTTTTGACATCGACATTTCACTGTCAAAGAGCAAATGACAAATTGTGATTTCATTTTAAGACATTTGCCCGTATGTTGTTCTCCTCAACAAGCTCATTTTGTTGGCTCCTTGCAGCCGAAGCCGAGTCTGAACTTTCTTTTCTCCTCAGTCAGAAACACACAGAGGGCGGAGAGTTTAAGACTGAGGGGGGAAAAAAGAAAAGAGAATCCGAGTGAGAAGAAGACAGGCACACAGAGATATGGAGAAATGGGAAAACAGAGAGGGATGGAGTGAGATTGCTGCCGTTTTTTTTTTTGTTTTTTTTCTTCTTCTTACCTCCCCCCAAAAAAAACCAGCAGCTCATTTTGGGCAGTGATTCAGCAAAAATTGATTTCAGGAAGAGAGTGCAAGAGAGAGAGAGAGAGAGAGAGAGAGAGGGAGAGAGAGAGAGAGAGGGAGGAAACGTGGTGAGACTTTAGAAACTCCAGCCCAAAGTTGTATCAAATGATGTTATGCTGCACTTTGCGAAACTGCTCACATACACGGCGCTGCTCAGCAGGGAAACAGGTCTACTCAGACACCGTCACAGTTATCGGTTATGTAGTGGAGCCCACACCTGTGCAGTAAATACCCTAAAGTGCTATGGTGTTTTTAACAGGTACAGTATGCGCTTGTCTCCTAACGGCGTACAAAATATTTAGTTTGGTGCCTTCGCGGAGTAAAGTCTCCACTCTCACTGCCTTTATGCGTGTATTATCGACGAAACCCAAACCTCTTCCATGTCAGGTTAACTCACGCAGCTTGCATTTAATTACTGTTGCCCTAGCGCGATTGGCGATTTATAGTGGAGAGAAGTGGCATCTGGAGCCAGAGAATCTGTGGCATCTGCAGAGCTTGTTTCCGATTGGCCCGCGCTTTATCCCCTCTAATGTTTCCTTCCTGTTTTCGTGAACTCTGTGACGCAACCGAGATTATTTTACTGATAAACTGTGTGCGAAAAGTGAAGGGGAAGGGAGAAAGTCTTGGATTGCACGGTGAGCAAATCACGTGTGTTTGGCACATTCACGCACACGGGCCCGTTTAGTAAACATGTACATGTGCAGCCAACATATGCTCGTGTGTGTGTGTCACTTCCGTCAACACGCTGCGCATAAGTGCACGTCCTTCTTATGCGTTTCTATGGCGACCAGGGTGCGATATTAGGTTTTCTGTAGGCTGCCACAGCCTTGGAAAAGTGGTGCATCTGTGCTGTGATACAGTACGCAGAACTCTGCAATCTGGGGGGATTTGGTATTCTGCTCTTAGCCCAGACTAGCTGGATCCTCCTCTGCACTGTGTGGAAATCCCTTTTTTTTCACCGGACTGAACTAGTTTGGTAGGACTGGAGTGAGGATGCCAAGTGTTGAGTTGGTTTTGATAGAGATAAAACAATAACTAGGGAAAGAGCTGTAAACAAATGTATGCTTGAATGTATATATGTATATATTCTAAAGCTCAAAATGTTTCTTTTTTTGCCATAGGGAACGCATGCAACTGTCGGCCATGTACGACCTGTGCCTGGGCATGAGGCAGGTGAGCCAGGAGTTTGTACGATTGCAGCTAACCTACGACGAGTTCCTCTCCATGAAGGTCCTTCTGCTTCTCAGCACAGGTAGGCAGTGAGTCAGTGGCCTGCACACATGCTCTTATTCATTAAAGTAGAAAGACTGGACACCGGTAAAAGAGAACCACTCTGGACCGTCTTAGTACCTGACAACAGCTGGTAGACTCAAGGAATGGAAATGTCCCAGCTGCCCGGTCCCATCTGCAGATGCTGCATTCACCACGAAAGTTTTCGAACAGGATCGATCCAACAATTTGTGAGGATTACAGTCGGCGTTTTATTGCATAACTTCACAGGAAACATTTCATGCGTAAATTAGAAAAACTTAAATTTCCACATCAGAGTCGTGCGTGAGTCCGGTTTCACAAAGCTGGGCCCCATCGGTGACTCGTTACCTGCAGTTAGATCCAAGTCCAATCTGCATCATGTCCCACACATCCCACAGCTTACATGTATTCGAACGCAGGCTACATTCAGGAGTCATTCTCTTAAAGTGCTTTGTTTTATTTGCGCAATTTGGCAACAACTTTATGCAAAGCTAATGGCTACCAAAAGTCTCTCAAAATATATTAAAACAAGACCAATGTAGCGTCTCACAGTGGCTCAGAAACTGCTTTAATTAAATTAGACCAGCTTTACAACATGAACCTTAAACGCCACAAGAGAATCATACATTATAGGACAATTAAAGATTCAGCTTATTAGGTGAATTTTCCTTCAACTTATTTAGGCAATTAAAGTCAGTTAATAAGGTTTTATAGCCTCATTAGACTAACAGCTTCACCTAATATGAAATATAGTCACTTTGTGAAAAAGACTAAAAAGTAGAAACATTATTAACTGTTTGTTAGATTAAGTACATACTCTTATTTTATCTAGTGTTAAAAATACTGCACATACACTTTGATGTCTGATTTCTCACCCACACCCCACTCCTTTTCAGTTCACTTTTACCTGTTAATTTATATAAGTGTTTTTTTTTTGTTTGTTTTTTTGGCTTTTGCTTGGCATTAACACAACACACGCTGCCACCCTTACATACATTTTTTTTCATATGCATTGAATTGACTTATGTGTGAAAATTACCAGGATGAAAATCCCAATTTACTTTACAATTTGGAATAGCAACTTTAAAGTATAGCATGGCTTAGAGGAAGTTGCCATGTTTAATTATTGTCAATTGCTGAATATATGTGGCTAGAGCGGTCATAATGTGGACTGTTACGACCTGTTATATGCAACATCTCCCACCCTTCTTACCTAAGAGACTACCTCTCCCCAGTGGCACTGTACAGGGGTGCCAAAAGATAGGTGGAAAAAGGGAGAAAATTATTAAACCATCATCATAAAAATAAAATTTTGTAATATAATAATACAATATAGTAGTAAAATAAGAGATCTTTTTGCTGGGAAAAAAAGTTAAATATCTGCTAATCAAAAGGCAAATAATATTGGCCAACCACCCCCCGTGATTCTGCGTGAAATGGTTTGTTCCTGCCTCAGTGCATCGGTTGCGCAGGCAGCGGTCTGTAGTTGCTGGATCCATAGACACAATAAATTATTACTATGGCTACATCGGTGACAATGCTGCCCAGTACCAAAGAAAATTCAGGGTTTAAAAAAAGGAAAGAGGGAAAAGAGAGAGAGGAGAGACAAAAAAAAGGGTGCCAATATGTGAGCCATTTCTACTATAACAAAGGTGTGTACCCTCAGTAATTTGTGAGTGGCAGAAATGAACCTGTTCACAGTGCAATAAGCTAACTAGCTACAGGCTAGAGTTAAGGTCCAGGTACCATTCATTCATTTGAATTTCAGTTCAGTCAATAAAATGGAAAAACAGTTACTTCATTATTAGTTTTTAAACGTCAAACTTCAATTTCTATTTCTAATATTCAATTGACCGTCTATTGACTACATTAAAGTCCCTTTACTGTACTTCATGAGGTACTCTGGCCCTGAGTACCTCATGAAGTACAGTGTTAGATACCATGTGTCGTCCCTACTACCTTTTTTTTTCTTCATCAAAATGAAAATTTTTGAACAGTAAAAAAGTTTTGAGTTTTCCGGTCTGAACTGAAATACAAATGAATGAATGGTACACGGATCAACCGTTCAGCCTTTACCATCAGGGAGTGGGGTCCAATTTTATTAATTTATTTTTTTTTTTTCATGGGGCCCAAAACTCTTGGCGACGCCCATGACTCTCACACAGGAAACGTACTGATAACACTACACTTTAGATGTGTTGGCAACACCTATCCGATTTGGGGACCGCAATCATTGTAAAAATCTGTTAAATCACGCCTTAAGCTCATAGATGGTAACCCATTAGCACAAATAACAAGTGTGAAAATACACTTGATGTTGCGTGCACCTGTTGATGGGGCAACGTTCAACGTGTATAAGGAAAGGGAGATGGCATGAACCTATATCGCTCGCTGAAGAGAGTCTCAGTGTGAAGCCTCGCTCTGTCAATATACGCCAACGGCCACTGCAGCCTCACAGGAAAGATGTGTTGGACAGAGCTGCTCAGTTGGAAACGGAAAGCAGTGGTTTTTTCCACCACCTCAACATAATGTCGGCTGCTGCTGTCACAACTTTACTGTCCACACCCACAGTTTTAGCTATTGAAGGGGTAACTGTAACACTTAAGGCTACAATGGGACTCGATGTCTGCTGCAGTCGTGTGTTCATGCAAATGTCAGTGTGTGCTTTTTGTGCGTCAGGAAGTGTTAGAGACTCAGATAAAGATGGAGACATGGGGGACGTGAAGAAGATTTGTGGCAAGTCTGCATGCATGCTTTTTGTTAATTTTTTTTAACTAAGTTCTGCCATTTGTCCTTTACTGATGCAAAAAATTCATTCATCGCTAGTATATATATCTGTTCAGTGACATCAGCAAATACGTTCAGCCTTTGCCACCACTCCAACTGTTCCGTCCTGGCACAGCTTCAGCTAGCTAGCCTAACACTCAGTAACAGAGAAGAGACTGCAAACATCCGCGCTTCCACTGAGTCAACAGCGTCATCTTAGCCTCGGGTCGCTAACGTGAAGCCAGCAAGCGCCTCAGTTGTCACCATTTAAAGAGATTTGGATAATTATACATAGCTCCCGTGGTGGTGCACCTTAAAGTACTAAAATACACATATCGTTAGCCTAATAGCATAATTGCCCAAGTCATATTTGAACGTTTATGGAAAACTCCTACATAATATTCAGAAATTCAGAAAGCACATTGGTATTTTTGTTGATATTGTAACAATAAGTCAAAAAAAAAAAGACCTAGATAATTATACTTTTATTATTATAGTTTAGTAATTTTATAATATACAGTAAAGTAAAGGAAGGATGTCAAACTTCTCTGTTTTCCATTTATGGCCGAGTGCCAGGTTGGAAACCACTGGACTAATCTACCAAAATGTAACACTGTATATAAATGTACTTGGCCCTTTATTGTGCTCTCTAAGTGCATTTTGCTAGCGGTCATGTGGTGAGAAAAGAGTGTGGTGATATTAATGAAATTCAACGAGTAGCGATGGTGTCAACTTTGAAATGCGAACAACGTCCATGACTTCCTCCAAATTCACAATATTTCAGAAACGTCTGCTGTGGGAAATACATAAGAGAGTTACCAAGGCAACCAGAGCCTGGACCATCCACTAGTGATCAATGGTCACCTCCAAAGCAACTGACCATGATTTAAATGTAGACGAAGCTCTAAGTAGGATTTCAATTTAAGAACTTTTATCTATAATTAAAAGTTCATTATGCTGCCATATTGGATACGTTTACTTAAGTAATACCGGAGCTATTAATTTTTCCTAGACTTTATAAAATCCTGCCAAATCTCATGTGAAATAATAGTTGAGTTGCACACACACGGGAAAACAACTCAATCAGTGAATTTGTCCGACAGCATTTTTTGGGGAAACGCTAAAAGTTTTTTTTGGCTTCATAGTGCAGGGACATGTGGAAGAGGCAATGTGAAGGCGTTTTACAGGCATAAAGTTTCTGGCTGGGCTCGTGCTGCTGGATGTTGTGGAAGATGAAGGGGCGAGACAATACAGAGAGAATAAGAAACCAAGAGGGAGAAGCAAGATTTAAAGAGTGAAATCCAACAAACGTTGACACTGAAGGCTCGCGCTGGCGAGGAAGAGACAGGTGCACGGCTATGGGGAGAAGGAAAGGGAAGACAAAGGGAGTGGTGCGACGGCCGAGCTGGTCCTTCTGTTGCCGTGGCCTCCCTCTCCTCTCCTCGCTGGTCCTCTGGAGGTTTTCCAGAGAGCCCTGCTGTACTTAATAAAGGCCAGTCAAGCATCAGGCAGTGCTCCAAGACCTGCTATTTTTCTCCACTTCCTTGAAAGCCGGGCTGGAATTTTGAAAGGGAGGGCGTGGATAAAAGAGGCAGGGATGCAGAATCCAAACAGGGGCATTAAGGTGCTTCACAGTCGGTTCAACCTGCCGTGGTTATTGGATTTAGTCGAAAATGTAACTGTAAAATACGAGGGACGGCGGAGAGAAATAATCGTCCGCCGCTTCATTTCTCGTGACTACTATTCCACATGATGGAGTGACTGTGCTGTGTAGGGGATTGGCAAAGCACTTGTGGATAATTTGGAGAAAAAAAAAAGAAAAGAAGGAGGCGTCCGTTGGAGGATTTTCTGAGGCGCTGTAGGAAGCTTTCTTAGTTACAGCCATTCAGATATAATGCTCGGGCCTTGTGGAAGGAGTAGCGGTAGAAATGTTTACAGAGGAGGTGTCAGAACTTGTCAGCTGGGCAAATACTACACAGTACTCAGTGAGTGTGTGTGTGTGTGTGCCTTCTGGCTAGTTTGAAAGGAGTGTGTGTGTGTGTGTGTGTGTGTGTGCTACATAGAGAGAGGCAAGGGGGGATAAAGAGAAAAGAGACAAGGGCTGTTATTCCTCTCTGACCTTGGCTAAGGTTTCACTGAGCCTGCGGTGTCTCATGACCCTGTTTGGATTTAGTACAGGAGAAGTGGCCTGCTCAGACCAGTTACAGTCCTCATCTCCCCACAGATAGCGCCGCCGGATTAACTCGTTCATTTCTCGCGTTTCCAAACCGTCTTCTCCAAAATGGCTGCCTCAAGTGCACAGGCGTGCTCCCTGAACCGACAGGGGCCGCCTGCTCCTTAAAATACGGCCCTAATTTTCATTTTATTCCTCCATAAGTCGTTTGGCGTCACGTTGGAATTAGGATTTGCTTTTATCCTAGGCCTCCATTCAATTTATTTATTTATTTTTTTGTTACTGCGGTCGTGGCTAGTTGTCAGCTCCCCCCAATAAATAATACCCGTTACCAGTTATACAATCTAAACTCCGCCACCCTGTCAGTTAGGTATGTAGCAGCAACCCAGAGCAGGAAGCTGCATGTCTTTTCCAAACACACATGCTAATGGCATCTAGCTGCATGAGATGTGTCTGCTTCATTATTCCACACACAGCGTTTCTGTTGTGGATTCGCAGCCGACACTTCAACGTAGCTGTGCTCCCGATAAGAAATATGGCCCGGGTTGATGGGGCTCTATACCTGCAGCGAAAATCAATTTGACACCATTTATGGTGGTTTAAATGCCCTATTTCAGGGCTGCTCGCGTTAACGCCCCAGAATGCCAGGTCAGTTTCTAATCAGGGCGTATGTGGGTCAGTGGGAGTAAAACAAAAGGACCAAATGCGGGGCAGGGTTTTAGCACATTCTCATCATGTCATCCATGAAATCTATCAGAGAAATCACAGCCTCCGCGCCAGGGCACAATGTGTTTTCCGATCAGCTTAGCACAGCTTCATGTATGCTGCACCCGAACGTGCATTTCGTGCGTTAAAGAACTATGGAAGAGGCCGGAGAGAAAACGAGAAGGGAGGCAGCCAAACACAAGCACAAATGACCTGTTCTAAACAACCTGCAATCCTAACAGACGAGAAGCAGGCTTTAGCCCGTGGCTATACACTCTGCAGAACGCAAACAGGTCCAGTCAGTTGCCGGTTTCTGCCAACGTTCCTGCAAGTGGTTTAGCTTTATCTGGGGCACGCAGGCTACTCCTCCTCAAGTTAAGAAGAACCCAATCTGTTTTGTCTTTTCAAACGGGGGCCGTTTAAAAAGACAAAAAAAAAGAAGAAGAATAAGAAAAAGAAGGAGGTTGGGACTCACAGTTTCACGTGCTGCACTAAGAGACATTTTGGAGTAAAAAAAATTACGAGACACAAATACCTTCGCTTCTTCTCGACATGTTTAGCCATGTCAGAATTCTCTGCGAGGGGAAAAAATTTGGTCATTGTGTCAGTTGTGGTTAAGTCCCTGTTTGTTCGCACGGGAGTTTTTTTTTTTTGCTTCGGTCGCAACGTACGCATGTTGAGATATATTATATACATTTAGAAGAAGGAGAAGTAATGTGTTATTTTATCAAGTGAAAAATAAGTACCGATTCAAAGTGTAAGAATGAGCTATAGATGGACGGATAGATAGATACGTTGTTACATAGATAGATATGGATCATCACAGTAAGGCCACAGGTTATGAAAGCAAACCTCCCCTGAGTATAAACAGCACGGCAGAGCAAACTCTCACAGTATGCATCACCATTTCTTAGTCTTGGCTGAAGGAGAACTGAGGGCGTTCCCTCAGACTGATCCGAGGTATGCTCTTTGAGAGGCGAGGTGTTTCTTAATCTGTTCGCCAGCAGCTGAATGTCATTAAAGAGTTTTGGCCGACGTCCACGTCGGTGACTTTGCTCCCCTGCACACGGAGCAGGGAGAATATATTGTGGGCACATCCTCACAGCGCAGCCACCGATTCTTCAAATTGGTCTGAATTTCCTTTAGCTGCGAGTGCATCACTGCCACCATCCCAGTCACTCTGCTGTGAATAAAGGTCGTAGTTATTTAATAGCGCCGGTCACCGACCCAACTGCTTGATGAATGAGGTTTGGCTAACCGAAGCATTAAACCCTTTTAAGTCACATAAGCACTGTTGTTGCCTGTTTTTTTTTATTATTCTCTTCTTCTTCTTCTCTCTCTCTCTCTGCTGTCACTCAGATAACTTTTAATCAATGCCTTTCAGTGTACCAGTCGTCTTTAATGAATCAGTGGCTACACATGAAAACTAATTACCACTTGAAATGTTGAAAGTGGTTGTAATGAGTTGCTAAATAGGCTCAGGTCGTGAACACAGGGAAAATGTCCAAAAAAAGGAGGAAAAAATAAATAAATAATTAAGAAGAGAAAAAAAAAATGCTTCTGTGTGGGAGTCGGAGCATAATTCACTAAGCACCTCTAATTACCCGTTACACAGTTACACATTTCTGCGTTAAAGGAACATACTGGTGGCTGTGCATGGCTGAGCCCATTACCTGCAAATCAAGTGCACCGTGCGCCACTTGCCAGGTGTTGCTGCGCCAGTTTATAGACACTTAAATTTCTTTTTGAACTTCGCCGAAGTTTGGATATTTCTTTGTTTTTTCGCTAACGCTTGAACATTAATTCTTGATTACATTTTTTTTTTTTTTTTTACACTTAATTCAATCAGGCAGCTTTATTGGGAATTCATTTTGAAGAGAAAATTGAAACAGAAAAGAATAAACGAATATCATGTAGTTGTGTTATATGTATTATAGTCGCTGATTGATTGTCTTCTGTATTAGAGGTGTGTCCAGCGCAGCTCGTAAATGAAACGGTTTATCTATTTGTTTTTGTGTTAATGCAGAGGCAGCCACTGCAACAGAGTTGACAGCATGTATAATATTCTGATATTGGTATATACCGTCATAAGTCCTTCGATTCAGTTCAGTTTTATTTATAACAACACAAATTGTCTCGAGACGCTTCACAAAACTTCAAAATAAACCTGGATACTAGAAGTGTAAAACAAAAAGCCACTGAATTATCCATACGGTATGTCAACATAGAAATACATAAATCAGTCTAACACATTACTGTAGGACACCGCCCTTAAGTCAAAGTATCCTATGCATTTAAGTTGACTTATTTAAGTTGACTTATGAAAGTCATTAATGTCTTGAGGATTTATTATCAAAGAGGAGAAAATGTGCCTTGCTCGTGAAGGAGAGAATTGTACATGTTTTAATTTAATTTAAATCCCTTCATATTATAAGGGTGTGACTAATAATATAGTAGTAACACAGGGGTCACTTTTAAAATAACGTTACGATCACGTTGATGACAGAAGCATTTGTCTGTCCCCCAGTTCCCAAAGAGGGTCTGAAGAACCAGGCGGCGTTTGAGGAGATGAGGGTTAATTACATTAAGGAGCTCCGGCGTTCGGTGGGAAAGGCAACCAACAACTCCGGCCAAACCTGGCAGCGCTTCTTCCAGCTCACCAAGCTGCTGGATGCCATGCACGATGTAAGTACCCTTGCCCTGCCGGCCCACAGAGAGCCAGACACATACAGCACAGCACAGCACAGGCTTCCCTTGGCAGCCTCTCTCTTAGTGCCATGCCTTCACACTCGCAGCGAGGTGTCCAGTGACACTTCAGGGGCTCTAATATCACTGGAAATGTTTCTGAGTAAAATGGCAACATAGTGGATTTGGATAATGCGTTTACTTAGCGGTTCAATGGTGCCGTGGCCTGCAATAAGGATTATTGCATCCGACTTTCCCCCCGAGGGGGAGGTTATTTTGGAAGAGGCGGTGACCAGGCTGTATTGGTGAATGGAACAGAAGGGGATCAATACCAGCTTGCAGTTTATTGGATCAGAGCTCACAGTGGACACTGTGGCAAATGTGCTAAACCACTGTCATTTCTCTAATGCGCGGGTCAACCGGTGCATGGCAGGATGACAGTGCAGGTAAAGCTTTAGGAGGTGAGAGTCAAATGGCCTGAATTCATTTACCACAGTGGCTTGAGTGAAAGGTGGGTGATGGGGGGGAGGTTAGTGCTGAGCAGATGACCTTTCTTTAAAGAAGGCCTGCTCAGGGGAAAAAAAAAATAAATAAAAAAAATCAGTGGTGCCCCCAAGTGGTGAGCTAGATAAAACTGAAAAGGGAGTGAACAGAGTGGAGGCTCACATGTTTAAAATGTTTTTGAACACATAATTGGTTCAGATGATGCTGATCTCTCGTTAAATTGTGTGTCTGTGATGTGCAGCTGGTGGGGAACTTGCTGGACTTCTGTTTCTACACCTTCCGCGAGTCCCAGGCCCTGAAGGTGGAGTTCCCCGAGATGTTGGTGGAGATCATCAGTGACCAGATACCAAAGGTGGAGTCGGGCCTCACTCACACAATCTACTTCCACAAGAAGTGACTTCGCTACACGACCGGGACACAAGCAGCGTAAAGAGCCGGGAGGGAAAAAAAAAATAAGTCAAAAAAAAAAAAGACGCGAAAGTAGTTCAGGGGAAGAGAGAACGTGCGCGAGGGAAGGCCCCGAGCCGACGGCCTGCGCCCCCGCCGCCCGGTACACCAGCGTCCTCGTCTCGGGTGGGGGAAGTGAAGCGGCGTGGCGGCGGAAGCTTAAAAAAAAAGGGGGGAGAAGGACTGCGCCCTGCAGTCGCCGCGAACGGTTCGTAGCTGTGAATAGTGTGGGAAGACGAGCGCGACATGCCAAGAAGGACTTGTGACAAATGTGACAAAGTATCCCGAAGTAACCCCCTCCTCCACCTCCTCCACCCCCTCCTCCTCCTCCCCACCACCACCACCACGACCACCACGTCCCCCCCTGCCCCAAAGACGATAACAGTATTTTCTATGGAGACAAAGCCATACATTTCTTAGGATGCGCTAGACTACATTCACTACATGCACACACGCTGGTGTAGAGGGGGAAGCGATACACTTCACTGTCCACATGCCTTCACGCAAATGCACAGACGCACTCCACATGCACTAAAATGAGATTCCCTTAGAAATGTAGAGAAGGTGAAAAAGAAAAAAGAAAAAAAAAAAAGGTTTTTGCAAATATTAACTCTGGCTTATGCAGTCTTTCTCAAATAAATAGCACTATGAAAAATTATGCCGATACATAGATTTGCTTTGCGGTGTAGCAACAAGACTACAGGGCAAAGGACATTACGAGGAGGCACAGAAATTCGAGATTGTACGGCGACAGAGGTCTATTCGGACATATTCCAAGGGCTATTCAAGCATCATCATAAGCTGAGTAATTACATTCAATCTAATCAAGTCCAAGTTGGAAGCTCAATCGGTATCACAACAGCCATCACTGACATTCAACATGTTGTTGTTTTTTGTTTTTTTTCCTTTCTTTCTTAAGAAAATGTGTATTAAAACAATCAAAACTAATATGCAAAAGTCCAAAGCTAGAGCTGTTTTGAAATCTGTCTCTCTTGTGTAGAAGAAAGCTCACGCGTGAAGCTCCCATGTCGTACGGTCACTACTACTACTCTAGAGGCATCGTGGTGTAGAGAATTTAAGACAATATTGATGAGAGATTTTACCTTTGTGCAAAAAAAAAAGAAAAAAAAAGAAAAGAAAAGAAAAAAAATGAAAACGGTCAGGAGAGCTGCAGGACAGAAAAAAAAAACATAATGCATTTACGGAAACGATTTCAGCGGAGTCCGCTCGTAATGGATTTGACTGAGGTGCATCCATGGTAATTGCTGTCATTTGTGTTATCTCCAGAGCAGCTGTCCAAATGTCTGTTTTTACTCACAATGAAGCAAAACCAGCCCTTTGTGAACCAACACTTATCTACTCTTCCCAGAAATAATAAAGCATTTTATAAAAGCGTGTTGCAAAGGTTTAGTTTTTGACCAGCCAGTCATTTGACATTAAGGTGCTTTATTTCTACAAAGCCAGGCGAAACATAACATGTACAGTAAACTCGTAGACGGTCCGCACAGTACGCCACGCGGACACAGACACACATACTCTGTAAAGTTGATATTATCCGAAACGGAGCGTTAACTAACGCGGCGCTTACAGCAAAACAGCTAATGTATCAAAACCCGGGGCCGATGTGTACAGGTATTAACAACTTCTTTAAAAACACACACACTATTCAGCTGTTGTACAGAAGACCTTCTTTTGAGGTACATGTTGGTGAATGCTTGATGAAGAACAGACTCTTGCGTTGGTATGATCACCTTTCCTTTGTTCTTTTTTTTGTTTTTTTTTTTTTTTTTTTTCCTTTACCTTTGGGCCAAGTACTACTATCCTCAGCGTAGCAGGCCGAGTCATCTGGACCATTAACCCGCCTCACACCCCACTGGTTTCTGGGTTGTTGTGGAACACTACTACGATGCTACTGAAAAGCGGGAGAAGAAAAACAGTATGTGTGTGCGCGTGTGCAAGGGGGGCGGGCGGGCGGGGAGGATTATTATTATTATTGTTATTATTATTATTAATTTTTTTTGTGCCCTGTAAGTGTGTATTTACATGTACGTATGGAGTGGCTTAAGTTTGTGTGTTGTTTTATTTTTATTTTTTAAATTTGTTTTTTTTCCTGGCAAGCGTGTGCATCGCTGATCTGCTCCTTCAGCGTGGGTATATTGTGCGTTTATGTCATGGGATTAGCCATATCCTATTTCCACATTTAGATTTGCACAGAGGAGATACAATGTGAAATGAGGCATTAGTGCAGCTAGCAGGAATTGTCTGTTTCGATAAGCAACTGTGATAACGCGGGGAAAGGAAAAGGAAATACATAAATAAATAAATAAATAAATAAACAAACAAATAAAAAAGACTTTCTGCATGGTCACCCAGCCTAAAGTTAGACGACGGCGCGGCACCATTAGCACGGCGGTTTGCGGTCGCGTATTAGACCATCGACGAAGGAGGGAGCCGTTTGAAGATCAGCATACAGTGACATGGAGGTGTCGAGATCGCAACCGTCATTTGAGATTGAACTGAAATTATTAGGCGGGACTTGGGGGTGTGTGTCAGGGTGGGGTGGGTTGGGGCTTTGTTTACTTTAGATTTTCGCTGGAGGATAGGTAGTCTGTGTTTTTTGGAAAAGCAGAACAGGATGTTTCTAATCACAAAATTATATTTATTTAAGCAATTGTGGGACGAAACTGCTTTTAAAGGGCCTCGCTGTTTGAGCGGTTTCCAAATTAAAATTAACAGTCACATCACCGTGTGTTCCCGCCACAACAACTTCCCGACAGTACACGATCAGAAAGGCCTCGTCTTAAAATCGCCCTTACACTAATCTCTCACCTTTTCTTTGTTTTGCCCCTTTTATTATTTTTAATTATTATATTTTTCTCATTCTTTTTCAGGAATAATCAAACTGTCTAAAGGTTCATAGGATGAATGGGAAAGTATTTTTGAGAGAATTATATTTTGCTGGAAAACGATATTTAAGTACTTTGTCTAAAAATGATATCCTTTTTGTAAAATGAAATGTTATTGCATGCTTTTTGATGAGATGTTTACATTGTATTTAAAAAAAAGGGAAACTTGTGCCTTTTTATCTCACCTGATTTACAATTTTACAGTATATATTGTAAATACAGCAAGTCCTTATGTTGAGTATAGTATAAAAAAAAAACATTTCTACTTTAACCATCTTGTTGGAATATTTGGAGAAAAAGAAAAAAAAAATCTATGTGTTTCCCACTCGCCATGTTCTGTGTGTTGGATCACAGAGACGAATTCACAGTTAAGGGTTGGCACCACCGAGGGCCAAAAAAGGAGAAATGAATGTATCATAAATTGTGAGAGACTTATGGAACTTACTACCTGAATGTTAGAGAAAGAGAGAGTACATTTATTGTCTTCTCATTATGTAAAACTATTTGACTTTGCATCTTTTGTTTTCTTTTTACGCCATTATTCTCACGTCTCGAAGACGGAGGGGGGAGGAAATAGGAAAAGAAATCAAAAAAGTATATATTTCGTGAAGACGCATGATACGTGATGGATCTTTGTTGCTGTTGAAATCGTCGATGAGCGCCACGATAAAAACCGAGAACTATCGCAACCGTCGTGGGACGCGCCAACTTTGCGCGCGAAAAGAAGCGAAAGGCGCCGTAGCGAGCGGCACGTCTGGCCAGTTTGAGCCGTGGGACGTCTTCTGCCGGTCACGGACGGGGACATGTTGCAGTAACTGCCAAAATCAGGCTCAACCACAAACAAATAATTTGACCCAAAGAATGACAAGACGAAAAATTCTTGACCCATGAATCTTTCACAGACACAAGCTCCGCCTTTTTTGGCTTCTTTTGTTTGCTGTTTTTTTTTTAAGGTATAGTTTGACATTTTGGGAAATTCTCTTATTTGGTTACGACTGGCTGAGAGTTGCGTGAGAAGATCGATTCCACTCTGGTGTCTGCAGGGTAATAAAAACAAAAATGATAAAATAAAAAATGAGGAAGGCTTTCTTAGCTTCGTATAAGGACTAGGAAGACGCGCAAAGTCTGATAAATTGCATCAGTATCACTCGAGGCAGCGTCGGCCGGGGGGCTTGTCTAGAGACTAGCATCAGTGGTTGAGTTGCATTGTGGGTTATGTAAAGCTGAGAGATCTGAGCGCGGTATCGACCTTTCTCATTTGACTCTCGCTAAAAAAAAAAACTAAAAAAAACCCAAAAACAAATGAGCCCATTTCCCAAAATGCCAAAACCATCTTTCAGAGGAGTGAGATTAATGCACTGGTTGTTAAATGGTCATCAATCACCAACCAACTGCAAACGATAAAATAATAGTAATAATAATAACAAGAAATAAAAAAATCCATCCCCGAACTCGTAGGGAGTTATCTTCAGAGCTGTCTGCGTCTAAATTAACTCTCGTTTCCGGCGCGGATGACTCAGAATCGGTCCGACTGCCGTTTCACAGTACACTTATCGCGTCGCCGTGCGTGGGGTCACATCGTTGCCATTTTCTGTTCACAGCAGTGAATCGGGTGTAGAGAGACTAAGCCATATCTCCACAGCCATGGCAGTGCATTTCTTATTGATATATACAAATGCTTTTCTTTTTTTTTTTCTTTTTTTTCCAGTTCCAAAAATGACTTTTTACTCAGATGCTTTGTACAAAATTTCTCAGCAACTATCCAGCACACACACATACACAGTAGACATCCTTCACCGTAAACCAATAAACCATCTCTGAAACCAGTTACTACTGTATATCTTGATGCAGATATTGCCATACTTGTGTTTGCAAACTATTGCAAGATTCTAATAAAACCGTTAAACTGATCGTTTGATGCGTAATTTGTCTGCTTTTGCTTGCGTGTGTGTGTTTTTGTTGTAAAAAAAAAAAAAAAAAAAATATAGGCACTAGCTAGGAAATGTGGCTTTATAATAATAACAAAAAAAAAAAAAAAAGAATGGAAAGAAAACGGCTTGTTTGATCTGGATGAATTCGTAACAGCTGCATTTGGTGGCTGGGGAAGATAATGAGCCAAAAAACACAATGTTAGCATAGAAAAACAGAGGAGACGTGGAGCGGCAGCAGGTACAGCAGTCACAACGAGAGGAGATGAAGAGAACAAAGGGAACCGGGAAAAGAGGAGAGTAGAAGTGACAGAGAGGGAAGCGTGCGAGCAGGAGACTTTTACAGTAAAACGGTGCCTGTGGAGAAAAAAAAAAAAAAAAAAAAACACCATTAACCTTGTTAAAGGCTGATCTGAAAACACGCCTGCTTTGCCAGACTGTGGAGCAGACAGTATTACTTTTTTTGCTCATTTTTTTCTTTCTCTCTCTCTCTCTCTCTCCGAATCCACAGCCCCCTCCAAATCTCCCCCAGATTTCCAATTGCTTTCACTTGTAGTCGTGCCAGATAAACAGAATCTATTGGATCAGGCTGATTTCACGGCTGCACCCGCGCACATGGCGGCTTCTGTGGCCCACTTTCTGAGCGTCGAGTTCTTTTTTTTTTTTCCTCCTCCTTCCACACTCGCTCCTTTATGTTCAAAATTCTCTTTTCTCCAAAATTCCCACTCAGTTTTCAGCCCCGGTAGCACCTCGAGCCTCGCCGTGATTGCGTTTGAGCTCCACGCTCCGGAGGAACCAGATGAAAACGTTGGGTATAAGTATTGAGCCAGCGCCGCCGTTTATGTTTGGGGGAAATTCAAACGCATTAGTGGCGCTTACAGTCGGCGTGGCACCCTCTCACTGTCGCGGCTTTGATCCGAGCTGAGTCACGGCGTGGTGCGTGCGTGTGGCTTGTTTTTTTTTTTTTTTTTTTTTTTTGCACTGAAGGACACTGCGTCATGGGAGGTAGAGGACAGCTGGCACGCGGCCACGACTGGGAAGTGAGAAAGGAACACCTCAATCTGGATTTTTACTCAAAACACACAGAGACATCTAGGCTAAATCCATGTATACGTCGTAGCAGCCCGGCGCACGGCATCCCGGGTTAACTTCCACCTTTAGAGAAATGAAGGCCCGACAAACATGAGGCCGAGATCAACGTGAAGAGAAACTACACGCACAAGCATAACACAGGTCTCCAAAACAGTTCTGACTCATCAGAGAAGGGACATGGGTCTTCTATTGAGTCCATTTTTTGTGTGTGTGTCCACATCCTGCTGGGGACGGCTGCCACCACCAGGGAGTGTCGTTGCTATGGGGTGGGGGTGCCTGGTCTGCTCTATGTAGGGGGGGGTACATGTCTAATAAAGTCCAAAAGTTTCCCAGAGAACACTGCATCGTCACAAGATGGTCAGAGTTCTCCACTTCTTCTGTCAGCGGTTTTAATGTTGTGGCTGATCGGTAAAAATCAGCCACAAATTACTATTTAAACAGCCGTCAAACTGCAGAATGCTTGAATACTACAGAGAGACAGAGGCAGGAGAGAGGAAGGCAGATAGAGCAACACGGCAGGTTTTCTGACAGACAGTCCAAAGCAGAGTGGATGTCTCTATGATTCAGCAGTATTCTGGCGGAGGGAAGAGGACGATGATGAAGTGCCCCGGCCCGGGGGGGGTGGGGTGGGCGGCAGAGGTGGTGGTAGTGACTGTAGGGGAATATTTTACCCATCTCGTTAGCGCTGCCTCAATTCATTACGTTATCGTCGCGTCTGCGGCCGCTCTAGGGCGCTGGTGGACATGTGTCGCGCAGACACGACCTTTCTTTCACCACGCCGTGCTTCTGTTTGTGTGTTGTGTGTTTGTGTGTGTTACACTACCAAGCAGTGCATCGGGAGGTCTGAGCGTGGCGGTGGACTGGCGGTAATTATGTAACCGAGGCCAAATCGCTGGGTCTGGAGGCCATTTGGTGTGTTAATTACACAGATGTAGTCTAAGAATTAACATGCGTGAGGCGGAGATGTTAATGGCTCGAGAAAGAGGAGGAGGAGGAGGAGGTGGATTAGTGTGTTTTCCTCTGTGAAAGATTACCATCTATTTTTAATCCCTTCATGGAAAGTTATTTTGGAAGTAGCTTTTACTCGGATGAGCCAGCGCAGGTCAATAATAAAGGGGAAGGCTTACGTTACACTACACGGCTCATCGTACCACTACCGGCTGCACAACAATTCCACATTTCACTTTATCCTTAGACTGTGGCCAACAGACGAGTCATCACAATAGTAATGTGACAACTAACAAAGCTGCACACGTTCCCAGGTGAAAATTTAAATAGTAGACAGTTACAATAACTCTCATATCTCTGTGATTTGTGTTCTTAGCCATCCACACCAGAGTGCATCCTGAAAACATGAAACAAAGGCAACTGGACTTGTTGAGTTTCATTCAAGTCTTCAGTTTTCAATGACTGGTAGTGACTCTCAGTCAACACAGCGTGGCCATAGGTGGGTATGTATTTTCTTAATTATGTTTCATCCAAAGATATAATTAGTCCCATTTAAAATAAATAAATAAATAAATAAAAAATAAAGAGTTAACTCATAGATTTCATTGAGGCACTTTAAACCATAATCCGTATATAAATGCGGACAACACATCCCCACTTCCTTGCATTGGCTAAGCTGATGCTAGAAAATAAATAAGTAAATAAGTAAGTAAGTTTTTCTCACAGTCCTACGGGACCACTTCACGGAGCAGTTGGCATGGCAACCTACAGTCATCATTAAATTGTGAAATTCAAAGAGCTATTGTTATAGTTAGCTAGAGAATGTTAGCTTCATTTAGTGAGTGGACCAGTTGGGAACTTAATTTTGTTAATAATTGTTGAAGAATGTTGCGAATTATATTAAGTTTGAAACTATTAAACATGTAAGTAAATATTCAATTTAACCCACCAGAAAGATCCAGAAAGATGTCTGAGGTGCTCTTCACTCTCCTTTTGTTCAGTCACTCAGATTCAGACAAAACCGGATTTCAACAATAAATGAGGAAAACGAATGAAGCAGGAGTTGGGCCATATTAACCCAACAAGGTCTTCAGCTATAAATGAACCCCTTTCAACACCATTGACCCAACGCAAAACAACCCAGCAATGTGTTTATAGTACCTCGTATAACCCAGAAATATGACCCAGCATGAACAATCCAGAAATGTGGTTACAGAAACAACCCAGCAATTATATATATATATATATATATATATATATTAAGTACCAAAAATGACAGAAAGCATCCTTGGATTTTTATTTTTTTTTGTATTTTAGTGTTTTAGTTTGGCCCAAGTCATATCCACTAACACAGAGGGGGTGGAGCTTATGGCCTATACCGCAGCCAGTCAACAGGGGGAGTTTTATTTGCTTTGATTTGATTGGCCAGGCAGATGGGGCATAATTAGTTCCCATTGAAGCGACTCTAGGCCTACCTTCCACTGCAAAACTTTTGTGTGCATGAGAAGTCCGGCTAGCTTCCAGGCTAGATATTAGTAGGATTAGTAGGAAAGAGCCTTGAATAGACTTTAGTCCGTAAAATTAAAAATCATCATATATCACATTTATTTAATGGCAAGAATATATAATACAGTGAACGAACAAAAAAAACTTTATTTGTTTAACATCGATCAAGAGGATACCCAAAGGTAAAAAAAAAAAAAAAAACGAGAAAGAAGTCAAGGCCCTTTATGAACGTCATAAATCAATGTCTTAAATTACTGTAACCTCGATTGAAAACACAAACAATCTCTGAACCAAAGCTCTCAGACAAATGAAAGTGTTTCGCTGAACAGCTGCGGACTGAAAAGTAATGTCATGTGCGTACATGCTAAAACCAATCTGACTAAAAACGTAAGAACGTACTTGGCCGTAACTTTTATTAATTCGACTGTGAACACGAAACGGAGGTAAAACACAAACATGTTTAAGTACTGCAGTTAGATGCGTCTCTGATAATAACACATTGATTTCTAATCGCTTCCCGATAATAACGTCGTTTGGGAGTGTCTCATTACTCTGCTCAGAGGAACCTGAGCAACGTTAAAAAAATAAGCTTAGAAAACAAACAAAACTGCTCATTTGACAGGATAAACACGTCCCAGTCATCACTACCTGCTCAAATTTAGCTCTGTTGACATTGATGCTAGTGTTCAACACAACAGTGTTCGTCGTAGGTCAAAGAGGCGTTTCGCTGTGTTTCTGTGAAGGAGTGCACAGGGAACAAAACAGTACAGAAAGTATTTAAAGTTCAAATGTCATGCAATCAATGCGTCAATTAAATAAAATAAAATCACAGCAGCAATGTGCCTCATTTACTCTTAAAATAATAAAAGAATACAACAGTTTATAAGTGAAACCAGTAACACTCCAATTCGTTTTTTCTCCCATTCATACATTTAGACCTGGTGTTTGGATGTTCAAGGCACGCGGGTATCGCTACAGTGACGTTAGTGACGCTTACATTCTGTTTTACATTTTCTGAAGATCTCCCTTTGACTTTCAGCTCATGGATACCATGTATAACTGGGCAGAGGAGAGAGCGAGCTCAGGGACGCACTCATTCTCTGCTGCTGCCGCTGCTGCTGCTAGGAACTTATACTTGGAGGCGATAGCGTCTTCATATACAGCAGAACATTGTACGTGCATCGCAGTGCAGCGACAACAACGATGGCCATAATACATTAGAACACACTTGGACATGCATCGCAAAGTCTACTTGTTAGCCGAAAACGTGCAGGGAACAGTCCACCAATAATAGCACGGCTATTGTCACTTGACAGAGAGATTTCAGGGCTGTGAATAAAACAAGGCTGAACTGTGAATTGTGTTGAGGCACATGCGTCTTTTGCGTACTTTTCACCGGTGAACAAAAGCGTTCATAAATATTTGGGTTTCTACAGCATCTCCACGTAGTTTTCAGGGATGAGGCCCCTCTTTCCGTCCAGCTCCCCCTCCAGCCAGCCCGGCTCCCTCGACTGGGTCACTGCAAGAGAGGACACAGCGTCACCGGGGCAACAACACCAGAGGGGAGGGGTGAGGGGCAGGCAGAGGACACAGATCCTCCGCTCTGTGTAGGCGCACGTGTTAGAGGGCAGAGGTTTGCAGGAGGGTACCGTGATTATGCAGTATAGACAGGTCTGTTTTTAGGTCGGATTTTTATAGAAACTTCACCTGGAGCACAGTTTCCGCAGGAGAAAAATTAAGATCTGAAATGTTTTCAATCGGCCATAACATTACGACCAGTCACCGTTTCAACTTGATTATCTGGTTGTCATGGCACCTCAAAAAAAATGGGATATATTAGGTAGCATGCGGATGTTTTATGTTTCTCAGGGTTGTTAGAAAGCAGAAAAAATGGGTAAGAGGAAGGATTTAAGACGGCTGGGTCAGAACATCTCCAAAGCTACGGGACCGTTCAGACCTTGCACAAAGTTCTGTTCTGGACAATCTGGTTTTATGTGCGTGGATTCGTGTACGTCAGCTCCTCTGAGCCTGCCTAAGAACATGGGAAAACATTACTCACAAGTCTTGTTTTTGTTTGCAGTTTCACTGTATATTGAGACAACAAGACAGAACCAATTATTTCTGACAGTTCCCCGTTGTCAAATGTGTGTCTACATCACTTGTGTGCACATTTGGGAATGTAATGAAAAATGAAAACTTCTGATGGGTATAGTGTTATAATAACGAAAATCCTTTCAGGCAGCCGGTTTAAGAGACTAACTTAAAGAAAATTTCAGCAGTGCAGAGATGTTCTTTGTTTCAAGGAACATATGCTGAAGTCTTCTTTAAGACAAACCGCATATAAGAAGACCTGGTTAAGTATTCAGCCCTCGCGACCCTCCACACATTTGTAATGCCCACAGCTCACGCAAAAAAAAATCACAAATACGTTTAGAAAAAATTCTATAGCGTGGCAAACTATGCAAAATGTCAAAGGTGCTCAAGACACAGAGCGCAGATGTCTAGATAATGAAAACATCATCTTCTTTAGCACGTTGAAGGACAGACAGAAAGTGGACAAAATCAATGTAAATACTTGACTAAAACTGCCTCTAAACAGAAAGGTTACGCTCCAAATTGAATATCTTAAAAAGGGAAGAACATAATTTATGATTTAATATTGTCGTGTTTACTATTATTTATATAAGTTCGTGTTCGTGAGTTGAGAAATCGAATAGCACCCGTGTCTCATAAGTGAAGGGTTTGACAAAAACACTACAACTACAAAATCTTCATTTCCTCTGAGGGCGATTAAAGCTCAGTCAAGCCTCTCCCCGGAGACACCGGAGAGCAAATCTCTCTCCTGGCCCAACCCTCCCCGTCCTCCCTCTCCTTGTCTCATCTCTCCGTTCAATTGAAGATCAGATTGGGTGTTCGGTTTTCCTCCAAATCCAATATGCCAGGGCCGGTTCTCAGTGAGCGACTGGTGTAGGCGATAACACTTACCAGCGTTGAATATTGCGCCGATCTGGAAGGAGAGCTCAGAGTCGTGCTCAGCCTCACATGGGTACACTGCCTTGGCTTTCCTGCCGGTGACACTGAAAAATGAAGGCAATCAGTGAGCTGGCGGAGCTTTGGGGAGGATTACCGCACAGTTCAATCTGGGCCCAGGGCCTGCTTGTTCATTCACTCACTAGCCTGAAACAGCAGAAAACGGCCCGGGCTGGAAAATAAGCAAAAGGCACAGGGAGAGAGGAGTCGCGCCGCTACGCGCTCTTGTCTTGCCACATCTTTGGTCTAGACTTGGGGAGCGAATCAAAACACACCTACGCGCACCCCGCGCGTGTGCGCACAATCACAATGAGACGCGGCGTCGTTTGTAGCGGGTTTTTAAACGGCCGAAAAAGGGAAGGCGCGCGTCGGGTCCGCACAGCAGACAACCATCTATGGTGAGATAATTAAAAAGTGGCGAGGGAATTCTAAAGTAGGTTTGCACACAAATACAGGCAGAATGGAAATCTCCCTCTGCAGCTCTCAGGCTTTTAGATTCACATTTGTTTGCTCAGAAGCTGAATTTTAAATCAGTTTGATGTAAAAGTCAAAGAGACCGCATTCACCGCTCTGCAAAGGTTCGCAGAAAGACGTATTTATGCTATTCCATTAGCAAGAAAAAAAAAAAAAAAACATAAACACGGCTTCCAGAGAAAGGTTGTTTTGCCCACCATTGCAAACCGTTATCTTGGATGCCAGCAACATTACTATGTAGAAATTGTGCCTTCAACACACGATGCCCTGATAAATATTTCATATTCTTTCTGCAGAGCAGCAACAATGTAAGGATGAGAAAGAAAATATACAAACCGAAAAAAAAAGCCCTAAATAAAGTTTGTGGTCGCAGAGTTGTCAATACAATAATGCTCAGCCAAGTCTTCGGAGTCAGAATTTTGAGAAGAGCGCGCTCATGCGGAACCGCATTGGGAAAAACGAGGACTTGTATTTATATTAAAATGACATTAATGGATCGGCCGCGCTGTTTCCTCAGCGACATCTGAAGGCATTCAGATTGAATTCATCCCTTATTCTGAGGCAAGCAGAGCAACTGATGAGTGTAATGTGGCGACTGTCCCCTCCACTTCACTCGGATGCCATTCGCGGTTTCACAAGGGAGAAGGTTGCTGCTCCGGCTACAGGCAACACTTGTGTGTAGCGTTTAATACACCAAAGGTCACCAAATCACAGAGAATATGTGAAGGGAGCGAAATTATTGATGTGCGAGATTGCGAGACGATGAGCTGCTGATTCTTTTGAGTGAACATGAAAGACGAGCAAGCGAGTAATGGAGCGTGCGAGTGAAAACAGAGAGCGAGGAATGTCGGTGTGCGGCGTTTAACCAATATGTGAGGGTGAAAGTGACTAATAAATGATGAAATGAAAGTAAAATTAAGGTTGTTGAGGAAAACGGGAGGTAAGCAACAACGACCCCTGTCTTACCTCTCCCCTGGCTTGTCTCTTTCCGAGGTGGCAGCACTGGGCTGGTTCTCCCCTGAACCGGAGGCTCCTGTTGTAGGAGTTCTGAAAAACAAAAATCACACCAGCTCAGTCACCGGATTATTTTATAGTGTCATATACTGACCAACTGTACATTTGCCACAAAAGAAATCCATCAGTCCGCTACGCTAAAAGCATTAATGTTTAGGTGTTGTGCGCAGTTCACACATGGAGCATTTCTTCCATCCGGCTTTCTGTGAGAAAAAAAACAATGCCGTGGTTGATACGGTGCTAAATTATTCAGTATTGGTAGCAGCTACAGTAAGTGGTAGAAGCAGAGCAACAGGTGCGCTAAACTGGTCAACCTGTTGTTATGGAGACCAGCTGAGAGTGTAATTCGACGACGACAGGGTGTCTCGACCGGGAGGGAGCCTAAACCAGAAACTTGAACGTGGCGTAGTCAGTTGTCCCCATTAAAGATGCGTTTTTTAAGGTCACGTCATGATTAGATGTTGAGATCCATTACGATTCCAAGCAACGATGAAATATCAAGATCGAGAATCGAACATACGTGCATAATAAAACCTATTCCTTCCCAAATAAAAACGGGCTCCCATAAGTTAAATCCGTTCCACTCCATCTGACAAAAGAGGACCCACTCTCTGCCCATGCTGACATGCAAGTACAATATGCACAACGTATAAAAAGGCAGTAAGTGTCTCTGATGTATTTATCTGCTCTGATATTTAACCTTAACACTGAGCCGTGTTATAATCTGTTGGGTCTGTCATCCAGTGACTTCTCCATCTGAACTGATCAGGAATGATTTCATGTCATAGGAGGAGATTGAGAATGACAAACGCAAAGTGAACTAAACATAATATTTATCTTTGGGAAGGATATTCCTCAATGGGAGGTTTTGTTTGCTCAAACTTTAACTGCTATTTAACTGTAATCATGTGCCCCCAGGTGAAAAATTGAAAGACAAATGTGAATTAGTGAAAGATAAAATGGTAAAAGGTGTCACTGAGCGGACGAGTTCGACAATAATATGAATCATACGCTTTTTTTTTTTATTCAGACACTCATCACAGTGGATCACAATCGAGGGCCGGTCGCTGCGTCTGGTGCTCTTCACATCGATGTAAAAATCAGAGATTGTCGTTCGGATAAATGGAAATTGTTAATTTTCCAGATATTCTCTGACAAGGAGCACGTCAAATGCCTACGGTCAAGTGCATGAGTTCTGCACATGCGAGGGCAAACAACAACCGTTTTGACCAAGCTCCGTCTTCTACGGCAGGAGCTGTGCTTTGCGCCGACTGTTGTCAGGGCCAACAAGTCTATGGCCGACGTGCAGGATGGAAGCAGGGGTCCTGGTAAAGACAGAGTGCAGAAGAGGAGAGCAGGAGTCTTAGCCAGGCATCCCTCTGTGTTCCATGCCTGCCCCTGGGCCAGTGCTAATACAGCACATAATGAGCAAATTGCTCCTAGCTGCCGCTCCCATAGAGACGTTAATAAAGGCAATTAGAGGGAGCAGCTGGGGAGGGGCTGGAGGTTGAGAGGATGTTGTGAGTAGTGGCTATGTTGGCACTAGTGGAGGAGAGAGACATGGCCTTAGGGGGAAACAGGGTAGGGGATGTTATGTGGACATAGGTGGCTCACACTTTTGCCCCCCCCCTTTCTGCATTGCTTCCTCTCGCCGTCTCTCCCCCTGCCTCTCTCTCAGCGCGCTTGTCCATCCCCAGCGGTGGCTGTTCCATTCGGGCCCGGCCTGACTGTGGGTGATTTATAGCTCTGCAGCAGTGTGGGGCCACTGTGGTGCTCAGCTGCTTCACATCAGCATGGGGGGACAGTGCGCTGCAGTGCAGCAAATCCACTCATTAACCTAGGCCCGGGCCCAACCACTGTCTGCCTGGGTCACAGCCAAGAGACGGGGGGAGCAGAGGAGCACCGGCACCGAACCAACCTGCAGGTGAACTTACTCACACACACACACACGCGCGCACACGTACGAATCCCCGAACTTGACGGTGAATGAAAACAGAAGCTACGCGCAACCTTATTTCAGCTGGAAGAACTGCGAAGATCTTAAAAATAAACATATCTCAATGATGATCAACCAGGAAAAAAAAAATCAGTGAATTCCACGTGGATGCCGCAGAAACTTGTTAAATGTACCAGAGGTAAATACATTCACCTCAAAATTGCTTTCACAATTACAGCTAAGCCAAACCGAAGGAAATCGCTTGCCATTTCCCGTCAACAAAAATAGACTCAAGCTTTGAATTGCTCCTCGTTGTTTTACCCATCACAGGCCCAGCCGAGCTTGTTCTCTAAAGATGAAAATAAATATAGCAAATGGGGACTCGGAAAAAGTACTGTATGTGCGGCCGGGATGAAAATCTCTTCCAGAAGTTGGCAATATTCGTATCAAAGTTTTAAGAATATTATGTTTTACATCGTGAGGATTTTGTAATAGATGCACACCAATTAAAAAAATATAGTTCTATAAGAAAGAATGTATAGGCTTTCATTTTTCTTCTGGTTCCTCATTTAAAACGTCAGCGCTATCACACTGGATTACACGCTGCCAGGTCAGTAGCAGGGAAAAATTCATCAGCACAAGTGGACTGCTGCTTCTAATTACTACAGGAATCTCAGCCGGCAGCATCCAAGTCTTGTTGATCCTGGCGCTGGAGCTAACACAGGGATGAGTGAGACTATCAGCTGTCTTCCTATTCAAAGAAGAAAGGCAGCGGTGGGATTTAGTCCTGTTTCTGGGAGAAAGTGGGATCAAAACCTACAGCCAAGCCCGCTCAGTCAGCGACCACCAGTTTGGGTGGGCAGGAAACAGGCCCTGATCCGCGTTTTTATGATCCACAGCTGTCTGCCAGAGAGGAGCTCGGAAGGCCGCGGGGAGGGCAGTGGGGGAGAGGAAGGAGAGAAGGCCAGAAAATGCAACCTCATCGGGCAGAAGTCGGGGCAACGGAGCCGCTGGGAAAAGCGGCGACTGAATTTAGGGAGAGGAGGAGAAATGAGGCGAGGCATCCAGAATGACGGAGATAATAAATCACGCCACAGCCCACAAAGAGTTATTACATGATATAGTGAGTCAGGATGCGTTTGTGTATGACCAGGCAGATTTTCGGTGCAGGAAATCTGACTAAAATATGCAGTTCTCCAGGTGCGCTTTTAGGCACACCAGAGAGCAGACAACACATTTCTGTGAGTGGCTGCTTGTAATCTAGCAATTGCCGTCCCCACCGCTCTCGCTGGCGAGGGACGAGGCTGAATCTTTGGCTTCCACGCCAGAGAGGTGCTGTGCTAACAGGTCTCCACCATCTCACATGCTAAGATTTATGAGCGAACAAAGCCAGGGCGACACCCTGTGACATATGGCGCAAGTCTTCATAAAGGGACAGGGGCCTCGGCTATAAGGGTAAACAAGATGAATATCTCCCCAATGTCAATACGATTTACACGGCCAACGCACGGCCACCTGTCTCCCAAACAAATAAGAGCTGAGATTTACGACCCCCTCCCGGTTGCTCCTTCCGTCCTCCAACGTGATGCCACATATGTGGGAAAGCAGAAAAAAAGAAAAGAAAAATATACCCCCAGGAATAAAAAAAAAAAGAAAAAAAAAAAAAAAAAAAAGGAATTGGTTACATAAGACGTATTGAGCCTTGTCTGTCTAACTCTGCAACTTTGAAAAAAAATAAATAAAAACATGCCTACACACACACACAGGCGGGCACGCGCCCACAGAGGTCAAACAGAGACGAATCACATTGTCCTCTGTCAAGTTGTGTTGTGTTTTTTTTTTTTTTTTTTTTTCCACTACAGCTCTTTTGAGCTGATGTAGAAGGAGAAAGGGACAGTGAATGAGGGAAAAAGTCTATTTCAAGGTGAATCTGTAGACATGACACAGCAGAGAGTCTAACATCTGCAGCATAACCCAATAATTCATCTTTCACATCAGCATTCAAGACAACTCACGGGCTGGAAACAACAACAAAAAAAAAAAAAAGGGAGCAAGGACTTTGCAGCGAGAGTGAGGACAGATGGGAGAAGCGACGGAGGTACGGCCGGGCATCCGACCACTAATGCATTTAATGCAAAACAGTGACAGCATCAACGATGGGGCTGAAGCTAAAACTGTGCATCACCTGGATTAATGTAATGTTTTGCTAAGTCAGTGTGTTACAGTTTGACAAAATTGAGTCTGTGATGCTCACTCTTTACAAGTCTGAGTCACTTCAATTAACAACAAATACAATAATAATAATTATTATTTTACTCCGTTAAATGTGCAGGAAAGTGTTTCTGATTTGAAGATTAAAGGTACTTGTTGGAGTATGTTAAGTTAAAAGGTCTGCATTAAAAATACTAAATAAAGCAGAGAAAGTGCACATTTTTTTTCTCCTAAGTTTAGCTAAGTTTGCATGATCAATTAAGTCCTAAGGCAAATGTTCTTAAAATAAAAACACAAGTTAAGCTACTGCAATTTTGAAGTATAATATGATACTAAAATAATATTATTACACAGATAAAACTGGCAGTGACTTGAACTGTGACCTGAAAAACCTTTCTCAAATCTGTGAAATTTCCAGTTGTTGCCATTAACACTCAGAAGAAAATGAATGATACATTTTAACATTTCAACCCACATCGCGCACAGTGAATGAAAGAAGTGAAACAAAACGGTTTGAAATCAAAGACCAGTTAATTACAGCTGGCTCTAATCAAATACTACTGATTGTTCAGAGTGTTTACCTGTGAAAGCAGTAAAACTGATCTGATGAGGCAGAGGAGGAACTTTAACTGTCGATGTTATACTTTGCTACTTATTTACAGAAAGCTGAAAACTAAATCAATGCGAGTGTGTGGAGTATTGCGAATTGTTGTATCATAAACGGTCAACGTGTCCGTCCAAAGCTTATAGCGCTCATTTAGTGGGTGCACGGTCACATATTGATCTGGGACTTAATGAAGTACTCACCTGGGGTTGCTGCCTGAGCTGAGGCTGGCGCTAAGCGGTGTGTGTTCAGTCTTCTCTGGAGGCATGTCTGAGGCGGAGGCCGACGACGACTGGGACGACACGGACTCGTTGCTGCCCATTGATGTCTCATCTGTAGCTAGGTTGGAACCGTCTCCCACTGTTGACACCAGTGTTAGTTTCAATTAATTGCCTATTTCTTATTAATTTCATTTCATTGTAAGAGATTCAGCCCTTTCCAGCTCAACGGCTATAGCTTGCTTGATACAGCAGCTGAATAATTTATCAATGCACGGGGCGGTGCTGCATCAGCGAGGGACTTAATAAATCAAACTGCTGTCAAAACAGACGAGACTTACAACCAAGCTTGTATTGTTCATAGTAATACACTTCCGCAGTCACAGACAGGAACCTAAGAGACAATTGGGAGATCCAAGCTCTTGTATTTCAATTTTCCTGTCAAGTAAAGATCGCGCTTCTGGGATATGGGGAGGCGCAGAAGGAACAGTTAATCTGAAAAAAAGCGAATTTTACTTGATCATTTTTTCTCCCTTTCTCTTCAACAAAAATGTTTCAAAGCATTTAAACCATAAGCATGTATTTCATTAAAACTGAACTAAACAGAACTTACAGACTAATTCTTTTCCAAATGTAATATTTATAAATTTGATTTTTTGCACACAAAAAATGCATCATCTCTATATTAGTTTTTAACAGACTGCATTGAACACACAACACAAAGTATGATAAGTTTGTGATTGGGATTATGGGCGTCGTTGTTTTGACCACGATTGTAGATGGTAGATGTATATTAAGGGGATTTAATTCTCATGAAATGACCGTAAATTACTGATGCCAGTCTTATTCATGAGGTGCTCATGCCCGGTGTTGTTACTGTCTGTGGTCAAACCAGTAACACTGCAAGTATGAGAGCTTTAAAAGTTCTTGTAATGTGCTCAAGGTTGCTCACTTTGGGGTTTCAGGCTGTGGTTGCTGTAAAATGCATGGAGACTATTTTGATTGTTAATGGCGCTATATACATAAATAAATAAAAGTGAATTCAATTAAAGGGGACATGATGCCATTGACAGGCAGTCAGAATGAAACTCATCATTACATTAAATTGAAAACATTGTTGGAAATGTCTTGGACAATGTATGTACACTCCTTTAATTTTGACTGAAACCCATTCATTTAAAGGCCGGACACATCCACAAGTTAAACTGATGGATCAGGTTGAAGGTTTCTTGACCCAACTAGAAGGATGCTGATGTCTTTAAAGGAGTAAGTTATCAGTCCACCACAGTCTACACGCTCACAAAGCCTTGAGAAAGTGGTCAGAGCAGGTGACATGAGTACGTGTGAGTGGACCATGGACGCAGAAAGTATATAAAAATAACGCAACACGCAATTTACAACCAAGTGATGCAAAAGACCTCATTAAACGATATTTGTGCTCATTTTATTTAGTTCTATAAAGTATTATTTCACTTTGGTGGAAAGTCTTTTTGTTGCATGTCTTTTTGTAATTTAACACTCATAATAAATTTGCAGCTCAATCCTCAAATTCAATCAAACCAGAAACGAATGTTCAAGTGATGTGTAATCGTCTCCTGAAAGATAAGGTTCTTATGACACAAATGCTCCTAAAGGTCGTTCCCTATGCACGATGTGGTGTCACGTCTGCAGGAGCATCAGACACGCAGCGTCACATGTAGACTCACAAGAACAGTCATACACTAGATAAACACTCTTCTCCCTTCTCCCTTTAGCGTCCTTAAATTTGCTTTTACCCTCATTAAGCAGAAGCCATATAAGATACACAAAGGTTAAAAAAGGATTACGCCTTTCGTCCCCGATATTAAAATGCCCCACAGTAAAAGAGAGGCAATCTGGTAAGCAGATTTAGATTCCTCTGGTACTGTTGACGGGAAGAGATTTAAGCCGGCGCAGATCAGAAAAGGCTGAAGTTCGATTTTTAAGGGTCAGCAGGTCATAACTTCTGATGCACCACAGCAGGACCCTCCATCGTCTCCCATCTGATCAAACCTCAGAGGAAAATGAAGTGAATTCTAAAGTAAACTCGGGCACATGAAGTCATAGATGAGAACGTGAATTGAGAGAAAGGCGACTGAGTTCAGTGCGTCATCTGCATACACTGTGAGGCTACGGACTAACTAGATGTTAGTAGGGAATGGATTGAATGAGTGAATTTAAAGGCTTAGGAGGGATTGAATTTAAAGGCACTCTGTTGTAGGTTCATTTTAGAACACCTAGCTAAAACTCATGCAGTGTAACACAACATGCCTACTTTTATGACAGTTACGATGTTTAAATTTTGATAAACTCGGCTAGAGAGATGCTAATTCAACTTTCTGGTCATTTTGGACAATGTAGTTTGTGAGGCTCATGGTCTTTATTGCAATACAAGGCATAAACATTATTCCAGTTATTTCGTGAAACCGTGTTGTTATAAATGTAATACAATTTATTAAAATGGAGTGGATGGCACTGACTTCGCAGAGTATGTGAAAAAATAACGAAACTAAACGTGTGTATTTAACTTCTAAAGAGGAGATATGGATTAATGGTTTTATGATCTACTTGTGAGATTTCCACCTCTTCATGTCTATTTTCATATTTCAAACCATTTCCTTTCACTTTCATTAACAGCGTGTCCCTTGGCTGACACTGCATTTACCTTACGGAAAATAGCACAAATGCATACTACTGGAAAATCCCATAGTTCATTTCCTTTATTTAAAACCAAGTTGATTTGACATTGCTGTTCGTTATTTGCCTACATCATAGGTCTTCAACAGGGGGTCTGCAACCCCTGGGGGTCCACAGAGGTACTGCAGGGGGAGTCGCAAAATCTTTGGTTGATTAGACATTTTTATATTATTTCTAATTTTTCCCCCACAATTTTGAGACACAACTTTAAATTAAGAAAAAAAAAAATTTAAGTATGTTAGTATTTAACTATTTTTAAAGTTAAAACTGTTATGGAAATAATTTTATATATATATATAAAATTGACAGATATAGAAAATAATTGACAGATTGACAGTTTTAACTTTAAAACGAGGCCTTGATTGAAATAATAATAAATATATATGTATATATATGTATATATATGTGTATATATATATATGTGTGTGTATATATATATATATATATGTATATATATATATATATCTGAACATGTGCATTATTTGAATAACTTATTATTGAATGCTAATGATAAAATGATAATAATAGTGTATATTTATAAATAGCACTACTTTAACATAGAACACATATAGAATGTAGGAGGTCCCTACTTAACCTCCCCATTACTTTGGCGGTCCCTGGCCTGAAAAATGTTGAAAACCCCTGTCCTACATTGATACACCCCTGTGATGTGACAGACTGGCGGCCTCTCCAGAGTTTACCCCACCTCTGGCCCAGTGGCAGCTGGCATAGGCTCCAGACCCCCTGCCACCTCTAGAGGATAAGCAATAATGAACGAATGATTTCTCTACTACTAAACTCAACCTCTATTGATGGCATCTGTCCATTTTGGGCATGTGCCATGGTATATGCTATTTCAGAGAGGTATCCTAATAACTCTAATTGAAGTGAGATTCACCATTCAGGACACCTCAATGAGAATGTGTGGTGTATTCGAGTTGACTTGTTTTTCACCCCCTTTAACACAGAATAATATTATGTTGCTGCACGAGGCCCAGGGGGTTTACCTGTGAAACTATGTGTCATATAATCATTTGTTTAACATATTTTACAGGATGAGAGATTTATGTTCTGTTTGCATTCACTATTAGTTTGAGAGCATGAATTAATCAGCTGTTTGAAATTAGTCATTTTTCATTCGTTTCCTCTGATACCTCCAGGGTACTCTAAATTAAATATGTGTTTGAGATGCTTTTAGCAATTTTCATCTAAAAACTAAAATCGAGGGCTGGTGTGCTCCTTCCCGACAGTGGCATCTTATCCGTAATGCTTCTTTCCTGTTTTGTAGCAGGAAATATTGCATATGCAGGTGCAAATTTAAACATCACTTACCATTTTGAATGTCAAGGGCTTGTGGATTGTAGACCGCTAACGGCCGATTTCGACCCATTTTCTTGGACTGCCGTGTGGGAGCAGATAATACTGGAGCATTGGATGAAAGAGGGCACGACTCAGGAGCATCTGTAAAGATCTGAACACACACACACACACGGGAGTTACGTCTCTGCAACAACAGACAAAACACACACACGGCGCGTATTCTCCAAGAAGGTGGAGCAGCGGCGCGTTCTCAATTGGCCTCGCAGGCTTTACGCAGAAACGGATAGAGGAGGTACCTGCAGCCCCAGCGCGTGCTCCTAGGGAAAGTGCAGCGACTCATCGATTGGACCCTAAAAACTGCATGTGAAAAGATTTTGTTTGTGCCAAAAGAAAAAAAGAGCAGCACATAACACAATCATCCCCCATCCAGAAATCTGGGTCTAAGTAAAGGTGACATTTCTCCTCGGAGAAATTGACCCACGCTCGGAAGGAGTAGAAAGTAAAATGAAAAGGGTTTGGAGTCGAGGAGAGCTGGCCAACTGGCGCAGCCTGTTTACACCGGGCCATGTTTACATATAAACTTCAGATGTGGAGTTAAAAGAGAATAGGGCTGCAGAGGAGAGGAAGTCTCAGCAGAGACTCAGAAAGGATCACAGACGAGGAGAGGAGGGAGGTAGGGAAGGGAGAAGAGAGAAAAAGAGGGAGAGAAAGTGGCGGAGAAAGTGAGATAGAGTGTGAACGGGAGAGGCAGACGCAAGGGGGGGCGGGGGTGGGTGGGGGGGGGGGGCATGAGAAAGAAAGTTTGTAGGAGAAAGGCAGATAGAAAAAGTGAGAAATCTGATATGGCTGAGAGTTTCTGCTGCCTCTCTCTCCCTCCTCTCGCCTCTCTCTGCAGATGGAGGTGAATATAAAACAGAGTCTACTGTTGGTATCTGGGGGTATCAGCAGTCTGGAGTGGGACTCAGCTGTGAGGGAAGTTAATGCCTGTCTGTCTGTCTGTCTGCTCAACTTTTCCCCTGCTCTAACATGCTGTACTTTCCAAAATGCTCTTGCTGCATTCTAAAACTACATCCTTTATCACCTGGCCGCTGTTAGATACCTCTGGGTAGTCCAGCAGCGTACGTCGGGCTGCTGGTGTTGTTTTAGCACATTTGTATACCCTGTTGGTTTTCATTCGGCTTCTGCATTTTTTCACAGCACATTTTAAATTTGTGAACTTGGGTGAGAATATTATTCAGACACACATCATATTCAATGTAATGAAGCCGGGTGAAGAAGAGGAAAAAGAAAAAAAAAACAAAAAACAAAAACCGAAAGCTCGGGGTTTCATCTGAATCTATGCGGAGTGCGGTGCTGCTCCAAACAGATTAGAAAACTAATCTCAGACCTTTTTCTCTTCTTGATACGGAGAATTATTCCCCTTTGAGGATTGACACCGATTAATGACATTCCAGGGAGATTACACGATCACATGAACTGCAGGTTATGAAACAACTCATAACCAAAATAAATATATTCAAACTCACAAAGAACCTTCCAAACATAATCTTCCGGCTTATGAAACTACTTGTAATGAATGGAATATACATTTAATCCTTGTGTGAACACTTGGGGCTCCCCCTATAGGCCACACTGAGCATTTCTGTTAAATGAAACTGCTGTCCAACTCCTTTGTGCCTTAATTACTGTGTGAAGCTGTCCCAGAAGATTAAGTTACATTATCCGGAGAAAAATATTTCTGCTCATAATTTGCGGGGAAATAAATAAATACGAAAGACCTCAAACTACCCTTATCTACTGTGGTGCACGGTCTACTAGAACATTCCTTCAAAAAAGCAAACTTTAAGGCAGATAAGGCAAGATGTTTACGTGGACCTCCCAAGTATAAACGGCGCTAACAAAAAGAGGATCCCATCTACCCTAATTGAGACTCCTGCTCTGCCAAATACACTGCGGTGTCAGGTGGAGTGTAGCATGTGCACTTCTCTGCAAAATAATAATTCGGAGGCAAAATAGAAAACTTCTAAACGTCAGTGCCAACGGACTGGGACGTATAAACATATTTTTGCTTCGCTTGCACATTGATTATCCTTCAATGTCAAGTAATTACACGCTATCCAGGTTGATGAACAAAAAGGTGCTGTGTGCAGCTTACTGATGTCATGTCAGCTCAGATTTCCTTTGGTGCCTTGGCTGCCTAGTTCCTAGTTGAAGGCAAATGAAAACACAATCGTGCACAAAATGTTGCCCTAATGTTGTCAGTGCGGTTTAGATCTGACCAAACAAAAACTGACATCATGGATGGTGCTAATACACTTCCCACCACGAGCGTTAAGCTTGAAACGTATGTTTTTGGCATCACCTTTGGCGTCACTCTGTTTGTGAGCGTTACCTTTTCCTGGTGCTCGATGAGGATTTCCACCACGATGTTCTGGAACTTCAGATCCATGATGGCAGCGACGGTGTCCTCCTGTGGCCTCATTAGCGTGGGGCCAAACACCACACCCAGGTTGGCCACAGTCATCAGATTCTGTTTGCTGTGCGCCGCCACACTGCGGAAAACAACAACTCACAACATAAACATTTTACCCCAGCTTCCCAGCTCGGCTCCACAGACCTGCAGGAGGAAAACGTAGCAAAGCATCTGCGCCGCAGCCACAACGGATAACTTGTTCTCACAGATTCAAATATAAGGATATAAGTAAAAGTCAACTACTTTTTGGTCCCTGCTGGAAAAACACTCTTCGTCTCCCACTTAATTCAGTTAGTGGATGACGGTGGAAGTCGTCACATAAAGAGCATTTGACTGCGCCTAACAGTCCATGTTTTATTTTATAAAACTGTAATAGTCATTTGATGTGAGCAGCAAGTGGCTGTGGTTCAAGAGACAGACAGATAAAAGCACTACAAAGGCACTATTCAGTCGCAGCCATTTAGCAGAACTTGTGTAGGACGAGATATAATATGAAACGCTAGAATGAGATATCACTTCTTGTTAGATTACTTTCACCCATCTCCCTGGGTTTGTATGTCTCCGTATAACATTTCTTCCAGTCTCTCATTTGCTCTTCAAAGTTCAACACATTCCAGCGATAAGGCTTTCACCGCGCATTCCAAATACCACTAAGAGCTGGTCTGACGGGAGCTATTTCCATCATATTGACCACCCTGAAACACAAAGGTCAGGGCTGCTCGGCGCCACCAGATCGCATTCAAATTGAGCAAAGACCACGTTTTACTTTTAAAACTAGAACCTCTTCGGTAAAATAAACTTTTGTCTCAGGCCAGAGGAAGAAAAAAAAAAGTGGAGAAAAACCTTTATTTGAAGAAAAAGTTATACGGACAGGTGAAGAGATTTCACACTCAAAATATGATGATATGCGGCGCGGCTCCAGAGAGACAGTTTAAATAGCTTCAAAGGATGCCTTTGAAGACAAAAACATTGGTGACAACTCACATTTATAACATCTCTGAAACCATTTCAGATAGGAGTGTGAAATTCTGGCTTTGCTTCCTTCCCCTGCAGGACATGCACACACGCCAACTTCAGAAAAATATTCGAGTCTCTCCAGTCTGGAGAATTTCACGCTGGATAATCCAAATTCAATTTCAATAGCGCTGCCTTTTTACCAGAGCCTGATTCTGCAGCAGGTTTCTATGAAATAAGATCCACCAGACTTTCACTGCCTCGGGGAAGAGGGATTATTTACTTATCTTCAATTTGCTCATATTTAGTTTATAAAAAGCTTGCTGAGGTAAAACCTTGTAATGTTGGCTAACATTATTCCTTAAATCTTTCTTTTCTATCTAATCTCTAAAATGGAGTGATGCACAACAGTAGTCTATCAAGAGGTGTGTACAGAAATCTCAAGAGAGGGCTTCATTTGAGTGGCCTATTTCACTTCACTTCACCGATGAGCTGAAAAGCAGCGTGACGAACAGGTACGGGAGGCTACACAATCCTCCCTCAACAACATTAAATATACACCAAGATGACCTAAGAAAAGGTAAAAAAAAAATTATATATATATATGTTAAGACGCTAGCAGCATCAATTTTCTTACCAAGCAGTCACTGGGTAGACAGAGAAGAGATGGAGTGACAGCAGGGAAGGGGGAGTGAAGAGAGTGGGAGTGAGGGAGAGAGAGAGAAAAAGCATGTGGAGTGAGAATAAGGAGACAGACAGGAAGAGTGGAAAGAGAGAACTGAGAGAGCGAGGGGGTGGAGATTGGGTGAACTATGACCAAAGAACCATGAGCACTCACTTGGCCAGATGCTTCATGAGCAGCCCGAGGACTTGTCGATTCCTCTCCGGTAGTTTGTGGACCAGGCAGTGGACGGCTTGGATGCGAGACTCGGGACTACCGCCCTCTGTTAAAAGCGCAGAAACAGCCGTGCACTCAGATTAAACTACAAGGAGGCCTCTGTGCCCCTCGCGTGGCAGAGAGCCAACGCAGCTCAAACAGAGTATTTGTACATTAGCAAATTTCGATGGTTCACTGTTGATTCGAGCAGCACAATGTCAGATTTTGAAGCAAATAAACAGAAAATAAGACAGAAACTCTCTATTATTTCAAAAGACATAAGAGCTCAAGCCTATCTGGAAAAATTAGTTAGTAGTGGACCTGTACGGGCCCGACAATCAAATTATCTCCCTCCAGTGTAAGGGATTAAGCATTAGAGGAAGACGTATTCCAGTTCAAATAAATGAAGGAGAGGTGTGATGGTGATATACGGTCTGAAGCCTCCCAGAATTTGGCAGCCGGCTCCACAACGCTGGCGGAGGAGATAGCTTTACGTTACTGTCGCTACCGTATAAAAGGGTTGTGTTAAAACCCCCAAGATCATCTCTTAAACATTTCCTCACACATGGGCATCTGACCGCCCACGCACCCCAGCGCACACACAGACACACAAAACATCATTACTATGGGAACGACAAGGATTTAAACATGGAAAAAGCCTCTTATGGATGCTGTCATCCATCAAAAAAAATATTCATTGCTAATCCACTTTTTCCCCCTTGTTATGGGGGCATTGCGAGCGCCTGATAAAAATGTCAACCTGATCCAATTATAGCACTTGTTGTAATAAGATTCAAGTTTGGCTTGCTTTAAAAAACATCTCAAAGAGAAATTATACTATGCGCGGCCAAAAACACGCCGTCTTTTCGCCGCTGAAGGTCACAGACGAGTTGCGATGCCGAATCTTCAAGTGGTTATTCAGCCACGCGTTTAGTGTCATGTTAAAACGTGGCGTGGGTGAAAATGGACATTCATGTGCACACCGTAATGTTGGCAACAAAGACCCGTAAGAGAGGACTGTCAAAAAGTAGCCTTTTTTTTGCTTAAGTGCTAAGTAACCACAAATGGTTAATTTGGTCGCTGAGAGTAGCACGTAAGTAAGAAGGCGTAAGGAGCTAATTAGCATTCAACACCACTAAACACACAACGCTTTACATGAAAAGCTTGACCACTAGTATGTACTCTCCCTTAAAAGGTTAGCTTTAACGTCAGAAAAGTTGGTAAAAATGGAACTGAAATGTGTTCTGATGTTTTCACGTTTTTAATAGCTCGCTGAAGAGGAACAATGTGTTGGACTCGATGGCTCGATTATCTATTTCAGACTGACACGGCGGCGTGTGTTTGTATGCGCTGCTGTTTGCTTACGGCCTGCACTCAGATGAAGTGTTGGTGTAAGAGGTGGGGGAACTTACTCGCAGGGCTGATGAACTCTTTGTAAAGTCCATAGGTCATCAACGGCTCAGGAAGGCTCCTTCGCAGAGATAGCGAGAGAACGGGAGAGAGAGGTGGACGGAGAAGGAGAGTCGAAGTGAGCAAGGGGACAGAAATAGCTGGCGCACTGTTTTATAGGGTCTGCACACAGCAATGATTAATGTGGCCAGGCCAGGGGATGGAATTAGATGGTGCACGCATTGAGATAACCAAGTTCATCTGAAGGTACTTCCACACTGCAGCTGGCTGCAGGCCAAAGGTACTTAGCCTCAGAGGAAACTGAGGAGATTGACCCTGCTTTATTCCAGCAGGTCAGACAAGTAAAAGACGAATCAGAGAGTAACACTCAAGTTTGGTCTAATACAGCATAACAATGTGGACATGCTATAAGTGTATGTAAGTATTGAGAATACTTCATTCTGGTGTTTGAAACAGAGAAAAGACCAAAAGACTATTATAACAAACTCCTTCCAGGAAATGGCGTAAAATGAGCCAATCACAATCCAGATCATACCCTCCGAAAACTCTCGTCATTCATATCCCAATCAGTGTAGTGTAACTGTCATGTTGTTAACAGCAGCAGCCACTCGAACGATAAAATGAACAAACACCATAAAAATGTCACGGTTGTACTTTAAATAAATGAGAAAAGTATCTCGCTGTAATGTTGTCATTCAGCGCCGTCAATTAAACCGCAGCCAATTACTGACAACACACTAGTAATCTGCATATTTTTTTTTTATGTCGATATGATCTTGAAGAAAAATGAAAACGAATGAAACATAAATTAATGGTGAAAGCAGATAAATCAAAACATAACAGGTAATTATTCAACACTACTTTCAGCGGTACGTGGCAAAACTGGCTGATGTCGGAGCCCAAACCTTCATCAGCTCCTTGCATGTTTATGAATGTGCTTCGGAAAGAAAGCGTCAAATTCGGAAACTTTTTCTTCATTTTAATAACCAAAGACAACTTAATGTTTGGCAACTGCTCTGTTACAAAAACAAATTGGGATTTAAATGAAACTCGCTTGTCTTCCTACAGCCAAACTACATTTATAATCTTTGAACTCTCTGCCAACCTGGAAGGAGTTGGTGAATGCGGAACATGAACATCATAAGCGATGTTCGCATGCAAAGAGTTAATTATAAAAAGGCACTCTGCATAATTAAATCTGCAGCCTTTTAATAAAAGACGCAACTGACAATGGATGAAATGTTTTAAATTCAAGTGAACAGGGACAACCTCATTCATCTTAAGATATATTAAAAAAAAAAAAAAATCTATTTATCAACTGTGGTCGTCAGGGGTCAGGAGTGGATTTGCTTGGATACGCAACTATTATGATTAATGCCGTGAGGTGCTTTACAAGATGAATTGGAGTGACCGGTCACTTACTGGGCCGGTACACTGTCCTGTATAGTAATGTCACTGCATTTCTATATCACTGTTAGACTCACAATGGGTGATGAAAAGGATTTTTTTAATCAATGCAGCAGAACCAGTCCTGTTTCATCCAAGTCCTGTTTCATTCTATTCATCTTTCTTCTTGTCAAAACATGGTCCCCACAGTACCAATTGTTTTATGTCTCATGTCTACAATATGGGCCCTGGCCAAAAAAAAAGGCTGCCACCAAAAAAAAAAAAAAAAAAAAAGGTCACACTCTCTAATATTTTGTTGGACCGACTTTAGCTTTGATTACAGCTTTCCCTGTGGCCTTGTTTCGATAAGAAGCTTCTGCAAAGTCACAAGATTTATTTCCATCCACTGTTGCATTAATGTTTTAGCAAGTTCTTGTATTGATGATGGGAGAGTCTGACCACTGTGTAAAGTCTTCTCCAGCACATCCCAAAGATTCTCAATGGGGTTCAGGTCTGGACTCTGCGGTGGACAATCCATGTGTGAAAAGAGATGTCTCATGATTCCTGAACCACTCTTTCACTATTTGAGTCCCATGAATCCTGATATTGTGGTCTTGGAATATGCCTGTGTCATCAGGGACAAGGTGGCAACCTTTTTTTGGCCAGGAACTGTATAAATGGTGGTCCTCTAGAAGGGGGCTTGGTACTGCTAACCTCAAGCAGAGCTATGAAAGGTCTGGTAAGCTCACTACCAACTCCACACCTTCAGATTTCTTCCATTTTTACTCACTTGGGGGAATTTATCAGACTCCACACAGCTCCCTCTGGAGCCAAAAAAATATTTCATATAAAACTTTCATATATGCAGTATTACTCCTGTAGACCTGTAAACGGACTGTGATGTTTAAAAATAGTGGCGTTTCCCTTTAAATTTCCAAGTGTGCTCAGGTCCCGGGAGTTAAAGTGACCACAACAGAAATAAAAAAATAATATATAAAATAAAATATTCAACTTATTTCATTTCTAACAAAACCAACAGTGTGTGTCTTTGACTGAATGTCGTCACATTGATCTTTACCTCAGATAAAGCTTCAGTGAGCTTGTAATAGTCTTGATGTCCCAGTCTTCACTGGTGGACAGATCCACTTCGTTGCTCTTCTCATCTAAAAGAATCAGAATCATGCAAAGAAATCATCACCACAAAAATTCACTGATGGATCAATTCACACAAAGGCACCACTGAACTCTTCTGCTTGTGTTATGCATATCCAGGGACTGTGTCTTTTTTTTTTTTTTTTTTGGCCAGCCTAGAAAATCCAAATATGCAATATAAATATGTGACTTGCAATTAGCCATTTGAGGATAAAAGCAGTGCTTCTGGCCTTGGGGATCGAGTCTAGCCCCAGTGGATATGGAAGGAAGTTGCAGCTCCTGTAGAGGGCTGCTGGCTTTATACTCATTACAACTTTAATTAATCCCTTACTACTTCACTGACTCCACAGGGACTCCAGGCGTGTGTTGTGCTGAAAATTCAGGGGGCTTTAGTCACACCTTAAGTAACCTCTGATGAATTGCAGAGGATGTGAAAGTGCAAGGTGTCAGTGAAACATTTAGAGTCAGACACATGTTCTCCACGGGGCCCGAGTCACCAGCGGTGGTAGGTGGTCTCTTACGTGAAAATGTATTTTTCTCATTTCATCGAAGCGCTGCCACCATTACGACCGTGTATTTATAGAGCTGTGCCCTCTGCAAGATGGCCCGTCCAATGTCATGTACTGAAAGCAAACGTTTTTAAGGAGCTTTTGTAACCAGGTGTGTCTTTGTATGTGAAATTGATTGGGTAAGCTGCTCTGTAGTTCACTCTTCCATGCACAAATAGAACTGATTTGGTCAAGTCTGCAAAAACACTGTTGGGGGTGTTTGGAGTAGCACTGATTTAAGAGCGCAACTACTCAGCAGAAGAACAAACAAAGTCCTGTACGGTTTTAATGTTGTTATTGGTAGTAAGTCCTTAGTTAAGTGTGTGACGACTTTAGCACAGTAGCTAGTGAGTACAGTGCAGTGTGGTGGTGTTTGTGGAATGGAGACAGTGCTGTTTAAAAGAATTTCCCTAAGGGGACAATAAAGATCAAAGTCTACAGTTGGAATTGAAGGTTATGACAGGTACGAAGATGATGATGATGATGGAGAAATATTTCAGGTAAGTTAAGTTGCCTGGATACGTGCACTGACAAACCTGTCTGGTGTGAAAAATAGCATGTACTGAACTTAAAACACATGTTAAATACACTTTTAAAAAAATATGTTTTTAAAGCAGAATTGTGCTGACCAACTTCATCGCCCAGCGGCTGCCTACCATGCGATCGAGCTAAAACCAGTTTGACCCTCTAATCCACCTGCGACCTCCTAAAGAATACTATCTCAAAACTGCTCAAGTCATGCGGCTAAGCAGCTTGAGAAACAAAAGCTCCCCACAACTCCTTCACTTTTAGCAGGTTTCCGTAACTTTCTAAAAACAGACATTCACACCGCTTTCACCGTCTCTCCAGCTCAGTCACAGTGTTGCACTTCATGTGTGCAGAAGTTGGCTGCAAACATGAAGTGCAACACTATGACTTTTTGCGAGGAGAGCTCTCTCACGGTTGGCTTTTTTTTTTACGTCCCTGGTTGTGCGAACTAATACAGTCTGAGCACACTGAAGCGCTCGGATTTGTCCTTCAACCTTCCATGGTTCCGATTGTGAGGTAGGAAACCGTCAGCCAAGATCAGGAAGGTCGACGAGGCGAAATAAATCAACAGATGACTCCCATTAATCGCCTAATCAGCATGAGGAACATCAAAGCAGGAAACTAAATTTCGTGTAATCCGAGCGAACAAACCATTTTTATTAACCCAAAACCCACCGCCTTGCTGCCGTCTGTTTGTCTGCTTCTTTTACTGATCTCTGTTTTTGTGTTTTGAATGTAATTTGTTCAGTTAACCGCATCCTGGACGTATTAGTCCGTACGTATTAGTTTGTACACGATATTTGTGACAAGTGATGCTATTCTTCAAGAACTGGACAGGGACAATCGATGGAAACTGAGTGAACGTAGAACGACTACACTTCAGTTGATGAATAAAAAAAAAAGAAATTAATTGTTTTAAAGACATATTTAAAAATTAACCATCCATGCCACCACAGGCACGTATCCCGGAGAGTCATTTTGAAGCTCAACGTGGCACCGTCCGTCGCCATCTTGGCAGTTTCCGACTGTGTTATTTAGAAGTGGGCCAAGAGGTGGAGCTGAGGCGGGCGGGCCCGCGAGCCCACACACCTTAACCGGCGTTAAGTTTAATGCGATTTAAATTGTTCTAAAATATTCGGCGGGTGCAAACCATGCAGAATCAAACTAGGTAAAGTTGGGCAATTTAACACAGAACTCTATAGAGACTGGCTTGTTTGGCCGTTCGAGGAACTGCATTTTTTTGGCACTTGGCTGAGAAACATTCATCAGCCTCGGAGGCTGCCGCTTGGTCTAGACACATCATTCAGCGTTTAATATATTCATGGTCATTTCCACCTTGAAATGAAACACACCAAAATGTTAAATGTATTAAGTTGTTCTTTGGAAATCAATCCTCAAATTTGCCTTAGCTCTGCAATTATATCTACAGGACCAAAACCTCTAATTCAGCAAATGTTACAGCCTCATTCTGCCTAGCACCACTAACTGCTGTGCCCGCTCTGTACGTAGCACAGGCCAGCCAGAGACGGTCCTCTTCCCGTTATATTGTTGCATGTCATTTAATAGGTGCTGCTCTCTTTGTTTGTACTGTAATACGATGGTAGAGTTTTCTATCACTCTGTCCCCCGTGATTGGACCGTGGCCATGTTGGTGGGTGAGAGATGAAAAGGAGGAGGAGTGGGAGGATCCGAAGTCTTTCTTCAGGGTCTAAAGCTGGTTTCACCCACTCACTGTGAGCTGCATGCGCAAAATGTTTGTGAATGTGTCAGCGTAGAAGTAATACTACCTCTGTCATGCATATAAGTCATTTCAAGGATATTTGCAAACATCTGAGTGAAACTAAAATCTGTGCTGGCCCCACGTCAACAATAATATGCGGAATGTCAAGAGTAAAAGTGAAAGCTTTTTATACTCGAGCTTTAAAAACGTGTTAATGTTACACAGCAGAGTGTTAATGGAGTCTATAGCATGAGCTGGCAGGGTGGGAGGCTGGGTGGTTTTTGGAGGGGAAGATGAGACAGGCTGGCGGCTGTCTGTGTTGTTGTCATTCTGAACACAGAGCTGAAAGTGAGCTGGTGTCTGCTGGAGACAGCGGGAAACCAGAGAGAAGACAGGGAGCGATGGAAAGGACAGAGGACGAGCTCTATAGAAAAGGTTGCGTGAAAGGGATTCGGGACAAGTGAGAGGCACAGAGGAATTCGAGAAAGGCAGACGACAGGCTAAGTCAGCCATGGGGCAGCACACGAGAGGCCGTCTTGGCCGCGTGTTAATGGGGGGAAAAAAAAAAAAAAACAAAGCCAGAAAGTGCAAGAATGTGAAAAGGATGGACCCCGTCTGGTTGTCTGGGGCGACATAAAAGTGAATGAAAGCCCGGCAGAGGTAAACACTGGCACCTGTTGAGCATCAGAGAGACGTGCTACCGATGGAAGTCATGGGTGGATTAGCAGTTGCTACCTTTTTAAATATCGCACTCGCAGACACGTCCATTGCGTCGGCTTGTTCTTACCAAAAAATATTCTATGATGCATTTAAAGACAGCACTAAGACAGAGGAGATGAATGGACTTGTACTCACCAATCATTAATGAAAGGAGCTTCTGCACCTTCGAGCTTACGCCCACAACTCTGTACAGGCCTTGGTCATTAATACCTAAGAAAAAAAAAATGATAATAAAATTTTACTTTCACATCACATGTCATGCTCGTATAAAAACACACCAAATATTTGTGTGTGTACATTTTTATTAGATGCATGTCACAGTAGTCTGAGGCAACATTTCAAGCAAAGGGGATCAGAAAAGCAAATGAATTAAGCTAATGAACATGAACATAAGTTCTGCGAAAGGAATGGAAATGTTGTAATTTGTGCTGCTTGCTGTAACCGCTAGACTCCCTTTGGTTTTAATATTGGAGAAAGGCTGCCCCCTTGTGCATGAATTAAAAAACTGCACCAACGAGGTTCCCTGCGTTACCCTCAAATATATTTAGCCAAATTAAACCTTGTAATTCTCTGAACTGAACTTTTCCCCATTTCCATGATCACATTAATCTGAAGCTCACCTCTCGTCTCTATTGCACTGATGGAATTCTTGACAAAACTCAAACCCACATCATCCAACCGGAAATCAACTGCAGGTAAAAGACAAAAACAACAGATATTTATAGTATTCTTGATAACATTTTTCTTTTCTTTTTTTTTTTGTTTTTTTATAGACACAGCATCCGGTTCTAAAGAAACTTACTGCCTGTTTCTTTAGACAATGTCTTCGTAAGATAGTGTCCAATCTGTTGATAAAAAACAGACAAATCATTGAAATTCAACAGCTAAAACAGAATAACGCGGAAAGACAGGGTTTGGGCAGCAGATGATGAAACAGGAGAGGGTGACTCACAGGTTCCTTCCCACCCATGGCCTGCATCCAAAACCTGTGGTCATCCTCTGACAGGGCCTGTACTGTAAGCACGGTCCCTGGCCTGGAAAACAGCAATACCACAGCAGCATTAGGCGAAGGATTAAAAGTACAGTAAAAGAAAAGGCGAAAGCACAAAATCTGCTCAGTATTCTTTTAACCAAAAAAGGCCACATGGCCCTTGGACAGATTTTCTGTAGCTACAGACACAAGCCCGATTAGTCATACCAGCTGGTTCATGACACATACAACCATCAGAGCCAGATGGATATCGAATTACTCAATGCAGTCATAATGAATGTTTGCACTCGAATTTCCATACTAAATCTAGTACTACTGCTCTTCTATTAATACTACAGAAAAGAGGCAGGGCAGGGTTACGCTGTGTGACAAAACCAGATATCTATTATGGGAGGTCACAGCAGGGTGGGGCAAATCCCCCCCAGCTAAGTGTCTGAGGGCAGCGCTCCAAGAGAAGTCCCGCTGTGCAGCCCTCGGCAATCCAACACACAGAGCCACCAGCAGCGCATGGGAGCACGGGACTAAGCTCTTTAGCACCCTCACGTTATTCAGGAGAAAATATAAAACAAAGTAACTGTAGCCAGGTTTACACGGACACATGCGTACTCGTGGTAATCTGAATAACAGCCCTAAGTCACCCGTGACCGGGTCAGTCGAAGCTGTCTGGCCCGATCAGAAGGTCCAGGATTTTAAATCAGACAGCTGCGGACAAGCCGTCCAGCAGGAAAATATTAGCACCTAATAAAACCATGTAAATGATTGATCCAACCGCTTCACTCTGGTTTAAATGAAAACTTTCCGCATGTGAAGCCCTGATGGTAAACACCAGGCTTCTAGGAGGGACAGTCCTCTGGGAAAGGCAAAACAAAGGAAGATTGAAGCCGGGATTGATGTGGGCAGCACAACTGAAAAGGTCTGTCTTGGTCCTTTATGTTGGGTAGAAGTTTCTTATATTTCTTTCAGGCTTGACACTAATTTGCACCGCCTTGTGCATGACAAACGTTATATTCCGACTGATGATTTTTGGGCGTGATCTTTTTCTTTAGAAGCACAACGTCATCCCAGTGTGTGAGGTCATAAACGTACCGATCAGTTATGTCGAGGTCTAGGCAGAACCTCCTGTCCAACACATCTGTCGTTTTGCGGACACAGGATTTGAGCGTGATGGACTCCGTCTCACCCTGAGAGGAAATGTGAATATTTAGAATGCCGCAGAAAACGCTGATATATATATATAAATACATATATAAATATATATAAACGGCATGACAAACTCACAATCTTTCCACCAGATCTGTGGTCGAAAGTCACCATGTGCAGGATCTTCTGCTCTTTGACAAATGTGCAGTAGCGCTTGACCCAACTTGAACCAAAGGGAGGTGGCCCTAGAAAAACAATGCACAGATATGAAAAAAATATATAATATATATCTATATATAGATATAATAGAACAGTCTCAGAATATCTGAATGTGGGAGACATTATTCTTACATGAGTAGTTTATGGAGAGTCCCTCCTTTGATTACACACAACAGTTTATGTATGTTTCACTTATGTGTTTACTACCAAAACTGAAAGAAACCCTTCTCATCATAAAACATTCACGCCTTACGTCGTTCCTGTACATAGAGGTAGCCTTCACAGCTGATGGGGCTGGTCTGTCTGTATTCTTGGGGCGCGTCCCTGATCCTCTTCATCAGCTCGTGCACCTCCGACCGCGTGCCCTCAAATCGACTCCTCGTCTGGGAGGGAGAGAAAGCAAACACACGCTCCAGGAAGTCACTTCCTGATGCTCATGGTGGGACCTTCTCAGCGAGAGGCCACTGCAGAATCAAAACTGGTAAACTTCCCTAGAAATCCCCTTCAACCCCATGAAATCTGGAGACTAATTAGCGCAGCCTAAAAGGAAAATAAAAGTGACACAGGCGTTGTAGAGTGGGTGTAACCAAACCAGAGCACGTCCAATGTTAACAAGGGGTTGAAAAGGTAAACAAGTGGTATTTTTCTGGAAGCCAAACCAAGGCAAACAGACATGTAAATATTAGCCCTGCCACAGATTCAGGTGCTCAGAGACAGGACTTCAGTGGCAAATAGGACAATAGCTTCTGTGCCAGTTAGTTTAAGGGTCTTTCAGCCATTCAGTGGTGAAAATGTTTTTCCGTAGTTTCCTACACACAAACCTCTAACATTCTCCAGGCAACAAACATATATATATACAAACTAGAGGTTGACTGATATTGATTTTTTTTAGGATTTTCTGAGCTGATATTTGGAGCTGGTGCTGCCTTTTCTCTCTCCATTTACATGATAAAAATGACAACAACAAAAAGAAGGCGTGTCGAGGGGTGATTAACAGGCCTATGAGTACAAGCATTTCCCAGCTTCCAGCTGCACGTAGTCTTCTAGTGGGGGAGGGGCAACATATGGGCTGCACCAGCGCAGGGCCGTCTGTTTGTAAATCTTGCCGGGGGAAAGAAATAGATGTATTGGCGAACGTACTCGTGTATCGGCCGATACCGCTAACAAAAAAACGCAAATATCGGTCGATCTCTAACACAAACATTTGTTGATTGATTGCCATGATAAACTTGTCTCTGTATCCAAATTACAAATATGATAAATAAACCTAATTTAGAAAATTCAAACATTTCTCACATTCTGGATGTTGATCTGCAGCGCTCTTTTATAATGGTCAAAATCCTTAGCCAGCTCAAAGCCTTGGTGATAAAAGGTGAAGACCGTCTGAAAGAAGGCCAGCATCTAGAAGACACGAGGAAGAGAGCGATGAGAGTTATGAAGAGTTAAAAGAGTAGGTGGAAGAGATACGAATGTTGAAACACTGTAGACACATTATGACCGAACATGACCGAATGCTTTAGTGACTTTCCAAATAAGAGACAGAACCACGTACGCCCATGTGACACATCACACACTGTGTTGCACTTTCCTTTCTTGAAAGATTGAATTGTCTTAAAACAATATTGTTCTACTTAGGTATTTGATAACAGGATACTGGTTATTAAGAATTTTCCCCTGAAAAACATAACTTATCGGGTTTACCTGAAGCTAATATGCTTCAGCTTGAACTGACTCACTAAACTATATCTTGTTAGCTTCTTTAATTAGAACAAATGTGTCACTTTTCCTTCCCCAAGCTGTAACAGAAAGACACCCTCACACTTTCACACAACTACCGAGCAACTTTGAGACTTACCACTCTGATTTACTCTTGTGGGACTATTAAAGCTTCATGAGCCTCACCTAAACTTGGAGCAAAATTTGTATACAGAGCAGGGGCTGTAAATCTATTCCCTCATTCCTTCCAGTGTCTTCCAAAGTCATTTATTTTTTTTTTTACAAGTCGCAGGCAGTACCAGAAACCGAGACCTGCTCTCACAAACGTATCACTGAATGCGGGGAAGAAAAGCCACGTCAGTGCTCGCACACGCTCCACGTCTGTCACTCACCGGCTCCACACACTCATATTTCTTTCTCTCTTGGATTTCTTGCAGTTTGCACACATAGTCCAATGATTCCTCCTGAAAGTGCTGCCTCATGGTTTCCACCTGGGTGTCTGCCTGCAGAGGTGGAGAACACACACCATGATGATTATAGTCACAGACAAAGAAGTACACATTACAGTTTTGAACAGTGCAATTTGGGAGCTGGAGGTTATTTTTGGTAAGCCCTTCAGTTCTTATGGAGCACATCTGCTCAATCAAATGGTGATAGTGAAGTTTTGTCCCGGGGGACTGGGTGACAGGTAAAGCCTTCAAAGTCCTACACTGACGGACAGCAGAAGCAGCGAGGCCAAGTCAACATGAACTTTATTGCCAGTCAGGCCACACGACAGGAAGCGTCAATGTCCAAATGACTGATAGATTCAAAGGACAGAAAAGTAAAAGTAATGGAACTAAAAATACACGTGCCCATTGATTACCCGCGACTGCCCGCCCTTCCCAAGGTCGCGAGCAAATTGGAGCCCATCCTAGCAGACGCTGAGTGAGTGGCAGAGCACACCCTGAATATATATTTTCTCCGAAACCTCATCTATAGAGTGATACAGTCTGCAGACTTTGAAGTGGCTATTTAATCTAACCTGCATCTCTTAGACTGCGAGACAAAATTCACATCTAGTCAGTTTTTGTTTTTTTCATGTCTGCGAGCGCTGTTCTGTGAGAATGCACAATGATTTTAAAATATCCTTGTAGGAACTATGAAGTAGCAGAGTTACTAGTCAATTAAAACACTAGGAACACTAAATATTCAACTGTAGGGAAAGATTTGGAATAGGTAGCTGTAAGTTTTATTACAGTAAGTTGCTTACGTTCCAACTTTATCCACTAAATTGCAGACGAATCGAAGCTCAATATTCAGTGTGTGGTTTAAATAATCTCTTCACTTGGTCAATGGTTTGATGAGCTACACGACTCTTGTGGTTGTGAACACATCACTGTTTCTATTTATTCTAATGTGATAGAAGTCAGTGGTGGTACCACAGACTCTTGTTTCATAAGAGTCACAGAGAACAGAACAGCCTGTAGTCGTACTGTTAACAGATTCAAGTGTCCTCTCCGGTTGGTGTATACAACATATGCGTAAGCCTTACAAGGCCACATCGAAGAACAATGACAAGAAGACGGAAATGTTGTTTCGTAAGGGGCCGCGAAGTTGTCCACAAATTAAAATTGTCATGATGGTTGCGTAGCAGGAACTGCTGCAGCAATCACAGTTGACCTTGGTAATTTAGTACGCAGTGGCACACATTTCCTTTTCAAACAAGCCAGAAAAACTGCGAGGCATGTCAGTGGAAACTCACACGAGCCTGCCAGGCTCTTCCTCATGGCACCGGGACACAAAAACCCAAAACAGCAACACGCAAATTAAACTGAATATCTGCGTGCGTCTGTCTTTTTGTGATTATGAATAGGCAGCCTGCGTGATGCATATCCGTCGGCGAGATCGTGCAGGGATAATTACCTCTTGCAGTTGTGGCTCTTTCTTCTTCGCCGACATATTCAGGAGCTTCTCCAAGGAGCTGTAGTACTTCTCCGTTTCTTTTTCATACCTCTTTCTTTCCGCCTTAAGAAATACACAGTGGAAGGAGACAAATGTAAGGAAAAACAAAGAAAAGGAGACAAAGGAAGGTGAAGTTTGTTAGATTCAATCTTTCTTCGCGGCGCACTATAAACAAACACATCCAGAGCAACAAAACATATTGGGAAGAGGAAATGAAACATGACACATTACCCTCACTGTGCCGAGCTGCTCTTTCCTGAACTTCTCCAGAGGTTTCATTAAGGTCTCTGTGATGTTTCTCATCTGGAAAGAAAACACGCTGATCTCACTGACAATGGCCATTAATAATTCACGAGACAAAACAGCAATTTCCTATCAGCAACGAGTGGCTGCAACATATGGGTTCATGCACTTCGAATTACATCATGTGGATTTGATACTAAATCACGTAAGGGGTTAAACTTCACGTGCTTCAAACTTGAACCATACGCCACAATGTTTGGTCCACGCCGCAGCTACTGTTAAGTGTGAAGTCTATTTATGTCTACGTGCTAGCACCTGGGGGACAGAAATTCTCGAGCTCGAGTTCCACCTGCAAAGTTTTGACAGAGCACCAGTTGTCGTCCGTCAGCCGCAGCACGACAGCGGGGTTAGCTGGACAGACGCAGCGCGGCGCAGACCACAACCCTCCGGCTCATCTGCTCACGCTGCGCACGACAACCGACCTGCCCTAAGTGGAGCTCACGCTGAACGCAATCGCTACGTTTTGTCCACCAGCAACTCCAACGAGATTTTTCATTAATAAAAAACTGCTCGGCTTTTTATTAATGAAGAAATTCCAACAGGCGAGTAGGAAATCATGAGTAAGAGCTATTACACTAACAGAACCTTTGTCTCGCAATAATCTATTAATTGAGCGAGTGTGTTTTTCTTCATTCCTCCGGTGTTTCTGTTGTGCTGACAGCACTGTACCGACATGTCTGTGCCTGAACGACCATCCTGCTTTTCCTTACTTTGCACTGTGATGTCATTCGCGCGGCGCTAAGTGCTGTGCCGAGAGCGTGGCTTACCATTACTGTCTGAGCCTGGCGCTACTACAGTCAGCCCAGTCAGCTACTGATGATGGGTTCACTTCCAAGCCTCAGACACTACACACAGGCATTACACGGCCGCGTCTGTTTATATAACTCCCCGCTGGCCAGCGAGCCAACTCTTCACTTCATATGAGGCCTTCCTCTTTGGCGTGCGTGATTTTTTCGTGGTTTAAACATTGGCAGCTCGCTACCTAACGCAGGAGCTGGTTTTTATGGCGATATCTCGTTACGAGCTGTATCGTTGCGAACCTTGCTGACGGCTGTAGCTCTCGGGCGTTTAAAGCCCGGGTGTAATCATGTAGTTATGCGCTCATGTCCGCTCTGCAGCCACTCCCAGGCAGGTGATGCGGCAGTGACCCTTAGACAGGCACGACGGGAGGAGCTGTGCAGACACTATCATTACTCATAAAGCCACGGGGGGAACTGGAGCGCTCTCCCCGCATGTGTGCCGTGCGCGTGCAGTGCAAATGAGAAAAAACGCATTATTATTGCGTTTGTCTGGATCTCTGGTGGGTGACAGAGTTTGAGAGGAATAAATACCAAATATGGGCAGTAGTAGGTGCAGGTTTGTTAGAAATGCACACCGTGCAAAGCATTCAAACACACACAACGCACACACACACACAGGTGGTTTTCATTGCCGTTGTGCAGGTTTTGACTGGTCGCTCTCACCATCAGCTCTCTTTGGTCTTCTAGGTTTTTGAGGAATGAGGAGAACTCCTGCAAAGACTCATCTGAGAGGGAGGGGAAAAAACAAAAAAAAAACAAAGATTATAAGGTTTGCAACGCAGCCGTTCGGCTTCACCCTCTCCGCCAACAACTGCCGGCTGAGAAACGACTGTCAACAAATACACTTATAGAGCGTGTGTGGCGGTGACAAAACCCGGCGGTTAGTTTCCGTCATGGGATGAGGTAAACCCAAACTCACCGATGCATCGCTCATCGTCCGTCTTTGCGTCGCCGATGTACTCAAACTGAAACTCTCCCAGGCACTGAGCGAACTTTCGCTGTGCCAGCCCGAGCTCTGCAAGGAGAAAAAAATAAATTAAAAAAAAATTACGGAAAATATTAGGTCGACCACATTTCGAAAAGGGGTCGGCCGAATATACCAGGTGAACATCTCGAGGAAAAACATTTAATCAAATCGAGCTTCACTGTCGTTTTGTCATATATATATATATATATATACACACACACAATCGTGATGCAGACAGAATGAAAGTGCATTCCACTCTGTCTGCATTCCAGCTGTGTGTATGTACGACGTAATGACAATAAGGCCTGATTTGATGTAATTTACCCAACAGGTGTTAATGTTTATTTTGAAACTACTGTCCGAAAGCACCATTTGCAGAAAAGCAACACGACGTAAGCTTCACAAATAGCTCAGCTGTATGAGAGTTAACCACATTGCAAACATCCTGTCTGCTACATCCTGTTGCTCATCTAACCCTTATGTGTCAGTAGGGCAGGTACTATGGCTTAACACGTGCAAAAAAAAAAAAAAAAAAAAATCATCTCAGTCATTATGAGGCAAAACAGACCTAAACCTACAGAACACACTGGTGCAGAAACTCCATTATTCTCCATTTAATCTTCTATCCATTTTTATTTTATTTTATTATTTATCGGACCAGAATAACTCCCCAGGTTTCTCAAAGCACAAAGTGCACAATTATTTATACCGAATCTCCTTGAAAATCCACCGTCTGTCTCTCTTCAACATCATCCCATATCTCCACGATCTGAAAGCACACAGAGAAACGTGGACACCTGTGGCCGTCTGACCGCTCTGTCGCGGGAATAAAAGGAAGCTAAGAAGCCGATGCAGACAATGGCACAGTTTGCTTGTTATAGTATTTTCTTTGTTCCTTGAGCAGGTCTTCATATAGCACTCGGAGGAAATGCTTTATTTTCTAGTGGATGAGGTAATTGTTGAGAAAATAAAAAGCAGAACCATGTCATAGGCGGACACGCACATAAAAACCAACTACATCATGCACCTTATGTATTCGCAAGAATTTAGCAAATACATTCAACTGACACTAACGAAAACATGAAGATTCATGACTTGTTCTTGTTTATTACTAATAATAGCTCACAGCTCTGTTCGTGAACGTCCGCGGGCGAGACACTGAACAGACTAACTTTAGATCATCAATCATGACCGGAGCGGGTGCACACTCATCCTTTATTCGGGCGCCTCACACATATGACCAACGTAAAGTAGGACACCGTACAAGTCTTATTCAGAAATCCCAACTAACAACAGTCGAGGCAAATCCTCTGACTCAGACGCCTCTTTAAAGGCTGTGTTTTGGTAACGCTGGAGGAACTGGGAGGGTGAACTCTCCCAGAGGCTTGAGTAACTGCAAGAATTTATTAGGCAGTCATTTAAAATAGAAAAGTAATATTATAAACTTGTGTCAAGTGCACCTGGTAAAACTGGAACTCATCCATTTAATATGCTACTATTAACTTAAAAAAATATTTACTTTTTTGTTTTTTTTTTTACCCAAAAGGTTTCTGTTACAGAGGTGACTTCAAACTGAAGTAAACACAACCTGACAAATGTTATGCGGGTTCGCTCAAGCGTGGGACACGGGTATTCTTTTCAAAATAAAGGCACGCTGAATGCGAGCCTCTCAGGCCATTATTTTGGGACCAAACACTCATATGCTGAACACAGCAATTTTCCTTCAAAGTGACTGTAAATCCAGGGTGAATATGAACCACCAGAGGCAGCGGCAAGGATCCAAACCAGGGCGTGCAAGTCCATAAAAGGTGACTCTGGTCAGCGTGGCCTCGTCCTGTATTTGCAGTAGGTGAAACGGCGACTGGCACCTTACACAGGAGACGATTTTGTCTATTAATGGATTATTTAACATAAAGATAATCAACTGAAAACTGTTTGGATGTTGAATACATTTATGTAAAGTTTATGTTTTTATAAATTCGTGTTGCTACACTGGCACATCTCTGCCCCTCTCTGCCTCTAAGCCTCTTTATTCCCGACTGCTCCATAATCACAGTTTCCATTCTTGGTGAAGGAAGTTTAGGTTTTCGGTGGCTTTTCGTTGCTCTTAACCTCTTTAGATATAAAATATAGATAAATTAGTTAATAAATTAGCATTAGAATTATCACCATGAGCTCTGAGAAACTGTTGAAACTTATTATCTACTTCTCCCCCCACAAATTACAAACAAACATGTTTAAATATATATGATGGCTTTTTTTTTTTTTTTTTTTTCGTGGAGCACAGTCTGCTGGGAACTAATCTACTGGAAGCTGGTTAAGCTCTGTCAAAGATCTGCAGGTTTTATGTGGTGAGCAGCAATGCAGTCACACACACGCGCGTGTGGTGTTTAATTTGTATACAACTAAATTGCTCTGACCGGTAGCAGAAGAATTTAATTGCTGCAAGGATTTCTCTTTCTCTGTTCTGATAAGCAAATATCAAACTGAATGCATCTTAAAATTGTAAAATTATGTCCAACGTTAATAAAATATCTAGCCACTTTTGTCACTGTTGATATCAGTGTAATCAGGGACGAGCTAAACAATACTTGCTTTGCTTTTTTTTGTTGCTATTCCAATGTGTTTCCTGCGTGCCTCTCAATCAGTGCTTCCTCCCCAAGACCTAATCCTCTGCCTCTAGCTGTTTTCCACAACGCTTCCCCGTCTAAGTCATGTCATTTTAAAAAATCTATCACTTACTTTAATTGCTGTAATCTAATAGTCTTTGCCCTTCCAGTGATCCGGGCTTCAATAAGCAGGTTACTGCTGTAAGAGCCTCTGTGCTTTGAAGCCTTCTGCCAGAGGAACGCAAGGAGGATGAGTGTGTCATCTCCCGAAGCCTCGCTAAAAAACCTTTTATAGGAAAGAAATTTTAGAGGTTGTGTATTATTTGATTTGATTCCCACATTGAGTTTTTATTAATCGTTTTTTTTCTTGTGTTTTTCTTTGGCTTCAGCAGTAGCCATATATACACACACACACATATATATATATATATTTATTTATTTTTTCTTTTAAGTATTTTCCACTTGCGTGGCGAATACGAAAAACTGCCTCCTTTAAAGGCTGCGTTATAAATATTAAGTAAACACTGTATGTCATTTTCCTGTATATTTTTAGTCGGTTGCGAGGTTCTGTAACAGGTTAAAAAATACGTCGGACCGTTCCAGTTCTCAAATTGTACTGAAGCACACAAGAATGCAGAGCGGAAAGTTCAACCATCACCCCCAGATAGTAAAAAAAAAAAAACATGTTTTGACAACATTAAAGCGAACCTTGACACACCTTAGCGAAGCCTCTGGACACTATATTGTTTCTGACGTAAACATAGGACACCGTTGTAAAAAAATATTGGCAAACTGAGGGCATTACGATGGCCAAGGCTGTGCCGTTCAAACATGTTTCGAGGTGTGTATTCTGCAGTTTAGTTTTTAGAAAATGATTATTGCGTCTTACAACAACAACAACAACAACATGAGCTGAATTCCTCTTCTTAAGTAGTGATGACATAAACGCAAAACCTGCGCCTTTTGGCTTTTTACTGCGGCCGTTTATTAGAATGTCGAACACATTCAGCACAGGCCACGATCAAGGCTTACATCACTGCGGATAATTAATGTGGACTCTCAGAACGCTGATGTCAATGGATAGATTTGCGAGGCCTTTATTAGAGCCATATGCGAGCGCGGTGCACAAATCACACCCATCCACAATCTGATTACACAGGCTGCAGGCATGTTTCGAACCGACTGCAGGGTGGACAGCTAATGAGACGGGCTACATCAGGCCTGGCTGTGGACTTCATTACATAAAACATGAAGAATGAATGTTATCCGGTTACACGAAGCTCCGGCGATAATCAACATCAGGCAGCATTCAGAGAGGGGATAAAGCATCGCGTCCCTGCGCAGTGTCAATTGCAGTTTCTGCAGCATAGATCAACTGGATACAATCAGCGGAGCAATAAACAAGGTGTCAGATGAGCAGTCTGTATAAAAGACTTTAATGATAGCCATTGTCCTACAGGAAGCAGCTATCACAAGTTAGAAAAACTACACACGCCAGGGCACACGAGAGTCCAAGGCAAAGGCTTCGCCTGCTTTTTGCCTTTTAAAGAAAGGCATTTCAGAGCAAACCTGGGAACTGTCAAACTTGGCTAGTTTCTCTGCAGAACACCAGAGCCCCCCGGGCTTCGCAGTGTGAGTCATACAAACCCCACCTTACGTCAATCTGATAGAACTGGGCAGGTTGTGTACAACAGGAAAAACAAAGTGAAAAAAAATGCCAGCCGGGCGACATAAACTTCTGGTGCCCCGGTCAAAAAGAAAACAACGAGGGCACAATAGAGGAGGTGCTGAATCACAGGACTCTGGTAGTCGTGGAGAGCAACAGATGAAAGACCGAGATGCCCCTTTTTCCCCTCAACTGGACCGTTGCCTTCAAAGTAACAGGAACAAGCTTGTTTGAAAAGAATCATAACTCAGATATCCTATTTCCTAGCTCTTAGCTTTAGCTCGTTGTTTAGGGCATCCCAATATGCTGAGTAACGCATAATCAATAGTGCACTTACATGTTTCATCAACTGTGAAAAAAAAAAATCTATAGATACTTCCTCAGAGCTCTCAGTGACATCTTCAGTGTTTCGACGTGAAACCAGAAAATATTTGCATTTCCGTGAAAACAAAAATTCTTAAGAGCGTACGGCACCAAACTGCACGACCCCGGGGCGCATAGGTGTAGTCTTACAAATATCTGTGGTTGCGCTCAGTCATAAATATTATCCCTTTCCGAACGCGTGAGTGTTCTGAATCAATGCCAATCATCAGCCAACAGTGGCTGAAGCACGACACTCAAAATACTTTCCTCTGACCAAAGTCCGAAAATGAGACGGGGAGGCACCGCGCTACCGGAGCGGCTCGCACAAAGCAAATGTTTGGCATTTCACTCACCAAAAAAAAAAAAAAAAAAAAAAAGTTTGTGGAGATATGAACTGTGTAATGCATGTCACACAAAAAAATATCACAAAAATATTTAACAGAAGAAGTTACTGGGTTGATTTTGTGCAAAATAGCTGTTAGTCAGTTATGTCAGAGAATAAAGGTGTTTATACGGATCAGCCACAACATTAAACTGGTTTTAATTTTGTGGCTGATCGGTGCACAGTCCGCTATATTGTCTGTTGTAAAAGACACGGAAAGGAAAATAACGTAAGGACGAACAATTAAAGGCATTTGTCGGGTATTCCTCGATCGTCCCAGACTTTGTTTGTCTGATTTGTTGTTGGACTATTCAGTTGTGTGCAGGTATTTCTTTTATATTAATGTTTGAAACACCCCTCATAATAAAATCCCAAGTGTGGTAGTGTGGCGGGCTACTGAAAAAAAAAACAAACATTTTCTTGTAAAAATATGATACACTTTTAGAGTGAAGCTCCAATTAACTTCCAACAACAACGTCACAGTTGTTTTTTTACTGTCACTCCTCTGCAAAGTGTCCTGATCTTACAGTCTCATGCTGCTGTGACACTGGACTTCAATTGTAACATATAACATTTGATTCCATACTAAGTTTCCGTTCTGTACCATGAAACATTCTGACCATTCATTCAGACTATTTTTCACTCCCTGTTTGCTTTAAAAGCAGGAAACTTAGCGGTGCTGCAGCATGGGTTTCTCCCAAAAACAAAGCATAAAACGTACGTATATGTCAAATGTCAGCTGGTTAAGAAGTCCACAGTGTATTTATTGGCATCTGCCGGAGGGTTGTTTGTTATGCTTTTCGTACGGTGTCATCAGATGTGCCACTTAGGTCAGAACTTGCCCGGCCCAGGCCCTCGGCTTTTCCACACTGTGCTTTTTCCTCAGGGCTTCCTGTTCCACTCTCCCATCTTTTCCAAGCTAAATCCCTGCTCCACTTGAGACCCGGCCCCCTAGTCTCCGCCCACCGAGTCCTTCCCCCTGCTCCCTGCCCACCAAACATGCATTACTTCATTCATGACTTCCTGGTCTTCAAAACAAGTCTGTAGGGTCAGGCTGCACTGAACGGCACCCGGTGACTGGTCACACACACACACACACACACACACACACACATATATATATATATATATACACACACACACACACACACACACACATAACCACTATCTGGGTTTTATTTTTTGGCAACAATCCAAAAAGTTACACTTCCTAATGCAGGGAATGGCGGTTGAACCATAACATAAAATAAAACAAGAGGAACCTCAGAAGCATTGCCATCCAGCTTCACTTTCACAGTAGTCCTCTTTCTGCAGCGAGAGATAAAAAAGCGTTCCTCCCACATGACTTCACGTCTTGCGCTAATGCGATTTTAATGAAAGATTGTGATGTGGCTCTTTGGCAGAATCAGTAATGTGATTACGCGGAGCAGCAGTGAGCCAAAGCGCACCATGGCAGGCTACTCTTAAACCCGCCTGCCAAACAGAAAGAGACCGACCTTCACGTGGCCAGGTTCTCAAACTGAAAGTGAAAAACGAAAAAAAATAAATAAATCATACATGGCAAGTTGTTTTATGAGCAAATTGTTCAGTAGATCGGAGGAATCCCCGGCCGTGGAAATGAATGACACGGACCGACCCCGTCCTGACCTCGGCCTAATTTCATTTTTCACATTATTGCGGGAATCACAGGACGCGCAAGAATAAAACCAATAAGGCTGATAGATGGCAAATAGGAAGCTCTTTCTGAATGAGGTTTTGGATAATCGAATAAGAAATCAGTTCTGTTTGTTTGTTTTAGACAACAGAGAGGAGCTAATGAGAGGGTACGCGTAGGACACGGTTCCTGTGGAGGAAGCTCTCCGAAACAGAAGCACATCTGTACGTTGCTCCGCTAGTGGGCACTTCCATGTCACGGCTCTCTGGCCCGGGCCCCGCTCCAAAGTTTCCTCTCAGAACCAAGGACTTTCCGTAGTGGGACATCCTCCCAGCTGTAGTAGAGGAGGGAGTTACTGAAAGGCTGAGAAAGGACAACAACTGCGCTTCAGGCTGCTGCACCAGCGGATCATTCCGAGGTCAAAGCCTAAAGCGAATCACTTAATCACGCATCAACAAACCGTTCGCTTAAAGAGCGCTACTGTATATCTTAATGTGAGGCTCGGCTTCCTCAAATCAACTCCGCTCATCAAAAACAACTGTTCGAGAGCAAACACCCTCGTCCAGAAATGCAACCCTTCGGCTTTAAAGATGCCAACAACAAACAAGCAGATTCTGTGGAAAAAAAGGCTGTCGTGTGATCTTTATCAAGTGTGAGACGAGATGCTCACGTAACACATGGGCTAGCTACACTGAGTTTTGACAACTTACTTCCTGTAGCTAAAACTACTATATAGCGAACGTTATAATTCAGCCGCGCTTGGACAAAGTCTAAGGACAGGGTGGACTGGTCCCGGTTCAGCAATTTGATTATTCGTAGATAATGACGGATGCAGGCTTCAATCATCATCAAGTTATCCCTCATTGGATTATCAGGCTCAAAGTCCCAGAACCAAAATCACAAGTTGTTAAATTGTAAATCGATCAGAGATTTTATTTATTTATTATTTATTTATTTATTTATTTATTTGAATCTGTGTCAGGGCTGACAAAGGTGACTGGCGTTGCTTTTCTGTCCGTCGGTTCCACCGGTTCCTGACAGATCTTCTGCTAAATATTTAATCAATCAATTGTTCAGTGATGTCAAACACAACATTTTAAAGACTAGAAAAACACAAAAACGGTAAAAGTTGAGGCATTAAGTGTTGAACAAATATTAAAATTGATGCTACTTAATGTTCTGTCTCCATTCGATTCAACTTTACTATCAGAGATAAATGATTTTGCTCAGTTAAGAATGAGATTCTCACGAAACCGTCGTTCTCACGGGTTTCGTATATTTCTGGACTTTCACTTCTGCTTGAGAAATCCTGCATATATGGCCTCGCTTTGGTCCGGCTCTTCTTTTTAAAAACCAAAACGCTGCCAGCAGCGCACCACCTTCCAGGCGTGAATGTGCTCTCAGGGATGCAGCTTCTGTTCTGCTTAGGATCTCGCTCACACGCGGACTAATCTGGTCGTGCAGTCTGGAGACTGTCACAGAATGGTTTGGCATGACTGGTCTTGCGAGACCACAGCCAGAACCACAGGATGTAGGAAATGACAGATAATTTAGAAAATCCACCCAAGGGTTTTATTAATAGACGTCACATCTTTCAAATAAAGATCAATTCGAGTCAGAAAATCAACATTTCTGAACCCATTTCACGCGAGTGAAACGAACGGGTGACGGTTTGTGCCATGGTGACCACCGAGCTGCATTAATGTCACATAGCAACACCAGTTCCTTCCTGAAACCTCAGTTGATTTTGCAACAGTTCCAGCAGGAGCGTATGACTGCAGCTTCCTATTTTTCTCGATATGCTCGTATTCTTAAGTGGACCTAACGAGAGTCAACAATGTCCGTCCGATGCATACGTCAGCGTGTTTGACAAAAGGGGAAAGAAAAAAAAAAAGAGGTGACACGCAGTTTATTCACAGCCACACGAGGCGTGAAACACAAGACGTGACATGTTCTCCTTCAGCAGCATATGCTGTATCAGCTTACACCACCGTAGCAGAGCACCAATATCTGCCAGTGACTGAATACCAGAGCTCACCACAACACGCCTGGTAAAAACGCGCGTGTGGCTGCGAAAGAAGTGACATGTAATCTCCTTTTAAAAAGGAGGTAGGCGAAACACGAGCAGAGACGAGAGTGATTAAAACGGCTAATGCAGTAAATGTTTAAGTTGCTGTTGCGGGAGGAATAACTGCCACGATGACAGAGGTTAGGAGGGAACGTGCCAGACTCGCTCGAGCTGAGAGGCTGCAATGGGACCACAAGTATGCAAATAGTATGCAAAGAATAGCTTACTGTTGCAGATAGCACTGGAGCAGCGCTGTCCTCCAGCGCACTGGAGTTACAGCAGCAAATGCTCATTCATGTTGGATGCAGTAAGGTTGGAACTGAAGAAAGGCCGGAGACTGGCAAGAAGAAAAGTGACAGCTGTTCTTAAATGCTGGCATCTATTCATGTCGAACGCAAGCAGCTCGGATCGATAGAGCTCCCTGACCAGTGTCTAAATGGGCTAAATGTTTGGGGCTGGGGGCCGTACACATGAAAAGCACTTAATTGTAGGGGTGGGTACCATAATGGCACCAGTGCTGACGCAAATGACAGTAACCAGACTGAAAAGCAACGCAGACGCCGCGCATGACGTCACTTTTTCACCTGCATGGATGGAAGTGAATGCGCAAAAGTTTGACTGTGCTTCACTTCAAAAGACTCTGAATCACGCAACAAGTGCCCGAACGCAGACGCACGGCATTTCCTTGACAGCCAGACAGACCCCACTGCACTGTTGTTATTGTGATAATTAAGACAATTTGTTGTGAATTTTATTTTTTATTGGTTCATTTCATTCTTAGCCATTTGTATTATTTGAATTAATACTCTGTTCAACTCGCACCTCGCGAAATACCTTTTTGGACAAGTTCTGTATGATTTCCATTCTTTAAGCACCGGCACAGCTTCAAAAGTTTGGCAAAACCTTAACAACGCCCATCCCTGCTTAAAAGTCACACGCGTAAGACGCCTACGAACAGTTGCTGCCCAACCAGGTGAGAGTCTTTAGGACCTTTCAACTCCGTGTTCACCAAATTAACACCAAATCACGGAGCTCCTGGTGATCGCTGGTGCAGGTGCAGGTGAAGCTGCAGAAAAACTGTAACGGAGCTACTGTCCGTTTCATAGATGTTTTTCAGGAGAAATCTGTTGTTCTTCATGCGCAGCGACACCCTCGATATTAATAAAACTATCTGGCCTCGCGCACCCAAGATGAACAAAGACCCCTGTGTGAGTCAAACAGCGCCCTGCCGGATGGGAGACTCGCAAGAGTTCAGGTTGTCCCTAAGGCCAAATGAAAGACATACCTGGACATGTGACGCTAACCAACCAGCAGAGACGCAAACATGGCACAAAGGAGGGGGTTTTACAGAAATATGTCGACTGTCCCGACCACTGAGAAACCTGTAGCGCTGAAGGCGTGCCTGAAGCCATCTCTGGGTTCTGCGCCACTGACAACACGGTATTAGGTTGTTTTCTAAAGTATCAAAGGCTGTCTGAGTAAACAGAGACATACGACCACATTTCCATTGAATGCAGTGATGTTAGGGGTTTTAGGGATTTCCCAACAAGTCCCTTTCAGTTTAGACACAATTGCCAGTTCATTATGTACATCGGTGAAAGCGAAAGCACACAACTGCCCTCAATCATAGCGTCTCGACCGTTATGTTGTTCAACATATACGTTGAAGCGGTGAAGGAAACATTTGAGAGGAGGCAGCCCGTGGCCTCGCCCAGCGACTACCCAAAAACTGGGGTTGTCAAAAATAATGGGAACGTGAGTGGATACAGCACTTTTTACATAAAAGCACAGTTGAATCAGCAGCTCTCTCTGCCCTCTGTTTGAGGCAAATGCTGGACACCGTAACCTTCATGAAGGTAGAAGGTGTACCTAATGTTTTGGCAGCCGAGTTGTCACACAGGCAAGCCCAGCCCACAAGATTAGAGTTCAGGCAGATAGCAGTCTAATCGTTTAAACCCAGTTGAGGTGTGTGGCTGAGAGTAAACAGTGGGAAAGAAGTAGGGGGGAAAAAAAGTTATTGGGGGGGGAAGAAAAAGTCAAATAAACCAGAATGAACTAAAGACGTAATTAAAAGAGACAACGCCTTGATCTGGTTACCATGGCACTCACTCCCTGATATGATCGCTGTTAAACATGATCAGACACAGAGGCAAAAACTCAAGACTTTTTCTCGCGTGTGCGTTACAGTTCACTTTTCTCTCTCGTCTCTCGACTGTGTTCAACTCACGCTTTGTCGCATTGATGAGGTTCTTGCCATCTTTGTACAGCTCTTTGATGAACCTGTTGGTTTTGTCCAGCTCCGCTTCGTGTGCCTTGATCTTCTCCCTGAACATGGGGCTGTCCAGATAGCACTCACTGAACTCCAGCGGGTGAAGTCCCATTTCGGCTCTGACAGATTGATAGCTTTGTCTTCAGCAACGGAGAGGAGGTGGTGGTGGAGGGCAGAAACTGGTCGAAACTAGCTGCAACTAATCAGCGGCCGTTGAATGCTACTGTTTTAATTATTACTATTAGTATTCGCTTTAGGTTTTAAGGTCGGGCTGCATAGCTACGTCAAGTAGCAGCGGCTAACGGCGGTTAGCATGGCAACTTCTCCCGACACGCCGAAAGAAACGGAGCACGCCTAAAAGGTGTCCCGGTTAAAAGGTGAGAACGATACGTCAACGAGTGAAGGATTCATCGGAAGTCGGTTCACGGTTGTTGTCAAAGAAGTCACGGCTGCGCTGTCCAAGTTTTTCCTTCCTCCATCAGGCGCGCTCCGCCGAGCAAAGTGACAGATTGGGAAACTCTGCTCCTGACATCTGCGTGCGCTACTCGCAACTCCCCATCAAAGAGTGCGTTCGGGGCAAAATGGCGCCGTCACTCGCACTTCCGTTTTCGCCTCGCACGCTCAACGATTCCCTCGACTTGATTGCGTTGTACATAAAAAATATGAAACAATCTGATTTATTCCTTTTTGCGTGGGTTAATTTCTTAGGTGTATCCAAATTTACAAATGTGCACTGTGTGTAAACTGTGTGCACCGTGTCATATGTTGAGAGCCTTCTTTTTCTTTTATTTGTTGGTTTGAATGATGTTGCGAAATCATAGGCGTGTCTACTACATTGTTAGGGGCTCTTGTTAGGCACCCCTGAACTTTGTCTCAGCACCCTTAAAAATGAAAATGAAGTAATACTTTTTAAAGGTTTGTCTATGATAAGATGAGGTGAGAATAGAAAGTATGTGGTAGATAAATATAAGATTAAGATAAATATAAAGGTGATTTCACACTTCTTCATTCTACTTCTTCTTCTCATTAAAATGCACTTAATTTTCTTTCTATTTTTAAATCATATGATAGCTTTGTGACACAGTAGTTTGACATGAAAGCACCACCCCAGTGTGAAAATGCTCCAAAATGACTTGAATCCAAATGTGCAACTTGAACTCTCTTTGGGAGAGAGGTGTTCTCCGAAAAGCTAAAAGGTTGATGAACCAACATCATACTCTTGGAAATGAATTCGTTCTTAGGCGTCCATGTGATCGGTGCTACTTTCTGCCTCGCAGAAAGACAAATCATTTATTCCTTCAGCTATTACACTGTTAAGTACGAAGTTAAGGAAATCATTATTTACTGATCTGTTTCCGTGCACTTGAACTCGGGTCATAACATGCTACTCCTGGTGTGTATTATTGTTGTGTGAAAGATTGTTTGTTTAGATGGTGGACTGTAGAAACTGAATTGCCCTTTGGGGATTAATAAAGCTTTCTGTATTCTGCATTCCTGCATATGTATGCTCATACATGGAAGAGATTTGCCTTTGTATGCTGTATGATACAAGATATAACAATGATAATGGATTTAGGTTTTATGAGGAAAAGGGGGTAATGTCCCAAAACATCAACACTAGTGGTTGCTGCATTTGTCAGCCAAATAATGCATTAAAACAGAATGGTTTGAACAAAACAATGAGCATAACTCATCGCATGAGTGACATGATTGTGTGTTTGCAAGACAAAGAGTTGGAGGTAAGGCGAAGAAAGTTTAACGCTGTCTCTACTTCCTCCACAAAAACCAAAAAGAAAGCCAAAGCCCCGGCCCCTATCATGTGCACCCTCTGCAGAGACACCACTGAGTGCATCCTGTCCAGCTGCATCACTCAGCGGTACAGCGCCTGCACCGCATCCTGCCATAAGAGCTACCAGTCGCATCGTGAGAGCAGCTAGGAAGATAATCTGCGTCTCTCTCACTTCACTTCAGGACATCTACAACACTGCCTCACCCGCAAAGCTCACCCACCCCACACGCACGCACACACGCACAGCTTCCTCAGTCTGCTGCCATCAGGGAGGAGACTGCAGAGTCTCTGGGCCAGGACCAGCAGACTGAAGGACAGCTTCATCCTACCCTCCTTGTCCTTCTTCGGCTACTGCTGACACTAACTGGACTCTGACCTCACTGCTCCCACTTCAGGAACTGTTGGCTACTGCGCACACTCACGCCCACACACATACACACCCACTAAGTGGCTGCACTAACCACTTTGTGCAGCAATGGATTGCTCTCTGTGCATGCCCTTTGTCACTTTACCTGGACCTTCATATTGTATTTTATTTATTGACTTTATATATTATTTTGCGCCTGTCAAACCCAAGGGACTGCACCCACTACGTTATGCAACACCAGACTCACTTGAATCTGTTTTGTACCTTTTTTTCATTATTATTATCATTCATTTTTATATTTACTTAATATATTTCTTAGTTTAGCGTTTAACTTGCACAGTGGGCAATACAATCCTCTGTATGCGCTGCACAAACGGAAGAAACTTTGATTTTGACTTCAGTTCGTAGGCGACTTCTATGAGCTTGAACTCTCTTGAGTTTCAGTACTCTTTGATCGTGCTTAAGGATTCGCCCGTCAGTGGTCCCAGCAGAGCTACTAACCCGAGACTGTGACATTTACCGTGTTGTGGTTTGTGAACATAAACACGGACCCTTATTTATGTCATGCTTTCTGTGTTAAAATGTTCCCTGCTCGTAATTTCAAATGTAACACACTTCTTTCCAATGCGCCCGCGGAACCTTGTTTTAGTCAGTCTCGTAGTTTCCTTCCGGGCTGTGTAGGAGACGGACCCGCGTTTTGTCGTTAAACGGCAGTTGAACGATTCACGGCAAAAATGTGATTTGTCGTGTTTGTCTGCCAGCGGTTACATCCTAGATATGAACCGATTCGATTATTATTATTCTTATTTTTTACATTCAAACTAAACTTTCGTGGCTGCCGTTAGTTTGGAGCAGCTGTTATCGTGCTTGGTCGCATGGTTGGAGAAGGATCGACCTCAGTCATGTTAATAACTCGTGTGTTGGACTTTACCGTAATGTTAATATTTGTGTGTCTACAAATTGAATAAAGCCACTACGGTAGCGACGGCCCTCGTGTGTCTCCATCCCGTCATCAAAGATACACAGTAAGTCAAAGTAAATTAGGTAGTGACGCGTAATAAAATTAATTTAAAAAACAGCATTTCTTTACGGTATGATGTCGTGCTCATTTACGGCTCAAAAGTTAGAATAACGTGCTTATAACTCAAAATTATGATGTATTAATGAAGTAAATTAATATTTTATATAATCATGTATATACGTTTTTCTATAAATTATGTTACCAATGCTGTTTTTTTGTATACATATTTTATATATGATATATGTTTTTTTTTAATCTCAGATATTTATATTCCATGTTTAGATTGTTGCACGATGGGATTTTGAGGAAATAAAATTAAATTCTGTGTCTGTGCTGCACACATGTCAGAGCTGACGGCAATGCTGACCTTTTTACTTTCTGACTTGACTTCAGTGTGCACAGAAAGTTTTTGAATTTGTTTTCGTCCTTTCTGTTAAGGAATTGGCTACCAAATTCTTAAGCTACATTACGTGATCATGTGATGTGCACATTCTGTGAGTTGTTAAAAGTGACTCTTTTTATTTCTCAATTTATTGATTTTATTTTGGAGGGATGCCTAATGCCAGTGCCAGGCCGAAGCATGGCAGGAGGCCCCGAAGGCGGCGCAGAGCGGACCCTGACCCCGCCAGGAATGAGCTGGTCTCCAGTTCCCTGGAAAGCGCCCAGCAGTGCCTGTTCAGTCAAGACTACGGGACTGCGTTTGTTCACTACCTTCTCGTCCTCAATCTCGCACCTGTGTTTAAGGACGTCGCAAGGGTAATGCCTGTTCACACAAGTCTGTGTACATTCAACACTGTGCACACGCAACAGGCCACAGTAGCCTGTGTTCACTGCATGGGAATGTACCCGTATCTAATTACGCGTTCGTTTCCAGGAGTCCTTCAGGTTCACGCTGTTCAAGTGGGCGGAGGAGCTGGACTCCGTGGGCCGCATTCAGGACCTCTTTGATTGCTACGAGCAAGCGCTGGAACTTTTCCCCGCTGACGAGGTCATCCTGAACGGCATGGGGGAGCACCTGTTCAGGTACCCTTATCGGCATGAATGTTATTGCAGATTGCAGATGTTTTTCTACTGTTTCTGACTGGCTCTTCGCTTGTCATCCAGAATGGGATTTCGAGACGAAGCTGCTGGACATTTCCACAAAGCCTTGAAGCTGAGACCAGACTATCCGGAAGCCAGAGAGAACTTCTACCGTGTGGCCAACTGGCTGGTGGAGCGCTGGCATTTCCTCATGCTCAACGACCGCGGCAGAAACCGGAAGTACCAGCAAGCCATTCAGAAGGCTGTTCAAAACGGCTGCAACACTGTACTAGACATAGGTACTGGCACTGGAATCCTTGGGTGAGATATTTTCCATTAGCAGTCAACTGGTAACTTTTTATTTTTGTTTATTTAATGCACTTCTTGATTCCATCGCATCAGAACAAACTCCATAGTGTCTTCTTCTTCGTCTTCTTCGTCTTCTTCTTCTTCTGATTCCTGTGTATCTCTGTTAAGTATGTGCGCTAAGAAGGCCGGGGCTGCAGAGGTGTACGCCTGTGAGCTGTCGAAGACGATGTACGAGCTGGCCTGCGAGGTGCTGGCTGCCAACGGAATGGACGGCAGCATCAAGATCCTCCACATGAAATCTCTGGAGATGGAAGTGCCAAAGGACATCCCGCACAGGTGCCGTTTTATGTCTAAAATCTGTCCGATGTGCCGTGTAGTGTACGCTGGGGGTTTGTATAGAAGAGTCAACTAGTGGGTTTGTTGGATTCGTTGCCGTGCCATGAAGCTTTTAGCATAACACCGACTAGACACTGATCACGTGACAATAACAACATGGACAACTCAGACAAGTTTGGAGCCAAGAGGGTCATTCCAGCAAACGCTATCAGCTTGATCAGGTTCATCAAGTTGTGGGGAAATATTATTATGATGAAGCCCATACCATCGCGACATGCAAAATATGTGATTAAGTCATGAAATACAATTCCTCTGACAAAGATCAGTTAACAACTTCACCAAAGGACCTGCAGTAATGGAGAGAATGAGGCTGCGATTCAAGTACAGAAGCTGTGCACGTGACGTCTCAGCAAGCGACGTCTTTGTGGTTACGGCCACTTAGTGGCAAAAGGTTTAGTTGGTTTGATTCGTAAGCTTTAATAGCGTCTAAATTGTAAAATCACTTTAGAAAAGGCAAAGAACTGTTGTGCGATTGACTGTACCAACAGATTTGAGAAGCAGTCAGAGATTAGAGATCAGAGAGAGAGATCAGAGTCAGAGATCGCTGCATTAGAGGAAACAACTGGAATCCAGACACAGAAACCTGGTGTTGTGGTTCACATTTAGTGTCGGGTAATATTAAGTCCTACCTTAAGTTACTTCTTCAGTTACGTTCTGGAGGACTGTCCGATAAGTTTGTGATCTGATAATCCACATTTTTCCCAGTCTCACTGTATTTACTGATACATTTCACCATGTGGGCGGGGCCACAATGTATAACCTCTGTTTGCTGGTGATTTTCATTCTCAAAGTTATTAGATCTTTAGCTGCAGTATAAGGAAAAGCCCTCAGAGAAATACCACTTTTCTTTTTTCTTTTTTTTACCCAGCTACACTATCTCATCTCCCAGCTCTCTGTGGAGTACTATTAAATGCATTAAATGCTATTAAGGCCGAGTTGCAGCCTGTTCATACATTATACAGGCTTCACACAGTATGTAGCACATGAGCTGCCTGTTCTCATCATATGTATTCAGGTCAAGAATATACAGTGCTGTAGATTTCTTTGTTGCAAAGCTTTACTTTCTACTGTGGTTATTAGAGACGTCATCAGGGAGCAGTTGGTGCTCAAGCTGACGGTCGACTGTTTTGCAATGTCATGCCCTTGTTGAGCGTCTGTAGCCCTAATCTTTCTGGCGTCCCCCAGCACAGTTGGCACAAGGTTTTTTAGCCCATTAAAAGTAATATTTTCACTACATGATCGTCCTCTTCACTTCCTAGATTCTCAGCCTTGCATCTAATAGTAGCTCAGAAGGAATGTGCCAACAGGCTGTGAAGTCAAGTTCTTTGCCCAAACAGAGGCAACGAGGGGCCTCCGTTGCCCGTAAATATTTAATGTTGGTTAATGACGTGTCATTATCTTCAGAGTGTACTGCTCTAAGTCCTTTGTTTTAAGAAGCATATTTAAAATGTTGTTTTTTTTTTGATAAAAGTTTTTTGGTCCTTGTTTAGGGTTTCACTGGTGGTGACGGAGACGGTGGATGCTGGACTGTTTGGAGAGGGCATCATAGAGAGTCTCATTCATGCCTGGCATCACCTGCTGCTGCCTCCACAGGTAAAGTTAAATAACACAAGGCTTTGCTTTACAGTTCGACTCTGTTTCGCACGCTTACGCGGAACTGGCCTTGGTCTCTTGTGTCTTGTGTAAAAGCATTTCCATGTAAACAGCCACATTTTTGTGCCATTTGTCACTGATATAGAGGGTTCATGAAATAAAAACAAATCTGAGACAATATTACACATGAACACATGAAAAGTTGTCAGTAACGAAGCCAGAGAACTGTCACAATTTAGGCTGAAGGCTCAAAGGAACCAAATCATGATACATGCGGAGGACAAAGGAGGGGGTCAGTCACCCAAAGATGTTTCTGAGAAATAGCAGAACTGAGGGGTGGAACATCATCAATAATTTAAAAAACATCATCAAAAATTCCAGTCGTGTTCTTCTCAAGCTCTCGCTCAGTATTACACGAGTCATGTGGTTATCATGGACATACACCGATCAGTCACAACATTAAAACCACTAACTATTGACCACTATTGACCATCTTGTCACAATTCATTGTTCTGCTGGGAAGATTTTGGACCTGGTGTTCATGTGGATGTTACTTAGACATGCGCCACCCACCTAGACCAGACCAGGCACCCCCACCCCATAGCAATGACACTCCTTGAAGGCAGCAGTCACCCCCAACAGGATGCAGCCTGACACAGATACAGGAACAACGAGAACAAATCATGAAGAACAGCACAAGGTGTTGACCTGGCCTCCAAATTCACTCGATCCCAATCTAATCAAGTATCTGCTGGATGCACTGGAACAAGTCTGATCCACAGAAGCCGCCCCCCTCAACCCATAGGACCCAAAAAAAAAAACACTAACAACATCTTGTTACCAGACTCCACAGGACATCCTCAGAAGGCTCATGTCCATTCTCTGATGAGTAACACCTGTCAGTGGCTTTTTAAACACAGTAAACTTTAAAAGCATGCAGTGAACCTTTGTTTCATGTCTCAGTCATATTAAGGGCCTTATGCTCGGTATCATTCAAAGCAAATGTTTCTCTTCCTATAGAGGGGCGAGAATGAATTCGGGGAACAGTCGGCCACGGGACGCGTCATCCCTGCTGGAGCCACTGTGTTCGGTATGGCTGTCGAGTCCCGTGAGATCCGTCGGCATCACAGGTGGGACCTGGAATCCATCTGCATTTGTCTGAATAGACATCTTCTCCTACATTGACCTCTGGATCTATCAACCCATTGCTCCTTCTTTTTTTTATTTTTTTTTTAATTATTATTAATTTGCAGACTCCGTGTGACTGAAGTGGGCGGTCTGTCCTTGGCTGCAGCCGGGGAGCTCCATAGTCCTGTGAGCTGCAGCTCTGAGCCGGACGACTCCATGGAGCCGTACACTACAGAAAGACTCAGCAGACTACCGGGCGGGTACAAACCTCTGACAGAGCCTTTCACGGTCCTCAATATAGATTTCAATAATGTGCAGGTGAGTGACACCATTGAGCCTAGGATATTTGAATAGATAAAGCCAATATATTAATATTAACTGGACATTATTCCTTGTGTGTTCCTTGTGTCTAATGTGTACCCATGTAAGACACATTTGATGTTTTTGTCATTTTGTTTTAGTCAACCAAATAATTAAACGATGTGAACACTCTGTCCCATGAAGCTAACATTGGCTGCTTCACTGGCTTAAATATGGCACATCAGCGACCACTTATTTACCGAGCTATAGGCCTCCAGGGATTTCCCTCTGGTTTATTAGCTCCCTGAACACAGCTGGCCATCTGGAGAGACTGTGTTTATCAGCCACGCGGTAGCTGTAGGACAATCATGTTGACGTGCATTACTAAGAATGTTAATCCATGTAGTAGGGATAGTATATTAATGGGAGTATGTGTGCACTCACATGATTAGTCAAAATCATCGACCTTTAGCTGTGTTTGAATGTAAATGTACTAAAACGTTTCCTGTTTCAACTTGCTCTTCAACATCTGGAAGATTTTACTTTCTGAAATTTGGTGATCATGAAAATCCCATTTCTAAACTCATGCTCCACAAGAACAACAAAATTTTTGTGTCAGGTTTTACATTTTTTTGATTTTTTTTTTTAAACTATTTCAATGCCATGTGTTAGGGTTAGGGTTGGGGTTGATGTCAACATCCATCCTAAGCAACCACTGTGTGAACACACTCTGATCACTTTGAGGTCACATTCGAAGCCGCTCTGGGCCGCTTGTGATGACAGTCCTTTAACAGTGTGCACACATAACAGGGCCTGAGTCACATTCAAAACCGTCCACTCAACTAACATGCTCTTACATAAGTGGAATTTAACCTCATAAATAAATGAAAAACTTGCTTTCAGTGGCTAAAAGAGACTTTACAGCTTGTCCCAAAATTTATAGCATCTTCCCAAGTCTTCACGTCATGATGCCATGCACCACACAATTCACTGCTGCACCCCACATGATGCCACAAGGTGTTTGTTTGCATACAGAGTTCAAAAATGTGATCAGATCTCAAGATGCATTTGAAATGGTGGATGTTTTGACACGTATTTTCAGCTGATTGTACATGATCCAATCACTCAAGATGGATTCAGGTAACAAGCCCAAAACACTGGTTTGCTTGAAGAGTACATACATACATACAGTATGTTTACATTCTCATTCTATGTTCTAACAAGCAAGTTGGTTTTCAAGTGACGCCAAAGGCCTTCATATTCACACGACTAAACGTCATTTTAGTTGAGACCCACCGCAATTTTCTTGTGTGCTGATAACCCTGTAGGAACTGGAGGGCTTGAGCTCCAGGGAGGTTCAAGAGCTGCTTCTGCCCGTCACTGAGGAAGGGGTCCTGGATGCTCTGGCTGTGTGGTTTCAGCTGCACCTGGATGAGGAGAGCAGTCTTTCTACTGGACCGAAGGAGGACACCTGCTGGGAGCAAGCCATTTACCCTGTCCACAGCCCCGAAGGTAAGATACTAACAGACAAGCAATGTGTCCATATTCATTGGATAGCTTACTGGTAACTACACTGATCTCGACTTATCTTATCTTTTATTTATTTTTATTTAATTGTGACTAGCGACTGCTTTTTTCATTCAAATGCACTTCATTCTCATATCAGATGAGGGCACTGTGTGTTATAGTCTATATGCTATGTTTGAGAATTATACGCATATATAGATAATAACATGAAGTTTCAGCTCTTTGAAATTAAAATAAAGTATAACTATTAGAATGCATTTCTAAAATTTTAAAACCAACCCCTTGAGACAAAATATTGTTCCAGGTGAATATATCACAAGTTATGTGATCTTTAAGGCGTGCAGTAAAGCCATTACCCCAAAGTGAAGTGGATACTACGTAACACTAGAACTGTTGAGACCTTCAAAAACTTTCGATTGCTTTTTGAGCATTAACTTAACTTTGCCAAATGTCCCCCGAGGGCCCTGCACATCCTTTACTTCGCTATCAAATCAGGCCACAGTGAACTTAATAGCCACTGACGTTCGGTGACATGTTCCAGTTGGCATCACAGTACATCGACTTTCAGACGGGGCTCAGCACCGTTTCGCTGAACTGCTAATTGGTGAGGGCAGCCTCACGGGAGCCGCCACCTTTCCCAGTGATCGCCGACATCCGTTTCCCGGCTGTTGTGACGTGTGCGCCGTGATCGCCTGTGACACTCTTTAGTGTTCATGAAATTCTTATAGGGGATAAATATGCATTTTCCCCAAATGCCTCTGACGAGCTGCGCGTTGACATGAAGACATGAACAGATGTTATTCCTGTAGGAATCCTCTCGCTGCCTAGTCCTGAATCTCATTTCCCTGTCGGATTTGCTCTCCCTTCCTTTTTTTTAATTTTTTTTTTTTATTTGCATTGACAAACCCATGAACATGACATCAAGTAAAACAATATATTTAAGTATATAGAGGCTTTATATAGGGGAATTATGGTATAATTGATGGACGGGGAGTATCAGCAGAACAATGTGAAGAATGAGGAGCTAAGGCTGAAGGGTTTTGGGTAGTGAGAAAAAAAACTGAAGGATACAAGGAGACAGTCTGAGGTTCAGAAGTGCAATGAGTTGGTTCATTACTGTCTCAGAGACTGGGTGAGGAGCTTGGACACACTGAGCTCAGAGTAGATTAGGACGCCCCCTGGTGTGCCTTCCCTCTGAGGTTTACTTGCCAGACCCAGCTGGAAAGACCATGAATTTCCTGAAGGGATCACATATCTCATCTGGCATGGGAACCTTTAAGATCTCCCAGGAGGAACTGGAAAAGGTTGCTAAGGAGAGGCATGTTCAGAATTCCCCCGCTTGGGCTTCTGCCACCATGACCCAATTTAAGATAAGAGGACAAGAATGAATTAATGGATAAATCTAGTGTAGGCACGATGTCAGAGGTCCGTTACACAACACAACACTTGGCCAGATAATTTAAGAAATAGAAAACTGTTGTCAACACAAGCAATCATACGGAACCAGAGCTTTTGTAAAGGAAATCCAAAACAGGCCAAAAGCACTTTTAACACGTTTATGTAAAAATATGTAATATTCAGTAATATCTGTGTGTGCTAGGAGTAAGGATTGTTGTAATTAATAATTTTTAATTTAAACAATCTTTTAGTAATCTATTATTTGTTACTATGAACACATTTTAGTTGGGACCAGAGAAAGAATAGTTTGTTTTCTTTCTTTTTTTTTAAGGTTTTGCCCTGAAGCCTCGAGACAAGCTGATTGTTGAAGTCTCCTGCCGAGACGCCTTCCTCAGACTCTGCTGTGTCGCTGTGCTGAGAGATGGGCATAAAATCCATTTGGACAAGCGTGCAGACTCGCAGCGCTACGAAAACCCCGTTTCCAACCCGAGCCCAGAGGCAGAGCTGTGCAGTGCGTTAGCGTGTCTTCAGACCGATCAGAGCGGGACCAAGAGCTCGTGCATGCTGGAGTGCTCGGAAATGGCGCTGCTGAACAATCTGAACTACCACCAGTGTTTTTCCAGTGCGATAACCAAGCTCATCTCCCAGCTGAAGCTTAAAAACCAAACTCAAGACCAGGGATCAGCTCCCCAGCCTGACCCGGCTGCCTCCGCACAGTGCAGCGGTCTGTTCTACGTGCTGGATGTGTCCGAAGGCTTCTCCCTGCTCTCCCTCATCGCCGCCTGCCAAGGTCACGTGAAAGCCTACAGCTCTGTGGAAAAAACCAAGCAGCAGGAAGTGCTGAAGAGACTGGCTCACTCCAAAGGTATCGCAGAACAGTATCTAGAGTTCTGGCTCAACCGCGTGGAGGACGAGCAGGGGATGCTGCAGAGGCCGGCCAGGGAGAAGCTGTGGAGTGCCATCATCCTGGACTGTGTGGAAACGTGTGGCCTCATTAGACAGAAGCTGATGGAGAAAGCCTCTCTGGCCAGGTACGGGGCAGCCAGCTGAGTTGCAGAAATGTTCAATCACTTATGTAAGTTTTAGTTTTTTTTCTTCAACTATATTTCCGTTCTTTACCGCAGGTGTCTGCTGGAGGAAGGAGGGCGTATATTCCCGGAGAAGATCGTGGTGCACGGTATGCTGGTGGAGTCCGACACTTTGCTGCTGGAAAGCGCTGTCCAGGGTCAGGAGCCAACGCTAGGCTTCAATATTGCTCCTTTCATCAACCAGTTCACAGTAAGCAAACCTGCAAAGTCTTCCATGTATCTAACGTGTTGTATTATTTATGGAAAGTCTGTTTTTGTTTTTTTCTGACTAGTCAGTGCAGGGTGTGAAGATAAAGGGTTATATCTTGATCACCCGTGCGAAACTGAAACATTTCAGTTGCCTGGAATAAAAGCGAGACTTTAGTGGAAAAGAACAACAATTGGTGTACTTACTTAAGCTAAGAGAAAATGTAAAATATATATAAATACAAAGCAAATGTCTTCAGTTCTTCGGTCTTTTGTCAGTTTGGTTGGATTTGTCAGCACAAGCGTGAAGAGGCACTGGTGCGTATGTCCCAAAACAAACATCTGCACCAGTAGTTGTGTAGTGTTGAATTGATGAACTTGTGAAAAGTTGCTAAAAATGCAAAAAAACAACATAATAATTGTATTCAGTACATTCTGAAAGCAGCAAAACCACTGAAACTCCTTCGGTCTTCGCAAACAAAAGTTGCGAAATCTTCCTTTTGTGCATCTGCGGCCGCTTGTATCTCTTATTCCGTCTCATGTTCCTGATGCAACAGTCGGTATTGACGTTCTCACATACAGTATGCCGCGTTTGTGGGCTTGCGTCATTTGCATTCAACGGTGGTACATTAGACGCAGATTTGTTGCCTTGTTAAATATGACTGACGTGTGGTGCAATAGCATAAAAAAGGCATTAACAAAAAATCCCAGGTCACGTTTCACTCGTCTAAGGTAATCAGGCGGGCCGCGAGTCCAGTTAAGGTTTCTACCATGTTTGGGGTTTTCTTTTGTTGAATACTGAAGTCCAGGACTGTGTGTTTTTCTCTGCTCCCCTTTGATGTGTACTTCCCATCTGTGTCAGAAAAAAAAGCTGCCAAATCCTTTTGAATTCCTTTTCTTTATTTGGTCTGGAACTGATTTGTTTTTTTTCCAGCATCATGTTTGCGCTCTAATTTCGCTGGCCTCTCGGGGGACGGCCGTTTGTTTTAACAGATGCCGTCTTTGAAGCCCTCGGTGGAGGGCACTTCCTAGCGCAACTGTCACACAAGACACAGCACACAGCTTGGCCCAAAGACATTCCTACCTGAATCCATCAGCACACATTACATCAAGCACATCAAACAGTGGGCTCTGAGGTCTACACAACTGTGACAGGGAGGAGGAAAGATTCTTTTGTTCTGCAGTAAGGGAAATGGTGACACTTTTTCTGCACCTCCACTTTGGTTTCTGTGTCAGCTTTTAAGTTTTTTTTTTTTTTTTTTTTTTTTTCGCCCTGCAGCCACAGCTTGTTTGTCAAGTTTGGAAGAAACTGAGGTGGAAGACTTGATGTGAGCATTCACTCGTGATTGCTGCGTTTCCTTTACCCCTAGAAAACACAAATATCGCGATAAAACACTGGTGATGGAAACACCTGCATTTCGAAAAAACCTCTGAAATATCGCCAAAACGCTTTTAAGCTCTCGTGAGGTGGTTTTTCACACTTTTCAATATAAAAGTTTGTCGCAAAAGTGCAATGGAAATGTTTTTTTTTCTTTTTTTCTCGCAATTCCCCATCACCGACGTCACCGGAGGTGACGCAGGGGGTCATGTGACCAGTTCATTTGAAATCCCATTCCCTCAAAGTGAAGTCTCGCTATGTGACGAAGATTTGAGGGAATTGTGGGATATCACAAGACCTTTCAGTGGAAACACGTACAAAGCGCATTTGTACTTTATCGAAATTTCTGAAATATAATTTTTATGTATCAAAAAACTGTAATGGAAACTTAGCTACTGACATTGCAGATTAAAAACTTATTTGGAAGGAGCGCAGGTAGATAACCTGAACTTATTGATGGATAATTTCACTGAATTCTGGGAGAAACAGACAATCTGTTTTGATGCAGTAGTTTTCCAACATGGCCGCCTCCCTCACATTGTGTAGGTCTCCTTTGTGCCTCCAAAACACTTGTGACTAATCAGAGGATGGACTTGGTCCTACTGAGGGTGTCCTGTAGTGTTTGGCAACTGGATGTTGTTAGTGGGGTCTTTGGGTCCTGTGGGTTGAGGGTAGGGGCCTCTTTGGATCAAGCTATCACATCAACATGAATTCCGGGTCCAAAATTTTCCCAGCAAAGTAAATGAGTTCACGAGAGTAAAGGTGTATTCGAGTGAGACTAGATAAATGTGCCGGTGTGCACATATTTATGTACAAATAGGGACAAGACTGGTGGGGTTGCGTGACCGTAGAAGAGGAAGCACGGCTTATGACCAGGATTGACTTCAGGGGAAAGTTAATAAAAAAAAGCCTGAAATAGCTCCTCTCTCTACTATAAATATATATATAAATAAGTGACTCTATGACCTACTCTGTTCTGTTCATCTTGTTTTAATCTGCGAATTTGCAGTTGTTCTGTGCTTTTCTTTTCATTTTGTATTCAATAATTCAAAAATAATAATAATAATTTGGATGAATAATGAGAGGGACTACTGACATCAACATCATGAACTGTACTGCCTCCTTCCTCTTTGCACACAGAACCAGCTTATTGTCTTCTGCCAACAGCCCACAGCCTCTGTTCATATCTTCTTCAGGTGCCTGTCCACGTGTTCCTGGACTTTTCCACTCTGGAGTGCAGACATCTCAGTCAGTGCGTGGAGCTCTTTGTTCTTGACCTCATGGATACCAACGCAAACTACACCAACAGAGAAGTCAAGGTAAGGCGTGCATCAACCCCCATGTTATTTAGAACAGATATCTACACTGACTGACTGTGGCTATAGTTAAGAAAACAGCCCAGAGGTGCCTGTTGCTACATAAGTGCGAGCACACAAAAAAAATACAAAAACAAAATGAGTCAGACCTATAAACGCATACTCCTTTGTACAAACTTCTAACCTTTACTTTATTTTCTACCCCAAATTCACAATCTGAATGTTGGAGCATAGAACTTCAACCAGTGGTCTGCGACCCCTAGAGGGTCTGCAGAGGTACTGCAGCGGGGACCGCAAAATCTTTGGTTGATTAGACATTTTTGATATATATTTTTAATTTTCTACTACAAATCTAAATTTATTTATATATATATTAACTCAAATCAAACATATTTTAGTAAAGGGATAAATAGAGGAAGAAGACATCATCTTTCAGTCACAACTTTACTCATTAAGCGATACAGGAGGTGTCTCAACAGCGCACCGTTTTCACACAGAGCGCCACACTAGCCAAGACCTGTCAATCTAAGCCTCCTGTACACCGTAGGCCCCGCCCCTATCGCTGCTGAGCCAATCATGAGGCTGCATATTACACTCTGACTCTGTCAGGTTTATCGCAATTGGCCGAGAGCCTATTCAGTCCGCAGGTGAAATTCCATACGCGTTCTGCAGCATAAGCAGAAGAAATGCTAGCAGTGCAGCTCTGTCACTAGTACAAAAAACATCCACAAACACAGGAGCTGATATATAGGTATGTTGATTCAATTTAAATTTAATTTTTAGTTTGTTTATAAACTGACAGAAGCTTTACACGAATGAAAAGAGGCTGGGGCAGAGTATGTTAACTGTGTCTGCGTTCGTGTGTCATTAAGCACCATGTTAAGCCCCGTTCTCCTCCCTGTTCCGTCGCAGGTCCAGGCCACGGCCGCAGGGAGAATAACGGCAGTTCCCTTCTGGTATCAGATGTTCCTGGACCAGGAGATCAGCGTCAGCACCCTCGACCAGAACTCTCACTGGAAACAGGCCGCTGCCGTTCTGCAGCAGCCCCTCCAGGTGCAGGCTGGGGAGTGGGTCTGCCTCTCTGTGAGGGTTCACAAAAGCACCATCTCCATTTCGGCGCGCGTCACGGAGGCGCCTGCCGCGCTAATGGAGTAATGTCTTAACATTTTAACTAGTAGGCTTTGATGGTATGAAGGTATTTAAGATTTTCCACACAGTCAAAAATAAATCCACTCTCACTGATGCTGACAGTATTGAGGTGATGTACTGTACAGAACGTGCCACCAGAGGGAAGTCTCTACTGGCATTGGAGTAAAATGGTGATTATCAGACACTCGACTTTAGAGTGATGTTAAAAATCAAGGCCAGCCCGACCTCGCCCGCCCATAAAGGTTTCCAGGCTTTATGCGGTGACAGAATAGTAACCTAGTCATGCATGTCATCTGAGCACAGAAGAGATGAATTAGTTTACAACAAAATAACTCTGTAGGAGTAACTGATTGATTTTTTTTTTTTTTTTTTTACTTCTCTGTCGATTGGAACTCGTCCCATAAATCACGTCACCAGGCTCATTTCTACGGGGAACTTCAACGTCCAATTGTTGAAGTAATTGGAAGTAAAACAAAATAATTTCTGATTAATAATCTGTTAAACATGATCAGGTATATATTGATTGAGGTTATCTTGGGAACACTTAATTACTGCAAAAGTAGTTTATCAGCAGCATTTGTATCCACTGCCAGGCTGCCACTAACCCTCCCACGTGCTCTCCGACCAGCCCATCTATTTGTGTCTCTATCTGCTGGAAGTATGTACGTAACAATAGCTTCTGTCACCAGTGGCTCACTTATACAAATATACCGTATACCTCAGTGAAATGTCGGGAAAGGTCACATTTTAAGTCACGTTTAGACCACCGTCACATAGCATGCGGGAAAATGTATCAAATAGCACACATTCCCCTTCTGGTATAACGTAAAGATTTTCCTCCCGTGTCATGTTGATGAATATAAGAAATCTTCAGATTTCCACATTTGTCCAGACACAGTGTTAACATAGCGAGAGGTTTAGTTTTAGCTTGCATGATGGAAGACCGACCTAGTGAGTACCAGTGGAAAGCTGATACATAACAATCAAAGACTTTATACCCATCAATATCATATTGTAAGTATATACATATGGTCGATGTTGTTTTTGTAAAGATGTTTGTATCAAAAAGTAAACCAAGAAATGTAACATTTTCTTAATAAATACAATAATAAATAAGCTGTTGTTAATCTGATTTATTGACAAGGCTGTCACGGATGGAATGAAGTTGATTTATAAAAACAAAACAAAAAACAAATGTAAGGCAGTGCAACATGCTTAAAACGGACATGATGCAGATTATCCTTGGTGATTTCGTACATTTGTCATTCCTCGTTCTGACACGGGCTGATCTGTCCCAAACTGGACATTGATCACGTCAATATCCCTGCACAGATAAATGGCTTCTGTGAAATAGCTGCAAAGTTACTTCAGCTTAAAGGCTAAACGGGATGGATCTCATCAAATGAAGCTGATACTAAGGTGATGTAGTGGATGGACTAGTTCCACGGCACATATAGAACAAGGCATCTGAGAGGACTAGTGAATACATTTCTATTACACATCATAGAGCTATATGCTATTTGCTGTAAGTCCAGTACAGAATAGGACCTTACTTGCTGATTGTGCTGTTTCAAATTGAAATGTGTGTGTATTTTAATACTTGAACTGTACTTAAAGCATCTACCCAAACCCCTTAAAATAAACACTGATCAGCCACGACAGTAAAATCAACATTTTTATAGGTCCCCCGCTCTGTCACTTTGTCAACGCATGAACTTTACAAGACCTCTGAAGGTGTCCCGTGGTATTGGTCAATAAAACATTACCGTCGCCCTCTTAAGTTTTGGGGTAAAGTCCCCATTGATTAGACTTTTTTTTTTTCCCAAGCCCCTCTGATGTTTTATTGGACTGAGCACCGGTGTGGCAGTGTGCATCTTCCTGCTGAACGTGGCCACTGCCCTCAGAGAATGACCGCGCCACTAAGAGGTCCACTGTGACACTGACACCCACGCGTCATTTAATTGCTCTGTTCTGACGCACGTTTAGGCACTTTCATACACAGCGAGCTGTGGTGTGGTAAGCGTTCCTAATGTTTTCCATAATGTTTACAGCAACTTGTGGTTCTCCTGTTGGATCAGAAGCCACAGACCAGGATTACCCCACACACACACAAACACACACACTTCAGTCAGCCTGCCCCCGGTTCACTTTAGGTCTATACCAGCCTATGCAAACCAGGCCACGATTTGACCTTTAGATCTTTACTCCCACCCATTCCCAACATATTGCGTCATACTTTAAGGACTGACTCTTCCCCTGTTTCCTATTGTGTACAGAGGTCTAAGATGATGTGTCTGATAAGAGTACACTGTATTTATATTGATACTGTAGTGACGTTAATCTGTCAGACAGAACATCTCTTTCACCTCTTTTTAACCCTTCCCCCAATTGATTAAATAGTTTGCACCTTTACAATTTACTGCCCTTGTTTTTTTTTCCTTTACCCTCTGAAAAAAAAAGATCCTGGACACTTATGTGCTTTTAGTATTGTACGTTTTCATTTATAATTACTCTACGAATTGTACGTTGATGTCCAAAATCAGTAGAAACCAAGATACAAGAAGAGTACCTGTTTTTAAAGTTGCATATTTCTCGTTTTCCTCTGACACATTTGAGATCACGACATCACCGGCACCGCTCACCTCAAACACGCAAGGCAGAGACGTTGAAGAAACAAAATAGTTTTGAGGACGCAAGTTAAAACTGACCTCATGTTTTCCAATTACAACAGGTTCTGTAAAAGCCTACTGAGTCAGTTGCCTCTCCAGTACAACATAAAACGGAATAAAACGCCCGTCGGCAAGTCTTTTAGTGTCATACCTTCATTGAACATTCTTGGAGCTGCCACTGGCAGAGAGGTCCATTTGGTTATGGATTTGCTGGCAAACGTCTATTACTTGACGCGGCCTTTTAAACAAGTTTGTTATGTTTGCATCAGTACTCTGAAGGAACACAGCGAGGTCTGGAACAGTCTTTTTTTCTTTTTTCTTTTTTTGAACACACACCAGCCTAAGCTAGGTGATCACAATGAGATCTGCCTCTGCTGGTTCTTTGGTTTGGTTGGTCCTTTCTTCGTCCTGGCTGTCGTCAGCTCTAGCCTCAGACACTTCGTCCCAAAGTGCTGAGCCGAGCCCAGCGGGCGCAGACAGAGAGTGCGGTGCGGGGGTTCTGCCGAGGCCTTGATATTGGCCGTTCGGGGACGCCGGGTTGGCTGCTGCTTCTGCGATGGCATCTTGAGACGCCGAAGAGAGCAGACCAGATCGCTCGCCGTCACTTTGCGCCTCGCCCATGTAGGACTTCCTCGGACGACCCATGACTGTTCTCCCTGTCAGTGCGGACAAAAAGCATCCTTTAAGCATGTTTAATGTTGGAAACGGTTACCGACACTCACAACAGAATGAAAAAGGAGCGTACCAACGTTGCGGACTTGTTCGGAAATGTCTGCCCTGACGTCAGAGATGTCCCACATTGCCATGAAAGAGTCAAAACAGGAACCCTCCTCCGCCTCCCGGATGTAAGGTTTGTAGGTGAAGCTGAAATGGTGGGCGATGGCTGCGAGGAACATCTCCACGCATATGACGAAATCCTGAGGACAGCAAAACTTTGGAGTCAGGTTAAGTTCTTCTCACACATTTGTAATGTTGTTTTATTAGGCACACATTACACCACCTGTAAGCCAGTAGCTACGGCCTCCACACTTTTCCAGTCCCAAGTGTGTTTGTCCGAGATGATGCCCACTTTCACCAGCAGAGCGATGAACACGGCTTGCCTATGAAGATTTGGGAAGAACTTGTAATTTCACCTAAATACACAAGTAGCATGTTTTCAAAAAAAAAAAAAAGAGTCATGCCATTTAATGTGAACACACTAAGATTTACCAAAAAGAGACGAACACCACCATTTTGACACACAGGAATTTGCCCACTGGTTTGATTGGACCCAGTTCCTCTCTCAGCGCTCTGTAGAACAGCACCAGGCAGTACATGGCAAACTAGACCAAGAGAAGACAAAGACTTAATTCAGGTCAAAGCAGGTTGCTTGTAACGACTTTAAATCTACTTCTTGGCATGCTCCCAGGCCACTGTTTACGATACAGCCTTTACTCAAAGCAAAGGCAAATTATATTTTATGCCTGTTTAAAAAAAATAAAGAAATAATTACCAGCTGTGACATATTATTGAAGATGACCAGGTATGTCCACGCATTTCCTGAACTGAAATTGCCTTCATCATACACTCCACATAGTTGACAGATTCTAGGAAGGTTAAAAAATGAGAAGAAAAAAATCAGGCAACAATTCAACTGTGAACAAAAAGTGATGAGTGTTAAACAATGTAGTGTATAAAGAGAAGAGCTTACTTACAAAGCAATCACTGTTGTGACAGGTCTTACGACTGTGTACTGCAACACTCCCAGTTTACATCTCAGTAGTAAAACCCTAGTAAAAAGAGACATTTTATCATTTAACTTAGAAGCGAATGGGTTAAACATCAACAATGTTGCAGACCGAGGGAGAATACATTGAACTGAATGAGTAAGTCTACCTACTAAAGATCATAAGAAATGTTGGAGGAGATACTTGGGACAAGAATGAGTACAACATTTAACCGGGAACCACCTAATTTGCCTTCACAATAACACAATCTACAGTATTCATTTACAAAATCTTACAATGTTTAAAAGTTTTAACAAGACAACATTATATAAAAGCCTTCAGGGAAAATGTAACTGATTCTCGTGGAAATAAACAACTCTGGACTAAATTAACAGCACACAGGAATGTTAACCACTGAGGGATGCTGCCTGACTGAGGCTAATGTGAAGCTGGTGACTGTTATAGATTTGTTGACTCTGAGAAAAGACGGCCTCGATAATTCGATAAACCAAGACAAACTCAAACATGCTCGAAGAACAAGAAACAAACAGATGACAAAACAGTACATTCTGTAAACAGTATTACAAAATGGAATAAAATCACAGGGGATCATGTTGTCTTTTTGTCTGTTACGTGTGAAGACTGATCCGTGTTATTGAAGCTAACTATATCTCTAATTGTTCTTACGTTCAGTGAGGCAGTAGTGTAAATAGCTACGGCCTGTGAAACTGCCTCAAAGCAGGGCGGGCAATGATTAACCAATATCGCAGATGAGCAACAGTTAGACTGACTGGGGCACAGACAAGGATTTTATTGATATGCATTCCAACTGTAAAAATAGTACTATTCAAAGGGGAACTCACTCTCCCATAGGCCACGGAGGGCAGCAGCACAGAGGGGGCAGATGTTTCTGCTGCTCTTGGACCTCCAGCATCATCACCAGGCTGGGGTACTGATTTTCCAGGTAGTTAAGCAAGAAGGTCATGAAGTTGTATATGACGTACGCCTCGTAGCACTCTCGGCATGTGTCCACGTAAATTGCAATACTGGGGTATTTCAGCGCAATCCACTGAAAAATAAAACATGTAGCATTTTTTAGCATTGTCAGATACCGTAGAGGATATTCTATGCCATATTGTATTATATTGTATAATACACAACTTACACTGTCCAAGCTGTAGATTGGGACCATCCATAATATCCTTTAAAAAAAAAAAAAAATAAATAACAGACAACAAAAAGCAGTGTCAGGCTGTTATTTGTGGCTGACGTGATCATTGACATCTTTACCTGATGATAGGTTTTTGAAGCTCTGGCTGAGTGTAGTGAACCAGATGCTGGAGGATGCCCCATAATGATATGGGTATGGTCATGAAGACAAATATACCAGCGATGAACCATGCTTTGTTATGAGTGCCAACCTGTCATTAAGTGAAAAAAATAAAAAATAAAATGTTATTTATGCAGTGAAGTCTTTTCAGAATAGCGTTATGACACATCGAGAGTCATTCTTCATGGAAGTCAAAGCTGGTATCAGATCCAAGCTTCTTCAGTCAACTTAAAATTTCTTTTAAGTCTGTATGGAAGGAGGAGTCCAGAAAGGTTACCACCAAAATGTACTCAGAATTAAGCAGAGTGTAATTAGTACACATCGATGTGTGAGGTAATTAAGAACATTGAGGTCTATAACTCAGGAATGACAGCCTTATTGTACAGCTTGATGTGTGAAAATTATGTAGTTCTACTTATTAAAATATAATGTGAAAACTTATTTATTGTTTAAGAGAAAATCTACTAGTGCAATAAGATAAAGCCGTCATGACATTTCTAGCAGAGTGCTATATATAAACATATTCTATATATAAATATTAAGGAACACATATGTTTCCATCCAGCTAACTGACTCAAGCCACTCTTCTCCTAAAGATCTGCTCTTAGCCGCCAGTTCATGGTCGAACCACTGGTCCAAAAAACATCAAAATCTGTGAAAGCCTTTCATTGGACACAGGATCAGTTCACGCCCTTGAGTGCACGATGAGTCGTCAACACTTTTAAGTCGTTTTTCCAGGAGTACACAATGACTTGGCTCAAATAGGTGAATATATATATATGCAACAATTCACACATAAATGCAGGTATCAGGGAGACTTTGGGTACAGTATTTGAGTACAAACATAGCTCTCAGGATGTAAATCACTCTAATGAACTCACCCCTGACTTCTGCAGCTCCCAGATGCACAACGGCAGGACCACTAACAGCAATAAAACATACAGCACAATGACCAAGGGCCGAATCCATCTTCTCCAGTTCCCACACGAACAAGGCATTTTCTCATGAAGCCGCCGTAGGGCCTTTTAAACCCGGGCAATGATCCGGCGACTAAACAATTATACCCCCTGAACCAACGCTGCTAACACTAACGTCCTTAGCGTTGGTTACACCTTCAACAGCTCAGCGAGACCCAATATACATATACACTCCTTCTCTACTGGACATATTAGTTCGCTCCTTTACTAAAGTTACGCTGCATTCATGAGGGCAGATCTGGTGTGTGAATTATCGTCTCATCTGATTCGATTGTAAAATTAGGACGCTTGCTAACGTTAGCTTGTCAGCTGATTCCCCCTGTAAACAAACACATGATCCATGCTGCATGAACGGCTTAAAACATTTAGATAACTAAACAAATGAAGTAAAAATTTAACGAATTTAAACGTGCGTCGGTCCCACGAAGAAGTGTACAGATAACAGACTTTGTGCTCGTTTAGAATTGCTATGTAAAACTTTCCTAAGAAGTAATTGTTGTTGTTCGGCGTCTACTTCCTGGTTTTGCTCCAGTTGCATGCCCCGCCTATAATCTGCGATCTGATTGGTTCTGGGGAAGTGATTAGCCAATCACTGAAGACTTTCTTGTGACAGGCTTGGTTGCACTACAATCTTATTGTTCACACGGTACGTACACATGGATCAAGAAAGTGTATTGTTAAGATAAGAGAGGCTACTTTTAAAATACTGCATAGATGTTATCCAGTCAAGACCATTTACCTTATAAAATACAAGATAAATATTGACACTCTTTGCTCTTTTTGTGACATTATGGATGAAACAATATCTCACTTATTTTGGGAATGTACACATTCATACTTTTTTGGATTGACCTTAATAATTGTTTAAATTCCAAAAGCGATTCTTCATAGAAATTGAATATTCAGCACGTACTATTTGGTGTGTCGAAAATAAAAAATAAAAATGGACTTGGACATGTATATAGAGAAATTTCACATTCACTTTTCCAAATTTGCTAACCAACGACCAGATATTGTTGTTTTTAAAGCGATGTTGATGTCCTATTTAGAGAATACTGAAAAAAAGTTTAAACCCCAAAGCGACCAAAACAAGAAGTTTGTGTTAAAAATATAATATTGTCTGAACTTTATTCAACCTCAAGCCCTTTTATCTTGTTTTTGGTTATTTGTTGTATTTTCGTTGTGCTTCTATTAGTTTTATGTTATGAGCTGGGTTCTGCTCAAGGTTTCTTCTTGTTAAAAGAGTTTTTTTTCCCTTGCCACTGTCGCCCTCAGGCTTGCCCTGGAGGTTGCAAGACGGTTTTTGTAAAGCATCTTTAGACAATTTGTATTGTTATTGGCACTATATAAATACAATTAAATTGAATTGAATAGTTTTATAACTACCTTTTATCCTGACCAGTTTTCCACTGTTGTATGATTTCTATATATATTTTGTCAAAAAAGAAAAAAAAAGACCACATGTTATGTACATTCGCCACCAGATGGCAATGTGAAATAACAGTTACTAGGCTCTGACCTAGAATAGTGTGTAACTAACAGCAGTGGTTTTAAGTTTGGCTCAGACTAGATCACATTTGCACGGCTCAGAGTAGAAGTGGCGTTTTGTTTGGTCTGTTTGTACAAATGTTTGGTTATTGATTTAATTAAAACCAGTTTTCACCCCTGACTTAAGATGCATCAGAATCAGAAAAGATTTTGACACCTAGAAGTGACTCTACTGAAATAATCCATAGCATGTGCAAAATAGTTGGTTTGTTCTTTTTTATTTGAGATTCATATCCGTATAAACAGGTTTTACAGAGAGACATGACATTTGAGCATTAACATGTACAGTCCACTGGCTCTTACACATTTTATTTTCGTATTGTTGGCAGATACTTAAAAGTTTGAACTTGACATCAACATTTTTAGGGGGAAATTGTTTGCAGGATCAGTACCAATCCCTCTCCAACTAAAACTATTCATGTGACAGCCTAGTATACTAAAGTTAATACGTTATATTACAGTTTAATTGTACTGCCCCTGCTCTTCAAAATGTACAAACATTTTTCACTGAACCACGACCTGGCTTAAAGGACAAAAATGTGGAGACCACACGGGAATATTTTAAATAAAGCGGATGCATTTTGCTGGCCTGAAACAAATGCGCGGTCAGTAAATCAGTCGTGTTTGTAGTGTTTGTTTGGGGGAGCGAACGCTGCTGGAATATGAGAACCAAAGGAAAACAAAGTCCAAGCAAATCAAGCCGGGGAAGAGGGAGGGAGAGGAGGAGAGAGAGCTACTGCTCAGACACCGACAAATGAGGAAGTTGGTCTCAAGGCCCGGAAACTGTCACAACTGTAAATACTGCTGTAATTAAATATAGGATATACATTATATACTTATTAATCTTGCACACGTTTACACATAGTATATAATCACCTGTATTGTTGTATTTAAAAATTATATATTTTCTTAAACATTATATCCATCTGTATTGAGGTGCAACATGTAACTGGAGTCAGATTTCTTGTATATATGTTGTTGTTGTGTGTGTGTGTGAACATGACCAAATAAAGCTGATTCTTTTTGCGACAGAAAGTTTTTTGTGTTTGACACTCACTGCAGGATATTACAGAAATCTGGTCTAGTCTAATCTATCGAAGTGAAGCAATTATAAAGTGAATATGGAGTCCCCCCTCGATACGCCTTTTCATATTAGTGTTAGACGACACCGTGAAATAACCTTCGCACACTTCGCTCATTATCTTTGAAGCACTGTTTACTTCAATTTGCACCGACTTCCCAGGTTTTCACGAGGTCTGTTCAGAGTGCACGCGCACGTGTTGGAGTGCACGTGCGCGCGTTCGCCTTTTCTGTAAAATGAGGAGCGGCAGAGCCTTCCTTTCTGCCTGCACTGCCCCACAGTCACAGAAATCACTGGTTGTTGCAGGACAGATTGTTCATGAATTTTGAATTGATCCTTTTGGCTTTTATGAATTAGCAATGGCCTCCGCCACAAGTCGCACGAGCGAGTGCCACGGCGGATAGCTTGGAGGGATTGCCATGCAAAGTGGCATACAGGGTACAGCCATGTAAGGGCAGGGAGATAAACATATGCTGTGTTTGATCAGGCCCAAAACACATTTTGGCATAAAGGATGTGGCGTCCGTCAAGTCTCACTGACTCCCAGCCATATCTGCGGGGTTCAGTAACTCGAAGCGCATGTGCCTCGTAGACAGACGCGTGTAAAGGAGGCGAACACAACGGATAGGTCTGAGGAATAATGATAATAATCAATGCGGAACAAAGGAGGAGACGTGCTGTCTGATTCTTGAGTTATAATGCATCAGCCAAAGTGCACCTCCTTTGTCGGAGGAATACACAAGACTGCAATTGTTCGACAGTTACTCATTTATTTTAATATGTCTGCCATAGGCCTTTGTGGCAGGAAATGTTCAGACTCGCTGAGTGTGTTAACTTCAGTCGTGTTGTCATTTCAGGAGCAACAGCCTTCAACAAGTAGGATGGAATTAAAGAGCGTCTTCATACAATAACAATAGCAACACAATGGTTGTGTAGAAATTAAAGCTGTTCCCCCAGAATCCATTAGAACTACGTTCCATGAACTAGTTTGTTTTCAGTCACTGCTATATACTCACATCCTGTGCTGCTGCTGTAAACTCTTAATATTTACGTTCACATGCAGGACATAACAGAAGTACTTCAGTGACTCACAACGCCAACACTAATGGCCGGGCTGAACCTGATCCCAGGCTCCAGACCGAAGCGCAGGTCTATCATCCCCTCTTCCCTTACGCCCTCTGTGCATCGTGCACAGCCTTTCTACACCCATGCACTGCCTCTATGGCAGCATGCAGGGTAGTTGTTAAATTAAATGAATTAATAATAGCAAACTGACAAACAAACAGCATACTGTGATGGAGTCCTAGCTGCGCTGCCCTCTCTGTTTATCTTGGCCCCAAGTCCATCACACATCTTGGCCAGAATGCTCCGGCTGATATTTTATCTGCCCACATGTCTTTAATTTTTTTTTTATTTTATTATTTTTTTTTATTTGTTTTTCATACTTTAACTTTCATATTCCAGCACGCATGCCACTTACTTTCTTTCATCCGCTCCCCGCAGTAATGGTATTATAAATCTGATTCATCTGTTTGTTTACATGCGCTGACTCATTTGTTGGAACTGTAATTTATTATTGAGCACACCTGTTCTAGGGCAGTTTCCTTCTTTGCGTGCTTTGTTCCCCCCCCCAAAAAAAAAAAAAACAAACAAAGCTAAAACAAAGACAACTGGACTGTTTTGAGTTTTCTTGGACACTTTTTACGACTCACTGACATCTGCATTTATAAATGACGACTGGTGGGGAGTTTAGGTTAAACTGCCTCTTTTGTTCCTTTTGTTTTAGAGCGTTATTTTGGGATGTATATCATGCCCTGGATGACTGGAAATCTTCGCAGTCGTTCCAGGGCTTGTCTCTCATTTCGGGTCATGAAATATTTAAGGAGCAGTTGATGAACTAATATTCCCCATTATGAAATAAACAAATACATTTTGTGTCTTTACCGTGGGTGTGCTTGATGACAAGTTAAGCATGATTAGCATGATTAAATGCATATGGACACAGGAAAAATGCTCCACTGAATTTCTTCAATAAGATTTGAACCTTATAGACCACTTAGGCCTTAAAAATTAAAGAATAAAGTTGAAAGGGAAACAATGTTAATAGGTGCTTGTTGTCAGGCAGAAATTGAGAAGTAGAAATTTCATAACACTGTTGCTATATGCTTGACAGGTTAAATACATATTTGGAGTAGCAACAAGCAAGTCTAACTAAGCTACGCACAGGGAAGCACTTTGGACCTCTGAGATCCTCTATTATTTGTTTTTGAGCTTTCTTCAATTCACTGCTGCCTGGAAACAATGTTCCCACCAAATTCCAGAAATAAAACCACTCCGGTTCTCCCTCCTTCCCTTTTTTCTCACACTCTCCAATGTCATTTTCACTTCCAGAGGAAAGCATGAATAAAACCTCTCACATGCAACAATCAACATGATATAGGATGTGCAATAACAGACTTCTAAACGCACTGATGCTGCTATCATGTCCATCCTGTCTATTCTACGAACCTTGTGCAATAAATGTTTACACTTTTACCACTGCTGCTATTTTTTTATTATTAGTAGTTTTAGTATTAGCTTGTAAATCTTGGTAAATAATACCTTCCTTGCACTATTTTGTATATACCTGGGGTTTTTTGCACTGAAAAGGAGGAGCGCTCCAATCTCATTGTACACTATATAATCACAATAAAAGGTATTCTATTCTATTCCATTCCATTCCATTCCATTCCATTCCAGAGGGTATGCATTGAAGTCCCTGTCGCCTTGGGCCATGCCCCCCTCAGTGGCAAAAACACAGTGAAATGTATCAGTAAATACAGAGAGACCGTGAAAAATATGGATTATCAAATCAAATTAAGGACGACTGGACTCAACAATGATCCATCCGAACTAGTATGGATCAGTTTCAGTTAGTTTAAGTTAGCTTTAGTTCATTTTCAGTTATGATAAATGAGAGCTAAGAGCTTTACTGAGAAGTAATGTTAGCCGTACGATACTGAAGCGTCCGACCAGATGTTAAAAAGATGATGAGGATGACGCAAATATTCCGTTTATTGTTTTATTGCTATTTATTTTTGGAACTTAAACAGTTACTGTCGGCCGTAACTACACCAAAACAACAACAAACTTATCCGACAGCCCTCCAGGACGTAATTTAAGAAGTACCTTAAGTCAGTGTTTCCCAATCCTGGTCCTCGGGGAATGCTGCCTTGCATGTTTTAGATGTTTCCTGCTCCAACACACCTGATTCAAATGACTGGCTCATTATCAGGCCACTGCAGAGCTTGATGACGAGCTGATCATTTGAATCAGGTGTGGTAGAGGAGGAAAACATCTAAAGCATGCAGGGCAGCGTTCCCCGAGGACCAGGATTGGAAAACACTGACTTAAGGTACGACTTCATCAAAAAAATTCAGCATAAATTAATATTACCTGACACTACATGAGAACCACAACACCAGGTTTCTGTGCCTGGATTCCAGTTGTTTCTTTGTTTCCTCTGCTTTTCAAATTTGTTGGTTCGGTCAATCGCACAGTAGCTCTTCCCAATTTTTTTTAATTCATTTTTCAATTTAGATGCTATTAAATTCAAACTAATGCTGCTTATCTGCATGCTCAACTGTCACTGTCACTCAGTGGACGTTACCACGGAAACTTCTGTGGCTGTGACGTCACGTACATTCCATAGATGTATACACCTCTATTCTATTCTATTCTATTCTATTCTATTCTATTCTAAAATCCCGAGTTTCAACCCAGCATCACCAGCATTATTATCATTATTTATATTATCTGTCTTTTATTTAAACTCTGTTCTGCGTTATCAGACCCTTTTGGACATTGTGTCCTAACAACCGGAGTTTTGAGCAACACAGAGCTTGATTAGGGGTTACCAGGGACAGATGATTTAATATGAGGAATATGAAACTGTTTCATAAGGTTTATGACCTGTCAAAGATTTATCTGCAACCCGCTGAATAAGAAAAAAAATAAAATAAATAAATAAAAAACAGGCCGGCGTCTGATAAAGTCTTGGCTGCTGCAACAGTCTGTTGGTCTGTTGGTGTTTTTGATCTTTGTATATGGGATTACACCCTCACTCTGTTAACTGTCTATTTCTGACAGCCGCTGAGAGTTTAATCCCGGGTTAATGGCATCTTTTGTCGCTGATAAGGAGACATCGAATTGCGTCACACGGAAGCTGTTGATAAATATTTGGGTCGTATCCAGTTTTTTTTTTTTCCCTGCTGTTTACATCCATCGTGACACTGTTTTAAGCGCAACATATAGGATCCCGATGAACCCCAGTGTCGGATGCGGCCGAAACTATGCAACGGTCAAAGAGCTCTGCTCTCCTCCATCCTCTCTTGGCAGCAGAGATGAGAAGTGAATTATATGTATCAAATTCCCACCGTCCGAGCCGTTCACATCCTCTCTGCTGACATTAGCAACCCTTAGGGCTCAGCTGCCAAGCAGGTCACAGTGTGTCTCAAATCACTCCCAGACGCCCCTTTCTCACAGATGCAGATTAAAAACAGAAGGAGGGCCCCGCGGCTTCGCTGGGAAACCAGTGCGTTGGTAAATCGGGCCACATACCGCCAAATAAACCTCCTCGTTTATTTAGAGTGGAGACTGATTTATTGGTATGAGCAGCAGCATCAACGCGTGTCATTCGGCGCGTTCAATGAGCGACAACAAACTGTTTTCTAGTGATTACTGTGAAACGATTTTATGGGTAGTGGTAAGAGTAATGCTGTACAGACGTCGCTTGTTTCTATACACAAGTGTGCAAAAAAAAACAAAAAAACACACACTCCAACTTACAAAGTGGAAGCACACCCACACACACACGGACACACACAAATGCTAGCATATTTTTGAACTTACACAGGTTCACATATCAAATAGTATAAGGCAGTATAGTCGTTTTGTACAATTTCCACGTAAAAACTGTAGCAGGTTATAATTTGGAGAAACATCCTTATACAGTTACTTGTCAGTTACATCTAAAGCTACAGGAAGTGACTGCACCGTGCCTAGAAACAGTCCCGAACTTAACGTTTTGAAAAATATTGTGACTAATTACTCACTGCATGAAAGAGTTGTTACATTGCCAATGACTCAAGGGGTAAATTTGTCACTTCTCTTTCATTCCTCCATTGTTAGCTCCACCACACGTGCTTTTGAACAACTCCAATCTTTGGTACTTCACACTTAAGTGTAACTTCGGGCATTATGTGTTTTTGCACAGGGGGCGGATCCTGTTAAGTTTGGACAGAGCCAGTCCAGCTGTTTCCAGTCATAGAGCAATGAATATGCAGCTTCTCATAAAATGAATCACCGAAAAGAAAAAAAACAACAAAAAACTTTTCTTTTTTTCCTCCAGTTTGGCGTATAACTGTTTTCTCAAAAACACCGTCTGTCTACGTCATTACAACTGTAATGTGGTCCAAGTAAAATACGTCTTGTTACGGTAATACAGCGGTTTACAAAAGAGGACACTATACATGTGTTTATTTATCACTCCATGGGTTACACAAGCATAACTGTCACATGATAAGTATGTACGGCAAAGTTCACAGTGTTGTAGGAGGAAAAACAAAATCTCGTCTATTGTTTGTGGTCAGTGGTGATGTCGGCTTTTCACAATGCATCAAGTGAATGCTCTGAAAATGGAGGATTAAAAACCTGCGTTATCTGTGCTTTTGTTTACTTCAGCATGCCTCCGATTTTCCTATTTGACATCTTTAACTTTTTAATTTCCAGAAGGTTTAGAGGCTGTGGATGGTGCTTATGTTAATCATCGTCATCTTCCCACCTTTTCCTAGAGCAAGCAGCGGGAGTCAAGCTAATTCGAACTTCAAAACATCTTCTAATTATATCAAATAGTAGCTTACTGAATAACGAGTAACATGCACAACAACCCCTCGCTAATTCTGGCTCGAGCCAGTAACGTGCTTTCCTGTTTTTCATCATCAGCGGTGACCTCTGAGGACGCCGCGCGCTCGTCTCCCATCATCCCCTCTGACAGCGAGCAGTCCGCTCTTTCCTTCCTGTAGCATCCTTCCCAGTAGTGCTGCCCTTTACAGGAATAGCACGCTTGGCTCCAGCTTGAGTCATTTATAGCCGGCATTCAGCTGCATCCTTTTAAAGGGTCCTCCTCCTCATCCTGCTCTCCCCCCACTTCGCAAGCTTCTCCGTCATTGTCCGTGGGCGTGGGAACAGAAGTTTGTCTTCGGAAGTCCAGCCCGCTGAAAGGATCAGGAAACATCGGAGCGTTGGACACCATTGTTTCTTTTGATTCCAGTTCCAAATCCATCCCTGCCACACTTATGTGCTGCTCCAGTGATCCGAGAGTATTAATCAGAAGTTTTTTGTTTTTTTTTTAAGTATACATTTTAGGATGAGTATTGGTTTGCGTTTTAAACACTTGTTGGGGACAGTGGAAAGCTTTAAAAAAAAAAAAATCCTCAGGTGATAGATCAGTTGCTGTCCTTCCTGATGCTGCGGTCGGTGTGGACGTTGTTGGGCTCAGGGCTTTTACACTGGATACTGGTGCCATTCATGGGCCCGATGCTGCTCAGCTGGTTGTCAGAGTAACACCAGCAGCACAAACACGACTTGAAGAACATGCGAAAAGAGGAAAGAGAAAAATTTTAGCATGGCAGTGTTTACCGAGAGGGTTTCCCATATGTGGAGCTCGTCCGTTTAACCGCTGCCACTTTCAACATGCAAACATGAGGACTGGTTTATCTCCAACCCCACGACAGACATGTGTTGCGTGTGACCTCAGCGGCTACATAAATCTCTAGCCAGCTTTTACATGTCGGCCGTGGAATGTCATCACCATCACAGCCACTGAGTCATGGACAAAGGGTTGAGTTCACTGTTTGGTTTACTGGCTAGAATAAATCTCAGGGTTTAGTGCCTGGAAATTGAGAGCGATTGATTGTGTGTGTGTGTGTGTGTGTGTGTGTGTGTGTGTGTGTGTGTGTGTGTGTGTGTGTGTGTGTGTGTGTGTGTGTGTGTGTGTGTGTGTGTGTGTGTGTGTGTGTGACAGGGGAGTACGATACCTTGAAGCAGTTCTTGAACTTCTTGCTGACAAAGTAGAGGATAATGGGATTTATGCAGGAGTTGATTGTTGCTAGGTTGATGCTAAGGTAGTCCAGGACCAACAGGAAACTGAAAATCAAAGACAGGACGATGATTTTCACCACAAATTTAAATCTTTTCTGTTACTTTGGCACGACGAGCTTAAAAAATGGTGTCAGCTTTAATGAAACTTACACCGATCAGGCATAACATTATGACCATCTTCCTAATATTGTGTAGGTCTCCCTTGTGCCTCCAAGTTGTGACTCATCAGAAAATGGACATGGATCTTCTGAGGGTGTCCTGTGGTGTCTGGATGTTCGTAGTGTGGGGGCTATGGGTCCTATGGGTTTAGGGGAGGGGTCTCTGTGGATCAGGCTTGTTCCAATGCTTCCAAACAGATGCTTGATCAGTTTGAGACCTTGTGCTGTTTTTCACGTTTTTTAGGTTGTTCATAAACTGCATCCTGCTGGGGATGGCTGCATCAATCAAGGTGGATGATACATGTCTAAGTAATATCCATGTGAATGTCAGGTCCAAACTGTTCCCAGCAGAACATTGCGTTGTCACAAGATAATCAGTGTTATTCACTTCTCCTGTCAATGGTTTTAATCTTATGGCTGATCGGTGTATGTTCATATTGAGTAGGATAGATACTCAGAGTAAGATTCTGTGGGCATTGAGAAGCTCAGTATATTCTGACTTCAGTGAAAAGATGAGATTCTGAACTTCATAGTCACAGCAAACGTTATAAACAAAACAGTTTCATGTCCTCTTGTCCATTGCTTGTAGACATTTAAGCAACCTCTACTCACTTGAGAAGCTCACAGCGCATCTGATCATTCTGGTAGTAAATCATCTTCTTGAGAATTCTGCTCAGATGCAGTGGGAACCAGCAAAGGGCAAAGATGAGGACGAGGCAGAAGACAGCTTTGGCCACCTCCCTCCTCTGCACGCAGGAAACAAAAGACTCCACCATTAGAGAGGAGATGTACAGCAATGGAATAAACGCTTGTAACCAGGAGCAGTTTGGTTTAGTGGTTTAGGTGTCGTCTAACCTGTTTGAGGTGCTCGCTGAGTGCGATGCGAAGGCTGCCGTTCCTGTGGTTGAGCATCTCGCAGGTCATCAGAGTGTAGAAGATGGCGGTGCAGGTCAGCGGTACACAGAAGTAGAAGCCAAACAGCCACCAGTCCTTTGCATCTCTGTAGAACTGGAGGTCGACACAACGCAGAGATGCAGTCAAACACATTTAATAAAACAAATGCAAAAAAAACAAAAAAACGTAGACGTAGAGAACGAGGGAGGTTTTCTAAACCACGTACACCATGATGACTACATCTCCAATATGCGTGGATATTAAAATCACTGATGGGACAATGACAATTCCATATTCTGCTGGAAAACTTTTGGAGCTGGCATTCAAGGGGACATTATTTAGACATGTACCTCCCACCCACCATGACACTCCTTGAAGGCAGGATGTACCCTGACACAGGCACACACACAAAAATTGTCTAGGAACAGCTCTATCTTTATGGCTCTGCATTGATTCATAACGATGAATAAAGCATCTGATTAACCCATGGATCTACTTCACAGGACGCTGTCAAAGATGCTAAAGTTTGTGCTCTTCCGTCTATTTCTACTAATTTGGAGTTTTTATTTATTGACCCATTTCACCTTGCTGTTGTTGGTTTTATCCGGCCCCTAATGTTTCCTCACTCACAGTAGCATTTCCACAGTTCTTCCTCCTACTTTGACGAATGCTGTTCTTATTTGTTGTGCTTCACAGATGTGTGGGTCTGTGTCTATGTTGGAGAAATGGTGGGGGCTTTCGGGGAGTGGGGGGATTTGGGTTGCAGGTGGGATTACTGTGTAAAGCCCTTTGAGTTGAATTTTGTATGAAAAGCGCTATACAAATAAAGTCTGATTGACTGATTGTTCTAAAATCTTTGTTTGTCACTGCCTTGTGTTTCCTTTCATCCTCAGGCCGCATCACTCTTCAGATTTCTGCAGCTGACATTGATATCGGGCCTTAAAGGACGTGTGATTCTGGGCCATGAAAGTGAACTGGAAATCATTACGCCTGACTAGGTCCAAGACCCGAAACACCACCAGACTACCCCTGTACTCCAGTGCAAATGAAATTCACATAACTGCTGCTCTGCACGCAGATATCAACCCGATTCCAATTATGCTGTGTATAATAGGGGCCTTTTGTCGCCTGTGGTTGTAAAGAAACATGTGAAATATTCTCTTTAAATACACCACAATTTTCGAACCGCGCAAACGTGATCGAAACTTATTGCTCAACGTCCTTGAGTATTTTATCTTGTGGATCCATTCCAGAGTTTGGTGTCTGCAAAGGAAACAAAATCCTGCGTGTTTTCACACAGTGTACTATTCAGTAATGGCGTTAAGAGGTTTCCTGAAGCCTTCACGTGGTACTCAGAGCTGGGTGAGATCTGGAATGGGTGCACACATGTGGCTCAGCTTGAGGCCCCAGGCTGCAGTAATTGCACTTGGCCTGCAATCAATTATGTGCTCCAAGGATGTGAAAAGGCCACAATCACGGAGAGGGAGAGTAAGTAGGGCAGGTTTATTTCGTTAAGTGATACTCTACTCAAAATATTGACTGCAGCGAGTTTGGGTGGAGTGGCGCACCCTTCGAGGGTGACTAGGTTGCATTCTGGCTTTCTCATGTTCTAATCGTCTTGTGTTTTGATTTCGTTGGATTTTAAATTATTCATCGCAGAAGCAGGAAATGCTGTAGGTGATCGTTCTCGCAGTTTCATCTGCACCATAAAAATACGTACGCCCAAACCGGATCAAAATAGCATGTGGGCACACCTACCGTCCATTAAAAGCACTCCCCAAGAAGAACAACACACACTTTTTGAGATCATGGAAGCTGAACTTGCACTTTCATTATAAGTAGGTCCTCACGCAGGTGCGCTTCCTATCTCATTAGTGCAGTGCTGTTTTGTCTTCGTTTTACAAAATTCACCACATTGTACTTCTTTACAGCACATCTTGGCCTTATTAGAAGCTAAACAACGGGACGCAAAAACACTCAACTGCAGTTTTGTTATCCAAAGCTGGTAAGAGGAATGACAATAGCGTACCATCATGAAGTCACTCTTGGGGTTGAGCATGCAAGTGCGTATGGTCCTGTTGTCGTAGTTGAAGGTGACTATGTCGAAACCGACGGCCTCCGGTATTGCCAAGACGAGTGACAGCACCCAAATTGAGACGATCTCAATGACTGTCAGGAGAGGGATGCCCACTCCCTGCACTCTGCTCCAGGATGCTACAGCCCTGTACCTGAATCCCAAGAGGAAACCGAGTTAACATTCAGCATGTGGCTTTGAGGATAACATGGACACTAAACATCTTAAACTGATTAAAGCACTATGAGTACAGGATATTGAGTTACTGCAGTAAGACGATACAATAAAGCAATTCTAGGATAAAAATAACACCATTAGTATTATTTGAATGTGATGTGAATAAAAAATATAATGCATCAGTAGGTCTATGAGGGTTCATTTGTACGGAAGAGTATTAGGGCTACCCATGAGAAAAAAATTTAAGAAGGCAGATTTTTTTTTCATCATGCACTTTGAGAAAAAAGTGGAAATTTCACGAAAAAATTTGAAATTTATTTTGGAGAAAAAAGTCAAAATTTCAAGAAAAAAGTCCAAAGTAGAAAGTAGACTTTTAAACCGGTTGTACGTATGCGTATGGTACAGTCCAATATAATATATCAGCAATACAGCAAAAAATATTCACAATACAATTTAAAAATTTTATTAATTAATTATTAATTTAGTCCCAATGCCCAATTCATTGTCCCAATGTCCCAATTCTGCGGAGTATCAGCGGTATCATACGGTTTAAGGTCTGCTTCTACTTTCGACTTTTTTCTCAAAAGTTTTACTTTATTCTCGAAATTGTATTTTGACTTTTTTCTCAAATTTTTTACTTTATTTCTCAAAATTTCTCAGAATTTCTCTTTTTTCTCAAATTGCATGGTGAAAAACATATCTACCTCCTCTTATTTCTTTTCTCATGGGTGGCCCTAATAGTCTTCCGTACATTTGCTTCCAGTTGCTGCTACATGGGCAAAAAATGTGTAAATTCACCAATTTCTTTGTCTTTACAAACTGAGAATCACCGCCATTTCCTTCATGCATGGCAGTGCACCAAGCTCAACACACTGCTCAGTCAGCAAAGAATATCTGAATGTTAAGAATTAACGAGGAGAGATGATCAATTGTTTATCTTAAATATCTAATATTTATATTTTCGTGATGCCTCCAAACAGACCGGCCCCACGTTGGCAGAGAGAGGCCTGTCTGTTGGCTTGTGCTCCGCGTGCGCTGAATACTTGTTTGCTTGTTTGTTTCATTAATGGAAACCACTTGTCGAAATGTTTTAGTAAAATCGTGCATCAAGATTTTATGGCAAAAACAATATATTTTTCATGACACATTTGAATTTCTCTGTTCGACAACATGGCGCTATTTATATTTTACTAAGTGGTAATGTATCCACCTTTTTCCTCTTCCTCCAACATTGAAAAGATACAAAGGGGACTTGAGTACTTTCATAATGCACGCAGACTAAGATATGTTACACATTTCCTGGAAACAAATGGAGAGCATCTGCTCTTGATGGTGCAGCGCCGCAGCCTTTCTCTCCTGATAGAGGTCATTAGAACGCCCTGCCTCGCTGAACCTTGGAGGCGCATCAGAGCCTCTTATCTTTAAAGTTGTGTCTAGTCCATAAAGTGAAATGACACTGAGCTTCAGCACTTCACGGCCATCATTTATTCATTGCGGAATTTCTATTAAGGTGCTATCAAAAAAAAAGGAACTCGGCGGTACGCTTGCGAGGTGGAAGTGATGTTAATGTCACGAGTAAATAGAATAAATAAATAAATGCAACTAATCCCAAATAAAGACGTGAAATATCGCTGACAAGGATAGGAGAGGTCAATTACTTGTACCAGTAGACAATTAGTGGTGACCTAACGAGTTTCCTGAAAGTCATTATCTAAGTCTTCCTGTCATTACCCTCAAATCAAATCAAAATCTCAATTCTAATATGATAACACACAGTGTAAATCCCCATCTGTCGTAATGTTCAGCTTATGTTGTAACAGTGTAGGGAAGGTGGTGATTGATTCAACATCATCGTCCCAGAGGAACTGTTGAACTGGACTGAATTCAAAACTAAAGCATTTCTGTTATTCAGCCTACACTACTGACTAAAATGGGGCTCGTCAAAGTAACAGAAAATAGAAACATGAGTCGGTGCATCACAGTGTTGTTCAATAGCACCACAAACCTCAGCGTCACTTATGAAAACACAGTACAATCCACACAGCACTGCGTTATTTTGAACTAATGCTGAATACTACAACCTTTGTTGTTCAGGACTGTTCTATTGGAAGGCATTAATTTTTACTTGTGTACCTAATGAACTGGCAACTAGTTAGTGTGCTCTGTCTTTATTAGATTCCTAAAAACAAAACAAGTAAATATCCAGGACTCGTGCTGGTTAAAGTTCTATGCAGTCATTTTGCTGCGTCCTTGAATTCTGCGCAACAGTGTGGGAGTGGGAAAAACACACATTTGAGTCACGAAGCATCTGAGCAAATATGTTTTACATAAAAAAGATGTGGGTTCAGTGAAAATCTGTGGGGGTTGAATGAAAACACGATAACCCTCGTGATACCTCTTTGTTAATGGACAATGAGTGACAATACCTGAAATTCCATTTGTGACAAACACAAGCCCTTGGTGGAGCAGCACTGACCTGTCCACGCTGAGGGCGCACAGGTTGAGCACGGTGATGCCCACGGAGGCTTTCTGCAGGAAGGGCACGAACTTGCACAAACACAGGCCAAAAGTGGTGTCATCGAACGGCCAGTGTGTCGCCAGCAGCTGGAAGGGAAACACAGAGCGGTCACGACAGCGCTCGCTGCTATCTGCAAAGAATTCAGACCTGCATTCCCAGCACCATTTATCTTCCGTTGTTGGACACGCGCGGAGTTGTCGTTACGTCGCTGTTTGTTTGTGTTAATGTATCAGTTTAAGGGATTTTAATTAAGTAATCTGGGAGCCTGCTATTAATCTAAACCACATGGAGCTCATTAATCCATTAAGCATCACGCAGCACATTCACTCCTCCGATAAACAAAAGAACTGGTGAACTCAACTTTCCACAATCTACTCTCTGATTATTTGCCTTGCTAAAATAAGCCAAGGCCATGTCAACAAAGGCTCTTGCTTTGGCACTAGAGTGGCACTTCTCCTTCATGGGACAGTTTTGTATAAGAGGGAAAAAAAGGACAGTGTTTTGGGGAACAGTGTCCTTGCTCTGAGGAAGAGAACACGAGGGTTTCAACATCGCAGACGTGGCTTTTTATTCTTTCCTTTTTTTTGCCTGTTTGCGCACAAACCTCTCCCCGCAGTCGGATATTTGTTTCCTCTTTGCACATGTGCTGCGCCCACTACAAAGCCCTGCGCCCACAGAGAGCCGAGTTAATTTCAACCAGGTGGCCCCCTTCATTTTTCTCTTGTTAAAATGGCGTCCTGCGATGAGACGAGCTCCAGAGGTCAGGTTGACCGATGGTCTCGTTTGGTTTCCATTCTCTGTTATTTCGCAAAGCCGCGGCAGTGTTTACGGGCGTAAATCAAACTGAGGCGGGAGGCCTGTGACGATGTATCATCATTAAACACTTCAGAATTGCAAAGTGGTCCCAAGTTTGAGGAAAGTGCTGTGAGTCACACGAACCTGAGACTGAGTGACAGGGCTCTCAGACACGCGGAAAGTCACCAGACAACTACTTAACGTGGCTTTTAATGATTATGTGTTACATTTTTACCCTTTCACTTTCCAGCCCCACTTGGATTTATCCCTTGACAACTAGTATTTAATAAAGCTGCTAAATTAGGGTTAATGACTAATATCTCAGGTCAATACGAGGCCAAAGGCGTGTGTCCGATCCCCGTGTTTATTTAGCCGGTCATATCCCTGCCCCTCTCATCGCTAATCTGGCCACGCGGGGAAGATAACGCTGTCCGTCTGATTGCACTTTCCCGTCTACTCGCCCCCTCCCTTACACCCCCCCTCCCGCCCTCCCTCTTCCACTCCCTTTTCCCGTCCGTCATATTCCGCTTTATCTTTCACCTCCTTTGTTGCTGCATTTCATCGTATCAGCAGCTCGGCACCTGTCACTCAGGGGCTCAGCTGTGACGCGCAGGTTCAAATAAACATGCGTGGACCGGGTCGACGGCCGTACCTTGTATACGTTGATGGGTATGTCAATGAAAATGTAGATGAGGTCGCCCAGGGCCAGGCTGGCGATGAGGGCGTTGGGCCCGTTCCTCATACACTTGTGCTGGTATATAATCCTCAGCAGGGTGGCGTTGCCGACCAGGCCGATCACGAAGACTGCGATGGAAATGATGGTGTTGATGTACTTAAAATAGCTGTTGATGGAGGTAGATACGATGCATTTCGGAGGGCGCATCGGCCTCGTGGCGACAGTCCCGTTGTCGGAGTTGGGTCCCACGTGGCGGCGGGGTCCCGCGCTCGGGCTGACGGTGCTGTAGAAAGCCGGAGACTGGAGGGTGGAGTGGACGAGGAAGCCCGGGAGATGGTGATCATCCTTCTCTGCATCGGCCCTGTTTATCTGGCACATTCCTCTGGCTGCCATACAGGCCATTAGCACCAACATATGCCTGGCTGCGGTGCCCATCATGGAACGCAGCGAGCGCTTTGATTTCACTGATTGAAACGCTGTCCCGGTATATATCACTGGTGAGACAACAAAACAGAAAACAGGAGGACAAATGTTCAGAACGTGCACTTGTGAAAAAGAAAAAGCAACTCTGCCAGATCCCTTTTGAAAAGCCGGAGAGAGACGGCAAGACCGAAGTGTAATCTATCAAGTCAGGCACAAGAAACTTTGACAGCGTTACTGTCCCTTTACAAAACCTATGAGGAAGTTTAACAACGTCTTCACGACTTCAAAAAGGCTTTGCCAAGGGCGCACAGATGGGAGATGCCAGAGCCAGTTATGGTCATACAGTGCGGATGGGGCATCAGCAGAGCACATTGGGCACATCTTTTGCCCTCAGTCATTCCTGGATGTCTTTGTGTCAATAATGTTGCAGCTACACGCTGAGGTTTTTGACAATGAGCCTCTTGCGTGCGTCCGCGATGAATGAGCTCCTCAGTTCTGCATTCTCCCTCTGTTTCTAATATTGAAAGGTTTAGACTTGTGGGACTCGTTTTTTTTTTTTGTTTTTTTTTCAGCTGCGAAAAAGTGCTGATTTCCAGTCAGCTGTGAGAGTATAAGGGTTTTAATAAAAAGCAGATGAAGATCCAAATCCGCAAAAACACATGCTTATGCTATGAATCCCCCACAACCCCCCATCTCCCCCTCTTCCTCCTCCTCCTCCTCCTCCTCCTCACACACACGAGATCTCTGGACAAAATCGGAGCAGTTCATTCCACCAAACTGCCAGATAAAGTTTTAAACTATCAGGTGGATAGCGAAGCCCTTTTCATCATGTCACAGCGCAGGCAACTCTTATAGCCCAGAGTTGTTCCTGTTCAAAGTCCCAGCTGTCACCAAGTACACAAAGAACTATTTAGCAGCCAGCCCTTCAAGTAGCATCACAGTTTAGCATCAGCATGACACTGCTGGGATCTGTGACAGCACGCAAACTGATCCGTCCATAAATAATAAATACATTTGGTTTTCACCTACCGCTTCTAAAATGTCTGCCTGGCCCCCTCGGAAACCGTCAGGCAAACTTTCAGCTGAAGCCCCCCAGACATCTGTATCACATCACATGAGTAATTAACGCACTATCAAAGTCGCACCGTATCCCACTTGGTTTGAGCAATGCACCCGTCTGCTCCGAGATGCCTTCGCATTATGGCTCAGAGTTTCCTGTGGAGAGTTTTTGCAGTGGTGTGTGTGCCTCAGCCGTGTGTGTGTGTGTGTGTGTATTTCTGCATGTGTGTGTGTGTCAGAGCACCAGTGAGACACTTTGACTGGGTGGGATAGTAAATCTCCACCTCCCTTTGGTAACAGACTGGGCCCCCCTTTGGAAACATCCACCCCACCTCCTCTCCTCTCTCTCAGAGGCACCGCCTGCTGACAGTCTTCTCCGAGGCACGGCAACACACACACACACACTCATGCACACACAGGGGCAGGGGCATCTGGGAGCCCCTCCAATCTGCCCCTTTCCTTAAATCCCTCCCACCTTCTTCTTCAATCCCGTCTGACTCACGTTAGGTCTTGTATACGTTACACGCAACTGTTTCCTCACACAAAAGGCAGCAGAGATTAGGCTGGAGGGAGGAAGGCACGAGGAAGTCCACGTCCGTGTTGTGATGCTGTGTTTGTTTCATTTGAGTGGGGGGGGGGAGGGTGCCGAGACGGGAAGTGGGAGCTAACCATCAGCCAGGCTTTACTTTTACAGACAACAGTGTGGGTGGCCAAACCACACTTTTTTTTTCTTCTTTTTTTTTTTACCCCCACTCCTGCTACGTTTGAGGAACCTCTCTTCAGTAAATGATACGTTTGGGAAAATGTGGTCTAGCCTGTATTCACCAAACATCTAAATTAAAAATACTGGAAAGCAAATAAATTGGTTTTACCTGTACGCAAAAGGCAGAACAAACAAACAAGGGGAGTGCTTTCTGAGCCGATTAGACGGCTGACTGATGGGAGAAGACAGCTCGGTGTCAGGAGGGAAGAGAGCTGGTACGTCAGCGTCCATTATGGATTTCGAAATGGACCATCTATCATGATGCGCGCTGAGAGCAGGAAGAGGCCGATCAAAGCCACCGCAGTCTGTATTATGCAACGGCAAAGAGCTGATACAGCAGCTGCTGAAAGAGGGAAAACCACTCTATTTTGTTATTTAAAAAAAAACTCTTTACCTGCTAGATATCTGCATAGAGTTGTTAAAAATTCTCCAGTGAACACATTAAAATGTCGAATGAGTACAAATGTGAGCGTGAAACCACGATAAATATTTATATTGAATCTTATTTTATCTTGCTCTGATCTTACAAATAATTTTGGTAAATGTTCAGTGTCCGTGAATGAGTGAATCAACGTTATTTACCCATTCACGAACATCTGATACTAGGTTGTGTAAGTTGCGTGGTAAAAACCGGATATTTATCAGTGAACACGCAGACACTGCACGATGAAAGAAAGAGGAATACGGACACACGGGCGCGCACACACTGACCGGCTGTGGCCCTGAGACCTTCAGGGTCAAAGATCGGATGTTGCTCAGTAGTTTGTTTTTAATCCAGCAGAGCTATTCTTTCCATCCATGTTCCTCTGCTGACGTCGAGCTTTGAACTTTGTCTGTTATGTTTGAGGTGTAGTGGCGGCTATGAGAGAGCATGAAGGTCAGTGCAACTACATAGCGTTTACATGCAAGTGAAAAAAACGAATTATTGTCTTAATCGGACCATAACAGGAGAACTTAAGTGTATGTAAACACGTTACTCCGATTGAAATCTGAGTTCTCATTATCCCATTGAGACACCCAGATAATGCGATTGGAATCGGAGTTTTCAAACGGATAATGCGTGTGCGCATGCTCCACCACCGCTGCGCTGGCGTGTGACCCCGGAACAAAAACGTCCAAGAAAGCCGATCGTAGAAGAAGAAGAAGAGAAACGGAGCCGCTAGAAGAACCGTCAGAGGGATAGCGCGGATCTTACCTGCACCAGAAGTGGCGCGAATGTTACGTATGAGATTAAAAAAATTTACTATTTTCCGTGCGGTTGTTGTTTGAAATGCCGGTCTGCCGCATGAACGACTCTTCATTAATTTATCACGTAATAGGTCAACCGGAAATCGGGCCGTATTAACGTGGTATTATCCCTCTGAAAAGACACGTATCGCCACCTAGTGTGGAAGAGGAGAACAATTATTCGATTTTCTTGCGCTGCATGTAAACTGGGACAATGACTGTAGTCAGAAAGTTGAATTTTGAGCATAGCTCGATTAAGCTGTAAATTGTAATATAGAGCGGGAAGAGGTAGAGAGATACAGAAAAAGTTTTAAAGATGAAAGAGGCATCTTGGCGAGAGTGACAAGAACGCAACATACACACTCTGTACAAACACACATGATGCACAGACACAACGCTGAGAGGCTGTGGCCCTGAGACCCTCAGGCTGAAGATCTTCTGACGTTGCTCATGAGTTTATAATGCAAACACATGAAAACCTCTGTTCACGTTTGTTGATTTAAAGCTTTCTTTCTTTTTTTTTTCTTTCTTTCTTTCTTCCAGGAGAAAAAAAGTATAATTCATTCACTATTGTGTGTTTTTATTCTCTCATCTTACAAAAAGATTTAAAAAAGAAAGAAACAAAAAAGCATCAGTTTTCTTCATTAAAAATATAATTTCTTAAAAATTAATAATGTAAAACTGCAGTATAGGTGAGTTAAAACTTAACAGGATCCCCGCTAGTGCTGCTGTGGTGCATGTATAGTTTCACGGTTGTATTCTTTTTTTTTTAAGTTGCTAATGAAACTTTCATTCTTTCCTCCTAGGAAACGTAGTTCCAGCCTGGTTCATTCGCAGGTGCTTTTCCTACAGTCAAATGTGACTTAATTGGGTAATGCCAATATTTACAGCCATTTGAAATTAAAGGGATCGTGTTTTCTTTAATTGTAGTCATGAATATATCATGGCTTCTGAATTAGTTATGGTCAGCAGTGGCGAATATTTAATTTATTGGAACGTGATTTGCTGACGGCATCTGATTCCTCGCCCCTAGTCCCCCTCCTCCCCCTCACCCCCCACACCCCCACACCCCTCCCTCTCCCCGATTGTTGGCAACGTCTATGACATTTTAACTTTTGAGAGGGGGGGAGTAGAGTCTTTGTTAGTAAATCCATTAATATATAAATGATGAAACCTTTACCTGCTCCCAGTTGCTTTGGCTTTCATGTTGTTGTTGTGTTGTTGTTTGGATCGTAATCAGGTATTAATGCCATTCTGTCTGAACTCAAAGATGGCAGGCTGCCTGGTAATTCATATGCTTGTTCTCTGATGGCATCTGTCGAAGTGTGCTCTCTGCATATTGGTACATACCCTATGGGAAATTTCAATCCAGCCCCAGACTGAGTGGGATGTAAGCAATTTCTTAACTGGGACACTTGTGCGAAAACAGAAAGAACAGAGTGAGTGTGAGAGAGAGACAGAGAGGGGAAGAGGCACGGAGAGGGAGGTAGAGAATAAGTTTGAGGCCAATCCTACTGTGACAGAGCAGTGACAGAGTTGAGAGGGCTCAGCGTACTGCCTGGCGTTATTAATTTGGGACATATGGTTCACACAAACAACAAGTTGCGGCGCCAGTAAAAACGTGGGTCTAGATGGAGGAGCTTCCACAGATTAGGGATTTACTATATTAACAGATTCTTTTAATTAGTATGAGGGTCGGTTCATGAAGTGGTGGCAACTACAGTTGGCGAAAAGAGTCTGTAGAGAAGTCTGTGTTCTTGAGAATTTGTCATTTTTATGTTCCTGCGACTTTCTTCATTATGTCTGCTGGACATTACATCAGGGTTTTCAGTCGTGATGCGAAACGCAAATGGGAAGTGGTGGTGAACGACCGCATTTAGTCACTGTCTGCCGTCTTGTGTAATCGTTCTTGCTCAGTTGCGTTTTTTGGATTCTTGCTCCGACCTATATTACGTAAATTTTCCTCTCTCGTCTGACCCGAACTCACACATCACAGGTACACAATTTAACACATAAAAAGAATTTATACTGTGTCACAGGGATTCCTTTTTTATTTTTTATTTTATGACTCCTCTTTAACTTGATTCGCCACCAGAGTTACAGAGGTAGAGGGTTTCGCGTGGGTCATACCATGAGCCATGCAACATGGCTGCGCATGAACTGTCCGGCGCCATGAGTATTACATTTTTCGCTGGTTCATGTCTCCGAACTGCATTCCAACCAGACTTTGTCTTAACAGTTCCCAAAATCTTCTAACAGATGACTCAGTCTTACCAGCATCAGCACTCCCAGACGCAATCAAGGAGGAGGTAAGGCTGTCAGTCTGAACATCATTACGTTTAATATAGAGGAGATATCGGGACTGTGGTGCCAGTTTATTTCAGAAATGTGCTGATAGATGAGGGGAGGCTTGAAAGTGATTCAGCGATGTGTGGAGTCATCGTACCGGCAGCATCTAGAAGAACGGTTAATTTTTTTAAGGACTACCGATGGAACTCGCATGAACAATCTACCACGAAAGAAGAATAAAAGCTCGGGCAATTACAGAACCTGCAATTCACCTTCAAAGACAGTATCAATTATGCATTTAACATCATGGGTTATGGTTGGAGAGTTGGACTTGGGACCACCCTATCTCCATGGCTGAAGTGCCCCTGGGCGAGGCTCCAAGTGGGCTCCTTATATGTATAAACTGATAAACTGATTTATATTACCCCTGTTCTGGTTGTATTCCTCTTTGATTTATTTAGATAATGTAGATTTATGGAATGACCATTCTTTTTTAAGCTCCTTTTCTGTTATGGGAAAATAAAGACCCTTCGTCTGTAGCTTCCCATAAACCGAACATTATGAGCTCTACTTGGCTTTCCAACGTTTAAAAAACTGGGATGTAAACCGTATTTATACGTTAATATATACATATTTTAATGTGGTAGAAATATGGTCTCCATTTGTCTGCACATACACACACACACATAATGGGAAAGGGAAATGATGGTTACAGCTATGTTGTTCTGTGTTGAGTTCCAATGGAAGTTGCCCAGTTAAAAAAAGGTTTCTAAGCTTCCTCCATGAGGTACCTGGACCTGCATGCTTCTGCAGTTTTGGGCTTAAGTAACACTGGCGTAAGTGTCAGATAACAATGGAGACCTCCGGATATACGTCAACATAGATTCTCTAGTCTAGACTATATTGAAAATATTCTTCTTCTGAACAAATGCATTGTGCATAAATTGCCGTCAGTTGCAGAGTACAGGCTTGTTGGCTTTCTGATTGGCGTCCTGACCACCAACCAGAGGGCTGTTTTCTATGGGAATGAACTCCACTTTGGTATTGTTTGTCTGCAACAGTAAAAATATGCTCTTTGTCAAGTCTCAATTTCATATTTTACTGTTGCAGACAAACAATACCAAAGTGGAGATCATTCCCGTAGAAAACAAATTAAACTTGTGATAATAGAGGCTGGAGGTGACAAGAAGGCAAAGTGTTCAAATTCCCCCATTGTACACACTCTTGTTTTAATACTAACTTTGTCTGCGTGTTTACAATGTTTTTGTATTGGAATGGGCCACTGCATTGTTATTGTTTGTCTAAACAGTAACATAGGACAAGTGGGCTTGAGTGGGAGCCCTCTGGTTGGTGGTGGTCAACAGACCAGTCAGGAGGGGCGACAAAGGGTCAATTGGATCCGAAACAACTGCTGCAAGTTCAGCTGATGGTCGAAAATGCAGATCGTGTCTTTATAATAGATTATTGTGTTGAGTCAATGTCAACATCGCCAGCAGGCTGGACATGTTTCAGCTGGATGAAGCATCTTGATCAATGTTCCAAAAAAAGCATAGACCGTTAACTGCTAGAGTTTCAGATTTTCTGAAATCAGCCATCAGCTCAACTGCTTCGCCAGCTCACCCAGCTAACAGCTATCATGCAGCTAACATCTGTACACTTGCTGTGTTGGGAGATGTTTGAGCGTTTGAATTTGTGATACAGAAATAAATTGTGCTTCTATCTGACTACAACTTTAGGCACTGTTATTCCTCACATGCTTCCATGACCGTAGACTACAGGTCTTCAACAGGGGGTCCACGCAGGTACTGCAGGGGGTTTCAAAACTTTTGGTTGACAGACATTTTTTATATATATATTTGCTTCCCCTACAAATTTAAATTTCTTTTAGTACCCATTAACATGAATCCAACATATTTTAGTAAAGTGATAGGGGATAGCTTAATATTGAATGCAAAATGATAATAATGTATATTTGTTAATAGCACTAGGAGGAATTTAATATAGAACACATATAATAGGCCGGGGGTTCCCTACTTAATGTCTCCAACAGTTTGGGGGTCCTTGACCTGAGAAACGCTGCTCTAGACTGAACCCAGCTCACTATAGAAGCTATCTGGACAGCTAACAGGATGCAGCATTAACTATCAGTTGCTTTTAATTTTCAAAACCACAGCATACAGACCCAATGCCTTTAGTGTTTCCATGCTTAACACAAAGCTCTCAGACGACCGGGGAACTGATAGTGAGGTCTTTGACAGAGCAGTTACGGCCTAGACACATTCCTGCTTACAATCTGGCTCTTGTCGGACAGACCCTAAAAGCACTGATAAACACAGAGTCTTAGCTTTCCACTATCAGGAAGCCCATGGGTGCGTGTTCCAAATGTCTAGGACATAATTATAACTCCACGTTGGTCTGACCAGCAAAAAGCGCTTCGAAAGGTAAAAGTTAGCTGTTAGACTTTTAGAGCTGTGTTATTTTTATTTTTTTGAAAACATGGAGATTTTGTATATAAATCCTTTCCTTGAACCTTTAATTAGTGCAAAGTTGTTGTTGGGATGCTGCGCTGAAAGTCTCGCTGAAATGCAGCATAAGCAACCACGGAAGCCGTGATCAACACTTTGGGGTTCTTAGGGATGGATTGTAAAAACATCTGTAGACGATTTGAACATGACGTGCTACTTGTAAACACAGCTGTGAAGACCAAGTGGGCAAAAGTGAAGATAACAAACCTCAGTCAGGAAAGACTGATGGGGTTTCCTTGACGAACTTCCAGATGTTGCCCAGGCCAGTTACCTGATAAAGATCTGGGATCAGATAACACGGCAAACGGTTCTGGCAAAAAAGAAACCATTATAGATATTAACTGTGAACTCGGATGAAATGCCTCTGCGGTGTTCAGCCACAGGTGGCTAAGTCTTATATTCACAAAATGCTTATGCTATTTATACTTTCCAAAGCACGAGATAGCACGTTTACACACAGACCCACGTGACGGTAGTCTGACAAGAGCTGTCCGCCATCGCGACACATGCTTTGCTCCCACTCCTTCCCCAAATGTCCATCATATCCAGTTGCTATTTCAATTGGAACAACCTCTTCCCTTGCCCTCCTCCTCCTCCTCCCCCTCCTCTTCTTACTCCCCCTCACTCCAGAACACTTAATCCCTCCACTTATTTCCCTTGATTGCTAGCTGTGTTGTTTTCAGCTTTGATGTAGGGCACCGGGCCCATTTGTATTCCTCATAGAGCGCCTCGCAGAACTACTGAGCAAGGTATTTATGTTTTTTCTTCTTTATGTGAATGCTTAATGTTTATAAAGGGTAATGAACTGGGATTTGTGTGTTAAAAGCAAGGTTGCGATCTGGCCAGAACCACAACGAACATGAATGAAATGATAAAAGTAGCTAATGGGGCCTCATCGAATGCAATTATGTTGATATTTTTAGAAATTCTTTAAATCATTATAATAATTGCATGTTTACTATTGAGGCCATTGTTAAAGAGAGTATTGTATTAGACCAGAGATGTCAAACTCATTTTAGTTCACGTACAGCCCAGTTTAACCACAAAGTGCGCAGGCCCAGTAAGATAACAGCATAACAACTCTGGATTTTTTGCATTTGTTTTAGTACAAAGAAGAACTAGTAAATAAGGAGAATGTTTACATTTAATAAACTACCCTTTAAAAAATAAAATTTCTTAAGAAAAATAAGTACAATTTAGGCACATTGCTGTCTGCTGTTCAAATCCATGCTGCAGGCCACATTACACCTTCTGGCTCCCTTATGGGCCGCAGGCCATATATTTGACCCCTGTGTATCAGACTGTGTACTGTATAACACATACTGTATTTTCTGTCTATAGCTGTAAAAAGTAAAAGTATGCATAGTACATATATTAACGTTCAGACACTGAATGAGATTGTACATGTATAAATTTGTTTAAACATGGTCACCAAATAATAAGAATTAAAAAAAACCTTTAAGCTGTAAGATTTTTTTTAAATCTTCACCAGAAGAAAACTTGGTGCAGCACAAACCATAGTGTCTCTAGGTGGTCTCTACGCTGAACGTGCCTTTTTAATTTGCCTCTTAATTACAGATTCCGCCTTTTCTCAATGCAGGGACCTCCAACGTGGAAAGAGCTGAGGGAGAATTAACCATGGTTAATTATACTTATTGCTCACTGGTATTCCATTGGGTTGCAGACCTTTCATTTCCAGGCTTCACTGACCAATAGGGCCTTCACATGGTGCACAGCTCACATAACCGATGGGCTAAAAGTAGGCGCCAGGATTAGTGCCACCATTGTCCCACCGTACCCAAGGTTAATCATCCTTCTATTGTGGTGTTGTGATGGGTTAATACAGTTAAGGTTGTCACACACACACATATACACACATGTTCCTAACCAGGGCTGCACCTGTTAGAGTCAGACACTTGAAAATTTCCACATTCTTTATTTGGACAAAAATATATTGGATGTTCAGGAAGCCAAAGACCTCCAGGGACGTCCAAGTTGTTACTCTTAAAAAACACAATGAGCTGCACTCCATTTAAAAAAGGAATGGACTTGAACATGCAGCATACTGCTGCTGTGAATACTACTTAGAGCACCAGATTTATTCATTCTAAATAAAAAAATAGTCTATAAGTATATTTTTTACTTACTGGTGAAATTGGACATGCAAATTTTGTTTGTGAAAAAGGAAAAATGGAGAAAAGCAGAGACTTTATCCTTGCTGAACTATGGCACTGATGATTTCACGATATAATCACGAACTAAAAACAAATACTGTGTACTGTGTAGTCTTGGTACCGGGATGATAATCAGCGTTTCCTGGTGACGATCCCTAACAGCTGGAGTGTTGCACGCCGCAGTTATCTCATAAGACGTTTCCACATTAATGCATTAGCTCTTGTGGTCATGTTTTGTTTATCCTTTACATTGATTAACGTACCACAGGGAATTCCCCCCGGCCCCGTCTCGGCTCCTCACACCGCGTGACCTCCTTCTGTGCTTCACTCCTGCGGCAGGCAAGGGAGCTACTCCCTGAATCTTGTCGTCCTCCCTCGTGTCTGAGTCAGAGACAGGGAAAGCAGTCAGAGGTTAGAGGGGAGAGGACCGACAGACATCTGGCAGTGATTACGTCTCCAAAGAGCGTCTGAGGTATAATTCTTGACGCGTCTTGGATGTATATTTGTGGTATGTAAGCCTGTTAAACAGAGGGTTCTGTTAAATAATAAAAGCTTGCGCTCAAAGAAATTACAATTAATTTATAGTCATTACCTTTCTTTACACATTACTGGAACAATAACAGTTTTCTTTAATTCTAGAGCTAAGGGACTGGACGTGAGTTAATGCAAGAATGACGACCTCACGTGTTAAAATATATGGATAATCACGCTGATTAGCTCTGATTGCCGTGATTCATGGGATATGCATATCTAAGCACCCCACAAATCAATTAGCCTCAAGCACTAAACTGACCTTTGACTTTCATAATGGGGCCCTTATTCAGCCCTGAGGGTCAAAAGGATACATAGAAGCCCACCTGTGTAGACAATTAAAACCAGGATGCAGGATTTCTGAACTGACAAACATATCCGGCGAGGTTGATTTTACATGCAGCCAACGCACAAGAGATTTATTACATATTTAACAGTTAACTACACAGCGTACATGTTAAGGTCTCTGTTGTTGTTTCTCTGTTGGGTTGACAGTTATTGAATTATTTGAAGTGCTTTGCTGAGTACTATAAGTGGTTGTAATGGATGAATGAAAATTCTGCGTTACAGATGGCAAGTTTAAATATCAGTGGTTGTCACTCATTTTAAAATGCATCAGTGTTCCTATTTTGATCAGTGTGATTTTTACCACTCAATTGGCAATTAATAAACACACCAGTAAAGGCATAAAGTTCTCAAAGAGGAGTCGAGTCTTCATCCAGCAACAAATTTCATTCATAAGTTCATTCTCTCACTCCTATAGAGGGTTTGCATATGATGTCATAGCAACAGAAGTCTCCGTGGTTACGGCCACTGAGCGGCAGTTGAGTATGGAGATTAGCCACATTAGTTTGAATCATAGGCTTTAACAGAGTCTAAATTGTAAGATTAAGTTAAAAAACGGGAAGAGCTGTTGTGCGACTGACTGTACCAACAAAACTGAAAAGCATTCAGAGATGTATTTTTACAGATATATCCAACTGCCAAAGAAAAGAGAAGCAAATGGATTGATGCATAACAAAGAAACAACTGGAATCCAGGCACAGAAAGTCACAGAAAGAAGTCAAACCTTAAGTTACTTAAGTTTGTGATGTTGGTGTAGTTACAGCCAACAATAACTATCAATTTCAACAATAAATAACAATAAAACAATAAACGGAATATTTGCGATCACTCCATGTCATCCCTTTAACGTCTAGTTGGATGCTACAGTATATACGTTAATGTTACTTCTCAGTAAAGATCCGCTAGTGTTAGCATCTTTTATTTAGACACATTTATCATAACTGAGATGACCTACAACTATCTTAAACTAACTGAAACTGAGGTTAATCCACTTTTCCAAATCCATACTAGTTCGTATGGATCATTGTCAAGTCCAGTCGTTCTTAATTTAATCTGATAGTCCACATTTTTCCCAGTGTCGTTGTATTTACTGCTACATTTCACTGTGTTTTGCCACGGAGGCGGGTGTGGCCCCAGGCAGCAGTGACGTCAATGCATTCCCATTCTGCTGCTGTCTGAATTTACGCTAACCTGTCAAAGCTTTAGGTAATGAAAACAAAATTCAATTTTATGCATGGCTGTTCTAATGTTGAGTTTATGTTGAAAGAGTGTAAAAGGAAAAGCTGGTGATTCAGCTTTCTGATCTTCTGGAGGATATAGTTTGTCATGTTGTTAAACTTAACTGAATGAACCTGTTGTTTAGCCTAGCCTACTGGCTAAAATAAGGTTGATAAAATAAAATAAACACTACAAGCCTCCAAAAATAAAAACACATGTGAATAAGTTATGATAAATTCATGAAGCTAACACTTAGTGAATACATTCAGAATAAATGAATTTCCACCAGTACAACTAATGAAGTGGAAAATCAGTGTATGGCTTTAAAATAGCTGCCGCTTGTTGTCAGCAGCTATTCACTAACTTTGTTGGGCTGCAGTTTTCATCCTGGGAAAGTAATGGACCATCAGAGCTTTATCTCTAAAAATGATTTCCTGCAGTGGCTGGAAATGAATCTGACACTGATGACAGCGGTGAAGCTGAACCCAAACTGTGAACTCGTGTCCCGTAAATCCAAAAACAAGTTTAAAAAGATGTCGAGACGCTTCCAAGTGTGGATTAGTGAAAGTTGACAGAGAACATATATTAAGGTGCTTTACCTTGAAAATACACTCACAACCTGGCAACATAACTGTGCACTGATGTTTTGCAACCACTTCTGATTAATCCACTGATTTAAACATTTTGCTAGGAATACAGTGCAATGATAAAATATATATTAGGCTTGAATGTTTACTTTATTCAGAATAATTTAGTGTTACTCATCCACATATTCATATTTGAAACTACAGTGGTACTCTACTGTATGTGTTCTTCTCCCTCGCAGTAGCACCGACCTATGAGTCGCTTCCCTCCTTCATCCCTTATCGCTCATGTAATTAGTTTCAGCGCAGAAAGACTTATACTCAGCCAGTCTTTCACATTGGTTTCCTGTGCCGTGTGATCAAAGCAGGGGAAATGGGCACTGCCAGACATGCCTGGGCAAGGCTGCCGAGTAAAGTTAGTGTATGTTTGCAGACACAGGTTATTAACTGCAGGCCCAGTGCGTCTCTAATGTTGTGTTAGTTTTATTGGCTGGGTTCCTCTCCTCATTTGTGGAGGTTTTAAGGACTTCATAACGACAGATGAACGACAAGTGCAGATGTCTTAAATCTTTCTTCTTTTTTTTTTTTTACGTGCGAGAATTTACGATAGCTCGAGAGATAATATGACAAAAACAAACAACAAAATCCAACAAACTGAGTCATATTTCAGAAGAAAGGAATTTGTGTTTGTCCTTTGGAAGAGACAGTTTCTTGGCATTTTATATTGGCATTTTCCCGTCATTTAAATGTTACAAACCAACTGATTCTGATGATAATGGCAATCTGAATACAACATCTGTAGTGAATCAAGTCTGACTGTGTGAAGATTGAGAAACAACACAAATATCACTTCCATCTATGGATATGCACGCAGGGATGAGCTATCAGCACTCAAGAGATTTTTAAAGGGTGATAAACTCCATCGCACTATCTGTGCCAAATACAAGTTTCCAGAAAGCTCTGAGTGATCATCATCATCACCATCATCATCATCATCATCATCATCGTTGTTGTCGTCATCACCATTTCCTGTGCTTATTTACACTTGTTGAAGGTTCTCGCAAGAGACTGAGCTGCTGTAACTACAAGAAATGTTAAAGATTATCGAAGATGACACATAATAGCTTGGATTTGACCCACAGCTGAGCCACGACAAGCATGCAGTAAAAACAAGCATTTTTATTAGTCGCCAAGCAAAGGTTCATTCAGTGTATGCATGTAGCAGAAGTGCGCACGCTCGCCAGAAAACTGTGGTATGAACAAAGTTGTTACTTTTGAATAAACATTATGGAAAGAAAACTTTTTAATCCTACATGTGTGTTTCCCCATAAAGCCATGCTGAAAATAATAATAAAAAAAAAATTGAATGAAGACAGATCCATGCAAGGGCTGTGCACAAACAAATGTTTCCGACTCTTAGAAGATATTTAAGTCTTCAAGTGTTCACCAGGACATCTTAGTATCGCAGTTAATTTGGCATGATGATGATGAATCTGCTTAGTAAAACAGCATGATGATAGAAAACCTGGAGTTCAGCCGGACATCTGCATGCAAAACAATTAACTATCATCAGCTGCCGGAAGATTCTCGGTAAACAGCAATTTATTGAGATGGGAAAACATTCCCGACCCAGGGTACTCTCAACATTTCTACTGCAACTGAGAAGAGGGGACTTAACAGAGCATGGAGATGGATTTAACTCTAATGTGTTGTAAGTTGTGTTGTTATAAATCACAGGAAAAATTGTTGTTGTAAGTTTAAGAACTCGTCTATTTTGAAAGCCAGTAAATACTTTTTTTTTTTCATAACTGTTAGTTTTGGTTTGTTGGTTAAAACTTTCCATGAAGAATTTAAACACTGTCAAAAGTATGCAGTCGTAATTGTCATAATATTATTCCAATGCTCTTACAAGGTCTCAGAACGTCAAATTACAACTGCAACCATACTGTAGCCTCAATTATTCAATGAGGAGTACCTGGCCAAATAATAACTGCCCTTCTGAATTGCTCTCATTGTTCTCCGTAAGCTTCGTACTTCTCAAAAATACTCTCCACCTCTTAAATGTCTCATGTTACATAGTCGAATTGAAGACAATTTGATTAGAGCTATTCTTGTTGAACTAACAACATCAAAAAAAAAATCCATGCCCTGACTCCAGTAACAGACATCATCAACAACAAGAAACCACAGTTTATTGCCATCCAGAACATGATGTCACATGTTTACTTATTTATTGGTGAAGCTGGGTAGAACATGTTTAGGTGCTCTGAGCCCTTGAGGTGGAGATCAGTCGAGCTGCATGAGAGGCTTCCTGTGGTTAGGGACACTCAGAGGAGAATGGATTACGTGTTTAGAAGTCATGGATCACAGTGCAGCCTAAAGCCATACCTCCACCTCCATCTGTTGTCAAAGACACAGTCAGGTTAATGACCCAAGCCTGCTAGAACTTGGCACAAATGGACTTAAGTCATCATTGTGTCTAACCCGAGGATGGGCTTACAACTCAGTGTCAGCAGGAGGTCCTCTGTTCCTCATGTCTTTTTTTCAGATCATTTCTCACAAGGTTTCTTACAATAGATAGTATTTGAATTAGGCATTAGAAAGCATGGAACTCATATTTGCTTTACAAACTGTGTGCAGAAACAACGTTTAAACAACAAAGCAATTTAAAGAATAAGCAATAGTTAAGCCCACATTAAAGAAACTAACTCCCTTTAACATACAAAAAAAGCAGTGATTTGAAACTATTTATAACTCAAGCAAATTTAATAACTCAGTTGCACAAATGTAATTCAAATCAAAAGAGACAGGTACTGTGGTGTTCCTCAGGGTGGCATTTGAGGTCCTCCAATATTTGTAAATAAGCCAACTATTTAAATTCTTGGTTTCTGCGAAAATATATAAATAACAGGTGTCCCTTTTTGACTGCATTGCGTGATTTTAACCATGAATTCCTGGATCTTGTTAGATCAAGTCACACTTAATCTAAAACATGATGAGGACATGGCAAGTGAATTTTATCATTATGTTTCAAACTGACACAAAGAGAGAAATTTGAAACGGTTAAATGTAACTGATATATACATACATAAGAAACAGGACAGGTAAGTCTCCACTTGTGGAACATTGTTAAGCTGTTTTTAAAAAAAGCCTTAAAACAAACAACAGCACCCTGCATTTAGTGGTCATGAAGTTTGTTAGGGAAATAAATCTAATGTAAGCATTGATGGTAAAAATACTCTGTGACAAAGACCTGTTTACAAATCACTCCAAGTGTTTTCCGTTGTATTTAGTACAATCTAAATTGGTGCATTCCTTGCTCCCAAACTGGCCTGTTTCTCAGCCACATTGCACTGGGTTGCGTCACTGGTGGCTGGTAGGTGCATTACAACAATGCTGTTGAAGTACATCATTGGTACAAATGCATTTTTTATTTATTATTATTATATATTATTTTATTTCTAGTTTTGACACATACACTTGTTATCTTTCCTGCTCAGGACCCGCCCAATACACCTATTAGTTAGAGGCAGACAGAATCAGAAACTCCTCTAATCCTGAACTCTCTCCTGTGGACACTTCTGTTGTGAGTTCCTTAATAAAACATAAACAGAGCCGACATGAGAGAGGGCTCGGCGTGACCTGTAGCGTATTGTGAATGCGAGGCCATTTGCTGGGAGCCTATTCAGAGGGGTGCGGGGCCGGGATGAGCCTGTGCTGAACATTTGCTCTGATGTCCGCGGTCCACATCTCCACCTTTGCGCCTTTCTTTCCCTGAAGGACCCGATTCCCAGAGAGAACACAAGCAGTCTCATGAAACATGTCCAAGAAAAACAGCCACCCCTGTGACCTGCAGGGACTGTCAGTGTGGGCCTCCAAATCCTCGGGGGAGATCCTGTGGAACGAGTACGGGCCGATTTAATTATGCTAGGAAAACATAGCGTGTGTGTGTGTGTGTGTGTGTGTGTGTGTGTGTGTATGAATAGCCATGTTTTGCTGCCCTTACTTGGCTTAACTGTCTGTGTGGATGGACAGTTAGAGACACATGTTATTTATATGTCTTTCATGTATCTTCTATTTCCAAATAGTCCAAAGGAATATATGAATGATGGCAAGAGAAGGAGGATTGGAGTGGATCTGTGGGTTAGGAGGAACACAAACAAAGCTTTGGTTTGTGTAGCTGGACTATGGTGTGTGTTTAAAAGACACAGAGGCAGTTTTCTGACACAGAGGACCCAGACGAGCAGGTTAAAACTGAATAAAATGGCATCTCTTTACGAGTCTCACGTTCCCGATTGTTCTCCTCTTTATGGCCTCCTCTTTGCAAAGATATTGTGAGAGTATCTCACTCTGACAGCCAGCAATTCAAGAAACTGTTTTTGCTTTATGATAAAATATGGGGAGTAATTCTTAGTCTGAATCATATATAATTCAGATTTAGACATACCAAACACTATGGTGTTAATATAATGCAATGCAACCAAAATCCTGTAAATTATTGTCATTATCAATCAACACTGATTTTTATTGTCTTTGTATGGCTTCATCTAAGTCCTGGAATCAATGCCACATCAGTTATTCAATCATTCTCCACAAATATGCCGAATTAAAAACAATATTGTGCTGCATCCCCCAGTTTAAATTGAATTTTCAACAGCAACTGGAACAATTTTGCCTTCCAAGTAGTCCTCCAACTAGAAAACTGAACCCTTTTATCAACAAAGCCTCCCCCGTACAAAACCGTAAATATTAACACTGCTAACAAAGATCAAGTTTTATGCTGTAAAAAAGAAAGAAAGAAAGAAAAAGAAATGTATAATAAAGGGGGGTGGTAACAAAACAAAGTCTCGAAAAGGCAAATAAGGCCCAGACATTGCTGAAAGTGTGTCTACGCTGACCTATCAGACAAGAAACAGATTCTAGACAATGTTATGATTCATTATATATGCCGTGAGTCCCGGAGCTTATAAAAATGAAAACAGACTGCTGCAGCGTGAGTGACACGGGTTGAGGAGTGCAGGGCCCGATAAACTATCGCTTTGTCGGACAAATGCCCGCCAACAGCTCAGTCACTGATCATTTCTATCAGTGGGCACGCTCAGCGACGTGTCAGTTTTCACCCCTGGGGAATAAAAATTTTGCGTCAACACGCGGCACAGACTGGGAGCTTCCTTCGCAACGTTCCCAGAATTTTGAGGTCTTTATCCCTGACAAAATAAAACTAAGAACGCCTCGATGCCGTTGCTTCTGTGGCGCATAATCACAGCTGCGTAACAGCCGTAACAGGCCCCTGACCTCACATATGGTCGCACTTAATTGGAGGAAAAAAAGATTGAAGATAAAAGATCAAATGGGAAGAGAACCCTAAAGCCCGGCCTGCCTAACTAATGCAATCAAATACAAATACACTGCGTTCTGCTTTCTAAACAGAACTGTGTTTGCTTTCAGTGATGAACGAGCAGATATCACGTAAATATTTTGTGAAAATGACTGCCGTAAAATGGCGACTTCGGGGTGGTGACCTTCTCCGGCATCGCAGCTATTTGATTTGCTTGTAATGAGTTTATTTTCTTGTTTACAGATGCTGATAAATGCTGTCAGATGTAGTACTTGCAGGACATTTTTGCATTTTTTTATTTTTTATTCGTACTTATTTATTGTGGAGGGAATAAAATACCATAATTCTGCGCGGATGCAGCTGTTTGCCTCATGTCCTCCGAAGGTAGCGTTGCATCAAAACAACTAAAGGAAAGATAAAAGAAAAAGAAGAATATCCACTGCAGGGGAAACTGAGTGCCCTGCCATCTGAAACAAATTTTCCCTCTGCCAATAAACCGGCTTTGAGGAGATCGAATGCACGTGGCCAAGGCCTTTGGCGAATATCAAATAGCAACTGGTCGCTTCCTGTGTTTGTAAAAGAAACTAAAAAAAAAAAAAAAAAAAGACTGACGCAACACTCTAGCTTTCCCCTTTGACAATCTTTAGAAGAAGAAATTCAGGAGAGGTAGCGGGGGGACTGATTATACTGTATAACATCTCTGACTACCTCCATATGTCCATGGATACACTGTGTGAAGATATTTGACCCCTTTCTTTAACTGATCACACATGAACAGCTGACGTGTAATGACACTTTAGGGGCGACAGATCCACCAGACGTCTGTGTATTAGACGAGAGTAAGTATATATATAGAAACATGTCTATCGTCAGGTTCATTAAACCCCACTGGGGCTGCTTTGCAGCGCCTTGGACCCAGAAGCCGCAGATATACACTAATCTTTCCAAAAAAACGCTGTCGCACCGCATTCTGTAATTGGCAATAAATTACCGAGGCGCAGAGTTTAAGGAAAAGTCGTGTTTGGAGAGCGGTTGAAGACATGCGTGAGAATTTTCTAACCTCTCGCAGGGTTCAGCGGGCTTTGGCCCTCTGCCTGGAATCGTCGGGCTCTGGATGATGTTTGGGACCTTTTGAAAATATAAAAGTACGGGTTCCATAAATTCTATGGGAAAAAAACCCAAAACATATGCATTCATAATGCTTTTAATATTTGACACTGGATTTAAAGTATGATTCTGTGAATTTGTAAACCATAGGATTACAGCCTTTTTAATCCCCTTCTTTATGTGTGTGTGTGTGCATATATACATGTAGACACATATGTGTACATAAATATCACTGATGACAGAAATGCTAGAGCATAAGTCTTCAACGGGGGGTCCGTTATTCCTAGGGGGTCCGCTGAGGTACTGCCGGGGGAATTGATAAATATGGTTGATTAGACATTTTTTATATATATGTATATATATTTTTTATTTCTAAATTTAAATTTCTTTAAATGCACATTTACACGAATCCAACTTATTTTAGTAAAGTGATAAGGGATAGCTTAATATTGAATGCAAAATGATAATAATAATGTATATTTATAAACAGCACTGGGCTGAGTTTAATATAGAACACATATAGTAGGTAGGGGGGTCCCTACTTAATTTCTCCGTCAGTTTGGGGTCCTTGGCCTGAAAAACATTGAAGACCTCTGTGCTAGGGAAATGATGGCTGAAAAAGTGTTTGTTAGCTTCAGGTTTGACTCTGCTGCACATGGTCATGGTTTTTGAATGTTTCTGCCTCTAGGGAAGCATCTTACAACTTCTCAGCTGTCCAGATTGTTCGGTGGGTGCAAAGGGCCTTTTTTTTCTGTGATGCTGTGTTTTGGGGAAATAACCACTAGATGTCAGAGTTGCTTGGTTTTCAGGAATGTCAAGCAGCTGCGTTACAAATCTGGAGATATTCTGCTGTGCTGAGAAAGACAGTGATCACGACAGACGGTGCTATGGCCCTTAGCACTTTTGTTAACAGGCTTGAAAAAGAAAGTAAAGAAGAAAGAAAGAAAACTGATTTCATGATGACAGACTTACGGTGCTTTGCAGAAATAAACCTAAATAAATGCCACTAATCTTTACATAAAATTCGCTTTTCTGACTATTTCGGTGTCAGTCCTGTGTTGTTTTCTCCCAAAAATATACTTTTAAAAAAAAAAATATATATATATATATAAAAACATTGTTAATGTTTTAACAGGAAAAAAAAACTATGACGTAATATAAATTTCAAACTTAAACTTAATTCCACACCAGCAGCCGCTCAAGCGTGTGTGCAAAACTCTCGCTTTAACGCTGAAAAAAAAGTCTACCTTTAACATTTCACTTTCCTCCTTCACAGTCAGAACAAAAGCTGGGTATCTGCCCCCACATGGGCCACATCACCCCTTCCCCCCTACTCCTCCTCCACCCCCTCCTCCACCCCCTCCTCCTCCTCGTCCTCCTCCTCCTCCTCCTCCTCCTCCTCGCTTCTTCAATTTCTCCTCTCTCTCAATTTCTCTCACTGTGCCTCTCTCCATCTTTCCAATTCAAGTCAGACAGATGCCTCTCCGGAACTTCAGAGCTGTGGAGTGGAAGTGATGAAAGCCACAAGCCGGGTCCCACTGCAAGACCCCAGCTCCTCGTCTGCCAGCGCAAACTCCCTCATTTAGAAGCACATCCTGGAACTGGGGCTGCTTTTTAATTAAAGCCTTGGTGGATTGGGCGAGACCCAGTAGAGGTTGCGAGGGAAACTTTAAAGTTGCACTTGACAGGTATATTTAAGTTCACCAAGTTTGACCAGATGGAACATGTATATTGTATAAGTCTTTGAATATGGTGGTGGTGGGGTGGAAAGAAATATATCAAACAAGCAAAAAGAAAGAAAAAAAAATCATGGAGGGGGGGTGGAAAGGGAAAAAAGGCAAGAGCGTAAGGGTGGGTGCTAGTTGAGGGATCGAGGCATGGATGGGGGTGGATAGGGAGCTCAGAGCAACTAGCATGGAGCAAGCAGAGTGCAGCCTTCCGGGTGAATCTCAGATGTTTCGGCAAGGAGCATCTCAGGAATTAATTCACTAGAAGAGAGCGGTCTTTATCTGGCACCAGATAAAGTAAGACATTTGAAAGACTTAATTGTTAATATTCATCAATACGCCGAATTATGCAGTGAAAAGTGAAAAATGCAACGCGAGTTTCCCCCCGCGGCCGGCTGGACGTGTCCCTCGCAGGAGACACTTCTGAAGGGTCCTTTTATGATTCATTCATCTGTCTTCACTAATCAGCAACATCACAACATCGAGCAAACAAACACAGCTAAGTCAACTGATAAGAAAAAAAAAAATATATATATATATATATATATAAAAAAAATGCCCAGCATGCAGTATTTACGACGACTCCCTTCGCAGGATCGTCTTTGGGTGGTGCAGAAAGCGGGCTGTGCTTTGGAGAAACCTCAATCACTCCTTGGTTTGTGAATGTTCCTCATCCAAAATGAAAACTTTTCAAAGAGCCATGAGCAAGAACAATTTGTCTAAAACTAAAGTATTGCACAGGTAAGCAGAGGAGCGTGTGTGTGTGTGTGCAACCTGCCTTTCTATAACATGTATGATCTGGAGTGTAATTAGTGCACAGTGCTGATCTGAGTGAAAGCAACCTGCAAGGAGTGTAGAAGATCTAAAGAGCTTTGTGTTTGCTCCCTCTAGTGAATAATTACGGAACTGGACAACTCATCACACAAAAGGACAACATGAACCAACTGCAGGGCTGTACTAATTTACACACAATAAAATAAACAGCTGGGTATGCAACATTATTTTTTCTTTCACATAAAAAAAAAACCCAAAATATTTATAACTATCGAACTCCAGAGGTCAGTCGGTCAGCTTGGCTTTTTCCCCAGCACGCAGCACTTTTTACTTCTTACCCTCTGGCCATCGCACAACACTTACACTAAGATTTCATCATGATACTGGACTTATTAATAGTTGTGAAATTTCTCACTGTCAAATGTGTCATTTTTTTTCATTACTCAGATATACTTTGTAAAGAAATTAAGTGAAAAATTTGCTCCCCATAATCAGTTTCAAATTGTGTCGTTTCATGTGATAAACATAACAGAGAATGCTATCACAGTTATCCTAGAAATTAAACTATCACAGGAACTGGAAGGGATATGCTCTTTGTTTCTAACTGGTCATATATCAAACACACTGTAGGGGCCATTGTTTCGACAGATGGTACTTCAGTGAGCAGTTAAGATTTAAAAGCACTGGGCATTTCTCTTTTGCTTCTGTGAATTAATAATCAAAGAAAAAAGGAAGAAGGAGTGAGGCCTTCAAAAATCAATGGACCCATCAACAAGGCTGGGTGTTGCACTTGCCTCCCCTCACCTGGGTGACTGAGTGTGTGCATGTACTTAGTGTAGGTGTGTGTGTGTGTGTGTGTGCGTGCGCGTGTCCATACGCGCAGTAGCCCGCCCACGCCAGGAAACCTCACTTGCACAAAGCGGAGCAGCAACTCCGGCAGTTGCACATCTAAATCGCTGGCACGGAGTGCAGCAGATTTAACTGGATCGGGGACGGTGCTCCTTCTAAACACCGCTTGTCTCATCCGATCAGCGTGGTCACATCTGCATTATCGACACAGTCGTGCGGCCTAAAGGGCCCCCGGGCTCTGGTGGTGCTCAGGCTCCCATTGTTCCCCTGGTGTGTCTGGATAGAGTCTGGTTCTTGGGAGAGATCAGAGGTATGCTGGGACAAAAGTAAAGTGAAATTCTGGTTTAAATGAAAACAAATGGCAGCAAAGCGTCTCCAGGGACGGCTCCTGGTCATGGGAAGGAGGACGGTTCGGTCCCTCAGTCACGTATTTGGATAGACATTTGCTCCTGATTAGAAGAATAGTCGTGAATAAGCAGATTCATGTTATTGAATTTATTCATTTTTTGGCCCATAAAAGACAAAAATGATCCGATTCATGTGACAATAACTGTCTGAACAGTTCCAGACTCACTATTTGGTAGTTGTTTGCTATATCATCAGCCCTGGAACACATCCGGTGCCAAATTCTCAACAGGCCCAAGTGACAGAAACCATGTTTGACAAAGTTGCGCCACACATTAATTAAACCTTTTAATCTCAAACCAGAACTGAGACGTTTAGCGCCGCTTTCTCCCTCCTGTTTGTTGTTTGACGCCGTGCGAATTCTTTTCTGTCAGACGAATAACTTAACAAGACGTGAGTTTAAAAAGTAAATGGGTGAAATAGAAATATTCTTTCCAGGGGTCTCCGGGCTCCCAGGGCTTCGTTTTAATTGAAGCTCAGTCCAGTGAAACCTTGTGCCAATTAGATGATTGGTTAAATGGTGCAGCACTGCAGCCTTTTTTTTTTTTTTTTTTTTTTGTTCGTGGAGCAGCTTTCTTTCCACTCGCTCTGATATGGGTTTACATGATAGGCAGTAATTGTCCGGATCAGAGTTAATTTGGCATGTGCTTTTTCCGTCCGCCTAAGATAAATGGCCTAAATTTAAATAAATTGTCACATTTCATTAGACATTAAACCCCGGCAGGAAATTTTAAGCGAGGGGGCATTAAATAAATATGGATTACATTTCAAACAAACTATTTGTTTTGGCCAATTAGCAGAGTCATTCGATGTGAGAAATATTGATTCGGCAAAAACAACACAGAAAAACTCATCGGGGAGATTTGAGCAGTATTTTAATAGTGATATTACTCGTGATAATCTATTTGGTTGAATCCTCTCTGCCACGATCCTCCAATTAATCAATTGCATTTGTCAGACTGATTTAATATGTTTTTCCTCACTTCTCAAAATATCACGCCGATGACCTCAACACGGTGTTCCTCTGCAAGAGAAGTTCAGATTTTAATATTTTAAGTTACAGGCTAATTTTTATTCACATCTGCCATAAAGGAATTGGGAATGTGGTTTACCTTGATGTGTTTTGATTTATTCTGCATGCCCTCAGGTTATACCCGTGAATTAGAGAGCATCAATAAGGAAAGACCATCTCCCCTATCCCAAAAGTGATAATTACCAACATCACTATTGATCTGACTATTGATGCATTACTAATTGTTTCTTGCAGTTCTTTATTTAATTCCATCTCTGGCCACGTGAACGTGTTGACCTTGTGCAGCAGGAAATATAAGGGTTGTTCAGTGGAGGAAAAACACACATTAAGATTCCACTTAAAACCTTAAAGCAGCAAGGACTTTTCTTTTTCCCATCCAAAGGAGAGAAGTTGGTTGTGATCTCAGGAGGCGGAAGAGCATCGGCAGAATGGCAATGTGATTGGATGTTACCGGGCAGCCTTGATGAGTGATGTTCTTGAAAGTCTCCGCGGACGTTGCTGAAGGTTCAAGATGGCATCCTATTGATCAGCAACAACACCGCATTATCAGAGATATAGAATAATAATGAAGATTATTCATCATTAAGGCTGTATTGGATTTTGGCGCATCAAAAATGCATTCATAGCTCTGAAATTAGTTTCCCTACTCGCTGGTCCTAACAGAAACTCAAGGCCTCGCTTCATGAGTACGTAATTATATTTGGAATAAATAATGAAACAGGAGATTTAGGGATAGTTTTTGAATTTAATCTTTGATTTCGTGGCCTGAGAAATCCATAGGTTGAAAGTTTTGTACTAATACATTTAATCTATACATTAGATACCAAAGACTTATTCTTTTTGGATTCATATTGTTCTCACTGATGAGCACCATGTGATGAACTTTGCATCTGTGATTCAGAGTGATCGATGTTTTGGAATCTTGATGCTGAATCATCAGACTTTGTATATGCAGCAGAAGTGCAAATGTGAAACGGACTTACAATTGCTGTCTGAAACATTAGGTTACACCAGTGAAAAGGAATGCGTTGCAATATAACAGCCCTGCACAAAATCTTCACGACTGTTGTAATGTTCAGTTGTTATGTTGTGACACTGTAGGAAATCTGGTAACTCAACTACTATATGATCATTTTGGAGGATGTAGTTTGTGGTGTTGTTAAACTGAACCTTCATGAAGATAAGATTTCATACAGGACTGTTATATTGCAGTGCATTCATTTTCACTTGTGATAATTCATTTTAGTTTTTACAATCTTCTGCATAAAAACCTGCTTTAAAAACACAACGGCGGGTGCACTCAGTTACTGGCCCTTTTTTTTCAGGTTTCCATAAAGTTACAGTAAGCTCTCTGAAACCAGAGTCCCAATAGTTATCTTGTAAGAGTATCCCAGGTCACTGTAGAGTCCCTTGGTGTCTGTCAAATGAAATGAAAAAGGTCCGGAAACCCGTTTAATATGAGACAGCAGGACTAAAATCAAACCTTTTTGTGTTTCTTGCAATAAAGTGTCACATGACGGTTGATTTCACATTTCAGAAAACAAAAGTGTCTCGTTAAACAAGGGCTTAACGGGATATCTACTCGCAGGGACCCTGAGGTGAAGGTGTCTGCGGGCGTTTAAGACTATTAAGAACTTTTCCCTGTGTAAAAACGATTTTGCCACCTCTGAATTGCCAGGAGGGAGCTCTGTTGTCATGTTTTTCTCAGGGTGTTACTCGTGATGACGTCGGGATATAAAAGGCAGAACTGACTTCTGGCGGACTGTGGCGAGAAACTAAATGTGGGCAGCAGGGCATTAGTGTGAAAGCATGAGTGGGCAACGTGTGTCAGACCACAGGTGACTTGGGACCAAGCGTGATGTGTGGACATGTGGGTGAATGCCTGTGTGTGTGTATGTGTGTGTGTGTGTGGAGGAGGGGACGTGGTCACCCGTGGAGACAGCTGGCCCTTGCCAGGACATCTGGTACCTGTCACACCACTTTGTGTGTGTGTGTGTGTGTGTGTGTGTGCACGTGTGTGAGCTCTTCATTGGCCTGTGACCTGCCCAGTTCTGCCCACCCATCAGGTACCTGTTTAGACCTTTAGTCGGGGCTGTAATACAACATCAGCTAGGGCCATGTAGGTGTCTACTGCAAGGAGCGTGTCAGGCTTGTGTCCCAGCATGGCGTTGGGAAGTCCTTGAAGAGGGCTGGAGCCTCCCCATTCATCACACGCCGATGGTTTTTGGACTCCGTCCAAGAGCGAGGTTATGATGTGAGCAGATACGACATCGCTGGCCTGAGGATGAGTCTGCCTGACTGGTGACCTCGGTTTCCTCCCCACACGCAACCCACACCTGAATGTCGCACCGACGAACTTTTGTTCCGACGCGGAAGGTGACGCGCTCCGGCTTCTGCCGGAATATCCACACACGCTCGTGTTTACAATGGATGTCGATGATTTGAAGATAATTACAGTGTATTTACTTTCTCCTGCTCTTCCCTCCGTCTCTCCCTCCAGCTCCCGCCCCTCCAGATTGCGAAGACGAGCCGCTAGCACTGTAGTGCTGAAGGTGTGTTTGTGCTGTTATGCCCTCTGGCTTGGCTGCCAGCTTACTCCCACTGATCTGAGCCAGAAGGCAGACTGCCGAGGAATACCGATCACCTTGCCCAGACCGAATCCTTTGAGCTCTCTCTGGCATCTTTCCCCCTTCTGCCAGTTTCCTCCTCTGCTCCTCTCTTCCCCCTTCTGAAGTTGACAACAAAGACATCCTCAGGGTCCTCCTTGATGTGAGACCCACTCTTGATCTTTTTCCCTATGTTTTTGTACCTTATAGTTGCACTACTTTCATATTCCGCTAGCACAATATTTACACACCAGAAGACAAAGAAACAGGGGTCTTTTCATGTAGGAACCCCTGCCAACATGTTAATCACCAGAAGACCTGCACTGGTCATGCTGGCCAGGCAGAGGCGGGACATTAGTGAGAGTCCTCTGCACAAGCCCTCCTGTTTGACCAATGCCTGAAGACATCCATCTATCTATCTATCTATCTATCTATCTATCTATCTATCTATCTATCTATCTATCTATCTATCTATCTATCTATCTATCTATCTAAGGATTGCATACGTCTGTCAGCGCACGAGTCAGTCACTGTCATTAGACCCATGATATCCAATAGGGCTCACTCTCCTCTGCACATCGCTCTGCCGCTTCTCTCCTTATCCCACCCCACCCGTCAAGCCCCCTACACCCCTCCACCAACCCCCTGCTTCCACGAAGAGAAATCTCTGAAGAGCTAATTAGTGGTGGAATGGAGTCCAGGAACAGCCAACGGAGCTGAAGACGGGAGATTGGCGCCGGTGCTCGCTTTATCGGTCAGGGCCTGACAGAGGGGTGACAGTGAGTGGAGGCAAGCCACCGGCTTACAACTGACAGAGACAATAAAGTGAGCCTCGGAGTCAGAGGGAAAGAGAGTGACAGACAGGCAGGTGGGGTGAATGCCGGGCTTCTTTAGGGGCTGCCCTGTGGCCTGGGCACGCCATCCCAGTCAGTAAGACTAGTTTCAGCTGTCCCCGCCAAAGTGTTTGGGTGTTTGTGGAAAATCGCAATGTGCTGAATGATTAAAGGATGGAACCGCTCATAATATTCACTCAATTCAATTTCAAAACATCTTTTTTATTTAGTAGCAAGTGGAATATTGCTAATAAGCGCCGTGTTAAAAAAATTATTTCGTCCGCTCAACAAAATATACATGTTGGTTAAATTATTTTATTGCATCTTAAGACACAGTCTCCAATAAAACATCATAGAAACATTTGAGTAAGTTTTGAAAATGAAACAGAACATTAGCAAGTGTAATACGGGGTAAGTGTGACTGAATGCAACTGCAGTTATTTCTACACTATGACTCAAGATTAAAACACTGGCACAACAAAAGCAACAAGCTCTTCAGCTAATTATCCTCATCACTGAACATTAGTGTATCAGTCATATCACACACATTTCTACTAAACAATATAATTTTATATCATTTTGTATACTTTAATTATTTTTTTAAAATTGATTTTAGTTTATACATTTAAACACAACGGTGCCCAGTCCTATTTTGCAAACAAATTCTAAGCCTAGATCAATTTAATTTAATTTAATTTAATTTAATTTAATTTAATTTAATTTAATTTAAGCTAACATACTTTTTTTTAAACCATTTAACCAGTTTGGCCAATCTAGGCCAAGAAGAAGAAGAAGAAGAAGACGACGACGACGACGAAGACGAAGACTCCCACCCCCACCCTCACCTACCTGTCATTAAAGGCGAACGGTGTCGGGGGTCGTGTAAAGTTAAACTTCCGCCCGTCTTAAATGACCACAGTTACGTAACTGTGCAGTCATTGAGAAGTTATGATCTTTACTTCCATTACGGACGGGGCTTAGAAGGTAAATGCGCTCTGATATAACCATTAAAACAATGCTAATCACGGTTAGCTTTCCTAGCTTTGAATTTGCTCCCAGCTAGTAGCCTAGCAACGGACCATGTGTCAGCGGTAACATCGAAAAGTCAAACAGAATTGTATAATATCAAGGTTTACTTTATCTCTGTAACAGGTTAATGTGTCCTGATAACCAGCTTTATCGATGTCAAAGCGTGTTTGCTCTGCAAGTTCCTAAAATGGCACGACGTTTGTCACTAAGCGCAGTAACTGAGCTAGCTGAAATTGTTGATATTTACACATTTACTGCTTCTGCTCCAAGTCCTGAACTTGTTCTCAAGAGATGACATGTTGTTAAATTTATAATAAATATATTTAAATTTAAAATATTTATTTTTTCCACCCATGGAATTTTTTATGGTAAGGTTTGTCAGATTCTTATCCACATAACGTAGATCCAGGTGTCACTGGGATTTTAGCTTTAAGAGTTGCAACAAATTAGTGACCATTTGTTCTTTATGTCTCTGATATCACTGCAAGACTTCACAGATTTGTTGCGTATTTCATTCATCTGACTAAACAAATGTTTATGTTCTACAGACAGATGACCAAGAGCCTGTCCTCGGATCCTTGGATGACTTGGATGTTGTATTTTGATGTCTCCTGCCATCCATGGCCCACGTCTCCCCTTGATGACCTTTTAGAGACTCGTGAGTAGTAAAATTTTATTTTGTACTTTGGCTTTACAAGCCAATCCACTGTGTGTGTGGGCATCAATATTTACTGAGACACTTAACTTGAACGGAGCATTTAGTTTTTACATTACATTACATTTTTCAAGCGTGCAGCTTACGGCGGCTGTAACGGCGACTGGTCAGCTATGTAAGGTTTCACTCTATGCTTCACACATGTGGCAAGTGGAACTGAGTGGCTCATGCTGGAGGTGAAGTAAATAAATGCGGATCAACAGCAACTTTCACTGGAATCACAAAGCAGCACAGAGCGTAGACACATCTGACATGGACATCTGAGTAGATGGAGAGTAAGGGAGAACTCTGCTGAGACATGTGAAGAAGGAAATGCATTTTGAGCCAATCACAGCTGTTACGGCCCGCATTGCCACAGCACGTAGTTATATTTCTGGGGAGATCAGGTTAAGGCGGAGGCCGTTGAAGTAACAAATGAAATGTAACATCTAAAAGTTCTCTTTATGCCCAAGTTTCCCTTACAAAAATTGGTAAGAATTGTCATAAGCCTGCGTTGCTTTTGAAGCTCTTCTGTGAATGTTCTTCAGTGAATTGTTTTTAATCCTTCATAGAGCAACTTCCGTGATTGTTCTTTGTAAAGACTGAGGGACTGCCGACTGTTGGTATGCGTTTTATTCACACGCGGACACTCGCTGCATTTCTATTACCTCTAGAGATGCGCAAAACCTAAATATCACATTAAAAAAAAATGGTTCTACCTATTTGCCAAATGACAGCTAACCAAAAATTAGCATTTTTAGCACAGAGGCCAGGCATTTCTTTTATTGAATAATAACCGATCACAATTTAAAGCATTGTGATACTGGGTGTATCTTATCCTGTGGAAACCAAAGACTCCAAATGAATCAAAGTGCTTTTGTGGTTTTGTAGATTATGTTCGCTCACAAGCTATTTCAGTATTAAATATCAATGTAATCTCTTTTGCGCTTCTTTCTGTTGCTCCCTCAGGTAACAAAATGTGTTATTGGAAGTTTAAATGCAGATGATTAGACTGACCCGTGTATACACAGTGTATCATGTGTGCAGTATTTATCTTAAATGGATTAAACCCTCGTCTACAAAGACATACAGGTTAACAAGAGGCAGCAGGCAAAATATCAGTGAGGAACACACGCAAGGTTTTTCCCTGGCAGGTATCAAGAATTGTTTAAGAGTGAGAAAGTATCTAACATAAGAACAAAAGATTGTAATGTTTGCTCCACTATACCTTGGCTAACGTGGCCTGAGTATGGGGAAAGGTCATAGAGTTGGCATTACACTTTTATGAAGATCATTTATTTATTTTGTCAAGTAAATCCAATCAGAATGCCTGCGAGCTACCCAGATAGCAAACAGGGATAATTAGCATCACTGGGAGAGGTGGCGTCTCCTTGTACTCTGGCCTCCACTTGCTTTTATCTGCAGTAGGGGTGAGGTGGTGGAGAAGCTAAATATTGATGGAGCTGCCCATACTCAGTGAAACTCAAACACACTGTCTGCCTTTGTTAAGGGTTGTTTTTCAATGCCAAACTTTCTCCCTCACATACACCAAGAGTGACACATTTAATTTGTCATTCTGTTTTTAATTCCTTTTTCTCATTCTTGCCAACAAATGCTGGTAATTGGCAGAGGTCGCATATTTACGCCGTTGTTTCAGAAATAATGATGGATGGAGAGAAAATGAGGACCGAAATAAAGTGTGTTAGGTCATAATAAAGGACGCTGTTGGGACTGTCAAGTGACGGCTGCTGCATAAGTTGTAGTTTAATATGTTTGTCATGTTAAAGATTAAGGGACAGGGTCTGCAGTATTAAGCTGTGTCAGCTCAAGTTTTCACCGGAGATCGCCACAGCCACCCTTCGTGTGTTTAAATTCCAGACCTTTGTATGTTCCCTCCGTGATTTTCCCCACAAAACTGCAACTGCACACTAATTAGATGTTGTTCTCACAGGATGTACTGCTAAGAAACATGAAGCAAAAAAGTCCAACGATATATTTTGTACATGGTGTTAGTTTACTCCTGCTGTATTTTTTGGATATATTTTTTGGAAATGGATATCAAAACTAGTCTTTAACAAACAATTAGAAGATAATTTGACAAATAAAGGATAAAAATATTAATTTTCATGGAAGTTCACATCACTGTCACATCATGCAACTACACTACTTGCATCTAGAGCTGTAGTCAGCCAAAGAAAATGTTGGTAGACTTCCCACTTCGGGTTGTGGAGGCAAAAAACAAACTGCATTGTATGTCTGAAGTTTACTGACAGCAGTCTACTTTGTAGCCTTTTTTTACCTGAAATAATTTTGAGTGAGTATCTGCAAGATATCAGATCAGTTACCCTATTGATTTTATAGCAACGACTCATGCAACTACTTTGGTTTGTGTGGACTTCGTTGATGCAATGCAGTTTTTACTTCCATCCCTGCTCCCTTACGAATTCAGAAACTGACTGAACCTGAATGACAAAAATTGGTGAATTCTTTAAAGAGAAACCCAGCAAGTTAAATCCATCATAAAAACCAAACTGCCCACCATAAGTAGCACAAATGGACGGTGGAAACAATCGGCCAATCAGCTGTTTTACCTTTAAACAACGAGACAGCAGTGTCAGTATTTGGACTGTTACAGTGAGGGTTGACTGATTGTTGCTTGGTGCCTGGAACTTATTGTTTCCTCCTTTTATGTTGTAATTCACACATAAACACGAGAAACTGTACATAAATGCTTGTATATCCCATGTAAATTGGACTGTAGAGTGGACTGTATATTATTTTCTGTAATTCTTACTACCTCATTCTCATTCTTATTCTGTTTTTAAGATTATTCTTTAGATTAGATTTATTCTTATGTCTATGTCTGGTTCTTATATATTGTTATCTTGGGACACTTGGACAAAACTATTTCCCTGTGGGGATCAATAAAGTGAATCTTGAATTGAATCTCTAAAGACTTGCTGGGTCAGATGCTTTAAAAGCAGCAATGCTTTCAAATGCATTTGCAAGTGGCCCTCTGAGTGCAACCTTTATCTAATGATAGATGCAGGTGTATTTCTAATTACAATCTGCATAAGTAGCTAAACTTAAATCATACACAACACTGTGTAGTTTATTGAATGAATATAAAAATTACGTGTTTCCCATTTTAGTTTAGCTCCGTCCCACAAGTACAACACGAACTTCAACCATCCAGTCGACCGGCAAACACTTATGTTAACGTCCTTTTAATGTTGGTGCATTTTTTAGAAATTAAAACTTTGGGTCTAAATCATATTTTAGTATAAGATCCAACTGTATTCTCGTATATCATGTAGACTTTGGAAAGAAGGACAAAGACACAGATCTAACCCTGAGCTGCTGCTTGCCGTACTGTCCTGTGCTGCTGTGCTCTGTGTCGGCCGCTTTTTCATTACGGTTTGGTGATTTTGAGCAGAGACGGGTTTTTATAAATTGATGCAACCTGCTTCGCTGTTTTGTTCGTTTTGCTGCGTTTGGTGATGCAGAGAAAATCAGATGGTTGGATTGACGGCATAAGGTTTCAGCTGGGAGGGTGTTTGAGTAAGCGGTTATTCGTTATTGAACAGGACTCCAGACTGACTCATTTTTCTAGGAGCACTGTGGCCCCTTACTGAAAAAATTAGGAACCGAAGCATAAAATATAACACACCTTTAATAAATCTTATAATTATCCCCAATTTTAACTGTATTGCAGACAAGAATTTGGAAATAAGTAGACTGTAGCATTAATCAGTAGCATTAATGTCATTAGATTACGTGAACCGCAGCTTAACAAATGCAGTAAATGTAAACATAGAGCATCAGAAAAAGTGTCTGTCTTTATAGTCTCCCTCAGAGGTCAGGTGTTGATTTTTTTTTTTTGCAGCTACGGCACTGTACCACTAGTCGGTGTCTAGTTAGCTGCGTTGAGTTTTTCCCTCTGCTTAAAATAACAGCAGCAGAAAGATAGTGGCTCACGTTGGAGTCAGAGCTTCGAATTGATGCGGCACCATAAAGCTGATGACGATCAGAAACACCGGCAAAGTACAGACTACTTGACCAGTTCACTGATTACTCCTGGACCTCCCTATTCCCTACTTCAGTTTGAAAAAATATACACTGTAAATACACAGGCCGCACCTGTACATTTGGAGTCTGGAGCCCTGCTAAATGTAACTGAAATACATCCAGGCGTCGCTGCATGAAATGTGCTCATTATTGCGGAGTCCTTTCTCATTTTGCTGCACTACGCTCATGGGCGCTAATCATAATGGCTGTTAGGTCCTCAAGGCTTTTCTAAAGGCACCCAGAGCAACAGTATTGATTTGATATTGTCTACTGAGTAATAGAGGTCAGTTTGAATTGGTGAAGTCTGTTTACCTCTATTTGGATTTTTACTCCCTCGGAACCGAAAAGAGCCAAGCAAAAAGAGGACGGCAGATGTAAGCGAGAAAACTAGGGAACCATTTTGTCCACTGTAACAGTAATTGATTGCAACAGTGACAAGTGAAATTCAGTCCTTCATTCTGTCTACCAGGGAAAGGTAGCGCCCTGTATTGTGCTTCTCATTCTGTGTATACCTTGGGGTGTGTTGAATAATTAATGGTGCCCTAATGACAAATGTACTCCCAGATCTAAGAATGACCTTAAAAACATTGATGCATTTTTGATTTTGCATACCACTTTGAACTGTAAATCTATTTACATTTGACCCTAGCAGGCTGATCTAGAGCCACAGTGTATCACAGTTAACCTTCTTTCTATAGCTTCTCTTATTTATGGATCCGTTAATCAATCATTTCGTATAAAATTACTACATGTATGTGAAAGGGTGTTGTTTTCTAATGGTAATCAAACCCCTTGAATCCGTTTAGCTTGGGTCAGTTCTGTGTGTTGGTTCGTAGCTCCTTCTAACTTTTTAGCCTCCAAGCTAATGGTAGCGCTTCTGGTTTCCACTGTTGAGTTAGGAATACAGATTGCTGTCCCCAGCAGGTATGAAGAGTTATTTTCTTTCACACAGGTGCAGAACGAATGTGCCGGCTGCCCTTGGCTGTAGTCTTTGTGATGTGTTCAAGCGCAGTTTTTTGGTCCGGACAGAGGCAACGTGAGGTGACGTCAATCTGTTTTCGTATCCAGTGGTTCTTTGACGTTAGTTTGGTCTGTCTGTACCATAAAACAGTACGTAGGCAGAGGCAATGATGACAAAAGTGATAAAAACTGCACACTGTGCTCTGTTTAATTGTCAAGAAGAGGAATGAATAAAAGCTCCCACAATCTTAAGAACAAACACTGTGCGAAGTTCAACGACTTTGCTGTTGTTGAACTGACGACTACCTCCCGGAAAAGCAACAGTCTAAAAATAGTCCATCCTGCGGATTGGCTCCTGATGAAAAGCTGTTGTAGATAATATGAGGTTCAGTGTCAGCCCTTATGTCTTTAACTGCGCAACGGCCTGATGAGGATTTAACTCTGTGGCGCTGTGGCGTTCTGCATGCCAAGCACTTTCAGGGTTCGCACACTAGCCGAGGAAAAGCAGGTGCGTTTGATGGCGTTCGTCAGATGTGGGGCATTCTGAACTTCTCAGGGAAACCACTGTAATGCTGGGGGATTAACAAAGTGCGATTTCCTGTTCTCACCCCAAAGTCTCCTGCATACCTCTCAGCACCATGCAGCAGAGTGGAGAGCAAAAGGCTGTCTTGCTCGGTGTTACATAGTGTAGACAAAAACAGAAACAGGCTCACGTCTGATATACAGAGAAGCTTCTTTTTTTTTTAATATCAAAAAGAATGTGCTGAAAGTTTCTGAAAAGGGAAAGTTTCACCTGAGTTGTAGTGGCAGTTTGAATTTTTTTTTTTTTTTTTTTTTTAAAAGTGAAATGATGCAACACTATCAGGTTTAATGTTGGGAAAGTCAGACCAGGAGGAGCATGTGAAAATAGAAGATGTGATAAAAATAATTGTTAGAATCCAATACTCATATTGGTACTTTGCATCTGCAAAAACTCAAACGTAGGTACTGCTCTTAGTACTTGGAAAAATCATGTTTATAGCCGCTGTACTGTGAAAGAATATCAAAAAAAGATTAGTAGTAGTAGTAGTAGTAGTAGTAGTAACCTCTGTTATATTACCACTGCTGGGGAATTAGGAACCTTGGCTTTTCATGCTGAGGTTTAAAATCTGATGAAATGCCTGGAGAAATTAAAGGAGAATTAGCATAAAAAATGTTGTAATTGTCAAACAACACTATTATTTCAACAGTAGCAGCACAGCTCAAAATGTGATCTTCTGCCTTGTGCGTAGTAATATGTAGCTGCACATCGTTGTGTACGTACAAGCATAACAACGTTGCTGTGAGCATATGACGCACATATGCTGGGTCGTCAAGGTTAGGAGGAAGCTACGGGGAGACGTATGTTGTTTCCCCTGCCTCTAAGTGGAGGTGACAGCATTCAAACATGGTGACCTTGCGGGGAGGGAGCACCGGTGACTTCCCTGTGAGTGAAGGAACATTTCTACAGGCACCCTGCAAGGCTTTTTGGTTTTTACGTGGGTCTTTCATCAAGGGGGCCTCTATGGCAGAAGGAGTGTGTATTTTTTTTTTCCACATCTGTAACTTACTTCAACACGACTGTCTTTGCCTGGCCTGGCCTGGCCCGGGCTTTTTTGTGGGTGTGTGTGGATACTGTCAAGTGGAAGGAAGTGTAGATTGATATAATAAACCATATTTCATCCTGAAAGTGTATGGCGTATCGATTTCGGAAGTTGTACTGCATAAAAGTAACATAAGGAGTGTTAAAAGAAATATGAAAGTGTGCAGATGAGGAGGAACACGAAGTTTGAGCTCTTTTCATTTATCCTTGGATCAGCGATTATTCACAAGATTATACATAGTCGATACTTCAAAAATGACTTCGAATTCATAAAATGCTAAATATATACAGGTTGGGAAAAGGATGTAGAGGACTGTCAAGGTTTTTAAAGGTTTACTTAGGAAAAGTAATGGATGAGATATGTCAGTTTCACATTTCATAAGCCCTCTGTGTCCCTAGAGGGCTGCCGTAGCCTCTGGCCATTCTCCCCTTACCTTAGGCATCATCTGGAAAAAAAACTGATGCTTCTAGTCATTCTGCATCCCTGCATCTGTCTGAAAATAATTGGTCAGGAACCTTCTCTCCAAAAAAAGGGGCCATAAAAGAGTAATAGCTTGCAGCAAAAACACGCATGTCTGACAGATCATATTTGAAACTGAAAATGTATGGACCTACACTATGAGCACTGTGAACCCCGTAGCTGTAGTTTAAAAACAAAGTTTCCTTTACTTTGTCAACACGGCCGAGGAGGAGAACAAATGGGCCAGTGCCATGTTTGCCATGTGGCCTTTCAGCGGACATAATCAAGACAACTCACGGTTGTACAACAGTTGTTTTAAGAGCCAATCTCTCCTGTGTCATTTTTTAAAGACCCACTAATTAAATAAGTCTAACCTAAAGCGAAAAGCTTTTTTAATTGAATGTTAAAATGAACCAGAAGTAAAATGTGGGCATTTATTTGGTAAAGAACAAAAATGCCTCCAGTTCTTCATGTTATTTCTTATATAGTTTTTGAGAATGTTGCTCCAGCAGCAGGTGGATTCGTTGAGCGATTGTAAAACTGTTCTGCATTCTGGTTGACATCAGATACCTCATGAATCTTTCATGAACAAAACTTGCATGGTCACATGCCACCTTGCAAAACATCAGCATTTAGAAACTGCGGTCTGACTGACTTTGTGTACTTCAATGAAGCAGACATGTTTAGTCACGTGACATATTTAATCATGTGATTTTGTTTCTTATTCCTCTTCTTGGAGGTGTTGACCGTAGCCGGCCGCCATTAAAACACGTGAGAATAATGACATTTTGGCGCTACAGAGATGTGGTTTAGGTTTATGGCAGATCTAAAATAAATAACTACAAAAGATATGGCTTGGCCCAAACCCGATCCTTATCTGATCATTTTAAAAATACCTGTATCACACTGCCGGGACACCACTGTCATTTACAGAGAGTTTAATCTGGCTGTTGGCTGGTGGTCAGAGCCTGGGAGTCGTTGCGTCCTCGTCCGATATTAAAGACTAAAGAGAAGACTCTAATGGTTTCTCTGACTTCCAGCAAATAGATAACTAGAAAACGGTTACCTGTCAAGTCAGTATTCAAGTGTGTGAGCAGCCTTTTTTTTTCTTCTGCTTTTTCAACTACAATCAGCACACAACACCAAAACTAAATCATACTCAACCCTATATATGCAAATTAATGTAGGAATATAATAAAGATCGTCTTTCCTAAATAAGTCTACACTGAATACTGACGTATCATAAGCTAAAAGTTATATTCTGAAAGTATTTCTTACAATAATGTTATTAAAAATGGGGAAAAGGTGTTTAGTAACTTCTGTCTATCCAATGGTCAGGGAAGTTTCTTGGTTAAAGCCATGGCCCGAATAAGTGCTGGCTCCCTTCACTGCTGTGTCTATTGTCCATCGTTCCTCTGAACAACAACAGATATTTCCTATTCAGTCACATCCTCATATGCATAAGAAGATATGCACAAAAGGATGCCTGTTTTCTTCCATATTTCAAATGAATATATATATGAAAAATGCATATTTATTTACTTGCAATCCAGTTGGAGGAGATATCAAATGTATTCAGCGGAGTGGGCCTGAATCTGCACTGTGTAGGCAACCTCTAATAACGTGTCATATCTGCATTTTCCATTCTTTTTGGCCGCGTCTAATCCGGCAGAAGAAAGGCTCCTGTGCTTAAGTACTGGAGGGAAAACAATACCACTGGGCTTTGCTCTACCTGTAAGCTCACAGATGAGACAGAAACTGAAAAAAATTAAGGGGGAAAAAAATCATTATTCTCTGAATGAGATGTCTTGGGTTTGATCAGAGTGTGAATCAAAGCCCATCTCTTAGACTACTTAAACATTCACTTTTAAAATTCCAACCTGATTGTACTTTTATGGAAATTTCTCGCCATCAGTGGCTGCATCCTCTCCTGTCTCCAGGTCCTCTTGTATCCCTGTAGATATCTGACTCTGCCCTTCATTAGAATTCTCTTGGTAAGAAAGCGGAGAGAAATGAGCAGAAGATGTAAATTCAGCCGAAAAGAAAAGGTTTAGATCTTTTCCTTTTTTGTCCTGGGAATAAGAAAAGAAAGAAAAATCACAGATATACCACATCATCGAGTCAAACCTGACACCAGGGCAGAAGACTTAAGAATTTCATTAAGAGTATGTTACAATGCAGCTCATTCACTTTCGCAATAAAATTTATACTGTATCACCATCGTATGTTTTTTCTTATTCTGTTCTTCTGTTAAAAATGATACTAAAAAAAGTATTGATTAGACGGCCATTGGCATGTTACTAACCTGCCTTGCACGTCCAATTGCTCTGCAGCTCAAATTGTCATTATTCTCCGTCAGATATATAAAACCTTGATTTTGAAGCGACTATTAAAGTCTTTATCATCGCAATTAGTGAAAGTGTATAGCTGTGTTAAGCATTGTTTTACAAAAGTTATATTATATATTTATATATATTATATTATTTGGTGTGTTTCATATAAATGTACAATATACTGGTGGTACAGAATAATTATATGTAGCAATAATGGAAAAATATATACTCTATTTCATATGTGTATATTTCATGCAAAATTGGGACTGAATAAATATGTTAACTTGCAAATTAATGAGTTGTCATAGATGACAATTAAAACGTAATTCAGGGACCCATTTACCACAAAGACAGTTTTCTATATATGTGGTGTCTTCTCAGTTTTCTCAGGATCCATTAATATTTTGTATTTCACAATTCCTGAGTTTCATCTGCTTGCTTTTCAAACATTTTTTCGTTACTGTAAATAAGAGCTTTAGCATGTCCGAGCACGATTCATTCTGGCGTGTTCAACTGCCCAGTGTTTTGAGCTCTCAGCCACCTGCACAATCAAAGAGGAATGAGACGACAAACAATTAGTTCTGTAAATTATTATCTTGTTTTAACATGAACATGTCTAGTTAACATTGTGTGATGTAGTACCAGTTAAACAAAGTGTTTGATGGGCTATAGTAGCATGGTGGTGTATCTGCTTCTTGCTAAGAGTAAATGTGCGAGTTTGTGAGTAGGTTGCACACTGAGACGTGTTTTTTTGTTTTTGGCTGCCTTTTTTTTTTGTGATTGTTTCTAGCTTTGTTCCACAGTCTTAGTCTCAAGCTGGATTACATTATCTAAGAAACACACCAAATACGACAGTGTCCTTTGTGATGTGAATATAATTGCTGCCATTGTTTAGTGGCTGTATTATTGTCATTAATCCTTTTGCCTCGACAAAGTAGCGTCTAAACACGTATGTACACCGATCACACATAACATTATGACCACCTTCCAACAGTTGCGACTTGTTAGAGAATGGACATGGGTCTTATGAGGGTGGCCTGTGGTGTCTGACAACAAGATGTTGTTAGTGGGGGCCTTTGGGTCCTATGGGTTGAGGGGACGTGACTCTGTGGATCATCCCACAGACACTTAATCAGTTTGGGATCCAGCGAATTTGGAGGCCAGTTTTTTTTTGGGTTGTTCCTAAACTGGTTGCAGGCTGCATCCTGCTGGGGATGGCTGCTGCCGTCAAGGAGTGTCATTGCCATGGGGTGGGTGTACCTGGTCTGGTCTAGGTGGGTGGTACATAACATCCACATGTTTCCCAGCAGAACATTGATTTGTCACAAGATGGTCAATGTCATTTACTTCTGCTGTCAGTGGTTTTAATGTTGTGGCTGATCGTTGAATAAGCATTTGTGCAGACTCATTGTCCTTTGGTTTTGAGCCTGCTATGGAAAAGGCCGGACAGATAAATTATTTGTAGTGGATTGCAACCAAGTTTTTAAAGTGCAGCCATTGTTTGTGCGAATGTGGTTTGTGCTTCGCTCTTTGCGTCATCAGTTTGACATGTTTTTCTCATGGTGTTGTCATTCCCTTTCTAATTCAGTCAAGCTGTCCAGACAGTATTCAAACTGCACACAGCGTCATTGCCCAGGGGTGACGCATTGTTTTCAATAGCAATTCCGATAATCCCTCACTCTGTGTAGACAGAGAGACATTTAAAGGGACACCAACATGATGCTGTAAATTGTAAGGTAGGGTTTGAAAAAATTAAAAAATTGATTTCGTGGCCCAAATCTATTTTCATATCGAAAGATCCAATTTGAATTAAATTTGTATGCAATCTCCTGCATCTTCTCATTAGAAATCCTACTGTGGTCTCGCAAGGCTGGTTTTTGCCCGACTAGTCTCCTGCAGTGAGATTAGTTCACGTGTGAGGGAGACGCAAAACGGGACTGAAGCTACAACTCTGGAAGCTGACGTGCGGCAGCGTTTTGGAATTAGAAAGTGTGATGACGGAGAAGAGCTGGATGAAAGCAAAGCTATATACAAGATGTGTCAACTGTACTGTAGGAAAACCATGAATCTCTAAAACAAACGACCAAGTTATTGTTTTGAAACTGAAAATCTCTAAATGAATTGAATCAAATTGGATCTAGTGTGAATTGAATCGGGACCTTGTGAATGGAAATCAGTAGCGGCACCCAGCTCTTATAAATTTCCTTTCATATAGCATTAGAAAACTCCATGGATATGCAGCATGGGGTTTGCCTCACAGCTAACTGTTTAATGTCTGAATTGCAGAATCCTTCCCTCACAATAATGTGACCATGGTGGCACCGTTTGTTGTTAAAAGAATAAATAAAATAGCCAATCACTCCACGCCTCTCCTCACCACCTCCACCACTTTTGTCCCTTTATGCCAGAAACATCCGAAACTTTGAGATCTGGAACACAACACTCAAGGGAGGCACGGTCACATCTCCGTTCTGGTGAAATTGCGAGAAATTAACAGACCTTTCGAGTGAAAAGATACTTTAGTGGCTGCCTGCCATGACGGACACAGGAAAAATGTAGGCTGTTGTAATTCCTGAACGACCGGGGGAAATGGCATCGAGGCCGAGGCGAGTCACATGGCAGCCAACCAGCACTTCTTCTCATTACGGAGAAGCCACGCATCGACTCCCAGATGCTAATCACCCTCCCAGAGACCTCAGCGCTGTGTGGTTAGTGCAGATTTACAGCTCCTCTTAGCCTCTCCGCTTTATTAGAGATGATCTTTCACAGAGAAAGAAAAGGGTGTTCACTCGACAGATGTTAAAATGCAATGCAAAGTTGGAGGCTTGAAAGCTGAAAACTGTAGGATTATTCCGCTGCTATTCCAGGGAGGATGAAAACGGAGGGAAAGAATGTGGAACAAAAACATCAAAGGGCCACAGAAAAGGAGTAAAAATGGAGAAAAGCTTTGAAATATTTAGTATGAGGTCCCAACAGGTGGTCAAGAGTGCAACGCAAGACTATGGTCTCATTACTGTGAATTATAGATGATGCTTGTACTTGTGAAATTCGGCCATTTGTCTTCCCCTAATTAAAGGAAAGTGGTTCATATATGATAACAAAGAAATACAGTGGAAAGTTAGATTGTTCCTGAGGTGTAATTAAATGACACAGGAACTGGTGTGAAATGAATGAATCAGAAAACCTAACTGCCGGTTGTGAAAAAGAAATATTATCTGAAAAATCACTTTAGTTCTTTGGACAACAAATGGATGAGCATGTTTAAAAGGGAAGCCAAAGTCATTCATTTATATATATAGATAAGCCAGACAATACATAACAATCAAGTCATTTTCAGTCAATAATTCAAAGTGGATGCCTTCTTATTGAACGTCACGTTAACGTTTTAATACTGAATAGAGTGTGTTTTATTGAGAATAGCACTGAATTTGCTTAGAAGTTTTTATTTACATTTTTTATTTTTATTTTTTAAATAGGGACCACATGTGATCAATTTGAATGCAGCTTCAGAAACGTCTCTGTGCTTTTCTGATTGGGGAATGGAACTGATAAATTATAAAATGGTGAATATTTGTCACTGACGTTTCTGTCTGCAAACGGACTAACACTCTACTGTGAGTGCACTGGAACACAACAGTTCTCTGGTAAGTGTGTGCGTGCCATCGGTGCCATCGGTGCCATCGGTGCCATCGGTGTTGCGAACCCTTTCTAATCATATTCATTGAGTGATCCAGGTCTGTAGTGATGGTGTGTATCTGGTTGAAACAGCTTATTAAATAGTCACCTGAGGACTGTTAAAAAGTTTTCAATCCTTTTTCCCATCATCTAAAAGCAGAATTTGCTTTCTTAGTGAATTTATTCTATAAAGTTTTTCTTTTAAAACCTCTGAAATTGTTATGTGCATTTTATGCTTTTACACCACAACCAAAATGCCTGTAGGGGATCATAACGACGGGACGGGTTTCAGGTCAACATTATTCCCTTTTATGATATGTTTATTGTTTTGTTTTTTTTTTAAGCTGACCAGATATGTCAGAAAAGATGAGTATAAGTAATTTATTGTTCACTCTTTTTGAATGAATTAGCGAAACTGAAGTCCAGTCGTTTCAGCCATATTCAGTTTATAGTGTTCTTCTTCAGAGAAATACTGTGAGTTTCAACTTTCACATGATCATTGACACAAACATGAACAGCATTTCATTTCATTTTCATTTTTTTTCATCATGAAAAACTTCAGCCTCAGTTGTTTTGATATAAAAATGACCTCTCACTCTTTTCCAGACAGTATTTAGCTCGACATTAATCTTTGACAAAGTCACATTGGGGAAAAAAATGGGGCCGTATTAGGAGTTCAGTGCCGAACTTAGTGTCAGCCAAGTCATTTAAACTGTTGACCTGTATCTTCACATTTGTGTATGTGAGTTTAGGATGCAGGAATTTTAGAGGAGTGAGAAAGTGTCAAACAAGTCTCATATTATTCACACATAAAGGTCATCTCCAAAAATATCTAAGAAATCAGAACATTTTTTTCCAAACACTTATCTTTATTTATTTATTTATTTTTGTAACAAGAGTTTATTCATACTGTGATTCCAGATGTAGCCTGAGTATACGAGGCTGCCGGACTTCTCCTCCTCCCCTCTCTTCCTCATTCATCACTCACTACTGTACATCCCGATGTAAAACCCTCTCGCCTCAAACGTCACTTATTTCCCGGTCTCTCATCAACAGGCCATTTAGTCCACTAGACAGAAGACATTTTACACTGCGAAGCCAGAATCTCTTTTAACATTTCATCTGCATAGAACTAACAGTAAATTATAGACGACAAGTAACAGCAGCACATCAGCGATCTTTAAAGGGGAGCCTTTTAAGTTTTGTCGGCCTTTCACAAGGGCAGACTGCACAGATGAACCCTGTATCTCTAAGATTATTAATACAACCCTTAGGGAGAACAAACTGCAAGTGTAGCAACTACTTTATTAATCTCTCCTTAAATTAAGGAGCAGTGGTGGGCATCCTTTTCCTGTGGTTTTCCTTTCGCAGGTTTTACACACAGTGGAAGCCTGCGTAGGTTCAAAAACCCAAATGTCCTGTGGCGATTATTAGACACACTAACGACAACGCAATTAAGGCCCTCGCCTAACTAAAAACAACTGAGTGTGCAAAAAAAAGTAAACTGTGAAGGACTGTTTTTATTTGCCTTTATCCGTAGACAGGTCCTGGGTCTGCCTCGCAGGTAAGTTTGAATTTCATTTGCCTCTGCTCTCTCTTCACAAACCAGATGAAGAAAAGGGGTTAATTAACATGTATTTACAAATTATACTATTCAAACTAATTTAGTTTCTGCAAAATGAATCTCAATTACAAAGGGAACTGGAATGGAAATTTCTGAGCATTAAAATGGATGAGTGTTGTTTTATGAGCGAGTCTTTAGCATCACTGATCTTTTATTAAAGTTATTCAGTAGCCTTTTGCTGGATTTGAATGAGGAGTGCTTACAGAAGATCACACGACGGAGTGTTTCCAAATTATGTATGAATTCACATTTGCCATTCACGGGGAAGAGAAAAAAAAAAATGCCACTGGGAGATTTCGGAAGGGGCCACTTTATGTTTCTTTGTCAGTTTGACCACGTGGCAGCATAACACATCACACTAAACCGACTGTTTGATTGTAATTGATTTATTTGCTTATTAAATAAAACAGTCCAACGGAGGCTGATCTAAATCTAAAATACTGTGGTTTGACAATGAGGCTTTTTCCTCAAATTGAATTTCTGATTTCTGCATAATGAAGAAACGTTACATTGTTAAATTTGATTTTCACATAATTCAGTCATCAAATACAGAGGTTGTCTTATTCACCATTAGTTAAAATCACAGAAAACATGTAACGGATCAAACTAAATATGTGATGCACTTACTTAAAAAAGCTCTTCTGAAGCTTTTATGTCCTTAAAACAAAAACCACGTAATACAACATCTGAGTTAAAACAGAAACTACATATAATTAATGGATGAATCCCATAATTCCATAAATCTTGGTCATGTGCCTGGTTGATATTTAGTTGTGTTTCTTTACGTTTCACGCGTTAAACATGCGCACAGTGTCCTCAGAGATGGAACGAGATGAAGCTGAAGCCACATGATTTTCAACAAAACACAGCGAGCTGGCTCAGAGCGCCGCCGTTATGAAGCCGTCACAGCGCAGAGCAGAGCAGCCTCGCGCTAGTTAGTTTTGTTCCGCGCATTTCTCCCACATTCCACTTATTACTATTCATTTCAACAGCGAATATACATATCATGATTTGATAATGCAACCGTAAAGAAGGATTTTCTCTCCCGACCATAAAGCAAACCATTTGTTCGCCAGCTCCCTTTTCTGTTCCTTTGACTCTGTCATACACAATTCATTATTTATCCCGGTCTTCTGTATTACAAATGGTCTCAGGATTAGGACAAATCAGGGCTCTCCAAACTATCAGGAGGGAAATGGATTCCTGAACAATATGTGTCAACGGAGAAATTGGCAGAGGAGGTGGTGGTGGTGGCTCTGGAGAGGGGCCAAACGATGCCTGGGTGTCGCGGGAGGAAATCGCACTGTTCCACATGAGACAAACACAATTTCATATTAATGAATAATTGAGAAAGTTTAGAACTGGGTTGGGACAAGTGTGCGTGAGTGTTAGATGTATCTGTGTCATGGTAATGCTCGGGATTGTTTTCAGCCGTGCACTCGTATTTTGCGGGATTAAGTGGATTGATGGTATAGAGGTGCCGACAAGACGTGTTTTGGGGGAAATTTTTAAACTCTTTGCTCATGGGGATAAATTTTTGAATTTCAGCTTCAGCCGCTCATTTTTAGTGACTTCACAAAATAATGAAGCTGCTGGTTTATTTTAATCAAAACAATGCTTACGAACCAGTTTTCAGTTTTCAGCTTCATTTGTTAACTGCTGTTTCTCTTAAATTTCATTACCTGTAAGATGCGTTAGCCGACGTCAGCTGCGAACCCGTGCCGGAGCTTGTTAACCTGTGCCTTGGTAACAAGGCCGGGCTCGTTTGTTACATGAGAGGAGAGGGAGGATAAAGGGAGGGGGGGTGGTCGACTCGGAGCACGGTGCCTTGACTGGAGACGAGGACGCTCCATACTGCGCCCCCATCAATGCTAATGATCCGAGCTCTGCACATAATTAAAGCCCCGCTACCCCTCTGCCGTGGAACGCGAGGGGGGACTTATGTACGTCTCCCTACGTAGCTAGAGGAGGTTTGGAAAACTTCTGAACATCTATGGTCCATTATGTATAATTTCAAAACACATCCCAAGTATGAGGAAAAGAAACTTTTCATTTTTAATGACAAAATCATGAATTATTCTATTTATTGTATACACTCACTCTTTCAAAGGTATCTGGTCCATGAAAGGTAAAACTGAATCAGGGGGAAAGTCTTCTTGCCGTTAACTAGGATTCACGGTCACAAACGACACCTGTTGAGTGTGGTGGAAATGAGCAGAAGCCAAATGAGTGCAGCATTAAAGGGATATGTTTTAGCTTTTTTCCCCTCCTCAGTCTTCTTTTGTTTTACTTGTAATTGCTGCACTTTTTTTTTTTTTTTTTTAAATAAATCCAGAAAGCTCAGGACAAGTAAAGGTGACACAAAATGCGGGAATGGTTCGTCCCGTGTTGCTCGGTGGCCAGGAACAACTCAGACTCTCTGGATTAGAAAACAAAAATGTTGACTCAGTTGTAGATGTAGACTCAAAATGCTAACGCGTGTCTCATTGGTGAAATTAATTCCGAGTGGTCCAGAAATTTCAGTTTAAAAAGCTAAAATGTATATCCATGTGTTCTTTAAAAAAAAAAAATCCTCAGAGGCTTTTAACGCTGCTTTACATGTAGTTGAGACGTTTTAGACTAATGTGTTGTCTAAAGTCTGAGAATTTCAGACACGTTTCTAGTTTTAATTACATTATTACTAGTTGTTGCATATCCTGGGACTGAGCTGTGTGCTTGTGGCTTGTGAGACTCTTGCGTTTATAAACCAATAATGATTATCTTTTATACATGATTCATTAGTATGTCCTAAGGAAATGCAGCCCTTTTTTTTTTTTATTCCTAACAGGCTGACTTGACTGCTCAGTCGAGTGACTGCACTGTGTTAAGAGTCGGAAAACTCTGGCCCTGTTTTTTTTTTCCTTTTCCTTTTTTTGTGTATAAGGAACGAAGATTGAGTTTGCCTTGCGCGTTAATTGCTATCCATTATGTATGACAACTCTTGTTTGTTATTCAACGTTAATGAACTACACAAATTAAAAGCAGTGCACTCTTGATTCCTGGGACATTTTCATCTCGAGTGCATCTGCAGTCCACACGGTGCAGTTTTCACGTTTAGCCAACAGGTGTCGCTGCAAACCACGCAAACGCTGCACCGCGCTGACCTGCCTGCAGCGTGACACCGTCTTAACATAACAATCACCACCATCTCTTTCACTATTACAGAACCAGAGGCCAGACTGACAAAAATACTGAGCATTAGAAAGTCATTAGATTTTTCATATACATCCCCTGACTTTTTGTTGTACTTGTTAAACTTAAAAAAAAAAGAAAAAAGAAAGAATACAATCTGGCTGTTTAAATATCTCTTATATATCTCAAAAATGCAATCAGACAGTGAGTACATACAAGTTATCCCATACGTTTGAATGTATTAAATTCTGAAACTAATTAGGATGCACTCAAGTTGATTACATTGAGTCTAGAAAGTGACTTAAAATCAGATCCGCTTAAACAAAAGGAGGTGGTGACACCTTGAGTGGCTCCAGTTGTGATTTCGCTGATCGAAGACCAGGTCCACACACTTGTGAAACTCTTTAGAGCGTAAATGTCCAAGCAGCTACTGTGGGTACACAGCGTGATTTTCTCCATACCTTGACGATAAAACAACCCCTGATCATGTCATTTGAAGACCCCGCGATTAGATTACAAACCTAAGCATGCTACAGATCTCGTCTGTCACGTATAATACCCGATTTGCCTGTCAGTTAACAGTCCCCAGAGCTAACGCCTCCACCAGCCTTCCCCTCATTACAGTTTACTGTTCCCAGCAACTGGAAATGGGCTGCGAAGCAATACTGGAGTGGACATTTTTACTGATGTTCTCGCTAATAATTGCCCTCGCTTCCAAAGCCAGCAATAACCCAAACCTGATGTTCCTCCGTGTGCTTGTCTCTTCTGTTCTGTGATAGCTCAGTATCTTTACTTCACGATCCTCCTGTGTTTGCGCTATTTGTCACCATTACACTATTTAATTATAAACGCACTTAATATATGTTACGGATGACCGTGATTCAAATGTATTCTCTCCTTTCTCCCTTAAGTTCCCTTAAGTATTTGTTCACATGTTCAAACATGCCCACACTTTATAATGAGTCCTAGCGTACTCAGAAATGTAAATGATATCTTCAAACTCCCACGGGCACCCAACGCACGTCACACATAAATAAACACACACAAATTAGATAACAAGGTAGCCTCAACAAGGCCCTTGTAGGTCTTTGATAACAAACTGCTATACTACAGAGGATTCTAATAGGTTGGCCTTTTTTTTTTTTTTTTTGCCTGTTGTTGATATGCCATCTGGTCCATGTAGCAACCGCGTCCCTTTAGGCCTGCAAATAATGACTTTCCATATCCTTGCATCTAACCTGTGCATGGCTTATTTTGCTGTAGGGGAGTATGTGACACTTCACGTCCCTCCCCTTCCCTTTCCTACTCTTCTGTGGTTGATGGTTTTCACTATGGAGAGAGGCAGACCTTCGTTTGCAGGATGAAAGGCAGGGGTAGCACCCCTCAATCACCCTGCCCTCCAGGAGGCGAGAGGAACGAGGGATGAGAAGGATGGGGGAGCCTGGCAGGGTGCACGGAGATGTGAGACACATTGAGATACAGCTTCGGCTAGGGTGGAAGCTGTTGACTTTTTCCCTCTCTATTTCTTTTCTATCTGCTATTGTTACCTTAGGGGACAAAAGGCATGCAAATGTTGGCGCGGGTCCATTGAGGCCACTGGTGAAAGCGTATTTAAAATGTCAGGGCACCGCCACTGGAAAAGTGAAACCGCTGGAAAGTGCTGTGAGTATTGTGGTGAATGCTGCCACAGGTGCTTCAGGTAGAGCGTTCGGTCCATCCTCCACACGGTGCCATTATTGTATGTGCAGGTTTTTTGTTTTTTTAATTTATTTATTCTAGTTCAAGAACCGGAAAACAGAACTCTCATATCCACTATAGGCCAAGAAATAATGTTGAAGGAGTAGCGCATCCACTTCACCTTCTCTTCACGCGCCCCCACTTCCTTTTCATCTTCCCACTATAGTTCTCATTTTTAGGAATTCGCTGAAACAACATCTGTGTAGTCACACCGGGGTTAGAGGGGCAATGCGGAGAGAGCCGCATACATAGAATCGTTACTCTGATCCAGGCGCAAGTCACCCCTGGGGAGGCTGCAGGGCCTGGGTCAGCCATATGGTGGCAGAAGCCCCTGGAGGAACCAGCCCCGATAAGCTGGATCAGCTTCAACACTTCCTGACCGAGGCACGGGCCACACCACCGAGCAGGTAACGGAGGGGGATGGTGGCAGCTACCCCTTAGCAGCAGGAACCGCAGCAGCACCGCTAGGAGCCTGAGGGCAGAGAAATGGAAATGGTTTCATCCATGGCATCTGCACTGCTAAGGGAAATTAAAGTCAGGGCTTCTAAAACTTAAAATAAATATGCTGAGCTTCACTGATAAAATACTCTTAAGTGATGACCTGTTGTTTTGTAGTTGTTGTTTATTTATTTCAAAACAGGAAAATATTCTTATATTCTCATCGTGACACATCTGCAGATATTTCTGATAAATTTCACTAGCGTTGAGAGGCACCATCTGTATTCTACCGGGCTAGATTAGTGGAAATTGAGATATTAATGAAAATGCAAATTCTGACCAAAAAAAACACACACAGTTAAAAAAAACATAACAAAACAAAACAGTACCACTGAGCATTTTGCACACATAAATACACTGATAACCTTGTTCATATCGGCTGATTGCAACTTAATACACATATTGTACAACCAATTTATGTAGGTATTTTAAAATGAAAATGGTCATTCAGCATTTATTCTTTGTGTGAAATTACTTGGAAATTAGTGCACCAGTTTTATATAATAATGTATAAATTTCACATTAGAGACAAATCTTGGTTTCTCCGGACTAATTCAGGAGGTTTGCTGTCTTGCAGTACGCAGTCTACTGCATTGTAGATGTGGTATAACACTTCTCAGATAAATAAACCAAATACGATTTTTTTTTTCTTTATTTAGTTAAATAATAAACATTTGGGGATTACGAAGATATAAAGCAATTCTTCGGCCAAAGATTGTTTTTAACGTTCTGTTATTTTGTTCAGTGGTCAGTTTACCACTGTGTTGGGTTTGGTTTCATCTTTAGAACATTTATCATAAACAAAATGCTTTGTACTTACCGTCATTTTTATTGCAGCTTTTCTGAGAATAGTATGCTCATTAGACACATCTCACTCCAAATGTGCTTTCCCTTCAGTGTTATTAACTGCGAGCCCTTCATTCATTTTGCTGCTCACTTCCACTTGTGTGACTCTTGTGTGAATCTTTAAATACCAGTAACACAAAATTCTTAAATTATAGGTTTTAAGACAACTGACCAGAGCGGCCTGTTAGTAGAAAAAGAAATTAAGGTCTCGTAAGTGTGTCTTCATTTGTGAATAATCACCGCTTCAATGTTGAGTTTTAAGTTTTGCTTAAATCCGTCGTTACTACAGATGCACCAGGTATTGAGCTGTCGTGTCTCTACAGTATCCTTGAACACAGTAGCCAAACCTTTCGGTAGCGAGGGCCTTTCATGTTTTTTGTTTAAAATACAGCCAATGGGGATAATATAGTATATTCTGTTTATATGGAACCACAATACACACATTGTTTGTAAAAACTGTTTGCCGCTCAAAAACAAACTTGGTTGCATCTCCTTGGAGTTGAAAGATGAGTTTAGATGTGTTCAAAACTCCTGGGTGTGGTGGATTTGGACATAATCTGTGGAGAGAACATCTGCCATTCTTCTTAAGTTTATTCTTTTCAGCTGCTCTTTGCTGAAGGGTGTTTGTTTCCTCGACTGACCTCTTTAAAATACTGTGTTGTGCTGGATTCATACTTGCTGTGGTAACTTTTTTTTTTTCTGAATGCTATGCTTACATCCACAAAATATTCTGGACTTTGGCCTTATTCTGTATAAGACATTATTCCTAGTAAGTTGTTTACATAGAAATTGAAACAGCCTCCCGCCTTTTGGAAACGCCTTTTGATTTCCTAGAAACGGTCACACTGTAATATCTGTGCATATCCAACCAGATAGTCAGGCATTTCTTGTGAGTATACACTCACCAGGGACTAAGGTACACCTTGCTAATAAAAAGTTGGACCCCATTTTACCTTCAGAACTGCCTTAATTCTTGGTGGGATACTTTCAATAAGGTATTGGACACATTCCTCAGAGATTTTGGTCCATATTGACATGACAGCACCACACAGTTGTGGCAGATTTGTTGGCTGCACATCTATGTTGCGAATCTTCGTCAATCACACTGCTGCTGTAGCCCATCTTCTTCAAGGTTGGACGTGTTGTGCGTTCAGAGATGATATTCTGCATTCCTTGGTTGTAGCCAGTGGTTATTTGAGTTACTGTTGCCTTTCTATCATCTCAACCAGTCTGTCCATTCTCCTCTGACCTCTCACATCAACAAGGCATAACTGCTGCTCACAGGATATTTTCTCCTTTTCAGACCATTCTCTGTAAACTCTAGAGATTGTTGTGCGTGAAAATCCCAGTAGATCAGCAGTTTCTGAAATACTCATTGGTACCAGCACGTCTGGCACCAACAACCATACCACGTTCAGTGTCACTTAATTGCCCTTTCTTCCCCATTCTGATGCTCGGTTTGAACTTTAGCAAGTCGTCTTGATCACCTCTACATGCCTACCTATGTGCATTGAATTGCAGCCATGTGATTGGCTGATTAGCTATTTGTGTTAACAAGCAATTGAACAGGTGTACCTGACAAAGTGCCTAGTGAGAGTCTCTGCCCCACCCTTACAAATGGTTGGTTTATGTTTAGCTCACAAGGCTGTAGATTCTGAATATGCATTATAAAATGTGTGTCTAGATAATGCACAGAAAACTTCATTAATCTTACCATATCATAAGACACAGACATGTGCCTTAATTTGAAAGTTCTGAATTGGTAAAATGGCTTCATTTACAATGTCAAAGACAATGTGCTGTTAATAATTACATGACCTGCTTGAATCAAAATAAACAGTCATTCTGAGAAAAGAAAAATAGAAAGACCAGATTAGACTTCTGAAAAACTTCTGAAGAAGCCAGTCCAGTTCCAGGACAGCACTCTTTGGACAGATGAAACTAACTAACTGATGATACAAAGCTCACCACATCTTCTGTAAAACATAGTGGATGCAATGTGGTGGCATGGGCATGCCAGGCTTCCAATAGCAATGAGTCACTAGTGTTTTTGTTGAAGACAAAAGCAGCCAAATAAAGTCTAAAGCATATAGGGATATACTTTCTGTTCAGGTTCAGCCAAATGCACCAAAGTTTATTGGACAGTTCTTCATAGTATAGATAGACAATGACCCAAAACATACAGCAGAAGCAGCCCAGGAGTTTTTTAAGGCAAACAAATGGAATATTCTGTAATGGCCAAGTCATTCACCTCAACCCGATTGAGCATGCATTTTTCTTACTAAGACCAAAAGTAGGGCAGGAAGACTAACAAACAAGCAACAAAATGAAAACCGCTGCAGTAAATGCCCGGGAAAGCATTACAAAGTAGGAAACCCAGTGTTTGGTGGTGTCCATGGGTTCCAGATTTCAGGCAGTCACTGCCTGCAAAGGATTCTCAACAAAGTATTAAAAAATAGCATTTTGTTTATGGTAATGTTGAGCTCCTGGAATGAGAAGACTTCAACTGCATCTTAGTTGTTTAATTTCAAATCTAATATGGTGCCATGTAGAGTACCCAAGTCATGAAGAGTTTGTCACTGTCCAAATATATATGGGCCTAACTGTATGTACAGTAAACCCATATCACAGGCTTGGCTAAATAACATGTGCATCCTTGCACACGAGATATATACTGGATATGGAAAAGAATAATTTTTTGTTACTGTTACCCAAGTAGGATTACTGAATTAGTCAATTAAAACTGTTGGTCAATAGATAATAATATGCAACAGGGCTGAACAGTTTTGGAAAAGAATCTAATTGCTATTTTTTCCCCCAATATTGCGATTATGATTTAATATGCGACTATTAAAAAAAGATTTTATCCTCTTTTCAAACAAAATGGAATGAATGATTTCAAAATATAATAGAATAACACAATATTAGATGCATGTTTAGCATAAAATCTTCTTTTATGGGCCTATTTATTGGAATTAAATTAAAAGATACATAACCTGAAATAAATATTTTTATTGAGCTGCTGAACATTTTTGAACATTGGTCACTGTGCTGAGAGGTACCATATCTTTTGCATCAAACTCAGTTTGTGCCTGTGTGATTTGTGATCAGTGCTGTTTTGGGTAACGTCATGGTACTCCATTCAAAAATGTGACGCTTTAAGGAATGCCGGTAAATTTCACGGAGCAGCAGATGAACTATGCCGGCCTTTAGTCGTGTCGCTAATGGCAGATCGTCTCAGTATGTTCATCTCACAGTAGCACCAACAGCAAACCAAAATAAATCCAGACAGTCGACTTCCTCTATTGTTGTGCCACTCATGTCAGTTTCAGACTACTCAGCCTGAGTCCGACGTTATTTCGAACAAATTAAGAGCTATGATGCTCTCCAGTCTTGTGACCACTGTGTAACCGCATCTTTTTCAGTATGAAAATCACGCTTTATTTATCGCGATATAATTGCAAATTCAATTAATCGTTCAGCCCTAATATGCAACACACCTTTTTGCAAAGTTTCTCGTATCAGGAGAGAAGGTGTTCTTTTCTCATCATAAATCAAATAGAGCACATTTTAGAAACACAGCCTGGGGCAGAAGAATTGGTATTCTGCATGTCTTCAACGGACTAATATTAATGAGAATTAGAGGTAATTACCTAGATTTTTTAAAACACCCCAGCTTGAAGCCACCTCTAGACATATAGGTAGCCATTCAGGCAATCTAAATTTTTGTTTTAAATTTAATCTGACTTCAGTTTTATTTGGGTCAACTTTATTCTCTAATATGTCAATGCTGGGTCTTTGTTTGTTTTCAGTAATTATAACATCAAATGTGCCTGACACAGTAAAAGCTAATTCCCCTCCCAGTCACATAGATTAGCCGCAATTTGCTGTCAAGATCTAAAAATTCCACTCGGTCCTCGGAGAAAAGCATTGTTGAAAGTTTTCAGTCGGCACCAAGTTTCTGAGCCGGAGCGTGTCATTTTCATTTTGTTTGGCATTTTCGAGACGTCTGAGGCAGTTGGTGTGTGCTTTAAGAGATGCTGACATGTTATTGTCTGAGTTCCTTTTGGTCTTCATCGCTAATAGAGAACGGCTTGCCTTTTGTATTTATAATGCATGTTCTCTTTGAGGTTGTTACAGGTGCCACTGAGAGACTCCTTAAGAATCTCTCCCTGTTGATATTCACACCAACATAATTGTTTTACTTATACACAGAGCACTGAATGTTACACATTACCTAATTATGGATTCTCTCAACACTGTGGGCTTATCCTACCTCACCTGGTTTCTAATTAATTAGCTATGTTTATGCTATGCTTATAACCTTGACAGCTTGTTACGTTCACATCGGGGAAGAGTTCTTTCATGACAAATTACTAGGCTGGATGTGTGACACCTCTGACTTGCCTGTGGTGTCCTGTGCTGGGGACAAAAGCCCAGATGACTCTTAACTGAGCTGTGTCTTGAAGATATGAGATATTCAAATGAGATGCTAACAGAGAGGGACTTTGTGATGCTGGGTGTCTAATGTTAATGTTCTCATTTGAATATAAAAGAATCTTTGCCATTTTTTTGTGGATCAAAAAGTGAGAATAAGAGATGTGAATGTGAGCTCCTCAGGCATGACTGACAAGACAATGGGAAAGTTTTACGGTGACGCCGCCTTTGACGAACAGCTAGCACTGAAACAGGAAGAGTATGGGTTAAATGTGGGACACTTGATGAAAATTGAGAAATATTGATAGTATATCATGCTTCAAATTAAAGCATGTGTCCAGGTGACTGTCAGGTTAAGGTCTTAGAATGACTACACTTGATTGTGTGGGCAGGTGTTTGAACTCTGTGCATCTGCAGAAACCATAGACTTTTTTATTAGGGCCTCACCACAATATAGGTCACAGAGAAAGGAACATGAGATTTTTTGTTTGCATGATTGTCACACTTAAATATTTCAGATCATCAAACAAATTTAAATATCAGTCACAGATAACACAAGTAAGCACAGTAGGCAGTTTTTAAATGAAGGTTTTTATTATTAAGGGAAGACAAAACCCAAACCCACATGGCCCTGTGTGAAAAAGTGATTGCCCCCTAAACACAATAACTGCTTGGGCCACGCGTAGCAGCAGCGACTGCAATCAAGTGTTTGCAATAACTTGCAATGAGTCTTTTACAGCGTTGTGGGGGAATTTTGGCCCACTCATCTTTGCAGAATTGCTGGAATTGATCCACATTTGAGGGCTTTTGAACACGAACCTCCTTTTTAGGTCATGCCACAGCATCTCGATAGGATTCAGGTCAAGACTTTGACTAGGCCACTCCAAAGTCTTCATTTAGTTTTTCTTTAGCCATTCAGTGGTGGACTTGCTGGTGTGTTTTGGATCATTGTCCTGCTGCAGAATCCAAGTTCACTTCAGCTTGAGGTCAGGAACAGATGGCTAGATATTCTCCTTCAATAGTTTTTGGTAGACGGTAAAATTCATGGTTCCATTTATCACAGCAAGTCTTCCAGGTCCTAAAGCAGCAAAACAGCCTCAGACCACCACCACCACCACCACCAGATTTTACTGTTGGTATGATGTTCTTTTTCTGACAGGATGTATTACTTATGTAGATGTAATGGGACACACATCTTCCAAAAAGTTCAACTCTTGTCTTGTCAGTCCACAGACGAGACAAGTCTTGGGGATCGTAAGATGTTTCCTGGCAAAACTGAGATGGGCCTTTATGTACTTTTAGCTCAGCAGTGGTTTTGGTCGTTGAACTCTGCCATGAAGCCATTTTAGCACAGTCTCTTTCTTGTGTTAGAATTGTGAACACTGACCTTAACCGAGGCAAATGAGGCCTGCAGTTCTTTGGATGTTGTGGGCTCTTTTGTGACCCCTTGAATGAATCGTCACTGCTCTCTTGCGGTAATTTCGGTCGACCAGTCACTCCTGGGAAGGTTCACCACACACTATAGTTCGCTGGAGTCCCAAAGCTTTAGAAATGGCTTTATAACCTTTTCCAGACTGATAGATCCCAATTACTTTCTTCCTCATTTGTTCCTGATTTTGGACATGTCGTCTAGCTTTTTGGTCTACTTTACTTTGTCAAGCATGCCCTATTTAAGTGATTGCTTGATTCAGAATCAGCATCAGAATTACTTTATTGATCCCAGGTGTGGCAGTAATCAGGTCTGGGTGTGGATAGAGAAATTGAACTCGGGTGTGATAAACACCAGTTAACCAGTTTGTCACACAGGCCAGTTTTTCATGCAGGGCCATGCAGGTTTGGATTTTTTCCCCTTATTAATAAAAATCTTCATTTGTGTTTGCTTGTGTTATATTTGTCTTATATTTAAATTTGTGTGATCTGAAACATTAAGTTGCGACAAATATGGAGAAAAATACTGTATACAGTATATAATTCAATTCTGTGGGTTCCATTTACATGAACTTGACTATCGCAGCTCATATTGGGTTTTGTTTGCAGAATCCGGGTCAGTTTGTATATCATATCCTGGTTTCAGACCCCTGTCAGCTGGCGCAGCTTTAACCAACATAACATAAACCTCGACATAAACACAATTCATGGTGGACACCAAAGTCCACCATGGTTTGGGTCTTATGGGTTGAGGGGTTGAAAGGTCTCTGTGGATCAGTTGGTGGTGTAGTGAATTTGGAGGCCGGGTCAACACCCTGTCCTGTTCTGAGTTTTCTGAATGGGGTGGCTGCTGGCATCAAGGAGTGTCATTGCTATGGGGTGGTCTGGTGTATGTAGGGGGTCCATGTCTAAGTAACATCCACATGCATGCCAGGTCCAAAAGTTTCCCATGTAAACGTAGGGCCCATTTTGTCATTCTATTATAGATCTGTGTTTGGTTTTCATCACTCCTGGCCATATTCATTAATCAGATATTTATTATCATATGGAGTACAAGGTGCACACTTTTGTCTTCCATAGTCAGGTCAGTGCCTGCAACCTTGGTCGACTCCTTTTTGACAATACTACTTAAAATACTGAAAGTTTTCTACATGTCCTGGGAAAGCAATTACAGCTTACTCAGACAAATAGGCCTATTCAGCTGAGGTTCATGGTTTCCCTGAACCCAGCAGAATGTCCTTCAGTGGGCGGGAGATAATAATTCATGCTGAGGGGCTCCAGACATGCCAACAGGTCTTATCTACAACTCCTCATTCGCCATCATTGCTCAATATACTGTATTGTCAAAGGCAAATTGATAATGTATAATTCAATAAGCAATGTACTAAAGAATTAATATATTCAAGTTAATTATGCCACCATGTGAGGGAACTGTAGTACTTTGGATTACTAAAATGATTTTTACTTTTGACCTTGGTCTCTGCGGATCAGCTTCATTACGAGGTTTTTAGTTATAGCTTAACGTTTTAAAACAATTGGCATGGAGCGGCCCTGTTATTTATGATTCATTTGCGATGTCCTTTGCTTAAATAAAATATGTCTGAAAGGTGGGAGTGTGAATGAACCTTTTCAACTGAGTGATTAGATGGGAAATTTATTTATTCATGTTTGTGTTGGGTTTCACTGTTCTTAAGACAGCTGCTCCACAGAGGGAAAGCTGCAGAGGAGATGGCCGGTGTAAAAGTGTTGATAGAAGAACTAATGATAGCTGAAGGTTTTAATGAGAGGCTCGGCTTCTCTCAACCTTCGCGCGGCCGCCAATATGCAAACCACCGCGCGAGTCCTGTACCTGCTCTGAGACGAACAACTCGTTCAGCGGAAAATGAGTGGCCTCATTGTGTATCCTCCCAACTTTGACAGCTGGGAGACGCCTAAGGCCCATCCTGAAGCTACTTCCTCAGTTTTTTGATGGCAGAGCTGCTGCAGAAATGTTTGGGTTCTTGCAGTTAATTGCACACATCGCCAACGCCACGGTTTATCCAGATATCAGACGCCTTTATAGTCCTGATTGGCAGTATACATGTGAAAATGAAGAGGTCACTTTTAGAAAAGGGAGATATTCCTCACAGGCCACTAGCAGCTAATACATTTGATTTAAAGACATAGAAATAGATTCTTAGGAGGTTGAATTTAGATCGTCTGCCTCAGAAGCAACTTCTGTAAATTCCATTAACTTTTTACAACGCAGGCCAGGTTCTTTGTGTCTGCTGGCCGCAACTCATTAGATTTTGCCAATTATTATTACTTTCTACTTTTTTTTACTACCGGGCAAAAATGCACACCCCTGACACAGTAAAAATAATTAGCTACTCCCAATAATGCAGCAGTGTGTTTGGAGTGAGTGCGGCCTCTCCTCTCATTTTTTTTTTTTTTTTTTTTTTCTGGGGATCATGACACTCTGAATTACCTGAAGAATACCTGCAGCAATTTATGAACCTAATTAACTTCCCACAGAGATCAAATCTACACGTCATTTTGAAATATATGGGAAATCGAAATTGGTCCAAAGTCTGTCGCCTTCTGTCCTTTGTGTTTTTTTTTTTTTTCTTTCTGGAATCTATTGCATGTAAGCGCAGCTGAAGAATGACGAGGGAATGCGGTAGGAAGGACCCATTTGTTCCATCGAGTAATCAATGTGCAGTTTGCATTCATTTGAATGCACTCAATCATGCCCCTTACGTTGATGGCTCATGGGTGTGAGCATCAGTTATTCAGGAGTGTTATATGGCTTTGGTTTAGACCCATTTCATCGAATATTTATGAGGCAAGAAAAAGTGCGTCAAAATAGGAGTGAACTGAATTACACTTAAGTTTCTCATGTGTTGTGAGCCCTTGACTCTGACTACTGAGAATGCCTTTGTCCAGGTTTTTTTATTTATTTATTTTTTTTTTGGTTTTTCAGTTTTGGTTGAAGAGTGTGTTGGAGGAATCAGACATGTCATGAAACTTTTTTTTTTTCGTTCTTTTTTTGCTTATTTACTTAGATGAACTCATCAAACCCGTACTTTCATGCCATAAAAGGCTCTTGTCTGAATGGACATATAGTACAAAAGCAAGTGATGCAAAAAGGTGAAATAGGGGTATATCTCTCCAGCTCAATTGAGCTTGCCTTTTCTCCTCACTCTTCATCAGCCTTGCCTGCCTCGCCTCTGTCTGCCAGTGTGTTTGGCTTTTTAGATGTGATGTGAGCGTAGTATTCTCTCAGACCCAGGCAGTTACTTTGTGAAGAGCAGCTGCCTGCACACTGATGGTATTTCACTGCTGCATCCCCCAAGTTATATTAAATTTGCAACTGGCCCTCTTTAAGTCTTTTTCATGAGATGTATGTTTTAAAGAGTGTGTCAATTCTTAAAGATGCCCTTGGCTTTTATCAGTCGTTTTTAAGAATGCTTTCAATAAAGAGTGAGGCGAGAGCTCGATGTGGCGGTGGCCCATTTTGCTTGCATAAACTGCATATAAAATCTTAAACCCAGATCTTAAAGGCTGATACGATGTGACTTAAAATCGTCTCAGCAAAGCCAGGGCTTCATTATTAATGGACTTATCTTAACATCATCTTAACAATGATTCAATGTTTGCTCTTTTCTGTTTAAAGCATTTTTTTTTGCGCGTCGAGCTCACTGGTAGCTTCGGCTTTGTTCCAACTGGAATCGCATATTTAAAGCCATAATTTTTTTCTTTTTGAGATGGCTCTTAGAGCTTTGAAACGAACTAGCAATGCCTTTTTATTCCATGCTCAAACCGATCTACAAACAGAGCTTAAGCAGCCATGTTTGTTTTTTAACAATCTCCAAGTTCCAGCTGTTCTGTTGACCGGTATCCCGAGTAGGGAGCCGGGTTGAAGCAAGGGCACAATTACTTCTTATTAGAGCTCTGACTCCTGACACACCTCTACTAGGAGGGGCGAACCATCAGGTTTAGACATGCTAAACCTCTTGTAGCAGGAGACGGGGGAGCCCAGCAAATGTGAGTTCGTGTCTACGGCTGATGCGATGGTCGAGTTGGTGGTAGTGTCCTGCTGAGTCCGCACACCGATTAGAGATCACGGATCAACAGTGCTGACTTCTGCACTATGTACCCACAACATGGGCCCTTTGAGTTGTCATTTGTACACATAGGCACACCTATGCACCTGCATTGTAGGACTTATAATATGGTATTGTGTTATTATTAATTAATTGCTCTTAATGTTGCATGTATTCAACTAGGAAGTGAAAATCAGTCATAATTTTTCTTGCATCAACATGAAAATAAAAATCATATACCTTTTACAATAGCTGTAACAAGTTGTCTCAATAAATGTTGGAGGCAATATAATTGAGTTAAAAGTTACCCTGATCAGCCAATCCTATCATCTACAGTCATCTACACTTGTAAGCTGTAATGTTAACTACATTGATGATCTCATTCTTAATTTTGTTTTACTTGTACAATGACAATAAAAGACATTCTATAAATCTAGAACTCTAGAAAAGAAAGCATGTTATATCAGATGAGGCCATCGTCTCCCATGTCTCCATGGTCCATTGCTGATGCTCACATGCCCATTGTAGGTGCCCTTGACCATGGACAGGAGTCAGATGGACACAAACAACATTAATGCATTCAGCTATATAAACTGCTTTTCCTTCTTTTTGATCAATACTAACCACTGCTCTTTTGGAGATGCTCTGACCCATTCGCCATCACAGTATTGCACCTGTCAAAATTGCTCAAAAACTTCTCCCGTCCTGTTGTTTTCTTTCTTCTAACACATTTACTTGCTATATCCCACCCAAGGATAAGGAGATAATCGGTGTTCCTCTCCTGACCAGCGGTCATCAGAATATTATGGCTGGTCTGAGTATTTAGCCAGATGTTCAGGTCTCAAAGTCATTCACATTTCCTAGATTTTGCTGCTGATTATAAAGAGAGTGGGCAGGTGTCAAATAGAAGGAAGAAGTCTTGGGGTGAACAACATCCCATACTTCACTGAAGGATGCAGATCAGTAGGCAAGATGGAAGTAAATCAGGAATAACCTTATGACGGTTGGACACTGCGAAATCATGATAAAAGATGGACTCAGTAATAATGTGGACTGAGGTTTAAGTCATTTTAAACAAGGAAGGATGAGAACGTGGCCACATACAAACTACAAACTTATTGTCACCTTTATGGAAGACCTGTACCTTAAACTCCCTTAGCGGCTGGTCCCTTGAATGAGAAGCACGAACACCTTGAATCAAGTTATTAACCAGAGCTGAAAGAGGAAAGTATAATTATATGTCTGGATAATCTTTCAGATTGTTCCTTTTTCCAAAGCCTAGGGCTTTGGTGAGTTTGGTGAGCCGTCTTGTTGGTTTAGTGACCTTAACTGCTTAATGTGAAGTTAGTCCAACTTTTCTTTTTAGTTAGGGTTAGTTTTTTTTTTGGGAGAAAAGTAGTTCGCTCTCAAGATGTCTGTACTTGCTGCAATGAAAAGAGGCTCTGGTACAGTAAGGACTGCATTATTCAGCACTCTTAAGATTGTAGACCAGTGATGCATCATTTCTCATCAGCTTGGCTGCATTGGATAGAAATGCTGTTTAATCTCACAGTACAAAAGGATTTGAATCCCCTTTCCTCTTATGGCAATTAGGTTCAATTTTTAAGCTTGACCCGTACTTGACTTTTCCCATTGATCCGCACACAAGCTATACCGAGGGGCCAAGATCGTCAATACAAAGACTTTATCAGTTGCTAATTATGCCTGAGCTCGGATATAGACCAATTAGGAGGCTGAAAAAACAAATGCTACCAGATTAACAGATTGAACCACAACAGGGTTTTCTTTTTGTGATCTGGATCTCCAGAAATATCTTCATGGTTGAGAAAAATAAAATAAGAGAAAATAAATAAAATATATGGGGAAAACACTGTATATTGTATATTTTTTAGAGGTTTACTCATACAAACTTTCCCCAGATGTGACTCAAACCTAGTGAAAGTCTGGTTAGCGTGAAAGTTTGTAAAGAGACATTTGACTTCTTGATTGAGCCCAACTAATAGCTGACGTAGTTTGTGGTCATGTGTATCGGGGAGGACTTTGATAAATGTGATAGCATGGTGGCAATGAGTGTCCACACACAGGGTATCGCAGAATGTTCAATCAAACGCGAAGGTGTAACAGTCAAGTTTTTTTCTTTTCCAATACAGATTAGTCTCATTATCTTTTGTCCCTTGGTCGACAAACTATACGCAAATATTAAAACAATAAAAAACTCCTTTTATCTCCATATGAGTTATTTTATCTATTAGCACTAGCTCATTTTCAGATCTGGAATCTATAGCAGTATACGGTGGCTGATTTAAGGTTCAGGGATCTGATTGCCTCGGGCAAGTTATTCTAAGAGCCCCCTGATGTCAGTGGGACTGCCTGGCAGAATAAAAGGCAAGGCAATAAACTGGGGGAAAAAGTAGCACACATGCATTGAAATGGGGGCCTCCCCGAGGCGATGGCCCAACTGGCCCGTGGTTAAATCCTCCACTGAAAGTGTAATAATCACACCAGAGCCCCACAGAGGGAAGGGAAGAGAAAGCGAAAGAGTGGGGGAAGACACAGACGTACCAAAACAAAAGCCACCCCTCTCTGTCCTGTTCTCTTTGTGCCTTCAATCTGAGGGGAAAAAGAGACAGAAAAATCTTGGCGCAAAGAAAGGGAATTACAGGGTCTGTGATGATGACTGATGGGAAAGTGGAACAAGATCTGAAACAGATCACAAGGGTTTATTGTAGCTGTGGCAGTCATTGTGATGTGTTTGCAGATATGAGCATTAGACTTGTACTCTAATCCTGTCCATAGGCTGTCGCTGGCTTGCCTCAGCCGCAGACAAACGGTTAATAATGCTCCGAGTATCCTTAGCGACGGGCTTTGCGGTCGCGAGATTACTTAACTCATTTGTATCCTTGCAGAACGCATTAGTGAGGATTGTGCTGTTTGTGCTTTAACAAGCTTTGTCTTGTCACCGGCTGCAGTAAATGTATTTTCTGCTCCGAGAAAAAAGCCGCGAAAGAGGAAGAAAAGAGCACTTGTTCGGATATATATGTTTAGTCATATTAAACCCTCCCCATTACACTCGTCTTAAACGCCTCTCCATTCTTTCCCGGCGTAAGAGTGCCCAGCAGGAACTCCCGCTATAAATCACATTTAGTACCTCTGACGTGTTAGCAGAAGTGATATAACTGCCACTGATCTAATTGCCTCACCCTGCACGCCTACTCCCCTCGCTCCCGTCTTACAATTTTGAGACTCTTGCGTGAGTTGCTTCTACATGTGAGCTTTAGATCCGCATCCGTTTTAAAAAAAAAAGGCGCAAACGAGGGGCGCGGGCGACAAAACGCTGTTGTCGGGTATTGTTTGAAAACCTCCGCTAAGACAATGCCTTCCACCCAGAAGCACAGCTTGACTGTCGCCTCTTTTGTTCTTGCTGGTAAATCGTGGGAGGTTGAGTGGGCATGCTAATTATGACAGGAAAGGTCAAACTAATTAGTGCTCCCTTTGAACTTGCCATTGACGGAACCTGACATCTCCGTGCAGACCTGACAGGGTTCAAATTAATCAAGGGGTGTCCTATATGCGGCAAAAGTTTTTTTTTTTTTTGAAGAAAAAGAAATGCCCACTGTTTTCTATTTCAGCTCTATTTACTTCACGCAAACATTTCTGAACAGGAGGCTTTCCGTCTGCAGAGGGCTTGGTAGCAAGACGCTCGCACGTGCAAATAGCCCTCTCTATCAAGTGGAAAGAGAACACTTTGTGCGCCATTAAACCTGCACAATGCTGTAATCGTCTTTGTTTAGATATGTTAAATAAAGCATATCATTATGCTCTACTGGGTGCTAAGTGGTATTTTAAAGGTCCATAAATTCAATTAGACAATGTTTTAATGCTGCCCCTAGACCATGTTAGTGTAGTGACGCACGTGATCCGGGTAAGGGTCGCGTCAGCCATTTTTAAGAATTATTACTTAAGATTTACATTTATATTGTCATTTTAATGGCACGCCCCTCTTCAACCGATAGAGGCCTCAGATGCTTCTGTTGCCCCGTCTCGTTCCCCCTCCCTCAGGATTGTATCCCATTTGTCATTATACATAGCTTGGAAAAAAAAAAAAAGATCTCTCCTCAGCCTCGGCCTGTCATTAGAGCGGTCCCGTTAGCCTGGTGCTAATGCACAGTTTAGCAGCCGCCGTGGAAAATGCTAAAGAGGTCCTGACAACTCCTGGGGGTTGGCTAAGTGTGGGCCAAGGTTTTTTTTTTTTTTTTTTTTTGTGTGTGTGTGTGTGTGTACGTCTGTGTGAGTGTGCGCTCACATTAGTGTTTGAAGGGGGCTAGGAAGGGGTCCCAGTGGTTGTTTGCCTGTTTTCCATCAAGAGCCCTCATCTCCTTTATCCCCTTTGTGGCGGAGGCCCTCCTCGGGCAGTTCCCTCTGAGGGGGATCTAAAAAGAGCAGCTGCTGGGGAATGAGTGCCATTTCCTCCTGCTGTCACCAGCACACTGGCAACCCTTAGTCCTCCTGTCCCCCTCCACCCGCAAAAACCCCTATTAATATGCATATGAACTTGTTTCTCTTAGTTCTGAACTCCAATGACAAAGTGGGAAAGCATATGCCTGAAATATTCATGATCGCACGCAGCAATTAAGCGGCGGAGAAGGGAACTCTGCGAGGGAGACTCGCCGCCCTTCTGCCGGAGTTAAAAATGGCTTCTTCTTTTTTTTTTTTTTCCCTGCTAAAAAGCATGTTGTCCTCTGCTTTTTTCTCCGGAGTTCTTCGAAGCATTGTGTTGTGCCGCGCGGAGCCGTTTACGCTGCAAGAGTTAATGAGGCTTAGAAGAAGTGCAGTTTTGTTTAGTGAGTTAACTCCAGTTAACTCCAGGAAGAACCCGCGGTGCGACATCTGGATGGTTCTCCTCATCGTCAACTTACCCCTGCGTTATTATTTTTTTTCTATATAAACACTAGAACTTTGTGGAAATCTCTGATGTCACTGCAGCAAATAAATTAAATATTAAATAATGTCACACTTCAGACTGTTTGACAAAACTCACATGAGCCAGCAGCTTGCTGAGTAATAGATTTGTTCTGGTAATAAAAACGTGGCAGCGATTTCATTCTGTACATTTGCCACATAAGCTCATATTAATGCATGTGTAGGGTAACACTATACATGTGATATAGAATATTTTAGTTGATTATTTGCCTTAATTCAGTCCGTCTTTGAATTTCTAAACACATTGTGACATTAGACATTACATTCAGCCGTACATTAGACTGACGCATGCTAACTCATTTTAATGGAATTAACTGGTCACAGTGCGACGCCCGTCTTTTGCAAAACTCCCATGAAAATTTCCTGTATGTTTTTAAAAGGGAGAGACTTTGAAGTCAGAGGATGAAGCGCGCTGCAGACCATTCAGAGATTTAGCCAGAAGAATCAAGAGGACAGAGGTGGATGCCTCTGTGCAGCCACCAGAGAGATGAGAGGGAGAGGGGAAGGAGAGAGAGAGAGAGGGGAGTTATAGGAGGTGAGAGGGAGGAAGAGGGAGTGCGGGCTTGCGAGATGGTTGCCGGGGCTTGACAGCCAGGTAGATTGTATCTGACATAAAGCCCGGAGATGAAAGAAGAGCGGACAGCTGGCCCACTGCACTCAGCACACTCCACGCAGTTTCACTCACCTCGCCATGCCGCTTGCCTCCCCCCTCACTCCCCCCTCACACCCTCCACGTCCCTCCCTCCCCCCCCCCTCTCTCTCTCTCTCCTCGCTCTCATTCTCCTCCTGTTTACGCTCCCCCGTGGGTGTGTCCTCCGCTTTCCACCAGGGGACCAGTCTCTGCTTTCTTCATCCCATCTGAGGGGGCAGTGGTCCAGAGTTTAGCCTCTCCCCTGGTTTCCGCCTCGTCCCCACGCCTCTCCCCTCCTCTCCTCCCCCTCTCCCTCTCCCTCTCCTCTCCGTCCCGCTCCGTGCCTGTCATCTCACAGCCCACTCAGTGCCACCCTGGCTTGTTTTGTCAATAACCATTTATTTGTTGCTGGAATGGCAGCAGCCATTACATCTGACCTCCCTGTTTCATCAATTATGGATAGATTATTGGATGTGAACATCTGCAAGAGCTTGCTGTTGGACTCACCTCCTGGCAGGGATTAGATAAAGTATTAAACTGTTGTTTATTGTCAGGCCAAAACTCTACTGGGAAGCCAGAGAATTTCTACAAGCCCACAGCAAAAAATAACTCCCATCAACAAGGCACCTTAAATAGTTTAGCAGAGCTGCCGAGCCCCCCCTCATGGTAAGATATGGGCCATTTATTATTTACACTTATTATTGGTTGTTATAACACTCATGGTAAAAGCTCTTGGCAGATGGGGCTTCGTCATTGTTTGTCACCTTTGTAAATGTGTGAACCAGAGGCCAAACACAGTTGGAGACGCACAAACACACAGACGTTCGTCTCAGAGGCCAGGTCTTTTTTTTTTTCTTTTTTTTTTTATAATGCACAGAGAAATGACCACTGCACAACCGCAGAACACAAACTCACAGCCTGTACACATATATATAGATAACTACAGCATAGATATATAAGGTAATAGATGCCCTTTACTCTTTGTAACTTTAGTATTTTGCACATTATTTGTATTTAAATTGTGCATCAGCCTTACGTACCGTTATGTACTAAAATGCAATATAGATTATTAATTTTGTCCGTATGGAAAAAATGTACATGCTGGTAAAGAACGGATTGTCTCCAGACATTTGATATTTATTAAATAAAAGGTTTTGGTGAAATGAATATTAATACACGTCTTATTATATAATATTAATATTATAGGATAATTGCTACTTACGCTCAAGATTTGTTTTTGTGCTGATCAACTTTCCAGAAATTGGCATGAGGCTCCTACCTCTACCTTTACGGTTAAGCACTTTTTTTGTATATATATACAGCTGACCTGAACTTGGACTAATATGTATTTTTTTCCTTGACTGCTTCGTTCCCCGCACAGAAATGAAAAAGAGGCTGCCGAGCCTTTTCAGTCCCCTGTCAAAGCCTCTCACAGTTCACCTTCAAGGCATCTGCTCAGCTGTCAACACTAGTTGTCAAACCGACACTTAGCATTCACATTGTTTCTGTGAAAATGAAGATATGTATTTCCACTGTGGAGAAAAAAAAAACCAAAACACAACCAAAAAAAAAAAAAAAAACTATTGCACATAACCCCAGCATTTTGGTTAATGTCTTAAGGTGGGTTAGGCAGTGATGTAACCTCTGTCAAACAGGAAGTGTCTTTCTTTCTTTCTTTTTTTTTTTTTTTTCCAGGCTTTGAACAAAGAGCGTGAAAACCTCCTGTGTGCCAGAGAGTAGCGGGGCACTGTGCATCAAAATATCAGCGCAGGTTGAAAGGCACAAAATAAGGTCAGTGTCACCGCATTGCATTATTAATATCCCACTGTTTATCTCCTTGCCCATTGAATCCACGCGCAAGAAAATGCTGCCTCCTATGAAATATTGATGCAATTTCCGAGCTTTACATGTAGGAAAAAAAGCAATCAAAAAAAAAAAAAAGAGAAAGTGTTACACACTGGCAGCAGGTTGCTGAGTGGCATGTCGCCTGGTAACGTAAATTGTCAAACACAGCAAAACAGCGGTGAAACGCTGGTAAGACAAGCCTCTCCATGTAAGCTGCGGATCATGTGGGCTGGACGTCATGTCAGACGCGTTACTGTTTTAACACGGGACACTAAATGAATTAGTGGATGAGGGTTTATTTCAAGGAGCAGAACACAACTTTCCCTGTGACGATTATTAAGATTACAAAATTACATTCCTCTTTATGGAAATTGACTAAATAATTCATGTGGGGAGTGTTGCTCCTCATGTCGGCCGTGTAGGTCCTAGATGTCGTCTGATTAATTACAAAAAACAAAAAACTGCCCTCTGTTTAATGAAAACACATGATTACGCTAAATTGTTATGCCAAGTCTAGCTTTAGATTATTTATTTTGAGCAGGGGTCTTCAACGTTTTGTAGGTTAAGGACCCCAAACTGATGGAGAGATCCCTTTTCTAAAATATATTGGATTCATGTTAATGTGTATTTAAAGAAATTTAAATTTGTGGCGGAAAATTACATAATAATAAAAAAAGAACATATAAAATGTTTAATCAACCAAAGATTTTGCGACCCCCAACAGTATCTGTATCTATCTGCCAGGTGAAGCACATGCATCTATAATGGTACCACTTTAAGTAACGTGAGATTTATCAATAAACATTTGTCATATTGATATGTTTCATCTTAAAGCCTGAACATTTTTTTTCATCTTTTAATTTAATCTTATTTTATTTTATCTTTCTTTCTACTTGCGGTTTTTAAGAGTCTTTCTTTTATGTGCAACTAAGCTACTGTGACCAACTAATTTCCCTCGTGGATCATTAAAGTCTAATATCTGCAATTTTTATATTTGTGGCTATTTCGTTGCGCTCCTCGTCAAAGGATGGACAGGTAGCTGGCTGAAAAGCATTTCTCCGTTAAGGGATGGGTGGCTCAAATGCACTGCAGACTTTTGCACCTCAATTCGAACGCCTAAAACCACAATTTACAGGCGCGTTGGACGCACAGTTTTGTGTTGACGTCAATACAGGTAGCAGACAACGCCGCAGAGCTACGGACCACGTCCTCTCCCTTTTGCCTTTTGTCTCTTCAGCGTTAAAAAATCCCGTTCTAATTAAGTCAAATGCCACTGCATCTCCGTGTGAGTGTGGAAGCATTCCACGCTCGCAGAGCGGAGAGAGGGAGCGAAGGGCTCTCTAATGATCAACACGCGCCAGCGTCTTTATTATCCCAGCCAGGCAGCCAGTCAGCCCGCGTCTCTGCAGCCGCCTCATGTGCTGTTTAAGTGATTGTAAATCATCCCGCAGTAATGGCTGAGATTAGCATACTATCAAAAAGCTTTCTTCATGCATGATGTGGTAACATCTCAGGGCCCTAAGTGTTTTATGGCGACCGAGGCCGTATCATCCACTGTCATTAACAATCTAGTTGTGGCCCGGGCAGGCAGCTGTACTCGGGCTGCTGCTGTTAGTGTTACCAGATGCGTGGGGAAGATGCAGGCTTGGACCGCGGCCCATTATGGGCGCTGCCTGTCAGGAGCCATTAGGCACACGCTTTTTGATTAATGCTCTAAGTGACGGTGTGAGTACTACTGAGAGAGCAGCGCGGAGAAAGGGGGAGGAAAGAAGAGAAGGTTATCGCCGCAGTAAGAGAAGCCTGAGCGGGCGGCGCCGTGTCGGTGACGACACGACGGTGAATACGGTCTCCGCGTTGCCGAAGCGGTGGGTGGGTGCCAGCCAGAGCAGCAGCAGCAGCAGCATTGTGAATTTTTTTTTTTCTTTCTTCTTTACTGCACAAAGTGGTTTCAGGCTCTGATTTCCTCTTCCTGTTTTTGAGGAGATCCTGCGCCGGCAGAGGATCTTAGGGTGTCCCCCCCTCCTCCCTCCGACTCGCACCGCCTGCTATTGTGACCCATGAATTATTGATTAACCTTGGTAATAGAAAAGATATAACTGTGGTATGGTTTGACCTGCCTCTACTGTGGTGGATAAGAGTTAATGCCAAACAGATATGAATATGCACGCAAATGATTTCATAAGATTTATTCAGGATAGAAGTGACACATTATTTATTTATTTATTTAAAGAATAAGATGTTAAAAGCACAATCTAAATCAAACCTGTCAGTACAGATTTATTGATTTTTTTATTTTTTATTTTTTTCCACAAGTTAACAATTCTTTTGGGGCAAAATCACAACTTGTGAAGCCGTTTGTGTTTATTTAATCACTGCTTTTTTTTTTAAATTTTATCTGGCCCGCCATCCCTGTGTAACAAGTTATTCTCCAGAGCAACACGTACCCATGTGTTCTCATGACATGTTCAAATGAATCCATCTGCTCAGGTTGTGTTCCTGTGATGATCTCACCTCCTGCACCAGATCAATAAACGAAACGCTATGTTTAAACTGAATCAAATTTTCCAGTTGTGGCGTTAGGCTTTCATCCGCAACAAGCCGCCACAGTCCCCTCACTCTTAGCCTCGCCGTATATATACAATTAAACGCCCCAGTAACCTGCGCGTTTTCATTAGATTGGACCTGCAGGGACGTAGCCGCAGGTTTATCTCTTCCCCCCCACCCCCCACCCCCCTATCCCGGCCCTAACCTAAAAGAGATGACCAGCTGCAATAATTGCTTGGTGCTGTGTTTACATTTATTCATGAAACGGAGGACCGCCTTTTCATCCCCACTTCCACCTGTCACCCATTCCATTTGCCGCGTCAAGAGAGAAACCCCTCCCCTCCCCACCCGCCCGCCCGCCCGCCCGCCGCCCACCACATCCCATCGAACTTGGGAGTTACAATCACTAATCAGTCCCTCCCCTCCCGAAGAACCGCTGCCTACTTGTTCCACGCCGACATTTGATTCCGCGCCGTCTTGAGCGAGTGATTACGTTTTCATGCATTTGGTTCCACCAAAATGTATGTGCACTCAGCCACATCCTTTATTGATTACTTCTAGTGCAAACAGTAGCCGGAGTGTGATATACATAATTGGACAGTTGTCAGGGGAGGCCGAGCCGTGATAACCGGCGTCTTATTTCCCCTCCTCGTCGCGTGTGGCACTCGTCTGGAAAGAGACGACTCGGTCCTTACGTGAGGAAAAGATAAATGTGTGAGCCAACAATGTAAAGCAACATGTTCGCTGAGGTAACAGTGACAACAGCTTGATAGCCTGATGTTGATCTCCACATGAAAAGTATTTACCCTGCTCCGATGATGAAACACAGCAGCTTTTCGCCTGATGTTGGAGTGATGATACAATCTCCACTATGCAGTTTACAGCAAAGCCTCATTTCTTTGAACAAAAAAAAAAAAAGAAAGAAAACGCAGCAAACTCCAGAGAGCAGACAAGAGCAATGTGTGCTTAATATACACAACATGTACTCAACTAATTATTTTCCAGAATTCTTACAACCACAATAAACCGGGTGCGCGGCGCCGGAACAAAAGTCGGCGCCGCCTAAAACGCTCCCGCTCTTCTGAAATTACATTTTCAGAGGCACACTGGAAATATTAACCCAGTAATCATCGCTCGGGCAAACACGGTTCCGTTAAGGAAAACAAAAAGACATCCTTAAAGTTTGTATTTTAGTAATGAAAAGCAAACAGTGTCTGCTGCAATTGCCTGACCCGTGACATAGGGGTGATGAAACGTCCCAGCAGAATCTCGGCTTTGCCCCGTCTCCGCCTGATAATGGATTCAGCCGCACAAATGGAAGAAGCACAGATGTGTAATAACTCTATCAAACTCACGTCTCTGTGTTTTCACAAGGTTAGATACACATAGAGACACCCGCTGGAATTTCACATTTTACTCCTCTTCACCCTTCATCCATTCCAAAGAATAATTCTGCGCGGCCAAGGTTACCATCACTGTTTGTGTTTGTTGGGTAATCATACAGCATTTCCAAGGTAAGCCTCCCTCCACTCTGGAGCCTTCACATTACAAAAACATTCACTTACACGGATTCATACATGGAGACATTGACACTGGTTGGGAGTTCGGTGGGAGCGGGGAGGCAACTGAAGTGGGACCCAAACAGAATCCATATTTAATACCGTGTTCCCACATGGACATGTACTCTTTCATGTCAGCATAAAAGAAGCTACTGAGACTGTGCTCTCTTCGACCAAAGCATTGTGGCATCAGAGATGAGCTGGTACCCTTTATAAGAAAATGTAAATCCGAAGTGAAACCTCGCACATTACACAGAAACGCTCATGAATGAAACAACAGGCTGCTGCTAGCATGGCATGCAGTGGTCAGACGGACATGTCCAAACAATTCGCTGTGCCTGATATCCAGCAGCATTTAAGCAAAGTAGAAATGACATGTTCAGTGATCCAAACTCGTGTAGGAAGTCAGCCATACGTGGAGAATACAGGAAGCGAGGTCTGCTCTTTACCTACCTACAGCTTCCAACTGTATGGCTGTTTGTGAAATTTTTATGTCTCGTTTATTAAAATTTGCCCCTTGTGTATATTGTAGTACATTTTGGACGTTTCTGACATCTCGAACCCTAGTTAATATAACACAAAGTCCAGCAGAACAATCGCAGACGTTTCCAACGGGTCCTTTAGGAACGGAAACACGCCTCTCGAAACATCCATCAACGACAGTAGTTTTGAAATTACCACTGCTGTAAGAAAAATGAGCAGCATTTTAGTTTTTACCTCCAAAACTGTTGTTAAGCTCTGATTAAACTGCTGACTTGTCAGGTGCCTTTCTCCGGCCTGAAGGTGTTGGTGGGAAAAGTGGAAGTGTGAAATTTCTCTCCCCCTTCATATGTTGCTAACGTCAGAATAATTAGAAGGCTGTATCTTACTTTTTATTTATTCATTTATTTATTTATTTTTTACTTCTCCCTATAGTCGTACATTTCTCATTCTTCAGACAATCGCTCCTTCATCTGATAGCTGGCCTTTTACTATCTTTATAAGTATGGCCACTTGTTGTTGTTGTTAATTATTATCATGCATACTTCTGGCTCCATCTGACTTTGCTATAAAATGTTGTCCAGTTCAGAGATATAAACTAATCAAAAGCCAAATCTGTGAAAATAACACCCACGTGTGTGGCGTATGCATTTAACCTTATTTTTATTTATATTGCATCAGTAACAATTCAAATAGTCTCAATGTGCTTTGCTACTGTCCTTCTGGCCCTCGCTTCCTTCACTGCTTCCAATGCTCTCCAATGACAATAAAAGAATTAAAAAAGACTGGATAGGAGTGTTGCTCCTTAACTGCAAACTAATGAATGAGAGAAAATTTAAGCAGAAGTAGGCGTTTTGACATCTTGTTCCTCTTCCTTGTTTCCTTACCTGCACAGCTAAAGCTCGCATGTCCTGCTCTGCGAGATCCAGGCTGCATGTAATTACCCAGCCATCAAAGCCGAGCCGCTGTGCCAGTCAGCTTATCAAGGGTTAAGGGGACACACTTGTCTGCAGCAGTACCCCCGCTCACATTTCTGGCCCCGGCACATCTCAGCAGTCTTTGCTAATGACTTGTAGCCAACAAATTCCTAAGACTCTCAGGTGGCTTCCTCCAACCAGGCTCTGTGCGATGATGAAAAGCCCGAGATAAAATAAACTGACAGTTGCAACTCATTGCGAGGAGCAGGCAGCAACCTAGCAGCAGCTGAGACCCCGGGAGCTCAGCGCTCGCTCTCTTTTTTTTTTTTTTCGATGCTTTCCTTCATCACCCCCTCCATTCTCCTCTGCCCTCCTCCTGTGTCTCTCAGTGTGTTTGAGTGTGTGTGCTGGCATGGCAGAGGGCAGCCGCGTACGTCTGTTGTGTACGTGAAACGCATCGGCTGCCGTATCGCGTGAGTGTGTGCGCGGGGATCTGCACGGGAAAAATGCATGGGTGGATGAGTGTGTTCTTCGGGGGAGGGTGCGGGCTAACTACTGGGAGGGGAAACCAGACGCCTCTGCCACTGTTCCCTAATTAAAGCCCATTCCCGCCTTTTTTATTTCAGTCCATTAAGCAAAAAACTGTGGCCACCCCTCTCTCGCTTCCACACATGACACACTCCAATCAATACACTCCCACAGGCTGCCTCACTGGGCGCCTCAAATGAATAGATTGCAGTGCAACATTTCGTCTAATTGAATTTCGCAGAGAACGCCACGTGGAGAGTTGCAGGGTTGCAGATTTTCTTTTACGGTGGAAACAAAGGTTATTGGTTCTTTGTGTTTTTTAGTGTGTTAATGTTGTTCTAATGTGTAGATTAACTAGATTGTTAGAAATCATTATCTACTAAGATTAATTATACATTTAACAGTATCATATTGCGATATGTTTGCACTACACAGCTGAGATCCAGATGCTGTTGAACTGTCTAGTTCTCTTCTGAGGTCAGCATCACAAAGGTTCACATTAGCACATCAGGCCCCGGGAGAGGGCCTCCTCCTGGCTGGTGGCTGTGGGGGGTTCACCCAGGGATGGCGGAGGCTGGCAGATGGTTCAGTGCTATGTCTGATGGACTGACTGACTGACTGACTGACTGACGGGTGGGTGGGTGGATGGATGGATGGATGGCCCCGACTCTCGTGTTCCTCTGCCGTGTGAATTGTCACCGTTTCTGCAAAGATCCTTTGTGTGACGCAAGTACATGAACTGCCATCTATTCAGGCATGTTTTTTTTATCCTTAGCTCCTGGGTTGTTCAGTGAATACAAAGCTAAACTTTAATACTTGACTAGATTACGACTGGAATTTATTTTTAAAATTCAAATTCAAACTAAAACTGTAATGGTTGATCTATGCCGAAAATTTATAGTGGTCTTATGATGAGTGCAACATACAATGAACATTAGTCGTCACCTTGTATTAACCGTTGAAACACAGTGTCATTTGTGGAAGCGTTTTGTCAATTATTGTGTGTGTGTGTGTGTGTGTGTGTATATGTATATATATACATATATCAAGTATATAACGTATAAACTCAGAAATATGTATCTGATTTGATATGTATATGATTTATTAAAACGTAGTGCTATCAAAACATAAAAAATAGATTAATCTCAGGGTTGCTGTGGATTAATTTTGATTAATCACGATTAAATATCATTAATTTTTAATCTATATTAGTTTAGTGTTTCATTTTGCATGAGCAAACAGACTCAAGAAAGAAGGGTGTATATATTTTCACTTAACATGTTTATTGAAAACCTTCAACAGTTTCAACAAAATAACATCTTCTAGTCTCTTTTTTAAACAAACATTTATCCACATTAACATGGCCCTGTTACTCCTCTTCCAGCAGCTACTAAGACAAACTAACTTGTTGACATTGTCTGAGAGAAGAGTTGACCACTTCTTATCTACAGAACAGTCTCTCACAGGGAGCAGTGGTTGCGTGTGGCCAGATATTTGCAATCATTGCCAGCTTGTCTTTGTCTTAGTTTGTCTCAAGCTTGGGCGACGCGTTAGCCAAAGTGCCAGCAGAATCTCAGACTAACGTATGCTTTGCGTTAATGTGATATTTTAAACTGGAAGAGCCTTGATGAAAGGAAATCTCCTTCCATGCATAATACTTAATGTCGGTCGACTGTTCCATCTTGGGTTTTGTTTTTTTGTACCCAAATTTCCCATGGAGAGGGCCAACGTGCTGTTTAGCGTCTTCAGTCTTTATCCATTGGTTCTGCTGCCTGTTATCACTGGATCGATTGGCCATTTGTGCGTGTACGATGGTTACTCTACATGGACAAACTGCCTGAAATGCGTTGCCAGAGACAGTTAGTCTCATTCTGTGCTGCAGATGGTTTAATCTGAATGAGATTAATCATGATGATGGATTAATCAGCGTTAATTTTGTCAGCCCTATCAAAATTTAATAGTCATAACAAAAACTTATTGTATTGTTTGAAATTCATAATACCAATGGTGTACTAATGTCTTTCTACAAAATGCTAAACCAATAAAATGCAATGTTCTGTTTAACTCAAGCAGCTACACATGCAGAGGTTTTATTCACAGACTTGTGCACAATTCAGTTCAAAATCATTTGACAAAAAATCTTGCAGTTAGGTAAGTTTGGTAATTTTTTGGAAACGAAATTCAGTTTTGTAGTGGCCACCACTTCAATTCTCCGTCTGTCACGGTTCTATTTCCCTTTTCCAATTGATTTGTCTTCCTGCGCCGCCGAGTTTCTGTGCAAACATCTCATTGTGTGCCTTCAGTGACCACCGCAGTGGTTCCCATGCCAATTAGCACAGAGGCTCAAAGCAGGTGCCAAGGCAAATATTTAGCTAATTATCAATATTTAATAGCATTTCTGCACTGGCTCCTTTCCTAAGGTCCAGCCGATGCTATTAAATCTCACCCCATAGATACACAGTTATGACACGTAATAACTACTTGAATATAAAAGAGATTAATAATTTAAAGTGAGCCAACAAATTAGGACCATCATTAAAAAAACCAGGCTTGAAACCATTTTGCATAAAACCAGCCCGGTTCAAGGTAATGCCAAGGCTCTCCTGATAAAGAATTACAGCATTAATTCAGCAAAGTGAACTTATTGCTCCTACTCCTTCTCTGCGATCCCCGGAGCATTCAGAGTGGAGGAATGAAATGATAGCATTCACGGGCACAGAGGTGCTTATTTCCATTTCCCCCATCAGACCTGGTCCGACTTTTGAGAGTGTGTACGTTTGTGTGTTAGAAAGGGATGGATTGATCTCTTTCTCATTGTGGTACGATTGCTGAGGTCCCGGTGAATGGCCTGCTTTTACGCCGAAGGTTTGCTCCCATGGGGGGCGGCAGATGTGGCCCATCTTTATCTGAGGTCTATTGTGTGTAAACATAAACAGAAACATGCACACACACAGACACACACGCTGTGACCTCTCTGGGTCATCGTTGGAATTACATAGACATATCCCACCTTTGATGTGGAGATCTCGACTGGCATCTTAATTGACTCTTCAAGCTGTGTCAAATGAATATCATCAACTGCAAGTATCTGGCCTTTACATTAAGCGTCCACCTCTGGTTAGAAATCGAATGCGGCTGTCGGTGTGTAATCATGCTTTGATGTAATACAACACATGTACATTACAATTGGTGCTCTTAACACTGTGACACGCACTTAATCCGGTTACGCTTACATGCGTATGGTCTCGAATGCTCATGCTCTTAGAGGGGCCTTTTCAGATTTTCAACATAAAAGTGTGCTTTTCGGAGTTCCCGTTCAATTCCCAGTGAGGAAGCCCTTCAGTCTGTGCAGACAGAGCTGCAGCACCTTCTAATGGAGCATGTTGCTGGAGGCGCCATTGCTTGCTTGTGTGATATAACCATTTACCTGCTGTTTTGAATTTTATTTGAATTGGGATGAAAAGATCAGGAAAAGGTGCACGCTGGCAGACGTATCTTGAAGTTTTTTTTTTTTTTCCTCTCTCTCTCCTTCCATATTCTAATTTGAGACATGCCAAAAGACTTGACATAGTGTTTTATACTTTTATACTTGTGCCTGCCTTTTGGGAATGAACCTGCTTTGAGAGAGAGTGGGAGAGAGTCTCTACACTATTTCCCCAAGGATCTCCATGCAGAGGGGCAGAAAACATCAATCGGCCAACTGATGCATTACGCATTACCTTGATATGATGAATTCTTGTCAAACGCATCTTGAGGTGAATTGATAATTTCCCATTAAATATGTCTCAGCTTTTCTCTGACTTTGTCAGTGTTTAAGGATGCGTTTTATAGAACTATTGTTTCAGCCAAATTAAGTTCATATTTGTAACATAAACAGCTGTATTTATTTTGGCGTCTTATCATCACCTTAAACCTTTGCTGTTAGTCTTGCTGGAAATATGGCTCAATAGATGGTCTTAGGTCCAGACCACCCACCCCAAATGTTAAAAAGAAAACGAATCAAGGATTGTCATGATATTAGGAAATATCATCATGGGGAAATTAGCAGAGACATTCATGGTTCCCATCAGATGAATTCCAATCTTCCACTGATGATATTCATGTATCACTCTTCAGATCTGTCCGTCCTTCATGTGGTTAATGTCTTCTTTGGTTATAAAGGCACTTTATTAGTTTGTGCACAGAGAGATGCACTGTAACCTACAAGGTCCTATTAGGTTCTGTGTTGATCCACTGTACGGGGCAGATGCTCCTTAAAGCTAAAGATTTACATCACATTTACATTTGCATTGAATAGAGGTTTAGAAGTGTGTTGCTGACTGATACGGTGATTATAAAACAAGAAATATCTAATCTATAAGGCTAAAATCCTATATTTTTCTTGTCCATAGCACAGAGAATGACAGTAACCACATATGTTTGTTGAATATTGAACAAAGAAATCTCAATGTGTGTTGGAAGGAAAAGAACAACTAGAATTTGAGAAATATTAAGGGTCACAAATTTATTACAGATTCACATAGGATTAATAACAGTTTTTTTTCCTTTGGAAATCGTCATCAGTCTTGGGAGAGGTCTTAAAGTAGCACTGTTGCAAACATTTAATAATAAACAAGCTTCTGACAGACGTTGAACCTCCAAAAAGGCAGAAGACGGCGATGGTAAAGTTACATTTGGAAAAACACAGCACAACTATGATTAAAATTGAAAATTTGCTGTTGAAAACTCATCGTTTATGAGTATGGGTACTATAAGAGCCAATAAAACAAAGCTGAAACAAAGGCATTTTGACTTGTTTGAATATGGCTAATTGGGAATATTAGCTTTGTCTTTTGGACATTCCAATACCTGGATCACTGAGAATCTTCACAGTTTTTGCCATTTATTTTTGAACAACGTGCACCACGGTCCATCACCACTTACTTTAAACTTGCAAATCATTGTCGATACAGATATTCTTTACATAATTACAGTCACAATTTTAGCAAAAATCCTTTAAGTAGCATACCTTTGTTCACTGAAACAGTGGCTATTGTAACTTCTAACACTTTAAAAAAAAAAGTGAAAAATCTTTTAGACTTGAAGAACACTGTAGACACTTTTAAACCCAGTAGATACTTTTTTGAACACACATTTAGTAAATTGGACGTATTGATATTCTCCTCTAAGGCTACCCGGCTGTCCAGTCTAGAATCTCGAGTGACCTCAGGTGAATTTGTGGTCCTTGAACAGTAAATATACTTGAAATATAAGGACATCAAAAAAAAAGAAACCTTCCCAAGGACACACGTCTACAGGTAAAAAGCTAAAATTAAAAAAAAAAAAAAAAAAAAGCTGTGGTGAATTTAAGTATTAAAATGAACTATGTGTGAGACCTTAATGAGACAGAAAAAAAAAATTACACAAGGTCATCTTTCGTAAGAACAGAAATTTCATCCCTTTGGGGCAGAAAAGACAGAACTTTTTGTTTTAGCAAACTGCCCATCAAATAAGCATTATTGCCATCAGAATTCATACAGTGTTCTGAGACTCCTGAAGGCACGTAGCCCCCCTCAAATTAGCAGCTCTGATAAATCACCATTAATTAGCTAATAAAAGCCAGCAGGTGGTTCGGAGCCCAAAGACATTCCCCGGTTGTCTGAATTATGTATATTACACCAGCGCACTGATAAAGTGAATGAGTAGGGAGAACAACAGATAGGCGTTCTGGAGGGCCCTCGTGTAGGGATAAAGCTCCAATCAAATCTCCTGCAATTCCACAATCCCACCCAAAGGAATACAAGTGGCTCTGACCCCCCACTCAAATCGCATAACGCGCAGGGTTCTTGTGTGAGGCGTATTTGTGCGTGGATTATGCATGCAGAATACAAAGTTTGCCTTCGCCCACCCCTGAATGAAGAGCTCGTAAAGACGTTGTACTTGGATTATAGAAACATAAGGCAATTATTAGGAGACGAGAGGAACGTGAACTGATTGAGGCATGATGACCTCTCTCTATAGAGCTAAAAAAAAGGGCAGCGTCGCATGTATTCTTCATCATCTATGTCGTTATACATTAAAAACATAGAAGCTTTAAGGTCAGAAATGGATGTGTTTTTTTACTCATCCACCAGGCTACTGGGTAATTAGCGTCGTATGTCAAGAATATTAACAGTATGAGCTGAATAATGTGGATTAACTCCATGTTAAATGGATTTTGTTTTATGCATTTGTAGTCTATTTAATGCTTTTGCGTGCATGTGTGTAGGCTTCACGGGACTTGCGTTTAAGTTTATAAAAGGAAAACTAAAAGAAATGTAAATAACTAAACATGACTGGTACCGTTTATCATCAATAAACCACTGGTAAAATGTGATATTTAAGGGGTTTAATATTAAGTGTCTTGCGCCATATACCAACGTGCGGACCACCTCTGACAATAGTCATAGTAATTAGTGAAGTAGTTGTCATTTTAAAAAATAATAATAATAAAAAAAAAGAATGAGAATAAGATTGTGACACAATGTTCTGATGGGAAACTTTTCGTTGTTACCCAGAAATGTACCACCCACCTAGACATGACCCCCCTGCTCCATAGCAATGACGCTGCTTGATCCACAGCAGAATGCAGCCTGCTGCAAACGAAAAACATGACAAAAACACTTGTGTGTTGACCTGACCTCCAAATAGATCTCAAACCAATCAAGTATCTGTGGGATAAGGTGGAACAAGCCTGATCCACAGAGGCTCCTCCCCTCAACCCACAGGACCCTAAGACCCCCCCACTAACAACATCCTGTTTCCAGACACCCAGAACACCCTCAGAAGGCCCATGTCCATTCTCTGATGAGTCATGACTTTTTTAGAGGAACAAGGGAGACCACAAGGAGGTGGTCATAATGTTATGCCTGATCGGTGGATATGGACAGTGCCTGCCGATCGGAGCAGACCGGGTTTCAGAACAGGGCGTCTTTTTTAGCTTCTTTTCTCTTTTTTACAGGAATAATATATAAAGAATTAAATAGCACTCCACTTGCAGCTAAAACATAGATCTTACTGCCCATTTCTATCTAGCAGAAATGTCAGAGGTCAGAGTTACTAAATTTTCACGACAAAGAGTCTTCCTCTTCAATGCCTTTGTTGGTTCACTGTGATACGCCATAGCTGCCATCATTCATAGATCGGTGGAATACCCCAAAACATTGACCGTGCAGAAATAAACCTCATGAGTATTGCATGAATACTGGTCATTATAATAGGATAAATTTGTAGATTTATTCTATGAGCTCTCTCCAAAAATAGAGTCCCACTTTTACTTTTAGAGGGTCTGCTTCAAAATGATCCCTGTGAAGCATCGTTAGCACGAGTTTAATGGAGGTTAAATCAACACGTAACAACCGCTGCCATAAGCCATTACCTGCAGAATCTTATCCGATAAACTGTGCTTTTCAATTTATTTTATTTATTTTTTTTTTTGAATAGTTTAACAAAAATTGTTTGTTTCAGTGCAGACTGATGAGCCGCTGTTCATTGTGGCACATCAGAAGCCATCTATTAAATGCAGCCACAAACCAAGTTTCCCTGTCAGCAAACACACTCAGAAATCTAGTTTGCTTCTTTCCTCCTTGGGTAAATGAGCTCTTTTCTCTGGGTTAGATGTCCTGAGGCAGCCACTTGGCAGAGGGTGAAAGAAATGGCAAAAAGGCATCCACACAAGTGGGACATGGGAGCAGATGGGACACTGATTGCAGTGTTGTTTACAGCTGTTGAGGTCCTTCCACTCCGCTATATAGAGGTCAGAAACTATGTCTGTCTGCCACATTTCACAGCATCGCCACTGAGATACACAGGCATGTCTGCACATCTCACTGTCAATATTAAAAATATTGTAGAAACATAGTATATATTTGGGCTTTTCAGCAAAAAAAAAAAGCTTATGTTGTGGGGGAGGGATGTTTCTGTCAGCCGTCACTAGATTTATTATGTACCTCAAAATGCTCTTGTGGGAGGAAAAAAAAAAAACGAATCTGCACATGCTCACACTTTTGATGCTCTCAGAAAGTGAGAAGGAAATAAAAAGGACAGCAGAGAGAGAGAAAGAGCGGCCGACTGGAAGGAAAACCATCCAACACAAAGGTCTTTGATGATCGTTAACATTTCTTTATGCTCGCATTGAATCACTTTATATGGTTTTACCAGGGACGTTGGCCATTCAGGAACGCTCCATCAGGGCTCTGACTATAGTCTGTATCTCAAGCAATAATAGCCCAGAGCGGCGGGTGAAATATATCCAAAGTAATCAACCTTTTGCAAAGGCACCTCAGAAGCACACATTTCCACAGCCCAGTGTAATCTAATATAGTGGGTGGCATCAACTTGCTTTGCTGAGACACTACCTTCAATGGAGTATTTGCATGGTGAGATGATGTAACTTTTAAGCAATAAAAATGCTATATACCTCTCGTTTCCATTACAGTAACTGACGTGCTGCTGAAAATGTGCGCTTCGGGGTCAAGCAGGAATATGCTGAGCTTTTTTGATACGGCCTCTGGTGCGCTGTCACTATCACAGTTATATATTTAGAATTGATCTTAGTCAAACGGTGAAATGTTTTCTGAATTTCTGTGCAGGAAATTCTCCCTATCTGTAGCTGCTCTGCTTGGTAGGAAATCTAAGCCTTTATGGCGGCAATCCTCTGAGAGGGATGTCTGGCTGAAATTTGTCTAATGGCTCATTTACAGCATGATTGGCTGCTAACAGTCTGAAGCCAGGGTGCAGCCATTAAAGGCTTCTCGAAATAATGCAGTTATAATTTTAGTACACACAAACGACCCAGCCAAGTCATAAATATGAGACTGGAAAAAGACAGCGGGTATTCTAAGAGCGGAGCGTGTGAAATATGTCGTTGAGAAGACGGTGTGTTGTATATGTGCAGCTGTTTGAATTGTGTTAATAGATTAAATCCCTCTTTTTGTTACTGTTTTCAATTTTGGTTATCCTTCCTTATATTTTCCTACAGAAAAGAGGTGAATTAAGACTTTAAGCACTTTTGGAAGCGGTTAAAACTGAACTAAGCAACGAAACGTGTCAGATCTATAACATTTCTTTGTAACAGTCCTTGTAGAGCATGTGTTTTTGCATAGTGTGCATTAGGGGTGGGAAAAAATATCGATATGGCAATATATAACGATATTTTTTCTTCCGATACAATATCTCTTTTGAAATATTAATATAAATTTTAAAAGAAAAAGTCATGTTTTAGGCCAATCTTGAACAACCTTTGCACCACTGCCACCACTTTTTCTGAGCAAGTGCAAAAAATTGGACTGAATTTTGACTCAATTTGACTATCACTGTCACCTGATCTACATATGTACAACTTGTATTTTAAGCTGCATTTAAAATTTCTCAGTGAACTATGTAGAATATTGCAGTATATCGCAATATCTTAATATCGCAATAATGTATCGTATCGTGACTCAAGTATCGTGATGCGTATCGAATCGTGAAGACCTTGCCATTACCCACCCCTATTGTGCATAATGCAGTGTAGTGATTTGTGCGTTCCACAAAGTGAAGAGCAGAATGGAGGTGAAAAGAAGAACTGTTTGTGTGAAGGACGGCACACTTAAAGGATTTAACTGAGTGTAAAACCCTCTAATGGGAAACTGAGCGGATGTGGTTCTGTAGCTGTCTCTGCACTGTAAAAGTCCTGGTGTCGTTCACATCAGCTACAGCCACTTATTTTACTCCGCTGATACCTTTGCGGGCCACTTCGTATAACCCATAACTCCTTCATCTTGTGAGGAGGAGGAAGAAGAAGAAGATTCAGCAGCTGTAGCGCGTGATGCCGTCTCACAATATTCTCCATCTTTGAACAGAAATCTTTCACAAAAGAGCACAAAGCCAAAGTATATGAGACAGTTTTATTCGCGCTCTGAACAAAGCAAACAACAACATCAAAACAAGTGAAAACAGAAAATGAACGGCATCCAATTCATCACTCATATTAGAAGAAAAAAAAGTCTGAATTTGTGTTGTTTTGTTGTGCTGATCCTCCTGCCTGTGATGCTAAAGGAGGACAAAAGAGGGATTCGTTTTGTCCCTAAAAGTTGGTTAATCCTCGTCTCATGTTGTTAAACTCTAGTAGTAGCAAACATATTTTAGTCATCCTGCCCCCTCAGCTTGCACGTATCCTCTTGAGTGTAGCGTTAAATGGTGTTTGCTGTGTGCGCCTGCATTCTAACAACTTATCCTCTTCTTGCCAGCCCACCAAAAAAAAAAAAAAAAAAAAAAAAGATCTTAGCAGTTTCATGCTTTTCGTTTCTCTAAACAAACCAAAAAAATATACTGTTGGAACTCAAACCGAAAATACTCCACAACCTCAGTGGGGCCCGTAAAAAGGCAGCCAGTACGCAGAGTTTCTGTAGGGGTGTGATGATAATCATAAGCTTAATGATAGCTTTGTGTTTTGATTATGCTACGCTGCACAATGTGTGTTACGTAATGCTCTAAACAGATTTTGTCTCAACATAGAGCAGATCTGTGTTTGGGGTTTGAGACTGTGTGTGTGTGTGTGAGAGAGAGAGTGTGTCTGTGTGTGTGTGTGTGTGTCCTTACTGGTGCTTTGAGATGCATAGCCATTGAGGCCATAATTTAGTCCATTATGTCCTCTGGTTTGCAGCCGTAGCCCCGGGCTCCTGGCACTGAACGTTGTGTCATTTGCTACCAACTGGGTTTTTGATGAGAGTGTGTGACCTAGACGCCTCATCCCTCACCACTGTCTCATTCCCTTTATTTACATCTGTCTTTAGCATTCTAATTACTCTCTTTATTGCTTTAGCCTGGAGGAATCTGTTACACTGGTGGGGGGAGAGAAAGACTAAGGACACTGGAGTTTTAACCAATAATAAAGCAGCATAACTCCCATTACCCATAGGCAAAGATTGGACCTGTGAGGCTCTTATTTTATGGGGCTGTGGGCAAGATAACTGTGGACGGACTTCTCGGCGTAAGACGTACACATGCGAAGGTGCGTTTGCTTCGCTCGTGTGCGCGCATTTAAAAGCAAATTGTTTTCATTTCAAAACGGTCAGGAATTGTTTTTTCCTGAATGTGAGCCGTTTTAGAGATCTTTCTTGGTTGCGTGGTCAGATTGTGAGCCAATAGTAGAATAAAACCAGTCATCCTAAAGTTCTGCCAAATTTTATGGGTTTTTATAATTTGCAGTAAAACTGTGCAACTTATCTTTTGATCTGCATTGCTAGGCTAAGAAAGAAGGATGCACACAATGTACAATATATACACATCGATTTTTAATTTTTTTGTGTGTGTGGAAAATGTCCACGTAAAACTAAAGTTTAAAATTTTTTGCCCCTTCCCACCGAAATTTTTATGAAATAGCGTCAGGAGCAGGCGCAGCAGTCTTTAATGAGCTCTCAACTTTAAAGACTTGAAGGATATTAACAAGCTGCTTGACAAATGGTGCTTAGAAGCACATTAAAGACGCAGCTAATGGTGCGCATAATGACGGCTAATTTTCGATCAGATATAAATTAGAGCCCCCAACAGTTATTTGCCTTAAGGACTTTATGTAAATGATTCTGTTCTGTATAAACTGAAAAACTGAGAGTGAATGAGGGAAGGAGAGAAAGAGAAAGGGAGAGAGAGAGAGAGAGAGAGAGAGAGACTAACACTCCTTGTGGGTATGATTAATAGATCTGCAACAGAGCACGGCTGTCAAAGCCCAATGAACACACATCCACTAGACAGCTCTACCACCTTCTCATTAAGGTCCAATCTCTACAGCTTACTCATTCAGAACACCAGAACAGCGTCTGAGAACGAGCGAGTCCAACACTCGGGGAGAGGGGAGAGGGGGGGAAGAAGGGATCATCAGGGGAAAGCGGGTGCAAGTAGGAGACCTGGAGCTGTTCACAAACACATTCACTATCCAACACTGTTAAATGTGTGATCGCTGGAGGCATCCGATGGCAACAATTCATACATTAGGCCGTAATACATCACTGAATACACACGGCGTCTTGGCGTGACCGAATTAAGGGATGAACACGTTTAGTTGATGGCTCATATTTATCCACGTGATTACCAATCCACAAATTGAGATCCGAGGCCAAAGGTCCCGATGTACGTGTGTACGTGCCTCAGTCATCACTACATGAACCAGGACTGTAGTTTAGTTGTAACCAGGGTGTTTTAAAGTGTTACCCTCGTACGCCAATACATTAGGCTTGTGTTCAACATTTTCAAATTCACAGCGGATAGTTGTTTGCCATTTATGTCAACAATAATCAACAAGCTTTTAATTTTAACCAAATAATCCTTCTCTGTCATTTGTTTTTGCTGATTACTCTGAAAAGTGAAGCTTCAACTGGATTTGTGTTTCTGTCACACACCACAAGTTTTGACTTCACTATGTTTTTAAAGTATGGCGTTATTATGCAATATAGAGTTTTTGGTACTAAAATGGGATTAAATTTACTGTAACTTGCTTAAAAATGTAAGACTTGCAAACGAATGAGGTCTGTTTTATCCTAAAAGGAAAATGGAAACTAACTGCAGGTGCTGGTTTATACATTTTTTTGTTCATTACATGAAGCAACAGAGCAAAGAAAAAAAAAACGTAAATAAGTTGGCTGGTAAGCCTGGAAATGTAACCTGACCTAAATCCGTATTTCCTGGACTTCATTTTAGATGTATAGTTCTACACTTTGCATGAGCACTTACAGTGAAACGACAAATGAATGCGCAGTGCAGTTACGCTTAATTTTTGCCTTCACACACCCATAGCTGTAGGTAAATGCATTACAAAGTATTTACAGTGTTGCGGCAGAAAGTTTTCGTTAATTTTCATTGATAAACAAACAAAAAAGAATTGCGAGCCCAGTGGGGGGGCAGCCCAAGATGTCATGTTGTCGTCTCTGACGTGGACGTAATACTGAATTATTTCATTTTATCTCTATTATTTAAACCCTGCTGGCGTCCAAATTGTTAAATTTACTGAGCACATATAATCTGTCCTTGACAACGTCCAAACACGCTCACCATGGCGGAGACAACGGCAATAGTCCAACCAGGGTGCAGCCAGTGTGGAGCCTCAAGCAAAAGCATTTAAATATTCTTTTACATGCAGGCTGAAAAATAATGTTCACAGAATGGCATCAAGCTTATGGACGTGTAGAAAGAACAATCTGCAAAAGCAGGAGCTGGGGATGACGGGTCTTGAAGAACTTAAACACAACTTAATGTTTCTGTTAATTGCAAATGTTTGAAAGAACTCTGAAGAAATTTATATATTTAAAAAAAAAGAAAAAGAAAACTTGGTTTTGCATCCTAATCATTATTTCTTGGTGTCAGCCACATGTCAGGGGTGACTGTGGCTCCTCAGCGCCCACCCTCTAATCATGCCCCTGAGCTATTTTAGTTATGAAGGCAGTGAACGTTTCCAATGGAATTAATTTATCTGAAACTCAATCTTTTTTTTTCTTTTTTTTTTTTAAACTAACTTTGCAATAATCCTCAATTTCTTGGCAAGTGTTTAATTAATATATTTATATATTTCTTATTTTTTAAGAGCTATATATTTTTTAATTTAATTTAGAATTTATTTTAAATGTTTTACATTGAAGCAGCCTCAGCCACATCCTGAATGAACACGTTTCCCTCTGTATGTTTTTATCAGAAAATGTTAAAGATAAAGGTGTTTAAAAGCATCGGGTTCATGCATTTTTAATGAAGAGCGAGCTCCTGTCTACGCATGTCTGGACAGCACGTCTTCAGATTTCAAAATAAAGGTCACGCAGAGCAGGCCCCCTTTCCTGTGATTGAACATTTCACAATTAAAGGCAAGAGCAGCTTGTTGTGGCATATGCTTCTGACCAGTAAAAAAAAACTGTGATATATTCCATTTTAAAATCACATTTTTTTTAAAATTCCAAATTGTATGAATTCCTGTATTTTTCCCAGTGCGGGGTCCAGCTTTAACAGCTTTTAATCTGTCCGTGCTTTGTACTACAGCACGGTTTACACGTTTATTTGTCAATAAACATTTAAAATGACCATCTCTCAATTTTCACACGAAGAAAAAAAGGTGCCTACTCTGGCATCCACTCCTGTTTTGTGACTCGTGTCGTGGGTGACAGAGAGAAAAAAAGCTGTTTCCCTGGCACACACTGTGTGGCTTCCCCTCCTTTTGCGTGCCATCCCAGATCAAAACGTATCCCACCAACCTCCTCCTAGCCATCCAGAGCTGCTCCATCGATTAGATTCTGGAAAACACTTAACAAACTAATGACTATTGATGGCTGATGAATATTGCATCAACAACAACTGATTGGCGACAGTATCAAATGGCGATCGCCGCTTCACATTCAAGCAGCCGCCTGACATGTTGTTGTTGTCTTTTTTTTTTTTTGCACAGTATTTTTTTTTTCTTTTTTCTTTTTTTGGGCAAAGCAGCTGCAGCCACCGGATGATAAATAAAGGGTTATACGGCGTGCGAGCGCGTTCAATTTATGGCTCACAGTTCGTCTAATTCGAGAGCAGTCGCGTCTTTGAAGGCAGACACTTGGCGTAAATGTACAGTTAAAATATTCTACTCTCGGGTCCCCGGGCGGAGCTCCGACAGTCCCTGGCTTCATTAAAATTTCAACAGCATCCCTGTGAAAGGGGACGGGGGGGTTGGAGAAGAAATGTTCAGGGGAAAAGAGAAAAATAAAACAGAGAGGGCGTAATTATAACAAAAGGAAACAGCGCTGCCCTTGTCGTTTTGCAGAAGGCTCCCACAGTGTGTCTGGATGCACGGAGCCCGGGCTGCATGAGGTGTGTCTGTGGCTTTAAGGTAAATTGTTTCCCTCCTGGATTTATCATATATATATATATGTATAAATAGTTAGGTATTTTCTTCATTGTGCTGAGGCCTTTTCTCATGTTTTTTTTTTTTTTTTAATCCCCTCGGTGCTCACATTGATTTGCTATCAAAGAATCCAGATCGATTTTCTCCCAATACGTGAAAGTGAAAGCAGGCGAACAGCAGCGCGGCTGAGGCCTTTTCTATCAGTCTATCTGTTTATCTATCAGCCTGTCCGTGTGTGCACAGCTCCGGCTCGTCAAGCAGCAGCAGCAGCAGCTCTACTGCATAAAGTTAATTTCAATTCCCGATGAGACACTCGCTCGGCAGCCCTCCCTGACCAGCGGTAATTAACAGGGATGGCTAATGACTGCTTAACTCGCTCTTCATAATTATCTGCTTTTCATAATTCGATGTGTAATTTAATAATTCGCTCTTATTAACGTATTAAGTGAATGGCTCGTTTAGGGGGAAATTAGGAGCACTCACCAGGAGCATCTTTTAATTGATGAACCATCATGGCTGTCTCATTAATAAGGGCTCGTTTTGATACTCTTAATTTGTCACGACGGAGGCGGAACGTGAACATCTTTGGTTTATGGATGGCTGTCATGGAGGCGGTGGTTATTTATTTTTCTTATTATTATTATTTTCAGATAGAAGGTATTTTTAATAAGATCATGAAAAATTTGTGCCGCTTTTGATTTAACCCAAATTTTTAGCATTTTTTTTGTAATTTGATTGGAAGTACACATCACGTCTTAAAAAAAATTATATTTATAAAAAATGAAATACATTTTTTTTTGCTGTTGCAATCAATTCCTAAAATTATCCCAAAGTAATCCCATGCAAATGTATTCCAGGTGCTGTAAATAATGAGCTTTCAGAAATGCTAATGTTTGCCTCCTCCAGCCTCTCAGGTAGCTGTCCGTGGTGCTGAAACGCTTGCTCAACAAACCAGCCCAGCCAGGCAGCCCTGCAGCCCCCTACAAAAAAAAAAAAAAAAAAAAAAAAAAAAGCAGCATCTCTGCTTTGGACATGACATTCAAAATACTCCCCCCCCTCTCAAACCCTCCTCCTCCTCCTCCTTCTCCTCCTCCTCGTTCTCCTTAAATCTAACCACAACTTCGAACCAAAGGTTTTTGCTTCAAAGCCTGCGTGCCCTCATGCTCGATCGAAGCATGTTTGGAGTGTGTATTTAAATAGAGACGGGCACGCTGGCAGGCGAGCTGTTTTTCTGGCGGGCTGACATCTGGCAAGTCTGCGCTCCAGGGACCCATCTAGCTCTCCATAGACCCCCTGATTACACTCTAATAGAATATTAGCATTTGCTCTCAGGTAAGGCAACAGTGAGCCGCATAGGCTGGCAGCAAGTCAGCGGAGGAGCCACGTGTGTCTTTACCATGAGAGAGGGTTTCTATCCGGCCCTGCTAAGGAGGAGGCCTGGAGGAAGACGGTGAAAACAGAAATCAAAGGCAAGGGGGGGAAAAAAAAGGCTATTTCTAATTACATATATATATATTTTTTTGTATTCATCCAACGCCTCAACCTGACAGTAAAAGAGCAGAGACGGAATAAGGTGGAGGTGGGGCTGTTGCTGGTGGCGTGCACAGTGACAGGCCTCCTGTTGTGCTTCTAAAAACCGAACCCGGACACCTTTTCAGTAACCACAAAATAAATGTCACCTTTGGAAAATAAACAAATAAATAAATAATAAAAAGAAATAAGTATTTGTCGTCAAGTAATCCCAGAGAATCCACAAGCTATCTGTTAAAAAAAAAGCTGCGTAGCCCACAGCTAAACCGTTTCCCTCCTCCTCATCAATAAATAAACAGATGCATAAATAAAAGAATATTAATATGTCTGCATGAGCCACTACTTTTTACACAGTGCAGTCATGGAAACGCCCGCGTAAATGTTAAAGTTTGTCCTTTAATGAAACACATATTGCAGTTCAATAATTAAATAAAATTTAAAAAATCACATGGATGTAATAAATTAATGGGGTTTTTAACCAGGGAACCAAAAATATAAATAAAAATAAATTAAAAAAAAGCAACATACATTACAGAAATAAGTTACCTCAGCTAAACAGCAATACAGCAAAAACCTGTACGAATATATTTATGTGCATCGACTGATTCCAATGAAATATTTACATTGTACACGTATACTTCCATGAAGCTGTTTCTTTTTCTCTTCAAGAAAAAAACATTACTTAAACAGGGTGATTTAACAAGCAACGACTCCATAATGATGCGCAGTATATTTATACAAATAAATAGCAGAAAACAGACATAAAATAACTTTTAAAAAAGGAGAATAGCTTCTCATATATATCTCGATTGTACCATCTCGGACGTTAGAAAATCGTAAAATTTGTGACTGCTGTGTTTCGCAGTCGTTTCCCTTTAAACCAGAACAACGCGCTTTAACTTGCTGTCAGAATTTGATTTTCTCGAGCAAAAGGAAAAAAAAAAAAAAAAAAAAAAAAAAATCGAGGAGGGGAGGGAATCCCGATAAATATATAATGAAGTAAACATGACCTCACTCAATAAATAGTTCATAAGACGCCGGCCCACGCTGGAGTGTAAACTTAACGCAGCCGGCTCAAAATCATATAGAATTCTTTTTTCCTTTTTCTTTCTTTCTTTCTTCTTCTTCTTTTTTTTTTTAATTGATAAATCCGTACAAGTGAGTCGCTATTTCGACAAGTCCACACACCGAGGCCTGGTAATCAAGGTATCTTTAAAATAGATCCCTGACTTTGATCACACGTGGTAACAAAATAATTAATTACACATTTAGACACAAAAATGGAGTGTGTGACGAGGGAGCGATTTCATTTACAGAAAGGTTATTTGGCAGTAATATAATACTAGCTTTCGAAACCAGAGTGCTGTCCTCTTGGTGGACCCTGAATAAATGTCAGACTGCATTGTCATAAACTCGACGGGAAAACGTAGCTTATTCTATAAGCCGGAAATATAAAATAGTCACCAAGCAAGTGCTTTTTGAGTAAAACGATGAGTGAGGATAAAAATGTTTCTCTCTCTCTCTTTTTTTTTTAAATTGGGGGTCTAAAGAAAATTCTAGTCGCCATTTGAAATGAATTATAGATAAAATAAAACTAAAAAAAACAGAAACCAAATGAAAGTCCTGTAAGTCAGACTGCGTTTGTTTACATTAGAAATGTGAAGCATAGTAAGTGTGGAAACAGTGATCTTACTTGCTCTGTCAAACGGTGCCTTACTCTTGACTCCACAACTCCCCCTCAGCGAGGAAAAGACGTGACTTGTTTTCTGTATTTTCTCTCTCCCTCTCCCTCTCTCTCTCTCTCTCTCTCTTGAGTTTTTCAGTCTTTGTTCAGTTTTTTAGGAATTTTTCGAAGTTCAAAACACAGAGTCATCGATGATTGGAAAAAAAGGGTGGCGTGAGATAGGAAATATGATACAAATCATCTCTAAACAGTTCCAAGTCTTTTTCGAGGGTGGCGGTTCAAAGCGATTTTTTTTGTTGTTTGTTTGTTTATTTTTTTTGTTTTTTGTTTTTTTTTGCTTTAGACGCATGCTGAGTATTTCATTCGTTTCTGTTTCTGTCGCTGGTTGCAAAACCAGACCCGCACCACGTTCTTTTTCAGGTCCAGCTTTTCTGCGATCGCTGCGATTTTCTCCGAGGAGGGACGCGGCTGAATGGCAAAATAGGCCTCCAGTGATCTCTTCTCCGGCGCGGCTATCGACGTGCGCTTCCTCTTTTTCTCCGCGCCGTTGAACAACTCGGGTTTGTTAAGTTTCTCCCTGTGCGATTTCTCGGCTTCTTCTAGCCACGCTTGCAGGATGGGCTTCAAAGCGATCATGTTGTTGTGAGAGAGCGTGAGGGACTCGAATCGGCAGATGGTGCTTTGGCTGAGGGAGCCCACCCCAGGAATCTTCAGGCTGGCTAAAGCTGACCCTACATCCGCCTGGGTAACCCCGAGTTTGATCCGTCTCTGCTTAAACCTCTCCGCGAAGGCTTCCAAGTCCCTTGGATCGGCGTCCACGTCGTTCATGCCCATGTGCGGCGGTAGCCCGTGGGCATGAGCCATGTTGATGGCTGCCTGGTGCATGTGGTTCATGCCCGCCATGTGGGCAGGGTGCGCAGGCGTGGAAACCACCGAGCCATCCGGCCCTGCCATGGCTCCCAGTGCCAGTCCCGGGGTGATGTGGTCCAGCAGGTCCCCCTCCAGTGCCTGGTGAGGCTGGTGGTGGTGGTGGTGGTGGTGATGGTGATGGTGGCCGGCCAAGGCGGACGGATGAGAAATAGGCACCGAGGAGGAGGAGGAGGAAGACGACGTGCAGGGGAGAGTGTTCATGGTGTGGTAGGTCGCGTCCGGCTTGAAGGGACTGTGATGTGGAGGGTGGTGGTGGCTCTTGGTCTGCGAGACTATATCCACCGCCGCTAGAGCTTCAGCCCGGGCCAACAAACTCTCATCCAAGCCTCCGAATATATTGCTCTGCAATTGCAAATAGAATGCACACATAGCTGTCAGCAGGGAATTCTCCCTCCACTCCTCGGTTTAAAACATTTCCAGAATGTGAAAAAAAAGAAATCCTAAAAAAAAAAAAAAAAAAAAAGAGGGGAGCACACAAAACAAGACACATGCAACATCCCAGGTCATAAAAATTAATACGAAAGGCAAAGCCGACTGAATACATAAGTTGAGGAGAGGGGAAAAAAAATATAGAGGTGTTGGGTGATTTGCTGTGCAGACATGAAAAAAACATCAAGCAAAAAAAAAAAAGTGGGCTGTCAAAATGTGCCTTTAAGCAGTGATTATGCAGAATACGTACCGGTGGGGTTGGGAGACAGGCTCTGCGCATCGCCTCCGAGCTGCTGCTGCCGCTGCTGCTGATGATGGTGCTGCTGTGTCGGGAGGATGAGCATGAGGACGGTGCATTGGAAGTCAGAGTGGAGGACGACGAGGAATGCAACGAGTACTTGGGTTCGGGCAAGCTGGTGTGCGCCATGGCGAACGGCTGCTTGCTGTTCAGAGACATCATCATCATATTTGCGGGCGTCCGAGCCTCGGCAAGTTCCTTTTAATAAGTTAAGACTCCGCCTCCTCGGTCGGGAGTTGAAGCCCAATTGCTTCGCAGGAATCTCAAGTCGAATAAAGTGTAGTCTGAAAGCCGCGCGTCCAACACCGAATCACATCTATTTGTTATTACTTGTGCGGAAATGTCTATTTTTGGCAAATGAGATGTCACCAGCGAGCCATGCACCTGACCGCCGCAGATACCTCTTCCTCTTTGTGGACTTGTGGCGCGACTCAGAAAAAAAAAAAAAAAGAAAACCTTTTTTTTCTCCCCTCCTTTTTCTCTCACTTTCAACTTCCTCCACCTTGCACTATACAGTTACATATATTTTGCCTTGGATTTATTATTACTTTTTTTTTCTTTTGGAAAAAAAAAACTCCTCATAGACGACGCCAGAAAGAAAAAAAAGTAAAAAAAAAAAAGTTTCTCTCCGTCTCTTAGGATTTCCAAAATGCTTCAAGTTTCAAACTGTTGCCGCTTTCGTTGACCTGTTTGTTGTTGTTTTTTTTTGTCAAAAGTTTCCGTCTTGAAGTGACCGTAAGTGAGAAGTAATGGCGGTGACAGTCTCTGTACTGTGCCTCTTCGACTACGTTGAATGCTGCGGGGACCCGAACTGCCTCTGCTCTGAGGCGAAGGGCAGACTGAGTCTCTCTCCGCCTCTCTCTCTCTCTCTCTCTCTCTCTCACTCTCACACACACACCCTCACACACACCCCCTCCCTCCCTCCATCCCTCCCTCTCTCTTTCCCTTTCACACACGCACAGTCCCCCCCCCCTCTCTCTCTCTCGCTCTGCTGCTCTATCTCCCTCTTCCTCTCACACACGCGCTCCCTCTTCTCAGCTGCACCTGAAAAACCCTTTCATGATTTATTATTCTTCATTAGCCACCTCCACCACCACCGCCGCCGCCGCCGCTAGGGACTCTGCGCATGGGCAGTCTGCAACAAGGCATTTATTTCAAATGACTCTACTTCATCACGGGCACCTCGTTACCAGCAGCGTCTAATGAAGCACGTAGAGTTTTTTGAATTTAATTTCATTCTACTTGAAACTGTTTTTATTACTACAAGCAAAAAATGCAAAAAATAAAACAAACAAAAAAACTATTTTACTTACAGTTAATAGAGATGAAATAATTTCCTCTGATGGAGCAGAGACAGTAAATTATCACCATGGACAGCTCCGCTTCACCTCTTAGTCCAGAGCGATGGATTCTTTTAAAAGGAAATAAATAAATTGCTGCAATTCTTCTTTTTTGTTTTAATGTCACCTCAAGTAAAAATGAAACATTTCTGAACATTAATCTAAAATAAACAAAATATTTCTCAGCATTTCTCTCTGCTGTCGCTCTCTCTGTTTTATTAATTTTGAGAAAAGTCGTCGAAAATATCAGGGGGGAAAATGCACGTTTTGTTTTATCCTCGTTGTGTTGGGTGGCTGCAAAAGAGCGACGATAACAGTTGATTTTTATTTTATTACCATTGTTATTATTTTTAAATAATGGCCACTGTTTAATTGCGAATCCATACACTTGTCATGACGGGCCATTATCTTATCTCTCCGCTAATTAAGCCACATTATCCGTAACGTAATTAAAGCGTTTAATCACGTTGTAATTAACAAGGGGTGTCTGCGTTGTTTATGGGATAATCGTCGTGATGTGACTGAAGGAGTTCCGAAATAATCTCTTGAAAACAGTTCTTTATTTTTAGATTTGTTTTCTTTCCTTCTTTCTTTTTTAATTTTACATTTCTTTCATTTTTTAAACACACCTCTTTCTCTCTCTCTACACACACACACACACACACAGAGAGATGCGTGAATGTGACACATGGTATAACAGGTGTGAAGCCATGATCAGCGTCTCTGACAGGTAATTGAATTACCCCCATAATCTCCTTAAATGTGGGTGTAATAGAAAATGTTGAGGAATGCACCTTAAACGCCCCGGTTTTCACGGATGATTACTCGTACCCTAATTATAGCCTACACATCGCCGCCCTGGTGTGTGACTACAGCTCCAATAAAACGAGACGACACGTGTTAAGGCGGCTTTAACGCGGCGCTAAGATGCGCTCTCTCCTGAATGCGACTGGTCTTTGTGAGCGACTCGGATCCCGTTTAAAAAAAAAATAAATAAAAATCTTACAAATATACATTTACAATTTCCTCGTGGCTCCGTCAACAAGCCCGATGGTGTTGCTGCATGCACATGGTTTTTTCTTTCTTGCTTGCTTGCTATTTTTTTTTTTTTTTTTGTACACTGCAAGAGAGCCATCCAGCTGCAGATGTGCTTGTTCCCCAGCGGGACAACAGGCGCTGCCGCACGGAGCCACGCACCTTTCAGACATCGGGGGAGACAAGAGATCAGGCTCAGGAGACATCAAGGAGCAATCAGTGTCTGCTCACATATACCGACAGACTGATTTATGATGAAACTTTAAAGAAACCATTTATATTTCACCACCTCTAAATCGGTGTATGAAATTTTCATCCACAATGAAATGCGCGCACACACGCACGAGGAAAAAAAAAAAAAAAAAAAAAAAGTATATCTTAAGTCAAATAAATCAGCCCCAGCTTCTCCCAAGCTATTGACTTTGAAGTACACTTTAAACACTTTCGTTGAGTGTGTTCGCGTACCTTTTAGGCTTTTACTTCCTATTTCCAGCAGCTTTCTCACGTTTGAGGGAGGTCGCGGTGTCAGGATGTTTAACGGAATTACCTTTGAAGGGTCTGTCATGGCAGACAGAGACACAATTAATTGGCAACTCCGGGTTATTATAGCGGGGCTCCTTTAGGGGACTAATGTAGTTGTTTAGTTGTGTTTTAGTTGATTTTGTAATGCTCAACTTGTACGGTAAAAACAGCTCAATTTATGCAACATTTAATTATTTTCATAAATTATTTATGAGCCGTGAATAAATCTTAGAAAGTCATGGGAAGATTTTTATAAATAAATAAATAATTTCAGGATTTTTTTTTTCCTTCAATCAAACATTTTAATGGATAAAATACTTTTAACAACCTTATTAGTTTTGTAGCTTTTTTTCCCCCCCACACACTTAATGTGCATTGTTAACTCCCCCTCTTCTAGTTTTTGTCGTCGCACTGATTGGAGGGAATGTTGTGAATCTTAAAAAGACTCGGTGCTGGAAGGTGCACTCACGCCTTACCTTTAAAAACATAAACCCTCGGTGGAATTGTGCAAGAAGAGATTCCTAGCACTTCAAGGATCTTTGCTTTAGATAAATAAGTCTGCTCTGTCTAAAAATAAAAGTAAAGCCGGAGTAAAATAGAGGGAGCACGCGCGGCGAGGCTTGATACAGCTCAGGTGACTTGTTTGCTTTCTTTCCTCCTCGCTCTCTTGCTTACATCCGAATCAAGCAGTGCTGCAGAGGTGTCTGTGTGCTTTACACAAAGACATACTCCTCTCAGCCTCCCTCAGGAGCTCTCCGCGTTAACAATCCCAATTACACCAAGACCACCAGAGACAGCTGTTTTTATTACAGAACCGCTCCTTTGTGCCGCCAACAAGGTATCTTCGCTCCTCGACTGAACACAGAGATGAAGCTCTCGGCTGAGAGGAGAGGAGAGGGATGAGAAGTGCGAGAGTGAAGTGGATGAAGTCTCTTGGCTGCTCGCAGTGGTGATGCCTTTATTCACAGCTTCCCCCTCCCCTTTCAGATCTCGTGGAGCTCTTTACATGTTGGAGCAGAAGGTCAATGCTTGTTGGGAGAGGGTCTACAAAGAGATCAGGATCTAACTCAAGGCAACAGCAAATCACACAAAGAGAGGAGGGGGGCGCTTCAGCCACTAACGGCGGTGCTTTATTTATTCATCTGCTTTACCTGGGAAATGTGACAGGTTCCACAAGGAACATTCAGGCTTTAATGTGTTGTTTAAATGCATACAACAAAAGGTAGAAGCCTTCAGGATTTACTAAATGTCACACGCTGTACTGTAGCTCTCAGACGGAACAAGTGGCTCACTGCTCGAGATAATGAAAGAGGTTTCAAAAGCTGCGCTTGAAATTGTAGCTCAACTGGTAAACAATGCGGGATGGGTTTCTGTTTGATCTCCTCATGCGGCTAAATATGAGCATCAGCAGTTCTCAGGACATTTTATTTACCTTTTATGGCTTCATACGGGGCTACTAATTTAATTTGGGGCCCAAAATATTTTGGCTTCAAGTTATTATAATTGTCAATAATAATAATAATTAAGGAGAATACTCGTATTCGGCTTCCTTACATAGTACGTATTTTGTCCTTTCACATAGCAAAGTGCAAAGATTTTGCCGTCCAACAGTGGTTATGGTTGCCCTCCTTCTTTGTAAACAAAAACTTGCATCTTTATCTCATATTAAAGCTGCACTAAATTTTTTTCCTACCAGCAGGGGGCAGTGAAACACGATGTAAACGCACACAAACGTACCCCCCAATAAAAACTGGTTGCTCTTGATAATAGATGATGGCATGGTGGACAAATACAGGCTAGGTTAAAAACAAAAAACAAACAAAAACAAAGCAAGGGTGGATAAAAAAAAAATAAATCTCCTACCCAAGGAGAAAAAATGTGTTCTTTATTTGCTGTCATTACGCTAGTTTCACTGCACGTGTTTCTGGATCTGTTTATGTCTGTTTTATTTGATTAGAAACAGGTGAAAAAACGTTCCTCGGGTTGATTACACCGAGTTACGTTAAAATCCTACCATGAGTTGCTGATACGTCCAAAACCATACGTGTGAAAGTCATGTCAAATTATCGCAAGTTTTCTCCAATGATACGAAAATATCTGATACTGACACGCTAGCAGGCTTTCAATTTCAGCCAGTTTCGAATAAAGGATGGTTCCCTCCTCAAGAGTCTTCGTCAAAAATTTTAACATTGATTAGAAGTTGTGTTTGTGTCCATCTGAAATCCAATATACCTCCTTTATTTCGCTCTGTATTAGTCTCCATGCTAGTGGATAAATGTGCCCCGGAACAGCCACCAATCATTGTCGCTTTGTCTCATCTGATTGTCAGTTAACAAGTTAATTCATCAATTATTTCAGCTAAAACTGCTATGTACCACGTCCAAAATTGCTAAAATTACGCCAATGAGCGTCAAAGGAGTGAACTAAACCGCTTTGGTTGTATAACTAAAAAGATTTATATTTAGCGTTCAATCTGATCGAGACCACAGATTACATTTTCCTTTCTCTTCACACAATAATGGCTAAATTTCATCACTCGGCTCACACGTGGCGGCTAACTGCGCAACCAGCTAACCTGGTCTAGTAGCGAAGTCAAACTCAGGCCAAGAGGTCAGGAAAACAAATAAAACCACCACCAATTTCCCTATTACGCGCCAGGTACCAACCTTTGGGGGAGAAGCTTTAGATTCTGGCCCAGCCTCGCCTATAGGCTGCAGGGCAGCAGATGATAAGGTCAAGCCTCATAATGATGTCACATACCTTTAGGTACTTCAGATCAATATCGAGAGAGGCGCGTTATACCTGACAGCCAGTCAAATAAAGCCTGCCTGGCAAAGGGGGAGAAAAGAAAAAAAATACTCGCTTTGAGATTGTCTCCTCTGATAAAATGAGACCCTCTCCCTCGTGCTGCTTTTGGCAAAGATCATATTGGTGGGAACCTTTGTGATCTTTAAAACAGTGGTGGTCACTCTCTCATTTGATGAAAACGTCCCGCGGTTGTGGGGCGGATTTGACTGATCAACCTTGAACGACGGGAGACGGCGGACCAGAAACTTAAGATTCGACGGCGCGGAGGAATCGGAGCCGACTGTAAACTGCCTGCATTTGATGTATCATTGATGCACGCGGATCTGTAGAGCAGCATTTGACATGACAGACGTTCCTTTGAGTAAAACTGACCCCGTGTGACAACAAACACGACGGCGAGGGAGGCGGCGTGCGCGAGGAGGAGGCACGCGACTGTAAAGAATGCGTACGTCAAGCTGCTATACGGGTGATTAATGTAGCAGGAGTTCTCTCCAACCTGGATGAACATTTCTGCCACCTCTCTCATTAGTTTGACTGTCCCACACGGTAATATATGGCATGTCACCGGGTTGTCTAATGGTTGATGCTAATTGACCTCCCCCCCCACCCTTCTCCTGCACAAATGAAAAGATTTCCTCCGTCCTGTGATGGAGCGTGTCACGATCTGATCCGACAAATTAAAAAGCTCTCTGCTGTCACGCTGTCATCATCCACGGCTCCCGCCTCATCATCTATAATGATCATTTTTCTCTCCGCTGAAACCGCTGCAGTGCACTGCGAAAACACAATACTTAAGAGGCACGCCGCCGCCGCAGTCGCGCGACACATCCGAACGTCGTGTCATCTGTGAAATCTCCAACACTGTTTAATCTTGAACTGTCCTTCAGCCTCTCCTGCGCCTTGAAACGCACGTATTTGATCAAAAACAAAAAAAAAAACAAATAAATAAATCGCACTTTAGTTTATCCTAAATCCAGTTTTACGAAGGTAAATTTGAGCTGTGCATATAACCTATATACAGAAAATATGCAGTATTTATTATTTATTGTAACTCCAGATTTGCGGGAGATTATATTTTATTTAGAGCCTTAAAAACATTACAAGTGTAGTCTCATCTTTAAAAGCGACACATTATTTACAGTTTGTCACATTTAACTGGCCTCTCCAGATGCATAGCCGACCGAGGCTATCAAATATACACGGGACGCTATTAGCCTAATTTCTCACTTTGAGGTGATATCAGAAATGTGGATTGATAGTCAGACAACACCTAAATCGTTTCTCACCAGCTCTTTTTCTTTTTTTTCCCCCCCTCTTTTCTTTTGTTGCACATAAAAAACACGTGCCTGCCATTCTGCAGAGCCATTGGGCCGGACGTGATGGCAACACGAGAGCTCGGCCACCGCGCGCTATTGGCTGCGGACCAACGATGACGCTCATTACCTGCAATCAGCTGCCCCATCCGTGGCCGAAGCAGAAATTGAGTGTGGCGTTTTACCTGCTGACTTTGTGTGTATAACTTTATAATTTATGCGGTGTGCCCGTACTATTGACAAAAACGCAGCGCCGTGATCAAAGCGAGCCATTCAGGAGGTTGGACAGGACCACGAAGACAGGGCCTGTAACACTAATGATCTTCAAACGCTCGTCTATTTCTCTGGGAGCTGCGCGCAACTCCCTAGCAAGTCCCCCGTCCTCCCCCTGGAGGTAATTGTGCCTGGCTGGTTAGGTGACAGGTGTCAAGTGGCCCCTCCTCGAACGATTCATCATGCTAAGCAGAGAGGAAAAGCCGATCTCGGTCTCTCTCTCAGCCTTTGTATTTTTCTGCCTTGTCTGTCTCTTTCTCGTATCCTCGTGCAGCTACTTCGTCATTACCTGAGAGCGCCCCGACGACACGTAACCTGTCATTTATTACAGCGTTCGGGCCGCGGCGCATAATCAGGCCTTGGTTCAAATGTTCATGTATCATTTGCTCATTGAGTTCAAATTATGTTGTACAATAGAGAGAGAGAGAGAAGGGCAACTAAGGGTTACTTTAAATATCAATTAAACTGCCAGTTGTTTCCTAGAGCCCTCAAGGACACACAGTCGTCCTCACAATGCCTGTTTTATCCCGACGCAGTTCAGTTTCAGTCACAAGAGTCGGAATTAAAGACCTAATTCTGTTTGGAACAATTATCCTTTTATTGAAATTGTTAAATAAATACTCTGCTGTTTGGCCAATTTAGCTCAGAGAGAGTTGCTTTTGATACTCGTTAGTCCGAAGTTGCATTATAGTTAATTTTGGGGGTTCAGCTCAATAATTAGTTATGTTTTGAATTATTACTTTCAGTAAATGCCTATGACAAGTTTCCAGATACCGAATTTATTGCCAATTAATTTATTATTTCCTTGAGCAATGGCTGAAAAATGAAACTTATAGGAGTTTAAAACAGACAACGTAATTATTCATTTGTCTCCGACACTTGATTTGTCTGTTATCCAAATTGAATAATCACATTTTTTTTTCCAGTAGCTTTAAAGCTGACCTTCTGTTTGTGTCCACAATAAGGGGAGAGAGTTATGTGTGTGAACACATACAGAGACGTGCAATCACAGAGCCTCTGACAGGCAGCTCAGTACACTGGCCAAAAATCCTGCATCCCCATGGATATGTGGTGGAGAAAAAAAAAAAACTACATTGTGTGTAACAGAGACAGAGAGAGACCACACCCTCACCATGCCCGCCTGTCTAAGCAGAATCCCATAGGGACCTGCCTTACGCACGCTCTCTCTCTCTCTCTCTCTCTCTCCCTCTCTCTCTCTCTCTCCCACACACACACACACACACACACACACACACACACACACACCCCAGTCATTAATTCCTGCTTTGCATCCCCACACCATGTAATATTTATGGGTCACCGCAGCTTTGTATTCACAAATGGAAACGCCAAGAGAAAAAAGGGAGAAGACACGATACCTCAATCAATTCTGTGAATAAGGTTCAGATTGTCACATCATGGCAAATTTCCCTCCTCTGAGCCCGTGCTTAGGCAGCATTCTTTTCTTTGACCTCTAAGTGTTTTGTGTGACGGATTGTCAGACACAACCTCGGAGATGAAGTCGTATTTAACTCCCTTAGAGCTGGAAAAAGCTCAAGGCAAAGGTATTATGAACGTGAAAATTTAATAGCTACAGAATTTGAAGAACAACTAAACTGCATTAGTCAGTAAAAATGAATGCAGGCTTAATACGTTTTTGCCAGACATGACACTGGAGTATAAACGACATGCAGCGCTCGAGCGCAAACATTTGGTGCCGTGATGCAGAATCTTCACACTAATAAAGGGGAGTCTTTGTTGCGTTTTCCACCTCCTATATCTGACAGATAATAATTGGGACCTTTTTTTTCCCCCCTCCACTTCCTAAGATGTTGCCTGCAACCTGTGATGCAACAGTGGGAGTCATACCCACGCCGCCTTTCAAATCAACAGTGGTGTCAAAACAGAGCCCTGAGGAACCCCCAGTAGAGCATGGCTCACTAGACCCCTGTAGAGATTTGAAGACCACTTTGGAACTCTAATCCACTCAAAATGTGCTGATAATTTTCCTTGCCAGGACACTCTCTGCCTGGTGTCACAAGAGTGGCCTCCTGGGAGCAGAGCAGCCAATGATAACAAAGTAGCCAGATGTCTGGCGCTGGCAGAATCCCAGAAGCCAGACAGCGGCACGCAGCAGCATCCGCTGTGGGCCACAGATCAAAGATACCTGAGAATTACTTATGGGCACAAAATATGTGTTGCTTACTCTACAGTTCCCATTAATAACAATCTGGGAGAATTTGTATTTCTAATTAACTCTTTTCTTTCGGCATACAAAGTGCTGTAGGTTGTCTAAGGCTGCAGCAGCAATTTTTTCCGTGGCAACCGCGAGTCGACAACAGGAAGTCGGATGCAGCGCTTGTCTGAAGGAGCCAGATCAGCTTTAAATGCAGTTCTGAGGCTCAGAACACCCCCTGACTCGCCTCAATAAACAAACAAACTGTGTCAGAGTCAGCTTATTTAGATTTAATCATGCTGCACGGCGCCTGCTTAGACCGGTCCTTGATGCATACCTCGAAAGCTGTAGGTATTGACAGTGAGCTTCAAATGAAGAGTACATTTTCATACGTGCATACATTTCTTCTCTCTGATTCCATTTTAAAGGAGTGCAGGTGATGCCAAGCCGGCCAAGGCCAGTCCAGCTTCTCCAGGTGTTTCCAGTACATTCGTGAACCACGGTCAGATGCCGATATATATACTTTCTACACGATTTGAAGCCTCGGCTTGTTTTTCACCTCGCCTTGTTTGTGTTAGGCGAACTGACATTAAGAAGCATTGCAGTTCTGCGCTGCGTTGTTTTCTCCTGCAGGCCCTGCACTTCTGTTCGACTCCACCATTTATTCCATCTTATGTGTTATGTTTAATACACAAATATTTAGAGTAGACCCGTGACTTTGAAGTGAGAAGAATAGTTAGGCTCTCTCTTCTTAGGGAAGGTGTTTGCTGAATTTTTTTTTCATCTTTACAGGGGAAAGAGGCGTATTTCATCTCGCACGTATTTCTCGTGCATATTTTGTCAGACTCGCTATGTTCCAGTGCCCTTAAAAGTCATTGTTCAATGGATGGATGATGTGTATCCCCAGCAATGTGTGTGTGCGCCCTGTATTATATTAATTATTAAGTGCGGAAAGTGTTGCTTCATGCCCGCATTTGATGGAGAATACCACCCCTTCACCCCCTTCCCCCAATTATGTATATTACCTTTCCTGGTGCGTGGTTCATGCAAATTCTCATTTGCATTGCCCTCTTGAACGTGCCGTCTGCCGGGCGGAATCCCTTATAGCATGTTGTGAACGCTGCCCTTCATCAGATCTTAGTCATGACCTTTTCTGTTTTTCTTCTATGACTCACTGCACAAACGTACAAGCAACTAAAAAGGGAATTTCCTATAGAGCCACGTTAGGGTTTCATTGGAGATACGTAATTCTTTTCTGCCTTGCCTCAGCCATTTTATATTTCATCTCAAGGTATACACGGATTTTGGGTAGTTACCATGCCGCCCGGGCTAAAATATGCAGGTAACCAAGGCGTGAACCAAAAACACGTGTTGTTGTGATACTGCCCCGGTCCTGTTCCCATTAAACATAAACTCGTGGTGAAGTTGATCCGCAGAAAGATTTCTTTTATGAGGGTATTTTAAGCTCTGCACCAGCGCTCAGGGTTACTGCGGGTAGTTTCTTTTTTTTTATTTTTTTTTTTTTAATGTCGTTTACTTGAAAATGTAACTTTAAAACGAGGCTTAAAACTGCTTTAGTGAGATCCTGTCTTCCAGCTCCGGCAGCTCATCACTCCTAAAACAGCCGCTCTCGTCCACCCCGGCCCCAACCGTTATTAATGTGCGCTGAATAATTTAACAGGGTAAAATTACCATGCTCTTTTGAAAAGATTTTTGCCTACACAATTAAAGAGCATTATAGTGATTTTTAGTTGAACAAGAATTATGACTGTTTTCCCTCCTCTCTGCTCGGCTTTCTGGCTTCCTTGTTATGAGCTGTGGGTGAGCGCGGTTGTAAAAGGCCTGTTATTCTCTGCCTCTGTCTGACTGCTAGGAGAGGTTGTGCTCCGGCTCTGACCTATACCACGATGGGCGGCTAATGGATAATGGATGAAGCAAGTATATGTTCAGCTTCCGCTGTGAAGACCCCCATAATGGCGCGCTGGCCCCGCTAAACATGTGCTATATTTGGGCTGTTAAGAAGCGGAGACAGGTAAGGATTCATGGTTTGAAGTAGCTGCTCACCAACACCCGACCCCCTTATTCTCCCCCCTCCCCCTCTCTCGGCGTTATTACAATCACCACGCTGAATCAAAAAGATCTCAGAAATCACATTAATAACCGACACGAGCCGTATAATGTTGCTGTTATACAATCTTAGCATCAGCAGCAGGGTTTTGCCAGGCCTTCACTCTTATTCCATGTGGACAACTGTCCACATCTCAACCACAGGCCAACAATTGGCAGTAATTGGCACGTTGCCTCGGCTGTCCTGGGAGAGATCTAAGAGCACACGCGGCCACGGACAGGCTGCCCTTTCCACCAATTAGAGAGTTGTCGTTTCATGGGGCGGGGGCTGGGGGAGGTATACCTCTCTCTTACCTTGTCTCTTGATCAAAATGATTTGTGGAAATCCTTTTTCTTCTCGCTCCTTCTCTTCCTTCTCGGCTGCCTCTCTCTCTCTCTCTCTCACCACTGAGGTACCACTGTGTGTGAACTGTTAGTGTGAGTCTTCAGTCAAGGACCCCAACCAGCGACTGACAGCCTTACAGTAGCAGTCAGTGGGACATTCGCGTTAGAGGTGCTCTGACAGTCAGACTGGGTTAGACAGGCCTGCCAATGAAAACGCTCCTCACAGCTCTTTGCTGCAGGTTTTCTAATACATTACTTACCGGCTCTCTTCTCGATATGAACTTTTTTTTTTTTTTTTCGTCTACCGGTAGATGTGACTCTGAATTAGGTTTGGCACAAGCTGAAGTTTCTGCGAATTGCTGAACTCGAGTCTTTATTTTCCGCGCTCTCTCCCGTCTCTCGTTGCCGTTGAGCTGGCTTTTTTTGTGCTGTAGTGTCTCCAGGCGTAAACCAGCGCAACGTAGCGGGCTTTATTGTGATGGCTCAGACGCAACGATAGCGAGCGTCTCGTGTGGTTAGAAATGTGCAGGCCACACAGTGGTACCATGGGACCCCAGTGCAAAGGATCACAGGCCTCGCTGCCTGCTGCTAACGCTCCCCAGTTTGTGCCACGGGGAAGGCTGCGGAGCCGACACCCAGCCCCCTTATCCCCCCCCCACCACTCCCCCTTGCCCCCCTCTCGGTCTCTCTTGTCCTCAAAGCCCGCGTCTCTCCGCGTTTCACTTCAGTAAATATGAGGAGGCGAGGAGATGCTTCCTATACTCAGAAATATGTGTCAGGCTACTGGGTTATGTTGTGTTGCAAAGTGATGTAGAAGGCAACAAAGCAAGTGCGCGCGGAGAGGGAGAGAAAGAAACGGCTTTACTTATTCTCTTTAATGCGTCGTGAGATATTCAGAACTGGGTTAAGTTGTACCTCGCATTACCCAGCGCTTAGCCTTTTTCCGAGCGTGTGACGGGATCCTCATTCGCACGTGACGTGTGTTTTGTTTTTTTTTCCAGTCAACAATTAGCACAGGTGCTGCAAACCCCCTTTTCCCTTTGCCACAGGTTGACAGGCTCACCGCGAAGCAGCTTTATTTCTCTGCAAGGACCTTCGCGAGGGGGGCCTACCTAATATGCTGTCTGGCCCTGGGGCCTGTGGGAGCGTGGTTGGATTATTATGTTAATGCGTGTGCCTCCTGCCCTCTCCCTCAGTCCCAGCTGGCCTCCCTGTCGTTAGGAAGTGCTTTGCTCTGACAGAGGAGTAATATGCTCCGTGATTGAGGGGCCAAAAGATCGAGCTCTATAAGAGAGGGGGCCACCACTGATAAGCATATGATAAAAGTGCCATTGTACGCGAATGCCTCAGAGACACGGGCGATGACTTAGCAATTCCTTTGGATTTGGGGCGGAAGAGTGAATATGTATAAGGGCGCCGCGGTCCCTTTTCGTGCAGCTGAATTTAATTGCCCATAGCATTATATCTCACGCCATGTATTTTATTGTGCTTTTATTGCGCGGACTGTTTCATTATGAGCTTCTGACACATCCGCCTCCGAATATGACGGCTGATCAAGACAAGGTGTCTGTCTTTTAATCATCCTGTAGCAATCAATGTGGAACCAAGAGGAGATGTAGTTTATTGTAGTTCATAATGTAAATAAAGCAATTAGATGAGCTCTAATTTTGAGTGGTGTCAGTGAAAACGTTCAGTCAAAGGCGCGTTTCTGTGCAACAGGCTCAGTATTAATTGACGGAGTCAACGTAACTCCATCAGGAAATGCGTTGGCACTTCCAGGTGGCATTATTCTGCAGATCTTCTCTCCATTTAATCAACCCGAGACAAAAGTTAAGAAGGAGGGGAGGGAAAAGAAAAGAAAAAAAAACTAAACTTCTTGTGACTTGTCAAGAGTAAGGAACGTCGGTTGCGCTGCTTTGGATCCTGCACATAATTGTGTAAATATGTCAGCCGAAACAGAAGAAGAGCTCTCCCTTTAAACCGTTGTCTTTTTCATCTTGCCTCCTCGGGAGCGTTCGGATAGGTACATATTAGCTTTGTGCAGGCCCATTCACAAAGTACGTGGGGTGTTTGAGTTTTGTTGGGGGTTTGTTTTGTTTGCTTTTTAATCAAGTTCAATTTCGTCTCCATCAGTGCGCGCTCTTTTCCACACCCCTCTTCCTCACGTCTGCCCGGATTATAATGTGTCTCTCTTTTGCTGAGGAGCCTTCACTGTTGTTATTGTTTGTTCCCTTTTATGGGGCCCCAGCTGTAAGGAGAGGAAGGGGAACTGTGGGTAATTGGTGGGTAAACACTTGACTAAACGTCAGAGCGAGAGGAGTTGTAGCGCAGGCAGATTGCTGTGCTGCTTTTCAGGAGGAAGTAGAGGAAGGAACGAGGTTTTTTACTTAATTTCGTTTTGGGTCATCTGACAAAATATCAATTCTTTGTTTTTCTGCATTATTTTATACCAAAATCTGTGGTAGTGAAATTATGTTAAAAGGTTCAGGCTCCGTTTCATACTGGGCCGAATTTGTGAGTTGTGTGATAATTGATTTATTATTCAAGTCTCAAAAATTAACGACATGCTGAACACTCGCTTCTCACACACGCTTCTCGAATGAATAGAGTTTTTATTTCTATTTGAACAAATTTCTGTTCTTCTTATCATCTTTTGCTAAACCATCAGTCCAGAATACAAATGTATTCATGTAAAACAGAGAAGTGATGAATTGTCAGTTTTTAGAGGTTAGCAAATGTGTCTGGAGATGGACAGGCGGTGAAATGCAGTCGCAGCAGTAACGCCAGTTCACCTATGGTCATGAACTCTGAACTGGACTGAAAGAAAACGAGCGGATGAAATGAGAGGCTCCTCTGGAGGCTGACTGGGCACAGCCTTAGAGGCAGTCCGACATCTGGAGGGAGCTTGGGCTGGAGCTGCTGCTTCCTTTGGCGATTTACTGGGCACGGCCAGCCGACATCATCTGAGAACTGGAAATCACAAAAAAAAATAAATAAATACTGCACAAGGTGTTGACCTGGACTCCACTTTCACTAGATCCCAAACTGATCAAGTATCTGTGGGATGCACTGAACCACAGAGGCCCCTCCCCTCAACCCACAGGACCCAAAGACCCCCCCTAACAACATCCTGTTTCCAGACACCACAGGACACCCTCAGAAGACCCAGGTCTATTCTCTGATGACTCACAACAGTTTTGGAAGCACAAGGGAGACCTACACAGTATTAAGAAGGTAGTCATAATGTTATGCCTGATCGGTGTAGAGCATAGGCCTTCAGCAGGGGGTCCGCAAGGTACTGCAGGGGAGGTCGCAAAATCGTTGGTTGATTAGACATTTTTTTATATATTTCTTTTTTATTTCCCCCACAAATTTAAATTTCTTCAAATGCACATTAACATGAATCCAACATATTTTAGTAAAGGGATAAGGAACAGCTTAATATTGAATGCAAAATGATAATAATAATAATAATAATGTAGATTTATGTGTAGAATATTGTTAGGGAGAAGGGCAGCAAATTTTAAATTATTTTGTTATCAAATATCATATATAGTAACATGGTTTTATTAGGGTTTGTTGGGCAATATAAGTAAATAAAGCCCACCACTTTAGCCCTTTATAAGCTTTTTTTTTTTTTTGACATTTTAGAAACAATTCATGGAATATAATAAAGAAAGTGTTTCTGACCCAACTTTTCCTTATGGTTTTCATACATGAATGAGGTTTAAAAAAATGAGGTTTTAAAAAAATGCCTGAAAATGAAATCCAACCATGTCTAACATGAGACATTCAGTGTAGGCAACAGGAGAAGAAAACAGACTTAAGTACAGTACAGGCTGAAATGCCTGATGCAAACAAATGACTGGATTCTTTCCATTTTCAGTCGATGCAGATAAATAAATACTTCTGTGCACAGTTGATAGTCATACAACTAGTATGAGTCATTGTTACAAATAAATCAAACTCCACAGTGTTGAGATGACGTCACTCTTTTGTCCATAAACACAGAAGGCCCACTCACGAGTTCCCAGCAGACTGACCACTGACCAACTTTCAGCCAGACCAAAAAAATAATTTAGAGGAACTACTGTTGTTTAACTGATGTTAGATCCGAGTACTGCTGTTCCTTTAGTACGGGCCCTTTACTGTTCCCACTAAGGTGCGGTTACAGTGACTTTTACTTACATTCATTTACATTCTTTCAGGCCTGTCCCCAGGTTCCATTTCAAATGTCATTCTGTACGAGCTGACCACTTTTTACTCAAGTTTAGCAAAATGGAACATGGGCACTTTGACTGTTATCACCTCCTTTGTTGTTTGCTAAATGCCCTGAGGTTTGTCAGTCATTGTCTTTATAAACTCAAAGCCGTGTTAAACGCAGCCCTCTCCCGGCTAATGAGAGGGAGCCTTCAAAACCGCCATTAGATGATGCTGTCAAGCGGGTGACACAAAAAAACGTTGCATGTAATCCCCCTGTGCAGACCCTGGGTGTAAATATGCCAGCTCCACCATTTTCACAGCGTTTACTCCCAGTTCAAACAATGTCTCTCCCTCCCTGAAAACACAGTGACAGCTCTGCGATATTCTCCTCCAGAATCCTTGGCTGCCTGCGACCAATGAAACAACCAGGAACAGCTCTGATAATCTTTTTCATCCACATTGTGGGTAAGACACCTCTCTCTTCTCCTTTGTTTCTGCGGACTGAAACTTGTGCCACTCACACATTTTTATTTTTTTTTTGTACCGAACGTGTTCTGAATTGGGGGTTGCGATGCTTGGAAATGCATTCAGTCGTTTTCTGAGACGTGGATCGGCGCTTTTTGTTTGCGTGTTTGTTACGTTAGTCGGTGTATGTCACTAGATATTTTTAAAATAATAATAACAACATGAGATTGAAATGAATTTACTGCAGACTTAAAAGTGAAATAAAAGGATGAGTGTGAGCATATGCAGCAGTAGGCCTGCAGGCTGCATGAAACCTCACTGATGATGTCTTTAACTAATGGTTTTTGATGAAATAATCCATACAACATACACACAATTATGTATGATTATGACAATTAACTTTCTAGAAACATGAGTAGCAAAAGTAAATGATAATAAATGTGAAGACATTCATCCGCTTTGTCCGACAACAACACACTATAGGGTCTGTTAATTCACATGAGGAAAGAGTTATGGAAAGTTTATAATATAAATTAAATATAATACAAACAGTTTTTGCTTCTATATCTCCTTAAACAGTAACCTGTCATATACACATCACTAAATGTTCACATGTCCAACAAGAGGACGTCTATGTAGACAAAGCCTTTGTGACCCAGGTCATTGTTCAGTGCTGTTTTACGTCCATGTTTCTTTGCCAGTGCGCCTCCTCTTCCACGCCTTTACTGACACACTTTTTGCCCGGTTATCAACATTTTCACGTGCATCCTTGCGTGAATTTGCACAACAATAACCAAAACACTGCTGTTGCTCCACAAGACCAGTGCTTAAAACTTTGTTTTTTTGTTTCTTTCTTGACACTGGGGCTTGTTTTCCCATTTCAGATGCTGATGCTGCGATGTGTTTTCAGAGCAGCTAGCTATCCGTGACAAAGTGCGTCCTCTAAAACTTGTTTTTGCCGCAGACTGATTCATCTGGCACTTTGCTCTTACTACTGTTTTACTGAGCAAATGCTTTACTTCTGTTATCTTGTGGGTACCGTGATGCCAGGTTAATAAAATCACTTTCAGCTCATAACAGCAGGTCTTTCCGCTCCCAAAACAGCATCGTTTTTCCGGTAAAAGCACTTCAGTCTCGGATTTCTTCTCCTATTGTGACTCACGGTGGTCCTGTGAGTCACAATAGTCGTTGCAAACACGGTGATCTACGAGGTGCAGTGTCCCCGTTCCTCCTCGACGTCCTGCGAAAGCTTTGCAGACAGTTCGAAAAATGTGCAACCGCAAACCACTGATGTTTTTTAAAAAAAATTCTTTTAGAAAGTATTAATTTTAGGTACTGGGACGGAGCACAGAAACCCACGCGTGGGGCTGTGTAAAGTCAGACCACTCTGCTCTGGACGGCTTTCTCTAGCTCTTACTGGTGTTTATACAGTTGTTTTCCTGCAACAGCTCACCTCCCACATGTTTTCAGAGCGAGGCTTTTCATTCAGCTGAATATTAGACTGTGTAGGGATCCGTTCCACAGGATTGTGTGTGTGTATATATATATTTATTTATTTAAGCATTTGCAGAATATGCAAAAGTGTTAATCAGGGCCGTCACTAGGTTGTAAGGACAGGGGGGCTTAGCCCCCAGGAGATGCACAGGATGTAAGCGAATGTAGCACGTGAATTTCACAAACAGTCAACAAAGACTGGGAATTTATTTATTATTATTTCAGTTGTTTCAACAACAAACCAGTTGCTGTGGGTGCACTCTACATGAACAAGTGGAATGGATTGGATAACGACGCGCTGAAGATTTATGGTCACATTTAACTTATATAATTATTTATTCAAACTCATATTCTGGCCATTTTGTATTGAATTAGTTGGCATTTATTGTAAAAAATAAATAAATAATAAATAAACAACAAAATTATTTGGGGAGGCTTAAGAATATTTTAGGGAGGCTTCAGCCCCATTAAAATAGGCCTTACGACGCCAGTTGTGTTAATGTTAAAAGTAATCGTGCACGTCACGCTGACTGTCCACGTTAAATTAGTGGTGCAGTTATTATTTTTGCTCTTGTCGTTAACGTCGAGCGACGCCCCCTCCCCTCCCGCACGCGGTGACACGGCCTTTATTGAAGTGACGCGTGCACGTTCCTCACCCATCCCTTGTCTCTGTCTAGTTTAGCGGCTCATCACGCACAAATCCATACTGTTGCTTCTCATTTGCAAGCTCTGTGTTTTGTGTGGTCTCTCTTTTGCTTCCCATGGATCTCTCCGCGGGGAGCCGAGCTGACAGACTCGTCTGATTGATGTATTGGGGGCCGTCTTGTCAGCCATTGTTTTCCTCGCTCGCGTTCAATGGCTTCGCTCCGCAGCCTTATCCGTCCCTCCTGTGTGGATGCAGATGTGTCAGACTCGCTGCACTGCAGAGGGAAATGGGTCATACGACAACCTAAAAGTTTCCCTAACCTACGAGCAGCAAATGCTACTTTTCCGTGACTTTCGGCGCCGGATTTTATCGGGACGTGCTGCGAATTTAACTGCTTATTTGTGTTTTAGCCTCTGCGATTGCTCGGCCTGTGCAACTTTTCTTTCAGTGACTTCCCCAACTTCCATATCAGAGCGGTCGTGACTCCATGGAAGTCGAGCCCTCACCTTCAGACCATGAATAGTTGTCTTCTAGTTCGAGTGTATACCTGAAAACTTTCCCACACAACTTTCCTGGATGTCAGTGTTCGCTCCCCCGTCTACCCCCTGCACCCTTTGATAGTCCTGCCCAAAACTCCTTAAATTCGCAAGAGAATTTTTTAAGAATTCTTGAAAAACTCCTCTCTGGCAGCAGATGTGTATCTGCCCAACCGTTCACCTCCTTGATGAAGTGGGCAAGGCTGGAAGGTTGGAGGGGCTGGATGTCCGATCACGGCACAGGCCATTAAAGATGAAGGAATGGTGTGTGTGTGTGTGTGTGTGGTCAGAGGTAGAGGGGGGGGAAACCGAGCCGGACGGCGGACGCTCGCGCCTTCCCCTCACAGCATCGCGAAACCAGCCCGACACTTCCCACAGTAATGAGCAGGGGCCCAGACTATGGGGTCAATTATTCATACGCAGTCAGCTGGGAGAGATGGAGAGAGAAGGAGGAGTGTTGAAGCCTTATTGAATCCTGCAATTCTACCACACTCCACAATGATTTTTTTTTGTTGCAGTGCTGCCTCCTTCCGCACAACTACATCTGGGTCTGAGCCTTGTCTGGATGGACGGAGTGTAACTTCAAAAAGGCATACATGAGTGGCCGCTCACTCCGGCGGGCTTTGTGCAGCGGCTGCCTCGGCTCCTCTGCCGTTCTCTGGCCTCGCAATTACTGCGTTGAAAGGACAGACATTGATCGTCAGCCTGATACAGCTGTTTTCCAAACGCCGCCATTATGTATTTTCAAAGGAATTTACTCGACGCGTCGAGCTTAGGTGCCAAGTGTTGGTTTTGTGATGCATGTGTGTGATCCGAATCCTGCGGCCGTGTCTCTGGAAAATCTGGAACCTTTTCCAACCAAGTTGCACATCGGTCTGCATTTAAAGGGGCGCGTGGAGTAGAACAAATCTGGGTCTTCTGTACCTTATCTACATTAATCATCAGAGCATGTGCAGTTCTGATTATTTAAAACTTTGTACAATAAACTGTAGTGGCGACATGTTTTTATGTTGGAAGAAAAACCTCTAAAGGCACCTCCGCTTTTCCACAGTCCATCCGTACCCTCAGTATTTGTAAGCAGTCAAGTCCATACTTGACATATTTCCAGTAACTGTCATAGTACCCAGGTGTAAAAGTATTTGAAAGGTTAGAATAGTTTACGCCAGGTTTGTGCAGTCATTGCATGAGTTGAGCGATGGGCATCACCCAAGCTCTGTAATTTATTCAAGTTCCGACCTTGATCTGATCTTATATAAACAAAAATTCATGCCTAAAATTTCAAATTCCCCCCCCTGGAGATTCATAAAGGCCTTTGTTTTCACCTAGACACGTTTGCACAGTGCGACTGTATCAGAGGTGTCATACTTAATGTTGCGTTGAGAGGGAGTAGTTTATTCCCGAGGCTCCAGAAGCTCCAACACAGTGAAAACATTGGTAGTATTGAATAACCATCACCTACTACCACCTCATCAAACATCCACGTCGCACAGTTTACCAATTTTTCTCTCATAAGTAAAGTACTTTCACATATTTAGTCATGTGATTTTTTTCTTATTTTGTTTTTGGGAGCTTTGATGCTACCCAACTGCCATTAAAACAGATGAAGTAAAATACGTTGACGCTCCAGGGACGTGGTTTCAGTTTACGGCCGTCCTAAAATAAATAAATACAAAATATCGAGCCTGGCTGAAGCACTATCCGATCCGATCGTTTTAAAATTGTCTGGGTCGTCCGTCCCTGATACCAATCCCAATAATTCCCTTTTATGAAAAAAACAAAAAAAAACAAAGCATGAACACACACTTTCAGTTGCTGAGCCTGTGAGCTTTGTACTCACACAAACGAGATCTGTCCCAACACTGGCCTCCATCCTTGACTTGTCGTATAATAAGTTTCACTAGAGACTAGTTTGATATTTCTGTTTGTTTATTTTCTCAGACAGTCTGATATCTACTGTCTAGTCTACTGCCTTGTTTTTGTCTGGTTGTGTCTCTGGTATTGAAATGTTGTGCAGAGCTTCGGTCGGAGCTCGACTTGATAATCGGACTCACATTCACGTCCTAAAACAACTGGATTCAACCTATTATACGCACAAGATACATAAAGAGTCGATGTGAAATAGTTACGTTAGTGGTGGGATTTTTTTTGTTTGTTTTTCTTTTCTTCACATTTCCAGTTTTTAGTGTTTAACATTACCACCAATAGATGGAGCGATATGGTGCAGCAGACTGTAATTGATTGCGGGATACACTTTGCTGCTTCGATCAGATGTTGGTTGAGTTTGAAGCAAAAAAAAAAAATATATATATATATTATATTGTACTGTACCTAATATACATGCACTCTTAATGCTTAGTGCTTAAATCTACAAAGACGTGAACTCAAACTGACCCCAGCGGACTCACCACACCTTTCAGGAGTACGTGAGTCATACATACAATAGATAGTGATTAGAGTGTGGCAGTTTCTCTATTTCAAGTGTTTAAAATTATACTGTAACGAGAGTCATAATTGTCCATGAATATTTTATGCGTAAAGGTTGCGTACATAAGAATGTTCTCAGTGCATCCGCGCGCAAATGCATAATAATGTACCAAATCAAATCCTGTAATAAAAGTAAACATCACCTCCATTAAAGCGGGGTTTCCTTGCAGCTAAGTACTATTGTATATCTCTCTGTTCGCACTGGAGGCCGTGCGGCGCGCGTTCCGTGACGGCGGCTATGGGAAGGCATCCGTCAAAATCGCGCGTAATGGCCACCATCAGGATGCACCGTGAAGTAAAAACACATGGAAAGAAGATCCCCACTCTTTATTAGCTGTCATCTTTCCCATGAATATATGTGCAAATAAATGGCGACTAGCACGCGGGGAGCAAATGTGTCCCCGATGATGCCTCCTGGAAATGGGAGGGTGGGAGGGAGGGCGAGGCTGTGTGTGTTTGAGAAGAGAAAGAGATAGAAGCAAAATGGTGCTGAGGGGTGAGATAGACGGGGTGGGGGGTGGGGGGGTTTTGTGGATGAAAAATCATCACCGCTCCAGATGCAGATATTGTGGCGGCCTCACACTCTCGCCAGTGTCGCCCTCCATTCGTCACTGTCCGCGAGCCTGCCTCTCATTAAGTGGCCCCGCTCGGGCGACAACTTAATTTCCTTAAGAGGACCAGACACCTGATTCAATTGTGCGCCCATTACAGATTTGTTTTCCCCCCCGTCTCGGTCCTCCCCGGGACCACATGGCTCTGAACAGAAATACACTCCCACTATATTAAATGTTGTGGACGTAATTCCCAGACATATGATTCATGTCTGCTCCCCCCCCCCCCAGTATCCATCCCTCACAATCACAATGCCCTTAGCTCAGATGGTGGTGCAGCTCCAGTCAGCTGGGCTGGTTCAGCGCCGCTCCTGCTGCTGTAGGTGTTATATCATCGGTGATCAGTCTTTTATTTTACATGTTCAGATGCATCGTTTGATGGCGCCTCATGGGTGGGATCCCAACGGTTAAACGGCCCTATATCAAGAGGAGGCCTGCTAGTTTTTTGATTTGATTTTTTGAGAGCTACCCAAATGAAATGGCTGCGTTCCGAACGCTCCTTTCAAACAAGATATATTTACCTCACCTGATTAATAAACCCACTGGCTAGTTATCATCCAAACACCCGGAGCTCTTCAATAATTTAGAAACACTTTTGAACCGTTTCAACACGACTGCTCCTCGGCCCTCTGTCTTTGAAGATCACACGGTGTAAGATGTTTTTATCTGTACGTCAGCGCAGGTGAGACTTCCATTGTCCATTTGACTGCCGGTCTCTGTAGCTTACCTCTCACCTGCAGCTGTCAATCAAACGGTATCCGTTGGAGACCGGTAAGAAACAGCTTTTCCTCTTGTACAGGGTTTAACTGATTGTTGCTGTAATTTTTCTGTCATGGCTTTCATCCGCGAGGTGTGAGCGTGTTTGATACCAGATGCTCGCCCATAACCACACAAAAGCCACGCGTACTAACTGCAATTTTTATTTTCTGTAATTTGTGCTTTGTGACAATCATGTCGTTTTTCCGCGAAGAAAGCACGCCGCCTTTTTTGATCGCCCCGATCATCCAAATAGGACTGTGCCCCTTTGTGCATTGTTTGGTGTTGCCAATGCTCTGAATCCTGAGTAGAGCGCGGAGATTAACTCCCACCGCCTCCACATCCTCACACACACGCACGCGCTCACAGTGTGAGTGCAGGTTTTGCCTTAAACCTATCCAGGAGACACCTCCAAGATACAAAACTGCTGAGTATGGGTCTGTTTTCAGCAGCCAATAAAACACAGAGAAAACTTAAAGTTGTTATAGCAGGCGTTCACCCCCACCTCTCTGCTCCCTTCCTGTGATGCTTTCCCTCTGATCCTGTTGTGTGTGTGTGTGTGTGGATGTGTGTGTGTGGATGTGTCTGTGTGTGTCTCTTATTGGCAATATTGGCAACTTTGCAAAAAGCAAAACAACCCTGATACATATTACAAATATCGAAGGGTTTTATTATTATTTTTTAGCTGTTTAGAGCTGAAATAGCGATCAGTTGATTTGCAGAAAATTGAATATGTTCTTTGCTGGGTTGAAAAAAAAGGGAGAGATTCGGGCTCTGGGGAAGTGAAAATAGACATTTTTATCAGTATTTTCCAACTTTGTGCAGACAAAATAATTGACACATTATTCAATAATGAAAATAAAATAATGGCTGCATCCCTAAATTATTTTAGTGCATTATATTACATCGACTGTGATCCTGTATGTTACGGTAAACAACCAACCAAATGGTATCCTGCTAAGAACAAACCTGAGTGATATGTATCGACATTTAATTCACTTAAATAATGTTTTAACACTTCCATTTTATTTCTTCTTTTTTCGCTCCACATCATCTCAGAGCTTCTCCTTAAAGCTTCACACAAATAAATTAACAGCTAATTCTGCATTTTTTTATTTTCCAGGTTACTTCTTTATTTCCCACATTTTAATTTATTTTATTTTTTTTTCTTCACCTGGTCCAGTAAAGCTCAGCAGCGTGTGTGGAGGAGTGTCTCCTGTTCCCCCTGTCCTCTCCCTCACCAGGAGCATCAAAAGGAGGAGGACCCACGCAGGGTGTTTGAAGAGCCCACAGACACTCCCCTATGGGTGGTGTACTGGCAGATGCTCAAACCACACAACTCTATCTAGGCGGGAGGAGCATCCTTCTCATCTGCTTTTGTACCCCTGCCATTGGCTTTCCTTGCAGCCACGAACCAAACATTAGTTTCACCAATATTGTCTTTTGCAGATTAGAATAAGTAACGTTCACCCATCAGCATTCTCTCAGTGTGGTCCTTCAGTCTCGGTGTTAAGACCATTTCTCCTTTGTTCTACTTCTAAATTTTCCTTCCTTTCTGTTCACTAAAAAAAGACGGTGCAGCATTTTCTCTTTCATCTCTAGTTGTGTTTTAGAAATATTGATAGAGAATATATTTTGTCTGTGTGAGAGTTCCAGTATGCCACTCCTAATCTGTAATGCAGACAGCATTTATCTATTTCTGAAGGATGATAACCTTCAGATGCTCTATTTCGTTTTGTGTTGGTCCTACAAATGTAGTTGCCTTTCCAGTAGGCAGACAACGTCAGTGAACCACAGACAGACTATAGCAAGTTGTTCCAATGAAACTGCTGCCAGTGAAGTCCAGAGTGACTCTGAGGGCCTGGACACACCGAACCAGCACCGAAGAGCTTTTGGCAGCAAAGGCGGAAGGTCGGGACCTAATAAGTTGCACTCGAATACACTGCAAAGATTTAGCATGTATATTCTGTGCATAACGAAGAAATAACCCTCCATGCCAGCAGGTGGCAGTAGCCTGTGTTTGTCGGGAGCTAGAATTTGATGAGAAAAATAGGAAGAGCTACACACCATCGCACAGCCAGTCTCTCAGGAAGCTCGGACACAATTGTGTATTGTGTTGAATAGTAGTAATAAGGGCTAAGCTAATCTCTCGGTAGTTGAGTTGGGAGGCGTGACTCCAGGATGCTGGAATTCACTATTAAGCCTTCTTGAGGTGTTGAAAACCCCAATGATGTGCTGCATACTGTCTACTGCTGTTGGCTAGGCTAGTTAGCTGGTGTCTCCTTGTTGGTTGCTAGCTGGTAGCTGACTGCTAGCCTGCTGGTCGGTTTTTTTAGTTGGACTGGGCTGCTAAATGTGTTTTGCCTTGGATTTTGGCACAAGGGATTGTGACATCTTATCCTGTGTAATAATGAATGTTAAATACCCGATCCATATAAATAATGTCCCTTTTATTCCATTTCCTGTGTCACTTTGCAGCTTCTTAAAGTTTCACACAAAGAAATTGGCTGTCATTTCCGTATTTCAAAGTTTTCTTTGTTTTTTTTTTGAAATTTTCTTATCCACTTATTATTTTCCTCCTGGTCCAGTGCAGCTCAGCGGTGTGATCTGTCTGTCTCACCTGACAAGCTTCGCCGTATATTAGCCGTGCTCAGTCGGCCAAAAAGCTGCCAAAAGGGGTCCAGCTAGTGCCAATGGTTTTGGACACATCACAAAAACTAGGGGCCACAGAATCTCACTGATGGACCGACACTGACACCTAAATATAGTCATACTGGATGGTCTAATGCTCTGGTCTAGACTGAAACACAAACAACTCCTGAATGGAATATAACATGACCTGCAGACCAGACCAGGTGGATGAAGCCTCCTGATAGTGGGGACCTCTGAATTTTCAGCTGGAGCAGTTCTGAAGTTGAGGTTTTGATCGTTGTATTGATTGACATAAAATTTGGCGCAAACCTTGATAACCCAGGATTACTTTTTGTAACTTCAGTAACTCCAGCTGTCCGTTGCACCATTAGGTGAAAATATCATTATTAAGAAGACTAAATAGCCCTTTTCTAAGCAAGAACTAAGCCTCAGCTATACTTTGTGTATGGTGCTTATTGACTGTGACCTTGGTAAGCATTATGCCTCCCGAATATCAGCATGGTGTTGGCACCGCAAGAGTGAGCATGTTGACAAGCTGACATCTGTTAGCGTGGTTATGGATTCTCGCATTTTGTTTTTGGAGGTATTTTTTCCGAACGCCTCGCTCGCCTCAAACTAAACTCTAATTTCACGAGGAGCCAAACCATATCCGGTGCGAGCCCCGCGTAGTCTTACGGGGCTTCTCCTCTCAATAACGGCGCGTCAGAGAGGGCTTTCCCCCCGGTTCTGCAACACGAGCCGCAGTGTTGTTTGCTGCCAGCGCGGAGAAGTGCAGTGTTTTGTCAGTATCCTTTCAGCAGCACAGCTTTTATGGCATCACACAGCTGTGGTCCCTGCCATGCTGATTGTTTGGCCTTTAGCTTCCTGGGTGGCAGCATTGAAGCTTTGACCCGCTCTGTTTCGCTGCACCGCTCCCGCTCGCTTATCCGCCTCCACCTGCTCGACAGCACTCACCTCCTCCGACAGGCCTCCCAGAACGTCGGCTCCTGAAAGACAAGCCTGCCTCCCTCTCTCCCTTTAATTTATCTGCTTTTTTTTTCTTTTTTTTTTTCTTCTCTCTCTCCCAATTTTTCCTTCGCCTCCCCGTATCTCTTTCACTCCGCCTGTCCATCTATCACAGCCAGCTCCTCTGCCGGCTCCCCAGCTCTCGTGTCAGCGAGAGGTGAGAGATGTGTAAAGAAAAACCTGCAGCTTTGTTTCATATCACACCGTACCGATACTGTGGCTCGTCTGTGGCTATCAAATGCCCTCCTTTCTTCTCTACGGTGCACTCCGTCCGTTCACTGATTTCAAAATGCAACAGAAATACGGTGTAATGTATATTTCATGTCAGGCAATGGTATTGACGCCCTGCTGTATTGAGGTAGAAAAAAAAGAAGTACTGTATTGCCTTTGATTAAGAAAAGCAACATACACCGAGACCTTCAAAGACAAAGCGCAGATAAAAGACAGTTAATGATTTTAAAGCAGCCACCTGCTACAAAAGGAGCTTTAATGAACCACAACGGCCACGTTGCATGTGAATGTGGAAGGTATTAAGAGATGAAGGCTAATTGTCGGTGGGTTTGGGTATTTTGAACAATCTTCGCAGATATTTGGACCGTTTCGAATGCGAAAACATTTATTTGCGCAGCTTTAAACCAGTGAAGGTGCCAGACTTAGTGCTAGAGCTCGCTATTTTACACTTCTCCCGGCAAAGGTAGCAAATAAAAACGGCTTCGCTGCGAATACTTTTCAAATCCAGTCCATCATTGACGGAGACGTGCTCGACGCTGCGAGGTTTGTACGAACTCTGTCTCCAAGTGCTTCCTGTTGGTTGTTTGCATGTCGAGGTCTGACGGTTCACGATTTCCACTCGCAACGATTGTCGACTTTATTCAACTCGAGCTCTTTGAAGGAAAAAAAAAAAAAATGAAAAACTTCCATCTCCCTCTACTCCGATGCCCCGGCCTGAATACCAACGCTCGCATCCCTCTATTGAAACGGGCGATGTCTCCTAAGCGATGCATTTGTTCTTAACGGGCCCTTAATCAGCGGAGCGGCGGCGCGCTGCAAACGCGGACATTTTGCATCATGTTTGGTTTGCAATTCAGCGGGGAAACAGAAAACACTGCTCTGTTTTCACCCTCTTCAGTTGCGATGATCCTACTTCCCCCGAGCAAGCTATTACAACTCCGTGGTCATATTTCATTAAAGAACTCTTTAAAATGCAACGTTCTTAATAGGGCTCATTGTAATGAGTGTGTGTGCGTGTGTGTGCGTGTGTGTGCGTGAGCAGTGATCCGCCCATTACACCAGTGCGTGTGATTCCCGCGTTTGTTTCGATCCCTTTATCTGGTGATCAAAAAGGGACTGTGTGCCCATGCTGAAGGGGGCTGGCCCAGTGAAGGAAGGGAGAGGGTCTCTACACATGTAATACTTGTCAATGAATTTAGGCAATCTTTTTTTTTTTTTTTTTATTATTAATGAATATTTCAGTAGTTATTGCAGCGAGCTACTCGTGTGAGTCTCTCCCTTCACTGCTCCCTCTGCTCATAAGTGAATCACTCATCTAATGATTTAATTAATAGCATTGTATCCACAGATGAAAAGCTTATATTTAATCAGCAAAATGGAGTGAACTGAGATCAGGGGCCTCGACTGTCATCAAAACGTGCTTGAGGTCCCACTTGCTCACTAAGCCACTCTAAGCCCTGGGACACCCATACTTAATTGAGAGTTAATAAATAAATGTGGTTAGAGTAATCCCTGGATCCAGCCCCTCAGAGCCCCCGATCTAGTGCAGTGTGTGTGTGTGTGTGTGTGTGTGTGTGTGTGTGTGTGTGTGTGTGTGTGTGTGTGTGTGTGTGTGTGTGTGTGTGTGTGTGTGTTAAATGTGTGTGTGTTTTGAATGTGTCTCTGTCTGTGTGAGTGCATGCACGCGTGGCCTGGCCAAGCTCCCTATGTCACTGCAGCCGTGCCAAGGCAGACTCTACTGTAGTGTGCCAGATACTGGTTTATTTACCTGAGACGCCCCTCGTGTCGCTGCGTGTGCCATATGTTAGATCCCTGGGTGATTGGTCCCAGAATGCCCCTTTCCCCCCTGAAATATACTCAGAAACTGTACAAATGCTTTGTGTTAGTAGAAAACTTTGCTTTTTCAAATAATACATTTTTTTTTCTTCGATTTTTGTCTGTTATGTTTGTTCCGTATGTTGACATATTGCTACCCAGGCCAGCACATTAATGTAAAAATATAATAACAATACATGTTGGATCTCAGAGATAGATTATTATTACACTACTATGGCTACCGTGATCTTGCTTCAGATTTGCATAAAATATGGTGAATGCTTTGTTCATTCACTATTATGTACTGGATTTATCTGTTGGCGTATTGGATAATCTCCACAGAAATATATGGCGTTATTTTAATGTGGTTTTGAAAAATTAATTAAAAGAAAAATCACATTCACTGTGAATTCTTAGTTGTAATTGAAATGTTGATGCTACTGGAATCACAACAGAACGCCTTAGAAGAAAAAAAAAATAGCTTGGAGTTACGCCTAAAATCATTTCATCAAAATAACGTTTTTAATAACAATTATAATTTCATAAAAAGACACAAATTTGTTCCACAGATGTTTTGCTGTGATCGCTTTTTTTTTCCTACAGTCATCTTGTACTTAACGATAAGACACGCGTATGTTTTGCTGCTAACATTAATTTGTTTTGTGCTGCCTTCAAGCTTGTAGTTATAACATGGGAAGTCATGTACCCATAAAGCTTGGTGTCGTCCACCGTACTTTGTGAGAAATCACGCAGGCTAACCGTTAGCGAGAGGCTAATTGTTAGCAAGCTTATGGTCGGGAATGTTAATGGGGGAAATGCAAATATATATTAAAAAGACGTGGATGCCCTGAGTATTAACGTTAATTTCACACATATTATCAATCACAAAGAAAACTCTATATAACTAAATTACAATGTATTAACTTACCATCCAAAAAAAAAGTTACCAAACATTATTACCGAAAATTACTACTTTAAAGATCACAAACTTGCTTCGTTCAAATGGACTTTTCACACCAACACCCTATTCACAGGCAACAGTCTTGACAGCGTGAACGACACCTGAACTAATCAAACTGCCCCTGGCTGAAGGAGGTAAATGGGATTCCTCCATCTTTAATTGTCATGTTGTGGCACGTCAGGATGTCCAGGTATCGGGAACGGCTGAATCTTAACCGTGGACTTAAAGCGAAGACAACCCTTTGAAGCTTAGCCCGAGATTGGTCCAATTTTTTTCTGTCTATACTAGTCTTTATAATAGTAATACACATTTTTGGGTATGAAAGAGAAGGGAAAGTAATGGGGGGAGAGAAGAGTGTGTTTAGCTAAGCAGGGGCAGCCCCTGGTCCATTGCCCATCATTTATTGATAAAGGCCCTGGAAAATGCGCGAGGAGTAAAAAAAAAAACCTAATGAAATTATCAACGTTGTTGAATTAATGATGAATGGGAATAAGAAAAGGCTGGGTTCTCTGTGGAGTCAGAGAGGAGCGCTGCTTCATTAGCCATGCAGTCTCATCACATCCTCTTTTGGAGCTGCAGACACTGGGGCTCTCTACTCTCTCCTCTCCTCACCATCAGGACCTGCCATTGGATTTCATTCAAAAAAAAAAAAAAAAAGCCCACCTCCTTCCCTCATTCCCTCCACCCCAACCTTAGATCTTTTTTTTTTTCTTTTTTTTTTTTGTCTGTCCTATTACGTCACCTGCCACCCCTCATGCTTACTGCTCTTCAGAGGAACGAGGAATTCTATGGCGGATAATTTCATTTAGAACTTCTTTTCCACTTTTCCTGCAGATGAAGCGAGAAAAAGCTGATCCATTTCTGGAGGTACTTGGTGGTCAGAGAGCGCCTCCCCCTCTCTCCCCCCCTCACTCTTTTTTTCCTATATATTTTTTTTTCTTTTTTTGTTCTCCATCTCTCCCTCCTGACTGCCTCTCAGTGGATATCATCCCCGATTTTGCACACATGCAAATGATATGAGAGGAAGGAGGGAAAGTGTGTGTGTGTGTGTGTGGGGGGGGGGGTCTGCGTTTTGGATTCATTGCCCCCCCCCCCACCCTCCACCCCCTCTTCTGCTCCTCCTCTCCGTCTTCTTCTTCTTCTTTTCCCTGGGTGGAGCAGAAGTGGGCTTGTGAGCCGAAGCACGCTGAGAAACCACGGGCATGGGGTCTCATTAGGTAAGCAGAGGCCAGGGCAGCAGGGCTTCACCCAGACGCTGATTATTCCGAGAGCGATATCTGGAGAATCACCGCAGCTTTACACCTGATTAGAGCTACTGCTTTTTACAGTTACAGCCCTCTTTGACTGGAGAAAATCATATAATCTGGTGTGATCAAGCTTTAGCTTTGAAATCTACCAAGTTTAAATATAAAGTAAATACTGTGAAGCATTGTCAGACTATATATGTATTTTGCACGATACTTAAATGTCTTCCTTTCCCTTCCTGAATCCCAGCTGCTGTTGTCTGGTGAGGCCTTCTTCTTTCATTCGTCTGTAGCTGACTGCTCAAAATAATTGTTCTGCCACTGTGATAGATGTCGTTATCTTCTGCTGTAGTTATTTGAGTTCATCTCGAACGGAATGAGCAGCCTTACAGTGAATTCGCCGAGCTTCGTGGCACCTCCAGCCCATCAGCCGCACACGCGTGCAGCCCACTCATAAAAATTGATGGCACCGAGCGTGGCGCGTGACAGACAGCAGTGACTCGCATAATCTAATGCGCAGTCCCTTACATGGTAATCCGATCTGAGAGGGATTCAATTATTTAATAACAACACGACAGACTATCATTAAAACAAATTGTATGTGTCAACGCGAACACGGCGAGCCGCGAGGTCACAGGTGTAATGTTGTGTTTTGAAGTCTTGATCCCTCCCACACACGCACACACACACACACACGCACACACCTCCTCTCCGTCCACGGGTTCCTTTCTTATGAATTGGCTAAATTGATCCTCATATGAATTAGGCCTGTCCTCAAAGGGTTCCGTCAATACATTGACTCCTTTTATGAGGGTCATCAAACAGCCATTACTGGGCACCAGGAGGTCCCGTTTGGGGAGAGACTGCCCACGGTGACTGATGAGGCGGCTGGGGATGTTAGCTCGACTGAGGGAGTCTCAGAGCTCTGGGCCTATAGCGAAAAAAAAGAAAAGAATGAGGAGGAGGAGGAGGAGGCTGGGTGCTTATTGAGCGTTAGATTCATTAGGCTAAGGAAAACCAAGCGAATCTGCTGTGCAACAGATCTGCTGCGAAGGTAAACCACAATGTCTACTGTGGGTAGACTACTAAGACGTACTCATCATTTTGCAATGAAAAACAAAGAAACTGAGCTAAATAACGATCGTTTTCACCATTTTTTAATGAGCGTATACTAATTTTTATCCACCAAATGAATGCTGCTGAATAATTATTATAAATGCCAAATATCTCTTAGTTTGTCTGACCTACAATCCAAAAAATTTTAAGGATTAGTCACATTAAGTGAGCTGGCAAAAAGCTCGATAGTAAAAATAGTCTTTATCAAGATAATTGCACAATCAATCACTCAATCAGTCGACTAATACGCTTCAGCTTTTGCCTGAACACTTGTTCCCCTTCTGCTGCAGTTTTTTCATTGGTCGTAACATGTTGGGTTTTAAATGTCCAGTGCAAGGAGAGGTGGAGTTTATCATTAAAACGCCCAAAATTTAGCAGAGGGGTGGAACGAAAGCCAATTTGCTCTTGCTTCAAGGTTGATTGCATGATTTGAAAATCCCCTGTACTCATCTTCCCTTCCCCGTCTTTGTCTTGTGCGTCTTAATTATTGTTGAGTGGTCTGTGACTGTTAAAATGAAGGTTCTAACATGTTCATTGGTACATTAACACAGACCAGACAATCATTTGCCTTATCTCAAAAACAAGAACGAAAAACATCAAACAAACACGCTTCAAATGTGAGAAATTTTACTCACGACAAAATAGTGTTGATGCGCCGGCAATAGACAAGAAGAGGAGGGGAAAAAAGGGGGAAAAAAAAAAAGTCCTGGCGTATTCCCCACGGTAGCTCTCAGGTATTATGAAAGAATCTTTGAAACCGAACACAGAACGCAGCAGGATGTAAACAAAATGTCACCGCTGTCAAACACTCGCGTCAAGACGTGTCAAAAGTTCATACTTTTCAATTACGGCAGTGTTAATATGTACACGCGGCTCCCCCGGCTGATTAAAATGCACCATTTTAAGTCTAATTGTTCAAGAAAACTGTGTTTTATGTTGCTGCAATGGTAATAACTAATGATAGATGCATAAAATTAGCATACATTTCCCAGACCAAGAGAATATCTGATCATTGTGCCATGGAGAATTGCTCTAAGTTAGGAAGTTAATTTCATTATCTCCTCCTCCTCATTTAAAGCCCGCCACTTTACAATAATTGGAAAACAGAATAAAAGATTAGCTTTTGACTGGATGACGGGCGTTAATAAAGTGTGATGGAATGTGAGCGTTACAGAGTGGGTACCAATTACAGCAGCCAATCTCAGCCAGGCAGCCATTGATGGTGGTGGTTCAATCTCTTCATCTGCCGCACAGCACCATCAGGGACCCGCTGCAGAGACCTCTGCTCCTGCTAGCAGGCTAATTGTCGATTCTGCTTAAGTCATAAGGAGAGCTATTTTAGCAGGGCTTTGGAGAGGAAGTGAACTGTAAAATTAAAGCAAAAGTGCAGCATGAATGGAGAAATAAAGTTCCAGGAGAAGCACTGGGAGGTTTTGTGGAATAATTTGGATGAGATTATGTGGAAAAAAAAAAAAAAAAAAAAAAAAACTGGGGCTAATATCGATCTACTTTATGAAACTTGCCGCAACCTTGTTATGATAAAACTTTACATAAAAAAAAAATATATATATATATAATAAAGAGACCAATTCACGGGCGTTTTTTACAGTATGAAGCACATTCTAGTCGTATTGCAGTCCAGCAGGTCTACGTCGGGCCAAAGTGGAAAAATCACAGGATCAGTTTCTTCCTAATTCTCGTGGGTCACCCTCATCCCTCATTGTGTCAGTGCCTTAGACACATTAACCACATCAGTCACGGTGGCCCAGCGCGTCATCACTCATTGGCTCTTTCAACCATTTTAAAGAAGTGAGCAGCGCAAATGCAATTTCGCTTGAGGAACGAACGACGTGCTGTTTGTAGAATTAAAAATCTGATCAAAGTCTGCTGAGCGCAGGCCCGACCACATGTGGGCAGAAGGCTGTTGTCGATGTATATGTGAATGAATTAACCTTTTACGCGCTACTTTTCATACACAAACTACAGCTCAAAGAACTTCAGGTAATTAAACAATACGCCAACACAGACAAATCTATTCTCATAGTCTGTACAGTATAAATGAAAAACAAAAATATTGCAGTAATAGTTATAATAATGGTGTAATAATGCGTTTGAGCCCAAATCAAGGGGGGCAGAAGCTGGAGAATATTCACTCCGCATTAAGCGCGTCTGCAATTACCGTTAAGATGAGTCTCATAAAATAGAGGAAAAAGTTGGAAGTGCTTTTTTCTGAGTCATCCTTTATAGCCCACTCATTATCTGTCACTAATTGGTTTATTAATGTTAAAATAAATACCTGTATTGATGGGAACATTTTTGGGTTGCCAGGCTTGAACGCTTATTAATCGTGTGATTAACAAAGTCGTCAAGAAAAGGTTAAAAGTTAAGCAATTTTTAACAAACTACAACCGACATTAATGAAGCCACTGATAAATAGAAATATTTTAGGGATGTTAATTAGTGGATTTTGGTTTTGACCCAGTGCAGCATGAACACCTGCTGCAGCCTATTTACTCATACTATTTATTAATGGCTTTTAATTGGACTTTAATACTCAGTTCAATATTTTTGAAAACCATACATGAATGAAGGCATTAGCCAAACATGAGATTTTATTAGAGAACGACACCCCAGTATACATCTGGATTGGCAAACACACCAATCACTCACAACATTAAAACCGCTAACAGGAGAGATACATAATATTGACCATCTTGTGTTAATTCAGTGTTCTGCTGGGAAGGGTTTAGACCTGACACAGGTACACGCACTAAAACAATTTAGGAACAACTCAAAAAGCATGAAAAACATCACTGGGTGTTGACCTGGCCTCCAAATTAACTAGATCCCAAACTGATCAAGTAACGGTGGGATGACTGTGGTCATAATGTTATGCCTGATCGGTGTATGTCGTAAATTTCCAATAAAATGTTCTTCTCTGCCATGTAGTTGTAGCACTACCTATTGGCATGGCTTACAAAATCACAGTATTTGTATTTGTGCAAAAGTACACCTTTTAAGCTTTAACGTGGAAATAATTCATTATCTTTGACTAATGAACGTAAACAACGTCATTTTATTCATGGTGCAACATGTTTTCTGACTCCAAATTCAAGCTGATGACATCACAGCTGTTTTTAAACACCCATCATTTCTCTCCGTTTCCCTAATTGGACACAATCAGAGATGTAAGTAGGACAGAGTGTTAGAAACCTGCCGATCCACTCGCACACATGCGTACGCACACAAACCCAGACAATGTAGCCTCATCAAAAACGATGCGGTGGGCCCTTTGTTGTCAAACTCCTCATACAGAAATCGCATATTCATGGGGGTGTATTTAAGCCATTTCTGCTGGCATAAGCACGCGGCGCATCGGCGGTGCTCTGAGATGTCGTTTTCATTACTCGCTACTTAACCTACCTCTGTGTTTGAGAAGGTGGCGCCTTGTTTTTTTGATGCCTGGCGCTGCATCGCAGGCCCTGTCACAGTAGGTTTAATAGTGGCTCGGAGGCCTGTGGTAACGGAGAGCGCCGCCCCATTATACACTAAACAGCAAGATTTGCAGTTATTCGGGATTTTGTTGTTCGTGCAGCAGTGGACAAACAGAGCGGCTTTGAGTTAGTGAGTGGCTGCTGCGCCGTTGAGCTACTTTACAGATGTTGAATGCAGCTGGCTTCTCGCTCTTACAGTAAAGAACATGCATCACCGTACGCCACCTGAACTCAGACATCTGTTTCATCCCAGTGCCAGACTTGTATAGATAGAAACAATAGAAACCCCTTAGGGGTTGCCAACCCCCTGTTGAAAACCTATGGTCTAATCTTAATCTAAATCTAAATCAATTGATGAAGAGTATTTGCGATCACAGTTGCTACGATATACTATCAGTCTATGGATTAGATTTTGCTCCTGTGTGTGCATATAATTTCTTAATACAATCACTGGTGATCCCAGACGTGGTGTGAACCGAAATTATTGGAAGAGACGTTTTTCCAAAGTTGAATCATCAAACCCCCTTGTACTCTAGGTAACGCAAACAACAGACAAAAATCACCTCCAGCCAGAACCCCCCCCACCACACACACACACACACCCTCTGACCAATTGAGTCGTAAGGTTTTGTTTCTCTGGTGAAGAATGATCCACCTGCTGTCAAGCCTCTTTGATCCTCTGTAGGTTCAGAATTCGCAGTTTCCATTAAATCTTGCCTTTCGGAAGAACTGCCAATAAAGATGTGCAGGATGGGACCTTAACACCCTGATGCCCCCTCTTAGTGGGTGTTTGACCTGACAATAACAGTTACACAAGGCTCCACTTAAAGGTACACTTAAAAGAAATTGTCAGATATTTTGGTAAATACAGTTACAAAAAAACAAAAAAAAAACGTAGAGCCGCAGTGAGCGACTGATTAGCTTAGCTTAGCATAAAGACTGGAAAGCTGCATGTTAGAAAGCATTAGATTCTAACTTATACTTTAGGGTAATTTCTTTCCATCAATCCCAGGATTCAATACAATGACCCTCCAGGCCCCAGCTGGCCCCGACTCTGTCCGAGTCTGAAGGCTCAATAATTCCCTGGTTGATGTAGTTTAACATCTAGGCTTACTCGTCAGAGGGCCTGACTTGGTTAGAGATTAGTTCTTGGTATATGGAAGCATAAAACGCACAATTTCTCCTTCCTTGATGAGACTTTACGCGTATCTACATGTGTAAAGAAATGTGTTATTTACTCATATCAGCCACAACCATGAATTACCTTAATTAGAAACACCACCCCGAGCTCTTTCTATTGATCACCTAGCACGTTAAATCAAAAGTAATGTTGGACAGTTGCCCGAGAAAGACATCGCTGATTAATCAGGCGCCGCTCAATCATTAGTCCTTTAACGAATTTCTTCCTCTTCTAACACGTCTTCCTTTCCACCCCAGCATTTTGTATTTTTAATTTTCTTTTCCCACCGCCTTATTTGATGTTGCGAATTATTTCATGTGTTGCCAGCGGATTGGTGCCTTTAAAAGGGAAGTGCTTCAGCTTCCAGGGTGGCGAGGGGTGTGTGTGCATATGAATATTTTCAATTGATGAATAAGATACGCCACCGGAGCGCCTTTGATAGTCGGCTGATCAGGTCCTGAGTGATGTCATAATGGCGGGACACCGACCCTGGGCAAAACATCCCAAACCACAGCAGAGAGGAGCAAACATTAGAGCCCTTTGACGTCCTCTGTGTTTAATATTACAGGACTGTTTACCGAGGAGGGAGTTGGTTCTCGTGTCCAACAGGGACCGTGAGTATGTTTAAGGTCAAGCCATCTCAGTTCCTCTTCAGTCAACTTCGGGATCTTTGATCACTTGTTGTTTTGACTGCGCTGTTTTCAATCGTAGCCAGGTCTTTATAATGCATGAGGACATTACATAGTTATGAACAGCTTGGCAGAGCGAGTCAAGGCAATGATGGAAGTTGTTACACACTTTTAAAAGGAACTTCATGCTCTACCTTAAGCTTACGGGGGTCGTCCGACATTTTGGAGAAAGGGGCTCATTTTGAGAGTTAGCTGAGAAGATTGACTCCACTCTCTCGTACCTGACAGGGTTCCTGAAGGTTCAGCTTGGCATGTAAAACCAAAACTTCTTCTTCAAACTTTGGTATTTGCAAAGATTAAAACTTGTTGTAGATGTATTATATTGGACGTAGTGAGTCTAGATTGTATTTGTACTTGCAGAGCTTAAGGGTCATAATCTTTGAGTGTTTCTTTACTATTTCTCATATTTTAAATGTTCAATGTCACAATGGATACAGTGCTTGCTAAATGCACCTCAGCCATGGATGTGCGGTGAACCTGTGACCCATTGGACAAGCCAGAGTGGTCATCCGTGGATTTGATTAATCAAGAGACAAGAAGATGATGGACCACTTTCTGGAACACCCAAGCTGGGTTGGCGCAATATGACTTAGAGCTTTATGTATCTACTATACTGAAAGATATGACTTATTATTATGACTTATAGGCTTCTGTGATAATTTGGTGCTGTAGCTACGCCAACAGCCCTGAGCCTATGCAGCCTGACATGCACATCCATAGAAACGCAACCGCAACAGCTGTAATTGGTCCTCCCAGTTGTAGCATGTAGCGTCCTCATTTTGGATCAATAAAGGCAGAACACATCAAGGAAAAGATAACTGAGGAGGTTTGGAGATACAAACATTTGTGTGACTTGTTTTTGGCAAAAATTCGGCCAAAGTTTCAGCCGCCATCGTGAGGTTTTTAAAAAATGAGTCAGAATTACAAGTGCACAAGTTTAAATGGCTCACACGTAGACATAGGCTACGTGCCTGGGTTACGGCTTCTACGTTCTGCATTACCTTAAATAAGCCTTTACTGAAGGATTTTCTTTTTCGCGCAACAATCGAAATACGAAAACCAGTTCAACCAGTATATTTTATACTCACTCCCTTTGGTTCTCAATAAAATGAGTTATACATGTTAATATATTCACATTTTAAACACATGGGCTGCTCATTTGTTCAATATTTTATTCCGAACATGTAAATGTTTCCTTGTGTCACGTATATATACTAAAAACTTAAGAGAAAATGTTATGTTTTATTGTGTCGTTATTTAAATGTGAGACTTGGATTCTGGCAAACTGGCGAGCAAAGTTTTTTCGTGAGAGTGCAGCAGCATTTCACATTTTTCACTTTTCACAGTATAGGCTCATGACTGAAACCATTGGCCAAAAATGTAGCAGTTTCTACAAACTAATGAGGACTCACTTTCGATTTTAATTGTGAGAAAATGTGCACTTTATCTGAGAGAAAGAGACTAACCTATATGAGAAATATCAACCATTAATTTCTCATTAAGAAGTTAAAGTTTTAGACTTTTGAACTTTTTGCGCTTGCATCACACAATATTTATCTTCCCCATCATCAATTTCTAAAGATTCAATAAAATAACCTTTAGTCTCAACCTAAATTAAATGGTTACCAGACACATACAGTACGTCAAAAGTTCACATGCCCTAAAAATATATGGGCCATTTAGATGTGGGTTTGTTTTCTGTAAGGGCTAGTTCTTACTTGTAGTCTTCCTTTTTAATACCTAGTGTTTAGACCTTTTTTTACTAAAAAGACGCCAAACCTTTGCAGGTGCAAAAGCTCTTTTTATTTTTTTCTTCATTCTGAAAAATGTTGCAGGTGTTGAAATGATCTAACAAAGGTTACTGCCGGTGGAGGCGGGAGGAAAGAGGGAAGCTATCGAACTTGTGTCCTGGTTTCCCTACTAGATAATGATCTGTTGAAAGTGTGTGTTTTTTCCTCTTTTTCCAGTAAAAGTGTGCGAGCGAGATGAAAGATAGTTCCGGGGCTAGTGCACCGGCGCGCATCTGACTGAGGCAGGTGTTAGAAATGTAGATGGCTGGCGGAGACTAAAGACAATACAAATTTGAAGTGAAAACGCTACTGGCACGCCTCCTCTGTTCTTAACACGTGAAGCCCCAGGCCGATCAATTATTCATTCTATTGTGCGTGCGCGTGGCATAGTGTTAGTTCTGTAGTTGGAGAGGAGGTGTCTGTTGCACTTAAAGAGTGAGCGGCACGTCGTCGCTTGGCAGGCCCAGGTCTGTCAGCCTGTCTCTGTCTGTCTGTCTCTGTCTTTCTTACCCACACACACACACACACACACACACACGTTAAAAAGCCCTTGTTCTGCCTGAGCCTTTTTAATGATGGGATCAGGGGCGAGAATTGGTGGCTAAAGTGCAGCTCCAGTTGTTTGAAAAAAAAAGGAGAAAGAAAGAGAAACAGAAGAGAGTGAAAGAGAGAAAGATGGGGTGGGTGAAAAAAAAAAGAGGAAGAGGGGTGGGTGTCGGCGGGGAAGGGGGGGTGTGCTTTGTACACTGGGGGTATTTTTCAAAGCAGTGCAGACTTGAAGCCATTGGGAGACTCCTTTGACTTTAATCTTGGCTGCTTCTTTGAAAATTATGACCGAGGACCACGGTTGCTTCATTAAAAGACATGTTCTGTTTCTTGTGTAGTTTCAGCCAGATTTTCTTTTTGTGCATGTGGTGCTGATTTCAGCTTTCTCCCCTCAGTGCTTCCCGCTGCCTCCTGAGCACCTTGCCGCGTTAAGGGCCACTCACTTCGGGATGGATGTATGCAAATAGAGCAGAGAATGTTAATTGAGCAGACGCGCTTGATTTCCTCTTGACTCTCACCTCCCTCACGCCGCCCAGTGCTGTGCTCCTCAGCGGCTCCGTCTAAAGGCTGGTGGCATTTGCGAGGGTGGTGTCAGACAGTTGAATATCTACATCTCTGATGGAACATGTGACACAGGACCCTTGTGCTACAGTGGGTGGGAGGGGCCGTGTGCATGGGGTAGCTTATAAAAGTTAGCTTAAAGTCTGCTGAAGTTGTCCAGAGGTCTAGGACCTGTTGTCCAGTCTCGTCAGAAGTGTTTGCTGTTATTTAAAACAGACACACTCGAGATAACTGAGAGAGCTTTTTCTAAAAGTTGAGGAAAACATTTGTACAATTAAATGCAAAATGAAAAGTTTAAAAGCCATTCAACTGCAAGTGTTAATTATTTACCTAACCGTAAGAAGGAAATTAGTTTTAATCATTGATAATTTAGAGTGGCAGGTCAGGCCTTGTCCCTATTCTTTTTGTTATTCTAAGTAGTGTTTGTGTACTTTTTGGTCGTTGATTGGTTTGATAATTCTAGAAATGAAACCTTTAGCAGACACATTAGCTGTACTGTACTGTGTTTGGAAAATTTCATATCATCATCATCCATGTGGTGTTTTGGGTGATCTGATCACCAGCTAATGGCCGGCTCTCAGTACGTCATTTCACACCTGACATTAGAGCACGTTCTCCAGGGACGACTTGCTATCAGATCCCAGTTACGTGCGTGTTATAAGGCACTTAACCATCTACCTATTATTAGGGATCAACACATCCGTACACACCAGTAATTTCTCTGCCTGCAGTGACACAGTGAAGCAGAAGATAAAGGCATCAACTACTATGTGAGGAACCTTTAAAACATCAACCATGAAGCGAACTGTAGATTTTATTTAAGATCAAATTACTCATAATTAATCATTTCATTAGTTCATAGGTCTTCAACAGGGGGTTCGGGACCTCTAGGCGGTCCATGGCGGTACTGCAAGAGGGAGGGGTCACAAAATTTTCCTATATATTTTTTTATTTTTTTTTAAGTCCCCCACAATGTTAAATTTCTTTAAGTACATATAGAGTAGGATAGGATAAATTGAGGCAGAAGACGTTATCTTTCATTCAGCGATTCGGGAGCTGTCTCAACGACACACAGTTTAACATGGAGCGCCACACTAGACCTGTCAATCGAAGCCTCTTGTAAACAGTAGGCCCCACCCCTATTGCTGTTGATCCAATCACGAGGCCGCATATTACACACTGACTCTGTCAGATTACCTGCAATTGACCGAGAGCCTGTTCAGGTGAAATCCTAGAAGCACGCTGCAGTGTTAACAGAAGAGAAGCTAACAGTGCATAGTCTATATAGGTATGTTTATGTTTACTGCAGTTTCATGCCCACCCTACTGTTGTATACGTTTGAAATAAAAAAAAAGAGAAAAAGAACAATGCGGCCCCTATAGCACATTTATATTCACAATGCTTAAAGAGTGTGAGTGTGAAAAAGTACATTTGGTCCATAAATTGTGTTGCAGCTAATGGACACACTGATCAGTGCCCGTGGCTTTATTTGTCTCTGTGCAGGGTGCATTGTAAACAAAACAAAGATCCTTTCAGGCGCTCACCGTGGCTAGTGAGGGCCTGGCAACTGATTTTTAGTGTTACGGTAACAAGGGAAAGGTCACAGCTTATTTCTCTCTTTGTACCACACACACACACACACACACACACACACACAAATACATTGTATTGTAGATCTGATCCAGTTGATCCAGCAGTAGGAAATGAAGCCAGAGAGATGAACCTGTGTGAAATGCCACACAAAGTACTAATCGATGTCTTGCTGTGTTCACATACTGCGAATGCACAAATCAGGGCACAGCAAGCTGCCTCTAATGACCTGGACCAGAAAAAACACACACACACTCTCACACACACATGGCCCGCAACCTACAAAATACACACAGTATGTATGAATAAAGGTGCACACACATAAACTACCTGTGCACAGACACCGAGCCGCAGTGATTTGCCCTTTGCTCCTTCATCATCCTCAGACCCTTCTCGCTGTCTGTCAGTCGCTCTCTGCCTGTAAATATACGGACTGGTAAATGCTTTATGAGGTGCCAGTTGTACAAATCATGCCACTGCAGTTCCCCCAAGACCTGCCAGCAGGAAGCATCCGTAGGTTGTGATCCTCTGTAAGCTGTATGTCTTTTAAACATACTGTACATGCAGTATTCATGGCGTACCAGTGCAACTGTCTGCTTAAAGATTGTGTACAGTCTGTGTGGAGTATGTATGTCTGAGTTGGAGTGTTTCTGTTTGATACGTGCTCTGTGTGAGATAATTTAATGCTTTGCGAGCGCAAAGGGTGAATCCCGTTTACTTTCGCTGGGGTCTTTAGCTTTTTAAGATGAAACTATTGTCTCTAATCATAACATTGTACTGTAGCAGCTGAGATCTTGGGATTCAGAGATGAGTTTGTCGAGGCAACGAACCATGAACAGTCAGCAAAAAGCAATAATTCAGCAAAACAATAGTATTTAACTAGTCATTCCCAACCTGAGGAATTGTAATGCATTATGTACTTGTATTAAAAGAAAGAGGAAAACAGTATCTTTATACACAGATCAGGCATAACATTATGACCACCTTCCTAATATTGTGTAGGTCTCCCCTGTGCCTCCAAAACAGTTGTGACTCATCAGAGAATGGACATGGGTCTTCTGAGGGTGTCCTGTGGTGTCGGGAAACAGGATGTTGTTAGTGGGGGTCTTTGGGTCCTACAGGTTGAGGGGAGGGGCCTCTGTGGACCAGGCTTATTCCAGTGCGACCCAGAGATACTTGATGAGTTTCGGATCTAGTCACCAGATGGACAATCTGATCTGTGTATTTGTGTTTTAGAGACAAATAAAACCACACGATGGATTACAAATGTATGGGAAGATGATCTTAGCAGGGCCGGCTGGTGTAAATGGGCTAACAGAGCTAAGCCCTCCCAAGCTAACACAACATTATAGCAGATTGCTTAAGTTTTGATGAGCCAAACAATGGTAGTAACAGCAAAAGAAAAACACAAAATATCTCTAAATGGGCTGATTTATTACAGCCCCAGTGCCCCCGGTCCGCTTCCATTCACTTAATTCAGGGGTCTTCAACATTTTATAGGACCCCGAACTGATGGAGAGATTAAGTAGAGACCCCCGACCTACTGTATGTGTTCTATATTAAACTTGGCCTAGTGCTATTTATAAATATACATTATTATTATCATTTTGTATTCAATATTAAGCTATCCCTTATCCCTTAAGTAAAATGGTTCATGTTAATGTGTATTTAAAGAAATTAAAATTTGTGGGGGAAAATGAAAAAAAAAAATATATATGTATATATAAAAAATCTCTAATCAACCGAACGTCTTACGACCCCCTTGCAGTACCTCCGCGGTCCCCGCTAGGGTTCACTTTTTAAAAATAGATGTGTAAACCTGAAAAAGTTGCTTGTGATTATTGATTTATTGATTACAATTGTCATTCTTTCCCTGGTATCAACAGTTGTTCTAAACAACCCCAGGCTAAACATATGAAAATAACACCCAAGTTGTAATACATTGGAATTAACCTTTCATGAGAGTTTTGTGTTTTCTGTTGCTCCATTAATCATCACAACCTCCGTGTGTTGCCATTTTCATCACATGCATCATCTTTTTTTTAAGAGCCCGATAAAGTCGCTCTGGACTCGGTCACGGTCAAACACGCTCGTACAGTAAACGAGGACGACTTAAAGCGCCTGTGATTCCTCAGTTCACAGCGTAAACATTCTGGTTTGATAGCGCTGCACGAGTCAAGGTTGGGCTCCTCACAAAGCTAGGTGTTTTATAAATCTATTTACTGTTTTATCAAATGGACTCAAAAATTACAATTTTCACACTACAGTAATAAAAGCCAAAGTGTCCCTCAGCGCGCGTACATGAAACAAACCGAGACACGCGGGAGCCCTTTGATCAATCAATCCGTAAACAAACCGTGATGCAGAAGCCCTACAATTGGGTGTGCGCAGATCAAACTGTGTCAAATCATCAGCGGGCGAATAATAAGCTCTTGTTCTCTGAAGGGCAGCAGTCACAGCAGCACCATCAATTAGACTCCAGAGTTTGTGTCTTTTTCCTTCCTATTGATCGTGAGCTGACGGAGTCGGCTTTGTCTTGTACCATATCTTCAACCTCGGCTGTTTGCATTATTGTGGAGATGACGGAGGAATGAATGCAGGTTGTTGTTTTTTTTGTTTGTTTATTTTTTTGTTGTTGTTTGTTTTTTGAAACGAGCTGAAACCTGAAGGGGTTAAATTACAACCGCTGCCATTTTTGATGGGCGCCTAATCTTCATTATTTCTCCTTCTTCCCCACCTGAAGATTGTTCTCGTGCTGCTTGCAAGCGAGGCGTTGTGCGCGCGGCTTGTTTTGAGATACGGCCCATCCTGTCATCCCTTGAATTGTTTATATTTTGTCCCTGATTGTGTGGCCACATAGGTAGAAGCATCGCAACTATGGATGAAGTTGGGAGCATCTTTTCTTTCCAGTCTGCTCCTCCTTGTTAGTGTACGCCTCACGCTGTGCACATGAGTATTACCCTCAAACAAGCCTGTCCTCTTTGTTTTGAGCTCTATGGGGAACCCCCTTGCAAAAAAAAAAAAAAAAATAATGTTTTGGAAGGCAAGTTATACCAATGTGCAGGAGAGAGCGCGGTATCAATAGTGTCTTCTTTTCTTGCTTGATTTAAATGAGGGCTACCCGCTCTGAAGTTCCTTCTTGCCATGTTCATCTTGAAAGAATGTGCGCTGGTTGCGCCGACTCCAAAGCCCAGCGCAGTTACCATTGGCATATTAATAATTTAATGCAAATAATCATTGAGTATGCAGTTTGTGCGCGAATTTGAGCTGAAAGACAAAAGTAGAAAGTGGGGCCTCACATTGCGTCGAGGAAAATAAAGTGAGATGTTACGCAGGCCTCTTTCCAGCGTCTCCGCGGGGCGAGTGCTGGAATGAATCCCCTCAAGAGCTGTACCATCTCATCTAGCGCTCTCTGATTTAGATCCTATCAGCCGTTCTCATTTCACACTGCCGTAATGCGAGATGTCAAAGTGTAATTTGACAAGGTTTCTCAGAGTAAACAGGCGCCGAGTTTCGCTCGGGGCTTTAATTGTGCCCTCGAAGTGCCCCGGCCAGCTGTTAACTCGACCTGGGGTGGTTTATATTTACGGTCAAACCGCCGCATTAGTTGCTCCTGTGTACGGAGGTATGGAGGTTGGGGTTGTTGTTACGCGTCGCGCAGACGCTGAAATAGATATAACAATAAAGCTTCTCCTCAGCATGGATGCTCTCAGGCTTCAGCTCCAGCATCATTCTCTCAGTCCCATTAGACTGTCAATAATTCATGTCAGGGATTTCATGGGATTCAGCAGATACTTTCGCCCGTATTGATGGCAAATTTCTTTTATTTACACGGGGCCTGTGATGAAATAAGAAGCCTCACATAACTCTGTACTTAGTCTGTAGGCTAATTTCTGTGAAAGAAAACAGGAGGACTGGTGGTGGTGTTGTGCAGCCGGTGGGGCTTTGGTTGCACTAAGGGTCCCAGAGCTACTTTCCTGAGCCTCCCTGCTTTTCACTCTCATTAAATGTTGTGCTTTTTTTCTTCTTCTTCTTCTCCTTCTCCTTCTTCTTCTTCACCCTTGTCCTTGTCTCTGTGCCTGTGACAGGCGCTTGTGGTTGGTAATTGTTGTCAGAAAGAAAACTTCTCCTACTTTTGTGCATCCTGACCAATTTTACAACCACTGTATTATAATAAAGGGGTCGCAGACCCACTGTTGAAGACCTTTGAACTGGACATTATCGTACTAGAATTATCGTAATAGAAATATTTTTTTTTTAAAAAGGTCCATCAAAATTTAATTGAAGCTGGGATAGACTGAAGTGTGGAACAAAATCGGAATCAGTGGAAAACATTGAAGACCAGCCACTTTAAGACTAACTGAACAACACAACAGCAAAAGTGGATATGACCACACAAACTTTCCAAATCAAGCTTTTTGCTTTAATTTAAAAGAAAAAAATGTAAAAACAATAGAAACTACTATAATGATTAGTTATTAATCTGATGAAAACATCAGTCATGTGATATTTACATCGATCTGTACATGTCACATGTCTGTAAAATGTCCGTTCCGATTAAAAGTAGTGGTAAATGTAAACATCAGAATAGATCACCCCACATGAAACCTTCAATCGGAATGAGAAAATAGTCCCATGTAAACCCGGCTAATGTTGCGTTTCTGTTCCAGCTTCATAAAATGTGTTTACGAAGTTTAAGAGCTGTCAGTACCTGTGTGGATTTTGAAAGCATCCAAGGAAAATGTGTCGTTTGTCCATTGTGATTATGATCCTACATCCCAGGGTTGATGTTTCTAAGCAATCCCCGAGACATAACAATGGCCAGTTTTCCAAAAATTGTGAATGACACTAGATAGCCTACTAATTCATCTTACCAGTGTGGTTAGTGTGGTGAGAGAAGTGACAGATGATACACAGAGATGTGGCTTTAATGCGAATAATAACTAATGTTAGTATTGTGTAAAATAGTGGATTAATGTCTTGGGGCCGTAGACATGTCATGTAAGTAGTTGTGCAACATTTGACCTCAGTGACGATTTCCTTTTTTAGACAGTACTACCTCTACTCAAAGAAGAGTTTCTGCCATATAAGAAACACCATCACCTTTACTTCCTTGGTGTTAATCCTCAGAGCTCCATCATGATCTTAGCTGTAGTTGCCTACAGTCACTGAATACATCGTCTTGTCAGACACCACACTTAAAATGCCAGTATACTGTGAAATACAGATACACCTGACACTGATTGGATGATCAGCATCATCAGAACTTTAGCTGCTCCTGAGATGAACCAGTGCTTCAATGAACGTGGGGTCCAGTCACAGTGTATGACACTCATTCATTAAAATGGTACTGCCTGAAAGCAGGGGTGTCCTTCAGCAGAATAATCTGCCCTGCCACGAGGGCAACCTTCAGAGGTCGAGTAGAGTTCATGCCTTGACCGACCCAATTTAAAGCAAGTGATCATAATGTTATGGCTGATCGGTATTTTTCCTGCATCCCTAGCTTTTGATATTAACAAACTCAACTTGTCCTTTTCGTGCTTTTTCAAGTCATCATTGCTCATTGGAGGGTGGTTGCTTGCTAGTAGCTTACTGGTAAATATTCAGTGTATTTGTATATCAGTCAATCAGGCATAACATTATGACCACTGACAGAAGAGAGTAACATTGACCATCTTGTGACGATATGATGTTCTGCTGGGAAACTTCGGGACCTGGCATTCATGTGGATGTTACTTAGACTCCTACACAATCACAATGATCACAATGCTGTGCCTCATCTGTGTATTACATATTATTTCTGCATTAGGATTATGAAAATTCAGACAACGTTCTGGCATGGCCTTGTTTGTTGAATTACGTTTATACATACAGTATTTAGAAGATCAAATAGGTTTAAAATAGCTCAGCAGAGCAGTACCATGTTCACATCATGTGTACGGACTGTTGACCAACTAACAATGTGTCCAAATAGTTTTCATGCAATATAAGCCCACATTCAAAGAAAGATCAAGGCTCATGTGCTCCTTTATTGATCACTGTGCTCTCTATCAGTGAATATAATGCAGGTGGCATTTTTATGTCCCTCAAAAAAAAAACAAAAAAAAACTGGGGTGATGATCCCCACTTGTCTTTCAAGTTTGGTGGAATATCAGAATAACAAACTTTTCCTGCAGAGTAAACTATCCACCCCGTTTAATCTTTTTTCTCTCTGAGGTTTTCCCTCCACAGATTAAGGATACTGTGATCCTTCACGCGGCGACAGCAACATTATCTCCTCATCAGCTGGGCTCGGCCCTGAATGAGTTGTTGAGGTACAAGTGCCTAATACAGGAAAATTACCCTTTCATTAGGTTTTCCTGTAGGTATAAGGGTTCAAGTGCTCCTGCGTTTTGTACCTTTCCACAACACTAAGTAAAAATAATTAAAATGCAAATGTGTGAGCCCTCATAAGTCCGAATGATCAAAAGGTACTCTAACCAAGCGCGCAAACAGTCGTAAAGTGGTTTCATCACCTGCTATAACAATCAATTAAAATACAATATGCAAAGGACGCGCGTGTGTGTGTGCGCGCTCGACACAATGGTGTGGAATGAATCAGCGAGTGCCTGTGGACATTGTCATATGGACATATTAGCGGCAGCACTGGATTCCACAGTGTTTTATGTGTATAATTTCCCCCTGATAGTGGCTGTGGTTATGGTGTGTTGTGTGTGTGTGAGTGTGAGTGAGCGAGCGAGAAAGAGAGAGAGAGAGAGAGAGAGAGGGAGTGAGAGAGGTGATGTGGAAGGATGAGGGAGGCTGAGACAGGAGAGCTGCCCCCAGTAATGAGGCCCTTTTATGGGCTTTAATTTGTCCCGCTCCCCCGGGAGACTGATGGATGGCTCTCTTTATGCTCACTCTCTTTCTTTCCCCCATCTGTGATACAGAGGATTTATTTATACCCTGATATTACCTCTCTAACAAGTGCTGCCTTGCTGTTACGACTGCCTGACTCTTCTTGGATAGATAGCTGGATGGATCCATAGATACATACATAGATACAAAAATAGATAGTGATGTAAGTCTGTTTTTTTTTTGTGTAAAAGAAGACCAGCATGCACTTTATGCACTTGTTTCAGTGTTTGGATGTCTGAAGTCTCGTCTAGCTGTCTGTGTGTGATTCTTCTTCTCTTCTTTTTTTTTTTTTTCAGTTTATTTGTTTCTCTTCTGAGCGAGTGGGTGCGGTGGAAAAAACAAAACATTTTTGCCCCTGGGCAATTCATTGCAAATTCTGGCTGACTCCTGCTCGGTTTGACTCTGGGGAAATGAAATTTAAAAACTAACTTAAAAGTTTATCACCAGTTGGCAGTTTTGGCAAGTGATAAAAATGACCAGTCGGAGAGGCAGATTTAGGCTGACAGCTGCGGAGGGATGAAAATAGCACGCCGCATACGTTTACCTTGGCTGTTTCAAAGGAATGGGCACCACGCTGGCAGGGCTGCCGATGCCCATGTTCATCCATTCATCCGCGGCTCAGGGGCTTGTCACGACAGGAACTTCAAACGAGGGTTTCAAGTCACAACAGGCCTCCGCATCAGCTAACGTCAACGCACATGAATGCATACATTCAGGACAATGCTGGCTGTTGATCACGCAGAGGCTTTGCCTGCATTCGGAAAGGGAGGAAGTAACGATTGAACCTAATGCTACAGTCCACATCACAGGGAACTATGCTCTAAATGAAAAAGAAAATACTAATATATCGATAACAATGGCTCTTTTTTAAGTTGTGTGTGTTTACTGTACCAGAAATAAGCTTTCACATTATTTCATGTCAGTGACTTGGTCTGTAAAACAATGGAATATGGTCCCAGTCAAAATAATAGCTACAAAGTTGGTTTATTAATAATTTGGATTATTCAAATGGCCACATTGTTATTTATAATGCCATGTCTGGGGTCTTTTTCAATTATTCATTTGTTAATTAATTGTACTTTAATACACCCATCAGCCACAACATTAAAACCACTGACAGGAGAAGTAAACAACTGATAAACATGTGACAATTCAATGTTCTGCTGGGAAACTTTTGGACCTGACATTAATGTAGATGTTACTTAGACGTGTACCACCCACCTAGACCAGACCAGAAACCCCCACCCCGTAGCAATGACACTCCCTGATGGTAGGTTCTCTTGCCTGCTTGGAAAGGGAGCGGTGATGAAGGGGTATTCAGTTTCACGGCAGTCTGTTGAGTTGAAATTGTCCAGTGGTTTGGTTAAGTTCCGTTGTATCGGGGCCCAGCTTTCTTCTAGCATTTATTTGCTTGTGAGCTTAATGTAGGAATGCGTTTGTGTTGAGCTTTGTATCTCAGGAACATTCAGACTTTTTTACTTTTGTTTAGAGCGTGGTTGTGTAACTCATTTTAGTTTGGGAACGACATACCACATAGGTATACAAGTAAAATGTTTTATGAACAACACAAATTTTTAAGGAACAAAATGTAATTTTGACAAAGTGCTGCCATCTGCAGTTTAGTTCTGGTTCTCAGTTTTGTCCAGGTATCTTCGCAACTCTGACTACAACAGTGTGACTCTTAGTGAACAATGCAGGAATAGGTGCCAAATTTATTTTTAAAAAAAATTGAGTTAATTTTTGACCTCCGGTGGGCCGGTATGTTAGACACCCCTGGTTTAGATATTCACATTAATAACTAAAATTATTTTACATTTTGAATCACTTGCTTGATCTTTACACTAACAATTCAGCCGTAATGTCATTTAAATTGTAGGGATATTATAGAAGTGACAACCTGCTCTATTTTATCTTTTCTACTCGAACAAAAAACAAGCGTTCTTTACTATCCCAGAATCAGTTATCTTGAAGATGAATGTCTGGTTTTTACCTGCTTCTATTCATCTTCCATTCACCCCCGCCTCCCGTCAACGCACATAAATGAAACAGCAAAACAGGAGAAGAAGAAGAAGAAGAAGAAGAAGAGCGCTGAGAGTAAACAGAGCAAAAACATTGGTTTGCTTTCTTTCTGCTCGCTCTTCCCCTCTGGATATGTGATCACGAACATCTATTGCATGTATTGAGGGCTGGGCGATAGTTTGGCACGTATATTGTCAAATCACACCTCTGAGTAACTCTCAGCACACTTAGCTCAAGGCCCCTCCAGCTTACATAATCCTCTGATCTGTCTGCTGCTGGAGCAGGGCCAGCTGAGGATTGACGAACACATTGAGCTAGAAATGAGACACGCCACGGCGTCTTACAGGGCTGAGAGAAGCCAGTGACGACAGCCATTGTGAGTGGTAACACTGTCTACGCGGATGCCTGATCTAAACACAAAAAAAAAATCCCACTGCATCCCTGGTCAGAGAATTGGACAAAACGGCCTCAAACTTGTCCTTCTTCATGTCCTGCACTGCTTTTTTTTCTTCTTTCTTTTTTTTTTTTTTTTTACCACAGTCTTTTTAATAACAGTCATCAATCCTTAACACACAGTCCACTTATTGAAGAATACTTTCTACTTTAATAAAAGACAATAGGGAGCTACCCTTTTCGTACCTCCCTCCTCTAACCCACACATCTTTTTTTTCTCCCTCCATCCCCTGGCCCTCCACCCGTCTGGCTGGTGAGAAGGGAAGCCCACTTGCAGTGCCCCCTTTGGCAGTTCTTTTCAACTTCACAGTGTCCCGCGGTTGAGCTTGGATCCACTACAGAAAGCCATCTGCCCACTGTGATCGCTTGCTAAAGTGTCTTAATTAAGCCTCATTACCTTTGTGTTTTAAGCCCCCCTTCAAATGGACCTCAGAATCGCCCAGAGAACAACTACCAGGAAAAAGACATATTGTTTGAGAGGGAAGTCAAAGCTTCACTTAATATTTACAAACTGTTCCGTGATATACAGTAGGGGTGGGTGTTGGCAAGGACTTCACGATACGATACGTATCACGATACTTGAGTCACGATACGATTTATTATTGTGATATTATGATATTGCGATATATTGCAATATTCTACATAGTTTACTGAGAAATTTTTAAATGTAGCTTAAAATACACATTGTATATATGTAAATCAGATGACAGTGATAATTCATTGGATAAACTGAGTCAAAAAACAATATTAATGCAAATGATGCCTTTCCAATTTATAGCACTTGTGCAGAAAAAGTTTACTTTTTATTTTAAAATCGATTTTAAGACATTCAAAATCTATATTGTATCGGGAGAAAAAGTATTGCAGTATATTGGCATATCGCTATTTTTTTCCCCCCACCGCTTAATATACAGTGTCTCAGTGAGTCGTGTCAAACTGACAAATATCGTCATTGTGTGAAACTTCTACACTGGAGGGGTTTTTATTTTTTATTTTTGATCAGTGGCTCACGGCAGAATGCGACCAGGAATTGGCCTCATTAACCTGCCGTCATTTCCATGTTGAAAACACCCGTCAAACCTAAACACAGTTACACATGGCGAAGGAGGTCCTGTTGTACTCTCGGGTCCTTCTGTTCTGCCAGCAGTTCTTGAGACTTTCTTACCATTTTACCCACAAGGAAGCGATTTAGCCGTTGTTGTCTGAATATATTCAGATATAGTCTGGATTTGCAGAAATACCAAATTTCTGTATCATTAGGGTATGGGCCCGTAATCTGACAGTAACATTTTCTCAAGAAAAGGACAGTGCAAATAGGATAATGATAAATCAACTCCTCCTCAACAACTGAGTGTCCCTGAGAGTTTTTAATTCAGATCTAATTTCTAGTGGCCATGATCAGACATGGTCAAAACTACAGAGTTTGATGCAAAAACTTGTCTTTTCTGAAGAATTGCTCAATATTGTGTGGCATAAAGGTTGTGATGTTTCCATTCAGCAAGAAGGTTTATTACTTGTCAGCTTATTTGAAAGCTCCGGTATCTAATATTTGACAGTTATGTGTCAAACATGTTGCATTTGTTTCTTTTGCTGGCGAGTCAGTGCAGTAAAATGTAATATAGTAAACAATAGATTGCAAGAAAGTGATCACATGGATTTTAGGTTGAAAATGTCTCGTATGTCTTCTGTGAAATGTCTTAACATAACATTTCCATATAACAAGCACATTCCTTTACAAAGACTTTACAAAGTAATGTTTCTGCTTCACATTTGTTTTCTTGAGTTAGAGTTTTTTAAAAACAGATACACAGCTGCCATTTTTTTCCTGACATCTCAAGGCCTGATTGATCCTTCATTTGTCACAATCACAGCAAAAAAAATTAAAACTACCTTTAACTCCCCCCAACTTCCTCCCTCTTTCCTTTCTTCACAGTCTTTCTTTCATCATCCATTACAAGTGTGTGACAGGTTCCAGACGGGTTGAGAGGGGAGAACAATGTGTTGTGACCCTCAGCACCGCCCTCCAGCTCAACGCCTGGCTTCGACTCCTTCTCCCAGCAGGCTGTGGGGCGGAGGAGGTGGTGGTGGGGTGGCTGGCTGCCGCCCCTCACCCCGCCTCCCCCTTTTTTCTCTGCCTCCCCTGCTCCACCTCCACCAGAATCAATCGCTGTGCGACACCATACAAACGATCCGCTGAAGTCCATGCATCACAGTGCAGTGCACCACCAACAATGACCGGCCATGTGGTTGGAGAGGGAGAGAGAAGGAGCCGGAATAAGATGGAGAGTTCTTACGGGTGAATATAAAAAAAATAAATAAATAAAAGTCGAGAAGGGAGAAGAGAAATGAGGTAAGCAGGAAAAGAAGCACGGCGTACATGACACTGCTGGACTTAAGGTGTGACTTCTCTAATCGCAAACCTCGCACACAAATATACGGGTTTATTGTTTTTTATGTCCAACTGTAATGCAGTGGGTTTCAGGATTAAAAGTGATGTTAGTGAAGAAGCAGGAAAATACAATTAGTTATTAGTCACTTTGAGGGTTAAGATAACGACTACATTACCCAGCTGTATATGAAAAAGTATAAAATTTAGAGCCACATTGAGCATAAAAACGATGCTTACATGCTATAAGTTAAAATAATACAAAGCTATCATTAATATAACAGGAGTCTTTCTTCTTAATGATGACTAACAAAAGGCAATTTCTATAGCAACTCTTGGCTCGGGCCATCGCCTATCGGGAGTCTCTGTTGGTTGCTTGTTCGCTGCCAAGAAATAATCCAGCACATAATCCCACTGAAACTGGAAACTGCCCTTTTCATACTTTTGTGTTTTTGTGCAATTAATTATTGCGCTTTGTAAGAGCTGGTGAGTGGAGTTTGCCAGTCCTAGACAGGGCCAGGCAGGCTGCCCCCAGTCTTTCAGCTAAGCTAAGCTAAGCTAACTGGCTAATGGCTGCAGCTGTACATATAAAAAAAAGTGAATTTGTCTATTTCAAACCAGTAATTATGGCAAGAAAAACTATCTATCAGTTCACATCTCCCACAGCTCGGCTTTTAATTGGGTTGTGTTATCATTAAAATTGTGTCTCTCTAATCCTTTAGTTGTCGCGCATGTGTATGACCACGGAAAATTGTACTATGGCCTAGATTTTGCCAGCGTCTGAGGTCTTCTCTGGTCAGCCTCTGCTATTGTTTACTTCTACTGTTGTGTTACTCTGACTCCCAGAAGTCCCCAGAGAGCAAAGTGCCCTCCATCAAACCTCCCCCTTACACGCACGCACACATACACACACACGCACACACAAAGAGTATACCACGGCAAAATTGTGTTAATTTACCCAGCCAGTAGTATTAACCATATTATATCAAATAACTGCCACAGACAATTGGGCAGCGAGCTCTGTGACTTCATTTTAATTGATTTTCTTACATGCTCTCAGCCGTGGATGATTTGGTTTCCCTCTGACACTATGTTTATTAAAGGCATATTGCATAAAGGAATAAATAGATATTGTTGGTTGGATTTATATGAGCTTTGAGGGAATGCAGAGCTTCGCCCCTTGTTTTAATATGAGACAGACTTTAAGTGTTTAGTTTGATTAAAGTCAATATATTTGTTTAACCTTTGGGCAAAAGGGACACTTTAGTGTGTGTGTGTGTGTGTGTGGGCACGTGCGTGTGAATATATAACAGTGTGTATTTAAATGATGGAAAAATGGAGATGTGTTTACACTCACCTGTCCATCACAGCGGTAGCAGCCCTCCGCTACCTGGAGGAGCTGGCTTCGCTGTAACATGCACGAATGAGGCCTTTTCGCTGCACGCCGGCCAGAAACAGTTTTTTATTTTCGGTCTTTTCTTCAAGTGGAATGGCTGCGAGGAGACCCCAGGACCATTTCATCTTGAACATCCTTTACCAGCTGTCTCAGTCTTAAAGGCATGCTGTTCAGCCAACAGAAAATCCCACTAATCATCTTTTTGTGTTTCAGGGCACAATATGCTGAAACAGGCAGGGTGCAAACACGCACACACACATATATGTACACGTACGGGCGCACACACATGCCAGCCTGCTGCTCTCTTGTCCCCATGCCCCGAGGGGGAGAAGAGGGAGAAGAGTGGGAGGTGTGTGTGTGTGTGGGGGGGGGGGTGGGTTCAGTATAATCACTTGTTAGAGGTCTGGCTCCGTCCCCCACTCTCCCCTCTCCTCCCAGCAACCTCCTCACTCCTCCCCCAACTGCTCTGTCCATCCACCAGCCTGTACAGTATCTCTTTCTCTGTTTACCTCGCGGCCTCTTCCTGAACCGTCCTCCTATTATGTTTTCCTTATTTTCTGCATATGTAATATTTCAGTGACAGATATTCACATTAAACACGTCCAGAGTTTGTTGTGATTTGGTGAAGGTATGTAAAAGTGATCCAACTCTTTTTTTCTACTTTCATACCAGCTAATGACGTTAACTGGGGCTTAGATATTGTGTGTTCTAGGTGCAGCATGCGCACAAAGTCAAATTACGACTTTCTTAGTAAATGTGCACACACACTCAAAGCAGTGGCGTGTGGAAAGTCCTGCAGTCCTCTTGGATGCAGGTTTTGTGCAATATTTGAGATTAAATTCCATCTTAAACATGGATCTGAGAATTTTAGGAGCTAAAGGTGTATTTATCTTATTTAGTAGGATTACGGTAAGTTTCTGAGCTTGGAACAGCAAGAGGATGAAATGGTAATCACGAGAAAATGCTTCCTCGACCAATCACAAGAAAGTGGGCCTCGCCTTAAAGAGACAGGAGTTTACCTGTTTTCAGGCAGAGGCAGAACTGCAGGTTATACGTTTTTGAGCTGTGAGTCATGCAAAGACACTCTAGTGAAAATAAAAACAAATAAAAACACAATGAAAACAGAGCTGGAAATGTAGAATAGAAAAGAAATTGAAAAATTACTTTAATCATCCCCTGGGGAGAAATTCGAGTGTCCAGTAGCTTATACACAAACACACACAGACATCATCATAATATATTAATAATAGTAATAACAGATGCCCCTTTAAAATCCTAATTTCTCTCTGGCTGCTTTCTCTAAATACAATTTTCAAAAAAACTACTTATGTGGTGCAGAAAAAAAGTCACTTATTAATCCAATTAATAACCTTTTAGGTAGCTGTTGCAGTGATAGGCAGTAGCCATATGATGTAAGCATGATAGAAATTTGATAAAAGATTGATCAAGTAACCTGCTGCTGCATAGATTGTTCTAGTCAGCTGTAATACACAACTAGACTATGATGTTATTGAAAGTGGCTGGAGAAGTGCAGCATCCAAAGGTTAAATCTTACCTCACAGACAGACTGTAGATATGTGCATCCCAGAAATGATTACAGAAGAAGCTTTTGAACATTTTAGTATTTCTTTAACCGTCTGTGCAAAAATTTACTAAAATCATCCAAATCATCTAAGCTGTGTGCGTGCGCACCACTTATGATTGTGCGCTCTAATACTTACTAAGGGAGTCAAAGCCATGTGAACACTAAGTTCTTTCTCTAATTTCCCTCCTCAATGACTTTATGAGTGAGCAGGTAATGCATCATTCTTCTCCCTGACTAATGTTCTGGTTCATTTTGTCCTTTCCGCCTCGCCATCGCCCGCCGTGCAACACTGATTAATGCCATCACAGCAAATTAGATAGCGGAGGAACAACATGTTTATCATTTTCAAGCATTAAGAAAAGCGCTCTCTTGCTCCACTTCCTTCAGCGCGCTCAAAGCAGGGGCCACATCAGGGTGATGTATGCACGTACGGCACATAGTGGAAAATATTAATTGGAATATAGCCGTGGACGTGGCCTTTCTTCTAAAGGTTGTTAGACAAGGACGAGACGAGAGTTGAGGGTAAAGGCGCGTCCAAGCGGTGATGTCATTCACTTCGAAAACGTGAGGTTACATGAATGGCGGGACGGTGCCAGTGGTGTGACACGTCCGCCATTGATCAGATGCCTAAGCTGGCTCGACAAATTTGTCAATCGCTGTTCGACCGAGGCCGCGTCTTCCCCGGGACGCATCTCTCACCCGATGCTAGATGCGATAGGCTCCAGTATCCCACAACTCTTCACAAGAGACGTGGATAAGGGTGAAGAAATTAGACCAATTTGGTGTAAAGTAATACGTTAACTGAAAAACACAACAGCTGTAGAAAGTCTGAGGTGTCTGGTGTGCACTCTGGTGAAGTCCACCCCTAAATACAAGTAATACAGCAAGTATGCAAAAGATTGACCCTTTGTTGAACTTGATTGGTCAACTATGAAAACACTCAGGCTCTTTACCCACTTAATCTGCCCATCAACTATTTTTGTTTGCTGTTTGGTTCTGGTAGGATGTTAATTAGTTTTCCTGTGAAAGATCAAAATATGATCTCCTGTGATACACCTTTCCTTCATCATAAAGATTGTCCCATGTTATACCAGATTCAGTTATAATGCACCATATGAAAAAAGAAAATCTTCAACTTTAAAGTTGTTTTGATTTTTGTTCAGTAGGGACTTTGCCATTCAGGTGGACTAGCCTTTAAACATCACTCCAACATTACATTATGAGACGTTATAAATAGACGAAAGGACCCAACCCATCGTTGACATTTCCATCTCACCTGTTTCCGCTTAACGTTTCTCCTAAATAAGCAAATCGGAAATTGTGCAAGACCGTCCCGAAAATCTTGATGGGCCATTGAGCCGCCTTAACAGCCTCAGGTATTGACAGAAAGAGAGCAAGCGCTCAGATATTCTCATATCATTTTCATCTTCATATCATGCTGAGAACGTAGCCTGGCATTGGTATGTTCTTATCCAATGTTCCCCTCTCCCGGGCTGTATATCACATCATAAAGAATACATAAACCCCTTCTCCAAAAAAAAAAAAAAACCTACCCAGTCTCCGAGGCATCAGTGCCTAGCCCTGTTCTCTAACTCTGAACAAAAAGAGCTGAAACAAAGAACTTTCCTTGGAAAGGAAAAGAAGAAAAACAACATCTCTCAAAAAAATATTGAGAGACAATGCTAATAACTGTAAAATATGAATGGTGACTTGACATATTTACAAATGCGCTGAGAGGCGCCCTACTAAATGTGATAAAATGGGAAACCAATGGCGTGGAAGAAAGCGGTTGTGGGCCCCCATCTCTTGCCATTAGATGTTCAGTGGAAGCTGTCAACAGAAGGCGCATTTGCCTGCCAAGCTCCCTCTCTGACTGAGCTCTCTGCCTGCAGCACGCCCCAAGCTCCTCTTTGACTCAAAGGGTTCATTTCACTTCTTTTAGCCTCATTCGCATGTGGTGCTACACAAAAAAAAAAGCCCAGCTTGCTGCCTCTTGTGTGTGTGTGTGTGTGTGTGCATGAGTGTGCCTGTGCTTAAACTCGTGTCTGTGTGTGCGTTGGATCAGTGTTTCAAATTCTACTTGTGCTTGTGTGTGTCTGTGTGTGGGCATGTACGTGTGTGTGTGTGTGTGTGTGTGTGTGTGTGTGTAAATCATAAGGTGATGTCAGGATCCTCACTGTAGCTCTGACGGCCATAAAGCAGCAGTGACAGGAACAGCGAAAGAGACCGGAGGACCGTCATCACACATTTTCCAGTAATATTAGCATCAGGCGTTCTGAGGTCCTTGTTACTGGAAAAGAGGGAGAAAACACAGTCGGCTATTACGTCTTCATAATTGAACTATCCCGCTTGAAAAATGTATGTCCTTACAATGTGTTTACTTGTCTTCATTTGTGTAGAAGTTTGGTCCCAGCTCGGGAGTCCTGACTCTGATATTGCTAAACACTGCTATACGCACATTTTTAGATTTTGTGTCTCACTCTAATATATAAAAAAAAAAATAAAATCAAAAATGTCAAAATTCAAAGTCCCAAGCACAGACTGCATAAATATGGATAACGTGTTGCCACTTCATTGCATTGGCCAAACTGATGCTATTTTTACAGGAGACGCCACCAGTAGTACGGCCTGAGAGTGGAGCTATGCAGAATGATTCGTGTTTCATTAATACTATACTCTACTCTACCTCCACCACTTACCAGGAAATTGTGGATTATACGTTGTACTTTATTTATTTATTTATTTATTTATATATTTTTACAACTGTCACAATCCCATGGGACTGCTTTCTGGAGTGGTAGGCATGGCAACCGGTAGTCTCCCTTATGTCACATCCTGTTTCCATAGCGTCAAATAACTAACTAACAAAAACATATCCTTAAAATTGACACTTTAACATGCATCAACATTTTATTAACTACCTAAAATGACAGAAACCATTCTTCACAAAAAAAAATTTTGATGTGTATTTTGGTGTTTTAGTCCCATCCACTAACATGGTGGGGGTGGAGTTTACTGCAGCTGGTCACCAGGGGGAGCTCTACTTGCCTTGACATCACTTTTAAGGAGCTGTTCCCCCGAACATCTTTATACAGTGTATGGTCACAGACACGTCATTGACCTTTTACCCCCCTGGCTGGTGGTGGTAAGGTTAGATGGTGTTTGTACAAAAACATGTGCTTGACGATGCAAACCTGGTTTGGATTCTGCTTCATAATTGTCATCAGGTTTGTTTTTACTGGAACATATCAGGATCACACGGTTGCAGTGATTTAAATCAACTCCAACATTACCTTTTTAAATATGTGAATTAAACCTTGATGTGACCTTAGCCTCATTGTTAACACTTTCTCTCTAAAATGAATCTTATGTGATGTGATGTGAACTCAAGTGTATGTGTTAATGCAGTTTTTTTTTTTTTATTATTTGTTAAGTAACTTGTCCGATTGCCTTTGAATACCTCACTTTAGGTTAATTGCAGTTTAAAAGACTTAAATAGGCTTAAATAATATGCATCATGCCATTTGTGTTTTGGCTTTATTGTTTTAGTTTTAGTCCAGTCTATAGCAGAGAGAAGTATAACAATCCGCACATACGAGGTTTTTTGTTCTGATCCCACACAGCTGATGTATAAAAGATTTACACCTGCAGCAGACGCTGAGCAATTGTAGCAGTATTTTCATGTTTCGGTCGGTCTGGCTAATATTAACTTTTCCTCTTGTTCTGTTTTCTGTCATTTGCTGCTGGGCCGCTGGGCATGTGTATAGTTTCTAAAAAAAGAGTGGCTTCTTGCTGAGTTAGTTGTTTTGTAGACAGTATAAAAAAATGATATTGTTAAAAAAAAAAAACAAATAATTGTTGTTATATTCTATATCATCGTAGTTCATAATATGGTTATTTAGGAGACAATATATGTCTAAAAATATTTTAATAATATTTTAATCACAATAGTTTTTTTTTTTTTGCTACAGGAGAAGCAAAACACAGAATATGTACAAATAATTGCACATCAGTGTTTGTATATGTTGCTGAATTTGATGTAACAAAATGAACAGCTAATACTAATGAGTCTAAATTTTGGGCACTGAGAGGACATTTTGTCAGTGTACAACTTGCTGTCGCTGTGTCTGTCCTCTGGCCAGTTTCTCTGACTCGTAGTCCAAGGGTCAGACCAGTGGAGTGGAAGTTGAAGAGGGCTGTTTGAACGTAATAGGTTTTGACTGGCATGTGTTACGCGCTTCACTGCACCATTGATTGAGCGCTTGTTTGCTAAATCACTGCTGGTCCCCCCCGTCCCTCCCTGTCTGCTGGGCCTGTGACACATGTGGTGTGTGGTCACTTCAGCTCACGGAGAGAAAGCAGCAGGTCAGGTGTAGCCGTGGCGACCGAAGGGAGTCAAAGGAGTCAGAGACGAGCGTTTTTAAAAGAAGGAAAGCAAAAGGTGACAGGGATGACTTTTTGTTTTTCTTATGATGACACTCGCTAGTCCCTTAATTCGTTCATTCACAAATCTTAGCACTTTAGTCTTTCCTCCGTGGACACTCAGCATAACACCCCCCCCCCTCCTCCTCCTCCTCCTCTTTTACTCCCACTCTGCCTCCAGCCTTCTTGATTCAGACATGCTTTTTACAGCTTGAAGGACGTGGCAGTGGAGGGAGGCTGGTGTCATGGGTCAATGTCACACAACCAATGAGCCCTCCCATCTTATGAATGTTCATTCCTTACGCTCTCTCTTCTGGTCTCACCTTAGGCAATTTTAGACATCAACAAGCAGGCATTTGCTGATTGGCTACACCAAAAAAACACTACAGAAAAAGTAGTGATTAGCATCTGTGGCTCTAGTATGTGAAGCCCCATTCCGCTATTAAAAAAAAAAAAATCAATCAGTCTCAACAGAAAGTTGATTTATTTGCATCAGGTTTAAATATGCTTTTTTCTGGCATTCATTCATTCATGGATTGATGACAGTCTCAAGACAAATGAATAACATGCCACATGATGATGTACTGTCATGAGATTTGTACTAAAGAAGTGCTGAGTCTTGAGTGCCTGTTCTTCCGTTTTTGAATTTTAAATGGGGGGTTTTAGGGATGAAGCCCTTTTGATGAGGATAGTCCATACACAACTTGGTCTGGTCATAGTTGTAGTACAGTTACACATTAAGATAAGAAAATGCTAATCTATGTGCATGAATGAAATGGATAAGGTGAAGTATATCAAGGCTGGATCGATTGCCGTGAAAGTTTTTCACTTATTATATAATATTATATTATATGCGTCCCACATGGTGATCCGTAATCTCGTTGATGATCCCCTGACTTATTGTTATGCTTAGTATAGACCCCTTCACCGTTTGCAAACAGTGTGACGTTTTATGAGGGGCGTGGCTTAGCTGCAGGCAAAACATCTCAAACACTATAGCCTGTAAACATCGGCTAGCACATTTTAATGGACTGTTTTGGTAAGAATGGAAGAGGAAAACTCATATTTTAAAGAATATACTAATACACTCACTCCTCGAGACCGTGAGTGTCATTATAAAAAGTTGACTCTGACCGATGGGACTATATTCACTGACCCCTACACTCTCACTCACTGGTTGGACGATTTGGACCAAAGGAGGACACAGAGGGGACGGAGTCTGGTCTGTCTTTATCAAGTGAAGCCTCTTCAACAAAGATATTACAAGATGTAAGTGGAACCGTTGTGGTAACGTAGTAAATGCAACTTCTGCTTGGACGTCAGTGAAACAGGCAACTAACATTGCATTAGCTAGCGGTTAGCATTAGCATTAACATGTAACAGTTCCCCCCACCTAATGATTAACTTAACGTAATTACAGTCACAGTTTATTCTAGCCCGTAACGTTATCCAGGCTGAAACTGATGATGCATTACATATTAATCTTATCTGATATGAAGTGTGCCGCTGTGGATGATTCTCACTCCAACCCTTTCTTTTAATCACCAAAGCCAAACCAAAGTTGTCTATAACTGCCTCAAGCTTCTCTCTGTTTTGCCTCCAGTTAACATTGTGACGTCACAGTGACGTAGGCTATGAAGGGGTCTATTAGTAGTAGTAATAGTAGTATACTTTGTTTTATGCTTCTGATTAGCAAAGCTATTATGCTAACATTACACCTGCTAAATATCATAATTTTTGGATTGTCATTTTGTGCTCAGCTCATATCAAGACTCATATCGTTGTTTGCTTGTGACGGGTCCATTTCAGTGGTAGCATCTTTTGAATACTGGAAACGTATAGTAGAATTATAAATTGTAGATCAAATGTACATTACGGTCATTGAAAACAAACCTTTGAAAAGTCAGTGAGCCGTCTCATTGTTTTTCATCATCCTCTTCTGTTTCCTTCTCTAATTCTAGATAGGTTGTTGAAAATACCAAGGCTAGCCTACCCCAGCGCCCGGAGTCCTCCCTCTCCACCTTGGGAAGGCTTGGCGAGTAAACAGTGTCTTTGCTGATTACAACGTCTCTCTCTCTGCAGCCCAAGGTAAGCTAAAACACTTTGATCTGCTATTGATTGTCTCCCTCCTTCTCCGTATCACTCCGCCCTCTTTCCTCACTGCTGTTAAAACACAGGTGAGTCAGCCAGCGGCCTGAGGCTCTGAGGCAGGATCCAGCAGGCAGGCCTCTGTGTTTCTAATGCTGACCACTGAGGTTAATTGATATCCTCTCTCTGGTGGAAGAATTATTATTATGTTGATGGAAAGCTAATGAGATGTTTAAAGAGGAGAATACGGATACAGAGGAACCTTAAAATGATTTCCAATGGCTTGTGTTCATTAAATATTACTTTATTCCATTCACAACATGAGCCAGAATGAGGAAAAAATCACAAAACACCAAAAAAAATGTTTGCGAATCTATGATCCAATAAACAAACTGTTAGACAAGTTTCTTCAGTCTTGGTTTGGGGCCTGGGATTCTTGGCTTTCAGCCTTCTGGAGCTGACATGCATCCCCCAGATTGTTTAGAGCATAGACTGTATATAAATATGGACTACATGTCTCACGCTGACGCTATTTTCCCAGGGATACGGGCAGCGCCATCTTGTGACTTTGGAGCGTGCGTGAGCGCAGAACGGTCTGAGAGTGGATCCCCTGCTTAAAAGCTTAAAGATCCAGGAGGTAACTTCAGTGCAGCTCCGTTGTATTCCTCATCTATTGGAAGCTCTGTTAAAGAGAAAACAAACAAAAGAACAACAAAAAAAATCTTGTAAGCCAACAGGTAGCAGCTGATGTAAATCCTGTGAGAGAGCAGAAAATACATTACCAGAGTACCTGAGTCGAGCCTGAGAAAAGCTCAGGCAGTCGGTCTAACGATAAGCAGCAGCCAGCTTCTCATATGTTGTTCATATCCATGTGTTGTTAGATGCTCCCATCATTTTGCTCAGCCCTTGTAGCGCTGCAATGGAAACAGAGCAGAACCCCAAAGGACTGAGGCCAGATGAAGGAATTGAGGAATCAATCAAAGCTCTGCTAGCAACGAGCTAAAGCTGAGATCTATCCAATATTTTGGTTCTGCTTGACACCGTGGAGTGATTTAGTGGCTTCGCAGCGCTAAGTGTCATGTTCCCACACTCTCCTAACCTTAATGAGAAAGTGTGGAAAAGAGCTCACTATCTGGTTAGTCTGTTTTCATTTATTTATTTATTTTTCTTGTGCAGCATGTCTGTTTCATTTCTCTCTCACGCCTCTTCTTGGAGAGTGGGAGGGAGGGTTGGGGGGGAGGCAGCTGTGAGATGATGAAGTTTCAGGGAAAGGTGGATGTGCCATCCATTACAGGAGGTGGAAAGGTGCAGATAAATCACCTTATCAGGCCTGCCTTCTCCCCACTGAGCTGAGGGAGCAGAGCAAGGGGAAATCCATCAACCTCCACAAATGGGACATGACTCAGAGATCACTCTGCCTCTGCACTGGCCTCTGTACATACCTTACACTGGCTTTAACGTTATAAGTCAGACCAACTTCCATGCAGGCCCGAGCAGACATCATAACACACGATGTAAAAACATCCAGTGGAAAAAAACCTATTAGTGCAGTGCACATGATAAAATCCAATTAAAGTTGATGTTTTTTTATCCAACTTTTGCATGTCGTCAGTAACAACAAGATGAGTGATGGCAGAAAACCAGTTAGAGAAACGTGCAGCAAAGTTCCCTGGACTGGTGCAGGGACACTGGGCTGAGAGCAGACTTCCATTCATGGTGTTTTTCTAAAGAAGACAGTAAGACAGTGTTTGAAGCGGCAGTTCTGAATTTCTAATCAGATGTTGTTCACATTGCAGGAGCTGTGTACACATGGCCTGTTTTTTTTTGTCTTTTGCGTCATGTTCCACCAGTAAGAACGTCAGGACTGGAGGAGCCTGCAAAGCGCCCGGATGACAGCGGTAAGGTAGACAACGTTTGGTCCATTTCCAGTTCTAAGGATCAAAAGATTTAACAGCAAGGAAAGGTGGACATTAGCAATTGAGCAAGTGGCCACCACCACTTTTTCTGTACAGGTGCAACAAATTGGAAACGGGATAATTTGGATTAATATTGCTTTTTTGACTCAATTTCTCCAATGAGTTATCACTGCCATATACACAATGTGTATTTTAAGCTGCATTTAAAATTACTCAGTGAACTATGTAGAATATCGCAAAGGTCCTTGCCAATACCCACCCCTAGTGCTAATAGCACTTTACAGATGCAGAAACGCAGAGCAGACCAGAAAATGTGGTGGGATTCAATATGGAAATATGACCCAAAATTAAGACATTTGGATGCTGATTCCACCTCATTTGGGAATAGTGTTACGATTTAACAGAGCTGGTTGAGAAGAGGAATGAAAGAGGCAGCAACACATTGTCTCTGCATCTGCAGTACAGTGCCAGAAATCACAAGCAGGAAGCAGCCTCTACAACATCATTATAAACATTTGCAGAAATATCTATCCCTCTCAATTTTCCACCAACAGTTAATGACATAACTTCCTTCACGATGCACCCAGCACCACGTGTTTTAACAGGGACTCAAAAACAGATCAATGTCATCTGTGTGGTTGGTCTTAACGCTTGTTTTCCCATTCTCTTCTGCATCTCAACACACACGTCCGCAGTTACTGTACAGCGTACACCTATGGCTCCGCATACGAGGTTGCTAAGCAACAATAATGACAGTGACCTTTTAGAAATCAGTGGGATGTGTCCCACCAGTCGAAACGACTCCAGCACACACCGCAGCTCACTTGTGGGGCCTTGCGTGTTTGCCGGATCTCGACAGAATGAGCCGCGCGGCGCTCCTTCGCACAACGTCGCACAAAGGCATTAAGCACATTTTTGCCCTTGAGGAAACTGGAGGACTTAGCATTTCCCCGCTAGCTGTGAATGTAGTACCTTGTCACCAAACCCCCCCACCCCCCAACTCCTTAATGTAAGAGCAGTCTATTGGTATTCAGCTGCACAGGTATCTAAGAAAGCAAAGCCTTTTAAACATCTTAACCGCTGTTTGTTCTGTCTCTAGAGGGCATGTGCCGTACACTGGGGGTTTGAGAATAGACAAGGAGAATTGCAAATTTGTTTTGCCAGCTACATGTGCTCTGTAATTCCGTGCCTGCTGCATTGTAGCCCGGCGTGTTAGGTTTTTACATAAACAGACACAAAGGTGGGATGTTTTGTTTAATTCTTTGAAGATTTGGGATGTTTAGTTCTGATTAATGAGTTCTCTGCAGGAGGAACATTATGCAGACAGTCGACTTGATGTACCATTGTGTTGTTTGGTTGCGACTGTTGTTGTTGTTGTTGTTATCAGGTACAAAGCAACGTGAACACATGTACAAGTTTTTTAGATTTCATTTTGATTGACACTATAAATGGAAGACGGCAATTTTGCTCATTGTACGTATTCACACGACGGAAAAGCGTAACCAGGCAAAACGGAGGCCCGTAACGCAGTCGGGTCTGTGCCTTAACATCATCATCTGTGGCTTAATTTGCTCGTTGGAGTTTTATGACACAAGCGTCGGATGCCTCGCTTAAGTTGAAGACAACAGGGAGCGGATTAAATGAAAGTAGAGGAGAGTTCCCCAGGCGGGAAGTGTAAGAGAACAGGAAACCTTCTCGGTGTTAGTCTCTCAAGTCCTGGGCATGCATCTGAATGACAAACCTGTGTGTCTGTCCCCCTTTTAAGAAATCCTTTACAAGTGGTGAGACACCGGGGCCCGGGCTGTGGAGGCTGTATATTTCTATTCATAATTGATGACCCGGACCCAGACAGACAGCACACTACACATGTAATATGGATTCATTCTAGGTTTCAGATGCATGCCCTCGTCTGGACTTGACTCTGAGCCATCATTGTGTGTGGAGCGGTAACAGAGAGAGAATGGCATACGCGAGAGTGTGTGTGTCTGCATGTGCAAGCGTGTGCGTAGAACTTTGTGTGTGTGTGTGTGGGGGAATCTGGTTGTTAGAGCCAAAGATGTAATAAACCAACACGGTGCTCACCAGCTCAGGTTTGACTTTTGTTTTCGCTGCTGATTCCAGCTTTTTCTTTCATTTCTTAACACTATATGATTCCTACGCTATTTGATTCCTACGCACATACAAACATTTGAGATAAACAGGAGCGCAGTGGGTTAAGGGCTATCTTTGCGGATTCCTGGGGACTAATTGATCAGGTGTCCTGGGGCGTGTGTTTGGTCTCACTTTACGGCTTTCTCCCATTTCAGTGAAGGCTCATTTGAGAACATATCGCCTTTTCAAAAACCCTGGTGATTTGCTCGGCCTTGCGTGCGATGTGAACCACAACCTGTGTGAGTAGAGTGGAAGAAGTGTGAGTTATCTCACGTGATTATATTCATGGCGCTAAATTTAAAAAGGAGATGAGCATTTGACAAATGTTAATAGGACTGTGTGTGCCGCTGCCTCTGCCATTAAAAATATGGCTTAACCTCCTGAGACATGAGCTTTTATTTGGTATGCATTTTTAATTTCTCCACGGTATTTGGGATTAGTACGACCTAAGACGTATGAAAACTAAGCAACATCTTTGAACAGGAAGCAGTCCCCCCAAAAAAACAAACGTCCTCATATGGGGACACTGGGATTATCGTATTATTTGTATTATAAAGAAGTCACCAACTTGCTAATTAGAGACGTTGTAACTTGTTGCTATTGATAAAGTTTGTTTAATTTGTGAGTCATATGAGACTAGAAACATTACTGAGTATAAAGAAATACATTTTAACCTTTGCTACCACTAGGTGGCAGACTAAATTGTCCACTAATGAAGACAATGGGTTTAAATAAAGCAGAAAAGTTAAGTGTAAAACACAAATTAAAGCCCTGTCCACATACCATTCATTTGACCCCACTCGCTACACTTTGTATTTCGCATGCCTGTTGTGTATTTTCCACCTCGAATGTTGTAAATGAAACAAGCAGAGCTTATGATCAGAGGTGCATTGAGCTTCAAGAGGGACAACTGCGTCCACGGCAGAGGTGCCTCGGGCAAGCACCTAAAAACCCCTGGAAACTGCTCCGTGTGCTCACTTGGATGGCTTATTTGCACATAACAAATTCCTCATATATATATATGTGTGTGTATTTCTATACTGCAGATGGCAAATAAATCAGGTTCAAAATTCATACACTTTTTCTTTTTAAGTTCACAGACGAACCAAGTAGCGTTTTTTAGGTCAAACTCGCGCCTAAAATCTTTTATGTGTGATTTCAAGCACTGAAATAACTACATCTCTTAATTCATTTTCAGATTGTAATAACGTGTACAGTGGTCAGTCAGATGCACATGCTATAACACATCACCGGGTAAAATCATGCTAGTGATGTCAAAGAGAGGCGCAAATATAACAAACTTCATCCCTGTCTGTCCTTATTCTATATGCTTTTATTGTCCCATTCAGGTTTATTAATATGGTTTAATTCCTGATCTGTGTAGTAAATGTAAGCTTAATATGCTTAGAAAAATTAGGATGCGTGTTTTTGTTTATTTCTGGTTAATTACTGTTGAATCTCAAAGTTTCTTGCCACATTTAAGTCGACTGTGCCAAACGAAGCTCCCAAATCCTAGATGGTTTCCTCCATGTCAGTGTTGATAATGTCTTTAAATCCTGATCCGTGTAGTTATTGTAGGCTTAATATGCTCAGCAAAGTTAGGAGTGTGTTTTTGTTTATTTCTGGTTAATTTAATCGTTTTTTTTTTTCTGCAGTTGAATAATGAGTCATTTCCTCGGTTTATACGAGGGCGCCTCTCCTCCTTGCATCCGATTGATCCGGGCGGTTTAATGGACTCGTGTCTCACTCTTTCCTCCGGTCTCGGCTGAAGTTCACAGAGGGCAGAGTTCACACCCCGCGTTCCCATAGCAACATATGACATGTCACCCTCAAACAGAACCTCCCTCTCAATCCCCCCGAAATGGATTTGACCTTTGAACTCTGGCCTCCGCTGCCTCTCAAACAGACGCACGGCGAAGTGTGAAGCCCCGCTGGCTGTGGCCTGCAGCCGCGTCCGGCGCGTTGCGCTCCGCGTACCTGCCACGCCGGGGGTTAACGGTCAGCTCTGCCGTGGCATATGTCATCAGAGAAAACAGGCTCACATGTGCGTCTAATACCGTCACCGCTTAAACGCAGCGACAGCCCAGTCTGAATGATGACGCCAAGTAAACGAGGGCTCCTTCCGCGGCCGTCGCGCTTCTGGTTCAGTCACAAGCTTTACCAGCGGTTCCTGACTCACTGCGACCTCACGCCGGTCCCCTGTCATCGTTATGCAGCCTCACCTCGCTGCAGCCAATCCCGCTCTCCAACCGGCCTCGCTGGCTGCATTATTTATGAGCACTAATCAGGACCTCAGCTCTGGTGTGCTAGCCACCCTACCGGTAACATCACTTCCCTGACCTGACCCTGCCTGTTTCCCCACAGCATTAACGCGTGTTTACGCTAACGCCTGCTCATTAGGCCTAACTTCGCTAGGCCAGAGCCTGCTGCCTTAGCTGGAGCTGAGGGGGGGGGGCTTTTTAACATGCTCTAACCAGCCCAGGCATCCCCCTGGTGGGGTACAGGGAACGGCTACGTGCTAATCTCAAACAACAGCAAAACGCAACATCGGCACCTAGTACACATAGAGGTGGTTTGCAGGGAGACGTGGCCTGCGAGGACCTGCGATCATGCTCCATTATTGTTGTAATTAGCGTGCCTCGGCGGAGCCCGGGCTCCCGAGCAGCGTGCCTCGACCTCCCTGCTTCTCTGTCTGTTTACAGCCAGCTAAGGCAACAGGGAAAGGGCAGGGGGCTGGCCACACGGCTCGATGCCTCTGTTCGGGTTTAGCAGCAGCACAGCTGTTTGCTCATTTGAAGCGCGGACACGGAAGGGTTTTAATTTCTCGGCTGTCCTACACTATTTAAGTGTTTATTCTGCTTGGAGCATAAACAAAAAGGTAAACTAAACGCCCAAGGAGGAGCACTGGGTCGGATGTAGCGTTTGTATTTTTGCCGAGTTGTTGTAAAGACATCGTGACAATTAGCCAACTTGCTTACATCAATTTGAACAAGAAGCTGCTTGTTGTGCGTCAAATGTTGGGTCAAAACCTCCCCTTTCTGACTTATCACTCACATTTAACTTCAACCTTTCAGCAGCTGCCACCGCCTCCACCCCTCCGCCCCTCACGTTTAATTCCAAACCTTTGCCCCCCTCACCCCGCCCCACAACACCCCCGGCCCTGTCATCAAGAGGCCACCCCCTGGCGTGACACCCATCCCCTGATCACCAATTAGCGTGGCCGGGGCCTTTCAGCGCGCGGATGCAGAGGTGGGACACGGAGGGGTGGAAAAAGGTAGAGAGGCGCTATCGGGGCAGTGCGAGGTGGAGGTCCCATGAAGGACACGGCTCCCTGGGTGGCTGAGCGATGAGCAGGGGAGCGTAAAGGGCTGAGGCAGGTCTTTCCCGAAGAATATCAGTCTTTCAGTCAGCCAGCGCTGCAGTGCCGAAGCATAACTCTAATCACGCAGCTCCTTAGCTTTTTATGTCCTCTTTTTTTCCTCATTATGACCTAATAGCGATTTTCTCGAAGCGAATTTTTTTTGCGGGGCTGCTCTGACATGGCTTCGTTTAAGATAAAGCATCACTCCCAGCGTGCGGACGCGGAGAAGGATCGGCCCCGCTTTTCAGGGGCCTTCCCCCCTGCGCTTCTCCTCGTCGCCTCACTTCATTCCCTCTCTTATTGTTTCTGATAAGAGACCCCATGTTGCAGTGCGGTAATGAAGCCTGTGTTAGAAGAGCAGCACCGCCGGGCATTCAGGCCCCGCACACCTCGGAGAGGCAGAGCGGCGCGTGCATATCGATCTCATATTGTTTCCTTGAACCCGGCTGCCTCGGCGCGCTTTGTGCTCGCGCTGCGCTGCCTCTCAGTCTGATGTGTAACGTTTTGTGTTTGCACTCCCATGCATGTAGCATATTTGCAGCTTGTTTTTAATTAAGCGTTACACAGCAAGAAAAAGGAGGAATTTACTTCCAGGCTGCACATTCATCTAATAATTCCATGCGTGTAATATTTCTATATTTATATATATCAGTTCCATATAATTTTTAAACAAGTCACATTGTGCATTGTGGTTTCAGCTGCAGAATTTGTGTGTTTGAGTTCCGACGCGAAACATAACTATGCAGCGCAGTTCTCATGAAATGAATAAAGCATAGCGCTAAATATTTGACCGAGTTGTTTATCTCAATATATGCATTCGTTAGATACGGCGCGCACCCTGATCAATGAGTGAAACGGAGCTAACTATCACGCCAGTGATTCTGAAATGAGCCTAATGTTAATCTGGATGCAGCCTGTTTACAAGGGGCCTAATGTGTTCGCTCACACAAGCCGCCGCGCGTTTGTGTCTGCCCTCGCGTGAGGGAGCGAGAGAGATCTAAAGGGCTAAAGCGCCATCTGGTGGAAATGTTCCAGCGTGCTTCGGCTGCACGCTGCACCCTGATGATCCTTCATCACCAGATTAAAACAGAAATGCAAAGAAGAGACGGTATAGGGTTTCATGCTGGCAGTCTAACAGAGGCTTAAATCTTTTCCTGTACGCTCCTTAAGTTGCTAAATAGGGGTGAGATTCACAGATTTTGAGTCAGGAGGAAATGGAATGGAATTACTGTTTAACATAGTTTAAAGTTATGTTTTTAAAGTTTTTTTTTTTATTTTGGAAGGACTATGACACTAGACGTCGTCTCAGATTAGCTATTAAATTTGGAGAATACACCTAGAGTTCATCTGCACAATACCAAGAAAATAACCCTAATAATCTGTTACATCTTTCTCATTTCATGAAAAAATCTCATCCCCATCTATGTACCTGTTTTAAAATGCGCTTCTGTCTGAATGTGAATTATCTTCAAGACGCTCTGCCCGTGCAAAGCGAATCTGTCACATCTGGGCATCCGCGACGAGCACCGAAGTTCATTTGTTTGCACAAAAAAAAAAAAAAAAAAAAAGCCGGTGAGGCCTGTCCACGCTTCTCGCGGCGGTTCTTTGTACACAAAAGACTTATTTGCGGCAACGCGTGTAGAAAGGACTCGCCGCCCTGTCCTCTCTAATTGGCGCTGTCAGCCGTCCCTTTGCTGGCTTGTTTCACAGTCTGATCGGATAACCCGGTCCACGTGAAGAGAGGGGGAGCGAGAGACAGCAAAGAAGAAGGAAAAAAAAGGAAGAATGAAAAGAGATGCAGGTTGTTAGGGAGGTGGCAAGCTGCTTAAGAATGATCAGCTGCCAAGCAGGCGACAGGCTGCGCTCCCTTTTATACATAAATAGTTGTCTTTCAGTCCAAATCCCGGCAAACAATCGCTGATCAGAGGTGTGTAAGCAGGTAGAGGGGGAGGGACTCTAATGCAACATGACAAAAGTGCCACTTTGATATCGCTGATATCATTACCCTCGTTAGCAGGTAAATGCCACTGATAAGATAGAATGGGGAAATAGACGTGGAAGGCCTGCTTTTAAGTGCGGGGAGGAGCAAGGTGTTTAAGTGAAGAGAAGAATGCAAAAAGCCGGTGTATTTTATTCCCTTTTATCCTGTCGCTCTCACTTCAGTCTCTCTCGGTCCAATTTACTTATTTAAAACCATTTTTCCGCGCAACTTTTAATCAGTTGCGGGGTGCTGTGGCGCTTGTGTGTTTTGTTCCTCGCCTGCCATGCCTTGTGTGTGCGCGGCACGGCTGCGATCCGCGTGCGTACGTGACAGTAATACCTGTGTCGCAGTGGAAAGTAAGTAACTTCAGAAGTCAAGTGTATCATGTTGCCGGGATCTTCTTTGTGGTGACAACAGTGATTAATAATGGAAAGCAGATGTTGGCATCTTGATCTGAAATTTTCATGAAACTTCGCTAACGTGATTAAAGTGTATGTCTTCCCCGAGTCACTCCGAGTCTTTTAACTCCTCTCTCCGGGGAGTGGCAACAAATCATGGTTGAGACAACATGTCAAATCACAGAGAATCTCTCGCATGTCAGAAACGAGCTCTATGTTTTTTTTTTTTTTGTTGTTTCTTTTTTTTTTTTACCTTCTAACATCTGAACTCGTTCTCCCTTCATTGAAGCCAACAAATGTGGGCAAAGTTTGGTTATTTTTTTACAACGTTTTATCCTTTAATAATTTCACATTTCAGTAATAATGCAGCCGCGGGCCTTGTAAGTGGAATTTATTTTGCCTTCTGGCTGTTGTGCAGTAAGATTTATTTGCATTATGGAAAGGGAAACATATGTAATCTATGCGTGTTTTGTTAATATATTAACATCTATTAAGTGTGACATTGGTTTGCGATGAATCTTAAACATCGGTGAGGAATTCAGAAATTTAGATGTGCAATTTTGGGCTTTATCGAATTATTTTAGCAGCAAGTTGAGAGGAATACACTTGACATCAAGGGTGCAAAGTGTCCTTTCCTGTGAAGAGTGATCTATATTTCAGGGGAATTTAATGACATTTCTATTTTCTCTTTTCTTAAAAAAAAGTTTTCAGTATATATATATATATATATATATACACATACACATATCTTTTTTGTAAGGTTGGATAAATGCATTTGCGGCTCCTGCTCAGTTTATTTATATCTTGGGCTGCATTTAAAAGCCGGGGCTGCTGTCACGAGGAGAGACGGATTCGCTCACTTTGGATCGCAAAGGTGCAAATGTATGAAAAAAGGCTCGAGCTGGAGATTCGGCGAAAAGTAGCCGGGAGCGTTGTGGCAGCAGAAATATCAGATCGCTTAAATGCTCTCTCAAACCTTTCTTGAAGGGGCACAAGATCATCCTTCAACCGTTCTGATCTACTTTTCTCTCCGTCTTTTCTCCTTTCTTTCCACTCCTGATTTCCTGCCTCTCCGTCTCTCTCTGCCTCTTGTGCGCGCTTCACCTTTGGTGCTGTTTAGATGAGCACGTTTTAACTCGGCGCTCTGAGGGACCGGTAGATGAATCGCCTGAGTGTGCATGCGGTTGATCTTGAGCGTTTTCTCTTTTGCGATCACTTGTTTGAAATAAAAGAGGGTAAACATTTGAACATTTTCAAATTATGGGACATGTGGTGGTATTCTTTAATTTTTTTTATTTTTTTTAATGTAAAATAGAAATCACAATAAATTATCATATTAAGTTGCAAGTGTTATCTGACACTGTAGTTTATCTCGAGTCAGTTTTGTTTAATGGACCATCTCTACAGACATACACCTGTGTGCGTTGTCCTGTTGTGACATGTCAGAGCAAATGATGTAATCTCCACCAGCTCATCGGTGAGAATTCATCTACAGTTAAACAAACTTCCCAGATAAATGCGCAGTTTAACTGTGTTTTGACTCACGAAAGTAATTTTTATTGCAGGTTTGTTGTACTGGACTACTTTTTTCTCCTTTAGCTCCTCATAAAGTGGTTAGGATTTAGATCTTCACTAGAAACAGAGTGCTTGAAGTTGAGCATCACAGACACGAAATATATGTCAGATAGTTGTAGACAAAATAACACTAATTGATTTTTTTTTGTAGTTTTTCTTTTTTGTTCATTTAGAATATTTTTAAAGTAGGAGCTGAATCAGATGTGTTTTTATTTTCCGTCATGTAAGGTGAGCCTGATCTCTGAGAAAGACGCACCTGGCCCCATTTCCTCATTTTTATCTGCGAGGGTGAAACGCTGTCACAGTACGACCGTGACACGTGCGCGGCGCGGTTGGGGTCTCACCCCCGTTCTCCTTGCGGGCTGCGACAACGCGCTCGCAACTCATTACAGTTCAGCAACTTCTAAACAGGGCGCCTATCCGGAGCCGACCTGTAAACTCGGGCGGCTTCTCCTCCTGAATTGTGATGTTTTTCCAACGGTTTGTGCTGTAATCTGAACGGAGGAGCAGCGTTTCTGCTGATGCGATTTTTTTTTTCCCGCCACTGCTCATTTGACTATCCCTACTTCAGATCTCCTCTGTTTGGGCTCCGAAGAGCAAGCACCATAAATTGAATAAAAGAATGTGTGTAAATGAATATGAAAAGCAATGTGCTTTTCAGCGAGCCAATGATAGCTGTTTTCACATTCCATCTCTTTTTTTTTTTGTGTTTTCTCTCATACCTTTCTCCCCCAAGGCCATAAAGCAGTACTTTTACATATATTACCTTTTGATTAATGGAGCTGTATTCATTATTCTGCCCTATTGCTAATTAGAAAATGCACCCTGCTAATGATATACAGTTGGAATAATACTTGCCCACGAGGCACGCGATCACATCAGGTTTCATGCTCGTGTGCTCCCAGTACGAGCCTCTACCCACCGATCCAGATCTGCCTCCCTTCTTCCCGGGCTCGCCTTGTCCATTAGCAAAAGAGTCACGGCCAGCGCTGGGTGTCATTGTTTTTGTTCTGGCATAATGAGGCCTGTTTACTCTGGGGAGTTGTCGCTGAGGGTTGATGAGGTGTGGAGGCACTGAGTCAGTCTTAATCAGGAGATCTGCAAGAGAGAGAGAGAGAGAGAGGGAGAGAGAGAGTGCGTGTGGTCCCCATTGATTTTGTCTGGTGCAAGTGGATGTCTTCAGTCCGCTCCTTTGCTTTTAAAGAAACAATCGCATTTAATAAAATCAAATATGATCAGCTCGAGCGTTTTGGGGTTTAGGATTGTAGCGTCGTGGGATGAAGGGTTTGCTCCTGTGTGACTCTCACGTCACGGTCCATATACGACCAGTGACAGTGACAACCATCCGTATCACACTAGTGGACCAGGCTGTACTAATGCAGGGCGTATTCCCAGGGCTCCACCCTAGCTGTGTTAATGGCTGCAGGGGTGTGATGGAGGCATTAAGGGGTGGTGATGGGACACGACATATTGGTGACAAGGTAGCGTCAACCTTTGAGCTGGCACGTGTCGTTTGCCCTCTTTTTTTTTTTCTTGTCACTTTATTTTGTCGCTTAGATATTTAGAACGGCTTGACATGTATATGTAGACTTAATACACTTAAAGACGTAATCTGTGGTTCAAATAACTTATTCCTTCTTTTCTTCATCAGGCAACAGACAGATAATGTATAACTGGTGAGCTGCTATCAGTGTAATCTCTAGACCATAGGTCTTCAATAGGGGTCCGGCTAGGTAGTTCAGAGGGTTCTTAAGACCTTTGGTTGATTAGACATTTTTATGTATATATATATTTTTTTTTTTTAATTTCCCCCCACAGATTTAAATTTATTTAAATTCACATTAACATGACTCCAACATGTTTTAGTACATGAATAAGGGATAGCTTAATACTGAATGCAAAATGATAATAATAATGTATATTTATATATAGCACTAGGCCGAGTTTAATATAAAACACATATAGTGGATGGGGGTCTCTACTTAATCTCTCCATCAGTTTGAGGGTCCTTGGCCTGGAAAACGTTGAAGACAGCTGTAGCTTCTGTTTACCTTTGAAAACTATGAATTTAAAGGTGAAGCAGGTTGTGTATTGATGTATTTGATGCAAAAAATGACCCAACGGTATCGATGAGTACAGAAAACAATTAAATATTCATTACGTATCTTTTAATAAATCCATATTTCAGCTGGTACACGAAAGCAGGACTTGCAACAACATTTCTTTATCATATTTCATATTTCGCTTTCGTTAATGAACCATTTCTATTTAAGAGTTCGTGGTGATATCTGAGCTCTACCTTCAGGCAGAAACATTCACCTGTAAAATTACCGTGCCACAAATCCAAGCTTCTTCAAGTTGGAGAAAAAATTGGCACATATGGCTAAGAAAAAAATAAATAAATTTCATCTGTGGTTTCATTTGACCCTTAAATAAGTCCAGCAAAAAAAGGCTGTATTTACTGCAGGAGGTAGATAAGGCGAGGTCTGACGTCTGGAGAGAAAAAGCCAAAGGTTACAAAAGAGAACCAGTGGAGTAGTGCCAAGGTGCTGTTAACACTTCTCACCGACTTTTTGCGGCTCAGAGGTCAGCATTTTCTAAGATTACTTCTTCTTATTTTTTTTTCTTTTCCACTCTCTCCAAGCACCATTACAGCCCGGCACACAGCCATTAGAGATCAACAGCCCATACAGTTGTAATGGCGCCCTCGCATAGCTCTGGGGTCTACTAACCTATAGCTTCATCCGCGTGCTCGATGTTGCTGCTGCTGCTGAAGTTCTCACTGAGGTCAAGTAGGTATTGAGGTTGAGCAACGAGACGAGTCTGTGTTCCTTCCATGTTCACAGTGTGTACCAGGCTCTAGTTAAACAATAATGATAACGTGAAGCTTTATTTATCCCCGGGGGGGTTTCTAAGGGAGTTCATTGTGTGCAGTCGCCTGCAACACAGTATCCCGAGCACTGCAGTGACTTCATTTTCTTCTTCTTTTAACTTATATATATATATATTTGTTTGTATTAATTCAAGATGAGTTAAGTGGACATGCATCTTTTAGATCTTCTCAACATTTTCTTATTCTTTCCTTCTCGTTTGCAAGCTGTAGCAGGACTAAATCTGATAGAAGCTCAATGTAAACCATGGCGCAGCTACTGTAACTCAGCAGAGCGATGGTACCGCATCTGTGAACTGCATCCAAAGCGACCGTTCTTCTTTGTAGGATTAAAATGACCCTTGTTGAGTTTTATAAATAGTTGCTCTTCTCTGCCAGGAGCTCGTTTCAGTCTGACCAAAGACTAATTCCTGAGGTCAAACATCTCTCACAGCTTTTAATGGTTGGCTGCGTCGGTTTATCCTGCACGAATGAAGTCTGACTCTTAAAAACTCAACTGAGTACAGTCAGTAGAGGTGGTGGAGAAGGCTTCATGTAGAAGTGTTATGTAGAAGTGTATTCTGTTCAGACGTGTCCTGATTCTCTAGGAGGAAGTCGCTCGTCGCTGCCAAAGGTATGAGTATCATCGCTCTAGATCGACACAGGATTTGGGAGCGAGAATGACAGAATCAAGACGTTTTTGTGATTTTGAACTGCAACGGATCTGCAATAAGACGGGGAGACGTAAACTGGTTCCAGACGAGGAGGAACATTTTTCTCCCCCGTCCCTCTAGACGTTCCAGTTTTAATCTCACTTTTCCATTTGGTTAGCATCACAGACAGAGTACTTAGGGTGCCCTCCAGAGGCAGTGACGTTTCTGTCAGAATGACACGAAGGCAGTGAAGTCAACACAAAAACTCACAGGAGATGGTGCCAGTCTTGGAAACAGATACAGAAGCCAAGCACATATTTCACTATCAGCCATAAATGTGAATCACTTGGTGGAGTTACATGCGCATTCAGCTTCATTCCCCAACCCCTGTTGGTAGCCTACTGCAATTTAAAACCTTTTTGGCACAACCTTCTCCTCACCCATACCACCCTTCAGAATAGAGCAGGTTTTGACATCCTGAATCCCACCAGCTACATCTTATTAAACACCAGCTCTATCAAAATCAGATTTTCTAATTCGCTGCATGCACTGACAGATCATTGGGTTAAAATATGAAAAAAAAAAAAATGAAAATAGGTGCTATACTGTCTCTCTGAATGTTATCTGGGCCAACATGCCACAGTGTTTTCCAAGATGGTTTGGAAGAGTGAAAAAGTAATGACACAAGCAGAAATGCTGCTGAGCCCACACACTGAGCTTCTGACGCTGAAGCTAGTGAACCTGGTTTAATGAACTTGTGTTCCAGGTTTCAGGCTGAGGAGAGAAATCACAATGCAGCCTCGCCTCTGCAGCAGAATGAAGCAGAATTGAAACCTTGTGTATCCTCCAGCGTTTCACAGTGTCCCTTAATAGTTAATCTACGCTGTGGTGGTACTTGCTCTTAATTTTCTGGCCGGATTCTCGTTCATACGTGTCTGTAATCACCGATTTGTAACAATAAGAACATAGTGTTTGGTTTTCGTGTATTGCAGATAAAATTTAAAGCATTCACTTACCTTTGAGATAACACAGATCGTCGTGTCCACTGATCAAAACTTATTGTTTGTGCTGCACCTGTGGTTTATTGTATGTGCGTGTGGACAAATTGGGGAGGTTGGAGATTCTGTCCTGTGTATGTCATTCAGTGCACAGCTTAGTCGAGCTATGCTCTAAATTCTACTTTCTAAATGCGGCCCTTGTCCCATTTTACATGCAGCGGAGAAAATCGAATAACTGACGGGAACGTGTCCTCCTCCTCCACACTAGGTGGCGATATGTTTCTTGAGAGCAGGTGAATACGGCCCCCTTTCCATTTGACCTATTACCTCATATATCAAACAAGAGTCGTTAATGCGGCAGACAGACATTTCAAACAACAACCACATGGATAATAGCACAGCTTTTTTTCTCGTACGTAATGTAATGTACAAATAAGATATGCGCTACCTCTCAGGTGGTTCTTCTACTAGCTCTATTTACCTTCTTCTTCTGCAACAATTTTTTTGGGATGTTTCTATTCCGGGTTCACAAGTTTTCCAGTTAAAAGTCCGATTGAGCGTATACATGTGTCGGGGAAAATTGATTTCCAGTCACATTATCTGGGTGTCTTAATCAGATAAAGAGAATTTTAGTCGGTAACGTGTTTACGTGCACTTAAGTTGTCAAGTTAAAGTCTGATTAAGGCAATAATTAGTTGTTGTTTTTTGTTTGTAAATGTACTGATTGCAGAGTTAATGAAAGAAAGTTCTCAGGTTCTGTTGAAAGCACATTTGTTGCAGTTTTCTGAAAATCCGCACATATTCATACATGATGCAGTATATATCTATGTGTAGAAACTTATTTATTTAATATAATTTGTCTTCTAATTTGTGTTTTACTTATATTTGACATCAAATAGGGTCTTGTGTCATAAAAACAGGATGGGCCAAATCTTTTGTGAGACACTGACTAGTGATGAGTTAAAATAGAAACAGCTTGTGAAACAGGTTTTATTCATTTATTTATTCATTTTGTCATTCTCTGCTAACTTGCCTTCCTTCCGTGTTATTTCCATTAACATTTCACGACTGTCCTGAACTTTAAACTCTGTTCTTGTAGCGTGGCTCTATGCCCTTTTTCCTGCTCCTAAGGCATCATGGGTAATCTGGCTCGCCCTCATCACCGATCCCCGTGCTGTGTCTTTACAAGCAGCCTTTACACGGGGGCCAACATCGCGCTTTCAAAGGGCTGAGTTAAAGGTGTAGACAAGAGCGCTGGCACGGATCCCCGGGACAGGAGGCCGATTATAAAATTATGAGTGAAGAGTTCCTCTAGATCCCTCATCTCCCCGCAACGAAACCCCGTTACCCAGCAGCCTTGGCTTTGAACACCTCTCCCACGCCAAAAGATGACACAACCTCCATTGCTGACTCCTGTCAGGCAAAGGTTCAGCTATAGAAGCCTTTCTCTTTTCTTCCGTGTCTCCCAGAGTGTTTAAAAGCCGCTCCACGGAGCCACACTTCCTAACAGCGTCGGCTTCAGTGCTGCCGATGTGACAGCCAGAAGAAACAGCAAGTGCCACATTTGACTCATTCCCCATCCTTTTGGCGTGTCATCTCCCTTTTTCTGGACACCTGATTGATTCTGACAGCCTATATTGGGTATTTCATACGAAAGAGAATTTTGTGATTAAATGTTAATGAGTTGGAATTTCTCTCAGTGCTTTTATTACAGGCCGCCAGTTTTGAACATTTTTCAAAGAAACACACCCAAATTCCACTGTTTGCAATGAATTAATAATACAGTCTTGTCACTGAAGTATCATGCATTCTTTAATCAGGCTGCGGGTCTGAAACAGAGGCTTCTTGAAAGGTATTTCTTTATGATCAGAACAATTAGAAACTTAGCGGCAATCATGAAGGGCACTCATATACACAAGTGCGCGTGTGTGTGTGTGTGTGTGTGTCGGAGACGGAGAAAGAGAGACCCCTGGGGTGGACTACTTTCTTGTAGTTGCGATCTGTCCTGACTGGCTCACATCACTCTTGACTGGGGACTTGAGAGGACCGAGGCCAAAGGCTGTGTGAACTGCGAGCACAAAAGAACAGAACCGCGCGTCTTTGTTCCATGAACTCAAAGTGCTCGCCAAGTTGTAAAATAAACATCCCCAAGTTCAGCTCATCCCTCCCTCCTTCGCGCCGCCTAAGCCTGGCTTCTTCCTCTTCCTCTTCTGCCGCCGCCGCTGCTGCTGCTGCTGGTGCTGCTGCGCCTGTTGTTGGGGACAAGGCACAAATTTGTGTTGGTAGTTTTGCCGTGTTTGGTCTCCTTTGTGCTGAACTGCATTGGAGCTGACACGCATCTCGCACGTCCGCCTCCCACCTGGAATCTGCAGCGTTTCTGCAACTGCCAGCAACAGAGGAGACGGGAGAAGCCCAGACTGTTTTATTTCATCATTTTCAGATCGCGATGCCGCCTACATCACACGCGCACCGTCTCCATACCACTTTACAACCCCGCGCCAGCTGTGTCTATGTGCACAGACGCTGGAATGGAAGGGAGGGGAGAAAAAAAAAGAAAAAAGGGAACAGGTAAAGCGGGTACTCAGCAAAATGTCTGAGGTGCACTCACCGTCAAATGTAGTAATCACAGCAGGGACTGTCAGAAATACTCTCCACTACCTGTAATGCGATTCGTTCTTTTGGTAAGCGAGCTGCAGTAAAAGACTGTGACACCGCGCCTGAGCGGAAGGCCTTTGTGGATTGATTGACTTCCTGTCTCTTTGGAGTTTGTTTTTCAGACTCTCTTTCTGTTCTGTTCTGCAAAGTACAACCTCTGTGAAACAGACCTCTGAGCGCTCCCTGTTCCTGAGCAGAAGTTAGAACAGTTGGTGCCCCTCAATAAGTCATACCACCGTCGTCATCATCATCATCATCCTCCTCCTCATCATCATCATCATCATCCCAACTCAGGAACACGCAACAGTCTGGGCGAATTTCAGGTAAAGGCCTGTCTAATTAGTTCCCATCAAAAATGCAATTCTTTTCTGGAATTACGCCGCGAGGGCCGAGTAGCCAAAAGCGAACATACCTGGTGGTGAGGAGGAAAAAAAAAAAATATAATGAATGAAAAGAGATATTCTAACCTCGAGCCATAAGTACATTTATATGCTTGACATGACTCTGCCATCAATGTTGGGTCGAATTCTAATTTAATTTCTGAGATGTATGTGTAATTTTGCCATTAATATGAATGTTAGCAGCCTAAATATTTTACACTTCTCTTGGATATTGTGAGCGTCTCATATATCCTTCAAGAGTGTATTAATTAATAAACTCTTTTCTGATACTTTCTCTCTTTTTTTTTTTTTTTTTTTTTTTTTTTTTCCTGCTGGAAACTTCTAATAAGAGCGAGCAGGTAGGATGATATAGTGAGAGGAGCCAGAACACAGTTGTCTGGTGCCTCATTAACGTCTCCGGTTCATTAGGAAGAGGCTTTTTTCCTGTCATCTTTTTACACCGTGCCAATGTTGTGTGGCCTTTTAGGTAATTAATAATGAATTAATTAACCAAATTAATTCGTGGGTTACAGACGTTGTTCTGTAGTGGGGCCAGTCAGTTTGGATTTGGGCCCTGATGGGTGAGGCCCTTTACAAGCCGATGTTGTTCGTGTTTCTGACAGTGCCAGCCCCCTGTCTAAAAGCCCTAGCAAGTGCCATTTGTCTCCGGGTTAACAGAAAGACGAGATATAGGGCGGGCTGAATTATTTAAGCTCCCACAACACATGCACTTTTGCTTTTCAAGCATGAGTTATAATTTAATTAGAAACTTCTGGTGCGTTGCTGGCTATTTAAATATTAAAATCTTCCGCTGATCACATTGGATTAGCCATCCCAGTGAAATTCCCTGAGATGTCAGTTGTTGTCTTTCTGTCTCCCTCTGTCTCCCCCTTCTCACTCTCGCTGCTTTCTTGCATTTCCATCAGCGTTATTTTTTTTATTTATTTATTTTTTCCCTTTCTCTCAGCTCCCGTGCTCGCAGGTTGTTTGTCGACTCCTCCATTGGAGACAAAAAGAGTCGTCCTGGACCTCCGGGAACCTTAATGGGTGCCAGCAAGTGTGTGTGAACACACAGCTGACCTGAGACGAATGAATGAGGCTGTGCTCGTAATCAGGCCCGGACCGAATGAGGATCACATTAGGACTCTGACAGCAGCAGCAGCGGCGGTGGTTAGGGTGTGACATTGACGTCCAGTCACCATGTCGAGTCTGTTTTTCTGCCACCTTTTGTCTTCTAGATGTGAGAGATGCAACCTGTTGACATGTTGTGCTGTGTGTGTGTGTGTGTGTTTGTGTGTGTCAGCTTGGAAGCCGAAAGAAAAACTTATTCGAAGCTGATATTCATATTATGCAATAACAATGACAGACCTGAGAAATCAAGGCAAAGATTAAAAAAATGAGAGGTAGGTGCATATAATATAAGATAATATAATATAGTGGAGGATGCAACTACAAAAGTCACTGTGCATTGTATTCATAGATATATTATATATACTGGGAGGGATTCTAGTTAGAGAGTATGGATTGGTTATAAATGAAATAGAAACTAAAACAAGGACGAGGAGATAATCCTAGTAATACGTTAAGATGGACGTCTTCAGTGTTTTTCAGGCCAAGGACCCCAAACTGATGGAGAGATTATAGTAGATAGGGACCCTCTACCTACTATATGTGTTCTACATTTATAAATATGCATTAGTATTATCATTTTGTATTCGACATTAAGTTATCCCCTATCCCTTTACTAAAATATAATTTCTCATTTTGGACCCATTTCTAACCATTGCTTTTCTTTTTGAGATAGAACGGGAAATAAATGGTGCATTTATTGGAATTTCTTTTGAACGTAAAAAGTTGTGTTTTAAATGAGTCAGTGGCACAGATTGTTTTTCAGTCTTGGACTATGCACACGAATCTTAACCAGAGACTGACAACTTAGTCAATCACCAATATCTGATATTATTTAATTTTATTCTTGTAATGACATTTGAATCAGAAAAAGAAAAAGAAAGAAAAGAGGAATGACAATGTGAGACAGCGGCTGTCCCAACAGACGTCATGACTTCATGGGTACGTGTGTGTGTGTGCCATGTATATGTCTGCAAATGTCAGGCGACTGCTGTTGTTTTTGTGCGCCCCGTAACAGAGAGGACTAGACGGTGTCTGCCTGTGTATCGCTGCAGCCGGCCCCGTGCTCGGGCTTCACTCTGCAGTTTACGTTGAATTATGGCTGACAGGTTGCTCGATCCTTCCCCCAGTCAACCCAGTGAGACACGCACTCTATCACCACTGGCAAAGATGTACTAGTGATTCCTAGCTGTGGGCCAGCCGGCTAATTATAAACCAGCATCTACTTTAATCTTCTCCTCCAGAAGGTTATTTATTCCTTCGCGCGCTAAAGCCGCCGTTCCGCCAGCCTTGGCTCCTCTTTCCTGCTGCAGGTCGATGGATACGCGCCTCACCTGGCTTTGATTCGGAAATAGCTCTCACATGACAGCCCAGGAATGCCTTACTTTTCTTTCTTCCCCCACCATATGCTCGCGTGTTTATGTCTTTGCGTGTATCTCTGCCTGTCATTTTGTGAGGATGAACAGGTGTATTTGTCTGCTCGCGGTGGGTGAGTACGGCGCTCTGGTTCTCCAAACTCTAGGAGGGGCCCTGGCAGCAGCGCTGCAGTTGTGTGTCAATCAGGCAGCGCTGCAGACGGCCTCTCAGGCCCCCCATCGTGTGGGGTCCCGTTCTTCTACTGTCTCGCCCTGTCATTCCGAATTCCTTTCATCTCCTCCTCTGTTCCTCCCTCTGCCCTTCAATCATCGTCATCAGCTATTCTCAGTGAAACGTTCCTCGCTTAATCCAGCCTCCAACATCAGGCACCAGCGCCACAATTCAGTGGCACCGTTCCTGTGAAATTAATATTGTAGCACAAATCGTTAGGAACGTGTTGGTGCGAAAAACATTTTGGATCTAAAATCTAAAAGGACAAACCTCAAATGAGCTTCGTAGTTTTCTGGTTCTTATTGTTTTTCTAAAATTTGAAGTAAAAAAAAAAAAAAAAGGTTCAACTTTGGTCAAAAAAAAATCTGTTTGTCTTAGAAAGCTGAACTTAATGGTTACAGGAAATGCCTTGCCGCGTGCAAGTTGATCTTTCATTAAAAAATCCAATTCAAGAAAATTTGTGAGAAACAAATTTTATTTTTATTTTTTTAATGTGTGATTCCCTTTCATCCATATTGTTTTATAAAACCAGTAGGAAATGTCACATGTAATCCAAATAATACTGTATTTTAACCTCCTTTAATGTGAATGGTATGAGATCTATAGCCCAGATGTGTGTACTTAGCCTGTATTCACTTGGCTTTATTGTTGTGATGGTTGGATGATGGTACATGTGTAGTTTCAGTGTAATTATCAGTGATAATCATTCACATTCTGTTGAGGGAGAATACGTAAAAACAATATATATATATGTATATATATATATATATATGTATGTATGTATCATGAACAATTTCAGCATTTTGTTCTACTTTTAAAACATCTGCTTTGTTATGTGATCAGCACGGCAGAGTCAATAACTTTGCTGTCTCTGTCTCTCTTTCTCTCGCCAGACCTCCCCAGATGTTATTTGACTCTTATTGGCTTTAATATTTTAGCAGCCTGCACAGTTAGAAGGGCTGGATTCGCTGCGTGCTTTAATAATCTTCCGTCCCTGTAAACACAGTTGTATTTACTGACGTCTCATAATCTCAGCGGGGTATATCCGGTTAGTCAAAGATTGAAAAAAATAAAAAGAGAGAGAGAATCTATTTAGGTGCCTGATTAACAAAGGTGCGGAGGGTGAAGTGGTCAAAGACAAGTGAAGGTGTCAGAAACATGCTCTCTGAATGCCGCCTGCATGAAACTATGATGAGCATCCACACGAATGAGGTCAACGGCATTCATCAGCTTTCTGCTCGAGTGAATAAACTAACCTTCGGCCAAAGCAGATGAAGTCTCTTGACCTCCTAACCTGCAATTCTGTCAGATCTATTGATTATTTTAAGTCTCTAATCCCCATGAATAACACCGGCCTTGTCTGTTGCGTCTCCGTTCATAATGAGTTCATCTGCAGCCAGATGTTCGGTTCAAATATGTTAAAGCAGCGTCTGAGTCAAAGGCTTTTTTTTTCTTTTTTTTTCTGGCAAGGCGACTATCAGATGGCCCTGACGATTAATACCACGGCGAATAGGGCTCTTTAATTATTAACTCTGCGTTACATTTGAAGAATGCTCGCCAGCCGTGAGATTTAAAAGAAGCTAATGTTTCACTATCAAACCATTTCACCCAATCTTCGTAACAGATGTGTGTGCAGGGGAGTGCATTACTTTCCATAGTGGGCGCTGAAAATAAGCCTGCTTTCCCCTCATCAGGGGAAGAAGTCATGGTTTGTCTTGAGGGGCCAAGTGTCTTCTTGTGACTGGCCATTGGTTTTAAGTGGCTTGTGCATTTTTCATGGGACAGTGGTCGCTGGGAATGTCTTGTCACTCTATTAAGGCCCATTCAAATGGTAGCATCCATAAAACGAAGCAGGCGCTGAAATATTAATCTGATATTGCAACACACCACCGTGTGTGTTAATTAAGGAGAGAGCTATATCCTTTAGATGGGACGGGGCTTTCAGCGCGCGATAATGGCGGAAGATTAGTTAAAGGGAAGTGGCATTTAGGTTTCCCAGCTCTAGGCCGATGTCAATATGCTGGTGTGTTTTTCAGCTTTTGTTTAAGTGAAGTAGAAATTAAATGCTGGTCTTACACAGGGAGCGTCCAAGAGCTCAGTGAGAACTGCTCCTAACGTCAGTTTCATGTCAGTTGTTTTATCTAAAACAAAGAGAAAACCGATATGGGGTATCGATATGGGCAGCGGATACTAGCACAACAGGCATCTGATATTGGGGCCATGACTGACTGTGTCATGCACCAGAAACATGAATGAAGTTCAGAGATGACAGAATTAATTAACAAGCAGCCAGTTTACATCCACGTAACAGCTTTATTGAATGCACTTCCTTGACAAACACTTCTTCTTCTCTCCAGACGGAAAGTTGGCCAAGGCCTGATCGAGTGTCATTAGTCAACACTAGTTGGACCACAGACAGAAACGAAGAAAATGTCCAACCTCATATCATATATGATATCTGCTCGTTGATCAAGGTCAGTCTGAAAGGTTGTCCCGGAGCAGGTGTTAAACAACAGAGATTGGTGTGAAATTAATTTCCTTGCCCACATCTCCTCCTACGTGTACCACCTGTTCCAAACCCAGTCTTCTTTCGTTTCTGCATTGCAGAGATTTCAGTAACATGAACAGTTTTTCGACATTTCTTAGTGCTGTTCCATCCTCCATTGTCTGAAGCACCCAGAGAATATCGAGCCGCAGAGCAGCGATATCATGTTAGCGATACAAGGCGGCACCTTGTGTTGCAATTCATTTGCACGAAAGGTGCCACATAAATAAAGTTGGGGTCGAAATAACATCAGATGCATACTCATGGCACCAGGTTGTCTGATTTGACTGCTAATAGATTAGAATAAAAAGAAACCGCTTCTTTTTCTGAGGCTGGAGTGATTAGTCGTTAATTAGACTGGTTGCTGTTGTTATTTAAATAATCAGTTAATTGTCGAACTCGTTGTTGTTTAATCCCTTCGACGCTTGGTGGGTCAAAAAAAGATCATTTGTGCTCGGAGATTTAATTATTTATTATTTTTCAGCACTGCACGGGCTGGCAGGCCTGTATAAAATATTATAAGAGCTTGGCCACAATTTCTATATAATTTCCTTATATTTCTCCACTCATAAAGGAGTTTATGTGCCGTTATGCTTCCTTCTCATTCCCTTCTTTTGGGTCTTTTATTACTTCTCCGCCATTCCTCCTTTCTCTGTAGGACAGGCTGGCGATTATATACCCTATCTTCCATCTTAGATCTTATTAACCTTTTTGTTGGAATATCTGGAGCATAAAGACCTCATTAAATATTTACATATGCACTAACCACTATGAAAAATTAAGAAAGCCAAAGTTTTATTAACCTGTAGTAATATAATGTCTACTCTTGGCCCAAAAAAAAAAAAAGGAGGGGGGTCTTTTTTGCACATTAAAGCATTCTGTAGCGCATAATAATGTATGGTAAGAAGGCTCCCCTTGCATAGATTAACTCTTCTTTAATATAACATTAGGTTTCCCTAAACTAGCTTTATCATAGAATTATGCTTTTAATACAAGGTGTGGATTCGAGGGCAGGGGTAGAAATGTTTTGCCCGCAGAAATAAAGCGTTGCGACAATCCTTAATTATCCATGGCTCTGTGTGTTGGGACACGCGAGGTGGAAAAAAATTTACATGCTCACGTTTCATGAATATATTAGAATCTGCAGCGCCCTGCAAGCCACGCTGACCCCGTGCATCTATAGGTGTAGTTGATCCACAACACTCAGCCATTCAAATGGGACTAAGTGGCTTTCAATTATTCAAACACGTATTCAGGGAAGGCTGCATAATGCTCCCGGTGTCTCACTCCCCTGTTTTGGATTGGAAGCGATGCCTCACCGGTCACAACTCGTTAAAATCTCGATAAAATTTTTAGATATTTGTTCTGCGAGTAGATTAACGGCGCACTAATATCCCTCCGCTGTCCGCTCCGGTCCTCTAAAAATCATCCCGCTTCCTCTCTTGACGGGGCCCTCGAAACGCAGAACCCAGGCGAGCCGTTACTTTGAGTCTTTTCCGCGGTGCATGCAGAGCAGACTATGCTTCAAACCTGCATACCTGCAGGCACCTGCATGTCACCAGTGCAGTTCATCTGAGGGAGTTATGATTATAATTTCAAAGCAGGAACAGGATCTCATCATCGGTGTCAAGGCCGGATGGATAGACAGCTGGAATGGAATGTAATGTGGCGGCATATATCAAAAATTATCTGCACATCAACCAGTTATAACATTGCATCAATCATGATGCAGTTAAATAATCTATAATACAGCGGTGACGGGAGACATTCATAAAAAGTCATGTTTTACCGCATACTGTGCTTCCACTTGCAGCAGGACACTTTAAATAACTGTGATATATGGTAAATACTACCTTCGGCGGCAGCTAGACATTCGGTAGTTACCAAAGTCGGTTTTTGCGTTTCACGCGCATAGGTTAAGGTCCTTATACGGCAAATCGTCTTTCCTTTTACCAGAAACAACTTTTTAAGTCAACGCCAGCGGTCAAAGCAGGACAGAGTTAGGAGTAAAAAAAGAAGAAGAAAAAAAAAAAAAGAAAAGAATTGCAATTGCATCGCATGATGAAAAGCTTGGAGAAACAATCCGGCTGAGAAACATGGAAAGTAAGAGATGAGATGTGACTGAGAGCTGTAGGTTGTAGGTGTTAAACTTTGATGCCTCCAGTGAGTGAAGCAGTAAAGTACAGTACAGTGTGGTCTGTGAGTAGCAGTAATAGAGTGAGGACCTATCCGGGCAGACAAGAGGTTGTGTGTGTGCGCGTGTATGTGAGTGAAGGGAGGAGGGAGGGAGGGAGGGGGCTGGGTGTTGTAAAAGTAAGAGCGAGAAGAAGCGAGCCATACATAGTTTGAGTGAGACGGAGTAAGTTAGGGGGTGCAGATAGTTAGATAGCGAGAGAAACAAGAGGGTTATCCATGATTTAACGCCTATGGGGCCACGAGATGAGCCTTTCCAGTTCAGACTGCTGTGATTGCTGCCTGGTGCTGGCTGAGGCTGGGGCCTTTCAGCTCATTTCATCATGGAGCTCCTAATGAGGCCTGGGCCGACTCCCTGAGCACGGGGGCTCCAGACACACCTCTGATGGAGGGTGGTGAGGGGGCTCTACCAGCACACACCAGTCAGGTCCTGGGTATCAGAAGGGAGGGGGAGCAGGGGGGGTGGAGTGCACGCGGAGGAAAGTGGTGGTGGGTGTTGCTCCAGGGTGAGCTGGGAGACCCACTTTGTCCCGAGGCTGTGTGAAAAGGTCACTGCCCTTGAGGAGTACCCACAGGCCCCCGCTGCAGGGCGTCTGGAGGGAGAGTTGTTTTTGTTCAAACAGGAAGTGGCAGGTTAAGAGGAGCATGTCCATTAAAAATATGTCTGCAGTTTGCTCCGACAGAAGTGGGAGCTTTTGTTTGTCTGGAAGACCCGGGAAAAGAACGCTCATTTTAGCCACCGACCGACCGACTGACGCCGCCTTTTGTTGAGGTTTCGCGGCGATCGAACCGAGTCGGCTCTTAATTCCGTGAGTTATTTTGCGTCGCACCTTAAACGCCTCTCAAATCCGTGCGGACCGAGCACCCAACAACGTGGCAGCGTGGATGCCTCCCTAATGAGAGGCGTCTCTCGGGAATATGAAAGGCAGAGCAGTAGGGGCGGGCGGTGGGAGGTGGGGCGGCGGGCTGCTGCAGCGACCTGTCTGTTCACCCCGGCCCTGGCCTTTGTGCAGAGTTAATGATGCCACTAATATGTTCTTTAAAGACCACACTGTGATTCATGGCTTTCATTAGCCCTGTGTGCCAGGGTGTCTCTCTCCCTCACTCTCCTTCTCCTTTCTGTCGCCCTTTTAATGATGGCCTGGAGACGAGGTGGCACGTTTGACCCTTAATCATACGAGTGAGCGGAGGCCGGGGCGACTGGGCGCCAGTGATGAGATGGGGAGGTTTTTGGGGAAAGGGAGAAATCAGATGATTGCTCTTCATAATCCGGCTCCCTGGGGGCCGGCTCACGAGCACGACTCTCCCGGTCGGGGTCGGACAGCGCCGCGTCCGATGTTTACGTCACCGGAGACGTGTGAGCGCCATCTAGTTTTGTCTAAAGTGGAGCGGAGCCGTTTTATTCTAACCTTAACAACACTTCACATTCAGACACTCAACACCGCACTAAGCCTCACTCGAGCAGACGGGGGGGGGGGGTCAAGTGGACTGGAGAATATCACGCAGCTCTCAGTAGCTTCTTTCTCTTTTCATCGTAGCGGGCCATTTTACCGCTTCTGGCATTTATTTTCTCTGGCTTGTACATTTAATTTAGTGGAGACACTGAAGAGGCGGAAAAGCTCCCGTAGCCAGCCAGTTTACTGTTATTCAGCTAGACAACAACAGGACATAAAAATCTCACTGTTTATACAAAACATTCATGGAAAAAATTTGAAAGTTGGATCAAAAAAAAAGTCGATAGCTGCTTCCATGTTTCCTGAAAGGTGAACAGACAGGTTGTTGTTTGTCCATGACGTTTAATTTGATGTCTGGATGAAATTTGCCACAGGATGAACTTAAAGACCGACAGTACCTTTGAATATATATAAGATAAAGATCAACTGCTGACATGTTTACATTCGGTCTGATCTAGATTTTGTAATCCTAGATATTGAAACAAATGTAGTGAACACAGTGTCACCGTGAATCCGTAACAAGGAAAACAAGACCACGCTTTAATAAAACAGACATATATTTTCCGCAGGACTCCATCTCCCGCCCCCGTTGACTCTTCCTCCTCTTCATCAGAAGCTGTGACCCGAGCAGCGATTTGTGTTGGAGCTGTTGTCATAACTCTGACAGAGACGGTGCGCGTCTCCGAGAGGTCTGGGTGTGTACATGTTCACGAAAGGGGTAAACACACAGTATCATTCACCTCCAACCGCCTGTTGGGAGGCAAATAAATAAATTACACCCAGACACATTGTACTTGAGCTTGCTTTGCAAAGAATTACAGTTGTTTACAAGTGTGTTGGGCAGCTTGTCAGGTCGAGCCACACGCACACACATACACACACACACGTGTGTCATGTTGTGTTGCCTTACACCAGCGACACCGGGGATAATTTCAATAATTCACACTCTATGTGATTGTAGGAGATGCCTCGTGTGTTGCTTTTTAAAAATGTAAAGCAGGCCATGTTAGTCCCTGCCCACCGACCACAACCTCAAAGCGCACACACACACACACACACACACACACACACACACACAAACACGCACAGACACACACGAGCACCCAGATGATGAGCAGATGTTTTCCCAACTGGTGGTATCCTCCTAATGCTCCTATACCCCTCATCCTATAAAAGCATGCCTCCTCCTCCTCTTCCTCCTCCTCCTCCTTATACCTTTCCTCAGCCTCTTTCCAAGCCATCCATTTTTCTGCAGAGTAAAGACAGATTAGGGCCTAAATCCCCCGCAATTTGGGTCACGGCCTTTTGTGTGCTGCGTACGGTGAGAGGAGTGGCTCTCCCATTTACCAGAGATCAGAGGTTTAGGCGGCCTCTGATTGAGGGGGAGCCACGCGGTGTGGCCATGTTTGGAAAAGTAATGAGATTGAATTAACCACAGAGTCTATGGTGGAGATCCGAGCTGGGAGCGGTGGAATTTTTTTAAAGAGAAGGCAAACGTCAGAGGATGGATAGTGAAGAAAGCAAAGTGAATCTGTGCGCAATCATTCCTGTGAAATGTTGTCTCTGTGGACCTTTCAACGAGAGCAATACATTACACTATAAAATCAAATCAAATAAAATGATCAATGGGATTTTATGGGATTAAACTATATATATATATATACACACACACACACACACACTTATCCGGTGGTGTCAACAGGATGTTGTTAGTTGGGGGTCTTTGGGTCCAATGGGTTGAGGGGAGGGGCCTCTGTTGATCAGATTAGTTCCAGTACATCCCACAGATCCGTAATCAGCTTGGTATCTAGTGAAGGTCAATACCTTGTGCTGTTTTTTTTTAGTTGTTCCCACTCAAACAAACAAATAACAACAAAAAAAAACCCTGCTGCCATTAAGGAGTGTCATTGCTATGGGGAGGAGGTGTCTGGTCACGTCCAAACGCTTCCCAGCAGAACATTGAATTGTCACAAGATGGTCAATGTTATTTAATTCTCCTGGCAATGGTTTTAATGTTGTGGCTGATCGGTGTATATGTATATTTAACTCATAATTATGATTGTTTGGTAGATCTTAGTAAAATCATATTAAAGTGTAATGATTCTCCTTATTTGACTGATGCAGTTGGATCATCTAGTGTTGATGCTTAGTGTCCTACGTAGATGAACTGTATTTAACACAACACTGGGTCAAGTTGTGTTTTGCTCCTTTAAAGCACATTTTTAAACTTAATATCACAATATAGTGTTACGCAAGTTAAATGACTCTTTATTTGTCATTTAAACTACAAGACACCTGCAATTCACCGCAAAGACGATATTGTAACGTGCATTTTCAGTTGTCTGGTCCCAACAGTTTGATGTTTTGCACTCCTCATACTGAGACCAGATTTCTAGAAATAGAAAAAAAAATAAATACTGCACATGGCTGCAACAATCCAATACAACGCCTCTCCTCCTAACTCCTGTTTCGTCTGTTATTTCCATCTCATCCCAAGTTCAAAGCAGCGTGATGTTAATGAAGGTTCCCATGTACAAAGAGAAGCTTATGTAAATGTTACCTCTCCAGATGTTCTATAGCTCTCAGATCCAGATCTCCTGCTAGCCCCCGAGCCACGTACTACAGTTAGCATTTAGACAAACCTTTGTACCTTCTCTTGCCTATAGGGCCTATCAGATCGCTGCAGCCTGAAAATCAATATCTGCTGCTAATGAAGTTTAGCCACACATTTTAATGAAGGACCCAATTTGCATTTGAAAGTAACACGAGGGGAAATGGGTTCATTTTCCCCCATATCTTATTTAGTATGTACATTTGAGCAGAAAGCAATGCATCAGTTTGTTGTGTGTGGTAACATTTGTCTGTTTGTGTGGAGTTTTACTTTAATTGGGCACTGTACATATGCTGGTATTACATGTCTGGCAAAAAAAAAAAATTAACTCATGCATGTGTTATGTGTAGTTTGAGCACAAATTAGCTTGAATTAAAATCAAGCGCAATACATCTACCATCTCTTTTTGTGAGCATGAAACATGAAAAGCATGAAAAACATGGGTATTGCATTTTGCGACACTTTTATGCAAACAATGGGCATTTCCACATCTGTCCTTGTGATGATATTCACATTACTGATCAGTCTTGATTAAACTACATATAGCTCTAAAATAACCGTGGCCTGTTTTGAAAATACAATACATGCTGTAACAAATTAAGTGCAGGTATGAGCTTCTCAACCTTTCAATTTATTTATGTTTGAGTTCATTTTAGAAATTAACTTTCATGCCAAGAGTCAGTCAGCCACAGAAGTGTACTCTGTGGTTATCTTCATGTCCTGGAAAAAAAAAGAGCTAAAAACGTTTTTTAGCTGTTAACAAAGTCCAGAAGCCGGCTCATGAAATGTGTGTTGAGGAAAGATGGTCTGGAATTGTTCTGTTGATTTTGTTTACAACAAAATCGGTTGTAGGACCATCAAGTTGTGTGTAGGCGTATTTGTTTTCTCTGTACCAGTTGAAACATAATGAAGTCCAAATTGCATTTTATTTGGGAGGTAGATGTTTCCGAGCATCTTGGACATCTCGGCCACAGCTCTTTTGTGGAATTTTCCCAGTGTCTTCTAAGTGAAAGTCAAAGTGAAAAAGTGATGTGACAAGTTGATGTGTCAGATGGTGTCCTGGGGTATCTCCTCCCAGATCTGAACCAGGGCATCACCGAGCTCCTGGACGGCCTGAAGTGAAACCAAAACATAATGTCCCAGCCTAATGGATTTAGTCCAGAGGAGCATAGGACCTGCATACTCTCACCACATGAGTGTGCACATTGTTGTGCCCCACGAGGTACCCAGGACCCATTTCACAAACGTAAGGTCCTTCACACCAGTGGTCTGCTGGAGGTCTTTTTGAAGGGCTCTGGCATCATCCTGTTCCTCCTCGAAGGAAGGAGCAGATACCGATCTGGTCCTGCTGATGGGTTTAAGACCTTCTACGGGCCTGTCCAGCCCTCCTAGATTAACTACCTGTCTTGTGGAATCTCCTCTGTAGTCTTGAGACTGTACTGGGAGACACAGCTAACCCTCTGGCAGGTATTGACTTATCATCCTGGAGGTGTCGGACTACCCGTGCAAACTCTGTAGGGACCAAGTATTGCTGAGGTGGTGTCATTTCAATGAAGTCTGAGAGTACTGTCAAGACCACAGAGATCAAGTTAAAGGTGGGCGAGGAGTTTGACGAGACAACTGCAGATGGCTGGAACACCAAGACCACCGTCACATTTCGAGATTGAGAGTACTTTCAAGACCACAGAGATCAAGCCCCATGACGCCAGTAGTGACACTGACCCTAGCCAAATGAGAAACTATTAAAAAGTCGTCAAAGAAGTTGTGGAAGGAAGAAAAGTCAATGGCCTCCACCTCTGAAACCGTTGCTTTGTTTTGTGGATCATCTCATTGTTGCCCCTCTAGTGCGCCTGTTTAAATGACTTGATGCTATACTCTGATTAAGAAGTTTTCTTTTAGCTTGGAGTTATGCATAATTAGGCGCATGATCGCTTAGAGTGACACACTGGTGGTCTACAGGTTGCTACATGCCTGCCTAGAGGTCAATGACCCATCTCGGCATCAATCATGCTCCACCTCTTTCATCTTATCTCATCTTCTGCTACCACTTATCCTCACCAGGGTTACAGGGGTCATTAGGCGAGCGGCGGGGTACACCCTGGACAGGTCACCAGCCTATCTCAGGGCTAACACAGAGACAAACAACCATTCACACTCACACCTAGTGTCAATTAAGAGTCACGCAGACACAGGGAGAACATGGAAACTGTAAGCTCTTGCTGGGAGTCATCAGTGCTTAGCTGGGATTTAGCTGCTAAGATGACTGAGCCTTATAAGCTCCATTGGGTGAAACCTGTGGATGACATCATGAAGGGTTCATCCAATTTTATGCGTAGTCTATGGTCCTGCTGAATGAGTGTTGGACCAATGTTCAACAAATAGAACTCTAAACCTTAAAAGTACTTTTAAGTTTTCGCACACAGCTGCTGGCTTTATCTTTATCTCTCCTTTCTGTTCCACCACAATCACATCCATGTGTTTAATCTCCACCGTAGCGAGCGGCCATTGGACATCTCTGAACCTCTAAACTAGCTTCAGTGCTTGTTTATCTCGCCGCTCGACACAGCTCATCACAGCTCATCACACACCCGACCTGCGTTTCTTTTTTGTTAGAAGTTAAATTGCTACAGTAGTACAGCTGAGGGCATGTTTTCTTTCTTCTTTTAAGTAAATCCCAAATTTGAGAGAGGGATAAAGGGCGGTTACACCCCCAGAACTGGTGATATTCAGATAAACAACCCACGCGCCGCACAAACTCTTGCATGTATTCTATGTTTAACGGGAGCTTTGATTTGTGTTATTGTGGGGGATTCTTCTCTCCTGGATCAGGTAAAACATTAAAGCGTTTTCATTTCGCTAAACAGCCGTAGCCCAGCTTGGGCACTTTGGCTTTATTTTATATTTTTTTTGTGTACGCGTTTTATGGATTGTGCTCATGTTTGTGTGTTTTTGACAACATCTGATGAGACACGTACTTTGCCCATGTTGATTGATTTTATAATTTTAATATTTAAGTTTCATTGTGAGTGACTGATTGAATGTCATTTCACGCTATTTGCAGGTCGCAACCGTTCATTTAAATAATGACAGTTCTCCTCCGGCCGGTCATCGCTGTGGTATTTAGACGCTACAGATCCAACTGTGTAACGGCCCTGAAATTTATATGGAAACTTTTCTCAAACCCCCGTGTTGACAGATAAAGTTCACTTTGAATAAACGCGTATTTGAATGATGTCACACTGTGTTCGCGACCCTTTTCTACTCGAGCAGCTCTTTGTTCATGAAAGCCAACCTGTGTGTTTCATGTAAATAACAACAAGGCTGAGTCTCCTGCGTGCCAACGCTCGGATATGAATACTGTGAGATCTTTGCAGCAATTTCTTGTGCGCTCCCCTGCCGGCAAAGTGTGCCACAATACCAGCTGCAGCAGGAAGGCAACTTAGCCTCCAGCTAGACTAAAGTGTGCATCAGAGTAAAACAGTTGTTTACTTTGTTTGAACCACAGCATCTCACCCACGGGAGACTGAGCGCTTGAAGTTTTGCATCTTTCGCTCTCAACTTGTGACAAAGGGTCGGATGAATAACAATGTCATTTCCTCTGCCTCCTCCCCCCTCGTCCCCACGTCGTCGTCGTCTTCTCTACGTTCCATCCACTTCTCTTACCTCCTCGCGCCACCGCCACCCTTCTTCCCCTTTATACTCTCCTCTCGAATTATTCATCGGCCCGTTTAAAGTTTCAGCATGCAGTAAATTGATGGTGACACGCAAACTACATTATGTTTTTTCACTCGTTTTTTTCCATAAACTAACAGCACTGCTCATCTCTCTTTAATTGTGCAGCAGTTGGGGACACAGATGCACACAGATGCGAGCGCAGGAGGGTGAGATGAGAGGAGGGAAGGCAGGGATTAAAAGACAGCGGAGCAGTGGATTGTGTAACTTAGTTAAAGTGATGAGGCAGAGGTCCTAAGTGACCCGGCTCAGATGTTCCTGTTGTGTGTGCGCTGATGTGGATACAAGGGTACAGGAAATAGGGAGAAGGAGACGACACTCGCTCTCCGCTTTGATTCGACTTTGAATTCAGCTCAAACTAACAGCACATATGAATCTTTCAAAAAAAAAAAGTTCCCCAACACAAAGACGCGTGTGATTGTGCAGACAGTTTGTATAGTTTATTTTTCTTCAGTAAAGTCACTCATCAAAAAAGATGTGCCCCCCCTTTTCCCACCACGTGTCATCAGTCGAACTATAATTCCATGTTATTTAGTTTGGTTTCACTACTGAAAACTGAAAGTTTAAAAAGGTCTAAACCAAGTGGCAAGCTCTGGAGCGGACCCTGAAAAACATGTGGAATTTTATAGACAGAGGAAACCGAACGGTCAGAGGAAACAGGGGGTCCGTGACCCCTATGGGGTCTGCAGAGGTACTGCAGGGGGTCGTAAAATCTTTGGTTGATTAAACATTTTTTATATATATATATATATATATATATATATTAAATTTTTCTTCACAGATTCATATTTCTTTAAATATACATTAACATGAATCTAACATATTTTAGTAAAGGGATAAATGGAGACACAAAATGTTATCTTTCAGTCAGTACTCATTCCACTCGTGACACTAGACCTGTCAATCTAAGCTTTACACAATAGGCCCCGCCCCTATTGCTGCTGAGCCAATCACAAGGTCACATATTACGAGGTTTATATATATATATGTATGTATGTATATGTCTACATATATATATATATATGTATGTATGTATATATATATGTACACACAGACAAGGCAGTTGCATGGTCACTTTGAAATAAAAAAAAAAAATCATATTTGAACCTGTGTATTATTTGAATACCTTAATATTGAACGCAAAATTTTAACGATGATATATTTAATTCTAAATGGCACTCGGCAGAGTTTAATATAGAACACATATGGGTGGGTGGGGGGTCCCTAATTACTCTCTCGTCTGTTTGGGGGTCCTTGGTCTAAAATAAAGCCAGTAAAGAAGTGCAAAAAAAACAAAAAAAAACAATTTCTCAAATGGCCACTAGAGGGCTGGCTCCAAAAGAGAGTCGATCTCCATAGACCTCAGTGTTAAAATGTCCAACTCTACAGCCGGAAGGTATTTGCATCCTGGCGTGTAGCTAAAACTATTTCACTGGAGAGGCCCGTCCAGTAGCATTTATACATAACAATGGTTATTCATGTGTTACTTGTGTTGATTTTGTTGATCCTTGAAGCATCTTCTTTTATTTAGCAGCTGTTGCCGTCTTCCCGTTTTATTGTGATTTCGTGCTGTTTATTTTCTCATTCTCTTTGAGCTTGATAGAGATGCATCACTTACTGAATAGTGTCAGTCTGGGGACGTGTAGAGCAGAACACAAGCAACACATCCAAGCACCAAAAAAAATAAAATAAAATAAAAAATATTGATTGGAGAAATGTTTTTTGTTTTTTGTGTTCCAGATCAGGCCGAGGTGTCCGTTCCCTCGTCCTTGATCCAATCTGTTTTTATCTCAGTGAACACGTCTCTGAGGAAGTTCAGCAGGATGTCTTAAAGCGTGTCAATACGCGCCTCGGCCGCCGTACCAGGAATCAAAAAACTCACCGGCCCTCGAGAGGAACGAGAAAGAAAAGAGACGGTGGAACATGAAACGCGTCTCTTCCTCCCGCTCACATCGCTCATGCGCAAACACGTAAATTACTGTGATGATGTTACCAACAGCGGCGGATCAATAAAATGCTGTGTTTCCACTAAAAGTCCGTCAGTAGTGGAGATCAAAGTTGTACAAACTGTGTCAGGCTCCGCGCGGATGTTGGAGTGTGTGTGCGCGCTCGTGGCAGGACGGGGCTCGCGTTTCCCCTCCTTGTCACTTCTCCCCGTTTCATCCCGCGCACCTCTCCAGCAGGAAAATAAATAAATAATACCCAATATCGTCGTATGTGATTGAAGGGCCTCTGAAATGGTGGGAGCGGAGAGAGCGCCGGCAGATGAAGTGGAGTGTTGAAAAGAGTGATTATTTTTGCTTCACTGAGGTCTTATTTTTCAAAGTGCCACTAAAAGCATGAGAGACTTCTGTCACTTTGCGCTGGGAGGATGCAGGAGCTGAGGGGTGATTTGATAAGAGATGAGAGAAAGGTAGTGACACCCCGTCCGCCATCTTTTATTTTTTTTTTCCCCCCCTCTTTTTTTCCCCAAGACCTTTGCTCAAAATTTTGATACTTCCAAGTGGCTCCAATCATATTCTCCATGAGGCGGTGTGATATTTATGGCTGAGTGCCCACAGCCAAAGCTAATATTATGAGCTTCCGCGGTGCCATCCATATTGTTTTACCTCCCGTTGCCTGCGGTGCGGAATAAATAAAGTGCCTGCCGCCGCTCCGTGGCATCGGCAGCCTTGGCTTTCAAAGCACTCGTCTTGCAGGTTGGCGAGTCGGCCTGGCTGCAGAGAAGGGAGAGAGGGGGGAGAGGGAGGGAGAGACGGGAAGAAAGGGGGCTGTCACTTTAGGTTGGGTAATTTTTGACGTGCACGTCAAGGCCTTGACAAGGGGAATGTGGCCGGCTTGTACATTAGAGTCGGGCTCACAGGCAGCGCAGCACTGGGGACAAGTAGTAATGCAGTCCCAGAGAGTGCTGCTCATCTGCTCACACTATGTACTTGTCTGGTGCCACACAAGGATGCCCCCTGTCGCCCCGACTCCACTCCCCCATCCCTCTGCAGAAATGACTTTAGTCAGTGAGGGAAGAATCCATTTACAATGTGTGCTTTATAACATCTCCTTGACAATGCAGTAGTGGATTAGAGACATTTGTGATGAATCTTTTATAAAGACTTTTTTCCCCCCCATCTTTCTTTTCCATGCGCGCAGGCTTCCTGGGTCCTGGCGCGCCACATGCACACGTGTCTGCTCGGATGTCATCGCGGATCGGCAGAGGAGACGGCAATGGGTGCTCGCAGAAAAAAAAAAGAGAAAAAGAAAGGAAAAAGGAATAGGGAGAGTGACACAGAATCGTCAGAGCGGGGCATTAAAATTCATCTACAAGTCACGATGGCTGCCATGATAGCGGCGTGAAACTTTCCTTTGAAAAAGAACGTCACTTGTCCTCTCAGTCATCCGCTCGCCTTCGCAAAAACCAAGACAAGCGCTCTCTGTCCTCATCAATTCTTCACTGCAATTTTGACATTTATTTCGTTCATTTGCATAGCGGCGGAACTCGAGCGCAACATCCCCCCCTCTCCTCAACTTTAAAACGCTGCTCCAAAATTAATGCGGGCCCCGGAGAAATATATAAATATATCCTAAAGTTGACATGATGTTGTTCTACATTATTCCCCTTGAAAAGCGATTTTGTTCAAACTTACAGCTACTCCGGCGCGGCGGGCGCGGAGGTGCGGGGCGCGCACACCCGGGCTAACAAACATGCACATGGTTGTCTGGCCTTGCCAACCCTCCTGTCAGTCTGCGCCGCGTTGTTAACATGGAATGCATACTGAATGTTACAATCCTGACCGGCTGAATGCTGTTTTTTTAATGCACAAGTCTCTCAGTAGAGAAGTTCGCGATTATGGTGCAGAGTTTGTGGATGATACTGCTGTTTTTTTTTTTTTTTTTGAGTGGAGGGGGGTTTGCAGACACTTCTCTGAAAGCGACCTGTGGATGTCCACAAACCTTCTGATTCTTTCAAAAAGTAAACATGTAACTGAATAATTAAATGTTTGACATCAGGGTTAACTAATTTAATCTATCCTATATTCTTTCTTTCGATCAAATGTTGATGCATATATATATTTTTATCTTAAAAACAAACAAAAAAAAGAGCCTGAGCGACTGTTGTCCTGTTTGCAAAGGGAGAGCCACACTCTTCTCTCTCCATTTTTTTTCTTCCCTCACTTCAAACTCACCTGTCCTGTCCCCCTCCCGTCCCCCATTGTCCATTTGAAAGCGACCGCAGCAGCAGCAGAATCTGAGAGCGAGTCAATGCAAATGCTGCCTGGGAAAAAAAAAAGAAAAAAAAAAGAAGAAGAAATTAAAAATTGATCGCCTTTCCATTTGAATTCAAGGTAGGCATCACTCTCCATAAGCAGGCCTGTCTCTTTAAATCAGAGGAACTGTCACTTCTGTGACTGCCTGTTTACAAAATATGAGACTGAAAATGAGACCTGCTCCCTGCGGACAAGCTCCTTGTATAAATATAAATAATGAATATTAGATAAATAATTTCTGCCCCTTAATAATGTACAACTTGACGAAAATTCACTTACACTGTGAAACCGGAGAATCCGGCTGAGAGCAGATAATGCAGTGGTACAATGGAGGGCTGTGAGTGGCGGAGAAGAACAGGACACGTTGGAGGCCCGGCTGACCCCGCGGTCACCCTAGAGACCGAGAAGAAAAAAATATATATATATGCGGGTTGTCAAATTCGTTCCGTCGATTCTGCTGCGCGGCTGCCGGTGTGTGTAAAATACTCATTAAGGGATGAATTAACTCCTCCTGTTTATTATAAATGTATATGCGGCCTTAGTGTGTGTTAACGGGGAGCGTGATGCAGTCCGGACGAAGCCACCGTCCCTCTGGGAGCGGTGGACTTCTGAGAGAGCAGCAGTGAGCGCCTCCTCTCCTCCGCTGCCTGGGTGTCTCCTGGCGCGGGAGCGGGTGGAGATTTGATAAATGGTTAATTATGAAAACCCTTGTGCCAAAGCTAAAACTGTAATTAGCCTTAATTGGCTAATTGGATAGAACTGGTGGATGGCATAGGCGTAATTACCCCTTTTTTTTTCCCCTAAGCACTTAAAATCAAGTATGTAGCTGTGACGCTGACAGAGAACTTACTTTATTCTACGTGTGCAACGAGAGCGGGAGTCAAACTGACAGTGAACTTATTATCATTATTATTATTATTTTTATTTTTTTGTACAATTCACCATCAGATCCTGTTGTTATGTTTCTTCTCGGGGCTGCACTGACTTGTTGAGCTAATAAAACCCTCCGCGAAGGAAATCCCGCATTTCCTCCTGATGCAGAGATGGATCGTGCACAACCGGTTCTGAGACAGTGGAGTAAAAACTAGAATTTTCTTCTCTTCTACCCCCTCTTCTCTCTCTCTCTCTCTTTCCTCTCTCTGACACAAACACAAACTCACTCCGAGCATTAGAGCAGCTCAGCTCAAGGTGCTCAGACTCTCTGCTAATAACACCATCTAGAATTCACGCCCTCCAAATAGGTTAATGTGTTTTTGCCCAGAGGGCCCTATCTACCTCAACAGCAGAACTCTCTCTGCACTTCCATTAAGCTTGAACACTGCCGCCTATTAGCTGCTTTGGTGTGTATGGGGCCTGGAGTGAGAATGCGAGCACAGACGCAGCTTTTTGTGTGTCTGTGTGTGTGTGTTTTGTGTGGATCGCGAAGTTGCTGTGCAGTGCGCCGGGGGTGTCACTACCTGGAGCTGCCTGGTGTGCTGTGTTAACTGCTGCAAGGAGAACAATGTTAGGACCCCTGACAGCTTGTTAAAGACTTCACCGTGTTGTCTGCTGGGTTGTGTATTAGCACCACGCAGCGCAACTCACCTGTTTAAACGCACGCGCGCACACACACACAGTAAACACTCAGAAACTTACAGAAAAAAACATTATTCTTATTATTCTGGTTTGTTAAAGTGCGAGAGTGTGAAGAAGTAATGGGTGGTGGAACTTTATTTTTTTTATTTATTTTTTTATTCATTTCTGGTTTGTTTGCTTTTTCTAAATTTGCAAATTCTTTGTCTCTGTTCCGTCTTTGTTGCACACACAAAAGATGTATAAATTAGTAATCAATAATGAAATTAAATAATTCATAATTAACAAATTGCACATTTCCGTTCTTCTCATCTTTATAAACCAAATGCATGTTACAAAGAAAACGCGACTAGATGAACATAAGAATAGCACCGCACCGGAGCAGTAATTAAACCTCACTACAGCAGCTAAAACACACTGTTCCTTGCAGAAAAATCTCAGTTTATCGTACGATAAATGTATTAACTATAAGTCACCGATTAAAAACAAAAATGTCTTGTCTGAAATATGAGAAATATTCTTTCTTTCTGTCTCCTTCATAAAACTGTCTCAAAGTAAATTGGAAAAACAAAGAAGATGGTTGTATAAAAACATATATACACACATTTATTTTATTTTTTTAAGGTTAAACAAATTGCAGTAATGCAGCAGAAAGTAGAAACAGGTTTTAATTCACATGACGGATATTAAAACAATGAATAAAAACACATTTTGTATAACAATGCAGATTTTAAAAATGTGTTGCTTATCAATTTTACTGGTTTCAAATCAAGGTTTCAGCTTCTAAACTAAACATTTAACATTTAGACTGACGCACATATTTTGTAATAAGTTTATGATTTTACATGATTTAATACGTGTTTATAGCCACAATTGATGGTACAGATGTAGTTTCAAGTCATTTCTGACTCACGCTGGCAACGGGTCAGTACTTGAGGTGAATGCAGAGTCTATATGGAAGACGTGATCTGCCTACAGGTGAGCATCGCTATAGTGTGAAAGACATTTGAAGAGAATCCAGCCGCCGGTTATAAGGATTTTACAGCGTTTTATATTAAACACGTGTTTTTCTATATGTAACAGATTCACGTCACACTAATTACAGGATTCCTCTTTTTTCCAGTTGCATGTTTTCTGTACCTTAAACACTTTTCTTGTTGCTGTTAGATATTTTGTGATCTTGACTTTCACGGTGTCGACACGTTCCAGCCTGAGCTCAGTTAACTCCACCGCGCGCTGAAAGCTCTGTGTCGGCCTGACCCCTAGTGGACGCCCGCTCCACCCGCCCGCGCTCCCATTCACAGACGTATCAGGCAGAAAACAGCAAAAAGGAAAACATCCATAAAACTTGTATAAGTTTTGTTCAGATGAATAAGTCATCTATCGAGATGTTTTGATTGGGTTTCACAAGCAACACATGTCCTGAATTGTTTTTGCGGGAAGCTAAAGCGCCTTAGGCCCCCCAGCAGTGGTCTGTGTGTCTGTGCACATTTATTTGTATTTAAGCAGACTGAGGCATTATTCATAATGTTTGATGCCACAGTCGGTGACGGGCTTCGCGGAAATGTGACTTAAATTGCGCCCAATTGTAACCGAGCTTCGGTTCAGCGTTGTCTGCCTTTGACAACAATAACTCAGGCGCTGAAGACGCATTAACCTCTGAATGGTCCTCGGAGATGCGTCGCATATATTTGATGAATTCCGTGACTGACTGGACCAGCCCATATTGTCGAGAGTAAAATAGATCTGACCGGCTTAGAGACAGCAGAACTAATTAAATGGATAAAAGATATATATGGCCTGTAAAATTAATAGCAGACCAAAGGACTTGCCTCTAAGTCACTTCATCCACTCCACGGCGCTGAGCTGCTATGGTGGGTTTTAGAGGGCAGATGAGGCTGGGTAAACCTCGGTGTTCGATGGCTGCTGTCTTTGGGCTGACGCTGCCTCCAGAACATGAACATCTGGGCTGTGCTTATGTGAGTGATGACACCTGAACGGTACACTGACCAGCCACAACATTAAAACCACTGGTAGGAGAAGTAGTGAATTCATTGTTCTGCTGGAAGATTTTCAGACGTGGCGTTCATGTGAATGTTACTTAGACATGTAGCACCCACCTGGACCAGACCAGACGCCCCCACCCTCATAACGATGACACTCCTTGATGACAGCAGGATAAAGACTGACACACGCACACAAAAAAGGTTTAGAAACAACTCATAAAACATAAGACAGCACAATGTGTTGACCTCACCTCCAAATTCACTAGATCCCAAACTGATCAAGTGTCTGTGGAATGAAATGGAACAAACCTGATCCACAGAGACCCCTCCCCTAAACCCATAGGACCCATAGGCCCCCCACTAACTACATTCTGTCACCAGACACCACAGGACACCCTCAGAAGGACCACGTCCATGCTCTGATGAGTCACAACTGTTTTGAAGACACAAGGGAGACTTACACAATATCAGGGTGGTCATAATGTTATGCCTGATTGGTGTAAAAAAAGAAACAATTGCTGACGTATCAGTATCCTATTAAAACTGTGTGCGGTGTCTGCCCTTTAACTTAATTCTCTTTTTAAAGCATGACGTCTATCCAGCCTCTTCATTAGGTTTTTCTTGGTGTTGCATGCTCTTATTTTGAAGGAGTAGTTTTGTCCTGCTAAAGCACCCCACGCATTTGTGTGTAGTTGTACTTTATGTAGCGTCACGGTCCTGGAGGAACGTTGTTTCAGTTACTCCACGTGTGCTCTGTAGGTATGGAATGAAAATAAAACCTTTACCACTCGAGAAAGACGTGTTAGCTGAACCGGCATTAAATGTGCGGCCTTGGTGTATTGAGTTTTATCATCTATTTATTGAATCCATTAACCAACTACAAACAGTGTAGTTAAGTGTAGCAAGTGACCTTGAAGCGATAAATCATTTAGTTCAAAGCCAGATAATGGTTTATAGCCAAGAAACATTCGATTTCAATATATGTATATACAAAAAAAAAAAAGAAAGAAGAGGAGCCGATCTGTCTGAGAAGCTGTAATTAGCAAACGCAGCTCTGCTGAAGGTCAAAGATTCATCACTTATTAAAATAGCTCTCAATTAAAGTTCTGTCAGGTGACAAATGGATTAATTCAATAATCATTTCAGCTCTACTCTCAAAGCTTTGTTAACGTTATAGATGTGCCTGGTTATAGATGTTACTGATTCTCCTTTTCCAACGCGCTCACACGCGCTGATCCTTTACTGGCGTCTCCTGAAAGGATGAGGTCACACCACATCTGAAAATACTCATCGCTGTCAGTTCTCAGACGTTGGCGTGCTCCCCTTCAAAGTTCTTAAGAACCCACGTCTTTTTATTAACCGCTGACAATGGTGGGACGTAAAACGGGATGAATTTTAGTGAAATAAAGGTCAATAAGTTTCACTCCTGGTCATCTGACTCTGTGCTCCACCAAGGAGGCCAGTACGAGAACCACTTCTCTACTCTGACCCACTTCGACTTATCTCTGCCCTCTTCTGTCATCCTGGGAGACTCTGGATAAGAAGGGCTGTGGTAACAGGAGGAGATGATACCTTAGCATCTGGTTGCTTACATTAAGATGCAGTACATGCATCACTGTGCGGGTACAAAACACCAGCACCCAAGCTTCATGATAAATATAAGATTCCATCGTAAACATGAAAGTACAGCCCTCATGTTGTGCGCTTGTGTATCAGCTCCATAATCTGCAGACACTACGTCACATAAAGGTTGAGAATCTGTACGGAAGTTAAGTGGAGCTGAACTCCAGTACGATCAAATTCAGCTCAAATGTCCTCGTACTGATAGTTTTAACATTTCTTTCCCAGCATGGAATCAAAATCAGAGTCTGAAAAGTGGCTCTTGAGGAAGAAAAACCACAAAATAAAGTTATAGAAGTGCATGTAACAGAATACAAATAGAACAAATGAACATTCATACAAGCCTCAGATATCCTCTTGCTGTGTAACGACACATATTACTGCAGATTCTGGCTTCATACTGGTATTAATTTTATCCTGTGAATGTTTCATCTCCTCGAGTGTTAGTGCAGTTAACAGGATCCGCCACTAGAGGGCAAACTACTGAAAAGTTGCTGCCTGCCAACTTGCCTGGCCTTGACCATGCACTTGGGAAGCCATCATTTATTTTTGGAGCCGTAGGCTGCATGGCTGCTGAGAGACTGGCAGGGGGTGAGGAGGTGGGAGGGTAAGGAGGGAGAGGAGATGCGAGGAGAGGGAGGGGAAGCGGGGGCAGCCTACGCCAGCGCCAGTGACACAAAAAGCATTGTCCTGATTTAATGGCTGTGAAGTCTTGCCTCCCCCTGGTCCAAGGAGCTGCTGATGCTTAATTAGGACGAGCATTCATTCAAACACAAACACACAACAAATGTAACACACTGACACACGCACACACACACAGAGACACACACACACACACACACCTCAGCCCCAGCTTTGCCGGGGCTTTCTGCTGCCAGCCTGGAGCAAAGATGATTCAATCCTGCTCTGCCTGTCGAAGGAGATGAGTTATGAAGATAGAGAGGTTTCTGTTGTAGCACCAGCACAACAACAGCACTCTTCCTCCAGTACGGACACCATTAAATTGTCACCAGGCTTTAATGTGAAGAGTTAAACCTCTGATGAGTCATCAGGTCTAAAATCAAAACATGCTCGTGGTCGATGATTAATGACCGTGTGGGGAGTTGTAAGCTAGTTTGTGTAATGACGAGAAGGGGGGGAACAACAACAACAACGACAACAAGGAGCTGGGGAGGGCTCATCCTCAGATATGTTCTTCATGTGGCCTGATAGAACACCGTCACACGGAGCTGTGACCGATTCGACTGAATCATTTGTTATAATTTAAACGTCGCTAAAGCTGAAATGATTTTGATCGCGTGGCAGGATTCGGGGAACTTCTCTCTTTTACCAAAGGGATGCTTCACATCCAGTGTTTGCGGTACTTTCGTGGGAGGGCCGCGTGTCTGCTAAAGCACATATTAATTGCAAAAGTTTGATCTCCTTTTAATTTTTAATCCGGCATGTTTTAATTGACTGACCTTGTTCGCGCTGTAGAATATCGATCGCCTTGTATTGATCACGAGCAGCACCCCGAGAAGCTGATAGGCCGCATTAATACGCATCAGGATGCATCGCCTGTTCGTCTCAGGGCCCAAATCAGCAGCGCGTGTCCCATTTGTACATCTTTTTTAAAAAGTGATCCCGCTCCTTCTCCGTGTTCGACAAACTCGGCGTGAAACGCTCGGTGTGAATATTTAACAGAGAAGTAACGATACAAGACATGTGCAAGCCCCCCCCCACACACACACACACACACAAATATATACCGCCAAAGTGTTTCTTCAATGGGTTTACATCCAAATGTATTAAAATCCCCCTCTCCATTATCACAAAATGCATATTTCTTAATTATTCATCGCGAGGCATTGAAGCACCCAGGTCTTTTAAATTTTTTATTTCTGCTCAGCTTCAAACAGTGGATCTTGTAAAAGGGGACCCAGTTTTGGGGTGTGGGAATTGCTTCGGGGCGAAGCTGACAGGATTTTCAGTCTCGAGGCACCTCGCGCTTTTTCATTACAGCGAAGCAAAGGAACAAATCCAGGTCAATTAAAATAAGGAACAAGAGGAGGACGAGTGAAGCCACCACCAGGACCCGCCACAAGAGGGCACAAGGGGCTTAGATATGCCTCGGAAAACGCATCCCGGTGCACCTCAACGCAGCGGCGCACCAGCCGAGGGGGGAGCGGCGGTGGCGGCGGCGGCCCAGATAACGCGCAGATGAACACGACATCAGCTTGCACTTTTAATTTGAAGGTTATACGAGCTTTTTCCAAAGGAGAATATGGCATCAGTTGTCACAGTAAACAAAACAAAAGATATGATGTAAGAATGATTTGTATGCGCAGTTAAAAGCACTGCCCCATCCCGTTTGGCTCTTCATAAAAGTCGATCAGAGGCCTCCTACTCCAGGTTCTGCTTCGCCTATAAAAGCTACTCGTGTGTGTGTGTGTGAGCCAGAGTGCGTCCCCCTCTTCGCTTTCTGTGACGGTCGTTAAAAACTCTCAAAGTGACGCGCCCACGTAAAAAGCATCAGTGGCTAACCTGGGGAGTGTCACATTGGATTTAATGGCCCCGTTGTTCCTGCGCCGCGGCGTGCACGAAATCATATCCTGATGTGAAAGGTGCTCTCCCTCGTCTGCCTCCTAATATGTTGTGACGCAAACGTTCACGCATCTGCCTCGCTCTCCTGCACACGCGCACACGGGCCGAAGCGAGGCCCGGCTCGGGTTCAGGACTGAAAGGCTGTAATAGGGTTTATGACAGTGTCCCGGCTCTGACGCTGGCCGTGGTCCAGGGTCCAAGTGTGTGTGTGTGTGTGTGTGTGTATGTGTGTGTGTGATAGCTTAACACGTGTTATCGTGTGTTAGGTAAATATGTGCGTGTGTGCAGCTGAGTGTGTGACTGCATCCTCCTCATGACCTCCCTGATGGCCAGAGATGGGCCGGAGTCATAACTCTTCCGACGGGCTTTACCCTTGAGCAATATCACAGACAGCCGGAGCGCAGCGAGTCAAACCGCAGAGCCTCCCTACATGACGGCGGACACACAAGCTGTAACGCACATGTGGTGCGCGCACATTCACGCGGTCAGAGCGGCCGAGAACATGTAATGTCGTAAACAGCGATATGATGTTGGATTGCACTCACACGCGTGTCTTTAATTTAAAGCAACGCCCTTGTCTCATTTCTATAGTTTCATACTTTTTTTTTTTTTTTTTTTTTTTACCTCAACTGATTACAATTACGTTGCGCTCTGCAAAGAAAATGCTGGCGTCAGAGCATGCTGCAGTATCACTTCAGTAAAGACTGCCAGGGCAGGAAACCCGAGTGGTCATGGTCATCTGAGAGGCTGAAAAAAAAAAAAAAAAAATCAGTTTAGTCTGAAGATAAACACTACAGGAATGCTCCGGTCACTTTCACCTTCTGACTAAGTCTGACTAACATTCTTACAAAAGATCATTCAGTGCAACACAGGAATAAGGGGGGAAAATGATAATCCAATTTATTATTATTATTATTGTTATTACCTTCCTAACATTGTGTAAGTCTCCCTTGCGCCTCCAAAACAGTTGTGACTCATCAAAGACTTGACATGGTCCTTCTGAGGGTGTCCTGTGGTGTCTGGCAACAAGACATTGTTAGTGGGGCCTTTGGGTCCTGTGGGTTGAGGGGAGGAGCCTCTGTGGATCATCCTGATCATACTTGATCAGTTTGGGATCGAGTGAATTTGGGGGAGAGTTAGTTGCAGCGTATTGTGGGGGTTTAGAGGTTTTCCAATGAAAACAGCCTCCAGCTGTTGCAAGAAACTGATCAGATAACAGCGGTGAGATCAAACAGGGAAGTTGCGCAGGCTCGAGAGAATGAATGAGCCGAAACAGGTTGTTGTCATTTCTGGGAACTTCTGCAGCAAAATTGGGAAGAAGTCTCTGAAATATGTTTGATTTTCACTTTAGAAAGAAAGAATGTCACAAGTGTGTTCACATGTTAAATCTGTCCAAAGTTTGGAATATATTTTAGAGAATATATTGATTCCACGATTTTTATTTTTATTTTGGTCTATGCTTTTATTTCAGAGTAAAATAACACATTAAACTGCATACATTTCAATAAAAACAATAAAAAATGATGGCACCAAATTAGTTTCTTTGGTCCATCCTCAAAACCTTCAAAAGCCGATCATCAGCGCTTTTCACGACTGTAAAAAAACAAACAGAAAAAAAATCGAACAAACGTAATGACACAACACTAACCCCGAACAACAACCAAGTAACACTGAGTAAAACGGCACCCTTGAAGCTTTTGGGCTGTTGTATTCGAGGGCAAAGGTTCACGTCTGGACTCCTGACTGCCGCGCAAACATTTCCACTTCCTCAACATTTCATCTAGTGACACGCCAGCCGCCTGTGGCCGTTTGTCTGAGAGGAAACAACAACAAAAGACTCTTGCATTACCATTATTACAATTCTGGGTGCATGCCAGCAACACTCTGGATTACCTTGCATGGCAGACAAATTGGCAATTGGAGCACCAGTGTAATGGAGGCTAATTGCCTGAGTGCAGGGTTAGTTTGTATTTCATGCAAATCTCATGTGCATAGTAGTGAGACTTGGCTGACAAACAGGACAAGCAATAGCCATTCTGATGCAAAACATAATTGAAAATGGCTCTTTGACACAGGCTGTTTACCTCATATTCACTAATTATTGCTCACGAGCACTGATGGGCTCATCCTTAAATTTACCATTGTGTGAAATAAGGTCCCAAGACAACCATTAATGTAATAACTTTTGTGCGACCAATAATTACCAACAGGCTACCACGTATGTATAATGCCCAAATGAGATCTGTTGGACTTTATTGCTTTGGCATAAAACCAAAAAATAAAAATAAAAAAATAAAAAATCTCGTTTATTTTTAATTTACATAAAAAAAGAAGATCATCTCTACCTATAGGTTATTAAATATTTACTACACTGCCAGGGCTAAGACAGAGGAGCCTTTCAAGGCAAGTCAGAGACCTCAAAGCTGGTGCAGTTTGGTCTATGACTATTTAAAGGACATGACATCTGGACCCTCTGCTTTCAAGTCAGAGGGGTTTTCTACATAGAGGAACTCATTTGGATTTGGAAACTCTTTCAGAGGCAGTTTAGCAGCTCTTCTGGTGTGTGTGTTCGTTCACCTGTTGTGCTATACATCTACAGTCGTAGAGGTTCAAAATATTTTTTTTCTAAGCAGTTTTTTTTTTTCTGTTCACAAAAATCATTTTTGACCTTGGTAATAGCAGCTGACCAAACAAAAACGCCACCCCAAGGTCTCGCATTGGATATTTCGACTTGAGTGTCGATCTCAAGTACGATATCGATGTCTTAAAGGCTCTTCCAGGAAATCACCAAAGATAATTATTCAGGGCTGAAGAAGGCACTTGGCGGGCGAGCGGTGGAACGTCTTTGAGAAAACTCGAGGCGCGTCCGGCTGCCTTTATTTCAGCCGCGCGGAGACGTGGACGACCCGGGAATGTTTGTTTTTTTTTTAACATTTTGAAAAGCAGAGATTTGACTGAAGACGCCACGTCTTATCCAAACTCCACGTCCTCAGATCTGTTTGGTGACAAAGCTTTGACTGGAGTTCACGGAGAAACACTAATGACTCACTAATGAGTTAGCAGAACAGTTGTGGCCCTGTCGAGAAGAATAACCTTGACGTGCTTTGTGTTTCTATCCATACAAGTTATTTCAATGTAAATGGGTCAGGTCACGGCCAATAATTCAATATGGTTAACATGTTGTATGTAAGCGAGTGTGTTTCCAAAATAGACCCCAGTGTTGTGGGACAGCTGCAGAGCCTTTTGTGGCCAAGGTTCAAGGGCTCACGTTGACCTTGTTGCGCCGTTCAAGACTTTTCCTTTTCCTCGGTCTTAACGCGTCCGTTGCCGTTCTTAGCGTCGGAGCCTGTGCGGAACAAACACGCTGCACGGCGATTGCAGAGTGAGTGCAACAGCGCTGCTCTTTAGCCTCCAAAAGTACCTAGTTGTGCTCCCATAACCTCACCATCTGCATCAAACTGACACTCGCAGCCAAGATAAATCGCAGAAGCCTCTCCCCATGCTGGGAATAGAATTTTTCCAGATAAGAAGGTCAAGGGTTACATTTCTGGCCAAGGTTGACTGTTCTCGGGGCTAAATAAAGATCCTAGGGGTTGCCGAGCAACACAGGGGAGCGCAGGCCCTCATACTCAATTAGGATCAAAACAACCATCAAACTTGGACTCGGATTCAGACTCCTGAAAGACGCGGAAGTGGAGCGGAGGGGACGTCCTGGATCAAAACGCCTGTGATGTTTCGCGAGGGGAAAAAAAATCTGCGGCTGATAAATAGATTAATTGGCCAACGAGCAGTTTATTAATCGTTATTAATCAGAAGCAGCTGCTTCCAGACCACGGCGGCAGCTATTGTTAACGCCGTTTCTAAGGTGTTTGTTTGTCCTGCGCCGGCAGAACAGGCCCTCTGACCCAGCCTGTGGAATGCGAGCACAGAGCCACGGAGTGGGAGGTCACCGCCATCACTTCCATCCCCAACACACGACAGTCTGTCAGGCCGGGGGTTAAAGCTGGTCAAGTTCACAACCCAGCACAATGTGCGGAGGGCGGCCCTCTTTACACATGGAAAACTAATTCTCCGTTACATCCAGGCATGCAGGATACAGTGATAGTGTGCAAACGTACGACAGGAAACGCCACATTTTTCAGTCAGATCACTCTTGGTTATGCATCTTTTTTTTTTTTTAAGTTCATTTAAATGTGTACAAGTAGGACAAACGGCAAAATAGAAATGATTTGAACGTTACATATGTTTTGTAAACTCTCAGTTGACCCTGGGGAAGAAGTGAAAAAAAAAAAAAACATTCATATGAAAATCCACACTTAATGGATTTGCATAGAAGACAAGAATGTGCCCTTGTCCGAATGGGAACATGGTTCCGGCAAACATTAAAAAGAAAAAAAAAGGAGAAAAAAAAGAAAAACAGGTTCTCAGGTTGTCCTTGTCATCCTTTGATCCCTTGTGAAAAGGCTAGACAGTCATGCTGCAGTGATCAGTCAGGGTCAAAGTCATACTCCACTTTCCCTCCCTCCTCCCTCGCCTCTACTGTAGTTTTGTGGCTCTGGCAGCTGGTGGTGCTGTAAGACTTGAGTCTCCCCCGCCGCTTTTTCTCCTACATAACAAGGCTGTCACCTATTCTATCCTCCTTTGTCCTCTCCCCTCTATCACTCACCTCCGTACGTCAACACCGAGCCACTGCAGCATCCTCCGCCAGCCCGCTATGATGAGGTGAGTGGGGACCAGTGCCCTACACTAACTGAGCCGGACAAGGGCAAAAGGCATGTGGGAGAGGAAAAAAAAAAAGAGCAGGATCCCTCTCTGTCACGGGGGAACCTTATTTCGAAGGAATAAAATAAATAAATAAGTAGGTTTGAATGGGTTTTATCGGGCTAAATTCAGCAATCGGATGCTGACGAGCGCATGGACGTTCAAGTGGCTGCAAGTATTTTGTTTTTTTTTATTTAAAAAAAAAAAAAAGCACATGGTTCAATAGCATGATGTCTGCCACTGGGTCATTTGTGTGAACGGTATTAATTGGGTTCCCTGTGAGGCCACGCAGCCAGCGGCTCAGTTATGATTCCAGTGGGTAAATATTTGCCTGCGCTAACCCTCACTAGGTGCCGTAATGATTCTTTGTGTGTTGCACTGTGTACAATACTCTTCTGTGTACCTATCACTCAGTGCCTGTGTCTGCCTGTGTGTTTCTGGGTCTGTGTTGCAGCTCAAACCCCACCACCACCACCACCGCCACCCCTCACCCAACATTCCCTCTCTACAGCTGCAGCTCGGCAGAGTTTGATCAATAACGCGTCCTTCATTCTCAAGTCAGGGCTGACCTTGGCAGCCTTTTGTCTCCTTCCAGGGGCCAGAGTGCGCATGTACAGGTTGGAAAGCGAGGCTCTCAAAAAAAAAAAAAAAAAAAAATCCACCCTGGGAAGGAAAGAGAATTCCCCTCGCTCTCCTCCGCGCTATAGCATTCTCATTAAGAACCTAATGAATCATATATTTATAGCATTCTTATCTTAGCGTAATGAGGTGATGCCACTTTTGAACTCATTTGCTAAATTACCACGGGCCGCGCCGGAATGGGAGTAAACTTATGATTCTTTGCATTTGCTGCCGCATTGATTTTCACAGGCCGCCAGAGCCGGTCCAGACCGAACAAAGACCACGTGCGACGGACAAAAAAACGCAGGCTGCGAGAGATTTAAAGGAGTTGATCTGACACATCTGTTTACGTGTTAATGCGGCCCGACGCGGCCTGCAGGTGGCACCGTTTATAGATCAGTGCTGCAGTCACAGTCTTCCGTGTTTGGTAATACATGTTTACGTTGCGAGTGACGGGGTCAGCCTATAAATTGGGCTAAAAAAAAAAAAAGCATTAAAATGTGCAACAAGTTACTTTTGTTGGCCCAGGACCTGTATCTGATAAATACTGCTGTGATTTACTGTAGAGACGACCAGGAAAAGTTGCGATGCAGGTACATTAGCAGAGCAGAGTAGAGTCATCAGAACGTATTAACATCATTAATGACAGAGACAGAGATAAAAACCTAAATGAGGATGAAAAGGGAAGCTTTAGAAATTCTCTCCAACATTATTTGAACGCTTTCATTTAGCTTCATAAAAAACAGACGATTGTAAAGATTACGTTTAATGATTGTGTTTGTGCACGGGCCACTCTGTAATGGGTTTCTGCGGGCCAGTCGCATCAAGATCAATTACAAAATTAGCACGTTGGAACTGACAAATTATGATATTGTGTTTTAATCCTTTCGAAGCCTTGTGGGAAAGCAGTGGTAGATTTGCAAGTCTGTGCTCGCTCCAGGGATAAACTGATTTGTCTTAACGGAAAAAAAAAAAAAAGAAATGAAAGAAAAACATCTTTTTTATTAACCTTCCACCGGCTCACCAGCACTGAGGAAGCCTGACGGACGCACAAGAATGAAGTCACAGTTAGGGTTTGGATTGAATTTCACATAACTCAATCAGCATATAGGATGAAATTATGTCCCTCGAGATAAAAACGTGTAAACAGAATAATGTTTGCATAATCAAATGTAAGTCAAAACTCAGAATTTATTAACATATTCCACTTTTACAAAACGAACATTGTTCAGGAATTCAGGCTTTACAAAACCAAAAACTTAAGCACAGCTGCGTCGTCATGAATCACTAAAACAAACAAACAAAAAAAAAAAAAAATGAAATCACAGAGTCATCTTTAGCCTACACCTTCCTCTTCTGGGTGCTGATGTATAGAACTGAGGGAGAGGAGACATAAAGAAGACAGAAACGTAAGTTTGCGGTTCATTCGATGTGATCATGCGTCAAATAAGACGGTTATAAAACATTACATTGTTCAGGATGAAGTCATTTGCACAAAAGGGGAAAGCGCAGTTATTCCAATAAAAGTCAACAATCAAGAATAACAGCTGCTGTTATTCTAACTATAACGTTTCCTTTCGGGTGGTCCGGCGTAAATGCAGCCGATTCCACCGACAAAGACAGTCTGCTGCACCGGTGCATTCAGCCGATGGTCGGCTTGTGTGAATGCGATGTTCTTTCTAAGAACTGATTCTTGAAGCTCGGAGCGTTTTGTAGCCAACCCTCCCTTCGCTTCCCACAAACACATTCTCAGTGGGAGACGCTGACCCACTGAGCAAACGTCTCCCACTTAAGTCCCATTTGTCATTTTTAAAGTGAAATTGTACAATTGTGCCGCACAGGTCACACTGGGTGGATGAGGCGCACCCAGCTGCAGTCTGCATTCAGAGTCAAACGCGTAAGTTGTTACTTCTGATTTCCTCAATCTGCATTCATCAACCTGTTCTATTTTGACTAAAATAGCCCCGTCTAGAGACTGTGAGCTCGCTAACACCTTGAGACTCTGTTGGTCTGCATGACTCACGCACAAGACTGAATCATACAGTAGATACAGTATATGCTCGGTGTCTGGGAAATGTAGACAGTGTGATGAAGACACGGTTCAGGAAAGAAAAAGTTCTGGCTGTGGAGGTGAATGCAGAACAGATTAAAATATCTCTGCGTGCTCACCGGATCCTCGCACTGAGCTGATACGAATGAGTAGTCCTATTTAAAGGGGAGCTCCAGTGATTAAACATGAACTCTCTCTTAAGGGTAGGGTCATTTGAATGTCTATATTGACAGAACCATTACTGCAGATGGCGGTTTAAGTTTCAGTTTTCCCCAGACTGCCTTTACTGATGAATAAGGAGAGTAATTATATATAAATTCATATCAATATTCCATCGACTACAAGAAAAGTGAAACACTAGCTGATGAAGCCCAGCATCAGTGTACTGGGGGTGGCAATGTGTTGTTCTAGCTAAGAATCTGTGAATATTTTAGCAGCTAGAACATTAACTAAAACTATTCTCAGTCTGCTGATCATTTCCAATTGATCGTGTACTTTTTTAAAAGACGATGTTAACACTAAATCTCTATAGGTCCTGCTGTTATATTGGCTGCATAGTGCAAAAGTGTCTCCTGTTTACAAAAATGTCTTCGTTACAAACTTACAAAGTAAAACTAAAGGGACATTCTATCTTTGAGGCTGATCAAAAATAACAGATGTCCCCGTGTTCACAGTAAATTGTAGTTAGACTGAATGATACAACAGAGCTTTTCAGATGGTGACTTTTTACATCACACTACATCCTTAATCCAGCATTTTCAAATTGTAATATACTATTGCATCTGCTTTTAAGACACTGTCTCCATACTGTCTCCTTCAGTTACGAATAAGCGGACAAAATCATTCTGACTTATAAGTTTACAATAAAAAAAAATTATCCACCAAGATGTTTGGTTTACGTCCCCAAAACATCAATCAGACTCTAAGTGGTTCACTTATATCAGAACATTGAATCTGCCTAAAACAGAGGAAGGATTTTGTAAAGCGTCTTCAGGCAATTTGTATTGTTATTGAAGCTATATGAATAAAGCTGATTGAAGGTGGAAAGAGTTTTGACAACATTACATTCATTAAACTGAAGAAGAACCAAGGAAAGATCCTCAGTTCCAGCAGCGCTGCCGACATCGATTCTGTCTGATTATTTTTCAAAACTTTTTGAACAAATTATTGTTTTGTTTCTGTCTCTCCAGAAAACTTGTCAACTCATTTGATATTTATCCTTGTGTAGAAGGATTATTAGGAGAATATTTTCATTCCAACTACCAGAGAAACAATCGGCTCGAGCACTTACATGGTTATTAGGAGCAAATCTTTTCCTTCTGAACTGATCATAAGTTTACATCAGTCTGATCCAATTGAGGTGGTTACATTAGACTTATGTTTTCTAACACGTGTGTCTAATTAGTGTCCATGTAAATCAGGTGCATCCCTATTTGAAAGTAACAACTTGTGATCCTGTATTGGTGTGTTGTGACACTGATACTACTGTATATAGCCTCCTGGAGTTTTGCAGTAATGCAATAGCTATTTAAGAGTAACCAACCAAACAAAATAGTGCCTCGACTTTAAAGTCTCTTAAAGTTGGACGATCTTACCATTGTTTCCTCTAATGAAGGCGTCCCCATACTTGTTCTTAAGCTGTCCATTGACATACTCCTCTGTCTGCTCTATGGCGATGTTCATGTAGCCATCCAGACAGGCCAGGACACCTGCACACACAAACAAACAAACATGTGTAGCGCCTCGGATTAACGCCGATCGATATTTAAAGGCAACGAGACTTTAACACGGGCTGTCAGTCGCATTACCTCTGTAATCGACTCCAGAGTTCAGTTTGACCACCACAGGTCTCCCAATTATCTGCTTCAGAAAGTCACTCGGGGTCTGCTTTCTCAGGCTCATCTTCAATGGGATCTGAAAGGGTTGAGGAGGATCACACGATGTTGTGGCGGCAGCTTATTACAAGTGGCTACGTTAGCTTCACGCTAGCTCGCTCTCGTACACCCCAAAGTGTTCATTAATTCAAACAAACATTTATTTACTTGTTCTTTAAAACGAATGTTGTGTCGTAATGTTTCAGGTTTGACTAAACGCTAAGTAGCAACACTGTGCTAATATGTAGCTTTAGCTCATCGCTAACTACTAACCGGTTGACTCCAGTAATTCTGCTTGTAATTAATAGTGTGCGAAGGTCGATACCCGAGTAAATATTCTCTCTGTGTTTTGCTATACTACAGCTGATGGAAGAGTTTTTTTTTATCTTAATATTATTAGCAGTAGCAACGTGTTTAGTATGTTTCACTAACCTGACGCTCTTTCTTTCCAGGCTACGGATTGACCAATCACAGACGGGCCCGGTACGGAATCCGAGTTGGGACAAAAGTGTAACAAACGCGCGTTGGTACAGGTTGACACAGCACAGTAACTAAACAGGTTAGAGAAAAAAATACACTCTCGGTATTTGGGAGACAGCGTGGCATATTTATATGGTAGTATAAGATAGCAGTATTTTAAGTGGATTATTTTACTACTAAATATACATAATACCCTATTTTTAGACTTAAGTGTTTGCAAAATAATCATAGTGTCAAGTATTCTGACAGGTATGCTTAAATGTAATTGTTTGAAATTGAATGGTAAATCACAATAAAATAAAAAGTATATAATAAGTTACGTTTTCCCAGGCCTTTTGTACTTGTACTTTGTACTTTTGTTCTATATCAAAATAGAATCTCACAGATTTATGAACGCTGTAATCAATATGCCACATGAGAGAAGTTGATATTGTGTTTCTGTGTCTACAGCCTCCATCAAACTTTCTAACACCAACAAATTACTATTGCTGGTCTGTGTAGCTGACGGCCAGTATTAGATCATCGTGTTGAGGTCTTACCTGCCAACAAGGAGGGAGAATAACACTCAAATCTTAATGTAAGTACAGCTGAGCCACGGCCTTAAGTTGATTGCAGAAGATGATTTGGCATCTTTTGCGACTATACTTTCTAGTCATTTTCAAGAAATCTTTTTAAAGTAAATGCAGATTCTAGCTTAAGACATGAAAACTTTATATATTTCTTTGACATGTACGACAGTCAAATAAATATATTAAGGTTTTGGATGTTTTTTTCAATAAATTAAGCAACTTGAATGACAAGCATAAGGAATTTTTGACATTTCATGGCACATGTTTTTTGGTATACTAAATACAGAAAGTATTTCAAGAGTGAAAGAGAGAAATGGATGATATGATATCCGTCTCAATTTAAACTGAAAATGCATTGATATTCTGTCAGACTTGTCCTGACAAAAATAGACTTTGATGTCGATAACCCAACACAACTGTTATTCTATGTGATATCTGAAAGTGTAGTAATCTTATCCCAATTTTTATTACCTATTGTTTTTAAATCTCTGACCAGTTCATATATGTCTTACATCTGTTTGAAATATAAAGAATGCGAATGCAGTTTGGTTTCACTGTGGTTCTTCTTTTCTGAAGAATCGTAAAGGTTTCATGCGTTTTCCCTTTTTTATTATGATGTTGAACTGCGCTGTGAAGGAAAATAGAAAGTCCACCACTTGATAAAACTCTAGTTGTTGGGTGCATGACCCAAACGCTGCACAGCTTGGGACGTACATGAAAAATGGTGTTGGGGGGGTGGAAATAGGGATGAAATGGTGAGGTGAAAGCTGGACGAGGATAGAGGGCGGAAGGATGTGCCTCTACGTGTTAGTGGAGACAGAGAGGTTGAGGGAAAGTGGGAGAGGGGGAGAGAGACAGAGAGAGGGAGAGAGAGGGGATTGTGAGAGGCAGAATCATAAAGTACTTCTTGTGTGTCTAGACAGGTTGCTTGTTAGCAGGGCAATGGCTAGCCCTGTGGAGGCTAGAGGTTAATTTGGTATCTGCTGCCGTGTTAAACTAAGGTCAGTACTACAAGTCCTTAAGTCATAAACAAGAGTGGTTAAGAGCCATGTATACACCTAGGCACCGGTTAATGAATATTCAATGAAGATTTTTTTTTCCCCTTGTCCCCTGTTCCCTTTGTCGTTTCTTGCTTTAAAGAAATTTTTGGGAATGGAAAAAAAAAATCATAGCTTATTTCTGTGGCCTTCAAAAATGACCTCTGTGCACCTACATTTACTTGTCCTTTGTTATCATAACACACAGCCTTAGTTGTAACAGAAAGTGGCTTTTTTGCTATTTGAAATGTGCAACACTCATTATGCGGTTCAGTCCCTGAATGCACCAAACGTAACTACCCGTAATTTGATTGCTTGATTCACTAAAACCGATGATGTAACTCGAATGTGATGGGGTTTTTTTTTTCCCCGCCAGGCCATAAATATATTGTTAAAATAAAACTTAAACTTATGACCAGGGCTATGTTTCAATGGCATTTGATGCAGATGTTTTAATATGATTGAACTGAGCACTTACAGACAAATCATGGCATTCACGTGCCCTGAGATAAATGTGTTTTGCCTGTAAATGGCAGAAAACCCACCATCGATACATTATAAGTCAGTTGAAATGGGGGTTAATTGTAAACACTGACACCGTGGTCTGAAATTATGGTTAACACCGCGTCCCATTTCACCACAGATTGCATGTCAATAATGGCCACACATTATGCCGCATATACTGTATATTATTTAAAATTAAAGTGTGTGGGAGTACACATCTAAAATGCCAAGCCTTTTTTACATACCGTGTAACGGCAGAAAAATGCATTAGCATTCGAACACTTTGGTTTGTGTCTTATTTTCTTCATATTCTTTGTTTGACTGACAGCATTAGAAATGCACTGCTTAACAATGAACTGTAAGAATGCAATCATTGTTATCACTGGGAATCATATAGTCATATTTATTTGTATACACTAACAATGTGCCCGTTTACCCATATCAATTTTTTGTTGGATTTAGACAAAATCAGGCTTTTGCATTTTTCTGTTTTGGTGCAAATTATTTTTTCTTCTTCTTTTTTTCAGTTTTTTATTGGAAACTGCTGCCATACTATGTTTTTACATCAACAGTAGATCATAACTTACAAAACACTATTATTTGGTTCTGCTGTTCCCCTTGAATTTTGGGAGATTATTTGGGATTTTGGTGTCTCTCAGCTCATTGTTTTGGTTTTGCTGTCGTCACATCTTTAATGTCTTTAGTCTCTCTTACTGCTCTTATCATCACTGCCTCTAGCTGTAGCAGACACCAGTTTGAGAAACTGTCAGTGTGAGTCACTCCATATGAATTTACATTAATTACTGTTATGGCTGTTGTCAAAAACTATTGCATTATGTGAGTATGTAAATTAATTAATGTTTATTTAATACAACGCATGAAACAAATTCTAATCGTCTATAAGCACCAGGCATGTTTAGCATCTAGACATGTTTAAACTAGGAGAAGGGGCGGGAGTTTATAAATTATATTTCTTCCCACTCCTTTTTGAATACGTATCCTACATCTTATGTTTAAATGTTTTGTATCATTTTATTTATTTTCGTAATTATTTGTCTCCAAATTCAAAATGAACTTCAATCAATCAAAAAGTGATATAGAATAGATTCAACCTTATTGTCATTGCACATGTTTTAATACAAGGCAATGAAATGCAGTTAGCGTAATACAGACAGTGTTCCAGTGCACACAGTAGGATATGTACAGATATTACACCCAGGTTAATTACAGAATAAAACTATGGTTAATGGAAACCATGGCAATTACAGTAGGATATAATAGTAGGCCACTGTTGTGTTTACATCATGAGGCTGAAAAAGGAACCCAAAATCTGCAATTTTTGTAGATTGCAACTTAAAGCGAGTTAGTTTCCACCTGTTAAGTTACTTTACATCAGTACATAACACTTATTATTCAGATTTAGATTTATTTATTTCATGTAATTCCCCCATTCAAATGATATTAAACCTTAAAGTTATGTATAACTACTCTTGGTCTTGATTGCTCTGAGTAACAGGTGGGTGTCATGGGTAGTTGTAAAACGGCGATCACTGAGCATTTTAACCTGTGAGTGATGCCACAGACAGTTTATCGATCTCAAAATAAAAGTCCATCATTTAGAGCTCGTTGACCCCAAGTAGCCAAACAGTTATTGTGTCATGCTTGTGAATTGTAGCTCTTTGCAATATTAAAATATCCACAATTATTTCATGTTTCCTATAACCAGAAGTTTAAGCACTAGCACCAGTACAGGAGCAAAAGCAAGACACATATCGCTGTGTCAGTGTCACCAATATGACCAGTAATGCAGCCAATAATGCTAAACCTGGTTAGCATCACTATTATCTGTCATCCAAACAATATATTTCATTCCACACAACACCCAACATTAATATCAGCGTTAAAAAAATGCTCTGCCAATCCAGTGTAAGACTGGTCAGCTAGAAAGCATAACAACGGCGCTGTCGATTGACAGACAAATCCCGTCTCCATCTCCAGACCCTTTAACCCCGAGGGAAGGGCTAGTGAAATAGAAAGATTACGGTGAGGGGAGATGCTATTGTAGGTGGGAAATGGGGGACTGGACCAAAGCAAGCAGGGGCTTGAGGTGAGTGGGAAAAAGGGGGAGGAGGGGGTGCATCCCTCTTGTATCCTAGAGCAATATGCAGTATGGGTGTAGAGGTGGGGGTTGGCGGCGCAGGATGAGGAGAAAGTCTAGACTGCAGTGACCCTTGTGAAGCCAGGTTTTCTCTCCAGGTCAAGCTTGATATGGGGAAGATAATGGAAAAGCTTGGGGGAGTTTTCAAATAAAAAAACAGATTGGTGGAGGGAGTATCCCTGTTCTTGCTTCTGTGTAATCCCTAACTGTATGGAGGTAATAGTGTGGAAGGAATGGGAAACCTTTCTTCCATTAAAAGGGGGCCAGGAAAGCTCAGTTGCATGGCTTCATGCCTGTATCTGTGGCTGCTGTCGCACCAAGGGTTGTTTTAAATGGCCTACTTTTGGGACTCTTTCCATTCTCTTCCACTGCTCATTTACAACAGCAACAAAACAGGTGGTCAGATCTTTACACCCACTGTAAGTGTCCATTAATCGGAGCAGGTAACTCCTAAAGAATGATAACATATATGCATTGGTAAATTGCCCACAAAGTGCAACGAGTGTCCCTGTGCTTCGGGCTTTCCTCCTTATTATTTCCATGCCAGTGACACATCCGTCAACTTCCACTTAATGACTCAGCTCTGAGCACTGACAGTTGACAGTGGTTGGTTGGCCTGGGGGCCCCATGCTGAGAGGAGGGGGCGGTGGGAGACAGACTAGGTGGGATGTAATCACTCCCTGTAATTTGGAGGAAATCCACTGAGCTGCTCACAGTCAAGATGAAAGCCATCCTCTTGTTCCGTGTCTCTGCAGCCACCAAGCTCCGCTGCCTGCAAAAGAGAGTTTCATAAAACCAATTCTGCCTGGTCGGTGTCCCCCAGGGGTTAGTCCTGAGACCATCTCAAATCAGCTATAGCCCTGGAGCCATGTTCTTTCCCCAAGGACTGGCACTGCAGCCAGACAGTCAGACGGCCCATCCTGTGCTGTATGGCCCAGGCGCAGCCAGCCAGCACACAACTCTCCTGAGATCCTCCTTAGTGGGAAGAGAGCTCAATGGAGCTTATGCTGTGGGCTCTGCTTGTATCTGGCTGTCTGTGTGTCGTTCTGTCTAACACTCTCGCATGTCACCTCATCCTCACCCACCTCTGTTTAATATCTCAATCCGGCGGCAGAGAGGGAATTCATGTAAAAGCTGCACATGCAGTGTTCATTTTTCATCACATCAGGGACTGGTGAAAATGTTTAAATAGATAAAATACGCTGCTCTCAGCAGTGTAGGAAGGTTGTGTTGACGAATACGCCGATTTGCCAAGCATCTTTATCATACATACAGTATAATCACGTGTGCAATCTCTAATAATTGCATCCTGTTAAGCTCGGCATACCTCATTGTCTAAATGACAGCCAATTTCACACGAAAATTTGACTCAAGTCACGAGCAGATTGCCCAGTTTGATCACTTTGTCACACAACACCATCCCACCAAGTTGTCAAAGGGACAGTGTAGTGGTTTTGCTTGATAGATGGTGAATGGTGCTTATACAAGGAGCCACTCCAGTGCGCCCATAAATATGCATTGTGACATTTGGAACAAAGCCGCTCGTCCTCTCTTTCCTGATGAGCTCTGCCTGCATACTATAACATATTGCCATACTGTCACACCTTGTGTTTCATAGCCAATCTCTCTGTTCATCAACTTGGCAGATAACCTCTGGATGCTGACAAATGATATGGGAGGTGGCATTAGGGCTCTGTTGTATGCAAAAAAAAACAAAAAAACAGGAGGCTATTTTCCAGCAGCGAGACTTATGCAAGTAATTAATGATTAATCCTTATTAGTGTGTGATGTATATGATCTGTGGTTATGAATATTTAAAGGGAAGGATGCACTTCTTCGTGATGTCTCAGTTTGGAGGCGTGCCTTTCGCGTTCTGCCCGGCCGCAGCGAGGTAAGTGCAGAGGAATGCTCCCTGTTCTCGCCGTACCATTAAGAACATGGCTGGCCTGTTTCTCCAAACACCCCATTGCTTTAGAAAGGAATAAATATCCAAGACAGCCAGGAGCAGTTCCTTTCAAATCCCACACACACGCATATCTCCGTCTCCCCTCCGCATGTGTGTGTGTGTGTGTCTCTCTTTCTCTCTCTCCCTCTCTCTCACTCTCCCTCTGTCATTTGACCAGCAGTGCTTCCTGCCACTGAGGACCTGTGACTCAACAGCCAGAATACAGCAATGTTCTTTTGCCCACCCTCTTGAATATTCATAGAAATAAGAGGACTGAAGCTCAGACCCATCCATCTTGTATCCTTCCACATTTATATGAAAGAGGAAAGTGTGTGTGTATGCGTGTGTGTGTTGGGGGGGGGGGTTTACAAGCCAGTAGTGCTAGATATCTAAACGGGTGCTGTGGGAGAGGGGGAGTTGGGGAGGTGGGGGGGGGCTGTTTTACACTAATTTCTTTATCCCTTTCACAGGAGTGCCATGTTACAAGAGAATTCCTGAGGCGAGCCAATGGCCCGATAAATCTGCCGGAGCCTCTCTCTCAATTTGTCTCCGTGGAATGTCAGCTGGCAAGTGCCCAGACACTGAGAACCTCTTTTCACAATGCGCCAATCTAACAGACGAGATCCCATGTTGGAGCTACAGTACAAGGACTGGCATGGATAAATTGCCACGTGCCTTATCTATGTCTCTTTATGTCTAAGCCGTCCGGGGGACCCGCTCCTCACGCGGCCCCCGCAAAGGCCACTTCCTCGCGGGCCTGACGGTGAACCTAAATGGCCGAGCGGGTGACATTGACAAAATGCAGGTGTCACCGGAGAGGAACCCGTGATATGACACAGATGCCGTGTCAACCCGTCTTACTCCGTATGACCCGCAGTGTGAACAGAAATTGGTCTGTTTGGTGTCGTTCATCACTGTGTGGCGCAGTCTCCCACATCGCTCGGTCCAGGTGGCGGAATGGCAGAGTGGGAGAACAGACCATGTTTGTGTGAAGATGCAACAACTATCTCTCTCTTCTTCTCTCCCTCTCTCTCTCTCTCTCTCTCTTTCATTCCCCACCCTCGTCCCCCTCCCTCTGCCTGTTCAAACAGACTGCTGTAGCACTCTTTGTACTCTATTTAAAGGTTGTAGGTTAGCAAACAACAACAAGCCTTCCCACCTGTACTCCTAAATGAGTCACGAGCCATGATTGGACTCATCGCTTTATTTACAGTATCTGCGGAAAAATGCATCCGTACCGAAGGATACGAGGGGAATATAAGACTGTTTTAATCACTGATTTTGGTCACAAATATTCCTCAAAATGTTCTAGTTTCGTCAATCTCCCTACTGATGTCTTATTGTGTTACAGGACAGCGGGATATTTCAAAGTGTAACGTAGATATTTCTTTGTAAATGTGTCACATCGTCTAGTTCCCAGCAGATAAGTGCATCTGTTAAATCAAATTAGTAACCTGGCCATATTATTAAAAGGTCTTTATTTAGCGAAGCAGATTTTCATCTAATGATACAGGACAAAATGAAAAACCCAAGTGAATTCCGCCCTATCCTCCACAGCGCTGAAATTTTAACACAGCCAACCGCACAAGCTTATTTAAGGGGGTTCATGTTACTGCATGACAGTTGGCATGAGTGTAAAAAAAAGGCATGTGCCAAGCGGAGCTGCCAATGCTCAGCATGGCTGGTTTTAATATTTTAATGTGTTTCATTACAACATTATGGGCCAGATAGCCTTTCTAACGTCCAGACAATTGTCTGCAAATGAACAAGATTACATGACAAGCCCTGAATGACAGAGCTACCCACTGTTGCCTACCCCAGCCACTTATCTGATGGTAGCCTAGCAACAGATCCCTGACCTGGCTTTGACCTCCACCCGATAAGGTCAACACCTGAAGGCTCTCCCATTGGAGGGCTGGCTCAGAGAGAGGTGGAGCTTGGGGATGTAGGGAGACAAAGGACTCACAGAGCAAGGGCAGCCTCCTCTGCATATAGTTGCCTGTTCCCTGCTGACAAAAAAAAAAAAGAAGAAAGAAAAAAAAGCTCTTACAAAAGCATGCCAGACCTCCTTTGCAGGCTTTATTGTACCTGTGTGTGCAAATGTATTTATGTGCGAGTACCAAAGGCAAGCCAATCAGATTGGTCTGGTCAAAAACATTAAAGCGATTGCCGGTACGGTACCCACCCCCCACCCGTAGCAAATTTAGAGCTTATTTTTCAAAAGGGTCAAAACGGCATCAGCGAGAGCAAAAACAGCAGCTGTAACTGATCATAATGAAAACGACTGTGCTGACGAACAGAAGAGACACATTATGAAGGAGGTGCTGAATGTGAAATTAATCGACCAGAGCAGCCCACCCTCATCCACGTGCCCCCTTCTCCGCCGCTTGTGCGCGTGCAGCCGCTCTTGGTTTAACAGCAGCGATATGGAAGTTAATCCAAATTGTGATAGTGGCAATATCCTATTAGAGCATGGCAATAAAATCAAGCTGCGACTGGCAACACATTACAAATATCGGAACACGTTCGGCACACTCCATTACAATATGGGGCGACATTACTCAGCGGGGCTCCTCTTACACATACATAGAGGCATAAAACAAACATGCAAATCATACGCACAGGCTTAAACTGCAGCAGAAAAAAAAAATAAAAAAATGTATTTGACAGTTGGGAGTGAAAGGATTTTTTTCATGTTATTTTAAATAGTGAAAAAAAAAAAAAGACGTTGCCTTTTACTGGATAAACCCAGACTTTAAAGACAAAAGGGTAGTAAGGCAGCCAAGGGCAGTGAAGTGGACAAATGAAAAGCAGTTCATAATAGTTTTTGTAATTATTTTTGCTCACCCGGCTTCGGGAATAAAAAAAGTGATTTAGAAGCAGGTGGCAGATAGTATTACTGTCCGAGTGCTTTGTGACTTTCTCTGGAAGCTGCACTGAAATTCACAATCGCACTGCTTGAAATGATTAAAAAAAAAAAGGAAAAAAAGCACATTGTTTTTCGAGCCGTGTTGTACAAGGGGGTGTGCCACCAAACGGCTGGATGGTTTGTTTACGTTTTTCTTTGAGCAAATTTTTAGACGTTACATGCTTACACGTCTATCAGAGGCTGCGCTGCTGCAGGGATGATCATCCAGCCTGTGAGGTTTGGTACTAAAATAACTCGCCCCTGAATCGAAGGACCTTCGCTTTCCTCTAGGGCCTTTTGCAAGACCTCTGCCCCAGTTCACCCAGGGCAACCTAGGCTCCTCCTCTATGCATTTGTGTATGTGGAAGTGTGTGTCTCCGTGTGTGTGTGCGTGTGTGTGTTTGCGCTGTCTACGTTCTGCGGGGAAACTGTTGAAGGTCAAAGGGCAGGAAGTTGGCCACCTGCCTCTGTCACACTAGAAAAAGTAGTTGAGCAGAAAGAGGAAGCGGTAGCAGGAGACATGACAGAGAAAGTGTAAATAGTGTATGTGTGTGTTCTTTCATCTCGCAAGAAGGTCAGATGGATTGTCGCTTTAAAATGCCTAAACAAAAACATATCATTGTCATTTAAGTCACATCCTCTCATTTGCTTCTCGCTGAACATTTTACTGGCCTTTGAAAAAGTTTGTTTGTCTGATCTGCATACTGTATGCCTGATTAAAGGAAAACAACCGTGGTCGGCTTTTGGTTCGCCTTCTGAAAAACCTGGTACAGGGATCTCTCCATTGGTATTTGCTGGAGGCGACAACCCTGCTCGCACCCTGCATAAATGTGCCAACCGAGGACGAGAGCGTAGAAGGCCAGGGGGCAAAAAGGGAGTGAACCACCTGCTTCTGTCACACTGTCACGATGAAGGCGGATGAGTGCAAATAGGGTGAAGTGTATGTGTGTGTGTGTGTGTATGGGTTGTGGATATTGTGTAGGAGGGGGGACAGGTGGCACGCCGGACAGCGCTGGCACAAGCCACCCCAGGATTTATCACTCAGCGACAGTCACGGCTGGGCAGGGGACAGATGTTTCTGTTTACCCCAGGGCAACATCTGACTGGCCGAGCCTAACGTTAGCCCAACCAGCCTAGCCCGCACAGGACAGGGCCTGAGACGACTGGGGGGGTGGGGGTGGAGTGGGCGGGGGAGAGGGAGAAAAGGAGACAGAAGAGAAAAGAAGAAACCGGAGAGGGTTCAGTTTGGCCCCAAGGCACATGAGCACGTTAGCTCATTTCTCTCCAGTCTGCTCCATCCTCCACTGAAGCACCTGAAACTCATTTAGCCCACGCTAACTGTTGTGCCACTATAGGGAACCATTTTAATAAGAAGTAATAATACCGACTGACAATATGAGCTGTTATCAAAGCGGGGAACCTACACGAGTTATTGGGAAGTGAAACAAAACTACTGTAAAAGACCTTGAATATATTCTTGATGGAGTTTGCGAAGAGCGCGCGTGCGCGATGCTCTAATTGTGGCCATCGTTTAATGGCCGGGATCTTTTCCCGGTTACTATATATGATATGCATATGTTCCAGCGGGGGAAATTCGAGACCTGTCGCTGGGAATGCAGCTTGAGCACTCGTTCCGTGGAGCAATGAGGAACGACCTTTAGGTTCAACCCCGGAGTGAGGTCATGTCATTGTTACCATGGCTACAATCGGCTGCCTGCCCCGTTGCTAGCATTACCTCAGCTGCCTGGCATTGTCAGGGTCAGAGAACAGCCTGTGACCTCCCTCACTGTGACCAAGCTCAAAGGGGAACAAAACCTCCACCAAGACGGACACGAGCATCCTACCGCTGCTCATTTGCCGTGAACATGTGGCGGAACCGTTGGCGGAGGTTTTTGCATTTCTACATGATTTGTGTTCCCCGAATCAGCCAGCCTGGTTAAACGAGACTGATATTACATGGTGTTTGCTGTCATTAATGAGCACTAATGTGCTGTAATAAGCTATGGACGGACGAGCAGAGCAAGATTTAGCACTGATTAAGCCATGCGGCGTGCAACAGCTTAAAGGAGAATTTAGGGCTGTTAATTCCAAATGTGTAAGCATTTCTCCCAACAAATCTGGGAACACGCATTTATCTGTGATCTCATCAAAAAGTTCAAAACCCAAGATGCCAAATCACTGATTGTAGGGGAAGATAAATAAATAATGTGCTCTGCAGTATACTTTAGGGGCATGGTAATTAAATGGAACCATAAAATATCAATACTATTTAAATCATCCTTTGCCTTTTTCATCTTCTACTGGATGTTTCTACCTAATCTGTACACCCCATAAACACACACACACACATAAATATGTAGGAGAAACTCATCAACTAACTGTGAAAGCTGAGTCTTGTGCAAGCATTAGCGTATTTAGAAATGAATAAGTAGATGGGAGTGCTGGAATGGTCTTTTCCATGCCTACAGGTCTCGCCATGTGAATATTTTGTGTTGTACAGAAACAAACAATCTGCAACAAACAAAGAAGCTCTCCGCGCTCTCTCTGGTCATAGCACCTGTTCATCTGCAGGTACAATCATGGCCAGTGATAGCTGCATGCACGCAAACACACAAGTCTATTTAAATTGTAATACACATCATTGTAATATTCAGCATCACAACCCAACATTACCCTCTCCTCAACTGAAAACCCTAATGAGGTGTCTTAATCATTTCATGCGGGAGAAGCTATAATAAATCGCTCTTTACTATTTGTGGAAAATGTTTGTCCACTCTCCTCCTGATAGGCCCCCATTTAATCATGTTGTTCTGTTTCCTAATTAGCAGAAATGCAAAGTGTCTTTGTCACCTGTGGACAGCCAAGAGGGCTAATTTGGGCTTTTCACTAATTGCCACGGTAACGAGCCTCCTGCGCCTCCGCTGGGGGTGGGTGGAAGGCATGGCAGGAGGAGGACTGGAGGATGGAAGGATGGAGGGATGAAGACACAGCTCTCCTCACACACGGCCGAGGTGTGAAAGAACGCGGCAGGCCAACAGAACGCAGCCTGGAGGAGTCCAACAGCAGGGAGTGGGGGACAGCCTGCGCTGTGAAAAAGCCCCAACACCCAGCTGAGAGGGAGGAGGATTCAGCTCGGGCCGGTTTTTGGTCTCTCAACTTTGATGAGGAGATATGACTACATTTGGTTGGGTAATTGTTGGACAGTTTTCTGACACTGACACCTGTTATTGCACCCATTCTGATTTAATACAGGTTCCCACTCGATGTCCATTTTTTTTTTTTTTTTTTACTGTTTCTTATTATAGACAAATTCCAGGAACAACTCAGCAGGCAGTTTTTAAATCACCAGCTTGACATGTATGAAACCCGTCCGTGAGCGAGAAATGGAGGTAGGAGGAGGTAGACAGAAGTAAACGAAATGAAAACACAGAATCTAGGTTGTTGTTTTATTTTATTTATTTTTTTTTTGTTTTATCCCAATTACTTTTTCCTTATAAACCGTTTACACAGTTTGCGAAATGAATCGGTGGAAACTTTTCCATGAGAAGAGTGTGTATAAGAAGCGCAAACTAAATTGCTCCGGAAACGTTATAATAGCGTTAATATAAATGTATTATCCAGCCCGAAGTACAAGCATCACTACTACGTAAGAGGCAGGATGGGTTTAATGTATACATTTGTCAAATTCATGTATAAACTTAACCATCTAGTCAATAATAACCCTCTATTGTTGTATTCTTATCATGCTACGTATTGAATACTGTTTTATTTATTTATTTTTTTAACTATAGCCGAATTTGCGATTTGGTCATGGTGTTAAACTGTGCAGTGTTTTCCTAATGAATGCTACATTCACGGCTTCACGTATTTCACAGCGGTCAGAGCAGAGATGTACATTCATCTTTGCATCATTCGCATAAATTACTATCGTAACTCACTATTATCTCTCTCTCTCTCTTTTTTTTTTTTTTTTTAAGGAAATTACACCGACTCCGTTAATGTAACCCGACTCCATCAATATGGCCCCTGCGCTGAATTATGCCCCTCTTTGCTTTTCCACATATATTTTCTTTTCAGCATTACACCCTGAAAGCTTGGGGGCACCTTGTCCGCACGTCGCTCTCGGGGGCGAGCTCCTCGGATGTGTGCGTGCGCGCACTGGCGTGCTTGAGCGTGTGAGAGCGTGCGAACGTGTGTGTGAGTGAGTGAGAGTGTGTGTGTGTGCGTGCGTGCGTGCGGTGCGCGCGCGTGTGTGTCTGCTCTGCTGTTGCTGCCCTTTGATCCCTGCATTAGTGTTAGTTAGGGGCTCGGAGACACACTTGCACCGAGAGCAGCCATAGTCAAGACACGGCAACAACAACAGCGGCGCCTCCTCCGCCTGTGTTCCCATTCCCCAACAATACACTTTAAACCGAGCAAAGCCAGGTGCACGACCAAGTCCCTGCCATCACTGGCGCCTCCAGTCTCAATGGGAAAAACCTTTTTTCTTCTTATCCCTAAACAAGGACGAGAATGTGATTAAAAACGGGGGAAAATGCCAAGGAGGAAGCAGGAGCAACCCAAGCGCCTGCCTTCGCGTAAGTCCTTCACTCGTTTTGTGCAATTTTGACGGCTCTCCGTGTGTTTTGCGCAGTAGTTTAGGGTTAAAGAGGTGAAACAGACAAAAGACTCGGCGTAGGTTATTTCTCCCTTTTTAGGTCCGAGCGAGGCAGCCATGTTGTTGGCGATGGGTAACGTTAGCGAGGCAGTGAGTGGATAAATGATACGTGGCTTTAATAAGAGTATAATCGATAGAGGTCCGGTTCCGTTAAAGGTTGCGGTCAGTCGGTATATGTGTCGGTTGTGTGTGTGAGGTATAACGGGCGAGCGTTTTCGGTAACGTGTTCGCCTCCGCTTCGGTCGCTTTTCGGGTAGAAAGGGGAGGATCTGGGAGTCTGGCCGCAATAAAATGAAGGGTCAGTCGGATCAGACAAGCCAGAGTCTGGCTCCCCGTACCCTTGTGTTCCTAGTTAGCAATAGCGCTATCTAGCAACGCTCGGTAAACTTCATTTCCTCGGCGATAAACGTCTTTAACTTTCGCCTCATAGTTTTGGCTGCTTCCAGGTCGCGGAACCGAATTTGTTCGCGCTTGTTTGTCGTCGACTTTAAAGAAAAAGTGTGGTGGGATTTTTTTTTTTAATCATTTTTTCTTGTTTTTTTTCCCCCCAAGCCTGTGTATTATTTTTTTTTCTACCCCTCCCAGTCTGCATGCAGGCTGTGTCAGAGCCATGGTCGGTCACCTGAAGTTCAGGGTTTTTCCCCCCTTCCCTTTGCAGCCATTCATTGCAGACAGACTACGATCAATAACGCGGTTAGAAAAAGGAAACGACACTTGTGCTCCTCTACGTCGCTTAAAAACAACACTTTGCCGCGGCGCACATCTACTATTATTCCCGTGCAGTTGATTTTGGTCGGAGGTTGGGTTACTTTTCGCACATTTGACCCGCTGTATCTTGGATGTTCGTATTGAGCCTTTATCAGTCCAGATAATGGAAAAGCTGCAGTGACTCACTCCGGCCGCTAGAGGATGGCTTGGCTGTTAGTGGGCTATGACAACCATTATTACAGGAATTATCCAAGAGTGACATTTTGTTATTAGTTCTTTTTCTTTTGTTGTTGTTCTTGCTCTTAATCATTTCTGCTGTATACATACGCAGGCAAACATTTCAATTAGTCACATTAGTATGTAAATGTAGTGAATAACTGAGTGAATCATCTTTTAAATCCACGATGGCCTGATGCATTTATCTCATGACTCTTCGTCTTCTCCGTTTCTTAAATGTCAGAGCGTGCAAGCTGTTCAAACCAACCCGTGAGCACAGTTTTTAGTGTTAATATTCACTGATCTACTACTCAGGTGTTTGACCTAGGGTTGAACTTGGGAAATTGCAGCGGTTGGCTGGGAGGCAGAGAGGTGGAGACTGGGTGACAGTGGGTGCAGTGGCGGTGTCTGTGTGTGTGACTGACTGACAGTGAGTCCTCACTGATACGCTGCAGGGTCATGATATATAAATGAAAATAACCCTTAGCAGCCCTCCCCTCTCCGTACATCCAGGCTTGTTGGAGGTTTTTACTGAATACGTTTCCCTGGGTCTTATACTGTTTTGTGTACGCTGAAATCCTAAAAAAAGCAAACAGTGGTACCAAGCACACAAGATGAGCTGAATTTCCTGAATTAACTTGATCTCTTATTACCTCCAGGAAGTATGTACAAATACTTTTATTCAGTTCATGATTGCATTCTCGTCCTGAGTAGAGAATCCGTGTACTTTTGGTCAATAGGATTTTTATTTTTTATTTTTTGACATGTCACCCTGTTAACAGGGACGTTTATAAATAATATAAATATAGCTTTAGAATATTTTGTTTATGAGTCAGCAGTCTCAAAACGGAAAACGCTGCAACATTTAAATAAATTGTATGTTTTGTGCAAAAGCAAAAAAAAACATGTTTTAACACCAAGTTGCCTACCATAGCATCAGATTATCTATGAGAATAAATGTACACCTACATGTTCACTACTAGGACATTATTTAAAAAAATGTTAGAAACATATAGGAAATTTTGGGTCAAGTTAGTTTGATTGTGATTTTAAATATTAACATTAAAACTAACAATTTTGCTGAAGTGTCCTTCTCGCGGAGAACTGATGTTACAGAAGACACACATTTTTAATAATGAATGCTGTCGTCTTTGGCACAGTATCATTATGTATACATAGTCCATTATTTTCTGTTTTTTGGGGGATGAAAATCAAAGTAAGCCTGTATCAACCTTTCAATTAAGCTCTTTTGTAATTGCCCTGCAACAGACATACTGTTCACCCACGTATCTGAAATCATGTGCTCATGAGTAGGTAGGCACTGTGCTGGTGCACGGCTCTGCATGTGTTCCTGAGTTTAAATGAAAGCCTTTTCTGATTTAGGAGCTGTTTCCCTCCTCAGTCAACAAACTGTCAGAGAAAAGTATGAATTTGTCAGAAGCTTTTTGCGCTTTGTTTTGGATCTTCCCACTCCACAATGGAAGTGTCACCTCATGCCATTCGCTGTCAGTCTGTGTGTTTTCATTATTCAGCCAACAACACCCTGGTGGTGTGCCAGCCAACAAACACAATATCGAGCTTGAAATCTCTTCATCTGTGGTGAAAAAGGGCAAGCTAATACACTGGCTTTAATGCTGGAGGTGCTTTATCTTAGCACAGACCCAGATATATGGGTTGTGTAGCCCAGCGTGCAGTGTCCTATTGTCTGTAGCACAGCTTGTGAGAAGAGACTATTCTTTAAGTGTGTGTGCATGGCACGCACATGTGAAACTGAACACACAACCCCTTGTGTATGCGTGTTTGTGTGTGTGTCTCTGTCTGTGGGTACATAAGCTGGCTATGGAGGTCACAGTACAGTATGGCGCCTTCATTCTGACAAGTAAACATGACCTTTGGTGCCACAATGAAAACTGCCATTCTTTATGACCTTGTGCTGTGTTATTGTTTGTGTAATTTTACTGCCTTATTACTCAGTGTTAAAAGTTGGGCTGGGTTACGTGCTGTGTAAACATGTAAAACTGTATACATTTTGTGCACATGGTTTCAAAAATAACATGTTGAGTCAGTAAGAACAGGCCTAAATATTCAGCACTGTTAAAATAAATGGATATTTTTCCAGCATTGCCAGACAGACTTCTGCTCCTCTTCCTCAGCCAATAGCGCACTGACTGGGTGGCTCTCTACCTTACTGTAATGGTGGGTCACTGGCTACCTTCCACTTGCTATGATTATAATGACCTTGGTTGGGCTGGGGCTTAAAAACACTGGATTAAGGGGAAAGGAAAATGAGAGGAGGTTTCCATTTCACTCTTGGCATAAAATTTGAGGGGAATTTCAGCCAAGCATCCCTTGCTTCACTACCACTGCTATGCCCCCCCCCCCCCCCCCTCTCAAGTTCATGGGGCTCTGGTGCACTGGCTATAACTTGGAAACGAGTGCAGCAGAAAGGAAAGGTGGTTCCATGCCCCTCTAAAAGTATACAGCTTTAGAGAGCACAGAAGCCCACTTTCGGTTAATATTCATACTCGCTGGACGGACCGGGCTCTGCCTTTTGGGTTTTCCTTTTGATAGGAGCAGAAAACACACAAGCTGGTGTGATTAAAAAGTTAGATGGGCAAGGTTTAATGGGCCTGGTTTCAGAAAAGTAGCTAAGCCTCAGGGCGAGGATCAATATTTATACACAAGAGTTAACCCTATTTGCTACATCAGAGAATTGGCACGCCACAGAGACGGCGGGGTTTAGACAACTTAAAAAATGGATGATTCTTAAGAATCAAATATCCATGCGGCGGGTCTGAATGCTACTCAAGATTAACATGTAACCGTATCACGTTCATTTGAATTGGTGCGCCCGTTTAATTCCCACAACACATGAAAGCATCTTTATAGAATTAGGCTGATGGTTGATATTGATGATTGACTCAGTATTGGTGCAGATCTTTGTTTGCTTGCAAGTACAAGAAACTGTTATTGTGACAACGACGGTCAAATATGGTGTTTAAATCACATTGGCAGTGGTTGTTGAGGGAGAACTTCTGGGTTATTTTCACTATAAGTTCTTAATTTGGGCCATATAAAGTCGTGTCGGACTACATCATAATTTCCAGAGATGTAATTGCTCCATACGTACATCTCACATCCACTGTGCTCAGAAATAATCACTGACTGTTTCTGCAAATCACGAATTCAGCCAAATTAGATTCCTGTGGACCCTTTTACAGGCTAGATTTGTTTTAAGTGATAATGTATTGGGAGACTGCATTATGATAATAAGCAAGTGAATAACCAGAGCTGAAACGTCCTCCCGTATTATTCAGCTCCACTGTTTGGGTTCGTGGTGTCTTCCGGGTTAGTTACAACATCCCAGTGTGGCACCCTGTGGTCATTCAAAACTTTGTGTCTTGATAAAGGTACATGACTTACACAAGTTTTGTATGTGCTAATGACATCAGACAGTCTGAGTCGTTTGTGGTGGCATGACCCAAGTGTTCTTGTTAATAAAAAAGAGGAAAAGAAGATTGCAGATCGTGGTTTTCTGGTTGCGAATTGAGACAGACTCTGACAGTACCTGATGCCAGAGATCTTGCTACATGTCTGTAATACACTATTACATTGTAGATTCATGGCTCTTAAAGTGTAACAACACAGTGGCTTTTTACAGTTTTACAACAAAATCCTAAAAAGATATTTATTAGTTTTAAAAGGTTCCTCTGAATTAAACTTAACTCATTTTGTTTATATAGTTTCAAACCGAAAAATTTGATGGTCATGAAACGCTCACTTTTTTTCTTAAAACCACATCTTTTGTTTATTAAAATAAGCTCGATGTCTCTGGAAGGAAACGGTGTGTAATAATTTAACTCCTAAATGAATGAATGAATGAATGAATGTAGCCCTACCTGAGATATTCCAATGCATTTACCAGTGATGGCAAAAAGACATAAAAATACTTTACTCTTTTACAGTTTGTGTTTTTATTATCTGATGTCAACTTTTTTAAAAAAAAAAAAAAAAAACGTCACAACGTGAAAACGCTGGAATTGCCAACTTGTCTTTTAGATCTAATGATTTCAAAGTGGCCTCTCTGAGCAGAGAGTCTTTTTTCTTTGTAGCACAAAATCAGTGGTCGTCCTAATACCAGTACAGTACCTGCCTGTCTGCCTGGTCGCAATCAGAACCCCCTCTGTGTGGAATGGAAGTGCCTCAGCCTTGGTAACGATTTTTCCCGTGTTGACAAGTCACAACATGGAGATCTACAGCTCGGAGAGCAGCCCTTTGGCTACGCAGAGCCCTGCTTGCACTGAGTAATAGCAATCTCACAGGAGTAGCAGGCTTTCAGCTGGCAGCAGTTCATACGGAACAGCTCGCCGGTGCAGCTGGGAAAGACGGAGCAGAGTGGAGAGGGAGAGGAGCTGGTGGTGGTAGCAGAGGAGATGGAGGGAGGGAGGAAGTGGAGAGGAAGAGCTGTTAAGAGCTTTGGGCGGTTTCTCTGTTGTTGTACCACACAAGTGCATCCAGGCCCTGCAGGACAAGCCTTTAACAGGCATGAGGGATGGAGAGCATGAGAGGAGAAGAGGAGGAGGAGGAGGCGGCGGTGGTGGAGGAGGTGGTGGTCTGGGGAGCTGAAGCTGGCCAGTCGTGCCAGACGCCTGTTCTAAACAGGGATGTGATTTATTGTTTGACTCCGTCTCACGTTTCACTCCTCGAAAGATACTAAAATTTACATTGTCGAGAGATAAAGAACTGCCCCGATTGTCTTTGAAAGGAACACCGTCCCCTGTGGGCCGTGGCAAAACGTTTGAGCATGTGGTGCATCATTAACTAGTGCGTAAAACTGGGAAGTTTTTGGCACCAGGTGGCATCGGGATTTTTGTTTTGGCATTGAATTCTGTCTCATTTATAGCTTTTTACAGTTCGTACAAATCTACTGCTTTAGCCTATTACGTATTATTAACTACGAAGCAGCTTTCTCAAACATGGCTGTTCGGTGTAGTTCATTACTGAATGTATATTTTCAAGGGGGGTTTGCTGAGACGTTGATCTTTGTCGCCCTTTCTGAACACACTCTGCACAGTGCAGTGCTGTGAGATGACCTCACTTCCTGTGTGGGTAGAGGAGGGCAGGAGGCCTCTTTCACACACATTCACACTCTCTGAAGCACAGTCTGGCTCCAGTTAGCCTTTAGTGCACTAGCCAGGCTAACCCCTCTCTCCTCTGTGTTTCCACTTGGCACATTTGGGCAGTCAAGAGCAAGGCACAGGCTAATGTCTTCAACTAGCTGGGCTAACAGCTGTGCGTCTGCAGCTTTTGGGGCATAGGATCAGTTTTATGGGGAGATTAAAAGTACTGAGAAGGAGGGGGTTGTTACAGACACACGATAGCGGGACCATAAGGCAGTGACAGCTCTCTAGGGAAACAATATATCACCTCTAAAAGGGGAGTGGAAGTGTTTGGCTGCCGTACAAAAATCCAGAGAAGTTAAAATCATTGATGTGATGTCATCTCTGAGAAAGCCATTGTCAGTATAGCGTGAGGTTATTTATGATGCTCAGAATGCAGGTGAGCGTCTTGGCTAATTCAGCGTCGTGGAGAAGGTCTCCCCATTTGCACATTGTCTTTGTTGCGTCTCTCGGTGTATTAAAAGGAAGATGTGGCCCCGGCTTTTATCCTTTCATTGTTTACCAAGGGCATTTGATCACTTGATTGTGCCCTTGTGATTCCAACGAGATTAGCTAATCACTGGATATTTCTGAGTGAATAGCCCTGTGGCGTATGGTACCTGTAAGAATCATCAAATGAACTTGGGCAAATTGGCGATGATGAGTGAGTGTACGTAAGGAGCTGTTGCAAAAAGAACTGAATCAGATGGCTCAGCTCATAATTGCCCGTATGTTCTCACACCCCACGAGCGTTTTTGAATGGGGGCCATGTTGGTGCCATGTCATTAATCCCTTGTACTCTACAGGGGAGTGGTCAGCGGCAGATGTATTTGCACTTCCTCCAGAAGGTTTTCTAGATTAGCACAAATCCTCCCAGAAAAACCGTTTAAAAACCTCATTTGGCACGCACAGCCAGACTTTGTGCTCATAGCTGGCCAAAGACAGCCTTCCCTCCCTCTACATCTCCATCTCTCTGACTCCCCCGGACACCCCCACCCCATCCTCACCAACCTTGTGGTTCTCACAGCTTAGCTCCATGTTGATTTGGACAGGGCAGTGTAATTGTTTGGAAACCCGGTTCTGTCATTTGCATGTAGCAAGCAGCCACTTTTCCAGTTTCAGTGCTTTGACCTTGTTGTACCTGCCAGCCAGAAATGAGATCATCAGAAGAGTAGACGAGGAGCTGACATCTCTCCTCCACCTACCCGTGGCTTTAAGTGATGGTTGTCATAGCAATCATTATGCCACAGAACAGACTCAGTGGGTGAAGGATGGCTTTGAATGCGGCAGCCTCAGGTCACAACCTGGTTATGACAGAACAGATAGGCCTATGAGGGTTGGTTGCAGTACACAGTCTGCACAAAGTAAACAGCTGCATACATAGCCCGACAGCTTTGTATAGATTTCAGCTTGAGACTGAAGTTATTGAGGCAATGTCTTTTTTTTTATACCATAGAGAAGGCAAGGCAGGTATTCATGTAATGGAGTGTAGAAGGGCAGCATGGGGCGAACAATGCCTCTCATTCGCATCAGCTGCCCTGGCCAGCATTTAACATGGAGATTGGAAACGGAATAAGCTCTCCCCCCAATCTCCCTGGACCTGCATGTAAATGAGGTTAGCGGTTAGCATTTCCTGCTGTGCCACAGCAATTCTTCTCCCTTTTCTTGCTCCCTCCTTTTCCTTTTTTTTTTTTTTTTTTTTTAAATAATGGCCTGAAAGTGCTCCCCCTTTCCCGGGGTAGGGACCGGGACCAATCCTGATTAGTGTCCCTGTCCTAAGTGACAGGCTAAAATCCAAGCCGGCACTGCCTTGGGCGCCTCTGCCAAACAGCCGTCAAACCAATACCACCATAAAAAAAGACAGCCCCTCCACTCTCAAGATTCTCTCCTTCTTTTCGTCCTCGCCGCTCCTCTGCTCATTCTCCCCTGCCGTCCTTTCTGAGCGACTCTAATAGACGCTGCCTCCTCCATCTCTCCAGCACACCGTCCTCTTCCATACATACATGCACATATAGAATTACCTCTCACCCTACCCCCACCTCCCACCGGACCTTGCTTTTTGTCCCTGGGTGGACTGGCTGCTATAGAGCCAAGTGTCCCTTTTGCCAATAGGGTGATTTACAAACAATACATGGACGCTGTACACACTCCCACCTTCCACCCTCCTACTCTCTCTCACTTTGCCTCCACAGACACACAATCACCTCTGTGATGAGCTTCAGTATGCCAGCAGACTGCGCAGCAGGGTGATGGCCTGTTCTTTTCTCACTTGTTTTAAAAAAAAAAAAATGTACCCCGTCTTATTGAAAAAGTTAGCGCACCATCCATGTCTCGGTTGTATGAGGTGACTTTATCAGCTGAAAGAAAAACCGATGCCTTTTGATTTGCTTCTCAAGTGGCTTAAAATGTGTAGTCTCGCAAACCACATGAAATGGTGGTAATGTGCGGCGCATTCATGACAATTTTCCCCCGATGCGCCGCAGTTCTGTTGAAAGTTGCAATGCTAATTACTCTGAGGAAAATCTGAAATAAGAACACACTGAGAAAATACTGTTATCCTCCTCAGTAGCTCTATTGAACCTGTTATCAATTAGCCATTTTCACTACTTGTTTATAGAAAGGACTGTATACATGATAACTGAAATAAAAACACTGCAGCGCAGAAAATTGATCTGGTCATGTCAATCAAGGTGTCACGCTCCCATGTGCTTATGAAGCGAGTAAGCGCTAGTATGTCAGAGGCAAAACACTTTGCCGTTTTCACACATGCCTAAGTAGAATTTTTCTTCCATGGGTGGTTGACTGCATTCACTTACACAAAGAAGGATCCCACCCACATATGCCTATTCTTATGAGATGGAGTGGTGGAAGACTTTATGAATACGAACAGCTCTTGCTCACAGAATCAAGAGATTGGTTTTGTGAAGTGTAGCACGAGCACAATGCACTGGTCCCATTTATCAGATGGCCTATGAATTTGTCTCTTTTCGTGCACATGTGACCAAATAGCGTCGTTGGCTGGTCAGCAGTTTTATTAATGCTGGGATTAGATGGCCGTTTGCAGACGTCTCTCTGTTAAAGAGCCGTCCGTGCTCATCTATTTCGATGTCATTTCCTCACGCTCCTCGTGGAATTTTGCTGCCCAAACATTTTGGCAATATGCAAGTAGATTTTAATTTGTAAAATGCACACACACTCGGCAACCAACCAACAAATAATGTAAAGTGATGTGAACTAGTGTTATGAATTGCATAGTATATTTGAGCTTTTGTCTTTTGTTACTTCTTTTTTTTTTTTTTTTTTTAAAGTTGTTTTACATGTGAATAGTCCCTTTTATTCATTTGATGAAGAGCTTCAGGTAGAATAGCTTTCAAAGATGAGAGGAGTTTGATGAGACGTTCTTTTGCAAAAAGCTGCTTAGATTATTTACCAGCGCTTGTAAAGCAGATTCAATAAAAAAGCATGACCATTGCCATTGCCAAAAACACCGCAAGCAATGAATATGCCATTCATAATAAAATAAAAGGTTTTGGCAGAGAGTTTGACAGGAAAATCTACCAGTGGCCCGGGGCCTCCAAGGAGTTGACCCAGGTCTGTTAAATGTTGAAAATACAGCCTTAGAAATATCACCATGCTTTTACAATTTAATAAGTCCCTGTCTCGCTATGTCCTCCATGTTGTGTTTTATCTATCCAGACAGAATATACCCCATGTTGGTGAAGTTTTTGGATTCAGCTCCTAAAAGTTCCCAAAACTCTAATTCTCAATTCTCCACAAACCTACAATTTTTTTTTTTTTTTTGCTGTTGTTGTTTTTAAATGTGTCAACGTCGTCCAGCTCTTAAAGCCCAGCCTGGGACGTTCTTGAACCTTCAGAAAGTTCCTGCTGTGAAAATTCACATTGCAGTATTGTGATTGAGGCTGTTTTATTCATTTCACATAACACAAACAGACAAACTTTGCTGAAAGTAATCTCATCAAAAATCATTGTAACCATGTAGGGGCGTAGAATTAGGGATATTAAAAATTCTGAATGCACCTTAAATGCACTATAATCTTTACAGGTAAACTTAATTTGACACTTGTGTATTAAGTTAATCACACTGTTCAGTGTGATTAACCACAAAAAAACGCAAAAAGTGTCTAACGCATGAATTTACCACTAAATGTTCTGGCCCAATGTCAATTTATATTTAAACAGTCCTCCTCATAATGCTGTTCATATTGCACAATATCACGATTCACCTAACCATTGCGAGACTTCAAACGGGATGTTCTCAGAGGGAAGTTGCCACTGAGCTTAGAGCGTCACCGTGTGTCATCAACATGTTGCAACAGCGACACTGGAAGAGTCACAGAAAGACATAGAGGTGGACGTCCTTTGGCCACATCCAATGCTGATGACCACTTCATTGAGAACCAGGGAACCAGATGAGGGAATGCCACTCAACTCCAGGCAAGTTTAAGAGAGAGAGAGAGAGATGAGAGGGACCAAAGTGTCAGGTCAGACCATTTGAAACTGCTTACTTCAGCACAGTCTGTGTACTACAACCTGCAAGTGTACCTGACAACACAACCAGGCCCAGGCGTCATCGTCTTGAACGGACCGGGGAGCATTTGCGCTGGACGGGGAAGTAGTGGGATGATGGCATCCAACGCTATTGGAGACATCAGGGAGAACGTTAATGCATCGGCCACTGTTGCAGCCAGAAGAACCTTAGTGGTGGCGGTGGTGGTGTCTGGGCAGGTGTGTATAGTCGACACAGAACTGTCCTACACCTTGTTAATGGTACGATACCTGAATAACAACATTAACCCAGTCACACTGTTTTCATCTTCATGGACGACAATGCCCCAGCTCATCATCATCATTAGGGAACGGCTGCTGGAGGCTGGGCTACCTCAAGTGGAGTGGCCTGCATGTTCCCCAGACCCAAGTCCCATAGAAAACCTATAGGATCAGCTGAGGTGTCAGGTAGAGGGTTTTAACCCAGAATCTCAAGGACCTGAGTGCAGCCTTCAAGAAGAGTATAGTGCTGTGCCTAAGTTGACAAAAAGTCAACTTGTGAGACGTCGTTGTCAAGCTGTAATTGACACTCAAGGACGCATGACAAGTTATTGAGAGTTGGACATTTTTCTACTATAGTGCCTCACTTTCATGATATAATATCCATGTAGCATGAACTTTTTACATTTTCTGTAAATTTCACCCAAAACTCAAATATAAATAACATTTTGTGAGTAGTGTGTGTATATACGTCATGGGTGGTGTTTCACACCAGCGAGCAGGAATTTTGACAATTGTGACATTTGACTTCTGCACTAATGTGATGAAGTATGTTCTCTGCAATGTAATTCATTGTTGCCTTAAAACTGAGAACCCTATATTACACAACAATAATTTGTCAGTTAGCAATTAATCAGTAGATTACCTTGTCTACGGTTGGATAAAATATTCAAAAAGATTTATCTCCATGATCTCCTCGATGACCTCATGTGTAAGTAGCCACAGCCTGTTTGGCAGGTTACATTTACATTTTTTTTTTTTTTATTCAGGAACAATATCAGTTGCCAAAACTGGTTAAAAACAAACAAAAGCCATGCAGTTTGGTTGCGTCACTACAACCCCCGTACTTTAAACGCCTTTGCAGAGTCTGTAAAAACTTTGGTCTCTGAAGTTAAATATTTTTGCAAACTAGCCCACAGACATTAGAAGGTATTTGACCATTGACCATCTCACCATTGACACTTCTTCATCGTACAGATCAATGTTGTTACGTTATTTTTTAAGATGTTACTTGATGAAGTCAAGTAATGTGAAGAAGTGATGCTTCATCATCTATAGACTATTTTAGAAAACCCAATTAACTAGAGCACGCGATCTGGAGAATAAAATAATAAAACAAGCTTTTAATAAGATGAAACAATCTAACACATGTATTCATCACAGCAAGAGGGAATAAACCCTCTGCACAGCTAGTAACTGTCTGTCATTATATACAAAAATATATGATACAAATATATAAATCAAATGATTTTGGAAACATAACAAAACACACAATGGTTTAATCCTCTGTAACACTTATAGATAAGGATAAAGTAATTTCCTCATTTAATTCACATAATTCTGCTAATAAATCTCATAGCTTTCTCTGTGCAGATTGTTTATGTCCCCTCAGGGAATAGGGAATCATTTGAGTAGGATTTCAGGGTAGTGGCCACAATCACATAATGACAGCAAAACTCAGGATTTGTGGTGCAGATAGCGGTGTTATATTCTGTAATCCTTGTTTGACAGCCCCAACTACATTTGGCTGAGCTACAGGCGCAAAGCATGTGCACAAACTAATTTCTGACCAGGGAAGTCATTTATATTTAGTATGTGAAATGGTACATTGATGTGCCTCTTTAGCAGACATCATCCTTCTTCATTGCATTCTGTTAAGTTAAATACACTAACACAACCTTGAAAGTCTCCGATAGTATGGTACAGTGATTAGAAAGTGGCTGCCCTCTGTCCTCTCAGTTGAGATGGGGATTGCTAGACAGAAATGGAATTTGACAGCCTCATGTGTAATAGATGTTGTAGATATTCTGATGCCGTTTTTGGGACGGTGACAGACAGCGAGCGCTGGCCTGTTTTCTCTCTCCAATTAGTGTCATTAGCTGGGTAATGCAGTTTGTTTTCATGCCTGGGCTGTAGTTTATTGCTGTGCGCAGGATAATCCTAATTATTTAGTGAGCTGCTTTCAAGGGAAATAAAGAATTGTGGTATAGATGCGTGTTTTGGAATGATTACTTGTTGAGTTGATCACAACTGCAGGTGTTGCGTTAACTGCTACACGCAATGCAGTTGAATGTAACTCGTACACTGGACTTTTTGTTTCTCATCTTTAATTTCGTGATCCGACCATATTCAGAAACATGCATGTTGCACCACGTTTGTTTTCATATTTTATTGTGTGATTGTAAAGTACATGTGATGTTTATCTCCTCCACTGATTAGCTTTTCAACGTTCCAGTCTATGCTGCTGCAAGGATGCAATAGATATACCACCTCTTTGTGAAGCAGTTTGTGTCCGTACCTTTGATAACACAACTGAGGTTATGAGCAAGTTTTTTTTTTTTTTTCGTACGTGAAATGCTAAAAATGGAAGGGAAAAATAAACCAGGGGGTAAAGTGCACTTCATCTGCATTGAGGAATTTCAGAGGTCTCGGGCTCTCAGTCGTCTCATTCTCTTCCAAGAACACTTCTCCTTCCTGTTTCACCTCTGGCATGCCGCCCAAAGTACCCACAAACCACGGAGGCCAAGGCCGAAAATACACAGATGGTAATTTGCACTACATTTCAATACGACTCAACCACCATTATATATAGCCCTGCTGCCTGAACCCTGATCCTCACTGAGAGTATCGTCTCACCTCGGATTCCTATTGAAAGATAGGCTCGTTATGTCTTTGTTACTTGTTAATGGTTGGACGGGATAATAGAGACAGTTGGAGTTGTTATGTTGGAAGACGTGAATGTTTTGGCGTGAACATTGATCAATAGACAGTAGATTTTTTATTTTTTTTTTCCCCCAAGGTCAAGACATTGTGTCAACATAATTAATAGTTAGAGGGATGTTCAGAGGTTTAGGTTACGTTTGCATGGAAGGAAAATAGGTGTCAATCTTTCAAGTCAGAAGAAAGAAAAAGGCACTGAATACCCCTACATAACCGACGATATATGCACACTGTACGCACTCAAGCATTCAAGCCCTGCTATTGAGTACAGTTCATCCAGTGGGCCCCATTTTTAATTGGTTAATTTATAGGAGTGCCGTTACGTTCCAATATCAAGGACAGGCCATCACAGGATCATCAAAAGTAAATAAGCTGCCTATTGTGCTGTGTGACATTTTGCCTCAGCAATCACTTGTCTTGCCCATTTCCTTTTTGGTTGTCATGTTTCATCAGCCTCCTAATGGAAATAACAGGATGAATAAACTCAGGAGCAGTGATTTTGTTGCTCCTGCATAGAAGCAACAGCGTTTAATGTACTGATGGCACCGAATTGCATGAGGGTGGGGCAGTCGTGGAGGCCTGCTCGGCTGGCTCCTCGCACATCCTGCTGAATTTATTCCAGGGATCTTTACTCATTCTAATCTTTGCATTTCCAGTTGTGGATGGGAGAAAAAGGGAGAAAATCTCATGTATAAGTAGGAAAAAAAAAAAAAAAAAGAGCACGCACGTGGGAAAGAGATCAAGCGAGTGAGAGATTACGGAAAAAGGAAAGGGAGGTGATCCTGATCCAGTGTGTTCCAATTAATGGAATTACCTTCCGTCTTGAGAGGACTGTTAGTCATTTGCGGAGACGTGAGCCGGCCAGTAGTGGATCTCTCCCACCATATTGTCCAGCGAGCACTAATAAGGCAGCCCTGACCGCTGGGCGTGCTCATTAGCATAGCCCGCGGCCGTGGCAACCCCCGCCAGGGCCCAGCCGGACACTTAATTACCACTACGGCTTCTTCTTCACTGCGTCCATACTCGCTTCCTTCCTATGTCCTCACCCCCTGCCCTTCCTCCTTAACCCGTGGACTCACGTACACACAGACACACATGTCACCATCACCCTCCCAGCCATAGCAGGACAGAGAGGCTAATCATTTTGGTGATGTAAATGTGATGCCTTTAGTCTCAGTGTGTTGTGGCAGCCTTTCATGTTACTTCACTTTGTAGGGTGTTGCGGTCAGCAATCTTTGAGATTTTAGTGATTCCCTGACCTGCACTACCTCCCTCTATCTCTTGTTCCCTCTCTCTCATTCTTATATTAGCTCATGGGCATGACTCTCCTTTTGACATCGGCGCAGTATTGATGCACCCCCGTCCAACCTTAATCGGCTAATGGCCTCTTCTTCTTGCCTGCCCAGCCAAATCAGCCCCTCCCTTAACCATCCTTCTATCTGTCCCTTCCTTCGCCTTCCCGTCTCCTCTCCCCCTTCCCTGTTCGGGCCGGGGTCACTGAGGCCAATTTTCATGCCTGGCTAAGCAACAGAGTAGCTGTGTGTGTGTGTGTGTGTGTGTGTGGGAGCGAGTCGCTGTGTACGTGTGTGTGTGTAAGAGAGGGAATATGTTAGTCAGCAGCCTCAACACAAGTCATGTGGTGGGTGACCTCTTGACCTACCTTTACTCCAGTCCCTTGCTCTTCCGCCGCTTCTCCGAGTCGCACTCTTCCCTTGATTAGCGGCCGTTCTGTGTGACAAGGGTAGCAGAAGTCTGACTGACTCCTGTACTGTACTCGTATGTTTGTGTGTGTGCTCACACATGCGTGCACCCCCTCTGACCTAGAAAAGCCACAGCCAAAATAATCCTGCCAAGTTCACAAATGGAGATTGTTGACAGCGCTGCGTGGCGAAACAATGAACAACTCCACTACCTGAAACGTCCAACTGTTTTTGCTATGGTTACAGACTGTGAGCTGTGTGTTTCATTTTTGTGACAGGTTAGTGCAACAGATTTTCAGACGTTGTAAGTTGAAGAGGGACCCCGTCAATACGTTTTATCTGCTCTCTGCGTATCTCGGGTCAAGCTCAAGTCACTTTACTCTGGCCAATCTTGAAGTATTTTAGCCTTTTCTTTAAGCAGAACCAACCTGGAACTTTTAACTTGTGCTAGGTCTCTCTTTGTCTTTAATTTGGTGGCACTATACATCTCCGCAGCCCAGAGAGAAAATCCCCCACCACTGCACCAGTGAATCATCCGTGTGTGAGTGATAACAGATCCAGACTGCTGAGCACCCCGCAGCTGTTTGTCTCAACATGCAAGTCATCCCCGCCATTACACCGCTAAATGGTTCCCTTTCTGTGGCAGACGCTTGCCGCCTCGGCCCGTATCTCCATGTCTCCATCACTGGAGGGGTGGGGGGTGCGGTTATTGTCACCGAGCCAGCCACTTTTCCAAAGGAAAAACAGTTAAATGTTCCTGGAAAAAGTGCAGAAGGGTAAATCACATGCTCCACTGTGATTTTGCAAAAAAATAATAATAAAACAATAATAATAAGAGACTGTATTTTCAGATGTGTGTGTGTGCACGTGACCGTGTTTGTCCCTATGTGTCTAGTGGACATATAGCAGCAGTCGCGGGTGCAGAGCTCACATGAAGCACCCTTTTGAGCTTAGGCCAGAGACCGTGACCTTGGGAAATGTCATTGTGCTCACGGGGGTGGCTCGCCTGTGACACACAAAGCCACGGTAGTGGAGTGCATCAGTGCACTGTTGCACTCAGGCAGGAGGCTAGTGGCGTGGTGTTGTGTTCGGCTGCACCTAACCCAGGGGTTTAAGAGTGAGCCTAGGAAGCAGGAGAGTTCAGCCTCAAAGCTAAGACCTTGGGTCAGCAATCTAGCGATTTCCCTCTAACCACATTACAGCCATTAGTGGCTCTTGCTGCTTTTCGCATGTCACATGGAAATGGGTCAAGCCCTGCCCTGCATGACTCACTGGCTCTTTCTCCCTCTCTTTATTCCTGTTAACCCTTCTCAGGTGGTAAAACAGCTTCAAGGAGCATGCTAAATGGACTTCACAATCATTGCATTTTTGTGTTTACTTTCACCTTTAATAACAAGGGGTCATGCATCTATGTAGGCTTCTCAGTCCTTACAGCACATTGTCTGTCAAGGTTAACTCCAACAGATGTGGGTATATAGACGGTGTGGAAAGGCCGAATATTATCACAGAACCTGTTGGATTGTGTTTAGCTGTGTGTTACTGTAAAATGTGAGAGAGAAATGTGGATGTGTTGGAGACGAGGCCGTATCTGGACGTGTGTGAGCTCTGTTTGATATCTGTTGCAACAGGAGAGTAGCGGTCATAGTGGATTGTGATTGTGGTCACCTTTGTGGATCATAGTAAGCCACGCTGGCCAGATGTCAGCCAACTCTAATGATCCCAAAAGGTTGCTTGCCTGGGTTGCATGGCAACCATTTTGCCTCTCACTGTAAACAGAGTAAATCCACCAGTCCCATGTTGTGGTTGTGGCTTTGGTGTGTGTGTGTGTGTGTGTGGATATATGTATCGTGGTTTGTAAGACATTTTAAATCATTCCTCCATTGTCTCGTCATTTTGCCGCCGCATGAGCACAAATCTCATCCATTTCGTTTTGTGAGGTTGTGTACAGTAACCCAAATAGCAGATGCCAGTTTTGACATTTTGTTTCACCCAGCTTTGTTGTTTTTGACATATTCTTATGGAGGTTTGTTAATATGTATCAGGAATATTCACTTTTCTTTGTTCGCCCTTGTCTGGCAAGCTGTAATGTTTTGCTTATGAATATTGATACATGAAGTGTATATTAATGACCCTTGGTGACCTTAACCCTATCCTTATTGGCTCCCTGGTGGTATCCGCAGGCTCATGAATATTAATCTGGTTCTGTAACCTCCATTACCCTAATCTTTGCTGTCTAGCCTCCCAGAAGGGCCCGTTGTCATGGTAACCCCTTTACTAGGCTCTTCCAGACCAAGGGTGGGAAAAAATATGGTTTAAAAAGGACAGAAAAATTCAAAATTACTCAAACATCTTGGATGTGCTATGTGGAAGGCTGCTATTATATAAGAAAAAAGTAGAATTTGGAAGTCCTTTGAGTGGTCTGCTTGCAGAGCAGTGAGGTGTGTTTTTGCAGCGTGACTTTGTGCATCAGAACGATGCTAAAAATGTGCATACAGTTGAACTTCTGCATTTTTCAATTATGCTTAAGTGATACAGAACACAGGCTTACTGTTATTACTGTCTATCACGATACTAGCACTGCATTTATTTCTGTTGCCCCTGGCTAAATAGTTTGTCTTCCTTTCCTCTACCAGATGTGGACAGCAATGAGGAAGGAGGGCCTGATGGAGGTGCTGTGGAGGAGGAAAGCTGGTTTGGGAACGCTTCTGACACGCGCTCTGAGTCGTCGTCTTTTGGAGACACCCAGGATGAGCTCCTCTTGACCAGGGGCTCGTCTCCTGATGAGCGGCCGGGATTCAGCGCTGCGGATACCTGCGGAGGCGAAAGCTCAGTGGGCTGCCACACACCCGTCCATCGTGCCTCCTTGGAACTCCTTGGACTGGATGGAGGTGCGTTCTCGACCCAGGACACGCTCTCCTCCGTGGTGTCGTCACTGTATGGCGAGGCAGCATCTCGAGCCTTGGGGAAACCTCTGAGCAGCAATCTGCGGCGTCTCCTGGAGGCTGGGTCACTGAAACTTGACTCTGCAGAGCTGCTGGGTCGGTCATCCAGAGGAGGCGCTGGGGGTGAGTCCCCTCCAATTGCTCTAGCGCCACCTTTGACCCTCTCCCCGTCTTCCCACCATGCCCAGCAGTTAAGTGCTCTTGCCCGAAAACTCGCCAATAACAACAACAGTGGCTCAGCCTCGCCAGCCTCCTTGGCACCCTCAGTCACCAACATTAAGCAAGAGCCCCTTGACCCATTTAACTCTGTCACCCCTAGCAATGGCAGCGGCTTTGTATGGGCAGGTGTTGCAGACAAGTGGCCACCAGCCAGCTGCTCCACGCCCTGTGGCTCCAGCCTGTCCCCAGACTCTGCAATCCAGAAGTTAAAAGCTGCAGCGAATGCTGTGCTTCAAGACAAGAATGCCGTGGCGTCCTCCTCAGCGACGTCTTCCTCCTCCTCCAATTCTGCCTCATCTGCGGTGCCGACCCTGGGAGGGGGAGGTCGAGGAGACGATGTGGTGCGCTTTGATGCCTTCAACTCTCCGTTTAGCCCACAGTCAGCTAGCTCCACACTCGCTGCTCTTTCCAAGAAAGTCAGTGAGCGTAGCCAAGCCTCATCAACAGCCAGTGCTGCTACGGACCACCAAGCCTCAGCTAGTTCCTTTCTCTCGCTTGTGTCAATGACCTCCTCTGCTGCCTTGCTCAAAGAGGTGGCAGCCAGGGCGGCGGGAAACCTGATGGCAGAGAAGAAGGAGGGTTCTCCGTTGCCATCTACTGGGGTCCTCCAAGAGGATGTGAAGCCCCTGTTGGACAAGTCCCAGAAAGCACCGACGCCCTCCACACCCACTCAGAACCTAGAGTTGCTGTTGCCTTCTACTCCAAAGGCCAGAGGCAAACAAACCAACAACCAAGCAGGTAATCAAAATCTGCAACACAATAATAGTACATGCTTAGTTTTAAGAGAAGAGTGATAGTATATTTATTCAAAAAATGGTGACTTGGGTACACTTTTTTGTTATTTTTTTCCATTAAAAGATGGCTTTTCATAAGAAGAAATAGTTGCTAAACATTAGACACACTCAACTGTTGCCTTGTGTTAAATACACGATCACACTACTAAAGCTTAAGCTTGTTCTAATTCTTTTGTGACCTTATGTTTATAGAATGTGAAAGAAATTGAACTTCCCTTCTTTCAAGTAAATTTTTCATCCTCTTTCACTATGCCTTCCTCTTGAGAAGTGGTTTATTCAAATTCGGTCAAAAGACATCTTTCTCTATTCATTACGCTCCTACCTGTTGTGTAAGAAATGACACAAATTAAGGCTGAATTTTCTGGCATCACGTGGGACATGTAACCAGCAGGTTTGCTTGTCACCAAAATAAGAGAAGGCGCAGTTCTGAATTTCCATGACATGTTTTCTCTGGTTTTGTAATGGTTTTGTTCTCACCTCGCTGGAGCTGAAGTAGCGAGTGGTGTAGCCTCAGCTTAACTGTCAGCCGAGCGGAGAGCGTAGCCGAGAGAAAACAGCCCTGGCTGGCCTTCTAGTCTGGGAAATGGTCTGTGGGCTCGACGGGGGGTTTCCGACTGAGACCTCACTGCCTTCCCAGACCAGCTCGTTTGTGCTCGGATGTGCGTGCTGCCAAAAGGGGGCCGTCAGTGTGTGCTCGGCACAGCGGGGAGCCCTGGGGTCCATATCCATCTCGGCAGCCTCCTCCTGGCTTCAGCCCCCACTAACCAGAGCCCTCTGCACTGATCAGCACAGCAGACTTAAGGCCAAACACATCATACTTTCCACTGACTGGATACAGATGCGTGCACACACACACACACGCGCACGCTCTCTCTCTTTCCCTCTTATACTCTCTCTGCTACTCACAAATGGCCATGCAGCGCAATCTGTAAGACATGTAGACATGTAACCCAAACAAGAGTGCACACCAAGATCTCACTCTTGGAGAGAGAGAGAGAGAGAGAGAAGGCTTCAGTATGCGGGCTCTAAGTAAGTAGCCTTAAGGGAGAACAGAATGTTTTCAGGGAGATGGATGGGCACTTTTGAGGGATTGTGTCGCAACCCCGCCAACTCTAAAATGGCTGGATCAAATTGACTTCAGACGGATGAGGCAGTCGATGTAATATTCTGTGATCTGCATGCTAAAAAGGGGGTCTGCTCTAACCCGGCGTGCCGTCAAGGTCGAGCGGCACTGTAAAAATGCAGGTAGTTGTTTGGTCGGCAGACTGAGAAATGTGACCTTGATTATTGACTGTCATGTCTTGTTTTATTGTCGCTCCCTGCCAGTTCCACCATAAAACTGTATCGCACTGTTCTAGACGCTGCGTATTTAAGGAGAATTCACTCCCGTTTCTAATGTGTGATTTTGATTGCGTAGGAAACAGGGGCGTAAAGTACAAAGACAAAGGTACCAAACCCACACACATTTCATCTCTCCTGCTTTATTTTAGTTCCATTTGCCTCAACTTAGAGTAAGCAGAAGTCATTTTTGCATTGTGATCTCTCCTGTGCTTGGAGAGGTTGGGCCGCAGATGGCGGTTTATTGTTGCAAATAGGCAGTCTCGAGGTTTTACACCTCAGGTCAATGAATGGCTGAGCACAGTAATTTCACCAAACACTGATTACCAGATGTTTTTCAAGGAACGGCACTGGAATACTTATGAAGCCATCCTGACAGGCCCTTGTAGAATTTGTAATGCAATCATGCCTCTTTCTAATAAGACCAATTAAACAGTAATGGATGCCGGATATGAAGCCAACAACAATAATCGAGATACTAAAACATGCTTGAGTTTTTACTTTCATTGTTCCATTGCTTCCAGCTGGCATTTCCCTTGATAGCCGTCATCATTAGGTGTGCAGACATTGTCTCTCAGATGTGAGTCTGAGTTACTCCCTGATGTAAGGAGCGTTTCAGCAAACCAGTACATTATTCCATGCACCGACGTTTAGTTTTGAGACTCCTTGAATGTTTCTTGGAGATGCCAACAATGTTCTTTGGTTCACTCAAGGCTCTCCTGAGGATGGTGGCAAACCATTCCAGTGTCCTGTATGTGGACTGGTCATCAAACGCAAGAGCTACTGGAAGAGACACATGGTCATCCACACAGGCTTGAAAAGCCACCAGTGTCCGCTGTGTCCCTTCCGCTGTGCTCGTAAAGACAATCTCAAGTCCCACATGAAGGTGAGACAATATGGATTTTTTTTTTTTTTTACTCTGCCCCTCCTGTTACCCCAACCCTTTTCATTTTTCATCAATACTTATTAAGGGACTTGGCATAAAATTGTTGACCTTAAATGAAAACGCATGCTGTAGTTAAACTCATATCCATGTTCGTATGTAAAATATCACACAGATGCATGTTCTAGTTCTTGCTCAGCATGAGTACAACTAACATGAAGCAAACAATCTGCGAGGTTTGACGTGAAAAGCTGTGCTTCTCTTCCAGGTACATCAGCACCAGGACCGGGGTGAGACGTTTCAGTGCGAACTTTGTCCCTTCACTTCCTCCCGTCACTTCAGCCTGAAGCTTCACATGCGCTGCCACCAGCACTTCCCCCGCACAGACGTCAAGGTGAAAGAGGAGCTCACCACCGACACGGAGGGCGAGGGCTCCCTGATGGGTGACAGTGGTTCCGCGGACCTCAGAGGGACCGAGGTGTCCCCGCTGCACTCAGACACTCAGCAGCAGACGTCCCCTCCGGTCGAGGCTTCCTCCAATCATGTCCACATCAAGGAGGAGCCGCAGGAGAGAGAACTGTCCGTGCTCTCCCCCTTTAGCATTTGCCGGGACCGTCCCAGCAGCAGTGCCAACTCCCTCGACCTACCTGGAGTTGGGGTCAGATCTAGTCCCAGTGGTCCAACCACAGCCTCCCTCTTCAGCCCCGACATCACTACCAAAACAGCCACTGACCTGCTTATGAAGCTTTCAGGTTGGTGTCATTTATTTATTTATTAAAGATAAAACGGTTCCCTCTTGGGCTGCTACTATTGCTATCTATACAATCATTTAATCTACAGAAATCTGACAAAGTCGTGACCATGAGTTCAGGGTTAAAAGCTCTTGTTTTCTCTGACCCCTTGTTTTACTCAAATTTTAAAACCCAATATCAATATTTTTAATTAAAAGTTGCTTAAATGAAAATAGTTTACTGTAGTTCCTTTCAATCAACTAGTGGATTAATTGGCTATTCAGTTTAGCTGGAATTCAGTCAATGCCCACTTTATGAAAAGGAACCAGACTCCTGCTCCCGCTGTAAATGGAACAACTTTATTAGACCGATGGGTCTCAGCTCATGGCCTTCATCAGGGTCATCCAGTGCGTACCGTGTGGCCATCATCTTGGGATCTGGTGTATAATAGCAGAAGCCTTTAAGGGTTTTAAAGGTGTACCGTAACCAGTGCAAAGTTAATCTTCTTTGCTGCCCACAAATAAGCACACAAAAGTACAGTATGTGCTGCGCTGGCTGCGTTTAGCTGCATCTGTCCCGGGCAGCAAATTTTTTTTGTTTTGACAAATTCACAGCTCACACAGACGCTACCGGCATGACTCCTGTCATCCGTAATTGTTTTGTTTATTGTACTGTTTTCTCAACTTGAGTTTGCGACTCCGTTTATTACAGTTGCACTTTTATCAGAAGTATTTCCGTTCCTTCAGACCTGAATATTAAGACATCCATGCTGCTCTCAGCTAGATGCTGTCTCCCCTTTGCCATAAGTTTTGTTTTGATTCTTCGCTGCCACCAAAAATAACATTCGTAAGAAGCGTAAACACTTTTCATGTTTATTGTTTCAGGTCAAGGCTGTGGTATGTCTCTGGGTTGTTTTTAATGGGATTTAAAACAATAGGAATCTAAAATGTCAGGGAGCTTTTGACAATGGCACATACAATAAAGTGTTTAGGCTTTTATTGGCATCGACATAGGAAAGCAATATAAATTCCCACAGTGAAATGAATACTGTTTACACTATAAGCCCTCAATCACACGGCACGGATCTTAAGACTCAGACATCTGCGTTACGAGCTGTTTAGCTATCACAGTGCATATTGTGCATAACGTGCATGCCTTCACTTGTACACAGATTCATTCACAACCTTGCTTTCAGTGCCTTTCCCAGGAGTGTGATAGAAAACTAGGTCACAGACTTTTAGCCATTTCACAAATTTCTCCTGCCAGAAGTTCAGCATACCTTCGAACTGGTCAGCACGACATCTGAGGAATTCAAAACGTGCTCCTCTGACCCTGACGATTTGAGAAACAAAAACTAGATTAAACCGTTTTAGCTGCTTTTGCTTTTATTACAAGCAGACTTCAATACAATAACAATTCAAATACTGTAAATTCACTTTGTGCTATTATTATTATTATTATTATTATTATTATTAGTATTATTTCAGCTGTTCAACAAGTCTCTGCACCCACACAGAAATGTTGCATTTTTACATGTACAAATTTAGATCATTTCCACTGATGGTCTGTTCTGTGAAATGTCAAATGGCATCTGCTCGACAAAAGGTGTTTTCTGATCGGAGTTTTAACAGGACGTTGTCTTGCCCGTACTTACAATAAATGCGGTATATTGCTGTATTGAAATCACAGTTTAGTGGACTAATCACTCCCATTAACACCCCCCCCCCCAACCCCCCCCTACCCCAACACTGGAATAAACACGGGAAGGCGAGCTCGACAAATCCATATTCAACAGTTGACACATCTGAGTTCATGCACAAATGGTGGATACTGTTGTGGCCAGCACATCTAACACATTTACTTGCATCCTCCTTCTGTCATGCTGTTTCTGTATGTGACAAAGTTGTGTTGGAAGAAGTGAAAGGGAAAAGACATTGGTGGTAGAATAACTAGGTTCCAGGCTTGGCCACGAAGGGGTAAAGACAAGTGAAAATGCTCTGATTTGGACATTTTTTCTTACCTGTTACAAAGACCAAAGTATCTGTAGCTCAATGACTGAGCATGGCTTTGCCAGAGTTTCTTTTGTGTGTGCACTCGTCATAAAAAGTGTTGCTGTGTGCGCCATTGTATGCATGGTTGGTGGCAGCAGATTAAAATGTACTTGCGCTTAAGTGAGAGTATATGCAGCATGTTGCCCTTCGTTTTTAAAAGACACATATAGTTATATTCTTCTACTGTGTTCACACAAGCAAGTAGGACCTTTGCCTCTTTTGTACACAGTTTTAAACTGATACTTTATAGCTGCTCTGTAATACATTTGCAGTCTTCTGCTGCTGGCCACTGATTAGCCCCACTAAAGCAGTTGGGGCCTAAATGATTTGCTCAAGGGCACCTGGATAATAGTTGTTGAGGGATTCATTTTTCTCGCCCACGTCTTGTCAGTTGTCAGGGGAGTCGACAAATTGTGACCTCTAGGCGTCTTCAATTATTTTTGCTTGTGTGTAGGTATTATTACAACTGGCAAAATAGTGACAACTTTTATTCTAACATTGCTGAGGGGGTAAAACTGGTAGGAAGAAAAAAAAACACAACAAAAAAAAATAGAAAAGTTGTCACATTACCCAAAATAACAATTTTACTGTGGCAGTGGATGTCATGTAATACAGTCATGTTGGTATATTTCACAGTCTATCACCAAAGTTGCAGTGTGATATGTGTGATAGCGTCAGGATACATTTTTAACTGACTAAACAAACTCAGCAAACATGCTGTTCTCAGGTATACAAGGTCCAGCCCGTGTTTGGATGCATCCCACCATGTTGCAAAATATCAAAGGAGGTTTGAGGTTTGAGACAGCGGCAAGATTGATGGGAAAAGGTTGACCGAGGTTGAGCACCAGGGTCGGGGCTACGACTGCCACTCTTCCACTTAATGCTGTGTAATTAGATTGAGATCTCGAACGAGGATGGGAGGAAAAAACCCTGGGAACATTAGATTAATTAAAAATTTATGCATAATTCATAATTAAAAAGGAATTCATAATTTGAAATGATTAGCGCCCTCGGCGCCATCCTGTGACCCCGCCAGGATGCGCAGGGACTGGGCCGGCTTAGTTAACTCCCCCCTCGATCTTGCACGCCCCGGCTCCACATGGATGCCCCCTGGGTGCCAGTTGCACTTCACTCCCAGACTGCACAATCAAGCCCGGGCAACTCCCAGAGGAGCCAAGATGGCTCCTCGCAATGTCAGTCCAGTGTCAAGTGGCGGACATCTTAGTCAGGGCATCATTCAAGGAGAGTGAGGGACAATGTAAAAAGACAGGACGAGAGGATGTTGAACTTGAATGCGTGATGATGGGTTTTAATGAATACGGCTTCTTTGATCACAAAGTTCTCTGGTTGTCGGGAGGTGGGGCCGAAAGGAAGAAGGTTATGAAACTGAGAAGAAGTGGGCTCAGATCTCCGCGAGACTCGCCCGTGCCACGGAGCGGCCGGGGAGGGAGAGGTGAAGGACCTCCTCCTGGGACCTCTAGACTCTATTTCTTTTGACCTCCCTGCCAACTCAGATTGAGTGTATACACGAGCAGTTCATCCCTCCTGCTTTTACACTGTCTGTGTTGGTGCCTCAAGTCCCACCAGGCCTATGAGGAGGAGGGGAGGGGGGGTAGGGGTAGACGTATAAAAAGCTGCAAAGGGAAGGATGAAAAAAAAAAAAAGAAACAAGAGACAGATAAAGTGACAGCAAGTGAGGGAGAAGGAGTAAGAGGCAAAGAGGGAGTTGTATTGAGCTCCCCAGGCATAGAAAGCCAGTGAACTCTACCTGACCTCTGACATAATAAGCATATCATTTTTTGGACTGCCTTGCTTTCCATTGAGTGTTATACTGATACCCTTTGATTTCTATCCTTGCACGCTGACACAACCGTTAGCTATCCAGTGTGATCCACATTTTGATTCAGAGATGAAAGCCACTGAGGCACTTTGAAATGCACAGCCCCTACCCTGCGCCCAGTGGACCCTTTGTTAATAATGACAGTGGGCACTGCACACCCTCCGAGCGCCACCCCCCCACCCCCCACTGCGGTGACACAGGCACAACGAGCTTGACCCTGGCCGGGTGTGAATAATTGGCATGCAGGGGGTTGTGGGAGGTGTTGCATCTGTCATGACGCTTGTGCAGTTGTCTTATTTATCCTTTTTTTTTTTTTGTCCCTGGGAGAGACTCGCCTGCACCGCTTTACTACAGTGTGACGCACAGGCAGAATTTTAACGCTGTAGATGTTCAACCTGGGGCCTGTTTTTATGTCATTATCCTTGTTTGTGTTTATGTATTGCTGTCTATTATTGCATGTTCAGGAATGAGAGTACTGTAAGGGATTTATTGAACCGTCTCTTTTGACACAAAATATTTTGGATTTCGAAGGTGTCTCATCTTTAGTTTTGTGTCTTTGTGAGCATCTAGATTTACCTCATGTGTCCCTTGCTTTCCAGCTCTGCATGAGCAGATACAGACAGGCCTTTTGTGTGCGACCTCTGGTCCATACATCCCCACTGCAGCCATCAGTATCACTGTCCGGTGTCTAGCACACTGTCAGCTATTGTTGGGTTCTCAACCTGCCCCACGTAGCCCTGTGCTTTCTGTTTTTTTTTTTTTTTTTTTTTTTTTTTCTCCGGGAGAAAACAGCAGCCAATTGTCAGAGGGGGAGCAGGCCGGCGTGACAGAGGTGGAAAGCTAATGAAGTTATTTGACGGCAGGCCTGGCCACGGAGCGAGAGGTGAGGTGGGGTGGACAAGCGCCTGGCAGTGAGACGGATGAGGCGCAAGAGAGAAGCGTGGCGAGGGTGGAGGGGGAGGGGGGGCGAACAGGCAAGAGAATGGCGATGGAAGTAGCGTTGGTGACAGGTGTCAGCGAAGTGTGATAACATGGAGACAAACTGATAGCGTCGTCAAACCTGAGCTAGAACCAGCCTTACAGTATCATGCACAGGGAGCTGACACCGGCCGGGATGCACACTCGCACAGGCAGGGAGCTCACAGAAGTGAAGCCCAGTCACCCAGAGATGCCCGCCTCCTCCTCCGCAGATCTGTGTTCACTTCACAAAATGATCTGCCAGGGACTGGATGCTCATAATGCTGTTGTGATTGTGAAACTTTGACAGACAAAAGGCTAAAGTGTAAACTTGGGTGTTGTTGGCTGAGTTGTTGCTGTTGGTACTGAGCTCTGGCGTTTTGTTCTTGAGCCATCAGCATGGAGGAATTAAAAACTCACCCACTGGATAAGGCTACTAAATAATTCATTGGGCTCTGTAACATAGATTCTGAGTGGAAATACACTCTATTTATAGTGACGATCCAAAAGGTCACCGGAGTGGAGTGACTTTGTGTGAGAGTGCACGTCCTGGAGATGTTTTTGCACTTGTGAGGTCACAGAAGAGAAGAATTTAAGAATCGGAGTTTATGCTGCAGAGTGTCGTTCTTGGCCGTTCAGCCCAGCCAATGCATGATGTTTAAGTGCGTGATGACACAACGCGTGTTTAAAGGTTCATCTGAAGACATAGGTGTGTTCACATCTGCACGGTTAAATGCGCTGGTGCATTTCCATGTGTGTTTGTAAGGCGGTCACCAAGTGTGCTGTCCCTGTCTGATCCGACATGGCCCAACACGCTTCTAATTAGAGGACGTCCCTTCCAGGTGCTGACCAGGTTATACTTAGCCTGCCCGCTGACATCTGACAGTGTGACATTTCCAGCTGGTGCCATGTGCGACCCTGCGCCACTGCCCCTGAACTTGAAGGTTGCTGCCCCCCCCGCCCCCTGCCCCCCGCCCCCTAATCCACCCCTCCTATCCTCTCCCCCAATGCTCAGCCTCTTCCTTCTCGCCCTCTTGAACCGCAGCCCCGGCCCGCCATGGTGTGGCACTGTGGCATCGTGGCATCTCACGGGTGGCCACAACACCAGCACCTGTCCCCTTTTCGCTGCCCCCTATCCCCTGTCCCCGAGCCCTCTATCCCTCCGGCATAGATCACCATTAATCAGAGGGGCCGGAGCCGGCACAGATTGATGATGCGGGCAGGGGGCGACGGGCCTGTGGCGGTTAGAGATGTTAGGTGAGACGGTAGGGTGAGGAGCGGAGCAGATCTCTGCTGGGGCCAGAGGAGACTGGACAGCAGCCTGCCCAAGAGTGATAGCCTCCTTTATATCCATGCCCTGTGTGTGTGAGACAGATTGAGTGCACATGCTAGGTTGTACAGATTGTTCCAAACTGTACACGTGTCAGGGGTTATGCTGGTAGATGGGCAGATGTGCTTGTCAGGGCCACGGCCAACCTTAGCACTGGTAAGAAACATTAGCAAACTCTAAAATAAGCCCCCCAAGCAACACTAGTAATGAGGAACTACTAATATACTACTAATAAACTTCTTCTGTTTTTTGTCTGATCGCATTAACAAGTGTGAATTTATTTCTGCTGTGCGATGACTTTTAAAATGCCTGTGTATTACTTATATATTATATGGAAATATAATATATAAGTGTTAATCTTTATGTATTTATTCATTTATTATATTCTTCAGTTTTACGATTCTAGAAATACAGAAAGCAGCCTTTTCTACATTTGGTCATTATCATATATTATGTGGTGCCCTTTAAACTTTGCCATAGCAACCTTGTTTTGCATCTCGACTCAAATTTCATCTCGTCTTCAGAGCGTTCATGTTGGCTAATTTATTCATAGTTTTAACAAACAAAATCAAGGCAACGTCGCTTCAGTCTACATTAAGATTTTACACACACTTGTTTAGATATAAACTTGCAAAATTTTATGAGCAAATAAGTTAAAAAGTGATTTATATGTACACATACACATAGAAGTAAGTCTCCAGAATAAGTAGCAAAATGTTGAGCAGACTCGTAGTCGAAAGGGGAAAAAAAATGATTTGAACAATGTGACATTGTGAGAAAATACCATTGTAACAACTTTACAAGCCAAACCACTAAATGAAATACTCGATACTGGAACTAATTCTGAAAAGTATTACGGTACATCTGTGGTTAATCAGGTTACACCAGCTGACAATATTATCCTTAAACATTAACATGGTTTCCATAGCACTGAATGAAACAGAAACCAGCTGACTTTCCACGGGCAAATATAACATTTACATTTTAGATCATGTTCCTAGGCCTCCGCTCTGCGTTTCATAGTTATTTGATATTCCAACGGTCTTGTAAGCCCTAGCCTGTGTAAATCTTCCCTTTAGCACAAAGAGTAGTGGAACGTGTTGAGAGACACAAAGAAAGGCGCTTGGCCCGACTGTTCTTTTCTTGGCGGCTATCGGAAGATGCTCCATGTCTAATTATTAATTATTCATCTAAGGCGGATTAGATGTGGCCCAGTTTCTCTTGAAGATGTCTTTAGAGCACAGGGATCCATGTGACAGTTCGCTCCCTAACCTAGGCGGCACACTGCAGAGATGGCAGATAAGGCTTCACTTGATTGCTGTCACGCTCTACAGTACTGCAGGAATTATTTCATGTCCTTTTGTCTGAAGGGGATTCAGACAAGGAAGTCAGACGCGGGGAGAGATGAAGAAACTAGACTTAAAGTTAAAATGAAGTGAGGATAAAGTGTAGAGGAAAGAATGCGATGGGAAGGGGCCGGTGTGAAGGAGAAAAGACGTCGTAGATACCCTGAAGACATGAAGAGATCATGAGATTTAACCCCGGCTCACAGTATATCATAATAATAATACTGAATTTTATATTTTACACTCAAAGACACTTTACATTGGAAGTCACAGTCACTTTATGCAGGGACTCAGAATATCTGATGAGGACAGTTTGGGCCTTTTACATGGATGCAAAAGAAACTAATTCATATTGTACTGTAAAGAAACATGAATGAGGGACATCATGGCCTCTTGTTGTTGTGCCGTCAAATTTACACCCTGCTTCGATCTCCTCTGTACTTTTTAACTGCAGCGGCCAACCAGAGGGAGACACTCAAGTCTCCATTCCACCTGAAGGAAGAGCCCAAAGTGGAGGAAGCACTGAGCCCTCGACCATCCTCCCAGTCCCAGGTTCAGTCGAGCTTCCCTGCGGCTTTCTCCCAGGACGGTCACACGGGGGCTGCAGCCTCAGAGCGTCCAGGGCCACTGAAACCGAGGGAAGGAAGCCCCATGGCTAAGAACAGCTTGCTGAGCCAGGATATCAACGTTAAGGTGGCCTCTGAGCTGCTAATTAAGCTTTCAGGTAAGGTGTTTACTTATCTATAGATTGTCTCATCTCATCTTCTACTACCGCTTATCCACACTAGGGTCGCGGGGGGTTGCTGGAGCTTATCCCAGCTGTCATCAGGCGAGATGCAGGGTACACCCTGGACAGGTCTCCAGTCTGTCGCAGGGCTAACGCAAGCAACCATTCACACTCAAACCTAGGGTCAATGTAGAATCGCCAATCAGCCTAACGAGCATGTCTTTGGAGGTGGGAGGAAAACCCACGGAGACGCAGGGAGAACATGCAAACTCCACCCAGAAAGGCCCGAGCTGGGAGGCATCAGTGCCAACCACAGAGCCCATCTATAGATTGTGATAAATGAGTTCTCAGATTGATCTGTTCAACAGTCTGTTATTGTAAACTGAGGCAAAACAATAAATTTGTGGTCTATAAATTGAGCTTTTAAGGCACAGACCACGTTTTTAAAGTTTGTACAAAACACTAGTGCAAACACGGTTGAATATGTAAAGGAATAGTTACTACTCTTCCAGGAAAGAACAGGTCGTGCACTTTGATATTGATATTCGTTGTACTGGTTGGCTGTTTGAGTTTCAAATCAACTCGGGAGGTTAGCTGTAGGATAAAGGTTGTGACACTGATCGCCATAAAAAGGTTCTGTTGTTTTCTACCGAGGCACACCTCACCAAGCTAAAATTGGGGGCTTCACAGAGGTGAGCAAAATGTATTTGTGGGGGGGGAAACATATATGGAGTAATAGTCTTTGATTCTCTGAAGCTTCTCCTCAGGATGGTGGCGGCAAAGCCTTTGTTTCCTCTGTGATGACAGTCATGTCACCAGCTTTGACCTTTTATTTTTTTCTGCTCTTTTATGCATCAAGTTATTACAACTTCTGTGAAACCGGGTGTAGTTTTATATTGCACAGTCCGATGCTTTCTGTCCTTTCAAAACAAGACAATGTTTGAATGTAATTTACTGTGTATGCTTGATTTATTGAACTTAAAAATTCAACTGTGACTTGTCCTTTGTTTGTATCAGATGTTTTTTAAAGTAAAATGTACCCTATTCAGTGCCAGATGATTTAGCCTTTTACAGCCTCTGGCTTAAACTGAGCAAAAATGTTGTTAAGGAGTCCTGAGGCCGGGAGTCAAACCTGGTTCTTTATTTTGTAGCGCACAGCTGCTGCTAAATAAAGTTTTAAAGCAGGTGCTTATTTTAACCTACGTCAAAATCGCTACTGAATGCCAGGTCTAGTTCAAGTGTGTTATAGACAGGTGTTTGTCCAGTGTGGGCTGCTAGAGAGCGTCTCTCAGGCAGTCAAGAATGAAACAGGCTGAAGTGTATATCAGTATGCAACAACACGACTAGCTTTCAAAGCTACATGATTTGCAGAATAACTTGTTTCCCTGTTGAATATTTAACTGTAACGCACGCTTATTGTATACAGTGAATTATTTTGAATTAACAAAGGTTGCAGCAGGCCCCAGAATTATCTTTCCTTTGTAAGCACAGGCTGATTTGGACATTACCACAGTTATTATGATATAACTGTGCGGCCGTAACCTTCATAATGTGCATCTCCAGTATTAAAAAAAAAAAAAACTCAAAGCAAATGGCAGTCTGATGGTGGCGCAGTGGGGTGTTGCTCCATCCGCGGCTCTTCATCGTGTGCCAATGTGTGCGCGCTTGACAGACACCTCACACACCGGTTACCATTGTTCTCTCTGGGTCGACTGGTGTTCAGAGTGACTCATGCTGGCTGGGAGCTCTGTGGTACTACACGTGTGCTGCTCCGCTGCCTGCCCCCAGGTCACGTTTCCCTGTGTGTGTGCATTTGCTTTTTTTTTTTCTGTGTGTGTATGAGGAGGACAGAGATAATACGATTACGACTTTAAACTAAAAAAAAAAAAACAACACAACAGTTGAAAATAATGGGTCCACGAGCGTAAATAGATAAATTGAGAGAGTGATCTGTGCATTATATAATTCCTTCACTGTGTTCCCGTCTTAATGTTGTTGTCCCTCTTTCGCTACCTTTTTTTTTTTTTTTTTTTTTTTGCTCTTTCCAATCCCTGCACTGACGTTATCCTGACAGTTTATTTGGTCTTCACGCAGCACATCCAGCGTTTATCCCCTCCCATTACTTACACTAGCTCTGCAAGGTTGACCTAGGTTAGGGAAAGATGCTGCAGCGTTCGTCCGTCCACTGGCTCCCTCTGCCCCCTCATACAGTCCTCGGAGCGCAGTGCCGTCCATCGCCATGGCAACAGTGGGGGTGGTAGATGGAGAGGGCTGTCTAGAGTGACAGCCTTGACAAGAGTCTGGACCCTCAAATGACCCTGGGGTGGGGGGAGAGGGGGGGAGGAAAGGAGGGAGTAAAAGACGGTGAGGAGGAAAGGGAGAGAACCGGGGAAAGGTCGTCGCAGTTACAGTCACGTGCGATTACGGTCGTGAGGTTCAAGGGCGTCTGCACTGAGACCTCTGCTGTCCCCGGTTCAAGGTTAGCCCCAGAGCACAAAAGTCCAATAGGAATACTCAAATAAGATAAATACTTTGGGGGTTTACTCAGAGCATTCTCATCCCCAGCTGGCTGTTTAAGTGCTTATTTTGCTCATTCTTATTTGTACAGGAAATGGACAGAACCTAATTAAATTTCTGCTGCTCATCCTTCCTCGGCCATGGCATTGGACAGTCAGAGCAAGTGGGGTTGTCATCATTACTGCCCATTGTGCTGTAACATGAGTTGCATCATCCCTTTAACTAGGTCACCCCCCCCCCCCCACACACACACACACACCCACCCCCATTCTATATCAAACATTTGTTGGTCGCACTGAGTCGCCTTGCTAGCGTTACCTCCCCCACATCTGTTTAAAACCAGGCTACTGGTGTCTGGGGGCTAATTACGCCGGGCTAAATAGTCCCCGGCGCCAGCGGCTAACGTGTCTTAGCAGATGGGCACTGGTGTTGCAGGGCAAAGGGAACATGGCGTCACAGCAACGGGAGAGGGGGGGCGGGGCTTTGGGGGAGGGGGGGAGGGGAGTAGTGTTGGGTCCTAGGTGGTGCCCTGGCAGACTGGCATCGTGTGGGTAACAGCCGTGCCACCCACTCACCATCCAACCACCCTCACTATAGGTGTGAAATCACACTTTGTACTCACTTAACTCATTGCCTATTCCTTAGGAACAGGCCTCCTATCTCAGGAGATTTTCTACAGGCCTTCTCCCCTCCGCAGTGCTTGCTGAAAAAAGTTGCATCCTCAACTAGGGAGCAGAATGGATTGGAAACAATTCATTTTTCACAAAGACATTCACAGAAAAATGAAAATCGTGTGCAGCACCGTGCAAGCTTCTTCTGGTTACCATTCAAATGTAGCTTTAATATTAACTGATGTGTGTCCCCGGTTTGGTCACCAGCTGTGGTGATAGTGGATGCCCATGATTTTATTAGCAGCTGTAATGTTTTGGTTTTGTGCAGCAAAGTCATCAACCGAGCGTGATAAGAAGCTGGAAAGTGGGTGTTAATTTCCAGTGGCGATGGCATTTCTTGAAGCAGTGGGAAAAATCTGACAATTAACAGCCAGTTCCACCTTGGTTTCCTAAAAGAGTGCCTCAGCGGTAGCTAGTCACAACTGACTGACAGGTTAGTTGGTGCTTTTTAGACCACAGGAAGTTTTTTGGCAGAACTGTTGTGTTGTTTTCTGTGCTCGGCAGAACAGGACGCGAGAAATGTTGATCGGCCGAACACATAAATGCATCTCAGGCTGCCATTTGCACAAAAAATGGGAGTCCAGACTTCATCAAATCTGTATGCGTGTGCAGTTGTACTGTACATACGGACAGAACTAAATGATGGTGATGATGTTACTATACCAACCGCTAGGTATTGTGTCGCTGAAGTGTTGCTGACGGATCTTAAAAGCCATTAAAGGTGTCTGGTTGTCGGTGGACCTCTCAGTTGATTGTTTCGTCCGAAAGAGCGTAATGTTCTTTACAAATTGGACCCTCGTTATAACCTTTATTACCTGGACGCACTGGTTTACTTTTTATCCTCTTTTCTATGGATTTATATGGGTTTTTTTTCTTGGCAGGAAACCATTTGCAGCACCACTTATATTGACATGAAGCTGAACCGGAAGCGTAACTTTCCTTGGGATAATAATCCAAACTGCACTAACTAATCCACCAAGTGGTTGTATTAACTACTGTAGATGAAGACTTAAATGTACTTGAACCCATCCACAAGGAAAATTAACGTTTTCAGTAAAAAAGTAAAGACAGTGCACCCATGGCCCTCTTCAGTAGAAATTATTTTATTGCTTTCATTAAGCAGAAATTGTCCACAAGTCTAAGCTTAAACTAGGCCAGTGCTCGTAAACTACGTGACTAACCTGCTGTTGGTCTCATTAACGGCTATAAAAATGTCATGTTATCACCTTTTATTAATGTGTTTTTTCCAAATCAGAAAAAAAAATGTAGCTTGTTAAAAATCCATCAGTTTCCACGGGATCTACTTACTTACTCTTTACTCGACCGCGTTTAGCAACAGACCAGTCGTTTTCTGTGCACACGTGTAGAACATAACGTCGATTTTTTTTATATTTTTTTTTTGCCCTTGGTTGTGCATGACTTCCTCCAGGTAACCACAGTGAATCTTTTTATCTAATGGGGCACAGCTTTTTGGCACAGCAGTACACAGTTTCTCTGTTGTACTGCGGTGAGGTATTCATCGACTGGGAGGGAAAACTTTCAGAAATTTTAACAGCAGTTCTTAAAGTAAACCCGTAACTCAGTAGGGACTAGTTTGTCGCTTTCTTAAATAAGTTTATTTACCTAGTTTATACATTTTTATGGAATAATTACATATTTCTACTACGCATTTAGTTTGGCACATGAAGGTGGAATAACTAAAGTGTCGACTCGTAGCATCAGAAAACAGAGACGGTTTTCATCAGGACACCAGTGCCTTGTTGAACCCTGGTTTACATCTTACTCTCTCCAAACAGAAAAAGCTTAGTTGCATTTTAGGAAAACATATTACAGGGATGCTTTTCAGTAGACGGCTCATTTTCTGCAATTTTCTGGAGAAAATACCACAAAGCAAAATTCAGAAGAGGGGACTGAACATAACATTTATTATATAAAAAATACATTTGTGAATTAAATATAGATATATAGCTTTACCCTTTCAGCTCGTAAGTGGATGTAATTATTTAGCTTTGCTCACACATGAAAGAATTTTCCGTTTATTCAACGTAGCCCATCCCGGCCGAGCAGTTCACCGTCCTAATTCACAACACTGGCATTACTGTACAATATTACCTTATTTTAAGCTCCACACTGCTGACAGTGTCCTCACCATGCCCCTCAGCGTGGCCGCTCGCTGACCTCTCTTATTCCCACCCACCCCTCCTCCATATTCTGTCTCGCTGCCTCTTCATTCACTGCATATAGCTCTGTTTACAGAGAGTTGATTCCCTTTTTGCCTCTCGCTATATGTGCCTGTTTCCTGTGTGCATAGTTTTATATGCATGAGTGAGTGACACAATTACCGAGGCAATCACTTGCCACCTTTTGTCTCGACCTGATATGATGAACATTCAGCGGCCTGAGATTGGCTGCAGCCAAATGTTTTTGTTCAGGACCGCTTTTAAAAAAGGGGCCGTATCCGTCCCCTCGCGGGCTGTTTATCAGCCGACGCTGCTCCGGAGTCAGATGTGGCTGCAGACTGCAGCCGTTGGAAAGCTGAACCGCTGAGCGCTGGCTGGTCCAGGATCAATTGTAGCAGCAGCTGTCTGTGAAGTCTGCAGGCAAGGCTGCTGTGGCTCCCACATGACACGCAGTCTCCACACTGCAGCCTTTGAAGCGCGTGAACTCTTCACCCCTGTCTGAGCAGGTCGGCTAGAGAGCAGGAGAATAGAGAGATTGAGAGAGCGAGGGATGGGGGGGTAGGGATAGAGAGAGGAGAGGGATGTGGAATAACAGAGCAGAAAGAAGGGTAGACTAGGATAACGGGAGGGGGAGAGGTGGAGAGGTTGTCATTTAGGCTCTAGCCGTTCCTCATCCTTCTGTCCTCCCCCAGCTCTTCTTTCTCATTCTGCCTTCTTCTTCTTTCCTCTCTTACCCTCGGGTGTTCTTTTTCTGGCACTGTTTGACAATTTTTCCCCTCTCTTTACGCTTCCTCTTTTTTTGCATCTCCTTTTGACTGTCTCCCTCACTGCCTGTCGGACCTCTTTTCTTTTTTTTCTTTTTTTTTTTTTGCTCCTATGCTCGATGCGTCAAAGTGGTGCAATAAATCTACTTTGTGTGCATTAAGTCACTAATGGTATGTGACTGTTTTCATCCAAGTGTAATTACAAATCTACGCTAGGCGTTAAGCTTCCGGCTGTATATTTTCAGGGAATCCGGCTGTCAGGTCGGCACAGATTCAGCCAGACACCTGGGGTTAAAGTTGATCACTAAAATCAGCGTCGCATAAACCCCCAGTCACTTTTAGTCTGACTCAGAACCGTGGTGTACGGTGAATAAAGGTATGTGGTGAACGTATGGGAGCCCTGCTTACAGATCAGCGTGTTGAGAAGTGCGCACAAGCCTGTAGTTTGAAACTAAACCCAGATGTGACCGACTAGTTGTTTAAACAGAGCAGTTACACCTGCTCTTAAATGAACAAAACTTGAGACGAGAAGAAAGACTCACGTGAAAAAGTTGTAAAAGCCGGATTCTAATGCAACAACGCAGCCCACATGATGAAGTGTTTTCATTATTTTTCCGTGGCCTTGCTCCCCTCTTAAAATATTGATGGTAAAATTGACAACGTGTTAAATAAATTACACAGTAGCACTGCTACTTACACACCACAGTGTCCAGACCAGACCTAGATCTGATGTTTTGACAAGAGCCTGATGTTTTATTTTTGTTGATTGTTTATAAAGAAATAATTCTTTGGAAGTTTCCCTCAACTACTACTACCGAGAAGCTGCCTCCCCCCAATTTCTAAACATCGCAGTCTAACCACCAAATACCAGCGTTTAACCACATTTATTCCTCCTAAATAATGAAAACATACATTTAAGCTTTATTTGTTCAGCTTTACCGGCATGTATTTAAGTTATGAGCTGTGACATTTCTTGAGAACGGGTACAGACGCTTTTGGACTCATGTAGGCACACGCTGAGACATTTTTCCAGACCTGATTCTGCTGTGGCCTAATGACAGCTGGTGTATCACAGAGGAGGCTTCTGCACTAGAGGGGATGACACATACAACACACACACACACACACAGTTAGACACACAGGCTGGATTGAGGCAGACTGAGGGCTGCTTTTTATGGCTTCAGAACATTAGGTCACGACCCCTACCAAAAAGCCACAGCTATTATCAGTGTGGGAGTACGGACGTATTTTCATTTTTTTATTTTGTGACAGGTAGACTTTTCATGTGGCCTGCTGTGATGCGGTGCTTTCAGCGTGGCTGCCGGCGTGTTTACGATCCTGTGTTTCCTCTCTCTCTCTCCGCGTGTCACGTGATCCACGTGTAACCGCTCCCACGCCGGATGTAAGCGGTGTGCTCGAGCGCGTGTGGGATCCCTCTGTACGTGGATGTGTTTTTGCAGCACAGCAGCCCTCTCAGCCTCTGCCGTCAGGGTGGTGATCCAGCGACAGAGGCTTGTGTCCCTTGGTTGACCCTTACAGTGCGGTGCCCCCTCCGCCCTCCTCTTCCCCTCCCTCTGCTCTGCCACTCCATCAGCCTCTCCTAGGTTACTCTTGGCCAGCCCTGGCCACCTGATTAAGGGATTAGTGGGGCTGATGGTTGTCAGTGTCCCCCACATGCTGGCTACTACCAATAAACCAGACACCTGGACCTCAGGGAGGAGGAGGAGGAGGAGGAGGAGGCGGCGGCGGCGGCGGCACGGGGGCCGGGTGCACTTTATTTCATCCACATAAACACAGGAGTATACACAAACGCCCTGATTCAGTAGATAATCTGGTGTGCACACCGTGTGCTGTAGGTCCAGCCTCAGCGCCTCACATTTGGCCTCGTTAAGTAGAGAATGTAAAGGGAGGGGTTAGCGCGGGGTTACTGTCTTATGTCTCCCTCCCTCTCTCCCTCCGTCTCCTCCGCTCACGACGCCCTGCCAAATTCATATATCCCATAATCGTGCTGAGTCGCCGTGTCAGCAGCACTGTATCAATCCCACTGCTTTGTCTCGCTCCTGTTTGTCATCGCGCTGAGAAGTTGCCTCCCGCCATCACTCTGGTTGAAGACAACTTGGAAATACAGATGCTGAGGGGTGTCCCAATTAGTTTTTTTTTTTTGTCTTTTTATTTCGGCCTCTCGGTTCCACTCTATGTCTTTTACATTATGCAGCTGCACAGTGAATACTTAATGAAAGCGAACATCACAGATTACTGACATTAGAGCAGTTTTCTAATATTTATCGTAAGTGTTTTTGAGAGGCAGTGTCTGAGTCCCCTGAGGAGATCGGGACATTCCTAGTAGCTGCCGTCTCTCTCCTGACTATTTTTTGCCTGCTCACTTTTTGAACTTGCGGTGAAGAGAAGCGAGTGGACGGCTGCGCCCACTTCTCGGGCCATCGTTTTGTTTGTGTGCTGAAGGCACACGCACAACACCTCCCATTATCATAAGCTTAGAGTCGTCGCTTTTAAGTTCACATTTGAAGCGTTTTACTGCCGTGTTTGCTCGAGTGGACCGACGTGAGCTGCTGACATGAGCCGTCCTCAAGCGACAGTGTGACCTCCCGGTGCACTCTTGCCCTAATAATCACACAGCGAGATGCAAACCGGCTCAGCTCGGCTTTAGAGGGAATGCTCCTGTTTTGGCTTTTATTTGGATTTCCCCCATTTTTAGATTTAATACCATCCGTCCAACCTCTTTGAACGTGCACGGAAATATGTTTCATTTACTTGTGCATAAGAGAGACATGGTCATGTTTGTTTTGCTCTTAAATTGGACTTTTGGACTGAATAATTATTTGGATTAATTAAACTCCAGAAATTGTTTGTCCTCAATGTGTCCTGGTCTAAATCTAAAGGGTCATCAGGATAGCTACAGGTGTTGCATGTTTTACAGTTTTTGGGTTCTTGGATACAAATGTAGAATTTGTAGGTAAATTTGAATTAACTGGTACAGAATAGGCCACCTGAGAGAAAGACGTACATCTGAGTTCAGCCTATATACAAAATTTAGTAATAAAGGTAATTATGAAAAGGTTTTAAAAGCTTCTGCTATCTGAATATTTAGTACAAGACCAAAACATCCAAGTAATTAAATCAGTTTGACACTGTAAACACAAGCTATTATTAAACTGTTTTTACTGTTTTACTGTAAATCTGATGAGAGATGTGAGTTGATTCGTGCAGAGTAAGAAACGAGAAAAAAGTTCTAATCCTGTGAATTGTTTTGGATTTTCTTGTAGCCTTTTTTGCAAAAACATTGGTCAGTGTTCACGTCTTTGGGCCTTAAACGGGGCAGCCTCAATACGAACTCATAGACATGTGAAATGTTTGTGCTTTTAACCAAAGTGGCTGTTGAATGGCTGTTTTTTTTGTTGTTGTTGTTAAAGGGAACTACAGGCTGAATTTAAACAACACAGTTTTTTTTGTTTTTGACAAATCTCTATCTTCTAAATGTATTGGAGAAATTATTACGATTTCCCTCCTCAATGTTGTGTAAGTATGATACAACAATGTACTGTAACTGAACTGACTTGTATTTTAATATTGTGCACGGTTCTGTTTACCCGATTAGTGATCAGCTCATAGTGAATCCATTCTGTGAAAAAGCCTAAATCCTTTAACTCAGCGGTCTTCAATGTTTTTCAGGCCAAACACCCCCAAGCCAATGGAGAGATTAAGCAGGGACCCGCTACATTATTATTATCATTTTGCATTCAGTATTAAGCTATTCAAACAATACACAGGTCAAATATTCATTTTTTTATTTCAAACATGTGGGGTGCTGGTAACGTCGTCTTGTCCCTTTACTAAAATATGTTGCATTCATGTTAATGTGTATTTAACGATATTTATAATTGTAGAGGACCGATGCTTTAACTAATGTGAACCGGTTGAATGTTTTTTGTCGATGCAACTCTTAACTTGTGTTATTTCTGCTTGATTGTGTCTTTGCAGAGAACAACAAAGATGCCCAGTATCAGAAGGTGAAGGTAAAGGCAGAACCCATGGAGGTAGACCCGCCCCCTGCAGAACTCACCCCTCCTGCCTCTCACCTGCTGGCCTTCAGCACTTTAGGGGCGAGTGAGAAGAGTGAGCCGACGAGTAACCTCCCCGAGACATTGGCCTGCCCCCAGAAAGACCTCTTCTCCCAAGACATATCGGTCAAAATGGCCTCTGAACTATTGTTCAAATTGTCAGGTATGTTCTTTTAAGATACATATGCGCTGCCAGCTACTGAACCACAACACACACACATACAGACGCACACTCGTAGCATAGCATCGTGTCTTCCCCCCCACACTCCCCCTCCTTGCAGAACCACGGTGTAAGCCTTGGACATTTTGTGATACCTCACTATAAAACCTACATGTTTCCATTTCCATCCTCCAGTGGCTCCGTAGTAAAGTCAAGGATATATGACATGTAATGACATCCTGCTTTTTACCTATGGCCATGAAAGTGACATTGAAGCAGCAGACAGCTGTTTGTATTGCAAGATTAAGACAGTGCTTTGAGGTGTATCCATTGGCCCCTTGAGGAATAAGGCAGAAGCTCGTGTGTGTGTGTGTGTGTGGTGGGGGGGGTCAGGTTTTGTATCTTGGGCTGTGACCCCGGCTCCGTTCAGCCTCTGATTGCTTCGTTTAAATGCCATATAAAGAACCCAGCTTGTGTGAAATCTTTTTTTTCTTCTTCTCTCTCTCTCGTGCTCTCACACGTATTCACAAATTCACACATTGACAATCGTTCTTTCCCACACCGGCTTGCATGCACACCTTTACGCGCTCACACAAGGCCCCATGGGGAGTGGTGTCTGCACAAATGCCCCCTCCTCCTCCTCCTCCTCCTCCTCCTCCTCCTCCTCCTCCTCCTTTCTTTCTCTCCCTCTCTCTCTCTTGACTCGTTTTCAGACATGCCGGCTCAAGCACACTTGGCTGCACACGCTCTCCCCCTGCACTTCCCCTCCCTCCCTCTATCCCTCCCTTTACATTTCTCCCGTGTGGCATCTCCATGGCAACATGGAAAGAGACCTCTGTCCTTGGCGAGCAGTGTGACGGAGTGGGGTGTTTTGGGTAGGGGTGGTGGTGGTGGTGGGTTGTACTGAAGACCAGAGGATAAGGAGGGTAGAGAGGGCAGCAGGGGTACACAGCATGCCCACCCAGGGAGACCAGGGCTACCACTACCTTGGCAACAGCGACAGCCCCCCCCCCTTCACCCTCCCCTCTCCTTAGAACTGGGTTTGAATGTGAGGGGGACTGGAACAGAGTGGGCTGCTGTCACACAATGAGCAATCAATATGAATTACCCAGAGCAGTAGGACCTCAGAGACACATCAGTAGCAAGGTCGCTCTGAACACTGAGATGATTGCAGCTTTGAAATTCACTTCAGTACATCGCCTTGAAGCTCACACATATGGCTCCATTCTTGGATATTTTGGATAGTGCTCTTTTACTACTGAGCGCTGAAAACCCGTGATCTGCGCTCATATTAGTTGGGCAGGTACATTACAGTTCTTGTTTCACTTGCCACTTTGCAAATATTTCTTAAGAGGTTTCTAAGATTGTGAAATTGCAGTAACTTCAAATGCTCAAGTACAAGAAATTTACATTTTTTTTTTTTTTATTTGACGAATGTACTTGTGTATTTTACACTGGAGGTGCCTCATCTGAAGTATGTAGGACCTCCTCAAATGTCAGGAGACATTGGCACATTTTGTTATTATTATTATTATTATTACTACTACTGCAAGACTTGTTAAGGGTCTCATTCAGCTCCGCATGTGATTGATTGATCAGTCACCTTGTGTGGCCATTTGACTGTAATTGTTCTGAGTCATTTCTTTAGCTGAGGAAAAAGTTTTTTTTTTTACAGTCGGTTACAGTCCAGTTTTAATGGGACAGACTTGGGAAAAGGACACTAGACATGATTACATTACTACTAAAGTATATTATCATGAAATATTTGAATATTTTGTATTTTTAAATAGCCAAATAGTAGAGCTCATAGGATTCAGAATAGGTTATACACTCGTATAGTGGAGTATTGGGTCTGAAACGTATCCAAAAGTAGCCCTCACTAACCTTCACTGTGTTAAACATCTTGGGCATGTTTTGAGCCCACAGGTAGTGGTGGTGATCATTCAGGCTCCTAAAAACATCCACAGCAGTACAACAACACATGCACCATCTGGGTTGTCCAACTAATGTATATCTGGCCGGCCACACATTGTTATTTTATAAAAATGTCTTCACATTAGTGTTGTTGGGCTTAGCTTGCGGCCCACAGGTCGACAGACCCACCAGAGAGACTCCCACTGCTCCAGATGGCCAGCACAGCCCCGCTGGCATGGTAAACATTTACCATCTGAGCTCAACTTAAAGGGATGCAGCAATCAGCTCGGTATCTGTGTCAGACAATGATCTGTGACCTTTGGGAAGTTTTAGGAAACTTACCAACTGACACTGACTTTAAACTGGCTGCTGGTCAAATCTAAATATCCGTTGTCAGCAGGAGTAGTATTTGGACGTGATGGTTTATTCTCAAACTTGGAGGAAGTAGGAAAAAGAAATCTTCACTAAATCTAAAGATCACACAATCTCCAGCAGCTGTAGTAGAGATGGTTGAGTTGAGGTCTGATTCGATTCAGTTCAGTTCAAAATTGATTCACAGAGAGAGATTTTAGTTTCCAAACTGTGTGCTTATTTATGGAAGGGATTGTCACAAAACTTATTTTGAAAGTTAGAAAAATGGAACTCGTGCATTATTGAAAATGTCCCACATTACTTTGCTCCTTTCTATTGTCATTTTTTTTTTTTTTTTTTTTTTCTAAATCCAAAGTCCTGTCACACATCAGTTTGAGTCCTGACGATGCTCTCAGTGTTGTCACTCATCTCGTGTTGTTGTAGTTTCTGTCTTGTTTTGGATCTTCTTCACACTGGAACTAGTCTTGGGAGACTACTCATGTGAAACCATGTCTTCTAGATCTCTCTCTCTCTCTATATGTATATTCACAATATATGCAATCTATTGTAAGATAAAAGGAAATAAATGGTATTATATATTTTGTTTTGTTTTCTTTTCAGAAAAAGTGAGCAAAGCCAACAACCACAAAGACAGTAACATGGTGGGAATAAACAGGTGAGTCTGTGACGCTGCTTACATTTGACGCATAGCTGTGGACTGTCTTTCCTTTAAAAGTTGTAAAGGATCTTATTCCATTTGCATGAGCAGTAATTCGACTGAGTGGCAATGTAAATGTTGGTGTCTTTGTTTTTCAGTCCATTTCTGGACGAGTGCTTCAGACAATCACCCTTTAACTCACGCTCCAAGAGCACTTCCCCCGCAGAGGCCAGCTCCTCCACCAGGGCAGCATTTCATGGTGAGACACATGTTACGAGCACACATACTCACACGGACACTGGTTAGAGGGACGGCAGAGGACAAATCAATAACGGCTGCGGGCAGGTTGTTGAATGGGCATTATCATCCTCCCACGGTGTCTTTTTAAGTTCCGATGGCCACTCGACTAATCAATTAGTCGGTTGACGGAAAATGAATCAACTTTGATTGGTTGTCTTCTGGTCTCTGCTTCGCAAACGTCCACGTGTGATTGTCGCATATTACAGTTGTGGGCTGTTGGCCGCTTTGAACAAAAGAAAAGAACCGCAAGGCAAGTAAAAAAAAAACAAAAAAAAAACATGTTTTCTATCATTTAAATGAGCGTAAAATCATAGACTAAATGATTAATTGACAAAATAATTGGTGGATTCATTAATAATTGTCACAGGGGTGCCAACCAACAATCATTAATTAACCCAGTATCTTTATGTGGCTTTACATAATTTTGCAGAAAGAAATAAATAGTCTGAAAAGTCCTCTGCAGTTGGACTGAACAGACATGTAATTAACTGCCAGCGGTCATTATCGCTGCATCATTCATAGAACGGCGTCTTCAAAGACAACTATCAAAATCCTCATGTTATTCTCACGTAGCTGGAGGGGAAATGGGTGACTAGATGCAGAGCTGCTCGTTACGACCACACATGCTGTACATGTGCACGCGTTTCCAGACCGTCCCCTTGACTCACGACAAACACACACTCTCGTTAACCCCCTCTCCTTGTTTCGTATTTAGATTTTCCGCCGGCCTCTCTGAACCATCACGCATTTCCCCAACCTGAAGGCTCGGCCCAGGGCATCCCCTGTCTCCCTCTTTTCCCTGGCATCCCACAACTTCCCTTCATGTTCCTTTGGCAGCGAGAGATCCAGAGGTTAATTAGCTTGTGCCAGCTTTGCCTGTCCCTCTGCCAGTTAATGAAAATCTGATTGGCTTCTGGGTGTCAAGAGTGTCCTGAAAGTTAATTCGCCCAACCCACCTCTCCTTTCCCTTGTGTGTTTAAGCTTCACATCCAGCCTCCACTCCTTTCTCCCTCTTTTTGTTTTTACTGTAGTTTTACTTTTTTCTCTGTTCATTTGTTTTACTCTGTTCGTTTTATCGTACACCAGTGGCTGCAGCTCTCGAAAGCAGGTTTTCAGCTCAGTGGTCAGTGAACTACTATCTCTTCCTGTCACTTCACACCACGTCTTTGACTCTGCATTAAACCGACTATACTATTGACTATGATGCAGCTTGTGAAATACATAACTTTTGTCGATCATGCAATGGAATCAAATGTATTTATCAGCGCAGTGTAGTCATGATTTTATCTCAAACAGGTCACGGTAGACGATATGTAATTTAAATTGAAAAACAAAGCAAATAAAATTACATGTTAATGCACAAAATATATCCAATTTGTACCAGAAAGAGAAGTTACCATTGATGAGGGAATCTCGTAGAGTCGACCCTGCTCTTATGAATGTACGAATGGGTTAAATTATCATTTTGGAAATTCAGAAGATCTCACAGGACAAACAAAAACAAAGTTATTAAGCTGCTGTGACCTCAGATGGAGGAGGAAAAGGCAAAATGGTTGCTATGACGTCTAAAACCTGATTGATGCTGTAAGAGCCAGGAAGTTTTATTAGTTAGTTAGTTAGTTAGTTAGTTAGACCACTTCACTGCTAGGAAGACTGACTGTGATTAGAGATTACTGGCACGTCTCATTCTGGTTTGGTCAGAAGCTAAAACATTAAATATATTAGTCTGAGAAATGTTAGTGACTTTAAAAAAAAAGAAAATGTTCCTGCCGTCTATAAATGATTCCAAATGACATTTTTATTATTATTAACTCTGCAATCTGAAAAAGGACACAATATTAAATATATTTGGTTTAATTTGCCATTTTACAAAAAAATCATCATATTATGAAAAATTTGAAAAATGAGTGCTTGAGGGTTAGGAATCACAGGTTCCACTCATTTTAATTTGGACATACAGATGAATCGCTTTCTGAGAGTAAAATGACTCGAACATCTACGATTGAAGTGAATTACACTTGTTCTTATATAGGAACAAATACATACGTTTAAAAGGTAAAAGGAGACTGAGTTGCATAACTGGTGATGTCTTCGCAAAGAAATGCTCTTTATTATGGCTGCTAATGGAGCATGAGCCCAACAACAGACATGAAGCTGGGGGAGCATTTCCTTCTAAGCAAGCCTGGAAGAGAAATGAGTAGGAGTTTGTGTGACACCAGTGTGACTTCAGGAGTTCACCGTCTCCTCCCTCTAGTCTGGGGTTTAGCACAATCCTTCATTTCTTGTTTGTGGCCGTCTCTTATGCTCTAATAGCACTAATTAAACCATTAACCACTTCAAGGCCCACACTACACCCTAATTGGTTTAATCGTCAGTGTGTTTGCCGGGTCATGGCCTTGGGTCTCTGCTGTCCGGCTTCTCATCACCCTGCGTGACCAAGCTGTCCACTAGTCTCACTTGCGTGAGTCAGGAAAAGTTAATGCATTTATGAGCTGAGCTTCAGCCTGCAAACCTCATAAGAAGGTCTGGGATTCGCAGAACAGGTCATGCTCTAAAAATTAGTGAGTGAGCCTGATATCAGAGCTCAGCCCTATTCCAGCTAATGCAGGAGGTCAGAAAGTCCGTGGTCTGGAGATCATCCAGGTCACAGGAACTCAGGTTTCTTCACAAGTCTTGTGTTGTGACACCTTTGCCACCGACTGTTACTGAGTGTGTGTGTGTGTGTGTGTGTGTGTGTGTGGGTGTGGGAGGGGGTGTCACTCATTACTTACTTAGTTTACAGGCAGGTGTTGCTTTTCACTGGTCTACTTGCATGCATTTACCATGACATGCTACATGCCCTCAGTCACCCCTGTTATAGTGGTGAGTTATAGACAGCAGCAGAAAAGACTCGGAGTGATGAACTGAGCGCTGTGACGGTTACATTTAAGGCTTCAACTAACGGTCACACCACTCAGGCATAACATTATGCGTAGGTTTCCCAGCAGAACGTTGAATTGTCACACGATGGATTTACTTCTCCCATCAGTGGTCATAATGTTCTGGCTGACGGGTATATTTTCACTGTCTTAGTTTTTTATCTGAGGGGCTCAGAAAATGAACATACTCTGTTTACAAAAAGCAAAAAAAAAAAAAAAAAACAAGCAGTCACTTCTTATAGTTGAGATAATCCAGACGAACTTTTCTGACCACAAATCTTTTGTGGTTTTAAACTTGATGTTGAGTCACTACGATTTGCCAAACATCTGCTTGGCCAATCAAGTCAGTAGGTGGGCTTCATGGGCATTTTGTCTAGAACAGAATGGCTGTAATTGGTTGTTTCCAGTTGCATGAAGAGGTATTTCAGTTTGAAAACACCCAGTAATGGGATTGTGACGAGATTTGTGTCCTGCTACGGTAAAATGATTAAATCATTCATTGAGCTGTTAAAGGTGCTCCAGTAAAAACAATCAGAAAGTCACAATAAACTCTGCTTATTTAACATTTAGTACAATAATAGTACACTATATTTCATAGTATATGGTTACTTCCTTAGATTCACTTAGGAAATGTGTGTGTAATTCAAATGCCGTGCATATTCTCAACACGAGGAACAAACAAACAAATCATAAAAAAACACATAGTTTTGTGTTTCTCTCCCCGGTGTGAATACAGTACTTTGTACATGTGAGTAGACTAACCACCATCCTTCAGAGGAGAATAATTTAAATGCAAAAATAATTGTATTTTGCTTGGACGGTTTAAAAAAAATGGTGTAACACAAATAAAAGCGAATAAACAAAGGCACACAACGTAAATGTACTAGTTTGCATATAGAGGGCAAAGAGCCAATTAAAAATGTGAGACGGACGCGGGAAAAAAGGCTCTAGGTTGTGTGAGTCAGTGCAACAGCATTAAAATGTCCTTTCACACCACCATCTGTTCCTCACCAGAGAACCTGCCCTCAAATGCCAGAAAACAATCTTTGTTTGTCTTCACTCAAATACCTTCAGCTACACTGTGTCTTACAGGGCGACTTTTGAATCTTTTCACGGTGTCAAGAGGCACAATGTGTATCACTGAATATCAGCTGTGGACTATGTTGCTTGAAGACTCTTTGTCTAATTTGTCTCTCTTTTTTTTATTCTAAAGTCAGAGTGCTCAAACTGATTTCCATCTGCAAAGAATCAAACTCCAAAGAGGAGGGAGAAGCTTTTTCAATCTCTTTACCAACGTGAAAGAATAAAACCAGAACCTTTTTTTTTTATTTTTTTATTTTTTTTTTATCCCTTACATGCACAAGGGGTTTGTCCAAGGCCGGGCCTGTGTAGATATTCTCTGAACAATATAGACCATAAATAAAAACCTTGGAGTGGAAGTTCTACACGTCTGAAAATAGCGTCTGGTTGGTTTTACTTCTTTTACGAAGGAGTGGATGAAGGGAAGGGAAGCGACGTGCGGCGAGGGGGGCTGCCGTGGTGTGCTCATGCTGCAGGCTTCAGAGCAAAGGACTAGTGCTAGTTGTTGACATTAAGAATGCATTTACACTGCATCCCACCCGCAGGCTAGACAAGGAGCTTCTGTCAAATGGTGGCAGACAGGTTTCAGTGTTGTGGGTTAGAAAATTAGCCCACAGTGCATCAGTTTGCCGGGTATCAGATGTTTTCACGTTTCGAAAACCTCAGAATGGATGAGGGATGTGTTTGATTTGATGTGTCGCGGCGTGATATGAAGCAGCCCACTAAATGTTGTGTGTAGTGTCCTCCGCGCTCGTCTAATCTAGTTTATTCTCGTCTGTCTCGTCATTTTGACTCCTTCGGCTGCTCGCGGACACCTTCGGTGAAAGAGATTACACAAGTCTAATTCTGTGTTGTGTGCAGCCAAAACAGCTGCATGGACTCTTCAGGACCTCTGAAAGGTGCCAGTACGTTAAGCAGCAGATCCTTTTAAATCCTGTTAGATTGTGAGTCGGTCAACAGATTTACTTAATCTGAGTGGTCACAATGTTTTGGCTCATCTGGGTAAACATTTGTTTCCCAGGGAATAGTTCAGAGGGTAATTGTTTGTTCCTTTGCTCAGCACAACTAGAAGCCCAACATACAAATGTATCAGTCTGTGACTTGATTGTGTCTCTACTTTCCAGATCCCGTCCTGAGTGAAGGGACAAACGTACGAGTGGTTTCAGTCTTCACATCTAGTTGTCAATAATTTCCTTTTTTATTTTTTATTTTTTTTACGTTAATTGAATAAATATGTTGCAGATAAAGCAGAACGTCCTGCTATCACGCTTTCTTGGCCGGTTATAAAGAAATGCATGTAGTTTCTTGAAAATGCATCTTAGTCGTACAAACTCTCATGTTTCATATAATAATATAATGTCAGCTGCAGGAAGAAAAAAACAAAACACTAAAGACAGAGGTACTAACTGTGGAGGACGGGGTTGAAGTAATTAAAACTTGTATTGGACATGACTGTGAGCTCCCTGGTTCAATGCCACAGAATTTTAGATGTTGAAGTTAAACGGAAGAAAAGGAGACGAGGTCTGTCCTGATGGGACAATTTATTTCTGACCTTTGCCGTCTTAATTCCCACCTCCGCCCCTCACTTTCTTTAATCTCTCGTAGCTGCCGAATGAAATGCTAAAACAAAGATGGACAAATTCGACCAGACGATACTTGATCACGTCATTTTTACAGTTTCAGCATCAGCTGAGTTTGATTTCCAGCAGCATCATTTCACAGCGTTATCTCCACCACCAGATGTTGTTTGTGATACGTGGTATGGTTTTCTGTTTGTGCCAGACTCAGAAAAGGACGACAGCGAGCTGGGGAATGGGATCGCCCAGTGGAGACTAAATGAGCAGCTCTTCCCCTGTCCCGTGTGTGGCAAAGTGTTTGGTCGACAGCAAACCCTTTCAAGACATCTGTCCCTGCACACAGGTGAATAACGCCCCCCCCGCCACAATGTCAGCTCGTACCTTAAGTCTCCTTGTTAATGTGTTTGTGTTTGCTATTGTGTGTTGCATGTGTACTTGTGCTTCAACACAGTAAGTAAATAAGGTTGACTAGACTAGATTACCCTTCCTTTAAAGAGATTACTACCATGATTAGTCTCACTGGGAAAACTGCCCGTCTAATTACCCAGATAGAAGGATGTCTCGCTCTCTACACACACACACACTCACACACACACACACACACACACTCCAGTAATTCCAATGCCGCTACAACTGTTTCGCTCATTCACTTTCTGTCTTAGACTCGCAGACATGGACGTGGACTTGCTCAGGATGACGCCGCACACGCTCCCTCGTGTCCTGATTACACCATGTTTTCAAACTCGGCCCCACGATCCGTTCTAGTCTCCCACCATCCCACTCCTTATTAGTAAAATAAAAATAAAATTTTTAAAAAAATCACAATTATCCTGCCCACTACAGTTTCATATAAAACAAATTAACTCTTGATTAGAAATTAATGCAACCTACTAAGGATAGCAGACCAAATCACTGATTGCACAAATAGAGTCGTGTGTACGAAATGCCCCCACACAATTGGACATGCTCTCACATTTTGCGTGCACGCACGACGCGCGCGCACACACACACACACACACCATCTGAGTGTTGGCTGTGAACAGCTTGGCCACACCACAGAGAGCAGAAGCAGGGGCATATGTCAGTGTGATGGTCTTTTTGGTTTCCCCGGCGACATAAAGGTTGCCTGGCTTCATGTCCTTGGGGCAAATGATGTGTGTGTGCGTGTGTGTGTGTTTGAGTGTGAGCATGTGTGTGTTGGAGGGGGAGTAGATGTGTCGTTGTGTTAATTTGTTTCTTGGACGAGAAGAAATGTGGTTTTCAGTAGATTTTACAGCTCTCGCAAATAGAGGGAGATCATGTTTAAGGCATCTCCTGGAATCTGTAGGTAGGAATATCTGGGCGCTTCCCGGAGACGTTGATCTCACCATAAGGTGTGTTGTTTCTCTCTCCCCGTTCTCAGGATCAGATTTACAGTCGGGGTCAGGCGACGGTGAGGCAGGGTTCAGCATTAAGTAATTAGGTTGGAGCTTGCTTTAAAGGCTCAGGAGTCTGAGTGCAACTTAATGAAATATCATCTGAGGTGATGTTTACAGCAACCCGGGGTCTCGTGTCTGCGTGTGTTTTGTTGCAGAAGAGAGGAAGTACAAGTGTCACCTGTGTCCTTACGCCGCCAAGTGCAGGGCTAACCTCAATCAGCACCTGACCATCCACTCCGTCAAGCTGGTCAACACGGACGCGGAGCAGATCGTCAGCGCTGTTACGGCCGACTCTGCTGAGCGCAAGAACTGCCCGTACTACTACAGGTAGTTAGAACTGACCAAACATAACCCCCCAGTCTGTTCGGATGTCTCAAGACAGTCACGGGGATCGGAATTGATATCATTTCTGTCTTATAAATACATATCTGCTGCCTGATGCCAAATAAAATCCCGACATATTTCTTGAATTAAATTGCTCTGTTTCTTTAACGTCTGTTTCCTCTGTATGTGAGAGTCAATTATGAGTTCTCAAAGGAATAGTCGGACAGTATGGTAAATATGCTCGTTAGCCTTCTGGCGGTGAGGTCGTGTGAGGAGTTAGATGCCACTTTTATGTCTGTTCTTTACCCGTAAAGCGACAGTCGGCTTAGGATAAAGACTGGAAGCGGAGGGGGCGACCAGCCAGCCGGACTCTTTTTAAAAATAAAAATGAGCCGTGCTGCTAATTAACACAACATAACTTGTCTGTTTCCAGTTTTAAGGTTAGTCTTAACGAGTCATCTCACCCTCACAGCCTCGTATTTTTAGGCTGCAGACATAACTGCTCACACTCGTCTCCTCAAGCACCCCGAAGAAAAACAAATAAGATTTCCAAAAATGTCGTTTTATACTCAGGCTGGTGATTTAAAAATAGGTCAGTCGCACCGTTTCCAAATTACCAAAGTATGTTACTTTCAATAATCTGTCACGCTGGACGGACCGTAGCCACATCTTAACATTATGCAGGCAAAATGTAACACTCAAGCTGACTCGTCTCCTTCCTCCCATTCTCGCCATCTCTGTTCTCCGTCCAGCTGCCATGTGTGTGGTTTCCAGACGGAGCTGAACGCCCAGTTTGTCAGCCACATGTCGCTCCATGTGGACAAGGAGCAGTGGATGTTCTCACTCTGCTGCAGCGTCTGTGACTACGTCTGCATGGAGGAGAACGACATGAAGAGCCACATCAGTACTGGACATGCAGGTGAAGATGGAGCGCAGAGTGTTACCAGTAAAAAGATAAAATCTCCAACAATGTGTTGGTGTAAAATCACTCTTTTGGTTACCATTCACATTATTCTTAGCTGGTATTTCTTGAAAATATCCTGAAACTCTTTGTCCAGAACGAGCGCAATTTATTGTATTTTGCATAACAAGTCCACGTCTCAAATTATTTAGGGGTCATTTTCCTTCAGTCTACGAATTGATGACTTAACTAATCGTTTCTTGTCTCCGCTGTTCAATCACGTCCCGAATAGTAGCAAAGTACATGATTCAACTCCGAGCGAAATGATTTATGGAGTTATTTTCAAAATGACTCTCACATGTGAGAGTGGGTGGTAGCTTACACATTGTGGCTCTTGTTCTCAGCCCAGAATAGAAATACACAGCGCAGTATTTGGACAGTGACACATTTTCAGTTGTTTTGGCTCCGTACTCCCAATACATGGGGTTTAAATTTAAACAATGAGCGAGGTTAAAGTGCAGGGTTTCAGCTCTAAGGGTTTTCAGAGCTATTCCTGTTTTTTGTTTTTTTTACCTGTTCAATCCAACTTTTTGTGCTGCACAGTAGGACAGTTGCACTGAAGGCGCGTTTATTAGATCTGCGTGTGAATATACTCGGACTAAACCTGAAGCACTTAATCGTCATAGTCAGGGTTTTATTTAGGACGACAAATGATTATTTTTATTATCAATTAATCTGCCAATTATTTTCTAGATGAATCAATTAATTGTTTTGGTCTAAGAAAATTAAATGCCCAAGGTGTGGTGTGAACATTTTTGGCATTATGACTTCAGATCAGATATCAAAATGATTGCCAGTTACTTTTCAGTGGCTCATCTAAGCCACTAATTATTTCTCCTTCACTACATTTCTGTTATATTACCTGTTCTACATGTTTATGTTCCCTTTTTAATTGATATTAATGGGAATCAGCATGGAGACTGATTGAAATGACAACATCTTATAGCAGCACTTCACAAACACACAGCTCAGTGTCAGTACAACCAGCTTTCACAAACTCCTCCAGTCGACCTTCTTCAGACTTTTAAATCTGCTGGCCTGAACCCCCCTGGTGGTCGATATGAGTGTTTTTGTTTAAAACAGCTTCGTCCAGTTTATTGCTGACGTTTTTTTGCTCTTGCCCCTGTTCCTCAATCTGTGTGTGGGTGGGATTGTCCGGTCCAGACAGCCGAGGGGTCTTTCAGAGGCCACGGTGGCCTTGTTTATCTGAGGAGGTCGGCCCTTATCGTGCCTGAGGGGGGAAAAATCAATAGGCCTTGGGTCCTTTGGAGACGAGCTGGGTTTACGATGCCACCGTGGCCATCTTTTAAGTCTCTCTGCCTGGTTTGGCATTTATCTCCGTCTCCCATAAGATGGACACCACCGCCAAACGCACAGGTGCCGAGGAGTGCGTCTCATGGTCGAGTTAAACTTCACAAGTGCGACGTCCTACATTCTGTGTGTGGAGAGTTTTTATAATTTGTCAAGGTTCAGCTCTATCTGGTGTAGTGTCACACGGCGCGGTGGCCAGAGCAGCGCCGACGAGAGCGTGGCCTTGCAGACTGTAAAAGACCAGCTATCTGGTCCCACTGTGTGGACACACCCAGGTATAAGATAAGGGAGCTCAGCAGGTGTCGGAGTTCAAGATAATCACCTGTGAGGACCGGGCTCTGAAGGGGGACATCATGTATATCATGAATGTTGCACGGCAGCCACAAAAGAACCCGTTTGGTAAAAGAGAAAATGGAATATTTCTATTAGTCGAGGCGTGTGTTAAGGTTGAGTCCCACTGCTTCAGAGCAGCGTCTATTTTTCAGCTTTGCTTCTATCCTTCTATATTAGCCTTTTGGATATTAGAAGAGAAGGCAAGTACATGATAAATACTGCAGCAAAGCAGATAGAAGCTCCCTCTCGCTGGTTCGCTGCTGTATTTAAAACGCTGCTAAGATTGCTGTGAATGACCCTGGTATATTCAGATTTGATTGAAGGTAATTAATCACCTTATAATACTGAATAAATCCTCGTGTGAAGAAGCGCCGCACGTGTTCATCCGTGTCTGTGTGCCCGTATTAAAAAGACAGGTCAACCATTTCTAGCTCTTTTCACTCACTCCTGAGTGAATGCTCTTTGTTGAGCTGTTCCCTGAGATGCTCCTGCCATCTTAGCTCCTTCGGCCATGACCCGTGCTCCTCACCCCTCCCTGCTGCCTCCTCTGCTTCTAATTCCCTCTCTCTTGCCAGTGAATTGCGGACTTGGAGACGGAGATCAATAAAAGCACACTGCATCTTGATTGGACTGGCAGCAGGGCCTCAGTCAGAGCACAGGGCTATCGAGGCTGCCTGCTTTTATTCTGCTTGTGCGTGCGTGTGTGTGTCAGTGTGTGTATGCAGGTAGATAACGAAAAAAGATTAGAAAATGTTTTTCACCCTCAATCACCGCAGATTTTGTAATTATCTTTGTCCCGAGCCTTTCTTTAAAGTTGAAGCTGGTGCTCATTCTTCCTTATTGTGCCCTTTGAGGACGCAGAGGTTTAACTTTTTCTCACTCTGTAACTCTCGTGCGTCCAGGTCTGAACTCGAGAAGTCCCCTCAGCGAGACCAAGAGCACCTCGTCGTCCCTCTCCGCCCTCAGCGACTCCCTCAACAGCTCGGAGGGAGGAGACCTCACCCACAGTAACGAAGAACTCAAGAGCCTGCTAGCCCCGCCCTCCTCCGCAGGCAGCCAATCCAGCTCCGGAAGCCACTCGGGATCAGGAACCGAGGACAAGTCGGACAAAGGCAAGGAACTGTGGGATGGTTCTTACTCCTCTGAACCTGTTTGAAAAGCATCTTTAGGCATCATTTAATTAATAGTTTAACCCTTAAAATCCAGCTTCATGACGACTGAGTGGACGACTGATTCAAATAGTTCTGAATCCTCCTGATGAAGTATATAGCATCACTGGTTTTCAGTTTAACCCCACCAGTGTCAAACCAGCAACAGGAGCATAAGGAAACGCACAAATTTATCATGTTTGACAGAAAAGTTTGTGTTCAGGCTGATGTAGAAAGTCAGTCAGGCTACGATATGATTAGTCTTGCAAGTTAGTCAGGAAGATACTCAGTATGTGGAAGATGAGGCATCGCATTCAGTCCTTTATCAGTGATTAGATTAAGTTATTAATTCAACAGTTGGAGAACGGTTGAAAACAAGTTGTGAAGTGACAGTGTTTCACTTACTTAGTTGTATATATTCAGATTGTTTTGAATCATTATTCTTCTTCATTATTAGGAAACTTAATGAGATACCTTCACATGTGACAGTTCATTTACTACTCAGTCTGAATCCAATCATGTGAGAGCTCTGAGAAATCTGTGGTTTATTTCTAAGAACCTTTAAATAAACATTTTGTGTTAAAAAAACTGGGATGCAAAGTAGCGGCGATGCGGTTGTGGTTCGTTTTGCTTATGAAAACCAGAGGCTCAACATCACGCATCGCAGCAGCTCACCCTCTCCTCCCCTCGTCTCTCTGCTCCCTCCAGGTTTTGAGTGCGTCTTCTGCAACTTCGTGTGCAAGACGCGCAGCATGTACGAGCGGCACCTCCAGATCCACCTCATCACACGAATGTTCGAGTGCGACGTTTGCCACAAGTTCCTGAAGACGCCCGAGCAGCTGCTGGAGCACAAGAAGTGCCACACCGTCCCCTCCGGAGGGCTCAAGTAAGGAAAGCAAGTACAGACAGAGGTTCCTAACTCCGCCCATCCCTCCTCCCCTCCCCTCACCCTCTCAGCTCACCTCACACTGTACATGCACGCACACTCACACCAGGGCTGTGCTAGTCACAGAATGAAAGAAGTCACTGCTGTTTTACATGCAGCTGTGTAAAAAGCTGCATGAGGATGGAGCAAGACTCATAACATCCCTCTGATAGTGTAACTTATTGCAGTGGCTGATCAAACCAGGAGGGAGAGTAGAAAGGAGATGGTAATGGGCTTCCCCTCAGGATCTGTTGTTCCACTGCCCACAGCCACGCTGCAAAATATCTCACAAAGCTGCTAGCGCCCCCTTAAAAAAAGGCACTCAGTCCGATGTAGTGTCGATTATATAAAATCTGCAGGCACGCCCCTCGCAGACAAATCAAATGAGCGGCTATGCGCAATCACTCAGATATGTGACGTGAACAAATGATTTATCAGTTAGTGTAAATGAAACACTGCTCCTCACGTACAGATACATGAACACACATCACGTCTTTTACTCCGAGTGTTATTCTGATGAGACAGACTTGTTCCTGCTATTATTCGTTGTTCATGTAGCTCCACTCTCCTCACACGCTTCCCTCTCCATCTCCATCCTCCAGTCCCACAGGAGCCTTTGTTGTACTGTGACATGTTTTTGTGCCATTTCAGGCCCGTAGAGCAAACACAAAGCCCATCTGCTGAAATCAGCCCACCACACACACACACACACACACACACACACACACACACACACACACACACACACACACACACACTGATCACTTTTAGCAAAATCACAGTGATGTACTTTCGTTTTAGTGTGGTTGTTCACATTAGCACATGGGATTCAGATGAATATGTGTGTTAGACGGGCAGAAACATCAGCAGCAGGCTAACATTTAGCGGAAGTACATTTCAAGTAACACAAGCCATGTTTTTGTTTTTGTTCACCTAACTCCAGTCTGTGCATGTGCAGAACCATTGACTGTCATTATGAATACCGCCTCATCTCGTCATAAGCAACGATCTGTGTTCTACACGTTTTTTTTTTTTTTTTTAATGTGCAGCCATCAGCGGAGTTAGCATGATGTCAACACGCCTGAATGTCTGGAAATGAAAATAGGAAGTCACACTGACTCATAGAACACAGATACACAAGAAGCCCCCTCATAGCTCTAAGATCTCCACTCTGCATCTTTCAGTCACTAACTTAAAGACTTACTGCAGCTGTAGTGTCAGTGAATAAATGTAGTTCCTTTTTTTTTTTTTTTTTTTTATTCGTAACGGTTTTAAATGTTTCCTCTGTCTGGTGTAAATGTTTCTGAAGCCGGATTGATTTCTTGAAGCCAGCATTCAAAAGAGAAGGAGACAGCTGGTGGAGATAGTTTAGATTATTTGTATTCAGTGGAGGAGAACTGAGCTCTTTTGATCTATTTATATTTAAATGTATCTACGTTAACTCAGTTGAACTGATGTACTGTTACTACACCAATCAGGCATAACATTATGACCACTGACAGGATCTTGTGACAATACGGTGTTCTGCTAGGAAACTGTAGGACCTGCCATTCATGTGGATGTTACTTAGACATGTACGACCCACCTAGACCAGACCAGACGCCCCCACCCCGTAGTGATGACACTCCTTGATGACAGCAGCCATCAAACAGCACAAGGTGTCGACCAAATTCACTAGATACCGAACAAAACACATGGGAGACCTACACACTATTCAGAATGTTATGCCTGATGTGTACAATGCACAATTTGAATCCAGCCAGGTTTACACGGACTCTTAATTCATGTCAGCCATATAGAACTAGGAACTCAGGTGTGCAAAAAGTAAGGGAGACTGGGTTTTGCCTGAGCAATGTGAAGTGTTTCTGTACATGTAGGTGTGTAGCCAGGGAGAGAGGGCCTTGACCATTTCGAGGTTTTTCTGAGGTGATTCTGTTCTGCAGGGTTTGTGAAGCGCTTTGGGGCCCAGAGCAGATGAAAGGTGCTATTTAAATGTAAGTGCCACTCCATTCCTTCATTTCCCTTCATGTCCTACTGCTCCAATCTTTTCTCCAGCCTGTCACCCTACTCCCTCCCTCTCCCCTCCACCGCCCCTCGCACACACCTGATCGCCTCAATTCTCCCACCATTAAAGTGCCACACATACCACCACGAGCACACACAACTGTACATTATCCACAATTTTCCTTTATCTGTCCTTCTCCTCTTCATCATTTTGTTATTAAATTTCAAGGTGTGTTACATGGCTGTGGGCCTACACTTTTCTTTCAACTGTCTTGTGCTTTTGTGTGTTGTGTCCTCCCTCCCTCCCTCCCTCCCTCCCTCCCTTTTGTTACATTAACCAGGTGCCCTTTTTGCATCTACTCCACCAATCGTCCAGCGGCCATGGAGTGCCACCTTAAGACGCACTGTAAGATGGAGTACCGCTGCCGCATCTGCCAGGGACTGTGGCCCGACCAGGCCTCACTGGAGGCCCACATGCGCGGCCACCGACTGGGCAACCACTACAAGTGTGAGCAGTGTGGCTACTTGTCCAAGACGGCCAACAAGCTCATCGAGCACGTGCGTGTGCACACGGGCGAGCGGCCCTTCCACTGCGACCGCTGCTCTTATAGCTGCAAGCGCAAGGACAACCTCAACCTGCACAAGAAGCTGAAGCACGCGCCGCGCCAGACTTTTGGCTGCCAAGAGTGCCCTTTCACCACCACACACCCCTTCGTCTTCAGCCGCCACCTCAAGAAACACCAGAGCGGAGGAACGGGGGGGCTGGACGGAGGCTTGGGGGGAGGAGAGGAGGAGGAGGAGGAGGAGGAGGAGGACGAGGAGGAGGCGGGAGGGGAGGAGCTGCCGCCGCGAGAGGCGACGTCACCGGGGGGTCCTGCGTCGCTGCGGCGGAGCCGGGAGAACTTCCTGTTCGGCGGGGGGGGCAGCAGCGGAGGGAGCGGGAGCAACAGCCCCCTCACGAGCCTAACAGCATCTCAGGCGCTCCAGTCCGTCGCTCTGTCGCTCACTCTGGGCAAGTCCCACCAGCTGAACCCCCCCAGGCCCCCGCACTGCTCGGCGAGCACCAACGGCAGCGGCGCCGCCAGAAACCCCGCCGGCGCGAGCAGCGGCAGCCCCTCCCTCTTCCTCCCCTCCTCCCGTCACATGCTGGAGCAGTACAGGAACTGCGACCGGGCCCACCTGATCCCCCTCACCACCCTGTTCACCCACAACAGCCGCTTCACATTCCACTCGCGCCTCCACTCCAGAGGGCGGCCGGCCACGTCCCCCCTCCTCCTCCTCTCCTCCGACTCCGCGTCCCCCTCCTGCGCTCCCGCCTCCTCACCCTCCTCCCACAAAAAACACTCCTTCCTGGCCTACCTGGGACTGATGGAGAGGGCCAAGACCGTCTGACCTCGCCCACCTCCCCTCCCCTCCCCTCCCCCTCCCCCTCCCTTTCCCTCACTCCTGGGACGGTGGTGTGAATGACACTTGACCACCGCAGTGGGAGCAACATCTTTTCCAATCAGACCAGCAGAATAAGCTGGACCAGACAAAAAAATAAATAAAAAAAAGAAGAAAAAAAAAAACATTTATAAGAGAAAAAGGCTGTACATGCTAAAAATGCATTTATATCAAAAAGCTGCTTTTCTTATCAGTTCTATCGATTGAATTATTACTACTTCAAGTACTACTCTCTATTACCTTTTTTCAGTTTTTAAACATCTGAATGACCTGGACCCAGTTGCATTGTCTGAGGAAACTAACGTATCTCAGTTTTATAGCTATTATTTTTTTCTTTTCTTTAGCCGTTCGACAAAAAGTTGAAAAAGACGAAACAAAACTTGCAAGTGCTACATTTTCGTGCATTTTTGTCTGTTGCTATTATGCATCAAAATAGCATGCCTGTTTCTGTGTTTCAACTAGCTTTGACGTCATTAGGAAGCTAAATTCGAGATATCCTGAAGTGTTAGCGGTGCAATGTGGACAGAACCAATGAAACGGTATGCTTTTTATTCATCGACAAAGGCACGTTTCCAAAGCAACGCCTCAAACCACGCACTTACTTATTTATCAATCTTGTACATAGTTTTGTAGCCCTTCTCATCTTTTTCTTTTTTTTTTTTTTTGTTTTGTTTTTTTTGGTTTTGTTTTTGTATAATGGTGAAACCGTGTTATGCGTAGCTGCTGACTGATATCACTTCTGTCTCGGAATAAATTACTAGCTATTTTTTTTTATTATTATTATTATTATTCTAAGCTCACAAAACAGAAAATAAGCTGTGATAATGTAAATATATATTAAAAACAAATATCCAATCTGAACTATCCTGTAGAAACATTTATTATAGAATAATTTGAATATAAATGCAAAAAAAACGTCGCCAATGCATTTGCACTTACAGATAAAATGAATATAAGATAAAAAATCCTAGAGACAACAAATGTGTGAAGAGACGGAAGCGTCCTGTCATCACTTCTGAGACCAGGTCGATATCAGCACAGCACTATATGCAGAACGATGTATCACGCACCTATACTTAGAGATATATGAGATAACTGTTTTGTGGAGGTGACCGGCTCTGGGTTAGCGAGCTGCCCGCAGCCAGGGTCACCACAGGCCGATTCAATGGTGCTTTTTGGAGCTTTTTGTAATTTTTGTGTACAAAAAAAAAGAAAAAAAAACCTGTTCCAAAATGACTTGAATGAATGTATTTTTGTTTATGTACATGAAAAAGAAGCGATACAGAAGTGCGAATAAGAACAGGGACGTCTTCAGTGCTGGTAAAGACGGGGGGGTGGGGGGGGAGTCGGTGTGTTTGGTGGCCTTTCTGTGTCTTGTGTTTTGTTTTTTCCATTTTATTTTATTTTATTTTTTACTTTATTTTTTACTGAGCCTTTTACATCATAATAAACATTTTCTACTAACATTCACGAGAGAACCCGTTGTGAGAGAAAGCTCCTCTAGGTGCAATGATGGAGCAAAGCCATTCATTTGTACAGCATTTAATGTTCAATGGCTTCTGTTAGGCTGGCAGACAAGGTACTGCTTCTTCTTCTTCTTCTTCTTTTTTATTTTTTTTGTCACCCCCTCCCTTTCTTCCTGTCAACCTTTTGAGTTTTAATTGCACTTACTGTAGTTACACTTCAAGCCAAAAGCACTTAAACCTTTTATTTTCTTTTTCTTTTTTCTTTTTTCTTTTAAGTGCTAACTCGGATCCATCAAGTTACCGTAATGTGAAGTCGGCTTTATAGTCGCTGGAAATGACTCAATCAACACCCCTTAGTTTCACATTTAGACGTTTCTGGTGGTGCAAAAGGCTCTGCCTCTGTGAAATCGGAGAAAGTAATTGAATACAAATTGCATGAATTAGACAGTAGAGGTCAAGCTCCCCCTGGGAACTAAAGGTCCCAGGCTAAATTGTGATCGCCAATTTTGCACAGTGCTGCACTTTTTTTAATATGAGAATATGTATGTGTCAGTGAAAATACAAATTGTTTTGTTTTTAGTTGTTTTGCGAAAATGGGGCAGCATAGTACAAGCATTTTTATTTTGGAAAAGCTTTACCCGTTATTGATCACGCTTGTGTTCCCAAGTGTTCTTTCAAGCCAAAATCCCTTATTTGTAAAGGGATCATTTGTTTTTAATTTTCCACGTTTATTTTTTTACTACCATTATTTTACTTATTGCATTTTCTTATAATTCACTGTTTTGTTCTTCTGTTTTTTTTGTTTTTTTTTTTCCTCTGCTTGAGTCACATCAGAATAATGTTGATTGGACAGAGAGCGTGCACGGTGAAGACCAAACTGTAGCTTCGCCGCGGGACGTGATGTTAGGATTGAATCCGTCACGTCCTGCTCAGCGGCGAAGCCTCGACCGTCTCCCTCCTTCCCACACCGCTGCTTGTTTGTTCCTTTTTGCTCTGTCGACGTCTGGCGTGCTGTCTCTGGAGTAAAAGGAGCATCCCTCTCTCTCTCTCTCTCACACACACACACACACACAAACACACTCTCCCTGTACTATCTGTGTTATCTTTTATACTCTAGTGCCACTTGGTGGAAGGAAACCACCTGAGACTTCTGAGAATGAGTCAAACTAATTATCAGGGTCCAGTAGAGAATAAGCGAGAGGGAAAATAAATAAATAAAGAAATAAAAGAATGTGTCCACACTTGACACCTTTTTAAAACGTCTGCCTTTGAATACAGCGTAATCATGAATGGCTGCACTTCTTTATGTCCCCTTTAGGCTGAGTGTGATGCTGAAAAAGGCGACGGGGCTCAATCCTTTTAGTATTCTCGAGCACTTATTCGGTTTATTTTGCCCAGCCGTGAGCAGCGCACCGACCTTTTTCCTTTTCCTCTTGTTTTGATTTTAAGCTTGACTACCTTTTTCGGCACTTCAGAGTATGCATGATATTGTCCTCTCTCCCTCTTTAGCACTTAATTAAAACTAACTCCCTCGTTTTAGTTAGCATCCCACTGCACTGTCTACAATCAGTTAGCTTTAAGTTTGGCTGCATCTTATGATTAGAAAAGGCTCAACTATCTTAACTTTTGGCACTCGGTAAAGATTGGTATGTGCTGTACAAAGCTTTTTGTTTTTCCTTTTCTGTTTTTTTTCTTTTCCTTTTTTTTACTCCATTGTTAAGGCTGTACAGGGTTGTGATGATAACTGGTAAATAGATCATTTGTACTTTTTTCCGTTTTTGTATTTGTTTTCTTTGTTTGGCATTATTTTATGTTCAACTTGCCAGATCTAAATGTAACAGGATTTGAAAGTAAAGCTTACATCAGATATTATCTCGACCGTCTCGTCTTTTCTCTGTATTTTAAGTTGTTTTTTTTTCCCCGCTTCCAGCTACAACCAAGTGTTATATCTATACATATGTGTAGGGGAAAAAAGACTAAAAGACCATTTGGACACATTGAAATGTCTGAAAAGAGCATGAAAATAAAAATAACCATTTTATTTTTATTTTCATGCTCTTTTCAGACATTTCAATGACATATGGAAATCAATCGGCCACCCTACTGCTGCACATGTTTGAAATCAGTTTGGAGCCTCCTTGGCCTGCAAAACCTTGAAGCCCCCTGGGTTAAAACATTGAAAGACTTAAGGATAAAACTGATTCTCAGAAAGTAGATCAGAGTCTAGATTAGGTTTCAGCTGCTCTGTATTCTTAACATAATACTCAACACATTTATTCACGTTTCATGGGCTAAACAGATTCTCTTCTATATATTTAGAGTTAAAGGTTGAAGGATGACCTGGTCAAATTAAATGGTGGTGAATATACATGAACTGACGTCAAATAACGGAGGTTACATGCAACAAATTTGTTGGTCGCTCTTAACCGTCTGTGGAGGAAACTAAGGCCACTGGACGTGTTGCTTGTTTTGTTGAAGACGTTTCATCACTGAGCCGAGGAGATTCATCTGTGGGCACCACCCACACACGTTCCTCACATCCCTCACATACGATTTTAACTATAACGTCTGATGGTCGGAGTAAGATCGAGTTGGTGAACAGCGTCGACCAGTCACCATCCTAAGATCTGTCCTTCAAGTGAATGCAACTGTAAATGTGACCAGGTCAAGAATGAACGCGGCTAATGAAAACCTTGTGTTCTGATCGTAAAACTCCGGCGCAGCTAGTAAACACGGTGAGATTGTTTCCTCGGCAACAATAATCTGGGCTCAGATTCCTCCGTCGCCGTCCAGTGAGGAATGCAGAGGCCTTGGTGCCGTCTCAGGAATTCAGTCAGGGCGATCAAAAGTTAGCTCCAGAGACGGCGACACGAGCTAAAGGAGAAAAGCCCTGATCATCTTTGAGGGACGTGGCAGTCTCTAATTTATACCGGTGGCATGCCATCATAATAATAAGGAACCGGATCTGTCACGGTGTCGAGCTGGTGTTTTTATTAGACCGATGGGAGGTCTCTCTGCCTCTCTCTTTCCGCGTTGAAGTAATGAAAGTTACAGCACGTTCTCGCCCAGCCAAAGGTTGGCCCTGCCTAATGAAAACAGATGAAGCAGAGATAAAGTGTTTGCCGACATTAAGGGACTCATTTATCACCGTTAGCCCCCGAGCTATAGAACACCTTGGTCTGGAGCTCTCCTTTAACGGGCCCTGCCTCACAGCAGCCCGCTGGCACACTGCACCACTCTTTACCTTTCTTTCCCTTCCATTCATTGCATGTTTTTTTTTTTAGTTTTTTTTTTTTTTTACTCGCATTGCGCCCGCAGATAATTTCACGGTTTACATGCGTACGTACACATTATCTCATTTTATAGGCGTCAGAGGGAGGCTTTCGGCGGCCGATGGGGTTTATTGGAATCTTTATGAAATCTACAGGATTTGGCAGCCCTCGCGGGAACGCCGCCGCCCGCGCCCTCGATGTTGACCCGTGTGGGTTCAACAGCCATCCGACGCGGAATCTCTCCCGTTCAGGGGCCGTGTTCTCATCTAGCTACTCATCTTGCCTGTGTATTAATGAATCTTTTCGGCTGTGTTTAAAGCTGCTTAATTAAGTTCAAAGCAGCGCTCGGGGCACCGCGCGCCTGCTCAGCTGACCTCCCTACGAGTGGAAGTGTTGATTAGGAAGTAAAGAGACATGGAGGCACTGCAGGGGATGGCTATTGATTGAAGGGATAGAAAAACCTCATTTGGATTTTGTGATTGGAATATCAGGCCCGGCGCGCGCGTGCGCGGGGGCTGTTTTTATTCACAATAACTCCGTCCCTGCGCTGGCAGTTTGGCGAAATTGCCGGCTAAGTGAGGAATTTCTGTGATAAGACCAAACGCCAGAGTTTTCCCTCATCCCAATAATAGCCCTTCACCCCAGCCCGAGCTGTCTGCACAGTGTCGACCTTTCGACACCGCCTCGCGAAAGTTGGCCGCTGTCGATCGATAGCGTGTTAGCTTTTTGTTTGTAGGTTCAGGCTGCCTTGGCTTTATTACAGCTGCTGAGAGTCATGGGGGAGTCGTGCGCGGCTTTGTGAGAGAGGAGCTCCCTCTTGTTTGCCAAAAGTGTAATCCCGCCGTGACCTGCCGCGACCCTGCCCTGAGAGGAAAGCTGCTTAGACAGAAGTGCGTGTCTGTGGGAGCTCCCAGCTGCCTGGCCTCTCTTTTCCTCTAGATTTTCCTCACTGCGTCCACCTCACTCTTAGTTTTTCTATCTTTCCATCTCTTGTTTTCTCCTCTGTTCCGTTCTGTTTACCTCCCCGTCCCGCTCTCCCCTTTCATTTCCCGGTAAACTCCATGCGTGCCTCACTCTGCATCAGTACTTCTAAAACTCCCCCTCCCCTCCTCTCCGCCCATCCATCCACCCACCATCAAGGTTTAAAGCCTGCAAAGGAGCAGAGGCTCTGCTAAGTGGAGACAGATCTCCTTTTTTTTCCCCCCTTCTTCTTCTTCTTCTTCTTTGCTCCAACAGAGAAAATAAACACACAGAGTCACTGCCACTGACAGGCTCCAGTAGGGCTGTGGAGCAGGACCCACTGGTGCACGGGAAGGAGAAAATGAAGGAAAATGACCTCTGGAATCGATTTGGCATGGCCTGAAGTCAGGGCTAAAACTGCGCGCAATAAGGCTCCACCAAGGCCGCTCGTGATTTTGTGAATCCATTCTTCTCTGAAAGAATGGAGGCACAGAAGCGAAATGATCATTAGTAGTCCGGCCAAATTTGGCGCGGGCCAAGAAGACGTCAAGAAGAAGCAAAAGGACGAGGCGCACCTGAGGCACACCTGGGAGAGACGAGATCCGCGCGCGGTGTGTCGCTTGCTCCGAGTCGGACACGCATGGTGGGACATGTATTTACGTGTTTGGTGCCCAGCCCAGGGGCATAGCATCACTGCCTGCCCACTCCCCCGCTGCGCCCGCTCCCCATTCTCTGGGGTGAGGCATCACTCGGCGGGGGGGCGGCAGCAATCTGATTCAGGAAGCACCGCGGGGGGCGTTTGGAGTGGACGAGAGAGCGAGATGGATTACCCACAAGTCTCTGGGCCTGGCATATCCAGACTTAGGGCAGCCTGAATCAGCAGGGGGGGGCAGATCGTACCCCCCTGCTGGCTGCTGCTTCAAATATAAAGCTAATGCTTGGCCACTCCAACCGGTTGACAAACACATTATAGGAGGAGAGGAAAAGGGGAGGAGGGAGAGGACGGTTAATGGGCAGAGGGAGAGCAGCTCTACTTAAGTATGATCGCGTCTTTGAAATAAATCGGAAACAAGCCAGCCAACTCCCCTGTTGTTAAGCTCTGCTGTTACCATGGCATCCTATGACCGTCACCAGCCATAGGTTACTTAGTTTCTATGGGTAACAGTCGTCTCTTCGCATGCACTGTGGCGTTGAACCTACAGATATCGCCCACCGAATCCTGGCTCAAACGCGACGAGGTCCTGAAACATCCGCGCGCTCCTTTTTTTTTTTCTCAGGCAATGATTTCAATGATTCAGGGTCTGCAGAGATCTGAAGTGAGGAGATTTAGTTAGAGAGGGCTTAACAGAATAGCCCAAGGTCGAGCCCAAACTAATCAGGCTCCTCATTTCCCTGGACGGAGTAATGAAGTAGAACGCTGACCCCCGGCCGACCCTGGGAATCCGCTGCCGAAAACACCGGCCTGGAGACCAATTAGCCAAAAGTAAACGGAAATATTAAAACAGGGCAGTCATTTATTAATAAATATGATCCGAGTCATGCATGCGATGAAAAATGCAAAAAAAAACAATAAGGTTCTGTTATGTGAGAATGTTTTTTGATGATTTTACAGCAGCTGTCATGAAACCTTAAAGCGTGTTGGATAATAAGCCTCGTTTTATTCAGATAAAAGATGAGGGTTGATCACAAACTGGTTAGCACTTTCTAATTATCTCATGCACTTGGGCTTTTAATGATTTCCATGATTCAATTATTCCTAACTGAATTCCTGTCCTCAATCAATTAAAGCCATAGCCGCGCACTCATCCATCTTCCAATCAGGACATCGGGAATCCTTCCATCCATTCTCATTTGAGGAGAGAGTGGGTCAAACTAATTAACTGAGTTTGCATCCATCCATGTCTTCTCATCTTTTTCCTAATTTTTTTTTTTTTAACATTTACCACGTTTCCCTTAAACACAGGGAGGTGAAAGTGTGTGACACCACCCACTGTTCAGCACCGCCTGCTGAATCCTTGAGGATCACGTGGGAGAACCACTCAGCTCGAGAAGATATTTGCAATAAACTAAACACTAAACAGGGCTAAGGAAAATAGACTAATTGTTGTCCAGTCCGATTGAAAAAGCATCTTGAAATGTCTCCGTTGCGGATCTGTTACAGCGAAGCCGAGGCACGTCTGACGGGTGAACGCAGCCAGTTTAGCCGGTTCACGGCTGAATTAAAGGAAGAAGAAGCAGCACAGAAATGGTTGCCAAGGTGCCCAGATAGTCATTTAACCCTCATTGGTTGAGAGGGAAGCCAAGGGCAGCGCAGCCTTTTCACATGCTGCTCTTTCCATCCCCATTATCTCCTCTGTCTCATCCCTGCAACTACCAATATGGTTTCCATGAAAGGGTCTAGCATTCTTTCAAATGAAAATACCAAACTGTGCTCTTTCTGCTAAGGCGCACAGAATGGTGCTGAAGATTAGGCTTGATGTTTTATCGCCACGGCGGCTTTCTCCTCAGCAAAAAATCATTTAACAGCAGCGCCAACCGCAGAGCCGAGCGGCAGAGGTGTCTTGGTCACATTTAACACTGGGGAGGGATCAAACACAAACGTAAGCCTACAAGGCTGCAGCGGCCTTGTCCGAGCTTCCCACTAAGATGGACTCTGACTTCAATCTCATCACACTCAGCGGCGTCGTGTTACCGAGCAGCTTCAGATGTCTCCATTCAGAGGGCGGCCTCGGCTCTATCTTTTTCTCAGAGCCCTCCCGTTTTTTTTTTTGTCCGGACGGCGGTGAGCGCGCATTCCCTGGCACAATTTTCTATAGAGCTCCCCCTGGAGTAGCAGGGGAATGGCTATCACAACAATTACACTGACAGCTCTTTTCTAAAGTGCACTTGATTTATTTGATTTAGCCAAGATTAATGGCCCTCCCTCCAAGCGGGCCTGGCTGAGACGTGCAGGACATCGGTTTATTCCTGCAGACGCACAGGTGTATGCTAGCAGGCATAATGGAAGAGTGTGAGGAGTATGCACATATCCAAACAGAAATGTAGGCGCACACACACAAACCCACTTTACAGAACAAAAGGTTTGCTCATAATTTTTTATTTCTTTCATGCGTCCAGCTTCTCCTGAAGCAACATGTTTGTTAGCTTCAGTGTTGCCAGTATTAAATGGAACCATTTCATGAATTAAACGTCACGTCACATATCAGCGCGCACGATACGCGACAAAATAAAAAATTATGCAAAGAGGAATCCAAAACATTCCCGCCGCAACAGCACTGAAATTCAATCTGCAATGTATTCAACCCAAACGTCAAATACTACGTTTTCTTTATGTTAAACATTTTATAAAGATTTTTTCATGTCTCTTCTTTATTGACTTGTCAGAGTCAAGGATCAACCACTCAATAACGAAAACATAAAAATATGCCCCAAACTGTGTGTCATTCTGCTGCACTGGTTCAAGGTCAGGAACACATCCTGGAGGCAAATTTGAGGTTGGTTTAATAAAAACGGACATGGGACATAACATTATGACCACCTTTCTCCTATTGTGTAGGTCTCCCTTGTGCCTCCAGAGCAGTTGTGACTCATCAGAGAATGGACGTGGGTCTTCTGAGGGTGTCCTGTGGGGTCTGGTGACAGGGTGTTGTTTTCCATCATCAAATTTGCTGATGACACCATCATTGGCTCCATCAGGGGGCGCTGACGAATCCTCCTAAAGAGGGGATGTTAGAGATATTTCATCAACCTCCTGCTCAACGTCAGCAAAAACAGGGAGATGACGGTGGACTTCAGAGAGGAGGACACCACCCCCCGTCTACCTCCATGGAGTCGAGTCGGCCGCTTCAGATTTCTGGTGATCAACATCGGCGAGGATCTCAGTTGGTCACGCCACATGGGCAACGTCATCAAGGCAGCGCCTCTTCTTCCTGTGACGTCTGAGGAGGTTTGGTACGTATCGCTCACTCACGCTGGGAGCTTCCTCTCTGACCCCAGCTATAGACTATTTACACTGCCACCGTCTGTCAGGCGTCTCCTTGCACCAAGAAGTTCATTGCTGGTAATGTTGCACTGTTACAGAGTATTTGACAATAAAAATCTTGAGTGGACGCTTTCCAGTCCTATGGGTTGAGGGATCAGGCTGGCCAGTACATCCCACAGATTTCGAGGCCAGATCAACACCTTGTGCTGTTTTTCATGTTTTTTGAGTTGTTCCTAAACCACTTGTGTGTGTGTGCGATGCTGCTGCCATCGAAGAGTGTCATTACTACGGGGTAGGGGCATCTGATCTGGTCTAGGCAGGTGCTACATGTCTACGTAACATCCACACTAATGTAAGGTCCAACGTTTCCCAGCAGAACATTGAATTGTCACAAGGTGGTCAATGTTATTCCTCTCTCAGTGGTCATAATGCTGTGGCTGATTGGTGTGTATAAGTAGGATTGCTGGGAGTATCTGTGAATGTTTTTGACGACTGTGTGTGCTGGTATACGCATGTGGATGCACCTGTCACACGTTTAGTTCAGAGGCGCTTCAGTGTTTAGTGTTGCTTATGGTTGTAATGTTTTAGATCAAAAGCCGTATTCAGACACACTTGTTCCTGCTAGAGGGAGACACCCTCCCTTCCACCACGAGCCAGGAAGTGCTACTTCAGGCTAGCCGCTCGACAGTTGCCAGGCCAGTGGTCCGGCACAGTCCAGTGCAGTTGGCACCGACACCTGCCCATCTGCCTGAGTTGACACTTCCGCTCCCACACCACTTGTCCAGGAGGACGAAATGTGCTGCGGTGTCCTGGCAAAGCTCCCTGAAATGTCAACCTGGCGTGACAAACCCATGCCGCCCCCGTTGGCCGTCACAGGCACGGTAGCGTGAGGCGCTGCCCTGGATCAGACGGGGAGCCAGAAACATGCCACGGTAACAACAACCGCTGATCGACTGCCGGGGCGCTACCATCTTGTCCAGTGCGGATAGAGCTTGTTCTGTTGGGTAGAGGATGACTGTTCTCATTACGGGACTTGAACCCTACAAAGCTCGGCTGTTCGCTGGCTGATGGGGGGCAGATGGATAAAAATGAGACATCACGAGCGGAGAATGCATCTGGGAAACACGCTCGGACCCTTCGCTGAAGCAGTCCCAGGTTTTCGGAAATTGTTATGATTGAAGCAAATTGCAACTTGGCGTCTCCTCTTCCAGGCCCAAAAACAACGGATGCAGAAGACAAATAACATGCAGAACATATTTTCTGTTGTACGAGCAGATGGCCTTGGAAGCGCGGCGAGGGTCTGATGTTGGCTGACTCCGTCCTGCAGCCCCCTCAGGGCAGCAACTGTGAGTGGTCATTAACACCAGGAGCAGGCCATGCCAGGAGAAAGGGGAGTCAAGCAGTAGTTAACAGCCACTATCCGGTTAAATCCTCCTCCTCTGTGCTAAACACCAACAACTACAGCATTCCTACCGGTTGCCAAGGCTGTAAAAGCAGCCCATCATGTAAGACCTTTAGAAGAAAAAAAATGACATTGTTTTGCAAGCACAAAGGAAGAGAGCGGGGAGAGGTGTGTTTCTACTGCGCCGTGCCTCATCGCTCACTTTTGCTGAATCTAAGGTTACAGCCAGAGATGTCTGGCAGTTATCCATACAGAGTGAATCACGGCGTGTATGTGTGTGTGTGTCCGCGTGTGTGGAGCTGTGGACAGGTATGACAGGCTGACCTCCACGTGTTACCAGAGAGAGTGTGTGGCCCAGTGTTACCTGTCATAACACGGGCTGCCTGGAGCCCCGGAGCAGCAGCCTGACCAGGCCACTGGGCAGCCAGAAATAATGGAGACTGGCAAGAGGGCAACGAGGGGTCACACGGAGGGAAGGAGAGGGACTGGGGAGGGAGAGGGAGGAGAGGGAGGAGGAGGAGGAGGAGGAGGGGGAGGAGGGGGACAGGGACATATGACAGGGGGACTCGCGGAGGCATGAAGGCAGAAGAGTGAGAAGGAAGGAGTAAAGGAAGATCAAGTGCGGCGCAGGAGAACGATGAGGATAATGACGTGGGAGCAAGTGGGTCAATCAAGGCGAGCAAAGAGAGGGAGATAAAAGAGACGAAGGAGGAGAAGGTGGCTGCTGCTCCCTCGGCCTCGTGTTACCTCACTGAGCTTCTGTAGAGAGATTAAAAAAAATGTATGTGTATGCATAAAGGCAGCGAGGAACGGCTGGAGAAAATCTCATTTCTCAGTCACCATTGGACTCGCTCTAACAAAAAAAAAAAAAAAAAAAATAAGCCCCGGTTTTAACAAGGCAGACTGCCACGCATCACTTCCCATTTGTTTTGAAGCCCAGTTTATCTTTCAGAGCATGATATTGGAGCGCTCTCGAGGTGCAGCCACTCGCCTGCAGAGATGGAACAGCTGAATTCACTTAGGCAGGCTTGGCCAGCAATTAAAGTGCTGGATTAAGAGTGATTGCATTTTGTGTCCTGAGGAGGCGCTGCCTGCCATCTTGAGAGGTCTCATTAACATGGCCGCCATAGGCTGTGCCGAGCACTGCCACAGGCAGTTAAAAAATAATGGAGACATTATCAACCTTAATGCCTTGTACCTGGAGTGGAGAAGATTTTATAATCACTATTGTGATGGGCCACAGGCTGCCAGTTGTGCGAAAGGGAAAGGTTGGATGAAGATAACCCTTTTTCTGACCAGACCCCTGTGTGTTTTTTTTGATCAGCCACTGCACGTGGGGAGTCCGAGCAGCTGGATTTCATTAATTGAGTGCTGGCAGCGCTCTGCTCTGGCGGCAGGGGTGAGTCACAGTGGTGGGATTGGTCTCTCTCTCTCCCTGATATCATCTTCCAACCATAACTACAAATAATTATTCACTCAAATCCATTACCGGGGGTCAATCACGTTCCCCAATCAGTTCTAAAGTCCAATTACTGGCGCCAAGGCTCTGTTCGCGCCTTCCTGCAGATGAAGGCCTAGCCCACAGGCTGCCCAGCAAATTACACACAGCAAACAGTGCGGCGTGCGTGTGTGGGAGAACGAGCCTCCTCAGGTGCGTAATAAAGCAGAGGTACACACTGGCCTCCCCGGGGCATTCTGACCGTACCATCTAGCAGACTTCACCAGGTTAAATAGAATTAGCCCGTGCAATGAGACGCACTAAGAATACCAACTACATCTCATCACTGCACAGGCCACGGAGCACGCAGCATGCACAGCACAGCCTGGCATTAACATCCATCTCAGCAGTTGATATAATAAGACATGTCGCCATAAGGGTCTTCTTATAAAGAGGCTGCACAGTGACCCATCAGAGCAGCATAATGAGTGGGGTGTTATATCTACAACCATGCACACACACGCACACACACACACTCGGGGCTTCACTGCAGCTAGCCAACCCCATTAGAGAGGGGCTCCTCATATCGTTTTGTGGCTGTCTTGAAAGTGAGTCCCAGCCTGGAGGAAATGCTTCTCACACACTCATCTGTCACTACAGAGGGACAGCGGCGCAGTCGGCCGAGTCGGATCGGCCGGGTGGGCAACAAGGCGGGCGGCGCGCGTGGGTGCGTGCGCGCGCTTGACAGGGGACGCATGCATGTACGAGCCGTGTAGGTGCCGAGCGGGACGGGCGTCCACACGCGGTGTAAAAGAGTGGAGGAGGGAGGGAGGGAGGGAGAGAGGGAGGGAGGAAGGGTGGGTGGGCTCGTGTGATGCTATGTGCTCGTGTGCGAGGGGGCAGAGCAAACATAGCGGGGACGGCGTTGGCTTTGTGGATCAGCAGCCCATGACCGGTTGTCACACTAGACACACACACACACACACACACACACACAGCTCCCAAATCAGCCTGGTGCCAGAGCCAGTCTGACATTTGCCTGTGTCAGGCTTCCCTCACACTGCGATCTGTCCAGAAAACAACCAAACCATACTAACCGTGCTACGATGGGCCTGCTTTGTTTACTGACATCTGTAGCGTTCATTCCAGACTTTTTTGAACTGCGTTTACAGCGGCACGAGGGCGCCGTTAAGTTTCATCCCTAACCAGGAAAGCATTTTGACTTCAGACTGTTGACACAAAGTACTGCTGTCAATATAATCCCCTTCCATTAAACACGAAAAACCTCATCAAAGGGCCAGCCCCTGTCCTCTGCTTACATCCAAGAGATCCAGCAAAATGCTGAACACATGTGGTGGAGCCCTGTGTTTAGGCTAAGATGGCCGAACACGATCCGGCAGCATTTGAGTTAATCTTCCTTAGTGAAACCGCATGGTGTTGTTTACACTGGAGACAACTGTGTGTATACGTATATGCATGGCTCTGTGTACGTGTGTGTGGGTGTGCTTGTGTGTGTGTGTGTGTGTGCGTGTGTGTGGAGAGCGTCCAGAGCTGCAGAACTCACTGTTCCCTTTTGCAAAGCCAGAGCAGTTACAGTGTGTATGTGTTTGTGTCAGCATGATGGAGGAGAAGGGTGTTACTCAGACCTAATGAATCCATCTGCATTCAAGGGGCATTCTTCCCCTCGTATGCAGGCGGGAGCAAACGAGCAGCGACCTGGGAGCCTGTCCAGCGGTCGGGGGGCTCAGACTCAATATTTCCAAAGCAGGCTCGCAAGGACGAGCGTGGATTAGTATAGAAATCACTCCATCTTCTCCCCTGAAAAGCTGTTTTCAAAGAGAGGTCTTTGTGGTTGAAAGGCGTACAGTCGCACGGCTCCTTTCTGTGTTTCAGGGAGGACTGAGAATAGCAGAGGAGAGGCTCGGTATGGAGGGCTGGGACCTCAGTACAGCATGTGCTCCAGGAGAGTGGCAGCTGTTGATGTCCTCACCTCTGAGTGACCTGGCACCCTAGGCAACCTCAATGAAGAATGGATGGAGGGCAGGAGGCGGGGGCGATAAGAAGGAGAGGGCGGTTGGCACAGAGGGCCGAGTCATTAGGATAATGAATCCAGGCGTGAGTGGTGTGTGGGAGACCTCTAGTGGTGGAAAAGGGTACAACCTTGCAACTACAGAGGCTAGGACCTGGTGAAAGAAGGTTAGTCCTAATCTGGAAGGGTGTGGGACTTTACCGACTGACCGAAGCACCCACAGGTTTTTATTTCTTACCATATTACATGTACATGAGTGCATGATTAGTTCATGATCTAAAACGCAGTGATTCTTTCATCGTTCAACGCTGCATTTTCTTAAACGCTAGCTACCGAGACCTGCTGACCAAGACGGTTTATTCTAGATTTCTTGTATTGCAGTACTTTCTAAGCTTATCTTTAGGTCAGGGGTCTTCAATGTTTTTCAGGCCAAGGACCCCAAACTGATGGAGAGATTAAGTAGGAACCCACTACCTGCTATATGTGTTCTATATTAAGTTATTCAAATAAAACACAGCTTCAAATATTCATTTTTTATTTCAAACATGTACAACAGTAGAGTGGCAGTGGTCTAATCAATCAATATATATATAAAAATGTCTAATCAATCAACATATATATATATATATATATATAAATGTCTAATCAATCAAAGGTTTTTCCAGTTCTCTGCAGTACCTCTGCGGATCCCCTAGGGGTCACGGACCCCTTGTTGTTTTTTTATATTTTATCATTACTACTCACTTGATGTGTCCGTAGCACATCATTATGTATTACAATAATAATTAGTTTTCCTGGTACGGTTCCTCGGTTTCCAATAGTTCCTATGAATATGGGAGAAACTGTAGTAACATAACTTATTACAATTGGGAAATCCAGAACAACAGCATCAAAAGAAAAGTTAAAACGGGGCTTAATCAACATTTATGACCCATTTTGTTTCGATGTCAATTACACAGTTCACAAATTTTTGCTTCCATTGTTCTGAGTCCCTTTACATTAAATCTCATGCTGCTTTTATGCGGTGGCTTAATGCTAGAACACCACAAATGTGAAAAGAGAAATTAGTTTGAAGGATAGTTTTTCATCATCGTGCAGAAATCCTCCCGAACCGGCCGACTCCGGCTTTGCTGCTTCCATCTGTTTTCTAGGATCCATAAACCGAACTCGCAAAACAAGCAAACTTCAGACATCAACCTGTGGTGAACTCTTTCTATGGCTGATTAGCGGAGTAATTAACGACAACTATCAGAATAAGCCCAGTCCGTAATTGGGAAACACTCTTTCTTCCAGCACTGACGCTGGAGTTCATTTCTTCCTCCTGAATAGAGCAGCCTGTATCTTTTAAATTAATAAAGTGGCTGCGCTGGAGTTATGAGTGTGTGACTTCTCTTTGTCTCCAGGTCTCTGGCGGTGTCCGTGGACTGCAGTGCATTACCGAGTTCATTCTGAAAATATTAAAGTGTGTTTTGCCTGAATTAGAAGCAACCGCGCGGCTGACTCATTCAGAGGACACCTGGCGCTGACATTTCTGGCTCCGGAGAGCAAAGAAGAAATTTCATTAAATCTTTGACAAATCTCAGGCTTAATATTCGCGGAGGTAACATTAATCACTCTGCCCTTTTTTTTTTTTTTTTTTCATATCACGAGCAAACACCAAGAGAGAGAGAGAGAGAGAGAGAGAGAGAGAGAGAGAGAGAGAGAGAGAAGCTCGGACAGCTGCACTGACACATTTAACGTCTTTCACTTAGATTCATTCTTTAATATGATTCACCCAGAAACAAAACACTGAATTTAAAAAAATCATTTTTAAACTCCTGTTTGTATTCAGGAGGAATTTTGTTATTAGAAAGGCTACGGCGGTCCAACCGCAGAAAGAAGCGATGATAACAAATTCCATTTCCCCACGCCTGATCCTCATTAACATGTTTCTCTCTGGGTCACAAAGGGTGTGTGTTATTGAGGAAAGGTGAACGAGAGCGCCAGAGAAAATAACTTATCGCAGTTCAAACTGTGGCACAAACAAGTCACGGCTTCACGCTTTAATGACCCCATCCGTACATGTGAAGGGGTTTTGTACAAACTACTCTCCGATTGCAACAACATGACCTTTTCACATCTCATTAAAGCCGTTCATGGCTGTCATTGTTAGTGTAATATTTCAGATCTCGCAGCACAAATGAAACGTTTCATTCGGCCAAATGTGAACGTGTCCCGGAGCCTTGGATGAGAAGTGGCGACTGTCAGCACTACTCCCCCAGCTCTTGTGATTTTGAATTAAAGCATTGAGAAAGTGAAGTCTCTGCACAGTGCTGACTTAAACCTCAGGTATCTTGAATCTGAAATGAAGTATAAAAAGAGCAAGGCAGCTTCTTTTTTTGTGCAAACCCCCAAGAGTCAAGGTCACGGATGCTCCGCTTTTCTTGTCACTGAGTGGCCCTGATCAGCCACGAGGCACTCGTCCGTCTCGTAAAAGGCCGGTCCCGGTGATTACTACAAAGACGCTGACGAGGAGAAGGCTTTGAGGAGCAGGTCGGCGGCCAGGCCTGGAGAGATGACTCCCTTGGTGACCTTCTCCTCGAGGTGGGGCAGAGCCCCCCTGACACTGGGGTGGTTCTGGAAATGTCTGACGACGCTCTCCTGGATCAGGCTCCACATCCAGACCTTCTGCTGGGCCGTCCGTCTGCCCTGCAGCTCCCCGCTGGCCAGCATGGCGTCCCGGTACGACTCCATCTTGGCCCAGACCTCCGGGATTCCGTCGAAGGTGTGTGAGGAGGCACGCACCACCTGGGGACGGAGTCGGGGAGGGCGGAGGGATGCATATGTGAATTTGAATTTTTTTTTTCTTTAGCAACCAGGTGGCAGTCTGGACATTATGACCGTTTGGCCCGGGGAGGCCGAAGTCACGGCAACCTGCCCTCCATATTTTATTCAGTATGGAAATCGTATTTGTTATACATGCTCATGTCTCATGTTTAGGACTCTGCGTGGAATGACACGTCCTCATTTAAGTTCAGACTCATGGAGAAATGCTACAGATGAAGAGCTGCTGGACGTGAGATGCTGAGATGCAGCAAATTCAGAGAATTGGCCCCTGGGGCATTTTGCCTACAAAATGCACTATTTACATTCTTTTTTTTTTTTTTAAACAGAATAAAGAGTAAAGCCAAAAGCTGAAAAACATAAAATATAGCTACAAGTTTCATTATAACTGAGGACCTCTGCTGTATGTCCTGTTGCAGGCGTAAAGGTGACAGAAATATTGTGGTACAAAAATCTGACACAAGGACCGAGAGGAAATTTGCTGTGTTATTAATTATTATTATTATTATTATGGCTTTATGCACGTTTACACATCTACACTGGTGTTTTACTGGTTAGTGTGCACCACCTCGACAGGAACTGTCTCGAGTACTCGCCTCCCCTGAACGCCTCGTTCACGAAGGCAGTCTGAGGATGAACGTCACTTATGGGTTTAACACTTCAACAAATGACAATCAACAGGCGACCGCACGTGTCTCTGCACAGCTCACCACTCGTTCGGGAGCACATGATGAAATGCGGAGTAACGCTCGGTTTCAAAGCAGCAGACGTAGGAGGGCCGCGGATTTACAGCGACACAAAGAAGTAGGAGCGTACGTTTAACACAATGAAAGCGTCTATTTAAAAGTTAAGCTTCTATTTTTTTTTTTAAGCACTTAATTAAACTAGTGGATAAAGAGGAGAGGGTTGGTTTGGAAGAGGAAAGACTACGGTGTCGATGTGAAATTATCCCCACAGATGGGAGATAATTTGACAGCTCAAGTTGAACGTGGCAGCCTGGTGGATCTCGGACGCCTGTGATCAACGGCCAATTATAAATCCTTTAATTACATCATTTAGTGAATCATTTTACAAGGACTGGATTTTTAGTCTGATGCAAAAACAGGAAATCAATGTTGTGTAACTAACTGCGCTGCGTTTTCTCTAATTATCTTTTTTTTAAAGGACCAGTAAAAAAAAAAAAGCCATAGATTTAGTTGTATTTTTTTGTCAACCCACCCAAACAGGTGAGAGGAACTTTATATGATTTAAAGATAATCTTAGTGTGACTCCTCCATCGTTATAACCCACACACACTGGCTGTGTTTTTGTTGCGGCTGCTCTCTCAGCAGATTAAAAATCATAACACAGACACAGACAGATAAGTAAATGGGAAAATGTGTAGCCGGAATGAATTTGACGGCCACTTCCTACTAATATCACAGGAAGTCGATATCTCAGGTGGAGGAAAATAAAATAAAGCAGCAGTGAAATGTTGGAGATCGTCACTTTAACACCTGCTGTTCTGTGACCTGTAACTTTACTTGTATGCGTAAAAAACGCACAGCTCCCCCTTTGAGAAGAAGACGACAGCAGAGGAACTTTTAGGCTGCTCAAGGTTAACTTGAATATAAGTAAAAATCCAGCTGAGATCCATCATTTAGTCAAGATGTGGAAAATGAATCAACAGCTATGACGGCAATCACTTAACACCGTCTAAACCTTTTACAAGCTTTGCTCTTCGTTATGGAACAATACTCTCTGGGTTTTGATTTATATGTCGGGCAATAAAAGTTAAATGTTTTAACTGTTAGTAAAATGTGTTTAACATGAGCTCTCACATAATCACACACACACAGAGAAATTAAAAATCAAAGCGCTGATTTGTCATGATTTCAATGCTTTCATGCAAAGCGATACACAAGAAAGCAAATACACAAGAAAGCCAAGAAAAGGATGAATATGGGAGGATGGGGGTGGGGGGCTTTTATTTGAATGCGCAGGCTTCTAATCAGCGAAATGTGTGACGCAGCAGCCGAGCGGTCGTGGAGGCAGGAGTGAGAGGTAGGGGTGGTAGGTGGTGGCTGGGGGTGCTTCCTGGCAGCTTGCCCAGTGGGCAGATGCTGCACTGGGTTGGGAGAACAAAGGGACAAGGCCAGGCAGGCGAACGGGTGAGAGACACTGCGCTACTGAAACCACGACGGTATGACGACACCATCGTCCTCCTCCGACTGAGCCCCGCTGACCTCTCAGCAGGAGGCCGTGTAGGGTCCACAGAGCAACACCACTCCTGCCGCAGCTCTCCAGTAGGTCAGACTCATCCAACTCTTACGTCAAATATCTTTTGTTTTTTTTTTTTTAAATCTCTTTTTGTTTACGAGTGTAGCTCGCTATAGTGCAGATCTAACACAACACACCTTGGGGTTCCAGGACTTGGAGCTTCTCCGGAGGAGCTTGAGTGCGCTGGTGTATTCAGTCTGGATCCTCCTGGCCGGCACCACCAGGTCTCCGTCCGACTTCGTCACCACCACCAGGTCGGCCCTCTCAATGATGCCCCTCTTGATACCCTGGACGGAGATTTTGCCATTAGATAGGAGGGTAACTCTATGTACAAAATAACTACATCAACTAGACTTCTGAGGCATTTGTGTAAATCCTGCCACCTTGGATTAATACAGGCACAACATTATGACCACCTTCCTAATATTGTGTGCAGGCTTTTCTATTCACCGTTTACCTGTGAGTTTTTCATCTATTGTTGGTTTTTAGAGTCTCGGATGCTCCAGTGAGCCTGATCACAGATTGAGATCCTCCGGCAAACAAACTCATTGACTATTAAATCTCTTCTTCAAAGTAGGAACACACCAAACCAACTTCAAAGAAGTAGCAGCAATGCCGGCCAATGAGACATCACCTCACAGTGTTGTAGCTGAAACGCTGCACTCAAACACACCGCACATGTATGTTCTATATAAATTAAGTGATTATTATTATTTATGGGTCATTTTTCTGTAATTAAATCCTACTGACGATCTTATTATCTTAATTTTAGAACATCTGCTCTATGCTGTTGAGAATACGTAATAATAACGCATTGTTCATTCGGTTTATTTACAGTGGCCGTTTGTCACTCATGTTTCTCCGTGTTTCCAGGGTACAAACGCTCATTATAATTAAAACAAATACCACCTCAGCTACCTACCGTCCAGCCATAATCACCATAATATTAATCATAATGAGCGAGGCTAATGAAGCAATTCATTCTGCTAATTAATACACTGATTAGCATATTGTTTTTGTCAGCATGTTTATCTTCGCAAAAAATGGGAAGAGGGACCGTTTCAGTGTAAGATTTAATGTGTGTAATAGCCACAGATATATCTATAGATATATTCACAATATTATGTGTAAGTTTATTATTTCAGCTTAAAAACTTAAAAGAGATAAATTAGGTAATTTAATAATTTTGTTTGGAAATATGGTTTTGAAATATTTTTTTAAATTTTTAATGGCGTCTCCCACTCATGTTATTTTTCACACCACTGACACATTACCAGACTAACTTGGAATAACCTTGAAATTATGTACCAACTTCCTACTGGTTTATTTACTTTTAAAATATTTAACCTGGACAATAATACAAAAAAAACAAACATATGAACATATGAACTGTCCTGTTCAGTTACTTACAGATACATTAAGATGTGACACTGATATTTTTGACTGACCTGGAGTTCATCGCCCCCTGCTGGTGGAATCAGCAGCACAAACATGTCCACCATGTCCGCCACTGCAAACTCTGACTGGCCAACACCTGGAAACAAGAAGATACATGTCAACTGCTGCACAACAAGAGGGATATAACGACTCTCTCAGAAAATAAGACCCTTCATCTATATCTAAAAAGTTAGTCCACAACATTAACCCTTAAATGTCGCCATGAGGAGGTTAAAAATGAACACTTGTTTAGAGGAAAAATGTTATTCATTCAGCAGTTCTAAAATGACTAAAATTTGAATAATTATGAATAAATATTATGACAAACTTCACATTCCTCACAGTGAATACGTTCTGTGCTTGAGGTTTAAAGCAGAGTATCAGAGCTCACACGGAGCAAATTGTGTTTGTAAAACTGAGTGCAGGCCGTTATGTACAACAAGTGTTTCCTGTTATTAAAACTGAATTATTTTTTACACCAAGGAAGAAAAAAAAGACTATATGATTATGATAACGCTATCAAATATTTGGATGGAGGAAGGAGCCCAACTGAGGAAAATCAAGAAAATGTTCTACTAAGTTGAGCTTCCAGATTTTTTTCTGTTTTAGACAGAAATAATGACATAAATTTAATTACTCCACAAAGTACTGAAAATCTATATTTAAAATAGTCTTTCAGTATACAAAAAATATGCAATGGTATCTGTGGGTGAGAATGTAGGTCCTCCTGAAAACTACCTCACCTACTGTCTCTACGAGGACGACGTCGTATCCCGCCCCCTCACAGAGAACCACGGCCTCATTGGTCGTTCTTGTGACACCGCCAAGTGTCCCTGAGGTCGGCGACGGCCTGATAAAAGCGTTCATGTCTCTTGAGAGCTCAGTCATACGGGTCTTATCACCCATCAGGGACCCTGAAACAAGAAGGTCAGTTTATTCCTGTGACTTCAATGCACAGCGGAGCAACAGTTCACTGGTTTCAGACATTTCTTTTTTTTTTTTAGGTCAAAAATAAACATCTATTTATCTGAAGGAATAAAATCTTTGATCTTTGTATATTAAAAAAACATTTCACACGTAGTTACAGTAAAAAAATGACGACATTTCACGTGTATCACTCTGTTAAATCTGTTAGATCTTTTAAAACGTTTACCTCCTGTAGTGCACGAAGACGGGTCGACAGCCAGAACTGCCACTTTATGTCCACGTCCCGTCAACATCTTTCCCACCACCTCGATGAAGGACGACTTCCCTGCTCCAGGGGGACCGGACAGACCTGAGACATTAACAGAGTCAACAAATCAGCTGCAGAACAAACTAATGTCCACAGCTTCAGTTATACTTCGCCACATGGTCGATGAAAAAGCTAAAAATACTTATGTAAAGTTATGTGTAAGACACATGTGTGATGCACTGCTTCTACTCAAAGAGTCTTTGTTTGTATGCAGATATTAAAAGGACCAAACTGAGCTTAATAGTTTAAAGGAAGTTATCAGTAGCTCCTGCAAATCACCAACTTAAACTCATAAACAAACATTTCACTTTTGAGATAAATTTTTAAAAACGTTCCTGCTCCTGTGGACGGCTCCCTGTCTAGATTCTGGTCTGTGCTCACAGTGAGCATGAAGGTATTATAGCATGTTTTAACTATACTTGCTGGAGATAAGGTCCATATATAATTTAGGACACAGCAGATGGGAATAGCTGCTTTTCCACTACAGGAACTTTTTCCAGGGAATCAAGAACTTCTTTTGAGGAGCTGAATTCCTCTACCCAGTTGAAGCAGAAGTTTCTGAGAGATTTCTATCCTGTTCAAACAGACGCTGGTCAATGGAAAGTACTAAAGGAATCTGGGATCTTTGGGGGTGGGAAAGCATTTCATAGCAAGCAAGAATGAAATGCACGTGGAGCGATGCTAAAAACCAAACCTTATTAAGCATTTAGAGGAAAACATCTAGCAGGGATTTAAGACAGTGGAATTGAAAGAATCTTTAGTATCTTAGAAAGTTGTATAAAAATAAAAATAAAAAGTACTTCTGGCACAACTTCACCTTCTACCAGGGTGCATGGAGGAGGAAACAAAAAGTATGTAGAACGGTCAAGAGTGTATTAAATCTTCTTTGAAAGTTCCCAAAAAGTTTTTGGGCACATGAGAGCAGCGATTTTTTCCCTGCATATGTTGTATCTTTTCCAGATCCTCTGGTATTAGACTCTAAACCTTAATGTGAAACCAGCATTAAAAAGAAAAAACAGTGACTCCATTATTAATTAATCAATAAACTCTTTCCATGAATGTCAGATGAGCCGTGTTTATATGGAGCTGTTCATACGCAGCTTTTACTTACACACACACTGAACAGCTTGAACTGGACATTAGCAGTAAGATTTAGTAAATGACGATCAGCCGTCTCTCACCCATGTCCATTCACCAAGCACACTCTCCACATACCTACCTACTCTGAAGGCCACCGGCTTCCCTCCATTACGAGCCTCCTGCTCCCTCCTGTAAGCCAGCACTCTCTGCAGCAGCACCTGGGCCAGCTCCTTTTTCCTGGGGTGCTGCGTCTCCACCAGGGTGATGGACTCTGCCAAAGACGCCCGCTGTCCCCCGACCAGTCCATCATACAGCTTATTCAACAGTCTCTGCTCAGGCCCACTCAGGTCCTGTATGTGCTGGGGGGCGGCTGTGCCCAGGTCTCTCCTGTGCTGGCAGCTGAGACCCGGGACGGTGGTGCGCCGGTAACAAGGGAAGGACCCGGTGAACACCCTTGGATGCAGGCAGCGTGTCCGGGGGACTGGAGGACAAGTGAATGAGGAGGGAAGGGAGGAGACGTGGCGGAGGAGACAGACACCAAACCGTCCCATTTTACAGGAGCGTCTAGAAGGACAAACGTGGTCAAAAAAAACAGTCGGGTTTTACTCATAAACGTGAGCTAGAGGTTTAAAAAGAGTATACTCGTCTGAATATATTATATTCTATCACTACAGGTTCACTACAGGTATCACCAGCTTAGAAACAACTGTCAGCTCTTACACGGTCAAATGCAAACCGCAGGCTCAGGCTCGTCTTGCTAACGTCACCCAGTAACTCACTGTGACTTTTAACACGGTTGTCAAATGAATCGTTAACAGTTAAGACAAAAACAACAAGGTCTGACTTACTCACGTTGACCTCTCGCGAGCTGCACGGGGGTGTTACAGGTTACATATTACCGTTGTTTCATTCATTTACTTCCTGTTCCGGTGACGCACGGCACCGCCCACCACACTACTTCCGTCGATTATTAAAAAAGTAAAACAAAATAAAGCACACGTAAAAAAAAAAGTATATAATGCATAAAAAAAGGCCTCATAAATATCCAAATTGTTAAGTGTCTGTTACGAAAAATAAAAATTAAATGTAGATGTAGTAAACAATATAACCACAAGGTGGCAGCAGAGGTCAACGTTCACGTTCCCTGTTGAACCCAAAGGGAGTTTCTCTTCTTTTACATTTTTAGCGGGTAATTTTCCCCTTGCAGTATAGCACTCAGCAACACCCTTAGTATGTTTTATTCCCAGATTGACTGTAGTCTGTTTCTTAATTCTTTATTTTTATTTGTATATGTATCATGTAGTTATCTGACAGTCTATCACAGCACGTCTTCCATTTTGAATTCCTAATTCCAAAAATCTGTTCATCTTCATCATCTCATTGATAAAAACATTAAATCATCAATCAGTTTCAGAAAACCAAGGGGGACCAGTGAGGCAGAGCCAGGAGATTTAATGATAAGAGATTAAAATCTGTCGAGCTCTTGGAGAAGTATTTAGTAGAGCCGTGGGATTGGAGATCGAACACGGGCAATAAATAAAACCATAAAATACAAGAAAAACACATAAAACATGCATCTATTAAAATAGATCTTACAATAAAAACAACCTTTATCTTTATTGTCTGTTAGTACTATAAAGTGAAACCATTTCCTGACAAATCAGATTATTTCATAGCATTAGTAGTGCCTCATACAAAGCCACGTTTACGTCTGTCTTAGAAATTGGGGTTTTAGTCTAGACAGGATTGAATCTATTAATGTACCTTACTAACAATTTAGATGGATTTTCAGTAAATCAGTGAGTTAAGTCTTTTAGTCATCTTTTAGTCTCCAGCCCACCTGACGTGCTTGCCTCTGGAATTTGGGAGAGACATGCAACCTCTTGGGAGGCAGAGCTACTAACCACTGTGCAACCATACCACCCACGTTACATACAGCCAAACGAAACGGCTGCACGCACAAACACACACAATCCGCTCGGTGGCTTCCAGAGGACCTTCCTGGAAGACGGTAGTAACCGTTCCAGCATTGTTACATATCCCATAAAACAAAGGGAAACCCATCATTTCATGCGTTTTCATACAATTTACTGGAAAATCACTAGTGCAGCTGCCATTCAGATGCACTTTTAATTGTTGAGCCTCTCTAATTGAAGGTCTGCTTCCAAACATTTAAGTAAGAGTTTTCATCAGTTCAGAAGACATTACACTGAGTTACACCTTTGAGTTGAACGATTTACATTAAGGGGATTTTTTTCCTGTCTCCAAAGGGGAGGCAGGTCCCCACGTTGTGTCCCCACAACATGAGCGAGACAAGCACACACAGCTGTTTTTGAGAAAGTCCCTGACAATACATGATGCATATTTTCTTAGCATGGGTGGCCTATAATTTCGTAGACAGACACACAAAGACAAACATGCCGAGACAGTGGTCATGAAAGAGACAGAAATGTTGCAAGTAATAAAACAAATTTATTGAATCTTCCAGTAGAGACTTGATATTCATGGAATAAAACTGCTTTCTGGGAGTTTTAGTGAGCAAAAACAGAAAGAGGGAGCGAGGGGGGGAAGAAAAACAAAGAGGCAACATGTGAAAGTGCAGACAAAACAAAAAAACATCTTCAAAAAATACAAAAAGAATGTCAAGAGTATAACAGTTTCATAGCAAAGAGGATTGCTCGAAGCGTAGAAGGTTTTAATGGCAAAATCTGCATTAAAAAAAAAAAAAAAAATCATAGTCATCAGTAACTGACGCCCTTTTCTCAGCCAACAATTAAAATTTGAATGCTCAACATTTTCCCATAACAGTCATTTTTTTGCTCATGTAATCGAGAGAACGAGGCACAGTCACTGAAATATTAATGTCCTCAACGCGACTCCACACACATCTGTTTCAGCTGCAGAGCGAACAGCGAGGGACAAACTAGACTGTACTGCCCCTCCATGTCATGTTCAGCTACCCGACGTAAATGTGTAACACTACACTAACCAAACTATGCTTTGCAAAACCAGACTGCACAGCACATATTCTAATAGTGAATATACCTAAACACTATTTATTTTTTTCTTAAAATTCATTTGAAACACAAGTGTAACACGAGATGAGCAACACTTAAAACTTTATGTCTGAAATGCCCTTTTAGTGCCATGCCCCACGACGAACCCCACCCTAAACGCTCAAACGCCCCCTAAAGTTACCCTCAAACTATTTATTATCTGTGATACGGGATTTTAATCTGACGTTAGAATAACTTCAAACGGCTTCAATTTATTGACCTAAACATAACCGTTTTTGAGAAATTGACTTTTAAGTGTCTGAAGATGAGTCGAGCTGGTCGTCCTCCAAGTCCCCGCTAACTTTGAGTGTCTCATAAGAACATTTCATGTCAACCTCGGAGCAGTCAGACACAAAATAGCAGGCAACTGCAATTTCGGCGACTTGGAATGTCCCGTAATTATTGTAACTACACATGTATATCTGGACGTTTTGGAGGGAATATTTTCCAAGGGATGCAAACTAGTTATGAGTCAGAATGATAGAACAGTGACAAAGAAAAGTTGTGGGAACAACATCAGAGAGGATTTCTGCGTCATGATGAGTGTGATGGTCTAATTATTACAGTTGGTCACAAAGATCAAGTATCTTCCAGTTGCATCACGCTCACTTTGCTTTACTCCTCTCCCAGTCTGTAAATGTGCCCAATTCAGACGTCCTTCAAGTAGAAAACAAACCTACCCATTTAACAACCCGCCCAACCTTACAGGTCCCAGATCAGTTTGTGTTTCAGTCATGCAGCCTTCTCGGTGGACTCATGACGACGCCACAAACCAGTGTGGGACCGGGGCAGCCCCTGTTCTTGCTACTTAGACCAAAATGCTGGGGTATGGACAGCCACAGGGCTGAGGACAGTGAAGCCTAGGAGACCGAGGATATAGGGTTGTGGGGGGAGCCCATCTGGGTTAGCACCTTATCTAACCACTGCAGAGGACCGTGCAGGTGAATCTCAATCCAACAGGGTGTGCTGGTCACATCTTGGCGGTGGTATTCTGCTCCCCAGCCCTGAAAGGCAGGAAAAGATGATTACTGATTATGACACCAGACCTGATTCATTTAACCCTGTAAAGTCTGAATGTATCGCTGGTGATACGTTAAAGCATGCGGTATTTGAATTACCGTAACTCATAGTGGTTTGCTCTATTGACAATATTCAAAGTGTGGCTGAACACTGGGTAGTTGTGCTTTTGTCTGGAAAATCTTCGTGACATCTCAAGCTTATAACTAACTTCATCCCACCCCCAACCAGAAGTCGGCAGCAGCGGTGCGCCATCATTACCATAATGGCAGCTTTTTTGTTTCCAGCTCCCCAGTGTTCAGCCACACCATCAGTGAGTTACGGTAATTCAAATACAAACTTTTTTTTAATGCGCAGGTAGGTGTTCAGGTCTTAAAGCGTAGGGCTAAGTGATGTGAATGAATTGTACATCTAAGATTTATTAAGTTATACAGGATAATACTGTAGTTAGAGCTACTTGGTTGTTTGTATGGTTGTTCTCCATATGAGTCAAATATTGGACAAGACTCCAGTCAATCAGATTTGCTTTTTGAAGAAGTAGTAACTGGTTTAAAGCTGCAGTCACCACTTCACGGACGACGGTCAACAGAACAGAAACATTATGAAAGCATAAGGAGCCAGTATAAAGACTGTAGAAGGCAACCAGACGCCTGTTTACACTAAACATTGTGAGTTTACTACCAAGACAATCCAAAAATGCCTACAGTTCTGTCATTTTTAAAACATAAAACTTTAGCCTTACCTTAACAAAGCTCATGCGGATGGTGCACATCTTGGTGAGCTCGTACACGGCCTCGAAGCCGTGGTTGACGGACTGGGCCAGCAGCTCAGCAAACTCCTGGTTGTTGAAAATCTTGAGGCTGCAGCCGCTGGGAATCTTACAGACAGTCGTGGGATGGAAGCCGTGGTGATAGTTACAGTTGCGACTCTGGACGAAGATGCTGCTGTCACTCAGGCACTCTGCATACACCTCCCCTCCGACGTAGTACAGGTGGACACCTGAGAGGTAGGTGGGACAGTGTTAGGAGCAGCTCGCCTGAATTAACGGTGAGGTTTTAGCGTTTTTAAAAGCGGAAACATCGCTGTGGTCGGACTCTAGAATCGATAGACTGAAACGTCTGGTCAATTTGTTGTTATTGTTCTGTTCCTCTCTGGATTCCAGTCCCTGCTGACAACACGAATTGATTAAGTCTCATCTGTTGACGGCAGGTGCATTACAGTCATTGACGGGCCGCCCATGCTGTACCTTTGCCGATGTGCCGCCGGGTGTTCTCGATGGTGGAGTTGCGGTTAACGTTGGAGAGCAGGCCCAGACAGAATCGGTTGCGGTTGTTGGAGGGATCCGTGAAGCCATCGACGAGCACGCTGGTGGAGGAAGCCTGGAAGGCCTCCCCGACGCGATTGTTGAGCTCGTAGTAAACAATAGAGCACCAGTGCTTGGGTTCCTCGTAGGCCACGGGCTGCACATCTGTACAGGAAACACATTAAGAGGTCACAGGAGTGAGCTGAGCACGCGGTGCATGCGGAAACAGGCGCAGACACATTAAAGGCACATTTTAAACTCCACTGAGCAGACAAGCTGCCGCGAGCCACCGGTGATATTTCATCCAAATTGTCCCATGTAGCTTATATTAAAGATTTGAATAAACACACAGGACCCACGAGCTACATTTGTGTACATTTAGTCCAACCGCTTTCTAAAGCATTCTGGCTGTCCGTGGTGTGTGTGTGCCAGCTTTTACTGAGCACCAACAGAGTGAATGGAGGGGGTCTGGCCACGCTCTCTGTGCCTGGTATCTCAGGACGAGCCGGGGCCAGCTGGCCTCACCCTCCCCGAGAGAGAGAGAGAGAGGAACAAATCATGTTTTTCTAAGCACATATTTCTTCCAAACTTCCTCTGTAGCGTGGCACTGGCTAGCAGGTGTGTTTTGTCTGTCCCCCTTCCCAGAGCTCGCCTACAATAGAAACGTGCTCCCCTGTACAGGATGCAGCTTGTGTAAAAAGAACTTTAAAAACTCCCCAAAGTCCCACTTCCACCAAGCACAACTTTCAGCAGCTCTTCTCGCTACTGTCTTTGAGCTACAAGTGCATGGAGATAAAAAAAAATATTAATATATATTTACTATTTTCTGAGTCAGGTGTGGAAAGTTAAAACAAAAAAATGAATATTAGGTAAATGTGATGTGAGAGGAATTTAACTGCAAAGCAATACTACGGCCTCTCACTAAGTTACTACTAAAGACTTTGCCATTTTTGGTTCATTGCAATTTTTTTATTTATTTTTTTTAGATCTAACAATACTGTTCTCACCAAACATATTTCTGATTAATCAACAGACAAACTGACTGCAGTTTAGCTGCATCATGCAAATCAGTGGGCCCCACACTTGGTGGTCTAGATCCCAAGAGACATCAAAAGATGAAAAGAGAAGAGAGTACAAAAGTGAAGAAAGCACATTTTTGTAACACAAAGGACTTTAAATTTTGTCAGATCAGAGCTGAGCCAGAAACTTCGGATGGATGTTCACAAAGAGTCTGAGTAACAATTTTACTGTTCCATCCCGAAATGAGTTTGGCTAAAGTACGACTTATTGAACATGAAGCCATTCGTATGTTTATGAATAGTTCCCAGACGATGCAAAAATGCAGCAGAATAACACATTAACACTCGTTAATGTGAACATAAATAATAATAATAATACAATTTTACCTAATGTTCTGTTATATGTTTTTCAGCTTCGTGAAAATTACAAGTTTTAAACTTCTATTTGCTGTATATGTCCTTGTAGGCCCAATTTACTTTAGCTTGCACAACTCATTATTTTAGGGAAAAACAAAATTATACAGATATTATTTTGAACATGACAAGTCATCAGATGTGTACGTTACCTCAATGCTAACCGAAGTCACTGTTTTGAAACCATTAGAAACTAAACTGACTCTCGAAAACCTGACCACATCACAACCACAATCAAAATATGACATTTGGTGACATTTGGCCGGGAACATTATGAGTGTTAGCTGAAATTAACACATTTAGTCATCAAGTTGCCACACGATGAACTGAGCCCACAGAAACCTTCATATACCAGAGCTACTGGGGTGTGAGACAGACATGTGGCAATGTGTTTGTGTTTGAATTCTATGTTATATATCCTGAGTTGTGGTCTTAATGACTGCTCATTTTTGACCAGTAAATCACAGAATTTAACAAAAAAAAGTGGGCCAAAGTTCTTCTATGTGTTCTGAAGTCATGTGTGAACAAAGGCATCGAATTTTATGACAAATAGATGAAATTAACTGTGTTTTCTTAAGAGAGAAAACTTCCTGAGAGAAAACAGGAAGGTTCATTCATTCATTAGACGCTTTTGGAATCCAGTGAGAAGTCCACTACGTAGTCCGTTATGAATTCATGAAGACAGTGGTCAGATGTGTCCCATCTAGGACAATAAAATCAAAACCACCAAGTAGAGATAGCAGCAATTACTGCACCGCATTTCAGAGTCAAAGGTAATTAGCGAATCCTATCGTTAACGGGTTTCAAGTCATCACCACCACCAGCAGAGATGATATAAGCTCCAGCTTTTATAGGCCTCATAAAACCGGCTTAATTTGCTGAGGCTTTGAGCTTCCCCTGGGCTGGCACCCACAGACAAAGCTCCACTGTAAACTAGTCCACACACTGTTTTATCTGACAGGATATGGGCCAGAAATCCCACTGAGGGTTTTCTTCTTTTTTTTGGATTTGACCACAAGAGAAAAAAAAACTTCCTAGAAATCTTTGCACCTGCAGATCAAGGTGAGCAGGTGCAAAAAAAAACTTTATGTGGATGATATCACAAGAAACACAAGGACATGTGTGTGCGTGTGTGTGTGTGATACTAACTGTCATGGTTAACTGGCCGGTTGTTAGTCTCTAGGGGCAAGGGTGGAGCCATGAGGTTGGTGTCCATTGGCTGGGGGCAATCCTGAGTCATCTGCTCCTCTGGGGGCATGTAGGCAGGCGGGGGTGTCTCTGCATGAAAAAGGAAGCAGAACAAAGTGATAAGAGTCATTGCCGTTTAGTACGGAGGAAAAAAGAAATAATAAAGAGAGTGGATAAAGTGCCTCACCTGGCATCTGGAATGGGCTGCCGGGGTCGGAGCTGGATGGTGAATGCGGGAAGGTGGCGCTGCTGCCGCTGCCGGGCGAGTTTGGGTAGCTGTTTCCCGGCGAGTGAGGGAAAGGCAAAGTGTTGGCCTGAGGAAAGGACTCCGGGAAGGTGGCGTTCTGAGGCATGTGTGGCTCGTTCTGCTGCAGAGGGTTGCGGAAGCGAGGTAGCATCGTATGCTTGGCGTTGAACTCGCTGTTCCTTGGTACCAAGACAGGAGGCAGCACTGAAGGAGGAGAAGGAAGGAGACTCTGTGTGACTGCGAGCGTTTAGGGAGGGACAATAAATTCAAATAAAACTGCACTCCGCCAATAAGACAAAAAAAAACAAAAAAAAAACACAACAGCAACAACACTGAAGTGACACTGAGTGCTCTGAAATGGCTCGTTAATCCACTACGGCGCTGTTTCCATTAAACCTGTGAGAGGCCATTACTTCCTCTGCTCCAGTCGAGGCTGGATCACATGTGTCAATGGCATGAATGATGGGATTTATCTAAATGTGTCACAACTTTTGCTTCATGTCAGCTCTTCCTTTTCCCTGTGAGGCATTAAATCAGGAAATAAAACCCCTTTTCCATGACTCATTATCGGCGTGACAAACTTCCATGTTGGATTAAAAAAAGCTCATTTGTGTCAGAACATATTTCAGTATTAAGATACATACGTAACACACGGTAGAAGGTTTTTATCTTCAATGAGGCCATTCTGGTGTATTGTTTGTTAGTGTGCAGTGCTACTAATTTCAACATGTGGGACTAATTTCAGATCTCCCATACTGAAATCTTGAAATATGTTAGATATCTACCTGCTCATCATTTATTCAATTTAATCTATTTGTTTCTTTGTTGTTGTTTTTTAAATGATTGATAAAGAACAATCCCTGCCTCAAATCGATCTCAATCTAACAATTATTTATTTGTTCCAGCACTCTGGACATACTGTGCATCTTAAAATTAAGTTGGAATAAATAAGTTACTTTACTCCAGCGTAAGAAACAAATCCCTTTCTAAAAACTCTCAGCGATTCAACAGTCTGAGCACAGATGTCACAGCATTTTTCAAATGTCAGCTTCCAAGCAGACGGCCTTAGCCAGCAGTATTTGGCCCAGACTCTCACATTTCTGCTCTGAAAAGTCATTTCGAGGCGGGCCGCTCTTGTGGAATTCATCACTTGGGGTAAATATCCTGGCCGGGGGCTATTCAGGTGCAGCATAAACTGCAGAGATATGCTCCACTTGTGTCTATAAATACCTGTGCAGATAAATAAAGCTGGTGCTGAAATTGTAGACGGGCCTCGCGCTGCTGTCAGTACTCCTGCAGGTAGCCCATGTGTGCTGCAGCAGGCCAATGCATCAATGTGGCAGTTTATTTCAAAGGTTATATGCGGAGCAGGCGGACAGCTGTGGTGTTATGTAGAATAGTGAAGGGGGATTGACAGGATGTCTGTGTGTAGCTGGGTGGCGTTCGGAGAGGAAAAAGGAGTGGGCGGGTGTGTGTGAGGGTGGGTGGGAGTAGTGTGGACAGACAGGTGCTGTGGGGTTGAATCACCTTAGCCCTCTGCCTTCCACCCGCTGCTAAAACAAAACGCGTGCGAGGCAGGCAACAACTCTTTCCTCCCATTGTGCGCGGGTGACTGTCTTCCTGTTCCAGCCGTCCTCACACAAACTGGGCCCGGCTCGTTTTTGTAATGTGCATACAAGTGGATTTATGTGTGTGTGCGAGTGTGTGTGTGTGTGTGTGTGTGTGTGTGTGTGTGTGTGTGTGTGTGTGCGTGTGTGTGTGCATAACGAAGATGGGCCTGCAGTACAGAGCATGCCCAAAACAAAGCCCCCTTTTCTCCCCAGGATGGAATTTCCTGCTGCATGCACACATCAATGATCACACACACACACACACACACTTTGGCTCTTTGCACACTTAGCACCCTGCACACAGCTGTTTTTATCTTGTCAGCTGATCCTCATATTCTGTTTAGTAAGTAGGGTTTGATGTCTGTCTCATTTCTACAGTACCAGTGCAGTCTGGAATGACCTTCCCGGAAAATAAATATGGCATTTTGGATCAGCAGCAACGCTCAAACATCTTCTTAATGTGAGAGCTAATCCTGATTTTACTCACAAGGATACATTTTATGTTTGTTTGTAATCCTATATATTAATTTTGTGAAATTTGGAACTGAGTTAAAACACGTCAGGCAACATGCAAATAGTAAATGCACCAGCAAGTAAAATTAGCTGAAAATCTGCTGAAGTCATTACAGAAAAAGAAAATTTGTGGATCAGCTGGATGATAAGGTCAGTATCAGCGCAGACGCACGCATCACTCACCTGGACTGTCCACTCGTTTGTAGTGGTATGGGTTGATGCACACATCCTTCTGTTTGGAGCCGAACGGGTACTCGCAGCACTCCAGCGCCTTCAGCTCATGATGGGACTGCAGGTCAGGCCAGCGCCACACCCGGCAGTAAATGACATGAGGCAGGCCTTTCCTGTGGGACACTTGCAGCCTCCCATCCAGCGAGCGAGGGATTGTCACGCAGTTACTGGGCTGGCCCGGGCAACTGAGAGCCCGCTCCAGCTCCTCCATGGCTCCCTTCTTCTTTTTCAGTTTCTTAACGAGAGCGTCCACGGCCTTCTCTGCCCATTTCTCTTCCTCGTCTCCCTGCTTCCAACCCAGCAGCCGTTTGACAGCTGGGCTGGTGAAGGAGAAGAGCGAGGTGACATTCATGTTGAACGGGCCGACCTCCTCCTCCTGTCCTGAACCAAGTGTGAGCGGTGTTGGGAGACTGTCCAGTCACAGAGGTCACACTGTTGTCTGTTTGCCTGTTTTATTCACAGATTTTGAGTTCAGGTCCTCAGCTTCCAAGACGAAGTAAGATCAGGTTCTCTTGACAGTCTGTAGAAGAAGTAAAAAGAAAGAAATGTGTCAGTTTAAATCTCCGCTAAAAGAGCGTCTCCTCATTTCTCTCACAAAGCTGCAGCAACTGAGGAACACGAGCGTCTCTCCAGAGCAGCGGCACTGACGTCTGACACCAGAAAGCTGCTGGAACGGCCCTTGATGTAGCGAGCGATTATGTCACCGTTAGAGCTGGCGCAGTCATGTCAGTCACGGCTTCGGGGAAACTGGCAGGAGAGTCATAGTGGACGCCCTCCTGCGAACATCAACCCCAACCAGACATTCTCAAGATAGCTTCCTGTCCGTATGGCTTGCCACATTACCACCAGTTACTAATGTCGTTTACAGCAAAGGGCTTCACAAAACTGCATGCAGCCTACTCAGAAAGACTGTGGAGTAATCACCAGATATGGTTGGGTTAATGAGTATGAGGGGCGGGTATTGGCAAGGACTTTGCGATACGATACGTATCGCGATACTTGAGTCATGATACATATCGCGATATATTACAATATTCTACATAGATACATTCTACATATTCTACATTTCTACATCACTGAGAAACAAATTTTAAATGCAGCTTAAAATACACATTGTGTATATGCACATCAGGTTACACTGATAATTCATTGTACAAACTGAGTCAAACAACAATATTAATATTGCACTTGTACAGAAAAAGTGATGGAAGTCGTTCACGATTTGCCCAAACCATGACTTTTTCTTTTGCTTTTAAAATCAATATCGTATCAGAAGAAAAAAATATCGCGATATATTGCCTTATCGATATTTTTTCCCACCCCTAATGAGTATATTTAATAAACTCATAATAATTAATACTTGAAAGAATAAATCCAACTACTAATCCTTTAATTGTAGAAGCAACTGTCTGGACAGTTTTGCCCAATGAATGATCATTAATCAATTAAACAACTTGTCTTTTCTAAACTAGTTTGAACCTCAAAACAAATTCATAAAATAATTTCTAAAATAAAAAAAAAAATTCAAAATAATTTGATCCAAAGTTGTGTTTTTCGTGCACCAGCTAATTTTGTCAAGGCTGTTTTTTTGAGTCAGCTCCTCACCAATACTACATCTGGACACTGGATGCCTGTACAATCAATACAACAACTACTATGGACATTTATTAAATCCTACACTAATACTGTTGTGGATTAATTGTCGGCCCACTTATAAAGCAATATTGCACAAATATTCTCTTGTTGTGTTTTTATTAGCCTAGCCATCCTTTCAACACAGAAGTGCCAATTGCAAATCAAACACTTCAGACGGTTACTCTCATGACGGCAGGTGAAACAGTTTGCTGAATGTGCACAGTTTAAAAATGCTTGCTTTCATATTCTAGAAGAAGAATACGTTCAAGCGCCAGACAATACTATAAAGCTTCAACACCGGCCAACCAACAAACGCTGGTTTTGAGCAGGAATCTGGCACCGTGTAGGACAATAAAAAGGAAGTACATGTGGACTCCAGGATAAGTGTGCCCATTCACTGGGGGTCCCACGGGAGCAATTCAGTAGCCAGAAGGAACGCGCATTTCAGCCTTTAAAGAGGGAAACAAGAACGCATTGAGCACTGCCCCTTCCACCTTCTTTCAAGTTTTGCCTGAATGAAATTAGGGAGATAAAACATAGTTATGGTGGAGGTTTGGCCGCGGATAAATGTTCAGATGCAATCCCAGAATCCAATAAGCAGCGTGTCAGAAGTCCAGCAGCATCTATCTGTACTGACTCACGGGTGAGGATGCATCACTCTCTGACAGTAAAGCTGAAGTATATTGGATTTCCTACGAGCAGGAACAAATACATCATTAAGACTGCGCTGTAGTTATTCCTGGCCCTTTAGATTATGGGATGAATAGCGATTTCTATCTTTGTCAGCTACTGCATGTGTAGGCCGCATCACAGTGGCAAAGGGCAGGGGAGTTTGAGACGAACAGGTGCTGTTTACAACGTGTGTGTGTGTGTGTGTGTGTGTGTGTGTGTGTGTGTGTGTGTGTGTTGTGTGAAGGCCCTGGTCCCTTACTACTGCCAAACACACTGACGGGAAAGATGCTAGTCGCAGCTATAATTAGCTTATCCGTTTGACTAGCATTAGGTCATCAGCGAACTGCAAACATTTGTGGAAGCACTTCATCACACATTGTTGGACGTCATGTTTTATGTTGTTCACTACAACCATTAGAGACAAAGGAAGCAGGTTCTAAAGCCGTCTTACATGTCATCCTCAACGCACGACTGACTCCACTTCCTTTTGCTAAGATGTGCAGTAGTGGTAAATCTGTTTCTTGCTCTCTTCATGTAGAGATAACCAGTGAGGATCTATCTGGTGTGTGGTCTTATTCAGTCATAGGAGTAGGTGGATGAACACCTTTTCACATGTATTTAAACTATGATCTATGTGTATATCACAATTGTTATAATAAACAGAATCAAAACATTTGCATTAAACAATGCATGATGTAAGCTATACATCCAAACAACAAAACAAACCAACCTTCACAAAGCTAAAACACAAATGTGTCGGTGAATGTCTGCTCAAACTGGGTATGTAAATACGATGTAAATACGAGGAGACTTTTGACAGACTCTTCATGACCTTGACGGCGCCCGGTGTAAAACTGGTTCAGCACATCTTCAAACGAAGCAGAACGTGCACCTGAGAGGTGAGGAGTGGGGCCTCGCCATGACGCAAAACAGTTCAAAAGGCACGAACGGCAACATCACACTCGCACAACGGTCACCACCCCGGCGAACGACAAGTCATTTTGATCCACAGCCAGCCGCGCGTCTGCTTTGATGGCCTCTCGGTGACAGCCAAGTTCAGGACTGGCCGCACAAAGACAAACTTTAATCCCTTTCAGATGGAAGATTCCAGAAAGTTCTGCGCCGTAACATCTGGAGCAGACTTAACAATCCTCTTCTGTCAGTGAGCCACAGCTGGAGGCCATGTCTCTTGGATATTTCCAGTCCTGACAGTCAATAATATCCGACTGTTTGCCCGACCACATGCTTATTTAAAGGGCCTGATACTGTGTTGCTTCTTTGGACAATGCTAGTTTGGAGTTCTCTGTGAGGTAGACAAAATATGAAGACGCCAACGCGCCTCACTCTTCCTATACCTATGTATAGACGAGGTTTTCTACAGGCTGTAATGGTCTGTTAGTGTCTGCTTTTTGACATTCGTTGAATCAGTCACTGTGGTCATGTCGTTCAGTTTTTGTTTTCTGTTGTCATTAAGCAAAACATAACTCACAAATCCAAACCCAAACTTCATTCAGTCAGACACTAAAAAATCCTACTGAAACTTCACAACTTTGGAGGTCTGGGTTAAGAAATAGTTTTTCCAATTCAAATCAATCTTCATTTGAAAGTTCTAATATGGCTTCACTTTTAAAATGTCTGCCAAATACATGCTAAATCTCTCGGGCGGCCTCATGAGACTGGTTTGGCACGGCTAGTGAGATTAGTCCACATGAAAGGGAGATCCAACAACACAACAAGAAACTATGACTCTAAGGGAACCGTCAGGTCTGAAAGCTGATGCGTGGCAGCAATTTGTATTTAAGGTACGGCGGCGTGTGACAGAAGTGGACTAAAGCAAAACTTTATGCAAAATGTGGTGCCTGGAGGTAAAACACTGCATAAATATCACAGATCTCATCTCATTTTCTACTGCCACTAATCGTCACTAGAGTCGCGAGTGTTGTTGGAGCCTATCCCAGCTGTCATTGGGCGAGAGGCGGGGTTCACCCTGGACAGGTCGCCAGTCCATCGCAGCGCTGACACAGATCTATGAAACCAATTACCTCGATTTTAAGTTCATAACAAAGCAAACCCAGTCCTGGCAGAGCCAAAATGAACCAATCATCACAACGATCACATGTACTTTCTGATCACCACAAATCAATGAATTGTTTCAGACTGTTTGTTTCCACTCAATCAACAACTAAATTGCGTAATCAAATCATTCTAATGCCCAGAGCTCCACACATGCCTGAGCCAGGCAATGACGACTTGCACAGATGCCTGTAGTGGCCTTGGCCGCAGCTCTCTTCACTATAAAAACACACACCGCCATTTACACAACAGCGCCATAAAAACCACTCTGACATGACATTCCCTTCAGCCCGAGCCCAAGCAAACGCTCTCTCTCACTACTGCGTTAGCTTAGCTTGTTACGGCTATCAGTTAGCCCACCGGACAGAGACCGAGGCTAATGGGAGCACGGAGTGGGATCATGCGACACCGACAGGCGGAGGCTTTGACCCACCTGGTGCGAGCTGTTAGCCACTACACTAGCCCCATGGATCATTTTGCACTGCTCCAGTGTCTGTTAATCAATTTAGGGCCGGGCTGTGTAGGATGAGGAGGCAGTAATGATGCTCTCTGGACCCTCCCCGGGGACGGAGCATTATAAAGAAGCTACATTATTTATCAGCAGGGTCCTGGATGGGGCCTCCATTAACCCCCGCTCAATGGAGTCACTGGCTATAAACAGAGGAGTGCAGGAAGAGAGGGTGATAGATAAAGAGGAGGAAGAGGGAGGACGAAACGGGGGGATGATGCACGGAGGGAGACGGGGAGGAAGAAAGCGAGAGTGATGGTGAAGTCAGAGATCTTAGACAGACTGAGTGTTTTGAAGAGAGAGCCGACCATATATCTGGTCTCTTCAACGAGCACTTCAAGATTAAGTGCCTTCAAGGGTCATTACTGAGCGAGCAGTGACACTACACGGATGAAATACATTTTTTTTTTCTTTTCACAAATACAGATCACAGCTACAACGTCTGTGAGGAATATTACACATGCATTTGCTATCGGAAGGTTCCCAAAGCTGGTTTTAACACGTCCCTTTAGCATTGAATCAATTACCTGATTTTGCAGACTTGTATACCTTTGAGTTTTTAAACAGAGACAAAAACAGCCTGAGGATGTCAACTTGGTGTCTGGAAAACAAGTTATACAACTGTTTCACTGGGTTAGGTCACTTTAGGAATTCACGTATTAATCAGACGATTATATTCAGCTGTCTGATCAAAACTGCCAACTAGGATATTCTACAGCACGCTGGACTTTCTTCACTTTCTAATTGTAAACATATACAACACAGTAATACATCTGGTGCAACCTAATACTGGCTGATACATTAGGTAGCTGAACGGTTTCTAATGCAGTTGGATATAGTTAGCTCCAGCAAACGCTCATTTTTGTCAAAGTCAATACAAGAGTCTAAGAGCGAAGCTGGAAATAACCACAGTCAGACATGAGGTGGTGCCCCTCGCTGACTAGACACAGCATTGACCCGGGAGGCTCCTTGAACTCACTAGGGTCACTTATCCTCACAAACACCATCACACACAGGCGCACAACCCAGCGAAGATTACACAATAAGACGAGCGAGTGGAGTGCGGCCACTAACAACCTGAGAAACGACCAGAAAACCACTGAAACAGTCAACAGCACGGTCCACACTTTGAAGGCCTGAGCTGGGATCGGATTCTTCACGTCCCAGACGCACCAGTCCCCACACACGGCCGCTGCAGACATAACTCGCAAACACATGGGTTTTCAAGCAGCTATCTCAAACATGCCTGGCACTCAGTGTTGGGTTTGTGTTGTGTTAGGGTGGACACCTCACCCCGACACATGGCAGGCTATGTCATCCAGACCGTACAGACTCATAGGACCGGGGCTACAACTTGAGATGGTTTCTGTTCAACCAGCGAAATCACAATTCCTTCATTTATCTTCAGCATGATTTAGTAGCAATCTGAAAATATATACGCCGATCAGGCATAACATTATGACCACCTCCCTATCTCATCCTGCTGACGATGGCTGCTGCCACCAAGGAGCGTCATTGCTGTGGGGTGGGGGTGTCTGATCTGGTCTAGGTGGGTGGTACACGACTAAGTAACATCCACATGAATGGCAGGTCCAAAAGTTTCCCACTGTCAGTGGTTTTCATGCTGTATTTGATTGGTGTATATTTTCTGTCAATCAGCTTCTCAAGGATACGTTGCATACTAGGGTTTGTAGTTTGTAGTTTATTAGTTATTTATTAGATAGATAGATAGATAGATAGATAGATAGATAGATAGATAGATAGATAGATAGAGTAATAACATTGCTATTGTTGCTTTACAGAGGCAAAGATGTAGTTTAATTCCAACGTTGCGTCCATATAAAGACAGGATTTAACCTCCTAAAAGCATCTGACAACCACATCTTCCCATGGCGTCCACTAGGCTTCCCCCTCAGTCCAATGCTGCGTACAAAAATGGGTTTAATTTTTTCAACTTGAGGCCAAATACCCCGAGAATGCAGAACAATAAAACAATTGCAAGTCTATCACGGACAAGGACAAATTCCTGTCCTGTGGGTAATCTGATATGTCATCTTCAATAATGTCAGGAGATCTAGCCTTAGCCGCTGTAGGTCTTTCTCCCACTTTCCCTCCCTCCTTTTCTCCATCTCCCTCACATGCACCCGTGCACAGGCACAGATTCATAAACACACTGGCATAACTTAAACACTGGCCTCTGAAGCACACAAGTGGGGCAGCTGAAAGAGCCTCAGTACAATAGGACAACAAGTTCAAAATAGCAAGTGTGGAGTACACGGATTTGGTTACTGGAAAGAATGCTTACTTATTAATTACACACTGATAAACGTTTTTTTTTTTTTTGCAGTGATCAAACTATTATCCCTACTCATCAATACACATCAGGCAGCACAATCGGCCAAATTAGCCCCATACCATGAGTTGTAATGCCACCATGTAAAAGCTGAGAGGACAGGCTGACTAATCAATCAGCTGATCATCAGAAACTCAATCAACACCTATGACAACTCTTTCATCATTGCAGTGGTTTAATCAAGGACGAAACTCAAAATATTCACAGTTTCTTGCCTCTAACAGGTAGAACCTGCTGCTTTTTCCGGTTTAATACCATTGTAATTGGTACATTTTTGACTTTTAGACAGACAGAAAGAACAATCAGTCTGAAGACATCCCCTCGAGTGTCCTTTGTTGTTGTATTACAGGTTAACCACTTCATTGATGAGCTCAGACAAAGTGCATGACACAAAAAGACCAAACATTCACACGCACCGGGCACCTTAATAAATAAAAATGTGTTATTCTCCGTGTTCAAGGGCAGAATAATCAACTTTATTCTCTGCGGAGAAGACAGCACACGGTTTGTACTTTAAAACACCTCACATTAAACAAGCGATTTGGAAACATTGAAGCACAATTTCTGGCGCTTTTTAGGAACCGAAAACATCATTTCTTCAACGCTTCAACTAGGACTTCAGCCACAACACGAGGTAAACTACCTTATTTTATCAGAGGAGGAGCGCACACCGCTAAATGCGGCTAGATGCGAGTCTCCACTGATGAGTAAAAGGAAGAAAAAAAAAAGTTTGAAGCTGCCACCAGCTGATAAACGCGGGGGTCGACTTCTTTGCAAACAAAGCCTGGCGCACGCAGTGACCAGGAGTGAAAATAGTGACAGAGAAACTTTTCATTTGAGGAGACAACAAAAGTTTACATTACCTTTTCTTCCTCTCCGCGGCTCTTTTCTCACTCTCTGTCCGTGGCTGCCTCTCTCTCCCCCTCTCTCTCTCTTTCTCTCTCTCTCGCTCTGGCGTCAGGGAGTCGCGGAGCCGCATCACCCTTCACCGAGCGCCAGTATCACGCCGCTGGACGCAGCCCCTCCACAACAAGAAGACCTACTTTTTTCTTTTTTTTCTTCTTCTTCTTTTTTTTTTTTTTTTTTTTACACCATCTAACATCTTCATTGAGTCTAAACTGATTATGTAACTGTGAAACAATGCGGGTTTTCTCACAAACTTCGCGGCCGGAGAGTTTCTTTTGACATGTGTGACCTTGTGGCTGCACACTCGCATTTGAAGGCGGTGAAAGATTGCCTGTTTGATGCATTTTGGAGAGAGGGAAAGAAGAAAAGAGGCTCCTTGTTAAGGAGATTTATGCATCTAACTTAATTTAAGCACGTATTACAAGTAATTGCACAACCCCCCCCCCCCCCCCTCTTATCTGCCCCTGTTGCAGCTCCTCAAATACAACAAGGGAGATCTTAAATGAGGACTCAAGGGACAAAACTTAAATTTCCAAGCAGTTCTACACCACAAACGAGTCCCTTGTGTTTGTTGTGATTTGTCTGTAGTGAACTTCTGAACTGCGCCAGGTTAAGCCTACCTCTCGGCTCCCCTCTTGCTTTGATTCTGATATGATAAGCACTACTCTGTCAGGAGAACAAAAGTGTCCAAGAGCAGGGTAAGCACATTGGGAGCATGCTTCCACATGCCGACCGCCCCAGTCTCTCTCAGACCTCATGCAGGCGTTTCATCTGCACAATGTTGCAATGTCAAGAGTAAAACTAACAGTTTTTCAAGCCATCTCATTAATATTGCATGATAATGCATGAAAATAGCCTTCAGGCAGAGCAGTCGCTGCAGAGGACATGAAGTGTCATTTCCTCCTCTGCTGAGCTATATCAGTCCATGCAATGTGCATGAGAAAAAGAAAAAAAAAATCAAAGAATCAGAATTACTTTTCACTTCTGAAGAAATTTATCTGATCAGGTGTGAGGAAGTAAGAAACGGAAATACCATAATCTCACACTGAAACTTGCAGCCTTTCAGATCTTAAACTACACTTTTACAGATAGTAAGATTTTCCCCTAAAGATACCTTATTCACTAACATATACATCAGATATTAAGGTAAATGTTGCACTGACTTATTACAGTGTAAATTCTAACACTGATAAGGAAACATGGAATCAGGGAGCATGAGTTTCACTAAAACCTTCACTCATGTGATTTTTTTTTAATTATTTTATTTTATTTATTTATTTTCTTTTAAAAAAAACGTACTAACAGTATTTTCTGTCAGCTTCAGTGCTGCCGCGGTGAGAGAGGGACTAGTTTATCTCGGAGACGGGGCGGAGGGAAACGTCCGGAGCGCAGGAGGCTCCTGGCGCAGGTGACGTCACAGCGCTGGCGACAGAATGTCTGAGTGAGGCGGGAGCGAGCCGCACGTGAATAAATCTGGGAAAACAGTGCTGAGGGAGGGGGGGGGGGGGGGGGGGGGGGGGGGGGGGGGGGGGGGGGGGCAGCGATGATGATGATGATGAGGAGGGATAGTATGAAGACTCCCCTAAGTTGTTGATAGAAGATTCCCTCGATCACACACACACACCCACACACACCCACAGACACTCACACAGAAGGCAGCTGCACATTCACGAGACCACATACATTTATAGCCCTGGACCCCACTGAGTTTATACAGACTCTATCAGTCTTTATGGCATTTTATCTCATTATAACAGCGTATCAACCTGTTACGCTCTAATTAAGATCATTTCGTCTGGGTTTGTACGGTGGGTTACGTACACATGCACTTTCTCTCTGAGGTGAAAAGTCATAAGGTGCATTTTCAGGCATAGGCCTGCACTGAGATCTACAACACCATTTTATTCAGTTTAATACATTTAAATCAACATGTTTCACAGGGAAACAACAACACCACTAAAATTTTATAGTTTATGATTTCTTTGCGGGTTGAGACCTTTTATACTGCCCATAGTATCTGAGCCCATGAAACGGGTCTATTACACATTGAAATAACATACTGGATTTTATATAAACGAGCTACATGGACAAATACAATAATGAAAACAGCTGACAAACACATCCTTGTATACCGTTAATTTTTCTGTGATTTTTCTATAATGGATGTTTTGCAGAAAGTGACTCATTTCACCTCTGAGTTTTGGTCTAATGTTACGTTCTCACTAGCAGTAAGAAAGCGACGAGTTATTGACACCGCAACTTTCAAGTTGAGCTGTTGTTGCACCAGTCGTGTGTGGCGGTTTCACCTATTCACCTGACTTTGATGAAGACACCAAGCGCTCGAGCGACACTCCTCTGGAAATGCTGACCTAGTTGCAGCTTCTGTCGCTTGTAGTGTGAACGTACCATAAATCATGCTTCAAGGCGTTTCCAGAAATTCAATTCTGATGTGGACTTACATTGCCTGCCTGCATGGGTTTACTCCAGGTGTCAGGGTTCCTCCCACAGTACAAACACTTGCTGGCTGATGGTAAGATGGTAATTCTAAATTGGCTGTAGGTGTGCATGTGTGAATGGTCTTTCTGTGTTGGCCTCTGATGAACTGGCAACTTGTCCATGGTTGTACCCCGCCTCCCCACAGCTGGGATAGTGTCTGTAACCCTCACTCTAACCCACGCAACCCTGTAAGAATAAGCAGTTATTGATAATGAAAGAATGAATTAATAAAAATACCATCCCACTTAAATCCACCTGAAAAATACCCATGAGGTGCGACCCTAAACCTTTAAATTGTTTAAACCTTTCATCCATGATTCGCAGTAGAGCTGTGTGGCATTTTTCTGTACAAAATGCAATTACTCCAGAACTTCTCTGTGAATTAATAGACGAGGCAGAAAACAGGATGGCCAAAAGATTTGTTGGCAAATCGGATTTCCTGACTAAGGAGTGTCGGCCATCTTCTCTTTATGCAGTTTAAGGCAAACAAAATGCAAATATCTGCATTATTTGCGGCTAACACAAAGCAAATCACATTTTACATCCTACAAATCCACTCAGGCCTAGGCTGGGATTGAGACTATGTGAGCACTACAAATGAAAATCAATTACCATTGCTTATTTACCTTGCTTATGTACTTATTATTGTATTAGTGGCGAGGAAACCAGCCAAATGTTTATACAGAGGTTCCTTTGTCATTGTAATGACTCTGACAGTTGATGCTGTAATGGCTACATCTCACTTTGATTACTCACATGGAATATACAGTGCTCATACATATTCTGAACACATACAGAGAGGTTGATGTTATTTCTTTATCCTTGGACCGGCTCACTGAGAGCTCAACGTGGATTCAATTAGATGACAGCTCCTGTTGTTGAGCCATCACACTGCAGGACACCACCTACTGTTGGTGCAAAATCCTACAAAGGGGTCCAGCCCATCTCACACACACTCATGTAGTGCTTTTATAGTTGAGCCTGAGCCAACCTCAGGTCCCCTATATGCTCAAACTCTAATACTAGATATTAGATCAAAATTGATTTTTTTGTTGTGTATTTTACTTATTCAAGCTGAGGGGTTTCCTGGTGCCATGTGGTCTGGCTGCAGTTTGGAGACATGAAGTGCCCACATTATGGATAGCCCACTGGTAGCTCTGACTTAAAGCTCTAGCTGGACCAAACAACATCCACGACTGGCAGCGTTCAAAGGGTTTAAAGTTGATATGAGGTTTTTATTTTTAGCTAATCTTCAGTAAGGTGGGTTGCTACTTTTAGGAAAGAGAACAGATGTTAAAGGAAAAACAGAGTAAAATCAAACAGAATTTCCTTGAAGACATTGAACCGCTTCTTTTCTAAATGACTGGAGGCCCCGTGACACCAGTCATGTGAGTTGTAGATGAGAACTGAGCGCAGGCACTTCAAGAAGAACACTTGGCAGGTGATTGGACGATGCATTCATCTGTAACAATCTACATATCATGGACAAAGCACAACAATCTGCAGCGTGAGTAGCTTTAAAAGCAAGCAGGCAATCAGGGTAGACAGCGATGTAGTTAGCATGTCGGTAGACAGTACTTGCTTTCTTGGCCAGGAAAATTTGCACATAAAAGGAACTCTTAGGAGTGACACTTGAAAGACGCCCTTAGCTGCCAGTCGCTCCTCACAATCTGCACCTCTGTGGCTCAGCCACAAGCACGTAGCTGGTACGAATCTCACAAGGATCCTGCTGCAGTTATTGAAGTTTATCTAAGTTCAAGCCTGAGCTGCAGTTATTTTGTCCGTTTCTGAAAGCTCAAAATTCAAAATTCCCATCACCTTAATATTTCACTCAAAGTCTACAGCACAATGCAGAGCTCTTGAAAAAGTCAAATGTCCCCCTGTTACCTCAACCCAAGAGGCAACATGCTGCTCTGTAAAATGTGTAGACAGGACATTAACATTTGAAGCACTTTGTAGTAGGCTCTATTAGGTCAGGGTTCACACAGAGCGGGAGCCATTTAGAAACCTTGGAGAGCTGCCTGTCTCTAACCAGACGGAGGAAGAGTGGACTCATGGGTTAGGATTGATTACAACATTAGCTCCATGAATTAGCACGGGGTTGAAACGCTTAACGATGACTGACACACATGTGTAGATGACACTCCTCCACGCATGCAATTCATTTCGCCATCCCAGTGCTCTTGGCAGCGACGCCGAATGTTTTTGCAGCAATGCGAGGCACGGCAGCAGTGCATCAGGCCAGCTCGCATTTCAAACGGGCGGCTCATTTGGCACAGCGTTTTGCAAGTACTTCTAGAAATAATGTCTCGGGTGGTAATATTTGATTGCTGTCTCCAGGGGCTCTAGGTTTACCTCTCCTACCTTCACTGCACAGAGACAGAGGATGCACCAATCAGAGGGTGGCACTACCTGAAGCCTCGCTAGGACTTTTATGGTCAAGGTGGCCCCTTACATGCGTTGTGGTCTACTGACATGCAAGCTCAGCAGACATGGAAATGATATCTGAGGCTCATAGATCTTTTAGAAGATTGATCGCTGGAGCTCTCACCAGACAATGCTGTACATCCAACCTAAAGCCACTGTGTAAAATGACACCATGTCTGCAACCCCCACTCTCACATATGCACACACATACAATTCTGTTGAAGAGGTTCCCTGAGCCCCGTACGGAGGGTGGTCTGCTCTGGTTTTTATTGAGTCGAAGTGTCAGAGTCTGACGGCAGCTGTCACAGTCACTTGTTAGTTGCGAGGGTTAACCCTAGATAGCACAGTTGTCAGTCAAAGTGGCCACAGCTCATTTTGCCAAAGGGGGTGGTGACATGTTGAACTTCATACAACTGCTGACACAAGTTTGTTCAGGGCAGGACATATGGCGGTGCACCTGTATCTTGGCCAACTGCCCCTCACTATACAGGTGCACCCTCACAAGTTTTTTTGTCCTTTATTCACTAGTCTCCAGGTCCTGGAGCAGCAGTGCGCCTGTTATGGTTCAACCCACATGAACTTCCTTTCTTTCCGCAAACACATGTAAGCAAATAAAACCCTGGGGGTATTCCACTTAAAACCCAATATGAGTTATAGTCCAGGCTCTTTCCATTTGCTGAATGAATTTGTTCTTGGCTTGTTGTACATTAGAAGCTCAGCTGCCAGGCAAAGGCTTGTTGGTACCTGTGAGTTGCCACATATTTTACAGAAAATGTTTTTCCTTCATGAGACAAAAAGTGATGAAACAGATCTCATCCAACATGCTCTGGCAGCACGGTCCTTTACAAGACTTGGTCAGAGGGTTCAAGAAAGGAACAAACTTAAAACTGAACAAAAAGTGATGGCTGCAGTTACAAAAGAAATTGTCAGAAAACTAAAAAAATACCATACCTCTGTTGCACCATTGGCTTAGCATTGCTTAGCTTAGCATAGAGACTGGAGACAGAGAGGCTGCTCTTAGGCTGCATTAATTTAACATAAAATTTCTTATTTATTTATTTATCACCAAAAGCAAAGTTTAAAACTGTCAAGTAGCTTAAAGCCAAACAGAGACTTTTTCCCCCCAGGAAGTCATTATTCACTCACAACAGGAAACACTCCTCGTACAACTACAACTAATCATTTTTCACATTTTTTTTTCTTTTACAGGTTTATACAAATCAGGTCCAACAACATTTGCCTACCAGCACCTTTACCGTTAGTAGGAAAATTTGAGTTACCTGCAGGGACATTTTGTGCTAAGCTAAGCTGACCAGCTGATGATTGTAGCATGTAAACATGAGAGTTGTGTTCATGTATTATTACTGAACTCTGAAGCAAGAAAGCAGATTAGCTTATTACACAAAATGTCGATCTGTTGCTTTAACACTATCATCTTGTGTCAGTACTTCTAATAAATATGACAGTTTTATATAGTTGTTTGTGTTATATAGAGTTGAAGTAAAACCTCCACTCTACCAGAACAGGTTTTAAATAGTAAATTTTATATGCAACAGCCAATATTTTTATTTGCAGACAGCAAAGATGCTATTTATTCATATCAGTCCACATGTCATTACTTGAATATTCCTAATAAATCTTCTTGGCACTACACTGTGGGAAATCAACACATGTTGAAGAAAAAGACCAGTTTCCCTCAGATACTTAAGACCCTTGATATGGTTTTCTTATATGTTTGTTTAGGTTGCACATACAAAGTTAACCTTCTTCACCAGGACTGTGTGTGTGGTTTACGATAGGAACTACAGTGGTACGACAGTTAGGCCCAGAAATATTTGCACGGTGACACAATCTTCATGATTTGGGCTCTGCATGCCACCACATTAGATTTGAAATGAAACAACTGAAATGCAATGGAAGAGCAGACTTTCAGCTTTCATTCAAGTGGTTAAACAAAAATATCCTATCAAAAGTTAAAGAATAGCAACCATTTTGAAAACAAAGTCAGGGGCTCAAAAGTAATTGGCCAAATTAACATTACCATAAATAAAATGTTCACCTTTTAAGTGTTATTGAGAATCCTTCACAGGCAATGACTGCCTGTAATCTGGAACCCATGGACATCAAACGGGTTTCCTCCTTTGTGATGTTTTGCCAGGCCTTTGCTGCAGCTGTCTTCAGCTCTTGCATGTCTGTGGGTCATCCTGCCCTAAGTTTTGTCTTAAGCAAGTTAAATGCATGCTCGACTGGCTCGAGATCTGGTGATTCACTCCGAGATTGCAGAATATTTCACTTCTTAGCCTTAAAAAACTCCTGGGCTGCTTCCTTTTTATGTTTCTCTTTATGGGTCGTTGTCTATCTATGCTGAGAATCACTGTCCAATAAATGTTAGTGCATTTGGCTGAATCTGCAGAAGCTACATCCCTGTACATTTCAGGATTTATCTGGTTATTACTATCTTCTGTCAAATCATCAGTAAACACTGCTATTAGAAGCCATGCGTGCCCAAACCATCACACTGCATCCACCATGTTTTACAGAAGATGTGGTGAGCTTTGGATCATCAGCTGTTCCCAGTCTTCTGATACTTTCTTCTTCCCATCATTCTGGTACTTAGCTTAGCTTAGCTTAGCTTAGCTTCATCTATCCAAATGATGCTGTCCTAGAACTGGACTGGCTTTTTCAGAAGATTTTTTTTGTTGACAAAGTCTAATCTTGCCTTTCTATTTTTGAGGCTGACTGATGGTTTGCACCTTGTGGTGAACCCTCTGTATTTGCTCTCACAAAGTCTTCTGTTTATTATACTTAAACACTGATCCACGTATTTCCTGGAGACTGTTGGATGTTGTGAAGGGTTTTTCTTTATCGTGGAAAGGATCCAGCGATCATCCACTGCGGCTGTTGTCTTCTATTGATGTCAGGCCTTTTTGAGTTGCCAAGCTCACCAATGCGCTCTTTTTTTCATCAGAATTACCAATTTTAACTGATGATTTGGCTACTCTTAACATTTCTGTAATCTCTCTGATGGATTTCATCCTTTCATTCAACCTAAGGATGGTCTGTTATATTTTCATTGAGATCTCCTTTGGCTGCATGTTGTGGGTTCACAGCAACAGCTTCCAAATGCAAATAGCACACGTGGAGACAACTCCAGACTTTTAACCTGCTTACATGATGAAGGAACGATGATTGACGAGGGAATAGCCAATGCAGCTCATGTATTGAGTCAACTGTCCAATTACTTTTGGTTCCTTGAAAAAGAGGCAGCTACATGTTAAAGAGCTTTAATTCCTAAGCTCTTCCTCCAATTCAATTTGGATGCAAATATCCTGAAATTACAGCTGAGAGTCTGTACTTTAAGACCACACTGAGTATATAACTGTATCTTTAACATGTTTTGGTACACAGATAATATAACAAAACTTGTGTCAGTATCCAAATACACGTGGACCGAACTGTAGTTTTAGGAAAAAGTGATTTTTAAAATTTTTTTTTTTTTTACAATTCAAACTCATGTGTAAACAAAACCACTGATGTAGCACATAAAACTTAACCAAAACCTCCTAAAATTTAGTAAAAGATTGTGCTACATCACTGGAGCAGGCTGATTTTCTGAAGGTTTTTGCGAATCAGCCTAGTTGAAATTCTGTCAACCTAATGTGAGGTCAGTGCATTACATTTTTTCTGGACTTCCACATCCCACCGTGTTGTTTTGTTTTTTGTCAACCTTCAGTACAGTGTGAAAGAATGTGAGGGACAATAACTCAATCAAAATATGATTTATTTCAAATTTCCACATTTTCCAGAGCAAAATAAAATAAAAAAAAAATTAAAAAAACAAGCCACAGGTGAAATTTCATAGTGGATCAAGGTGCAGACGTTAGCACACTTTATCACACAAGAACTCAGGCGAATTATTTCCGTTCAAATCTCCCCCTCTCCATTGTCACGTCTTGCACCAGATCAGACTTGATTCTCACTAACCAGATCATCACGCAGATGTTCCCCGAGTACACCCAGGCTGAGGTCATACCTCGGGAGAGAAGGAGGTCTGTACATCTGGAGCTGGCGGGAGCATTGTAAGCGATAGCCATCATGACATCATCTCTTCCTGGTTTGGCCTCCAAAGACAAATCTCTGGGCAAAAATAAACCGCTCCTCAAACAAAGCTGATGACTGATTGTTCACAGCCAAAACGATTACTCCAGTGGATAAACCACAAGGACACACGAGGTCAAATGTCACAGACTAAAGAGAGGAGCCATAAATAGATAACGAGTTGCTGTTAAATCAATTTCGATGCCAAATGAATCAGATGTGGAAGCCCGAGGAGCAGTTTTATTCAAGACTGTCCAGATACGTTATCTCATGCTACACATACAAGGTTATACCTCTGTGTCATATGAAATGATAAAAACTTTTTTTGGATGCTCCTTGGGGTTTATTTTATTCTTGCTGACCGCCACAATTCACAGAGAATTAGTTGCATTTGTAACATAGCCTTTGTCTTTGTCTCTAGTGAATAATATACGGTACTAAGACTGAACTGAAACTGATTAGATCCAACAGACAACCATTTAAATTGAAAAGATTCACACAACTTAAACCAACTTAAATCTCACCAGAAAATCTGACCAGTTTAGCACCTGGATGTAAACCAGTTAAATAAACTCCTCAAAATGATCTGATTCAGTATGTCACAAAGTATAATGAAATGATGTCCATTTCATTTACACTCACCGTAATCACCACTGGCTGTAGCCCAAACATGTGACCTACTGTATTGTAAGCCTTTATTTTGTATTGTTTTGAAATGTCTCATGCTCACCACAGAGAGATGTGAATCACAAATGTTTCTTGAGTTTCCGGGAAAGTGCACATCTGTCTACACAGGGGGCTTTTTTTTTTTTTTTTTTACAGCTAAGACACAAGCATGAATCTTGATTAAGTCCTGAGAGTCTCACTTTAATTTACAACCTCACCCACGGAGAAGGTTTGCACATTTAGACTTCTCTGGACTTTTTTTTCTCTAATTTCTTTAAATGAACAAAAGGAGCTGTAAATCTGCACCGGTTGATCACAGAAAAAGAGCAGGGTGCATGACAACAGGACATTTGTCGTAGCTGGTGCGAGTGAGAGGGTGGTGAGCTGGCCTTTCATCTTCTCCAGTGTCATGACAGCATTCGAAATGAATGTTGCCACCGCATTGCGACTGTGTCTGCAAATCAGCTGCTAAAAATGTAATTGGATTTTTAAACTGTTTGTGAACGCAGTCGACACTTACTGGAAACTCGCACTGCAGTAGGTGAGGGAGGAATAAAGGAATATCCACGGCACGGGAATTCACTCCTCATTTGCGCTGTGGGACAGAAACAGTGCACAGACACTGAGATGATGTCACCAATCTTTAATTGATCCCTGTGGTTACAGCCGCCATGTGATCAGAACAGATGTCTGCATTTAATGGGGACAGGAGAGGCTGACAAGTTTTATTGGGACTTGAATATGATCAGACCTTTAAGAAACAAACTCACTTAACCGTCCAACATAATTAGATAATCCTCCATCTCGAGAGTCGTTTAGTTCATTCCTGAATAAACTCACCGAGGCTCGAGTGTGGTGTCATGTGTTCTGCTGGCTAAGTGCACCACCCTGCTCATCTCCCCGCCCCCTTCATCCTCACTTTAAAGGCTTGGCTCACCCCGTCAGGGGGAGGCAGGGGGGCAGTTACAACAGCCCTTCCTTACAGGACATCAGCTCTTGTATGTCAGACACACCTTCATCTGAGAGGCCCCTTTAGCAGGCGACAATGATGTTTAATTTTACCAAACCAGCTACTGGATCTGGAAGCCTAAGTTTCTGTACTCGCTAAATGTAAAGTAAAATACACTGACCCAAATGAGTGAGTACATCAAAGCAGGACAGGAGTCACAAATTGTCAGACGTTTTGAATTTTAACCAATCAGCTTCGAGCCAACTTTTCTGGAAAACAAGACTCAAACAAAGTTTTCATGAGGTCATATGGGAATCCAGGTATGTTGTGACTTGTAATCTCTAACTGACTAATCTCAGTGTCACATGGCTCGGTTACCAAGAATCAATTAAGACTCAAGAATCTTTATTGTCATTATGAGAACATGACGAAATTTTGCAGAGACTCCTGGCTCCCAGCACACATATAAAAACAAAGACATTTAAATTAAACACTTATGAAAAATATGAACACTCTTTCCACAGACTGGCATTCAATTAAACCCCCCCCCCCCCCCCAAAAAAAAAAGGTTTTGGGAAAACGTACAAAACAAAAGACTAATTTGTTCCTAATTAACTCAAGTAAAACATGAGCAGACAGGGAGCTATTGATCTGTAAGTAGACACTGAGCACCACCTAGTGGTGGAAAGAGGTCAGTAACATGGTTGTCGACTGGTCTACATAGAGGACACAATAGCACAATAACCCACAAATAACGATATATTTTCCATGTGTTTTAGTGCAAAAATAACGAGAACATTATAAAATGTTTGCATTTGAAGAACTATCCTTTAACAAAACATTTTGTGAAGAATTTGAAACGTCTTAAGAAAAATAAGTGGAATTTCGGGGCCTTGCTGCCATCTGCTGTTTAGTCTTGGGTCTCAGTGTTGGGTTATGACCGCGACTCTGAACAAAACAGGGCAACCCCTAGTGGAAAAATCAGGATTAGCAGTTACTTTTATCGAAAGATTGCAGTTAATGTTACTTCCGTGTTACTAAGTTTTGCACTTTGTAAATTCATTCAGGGCCAAATGTTTCGCCAAGATGCTTTTGTATAAATGTGTAGAGAAAAAGACAAAAATAACCCAGAGAAATCCAGTTTATCACGAAGCTGTGAAAACTATGTCAAGGAACATGTCGCGCAACTAAAACAGGAAAACCTCAAATGAACAGAACTTTAATCGAGTAGAATAGAAAAACCTTTATTTGTCCCACCACGGGGACATTGCAGTTTGCAACAGCATACACAGGGGCAGAAAAGTCAAGAATAAAGAGTGGACTGTATAAAAGACAAATAATAAGATAAAAATAATAAGATAAAAAGAAAAATGGAATAAAATAAACAATATACAAGTACTGGCATATATACAAAAGGCAGCGAATTGCAACAAAAGTAACTGGATTGTAACAAAAAAATACTGAATGACAAATTAAGTGTTGAACTGCCACAAAAAGTATTGAATTGGAAACAGATAGTGAAATTAGCATTTCAGAGTGAGCATATTATAGGTACACAGATGAGGGAATGCATGGTCAGGGCAGTGTTAGAGTTAGAGTTTCCAGAGAGACGGAGTCGGGCATCCAGGAGGGACACCAGAACATTTCTGGTGGTACATGTCTAAGTTATGCCCACATGAATGCCAGGTCCAAGCATTTCCCAAAGGAACAAGACGGTTAATTTTATTTACTTGTCCTCTGAGTGGTTTTAATGTTATGGCTGACCAGACCTGAGCGAAGACGGATGGAGGATTGAGAGGGGTATAGGGATGCATAGGGAATGTGTCGATGGTTGATTGTCTTCAGACAGAGGTGAACCCGTAGAGTGTGAGAGGGACATCTCAGGAGGCTTCAGCTACTTAACCCCCAACCCCCCAAGGAAGATGGAAGAAAAGAAAAGAAAAGAAAAGAAAAGAAAAGAAAAGAAAAGAAAAGAGCAGAATTGGGAGGATGGAGGTTTGAGAACTGAGACAAACTTACCTTTATAGATAAGAGCAGGGAATAGAAGGACACGGGGTCTGGTTCCTAAATTTAAGTTAGAGTGGCTTCATATATGGTGGTAGTAGTACTAGTACTAGTGTTCCTAATGAACTGGCAAATGGCTGCTTGTGTCTATCATTACAGAAGGCTGCGAGGTACCATAGCATGTATGCACATCCTGTATTCGACCATGAGATGTCAGTGTTGCACAACAAACACTCGCCGTGCCCCAAAACGTTGACTCAAAGGCGCCTTTGAGAGTCTCTTGGCAGCACCTGACTCTGGTTCATTTGGATGGAAAATCAGACTGTAACTCAGGCTTTAAGAAACATTCCATGTCAAATTATTTAAACTTTTCCTTCAAAATACACAACATTTTTTTTTTTTCTTTTTCTGAGAACCTTTTTAAACTGAAACGCTTTGCCAGAAATTCATGGAGCTGACATGGAGGCCAGTGTTGATTTCTGAGGTGCCAAAATAGACAGAGTAAAGCCTAAAGTAAAACAATATCTCAACCGATCGTTTATAACATCTGAGCGATGGGGTGGACTGCCAGCGGTGGTGGCGGTGCGGTCAGGCTGAGGTGAGGTTTTGGGGTTTGTCGGTTCCTCCTCAGGTTCGGCTTAAGTGGACACTGCGGTCTGGTTTGGTCTCGATTGTGTGGCCTCAGAAATGGAGCGGGAAATGGGGGGAAGCAACACACCGTTACTCGGCATTGTTTAAAGATAAACAGCAAAAGAAATGAAATGTGTCTAAGTAGCGAAAACACAGACGACATCACTCTGCATGTCAGAACAGTTGAGTTGGACACCAAATCAAGTGTATAAACATGAAATCTGAGCACCACGGTAATAAAACAATTTCCACCCATTGAAGTTTTTTTTTTTTTTTTTGAGCTGAACATGCTGTTTTCATTTCTCAGTTCCTCTAAGAAAATTTAGAGTGTGTCCCGTGGGCCGGGTGGGGTGGTGGCAAGGCACAATGAATGGGAAGGTATTACACAGCATGACTACAGTCTGTCTCTGTCTATGTTCCCGGCTACTGCCCTTGTGAGATCACCAGCCACTGACAGGGAATTGGCTGCAGCCTCCTCTCACTGAGTGATTCCCCAGCGGGACAACCTGCCAAGCGCCGAGCTTGCCAACGACCCTCTCATACATTTCTCAAAGTTTGCTGGCCGCTGCCAAGCTCGGCAAGTCTGGGTGGGTGCCACCCAGTGCTTCCTTTGCTGCCCCCAACACCTGAACTAGCACCGGAGAGGAGGAGGTGGAGAAGGAGGAGGAGGAGGAGGAGAAGAGCGAGAGAAACAGGGGTAGCTGGAAGGATGCACGGTGGGAGTGAGAGATGTTTAACAGCCACTGCAGCTGTTGTGGCCTTTTTCACAATGATTCCACTGTTCGTGCTTCCAGTGCAGCGCTAATTAAACCAGTGCCAGAGCTTTCCCTACACACATACGTACACGCACTATATGCGCACACTCAGAAGCATGTTTTCTCCCACTCATATAGACAAAGGCCAGAGATCTCAGCTCAAGATGATTCCCGTCTACAGCATGATTTAGATTGATTAGCTGATTCTAGTGATTTGTCTGTTCAGTGGTGGCCATGCTTCTTTACTTCTTATTCCTATTCGGTATTGGTAGTAAAAGTCACGTGCTTTATGAAACCACACAATAATATACGCCGATCAGGCATAACATTATGACCCTAGATCCTAGTGTTGTGTAGATCTCCCTTGTGCCTCCAAAACAGTCGTGAGTCATCAGAGACCATCTGAGGGTGTCCTGTGATGTCTGGCAACAGAGTGTTGTTAGTGGGGTCCTATGGGTTGAGGGGAGGGGCCTCTGTGGATCATCCCATAGATACTGATCAGGGTGGGATCTAGTGCAGGGGTCAACGACCCCCAAACTGATGGAGAGATTAAGTACGGACCCCTACCTACTATATGTGTTCTATATTAAACTCAGCCTATTTATATATATACATTATTATTATTATTTTGAATTTAATATTAAGCTATCCCTTTTCCTGATTACTAAAATATGTTGGATTCTATATATATATATATATAGATAAAATGTCCAATCAACCAAAGATTTTGTGACCCCCCTGCAGTACCTCTGCCAACACCCTAGGGGTTGTGGATCCCCCGTTGAAGACCTATGATCTAGTGAATTTGGAGGACAGGTCAACACCTTGTGCTGTTTTCCTTTTTTGTTTAGTTTTTTTGTTGTTTTTTTGAGTTGTTCCTAAACTGTTTTTCTGTGTTTGTCTGTGTCAGGCTGCATCCTGCTGGGGGGTGGCTGCTGCATTCAAGAAGTGTCATTGCTATGGGGCCGGGGTGCCTGGTCTGGTCTAGCTGGGTGGTACATGTCTAACTCTCATCCACACAAATGCCAAGTCCAAAAGTTTCCCAGCAGAACACTGAATCGTCACAAGATGTTGTTGCTTCACTTGTCAGTGGTCATAATGTTGTGGCTGATTGATGTACAGTCTATTACATGTAAGAAACTGAAGAAAATGGTGCATAAATTGAATATCAGGTCCAACAAACAAGTCCAAGGTGTAAATATATAAAACCCACAATGAAAGAGAAAAAGGAATTAAGCAACAAACTGAGATACATGAGAAACTCAAATCAGTGCTTTGCAGTTTGCCTGCTAGACAACGAGTCCACTTCTGACAACCGCACAAAACAAACACTTCTTTCAGCGTGCCGCAGAACACACATGTTGTAAGAGAACAGAAACACATTGCTTGTCTTAGCCCTAATTGCTGAACAGTGCGCTGACTTCCAAGAGAAACCTTTGGTCCCGACCACTTCCCCTCACCTTCCCCAGAGTGGGCATTCCAGTATAGATTAGCTGGAAATCTTTCCTGTTCTATCGAGGATAATCCCCCCCCACCCTCCTCGAAACAAGGCCGCCGCGCTCTCATATTAAGAATGATTTAGGCACAGTGAGTTCCGGTCAGGTCAAGTCTCTGCTTTCATGTTGCGATGTGGCTGTTTCAGCTGTTACCTTGCTTTGGAGAATAGGAGCAGACAGAAGAAAAGGAGAGGGAAAGCGGCCATTTGAAAGTAAAAAAAAAAAAAAATGTTCAAACGGAGTTCAAAGTCGTCACGTGGATGTGAAACATGAATTAAGGTCACAGATACAGAATGGCTCTGTCCGTATGAAAGAAAGAGGAAATGGGTGTGTGCTCGAGTGCGGGCCGAAGGGTGTCTGGGAGTTAACTGTTAAGATGTTTGAGGTCTTAGGGATATTTCCACATCAGGTTTTTTCCTTTTGGCCTCACACACACACACGCACACACACACACACTACCCACCACATCGCAGAACATTCGTCAGGACTGTGTTAGCATGAATGGGAATTACACGGGCAGAGGAGAGCGTACGTATTCACTGCACATAATGTGATTTAGAAGTGAGCGAGAGGGCAGCGCTGCCTTCGAGATAGCAGCGAGCTTTAATTATGCCTGGACGTGGTGCGGTGACGTGATCGCTGTTTCAGTTTTAAGGGGGGAAAGCAAATGATCCGGAGTCGTTTCTTTTCATGTCACTGTCCGTTTCGCATGGAGGGAGAGATACGACAAACGCGCCAGCGCGCTCCCCTTTATTTAATTTAGCCCGTTTTAGTCAGAGGAGAATAAAAGAAATCCGAGGAGACCGCTGTAGGCAGTGAACTGTCACGCGCTTTTCTACTCCGCCGCAGATTCTCTAAGCGGAGGCAAGCGGGAGAAAACATCCCCCTGACAAGATTTATAATTTTACGCCTAGGGTTCAAGCTTTTGGCTCGTTCCCCTGCGCGGGACTGGTCAGCATTAAGGGGTTTAATTCATTCATGGAGACACTCTGCACTGTGTTCTTCCTTACAGTGACTGTGTGTCGGAGGAGATGGCTCCAGCAGGAACATAATACAAGAATTAGCTGTGGAAAAGCCTCCTCCGACGGGCGCAGACACTGGCTTATTTCAAGCTAAAGTGAAAAGGACAGTATGGGGAAGACAGGGGTTTTAGTGGTTTTACAGTTCAGCGGTGGCGCTTGAAAGCAGCAGCCTTTCAGCAACGTGGGTGGCACGGCTCTTCCTAGCATCTCGGCTAACGTATTGTCATTGGCTCTATGCACTTGTCAGCGTCGCTGCTCACTTTCTCAGGATAAATGTTGATTTTGCTTTATGCAAGGTAAGCCGAGGCTGCAGCGCTTTGATTCGCTACAATCGCCGTGGCCTCGGCGTGAGAGCCTGCGTTGCTGCAGATGTCCAAATTCCTGTGACATGTTTATTGTTTTCTTTTATTTCGCGGGGGGTCACTCCGCCCGGGCCTGGCGCTGCTGTTCCCGTAGCTACCCCTCTGTGCGAGATCTTGTGTGTCGTGTAAACAGAGGACGAGGAAATAATAAGCACAAGAAAAGGGAGAATTTCCACTCGGGTTTCGTCCTCCTTTTTTTTTTTTCTTCTTCTTTTTTTTCTTTCCCCTCCCTCACCCCCTGTCAGCGTACCCACCACTCGTTGTCCTTTATTTGTAGCCTAAGTGCTTTGGCATTAAATCTTATTATTTTTTGGTAAATAAACCAGTTTCTGGTAGGAATTACACACAACTTGGTGTGAGGTCCTTTTCAGAAAAGGGGCCTGGATCCTTTTATCTAAAATGTTTTCTATTTCTGCTTTTGTAAGACACTTTTGACTGCTTTGAAAGAGAGAAACCAGGTTTTTCTTGCGTTTCTGGGGGTGAGGTTGGGGATTTTTCTCAGCATTGTGGTGAGATTTATTCTAAGAGGCTGCATTTTTTCCTGATTTCCCTCTTTGTTCTCTGTAAGTAGTTCCAGGTCCCCCCTCACTCACTCACTCACTCACTCACTCACTCTCTCTCTCACACACACACACACACGCACAGATGTGTGTGTGTGTGGAAATGTGCACAAGCCTGTGTGATTTTGAACATGGGTGTGTGTGTGTGTGTGTGTGTGTGTGTGTGTGAGGCGGGGACTTGATGTGACACCTGCTGTTGGGATGAATAGGGTCAGTGGCAGGGCCCTTCACCAGGCAGCAGCTGCTTGTTCTCACTACAAACCCGACTCCCTCAGCGCATCAAAGCCTCCAGGACAGAACACACAGTGCCCCCTACCATCATCTCCTATCATTACAGTTATTATCCTCAAGTATTGCAATTCCTCCGCTCCCCCTCACCACCACCACCCAGCCCCCCCTCCCGGGGTCACGATCTTAATCGTTCGGAGGGAAACTTGAAATTGACCCGAGGAGAACATCAAAAACAAAACTTCAATTTTCATTCTTGTGCCCTCTGAACGCAGGAAGAAGTTTCCAGACAGCTGCTGACAGACAAGGATTCCTGGTATTTGGTTGGTCTGACCTGTCTATGCTCTCTTGCTGTGTGGTAGTCTGCCCTGCGTGTGACTTAGTGGGTCTGAAAACATTCCCCGTGGCATAACAGAGGGAGAGAGGGCAGAAGATAAACAGTCAGGTATGAAAACATCTGCATTTTAGCAGCACTTCGAGCGCCTCCACGCTGAGCACAGCACGGTCGACGCTCGTGGCTCGATTAGATGCTTTAATGGCAAATTAAGAAAAACCGTAAGACATGGCCCAACGGTGGACTCACATTAGTGCACGTCTTTTCACGGCGCTTTCTTTACAGTTCAGTGGGAAGGTGGTGCACATGCAGTAGCTTCCCTTATCTATCCACCAGAGGTCAGCCTTTTATTAACAAACTGTAAAGTCTCACAAAACTGCACAACAATTAAAGGGAGGGTGCAATAAATAAAAGCAATGGTGCAGATTAAAAATGTTTCTGCAGCATGAATAAGATTCCAACATGTAATATTTGTATATTTATATATATAATGTGACACTGCTGCACGGAAGACCCTGCAGGCTCAAGCAAAGCACAGACAGAGTGGTCCCGGCTGCAGAGCATTTCTCAAACGTGGGGTTTCTTTAACTGACTGCAAACAGGCAACCAATCATTCTGGGGGATATTCCAAATTTCTGCCTGCCAGACTAGGAAAAGAAATAACAACCCTTAACACAAAAAAAGGCAAAACGCTGCCCAGCTGAGTTGGAAATTCTCAACATAACTCACCAAATTATAAACAGTAAAGCATAATAGCATAATCCGAGAGTGTTGAAAACACACTCTCACCTACGCTAACAGCGTTCTCTTTCTTTCTTTTTATGTTCAACCTCAAGTGACCCGTCAGTGTTGCACGTCTCTTTCAATTTGAGCCTTGAAGGTTGCAGGAAGCAGCGCTAAGACGAGGGCTGCGTGGACCTGGTCCGCTTGGAGAGCTTGTAGTTGAAGTACATGGCAGCCTTGGACTGCGGGGCTCTCCTGGGCCGGCAGGTGCGTCCGTTGCCGGAGTAGTCCTCCAAACACTGACAGGTGTAGGAGCCATCTGTGTTGACGCAGCGAGCGTGGCGGCTGCACCGGTGAGACCCGGTTAAACATTCATCCTTATCTTTGGAGCAGCAGAGAAGGAGATTTTAGTCAGTGATGTCAGGAGTTATTTCAGGAAGCTGCTTGATAATGAGTGGGGTACGCCGCTATGAACCTGCTCGAGAGATAATTTTTGCAGTGCTCATCACACAGGATGGAAACAAAAAAGCAGCTTGTGGGTGAGCCGCAGCTGAGTGGGTGAGCCACGACCGCTCATCAAACAAACACGGTCTCTGGATTCCTGCGCTGCCAAAGCGCATCTTCACATGATCCCCGTCTCTGCCAATTAACACAGACGCGGGGAACATGTGGGGATGCGCCGTGATCCGTTTAGTCGTTTACAAGGCTGACATGGAACAGACCCGCTGCACACCGCCTTTGCTCTCTCCAAATATTTGCTGTTGTTTCCCTACTCAAAATGTCAAAAGGAAACCTTTGACACAGCCAAAGGGCTCAAGAGCATGAAAGACGCCACAAAACACACACCACGCGAAAAACAATGCGGCCACCTGCTCAACAACAGCTGTTACCTTTCTGGGTGTCTTTGTTTGGCCACAAAAAAAAATATGGGTGGATTCATTGTTTTTTTTTTTTTTTACCTCGACATGCCACTGAGCCCCGCAGTGTCCCCATCACAAAGCCATCTCGGCAAATGCAGACGAAGCCCCCAAAAGTGTTCTTGCAGGTCCGTCGAGGTGGACACACATCGGCGCCCGGCTGGCACTCATCCACATCTGCAACACAACACAGACATGCGTCACAAGCAACACCTTGTCGCCACCTTTTCGTCTTTTAAAAAACGCACGCAGCTTAACCTTTCTTCTCCTTCTTCGCTCAAAACAGCAATTACCTTCTGAGAAGACACAAATAAGCACCTTGACCTTGTGACTGTCTCTTTGAAATGCACACTGCAGTTAGCAAACAATGGACGACCCCCCGAGAAACACACAAATGTGTCACGTAGCCATCATGGAGCCCTCTGATACGATACGGAACTACAAATAAAATGTTTGTCTCTAGTCTGGTGTGAGTTTATGTGAGATGCATGGACAGAATATATATGACAGAACAAAAGCCTGAAATGAAAACTAAAACGTTTTTGAGAGATGATTAAATTCATTGATTGTAATGAGTCTGAAATGTGCTTCACCCCAAGTTGTGTTACTTTGGCTGTGGCTGTACCTAATGAAGAGGCAGACCAGTGTATCCTCACTCCCTTACTGCCCTTACTAGTTGGGACAGACTCATTCTGGTTCTGCATGCAGTCGTGGAAACCTTGAAGGTGGTGTACATTCCTGCTTTAAACACAGTTGGACTTGGGCGAGGAAAAGAGCTCTGTCATTTCTCCCCACTCGGATGTTAAATAGTTCCCACCGTGAGCGCTTCTCCCACAGTGTGAGAACGTCAAACAGCCGTGAGAGAGTCCCTGTCACTTCATTACAGGACAGGAGTCGTCTGCTGCTGAGTTATCGAGGGGGACTCGTGTCATAAACCGGGGAGAGCGTCCGGGCTGTTTTTCTTCACATCAGCTAATTAAAGGCTTTCTTCCAGTGGGTCAGTGCGGTGACGTAGCTGCAGCACATACCATGTGAATGGGAAGTCGCCTGGTTCAGAAATAAATTAGAAAACATGCTATAGGAATAAGGTGTGAATTCAATTTTTTAGGTGAATACGCGTCCTCGCATGCAATACACACGAGATACTGTCCTCATTTAGAATTTGGTCTTGTTTGTGTCCAACCTGACGGGGCAGATGGTTTGTTACACAGAACCATCTGGGAAGTCGACCTTGGACATGCACATTCTCAAAAAAATACTTGGCAGGTGATTGGACAAACCATCTGTCTATCATTGTCTACCAGGAAGTAAACACGGCAGCTGACGGTCAGTCCGTTGTTTGAGCCGTATTGACGTCTAGCATGTTGTCTTTGGATGACTTTAGCAGTTCCGCACATCTTGTGAGAACCCAGCTGCCTTGCACGGAAAATTTTGGCCCATCCGACGGATCCAAGTCCAACATTCATCCCACCTTTACTTGCGTTCTCCAAAATGCTTGATTTATGTTTACCAGTCAGGCCTTTTATTTGAGCTGATCTTTGGCTGATTAGAGCTGCGAGAGTTATGCCCGGATCAAAAACAAAAAGCTGGAAAACGCTAAAATGTTCTTTAGAGCCTCTCGCGAATCAATTTCCCACATAAAATCTTTTTTTTTTTTTTTAGTACAACTCACTCTGATTACCGGGCTACAAAGAATCTGAACGTGTGAGCCACAGTGATTCATCACAGCGGCAGGTTGAGGGGTGTTTCTAGAGAAGCGCTACCTTCGCAGGTCCTGTCGTCGGCAGCCAGGTGGAGGCCGGGGGGACACAGACAGCGCACCGCTCCCCCCATCTCCATCTGGCAGCCATACTGGCAGCGCAGGGAGAAACATGCGGCTTCTCCTGGAAGACAGGCAGGGAAACACTGGCTGAGAATCGGTCAGAGGGTCACACACACAGTCATGCCACCACAGAGCATAGGAGCCATAAACAACACCAGCGCCCTAATCCTACTTAAACAGAAAAATCTGTGTCTTCAGTCAATAATTTGTACATTTTTTTGCTCCGAGCTTTGTTATAAAATCACTTTCGATAATATAAACTGTGGCTTTCCGTCTAAAATAACCTCCTATTATTGGTTTAAAAACAGAGGAGAATTTTCTTCATTTTGGGTTTCTGGATGTCGGTGTGCAGATTTTAAATGCACAATTTTACGAGGAAATTACTCACGGATGCAGGTGTATCCATCTGCAGCGAGCGCGTATCCGGGTTCACAGTAACAGCGATAGCTACCGTTTGTGTTCATGCAGCGCTGGGAACAAGGCCTGTCCAGCCAACCGCACTCGTTCACATCTGGAGTCAATATGAAACATTATTCAAGAAGCAGCAGATAGAAATCCTTGCGGTAAATGATGCAGGCGAACGCAGGTAATGGTTAAGAAATTAAAAACACAAGACGGACGACGGCCTTGTGAGTCACACTCCACCTTCACCACACTGCAGCCCCTTGTACCCCGCGGAGCATAAACACTTGTCTGGTCCCACGCATTTTCCCTTCACACAGGGCTTCCTGCACACAGCTGTGGGGGACAAGACACACAAAACTTAAAAACAAAGAACTCCTGTGCACAGGTACAAACTTATTAGAGCTGCATTAATCACTTTTTGCACACAGGCTTCTGGGAATGGAAATGCTAATGGAGTTGCTAGTTTTGTAAGCTACTTGGTGCTAGGTGAACGTGTACAGAGAAACATGTGATGGTTTGTTTGTTAGTAACTTTATATGTACAAATATTAAATTGCAGTTTCAAAAGTCTATTTGGATAAATGTACGTAAGTATTAAGAGCAACACATTTGGCAGTATAACACTTCTGAGCGTTGTATGTGGATTATTAGTGATCCCATAAAATCAGAGTAGTGGAGTAAAAAAACACAGTGATGATATTAAAATGTCAGTATAAAAGTGCTCTTTTTTATCGGAAGCATAAAAGGCTTTTCATATTTTTTTCCTCATTTTCTTTGATTGTTGTTTTGCTGCACTGATAACCTTTGACCTCCCGGCTATGCATCATCAAAGTTCGCTGAATCGGTTGAATTGCAGAGTGTCTTACGCTGACAAATGCCGTCAACATTCCTCCATCCCAAACAACAGGAAGTGGTCTGACCATAGCTGCAGAGTCCCAGCTGTGCGTGACCCCCAGTGTGCTCGAGCGCATCCTCCGCTGACCTGTGGAGGCAGAGACAAAAGGTTATCAGATCATTAAACATCGTCAAGGCTTCAGGGCCTCAGTTTCAGCGCATAGCTCACACAGTTTGATCCGAAGGGGAGCACGCTGGACTTTCTGAAGTTTCCCTTGTTAAGTTCAACGACGTAACTGTATGCAATTTAGGAAATCACTTCTAAACGCAAGCAAATTTAGAAAACATCTCCATCAGTTTGACAATAAGCTCCAAATACTCACAACTGAATACTGAAATGTAGCTACCAAACACAGAAATGCAACGGAAATATGTTCCCACACAACAGTGATCAAAGGAGTGAATGTCTGAATATTATTAATGCAGTTAGCAGGTTATTTAAATTGGCTAGAGGGTTGTACAAGGAGTCATTATCATTATATTATCAATAATGATCAAAATAATGAACAATCAACAAAAAACGAGACCGTCCTAGTTAAGTGCATCACTTTCTTCTGGAAACATTTTTGTTGTTCATTGTGATGTTTGTTGAAGTGAGTTTCTGTGAAGCTTGAGCTACACAAAGACTCAACAACATAAGCCGACATGAGAGGGAAAAAGGAAGGAAACTGGAGAGATATAACTGCAAGAAATAAAGGTTCGGAGTTGAAGACAGATGATCCATACTACAATGTCAACTGAGCTAGCCGCTAACGCGTTTTCTTCTTCTTTTTTTTTTAATGACACACATACCCATAAAATTCAGGCAAAAAAAAAAAAGAAAAAAGAAATTCAGGTCAAAAAAAAATCAGGCACAAGAGAAAAAAAAAGCCAAGTGGAAAAAACCCTGCAGAAGCTCGACCACAGTGCCACACTTAATGCGACTGACGGGCTGGATTGCTCGCAGGTGCAACCACCAATATCCCTGCATCTGTCCACTTCCAGCTATTTCATTTTGTATGAATGCAGCCACCTCCTCCAAGTTTGTCTGGTTTTTCCTCCTGAACAAACAAAGTTTCCTACACAGTCTCTTCAGCGTCCTGATACTTATGACCACACCGTGTTCACGAGCTACAAGAGTTTCCTTATTACTGAAGCCAATTCTGAAATATAGCTTAATCAAGACATTTGTAGAGGTAGGCATGGCCTTCGACTATAGCTCGTAGTTTGATATTTTCTCAGTTTACTTATTTGCCTGGCCCTTATTTTCTTGTGCTGTTTTTTTTTTTTTTTTCTTTTTTGGCTGGCCCTAATACTCTTCTTCCAGACATTACTTCACCAACACCTACAACTATGTGGAAAAGGCACTAATTTACTTTCATCTACCTCTCTGATCACATATAAGCTCTGCCACTCTCATACATCGTTTTTGCTATAGGATCCTTCAAGCACACTGGAGCCCCCTGAATGTGGCCGTATATTGTAAATACTTCTGAGAAGAAAAAATAAAAGTATTCCCATGCAATCACAAGAAAAACCTTGATATCCAGTGCAATGAGAATTTCTCCCTCATTATTTGCTGCTATAAACAAAAGGGCAATAAACTACATGCCAACAGAACCACAGAACAAGTTCCACTCATAGCTGCTGTTAAATCTCCTCGAAGCCACACTGCATTAAGAGGCCATTAAAGGATCTGACACAGGCCAAGTAGGTTAGTTTTACACACTGTACTAGAAGAGGCCACCAACAGTCTCTGACAAAGACCCACAAGCCTTTCTTTGATGAAACTGAAGAGAGAATCCTGGTGTATTTCTGCCATGTTTAATTTAGATTCCCTTCAACTGCAAACCAGTAAACTTCGCGTCATTACGAATTCTTACCTTTCCTGACGGTGAGCCAGGGAGAGCATAAAGAGATGCCCCACCAACACAAAGACCCATCGGCTTATTCCAATCATTTTCTTCCACCACGCTTCCCAGTATAACCCCCGAACTACATATTAGCTTCTTCTCTCCTCGGAAAACCTTTTCTCAGTCAAACTGTGCGCTAGTTTAGTGATGTGTGTGGTTAAAAGGCAATTGTGGAGGTGTTCTGCGTGCCAAAGGGCATTTAAGTGTGTCTGAGCGTTTGAGGAGTGGTGCTGGGGTGGTGGTGGGTCACATGGTGTAATTGTAAGGTGCTGAGAGTAAGAGGTGTGACTGCTCACCTGTGTGAGCAAAACACACAAAGAGAGGCAGCAGGACAAAAAAAAGAGGAAAAAAAACAGAAGCACAAAGTGGAAGAAAAAATAAATCAATCTGTATAACTCAATCTTTACTTGATTACTTCCACGTCACATAGTCTTCACCTCTTGGACATATTAAGTGTAACATCATGGGGTTTCAGTGTCTGTATCTCAGCTATAAAATATCAAGATTAGCTGAAGCTCATTTACTGTCTGATTTTCTGTCACTTTTGACCAAAATGTCTTCTGCTAAAATGTGTCTCCCTGCCTTATTCAGGATTAATTGGACTTGGGAAACTGGTGATCTTCTCTTTAATATGCAACAACAATGACATTACGAAGTTAGAAGAGTTAACCCCCTAGGTCAGACCCTCTGTCCTCATACGGGGACATTAGGTTTCAGGTTTGCTGCGGCTTATTCTGCTTCATTTGAGCCCGATGTCCTCATAAGGAGACACTTTTGTCTGCCATGTACTGGTGGCGAAGGGTCAATACACTTGTTTACACTTTTCTAGTTTGATATGACATGAAAATGAAAAAAATTCACAAGTACACGTTTGAGGACGTCGGGATTTCATCGTAAAATCGTCTAAAATCGTAAAATAACCAGCTTTATATGTTGGTTACACATTGGTGACTTAAATTGTAATATACAGTGAAATAATCCCTGTGTCCACATCATTTATTTAAAAAACTACTTCCAGTTCAAGGATGATGCTTATTTTTTTGTTTATATTTTTTAGGTCCTCTAATCCCCCAGATCTTAATCTTATCGTCAAGAAACTGAGACACATTCCAAACAAATGCTTAAGTCTCAGCAGATTAAACTCTCCCTTGCCGTTTTTTATCAGGATTGTATTGACCAAATATTTCCTGTTCTTTGTCTACAAAATCATCCTTCATTGCAGAGACACATAAGGACGTAACTTGGCAAACCAGCAGGTGGCAATAGTCTGCATTTATCATACACAGTATTAGCTGTGAGGCTAGGAAGCTACATACAAAGTTGACCTCTCCTAAATCATGCTGAGGGGAGTCGAAAGTTGGTGCCATTTAAACTTTTATTTCCATTCATTGCTTACATTTTCTTTCCAACAGCGCAGGATGCACCTGAGAAAAATTTGTGTTTGCAAAATGTTTTCACACTAGTGTTTTTTCCTCTCTCTTTGGGCACAGAGGCTACTTTTTTTTTTTTTTTTTTTTTTTTTAGGTGGAAAATACAAAGTTTCAAAAGTCAGGGTCAGAAATAACCGCTGGCAGCCTCAAAGAGGCAGTGTCTTTGAAGCCTTAACTATTACCAGCACTGATCAGAGAGCAATCAGTTGTATTAAGCTCAAAGGCGGAGAACATGTCTGGATGCCCGGTGGTCTGCTCACTAACCGCCCGCCCCCACCTCGACCCACCCACCCACATACACTGACACAAAGACACACACACACACACACACACACACACACACACACACACACACACACACAGTCCTTTAACTCTGCATCTGTCTGATGGATGAATATCAGCTGGTAAAAAAAAAAATCACTTAATAAGCTGCTGTCATGTGTCACGGCACAGACCAGACTGATTAATACGCACCTACCCACCGAGGCGCAGCAAGTCCAGAGAAAACTGGACCTCTCTGCTCTCAACTGACACCTCCCCCGTTTGTCTGCCCCCCCACAGAACAACTAAATATTTGGCAGGTTCCTTCAAACCCCTACGACCAATTAAGAGATTAAGTGGCCCCAGGGTGTCACCGCTGCAGAGGAGACCATAAACCACACTGTTTTTAGATTCGGCCAATGGTACTCATAGGAAAATTAGATTATACGAGGTGCTGGGTGGGCACTGAAGAAGGTGCGGTAAAGGCTGAGTGAAAGCTGAAAATTAGTGAGTTTTGTCCCAGTTCATTTCTGACTCAGGACCCCACCCGCCCCTTCACCTTGGACGGTTTCTGTCAAACGTGTCACCGCCACACCATCAGCGAAGTGAGGTGGAAAGAAACCATAAAATGGCTGCGCACGGTCCGCCTTGAGCCGGAGCCAAACCTCACTCTGTATCTGTCACACACAATACAGTTAAACTTAGTCCTGCCTGCCAAAGAGGAAAGGAGTGAGGTGGAAAAAAAAAAGAAAAGAAAGTGGCCGTCAACAGTAAAAACCGAGTGATAAACGTTGTCGGTGCTGGCTCGGTGTGTGGCAAGTGCAGGAGTTAATCAGAGAGCTGAGGCTGAGCTCTCTTCCATCTGCCAGCATGGGCAGTGCGGGAGAGGATCAAGATTTTTCGAGTGCGTCCCAGAGCCAGATCTCCAGATTCTCCCCCTGCCTCCTCCTCCTCCGCTGACCACATCAGAGGTGTAACACATTGGTGGTCTTTGATTCCCCAACTTGAAAAGGGATGCCCCACAAAGAGATCAGATATCATTTAAAGCTCCTTCCTCGCCCCCCGCTCGCTCGAAAAAAATACAACATATCCGTCATATGTGATGAAGTTGAGCGAATCCCCTCATGTGGAAATGAATTTTGTGGAACAGTGTTGGTGGTCAGTCGCACACAACCTACAGACGGCCCTTCCACTCGCATTAAACTCCACTTACTCACATGTAATAGTGACATTTCGCATCCCGTTGACGGTTATCTGAAAAGAAAAGACCGCAGACCTTCTGGAAAGTCAAATTAAACTTAATTTTATAACTGCTGATCATCATTTCGGACTTGAACAAAGCCACTAATGGTTTAATTGAGGCTAAATTGTCAAAGGTCTGATTCCAAGATCAACGCATGCGGTTTCAGGAGTGTAGTTTTGCCCTTTTTTTTTTTTTTTTTTTACACTAGAGTGTTTGCACTTGTAGAAGAAGAGAGGTAATGACACTGCACCAGGATGTGTGACAAAATGAGAACATGTCAAAATAGCAGTCGGTGCAAAATAGCATTTAAAAGGCACCCGGTTAAATGAAAAAAAATAAACGGGAATACCGTGTACTTTTACCATCACCACAAATGAGAACATTTTAATGGTGTATTTTTATTTACATTTTTGGATGAGGAGCAAACCAAATGTCATAAAATATGCGCATTCCTCTATTTTCAAAACAACAAAAAAGGTTCTGGGTTTCAGTTCAACGCTACAGACACACAAGAACGGACGGTGAACGAAAACAGGCTCACACATTTCTGTCTGACAAATTAGATTATAATCAGACCGGCTGTTATTCAGTACGAAGGTGCTCAATTTAGATATTGGGGAAAGTGGATTAGATTACCTTTCTCCAGCGTCAATCATGTGAACTTGCAAATGAACTAATTTCAAGCGCGTCTGACTAAACCAATTGTCACCAGGTCTGGTTTATTCTTATACAAACAAGCTGTTGATGCTTGAGGAGGTTTAATGCCCAATGAATGCATAAAATATGAAGGACAAAAGATTATTAATAAAATAGTCTGTTTAAATAAACTGTTTATGTAAAGTTGCAACACAAATTTGCAACTTTCTGTTCTTTCAAAAATCATTTAAAACTGATTTCCCAGCATGAGAGCAACCTAACCTGAAGAGGGCAGAGGTAAACAAGTGACCAAGGGAGGCAATGTGACTTGTTGCATCAGCAACTACACAGTCCTGCACAGGTAATGGCTCAGCCTCGTGACTGAATTTTAAATTTAATTCTGACAGAAAATCATGAAGAAAAAAAAAAAACATTTCGGCAGTGTTGATTTTGGAAGCACAAGCAGCATCAGCAGAAATTAGAGCTTTAACGTTCAAAAGATGAAATAAAACCGCACAAGACGCACAATTTAAAATGTTAAAATGTTGGATTTGAAGACCTTTGTCCTACACTGTTGATGCTGTTGTCTCACAGTCTGTGAGACATCTCTCTGTTTGTCTGTTCAGCTCACAGAACAAGTTCACGTCGAAAGACAAACAACAACTTTTGAAAGGCATCTTTATCTCATCTGAACGTTTGGATACGCATTTATTTTTACGATAATGTTTGCGAGAGGAGGCAGGAGCTAAACAATCATGAGAGGTTCTGGGTTCCAAAAATGTCAAAATCCAGTAAAAACAAACGAACAAAAAAAAATGCTCACATTATATTTGTTAATTTGGCTCGCATCACAAAACCCACTTTTGGCCCTAACCCTTCTTCAGAGCGAGAATCAAGTCACTGAATCAAATCAGCTCGGTACGAAGGTTTGTAGCTCTGTCCAGTTTCCTGGCCTCTCGGTTAATAGCAGCGCTCCTTGTTTCCTGAAGACACACAACGTATGGTACGTGCCAGGTGAACGTCGGCTACAGTCTTTGAGGTGTGTTCAAGTGCAACTTTAGACTTGCTGGTAGATTTTTCATCCAGATTTGGTACGTCTGGGCCTTTACTGAACCTCTAAGAAAATCAAAAATATGTCAAACTATTGAATAATGAGGTTGTGACTCTCTAATTGTTGGCCACTTGCTTTCTAGGCAGAGGCTTTGCCTAAATTATAAGCTCATTTTAGTCGCAGTAGTTCCTCCACTTTAGTTTGAACACAGTGTAAAACGTAAAGCTGCGGTATTAGCAGATCAGTGTGCCTTGATTCTCAAAATCCGTCCTGACTGGAAACGCAGGAACATTTTTCCAGCAGTTCGATGGGAAATGCATTGGAACCAGAGGCTCTGGCCAAAATCAGATTAAGCAGGATCAGAACGAAATTACGGCCGAGGACAAGATCAGTGGAGACGCACAACTGAGAAGACGACGGCGCCATCCAATTTCTGTTCGGACGATTATTTAAAGTGATCGGGGGACAAATGAGTTTTCAGATTTTGAACCATATTCATGTGAAACATCCAGGCAACTCCTCACCACCAAGAAAGCCAGCGAGTCGTTGAACGCTTCACCTAAACCCCTAAATATCTGTTATGTGCTCGAACCATAACAGTTGCAAGAGAAATGACTTAATTCGTTGTATGTATACTGGATATGTAAGTTTATGTCATATGACATGTTACTAAAAATCTTTTCACTTACTCTTCTGCAGCTTCTACAACTTGCACAGCTATTTCAGTGCTTTGAGGTCTGAAAATGCTGAGGCTTTTATCGCCACCGTCTGGCTACTACAGCTTCTTTGGCTAATGCTTTAAACAGGTGACCCCAGAGTGATGGACAGCCGGGGGTCAGGGTTCAGAGAGGCTATGCAAAGGAGTCGCCCAGGTGTGAGGGGTGAAAGGCTGAAGGTCGGGAACGGAGGTCATGAGTCGGGACACCTGCGAGGGCCTGATGAGGACAGCAGGGACGGCTGTGGCAGGAAGACAATGTGACCGCTCTGAAGAAGAAAAATGAGGCAGCCCCCTCACCAGCTTTACACACTCCCCCTCATTCTGATCCTACAGTCGTTTACACGTACTTCTTTTCCGGGCCAGCTTGTTTTTGGACGACTTTGAGATCATATTAATAAGATTAACATGAAATGATGCGGAATATTGATTTTACTTGTTCTAAACAAGAGCTGGACAGTCAGGTGATGACTGTGTGTCACATACCTGTAAAACATCTTACAATAATTTACTAAAATCAATATTATATTTATATATTTAATATTTAATTAAACTTATATTTACTTACTTTAATCTTTGTCCTAACACGATGACTTAACCCTTTAAAACAGACCGTATCGCTCCGATGCGTTAAAACACGCGGTTTTTGAATTACCGTAACTCACAATTGCTCCATTGACAAAATTCAAAGTATAACTAACTATCGTTTTTACCAACAAATTCCTCCAAACAACTCTCTCTTCCTGGGGCTGCCCGATCTTCCGTGCCCCGCCCCCCGCCGAAAGCAGCGGTGCGTCGTCATTACCGTAATGGCAGTTTGTTTTGTTTGTTTGTTTGTGTGTTTGTTTGTTTTTTTGCCAGAAAGCCCAACTTCCCAGTGTTCAGCCACGCTTTGAATTTTCCATGGGTCCATCAGTGAACTACGGTAATACCGCAACCTTTTTTTTATGCGCATGTGATGTTCAGGTCTTAAAGGGTTAAATCAAGTTTTTCGCACTGTAGGTCTACACTTAATCATTTGTGTAATCACTCAACTTCACGTGTTGATTCATTTCATAAACTCTGACACCTAGTGTCTTCAGCTGCTGCAGTGAGGAAATTTATAAAGGAATGTTCATAAATAAGCTTTGTATGGGTTAAACTTCTAGACATTCACATGGATAATGTACAACAGCACTAACTGGGAGTAAGTAGCACTTTAAATGTGTGTGGTACTATGCATGCTTTCTCTTTGGGTCTGTTTTCAAAATGAATATGGAAGAACACAAACCAAAATGGGAATTTCTGACAAACACATGGTATGAAGCATTCAGAATTAAATAATTAAACTGCATAAAAGAACTTGAATTTACAATGAAGTGGGGTTAGGACTGAACCAAGCAGCAGCAGCAGCAGCATGGATCCACGTGATTAAAGAAGCTGCTTGGCTGATACTTATTCTGTCCTATTTAAAGAGGCAGCACAAAACATCAGGAATTGGGAATGCAGTGTGTCACTCGTATTTAACTGTTTGTGCTGTTCTAAAACAATTGTTTACAGTGGGAAAAAAACACTAAACACAATCAGGAACATTTCAGATCATCAACATTTTTAGATCATCAAACAAAACCAAACATTTGCTGGTCCTAGTTTCTCCAAGTAAATAATGCGTAATAAATGTGTAATGTTTTGACCTTTGGTCGAACAAAACAAGAAATCTGAGCAGAAAAGTTTAATTCAAACATCACGATCCGGTAACAAGACTGATTAACAGGACTAACAGCAAACTTATGGCAGTTCACGTCTGCGAATGCTGAAAAAGGTTTGTTTCCATGAGTAATGGCTGCGGAAGTGCGACATAACAAACTTGACTTTGCAATTACGACGACGCCTGAAATTTTAAATTGCAAAAAAAAAAAAAAGAGTTAAAGATGGAACCTTTAAATTGTGCCTTCCTTGCCAGTCTGTTTGTGCAGCGGCCTCTTCCTGTCACCACTTTGCCATGCCTGTTAGGCTGTAGCTGATCTGGAAGTACACAGTGTTCAGAGAGGCAGTGCAGCCATTCGACACAGAGCTTTGGAGAGATTAGGATGCACACAGTACACCACCACCACAGGCAGTCTCTGTACCAAAACGAGGATTAAGGCTTTTGGCAATGGTGAGGCAGCACCACCGAAAAACGCTTAACCATACAAAAGGCACCAGAGAATCACCGGTGAAAAATGTATACACCACATGTGCCTTTTTACCTCATGTGGCACTGACGAGGATGAATTGCCAGTATTTTTCTGAGGAGGAATGGACTGCGTTTCTTTTTCAGTCCGATATTTCACAAGTCTGTGATCCTCCATTTCTGGATTAATTCTGGCTTGATTTATTCTTTGCGATTCATTTCGTAGAGTGGGTTCTGACGCTGGAGCTGGAATTATGGGGGTGCATTTGTGTGATTGTGCGCCTCTGACTGACTGTCGCAGTTTTCTGTGATAGCCGACTCATAAACAATCAGATTTTGTGTTTACCAAGCCAAAAAAAGCTTTACTTAATTAAATGTCAAACTGTTAAAGAATAGCTGGTCATTCTGTGCCGTACAGTTTGGTTTCTTGCTTTTTAGGTTTTACAGTTTGTCTGTGTCTCTATTTGTTGCTTGTTTTTTCTTTTTTGTATGTTTTTGTTCAGTTATTAGACTATATATATATATATATATATATGTATATTTTTTTTTTTTTTTTTTTTCACCTCCCAATGGGACTCAAGATGGAAATTAGGCGTATGGCTATAATCTCTTGTATTAAGTGTAAACGTTCATTAATACGAACTCTCCAATTTTAAAAATCAATCAAACATCTATGACGTTGCTTAGAGTTCATGTGGTAACAGTGGCCGTAAGTCACAAGAGCTGCGTTACCAGGGAACCGTTACCAGGCAACCGATACCATCTAGAAGCCACAGAGGCTAGCGGTTAGCATGCTAATCACCAGGTACCTAAATGTAACCAAGCAAGGATCCCGTAATGATAGGTTATCAGCATTATCCTCGGACGTAGTAAAATAATTCGGAGAAAACTCAACACAACTAAATTACAATATGATCCATTTCTGGAAACTTCTCATATGTCTCAGTAGGTTGTTAAACTTGTACCTTTATGACAGTTTCAACTTATGAGGCTTTGAATACAACAAGAGGGGGACGTTCATATGAATTCATCCCGTGAACTCAGCTAACGGGGCAAAAAAAGACTGGAAGCTGCGAGGGACCGATCAGATAAACACAATAGGCTACACATTCAGTGGGCTAAAACTGAGCACAGCGACACTGAACTCTATAAATTTTATTATATTTATGATATTTTGGTATATACTGCGTGGGGTTATGTGTCTGGCATGTTTTATGGCCTCACATTGTGCCTTAATTTTAGTGGTTTTCTGTTGGTCAAATGTTTATTTTAACGTATCAGATAAAAACGTGTCTGCCAATAAGCATAAAGGATGATGCAAGACCTTTTGCAGGGGGAACAACATCGTAGCAAGGAGCTGGTTAGAGGAGGACACAAATGCATGAGTCAGGTGGTGGATAAGAAGTCTTTACTTCCAAGATTAGGCAAAGACAAAGTCTAAAAATAACTATGGAAAAAAGGTACAATGTACACTAGGAAAGGACTAGAATGACACGTGCTGCATTTCCATTACCCCCAGAAATGTGCAACACCTCTCAAAACCTCTCTCTCTCTCTCTCTCTCTATATATATATATATATATATATATATATATATATATATAGTTGTTGTTGTTTCTGTCAAGTGAATTCAATACACTTCTGTAGTTTATTGGTCGGGGGAGACGTTAATGTCTTTGGAGACACAATTTTACCGCAATACGTCCTCTGGAAATGGAGACAGATAGATTTAGGCAGTCCCACTGATCTGTTTATCAGAATGTCTGCACGTAAGTGTTCAAAAACACATTTAATGGATGTGAAAAAAGCAAATATTTGTGTTTTTTAGCGACGGACGGAAGTATTGTGTTGAAAGTAGTGTTTCAACACAACTGACGTGTTGTATTCATTCGAATCAAGACTCAGTTGTGGACATTAGGAAGGGACGTGGCGTACGTGGTGTTTGACGGAAAAAAAAAATAAAATGTTATTTTCCACATTAATTTCTGCTATTACATAAATGTTCATTTCCTTGTCATGTGCACAGCAGGAAAAATACAAACCATCAAATTTCAAATTCTTGCTTCCACTTGTGGTGTTAATACTCATAAATGAACATGCTAGGTGCTATGTGCTATGTGCTATGTATGTACCACATTAGATGGCAGCTAACTGGAAGGATTTAATCAGGTTTTTAAAGCAAGAATTGACCGAGCAAGAGTTTGAGGCGCACGTGTTCCTGCAAGTTTTTTTTCCCGTACAAGCATACGTGTAAATTTGGTTTGTGCGTGTGCATGTGAGCTATCACTTGTGTAAGACCCTGGCCTATTTGCTAGTGGCGTGTGATAAACTGCTTGGCGCTCACAGCCTGTCCAGATAACAAGGCGGCAGGCATCTGGCAGAGTTCACTGGCCTGGACACACAGAAACAAGCTACGGCTCCACTTCTGCCAGAGGAAACCGCATATTTGCAAGAAAACCGAGCGTGCTTCACCTTCTTTTTCTTCGCCGTCCCGTCGGGCGGGAAATTTCTGCGCGGAAGTCTGTGTTTGAAGAGCAAATATGTACGAAGACATGGTCATCAGAAAGCACTTAGTGTCTACACGCGGCTGGGAAATTGTTCCTGGCCATTTCTTTTGTAAACGCCGCAGCGCTCAGGTGCTGCGCAAACGGCAGCGGACACTTTTAGCTGACTCGCTGACCTTTTTTGGCTTTGCCTCGGCCTCTCTGGTTGACACACACACACCGACACATACGCCCAAAAACACACACAGAGTGTTTGACCCCAGTGTTAGCAGTAAGACTGAGGCGGATGTCCCTCTGTTGACTCTGAGCGATGTAAGCTCGAGATGAGCCCTGCAGATTAAGAGTGAAGGCAAACAAAGGGCCCTGCCAAGATGAGCCACAGTGTATACAGATTAATACAACAATACAGCCACACGAGCGCTGCCGTAAACCATTTGCATAACTCCTTTTAATGTGTTTCGGAAAATTTCCTCGCTTTGCTTTGAGGATATACCCCCACATGGAAACTTATACTTAGGTGGTCCATTCCAGCCGACATCAGTTGTTTACCTAGACTGAGAGGGGAAGCAGAGAAAGAGCGATGTGTTGTCTTTGACAGCCATCAGACACACACACACACCCACGTGCATGCGCGAACACACACACACACACACACACACACTCACACACACACACACAAACCTATACATATGCATTTTTCTGTACATGAAGTCACAGTAGCACATTTTACACGTACATGCCTTTTTATTTTGAAAATCTTCAATTTGATCAAGTGAACTGTTCTGCTTCATGTGAGTGGCTCTCAGCTTGGAGGGCAGGACCCCTGCTGCATCTAAAGACACTCACAGTCGTGTTATTAAGATTTATTCAGAAACTGAAATAGCATACAAAGTATAAAATGGCCAGAATTCTGAGAGATGAAGCCGACACGTTGGTCAAAAGGGGCAAAATCTTTGGTTGATTAAATGCAAAATGATGATAATAATGTTTATTTATAAATAGCACTAGTTCAATATAGAACACATATAGTAGATAGGGGGTCCCTATTTAATCTCTCCATCAGTTTGGGGCAATTGACCTGAAAAATGTTGAAGACCCCATCTCCAACGTACGGGTTGTTGTTCAGTAAAAAACACTTTCAAATGATACAATTCACGAACGGTGCAGAACCTGCATGTCTGCAGTGGCATCAAGCATGTCTATGTTTGCAGATCTGCGGTCATATCTGCATCTGTGTCTAGCTTCGGTGCCAATAGACGAACCTGAACACATCTTATGCCGTAACGGTGAGACGACGCTTTGAACTTTGAAGGGTGGCATGAAAAAAGCTTCAGAACAAATAGTATATTTGATTAAATTTATTGTTTAGATCCGATTATGGAGTTCTGTAACAGTGTCATAGATAACTGTTTGGACCCCAGAGAGCACTGGGATTCCACACATTTAACATCTATCAGACTCATAATTTCACAGTTAAGTAGATATTAAACCAGAGACATGTTTGTGGGCTTGTCTGACTTGATTAATGTGTCTGACCAGCTGCCCTAAGATTCTGAGTCTGATACACTCCTCCCTCCACCCCAGCTCCTCCGTCTCATCCAACGTGAGGAGCCAAATGCCAAACTAGAGGCTTCAAAACATTAGGCCCCAAGAACCAGTGGGTGACAAAGTTCATCTTTTCCACTAAATCACTGTTCATATCTGTTCATAATGAGCTGCTCTTATTCTTATACAGGCTATCTGCACAAGAATTTTTTTTTAATAAGTATTACCTGGCGGAAAATGAGATCCACTGATTTCCTCTTTTACATGTTGTTCGCTCCCTTTCTGTTTCTCTTGTTTTGGTTGTTTTTGTTGTATTTTTTTTTTGTTTTTTACCACCACCCCTCACCCACGTCAGTCTTACCTGTCGCCCCACAACACTCAGTGCTTCTCCCGGCCCTCTGTGGGGGTTTAGCATGTGTTAACATGACAGATTGAGCCCCAGTGGGAACCTTAATTGCATCATTTCATGGATGCGAATCAGTGCTGTGGTCCGGGAGAGTAAACAAGCTCTGAATCCAGGAGCTAGAAAGAGAGGGAAAGGAGAGGGAAGGGGAGAGGAGGAGTGAAGGAATGAAGAAACGCTGGCGAGGAGGACGAGCAGTAGGTGTAGTGGACCAGGAAATGGAGAGGAATGGGATGTAGACACAGACAGCAGACGAAGACTGGCGACAAAACAAATCAAAGTAGATGTCTAAAAAAAAAAAAAACTAAAATCAACAGCCTTCATAAACCCAAACCTCCTCCAAGGTGGTCACAACGCCGGGTTTGTTTTGATTAACGGAGAGCATAGTGAGGGAAGAGGAAAGGCAGCCAGGGTGGAAAGCGTGTCTTCATTAGTAAGTGATCAGCGACGAGGAATGTGAGATTTCAGCTGCCTCTGTCGTGAGTTTCGGCAGTAGTACTCACCGAGTCAGCCTAGAGTAAACACATGAGATCACCACGCAGACAGGGGTGTGACAAAACCACGCACACAACCGGAGAACACAGGCTAAAGCGTGCACACACAGAAAATAATGCAGCTACAAACACTGACACAACCGTCCCAGATGTTTACACTGTCCAGATCCTTGCATCGGTTGGCTGAGACCCGGAGGGGCCACAGCTGAAACTCGCAAGAGACCGAGTCTTGTTGTGGGCAAGCGTTAATGTACAAGATTAATCAAAAGTCAGCTGAGGAGCCTTCCCCACGACGAGACATCATGACTTGGTATGTTAACACATGACATCAAACTCGGCTAAATGTATAACACACTAAACATTTAACAGGGGTTTCCATGGCTTTGTGGCACTGTGGTCAAGTGTTTGAGTATGGTGAGATGTCAGTGGAAACACTTATTCATGCTGCGGGGAACTCTTGAAGGGACGCCACAGGCGGAGCGAAGCGTCGTGTCATGTGTGGGCACGGGTGGTATCAGAAAAATGAAATCATCTGAGTCATGGTGCCTAATGATGGACTATGATGTGGCTTTGATAAGCGAAGAAAACGTGACAAAAAAAATTAAAAAAAATTAAAAATGACTTTTTTTTTGCATAAGTAAATAAACAAACCCCGGTGGTCTATTTAAAACAATCTAGCAGATTTATTCGAATGTCCCAACACACATATTTATATTACATGTATAAAACCTTGAATGAGGAATGAGGGCATTAAATATTTCCCAGCGACTTCTGGGTTTTTCGAGGGACTCTCTAGAATTATGAGGGTTTTTCCACCGTGCTGGCAGAGTATGTTTTACCTCCACACGCAGTTTGTGCCATAAACTTTACGTCCATGGGGAGCTCGGTGTTCATTTACTGCATATGTTCACTGGTTTCTCCTGGTTACAGTCACTGCACAAATAGATAGTGTTAGCATTTCTGCTGCTAAACACCACTAAATCAGAAACGCTAGTCCTTTATGACTATCCCAAAGTCTTAGTCAAACCAACATGTTAACATTTAAAAATGAGTAAAACACAGTAATAACACTGGAAAGTAAAAAGAAAAAAAAACATATTAAGGTATGGACAAACCAAACCGACTAAACGCTAGTTTGAGTTTCCTCATCTTGTCCGTTTCTGGGCCCCCAAAACTCACAAAGACTACAGCCACTGGTCAGCTGACACATGTCTGCATCTGCAACTCTCCACACCAGGAGGTGGCGGTAGTCTGTACACGTCAACCAGAAATCGAGCTGGGAGGCTAGGAACAACTAGGAGAGCAACAAGTTATGTAACACCAACTGATGTAAGCTTCTTATTTCTTAAACAACCACATGGAAAGACACATTCTGCGGTGGTGGAAAAGATGTTAGTCTGTTTGAGAAGGGTCAAATCATCGGCATGCATCAAGCAGAGAAAACTAATGAGAGTGAAGCAGAAACTACTAAAATTGGGTTAAGAAATGCCCGACGTCTGATTGATTGTGATCAGTGATCATTTAAACGTTTGGTGAAATCAAATTAAAGAAAAAAAAAGGACAAGAACATTACATCTACAGGCACAATGTGAATGGAACTCGAGGGATTGGGACTGAACAGCTGTGTAGCCTAAAGAAAACCACTAACCAGTGAGACTAACCAGGAAAAAAGGCTTCAGTTTGCTAGGGAGCAATGGAAGGAGGTCATGTGGTCTGATGAGTCCAAATTTACCCTGTTCCGGAGTGATGGGGCATCAGGGTGAGATGGATCCATCATGTCTGGTGTCTAGTGTACCAGTCTGTGGGGGCAGTGCTATGATCTGGGGTTGCTGCAGTTGCTCAGGTCCAGGTTCAGCAACATTATGACCAAAGAATGAAGTCAGCTGACAACCTGAATATACTGAATAACCAGGTTATTACTTTAATGGAGTTTTTTCTTCCCTGATGACACGGGCACATCCAAGATGACAATGGCAGGAGGTGATTCAGGGCCACCGCAGAATCCAGATCTGAACCTCACAGAGAATCTTTGGGATGTGCTGGAGAAGACTTTGAGCAGTGGTGAGACTCTCCCATCATCAATACAACATCTTGGTGAAAAATTAATGCAACAGTGGATGGAAATAAATCTTGTGAAGCTTCTTATCGACACATTGCTGTAATCAAAGCTAAAGGTGGTCCAAAGAAATATTAGAGAGTGACATTGTGTTTGGGCGAGGCAGTGGTTTATCCATTCTAGGCAATAAGCTTGATGTGAAACTATCTATAAAATTGTTCCAGTGAGATAAAGATCTATGTCTGCGAGCCCTATGAACGTTGATGTTTTATTTAACTCCTTTACTAAAAAGGGAACGGGAAAACTACTGGCAGCACATTAAAAACTGAATAACTTGGACGTAAGCATATATGTATAAAAAGAAGAAACAAGTACAGCTGCACTTGTAGTTGTTGTTCACTGTCATGCAAGCAGATTCTTTAGTTCTAAAAGAACAGAAAGGAAAAGTTTCTACTTTCTACTTGGATGAAAGATCATCAAGAAAACTACAAGTCCAGCTGGTGATTTTTTTTTTTTGGACAGGTGTCACACTGTGGCCTGGATGCCTGAATTGGATATATATTGGATGTAAAACTACTGTAACTACTACTACTCTATATCTACTACTATAATATAACCGTAACATATTACGGCACAGAATACAAAAAGATTTTCTAAACAGTGGAACTTTTAACTATACAGTGAACAGTTAAAACAACTCTGTAGGATAACTGTAAATACAAAATCTGCCTATGCAATCAATGAATGCTGCATCACCTGGGGTCCACCCAGTAGTAGCATCTGTTGTGGGACTGTAGATGATGTGTACAATGGACAGTGTCAATTTTTGGGGGCAGTTGGGGAAGAGGAAGAGCCTTTAGGGGAACTTACCCCAGGTGATGCTCTGCCAGCTCAAAGACAACACAGGTTAATACACAGCGGTGCACGGCGCAGGTACTGTATGTTAAATCTCATCAATGCCTAACCTCAGATTTACTCCTCGTGCAACACAGAAAAACAAGTCGGTGCACTTTATATTGAGTTGTCCACCCTGTTCTAGAAAAGGGAAAAAAACAACAAAAAAACATGACGTGTCTCTTTTTAATCACTGGGCTATTGTTTTCCTCCTCTGCAGGCCTCCTCCTGTTACCCTATAAGTATTGCTTGTGCTGACTCTTTCAGTCATGTATACAGTATTATAGCATGCACTTCCAGCCATCTCAGTCCTACAAATATTTGGTATACAGGCTCCTCATGTTTATTCAAAGTACTGGGTTACACTGTTTGGGAAAGATAGCCAGACAAGGGCCCTTGGGGAAGGAAAAAGAAAACTATTCCCAATGAAAAGTAATGATTCATGCCACAGATAGTGTATAAACTAAAATATATGCTGGACCTCGCAGCACTATTGGACAGTTCCACTTCATGCAATTTTGATTGGATCTGAACATTGCATAGACAAGTTAGTATCGCATTACTCTAAATATGGCAGCGTGTGCACTTCTGTGTGTGCGTGTGTGTGCGAGTGAGACCAGAGTGAGGTGGGTGGTCTCCGCTCACTTATCATTATACAACACAAAAGCCTCATCGGTATTTTGAGAAGGAAATTAATATTGCCATCAGCGGCGGCTCTTGCGTGTGTGCCTCCACGCAGGGAACTAGTCTGCGCACTTCCGAAAAAACAAGAGTGGAGAATTTCCACTTCAGACCAGGAATTTCCAGCACCGAGCTTTTGAGCGATGGCGTGACGCTGCTGCGTGACGACACAGCAGCTCATCACGCTCCTCGCTGTCAACCCCCGCAGGTAACTTTTCCATTTAAAGCAGGGGTGAAGGGGGAGTCACTGGCTCTGGTTTAAATAAGAATATTATCACTCACGTGACACGTTTTATTTATTTTTGAATGGAAATGTTGCAGCTGACTTCTTATACATTTGATGACCCGTACTGACAGATTGAGATTAAGATTAAGAAAGAGGCTGAATAGTTCCCAAAAGTTAAAATTAAAAGTAGTTTGTACTCAGTCATATTCTGTATATTGAGAGTAGCAACAGAGACAGAAGGGAAACCTAGCAAGGGAAAGCAAAACCAAAACAAATACATATAATAATGTAATAATAATAATAATACAAAGTGTGCAGTAATAAACTACATAGATCATAGTTAAAATATTGACAAAATAGAGTCACATTTTATATATGTATATGCTGTAACTTATAAGAGCAAGTAAAATGAACATGTCCAAAGTTTAGTATAAAGGTCAATATACTGAATGTTTCTGGGATCCCTAAGGGGAACACCAAAGATTAGAAGCGTGGGTGTGACGACATCCCTGCTCCCAAAATTAAATATGCTCACGTTAAATAAGATCAAATAAAATGCTTAGTGTACAGTAAAAGGTTAAATACTTGTAGGGTACTGCAGGACCTAGACGTTGTAACCTACGCATGTAGCCTACGTCGATGCGAGACACTTATACCTGTGCACTCATCAGTCTGGGTCAGTCTGTGAAAACTCCACCAAACACTGGTCAGCGCTGTGTCTCATTGTGCGTTGGGTTCATTTTTGTTTCTACTTCCTGCAATAATGGCGACTGAAACTTCTGTCGAAATTTCGCAGAAGACGAGACAAACAAATGTTTGTAACGCTGAACCTCCTCAGTTTAGTTTTCCTCTCTGTTTTCTGTTTCTGTATTAATCCAAAACTATTGATGGGAAATACTAAAGAAGAAACACGCTGCTACAAAGCGAACCAATCACAGCTCTTGCCCTGTGCGTCGCCATGGTGACACCTCTGCGCAACTAACATCATTGTTTCATGGACAAAACATGTCTGAGAAATTTAAATGGTGTCTGAGTCAGCCTAACTTTACTTTTATTAAAACCTGAGAGCACACTTGGTCTGAACGTGTCATTTGTGACGTTTGTCAGATTAACATTAACACAGTGTAGTGTAACGGCTGCGTCTCTGGTCACATTTGAGATTTTTCTCTGTGTGAGCTGCAGGTGAATATGAAACGTTTTAATTGAGCTCTTTTTTTCAGGGAAATGATTTATACTGTAATTAGTATCAAATTACAAAGTTATCTCCTGTGAAAAGACACCGCACATCCAAAAACTGAGGAGACACATATTTCATACATGCTATAAATTTTAATAGACATATTGATATTTCTGAAGAGAAACAAAGTTATCCCTAGTTTTATTTACAATACAGGAATACAAAAAAAAAATGTCACATACAGTACAATGGTAAAAACAACATAGAGAACTTAAATAATTATTTTATTTGTGTAACTACTTAAATAATGAAAATGGTTATTCTATTCACACCACGCCGTCTCAGCAGCTACAATGCAACTTTCACATTAAGTGCTAAAAACAATTATAATTTTCCATTTTACAGCATGAATTCCATTTTGATTTATGAAGACCGGGCAGAGTTGATTTATTACAGCAAACACGAGCGAGTGACGAACAGTGAACACATCATTTACGGAAACTGAACTTCAATTGACCTCGAACCCGAAACACGTCAAAATAAAAGTAAAGCGGAGGAAGTAAAACTATATTCGTTTGTCTCCAAACACAACAAACTGGTGGTTCTGCCTCGTTTAATGGAATTGAAAATGGCACACGATCAAATGTAAAGCACTTAATAAGATTAGTTATTGGCTTCAAAGAATATGTGCATGCATGTACTGTAAATAGTCTGAAATCTGAACAGACACACACACACACTGACGTGGCTCCAGACAATCCCAGTCTGTGTTTAAGAGTCATTAGTGTTTTCAATTGACATTTTCTTCCTCAGGTTAATCTTCTCTCCACAGATAAGATCTGTCTCTTAGCGTTTTAGCTGCTTCCACAGTGACTTGGAGGCCCGACGCGATCTTAGATCATCTCTCAACGGAGACACTTTTCAGACAGTTGTAATGTAACCGCGCGTCAGAGGGAAGCGTTAGACGGACTACTGCTCCGAATTACTCTATGCAGGCACAGACATGCTTTTACACTGGGAAAAAAAAACAAAAGAACAAAAAAAACAAACAAGTAAAACAAAAATGTCCTCACGTGTCGCTCATAAAAGCTGCATATGTATAAGTACAACATGAAATGACGAGCTTAGTGTGAAACTGCTTTCTATAAACACCATATTCTCCCATATATTATTACGCTTAAAAAAATAAACCCTCCTCTATGATATCAATAGTAATGCTATAGATTTTTTTTGCTTTTTTTTTTTTTTTTGCAATGCTAAGTAGTACTTAGATAAGCTCTATTGGAAATATACATCACCATGCTACTGTATCTCTTCCCTTTGTAGTTGTGAATTTGGGTTTCACACACACCTGCCGCAGTGTGAATGTGAAACTACTCTCACTGCACCTCAAACGAATGCCTAACTTCATTTTGAATAATAAACTCCATGAAACAAAACATGAATACAGTGCACGGGAGCCAACCACTCCATTCAGATTGCATGAAACTGGCTTTGACAAAGTTCTCGCTCTGTTGTTACTACTTGTGTGTATTTAACAGTCCTCTGATGTGGATCCATTCTGTACACTGGTAGCAGGTCAGTGTTGCAAAACAAAGTACACAAACTGCATACTGCTTTAGCTTTTTACGACAATGTGCCCACAAACTAAATACAACATCATATGTGAGACGACTTTCGGGAGTCGGTGCCTTTAGAACAGAAAAACCCAAAGCACTGCGAACTCTTTGTGACCCATGACTCGTGTTGCTTCAGAAAAGTCTGTGTAAGCCGACATTTATTTTGCTGAGTACTGAGTGGACCATGAGCACAGAATCCTTAATGAACTCCTGAATAATCAACTGTCTCCACTGAAATGCCTCCAAGTCCATTTTGGGGGGTGGGGTGGGGGGGTGGGGGGGGTCTTAAGTAAGGCAACAGATAGCCCCCCTGAAAAGATCCAAAGCTGTGGGTTAGAATCAATGTCGGTTCCTGTGGAGTTCCTGTTCCTGTGGAGCCAGCTGTGTGTGCAGGCGTGGGTCAGAACAAGAGAGCAAAAAGTCTTAGTGGAACCTCCATAACTTGGTCGCGCTTGTTGATCAACTCACTGGCGTCTGCAGGTCTCTTTGAACTGTGAACACGGCTTGGATGCCAGGCCTGGTGCTCAAGAGCAAGTAGCTTATAGGTGAGAACAGGAAGAGCTTGGTTTGGTGATGTGGATCGGAAGCAGTCAGACGGGGGATCCTGTGTGTATCTGTGTGTGTGTGTGTGTGTGTATGTGTGTGACAGGGATTGAGAGGCCATACTAAAGACACCTTTGTTAAGAGTCTGCTGGTGGTGATAGGTAGATTTGTGTCAACTTGAGGATGGTGGTGGGGAGCAGCCCCCATCTGCGCACCCCTATACGATGTAGCTGGTCAGGTCTAGGAAGTACGAGGTCATGTCGATGATGTGGTCCAGGATCCCGTCTTTCTCCTGGTCGTTGGGCATGCCGCGCTCGCTCTTCTCGCACTGGGCGCCGGAGTAGCCGCTCTTACACAGGCACTTGTTAGGCTCCATGCACACTCCTCCGTTGCGGCAGGCTGGTTCACATTTGGCTGAGGTCATAAGGAGGGAAGAGACAACAACAGAGCGATCAAACATACAATAAAAAAAATAAAAAGCTGGAAAACAGTTTCGTCAAATGGGTTTTTAATGGTTTATGAGAAAAATTGCAGCCGGCCTACTTGCACGTTGTGCGTTCATAAACTTAATTTGGACATCTGGAGGGAAACAACACACGGATGTCGGCCCAGATGACAACCACTCTGTGTGAGTAGCGGATGTGGACTCACCAACTCTGCAGAAGGGTCCTTCCCAACCAGGGCTGCAGCAGCACTTGCCAGTGGGAGTGCAGTTTCCGTTCTTACAGTGTCTGGAACAGGCCGTCATCAGCAGCTCTGGTGGCTCCACCTGACGCTGGCACTCCTTCGGGGCGTGAGGCCTGCAACAGGTGTTAAAAAGGAGGGAGGAAAGTCAGCATGTGGAAGAGGCATTCGTTTGATATTATCACCTGTGTTTCCGTCAGTAAAGTCACATCGATGATAAATGAAGCTTTTTCAGGTTTTCTAATTCTAAAATTTGCTGCATGTCAGTTTTGTTGTCAAGGTTTCTAATATTGCAACAGAATAAACCATGATGAAAACTCCAGGCTCCTTTTTTTTTTTTAATTTTAAATGGAGTTACGTGCTGAGCTCATCCAAAAGAAAAGATACATGATACAATTAAGGATGCATTTCGTTTTGACTTGTCAAAGTAAAGCAAAGTGTGAGGTAAAAGTGAGTGGTTTTCACTGCGTTGTGCATCATGAGAACACGTCGTTTCAATTGTGTCTACTAATCAACGCTGCATTAGTTCAGCTGCTGTCGCAAATAAGGAAACTGGTACTATATACAAAACCGAGATGAGTTCTCGAGTGCACAGGTTGTTTGATTGGGCAAGTAATGGATGGTTTCCTTCTTGATATTGTGGCTTTTAGGAACACTGTGTTATATAAGTTTGTTTGTGTCTCACACACATCAGTTCTCATTTGCCATTTCACCACAGTTTCCACAAAGTTTTGTGCAGAATCCCCATGTAACCTTTTAAAAATGTTGTGTTAAACAAAAAGCAAAGACTAGACAAATACAAACAAAACAGTCATCCAGCTCCGACTGTCTGGGTTGTACCGTAATACTATACTGTGATTTGTGACAGAGCCGTAGAAACTATGTTCTATTTAAACACCCAGCACTTCATTTTGATGTACTGTGGTAGCAGAAGCTATTTATGGTTTTTGTATAACACAACAAAAAAGGCAAAAAATAAAATGTGCCATGTGCCCCGCGTATGATCTCAGATCAATTTGAGGGACGTCACCTTCTGCTGATATACAACCACCTTTAAAGTGACGCACAATAAGATGCAGATGTTAGCCTTTCCAGTGGTGTGTGTGGTCTTTTCCTTTCGCAGTGATTTGCCATTAATGTGTTGGTGTTCTCCTGTCTAATCTACTGTCTAAGATGGACGTAAACTGTACCGTGTCAAGTGTGTTTTTATTGCTCTCACTCTCCCTTCATTCTCTTGAATTCACTCAAAGCACCAATCAACACATAGGGCTCCCACAGATATAAACATGAAGTGGAAAATGCACACAGACACAAACACAAACATCTTCACACCATATGTGTCAAGATTGAACACCAATGAGACATATTGTGATCATTCCACATTAAGACAAACATCCAGACACGCACATCAGCAAATGGGCTGAAACTGAATTATTTCATATCACGCTCAACAAATCTGGAAATAATACAGTGAGTATGTAATCAAGTTTGAATGTGAAGCGTCTGTTACTCGCTGGCCCACACACACTTGTCAGTATGTGTGTTTGAGAGAGAAAGACAGGAAGAAATATAGATGTGTAAACATTTCTGTTGAACGGAGGTTATATGAAAAAAAAAAAAAAAAAAGAAAAAAGAAAAACACACATAGTGGGACAACCAGAACATGTGGACACACACTGAGACACAGGTAGCGTAACTGGACTCCTGTGCTGATGCTGTGGGCGACGCATGCAACGCTCAGTCCACAGGAGAACAGGCCTCATCAATCACAACACGAGATCAAATGGTCAATCAGCAACGGAAACCAGAACTAGATTAGACTTTAGGTCCCACAACCAACATTTTCTACAATGAAGCTGAAACCAACATTGTTTACATATTGTATTACATCCATGTGAGTAGCTGATTTGACCGTGAACTCACTCGTAGTTTTACTCCAGGGGCAAACTTTGATCAAGTTTCTCTCTATTTGTTTTATTTTTGGTTCGACTGTTCAGCTTTCACCCTCCAAAAAAATTAAAAAAAAACAGCCAGTTAGAGGATAACTAACTGTAATTTTTGAGGATCCTAATAGTTATTATTTGACTATGTAAGTGTTTATTTTCTGGTTTGAAACACTGTTCTGACAGATGCACTGATTGATGGCAGTGACAACACTGCGGTTGTGTGTGTGGTAAAGTTGCTTTTTAGAGGATGGAGGGCAGGGAGGGGTTGATTCCCATGCTCCCATCAGCACCCAACTCCAGACTCCATCCCTGCTGGCTTTTGTTGTTGCAGGCTGCATGTAGTTAAAAAAGAGCAAAGGAGGGAAGAAAATAGAAAGAGAAGGAGAGAGAGAAAGAGTAAGAGTCCCTGGAGAATTGGGGGGTCTGTAGCTAACACTGTTAATAGCAGGCAGGGGTCAGCAGCGCTACTAAACAGTCTGTACGACTGCCAGGGTGGCTGTGAAAACAGCACCTGCTGGTAGCGCCACTTGACAAAGGCAGCTGGGTCAACAGCCACTGTGGGAATTTATCAACTTTGGGAGGGGTGGTGTACGTGTGAGAGCGAGGGAGTGGGAGAAGGCTACCGTGCTCGCATACGGGTAAGATTCATGGATGGGCACAGAGAGAGGGAGACGAGCAGAACGGCTTCAGTCAGATAGTTATGTAAAGCACGGATGATGTCGCAATTAAAACAAAGATAAAGTGGAAAGCCAGCTTAGTTTGAGAGTGAAAAGACGGATGCAGGGGGAAAAAGACCTCCCTCTCCTCCTCTACATGAGCCAAACGTTAAGGCATACGTAGGAGGGTGGATGCTCCGTCTCAAATTCATTCCTGATCTCTTTGATGATTATGTTTGTCAGTGTGTATGCGTGTTTTAGCTTGTTAGCTCACAGGGCCCGTTTGATTGACACGAGGTATATGTGAGAAAAGGGCTGTGGAGTGGTGTACATTGTGCACCCTGACAATGGCTTAATCAAACGGCCCAGTGTGGTCTCTTTTGCTGTTTTGTCATCTGACTCTATTGTTTAGGGGCTCCTTTTGTAGCTTCATTCCTTGTTTTAATTGTGCAAGAAATTTACTGTGTATTGTAGGAGCCAGGCCTATTCAGTGGGACTGGCAAGCAGCTTTGTCAAGGGGAGGACCACAGCAGAGATGTAGGAAGATTTAGGAGGGATAGGAAAATAAAGAAAAGGGCTTTTTTCCTGCAACATGCTGGGAGCTAGCGTACCACACGCTCACACAGGATCACAGATGTGCGTGTGCGCGTGTACCCACCACCCACACGGTTTATATATCTATACAAATAACACGCAGAGAAGCACACATACAGATACATATATCCACAAACGAGAAGCCACCGTGTCCTTCCCCTGCTCATCCAGTGATTTGTGACTTCCATTGCTAATGCAGTTCATAAAGGAGGTCCCAGGACCCCATTTAAAGTTCGCTGTGTCTTTTTAAGGTCTCCGCTCACTGTAATTCAATCAGTCCAGCCTGCAGCTGACAAAACCTGAACATGTAAAAAGAAAAACTTCATAATAGTGCTTTCCCTTTTTCCTCCAAGCAAAGGGGCTGCCACAAACAGCCAGGCTGTATTTTATAGGAAGGGGTCTGGCTCTATATGTTAATTAAAGTTTTGCCAAGGAGTGAGGCAGATTTTATCCAACGAGGCTGGAGGGCGACATGGGCCTTTTGAATTATGACTTGATAGAGGCTGAAATTTATTCCGGTGTTTTGCCTCATTATAATATACATTTTAGAAAAATCCCTAAAAAAATTAGTTAGGGACATGAGTAGCTAAATCTGGCCATGATTACTGTAATATATGAGCAGAGCATCTGGAGGGCTACAGCTTTACTCCGTATGCTGAAGTCTCAGATAAAAAGCAAAATACAAAATAAAATAAATTATACGATTACGATACTTATATTTACATTGATATGTGCCTTGAGTTTCTCTTAGATCTTGTCTAAATGCTTTTTTGTGTCTTATGTAAAGCACGTGGCTGATTGGTCTACGCAACACATACAGTTCCCAGGTTAAGCCTTTAGGATGAGAGGGTGAAGAAAAGCTCTATGGTTGCATCTCATGCTCACCATACAGAAACTGTAACTGGAAATACTTCTATTCCACTGTTTTACCACAAACAAGCCTCTTCTTTCCTTCTTTCTTCCTCTCAAATACACCCTCACCACACACATTCAGCATGTTTCAAAATGCATGGTGGCCCATTTATTATTGGAGGGGTACTCCAACTGACAAACAAATACCTAGAAATGAAGTCATCTGGTCGGGACATGTTTACACAAACACTGCTGAGGGATTTTATAGCTGATGTTTCCTTGTAAGCCTTTACCGCTCTCCCCTAACAGTTCCTCTTTATCCCCCTCTATGTTCCCAAACACACAGTTGATCAAAACACACTACATGCTATCCTGCACCACAGAAACCACCATAGTCTAAAACAAACCTCTTTTTGAATAGGCTTTAGGGCCCATGCGTCCGCCTAGGGAGGAGAATCGAGGAGAAAAGATGGGAGGACCACCAGACTTGATAACGTGCTGAGGTCAGACACGTTAGCTACCCCATTTGCTCCCCCCTGTCATCCCCTCTCCGTCCTCCCTGTAACAAGATCCTAATAACGAAGCCAGAGTGTATTAGGAGTCAGGACTCTAACACCACAGGGTCCACACAGACTAAACAAGTCCAGTTGATGGTGGAAAGAATTGTTCTCCGGGAGAAATGCGTCCAGCAGCCATGCCAGAAAACATAAATACGGAGCAAGCCACCAGGGCCCCTTTGAAACATCTGGGGCGTAATTAATTGTGCTAACGCCTGGGTGGCACTGTCGTCACCCGCGAATAATCAGCTGCGGATATGTTTCTATTGTGATTCTGAGGCATGCACGTTCTCTTTCCGAGTCTGCTTCTCGTACTTTATCTGCCTTTCTCAATCAATTCTGACTGGATGTTGAATATACTGAACATACAAGAATAGTCCCAAATGAATAATATTTCTTAAATACATAGCCAGATATGACCCATTCACTGACTGACAAATTGGCCTAATCCTACAATATCTCACTGTTTCATCTTCCAGCAAAAGAGCAGAAAAGATAGGCAGAAGCGTCAGCAGGGGTTCGGCCTGAAATCTAATACGTGATTGGTTTGAATTACAAAGTCTGTTTATGTTTGAAGTGGTCTCTTTACTGCCAAGGTAATATATCAGACACAGCTTCTTATACATCCTGCCCTGTCTGCATATTTTCCCATCCTGAGTGACATGTACTTGGCTTTCCACGTACAGTTTATAGATCCATCATTATCAGAATTATTTCTAATACCGCTGTGCATATGGTAAGGATTATGACAAGCGCACACATTTGAATTATGAAGTTGCACTCACACGCATGTTCCCTCCACATTCCAGTAGTAAAATCCACTAATTAATCATTAGACTGTACAGAAACAGACTGGATTTAACCACTCAAAATAGTGTGTGCTGAACTGTTTTTAAACTTTATTCATAATAAAACCACATTATTATGAATAAAATACACACTGCGTGCTGTGTAAGGACTTGTGCATGTGTTTCTACTTTATACAAATCAAGTGAACAGGTGCATTAGGCAGAAAAGACCCCACTACACGCACTTCTTTTCATTAAGAGTTTGAAATGCGACTCACAAGTTACTGGCTACTAATTGTTTTTGCCAAGGCAAGCGGTTATGTGTTGACTTGTTTAAGATCACAGTGAAAAATGACTAGAGGGCCGTTGGATCTTCTAAGTCCCACCACAGAACAAAGACAGAAGGGAATTAGAGGTTTTGAGCTAGTTTGTCCCTCTGTAGTAGGACGTAATGAGGCATCACTTCCTTTCCGAACAGACCAAACACATACACCACCACAATATACAAAAACACTTCTTGATTGTACCTTTTGGGGTCCACCAGCTTGTAGAGTTTCCCGCTGTGTGACTGTGCCATACTTTTACTGCTTGCCAGTATGTAGACTTCGCCTGCAAAAGAGGAATGGAATCACATGGAAATGAAATCATTTGCGTTAAATACTTTTGATGCTCCAGCCTATTTGTATGATCCAATGAACAATCTTCCCACTAAATAATTAATTTTTGCCTTCCAATACAATAAAGACAGAGAAAAAGATGAGACGAGCAGACGGAAGAAGATGAAAGAAGAGGACATGAGGGGATGAAGAGGTTTTGCAATGTTGAAAAGCTTCTGCAATGTTGCACTTGCCAGAGGACTTTAAGAAAGAGTTTAATGGGACAATTGGATGCTCATGACTGAGAACCAGGCGGATAATTTAATGAGGAACAAGCCTGCAAGAAAATTCCATAAGGGGACAAATTGTAAACATGTGTCCGTGAGGCCCCTTCTTTGGGACCTAAGCCTGCTCCACCTCCCACAATTCTTGCACCGCTTGCAAATCATGATCAAATGCAGGAATCTTTAAATACCTCGTCAAATAATAACTCCAAGACCTGGCAATAACTGTGATCAAACATTTCTGACGGCTGTGTGAGTGATTCACATCATATGCTCATTTTAATCAGAAACACCACAGCTGACAGCTAATAATTCTGCGAGTGATAAAAATGTCTTGTATCGCATTAATCCGTTCACCTCAGTTCACCCTACGCATCTTACCTTACTTGTGCAGTGAGATATCTCACCAGCAGTGTAAAACATGTCCTTGTAGGTGGCCCAGTATAATAAGTAGGTCTTTGCTATGCTATGGAAATGGCAACAAACCCAGAAGGAAGTGTGTACGATTTCATAACCTCTTGGGAATGCGTGATAGAGGTACTGAAAGAACAGCATGACTTCAGTGTAGCTTTGAGTGCCTCTTCCTGTTCACTAGGTGTGTAATTTTCCCATACTTTCAATTGTGCACTGCCCTACACTCTCTGTTACAGTAAAAGATCCTAACCCCAGATTGGAAATTTCTATACTATAATTTAAATATAGGCATCATTGATAAAAATACAAGAAAATTACTCTAAGCAATGACTTTTGCATAGCTTAACATCCATCATATGAAGTCAAAAAGTCCTAAAATAGCTCTGAAAGTTCACATATCGCTGTCTCTCACGTGGATATCGGGAGAAAGACCAAAGCGCAGAAAGAAAAAAAGGGACAAAGAAAGCTAAACTGAATTTCTGAGTGGAGAGGATGTGTGTGGTTTTCTTATTAATTGACGTACTAACCGAGTTCGTCCTCTCCAAAGCCCAAGATGTGTCCAACAAGCACAGAGCCACAGGAGCCCGCTGAGCCCAAACACAGGGGTTTTTCCTGCCACTGTTCACCACTTGCTGATGTTGAAAATGTCGACTTCTGAAGGATCCGGAGGTTACTGAGGCAAACATAACACACAGTGTCAAAGTCACTTTCGTTGTATAGAATATTCTGCAAAAGACAGGAGAATTTCTCAGATTTACAAATTGCTGCGCAAATGTAAAATAAAATATAATTTAACTTGAGCTGTATGGGCCAAGTTACATTTGACTTCTGGAAACTTCCCATAACATGGTTCATTGACCCATCTTCCTTTTCCACCCCGTGTCCCACATGGTGTTATTTAAGACCTCTGCTTTTAGTTTCAAAACAAACATCATCCCGGAGCCTTCACTTAGCCACAACAATATGCCCCCAAATTGTAATGAGGCGCAGAATTAACCGACCACACATTGTTTTAACCACAGTGCCAACTCCTGATAGCGCGCCCCCCCAACACTATTTACTTCCTCTGTTTACTCAAGCGTCAGTGTTTGACATCAGCAAAGTAGGATGAATTACAAACCAAAGAAAAGTGTGAACAGCACAGGGCAGGATGTCTAATCTCCATTTACACTCAATGGGCCGTGCTGTAGCGGTGACAGTAACATAAAACTTGTTTTCCCCCACGTGGATGGAACTTGGTGTTTACATTGGCACATTCTGATGCAAGGGACACGATTTTCAGCATTAGAACAGAAAGAAGAGTTGTGTTGGCTCAGTGAGACATAAATCAACTGGACGTGACGCCAGGAGGATGAAGCCACTCTAACAATGTCAGGACACAGTTTCGAGAGGATGTTTGCAGAGACACAGTCAAGACACAACAGAAAACACATTTCAATGTTAAACCATGTTTTTTTTTCTACCTACCCATTTTTATCTCCAAACACATAATTGCCATAAAGTCGTCTCGACTGGCACCCCCTGTAGATGAACCCCCCCACAGGTGGTGCTCCTCCACTGGACTGCAGGTCATAGACAGAAGGCTCATTTTCTACACAGGGGCAAGGAGACATTGGTCTGATTTAAGTATTGCTAATCGACATATTGTCGGCCAGTCATCTGTAACACATTTTGTTTTGATGGATGATCAGTGAAAAGATTGAACACAGACAATCTATTTCCTCTCAGTGACAATAAAATGTATTCATCTTATTTACATAAGAGCTTACTGTGATTTACGCATGCATGCCTGCAGTGTTGTTTGTTTTAGAAACTTGACTGAATTTTTTTAACTAATCCGACATAATGGCTTTGTTGTCCATACTAAACTGAAGACAAAAGGAAGCGTGATCCAAAATGCAACGTGCTCATTTCCCAACTATGATCACTTTCATGTTTGGGTCACTGGCTAAATCTGGCCAGATGAGACGTGGATTGTGGCAATTATTTAACTCACCAGAGAATCCATGATTGTGGCAAAAAAAAAAAAACCCTGCCCAATGTAAAAGAAGCGTGCTACGCATTGTGAAGCCGCTGGTATTGTTGTTTTGTCAATGTGAGAAGGACGAGGCCCCTCTCAGCTGTGTTTTCAACAGCACTAAAACCATCATCTAGACAGTTATTGTTGTTGACGGCTTTAAATCTTACTTGTGGACACAGTCTTACATTTCCCAGGAAAATCTACACTCCACAAGGGGGGAATCTTTCTGGATTTTTACTTTTAACTTTCAATGTCTTTGCACTCAACCTGGTGTGTTTCTGAATTTGTTGCCAAAACACTGTGTTCTTACAAAATGAAAGACATTCATAAAAACAGATGTAGCTTTCAGAAGAATAAATATGAAAGGTTATCCAAGAGGCTAATGTATTTTCATTTCTTTCTCAAAACGTAATGCCATCAAACAAAACTCAGGCAAAGGTTGCATTCAGTAACTGTTATTGTAACGTTGCAAAATAATGAACTCCTTCCATATGTGAACAAAGAAAACATCAGAACATTTCTGGAAAAACTCATGGAAATCATAACTCACCATAATCCTTCCCCTTAGTAATTTCCAATATTCTTCCTGCTGATGTGTTTTTGCCACTGGCATCTGTACAGAGGATTAGGAGACTCCCATTGTCTGTCTGCAGTCGATCCACTGCACACCTACACCGTACACAATGTACAGGAATTAATGTATAAGATGTAACATCCTAACACAAAACAACTACAAGGTGGAAACACTTTTCCGAAACAGGTATAACAATAAATGCTGTTTAAAGATTGATGTTTCAGTGCGATGGCGTTCAAGTGTCCGATCCAGTGTTTCACTCACCTGCCTGGGTCATGTAATCCATGGGCAAATATTTCAGGTGGCTGGTTGGTGCTATTAAAGTAGGGATTATTCCGTGGTATGGAATAAGGTGACGTACAACTGTCTGTGTCCACGTCTACCCTTAGGACGGACCCTGTGAAATCACTGCATTCAAAAACACACAAAATACACCTTCACAATAGTAGGATGTTGTGACACACAATAGTATTCAGACTTTTGAAATTATGATTTTTGGCCTTTGATCTCACCTGAGTCCATCCATTTCCTCCATATCATCCAGCGTGATCATGCCATCTCCCAGGACGATGTGCAGCAGGCCATCGGGACCGAACAGCAGTTGACCCCCTAGGTGCTTCCTGTGGAGTTCGGCCACTTCCATTAAAACCCGGACTGTCCTGGTGTCCACCTGGTTCGGGTTTTTCCTGAACAAAGCAAAACAACCATTGTCACTGGGTTTCTATGATCTTCGTTCTGTCAAAACATTCTGCTTGCCACAACTGCAAAGTATATAATATTTTATAATGTGGCAATGTTTATATACATGCTTTCCAACATTCTCATGTACAGTAAATATTAAAAAAAATCTACACAAGTTTGGTCTTCCTTAGTGGCTTTAGGACAGTTGACACTGTATCTGGACTGGCTTTAAAGTCGCACAAGAAACGGAACATGATGTTTTGAAATATAAAACATAGGCCGTGATTTAGTAAACGAGTACACACTCAGATTGCCTCCAATCACTGTGAAAAATGTTACAAGTGAATGGATAATGGAAATGCTGACATGAAATACCAAACAAAATCCAACATGAGTTTAAATATTTAGTTGTCTGGAGACATTTGGTTTAAATCTGATGTATTTTCTCATTAACTCACTCATTAACAGTGGGCAGAGTCATAACACAAAGGCTTGAAAGCGTTTTTTAATTTTAAGCGCGAAGTGAGAATTTGGTTTCACAGTGTCAGCAGTAAATACGTCTTGACGTGCAATTTTTAAAAAGCACCTTGCCAAAGTTTTTAAAAACTCTCTTAAGCTACCATCATACACTAAATACGTAATTTAGTCAAACTGAGGACAACAAGCTGCAATCACTAGAGCCCACATGCCAAGACTATAATTAAAATTAGATAATTTAGTCAAACATACAACTGTGATTATGTAAATTAAAATGTAACACTTAAAGACGTTCGTGAGAAAAGATTGTTTCCTTAATCACGGGTCATTGTGAAGGGAGTGTGAGGCACTGACACGGGAAAAGTCGAAGCTATCATTGTTGTACATATTCAGCAAAACATTTGCTGAATGAAACTGTCTATTATTGTCTGCTGGAGGTTTGACCTTCATACCTAATCCTCATGTGACAACTATTCTTGTTTTGTTACCATGGTTTCTGGCAGAAATGTGTGATATAATCAACTGATCCAGGATTTTTTGTCAGCAACAAATTAATGTAAATGAAGAGAAGAAGAAGAAGAAAAGAAGACTGTCTGGAAGACATCTGCAATAACTGCAAATTGCCTTGTATTTATGTAATAGAAATACCTTAAAAAATGTTGATTGGCTTAGTAGATTTTGCATAAAGCACTGCAGGCTTAGTTTGTCCAGGAGTATACTGAGAGGCAGCTGAGGTTTTGACATGCTTTCAGACAGTGGTGAAAAGCCAGTGTAGATTTGGCACACACTTTTCCTATTACCTCGAAACGGTGTATTCAACTACACGGAGAATGTGGTCGTGTGGTCCGATGGCCCAGCGCTCTTGGTTGGTGGTGTAGGAGACGTAGAGCTTGCCATTCTTCTTGTAATTGGGGTGGAATGCCAGGCTTAGCAGGCCCCTTTCATCTCCACTCTGCAGTCAGATGAGAAACACAAAAGATCCAGGAGTTAATTATGTCCCTCTTTGGCTTCTGCTTGGCTGTGTGGGGCTGGAATCACCCCCCTCTGTCATCTTCATCATCACCAACATGCAGCCCCTGCACACCCCTCACATCACCTCCTTTAAAATCTTCAGCTTCTCTAATCTGCTCTTTCTTATACGTCCATCACATTCCCTTTGACTGGCCTGCTATTTTCCCTTTCTCTCTTTTTCTACCCTCCGTGGTTTCACTTCACACCTTCACCCACCTTCTTGAATATACCATTACCAACCATTATACAGCATTTGACTCTGTGCAGTGCTGCACCTTCTCAACAACCCCCTGCCTTTGCAGAGTCTTCTCTGCAGCCTGGCTATGTGCGCTTGTCCTCAGGGTCAGGGGCCCCTGTGACGCCCAGACCCTCCCGGTGGCCTCCATTGTGCAGTGATTTGTGTGTGTAATCTTTGGGGGATATCCGTGAATGCTACGCTGAGTGGCTGAAAGAATTTATTAGCTCACTCACAGTTCATAGAGAGCACAAAAGTGCAGAGTGCTTCAGTCCGTGCTTTTTGCTCCCGGTCCCCTCGCTCTTTACTGATTTACACAAAATCCATGCAAAATTTGAGGCTCAGAGGGAGGAGAGAGCAAGGACAGAGTAGAGTAAAAGAGGAAAAGAAGAAAACCTAAACAAGGAAGGAGCTGCCAACTCCCACTGTCTTGGCAACATGTTTAGAAAACATCTAAATTGCTTGTGTAATATGTAAACCTTTGTCTCACCCTGGAGGCAGCTACATCAGTTGTCACTACCCTGGTGGTCCTCCCATCATAGTTAGCTGTAATAATCAGCTATAGCATTTCATTCCCTAGGCAAGGCAAGCCAGGTCGGCCCTTTTTAATGTTGCACTCTCCCTCACTATTTCATCCTGACAAAAGAATGAAAAGAATTCTTCATTCAGCTTAGGTGTGAAGAACATTTATAAAGTGGTCTCTGTGTGAGTGTATCCCTCCAAAGTAGTTGACTCTTTTACTTGCGCTAAGAAAAATGGGGATGAGGGGGTGGGGAGATATTTTACTACAAATAACAATAAAAGGCAATAGAACAACTACCTATGCTAAAAAAAAATAAATCCAAAAAAAATCTTTGCTTTACAGTGGCAGGCACTTTATAGGTGTAGTCTCGGTCACGGGCCAAGAAACACACATTGTAAATTGGTGTACTAGATCGCCTAGTTCTGTTTGGACAGCATTAGGCCCAGCCCAGTCAAACACAGCATTGACAAAGGCCACATGCGAATGTGAAAGAGATTACTTTTTTGCAAAGGAATGTACTCTAAGTACCAACGAGCAACAACAGAGACCTACAAAATAAGCCACAGGTGGTCAAACAATCTGAATATAAGGTGAAATATTGTGAAAGTTGACAAATAAATCTCAACCCCAAAAGGCAGAGTTCCTCCGCAAAAAGTTACGAGTGCTACTAAATGTCAGATCATTGAAGTCAAATAAAAGCAGAGTTATGTGGGAATGGACGCAGCACACTGTGCAGGTGGATGTTAGTTGGATCAAAGGTCACTGTCCTTTGCCAAAGAAATTCAAAAAGTTTTATCTTCGCAACTAGAAATACTACAGACTCACCTTGAAACCATGGACCAATATGTTAGATTTGGAAAGGCAGTGACCCACTTCCCCAAAATAAACACCATAGGGAGTGGGTCAAAGACCATGATGCCAAAGAGGGACCACCAAGATACACATTGGTTAAATGGGGTGAAATATTAGCTCCCTTGCTAATGAGTAGCTCCTTCAGCAGCAGGCGAACAGTGGAGCTGGCACCAGAGCCATAAGAAACAAACACTACATCAGTGAGTCTTTCAGTGCAAAGCCAATCCAGGGAGATAGCTTGATTAAAAAAAGACATAGTGCCAACCCGAGACTCCTGAGCATTGATCACGGTAAAATTTCTGCCAAAGCTGCAGTTGGTAAGATATTCTTGGCACGGCTCAAAAAATAACACACTGTACAAACAAGCTCATTTAGAGAACGTACAACCTGCAGGTTTCACATTTTGTCCCTGTAAAGTAAATCTTCTGCGGTTTTGGGGTCTGTAATATGGTTATAAAGGCTGTACTCAGATTTAGCAGGTTCGTTCTACCTCGTGTCATGGCGTCTTTCATCTACTACCAGCATCTGTGCACATATTAGACTGCATGTGTGCATAAAGCTGAGGGACGAACACTGCGCCTGCTTCTTAAAGCTCCCTGATTGTTATGGTGACATACAGTAATTTCTTAACAGATGTTAAATGCTTGACTTCTCCAAACTTCTACAAATGTATATGCTGCGTCAACGTAAACCACATTTTTCCCTTGAACAGCTTAAGTCTTTTTTATGACTGCCATCACTCTTCCTCAGCCAGGCAGGGGGTTCTGATTGAATCTCTCACGAGGTATTATCTCTTCATTTTTCACAAACACCTGCCGCTGCATTCCTCTTTTCCATCCAGTTCTTTTCTCTGGGGTTCAGACCTTGGCTCTGTCAGACTCCTGGCGTCGTTCCACAGAAAGTTGGGAATATGAGGTGCAAGGATCAGGAGCGGTTGTTATCTCACATCTCACGGTGCATTATATGGAACGCTGACCCTGTCTGAGCGGCAGCGAGAGTGACAAACATAACACTACCATTTTCAATTCTGTAGAGGCAGCTGTTCTTGAGCCCTAATGACACATGTGTTGGCTCATGCATTGTTATCCTGAACTTTTTGATCCTTCGTCAGAGGCTCGTGGGCATTCCTCTACCAAAAGACATTCCACATGAGTTGACTAAAGCAAAACAATGTCTACACCCTTCACTCAAACACTACCTAAAACATATAAGTTTACACCTCCCTCATACACAGACAACACACACACACACACACATCCCGTCTAGTATTCTGTTCATTTGTCTTGTGCAATCAGAATCACGCTGTCAAATCTCAACGGAAACTCCTTCACTACAACACAGCAACGCATGAGCCTTCCCACCTACCAAGAACAAGATATAATCCATCATCCGAGCCATAAAGTTATAACATGATTTTTCTACCTGCTACATTATATAAGCACTTCAGCTTTCACTAGCAGGTATCTTACTGCCTAAGTGAGATCAACATGTGTCTGAATCGAGCCCTGCTTCTTGGCAGAGTAAATAGTGAAGAGGAGTACGGCCACTTATTTTACTCCGGCAGGCCTGAGCTTCTGACAGCAGGGACAGAAAGAATAACATGCTGTGACTTATTTGTTTGAACAGTGAAATATTTTATAGAGGCCCACTCACCCCTATTACACAGGCTAATTGATGTGAGTAGACTGTCAGCCCTAGGGGGCTGCTCACAGATGTCTTCATCCATAAACCACTGCCACTATCACGCATGCTTCTCTCAAGTATCTTTTCTAAAGTTGCACAGCGCAAGATGCTGTCACGGTTTCAAGCTGAAGCTTAGATACATGTAAATAAAAGAGTGTTGTTTTTGGTTGTCTATGAACATAACTAACTTGAGAGAAACTCTGAATGGACACAATTTATGTTATGTATGGTACATAATGTATGGTTCAACAATTTGTGTCCAATAAAACATCAAAAGAGATGGAGATTTACCCAACTTTGCTTTTGTAATACTGGGATGTAGAATTGACTGCCTAAACACGTCCTGAAATTTCTAGGACAAGACGTCCTACTGAGCTACATACAGAACAGAAATTTGTAGAGCATGAACGTGTTGTCACCAGAACCGTATGACATTAAGAAGCAATCACTTGGATGTGTCTGTGAACGTTCTCAGTCATCCAGGTCATGGTTATCCACAAAGCGTTTAAAAAAAGGCAACCAGACTTGTAGAGTTTTGAGAAGACGTTTCGCCGCTCATCTGAGTAAATCCTTCAGTTCTAAGAGGCTGGTGGGAAGTTGAGGTTTAAATAGGAAACTCTGTGGGTAAACCCCGTCAGAAACTTGCTTGAAGCAGAAGCTTCATTAAAATGTCTGAACAATACTAAAAAAAACAATAATCAGAATAAAAAAAATGTAATCTTCGTATGAGTTTGTGTACTGAACAAATAAATTGGTTACTGAATCATTACTGGGTCCAGTAAGAATAATCAAAAGAACATTTGCCAAAGCTGAACACTGTGCAGACAGTGGGTACTGTCGGTAATGTGTCTGAGAGTGGATGTGTGGGGGTGGGCTGCAGATAGAATTTCAGGAGAACACCCACAGCGCAGGTAGAAGCCCACACCACCACAGCACAGTATTGTTTCTATACAGCTTGGCTTAATTGGCACCAAGGGGATCCATGGAAGGAGGGGGATAGAAGAGCAAGAGGAAACACAGAACATTACAATCAAAGCATGTGCATGGGGCTGATGATAAACTTGTTATCTTCCCTGTCTCCTGGGTTCCTCTCTCTGTATAAAGGCAGCTTCATCCTGTTGATGCTGCCAGTAAACACCTTAGCCCTCCCCTGGTCCTGTCAACATCACAGAATAGGACTCTTGGGGCCTGCAGGGGATGAGCCACATCTAATTGTCATAATGTTCACTATATCCACAACCAGTTTGGATTGAATTATGATAAGAGAGCTGAGAAGAGCCAGGAGAGCATCCTGCAGGGGGTAGCTGCATATTGAAATGCTGTGCTCCGTTTGACTCCTTGTAAGCAAAGGGTCTTGACAGTGGAAGAGACATGCGTGATAGATAAACTTCCTGTCTGGGAGTGTGCCCCCCCAAACATCCCAGCTATCCCATCTCCTCGGACAATCGGAGATCCAGTAAGGATTATGGGTGAATAAGGTATAAGATATTACCCCGAAGATTAAAATGTCTGTAAAGTGTTTCTAATGGACATATCTATTGGACAGGTCACACAACTCAATGACACGACAGATCTAGCAATTACCAAAAATCTAGTCTAGGATCAAATTATATAAATAAAAAAAGATAATTTATGTGGGCATTTCTTTCTTTTCTTTTTTTTTTTACGCTTTGACACAGAACTACACAGAAGAAGATCACATGTTTACTTGCCCTCCGACATCCCAATATCTATCGCACTCCCTCTTCTGGCAAGAAGACCTTTACAATTGTGGGTGGTCAGACAGGGAGGCAAATGCTACATAAGTGCTAATTTATATCAGAAACACAGGCTCCTCTGTATCATGTTAGGAAAAGAAAACGATAAAGAGTATGATAACAGTTACATCACATCAATGCATCTCTGTTGAAATATAACAAGGTTGTACTTTACCATCGTTCCAATATCATCTGATGTCATGTCAGTTATTGTTGGGTAAATATTACAGCATTTATATTAGTAATCTAATATTATCACTATGTATTACAACCCCAACAGGAACAATATGGGAGACATTAAAAAAGTCATTAACAATTTTTGGGAGAATTAACAGAAAAGTAGCATTTTGGACAATGTGTGCAGTATGTGTACAGTTAATTAGTGCATAACAGCGTCACATTTGATGAATGACTGCTTATTTGGTCTAATTATATAATTGAATACTAATAGTGAGCAGGCACCACTTTCCAGGGATTTATGTTGGCTGGAGAAATTCCTAACACGTTTACATAGGTGCAAATATTTTTGCGTTGAAACCATGTGCTCTCTCACATTACTTCCTTCCTTACTCCAGAAGGAAAACTATTTCATACTAACAGCCAAGTTGCCTTCCTTTTCTCTATCTTGTTTACATCTGTGCTCAAATTACAGCCACATTAACAAATTACCGCTTCAATTCCTTCGACACAGTTAGAAAGGCAGACTCATTCCTACCTTCAGGCCGCTCTGCACCAGCTTGTGGATGTCCAAGAAGGGTTCCTTGATTAGCTCGAGGTCATGGTTGAGTATCCTGACAATTCCCTCCCTCTCCAGGACAAAGAGCCGCTGGGAACCATCACCACAGTGCACCACAGCCACCGGCTGCCTCAGACCACTCAACACCTCCTGGGCGCAGTAGCAGTTGTGTTTGGGTCTCCTGGGTAACAAGGAAGAAACAAAATGTCAGAGAATGATGTTGGTGGTATATAATCCAGTTATTAGGTAGAAGGGGCATGGGAGACTTTAAGATAGTAAGATAAGGAAGGAATCCTTGAATACCTAGTAATGGTATCAGTTTAACATAAATTCAATAGAAACCTGATAAATGTAAATCAGAACTAGACACAGATTGTGTTGTCTAGGGTTGCATGTACTTGAAATTAGTCTCAACTGACAAAACTAGCAGACGTACCCTTTGAGTGTCCTTATTTTTGAAGAAAATAGTTATGTGTTGCATTTTTAAGGCTCAATGAGGTTTTTCTCCTCTTTATTTAATTGCTGGCCTTTTACCATTAGAGGAGAAGAGAATCTACTACACTTGAACATACAGTCCATGCACTCCCACTAAGCACATTTAACCACAAAATATGTTTAAATGCTAAGAAAAAATAGTTTACTGGATACCAAAATAAGGCCAAAATAAAAGTGTACATATATACGTGCTACAGTATATGTGCTATGTGATTGTACATTCATTTTTTCTGCAGCCATTGCACTACAAACAGCATTTTTCAATCTGCAGTTTATTGTTCTCATGCTGCCATGCATTGAATATAACTATAACGATTTAAGACAACTACTATGTCAACTACCACCTCTTTCTCCCTCCCATGTTTCTATCTTCATTTAAAATGTCATCTTATCAAGGCTTGACATTAGTAATCAGCTTTATCTTTCCTTTACGAAATTTGGCACAAAATACAGGCCTCTGGTGTACGACTTCCCTCTGGAGCCAAGTTCAAGAAACCTTGTGACTTTCCCATCTGTGAACATGAGCACTTGAGGACAGACGGCACAGATTTCAAGGGGGATTAAAGAAGCAGATGTGATTGGCCACAAGTGATACCAGAACATCACCAAGACATCCCAATTTCTATGTGCTCCCAGGGTCAAAATATAAAAAAATAGAACCAATTCTGTGTGTTGTGCGACATGTACACAAGCATTTTAGCTTTGTGCCATAATTCCCAAAAATGAAGCCCTTAATCCTAGCCAATAACTTTGACATACTTTTGGCTTTTTCTCCCAGCCTTCAATGTAAAAGAGTCCTGCTCATTGTCATTTAGGTGAGTAGACCTCTCAGAGGAGGAGGCAGATAAATTAGCCCCTGGCTCTCTAAGTGTCGGAAGTTATTTGACTGAATGTTGGTTGCTGCTATTCAGGTGCACATGCTTCCTGGCCTATTTGCCTCAGGGAAAACAGAGATGAAAGGCATCCCCCAGTGGACAAAAGGGCAAACCCCCCTGTGATGCACAGACCTTTGCAGTGAGGGAGGCAAACAGAATGACGCAGGATAAGCATTTTCATTATGTTAGCAAAGCTGAGCAAAAGCAGTCTGGAAAAACTTTAGGATTAGAGGATAAATTGCATAGCATTTCTGTCTGAAAGTATGGACCATGTCAAAATGGACCAGTGAACCCAGAATGCCTGTTTCTATCATAACATAAGAACTCATGAGACCTGATGGCACTCGATTGAATCACACGAACTAGTCAAATCTTATTTAAAATAACACCTTGGTTACTTTTATAGTGTAACTATGTGCTTAGATGCACCAAAACAAAGTAAATGTAATGTAAAAGTCAGACTAAAACCTGTTCATATCTTCTGTTTTCTCATCTCCCAAGTAGTTGGAATCTTGCCCATGTGGTTGCTTTCGTTGAAAATCTGGAAAGCATAAACTGGCGTCTCTCCTCCCATAGTATTGGCAGAACTCATCCACGTCAGCTTGGAACAGTTCTACAAAAACAGATACAGATAGAGTCAAAGGATCTTGCATTTACTGTAGATACTGCATGGTTAAAAGACTGCTCAAGTAGCCGGCTAAACCGAGAAGATCCAACGAATGTTCTCGTAACACTGTTTATATGGAACCTTAGTTCTGTCTGAGCATCTCTATGTCATTACATGTACGTACATGGAGACTAAAAGGTAAGTGGAGGCAAAGGTCGAGACAAATGATAGATGTAAAATGTTGCGACACATTGTACTTTGGAGAGGGTTGGAGTTATACTTCATTTGCCAAATCCTGGCCAGACAAGCTTAAAATTAACAAGTAAAAAGACACCGCGCCAAACCAAATGGAACACAAAGTAGACAGGGCTCTATGATGAACTGTGCCTCTTCCAAAGAGCAAAAAGGCTGCTTTAGTTTAACGTGTCATTATTTTGATTTGTGAAATGATGATTGTGCACTAGTCCTAATGGCTTCCTATAAAGAAGTCATTCTGCCGTCTATGAAGTCAACTACTATAAAGTGTAGTTGGCAATGAGGTTTCAATCCAACTTTAAGGATCGATTGAGGACCCTTCAAACAAAAACTACTTTGGAAAGTTAACCAGTGTTAAGTTTCCATGAACACCAATTGTCTGCATTTGATAAATTTAAAGTGTCTTCTAATTGAAGAAGAATAAAAGGAAAGGCAATCGGAAATGGATAGTGACAAATAAGTCTGCAGAAGAAGTGCAGATCCAAGCTGCAGCACATAATGAAGAAAAAAAGAAAAGAAAATGGAAATAAATCCACTTCAAGATCAGGTATAATCATTCATCATCATCTTTGACACTACATAAATCATAACTTGGATGGTTCATGGGTGATGTGTGGGTCAACTAGGTACTGACATGCCCAATAGTGTACTCAAGAAAACCCTGCACTAACTTTCAGCTCATTATGAGCTCAGAAGAGCTTTAACGCGTTTCTGAAAGATGCTGTACTTAAGGTAGTTAACTGAGTAAACTCAGGTAAAAAGTCTTCTAGTCAACACTGCAACATGCCTCCAGGCAGCATGCAAGTCTGAATATACATAGCTGTTGCACAATTTGTTACGAGATATTAAAGAAACAAAAAGAACACAGTTGTTTCCAATTAATGATGTCACAACTTTTACCATTATTACATCAAAAGTGTTTGATGCTCGAGTATTTCACTTTATTCCTTTGTTATTCCTGCAATTCTAAGGCATCCCAAAATGTTCTTTGATAAAAACAACCCACACTCCTGTTGTTTGTCTTGCTGTTTTGTATTACTGAGCTGCACATGGACACGAACAAGTAAAATTCAATAATCAGCCCGTTAAATATGGCACGTCAGGCTAAATAAACAAAAATGTTTTCAAAGTGAGACAGGTTCATTGCTGGCATAGCTAAGCAACGACATGATGTTCTACTTATTTAGCATGTTCATTCAAAGTAAAAATTACTTTGTATCATTAGCTATTTTCCGTTAGTTTCCTTTAACAGTTCACCTAAAATATTTAAGAGCCAGAGTAAAAGGTGATCGGCAACAAGAGTCACACACATCGATGCCTCCAGCCAGCGCCGTCACAGCATTATTCCCGGCCAACAGGAATAAGTGTGCAGTGGGTCTCAGAGGCCCTTCACAACCTAAAAACAATCTTGCCAATATTGTTTCCTTTAGTCAATCCCTCAGAGGACAGAAGAGAGCAAATACACCAGTGATAAAAACACAAACAGGGCTCTCCCTGTCTGTCCTTTCATCTCTCTGTCCTGCCACACACCGCAAGGACTGACCGCACCACATACTGGAGGTGATAGGATATCCCCTCAAACATCTAAACACAACATGAAGATCAAACACACAGCTCTGCCTATACCACCCACACTCTTGTGTCTGCAGTTATCTTAACCATGCTGGTTGGGGACCTCGGGTGCAGGGTGGGGGGATGAGTGAAGGAAGATATGAGAGGAGTATAGAGAAGCTGGGAGGCCCCTAACCAGAAGTGAGAGTCGAGGCAGTAAATATCTTTATGGAGAAAAGGGGGCCAAGTACACTGCTTAATCAAGGGCCGGTAGGAGGTTTCATGGGAGCAGAATGACAGTTATGGACGCTGTAAAGGCTACTGTTTCAATTTAAAAGCTTTGGCCAGTTATTTTGAAAGAGTCAGGCTTTTACATAATGCCTGTTCATGGCTATGATTACATTAATTGTATCTTCTTACTTGGTTCAGATGAACTATTTTTGCATTAAATATTTAAAAATTCCAACAGAACTGTTATGCTTACATACATATATGGTAACATGACTCTATGGAAAATATTTGTCCGTCAAAGGATTCAGTCAAATGAAGCTGCCCATAGTTAGTTATTGTCACTTCACATGCTCTGACAATATGCTCTACCTTTAGCATAACTTTAAAAGGGAAAAGAGTATCATGCAAAAGAAAAAAAAGAAGAGACAAAGAAAGAGAAAGAGCAAAGAGGGGGAGAAAGAGGGAGAGACAGAACTCTGTCCATATTCCTGGCTCCCTAGCGCTAAAGTTATACTTCCATCTGGTTATCTTCCAAGGCAACCTGGGTGGCCCACCCAAAGTACTTGACATCTTGATGCACTTCAGCAGTTTTACATACACACAACCTTTGTAGAAAAATAAATGTGTCATTCGTCACCACATATGCTGATCTGTGTGGGGCTGAGGGTGGGTTAGCAAGGAGGAGCACAACAGCGAACAGAGGGAAGCGGGATTCTTCTCCGGATTCTTCTATTTTTTAGTTTGCCTCCGAGTCCATATGTCTGTTAGTTCATGAGCAACTAATGCAACTCCTGAAAGACCTATTCTTTTTCCTGCATCTTTCTTTGCTCCCACTCACTCACTGCAACTGCAGTTGCAAAAGTGTTGGACATGATACGCCAGCAGGCCACGAGATGCAGACGAGGATGGACTCGGAAGGAATGTATGCGCCTGATATTTGACTTGGGCTGCAGCATACCATGTGGGTGGGTTGCAGACAAGTGTGTTTGAAACTGTTCTCTGTTTGCAACCCTCAGTAGATCTAATCAGTTTATGGCGACACAGGCTAGAAGAAAACTTTGGCTGGAGGAGAAAACACAGCCCAAAAAGTGTTTGATCATGTTCAATGAGTTCTCTGAAGGCACAGGTACCTGTGATCTTGCATCTCTTCAAAGGATTTTCTTCTAGCGAACAAATGCTTTCAGGGACAAATGGGTCCTCTCATTTAGCAGTAACACGTATAGAGGGGAAACTTCCATGATTGAGTTTATCCCTGTTCTGTGCATCTCTTTTTCAGGCAAGACAGGAGTCACTAAAAAAAATACTTGAACTATGTTTAGGACCTACGACTCAAATGAAAACGTTGTAATGACAGAGCATGTGAGAGTCCGAGGAAGTTAATGCGCCCAGGAGTCATGTCTAGACTACAGCTAAGATGCATAAGCATCACAAATACAGAATCAACCCCAGGAGTTGAGTCTAGTGAGTGCTATCCAGGAACAGATCATAAAATAGTTCATTCTGCTCCAGTCAGTCAAGTTTTCTGGTACACTGCACAGGAGGTCTGTCTTTTGTCAGTGCATGTGAGAAATTTGTTTTCTTACCCACCTTTGCAAATCTAATATTTTCCATTCGTGTCAGGAAATATCCGAAATCTGTATATTGTTACTAAATTCAAGAAAAAAAAAAGTCTAATTCTTGCAAATGTGTGCGGATTAAAATAAACTTCCATGTTCCAAATAAACCAGACACACAAAAGAGACACACAAGAGAACAAAAATAACAAAACTATCTGCATCTGGCGACATCAACACAGCCAGACCTAATACCGTCATAAAGGAACAAATATCAGATCAAATGTGCTGCATCAACTTCAATCAGGTATTGTGTCTATATAGGCAAAGTGTGGGCAAAGTGATTGTACTGATGCATTATTATACAAAGGTAAATTAGGACATGAGGCACTGAGCAAACGGGTGAGACAAACTCAGCAACAAATGGAGGTGAGGTCAGATGAGGTAAGAGCTGGATAAATAAATATTCACAGACCAGACTACTGACGCACCACTTCTTGCATAAGTCCAAAAATCTGCCACTTCTACATGTGCGAGCTGAGTCTCAATATAAGAAATGAGGTCTGCTGTGAATTTTAATTAATCCCAATCAGACATGTTTGTTTCATTTCAAATGCACGATGAACTTAAATGAAGCATGTATGCTTACTTTCACTTAATCTGAATCTCTGTGTTCGCCTGCGCTCCGCCACACAGGCAACTGTTAAATTTACACTCACGGCCATTATTATCTGCATAATTACCTGGTATGTGCCCCCTGCAGGTGTAGTAGAACTCGCGGCAGAAGTCCTGGCAGAGCCGGGGCAGGTCTGGCTCCCTGTGTGGCATCTTATCCATGTCCAAGGAGTGGAACAACACCTGGGCATTGGGGGAGCAGCGAGCACACTTGATCTCCTCCAGGAGACGTCCACATTCTGTATTGTTGGTGGAGAAAATCTGGAGACCACACGCAACAAGGACCAGTGCCTGATTAAAATGTTGGGCTGTTAACTTTTACCTCTTGTTTCACACTTCACAAACAAGACCAAGTGTAGTTTAGGATTAGCTGGACATTTGATAATATTCACAGCGTAAATATTACTCTGCAAAGTAGGGAAAGTTTAGATTGAAGGCGCATTTTCAAATCTCTGTTTTCATACAGTACATTCCTCATACACTGTTTGAATAAAGACAGTAACTACACAAATCGAGGTGTTTGCAAATCATCTAGGTGAGTTCAAATGACATTCTGAGACAAATATTATTTAGATAACTAATGCTTTCAGCACTAGGCTTATGTGTCAGCCCACGATATTCAAAATGATAACTTTGATTAACTGTTTTGATGATTACAAAAATAAAAAGAAATGATTCAGCCACCTCCCCAGTCCTTCTCTGCCCTACCCTTTACTTTCAAAATATGACAGGTAAATAAATATAGTAAATATATGTTGACAAATGCTTGCTTCCTTCTACTGAATAGAAATAGAGATGGTCTCTTGCTTACAATAAACTGTGAAGCCACATTTGATTTCATGAACCTTGTTCTGACCACCATAGACACATCACAGATGTTATTGCGAACAATTATATTTATATTCAACGGGATTTGCAAATGTGGTTAAATCAGATAGTTAGTGGCACTGTGTTAAACGATTTATTTCCACATTACGTTTCTTTCCATCAGAGTAGCATCTGCGGAATAAAGAATAAACAGTACATTGGCATCTCTACTCAAACTGCAAAGGCACTACGCATTTTTACTAGTAAGAAGTCTCATTTTCTATGGTATCTGAACAGCAGTTTACATTCTGTATCTTTTGATATCAATATGTTAAGCACTGAGGTTGAAACACCCCCTCTGTTTGGTGAAATAAACACAGAAATCTTCTCATCCTCTGCCTACTTACCCAATTTCACAAACAGTTAAAGTCAAATTACAATTTCTATGTCTGACAGATCTCAAAGCATGAAATGAATGAGGCCAAATAAGAGCCCCAAAGCCTGTCTTGGGGTCATTACACAAAAGTATACAACAAGTTAATCCAAAAGAAATTAGCAGGATTATTTACATAACAAATTAGCTATAATAAAACACAATGTAATCTGTTTTAGGTCAAGTGCTGCTTGTCGGCTATGCAGGCTGGTAGTGCTTTGCTCTGTGTGAGGTCCATGTGTAAACACCAATTTAGAGATAGACAGGCACATCATTCCCACTCTGGTATCAACAAATTAGCAGTCTGTCGAAGTCAATTAGACCAGGGGACCCAAGGCTAACATATGGACACCTTATACTTCGGTCTGGCTGTACAGCAAACTGCAACTGTGGAAAAGGTTTTCCCATGCAGAATTTGTGCAGGGTTTTGTGTTTACACTGAAACTCTGGGGGAAAAACCATAGGATCTACCTGAAAAGCATGCTGACATATACACCGGATATCTCTAAATAACGCAAAGGACAACATAAAGGACATAAAGTTTCTATATATTGACACAAATCTGAATCTACAATTCGTGTGTTCATGTTTTCCTCATAAAGGGAGCTCCGGGCTGGCTATCGCTCTGTATTTGTGGTTCCTTCAACTGTCTTGGAGCCCTTTGCACTCACGCCATGTTGTGTTGCGGGCTTGCCTGCTCTCCTGCTCTAAATTGCCCATTGATTCGGTGTGCCATGGGCTGGCACAAGGTCCACAGAGAGTAGCATTTGTGTGCTCTCAGCCATGCCCTGCGTCCATATGTTGCTGGGATGGACTCCAATGTTGCCATCATCCAAACCAGAACAAGTGGACCTTTGTTTGTTGTCTTTTGCTGAATCTCAGTGAGCATGTTCCTCAAAAGCTGGGAGAAAATAGCGGTGAGGCTCAGCTGTTGCACTTTTGCTGAGGTCAAGAACAGGGCTGCAGTCAGAAACATGGGACTATCGTGGCGTGAAGGAAATAATATTGTCAGTAACTTACTCCCTGGCTATTTCAGATGTTTACACTGCATTTTATGAAACCGGCTTCACACCTGCAACGCTCGGCTTCATGTGGGAGAACAGCTGTTACGAGATCATTCCTTTCTATGATCGCATCTGCTTAATGGCTTGACAACAAACTTGCCAAAACAAACATATTACTACACAACGCCACACTTTCAAAAATAACAACGTAAAAAGAAGCACTTGTCATTCGTCTGCAAAAAAAAATCTACAACTCTACAGACTTCACATTGTCAGAGAGACTTAGAAAGAGGGGGAGAGCACTGAGGTAAGCAACACTAAGCTTTAACAAAGCACTTGTCCTCAGGGAATAGGTGTAAGTTTGTTGGCAGGGGATCTAGTGAAGGACACACACCCTCTCAAAGGCATTAACACTTGGACAGGGTTGATGACTGGGGGTGAGTGATGTTCTCCAGCTTCTCCCATTAGCGAAACCAACAAACACAATGGTGTTGTTGTTATTCTTTTGCCATAATCAGAAAGGGCTCCGTGTGTGGGCAGTGTAGTGGGGAGGAGGAGAAGTCGAGTTCGTCCCATTCAGTTTCCCCCCTCTTATTTGCATGACTTGAGCAAATTAAATGATGCAATATGGCTCTTTGTCGCAACACACAGTGACATACCACCCAGCCACTGAATGATTCCAGCAGTGGTTTACATGAGAATGGCCCGGTGACGATCCAGCGGAATCCGCTGCAAGTTTGGCGCATACAGTCGCCTTTTTTATCCCGCACTCCGTAAGGAGAGTTTTAAGCAGCTATCTTAAAGGCTACGAAGCTTTTTTTTTTAACCATTTGTTTCTTAACGCCGTAACGGCCAGCGGCGCCATGTGAGAGCGCGAGCCGCCTGTGCATTAACGGAACTTTACGTTCGGACAAACAAATGTCTGAAACCCGCTATGAACACGTCACTCACTGTTCGCTATCAGCTCCGAGCTACGGTAAAAATAAATAAATAAATAAAAAATGATAAAGAGGTACAACCGAGCTCCTACCTTTCCGTGTAAACGGTTGAATGGTTTAGCTAGTACCCGACTCTGTCTCGTGACAGTTGTAGACGGGGGTAACGTAAATCGGTGAGTGATTGCCATGGTAACACCGAAGCGTATGGGACACGCTGAATTAGAGTTGCACTACACTGACCGTATATACTATGGTTGCACCCATTGACTGTATATACTACGCCTGCACCCAGTGACTGTATATACTGTGCTTGCATCACATTGACTGTATATACAATGGTTGCACCACATTCTGTAAAAGCGAGATACGAAGTAAACAAAATGTACCCCTTATGATAAGGACATGCGGAACATATGCGGATAAAAAAAAGAAGTTGCTCTCATATGAGTTATCTCAAAAGAGATAACTCAAATTTAAACCATGATAACCCGCTCCGGTATACATGACACAAGGGGAGTTGCACAATTTGAACCTATAGATACTAGTGTAAAAACACAAAGTGTGCTAAGATCATCTAACACTTGAGTAATAATACGCAATATAAGAATATTTAAATTTAAATTTATAGGGAAGAACAGCCCGGGGCAACTTCCTCCGACCATCCCCAAAATTCAGCTGTTGGCAGTAAGAGGCGGAATGACAATACACAAGAGCTGTAAATGCGTCTCCCGAGGCGGCTTAGCAGTAAAAAACCCAGTCCTTTAATTTGAGGGAAATGCAACGTGGTGGATGGGGTTTGAACTTACCCGGACATCCCTGCGGTGGAGGATCTGATAGGCGGCTCTCCTGGTGGGGCAGCAGGACACACGGGGATACAACCTGTGGCAAACATCTCCGCTGCTGCTGCCGTCAAGCAACACTTTTCGCTCCCTTTTCTTCAGCCGCTTGGGCAAGCTTCCGTCGTAGCATCTTCTCCTCCTGGGGCTTATCTCTCCCCTCTCGCCGAACTTTGCGTCCCCACATTCCCACACGTTGACCGCGATGGCCAGGACGAGCACGAATTGCAAATGCTTCATAGTTTTTAAAAAAATATATGTATGTGTAAAATGATGTCAAATAATAAAAAGAAAGTACAACGAAAAAAAAATAGATATAGTTGTGGATCCCCTTTGCAAGAGAGATGCGTTAACCTGAACTACAGTACACTATGTGTATTAAATTGAGCTATATTTCTCTAAGCAGCAGCTGCAGCGGCAAGAGAAAATTACAAAAAAAAAAGGTTAAACGCAGGTGTCCTAAAATGTGATTCACTGCGATGGAAGCAGGTGTTTAAAAAATAAATTATGTTTCTTTTTTTGATTATACAGTAAAACACTGATATTTAAAAATATAAAATAGCAATATATATATATATTTGACACACTTTATCCTGATGTACGAACACACACACAGAAAGTCAAAAAAACAAAAACAAACAAAACAAAACACCGTGAACTGAAAAAGAGATGTGACGTTCCTCTCAGATGTAATTCCTCTTGAGCACAGCGCGGCGGTTTGCACAAAAACATATAAGAAAATAAAAGTTGTGTCTCACTAAAGTCCTCAGAGCGCTCACATGTTTCCCCGTGCTCTTTCCTCCTTCTTTTTAACCAGCGCGCGAGAAGAGGAGCGAGCACGGTGACGTACGACTTGACGGGGGCGCGCGTGTGCGGTCGCGGTCGCGTCCACGTTCGAGGTAAGCGGTCACCTGGCGGAGAGCGGGGGTCGGAGACCGTGGATGGCGGCGCGCTCACTCGACCGCATTAAATGTCAATCATTCATAATCGATGACGTCCGCCATCTTAGATCCGCGATGTAAACAAAACACTTATTTTTGACTCTTCTGTGTTTATTTATACGTGGCAGCTAGAAATCTCTTGACGCGCAACAGATGAGCAGACATTATTTCATGCAGCTCAAAAACGTATTGAGACTACTTACTGCACAGATAAAAATATCGATTTGGGATGGGCCATTTGGCGTTATTAATACTGACTCACGACATTTCATTCCAGTGTATAATAGGATCCTTTACTTTTATGCCTTCTGTTAGATTTTTCTCATAATATGCATTTGTGTTATTAGTACGTTTGCCTAAAGAAATCCGAGTACACCTTTCACTCCTTTCTCTACAGTAAAATGATTTATTTGTCATTATACATTACTGTACAACGGAATTACAAATTTACATTACAAATTCTCAGTGTTAGAATGACAGAATAAAGCCAAAATATATGATGTATACTAAAACTCATCCGCGGTAACTCATTATGGGGGAGGCGACTGATATATGCCTGCGAAGCTCTGACTTTATGAAAACAGGGAACATAGTGTTACACCATGTACTGTGTCATGGGTTGTTTGTCTTAGTTTCTTAATATGGTCTAAACGGTTTATTCTGGTGCTAGCGGGAGAATGTGTAGCTGGCAGCGGAAAACTGTCTGCAATGTGAATCAGCCACTGATGACCTGATGCCCAGCAGCAGTTTGCTGTTACCGTACTGGGGGTGTACAAATACTGTAAGGCATCTTAATTTGACTATAAATTCGTCTGATAATACCAAACGCGGGACAATTCCTCTTTCATTCCCCTCGTCAGAAAAGTCACATGATAGTGATCCACAAGGGAATGTCCAACCGGAGCAATTACTGGAGAAGCAATAGCCTTCCCCTCTTTTCTTCTGGATACACAGAGAACCTGAAATCAGTTACATTAGCGGCACCTGTTCTTACTTGGGGGTCTCCAGCACTTACCACAGACCCGGCTCAGCTTATCTACAGGAATCTGGAGCGGGTGGAATCCAGGAGGGGTTGGTTTGATTGTGGGCAATTATGGAAATGACTGTGTGTGCGCTATGAAGCCGTGGCAGACCCTGCCAGATCTGACCCCCCACCCTCTACATTCTTTATGTTACCCGACTGGAGACATTTCAGGACCAAGTATAGCCAAAGCGCTGCTGCTGCTGTACTCTGGACGTCAAGGAGGGAAAAGGAACCGTGCAGCAGGGGAGGAATGTGCCACCATCACCGCCACTATCACCACCGACACCACTAACACCAGAGCTCCAAGCACGGAAAAGAATATAACTGCATTGTCAAACAGCGTGAAAACATGTGGGATGCAGCTGTGGTGCGGAGAAGAGGACATCTGCTGGGAGAGATAGACCAAGGGAATCACAGTTCAGCAGACCACAGTTCTTAGCTGACATGGTGGGGCTTTACAGCAAGCGCACACACATACAAACACGCACACACATGCAAAGAAATGGTCGCACATTCACATTAAATGTCTTGCCATGTAATACTTCCTTCGCACATCACTGTCTCATTAATTTAGCACATTTACATTACATTTCAGATGCAGAGATGAGATCCGGGGCTCCCTGTGTATTCATTCGGCCCATGGGCTCAGTACTGAGATAAGTAGACCATTCATAAGCAAAGAGCCTGATCATTTTCTGACAAGATACCACCTGCTTCGCCCTTTTATTTCTGCAGGGTCAGCGGGGGAATTCTCATGCGCTCAGCGTCTGACCCTCTGAAAGGATATCCCAGGGGATGATGGTTAGACCACATAAGCATCAACAACATGAATATGGAGCTCCGCGACCTCACATCGTCGTCTCTGCTGTTTCCCAGACTGCAGAGATGTTTACGGACCATTCAGTTTCTGTATTGTGTGCTTCGCTGATTTACAGTCACAATGACAAAACTCTATCTGTGCCTTTTCCACGCTTCCCTTTCATGCCGGCTAAAACCACTTCCTCCTGCCTTATTCCTGTATGTTAGAGGTGGCCAACACTTAACTGTGGGTTCAGCAGGGTTTATCTGCAGAGCTGCAAGAAAAACATGGTTTTAATTAATGAACTAGGTAGTAATATATGAACATTAGCAGAACACGGTGTCTTTTCCAAATAGCTGTAAAAATGGGAGCCAGTCCCTTCACGGCTCTTGTGCTGTTGCTGCAAATATGAATATGTTTAAATAAAAAAAAAAGTAGTCGGATGGATTTTCATAAACACTGACACTTACATTCCCCTTTATCGGAGGACGAACTCTGACAACTCTGATGATCTTTCCTCTAGCACCAATAGGATATTTGACTGCAAGGACATTTTGTTCACACGGCTGTGAGGTTCCCTAAGGTTTGATAAAGGCTTTCATCGGGTCAGACTTTTTAGTCCGGCCTGTACCAATTCCTTTCAGCCTAATATGAAATATTAATTTTAACTCAAAGATCGACTACAGGCCTTCAGGACCAAGGGGCCATGTGATATCATTTAGATACTGACTTAACGGCGCAATTTGTAGACTTAAATAGCATTGTTGATTGTGTGACGAGAATAGTCGTGTCAAATAAGGAAAAAGAGGCCAACGGAGGGAAGTTCTGGCTCAGTCCTCGTCTACGCAAAGCTGACCAACCATCATGGAATGAAGTAGGTGTAAATGTCAGATTGTCATTTTCAAACATGTACATAATTGGTCTGACGCAGGTCCACTAGTGTCATAGAGATGAGGGGGTAAGCTGTCGGTGAACCTGTTCCACAATATGAAAAGCTCACAATTAACCCTGTTAGGGCTCAAGTACTGCAAACGTTTGTAGAGGTTTACATAGCAAGGAACACACAGGTATTATCTAAATGAAGTGTGAGTAGCAGACATATTTCTGATAGTGTAACTGTACTGTACTCAGAAGTGTAGTGCAGCGCATAGTAAACGTGCAGCGAAGCACTGCGGGGTGAAAGAATTCAGTCCTGCTGAAGTGATGAAATCACATCACATTATTTCATTCTTCTCGACCCCACCACCAACATGAAATCATTAATGTCAGCCCACTGCTAACAGTCGCTCAACCATGTGTGTACTTTTCTTTCATGGCACCCATCCCTCACCTTGCAGCACACAGCAGCATTGTATTACTCTCACACCTTCTTTAATGGCCCCGGCTTTGGCAATCGTGCGCCTTAAGGCATACAGACCTCGGAAAGTGTTCACAATGTCATTAATAGTCCTGACAACAGCTTAATGAGCCTCTGCCATCTGTTTATGAAAGCTTCAGGGAAACGCAAGGGAGAAACAAGAAAATCAGATCCAGTAGCGATTTCCAGCTGTGTCAGTGCGGCTGATTTCCACTTGAACGGATCTAAACACATGAGGACATTTTAAGTGTAGTGACTTATGCAGCGTCACCCACGGTGAGTCAGTGACTGAGTCTGGGCTGTCTGCCCGGTATCAACAGCCTCTAAATCATGGGCTTCAACCATCAGACCACACTACCTCGCCTTCAGCTCCTTCCTCTGTACCACCCTGGAGTGTCCTTAGGCCTTGTTTGGCTAAAGTATACACATGGCATGAGTAAGTGAAGCCACCCAGGGCTCCCTAGTGCTGCGGCACGAGACACATACCAAGTTGCACAAGTGGAGAAGACAAGAGTGTGCCATAACTGTTCGAGCTTCACTCAGTGCCCCATCCACACAAATATGCACAAACACAGTGACATGGAGGTAAATATGACAGCGCTGATTTCCGTCATTCCTTTAGTCGTGTAGAAAACTGATCACTCGTTTGCTCCGGACAGATGTCTTTCCAGATGTTCCAACATGGTGACTTCTTAGATTACAATTCAGCGCTCAGAACGTATCTTTCAATCTCTGACAGGCCTCAAATCTCTCGCCTCGCTTTGATAATCACTTACTAATCATAAAGTAGAAAGAAGACAATGATTAAAGTGACCGTAACTTTGTCCTGTAAGTACTTGGCTAATTGCCGCTGCACTCTGCTTTGAAAGGAGCTATTTCCATTTGCCCCCTTTCAGTTTCTTTGGTCCTGCCTGCACCCTCTAATAGTGTATAGCACAATCCCCCAAAGGCAAGTAAGAGGTTAATGTGCAGATTGATGACTCTTTGTGGTCACTTGTTTGTAAATGTTTCCATCAGGGTTAAACAGATCCCAAAGTAGTACCATGTTAGGCACTGTACATATGTGTGCAAATTGCAGATTCATTACAGACGAGAATCACTGCGCTGAAAATGAATTTGCTGGGATGAGATGGGAGCGGGCGGGCGGGCAGGCCAGGCGAGCGGGCGGGCGGGCGGGCTGCTGGTAAGTGTAGTCTGGTGTGGGCAGCAATGATGGTGGTCCCTGTCGATGCTCTCTCCCTTCTTTCCCTCCCTTTACTCCCTTGTTCCCAGTACCCCGCCGTCCTCGGCCCATCTGTTCCTGCTTGGCCTCTCGAGCTCTCCATCAGGTAGGCCTGAGCTATGGAGTGCTCCTTCAACTCGTGGCATCTGAATAAGCCAAGCAGAGAAGTGTGCGTATGCAGGCGCGCACCTGCAATTTTCTTCTTCTTCTTTTTTAATGTACCGATTTGATCAACTTTTTTGTTTGTGGGCTGCGTAAAGAAATACATCAAGTGTGCACCGAACATTTCTTTAAAATGTGGACACGTAAGAAAATCAGGAGATATTAAATCTGGATGTTCTCTGCATTAACAAGAGGTGTTGTTTTGACACTCTTTCAGATCCAAGTTATGTCACTGTCTTTCAAACCAACCAACCAAGAATTATTAGGTTTATGCCTCAAATTCTTGCTTGCTTGGTGAATATGGAAGACATCAATTCTCACCAAACGTGAACATTTTGTCTGCACAGTCGTTCAAACAAAAAGAGTAGCAGACCCACCAACTAGATTAATCAAACCCACCCTTATTTAGATTAGGCAAATGGAAAGTATTTTACTCCATTATTTGGAAATGTAGCTCTCAAGGTGGTCCTCAGCATGGGTTTGATTGGTCTGATTGTGCAACACTGTGTGACGTCTCTCAGAAGAGGACATTATATGGTTTTTCCAGCAATTGTAGTCAACTGTGAGATCCCAGTTTGCACCGTTTCTTTGCATTGGGATCGTTTTACCACAGAGAGACTAGACTGGTGACTAGAGCGTGAATGCAGTTAGGTGTGGAATCAGCTTGAGGTTTTATTTTTTCTTCCTTTCATCCCCGCCATACAAAGGTCACTGTTTGGGAACCTACTGCGTTTTATTGTCTCGCAGAACTGTTTTGAGGTCTCATTTCAGAGTAATATTTCCTCGCATGGTCCTTGTTCTTTCATATCAAAAAGTCAAAGTGAAAACTTCCCCTTTGTCCGGGATCTGATTACGGAGCATGAGTCATTTTTATAACGTGCCAGCCTCTCCTGTCAGGATGTTTTTGTTCTAATCCCTTTCAGTTAGTCCAAGGTATGTCTGCTAGAAAACACTGCCCGGTTATTACAGTATACATTTTCATATTTCCTCCCTAGCTGTAATTCAAACTCTGGCCTCCTTTGTGATTTTGGTTCATGCTAGCCAAGAAAGGTATTTGGTGGTAGCTTTGAAGCAACAGCTTGAAAACTGTAATGTGCCAGATTTGCCACTGCTTTTGTTAGACTCGCTCGCACTAAAGTCAGTGTGACATCAGTATGTTTCGTTATTTATGTCCAGGTGCATTTCCACCTTGCCCCTGCTATTATTCTTTATGTATCACCTAACACTTTAATAGCTACAAAGTCTCTGAATTGGTCATGCACAACTGCATGTTAGTCAGATGTTTTGCCTCCTCGTGGCCTTAAGGTTTTTATTAACAGCAGAGTGAGCTTTGTGTCAGGAGGTGGTCTTCATGCTGGCCTCGGCGATGGCAGGTTTGAGTCAGTTACTATGTACACACACACGCACACACGAGAGAACAGGGAAACAACAAGTTTGATCAGAAATCTCAGAAGGGGTTTATGTGCGCTCCAGTAATGTAGAAGCTTTTTTGAGCAGTCCTTTATTTATGGTCGGAGCATTTGAGTTTACAGTCGTACGGCGCAGTAGGAGAGCTGAATCCAAGGTGAACAGCAGTGAAAAACAGTGAAGTTTTTACTTGCTGCGTAAAAGGTTTTTAAGTTTTACAAACACCAGGTGTGAAAATTGTGGTAACTTTGGATTAGGGCAACATTTTTGCAAGGATTTTGGCTTTCAGAAAGAGCCTCATAGTAGAACGTAAGTTTGTCTCAAAGTCGTTATTCCAGAGTTTATTGTGGTTGATAAAAGGTATACATGGTGAGCCTACGCAATTAATATGGATTTATATGTAAATGTTAAGCTCTCGTAGAGTCTCTACTGTGGCAAAAGCTGATGAGACTCAAGCTCGGGCATACGGTTGACAATAACAAAAGGGTATCAAGATCAAAGGGTTAAAACTGAAGGGGGGTAGGAGACAGTCCAGACATTACTTAATTACATGTGGATCTGACTCTCTGGACCATAGTAACAGTATCGCACACAGCATGTGTATTTTCCACCAGAGGCTAGTAGGAGTGGAGAATAATGAACCTGTATTGGCACGCTCCGTCACTGGACAGTTTACACAGAGATTAAACAGTTTAAACCCAGAACGGTGCCTTGGGTAAAGGTACGTTCCGAAGGGCTGTCGGATAAGTTTGTGGATGTTGTTGTTTTAGCGTAATTAGAGCCGACAGTGACTATTTCAGTTCTAACAATAAATAACAATAAAATAATAAACAGAATATTTGTGATCACTCCTCATCGTCCTCTTAACGTCCGGTCAGACGCTACAGTATCGTATGGCTGACGTTACTAGCATAAGCTTCTTTTATTTAGCTACATTTATCATAACTGAAATGACCTAAAACTAACTTAAACTAACTGAAACTGTGGCTGATCCCCTTTTCCAAATTCATACTAGTTCATATGTTCGCTGTCGAGTCCAATTGTCCTTAATTTGATCTGAGAATCCACATTTTCCCCGGTCTCTCTGTATTTGCTGATACAAGAGAACTGAAAATATGATATATTAATATTTTACTGGTGAAGACAGTCAGCAGCAGCAGTAGTAAAAAAACATTGCACAAAAAAGAGGTTAAAACAGAATAAACAGAACCAGATACATTGTGCATGATTGGTCAATACTAGGCAGTGGAAACCAGAACCAAAATCGTGTGTCTTGAATGCAGATTCTCCATACTCATATATGAATATCTGGTCAAGATTACTGTATAGTTTACTCAGTCCTTACTACACACTGTCACAACAATACCTTATCTCTCTCTCACATATATGTATATTTGTGTTTTGCATGGCAGAGGAGCTATATTTCTTTCGTGGAAACGAAGTCCTCACACTTCTCCCAGCAGGGTTCATCTCAGATGAACAGGGGTCACCGCCCCGTCTGCCACTGTATGCCCCCTCCCATTCCTCAAACCCTCCGTCACACTGACACATGGACGGACAGTTTGTTCTCACACGGTCTGAAAAAACTCGCAGATGTCTTCCATACATGTGCACGGGAACGCAAACTTCGCAAACAGTTGCAGGCCTATTACCACTAAGCACTCAAAAACATAAACACTGCTTCATTATCTTCATACTCCCCTCACAGCCATTTAAAGCAGAAAACAAATTAACAAAAGTCAGTGACCATAAACACAGGCTTCATGTTTGTACTTTCTTGTGGGAAATATCATTTTGTAAATAATTTAAGAAACAAAGGATAAATCAAGACAGTGTAAAACCCAAGTTTATCTTCAGCTAATTGCAAAGATACAGAGCAGAACTTTTTGGGTGCAGTCACCACTGTGCTACATTCCACATGCTGATAGCAGTTTTGGACCACCAAGGATTTTAAGTATACTTACATGAGTTGATATGTACAAAGACTCCGATAAAACATTTCCTCCTGCTCCTTATCCACCCTCTTCTTGTCACAGAGGCAATGTTGTGTCTGTAAGAGGACCTCTCTCATTCGACTAATCTATAGCAGAAGGTTTAAGCCTGTGCAATATGTTTGATATACAGATATTCACGGACACGGGGGGAAGATCGCGATTAACTTTTGATTTATGATGGATGGAAAACTGTGGCGCAAACGAACATCCATTCACCTCGGCTGTATTGATTTATAGAACGATTTCTGAAAACGCAGCACAAATAAAAACCAAAACTATCTGCATGCTAAATACCACTAAGGGTAAGAGAGGGAAGAAAAAAAAAACATGTTTTGGTGAACCAACCCTTTCATTTAGGGATGTGTTTGTAAAAAGCCTGTCTGGTACAAGTGCTGTACGTAATTGTGAACAGCAGTCTTATGACACGAATTGTGGCCTGCATGAGCAGGTGTTTAACGTCAGCCCTCGTGGATGTACTGTCTGTGGTAATGTGCTGTAAATTGCTGTCTTTTTATTCACCCTTTGGCAGAAGAATATAACAAATTTATTGGGGGGGGGGCCTTGCCAACTTCAGGCCACAACTGGAATCACTGTTCCGTAGACGCAGTGTCTTTGATTAGTACGGTTGTTATGATTTTACAGGCCAAGACGTAGAAGCCACGTGGCATGTTTTTTATTAAAATGCTAAATGAACTGAGCCTTTATGTTCTTGTGGCGCACTCGGCCCACCAAAAGAGTTCAGTGAAGTCTGATATGATGAGATAAACCAGCAAGCAAATCAGAGGACGGAGCGGCCATAAATCATTTGTGCACTACAGTGCAACATTCAGATAAATTTCAACACTTGTCTTTCGCTGGGAAAGTGGATTTTTTCCTACCAGTCTTTCACAACCTGTGGCTCGCATGCTGTTTCAAAGCGAAGGAGGCTGCCAAGTATCACTGCGTACTCCAAATATTTGTGTGGTCATCTGGACGGCACAGTGCGGTTGGATCGAATCAGTAATATTCAAACACTCTTGAATCCGCTTCGGGTTCCGCTCAAGTGTTGTGAGTGGAGTTTGTTATTCAACGAATAAAACTGGACACTTATCGTCCCATTGTCTGCCGGTTTCTGTTGTCCGCCGGTCACAAAGCATCGTGAACATTTGGTACAGTTTTGGCTGCAGCTGAATGGGCAATAAATCTTAGTGTGTGTTTGCAATTTTACTACCTTTTCTTTTGGATCTCTGCTGAACGTTGCTCTCGTGAAACTCTGACTCGCCACAAACACCTTAAGGGTGGGCAGATACACTCACTTGCCACTTCATTGGGTACACCAGTGGCAAAGAAATGCATTTAATAAAACTATCCGGCACAAATAACCCTTGACGCCTGTTTTAATGTTCAGTTTATGCAGAAACAGTGTAAAAAAAATAAATAAATAAATGTGGAGAAACTTTCAGAGTTGTGGTACTGGTTGAATTAACAAGGCCAGCCCTCTGACAAAAATGGGGTTGCCAAAATAAGAGAAAAATGATTATTATTATTATTATTATCGCGGTATTTTAAACAAATACCGTATGCTCTGTGAAGCGCAAGACTGTTATGTAAGTTAATGAACTGGCCAGTGGGTGTATGTACTGTATATTAAGAAAACGCTCGACATATTTAAGATATGTTTGTGATAAAGGTTAGAACTGAACTTCCAAATACAGCAAACGCACCAAAACCAAAATGCATCATGCGACCAGTCCAATCATTCATTTAGTCATTTGAGTGGGTTATATCAGTTTATTTTCTACTGCCCCCACAGCTGTCAGAAATCTGCATCTCAGCCATCTCCTCAATATTTACAGAATGAATGTACTGCATACTGTGCGGTGGTAAAAACACAAGATACAAACCATTTGTGAATCCACTCACTGAAACGCTGCTTTTCAGCGCCAGCGGTGGTTGAGAATGTGCGAGCATCCATAACACGTACCAAACAACTTTGCAATTCTTTTCCACCATGTGCGCCGTGATTTGTTTTTTTCTGTCAGTTATCACTGCCAGCTACGAGGCCCTTTGTTTCCAAACCTCATGCTTACAAAGTTTTTTTCTGTGTAACCCAGTTTAGACGGCTGCCACAAACAGTACAACATCATCCGTCGAGCAAAATACGATCTGGAAGTATGGACATCTACACTCACAATATATAAACTTATGTCATTGTTCAAATGCAGTCACTGTAAACTCCTTGTTGAGTCATTACCCTTGCAAGACCTCCAGTGTAGACAAAACTGTAACTTAAGAGTGAAACATAAACTTAAACACACACACACGCACACAAAAATGAGGAAAATAATTGCATTTATTGGAAACGCTGTGGCCTCCCAAGATCAACTTCAAAATTCTGGACATCCTTAAATCACTGCAACTGCAGCCTCATTAGTGAGCAGCAGACGAGAGGAAGCCATATTTTAGCAAATGTTTGCATATTCAAGTGTGACAACTTCACCAGTGGCCAAGCAGAGAGGTGTCATATGTTTGTAACCGTCTTTGTTGAATGCTTAGCAACCAGCGGTTTAGACATTTATGACTCTTGTAGATCAACATGACCAAATTACTTTCCGTCACAACACAGAATTTAAATGATCTCCTCCATACTTTGACTTGCCAGTGGAGGGCAAAATATCACATAGCTTTTGAAAAGCTAGTTGGCCACCTCGACGTAAAATGTGTTATTCTATATATTTAATTAACGTCTACTTAACCTCACAAATCAACCGGACAGGGTGGCAGCACTGCAATATCAGTCAGGAAAGAACAACATTCAGGACACAGTCGTATTAAAAAAAAAAAAAAAAAGGAGTCTGACTTTATCCCCGACTGTTGGCTATGTTTTAGTCGTACGTTCAGGAAGTCTGCCCAGCAGATCTGATGCGTCATTAGTAATATCACTGTTGCGATGCGTCTCAGCCAACAACTGGCCCAGTGAGAGCTGTTGTTATTCCGCTGCCATGACATTCACAGTTTACTGTGTTTTCAATCAGCTTCTCCGCTGCTCGCCTGGTTATGTACTTCTGAGATTGTCGGTCTTGTGCGCATTGAGCTTGTTTTATATGCACGGTTTCAGAATTTTTGTATTTGTGGTGCTGTGTCGCTAGCGAGCCAGCGGCCATTATTTATAGAACTGACTTCAGACCTTAAGATGTATGTTTTTTTTGTACTGCTGTGTCACGATGATAGTCAGTACAATTTGACATTTCGAGCTAACAAAATATCACAAAGCCAAATACTATATTGACGCATGGATACATGACGGAGGCAGTGCAGTATACAGATTATGCCAATGATAATTGTTTAGCAGGTTGTTTGGACTGGCTGTGTGTCACAGTGTGGAGTCCTGGCTAAATATTTACTGGTTGCCTTGGCCCGAACGAAGGGATGAAGAAGGGGCAAGATGGTGAAGTCACTGCCACCGACTAATGTCGTTAGCGAGCCAGTGACGTTCACTCCTGACCCTTTTACCATTTAGGGGGCCCTGGACTGATATGAGTGTTATTGACCCAGAGGCCATGCGTGGCATGTTTGGGGTCTGCAGAATATATCCCAAGCTTTAACCTATACAACGGAGCCAATTATAGCTGTGAAAGGCCAAACAATACTATCCATCAGTCAGGTTTCTTGGGTAAACAGGAGTGGGCGGCCCATGTTGGGGTGTAAACTCCAAATCCCAGAGAAGCTAAGGGTCAGTAGAGCTGTTTGATTGTCTAATTGGGGGTTGGTTGGACGCTGCGTGAGAATGTGTGAGAATGAGCGATAAAAATGAAGAGTAAGGGAGACTGTGCATGCGATTTTGTGTGTTGATATATATATATGTGTGTGTGTGTGCGTATCACCGCTCAAACATTACCATTCTAGAGGCACCAAGTCACCTAATGAATGTGTGTTTGTTCTTCAGACCCCACACACCTCTGTTTATTTGAACATGGGATAGTGTTCCTGAGCTGTTTTATCCTCCCTGTGTTTGCCACTTAACACGTGCACCGCAGTGTTGGCCTGTGCAGCGGTGTGCACAGCATTAGGGAAGGGAGAAAAAAAAAGGAAAATACCGGTCCGACTGACAATAATGACAGAGAAACAAACTTCGTCTTGTAGTTTGTGGAGACAGTGTTCTTCTTCATTATTGTTCGGTCTTCATTACGAAGCAGAGTTATAATCTAAACAGCTCCAGTGCGGTCTGTGCCAAAGGCAACGGGCCAACGGAAGATTGGCGGTCGGTTTAGTGTCAATGATGTGGTGATGTGGGTCAGGGATAGCAGCAGCAGCGGTCATTGCACAGTGGCTAAGAGCCCAGTCAGACCACCGGGGAGGCGGCCTTCACCTCTTTCCTCGGCCATCAATCACTCACAGACACATAAGCAAAGATAGATACAAGCAAACACAACCAGACGCTCATCATCACACCTTGCCATTATGGATAATTTACACTTCCAGCTACAGTTACTGTCAGTGAAAGTATATTGTAATCTACCATCCTGTATATTACCTATGTCAGGTCTCTGGTGCACAAGCATTGATTAATTTAATTCAGCAGTGTGTGCTATTTTTTAAAGAATTTTATTCGTGTTGTTCGACCGTCATTTTAGTGAGCAGTCACAGAAAGATCTTTGAAGGCTTGAAATGAACCACTTGTTTTGTGTTATGCAACCTCTGGAGCTGAAAGATGAAGCCAACACACCACAGTGCTTCAAAACACTAAAAATTAAAAAAGGTTTACAGCCTTATACTGCAGTTATTTTTCTTTTGCATGCAGTTTTTCATCATTTTTATATAAGTCTTTTGAAGACATGGATAATTAATGATGATTAATGATCAGGTGGGACAGGTACAGGTTGTCAGCTTTCTGCCTTTAGTCCACTTACATTCCCACTGCTCTGTCTATGCCATGTAATTGTTGTACGGGCAGTCAGACAGGTCACTTCAGAAAACAGGGTCTTGTTCTGCAAAGATAAAATTGTTTGTAAAATGCATTTCCAGTTCAGAGAGAAACCTGGAGAGAAAGAAATGTATCCATTAATATAAAATGTATGTTTTCTCCCCACTCTGAACATATGACGGCAAAAACGTGTCACAGCTGATTCCAGTTCAACTCACGATCACTATATTGTAGCTTTGGCTTGTTCACGCTGACCTACAATCTGTAGACCGAAAAACAAACAGGACTTATTTGTATCTTTGTCACTGATGTTTCACATTACCGTAAAAGTTCCCTTTGTACCAAACCTGCACAGCATTATGTCAGTAACAGCGGAGTGTGTCTTTGACCTCCAGGAGCTCTGTGTGCCTTCTGTGGAGGCTCATCTGGTGTAAGCTGTTTCATGCCGCTATTACAGCTGACAGTTATTGTTTATAGTTATCTGCATTAAATTCCCCCCTGAAAGCGATGATGAGGGGGATAAAAGGCGGTCGGCTGTAGACAAAACAGTTTGAATGTTTGACATTCATCGTCTGCGCTGACATTAATTTTCTATCTAACTTTTATATGAAAACAATATGTTTCCTTGATCTCACTCACTTCTCTTACTTTTATCCAACGTCACAGCCCGCATACATATGTATATGCATGTACCGCCGCCGCACACCCAAGCTGCACACTGCCCCAATGTAGCACCTCTTTAATTCACACCAGCACTTGCTATTCTTTGCTGGTGGTGTGATAGTATTTGCTGAGAGTCATTCCCCCTGAGTCTTTCAGTCGCCTGAAACACTCTACTTCAGCGCAAGGCCTTATTGCCCACCCAAAGAGGTTATAGGGATTCTCGACTGCCCTCTCTCTCCCTAAGTGGGTGGTCCTCTGGGGTATGGCTGAGGCACAGGTGGAGCATTGTAGGGGTGCTCACAAAAATAACCCCCCTCACTCCTCACCAACAACCCCTCTCGCCACCCTTTTTTTTTTTTTTTTTTTTGCTGCCACGCCTGCTCTACAGAAAGGTGGACTACATTTTTGCCGGGCCTTTCATGAGGTCATTAAGATACTGATGTTGGCATGCGCTTGCCGGGGAAAACAAAATTAAACATCCATGTATAATAACGCGACACTCTCTGATTTCAGCCTTTTTGATGGATTTGCAAGTGCCTTCATAACAAAGGCATATTTCCCTAATAAATGCTGGTGCCCCATGAGCCATGTGCAAATGAACTTGCGTTTTGTCAAAAAAAAAAAAAACTAAATAAATTAAATCCCCCTCCCGTACTAAAAATATTCCCATGCTCTGGTTTTGTAAATAATTACAGTTCTGCTGAATGTATTTCATAAAGTTTACATGGTGGGTTCAGTGCACCCTATCTGTTGTTTGGAACCCTGCAAACCACCAGCAAGATGTTGACATATGGCAGCTCTGGTGTAGTGCACAAGGCATGGATTACTTGGGACCATAATAAACAGGAGCATAAAGAGGGATCTGTGCAGAGGGGGTGCCCTGCGACGGTTGACTCTCCTCGGACCTCCTTTATCACTGTGTCTGTCTCCGGCTTTCAGAAACAGTTCAACCCGCTTGGCTAGGTAGCGATGCAGGCTGTAATCACGCTTGTTCTCATCCTATACAATTGGGCTGTGTGGCTTGGTTGGTAAAACGCCGCCAGCCACCTGCTCATATGTGTTAACAGAGTGATTTATTGTCGAAGGTCTGGGCCACGCTGATGAAGACAGACAAAGAACACATGTCTTGATAACCTTACAAGCTCCAAAATGACAAGATATCAGCAATGCGGTGGTGACATGATGAAAAATTGCTTGCCATACGGACACATTAACTGATAATAGAGACATATTTGTGCAGGGATACAGCAGGTGCTCCCATAGTGAAATTGCAATGGTAGCGTGCACAAAGACTTGGCTGTGTGCTCCATCCACCTGCACTTGGGTAAAGAGATGCCAGAATTTCTGATTCAATGAACCATTTGTAAAAGGTCGAGTAACACAGCGGCCTGCGTGCTTTCCTCCTGTACACCAGTGCAAAGTGCGCGGTGCGGAATAAACATGAAAAAGCTTGTTAACTTTTTGTTTTTACTGCTGGAAAATAACTGGAGATTGAAGGCTTCGGCAGCGCTGCCAAACACGCAGTGACAGGTATTTCAGACAATGACGGGAATGCCGAACAATCAGCCAACTTCATGTGAAGCTAAGTATCCGCGATCGGAGTTCCTATCCTATGACGTCTCACATAACTTCCTGCTCAGATCTTTGCGAGGGCCAGATGGTTACATTGGCCACTGGGGATAGCAAGAAGCCCAGAGAGACAGTTTTACAATGTGCAATTACGGGACAGATAAACTAAACGCTCAACAAAGCAAGGCATTTCCAGATCCCCGGCTTGTAGACGGTGATAAGCCAACAGGCTGCATTCCTTGGCCAATTTACTGTCTTCAAATTTGGAATGCCAGTCCTAATGAACACTTACTGTAGCTTGACTGGGAGATTTTTGTCTCCCTTTAATGAGCATTGTAGATATACTGTAAAGCATGCTTCACTAATCCAACTGGGGAACCATCAATGTGCGCTTAAAAAGCTCTGCAAAGCACTCAAAGCTGTCTGGTTTGTTTTGGGCTTGGTCGCATGCCAATTGATGCTAGAGGGGATAGAGTTTCTTAACCAATGAGCGGGCCTCCACCTATTGCTACACACTGAGTTCAGCCTGTTTTGTTCCACATTAACATTTCACAGAGAGATCAGGCGCCTGCCCTCTGTGCTTTACCCCAGGGAGCAAGAATCCCCCACAAACTGACACTGATACAATCTCCAGGTAATGGCTGCCTGACTGCAAGCCAGAGGGTGTCTGAGGATATGCTGTATGTGTGTGTGTGTGATTTGAGGAGGTACCCAGAACCACCGGTGTGGTCACAGGGCCAAAGTTCACGCAGGAATGTGTGGCCCCGGGTCGATAGGTGCTATGGCCTCCGTTAACGGTGAGGGTAGAGTTTCAACCTCCACCCTCACCCTCACCTCTTTCTCCAGGCTTCTCTGCCACTTACATTTCTCACCGTGACACGCGTGACGACCCCCACCTTTAAGTCAGGTGACACAGGCTTGATGGAGGTGAAGAAAGAGCAGACAACAAAGCGGGACAGCAGCAGGGTGTTAAAAAACAGAACTCCGTGGCAGGGGTTTGGTGTTTGGTGTAAATTCTATACTGTGGGATAAATGTGGAGCGTACAAATTGAATGAAGAAAAGCAGCCGGTGACTTAAATACTGTACGTGTTGTGTTATTGTGGTTTGCCTTGTCAGCGTGCTTCAGTTTTACAGTATCTTAATCTCACAGCGCTCCAAAGGGGGCGGCTGTACATTCAATCTCTTTCATCTATAATGTGATTATTATTGTTTTCCTGATTCAGAAATGACACAAAAATCATTTCATAAAGTGGGCAGTGCAAATTACTTATAAGTTTCCATTTTTTTGTAATATTTTAGTCAAGTGTACAAACAGCAGCGGCAGAAGAAGAAGGAATTGTATACCTGGCTGAAAAGTTAGAGGTGTGCACCCTGCCGCCTGCAGCCCTTCATCTAACAGCTCACTGTGGCTGCTCCTAATTATTACATTACAGTGCAAAATTTCAAACTGATTGTATTGCAGACACTTTTTCAGTTAAATAGCCTCTATGACAGTGTTAAGCACTAACCTACAGCCCATGTTTTTGCAGTTAAATGCTTTTAATGTGAAGACACAGTAGTTGGAAATGTTCGGTTTGCATTTTCAGGAAACTCTTAACCCATCCACTACCATTTGATGAGGATTTAGCATATATTATTATTATTAGTTTATTAAATTGGGACAACGCACATTAATCAATATTATTGCATTAGCCATCAGTGTAAGTGCGCCAGAATTAGTACAGATGCTAAACTTCAACCAAGGCAAGCAACAATCATACAAGAGACAATTACGGAGTCAGACACAGACAGACAATGTCAAAACAAACCAAAAAAGACGCAGAAAACATCAAAACAGGCAATATTATATAATAAATGACAATATCCATGTTCATTATGTTTTTATTAGCAATAACTTGATATATGTTTTGTGGAAATATCACCACAGATACCCAGCTGGATATGACCCAGATATATAAGTATTACAGTACTTGTGTTAAGTACATCAGGGATCAATAGTGATTTGACTGAAATTTATTTATATATTCATATTTTACTTTTGTTTGTGTAAGATTCTGAATTTTGAACTTAAGATACTGAAAATGACTTTGGCCTTTTGAACTTTGGTATAAAAAAATAAGCTGTATGTTGTGATAACCTTACAAAGCGGATGTGCTGAGCATAGTAGCAGTCACAGAAAGACATACACAAAGACAAATATTTTTATTCGTTTGATGGCCAATATGAACTCCAGTTTGATCTCCACCAGCCTTGGATCGAAACAGTCTTTAGAAACGCTTGCCAGCTTGCCAGTGTTCATTTACTTTGTTTTTAATCTCTAAAAAAGATATTAATTAGAGACATTAGAGACTTCGTCCAACACCTCTGCAAAGGCGTGCCGTCCTGTTACTCTTGAGGAGAAATTAACAGATGAAAGCATGGCTCTGAAGTAACTTTTCCAGTAAATTATTATATTATTTGGTGGATCCTCCTGCAAACTTGGAACCAGACAGTATCTGATCCTCAGACAGGACAGTGCTTCCTCCTCTCGCATTCAGGTCTTATCTGAAGGATCAGTGTGGCGAGGTCATCCAGACAGAGAGGGAGAGATGATGTCTCTCCTCAGCCATGCTCCGGGGCCCGGAAGTAAAAAAATTGTCGTGGTTTGCGTCCTCACTGAAGCTGCTCTTGACATCTTTTTCAGGTTTGTCTTACAGCCTTTCCTCCGCTTTACTCTTCTTCTCCACCCTTTCCATTTTAGCCTCTTTTACTCCCCAATAAAAGACTTTTCGCTGTTAGTTTTTAACAACCTGTTGTTATGTTTTTGTACGTACGCGACATATTTCCAACGCGGTGTTTCTATCTCTCGCTTTCTTGTGCCATTTTGCCTGCTCACCACTTTGTGTCTCGCTCCCTCTGTCTCCGTCTCACTGCTGGTGTTTTTCTGAAAAATAACAAGGTCTGGGGCTGTGTGAGTGCATGTGTTTTGCGCTGGCTGCATAGGCTGGATGCTCTGACTGCACTGGGCTGGCTTCTTGTGTGGTCCTCCGGCAAACTTTATGATTTATTCAGCTAAAGGCAGAGGAGCACGACCCCCAGTGACCACAGAGAGAGAGCTGCACGTGGGTTTAATGATTTCACCACAAAAATGTCTGCTATGGCTGGGCCAGCATGGAGCTCAGAGCCCCCCCACTGGCTAGAAGGTGGAGAGGGAGTGTGGGGGGGTGGGGGGGCTTGAAAAGAGAGCTCGGCTGACCGGCCTGAGTCAATGCAGGCGCTTACCGCTACACGGCGACTCGCAGGGATTGCGAAGGAACGGGGGGACAGACAGAAAGCTACGTCCGATGTTTAAAACTCCCGTCTTTCAATAAATGTGTGTTGTTATTCTTCTATCATGCATTGTGCTATTTTTCTCTCTCTCTCCACCGCCCCCACCCCCCTCGCGTCTCGTAGCCAGTGGGAGATTTCCGAGGCATCATTGAAATGTAGACACTGAGGATGATGTAACCGAGCTTTCACGAACAAGGAGAAGGGCAGAAATAATAGGAGGGGTGGGGGGAGAAAAGGTTGGGCTGGGGTGGTGGTGGTTGCGGGGGGGAAGGTATTTGGCATATTTTTCTCTGCTGGTGTCCAGGTCTGCTGGCTCAAGAGAGTGACTGCTGAGGGCTTGGATCTGGATGCTGCGCTCGGTGCTGCTTCTCTCTCTGTCTGTTTGGCTGCGAGTCCCCCGAACACGATGATGTCATTCACAGGGATTTTAGAACATTCTTGATAGAGAGACAAAATCACAGGGGCGAGCCCAATTACGCTCTCCGAGTGTGAACAGGTCGGAGAGGTATCCTGCTCCCGATTTGGGTTGGGCCGGTCCAATTTTGTGAATCAAAATGATATTTTCCTTGCGTTCTCTAAATATTCTAAATGCCCGAAAAGGAAAATTTAATGTTTGCTGACTGAGCAACGCTACAATTTCAAATTGACCGATGGCTGAATTCCCCAGCGCTTATAAAAATGTTTCAGTCACCATCTGATTGTTCTTTTTTTGTTGTTGTTGTCTTTTAAGATTTTTTTTTTTTACAGCAGACTTGCAAATGCCCACATGTAATTAATGACATAAAATACAAGTTCATTCCATTTAGCTACCTGATTTTGTGCTGGAAGGCTCACTCGGTGCGTTTACATGCGCAGATTAATCGAGCTGTGCTCAAAATTCGACTTTCTGAATACACACGTGTAAAAACACGTCCTCCTCCTCCACACTAGGTGGCGATATGTGTCTTGTCAGCGGATTAATTTGACCCCCTTTCTGGATGTCATATAATAAACAAGAGTTGTTCATGCGGCAGACCGGCATTTCAAACAACAACCAGATGGGTCATAGTACAGCTGGTTCTTCTACTGGCTCTGTTTACCTTCTACCTTCTTATTCTGTGACTGGCTTCCTTGGATGTCGTACATGTCGTTAAAAATCTGATTAAGGAGTTTACATGCTGGAGAAAATTCATTTCCAATCACATTATCTAGGTGTTTTAATCGTATAAGGAGAACTCCAACTTTAGTCGGCGTAACATGTTTACATGCACTTAAGTTGTCCAGTTAAAGTCAGACTAAGGCAATAATCAGTTATTCACTGATCAATCACTGATTGTTATGGATCGCTGGGACACGTGACACATTTAGTCATGTGTAATTTTCCTGCTATGACAGGTTAAAGTGTTTGCTGTTTGGAAAAAAAAACCCTATTTGGTCAGTGACACTGAGCACAGGGGCACTGTTTATACGCAAACTAGTGTAGTTCAATCCCATCTGGTTGTTTGGTTTGATCTCCACCAACTAACTGGAAAGGAATATGACTATTACCTGTGAGATGTTCACTAACTAGAAGCTGTTTGACTGTTTTCTCCAGTCTGATGTTTGGGTGTTGGACTGAATTTGGTTTATCAAAGCACGTTAGTTGGAAATGTGAGCAGAACAACCAAAACCATCCACCTGAACATCTGGTGGAAATGTCTTTCTTTCTACACACTGTTCAGAAAGTGGCACAGAGAAATCCACAATGAGCTTAACTATAGAGTCACATAGTTAATGTAAAAGATCTGTTGCAATCGGACCACGAGTCTCTGCCTCAAACCTTTGCCGACTGCAGCGTTTTGTGGAGCAGTTTGCGCTGAGACAAAGTTTTACTTCGCCCATGAACCTCGTCACCGTTTCCCATTAATTAATTCTGGTGCACAATTTCAGCGTTAAACTCTTCAAAGGTTTGTTTTCTACATGTAAACCTCTACTAAGTGCTCCCCGCCACAGACAGAAGCTCCTGCGGGACAGTATCACTTACATCACAGCAGGTTTTTGTCTGTGTCTGCACGAATGTCTCCCGATCGTCTGTGCATGTTTGCCGGAGAGTAAAACCGTATCAAGCAGTCATCATTACGAGCTCATTCCACAACCCCGGGAGGGATTACACAACGGTCAGTGTGTAGTGGGTGTGACACAGGCTTCTCCATCAACCCCAGGCTCAGGGCTCACAGTGAGTAATGAGTCCACCCAGCACACGCCTAGGGCCCAAGGAAATGTATGTGCTCACCGTGTCTGGTATGACAACCCCCCTCCTCGACTAGCCAGGAACAGAAACTCATATCTGCCTCCCTGTCTTTGATCCCCAACAATCCCTCCCACAAAACATATTATGTGTTTTTATTTTTTATTTTCATGGCGAACTATGCGAGGTTTAATGGCTTATAGCATCTCATAGCTTTACAGCAAACTGTACATACCGCAGACAAACACATGCTCCGCCTCGGTCTACATGCCTCTCTCTATATGTCTCTATTTTTCTATCACACACACACACACACACACACGTTCACACTACCAGTTCCAGACATAAATCAATATGACTCAAAATGCAAAGAAAACATTGACCCAAAACATACGGCGATGATGAAGGCATTTATTTGCTCAGAGGGGTCTGCGTTGATATGTGAACGGACCGTTTTGTTTGCGGAGAAAATGGTGGTGAATTAATTGATGTGCAGGCAGAGTAATTTAATGTCCGGGGGCCCGCTGAGCCCATTATAGTTCAGCGGGGATTTCTTGAGGGGTAGCTCCTGGTTTAACTGCTGAACAGACCTCCATTGCTGCTGAGGCTCGCAGTGAAGTGAAAATACAGCAAGGAGGCAGCTCCACTTTTCAGCTCGTCTCAGTTCTAACTGGAAAATCCAGGGGAAAAAAATGCGATGCGGATGCACATCCAGACAGCTCTTGTTCGTCTTGTCTTTTTTTTTTTTTTTTTTCTCTGCCTCACCTCTTGTCGTTCTGGTTTCCTCCTCCCTCCTTCTCGCTTCCTCCTGGTCCTTTGGAAGGATTTGGTAATACCACTCAGTTCCAAGTGTGACACATCCTCCTGCTCTCCCCTTCTGAACCCCCTTCCCCTCCCATCCGCTGCCACCCTGTCCCTCTTTAAGCGGCGTTTGTTTTGGGCCTTGTCACCACCGTGCGCCGTGTGATTCCAGCCACGATGGTGGCGAACCGTCTCCTGCTAATTACCACACTCCAGATGAGTCACGGAGGGAGAGAGACCGAGAGAAAGGCGTTCTCGCTATTTTTGGCCCCTGACATCGGCCCCATAAGAGACTTTCCCCTCATCGCCCACCCCTCTCCGTCCCTCTGATCTCTGGACCTCCTCAACAGATGAAACGAGCACTTTGAGGAGGGCCTCAATCACTGGACCCACTCCTCTGTTTGCTGGCCCGGTGTGAACAGCTGCCTGTTTTGGTTTGTGTCATACATGCAAACATTCATACGCGGTGTTTGGGTTAGACGGCCTCCCTCGGCAGGCCCTCTGTGTCCTATGAGTTATGACAAATGTTATTATGCTCCCTTTCACATTATTTTAGCACATGCTGCCAGAATAGATCAGCCTGTTTTCCTAGAGCACGGGTCATTTGGCCATTTGGTGTTTGAACAGCTGTAATGAGCACTCAACATTAATAACTTCACTGTGGAGAGAGAGAGAGATGGATGGACTCTTTATTAATGGAAAAAGAATTGAGACGGTAACATTTTCTCAGTCGATGCTGCACTCTTTGTGGTTTAGGTGATTTTAACACCACAGTTTAATCCATAGCAGATGTAACTTTTATGGGGGGATCTACAGAAAACGCAGCTGATCGTTAGTGTCATGTCTACAGTAAGCTGTTGTTCGCCGAGTTCATTTATTCTCGTGAAAATATGCTCATGCACCAGGAGAGATCCGACTAGTGGGAGTTACTCTCTTCTCAATGTTTATTGGTCGGAGAATAGAAAAACATCCTTAGGGATGGAGCGCTGGCTATTACACATTTCCATTTGTCACTGATGGAAATAAGCACATTTGTTTCATTTTCACTAGGACACACTGGGAGCAGTAAAAAACTGCACTCACACTGCTTTTAAGCCACCGCAGCATGAACCAAATTAGACTATGTGCCACTGTTGTAATGACTAGCTACGGCCCCAATTTTACCCTTGACAAGATTTAAATAAGAACCCATTTGCTCTGGCATCAGTGGTGTAGGTAGCAGAGCAACAGGCCGGCTGGCCGGACATGTGCTTTCAGCCAGAGCAATCTATCATTACCAGTGTAATAAGGGGAACTGACCCTTTTTCTGTCTTACAACTGAGAACAAAATGAATGCTTCCACACAAAGTGATAATCATGAAGGCTTGCCAAAGGAGAGGTTGCCAGAAATCCACCACTGCTTTCTTTAACTGTGTTTTATCCCGGTGGCTTAGGAGGGCTCATTGTTGGCTGATTGCTGTCTAATTTAACGCTGACGTCGACAGCTGCCGGGTCTTCCAAGGTACTATATTTATAGCCTTTAATGAAAGGAATAAACTGTGGATACAAGTGGTCAAAATGAGCGTCCTTTTGAGGGTGGCAGGGCTCTCCGTCAAGCCCGTGACACACCGAGACGAGGGCTGGCCGCTTTCCGGTTTCTGTGGCCCGAGTGTTCCTGGTGTGGTTAGCAACGTTAGCAATCGTTGGACCCCAGTCAGTGGCTTTGCAGATCATTCAAAGAGAGCGATCTATCTATCTATCTATCTATCTATCTATCTATCTATCTATCTATCTATCTATCTATCTATCTATCTATCTATCTATCTATCTATCTATCTATCTATCTATCTATCTATCTATGTCTCACCTGCCATGCAAGAGAAACAAGAAGGATTTTATTCTGTACTTGACTGAATCTCGCTCGTTCTTTTCTGGTGTATGTTTTCCACAGTGAATCTCGGTTGAGGTCAGCCACTCTGTTGGAAATCACTCATTGTTGTGTGGTCTCTCTCCCATTTTCCATTGTGTGGTCAAGAGAATTGAGAGCGCCCTGTACAGCGCTCCATCCTGCCCAGTCAACAGAACAGGGGGGCCTCTCAAAGCAACCAACAGTCATTTGAAGATGAGGTTTGTGGCTAGTTTCCACCCACAATGGCAAGCTGTCTCTGATTAGACCTGGGATCTAATTTGAGAAGGGGGCTAACAGTGGGTTTGGGGTGTGGGGGTCTGTGCGGTGCAGCCATCCTCTCCCAGAGGGCCCTCAGCTCGAGGGCTTGTGTGCTTGACTTTCTCTCGACAAACACGCCCCGGTGGTACGAATAAAAAGTACCTGGAAGCGCAGAGATGAAAAGAAAGCTGCCGCCCGTCCCCTGCTTTCTTTTTGTCTTCAAAGTATGGAGGAGTCACCTTTCTAAAGCTCCCGGTCACGACGATCAGAACTAAACCGCCCACGCATACTCTCCTGGTCCCGGTGACCCGCTGACCCAAGTGATGTATTTCAGCGTGTCACCTCCCTAAGTGTGTTTTCTGGCTCCAGTCTGGGTCATGCATTGTCAGGAATGTTGATGAAAAATGACAGGTCATTATTACATGCCATGGCTGCCCCCCCAACCCCCCACCTCTCCCACCGTCTGCCTCACCACCGATAGAGTGATACTTTTGAAAAAGGATCAAGCCCGAACAGCAAACCACAACCCCACCCCCTGTAAGGTCAATCCAAATGATATGAATGGATCGTTCTTTAAGAAATTTGGTGGAATAAAAACCTGACGAAATTTTGCGTCTTTTTTTTTTTTTTCAGTGGCCATTTCCTCCTGCCTCCTTCATCCCAGTCCATTAGGTTTTTATGGACTCAGGTTTCTCTGTGGAGGTCATTGTAGTGCTAATGTTTTGCAGGGCGGGGAACAAAGCGCGGAGCATGTAAAAGAAGCCCGGGTTCCTGAGGGAGGAGACCAAGCAGCTGCAGGCAGGGGGTGTGAAGGTTTAGGTTACCTGCTCGCTGTCTGAACGCACTGACTCTTCTCCCCACGACTCGGGGACCACCTGGGTAGCTGGCGCTGCTCCGCAACGAATCACAGCGTGGACAAAGACACAGAGAGAGAGAGAGAGAGAGAGGCACACACAAAAACGAAATGATGGTCACGCACACACACATGCACACTGAGGTAATGAACCCACGCATCTCAAGCCTCCACTGACCCATATCTGCTGAGCACAACTCCCAGAGGTCTTGGGTGGATGTCAAGAGGTGTGGTGGCTGTCAGTGGCGGTTGACCCTGCACCAGTTCTCTGATATCTCCTGTCACACATCACTGCCCGGGAAGCACTTTCCTTTCTCTTCTGGCCTCTACACACTTCATCATGCTGTCTGACTACAACGAGGCTCCAACCACAGACCACTGACCAGCGGGTGCACATGCCTGTGTGTGTGTGTGTGTGTGTGTGTGTGTGTGTGTGTGTGTGTGTGTGTGTGTGTGTGTGAGCAGCACTTGTGTTATAAGTGGATTATAATATGCACGCTTTGCTTTGTACCAAAACCTGATATCAGCCCTAGCTGCAGAGTGCATTGTTGACTTTGGAGGAAGCTACTGACCAAGCAGTTCACCTTAACTGCACGCTGCTGACAGACATAATAATACACACTTGGTATCCACTAAATGAGAGCGGTCGAGGCTCCAAAGCAGGAAAGAACTCTGAAGTTCAACTTGTGCACCAATTATTTAGATCATTTGATACAAGCTCAAGAACAACTGCAGTGAAAAAAGCATAATCATGATATAAATATATATTAAACAGCTATTTACCATGACATAATAGAAAGGTCAAGAGAAGCAAGTAAATGAACCCCTTTTAATGGAGAAACCCACCGCAAATAAAAAGTGTCATTTTAAATGGAAACAACCACTCATGTACATGTACATGTACATGTACATATGAGCCAATATGTCACCTGCAAGGTGGATTCACCAGGTAACACCTAAAAGTGTGGACTGGGCACATACAGGTGCTCTATATGTGTATGCAGGCATATGATTGGTTGGTCTGATGCCACATGGCCCTGGGTGCCCTGTTGGCTCATATGTCCATGTGCATGTACAAGATTTCCTTTTTAATTTTTTTTTCTTACTTCATGCAATATTTAAATTGTCCTTTGAAGTGTGTTTCTTGATGACCCCCTGAGCTAAAAGTCTAAAAAAAAAAAAAAAAAAAAAAAAAAAAAGTTGCTGCTTTAGTCTTGACCTTTCCACAATTTCATGCAGGTGAAGAGTTGCCAGAAATACAACTTTTTCTCCAGCACCATGACATGACATAGAGCCACACATCTACAGCGTGTACACTTCAGGGGTTTTGGATAAAACATTCAACAACCCGCACCTCCTACCTGTTAGGACTCAAAGGGCGTTTTACGGTCACAATGACATATTTACTCGCTGGTTTACACGAGCAAACACACGTTCACAAACCGAACCTACGGAGAATTTGCACCTAAATTTGCTGGTTTTACAATGATTTACAGGGAAATCAGCGCCAGCGTTACTAAGAAAACACTCTGCTGACCCATTGCACAGGAACGGTTCACCAGACAGAGATGGTTGCTGATGATCATTTAGCAGCTAAAGAGAGTGGATGTTTGTCTTTTTTACAGGAAACCATCAATTGTGGGCTCACAAGACAATTTTAAAAGTACATAAATTGGTTATTGTACATTTGAGATGGCACATATACCAGAGGTCTCACTTATTAGGTAGGAACTTGCGCAATTTCTTCAAAACTCAGCTATAATATTTAAAATGCTCCTTCACTGACTAATGTTTAAGATAACTACCAGTTATAGCCATAATTGGTTGTAATTAAGAAAAGTATAGAAAAATGAATGGAGCGGAACACCACAGAGATGGTATCTGTCCATATTGTAGTCCGTATATAGCGCATGTGTACATATGAATTACTTTATTTCAGTCAGCCATAATTTCCACCCGTTTAGGAGAACTAGAGGGCTAAGTCACAGCAAGCTGAAAATAGTGCTTGTCTTAATATCTGGAAGCATTTAGATGTTGTTTTTGCTCAGCAAACACTTCAAAGTGGAAAGAGTTGCTGTGGTTGACCACAGGGGAATAAATATGGTTTTTGATCAGCTCGCTAATTACCTTCTGCAGAGTAAATATGAGAGAAAAAAACAAGTAAAGAAAAACATTGTGAGCCACCCTGGTGTAAATTCTAGCTGTTACACATAAATGTGGTCTTCAGATGCTTTATAATCCGGGCTCTGTTTGTGGGTTACTACACTCCACTAAGGCCGCTGCAGCTACATAACCCAGCAATATCATCACCACTCTGGCCTCCGCTCCTTGTTGACTAATGCCTTGTTTGACACACTTGCGCTGATGCAGCCTTTTTTGGTGCTTTAACTGTATCTGCAATCAGCGATCATGACAGCTTCTGTACGTGCACCGATCTGTCACTGGCCTTGGAAATGTTTGTGACTCCTACACACGTTCGAGTGTTACGTTCCAGATGATTTTAACATCTCGTTGGCTGCTGAAGAGCTTAACTCTGCGCTTTTGTGACGTGGACAAGCTGCGTTACATAAAGGAGGTGATGACAGTATGACAGGTTTTGTGGTACTTCACACACACACAGACACACACTTTGCTTCTCTGCCCGTCTGCCCACTGCAGGCCGTCACAATCTTGACGTTTCCTGCCAACACCCCCACCCCCTCACCGTTAATACCGCTCTTGACCACGGTCCAGAGTTTGGAACATGTGGAGCGTGGCTTGACATCCACTTGCACACAGGTCAGGATCATGGGTCAGGATCACGATGTGCCTCTCATGCACCTTCCTCTCTTTCCGCAATGTAATGTAAACAACTTCAAGTGTATTACACTGGGCTGCTTCCTGCTGCTCTGTGTGTGGCATGCTGCGTACGTCAGCTGATGAGACATAATGTGGGTCTGTTTGCGCAGTTATAAATACATGGGCTGTGAATGGAAGCAGCCAAATTACCAAGGACTGTTTTGATTTAACTGTCAGAATGTGGCGTGGAAAATCTCGCAGAAATTGATCATGACGGGAAGCTGACAATGACATGAAAATCATTTCTGGATAAGTTAGAGTTGCTCTTTTTTTTGCTTTTTTTTTTTTTTTTCTCAACGTAGACGCCAGGATCGAGCATGTGTTGCAACATGTTTTCCCTGCAGATTGATGAAATCAACAAAGCACAAGAGTTCTGACAGGAAAAAGCTGGTGTTTTTCAGATACAAATGGACTTCAGGCTTCATTTAACCTTAGCCTCGCCTGCTTCCTCTTTACATCTAAAGCATGAACGCCGAAGTCGACTGGTAACGGTCGTGCTTGGCACGTTCTGTCACACGACGCACACAAAGGTGAGCCAAGAAAATGGAATGAAAAGCACTGCCTGCAGTTTTCCTCCTGCGCCTCAGGCATTGAGCTATCAAACAAACAAGGCCAGGAAAACAAGGCTGTGAAGGCTCATGTGTTGGATCACAGTGATTAGGTGGAAAAAAACACAAAGACAAATTCTAAAGTGAAGTGTAATGTGTTAATAAGGATCTCAGCCACGGCAAGCTGCACGTCACTCTGCATTTAGTTGAGGTATTCACATGAAAGCAGGTTTATCCGTCCAACACATCATGGACATGAGGACGAAGCTGTGATGTTTCTTCTGAAATTCAAGAATTTGACCAATCAAACCTGAGTCCGTTGACTGAAATGATAATACTGAGATCGTGATAATGAGTATGAAGCCATAGCTGATTGAGACAGATATAGATTTTGACAATGTTTCACAATCTGAATCCATTTTCGCCATCAACACAAGTTATGATACTCCATCATAACTGATCCTTTGATTGTCAGACAGATACCTACTCCACTTTCCCAACATCAAAATTGTGGGGATTTCAGTGCGAAAACATCCAACACCAACAACCCAGTGTTTATACACACTGCTCTGACTGCCTGACTTGAGCCACATTTCATGGTCAAATTTAACGAGTTGAAACTTGTGAAATTACAGATTCAATCAAACTTCTGCAAAGTGGTAGGGCCCCTGGCCTGGACAACTGTCCTATAAAGTTTTATTATATAAATATACATATATATATGCTGATAAATGAATCCCTCTCCTTTTAGATGAGTTCAATGACTCTCTGGACCTGGGAGCCCTGCCTCAAACTCTCACTGAAGCTAAATCAAAATTGCCCTTTCATCCCAATTTACCCAATTGTCGTCTACACCCTTAAAATTTGGTTTCAATTTAGATATACTTGTGGACTCCGGGGATTGTGTAATCACAGCCCCGTCCACAATAATCATGTCTTCCCCCCTCCCAGCACAGATACAGTCTTCTCTCTTTGCCAGCATCAGTGAAAATGCACCTCTTTCCACAATACGCCACCTAACTCAGTAATTGAGCTCAGTTTTCGGACATTCCCACAAATCAGAAAGGCCTTGTCTCGAAAATGTACTCCTTAATCTCCCATCTCAGTGACACATTCCTTGATAAAATCTGAAAAGACTGGTGAGAAAAACTTGGTGTTATCTCCACTAAATAACAGTCCATGTCGCTCCAGGCTTAATTTGATACAATTGTCCACCATATTTATTTTAGCTCTTCTTACCAAACTCTCCAAATGTGTATATTTCTCACTTTTACTGATCTATAACAAGACGATGTCTTTCTCTGTGGAGTTTGCATGTTCTCCCTGTGTCTGTGTGGGTTCTCTCGTTGGGTTGACTGGTTCTACATTGGCAGTAGGCGTGGATGTGGTTGTGTGTCTCTCTGTGTTGGTCCTGCAATAGACTGGTGAGCTGTGTATCCCACCTCACGCCCAGTGACTGCTGGGAGAAGTCCCTCACCATGCGGTGTAAAAGGAACCTTTCTGATTACGGTAGAGAAAGTGAAATGAAAAGTCTGCGATAACACAACAAAAAAGAATAACACTCCGATACAATGCTTGTAGCTTGAAGCCCGGCGAGTCTGCCGAGACTTGATTGTCTCCTGCCCTCGAAGACGACAAGTGGACCCACACACAAAATAAAAAAAAAATGCCTCTCCACCGTACCCTTTCGTATTTAGCCGGTCTGTTATCTTGTCGGGAACAAGAATAACTCATCTCTTCCTCATTTTTACATCAGTCATTCATCTGTAGCATATACCGCTTCCATCTTTACAAAACACACAATTGCTTAATCCTTTTGACTTTTTCAATCAATGTTCATCGCAGGTAAAATAAATATCCTCGAATCCCAGAACTTGAGCTTTTCAAAGTCAGACTTTTCCAGTGTGTTTCGGTTTAATAAACAACTTAAAGCTTTGATTTCAGGCAAAAAATTTTAACTCAAATCAGTTGCCCAAATCAATGGCATCTTTGATTTGGAGTCAGCAAAGCCTCAAAACGCCTTGAAGTGTATCCGCGCGGAGACAAAAGCAAAGCAGAGAGACAGTGGCAGAGAGGACGGAGTCGTGACCTGGAGGTCACTGGCGGTAGATAATCTGGTATGAGAACAACTGATAGCCGGTCGGTAATGATGGGGCCTAATGCTGGAGAAGAAAATGGAGGGGAACCCTGGAAGAAAGAAAGAAACCTACTGAGAGCTCCCCTATGTGTTTTGTCATGTGTGTGCCAAATTAGGGTGAGAGGGGAGAGGAAAGGGGGGTGGGGGGTGGGGTTGGGTGAGGAGAGCGAAAGAGAGAGTGCAGATGGACCACACCGCCTGACTAGTTGGACTAATGTGGACATTTTCTCTCCAGGGTCAGATATTTACTCTTAATTAGCCGGAGGAATGCGACGCATGAGAGCGGAACAGATACGTTACCGTTTTGGCCGGAATTTCCTCTCCCTCCGTGGCATGTGCTGCTTTAACCTGATTAGGTATGGCACTTATCAGAGGAGATGAAAGCACTCGGCAGATCGGTGATGCATTGCTGGACACCCCTGCTCCGCTCCCACTTCACCCCCATTTCCACCCCGACCCTCCCCCGTGGTCGTTACTGACTGTGCTGTGTGCGTCGTGGCGGCGGCGGGGGGGGGGGGTTCTGTGATTTACAGTTAGACTGACAACTCTGTCACCGTCAACTCTGTGTGGCACTTGTTGTGTGCACCAGATTAAAGGAAGTTTTTGGGGCATAAACAAGCAGGGAGAGTTGGCAATAAAATAAATTTTTATTGAAGGAACTTAAAATGGGATAAAACAAATTTTACAAGGTGGAAGGAGGGGCGCCGGGATGTCAGGAAGCAATTTCTAGTGTGTGCGTATACGCGAGGGTTTCAGTGTACCGAACCAGGCGGCAGCAAGTCAAAGCAGATTTCGTGGTTGCACTCCAGCGCACAGAAAAGCTTGTGGCACTGCAGGCCTAACTTCCTGCTAATGATGGATTAGAAGGCTTGGAAAGGCAGATGAAGCTAGTTGGTATTGGCAGGCTTGGTGTGGTTCAGCTTTAATCTGCCACATTTGTGGTTTTCTTGAGAAACAGGGCAATCCCAACTTTGGTTGTGGTCAGTTTTTTTTTTTTTCTGCCTGCATTCATCATGTTTGAAAGCATTTGGTCTGAATTCACTCAGAGGTGTTTGTTGGTGGGACACAAGGTAATTAAGTTTTAAAAATATTTCCCTCGCTTACCTCCAGTGTTGGTATCTCCTTAGCCGGTTTTATTTGGTCGTGTTTTTTTAACATCTGGCTTTTGGTTTTGCTTCGTGCCGCCACTCCTAATTTGCTTGTGGCCCCCTCGACATGAAAGAAAATGTTTCTAAAAACAACAGTTTCCATTATTGATTACATTTTACAAAAGAATGCCTTTCTAGAAGTTAACTGGTTCTTGTTTTTGTTTTTTTTGTTGGTTTCTGTGTGTGATTTGTCCCGAGTAACAGCTCCTGCAAAGATACACTTACAGCGTGGCTCCGTTTGTTTGACAATCCTGTACTCCGGTAAGTGTTTTCAGGTTTTTCCCCTAAGAAAAAGTACCAGTAGATCTGTGTGAAATCCATTACGAGAAAAAAGCACGAAACATAGTATTATATATATATTTATACATTATATAAATATAATATAATGAGTAATGAATTATTACATAAGACTAAAAATAAATCTGAGGGCTGTGAGAGAAGTAACAGGGTAGAAAATAGAGAAAAAATAAAGAATTGTTAAACACAAATCTGTTTTTTAGATTTTTTGTTTTTTTTAGACAATATTTGATTTATTTTAAATATCTATCAGAATTAGGTCAACTACACAGTTGCTTTCATAGGATGTTGAAAATCTTGGACACCACCAGTTTCATCTTTAATGTAAACGATTGTGTAAATCATAGGTCTTCAACAGGGGGTCCATGACCCCTAGTGGGTCCGCAGGGGTAGTGCAGAGGGGGGGTTACAAAATTCTTGGTTGATTAGACATTTTTCATACTTTTTTTTAAAAAAAATTTCCCCTAAACAAATAAATTTGTTTAAATGCACATTAACATGAATCCAACATATTTTAGTGAAGGGATAAACTGAGGTTATATTTTTACTAGGTCAAACTTAATATAGAACACATATAGTAGGTAGGGGGTCCCTACTTAACCTCTACATCAGTTTAGGGCCCTTGGCCTGAAAAACGTTGAAGACCCCTGGTGTAAATTATTGAAAGTAATTTGTAAGTAAATGAAAAACCTCGGGTGTAGTGGAAAGTAGCATAAAATGGAGAAAAAAAAACAACGTAAATGTACAAAAGTCAAATGTGAGTCACTCCAATTATAAAATATCGCCACGTGTATGAGATAGTCTTTTCTTTTGTCACTTTGATGGGCTTGACTCTGCACATGTCTAAACAAATACCGGACACATTACCATGCAATCTGGTCCAGGTGTTGATGTCCCACTCAGCGGGGATTGCAATAACTTTAGTGATCATGTTTATTTTCTCCAACAGTCTGTCCACATCAACTTCAGCTGTGCTGTGGTGCTTATTGGCACTAACCGTTGACTTTATGCGAAGTTGGAGGAACACGTAAGATTCGCGAAGAGTGAAGGGCTCGGCCTCGCCTGATTCCTCCCAGCTAATTCAGAAATAGAGTAAGTAGAAATGAGGCGGACGGTGACACCTAATCAGGCAGCTATCAACCTATGAGATCATCACCACCACCAAATTAGGTGTAACTTTAAACTTTGGCACAATCCGAACAACCTGGTACAGTTGTCATGAATGAGTATCTGGGCCATAGTGACCAAAACTGTCTGTAAACATGGTTATTTCTGCTGAAAAGTTGAACATTTTAACAGTTTCTATGGACGCTTTTTTGTCTCATTTTTCAGGACTGGAGTTTGAGTTTTGAACACTGTAAACATTTGCTTAGCTTTAGCGCTCTAGCATTTATGCTGTGAGCTTGTTAGCATTTTGTCAAAGCATCATGGAGCCTAAATGCAGCCTCAGAGAAACTGTAATGTAAAGTTTTATCGTCTTTTTGATGTGCAAATGCAACAAGAGTTACAGCTTTTGCATGTGTGTTTGACTGCACAGTGACCATAATGTGTGTGCGGATGAAATGTGTTAGGCCTGATGTAAAGGAAGGAGCTGGTGGTCTTCCTATTGATGGGTTCCTGCATGCAGACCAAACATATATTTTTCAGAAAACCTCAACGCAAACAAAATCAATCACCAGCTGTCACACATACCACCAGTGAAGTGGAACTGCATGATTACACGCTTTCCTTATCAGCGTCCGTTTTTAAAGGTCATGAATATTCCTTTTACACTAAATAGCATTGCAATCCGTCTTCCTTCCCCGGTCGCATATTTCACGATGATGTCAGATTTTACTATTACTGCCATATGCCATGTGAGAGCTATCACTTCTGAATGGAAGACCTACCTCTGCTCGTAGCCAGCGGCACATCTGCGCACCTTCTGTGGTTAGCTCTGCCTGTGGTGGGCTTTATTTAATGTGTGTGTGTGTGTGTGTGTGTGTGTGCGAAGCAAGCAGATATGCATGGTACACACACGTGCTCGGAGACAGTCACATGTGGGCCCTCAGTGTGATAGCAACAACAAACATGTCTTTAATGAACAAACTCCATCCAGAGCGTCCCGAAGCCGATGTCCGAGCAGACGCCGTTACGGTACGGGCGCCTCAGACCCCGACGGTTGCGCTAATGACCTAGACGGATAATGTGTGTTGCAGTAAATGACAATGAGGTCATACCCCCTAATTTTCATTTTGTACCCCACACAGAGTTTGTTCCCAGCTCCAACGTATACTATACTACTTCATCTCCAGACACACACACACACACACACACACACACACACACTGATGGTCTGTATTTGCTCAGGAGTTACTGGAACAGGCCACACTGAAGTCTGGAAATAGAAGGACATCCAGCCTCACAGCCTCCAGGTCTCACGGTTCCACTGATTGACCTGATGAAGACCAAAGGCTCCCAATCACAGTGTGCGTGTGTGTGTGTGTGTGTGAGCAGCATGTGTGTGGGCATGATGGCTGCGTGTTTGTGCATGAACACCCTTGCGTGCGTGTCGCTACCTGACCACACACACGGTTTGGAGGAACCATTATCATTTGCACATTAAACCCTTGAAAATAATCCAGAAATTCTGGGGCCAAAATCCGTCTTGTCCTTCTCTCTCCAACTTTCCTGCTGTCTCTTTTTTAAATGAAAAAAAAAAAAAAAAAAAATCCCACACAAGAAGGCCGACATCAACGGTCTGTCAAGTGTGTGCGTGAAGACAGATACCAGTTGGTATCTATCCTGTTAACGGACTGAGACGCCACAGGATAAGTCTTAAGATAATTCATTTTTTTCACAGTGAGCTGATTCATTGTTTGTAGTTTGTAGTAAAAAATAGCCACCGTGATGTTGATTCATTTCCTGGTATCTAATACACTTTCAAACCCGACCTACACTGGATGGCATTTTCTTGTCGCCTTTCTTTTTGTAAAATTTGGTTTTCAGTCTAAACACAAACACGCTCAAAATTACACACAACTTACCAGCGTCTGCTCACATTTGGTTTCGTCTTGACTTGAAAACGTGTTTGAACTTTCAATGGCACTGTTGATTTATAGAGGTTGAGGAGCAGTAAAAGATCTTAGGTTTTTCTTTATTAAAATAAAATATTTGTAGAATCTGATTTGATGGGAGAATCAAACACATCTGTTCGCTGGCCCTGAACACTCAGTGGGTTCAATTTGCCAGTCTACAGATAACTGTCAACAGTTTGGATAATCCTCAGTGGTTCCAGCTTTTCTGTTATACATTTGTGTTATATCATTTTTTTTTTTTTTTTAGGCCGTTGATCACGAAAAACAAATAATTTCAAGATGACTCAATTTTCACATGTAACAAGAGCAAGAGAGTTAAGATGCTCCAGGATGTGAAATATTACATTAACTCTTTACACTGACAGGAAACGGTGTTTGAAAGGCATCAGTCTGTCCTGAGCCAAACATTTGAAACTACAAAGCCTCATAATAAATCCTGTAGAGCATACAGTAGGTCTTCAACAGGGGGAGTTACTTCAGGGGGGGTCGCAAACTATTTGGTTGATTGGACATTTTTTTTGTGTATATATATATATTTTTTTTTTTTAAATTTCCCCCGCACAAATTTACATTTCTTCAAGTATTTCCTGTTTCCTATTTCAGTAAAGGGATAAATGGAGGCTGAAGATGAAATATTAGCAGAAGAGAAACTAACTACATTTAGCTATGTTTAAATAATTTAGCTGCGTCGTGTAGATATGTTCATGTCTCTGGCAGTTGCGCGGCCACCCTACTGTTGCACACGTTTGAAATTTAAATATTTGAACTGTGTATTATTTAGATAGCTTAGTACTGAATGCAAAATAATAATAATTAAAATAATATATTTATTTATAAGAACACATATAGTAGGTAGTAGGGCCCCACTGAATCTCTCCATTTGATTGGGGGTCCCTGGCCTAAAAAACCTTTCTAAACCAGTGTTTTCATTTTAAATATAGAAAATGCTCCGCAGCAATAAAATGAAGAGTAATGCTAATAGTTACAAACCTTTATTTAACTTTAACAGGACTTTTAAAAGGCCTTTATTGGTAGCTGAAGTGGTACTGAAATGTTTAGTTAGTTGTAGAACTATTTGTGTCCTCTTGCTGGCACTGTTTACCTACTGTATGTACAATGCCGCTGACTGACCGGAGGCCTATTTTTAAATCTGTCTGCGCCACACACAAACATTTCCGCCTCTTTTACTTTTTTTTACAATATTGCGCCAGCGCTTTCCTTGGCAGTTACCTTGCAATTGCTGCCGGCAGGCAACACCTCCCCCCCCCCCCCCCCCCATCACATGTTTAATACCTATTTGTGGAGGAGTTTCTGATGTTTTACTTCCCCATCTAACAAGGTAACAACGCCAATACCTTAAGCCGCTCTCATTCATCCAGCGCACCGGCATCAGCTGAGTGATAAATCCATGCAATAGTGTGTGTGGGTGGCATGGTCTGTGTTCTCTGGGTGGTCATATTTGGGAAAAGCGAAGTCCAATAAAGGTGTATAATTTGGAGGGCATTTTGATCCAGCCTCTACCAGATGTACACAAAATGTCCTGAGGTGAGCGGTTAGATGGATATATTTACAGCCATTGTCTTCATATTCCCTTCGGCCTGTAAAAGCCTTAGATTTAATTAATTCCCCCTGGGATCGCTTTGCAAACAGAACTCAGTTTTCCGGAAAATTTGGCAAATGATTCTCAGTCAGGCCTGCGCTCCAGCGAATCTGCCCCACTCACGTGCGGTTGCTGAAAACACAGTGGAGGATTTGTTCGGGATACCAGTGCTGGTGTCACTGTACGTAAGCAGCCGGCGGATCAGAGGGACGTGAGTGACAGAGGGCAGCAGGGGACGAAAGAAAAAGGAGCGAAGGAGTGTTCTGGCTTTTTGACCTCTCAGCATAAGAAGTCCTCTAAGTTCAAACTCCAGCGATTACAAGCTGAGCCGGTATTTAAAGTGGCCTTACCCCCCCTGACAACACCACCACCACCACCACCACCTCCCCTCCCTCCCTGCTCTCCCTCCCCCAGTTCGCTGCAGGCTCATGTGAGCTCCGTATGCATGTGTGACGATATCTAAAGACTTTAATATAAGAGTCCACACCACATGAACCTCTGTGTGTGGGTTGTGTCGGGGTTTAGTGGAGTTGGTGGGCAGGGTCAGGGGTTGCTTGGTGGGGTTCTGGAGCCAGTGGGCCTTCTCCATTGTTCAAGCCGGAGGAGCCAAAGGGGGGCAATGAGTATTGATGCCGAAGGTATTGCCTGCTTACGGTAGGGGGGTTAGCAATAAGTGTGTGTGTGTGTGTGTGTGTGTGTGTGTGTGTGTGTGTGTGTGTGGACCCTCGCTCCAGGAGGAACCCGCAAGGGGCGGGAAGGGGAATGTAATTACAGATGATATAGGACCAAAGAGAGGAAATTGATTAAAGAAAATGGGTGACCAGGAAGTAAGCAGGGATCTTTGTTTCCCCTTCAATTAAACTGAAATGTCTCAGCGGTCTCTTTCTTTGAGCTGCATATGGCGGAGCTGGACTGTGGGGAAAGTGGGCTGAGCGCGGTGGGGCCGGGTGGGAGGAAATGTTGATGGATGGACTCGGAGCAGCCTCCGTGGAGGCAGACACCGATGATACACTCAATATGCTGCTATAATCCTTTTATTTATGCGTGGAAATGCCATCGGCTCCGTGTGGCCACGTGAGCTCACGCCGTTAGAGAAATTAAAGTGCACCTGAAATGCGGCAACATCGCTTAACGTGGCCAGAAACACAGACGATGGAGTTAGCCAAACAGTCCATCAGCATCTGTTAGCAGTTTATTGATTCAACGTGGCCACCTATGCCTGCTACAAGTTCAACACTGCAAAGAGAACGTTTACTTCCAGTGAGTGTGGTTCGTTAGCAGCCTGGTTTATTGTCTTTCTTGTCAAACATTATCGTACAGTTGTGGACGTCTTTTTAAGACGTCAGTAAATACTTTGGGTGGGCGCAGTATCATCAAACAGAAACGATGGCCAAAGATTGAAAAATAAGATCAATTGTGTTAGACGCAATCAGATTTTTGGCTAAAAATATTCTGCTATTTTTAGCATTTATCGGTTTCTCTATTCATAGTTGAAAAGTCTCCAACAGGAGTGAGTCAACAGGCTTTCGATGAAAAAGAAAAGTCAACGACAGTGCAGTAATTACGACTCACTACTGATGCATTAAGTGTAATTTCTTCTTAACCTCTTGAGACCCTGCGTCTTCATATGGGGACATTAAGTTTTAGGTTTTATTGCAGCTTATTCTGCTTCATTTAAACCCACTGTCCTCATTAGTGGATGCTTTCATCTGCCATCTAGTGGTAGCAAAGGTTAAAACTTATTCATTCGCACTCATTCACATTTGCAGTTGTATATGACGCTCAAGTTTGACAAATTAGCCATTTTTGCTGATTGGCAGGTACTCGTTTGAGGACGCTGGGACTTCATCATTGCTCAGCCACGCTCAGGTGTTAAAATAAACAGTTTTATATTTTGTCACACATTGGTGGCTTCTTTATAGTTAAAATAATGAAATAATCCCAGTTCCACATGTGAGGACATTTTTTTATATATTTATTTTTTTCAAAAATGACTACTTCCTGTTCAAAGACACTGCTTAGTTTTTATAAGTCTCAGGTCTTACTGATCCCAAGTACCTTGGAGGAGTTAAAAATGTATAGCAAACAAAAGCTTAAAGTAGGTTAAAAAAAAAAAAAAAGGTCAAAGTAAAGGAACTTTTAAGAAGACATGTATACGTGGAAAACCTTCCTCCTGACCGTATCCCCGACCAAACCTCTAATCCACCTCTCGCTCTCATTCTCTCATTTACTGTTACTCCTCTGTTACTTGCTTGGCAAATGTGAGTATACAGTATGAATAGTTTAACAAGGCCAAGGGAGAAATAACAGCGAGAGGAGGTGGAGGAGCGTGTTTGTGCGTAAATGTGTGTGTGTGTGTGTGTGGGAGGGAGGGGGGTAAAGAAAGAGAAAACAGGTTGTCAGTGTGGTTGAACAGCAAAATAGCATTTTCTCCCCCGGGCTCAGCCTCCACAGATGTTTCATTCAGGCCCTATGGCAGGGCCACTCTAAAAAGTGCTCCAGTCCGACACAATTCAGCCCCTTTGTGCGCTGAAGGAGAGAAGCTCAGCCCACTGTTTACTGCTCATCCAAACCCCCCCCGCACTCCCCTCAATCCACTCCCCCCCCCCCCCCCCCCCCCCCCCCCACCCCCCCTTGTGTAACCCCCCACCCTCCCACCCTCCTCATGTTAGCAGGCGGAACAATTGGGGAGGGCCTTGCCCAGAGCTGGGGCGGTGTGGCAGGTCAACAGAATGGGCTGTGAATCCTGTGCCTCTGAATCCTCCGGGTGGGTGGTCCAGCTCTCTCCCCTCTCTGTGTTACTCTCACACACATGCACAGAGAAACACACCCTCTCCTCTCTCCTCTCTCCTCTCCTCTCAGTGATTAGCTCATCCACTGGGCCTGATGATGATGATGATGCTGCCTGGGCTCTGTGATGTGGCGATAGGTGGCCCAGAGAGAGAGAAAGAAAGAAAGAAAGAAAGAAAGAAAGAAAGAAAGAAAGAAAGAAAGAAAGAAAGGGCCGTCTTCAGGATTTAGCGGACTCACCAGTTCCAGGGTTTCCCCGAACGGGCCCAGTCAATAATCGTGGCCTACAGTGGCCCACGTGGAGCCTGCCAGCGACTGGGTGGCAGTTAACACTAATCCTGCTGCTGATTACCACTGGCATGAGGAAATAAACAGTAATAAATGAAGCCGCAGGGCTGAGCACACATACGCCCTCGCAACAATCTTCAACCACGCAAGGGAAGTCACACATTTCTAAACATCCAAAAAAAACAAAACAAAACAAAACATAAAAAAACAACGAAGGATTTCTTTCATTATTGGCTGATTACGTCCTCGGTCAATCACTCAGCCCATAAAATTCCAGGAAATCGCAACAAATACAGTCACGCCTGACCAGGGTCCAAGATGAAGTTGTCTAGCTTTACTCAACCAGCAGCCCTGAAGATATTCACCGATGACTAAGAGAGGCAGTTTAACATTTTGCTTGATAAATTACAGAAATCGTTTAACAAGTCTTTTTGTCAGTGCCTCTCTGGTTGTGTTCAAAGCATCGCTCTCTCATCGCGGCCGTGCCCTATTCCCTCAGCAGTGTCACTATTGATATTTGTCCCCTTCAACAAACTGCAGAACAACCTAAATATATCATTCAAACGTGTTTTTTCTCGTGCAGCATTTGAAGTTGCTTTAGCAAGGAGCAACTGTTGCTGCTCGGTGTAGTTCCCTTTAGTCACAGCGACATCTAGTGAGCAAAGCACAGAACTGGCAGCAGTGAAGAAAGTGTCAAGGAATTTACACTGTTTTGCAACAGTTGCAGTTTCACAAGATCGCTTACAGGAAAATGCACAGAAAACATAGATGGGATGAGCAAAAAACAATTAGAGGTGGAATTAGAGTGGATCAAACATCTGCCCACACAAGTCAAGACACAAATAAGTCGGATTTACTTTGATGGTGAATCAATGCAGCAGAGTTTTATAAAAAGCACAAATGACACCCTTCTGCACATTATTATGCAGTGAGAGGAGTGTCTGAAGCAAGCAGTTCCTTTTTCCCTCACACCGTTTGAGCAACACTGCTGCTTCTCTTCTCTGGTTCGTTCAGACGCACGGAAGAAGAACAGAGACAGGAAATCAACACACGAAAGCATCACCACATATAACCCTGATATCTAGACACGTAGCCGTGCCCACCCGCTGCTGACATCAAAGCAGACTTACAATGCTGCCAATTTTCATCTTCATCATGGGTAAGACCATTACCATACACGTTTATAGTGTATTTTAAGAAATGCACCTGTGTGTATAGACATTATATTAATTTTACTAGTTTTGTTGTCTGAACAAAAGAAATATTCCATCTGGTTTCGGGTAATTAGTTATAAATGTTAAGAATATAATAATAATAATAATAATAATAATAATAATAATAATAATGAATTCAATATCAGAACGTATTTTTGATGTCTTAGGGGAGACTACAAACCGTAGTCATCAGGGAAACGGGGCCACTGTTTTAGTTCCCTTTAAGGCTCGCAGTGTGGAAATATTTTCAGATGATGTAATGCATGTTTGAATCTGTTCATTAATTGTGTTATATTTATAGTCAAACTTTTATTACATTTCATTTATGTCTGCCGACTGTGCTCACTTTACCTCTCTCCGGCGAAGCAATATTTCTTTAAGTTCGCACTCCTCTATTGTAATATTTTCATCGGTTATCTCTCATTTTTAGGAACATATTTAATTTCTTGGTTACCGGGAGCTGTTACCACGCTTCCTGCATGTGAAAATGTTTTAAATGTTGAATCTGATAATCATAAGTACACAGAAATGTTTTAAATGTAAATTGTTGTGAGCTATGAATGGTTCTATGTTTAGCCTTTGGTATTATTTTAATGTTTATGTACCATAAAGTTTTCTCATTTCCCTCAGGTATGGCTGTGGCACCTGTCACAGCCATGAACCAGACAACGCCAGACCTATTTAATAATGTTCCAGACAACACCTCTGACAGCGACAATTCCACTTCGACGTTCAATGAGCCCTTCACCATCCCCACCACCGATATGGGCCCCACAGCTGGCTTAACTACGGCTGCTACCATGAACTCCACCATCACCAACAGCACCTCAACAACACAGAGTAAAGGTGAGATATCATAATGCTTTATAGGCTGAAACATTTAATCATATGTGTTGGAGTCCCCAAAAACCCCGTCAGTCAGGAACTGTGACACTCACCCATCCATATTGACTTTTAGTGACTGTTTCCTGGTGTCGTGGAATAACATGCTTTTCTGATTCAGGTGAAGTCTCTCAGGGAGTCTCTCAGGCTCCGCTGTCCACGGCCACACGCTCCACTTCTACTCCTTCTGCCGCAAAACCTACTCCTTCTACCACCAGCAAAGCCCCCCAACTCAAAAGTAAGCTTTTAAAAAACGGCCTTTAAAAACAACTGCTAAAAAGTATCAAGGATATTTAGCATTCATAGCTTTGCACACCGTAAGGTTTATGAGAGAGACAATTCTTGACCAACCCATCACCTGTGTAAAGGTTTCCCTTTACAAAATATTCAATTAAATGAAGCAATGGACTTTGTACACACACAAAAAAATAATAATTTGCAGCTCTTCGCAGTTCTACAAGGTAACTAACTGCATACACACAGTGTGTTGAACCCATCGTATGTTACCTGACAATATTTAAATAATACTGAAGTCCTGGTGAAACTGTTGATTAACATGTTGGCATGTTAGCATTGCTAGGCGATAGCGTCCTTGTTGATCTGCTGCCCCCAAGTGGCCAAAAACATGTCGATACGGCTTTAAGCCTGCTGAGCATGTTGTATTTGATGATGGATTGAAGACTGACAATCTTTCGAGTACATTGTGAACACATTTCATTGGCAGGATTTTACCTAATACCTAGCTGGCGATGTTTGGACATAACTTCTTACCTTGTAAAAATAAATACATTTGCGTTTAATACAGCCACCGCCGCAAAGTCATTGACGGGGGGAGGTAACAGCACTGGTGAGTTCCATTTACTTGCATGTCAAAAATGAGACATAATCATAGATTTTGACAATTAGCACAGCCAGTTTATAGGTATTAACTCGTATTTCTTTCTTCAGGGCTCGTCATCCTAATTGTGATCATTATTGTAGCTGTTGGATTTGCAATTGCTTGTTTTGTGGCACGGAAGAGAGGAAGGGTAAGTCAAATATCCTTTTCAATCCCTACCTCAACAAAGAATAACTGGGAAAATATACATTTATTAGTAGTTGTTTGGTAAATATGATGCGACAGTAAGCTACCAGTTAGCTTAGCAGGGGCAAGCAGGGTGAAGAAAGGAGCTACATGGTTGTACACAAGTGCTTTTGTGGAGCCTTGGATCTGTAAAAAAAAAAATAAAATAGTTACACTTGTGTGTTTCCATGTCTTCCCACAGCGCTACTCTGTTGATTTTACTTCCAGACCAGATGAAGCCAACATCCCTCTCAGCACAGTGGACCCTGATTTGCCTCTCGATGATGGGCCTCAAAACGGTCAGTCAAACCCCGCCAGTCAAATCACTAACGGACTGTCAAAACATCCAACAATATTTGACACAGGTTTTTTTTTCTTTTTACTCCTGTTTCCTGTACTTATTTCAGGTATGCAAACTTTTGAAAGTAAAGAAACTGCAGAAAAAGAGCCAGAAGAACAAGTTCAGGAGGAGCAAAAAGGTAAGAACAACGCACTGATCAGTCACAACATTAAAACCACTGACAGGAGAAGTGAATGATAGTGACTAACCTATTAAAGGCAAAGTTCTGCTGGGAAACCATTGGACCTGGCATTTATGTGGATGTTACTTAGACACCAAAAAAACTATTTAGGAACAACTCAAAAAACATGAAAAGCAGACCTGACCTCCAAATTCACCAGATCTCAAACTGGAACAGGACCCAAAAGCCCCCACTAACAACATCCTGTCTCCAGACACCACAGGACACCCTCAGAAGGCCCATGTCCATTCACTGGCGAGTCACAACTGATTTGGAGGCACACACAATATTTGGAAGATGAAGAAATGTTATGCCTGATCGGTGTATATTTGGTAGTTTCAGTCAAGCTCAGAGAAACTGAAATGAGCCTGTGTTTAAGCACGGCAAAGCAAGTTGTGGTCTAGCCATGAAATATTTTCCTTCCTCTTGGTTAAGATCAGTTAACCAGAATAAAAGGAAGTAAACTGTCAACTGTCTTCAAACACTACTCAGTATATTAGGTCCCGGTGAGATGTTGAGGATATAAAAGGCATTTAATTCGCTACCTTGTAACAGCTTAATAGAAATAAAAAGAAACACATGACAATGTGTTATTATGTTTTAAACAAGTTTGAGAAGCACAACAGCATTTCTGTAAAATGAACACCACTGGTGTGTGGATGAACGGCATGAAAAGTGCGAATTTGGAAGGAAATACAACACGTCGCACAGAGGTTGACACGTGGGTTAAAACAAACAAACAAACAAACAAACAAACAAACAAACAAAAACGAATGACTAGACTAAGAGTAATGAGTCTGATCTGTTCAGAACTTCCACTGAAAATGTTGAAATGTCCGTGATGGAAAGTGTGTGCACATCTAACCATCAGTTCCGTAGTTTAGAGTGCGGTCAGAAACAAAAGCATGGCCTGCAGTACTCAGGTGCACCACTTGATGGAAATGGAAACCAAGTTGACAAATTAGGTTTGCCATAAATGTAGCTGACACCCACTAGCAGAGCATGTGGTAATTTAACCATATAGTATGAGTAAATGTCAATGGGTCAGTTCAGATTATGACAAATAATCAAACCCTTTGCTTTACTATTTTTGTTTCCTTAATCATATCCCTTCTACTAGGTTTTTTAAACGATAAAATTGCTCATTCCTGTCTTCCTCAGAGGTGTCCCCGTGTGAAAAGGTAAAAGGTGACGCCGTGTTCGGACGTGCCTCTGCGCCTTGAGCCACACTCTCGTTTAAAACGGACAGTATTAATGGCTGCTTTGAAAAGCGAATTCCTTTGAAATGGTTCTCTTCCTATCACTGGAAAGAAGAAGTGGGAGTTTGAATTCCCCCCCACAGCTCAGTCCTGACATGAATGTGGGTGCCATAAAGCAGAAAATAACCGGCCTAAGAGATGAGTCACAATCTCACACGCAAACATATATATCAACATTACTTTAGTCGTTGCTGCTCTGACATCAATTCAATTTTTTTTTTTTTATCTGTCATCGTGTGACTAGAAGGCGGAGGCACCACTGTAGTTTGTGACTCATTTCCTGTATTGATGAAAATAATCTAAAAACCACAGAATACGGAAAAACCAAACCTCACGGTGCAAACCGCTGGCCGTACGTCATGTGACATTTGCAAGTTGTCTTCCGTAGATAAAAATGTTTCACCAGTGTGTTTTTGTCTCTTCCAATAGGATGATTTTGAATACTTCTTCTTCTTAAATCCGCTTTTCTGAAGCGTTGAGCAAGAAGTCTGTGTTAGCCCACATCGACAGAACACTGTGTCTGTCTGTCACCGTAGCACTTAGATATCAATGAAGTCGCCCTTAAATGTACCGAAGCTATCAAAAGCCGCGCGAGTGAATGCTGGATGAACTGCGTCGTGGAACGTGGTAGAGAGAAAAATGTGGCCTTAGACATGCCAGTGAAGGCCCTGCATGTTTACAGGTGTTTTCAGTTGTTCTGTCTGACCTCAGCTCAGAGCCTGAACAGGCTCAAACAGATCTGAGAAGAGGCCTGATCGGAAAAAATAAGTGAAATCCCCCGTGTGGGTGGAGCCGTGGTGTGCAAGGCTTTTAAGTCAAGAGCTGCACCGGAACAGGTGAGAAATTAGCCTAATGCAACGCTGACACTAGAAGCAAAGCAAAGAGCTGGGAAAACTCTCTCCAAAGATAAAGAGGGTTCAATAACTGACCACCAACGTTTAGCCAGTGTTAGGCATATTTACATGGGAGGGGTATTATTAACTTGTCTGAAGCGAACAGATGCCTATTTCTTTTAGCATTTACAGTACAATCACACTTTATGTGTGGCTCTGTTGCCTGCATTTAACACTTCAAGTCTATTTTCAGTCCTTTCATGTACGTATAGTATAACTATAGTGATGTGTGTGTGTTTAGTCTGAGGGCTGTGAAATGCAACTAACCATCTGAGTCAAACAAGGTGAAGTGGGACATTATTCCATTGTGTGTGGTAATGCAGTAAGATAAAATCTTTTTGGGTGGAGGTTAAAAAGGAAATAGAAAAAATGATTTCAAAAAGCATTTCAATACGAATACTAATATTACTCAAGGTCACACAACTTTTCCTCTGGAGAGAGTGACATATATACGAAAAGGAAGGCAGGTTAAGTTTGAAACGACATGGGAACCGTTTAAAGTGTTTGTTAATGGTATTGATCTGGCAATTGACAATGAAGAAGAATAAGTAGTCAGTTACGTAAACCTTTAACCAGAATGAATAAGTTCATATACCCGCATATTGTATGAAGGCATTGAATTATGTACAAATATTTTGTGGCTGAGAAGGGGATGTTTGTGATGTGTGTGTGTATAGTCCATTTGTGATTTGGTTTTGTCATGTAAGAAAATGTCAATAAATATAAAACAAAACAAACACAACAACCTATAAGTCAAACTTCAGCCACAACATTAAAACCACTGACAGAAGAAGTGAAGAAGATTGAATGTGAAAATGCGATGTTTCCCTGCTGGGAATCATTTGGACCTGGCATTCGTCTGGATGTTACTTAGACACGTACCACCCACCTAGACCAGACCAAGCACCCCCACGCCGATCAAGCATCTGTGGGATGAACTGGAACAAGCCTGATTCACTGAGGTCCCTCCCCTCAACCCACAGGACCCAAAGACTCACACCCTGTTGTCAGAAACCCTCTGAAGGCCCATGTCCATTCTCTGATGTGTCACAATAGTTTTGGAGGCACAAGGCAGACCTACACAATATTAGAAAGGTGGTCATAGTGTTACGCCTGATTGCAGCTTACCATCCACCTCGGCCATTTCTGAAAACGTCATCAAACATGTCACAACTCAGAATACATCAGAGATTTACCAGGTTTGGGAATTCATGTGGAACATAGTATCAACGACCCATCGGAAAGCAGCAGTAATATCATTGATTGGATGATGGTGTCTCAGGGACAACACGTGTCCTCCGTCTTGAAGTTCTCGAGGTATTTTTGCACGCGACTTGCAGCGGCTCTGCTCCTTCCCAACTTCCTAATGGCAACAAGACTCTTGGAGGAACCCAGCTGCTGTTCCTCAACTGTTCATTGCTGAGCTTAGAGGTGCTGGTAGGGTAGGGTTAGGCTGGCGTCCCCCCTTTGTTGTAGACTTTATGGCTCTAGCTGACAACTTCACAGTCCACCACAGTCTTTTCCCTTACAAGAATATTTCCCAGAAACCTAAGATATGAGTTTTTAATGGCACACAACACTACAGTAGTATTTCCAGTGTGAGTGTAAATAATGAGAATACCAGGCTGACAGTAGGGTCTAGAGTCTTTCAGTGAAGAACAACGCCTGAGGAGCCATCTTAGTCATGGCGGAATAATGTCATCTTCCTCTCCCCTTCATCTCTCCTTTCCCTCCACCTGGAGCTGGGTCAGATAATGATGGGGCCACCATACTTTCCCACAGTCTCCAACAGCTGCATGGCTCTGGCTCATTAGGAACTGGTCAGTAATCAGCCGCCTCATTACCAACATGGTGGCCCTGTCAGATGCCCTGCTAGCCCAAGAGAAATCCCGCCTGGGGGCAAACCACTTCAGGCTGCGTGCTGTCATTATGCTTCACCTAAACACAGAATACAGTGAAGCTGCCCTACAGTTTAAAATGGTGATGACATGTCGACATAAGGGTTGAAACTTTCTAGTACGCCCCCCAAACGACTCAGTCTGTGTGTTGTTTTTATTAGACGCACATTGTTTTAATTTACATTTATTCTGCTGAGAGACAGAAAAAAAAGGAGAAACTATACAAAACTGTTCTTTGAAACCACTGAAAAGGCTCATGCGGTTTGCTTTGGTGGTCCTCCACAGCTGAGGCCGATAAATCTGAGGCCAGCGCCGAGACTGCAGCTCCGCCGCCGCCGCCAGACGGCTCCGAGGACAAGCCCAAAGAGGACGTCGTTGAGCAGAGCCCATCTCCTCCCGCGGAGCCCAGCGTAGAGGAGAAAAGCGACGAAGGCGCCGCCTCCAACAAGACCTCAGTGGAGTCGCTGAAGGAGACAAACGAGAACAACAGCAACAATGTCGACTTCAGCTGGATGAGAGGTTGGTATTTGAATAATTTGGGCCCCTCCAAATAGTCACTGCAAATCCTCGCGCTATCTGACATGTCGACAGTTTACAGCACTCGCAGATGAACTGATTACAGTGTCTGTCTTCGTCCAGTCAGGATCAAGAGGTGACAAACATCTCGATCCTGGCTTGACCGTGACTCTAACTTTTTATTTTCTGATTTTGATTCTCCTACTCTAACAACACGACCATGTTCATCTACACGCCCGTTCAGATGCGAGCATCGTCTTCTGGGAGGTTCCTCTCGACTCTCCGGTGTGAGACACTGTCGTCACCTCGTAGCCGCGCTGTTCCCCAGAAACTCGGTAAGACAGGCAGCTGCTGCACCGCTCAGCCAACCCAGCTCTCATTAGCTGTGTTACAGCTTCAAAAAATAAAAATAGAGACGTCATAACCATTAAATCCGAACGTATGAGAAGCACTTGTTCCAAAATTATGAATCACCTTCATCCACGCATCCAGTGGTTTATAAATACACACTGGAAGCTGCATCCGAAAGCAGACCCTCATTGCAACTGTAGTAACTATAGTTGTAGTTATAGTTGTGACAAAGTATTAAAGTAGTCAACTTCAACTTGTTGTATTCATCACACACGGAGGAACATAAAGTTACGGATGAGTGCCGAAAACAAAAAGCAGAAAATGCAAGTTTATATGCAAGTTCAAAAATTGAAGTCACGCTTGAGTTTTTTTTCCCCCCTTTATTCTTCTGGGTTCCCCGTCTTCCACTGACGGAGGAGATTCTTCTTTACACGAGTAGTAACATGGACCCCCTTAGTCTAATCATCACGTGCTTCAGGATGTAAGGCTCACATCTGCACCTGTGCCGCTGCCTCTATCTTCCGATCAGCTCGGAAACACTCACGGCTGCAGCCTGAGGCTCGAGGAATTCGCGCTGCTCTTAACAGCTGATGATAAGCTCACATCTGAGAAGCTCTGCGCCCAGGAGCTCAGCGGTAGCAGTCACGGGTCACCTCCGTCCTCACAAAAACACCGGTCCAAAGATATCCTAAGAATTTTGGGGACGGCAGTCACACAAAAGCAATTAATTTTATCTTGTAGTCAAGTCAGAAATGTGTAATAACTATTTTCAGTTCTTTTGACATGGTAGGAAAACCACGGATTGCAAATGAAATTCATTGATTTGAAATGTTTTATTAATGTCAACCACACTTTACTGACTGTCACATCTCTTTTTTGAGCCCTGTATGTACCCTGTGGTTATGACATGGGAAATTGCGCACGCAAAGTGGTACACAAGTGATAACATCAGCCGTAAATAACGACAACATTGTTGTGAAACAACTATTGCTGCCTTGAACAGTCGATGACTCAGTGTATAAAACGCAAAGTCCTTTTGAGGCCTTGGACATGGCCTCAAAAATGTCAGCAAAATATGTCACAATGCCTGAGATCAGAGCTTAGAGAAAAACTTCAATTGAGTAAATCTTTGAAAACAAAGAATGGCAACAACTGTAAACATACTGAACAAGACATAGAGGGGACAGAGGGGAAGTGATCAGCACCAGTCACAATGGAAACCAGTAAGCTAGCTGAGAAATTAGCACAGTTATGCTGCATTCTTAACCATAAATGGATATTAGATATGTCCTGGTGGCACATCTCTGAAGAAATCCTTTCATGCACATATAGTAAGCATGGACTCTGCGGCCATGTGCAGGAGATTAAGTTTTCTGACACAGGTTCGCAGTTTTGATACAGGCACTGCATAGATATTCACTGCCATGGTGACCCCTATCCACCCATAATCTTATCCTATCTAGTCCACCCTTTTAGAGTCTGGTGCAATTCAGTACAGAAAAATGTCTTGTCATCTGTGCTTTAGGGCGTTTCTGAGCTTTAGACTTAGATGGGCTTTAATGATCCATGACGGAAATTGCTTGGTCTCAGTAGCTTAGTTACACATAAAAGAAACACTCTTAAAAACCACAAGTGAAAAGAAAGATAAAATGATAGAAAACAGTGTAATCTAAATATATGTACATAATTAACATTATGAACAAATTTACAAATGCAGTTCGAGTTTGAACAAGTAGAATTGGGACCTTAAATGTGAAAATGTAATGGTGAACACTTGTGTTGCCTGTTTGTTCAACTTTATGTAATGTAATCGTGCACATAAGCTGAATTTCAGCAGATGATTGAAGTTGAAGTGGGAAAAGCAAAATGAATGTAGAATTAGTTAAAGACACCTCTGCTGGTAAACAAAAAAACAAAAAACCCAAAAAACAAAACAAAAAAACAGCCCTACTAGTTGTAGGGGTGCGAAAAAATATCGATATGGCAATATAATATTACAATACAATATCGATTTTGAAATCTTAATATTGATTATAAAAGAAAAAGGCCTATCTTGAACAACTTCCCCACCTCCACCACCACTTTTTCTGTGCAAGTGAGGAAATGGATCATTTGTATTAATATTGTTTTTTGACTCAATTTGTCCAATGAATTATCACTGTCATCTGATGTAGATATATACCATGTGTATTTTAAACTGCATTTAAAAATTCTCAAATGTCAAATATATCGCAATGTCATAATATCGCAACAGTGTGTCATATCGTGACTCAAGTATTGTGTACGTATCTTTGTGACACTGCACAGAAATCCGTAAGTTGACAGCTGTAAGTGAAGATACATATATGCTCACTCTTTGCCTATCCAAGCAGAACGCCAACACATTTATCTTTGATCCCCTGTCTGACTCTTCACTCTGGAGACACACAATTAGTGTTGGTGGAGTGAGTGGACTTGTCTACGAAAACGCTGAAAACCCAAACTTTACGTAAATGTAAAAGAAGCTTCATGTAAACAGACAACTCCAGGACCTCAGGAGACTGAAACTGTAAACACATGGAACATGCTTTGTGAAACAAATTAATAACACAATCTGGAAAACAAGCAGAGGAAAGAAAAAGTGAACACTTAACTCATTCCCACCTGGTTTGGGAAGTGATGAGCACGCTGAAGTTGAAAGGCTACAGCGGAACATAATGGATGTGAGCTGACAGGTCGTAAACCAAACTAGCATAATTAGACCCGGGATTTCACTGTGTTATTTTCCAGTCAGGGCACAGCTTTCATGTTTGATGGCTTATGTCGTAGGAAACAGCCTGTGCCTCCTCTGATGAATATTTCACAGCGAGGACGAAGCCACCCGTGGAAGACTGAGAGAGATTTTACTGTGTGAGACGAGCGAGACTGGTAGTTAGCTCGGAGAAGCTTTATTTGCAGACGCTCTTATTAACTTGAGGGGCTGCTGGTTCAGAGACAGGTTATTAGGAGTTGGGCTTTATCTCTTGTGAGCCTTTACTGCAGATTCATAAATGGAACCGAGTCGCGCCGTCGTCTCACTTCTCAAATTCTAATAATAAAAATCACAATTTGGTTTCTCAGATTTGTGGCGGACATCATAACAACGGTGCGTGCAGTGAACACAGGATCTTGCTCGCAGTAATAACAGTGAAGGAAATAAACTTCCTGCTCTTCAGGTTTGATGTGGTAGAGGCTGGTCGGCCATTACACCTGGGCAAATTTACAGAAGGGAGGGACTGTCGGAAAACACAGACGGACACTCCCCTCACATGACAAAGGGAGAGAACAGCTGGTGGAGGCTGGTTCTGCCACTTCCTCCTTACACTTCCTACCACGAACTTCGGGTTTTGGTGTAAAAATTGAAGACTAAATCATTGCAAAGTCAGTAATTCAGCAAAGTCAGTAATTCTGCTTTAATTGTAACATACCGTATGTGCAGTTTTAGCTGATAGTGGCGTGTGGTCACTTTCTAATGTGAAAGTAATGCTAATAAAGCTAATGGTTTGTGATTTTATAAACTGCTGCACTTTGACTGTAGAAAGGCCAATGACACAATATTTTTCTTAATCAGATAAATGTGAAAACGTCTTGTATTTATGTAACGTCAATAACAATACCAATTGTCTCAAGGTGCTTTACAAAAACTGACCTTTTTTTTTCCCAAATCCGAATGAGTAAAAAGGTGCACACCTTGTGATAAATAGCTCAATAGAAAAATATTAGCACTTAAAAAAAAGCTAAAAGTTTTTCAAAGACGAACAAAGCTAGAATCAGTGCATTCAGCATCACTGACAACAGCAGCGAGGTTATTCTACTGAATGAATTCATTGCATAAGAGTTCAAGACATTAACTGACAGCCTAAAGTGAAGAGGAGCTATGTGATAGCACTTAATGTTACATCATGTAGGCGTTGATAGCACCTGAGAAACATAATGGCAGCACAAGACTCCAACAGCTCAACAATAAATCAGTGTCACTGAGAATTAGGAGAGACTGACTGGTCATGGGACAGTGAACGCTGTTTTGTTAAGCTAAGCTTTTTGCAAAAATGGCAACAGTCTATTTTCGAAGCCTCACTATCACCTTCAGTTTAGATGAAATAATTCTTAGAAGAATGCATAATAATTGGATAATTACTAGTTTCACATAGCTCTAAGTAAAAGACTTTGAGCCGTCTTGTGTTTTGGATACACAATACTCTATCACGAGGCAGCTGCCTTCGTCTTTTCATAAGGGTTTACCTTACGTGTCAAATAAATTACATAACAACCATGGTAATCACATGCAACGGCTTTTAACAATAACAGGATTTCAGATATATCTAAATCACACTAAGGATGAATGAAAGTGAACAACGTTAGCAGACAGCCTACATCTATTGGTTCAGGGTGAGTCAGATCAAATTCCAGAGGATCACACTGCACCACTATCGCGCAGCACATAGACAATATAGTAACAAAATGGGAGAAGGCATAACAGTTATCAGGACAATTGTGACTGTTTAAGTTGTAAGAATGTCATTTATTCCTTCGTGCTCCTTATTCAGACCTCATCAGGCGGCAGCTAGTCCCATACAAAGACTACAGGTTAGCTGTAAAATAATGTTCATATCAGACCAGCATTGTTGTAGTACACAACAGGCTGTCCTGGTTCTCTGTGGATGTGGAGCTTCACCGTGGTTTGCTATTATTTAAGAATTTAAACCATGGTTTTGCTTTAATGGAAAGACAAGACAAGATCCCTCCACGTCCTGTAAATAGTGTAACATTTTTTGAGGGGCAGGGCTTAACTGGAGGCAAAAAATCACTATAGCATGGAAATGCCGCCGGTTAGCATATTTCAATGTTTTGGTAACAATTGAAAATGCATATTTTAGAGAATATACTAATACACTCTCTCCCTGAGACTGTGAGCGTTATTTTAAAAAGTTTCCACTGTCTGATGGGACTATATTCACCTACCTCTACACTCTCACTCACTGGACGGACGATTTGACCAAAGAAGAGCAAGTGAAGCCTCTCCAACAAAGATATTACAAGATGTGAGTGGAACCACTGTGGGGGGAAACATAGTGAATTCAACTTCTGCCTGGACACCAGTGAAACACGCAACTAATGTTGTGTTACCTAGCATTTAGAATTAACATTAACATGTAACAACAATGCCGCAAATAATCATTACCTTAATGTTATTTCAGTCACGGTTTATTCTAACCCATGACATTATCCAAGCTGAAACCGATGATGCATTACATATTAATCTGATATGAAGGTGGTTTCTCTGTTGTTCCACTCCAGTTCTTTATTTAAATCGCCAAAGTCAAACCAAATGTGTCTATGACTGGCAGAGACTGGTATGTGATAAAACTTAAGTTAATGTTTTTGATTTTTCGGTTTTGGCACCAAAAAAATAGAGTCAGTGTTTGCCTCAAGCTTCCCTCTACTTTTCCTCCAGCTAACATCATGACATCACAGTGACGTAGGCCATGAAGGGGTCTATAGCAGTGCAGTTCACACTTTGAGTTAAGCAGTGTTTAAGTTAGCTTGTTACAGCTCCAGTAAATAAGTAGCAGTGTTTAACTGACATACCAGACATACAAGTGACTGTACGTGGACCGAGTCTAAAGAGGATAAATCTGTCGTTGTCTGCTTGGCCTTTGACTCTTTCCTTTAATGCCTTGTGAAAATATTAGTGCACTATACAAAATGTAAATAGGGGTCAAGCTGATTAGTTTCTAACCTATGTAAGTGAGTTTGCTTTTGAAAGTGAGCTCTTCATGAGGTCATGGTTTGCTTTTGTTCAGACAATGAGAAACGAGGTCAAACTCATCGTTTTAACCCAGGACCAGCACAGAACTTTACAGCGTGATCTTCGTTGTCTCTGCATGTTTGCTGCATATTATCACAGGATATCCTCCTGTGTCTCACCTTTTTACCAAAAACCACAGGGTTTGTCCTCTTCCTGCTTCGGCTACATGAACCACAGAGGTTCTGGGGTGAAGTCCTCTCCTAAGGTCATAGGTCCAACAGTCCTAATTAAAGGGAGCGCAGTGACTTGAGGAGAATAATGTGGCCTCAATGTCAGAGTCAACTGTCTCACATTCTTGGCCAGTCACTGAGCAAGTCTCTGCAGAACTCAATGTGCAGCGGCGGCTGTGATGTGTCGTCTAACCCAGGATATATTGTAACAAGGACCTCAGCGCCTGACAGAGCCGAAAAAAGTGAAAAGACTATCTGGGGAAACATACGGGGAGACTAAAACTGCTGAAGTAGTAGTAGTAGTGGTTTGTGATCAGCTATTATTATTCTGCATCCTGTGGCAGGAAACGCACCTCACACCAGAGACCTGCCTCTTAATGCCTCATTTTCACCGGCACCTTTTTATTTTAAGAGATGTCAAAGTACAACAGGCCTCAACCTTCATTTACACTAGAGACATTTTACAACTAGCGTGTCACATTTTCTAGATTCTTCCTTCTTCCTGACCCACAAACATTTACTGGACCTGATTTAGCGTACGTGTTTCACTTCTTTACACCACACAGCCAGTTGCTCAACAAAGGGATGGAGGGTGGAGCTGACATGGTGAAAACTATTTGGAGGGAACTCAGAAATAGAGTTACTCCAGTCAGTCTATTTGGAGACACAGTGGGTTAGCCGTGCATAGCCGTGCCTTTGACATTTTGTGATCTGTGATTGTGTTGCCTCTACTTTGCCTGGTTACCAGTGCTTTGTTTCGTTTTTTAGCACCTTCCATAAAAGTGAGGTGAGGCGATAGCAGCTTTATGGGGGTTAGAAATGAAGTAAATATTTGGAACTGTTGGGCGTTTGACCTGAACCTAAACCCAATAAGAATAAGAGCTTGTCCACACCTGCCACTCTCTCTGTACTGTTGTTGAATTATGACTGAGCCCTGTCCAGGTCTATGTTCAAGAACTGGACTTGGGTCCAGATGAGGGGTGCTGGGTGATGATGAGGACACCAAAGTTATCCAACTGTCTGACCACATCTGGTTTAAGAATAAGACAGAATGTTTCTAGATATTTAAGTAGACGGCAGCCTTTAGTGTTTCTGTTGAGTTCTCCTTGTCTGCGAAATAAAATAAATAAATTAAAGGAAAAACTGCACTCACTTGTGAAGCAGAAGGATCAGTTGGGACGTTTGGTGTGTTAATGGAATATTAATGTGTAGGTCCAGTGTGGGAGTTAGGAGGAAGGATAAACACAGTTGAATTGAATGCACCCAATCAGGAAGTGAACTTAAAGGCCCACAGCCATGCTAGACATTACTGTATATAAGTCTAATGACCACTAATACAATGCCTTGGTCTTCATGTTAAAATAAATGGCCTAAATGTTTATTTATTCATGAAAATTATTCTTTTAATTGGACACATCTTTGCTTTTGGTCTTTTCATGTATTTTTTTTCTATATTTTTTACATTGATATGTATATTCTTATTGCCTACGTTGCTCTTTCGTCTGAACACTGGTGCACTTTGAGTAGGAGCTGCTATAACAAAGTAATTCTGATTCTGATAACATATCTACTGGATAAAGATGAGGATTTTTTTTTTTTTTTTCGTAGACAGGCTTGTGTGCTTGGTCTCTTTGCTGCATGAGTCAGTTCCTCTTGAGTTTCAGCTCATGGAAAGATGTCTTGACATTTTCCTTTAGAATTCACTGGTGTAAATCAGAATTCATTGGTCCATCAATCATGGCAAGCCATCCTTTCCAGGATGCAGCAAAACAGGCCCAAACAAGGACATCACCACCCCTGTGTGTTTCACGGGCGGGATGAGGTTGTGTTGCTGGAATGCACCGTTGTTTAGTCTCCAGACATGAGCCTCTCATTTAAACCAAATAATTCTACTTTGCTTTCGTACGTCAACAAAACAGTTCCTCACTAGTCTTCTGTTATATCGGCCCATTTCCCCTTATAAACAAAAACCAAAAGTACAATGTTTTTGTTTCATTTGTTTGATTGGGTTCTCTTTCAGATCCAATGTTTTAAATAGTTTCTTGCAAATTTTGAGGGTGGCAAATACTTTTAAGCACCGCTGTATGTGCCCAAAATGTAGCTGCGACTCCCCCAGAATCCCAAGCCCACGTGGTCTTCAGTCAGAGAGGACAGCTTCCTCTCCCGCTGTCCTCTCTGGGCTGGTTTAAACATTCCTCGTCTGGCCGTGTGCAGTTGGCAGGGCTGCTGTGATCAGGAGGCCCGCTGACAGACGGACATTCATCCACCTGCCGGTATCGCCTCCGGCATCGACTCCACATTCCTCAGGCAGCGGCGAACTGTCAGAGCCACACCACGGCTTTATTACATCTACGTCTCTCGTCGTTCACGCACAGTTTAAAGTGAGCTCAGGTGGAGCGTCGGATGATGCTGAGGGGCCCCGTCCTAGAAACGTTCAACTTTCAGTTTCCATTCACGTGAGACAAGTTAATGTTTGGAGTTGATGTTCAAACATTTAATATAACGTGGAAGTCGAAGGAGCTTCTTTGAAATGTGTGCGCTCGACCTGATGAGTAGAATCCACATATTACATGGGCCAATGCGGATGAGTGTCGGGTGAAAGTCTGAAGAAGAAAAAGCTCTTTGAGCTTGTTATCATGGTAATGTTCAGATTTTAATAAATAAATAAAAGTATGGTTGAACACATGTTACCTGCCTAAAAGCTGCAGATACATTTTAGTGTATATATTCTATAAGAGCACTGTAGTTATTCATCTTAATATCAGTCTAAAATGCCTCCTCCTAGAAAACTATGTATCAAAACTCCAGAAACACTGCCAAAATGTACTTAAGTATCTCTTTAATATTGATCCTGCATGTGCCATGCTGTCATTATTGGGTTATTAAAGGTTAATCAGTTTAATATGAAGTTGGAGCTACAACATTTTATGAGTAGATTGCAGTTAAACCATTCCTAATTTTGCAGCAAACATCATATCTTTACATTTTAGTTCAGCGAATGTAACCTTGGCGCAATCAATCCATCAGCTCCAAAGCATTTTATTACCTCAGTCGTCCCGACTTCTGGTTTTATGCACGCCTCCTTAGGTCAGTAACCCCATTAAAGACTTCACAAAATACAAACAATCTCCGTTTAGTGCCATATGAGGTCATCGTTAGCTGTTAATTTCAAGACGTAAGCACCCTGTACATAACAATAAGCAAAGATGCTGTTAGATTTTAGGCACCATTACGTCTTTGTTTTATCTGAATGGCATTTGTTGATTTTCTCTTCGTCTCATCCCTTCACAGGATTCAGTTCAGCGTTTTCTGCCAAACTCTTAAATCCTCCCTGGAATGCCGAGTCTTTCAGCAGCCAGGTTTCACTGCGGTGACTTACTGGTCTCCCCCAGATCCCTATCTTTCCCCGTGGCTCAGCTCAGAACAGCTTTATAAACTAAGATCGACTTGGAAGTCTTACCTGCAACCTGAGCCCCAGCCGTCACTTTTCTGGTCTTAAGCCAATCCTCCTTTACATTGGATGCAATTAAGATGAACTCGGGTCAAACTTAAAACTGGAAAGTTTGAGAACAGAACACGTCTTTGAAAGATAACGTCCCACTGCACGTGAACACTGAAAAGAGCAGAAATGGAGAATTGTGTATTTACTTAGATATTTGGATTCATCCAGTCGTCCTCGTCCTGTCACCCCCAGGGACTGCACAGGTTTCTGCAGACACTTAGTGCAGTGTAAATCACATCAATAGATGCAGAGCAGCATTATGTCAGTTATCCTTTCTTTCAAACAGATGTTTCTCCAGAGAGGTCAAAGGTCATGGCAAAGGCCACGTAAATTTGGCCAAAGCAGAAAAAGCAGGTGATTGCAAAACACGTGACTGTTGTTCTCATTGTTCTTTGTCTTTTTCCCCAATAGAAACTCAAGTGACTGTATTGATAAGGATTATGGGAAATCTACTTCACTGCCGCCTCCTCAACAGAAAATAATTCTTTGCAACACAGCAGCTTTTCAAAGTAAAACTTCAGCTGAGCTCAACTTTCATTGTATTTTTTTTAATGATGAATTTGTGTGTATTGAAATTATGCAGAATTTGGTTAATTCTTTTGCATCACGGTTTATTAAAGTGTATTTATTAGAAGAAAAGCATGGTTTGATGGGAGATTACAAAGCACAGAGATATTCTTAAATGTGGGCAAGCAGTCTGCAACCTAAAAGAGGCCTTTACCCAACGTTACCAAATGTTATAAATGTCATTCATTATTCATTTTCACATGACAGTATTTTGGTATGCACTTCTAAAATAATGCAATGTTTTAATAGAACGTAGTATTGTTAGGTTTAAATTATTATTCTTGTGTCAATTAAGGATGCAACTTTATTTTTTGTAGATGCACATTTTGCTTTTTAACGTTCTTCCCGTTCACGGTATTATTGTTTCTGCCACTTGCTATGATGTGGATGTCATTTGAACTATAATAAAAAAAAATATTGTCCAATATGGTTTGTTTTATACATACACTAATGGTGTTTCTTTAGATTTAGACGTGACCTTGAGCTCTAGGTGTGAACACATATACTTGAGAGCGTCAAAAGACGAGAATCTGCCTCACATGCTCCACGCATTCTTGTGTCAGTTGTTGTTTTTTCTCGATTTTGTCCACGTGATACCTTAGTATATGTGCAGTGAGGCCTTTATTGTTGCTACTTGCACATATTGGCACTAAGTAAAAATCAGTTTGCAGTTTAACAAACAATAAAGTTCACCTAACGCCTGCGTCTGCTTCAACTCGTCACTGAAGGACTAACTGATGTAAGTGTTTCCTGTTGGATTTCATGAGGCATGTAATATTTTTATAATTTCCATCTATAGTGATGAGTTGCCCAGTGTTTGGGACTCGTCCAGCTGCTATATCCAGCCTGTTTCCATGGGCTTCCGCTCCCCTTTAATGACAAGTGATAGCATCGACCTATATCAATCTGCCCACAGGATGCTTTAATCCGCCATTACGCAGATGAAACGTTGCACTGAGCCTGCGGTGGAACAGTGACGGCAGGAGCGGCTCTAAACTTTGTATGCACGCGCCTCTAACCTGACCGCAGTCATGGACACCCCGAGCCAAATCAGTGCGGCAGAAAACAAACCTGTTCCTCCTCGGAACTGGATCCAAATGTCTCGGGTCTCAGCGTCCTCTATTTATACGCAGTGTATATTTACAACATGCCGGATGATTTGGATGCTAGCAAGTAGCGCGAGAGCAAAGAGAATGTCGGGGCAATTTTCTTCGGCTATTCTAAGGAGACAAGGAGTTTATTGGGGTGAGCCGCCTCTCTGATGTCAAAGCCTGTGTTCATTCAGAGTTTCTTTACCGAGCCGCTTTCTGCAGCTGATCCTTGACGAGTTTTTATTTTAGCAGGTGGGATTTATGTGAGGTTGAGAGCTCTGTTGCAAAATATTAGATCAAGTGGAGACATTAGAAAAGACAGTCAGGCACACGTAACAAGAAAGAAATGTAAACTATGGACTAAATGATCTTATACATGGATTACATCCATTAAACTACTAACACATAGTATAAAATCTAAGTTATGGATTTACAGAGAGAAAAATGTGAAGAGATTTCCACTTTCGTGCACATGACAAAACACAAGATGGCCAACAGCACATCTGTCCTCATGAGACAGACATGATTTATTCCAGTATGAACCATCAAGATGATATAATAAAGGCAATAAGTTGCACTGTGGTTTGAAAGTGTTTAACCTCTGTTTTCCTATTAACACTCTTGAATTCATCGTATTCAGTTCTTAATGTGCTAGCACACCACCAGCCAGTAGTTGACCCTCTACAGCATCTTCAGGCGAACTCACACATGTTGATAGTGAAATATTGTAAACTACAGCTGGACTGAGGAAATCATCTTCTCAGTGAACGGTTGAGAAGTTCACGAGTGACGTGAGGAGAATGTGAAGAATGATTGCTGCAACTCTGGCGAAACATCCATTAAAGCTTCTGTCAGTGCGTTAAGTCATGTGATGGTGTAATGATTCGCGTGTATTAGATCCTGCTTCCTGTGAAACAAGTCAGACTCCTGTTCATCACATCACTCTTCTTCTTCTTAAATCTGACATGAAAACATGCGGATGAAGCAAGTATTGACGACCTGTGAAACATATCGATGAACGTGGATGGATTTGTGCAGAATTTGTCCAATCATGGCAAGATAGTTGAGTCATATTGTGCGCCTCCCAAAAGTAATTAAATTAAAGTAATTAAGTAAACAGTGGTTGGTCTCATTTGTCAACGTCCAGACAAGCACAGAAATGACACTGTCCTCCTGCCTGGGTATAAATACTGGCAGTGGTGCAGATCGCTTTTGTGAGCCTTGAGATGTGTATACTCTGCGTAGAGTCCAAGTCTGTAAGTGAAAACAGAACAACAACAACAAATTTGCATTTACATTTTTGCGTCACATACAACTGCGGTTGATGCACCAAACTGAAACATGAGATACCTCAAGTATTTTCATACTTAATTGACTGACTACAGTTGAAGTTCAATAACTGTTCATGTAGGTGTAAATGTAAATATTATCCGCCTATAAGGCAGATTGATATAGAGGGTAGTCATTGATGTCACTGCTGCCTTGTCCCGCGCCCCCCTGAGTGGCAAACACACAGTGAAATGTATCGGTAAATACAGCAAGACTGGGAAAAATGTGGATTATCAGATCAAACTAAGGACGACTTGACTCAAAAATGATCCTCATGAACTAATATGGATTTGGAAACGTGGATTAGACCTAGTTTCAGTTAGCTTAAGTTAGTTTTAGGTAATTTCTAAATAAAAGATGCTAACGCTAAGAGCTTTACTGAGAGGTAACGTTAGCCGTATAATACTGTAGCATCCGACTGGACGTTTATTGTTCTATTGTTATTTATAACTACGCCAAAACAACAACATCCAAAAAACTTATCTCACAGCCCTCCAGGACGTAACTTAAGGTCTGACTTCATCAAAAAAATACAGCATAAATTTATTTTACCTGACGCTAAATGTGAACCACAACACGTAATGTGCATACCCCCTATTTAATTTATACAAATTTGCAGTCATTTCATTTATTTGTGAGTCACGTGTCTCCTCTTCTGGTCTCAGCTATCCTCCTCCGCCCCAACTCTCCCATGCATCAAGCTAACACGTCCGTCATTAGTCAATCAGATGAGTCATCCTGTCCTCATTTATTAAATATTTGCCTCAGAGTAGCTCAGAAAGTTTCATCATGAGGATTTATGAATGGGGACCATAAATGTCGACACTAAATGTCCAGTATGCTGTAGATATTTCAATGTTGACCAAAGATGACTAACTGACTGACAAACTATGAGGGCCCATTAGTTAAAGGAGATATTATTTCTAAATTACAACAAATGTATAATTAAAAGCATGTTATTAAGATATTAGGATGAGCACCGCTTCATCCTGATGGACCCAACAACTGCGCCGAGAGGAAAGACGTCAGATCCCCTCTTCTGCCCGAGTGGCCGTCGGGATAAAGGGATGGGATATACTTGGGCTTTGTTTTCCATTCATCATGAGGTCATTAATGGCTGCTGTCATCATGAGCTTCCCCCTGGATGAGGAGTTGATCCTGGGCAGCAGAGCCTGGCCTCCACCCAGCCTCTCTCTCTGTTTACCTTAGACACTCATTAAAGGCATGCCACGTCTTCAACGTCCAAATTGGAGAAAGGCGAGTTAATGGTTTAATGAATGTCCCGTTGCTGCTCGAGGACAGACACAGCTGTTTTTCACTTGTTCCTTGCCACGGGGAGCTAATTTCATTTGTCACATTTGAAGCCCAGGAATCAGCATCAGGACTGTCTCATTGACAGACTGGCTAATCGCTCTTTCTTCATTTTCTGCTCTTTCTTCGCTATGGGAGGAATCCGAGTGAAGTCCAGGAGTTACGGAGTATTATAAAAACATCTCCGTGTTTGTTTCTATAGTTACACTGTGTGTCCCATTTTTATTTTTGGCTTGTCAAGTGAGGAGGGCAAGATTTATTTAGAGAGGATGCAATGAAAAGTGTGATACAGAATGCCTGGATGCTTATGGCATCTCTGCTATTTGACCCTAGAGGAAGGTTGGTGAGTGGTTCGCAGTGTTGTCCTAAAAGCATTGCCATCCCCAACAAACAGAGACACTATCACAGAATATGGCTGAAGGTGCAATATTAAATTAGACGTGAGTGTCCCACCTCTACTGATTCGTCTCAGTGCTTATGTGAGATTCATTATCACTTCTTAACTGTTTCATTTAGTTAATCTAGAGGTGATCTATTTAAAATTTGTGCATCAGGAATGTGTGATTTGTTCTGCCATATAGAAAAGTCAAATAATGGAGGCAATGCAACAAGCATTTCAAACATTTCGAGTGAAATAACAGTGTGAGAATAGCGTGCACACGGATCGCTCCATCGAGCGTCAGGCTCAAGTCAAAAAGATGATCCATAAAAGGCTGCTAGGTATTTTTATCTTAACATGACCTTGCGCAGCATACTGAGTACACATTCTCACATTCTCCCCCGCATCCAGTATGACTGCTTGATTTCTCCACGCTGTCCATGTCGTGTCACAATCACTGCAGAAAAAGGCCGGCAAATGTGTTTTATTATTATAAGATATACATAGGGATTATAAGGTCTTGTTTAGGTTTAGGTAAAAATGCATTTGAGTTGTTAGTTACATAAAATAAAAATAAGTAAATAATATTTCTAAGAAGACGCTGGCATCAGATATCCAGATCCGGTCCAAAATAAAGCTGGGGACTTCCCTGATTTAAATTTAATATTACCCTCAAAACAAACAGTGACCCAGTGAGCTATTGCTGCACATCCGAACCTCGTAAAGAAATAAAAGATAAAAATGGATCAAACACATTAGTAAAATTTATTTCTGTATTTTATTTAACAAAATGTCCTGAACATTACTATCATTCATATAAAACAACCCATGATTATTACACAGTTTTTCATTTTAACATTATTTATTTATTTATATCACAGCTAAATATGGTGTCTTTACTTTGAATAAAAAGTAAGTAGTGTGAGAACTACAAAAATTAGTTGAAGTGCAAGAAAAACCCTAAAAAATCTGTTATGAAAGAAGAAAATCAGTAGTAGTTTGACTGTTTCTGTCGTTACACACATCTTATAAATATGATGAGGTTTAAAAATGGAGCAGGATCATTTTCATATGCCGGGAAGACAACAACAGGAAAAATAACAAAAGTCTTGACATATATTCTGAGCTGTGTTGTATTTCCTGTGTGTGTGTGAAACTAAACCTTGTCCATACACCTGTCTCCACCAGCTGATGGCAGATTATTGTCCCTCAGTGTGGGACTAATTGTCGCTCCGGTGCCGACATGTCACGACCTTGGAGGCAAACTGACTCGTGAACAGAACACACAAGTCTTCACACAGGTCGTAGTTTTATTGATGATGATGACAAATTTGTTTGATTTTTTTAGTCTGAGATTCTGTTTCAGTAACCTGAATCCATATTATTTTACATTTACATTTAATTAACATTTATTTTCCAATATGTAACTTAAATGTATCCACTATGATATATTAATATACTCATTCATTGCACTCTTTGAGAGTTATGAAAGGCCGCTGCAGTACAAAGTGGTAAACAAAACAAACAAACAAACACAAAAAGCCTGTAGGACCAATTTGGGACAGAGATTTTGTCGTAACTATATTAAGGGATTGTTGACTTGATTTAAATATTGCACCCTCTTAAATATGCCTTCACTCTTTCTGCAGTGGTGTGAAATCATTTGTCTCACTGTATCAGTTCAACAACGTGTACTAATACTTAACATATTTCATACTGGGAAAGAGGTTTATTAAATGTTAATTTATTTGTCTAGCATTAACCTGTTTGAGAGCACTGCTGCCATGCAACCTATACATTTTTGAGTAATTAAGAAGAATAAGAATATAAAAGGATAAAAAGGACATGCTGCTAAAGATTGACTACTGACAAAATCTGTAATACAGAATTACAGGTTGTCAAATTTTCCACTGAATTTAATTTATTGGTTTTTGTGAGTGTGCCTCACCACCACCTCTTTCTCAGTGAGAGAAGAGGAGAAGGGTAAGTGGTGGTTGGGGCAGCACTTTCACAGTCTTGTCCAATGGTCTTTCTTAAATTAGCCCTGGGGGCCGGAGGCTCCCTCCCCACGCTGACAGAAGGAGGAGCCTGAGCTTGTCTGTCTACTGTTTCATTATTACCTGCACAGCTCTGCAGCATTCACCACACTTGTGTCTGTGTGGCCACACAGAAACAGGGAGACACAGAGGACAGAGGCCCAAACCATTAGAGAGGCGTCTCATTTTCTGCCTGCTCCTGCTGACTTGTTAAATTAATTGCAAGGCAACTAGCAGTGGACATGGCTGGTTGTCTGCAAAGTTCCCAACTTTGTAAAAAGTGGGCATTTTTAAAATGCCTGCTTGTGACTTTTTCTCTCAGCTTGTGCTTTGCCTCAGTAGATGCAGAGCCTTTTGATCCAGCTCACCTCTATTACCACAGGTCTGGACCTAATGAAGACAATATTATCATCGCTAACAATGGGATCCGGGTGCCTTTTGGGAGGTCTGTGTTCCTGGACCCTGTGAATGACCTGGTAACAGAAGTGCAGCCTGGTGACCGCTGCCACATCACAGTTCTTGATAATGACCCACTGGCCCAGCAACCTGGGATGTTGACCCCTAAAAAGTTCCCTTGTTCGTTTGGACCAGATGAAGTGAAATACACTCATTTTGGATCTCGGAGCCCCAGCAAGGATCGCGTGAAGCTGCAGCTTCGTTATGACTCCCAGACAGAAACTGTTGTCGTCCCTTTTATGCTGGAAGTGGAGGTGGTTTTCCAACAGCTTGAGATCCTCACCAGGAATATGCCTCTTAACGTTGAAAAGCTCAATGGGGAAAGCAACGCGATCGACAAAAAGGGTTTGGAGTTTTCCTTTGAAGATGGTGTCACACAGTGTAAGATCACCACTCTGGTCGGCGCTGGAGGTCTTCCCAGGTATGGTACTCTGTTCAATAACCCCTCCAATGGCCAAATGGTTGACTGTGATGAGTTTGTGAAACAGGGCATTCGCTACAAACACACTGCTAAAACCAATTCGCCAAACAGAGACTATGTTCCAATGATGGTAGAGCTGCAGGATAATGACGGTAACACTATAATGCAGGAGCACTTTCAGATGATGGTTAGAATCAGAGAAGGTGCAGAGAACACGGCTCCTAAACCCAGCTTCGTAGCCATGATGATGATGGAGGTTGATCAGTTTGTGATGACAGCTATAACAAGTGACATGCTGGCTGCTGAAGACATTGAATCCGACCCAGATGATTTAATCTTCAACATTACTTCTCCTCTGAGCCCTCAGCAGGGCTACATTATCAGCACCGATGATCGGAACCTGCCAATCACCTCCTTCTATCAAAGGGACATCAAAGATCTTAAAATAGCGTATAAGCCACCGTCAGAGGACTCTGAGCAAGAGAGGATTTTCCAGCTAGAGTTTGAAATTGTAGATACTGATGGTACCGCGTCCGACACGTTTGCCTTCATGATTGTGGTAAAGCCTATGAATACCTTGGCTCCAGTTGCAACCAAAAATACAGGGCAGCTATTGTTTGAAGGACAGTCAAGAGCTCTCTCCAGCTCCCAGAATTTAGAGATTAGTGATGAGGATAACCTGGAAGATGTGAGAATCACAGTCGTTGATGGCCTGAAGCACGGAGACCTGACTGTGCTCGGTACTCGCAGGAAATTCTTTACACCTGCTGATCTAGACGCCGGCATTGTTGTGTACCAGCATGACGGCAGCGACACCTACAGCGACAACATTATTTTTAGAATGACCGATGGCAGCAATGAGGTGGAGTTTTTGTTTCCTATCACCATTGCTCCCACCGACGATGAACCCCCAATTATTAATGCTAACACCGGCCTGGTGCTGTTCAAGAATGAAGTTATGCAGATATCTCCCTTCATCCTGAGCGCAACTGATATCGACTCAGAAGACTCCACAATTAAGTTTGTCATGGAAGCGCCATACTCGACTGTAGGCGAGCTCCTTCTCAGGCAAGTAGAGCCACCGTCTGACCCGTCTCTGTGGAAGTTCAGTGAGACAGATGAGATGTTCGAGCAGGTGGTAACTGAGTGGTTTCAGCAGGATATTCTTGACGGAAAGCTGTTCTATCGTCACGTTGGACCCCATAGCACCACCACGGTGATTGATCAGTTTGTGTTCCGAGTCCAGGACGATAATGACCCTCCTAATCAGTCAGGTGAGCACATGTTTACCATCAAAATCCACCCTGTTGACGATCTAGCTCCTGAGCTTCTCCCAGGCACCATCCTTCACATGACAGTCCAGGAATATGAGCTCACGTACTTTAGGAAGAAGTTTTTGTGTTATACTGATCTGGATTCAGATGACAGAGACCTGAAGTACACCATCACTAAGCCTCCAACTGACACGGATGAGAACAATCCAGCTCCCTTGGGCAATATTGTGCTGACTGACAACCCTGACACTGTAATTACAGAGTTTACACAAGCACAGGTTAATCACCACAAAGTAGCTTACAAGCCTCCAGACCAGGAACTGGGCATCACTCCAAAAGTAGCTCAGTTCACATTCACTGTGGAAGACACAGCTGGTAACACAGCAGATGGACTTTTCACCATCTTCCTGCAGCCAGTTGACAACAAACCCCCATTTATTACCAACGCAGGGTTTACAGTCATGGAAAGAAGCCCATATATTATTACTAGAAAAGAGGTATATGCCACCGACACAGACACAGAGGATGAAAATATCATCTTTACTGTTACCCAGGTCCCTCGATACGGGCTGCTGCAGTATTTAGGAATTGACATGTCAAATGGGGAAACCTTTGTGCTTGAAGATATTGAAAATGGCCGCTTAAGTTACATTCACAGTGGACAGGAATCCCTCATTGACGTCATTAAACTTGTTGTAAGTGACGGTTTCCACGAGGTACCCATTAGCATCAAGATCTCCATTGAGCCGGTTGATGATGAGATCCCCACAATTATGGTCCCGGATGGCCTCCTCGGAGCCTCCCTGGACGTACTGGAGAACGGAGCCACGGAGATCACAAGTAAGGTCATCCAGGGTCGCGATGAGGACACAGATGACCTCATGCTCACTTTCATTGTTGAAGAACCACCGAGACTGGGTGAAATCTTGGTTAATGGTGCTCCTGCTGAGAGGTTCACCCAGGAGGACATCATTAACGGGGCAGTGGTGTACGCTCACACGTCGGGAGAAATTGGCCCGGTCAGAGCATACGACTCCTTCAATCTTACTCTGTCCGATATGTCAGATCAGTGGGTCGTTGGCGGCAACAAAGTCCAAGGTGTAACAGTTCATGTCACCATCCTTCCTGTTGACAGCATTCCCCCTATTGTCATTGTTGAACAGCAGTTTGTTGTTGTGGAGGGGGAGAAGAATGTTATCACAGTGAACCACATTCAAGCTGAGGATGTTGACACCAATGACGATGATATCTTGTGCACTGTTATTGTCCAGCCGACGTCTGGTTATGTGGAGAACATCTCTCCAGCCACAGGTTCTGAGAAATCAAGAGCTGGGACAGCCATCACTGCCTTTACCATTAAAGATATCGCCCTTGGTCACATCCACTATGTCCAAAGCATCCACAAAGGGGTTGAACCTGTCGAAGATCGTTTTACCTTCCGCTGCTCGGATGGTATTAATTTCTCTGAACGCCACTTCTTCCCCATAGTCATCCTGCCAGCCAATGACGAGAAGCCTGAGATTTTCATCCGTGAATTTGTAGTAATGGAAGGCATGAGTTTGGTTATCGACACACCAATTCTGAATGGAGCTGATGCCGACATCCCCGGGGATGAGCTGCACTTTGAGATCATCAAAAACCCAAAACATGGCACAATAGTTCAGCAGCTCAGCACTGGCACCATCCCTGTTGATCAGTTCAGCCTGGAGCAGATCAAAGAATCATCCAGCATTGTCTACGAACACGACGACTCTGAGACTAAAGAAGATAGCTTTGAGGTCAGGCTATCTGACGGCAAACACAAAGTGGAAAAAACGGTTCTCATCATGGTTATTCCCGTTGATGATGAAACTCCGCGAATGGCTATCAACGATGGTCTTGATGTTGAGATCGGAGAGACAAAAGTCATCAGCAACAGAGTTTTAAAGGCAACAGACCTTGACTCCGAAGACAAAGAACTTACATACGTTGTGCGATATGGCCCTGGACAAGGCTACCTCCAGCGTATCAGCAAATTTGGTGATGTTCTGGGAAACATCACCCTGGGAATGAATTTCACACAAGACGAAGTCGACAAACAACTCATTCAGTACGTGCACACGGGACAGGAGGGAATCCGTGACTTACTGAAATTTGACGTCACAGATGGTATCAATCCACTCATTGACCGTTACTTTTACATCAACATCGGGAGCATTGACATGGTTTTCCCAGATGTCATCAACAAAGGTGTGACGCTCAAAGAAGGAGGAAAAGTAACTCTTACGACTGACCTCCTCAGCACCAGTGACATCAACAGTCCTGATGAATTCCTCAGCTTTAGCATCACAAGAGCACCCAGTAGAGGACACTTGGAGAGCACTGACTACCCAGGTGTTCCCATTTCCACCTTTACCCAACTGCAGCTTGCCGGTAATAAGATCTACTACATCCACACCTCTGATGATGAGATGAAAATGGACAGCTTTGAGTTTGAGGTGACAGATGGCTATAATCCTGTCTTCCGAACCTTCAGAGTGTCCATCACTGATGTAGATAATAAGAAACCAGTCTTGACTATAAATAAGCTGGTCGTGGAGGAGGGGGAAACCAAGCTGATTACACCGTTTGAGCTGACAGCCGAGGATCGGGACACCTCAGACAACCTGTTGCGCTTCATAGTCACCCAGGTCCCTGTACACGGCCAGCTGGTTTTCAACAGAACCCAACCAATCACAACCTTTACCAAGCAGGACCTGAACGAGAACCTTATCAGCTATAAGCACGATGGCACTGAGACCAATGAAGACAGCTTCTCATTCACTGTCACAGATGGAACTCACACTGATTTTTATGTCTTTCCCGACACCGTGTTTGAGACACGCAAGCCCCAAATGATGACCATTCACATCAACACCGTGGACAACGGCGTGCCGCAGATTGTGGTTAACAAGGCCGCTGCCTCACTGAAAGTCCTCCAATCGGGGCACCTGGGCTTCCTGTTCACCAGCAAGGTCCTTCGATCGGAGGACAGAGACAGTCAGCAAAAGGTCCTGAAGTATACAGTGTCTGAGGCTCCCCTGCATGGCTACATCATGAACACTGCGCTGGGCAATGACAGCATCACGACCTTCACACAAGGTAAGAGAATATCACTGAATTTTACCTCTAAAATCTAATCAATATAAGATGATGATACTGGATTATGTGACTAATATGAACTGTTGAGGGCATAATGATAAGATGGCTCCGCCTTTACCTTAATTGTAACTTAATCACGTATGGAAAAACAAATTACTCGATATACTATAATATTTGCACTTTCTTAAAACAATTGTGAATGCTTTCCCACACATTTCCCATGTTACTCATATGACCCTAAGCCTAAGGGCTGTAACAAAAACCATGTCAAACTTTTATGGTTTAACTAATCCTGTTTGTCATGCAGCTGATATCAATGACATGAAGATCTGTTATGTGCTGCTGGATGGGAGCAACGCCACAAGTGACATCCTCTACTTCACAGTGGAAGACAACGGTAGGAACCATGTAACATTTAATGCTTCTGTGCTGTGACATCAAAGCCCACCGACCAAGCCCATTACTGGAGGAGTCATTTGCCTGCAGCTTTCCCCCAGAATCTATCTGCCTTTTAATGGCTGCTTAAAATTGAAACTTCCTGCTCTCTGTCAATCACCCGAGTGTTTGCATCACAAAGACTTAAGGCAGCTGGCCATGACTGACACCCAGTACAGAGAGACCGCCTCTGTTCACCACACTAGAAAGGGTAGCAGGTTTAAAGGACGGGGGTCATAGAGGACTTAAGCTTCAAGAGCGTGGGTTAGAAAAGTGAACGACTGGCACATGCTCTAAACTTTCCCTTAGGTAGCTCCTCAGAGCTTTCATGTGTCAGCTTTCATCATCTGCTTTAATTGACACTGAAATGTATATGGTAGGTGTCCTTAATTTCATATGTCCTTCTTAGAATCAGTTCCACAAACTTTGCTTTAGCTTGTTTTGAGGTTGACAGGGCCCTGATTTATCAACACTGTTGGATGGATGGCACTTTTCAGTAGCTCTGCGTATCAACGGAATAATATATTTCCCTGTCACATGCGCCTCACGTCTAACATAAACCTAAAGAATTCTCTTAAATAAACCGGCTAGGCACGGTACAACATAAAGATGAGTTACAGTATAATATATAAGCTCTGTGGCTTGTCACACTCATAGATTTACTTGGACAGTATTACAAATATAGCCAATGCTTAGGCAGTAAAATGTAACAGGTGGCTTTTGCAATTTTAGCGTCGGCTATAAAATGCAAAACAAGATATTGAAATGGAATCAATGCCGCAGGGAAAGTTTAGTCTATAATTATGCTGTATTGAGAACCGTGTTAAGTGATAATACCAGCATCACACCCAGTGAAGAGGCAGGACCCAGAGGATGTGCATTTTACCAGATTACACTCTTTTTGTCAGCAAAATGAAGCCTCAGTTAGGCCTGAACTGAATACCTGAACATTATTAAAATAGATTATTGTCACTATTCCATAATCTAAACTGTACACCAATATTCTTGGGCGCATTTTTTTTTACATTTGTGGCTTACTGAGCTGCCTGAAGCAAAGCGTTTCTGTCTGTGAAGTGTGTGTTTAAGCTCAGACGGGGAACACAAGGGCTTCAATTGGCTCAACACTCCTTTTTCTCTGTTTGCTCTACCCACTTTGTGTGAGCGTCCAGCAAACTCAGCTGAACCAGCTGCAGCCACGTGCACACTGGAAAACTAAACCACGTATCGTTAGCGGTTCACATGTGAAGGGCATCCCACAGCATTCACCTTCAACTCACAACGCATAAAATTATGTTCACATGTATTAATGCAGATAACAGACACTCTCGTCACTGCATGTATGGATAGGCACACACGTAAACACATGCACACACACACACAAAAAAAACAGCACATCTGGGAAAAGATCAAACAGATAAAAGATAAAAGCGAGCTTCTGAATCACTAATGTGGAGTGTTGAAGGGGTGACTTCTGGGGGAGGTGGAATTATCCTGGACATGTAGGGGCATGCAGTTGGAGAGCACGCCGATGGTCTGGCTATCTGCTAATAAATCTAAGTAGGTGAGCTGTTTGTGTGGGAAGCAAAACTCTGGGTCAGTAGAGATTTGCACCCAAGATAATCCACTTAAGCCGGTATCTGGCGGCAAACTTGTTCAAATTCCGTATTCACTGACTTATATAGAAATGCTTGCTCTAACGCCAGAAAATGTGATTGCATTAAATAATGTGGAAGTCTGAAAGTAGTACTTTCAGGGTATATAAGAGAAAGAAAAAAAAGAAAAAGTGTATATTGATGCAACTTAGACATACCAACAATATAGCTAAGCACTTTCGTCTATGTGCAGCCTCGTGCCTGGAAATAACACCCCAGATCCATTGATATGGGGATCTGCTTAGGGGTCTAAGCAGCCTTTAAAAGATACCTGCCACTACATGCACCCCAGTGATGCTTCTTCACAAGTAGGTCCAGAATAATCACTCAAATCATTAACATACCCTCCTGAAGAAGTGTAGGGTTTTGACATACCGCTATAAGCCTTGTAGGCTCAAATGTTGCAAGTGTGCATGCATGCATGTGTGCACATATTACTATAGTGTGTGTATCTTCACAAAGTCCCAATCAGAGACTTTAACATGCAGTGTGGGAGGCAGCAACACTTTGTTGTGTTAAGCAGTTTGTGTGTGGTCACAGACAGCTGAAGTATTGCTGTCGTAATTGTGTAACAAGTGTGGCTTAGCAAGAGGTCTGAGTGTGGACATTTAGTCGACACTGGGGGTCTGAGTGTGGACCTGGTGGTCAGCGGTTAAATTCCAAACTGTGAGGAGAAAGCTGATGTAGATAAGGTGGAATCTCACTGAACAATTGTCCCTCTTCTAGTAATCTCTTCTTCTTTTCTACATCCGGTCCAGGGCGAGATTGCAGCAGCCTTTGACACTTTTTTGGGAAGTTTGTACATGTAGCTTCCCTTATCTGAAAATAGCTGAAATAGCTATAGCTGGTCTATCTAACATCCACATGAATGCCAAGGCCAAAAGACAAGACGGTCAATGTTATTTACTTCTCCTGTCAGTGGTCATAATGTTATGCCTGATGATCAGTGTATGTCTGACGTACAGTCATCTACTTTATGATTTTGGATAAGTGATTAATAAGCAGAAAGCTGCTAGCAAATTTAACCCTCCGGTCACGACGGCAATGACCTTAAACGCAAACTGCAGTTCACGTTGGGTCGTTCTCTCTGTCGGCTAGGAATGTGTTCTGGAAAAGCAATAACCTTCGTGTAAGTGACCAGGTCAGAAACTCCCTGCAGCCATTCAGAAAGTGGGACACTGAGGCAATAAATACTTGTTTTTACAAGTGGATACACAGCTCACATACATCCTTGTCAGATCAGATCGGCAAACCATAGGCGAGGGAAAGAAATGCATTTAGTGTCAGACGTGTTGAGGCGTCTGTTGGTTTCTGTTCATTATTTAGTCCTAAAAAAGGTGCTACATATATATATATATATATATATATATGTGTGTGTGTGTGTGTGTGTGTGTGTGTGTGTCAGCTATTAAGAATTTGTATTGTACTGGTCTTTAAAAAAGTTGGTCTTAAATTTTTACTGCAACACTCAGAGAGGGAACACAGAGAGAGAACACAAGCCTTTGCATTCGGTATAATTGCTCTTTGTGCTTTTTCCAATAGCAGCAATATAGACTTCCAGCTCTGCAGAGGGATCATAGAGCCTGATGGGTTGAGTGTTATGTGATCATTCGGAGTCTGGGAGAGGAATGCACTTCCTCAGAGACTCCAGACTCCAGAGCCACAGACAGACAGAGCAGGGCCTGGAAGCGAAGCGGTATCCCGAGCAGACAGGTGTGTACGTGAGAGGGAAGGCTCCAGAGGGATCCCCTTTCAAAGCCTGTGGTCACCCCATTCCCAGCTCCGCAGAAATCCAACCCAATCTCAGATTGCCCGATAACCCGAAGACTTCTGCTGTGGAGGTGCCTGCTGTAGAGGAGCATTCCCCAGAGGGTGCAATGATACTGAGCCGAAGGAGAGGGGGAAACGAGAGGGCAGAGAGCCACAACTTAGAATAATAATACGGCAATAGGGTATTATTCTTTAAAATTCTAGAGTAGTGTAATATCTTGTCAAGTAGGCCTGCATGCTAACTGACACTACCCTGTAACACCCCTACTTCCTAACTTTGTTTTGGGATCTTACACGACACCCGTGTCAACAGTCTCCAGAGATTTACTGGCTAATGGTGCCACAGTCGAGGCCCCCTGTGACTCGAGAGAAGCCGAGGCCTCTCAGGCCTCCTTCACGACACCTCGCCCTGTTCTCACTTTTCCATCCATCCCCTTCTCTGAGACGCCCTCTGGGTATTAATGTTGTTTTTCTTTGACGTGTTCATCTCTATACCTCGTCTCCATTTCTTTGCCTTTCAGTGAGCTGTGACTTCTGCTCTGCTTCGTCATTGTTTCTCTCTTTTTATTTTTTCCTCAGTCTTGATTTATGGCGGTTGGAAGGCTGTTGGGAAGGGGAGCTGTGATGTATGGCCGCAGCAGTTATTCTTATCTGCGCTCATATGGCAGAGCTGTTGCGGCCCCTAGCCAAGCTGTCATTAAGTTACTTCCTTGTCCGTTTCTTTTTGGCCACGTGTTTTGACGACTTTGCTACAGAGAAAGAAACGCTGGTTCACTGGATTATCAGTCGTTTGATGTGTCCGTGATTTTGCTCTCTGCAGCTTTTGAATGGATCGGTATTAGTTTCAGTGGAGACATGCATGTTTGTGATTTTAGCTATAATTTCTTAATGATTAAGGGATGGGTTGCTGCTGATGTTTCTGTCCTATTTGTGACCGGTGTCAGGCCCAATTTCTATGTTTCTGATCAAACTACCGCCCCAGCTCAGTCACAATCAGGAGGTGTTAGCATGCTAACACGCTAAACTTGCTGAAATGTCTAAAATACCTCCCATGCCTCAACATGCATGAGCATAATCGTTGTTAGCAGGTTTAAATGCAAACATTTTACTCAAATCACCACAAAGTCCAGGCTTGCAGGACTACTATTTTTTGACCTGGCTCCATATTTTTATTTATTATGTCGACCTTTTAAAGATAATGATCCTCAGCATCGTGTCACCATGCCAAGTGAAGCAAACAAGGGTCTAAGAGGGTGTGGGTTATCAGGCTTTAATAAATTATTTGCAACATCCTTCAGATATCATCTCATAGTCCTGAACAGTAGCAGCCACGTAGACCTCCTTGATGTGTCGATTTGCAGCACTGTCTGAAAGGATTGATGGAAGCTAATCATGTAGCATGAATCATCACAGCAGGAATTCCTTGAAAAGCAGCAAGGAAGACTAATCTCTTTTAAAAGTCTGTCTATTTTTTCTGTTTACATTGACGTTTGACACCTCCATGATTTCACAGACCATAGTTAAATACAGTGGTATTTAAATGCCGGGGATAGTTGGCTGCAACTTCCACAGTATTTATATGTACAGGATGATTGATGAGGAAATGCAATAATGGCGATGCGTGTCACTTGATGCGGATATTCTTAGATAGTTGCTCTTCCTTGCATCATGCTGGTGAACGTCAAAGCCTCATACTGACCTTCCTCTCTGATGATATCTCCGGCCTGACCCACTATCCCGCTGCAGCTATGTATGGTGCAGGCAGCGCTGCTGTGTAAATATGAACCGACGGAGAATGTGCTGTCAAAGGACGCTGGGGCAGGGAAAATCCAAGACTGTAGAGCGCTGTAAATGTTTTGATGGCGATTTGGTGACGCAGAATAGCTCGTGGATCTCATTCGCTGAGTCATTCCTCCAGGCTGTTCTTACCAAAGAAGTTATCCTACTTCTTTGATATTCATCGGATTTCCGTGTCAGCGACGAGCATCAATCACACTCAGGCAAATTTATTAAACGGCTGCTAACAGGGACACTTAGAAATATGTCCTGCCTATAAAACGTTTCATCCCAGCAGAAATTATGATGATTGTCAGTTTGAAAAGCTAATGGAAATCTGAGCTGAGCCGAGCGGCTACTGTGTGTATTGGGTTTAATAGCTGCTCTAATATAGGAAGACTGTCATAAAAAAAACTGTCATAAATTAGACATTCAGTCGTGTCCAACGAGTTATTTTGACTTCTGTGTTTGCGTCTATTTTTTTTTTCTCACGGGTCTTTTGTTCATTTATTTTTTTCAGCTAATTAAAACCATTTTGATCTCTTTCTAAAGTACCGTGTCTGTGTTACACTGGAAAAGTCTGGCGTTATTTGCTGAGACCCATGCCAGCTCCGACCTCAGTGTCTGACAAATGTACAAAAGAAGCGGGAGAAGGGAGATTCCCAGTTCTTACACTGTTGTGAACAATGAGGAGGCAGGCAGGGAGGCACGCCACGGTGGCCCACCCAGACTCTGGCCTGCTGTCCCCCCTCAGTTGTTCATCCCCTGAGTGAACAAAGCCGACACAGGGAGGAAGGGGAACGTGGTGGCGGTGGCGGTGGCAGTGGCGGTGGTGGTGGTGGTGGGGGCAGGCTGCGGAGTACAGCTGTCACTCTGCTTCGCATAATCTGGCGGGAAGGAAGATTTTGCAAGACGTCAAGAGACACACACTGACCGCGAAAGACTGAGGGCAACTTTTACTTTGAAGTTCTAAGCCACAGAACAGTTCTGCTTGTTTTTGTTACTCCCAATGTTGTGTCTCCATGCGTTAGTGAGACCCTGCATATTGCAGGAATGTTTGAAGAAAGCTAAAGAAGAGCACAGAAAAATAACAAACAAGAATGACGGGGGTAATTTTAGACAAAAAGTAGACACCTGTAACTGCTTGTACGGCAAAAGAGGAACACCTGTCGACCACACAGCGTAAGAACCCCACTGAGCAGGGAGTCCAAAGACAATGGCAGCTGTCTCTTATTCATCGGCCTCCTCGGCCCTTTCAGTTGAAATGAATGACTGGCATTTAAACTGATCAGGCATAACATTATGACCACTGAAAAACATCTGAAAATCAGCATAAGGTGTTGACCTGGCCTCCGATCAAGTCTCTGTGGGATGATCCACGTCCACTCTCCGATGAGTCACAACCGTTTTGCAGGCACAATGCAGACCTACACAATATTAGGACGGCGGTTCTGTATATTTGACAATTAATTCATGCCTGACCTTTTAAACAGCCGTGGCTGACAGCTCAACGAGAGTATCACCATTACATCATTTCCCATGTCACATTATACCTACTGCCTAGAGTTCACATGTACAGTACATATGATCAGGTGGCAGGCTCTGAAACTTTTTTTTTTTTCTTTCCCAATAAGTCTCTGCTAAGTTTAACCATTTCTCCAGGCAGGGACTGAAGACTTAAGGAGAAGGACGTGCATACATCAGTTTTATTTAAAAAAAATATAAAATAAAAAATTAGGAATACAATAAAATTGGCTTGTGTTGGCCCCAAATGCTTCTGTAATTCTATGGAAGTCTTTTAAATGCCGATACACTTAGCCCTGTTCTGGTCCAATTCATAAACTAAAAACTCCATTGTTTTACTCCTTGGAGTGATACAGAAACCCAGTTCCTCAATTCCACAACAGAAGCCGCTTTTTGTCTTGGCTTGTTCATTTGATAATCCTTGATGATAGCCGCTGACTAAGCTTCTCTTCATATCAGCTCCCAATGGGGCCGGCTGCCAGAACACACTTTCTCCGTCACAGAAACTATCTGATAGCTGAAGGTTTTGGGGATTATTTTGTATTTTGTGACTGTATATCAGGCTGAAACGAGTGCATGTTTTTTTTAACTGCGCCCCCAAGTCAGTCTGAAGTTTATTCATTTCACAGCGACTCAAGAGAACCTGTGCAGGACACAACAAAGACATCTGTTCTCTAAAATCACGCAGTGCATGTACTTTGGAAGAATTTGGGGCGAGCAAAAACAGACATGATGGCGCGTTTCCTGTATTTTTAGCCATGACTGCAGGAAACCTGAGCATGGAGAGTGGTGGAGGACGGCTTTGCCCACTGGGTTTGGCCATTTTATGTTGTCTGGGAAGGGAAGTACTTCCATTCATGTGTCCAACCATGTGTGCATAGATGGCACTGACAACTGACATGAATGGGGGGGGGGCTGCTACCCCTTTAACCTTTGGCTGTCTTACATGTTGGAAGAAATGGGAGAGTCACATTTTCTAGTGAAAACGAATGTGTTCTAATACATAGGTCTGGTACTGGTACTGCAGGGGGGGTCGCAAAATCTTTGGTTGATTAGACATTTTAAATTAAAATTTAAATTTAAATTCTTTAAATACACATTAACAAAAAATCCAATATAGTTTACTATGTTAGAATGTAGCTAGATTGACAGTTTTAACTTTAAACATTGCTAAATGTTTTGTCATTAGTCTACTATGCAGTGTTGTGATTGGCACAGCAGCGATAAGGGGCGGGGCTTACTGTGTACAAGAGGTTTAGATCGAAATAATCAAATTAATATCTGAACCTGTGTATTATTTGAATAGCTTACTATTGAATATAAAATAATAATAATAATATATATTTATAAATAGCACTAGCTAATATAAAACACATATAGTAGGTAGGAGGTCCCTACTTAATCTTAGTCCATCAGTTTGAGGTCCTTGGCCTGAAAAACGTTGAAGACCCCTGGTCTAATAAAACTTCATGAAAATTATGGTCCTCAACATTATTTTGACAACCCTGTTCAAAGTATAGTGCGCCAGGCTAAATTACAGAAACACTTGGGAATTTACTTTAATCCAGTTTAACAGTGCTACAACACACTGATTCATCATAAACCATAACTAAGATAAGATTTAGTCCATTCCTAACGCAAATCATTGTGTTTTCACTAGAGTACCTGATGTTTTGGCAAGCCGCTGTATAATCCAGTATTATAATTACTCTGAAAAATATGCTGACTGTTATCAGTCCTATTTGACCGTGTTGCTGCTGCTGCTGCTGCCTTTGGTGTCCGGAGCGTGACTTGTCCCCGTTGTGTCTCGGGTCAGGTTTGGCTCCAGTGTTGACATGTGGGTTCGAGGAAGTGGCCCCCTTCCCTCTTCTTCAATGGCCACACTCAACCCCCTCCAGTGTTTTCATTCACCCCAGTCACATAGCATAAAGCCTGCAGCCTCTTTTCTTCCTCACTGAAGCAAAACTGAGTGCCGGTTTATAGTGAGGACAAGCAGCGGCTTCTTTCCATTGTTCTCCATGTGAAATGTGTCGGCATTGTTTTTTTGTTGTTGTTGTTGTTTTCATGCTGCTATCACAGGGATAATGTCTAGAACTTCTCATCTAATAATCTTCTTCAGACCAATATCACGTCCAAACTACATATTTGGTTTTAAGTAAAGTTCCCCTGCCGCCTTAAGCATCTGTATCAGAGTTAGGGCAACGGGGCCGCTGTCACCGTGACCGGCCGTGCATAACTAAAGAGAAACGGCCTCTCTAACCTTCCCCCGGTCCAGAAAATCCTGACCCATTTCCAAGTCGCAGGTCATCAGGCGTCTCGTCCCACTGAAGGATGAGGCATTAGGCTCTTTCGCTGAAAAAAAGAATATTCACATATACGCTGAACCTCTTATCAGTGTCAAGTCAATGACCAAAAGCGAGCTGACAGTTAGAGGGATTACCGGAGTCATGAGATAGTGTGGATTAAGGATTGGGTCTGTGGTTGCGCATCAGCTCCAGATATTTTGCTGTGGAGGGTTTCGTTGTGACGTGATTTTGTTTTAGTTCACTGATGCTGCAGAGGTGTTAAGCGGAGATCAAGATGTGTGTAGTGAAAAGGAGAACGCTGCTCATTTTTTGCGAAATCAGAAATACAGTATGTCTCCGCCTCACGACTCACAGAATTTAATTTAAACTGCATCTTGTCCAAGCATGAAAGCGTCAGAGGGCCGTTGGTTAGAATATGAACTGGAGTATTTCCATAAGCAGACACTGTGCAGCATAAGTGCGCTCATACATGCTCCATTTATGGCTGAGAATAAGAGAGGCTGCAGAGGTGGAGGAGAAGTGAGGGATAAGGAAGCTTTGGTATTAAGTGATCACGTTTCTTTCTCCCTTTGATTCCTTTTTTACTCCAGCCCAGAGCAGATTAGCAGTTTATATGCCTCAGTGACTCCTTATATGAACAAAAGTGATTATTGTGAACCTTTTAGTAAAGCGTGTGAGTGTTTCCCCTTTTCTCCTTAGGTGGAAATAAACTAAAACCTCAGCCATTCCGACTCAATTGGGCCTGGATCTCCCTGGAGAGGGAATACTATTTGGTGGACGAGGACGCCAAATTCCTGGAGGTGACGCTGAAACGCAGAGGCTACCTGGGAGAAACCTCCTTTATCAGTAAGTGTTGGCATTAAGCTTCAACTCAGTGCTTTGATCTCGTACTTTATAACTTTGTGTGTTCTTTCAGGGACTACGTGACGACTCCACAGTGCATTATTGCTCCCTTTACATAACTGTCCCCTTACTTTAGTTGCGTGTCATGGATCCAGAATAAAACCTGGACATACTATTCCTTTAAGGCTGCAGGACGGCCTCAGCTTCCCCCAACTGTCAAACAGAAGGAAACTTTAAAGTCAACAGCGGCCATGTTCATAAAAGCTTTTGTTCTCTTGTTTGCCTGCTGCTCCATTTCCCGTATTGTCTGTGAAAATGATCCAAACAAAAAGAACCTCATAAAAAGGCACAATGAACTGTCAGGGTGCAAGTTTGTTTGGCTGCACCGCAGATTTGTGTACAAATGTGTGTGTCTGTCTTTAAGGATGGAAGAGACACGCAATGGAACAGGTGTAATAGCACAGATGCAGACTTTAACCTTGTGAAAAGTTACTTATTCTGTAGTGTTGGACAACGAAAATAAAATCCTTTCTATCGTGGTATCAGTTGACTTTACCCATATCTAAGTCATTATCTTTGCCCTTTAAATACTGGGGACATAAAGCATTTGAGGAGAAAAATTGCTGTATTGTCATCTCTCTCAGGTATTGCAACCAAGGACGGCACTGCTAAGAAGGACAAAGACTTCCGTGGTAAAGCCCAGAAGCAGGTCCAGTTCAACCCGGGTCAGACTACAGCAACCTGGAAGGTGAAGATCTTCACAGACCAAGAGTTTGAGACGTCAGAGACCTTTGAGATCCAGCTGTCAGACCCAGTCATGGCCGTGCTGGAGTTTCCCGACACTGCAACAGTGGAGATTGTGGACCCTGGAGACGGTAGGAATCTGGCACTTAACTGATTATTCAAAGGATGAACGCATTTATCAATAGGCTTTTCTGCCTTTCTTCCAAAACAGAGTCGACTGTCTTCATTCCTCAAGCAGAATATAAGATAGAGGAGGACACCGGAGAGCTGTTGGTGCCGGTCATTCGTTCAGGAGATGCCAGCCAGGAACTAATGGTGGTTTGTTACACTCAGCAAGGTGAGATGAGCCGCTCCATAAATGATGTCTTCGCAATCATGACATTAATAAAAAAGAAAAATTTCATCTCTATTTTATGTATTTCCTTTTCTCTTTTGACTCCCAATATCACCCCTTTCTTCCCATGAATTCCTTTAGCCACGGCCACCGGCACCATACCCAGCACCGTCCTGTCCTACTCCGACTACATCACCCGGCCAGAGGACCACACCAGCGTGCTGCGCTTTGACAAGGACGAGCGAGAAAAGGTCTGCCGCATCATTATCATTGACGACTCCCTGTACGAGGAGGAGGAGAGCTTCAACGTCACCCTCAGCATGCCCATGGGCGGCCAGGTGGGCGCTAACTTCCCGACAGCCAGAGTCGTCATCCTGGCAGACAGCGATGACGGTGAGTGGAGGCTGGACACATGAAATGATTGTCTTTTCATTTACAGTCGCATATTGACAAGTGGGAGAAGCACCTCTTGTCGTGATTGCTTCCAGAGTCTTTTCAAATGTTAAGAATCATATTGAAGTTTCAGGTGCAAAGGTGAACAAAGGACAGTAAAGACAGCGACATAACACGTCCTGTTTGACATGCATGGAGCGCAAAAAAAAGACATAATGTCTTTTTTATGCTCCTCCGAAACAAAGGACCAAGTGGCTTCCTCAGTTCTGAAGAAGATATAAAATTGTCACTTGGATTAAACTGGAAATGTCCTCAAAATTCAATTCAATTCAATTTTATTTATGACAAGGCCAATAACAATATAAAGGCACCGCAAGTGGCAAGTGAAAAACTCCCTTTCAATAGGAAATAACCTTGAGCCCAGCTTATATGGAGAGACCTATCCGCCTACAGCCAGACAGGTCAAGTCGCTAACTTTGTCTTAGTTATGACATGACCTGGATAGCTGGGAATCTGCACAGACCTATTCTTTTGTGATTGTATATCTTTCTTTTGAAGCTTTGCTTTGACGTGGGTTCACAGACACGTGTGGAAATATGGGTTAAGGAAGGGTGGCATCAGAGGTTGTCGTTACAGCTACAGCCGCTACAGGTGGCAGGTGTGGGTGATCCCGCTGGCTCTGTGTCTCTCTTTGATCATATGTTTCCATTTTGGTGTCTGCACACCATTAATCCATTAAATGTGCAGCACAAGCTCCACAGTCACCAAAGCAAAAGCCCTAGATGCTGTGATCGCTGCAGTGGCTTTACTGCATTTTCACATCCATTACTTTTCCCATGCTTGAGTTTCTGTTGACACAGTCTGCTTCTTTTATCCATCGCGCTCTCTGTCTGTCTGTCTGTCTGTCTGTCTGAGTGTCTGTCTGAGAGTTAGGTACGGGATAACAATAGACAGGTGTGGAGCAGAAGAGTGGCAGCTCCAGTGGATGTTATGCTACACTGTAGCCCGACAGATAAAAGGGATTTAAAACTTGCGGTGCTCCTTGAGTGACCCCCCCTCCTCTTCATTGGCATTCAGGGGAGCTCAGGGGGGAAACAGAGGGCATCCTTTTGTCTGCGGGGACCAAAAGGCAGGTGGTTGAGAGAGAGGGACTATTGTGCAGGGAATTCAGATGACTGGCATGTTTTTCTTTTTCGATGGCGCAAGAAGCTATTGATCACAAATCTGTGTTCAATGATCCATACCAAAAATGTCTAAATAAATTTGAGAAATTGAAGACATTTTCCCTCGATCTCTCCCACCTTCCACCAAAGTTAATTTCCTGCATTTGCCAGGAGTACAACTGAACTTTATATGTAAATATTCGGCGTGCATTCCCAGACACTACAAGAGACAAGAGAGGACTACTCAGTGTGAACCTCTATTGTGGTTCTACTTCTTGGTGGGTCTACAAATAACACCACACCATAAATCTGGTTCAGCGTGCGTGTTCTTGTGTGTGGGTGAAACCATCTGTCGGCCTGACAAAACGGTGCGGTTTGGACTTTTGCCAACGTGAAGCTTCTATTGTTATTGTATTTGTCTGGTTCTTCCCCCCACTGATCTTAAGGTTGCCGTGTTGGCACTCGTTTCCCATCCTCGCCCCCCTCCTCTTGATGCTAAATAGTGGTCTCAGAAGCTGAAAGGGGCAGAAAGCGTGCCAGAAGTCCTTCCCCTCAGCATCAGCTGTCCATCACTGAAGTCCGTCAACAAGCGTCGACCCCCGGCATCAGATCTGTGCAGTGGATCTCCCATTTCTGTTCAAGCAGCAATTACTAATCTTCTGGCTCTGGTTCTGTCATAAATAAAACAAAGCTTTTAGAAAGCCTTTGACAGACACAATAAATCACATTTCATCTACAATCACATGGTCATCCAACAATCTCATTTATTACCACATATAGAGGGACAGTGTATGTACATGTATTTGCTACTGACTCCATGCACTATAGCCTATTTACTACTGTGCTAATTGCAAAACCATTGTTTCCCTCAGCAACACTTCCAGAATAATGAGTAAGAAACATTGACAAACAAATCACAAGTTGAGAAAATTTATCAACTAAATCATGCAAAGTACAAAGTACGCTAACTTTAGCCACTATGAGCTAATGGGCAGAACAAAGCAAGTCAGAAAGTAGCAGCAGCAAACTGAATGATGTAAGGATGTGACTTGTTATTTTAGATTGTACATAAAAGGTAGACATAGATGACCTGGCATAGTGTGCCAAAAAAACGTATGTCTGCAAGTAACTGGAAAGTCCTACAACCAATCAGAGCCATTTTGTTGAACAAATTTTGTTGAACAAAGCCCGTCCACATGATTTGACCAGAATGCAGCTCCCAATGCAACATCCACTGAGAAAAAAATAAATTAAAGAAATGTCAGCTGGGCTTCTAGACCCTGACACAGAAAAAGAAGAAGACACAGATACCAGATCAAAAGAACAAAACTTGTGCTTAAGTGACTTAAAGCTGTAGTACCACTGATGATCACTAGTGCTGAAGAGGAAGGTTTATCAGTTGATCTTCGAGTGACAAAAACATGGTTAATGCAGAAGTGACGAGAGATGAATTAACAATGCGCTCCATGGAACCGAATTCTTGCCCTTTGCCTCCGCAAAGTGTGCGGTTGCCTCTCAGTCTCTGCCACCCCTCTTATCAGCTTCTCTATCATCAGACACCGGGAACATCCCTTCACTTAGGCGTCGTCCTGTGTTCACATAAAGGCACGCCCCTTATCCTTCAGGTGTATCCGCAACCCTTTGGCGTTGAGTTCAGACAGAGCTGTCTGGATTTAGATAAGTGGGGGAGGAAGGTTGAAGGAGGACAGGATAAGATGGATGACAGCTCTCTTCCTGTGTTGAGTCAAAAATGAGGGCATTTGCTCTGCTATTCATGCCAATTTGTCCCTGAAGCCGAGCTACAAAATATGTTGTCTCAACATATCGCACACATCCAAATGTCCAGGCTTGTGTTGTCTGTTTTTGGAAGGTACTTTGATGTCTACTGACCTAATACCAGATAGCACCTGAGCCATAGCGTAATCACTTACCCATTTACTATCTCTAAATCTCACAGAGCCTTCACTCTACTTTGGGGAGCCTGAGTATTTCGTGGACGAGAGTTTAGGGTATGTTGAGGTGAAGGTCTGGAGGACAGGTACCGATTTGTCCAAGACTGCCACTGTCACCGTGCGTTCCCGGAAGAGCGATCCTGTTTCTGCTGAAGGTAAAAAAAAAAAAAAAAAGTTTGAATCATTGGTATTCAGTGACTTCATTCAGTAGCAGGGTTACCCAGTGGCTTCTTTTTCCCCATCTACCAGCTGGACTCGACTACGTTGGTATTAGTCGCAACCTGGACTTTGCACCTGGGGTGACGATGCAGACGTTTAGAGTGACCATCCTTGACGACCTGGGTCAGCCAGAGCTGGAGGGGCTGGAGACCTTTGACCTTGTACTACGGATGCCCATGAACGCTGTGTTAGGAGAACCAAGCAAGACGACCATCACCATCAATGATACTATCACTGACCGTGAGTGTCAAAAGTGGAAACTGTCCTTTTTATTCTTTTATACCTAGGATGACGTGTGTAAATAGACATTCACAATTTACATAAAATACATTTTTATATTTTTCTACCATTATTCGCACCATATATAACACATTAACATAAATACGTACCTGCGTACCTTAAAGTTATAATATAATTTAATTACTACATACAAATGTGCAAAAATGGTTTATGTCCTAATATGACAGCACATTTAAAAAATCCATATTACTATACTATACTATACGATATTAAAATGCCCTTATATATGTTTAGTCCAGTATTTGTGCTGATAAGTGCTACATTTTTTGAGTAATTGAAATAAAGTGGCAAGAAAAAAAAATGAATAATTGCATGCATAATGTTGTCACTATCTTCACTCAAACACATGGAATCATTCGTGTAACAGGATGTTTATTTTCTTTTCAGTGCCAAAGGTTCAGTTTAAAGAAGGAAGCTACAAGGTGGATGAGTCAGACAAGGAGGTAAAAGCCATGGTGTACCGCAGTGGAGACATCAGCATCAGCTCCACTGTGCGTTGTTACACTCGCCAAGGCTCCGCACAGGTTATGATGGATTACAACGAGAGGCCCAACACTGACGCATCCATCATCACTTTTCTGCCAGGTGGGGCACCCCCTCTCACCTACGTCTCTTATTTGTTCTGCTATGATCTGCTCTTTGTCTGTTATACTATTCATGCCCTTCGTTCACTTTGCAGGTGAGACCGAGAAGCCGTGTATCGTGAGCCTGGTGGACGACTCCGTCCACGAAGAGGACGAGGAGTTCCGCTTGTTGCTGGGGACTCCCAAGAGCAAGTCTCCGTATGGAGCCACCATTGGGGAGCAGAAGGAAACGCTGGTCACCGTCACAGATGAGAAAGACAGTACGTGCTTCCACTTAAATTTATTACAAATATCCCAAAGAGGAAGCAATAGCATTCAAGTAAGAGACAATTATTTTAATGGAGTGTCCTTAAGGAAAGCACTCGTGACTTCACAGTTAACAAACTAGTAAAGGGTTTGCACCTTGCTCCCAGAAACCACTTATCTTTTTGTTTGGATTCTTCCATTAAATTAAAGTGAAAATATGATTTTCAATATGATAAGATTTACAGATGTATATATTTACAGTGTGTAACTCCGCTTTGCTTCTTGTTTTAGAGCCTATCATCCGTTTCTCTGAGATCAAGTACAGTGTCCGTGAACCGCAGGTCAAAGGTGATATGGCAATTGTAAAGATTCCCATCCTGCGTACCGGAGACACTTCAAAGGTGTCAGTAGTGAGAGTGCACACAAAAGATGGCTCTGCAACCTCGGGAGAAGACTATAACCCAATGTCAGAGGGTAAGAACCTGCTGAAGTTACCTGCTTCTTGACATGTAACTCATGTTGGAGGCATTTCCGTTACACTCACTTTACTGTCTTTGTCCAAGATGTGGAGTTCAAGGAGGGCGAAAAGGAGCACTTTGTGGAGATTGAGATTCTGTACGACGGCGAGAGAGAGATGAGAGAGGCCTTCACCGTGCACATGAAGCCCGACGACAACATGGTGGCTGAAATACAGGTGAGGCGCGGCGAGCACACGAGCCAGCAGAAAGTCCAGCATGTGCACAGCACGGTAGATGCAGATCTGCATACGTGAACATGCTGCCTGTCTTGTCAGCCCCGTGTTAAAATAGGCAGGCAGCAGCTGGCAATGCTGTCAGCACGCCTGAACCACAGTCTTATAAAAAGCTTTTCCCTCTGGAATGAGATGCTGAGGGTCTCGAGCGGAGCCCAACAGAAGACAAACCTATAAACAGAACTGTGACATTCTACCCGTATACTCGACGTCAGGCATGTACTGCTCACATGACAAATAGGGTATCTCCCGCTAGACTGTTTTGTGCTTTATTACATTGTAATTGAGAAAACAGACATGTGCCAAGCGCTCTTTAGTTAAAAAAAAAAAAAGATGTTCTAGAGTCACATAACAATAAAGATATATATTGAGTGCAACTTCATGATGAATAAACATGTTTGGGAGAATCTAAATCTGGTGTGGAAATATGAGGACCTAGTACTACTTGGTATTTTTTCTGCAGCATGGGAGATGCCATCATATTTTGTCGGGTTACTCGGGGTAAATAGTTTTATGTAGAATTAGCTGCACATTGCATATTGCATTTGAAAAGCAATGGCATTTCCATAGTATACTGGCAGACAATGTCTGGCTTCACTCGAATCTATCAAATATCACAAGTTAATAACACTGAGTAAAGGGCATCGCAGACTTTAGTAGGATGACTAAAAGATTTATGATTGTCTACATGATTGATATTCCCACAACTTCCCGTCATATTCTGACGCAATTTCCTAACTCCCTCTCTCTCCTTTTTCATTGAGTCATTGAGTTGAGTCAGTAATCAGTTCCCACTACCCGACTACCCTATTCCAGATTCGTCTCAAACAATTCAAACATGTTTGATTGACTGCGACTGGAGTTGTAGTGTTGGGTCTGTTCACAGCGCAACAACTAACCCTAACCCTAACCCTAACCCTAACCCCAACCCTAGCCACCACACTAACAGAGGTTTGCCAAATACCCATGCCGATTGTCCCTATTGTAGACTATTGCAACTATATATATATATATATTGCAACTAACTATTGCAGACTGATGCAGATTTTGGAATCACGGGTAAAATCTGGCAAAAACAAATCTTGTACTGTGGGTCCTCAGCTTTAGGTGTCAGTAAATTTACATTTTGAGATCGGCTCATGTAAGTTGTTTTCAAAGGTGACATATAACAAGGTCTTTTCTGTGCTTGCTAGATGAACAAGGCTATTGTGTACATCGAAGAGATGGACAGTGTAGCGGACGTTACCTTCCCTGCAGTGCCCCAGGTGGTGTCCCTGCTCATGTATGACGACACAGATAAAACCAAAGACAGGCCGTACCCGCCCAATGGATACCCCGTTGTTTGCGTGACGGTGAGTAAAACACTGCTTCTATCACGATGTTTCATTTATTGTTAAACGCTGAAAGTCTATTCTATAACCATGCGTGTGCCTTCTATTCCAGGCCTGCAACCCCAAGTACCACGACTTTGATAAAACAGGCTCCATCTGCTCTGCGGAGAACATCAACGACACTCTCACCCAGTACCGCTGGCTGGTCAGCGCTCCCACTGGATCGGATGGAGTGACCAGCCCCATGAGGGAGGTGGACACAAATACTTTCTTCACCAACACCAAGTCCATCACTTTGGACTCAGTCTACTTCCAAGCTGGCTCCAGGGTTCAGTGTGCTGCAAGGGCCTTCAACTCAAAAGGCGATGCTGGCTTGGAACTGTCCAGTCCCATCGTCGTGATCAGCAAAGAGGAGGGTAGGTTGGAAAACGGATGAGGCGGTGCATAGTTTATGCTAGATGTTAAGTATGAAATTAACCGGTTTAACTCACTTTAACTCTTTGCAGGTATGTGCCAGCCTCGTATTACAGGAACCGTTGGAGCTGAGCCTTTCTCTGCTAAGATCCGTTACACAGGCCCTGATGATCCAGACTTCCCCAACCTCATCAAACTGACGGTCAACATGCCTCACATGGATGGTGAGCATTGAATCTTGTTGCAGCTTTTGATATTTGGTCAGTATTGTTTATTCACCTCAAATCATTAACCTGTGCACATGTTTTACCCCTCCAACAGGCATGTTGCCGGTGATCTCCACAAGGCCTCTGTCCAACTTTGAGCTCACCCTAAGTCCAGATGGAACACGAGTGGGCAACCACCGCTGCTCCAACCTGCTGGACTTCAATGAGATCCAGACCGGACATGGCTTCATCACGGACGCAACAAAGAACCCCGAAATTATTGGGGAGACTTCGCCCTACCAGTACAACGCTATCATGCGCTCATCGAACTCTCTGCGCTTCTACAGGAACCTCAACTTGGAGGCCTGTCTCTGGGAGTTCACCAGCTACTACGACATGTCAGAGCTGCTGAATGACTGTGGAGGCTCCATAGGCACAGATGGCCAGGTAGGCTCTCTGACGGACACGAAATGATCACATTTTCCATCAGTATCGTTACCTGTTCAGTCCCGGTAGTCATTTTTGTATCTATGAAATGTGGAGAATTGTATTGTGGGATTAGCAAAAAACAACATGAACTTTCTCGTGATGCTGAGACATAGAATTACATACTCAGTAAATGTGGTTCAGTACCTAGAGAGTGATTCTGGACATAGCACCGCAATTATAAATTTTACTTGAGTGCAATCAGACTTGGTGAACTTGCCCATCTGAAAAAATGGAGGAAACTACTGTAGCTTATGAGCTACGTTGCATGAACCACTTTTATTTGACCTCCTCTGCAGACAGCCATGAAATACGAATTAGTGCATACCAAAAGATAAAGTAGCTAGCGCATCGAGTCAAAAATTCTTAATCATATAACGTTATGCGTAATTATTATGAATAAAAATTGGTGAGTATACAACTCAAAGAAAGCAGAACATAGCTTAGGCACAGGCTGTCCTAGGTTTCTAGATACAAACTAGCCGAAACTGTTGATGGGTAGATAAAAAGAGGAGGTTGTGGTGAATGGTTAATGCATTGCCTTAGTCTAGGTCTAGACTGTTGTCTTGCTTTTTTACACAGCTGTACATTTATTCCACATTTTGCCACATATTTAGGTGCTGAACCTGGTCCAGTCCTACGTCACCCTGCGGGTTCCTCTGTTTGTGTCCTACGTCTTCCACTCTCCTGTGGCTGTCGGAGGCTGGCAGCACTTTGACCTGCAGTCGGAGCTCAAACTCACCTTTGTGTATGACACAGCTATTCTGTGGCAGGATGGGATTGGCAGTCCGCCCGAAGCTGAACTTCAAGGTACGTTCTTAGCAAATGCTTAATCCTTAATAATAACAAAAAAAAAAAAAAAAAACTCATGTTGATTAGTGAAAATGTTCTCCTCTGTCCTCATAGGAGCCATGTACCCCACCAGTATGCGTATAAATGAGGAGGGCCGCCTTGTGGTCAACTTCAAGACAGAGGCACGCTTCAGGGGACAGTTTGTTATGTCCCATCCAGGTACTTGAGTGGCGCCCACATGCACATGTACACACACGCTGAACCCATCCGGGGGGGGTCATTCTACACAAGCAACCTCCTACTGCATTACCCTGCGCCCCACATCCTCTCTTCATCTATTCCTGGAGTTCCACCACTGGGGTCTTCCTGTGTTAAAGTGCCAGAGGTCATTTCAGCAAATGTCAAAATGACCCTGGTGCATTTACTGTTACACAGCAAGCGGCACAAACAATGTGAAAGGTCACTCTATAAATAAGAAGGCAGACACGGCTGCAGATTTAGGTTGGACAAAAAAAAAAAATAAAAATGCCGCTGTAAAGATTTACGACTGTACACACGTTTGCTTTCAGGAACCAGCGTGTCGTCCATGGTGATGTGTGCCGACCACTCTGGGCTCACGTTCACTCTTGCTCTGGTCCGAACTGAGCCCACGTACAACCAGCCCATGCAGCAGTGGAGCTTTGTCTCCGATTTTGCCGTGAGTTGTTACACCTTTAAAATGTGCTTCATCATTTAAAGCAAAAAAACAAACAGTCTTAACGTTCTCTCTGTTGGACCTCTAGGTGAGAGACTACTCAGGGACCTACACTGTGAAGTTAATTCCCTGTATTGCATCCCCCACTGGGGAGTTCAGCATCCCTCCCGTCTGCCACCCTAGAGAGCCACTTACTTTTGACATGGACATTCGCTTCCAGCAGGTAAGAGTTTATATCTTAACATTATCATTTCATACCGTGCTTCATGCAAACAAAAACAAACAAAAAAAAAACTACTAAATGCCAGGAGGCTTTAAAACCGTCTTATACTCAGAGCCATTATGTGTCTCCAGGTGAGCGACCCGGTGGCGGCTGAGTTCAGCCTCAACACTCAGATGTTCCTGCTCTCCAAGAGGGAGTTGTGGTTGTCTGATGGCTCCATGTCTTTTGGGGAAGGGACGGATGCCGCTTTTTCAGAAGGTACAACATCACTGCCATCTAGTGGTGCCGAGTTATTTTAAGGCTGAGAATTGTGGCCCTCACATTCCTTGTGTCCTCCACCTCAGGCTCCATGATTTACGGGCGTGTGATGGTGGACCCAGTCCAGAACCTGGGTGACTCCTTCTCCTGCAGCATTGAGAAGGTGTTCCTCTGCACTGGGGCAGATGGCTACGTTCCCAAATACAACCCCACTAACAAGGAGTATGGCTGCCTGGCAGATGCCCCCTCTCTGCTGTACAGATTCAAGATCCTGGTAAGATGCAGTAACACTCTGGGGTGTTGTGGGAGCATAAAGAGGCCGTTTCTGATTTTTTTATTTTTTGTGCGTGTTTACACAGGACAAAGCCCAACCAGAGACTCAAGCTACAGCATTTGGTGCTGTTTCATTTGAGGCCACACTGGCTCAAGACACACCTGGAGCTCTGTCTTTGGTCAAGCAACCAGGCTCAGATGGCTTCACGCTGTCGTCCTCTCCGCTTTTCCAGGTGCGTGTTCTCTTGTATCTTCGCATATTGCCTGGACACACGCAAAGACGGAAGAGGAATTAACAGGGTGCACTTCTTTTTCAGGTGGCTGCTGGTCGAGAGTGGTTCATCCACACCATCTACACTGTGCGCTCCAAAGAAAACGCCAACCGCAACATTGGCAAGCGCAGTGTGGAGTACCTCCACCACAGCGTCTCCTCCGTCGAGCAGCCCCACGGCTCCAACGTGGCCCCCCGCCACCGTCGCGCTGCCCCCACTTTCTCCGGTCCTCCCGTCGCCCAGGACATTGGCATCGAAAACAACCGGGGCACCAACATCCAGCACATTGCTCTGGACAGAACAGACCGCATGGTGGTCAGCCAGCGCCAGCCCTGGTCCCCCAACCGCGACGCTCTCCTGGAGCGCCCCCTGCTGGAGAGTTCGGGCAGGGAGCCGGCCGACACCTCCTTCCTGCCCATGCTGGTGGGCATCGCAGGCCTGATCCTCCTCATCTGCCTCGTCGCCGTCATTGTCATTCTGCTGCTGAGGCGCAAGAAGCGGGAAAAGAAGAACCAGTTCCCCCCTTACACCACCTCTTCTTCCTCCGCCTACGCCGGCTTCAGCCAAGGCCCGGTGGGTATGTGGGGCAGTTCAGACAGCTCTGAGGTCTAACTGTTGTCCCTGCTCCCCCTCAAACATCTGCCCCGTTATAAAAAAAAAGAAAAAAGACTATAACAGTCTCCACCACTGTGCCTTTAATGCCCGACTTGAGTAGCACTGATCAGAGCCCGGTACAACCTGTGGACAGCAAACAATGTCAATGCTTGGGCTTACGTGCAGAGAATGTACCAGAGTTTTGAGGCTTACTGAGCTCTGATGATGGTTAGTTTTCACTGTAATGTACTGTAGGGTTATGCCTATTGAGAATCATGGATATATGTAGAAGTCCCTTTAAAAATGATATTCACCCAGTGCGTTGGTTGCCAAGTTTTTGCTCTTCATGCAGTTCGCAATTTTAAAAAATGCATTTTTTGAGTAAATGGCTACCTTGTTTAAATTTCAAAAAAATCACTATGTTCATTCTTTAAAAATACGTTTTTTTTTTTTTTATTTCTGTACCTCACTGTGTTCGTTATTGTTTTGTGGAGATTAAAAACAGACCGAATGTTAGTTGACCTCAATGAATGATATTTTGATATTGATATTTTTCTTGTAGTATACCTGCCCACTGCTGATAGCAGCCCCATGATGGCGTCATTGAAAAGGATTGTAGATTGTATGTCTTCAGAATATGGCAACTCACTTTTTTTTTTTTAGATAAATGTGGCTGAAATCAGATGCAAACCTGTCTGTGTACATACCGATGTAGGACTATTATTAAAAAGAAAAAGGAAAAAAAAAAAAAGGTATTACTACACCCTGGTGAAACTTGAACAGATATGAACTCTTTCTGGTTTGTTGATCAAGTCCTGAAAAAAAAAACTTTTACTTTTTCCTTCCACAGTTATAATCTAATGTGCCAACTGTTAGCGGACGTGTATGGCTGTTTCATTTTTGTGACAATTGAAAACGTTTGGATGTATGTTCACTTAAACTGCCAAATATAAATGTATTTTTCTCTTTTGGAATCTGCGTTTATTTACCAGAGTGCACATTGTCTTTTTTTTTGTTTTGTTTTTTAGAAAAAATTGAGGTTTATTTGCAATGCTGAAAAAGACATTTTCTACTTCACATAGGAAGATAACAGATGTTTTCTCAAAAATAAAAAGGGTACATATCGTTTCAAGCAATGGAATGTGGTACAACCAACAGGCATAAATACATTTATTTCAATTAAGTACTAGTAAAAAATAAAAAAAAAAGGACTAGCAAACAAAAAGCTAAACCAGCACAGCTGCAGTGTTTAGGTAAGTGACAACAAGGAAGGCTTGTAAAGCACTTCCCAAAACCTAATACAACCAGATCAGTCCATCAGGGATTTTACACGGTACATTATCACAGCCTGCACGACAAACACGGACACTAGGGCTAACGACACCGGAGCTGGCTGCCGCTCTCAGGTTCTCCAGGTGCAGGTCGTGAACGTTTTCACAACTTGAGCTTTTTCCTGCGACCTCGACCGTCGGGGGTTCCCTCTGACTTTCGTTTCTGGGCCTAGAAAAGAGCAGGAAATTATTAGGAAAAACCTCACAAGTAATGCAAATCAATTCCTCCTAAACATCCACCACTTGTAGCACTAATGGAAATGAATCGTTCCTCATTTAATTTGTCTACTTGTGCTGGATCAAGATTTCATCATTTTGGTTTTGTAACCTTGTATATTATATTGGTGTAAGTTACCAATACCAAACTCAGATTGTTCTAGCTTCAAACAAGCTTCTTTAATCCGTTATCGTGAGACAGATTTGAAACTTACCGATCCACTCTTTGGGCCCCGTTTCTTTTTCTCTGCCTTCTCCCTCTCCTCCAGCTCCATGTTCTCTCTCTCTATCAGCGTGATGAGAGTGTTGCATCGCCTTTGAAGCTCCTAAACAACAAACAGGACCTTATCACAAACACGTAACTTTCATAAAAACCCCAAGGACATGAACATAAAAAATACGACAAAATTCACCATGGCCGTCCTGGATTTGAGGAACCAGTCGAAGCGGAACTGAGGTGAGTTGCGGATGCACTGGCGAAGCTCGTCGTAAACGCTCTCCTTGTCAAAGCCCAGCTTGTGAAGCATACAGATGAGGAAGCGGTCTTCCTCCTCTGTGTAGTTCTTGCCTTTGTTGGTGCCGTATGAGATACGGAGCTGATGGAAGGGAGCCTTATAGCGGCCGATCTGGACAAAGAGATCAGAAATTAATCGGGGGGAGATGATAATGTGATCCGTACTGACAATTAGTTAATGTGTTACCTTTGAGTCCAGGGCCTTCTTGATGCTGATCCTTCTCTGAATCCTGGCTTCTCCTCTCTCGATCTGGGCCATGATCTTCTCGATATCCTGCAACTCATTGCAGCGCTCCCAGAACACAGCTGGAGAAACGCACACAAACGTCAAGTCACACAATGTATAAAGCTTTTACGCTGCTTTCTGTAGCGACAATTAGTGAGTATTTATTACCTGAATATTCCATGACTTCCTCTGGAGTTTTCCCCTCGACCTCTCTGGCAATGTTCTCAATATCATCTCTTCCCCACTTCTCGTTGGCTTTGATGAACTGGTTGAAGTCACGTTTGTTCCAGATAGTAAATCCCTGCAACAAAATACAGTCGATCAGTCTATGCACGGCACCAAACAATAAAAATAACAATAACAATAATAATGGTGACAGTCTCTACCTGTTGGAGAAGGTTCTCCTTCTCCTCCAGCTCTTCCTCTGTGAGAGCCTCGGCCTCGTCGATCTTCGCCTGCTCCTCTTTCTGGATCTGAGCCGAGTTGGGCATGTCTGGATTACGGGGAACCTGAGGAGACGCCGCCACAGATTGAGTTAAAGACACGCAATAGTAGGTAATTTAAATAAACAGGAATCCTCCTCCTAATGACACAGCTGTTTTCTGTACCTTATATCCAATGGTCTTTCTGTAGAAGAGGATTTCCTTTTCTAGGAGCTCAAAAAGACGAGGGGGAAAGAACTGGAAGTCTTGGACATTTGGCTGCTTGGGAGGACGAGGAGCCTGAGGGAAATCAGAGTATTATAATTACAGCTTCTGCAGAACCGATGCTTGATATCCTTACAGTGATGCAGTGATCCTACCTTCGGTGCTTTGGGCTCGCTGACTCGCAGGGCTTCTCTGAAGTAGGCATCCACGGCATAATTGGCTTTCCTTTCTCTCTTGGGAGGCTCGATCCAGTTGGTAATGACCTGAACGATTGAGGCAGAAGAGAGCGCGGTTAAGACTCACAGTTCTGCCGCTACAAACCAAAAATATGATGCCCGCTAGTCTCTTTACTTTTTTCTTCTCTCTGTAGTCTTCTCCTTCAAACGTGTACACGCTGCTGTTCTCCGTGTCCATGGTGAAGTTTCTCAGAGTGCTCTCACCCATCGATGACAGTTTCTCCTTCATCTCCATAGTCTGGAACACAACGTGACGAAAGGTTGGGAATTAACGTTTAAATTAATCAGAAACAGTTTGTTGATTGATGATTGTGCTTTTATTTCTGTCCAGACTCACCTTCCTTTCACCTCGCTCCAGGATGGCGTCGATGTCGTCGTCTGTGATCTCGCTTTCTTTGGAAGCAAACACGTGAGTGGCACCGTGCCGGATGATGGACAGCATCTCGTCTTTACCCAGCTTGTTTGCACTGGGGTCCACAAGTCTTCCTGATAAACAAAAAACAAAGACGATATTTAACCTCACACTTAAATTTTCACCCAACATAAAACATGTTTTACAGCCAGGTCAACTTCAGAATAGGTGAGACGAAGTACCTTGCTGGATGACGATGGAGTCCAGGCGCAGTTTCATCTCGGCCCTCTCCACAATCCTCTCCTCCACTGTGTTTTCGGTGATGAAGCGAAAAACGCGTACCTGCTTCTGCTGCCCAATCCTGTGAGCTCGGTCCTGGAGTGTAAAACAGAATCGATTCATTAGACATTCTTCTTTTGAAACACACCATCGTGCACCACTGTCACTCTGAATTTTACTCCTGCACTAAACCTTGTGGCAGATGTCCTGCAATTACACCACTACAACACTAGGTGGCGACTGGCCAGCTGTGTTGAGTTTCACTCTGTACTTCACACAATTAGGTCAAAGTAATGCAGGACTATTAATTAAGCTTTAATCTTTATGGAAATGAGCAGAGGCGGCCCGCCCTCATTTCATTGAACAGGGAAAAGTACCAACCATGGCCTGCAGGTCAACTTGAGGGTTCCAGTCTGAGTCGTAGAGGATGACGACATCGGCCGTGGCCAGGTTGATACCCAAACCACCGGCTCTGGTGCTCAGCATGAAGATGAACTTAGAGCTGTTGGGCTCATTGTATGCGTTGATGGAGATCTGTAAATACACAAAAGAAATATTAGGACGTCTTTTATATTATCATTAGTATCATTGTTTATAATCAGGCCATCTCCAACTCCCCAACTACCCCCCTCGTAAATCACGTCCTCATCTCACCTGTCTCTCCTCGTGTGGCGTTTGGCCATCCAGACGGCAGTAACCATAGTTCCTCCACATGCAGTAGTCCTCCAAGATGTCCAGCACCCTGGTCATCTGACTGAAGATGAGCACACGTGAACCTAAGGAGAGAGAGACGGTGGGATCAGATTTGATTTAGGTGCAAAGAGAAAGCAATGTGGATTATATCATCTCAATGTTCCCATATAAATGTTCCAACAGCAAACGGCGCCACGCACCCTGCTCCTTCATCTTGGGCAGCAGCTTGTCCAGCACCACCATCTTGCCACTGTTCACCACCAGGTGGAGGTCAGTCGTGTACGGGGGACCGGGCTCGGCCCCGTCGAACAGGTACGGGTGGTTGCAACATTTCCTCAGCTGCATGAGAACGTTCAGAAGACGCATCTTGTCCATTTTTCCCGCCGAGTTCAGGATGTCGATGTCCTTCATCAGGATCTTTGTGTACCTGATAAGTGGAGACATATGAGCTTAATTTTAACATGTGTACAGGAAAGATGTTTTTTTTTTTTCAAGTAAACCTTAGTTGAGGATGCTTACCACTCTCGCTGCATCTTACTGAGGCCAACATACATCTTGATCTCTTTTTTGGGCAGTAGAGTCTTTTCCACGTCTGCTTTGATACGACGAAGCAAGAAAGGACGCAAGACCTACACAAACATATTTTAAAAAAGGCTTTAACCCAAATAATAACACACGCAAAGAGAGATCTGTTGGATATAGAGACATTCAATACATACAGTGTGGAGACGCTCGACCAACTTCTGATCACCCAAGCAGTTGTTTGTGTCAAACCAGGAATCAAAGTCCTGAGAAAAAGATTTTAATTAGTAACTGAATGTAAAGACGCTTGTGTCTTAAAATACACATTGATGATGTTTTAGCAGATTCTTACATCTGCTGAGTTGAAGACGTCAGGAAGCAGGAAGTTGAGCAGAGCCCACAGCTCGTGGAGGTTGTTTTGTAGAGGTGTTCCAGTCAACAGCAGACGATTGGTGGTCTTAAATTCACGCACAATTTCTGACAACTGCAGGAGATGAACAGACACATTTAGCTTTACGAGTCTATCTTGCAAGATTAAAACCAGAACTCAAGGTTTAATTTATGCGTAAATATCAATTGTATTTGAGTAGTGGTCTGACCTTTGACTTTTCATTCTTGATCCTGTGAGCTTCGTCAATGACCAGGTATCGCCAGTTGAACTTCTTGAACACGGCCTTTTCAATGATCAGCATCTCGTAAGACGTGACGCACACATCCCACTCTCCTGGCAGCAGCACGTCTCTGATCAGAGCCGTCTGAAAGTCAAGTAGAAGTAAACAGTTTAGACACTACTTCCTCCTCTGTCATCATCTACATGCTGCATTGCTGTAATCTAAAAACGTAATACTGCACAAAGCTTCCAATTGTCTCACTGTTGGTCAAATTCAATTTCCAAAGCCAATGTAATACACCAGAGAAAAAAAAAAACACATTAAGTGAAAGCTTCAATTCATGTTTTGGTTTTCAGTCACTACGCTTTGACATGACTTACTCGCTCGTCTCTGTCTCCGATCAGGCAGACTGCACGAAGAGAAGGCACCCATCGCTTGAACTCGTTCATCCAGTTGTAGAGGGTGGATTTGGGAACCAGTACCATGTGGGGGCCGGGGATGTTTCTGTAGTGCTTCATGTAACCCAGCAGGGCGATGGTTTGGAGAGTTTTTCCAAGTCCCTAAGAATAAACAGTGAACAAACGGCGTGTGTTGTGAGGCAGCGTAGAACGCAAAGACACAACAAGATGACATTGCTTAAAATGTCTGAAATTCACCCCCAGATGTGGAAAGTCTGGGTGAAAGTACTGACCATTTCATCGGCGAGGATGCCGTTGATCCCGTTTTCATACAACGAAATAAGCCAATTCAGACCACGGACCTGGTAGTCCCTCATCTTTCCTGTTTTGACATCTAGATAAGAGAGACAAGAAAAACACACAACCTTAACTACTGTTCATTAAACAGGGCATATCCCGAATGAGCCTTGATACTGTGCTCGAATAACAGGTAATGTCTTACAGGACGGAGAGTCATCGAAACGAGTGCACACGTTCGTCGTCTTTGTGCTCTCGTTGAGAAGCTCTTCATCTTCCTCCTGCTCTGTGCGGCGATGGCGGTTACTATGGGCAACAGAAAAGACACAAAATGTTAAAGTCAAAATGGGAGTTAAGACTTTGCAAGTGGAAAAGATCCTGTGTCGTGGGGACGGGCACTCACTCTCCAGCTGACAGCAGATTTTGTTTCTCATCTTTCTTGATGCGGGGACGTCCTGGTTTCATCTTCAGCGGGGAAGTGGGCGTCTTCTGTGCAGCTGGTTGGATGAAATGAGCAAACAACTCTGTCTGCTTCAACAGGTACTCAAATCTGTTGGTCCGGTCTGTTTGCTACATTAGACAGGGACAAAGTGCTGTTAATGTTTGTTTTTTTAATGTTAAGGCAGATTGGTGAGTTGTTAAGATGTAAATAGTGAACGTACCACTTTCTCCTCATAACCTGGAGTAGAGTCTTTAGTTTTGGATGAGGAGGGGGAGGAAGATCCATCTTGTCCGTCAGGACCAGCATCTGAGGAAGACTCTTTCCCGGCATCTGAACAGTCCGACTTCTCCTGGGCCATATTAAAGTCAAAAGAAAACTCCTGTGTTTGGTGAGCGTCTTCTGAAGTTACGGGCATCAGCAGATAGAACTATTATATATATACTGATAAGGACAACACTTGATGATGCTTGCTGACAAACACAGAGAGGAGACACCACCGAATACATAACTGTTCTCTTTTTGATTTGTAAACCTGTCTCAATGGCACATACAACTTTCTGTATGCCCACAAATTAATTCTGTATCTCATTACTTTTGTCTCAGTGCAAGCTGTATTTATGATCTATGTTGTTAGTGTTGCAACTGCGTCCTCTAGTTATTTTCACACGTTTACCTATAATAAAAGTAATGCGGTGTGCCAGCTTCTATTGTTTTGTTTCGCAACTGCAAAACTTTTGTTTTTCTTCCATGTGCTCAATAAAGTTAGTTCCAACTGATCTTAAGTTCACCGAGAGGGGCACATCTTAAACAAACTGTTTAAAGTTTTAGCCAAAGTCGGCACAAAGTGCAGTAAAGGCCAAACTGAAAGGAAACTAGGCTACAGCATCACCCTCTCTCTGCGGTCAGACCATCCACTGCTGCACTGTCCCCTCTGAAAACAAAGGAGCGGATGGGGCATCTGAGAGTGGCCGTTGCACCTCGATTGTTTATATTAGTTTTTCTAAAAAAGATGAATCGCGATTTGCAACTCGTTTAGTGAGTAGATCCGGTCTGGTGTAAACAAAGGGGGTTTTAATTCATTAATGAGTGGGTGGCTATGAGCTAGCGGGGCTAGGCTATCCGTGAGAGGCGCTTATTTATGGAGTTAGCCTCGTTGCGTTAGCTTCGGAGACCGAGCTGCTAACGATAGCATCGCCGCGGCTAGCTGGCTAACTGTCTGAAAGAGCCCGCATTTACGGTATCACTCTGAGAAGTTTCATATGACCGGATTCGAGGTATCCGCGGACAAAGACGACGAGATTCCGCCTTTTATGAGCCGGGCTGTGAGTTTGTGAGACATGTACTCGGCGCCGAGATGAGACAATGTCCTAAAGCTCTGAAGCGTCTTACCTCGGCTCCTCCAGCGTCTTCCAGTTCAGTCTGCTCTTCCCGCTGTTCCACGCAGTTTTCGCTTTCGGACATTTTTGTCGGTTTCCCTCTTCAGTTCCGCTGTGTCGTCCGTTAGTTTGGTACCCTGAGCGATCCCGTCAAAAGAGCCGTTGGAGATTTTCGGAACTTTCCGTCGGTAAATAACAACAATCCCGATGTTTATAATGAAAGACACACCGGTTGGTCGCAGGCGGCACGTTCGCGCTAGCAAAGTACTTCTCGCGCACCCGCGTTCACACGGCGCTAACGTTCCCCGGTGAATGTTACCTATCGCGAGACTTCATCGCTCTACGTTCACTGGGTGTCGGAACTGTTGCCCTCGTGTTAAAGTAGTAGTTAGCTGATTAAAACAAAAAAGAGTACTCATCTGTGTCTTAATGCTAGTGAAACGAGAAAAAAAGGAAGAACTAAATCGTACATCATACATGCCAGAAAAGAAAACAGAGCGAAGATATATCCTTCAATTCCTTCAACAAAAAGCATTGATTGACTGATGATTGTTATTGTTAAAGGTGTCATAAATAATGTAGCACACATGATTATACTGATAATATGATACTGGTAATGATACTGTTTGACGACTAAGCAGAAAGCCAGAGTTTACATATTAGCAGTTGTTAAAGAGATGATTTTTTCACCTGCACAGAGCCTGATTTAGGACTGCAAAATGACAGTGTTCGTTAAAATCATTTAGCTGTTATGCTGCACACTACTGGAACAAACTACCAGCAGAACTCAAATCAGCCCCAACTATGAACACCTTTAAATCCAGGTTAAAAACATTTCTATTTTTAAGTGCTTATGGCTGAGCTACGTCTTTCTTTTTCTTTGCTATTTTTTTCTGTTTTATGCTGCTCTTTTTAAGTGCTTTGTCTTCATGTAAAGCACATTGAGTTGCCTCCTGGTATGAAATGCACTATACAAATAAAAATGCCTTACCTTGTATTTTTAGTAGAGAGCTATTTCATTGCAACTTTTAGTCATTTGATGCAAAGACTTACTGTACATCTTACACGATACAGACTCCTGTTTCTTACATAAACATGTAAACTATGCCATACTTGTCAATTTATAAATTTTTATTATACGTACTATTATACTTACTTTTACTTTCTGGTCATTTTTTGCAATGATCCCAATTAAAATGCATGAATAACTATGTATACATGTGTTTCATTCATAACGTTTTTGAAGAAGCAACATTTCTCATTTAGATGTTTCCCCCAAACTACCTGAAGTGAAATGAAATGATCACTTTTGTTAACAGATAATACTGCAAACTACATTTGATATTAGTTTACTTCCTTTTTTCCCCTCCAAAAAAGCGAAGACAACAAAAGTAGAAACGAACGAGGAGTATTTGAATGCAACACATTTATTGTTACAAAACGACTTCAAGTACGCGAATATATTGTTGAAAATTGGCTACATTTAAAACTAACTACTCCAAACAGTTAACATTATCGTCCATGGACAACCACATTGATGGATTACACAAAATACAACACCAACGGAACAGGCAATATTAGGACGAAACCCGCTCCACACAAGGGTCCTACCCGCATCTCTGTCCAATAGGAATGACGTCGACAGACGGTTAATCAGCTGATTGCGAGCGATCAAATGAACCAAAATAACACAGTTTCATCTGTCAAAAGTCGTTTAACCCCGAACGACAGCTGAGGATCTTCTGGTGGGACACTGTTGACATGCTTCATTTGGGTAAGCACACATGGTAAAACCTGTGAATCGCGTTAGTACATTGTTGTATTTCTGCTAAGTCAGTGGCACCTGACGTTACTCGGCTACCGTTAGGCCTGTTTGGTGCTTTGTTCGTCTTTTGTTGTCGTGACAACAACTGACGTGATGGAGCCGGTTGACCTTGTTTTCCACGTTTAGCTTCGTGATTTATTTTAGCACAGTTTTATCTTCCGGATGTATCCAGGTGTTTGTTAAAGCTAACGCGTTAGAGCTAGCGTTAGCGAGCTAGCCCCAACCTAACCTATAGTGACACAGGTGTCAAACACGCGACCCGTGGGCTAAAAGCGGCCCGTCAGAGGGTCTAATCTGTCCCACAGCACGCATTTAAAAAGTGTGAAAATAACGTAGAAGACTTTAACCAAATGAAAGTAGCTGCTTTTCCCAATTTGTCCACTATTTTAGTAAGAGAAGTGGACAGAAGACAACATTGAGACAGCAGTATGCCCAAATTTTACTTATTTGTCTTAAGAAATTTCATTTTTTTAATGGGAAGATTACTAAATATAAGCATTCTCCTAATTTACTTGTACTTCTGTGGGAAAAAAATTGGAGTTGTCAGTATTTATTGGTTATTATGCTGTTATTAGATATTATGTTACTGGTCTGGCCGCGTGACATCGCATTAGACTGTATGTGGCAACCCCAACATGTGTGTTTGACCCCCCTGCTGTAGTGACACAGGAGCAACAGAGCAGTAGGGGCTGCCCGGAGATAAGAGGAAAAATATGTCAACACATGTAACCTAGCATGATGTTGTTTGGACTGCTAACTCACAAATAAATAAATACTCTAAAGCGAGGAAAATTCGGAAAAACGAAAACCTAGACAATATAAGTAAGTAAGTAAGATAGTGTAATGACAACTTAACTTTTAGACCTGTTCATTTTAACAGATGTTGATTTAAAAAAAAAAAAAAAAGCACTATGGTAGCAGTATTTTTGCAAACAATTGCTACGTAATAAACATTATTTGTGCGTACGTAAATTTTCAGATCGGTTTCAGACTTGTTTCTCCTTCTCCTGTGTAAGAGACTTGGAATAGTGAACTCTTTCTATTTGTCTTGTGAACTGTTGGTTTTTAGATTAGATTCAACTCAGTTGTCATGATGCTAAGTTACAGGAACAGAGCTACTGGAATACAGCTGACATATTGGCAGAAGTGATTACAGAACGTGCAGGTATGAAGTGCCAATTGAATTGTACAGTTTGAATACATCACTCTCTCTCTGGGAAACTATGTGTGATATTTTTTTAGATCAAACTGATGAAAATTATTTAAAAACACATCAAAACCAACCAGTTATCATTCAAGTCTCTTATTTGTGACAACAATAAAACTGCTGACAGGAGAGGTAAACAGCATTGACCATCTTGTGACAATTCAATGTTCTGCTGGGAAACTTTTGGATCTGACCATTGTGTCGATGTTAGTTAGACATGCACCACCCACCTAGACCAGACCAGGCACCCCCACCCCATAGCAATGACACTCAGGATGCAGCCTGACACAGACGCGTACAAAAATGGTCTAGGAACAACTCAGAAAACATGAAGAGCAGCACAAGGTTTTGGCCTGACACAGGGCAACCTCAGAAGGCCCATGTCCATTCTCTGATGAGTCACGACAGTTTTGAAGGCACAGTACATGATATTGGGTGGGTGACCATAATGTTATGCCTGATCTATGTAAATTCTGTACTTGAAAAGTGTTAAAAAAAAAACAAAACAAAAGAAAACAGGCATTGCTGTGTCTTTACATAGCTACACACACATACACACAAAATGTTGTTGCATGTTTTTGTGGAGCTTATGGTCAAATGGAGGACGCCTTTACCACAGAAGTCACATCGCAGTGAAATGTTTCAGTGCCAAATTTCTGTTGCAGCTCGTTAAAACTGAGGACACGTTTTAATGAGTCATGGCTATGTATATTTCTCCAACTCGTTCGAACGCTTACTGCCCACACATACCGTAGAGTCGGTTATATATGAGGGTCAACTGCTCGATCTCCAATGTATGAACCACATAACAGAGAGTCCTTGAACAAGACACGACCCCGAGTTGGTACTGATGTTGATGAAATGTTGTTGTAAAGTGCTTCCAGTACCAAGAAGCAGAGATTCCACCTTAATGGTTTACACAGACGCTGAATAAAAGTGTTCAACAAGATGTGCTTTTCCATGTTACAAAATATCAGTGTGAAAATAACCTTTTTTGACGTGTGGCTGGTGGTTCTGCCAGCTGTGGAGCTTCCAAGCTGCTGTAACTAAAACCAAATATGTATTCTTTTGGCACTAAGACGTCCCCACATTTTTTAAAATTGTGACAAATCTCTTGTGGCATTTTTATTCTGATTTGGATTATTAGTGTCTATATACATGCAAAGTATGACCTCAGCGATTACAGGCAATGTGTGGCCTCTGATGATTAACTGCGACAGGACATTGACAACCATTAGGCTTTTTCCACAAAACACTTTTGGTCACACCAGACAGAGAGCGCATTAGTTACCGGTAATGTTATTGATGGGCCTTTTCTATTCAGTGAGCCGCCATGTACACCACCATGACCCCCACACTGAAAAAATGGGACCACACAGTTGTGATACTTTTAATTCAATTAAAACAAACCAAAAAAAAAAAAGCAAACTGACAAATTGTTTCTCTCGCAGACCGAAATCATGGACAAGATTTTGGAGGGCCTCGTGAGCTCCGATCACTCCGTTCCAGTGAAGAAAGCCATCGTGAAGAAGGTCGTGGAAGCAGCGGAGAAAGAGGTGACCGAGGAGCAGTGTCAGGCTCTGTTCACCCTCACCACGCGCCTCATCCTGCTCGGTGAAGATGCCTTCCAGAAGCAGATCGGCTTCCAGGTCCTCGAAGCCTACGCCCGCTACCACCGCCCGGAGTTTGAGCGCTTCTTCAACAAAGACTTCGTGGTGGGCCTGCTGCAGCAGGGCTACGGGCAGCTGGACCGCAAGGACCCGGCCATAATAGACTACGTTCACTGTTGCCTGCGGCTGCTCATCAGCTGCCCCTCGGTGCTGGAGATCTTCGGCGGGGTCCAGGTGGAGGTTTTAAGGATGGTGTGCGAGCGCCCCGAGCCGGCTCTCTGTGCCCGCCTGAGCACACTGCTGTCGGATTTTGTGCAGTGCATCCCGAGGGACAAGCCGGGCGTTTTGTTCTGCCAGCAGCTGGTGAGGACCATCAGTTACTTCCACTGCTTCGCCAGCGAGGAGCGGGAGCTGAGGGAGTATGTGGGCCAGGTGACGAAGGTTAGCACGCTGCTGCAGAACATCTGGAAGGCCGACCCAGCCACACTGCTGCCCTCGCTGCAGGAAGTCTTCGCCATCATATCTTCTACAGGTTAGAAGTCTGTGTTTCGTACAAAGTTGGTTTCAGAGAGAAATAGGGGCACAGCTTTTGACACAGCTTTTTCTTTCACAACTTTTGAGATGTCATTTGGATTTTATTCGTAGATTTGTAGTGGCCTCGTTTTAGAGGAGTCAAGGATATTTCAGTGTCAACGTCAAAGCTGAAGCTTGTTTTGTAGTGACTGTAACGTCGCGGCCGTCTGTACAGTATTGTGAGTGACTCAACTGCAGCTCGGCACAAAAAAAGGTCTCATTGTCTTTATTTTAGCGACATTGTTCTTCAAAAGTGCTGCTCTTCAGTGTTTCATTCATACTGGGGCAGTTGCAGTCAAAACACAAAGCCTCAGCTCCTCGCCCCGCTTCGCAGATAGTATCACAGGTACACAAACCGTCCACCAGAATCCCTGATGTAGGCCTTCATGTTTTGTTTTTTTTGGAGTGAAAATCCACATTTCTGTCCCACTAGAACACAAAGAAATGCTGCAGTTGCCTATATTTATTTTTGCAGACCCTTCCTTTGATCCATCCATCGCACTGGCCAGCCTGGTCCAGCACATCCCCGTCCAGATGATCACAGTCCTCATCAAGAGTCTCACCACAGACCAGAACGTCAGAGACGCAAGCATGACTAAAGCCCTCTGCAGGTCACTGTCACTGGAGTTTAAAGTTTAAAGTATTTTATGGAGGGGGAGGAAGCCTTCCTCAGTTTCATTGATTCATTTACAATCGGTGTATATATGTTCAATGTCCCTTTTCTGTCTTTTTAGGATGATTGACTGGTTATCTTGGCCCTTGGCTCAACACATCGACACCTGGGTCATCGCTCTCCTCAAAGGACTGGCTGCAGTTCAGAAGTTCACTATCCTCATAGATGTCACTCTGCTTAAAATCGAGCTGGTTTGTACTAAATACTCCTCGTTTTGGTTTATTATTGACCTTGTTAAGCAGAAATTGTGTGCATCTTTTAAAGCCGGCTGCACAGATGTTAAACTGCAGTAATAATTGAGGTGGATGGCATCATTTTTTTCTAGAAGACACAAGGCTCACCTTGGGCTGGCAAAACACTTAAATTATTGATGCACGTCTTCTCTTTTCACTTTTTTTTCTCTCCTCTAATTCTAAGGTCTTCAGTCGTCTGTGGTACCCCATCGTGCGGCAGGGGGCGCTGGCCGTGCTCTCCCATATGCTGCTGAGCTTCCAGCACTCCCCCGAGGCCTTCCATTTGGTAAGGGATCCCCCACCCTCCTCGGAGCCCATTTCCCATTTCATATGGCCACTTTATTGGTTTTCTCATTTTTGTCTCTTCTGGCTTAAATTACTTCAAAGCCGCGCTGCCTCCTTTTCCCAGAACCCCCTGGCTCTGCGCCGCTCTCTCGCTAATGATGTGTGAAGCACTTAAATGCCGAGCAATGGTCCTTGAGTTGCCCAATTTCATTAGAATCTAAAAACACGAACGGTCTCAAAAATACTGGTCAAATGAGACCGAACCCTCTGTGGAGTTCCCCCGGCTGACAGCGCCGCAGATTTGGATGATTAATGCTAGCTGAGCCTTTCAGAGTTTCCAGCAACGTGGCGTACTCAATGTTCTTCTTGTCTCTTTATTCCCCCCTGTCTCAGGTTGTTCCACATGTAGTGCACCTCGTCCAGTCCTTACGGACAGATGGTCTCCCCACCAGTAAAGCTTTCTTGCTGCAGTTCACTGAGCTCATACACTGCATGATGTACCAGTACTCTGGCTTCCCTGACCTCTATGATCACATAATAGAAGCCATCAAGGTAACAGAGCTGGAAACACGTCTTACCGTAGATGCGAATTTTAATAAATCTTCAGAAATTACACTTTTGTACTTGCTTTGTACTCATTTATTCTTTATTTTCCCACCCGCTTTCTTTAGGATCTCCCAAAACCAGCAGAGGAGAAGATCAAGCTGGTGCTGAATCAAAGTGCCTGGACGTCTCAGTCCAACTCCTTCGCCTCCGGTCTAGTGAGGCAAGCTGGGAAATCTGAGACAGGAAAGACGGGCCTGGTGAACCTGGGCAACACCTGCTACATGAACAGCATCATCCAGACCCTGTTCATGGCCACAGAGTGAGTCATCCCAACAGCCTGAGGCCATGTTGTCTTCTTTCTTTTTTTTCTTTTTATAACTTAATACTCAAACTTTTTGTGTTCAGTTTCAGGAGGCACGTTTTATCGTTGCATCTGAACGGTTCCAACACACTAATGAAAAAGCTTCAGCTCCTGTTCGCTTTCCTTGCACACACTCAGGTTAGTTTTGTATCGTGTAATGCATAATGCAGAATACTGTTGCTGGTTGATTACAACAGTGCATGACTGTGTTTTGTCTGTGACCTACAGAGGGCGGCATACGCTCCTAGAAACTTCCTGGAAGCATCCCGGCCTCCCTGGTTCAATGTGGGCTCTCAGCAGGACTGCTCAGAGTACCTCAGATTTCTTCTAGACAGGTACTGTAGAACTGACAGCAGTGAGAATAGGATGACGTGCTCCAGATGAATTGAAATCAGTCGTTTGTTTGTTTGTCATAGCTTTTGAGTAACGTTGAGTGCGCCTGTGTCCCGATCTTAAGGTTACACGAGGAGGAGAAAACCATTCAGGTCCTGGAATCAGCCAAGCCAAACGTCCCCTCCCTTGCCGACGCGAGCAGCAAAGACGCAACGTGTCCACCTTCTGCAGAAGAACAAGAAGAATGTCATTCGACTCCAGCAGAAACCAAACCGGAAAATGATGGAAGGACTTTAATAGAAAGGATGTTTGGTGGGAAGCTGATCACTGGCATCCGCTGCACGCAGTGCAACTGTATCTCTGAGAAAGAAGAGCCTTTTACAGACCTCTCTTTGGCCTTTTGTCCAGCTGCCACCTCTCAGAGCAGTCCTCCAGTCCAGGGGCCTTCAGAGGAGCCCAGGGTTCTCTGTCAGGGATCTGTCAACGGTGGCAGCGAAGCTCCTGAGCCTGGCTCGGCCAAAGCTCCGGCCAGCAGTGTCCAATTTGTGCCAGCGGCAACTGAGCCTCCCATGTCCGTGCCTGACCTGGTAAACTATTTTCTGGCTCCGGAGATCCTTGACGAAGACAACGCCTATTTCTGCGAGAAGTGCAGCTCCCTCCAGCGGGCAGAGAGGACCATGAAGGTGGTGTCCGCACCGGAGTACTTGATCCTCACCCTGCTGCGGTTCTCGTACGACGCCAAATGCCACATCCGCAGAAAGATCCTGGAAAATGTCACCATCCCGCCGCTCATGAGACTCCCTGTGCACGCCCGTTCAGTGCCTACACAGTGCTCGTCTTCTGCCTCTTCTCCCCTGCAAGTGGACTCTCCCGAGAGCAGCGAGAATCTGGCCAAGAAGCTCAAGCCTTCGCAGCTGGACGAGGAGGAAGAGGAGAAGGCGAGGATCGACGGAGAAGAGGAGATGCTGATCCAGTCGGTGCCCTACGTCCTCAGCTCCGTGGTGATGCATTCTGGCATGTCGTCCGAGAGCGGCCACTACTACTCTTACGGTCGGAACATCAACGGAACAGACGGAGCGCAGCATCCGGCCAATCACTTTGCCATCAAAGAGGATTTGGGGAACGGCCAGGCCGAGAGTAACCTCTGCACATCCTCGGCGCTCGCGGTTCCACCCGAGCAGGGCCACGCGCTGTCCAACAGCGCCTCGGAGGGAAAAGACTGGCTCCTGTTCAACGATAGCAGGGTGACATTCACATCTTTCCAGTCGGTGCAAAACATCACCAACCGCTTCCCCAAGGACACGGCCTACGTCCTCATGTACAGGAAACAGGATCTTACAGCGCAGAACCTGAACGGAGAACTGACGGCAAATGGTATGAGGCTGAATTCTGAACCGCCCCTGCAAAAAGAACTACTGGATGCTATTATCAAGGACAACAAACTGTATTTACAGGTAAGCAAGGGTAAAAAAAGGAAAAAGAAACAGACAAATGCATTTGTCCCACATATCGGCATCATGTTACCAGGGCCTTTAGATTACAACATGTTATAACATGTTATTACATAACATGTTATATATATATAATCCATGTTATATATATAATCCATGTTATATATATATATATATATATATATATATATATATAACATGGATACATGTGCTAATGTCTTTGTTGGTATGTAGATGTGCACTATATTTATACATAGCCCGCCAGGGTCTAATAAACTCTGCACTGGTTTCATAATATGATATTTTTCCACATCAAAAACAATGTTGTGCTAGATTAACTTTGTAAGAGCTTGCTAGTACAGTTGGGTACTTTAATCAGAATTACTTTATTGATCCCAGGGGGAAATTTATTTAGTCTCGCATACATTGGTCCACAGAAAACCATGTCTCAAAAACTGTTACGTTTGACTTTTGTTTAGTATTCATGTATTCGTGCACTGGCTGCTGCTAATTGTCACTAAATCATTAAATTACCGTAATGACGTTAATATTGGATTTAGCGTCATTACGGTAATTTAATGACGGACCCCTCGTGATCTTATTCTACATGCAGACATTTCATGTACTGTATGAATTATTTCAATAGCCAGGAGGGTATCACAGTTAGAGGTTTTTATGAAGACAGTTCACCCCTACACCCAAAAAAACAAAAAAACGCCTGGGTCTCTGTATTTACATACAAATATGTGCAGTATCTACGGTAAATTGTCCAATGCCTGCAAAATTCTGGTCTCATTTTTGTTGTTGAATACACAGTGTACCTGAGTAGCCATGATATGTGTGGATGCAATCTATTTCTGCAACCATGTTAAAACACTAATAAGGACAAAGGTAAAAGGTAAAAACCTTTGCATTTGTAAGTACGTTCATGTATAGTTGGAAACACAGGGTTTACTTTTCGTATTTTACGCACACTCGACTTAAAGCATCATCACTGCTAACCCTTGTGGGTGTGAGGCCAATATTGAAGTGAAAGATTCACTCAGGTGGAACTCAGTGGAGAGAAAATAAACTATACAGATAACTAAGCACTGCAGACTGTATTTTTTTTTTTTTTTTTTATGACTGCACTTGAAGGCAAATCTAAACTGTCTTGTTATAAGACGTGAGGTGCAATTTCACGAGCCATTGAGCTGTGCTGTGTTGACATTCCACTGCACTTGTTCAAGTAACTAAAGTAAATCCCCTGTAGGGGGTGCTCTAGTAATGGGAAGTGACAGCTCCCGATACTGACCTGGAATAGCAGGGTTTAGACCGGAGTCCTGTTTACGCTTAAAAAAAAAAAAAAAAAAAAAAAGCTAACGTGTAAATACTTTCTCTTTCCTCTGCGCTGCTGACAGGAGCAGGAGCTCACCGCTCGGACCCAGGCTCTTCAGGCCCCTTCATCCTCCTGCTCATTCAGGCCCAACGGTTCAGATGACAATAACCCACCGGGGAGCTGTGGCCCATCTGGTGGAGGCGGAGGAGGGGGCGGGGGCTTCAATACCATCAGCAGACTCGTCTTCTGAAAGGAACACGCCGGTGACTCAGGAGCCCGAACTGTCGTACCGTGTACAGCATATAACCTCATCAGAAGAGCACTGAAAGGATCACACACACAGAGCATCCGCAGATTGCTCCCATCTGAGAAAAAGATTTTTTTTTAAAAGTGTTATTTAAGTAATTATTAATTAAAATAGTTTTTTTCCACTCTTATAGTCATTATCTTAATAATTTGTTCTTCCACAAAAACCTGCAAATTATAAAACTTGAAGTTGACAGTATGCTTATGTTCAGATATATTCTCTTCCTCACACGAACGAAATGTGGAAAAATATCGTTTGATATTGACATAGATGAGTATGTGAATACGGTTTAGTTACCTCTTACACAAGAAAACACTTAAATGCGCAACTTCGTGCCCGCGACGCAGGAGAAAGCATTTATCTGTCACACTGTCTGGATTTGTCACACTTGTGACGGACAGCTCGCAGACTTTGTTTACCTTTCTGATTTGCATGCGGCTTCTCTTCCTGAGCTGTGGGGATGAGGATTTTTTTTTCTGATATCGGACTCTTTCTGACGCGTGCTACGTTGGTTTATAGTTTTCATATCACATGCAATAAATGTACATACGACTTAACGTTTCCGACTAATCGCGTAACACGAACATATGTGGAAATCAAAAGTATATATATGAGGGGGAATTTTCAAGATAAAGGTATTTTCAGTATGTAGACTGTTTAAAGCTGGCTGGTGTCGTCTGCTGAGAACTAAATTACAAACTACTTGTCTTGGCAGATTTCACCTGCGGGCAGCTGACAGCATTTTATGATGTATTCCTCTGATTTGATCATTCAGGGAGACTTGTGTGTTCTTTGCTGATTTTATGTGCCTTTTGATATTTGATGCAGATTTTTGAAGAGGGGCTTGTTTCGACTTAAAGCTATATTATGTTAATATTCACAATGGCTTCAACTTTACCCAAAAATTAAAAAAAAAAAGAAAAGTGTTTGTTGCGTTGTCAGCCCGGAAGGATGTTTTAAGTTATTCACAGTGGTCTGTTGGCAAGTGGGTGGGCAGATGTCAGGGGATAAGAGTATAAATGTAGTAGTAAAACATAAAAAGAAAAATAAGACATGGATAATAAAGACTATAAATAAAGTCGTCAATGGTTTCCGAAAACCTTTGATTAATTTCTTTGCAAAGGAGCCAAACACCAAAGAGTGTATTGCTATGCTGTTGTGTACTGTACCTTAATGTCTGTGACTTGTTCCAGAGTTTCATTATTTCAACATTACTGCAAAGAATATGTGGAACCATCTCTAATATCACATCTTGTTGTTGAATTTTGAAAAGATCTCCTACTGTACATAATCTCTTTTTTTCTTGCGGTATGTACAGATCTTCCCATGACCGGTGCCATTTTTTTTTTTTTCTCTCTCCAGGCACTACATGGACTTCAGGCTGCAAATAATATGTTGTGGGGTTCTTTCTTTCTTTTTTTTTTTTTTTAAATTAATTAATTTTAAATCCAGCATGTTACTGTCAGCGCAAACCTCAAGAAACCATTTAAAAAAAAAGTGAAAATTTTTAGTATGTAAGTGGCATTGTTGATTAAAAAAATACAGAACATACACATGTTTGTTTCATAATTCATCAAAAACGCGCACACGGATCCCCTTTTCTTGGTGCGATTGCAAAATAGCTCCACGCAAACAGAGAAGAGCATAAACATGCCATTGACTGAAAAAAGGGAACTGGGACATCACATGCGGTGATTTTCGATTCCCGCAGGCTCAGAACAAATGACAGCTGTCGTCTAACAAGAAGAAATAATTTGTAAAAGTTTCAGTTTTTATACAGCTGCTGTGGCAAAAACACAGCGGTAGCACCAGAGCTTTCAAAGGGCATCTGGAAAAATCAATGACTCTTAATTATTAATCAACCAAACCATTTCACCTTTTCTCCCTATGTTTGCCAAAATGCTTTGGAGGAAGTACGTTCAGTGTTCATCTACACTTAAATGATTCCGTTTTTTGTTTGTTTTGTTTAGTTTGCAGATCTCAGTCATTTGGTATACAATATTCTTATGTGTGTAAATCATACGGCTTAAGCACTGCAGCTCAGACGTATTTATTTCTTTTTAAATTTCCACATTTTTACTATATATATATATAAAATTTTAAGGCATCCCTGTGACTCCATAGCCCCAATTATTTGATTGTTGTAATGCTAAAACAGCAGCGCTACAGGTATCAAAAGAACTCATCAACTGGGACTGGTGTATAATGTCTCTAGCCTTTAATTCCTCCCAGTTTCTCCATCATTACCGAAGCTGCTGAAAGAGGCAATGTGTCTGTAAGCGTTATGGCAAAGTCATTAATCAGAGTAACAGGGAACATCCTCTGGGGGAAGTGTTTACCATTACAATAGCATTCCAATAAGATTCCTCGGATACCTTCCCGCGTCCACTGGAAACACGCCTTTGTCAGTGCATTGGACTAGTTATGGATGGTCTGCTGATCCCGGCAGATTGATCAGTTCAGTCGATCAATTACGGTCACACACAGCTTTCTAACCAATATAATGTATAAATGTTGGCGTTTTAGATTACTGTTAAACTCATATACTAACATATCATATGGTATCAAATGTATTTCAGGGGCAGATTTTAGGTTTGGTTCAAAATAAACATTATGTTGGGAATAAACTACTCAGAGTAGACGTTCCTATAAATAAATGTATAGTTACACCAGCTGAAAATAAACATTGCATAAACTTTACTTTGCATAGGTCGCCGAGTGCACTCTCCCCAAGACTAACAAGAGATTTTATGGCGAGTTTTCTATACAACATGCATTGTGGACAGTGTAGTTCAGACGTGCAGTGATTCCCTGGGACGTCTGAGGTTGTACAGCTGAGATGGGTCCTTTCTTTGTCTCTTCTTAGGCCGTCTGAGGCCACTTTCTGTGTTCATCCAGAGGCGCATTTTGCTCTCTTAGCCTCTCGTACATCTGCCAAACCGCCCTACATTCTTTTGTTGCATTTTTTTGGGATGGGACGCTGTGGATGTTTTGAACTACATGTCCCATGGTTGAAGCTCCACAGTTTTCCCTGCACGCCGACGCCACCGCCTCCTGGGCTCTTCCTCTGAATAAGTAGTTAAGCTAATGTAATAGGGAAAAGCAACTTCCGGATGAGCATTTCAAAATAAATAGTGGGGACATGACGCTGAGGCGACGTACCGAAATAGCACATTTTAACATTTAAACTTCAATATTATAATAAAGGAAACTTATTAATGAAAACAGTTAGACTTCGCGAATTCAAGCTTAACGTTAAAAGATTTGGCCAGTGTGTCAAATGTTAGTCTGTAAAGTAAAAGTAGTAGGTTTTAGAGATGTACTTTAATTTACACTGTCGGGTTTCGCTGTTTACGTTAGAAAACAGTTGGACAGTATTCTCCAGCTAATACAACTATTTTGTCACTATTTAGTCACTTCCGGTGACGTTAGCCGTGGCGGCCGTTAACTTCACGGGGGTTGAGTTCAGGGAAAGACGGAGCCACCCTGTCAATCACAATTAAGGAACCATGGGAGTAAACTGGTAGGAAAGCTCGGCGAAACCACTGTGTTGTTACCGTCAAGGTTGTTTTAATCTGCGCACAGACGACAAGTATGCACCGGCGCACTGTGGGACGTTTGAATCCGACCTCTCCCAGCTGGGAATCGCTCCACTTTGACGGGAATTAGCATGAAACGTTAAACATAACAGCAAAAAAAAAAAAAAAAAAAAAAAACTTAGCGACTCTCAGTTGCCTGCGCCTGTTTTTTTTTTTTTTTTTTTTTTTTTTTTGTTATTGTTGTAGTTTGAAGAAAAATACACAAGTCACTGTTGATATTAGTAGAGGAGAAAAAGGCGGTTCCGCTGTGGGTTTGTAGCCACTCCAGGCTCGGGATATATATTAGTCCTTTTATTTGACTACAACTCGTGGAAATCTGGTCGGTGCATTTCACAGAGCTGCCTCGTCGGTGAGTCGACTTCAGAGGAGGCGGCGGCGTCTGTTGCTCACGAGAAAAAAACAGAAAAATTGGCCCATAAAGAAACATTACATGTGTATATACATATAGGTTAAACAGTTTAACTTTCTTTTCGCTCTTTCTTTCTTTTCAACTTCACAGCCTGAGCCTCGTGTCAACTGTAATTTTTTCTTTTTTTTCCTCCTTTCCCCTTCTTCAGGTAGAAGGAAGACACTCCCAAAAACAAACGAAGCCAAACGGCGATCTGCGCTACAAAAACTCCAGGGAAGAAGAAAGCGAGCGAGGAAGAGGCACAAGATGAGTGGGGGAGAGGTGGTGTACTCAGGCTGGCTGAGAAAGTCTCCTCCTGAAAAAAAGTTGAGACGTTACGTAAGTACACTTTATATCCTCGGTCGTTAACGCTGACATAAAGTAACCTGTTGGGATGAACGTGCTTCCCCGGACACTTCGCTCGTAGCGGCAGACATGTGCAGGCCTCGTCTTGTGTGCATTTGAGCTGCTAGCCTCTTCTTGTTGTTGTTGTTGTTGTTGTTGTCATTCACAGTCCCTTGAAGCAAAACAGTAGGTCATCCGTGAGCTTCGTGTCTTTGGAGTCAAAAGCATCCAGTCTCTCCAGTGTGTTGCCTCTGACGATTTGACTGCACACTGATTACATGCGCAGCCCCCTTTGGTATCAAAGGTGATCACAGGTCACGCCAGGGTTAAATGATTTACAACAGAACCGCCAGTTCATTAGGTACTTTATGCTGTTGCACTGAAGTTTTAGCTTCATGTTCAGTTTACGTCTAAACAGTGTAAGAAAGGTGGTGATTCAGCTGTATGCTCATATTGGGTCATGAAGATAAGGGCATTCAGTGCTCGTCTGAAACAACCGAGAGAGCTGTTGATACAGTTGTGTTTTTGTTTCGGAGGCTGTATGCGTGAGTGTTTCTATTATTTTGACATCTCCATTTTAGTCAAGTGTGCTAGGCTAAAGAGCCCAAATAGTTGATCCCACGGCTGCAGGATTCAGACTTGTTGCTGTTGCTGTTGCTATGATCATCGTTGTTTACCTCCCTAAATGGACATACATGCTCCAAAATGACATATTTCATATTATTAGTGTGGACAGTATCATTGTGGTATGCGTTTGTTTTTTTTTTGTTTTTCTCGATACTCTCTGTTTATTTGTTGTGCTCCTGGGAAGAAAAAAAAAAACACTTCACAGCTACCAAAAGCCCCATGTTTGCTGTCGAGGCGACACGCTTTCCGTGTCACTGTCACCGTTATTGATATTTGAATTACAGGGGCTGAAACTTGAGAGGAGGGGTTGCTTTTGCAGAAACCACAGGTCCAATGAGGCATTTTCTGACAACGGTAAAACCCAGAAGCGCAGAGGAGAGAGGAGAGAGTGGGGTTGTGAAATGGCTGTCTTCGCGTTCATGACAGAATGTCGTCTGATTTGACGAGGATGCTGTCAAAATCCCACCTGCGAGGATGTTTCTTAATGGGTGATGATCACCTACATCCTCACAGACACAGACAGGAATGATACCTTATTTACCAATCAGGTCCTGATCAAGTTTTTTTGGGTTCTGATCCGTTGCCGATCTTTTAATATTCAGCATTGGCAGATCTAAATCCCAATCCGGTGATTCATAAATGCCTTTCTTATCTTACCTGTATTCTCCAAGATAAGAGCAGGGCTGTCAAAGCTAGTGTAGCCTGGAGAACGTAGCTTGTACCTTAGAAGCTCCAACAGAGCATGTTGAAGACATGTGTTCTGTACCACACGAATGAGCTGGTCATACAATGCCAGAATTTCTCTAACCCCCTTCTTCGTTTCATTTTCGTTGGTGGTTTTGAGTGACGATTTCTTACTGCCATCTCAGGGAAACATCCACGTTGCATAATTTACAAATTTCTGCCTTTTGACTTCATTTGCTGGAACACAGTATGTCCACACAGCGGACATGTTCCTTCACCGGGTTTTGGGTCGTCCTCGCCTTCGATTCGTGGCTGTTTTGATCTGAGGCGGCCGCCACTAAAACCGAAGAAGAAGTCGTCTTTTTCTTCTTTATGACACCTCTGGCGTTAAAACAGAGGAGAACGCTGCTGCGACATGTTTTGGTTAATTGCAGAGCTAAAATAAATCACTACAAAAGACCAGACTTGGCTAAAGCCTGATACAGAGTTGGAGAGAGTGGCCTCAGCGTCGTGAACGCACGTTAACAACAGACAGATAGTATTCATAGCTGGCTAATTTTAATAACCGAGCAGTGTACCTGATGTGTCGCTGGAACAGAAATCGTTGTCGAGTTGTCTGGCAGCAGCAGCAGTGCATCTACCGGTAAATACATAGCCTGTATGCGATCAAACTGAACAACAACACATGCCGGTGCCCACACTCACATCCGATGCTCCTCGATTAACATGCGATAATGTTCTGATTTCCTGAAATCCAAATTTCCATCAAAATTATAAGATAATCAAAGTGTTTTCCAAGCTCATAGCGTGTTTAAGGCGTGTCGGAAACGCTGTCTCTGTTGCTTTGCCTCCATTTCCCTGCAAAACACAAACTAAACTTGAGGTTAAATCCAGCGTCGTAACAATATTGTATCAGTTCCCCCCGTGAATCAGAACATAGGTGTGAAAACACCCCCCAGATACAGCGAGGGTGTTTATAATGACCCAAAGCTGTTGTTTCTCGGGGCACAGCAGGCTGGTGGACAACCTATTTGTTCTCCAGCGGATGTTGCAACTAGCTGCTCCGGTTATATAACCGCTTTGTGGACACGACAGAATGGTTTTTCTCAAGAAGAATTTGAGTACTTTATAACTGCAATTTGTTTATTTAAATTATACAACAATGGTCTGTTGTTCTTTGCTGCTTTTTAGTGTTGATGCAATTTGTTTATGGTTAAGTTAAACAAAGGACACATTGGGAAACACTTCTGCCATGTTTTTTCCCCTTTTCTCTGTCTGTTTTTATTTTGTTCTCAGTAGCAGGTGCTGACGCAACTCTGTGGGTACACTTGATGCTTCCAAACCCAGTATTTTTTTATGCATCCAGGTTTAGAAAATGGTAAAAACCTAACCTTTAAAAAAACTTAAGCGGTCAATCTTATCTAAATTTGACAGTCAACACTATCTTGGTATTTTTTGATATTGGTGGTTTGTATATTGGGCCAAAATATCTTGATGTCTACCTACACACACACACATATATATATATATATATATTTATATTCTGTGACATCATTCTTCCTACATGTTTATATGAAGATGCGTATATTTGACAAACCTCAGTAACTTGTTAAGCAGAAGTTAAGTCACATGCTGCTTAACATTTGATATAATCTGAAACCATTGCTTAACAGAAGTCAGTGCTTGGAGAAAGATTCTCCTCCCTGTGAAATGTCGTAGTGCTCTGGTAACTGGAAGCTGTGTCATTTGGAAATGCAGACAAATTGTCAAAAATTGACCAGTTGTGTCAGCTGAACCCCAAAATAAGTGTGGAAGTGTTTTTGGTGGGCATGGATACTGGGTTAAGTTAAGGAATTTATTTTAGTATTTGAGACATCTGATGATATCTTATTTTTGAGTGACTCTTTTATTTTTTTAAAGAACATTGCCTAGAGGAGGCACAACTACTTTTAACTTTACTACTCCGGATGACACAGCATTTAGTGGACTAGCACAATTCTGTTAATAATGCATGATACTATGGTAGTTTATGCTAAAAGAGCAAGTAAATGCTGCATTAGCGGGCTTCAGTACTGTTTGTGTACTGTCATTTTTTTTTTTTTTTTGCATTTGAACAGATTTGAACGTCTAAAATTGGGTTTAAATGTGTGTGTTGTGTTTGGTGGAAATCATATGATGGGGTATTACTGGCTGTAGTAAAAGCCTGGGGTTCTGTCAGATGATGCTGCTGTTATTTCACCATCGCATAGACTGAATCAGTGCAGTACATGCTTCTGAAAGGTTTAGAGCAGAACAAAATGTGGAACCATACGATGAAAGGAATAAAACCGCAGATTTGTCCTTGTCAAGGTGGAGAATGCAGTCATGGCAAGTTTCGTTTGTACAAGGACAGTCTCTTGACACTTCCTTCTTTATCGCCTGTTCCTCTACCACTGTTGGAGTGGATTAGGTTGATTAGGTTTTTCTTTAGCCTCCACCGTTTCATATATTTGGTTCTCTTGATTTGTTCCTCGTCAGGTCACCTCGGCGCGGGCAGATGTTATTCAAGAAAACTGTCCATTTACCACTTTACATTGCAAGATATTCTGTGTTAATTTGTCATGCCAACCACTTCCTTAGTGGCCCTTTAAAAGCAATGCTAACATCAACACATTTTTACCCGTTTACTCAACACTTATAACTTTAAATACATTTCATTATTCTTGGGAAAAATAATACTAAATAGCAAAATACTAAATATAGCTGTTTATATCACTTGATTGCATCATGTTTCATTGTTTGAATCTGTTATTTTCTCTGTAATAAGGCGTAGACCTGTTTTCTTTTTAAAGATAAAAAATGATCTGCTTTCACCTCTCGGTATCTTTCTGCTCCTTATGAGTGATTGAATTGAGTTTTTTATTTTTGTCTAAAACAGCTAAAATGTGCAATTTATACAGTACAGTCTTATGTCTCTTTCAAGGACAACACGAAGGTATCCGACCGCAGTTGCCTTTGGGGGAGTTTTCCCAGGCGGAGTTTATCATAACTGCGTCCTCTCTGTGGGTTTCTATTTCAATGACACTGCAGTTTCCATCTGGTTCTCCTTTTTCTTTCGTTATTTTTTTCTTTCATTCTTTTTCGTACCTTACAATCTGTACATTTGCGACGGGGCTCACCAGTAAAACTTTCTCAAAAAGGAAGAGAGCGTGAAGGCTGGTGTTGTTCAGAACATCTGCCGCGTGTTATCACAGGGACCTGAGGAGCTGCAGGGATGCAGTTGCGAGGCTGTTTTTTTAACAGCTCCGTTGGAGGATAGTATACTTTAGTGTACCATGAATATGGATTATGTGTGCTTTAGAAGAAAAGGGGCAATGCGTTGAACAGTTTAGGTAGATTGTGGGAATGTTGGTTCTGCATAGGCAAATCCATGCGTCATTATCGGAATTTCAGGCCTCAGTGAAACACCTTGTTATTTCTGTTCACATCACACAAATCTGTTACAGACCATATGGTTACAAGTGAGTTGGAGTTGATACTGGAGTTGGTTTTGCTTCCCTCTGAATGCTATAGCACAGTCATAACTTAATCGTCTTCTCTCAGTTGGTCTCATATTTACTCAGTTCTCATAAAAGCATACATCAGTTTTGTTAAGTCTTAAGAGGCCTTAAATGTAACTTAAAAGTCTATTAAGGTAAACGCATGCAAATCTCGAAATCAAAATGTCTCAGCGATGTCCTTCCTCTGACACAGCTACAAAGCTCCATTGTAATCTCTGCAGTACATTGGCATGAACCCACTGAAACAGATTAGGATTTAGTTGTAAACTTTGTCCGGCCCTTAAAAGGGCCTCATAGCCGGAGCACAAGACGACAGGGTAGAAGACCGGATGAAGGAAAATATTGAACCCTGAAGGTCCTCCTCTGATGGCTGTAAAGGGAGACAAGAGGACACACTCCACGCTGGTCTTGAGGTCACTCAGCTACGAGAAAATGCATTTACAGTGTCCACAACAGTGTCCGATAGCCATTACTTCTCTCTGACTGGTTGACTGGAAATGCTCGCCGTTTACTGACCGTCGGAGACAGATATGCGCGCAACAAATGTTTCACGGTCAAACGAAAACAAAGGCATAGCCCTGTGATTAAGGAGAGGATTCATTAAATCTGCTTAGCAAGTGGAACAGAGAACAAACACTCACTTTCTGTGAGCCCCCCTCCCTCCCTCCACATGCTTGAAGAAACAAACAAACAAGCAACCCGAACGGGATGCAACAGAGGGGCACTTGTGCACCGTTAGCCTCTTAGGCTAACAAAGAAAAATCGCTGGACCATGTCCTCACTGCCACGGCAGCACAGCGCTCCATTTGGCGCAAGCAGGATCCTGGTGTGTGATCTGCCACAGCTTGAAAATGGATTGCAAATGTCATTAATTATTTAATGTCCATTACAAACAAATAGCCATTCATTATTAATATCTGTGCTACTACAATAGTTATCCTTACTGGTCCACTTTTATCCCTCGCACAGACCATCGTCATTGTCTTACAGGCATATCAGTTTCATCGGAGCCGAACTGGTATCTGCAGCGGTTCAGAAGTTAGACTGTAAGAGTACGACAAAACTTATAGTAACGACCTGCAGATTCCTTGGTATTTACAGTAGTCAGTCGTCTACTATGTCAGTGTCGAGATTGGCTTCGCGAGATGTCGCTTCTCCAGAGATGAAATCGTTTCTGTGCTGTTGCTTTGGTCCTCGTTTCAAAACACAATGGAAGTAAACATGACTGTGGTTCTCCTCCATTTTCTTTTGGATATTTATAGCCCGTAGTAGGACTGAAATCATGTCATTGCCTCACAAAGAAAAACACAACCGTCAAAACAAAACATTGAGCTGGTGCAAACCCTTCTGTAAGGCAGCAGCACAGGGTCGGTTTGGTGCCACAAGATGAATATCTCAGTCATTTGCAGTATCGCATGTAATAGTATGTAAAATGTTTGGAGAACTTCCACACATATTTGTGCTCATTGTATGTATGTATGTGCACCATCTGTTAGTTTTCAGAGTTTGGGATACCTCCATTTTTTTTTTATATATACATTGCACTGTCTCTCTGTCTTATCAGCAGTGTTTTTCCACGTTGCTGTTAGTGACCATAGGAACAGTTGAACGTATATGTTTAATAATTGATTTGGTAGGTCTTTCATCTCTTCTGCTCGGCCATAAAAACAACCGACAGCAAGTATCGCACAGAACTTTTGCTCCTGTTTACAGTTTCCTTCACAGTATATGATGATGGCTTGTTTTGTCAACTAGACAGTTACATAACCCCGCGATAGATACAACTGCCTTTCAAAGTACAACAGCTATTGTTTAAAGGGAGCAAGAGAACGCGGCTTTTTACAGTTTCAAAATGAATATGATTTTTTTCTCTATGGTGAGCTATCAGGAGCTCTGCATAGAGTTTGTGTTTAAAATCAGCGGAAAGTAAAGTATTTGTCAGCCGGAGCTTCATGCATGATGAAACCGAGGGAAGAAGAGGGAAATTGTTCCTGTGTTTTAAACATTCAACAAACTCTGCTGGTATCGCCGGCTGAAAAAGTTTCAGGAGGCGTGTCCGTGCGACACACAATAGAGTCAAATAAAGAGCTGTTATTTCTGTCTGCAAGTCCATGTTGTGGTTATATTTGCCCATAGGTGGCGCTGTGTGCAGACCTTGCATAATTAACTTCAAAACTCTACGTTGTTTCGCTTACATTATGCTCTCGCGTCGTTCTCTGAACGTGTGTTGCGTTCGTCGAGCTCAGATATTGTTGATTTCGCTGGTTGGTGGAGGCTAACGCGGAGCATTTTGTAAACAGACGTGTCTCTTTTGCCTGGTGCAGCTGTTTACCGTCCTCCGTGCCAAGTCCACGAAGCAGAGTGGCTGCAGAGAAGTGCAGACTTGGTTTTCCTGTTTGGTACTTGGGAACAGCTTCTGAGTTGTGTTTTCTGTTAGCAGATGATTCAGTTCAGTTGTAAAATGATCCTTTTGTGCTATTTGTCACCGTGCCAAGTCGGACAGTTTCAAGTGCAGCTATTATTAAATGCAGATGACAGAAACTTCTGAACTTTGCTGCGAGGCCTGTCACACACACCGTCATGTGTTTTTCTCGTTTCATATGATTGATCGGGATAATTCTCTCATAAACAGTGATGTGACATAGATTAAAGAGTTAAAGCCTCTTCTTGGATCAAAAGTCGCTCTTTGTTTCATGTCTCAACTTGTCGGCTAATGACACCAGGCTGTAAAAATAGCAATGTCATAAGGCTGCTTTCTATTTCTAGAGTGTAGTTGTAGTCTCTCCTGGACATTGAACAGGGGTATGAGAACGCAGATGGCCAAAGATGGTTTACACTAACCAGACAAAAAGGCTGTACGGGTCTCTGTTCCCATCACATTGGTGTTTATGTCGTTCAAGAACGGGGAAGAAAAAAAAAAAAAAAAAAAAAAACAGTAGTTGGGCCAAATTTATGATAATGCGCATTCCTTGAATTCTTGCAAAGCGAGGGAAACTTCTTCGAGGCCAATGTTGACGGAATATGAACACGTATGCATGGAAATACAGGCTGGGGTATAGCACAGTGGTAATCGGTAACTTTATCATTGTCGTTGAGGTGAGCGAAGAGAGAGCAATCAAGATGAAAAAGACTGGAGTTCTTCTCAACGCAGCACCATTAACAGCCTCCAGTGAGAGCAGCTCTCTGTTCTCTCCCTCTTTCTTTCCGTTCCCAGTGCTTCTTGGCAGGCTCAAGCAGCAGGAATGTGAGCTCGCTCTGTGCTCCTCTTTGCTGAGCTGCTGGGGTGTAAGCGCCCGGTCCCTCGCCGCTGCTGGCCCCGCTCAGCTTTGTCTAGGATGGGCCGCGCTGCCCTGTGCTGCTCTACAATGCAGCGCACTGGCCGATTGTTGCTTCTCCAACACCAAGAGGGAAGAGGAGCCGCTCCCTGGCGCCCCAACAAGGCATGGCCGCCCCTTCCTGTGTGAGGCGCTGATGGCTACCAGATGGCGGGTGAAAAGAAAGGAGGAGGGGTCCCATGCTCTCTTTTTTCTCCCTTTGTCGCCTCTGCCGTTGTATTGTGCGTTTTTTTTTTCGCTTCTCGTGTCCTCTACTTATCTCCTGCAAAAATCTCTGCTGTTATCATTCTCCGCCACTTTTGCCCCAAAAGCTGTTTTATTCTCCTAACAAAGGATGACGAAAAGGAGCGTGATTGTGAACTTGATGTCGGTGGCATTCAGGCTATACGCCACGCCGTGAAACACAAACCGTGCCTCCGTGACTCACTGAAGAATTGTATACTTTGAAAGCCTTTTCCTTGACGCACGCTCTCTTTAACAGCCCCTACGTAGCATTTAATCATTAAGCTTTATTGTGGATGCGCTCACCACTGAAGTCTGCGCACACCTGCTCAGAGGGAGCCGCAGCGTTCCTGCGGTCGTTCATAGGGTTCGTCAAGACTCATAACAACTGAGTTGAGTGATTCAGGTTGTGCTTCACCGACAGGAGGGCGGCTGAGCTCTTTGCGCACAGAGACCGCCGCTGTATCTTTATAGCCAGAATCATATATAATATTTTAACATACAAATGAGTAGTTATTCAAGTGAGCATAGTCAAATACTGTTTGTTGGCTCTCGTGAAGCAGAGAACGACTCATTAACTGATCAGCCACCACATTAAAACAGCTGACAGGTAAAATGAAGTGAAGTGTCTTTACCTTAAACTGAATGATGTTGGTTATGTTAATGCTCCTGAAGGGTTAAACATACCAGTGGTGTTCTGCATGTCAGCTGTTGTGCTACTGCACTCTGAACTCTATTACTAGGACCTATTTCACTTTGTGTTTCAAGAAGCTGAACTGTGCAAAACTGCAGTTACAAGAAAAAGACGTAACCACCAATATTCTCAGAGGATTGGATTCTTTTACTTTACTCGTGTTTCAGAAGATGTTTTTTTGATTTGTGGTGACGGAAAAGATTAGATTTTTGTGTTGCAACAAAATATGCAAAGCATCTGTTTGCTTCTCTGCCCTTTCAAATGGTATTTTCTGCCTCCTCCTAAAGAGCTTTCGTGATTTCTTCATTTCCAAACATAGCAGCACCTTTTAGTTTCACAGACAGATCTCTTTCTTCTTTCAATCAGACTTTAGATCTGTTATCCAGTGAGGACAGTACATTCAAAATCCACCCCTGTCACTCCAGCTCAAGGTTATGATCAACCAGTCTGTTCTGATTGGGGTGGTTTTAGGAATATTTTTCGTTCTGACTGGGCTTTTATTCAGATTTCTAGCCGAACACTAGTGTCCATAAACGTGGTCAGTGACACTGAGGATGTGATATAACAGCTGCTTATTTTGTTGATATAATCTGAACTAATCACAGGAATCGTTAATCTGTAATACAGCATGTTTCATCCTATTAGCAGTTCAAATCAAAAGACTATCTCATTAGCACTGGCAAGAAAACAGAAGCTGGATGAAGAGTGAGAGGCATTTTTATGTAAACATGTTTTGAATGTTCCCGATTAACGTCGCCCTTCTGTTTTGACATGTCAGATTTGTTTGATTGCTGCTTGTAATTCTAGTATATTGAGTTTTGTTTTCGTTGCATCTCTAAAGCCTTTTTGGATTGTTAAGTAATTTTAATCGCCGGTTAAAGTTGATTTTGGCAGTGACGTCTTGTCTTTATTTGTTTTATGTGTGAGAAGGGTGCAAGCCATATACAAAAAAAAATGTGGTTTTGGTGGTGTACCTAATAATATTTTTATTAGGTACACTGGACACGTGTTCATCCTCCAAACATTTTCCCAGGGAGCTTTTGTCGTATTCCTCTTCTTAAGCTGAAGTCGTTGGGTGAGATTTAGAGGTTTAAAAAAAAAAATGGTGGATGATTTGATTGATTAGGTGTGATGGTTGATTTTGAAGGTAGAAATATGTGCGACTGTATCTGTTCACATTTAACGGTTCACCTGTCACTGCTCCCACACACACACACAGCTGGCACTTTAGTTATGTGGTGCTGTGTGATCTGACCCTCGCCGCTGTGTCTGCAGCCCCTTAATATAGCCCACTGCTGTCATGGTGCTTTTTGCCCCCTTCTCTGTCTCTGTGCTTTGAGCACCAATATGTGTGCATGTTTGTCCCAGCCTGAGTTAGACGGGGGGGGGATGATGGGGTGTTAATCTTGAGACTAGACGTGAAATATTGCTACTGACCTGTGTAATTTCTCGAGCTGCTGTGACTCAGACGGGCCCTCAGTAAACAAATAAATGAATGTTATCTCTTTCTGCTTGACATTGTCTTCCCATTCTTGTTTCATCAGTTTTCCTTGAGTCATTTACAATAGGAATTGTGAGGTAAAAAAAAAAAAAAATGGACAGAAAACGATGGCGAGCGCTTTGCGTTTCCACGCCGCCTTTGTTTTGGTCATTTGACCATTGGTTACTATGGCGCCGTCTGATATCTTTGGCCTGGCCTGGAGCCAGAGGACGTGGTGAAACGCGCACACATGTACACACCGACTGAGAGAGACGTCGAGATGCAGCAGAGACCCGTGCTCTCAGAGAGGATTCGTTTCTGCACTGATTGGAAGCTGGAACCTACACCCCTGGTCCACCTACCTTCTTGGCGTTTCTCACAGCTCGCCCTGGCACGCCGCTCTTCTTTTTTCTCTTTTGGTTGGTGTGTCGTCAAAACCAGTGGAATACTTTGACCCTTTCTGTCACAGCCCTGAACCAATGGCAATCGGGTAGCCCATGAGTATTTTAAATTCAAGGTTGGTTGTTTTTCCTTACTTAACACCAAATCAGAACCGTAATTCTGTGAGATGGGTATTTGATTATGTGTTTTTTGCTGAGGGAAGCGTTGAGGTAAATGTCAAAATGCAAGTGAAAGTAACAAGATGAAAACTCCCAACTGTGTTTACCGGATGGCCTGTTGCAGTTTAACTTTGCAACTTGCACACAGTCAGTCAACACAGTTTAAAGTGAATTTCCATGATTAGCAGGTTGAATTACAGGTCTGATGTGTGTGAGGTTTAAGGAGCAGTTTCTGCTTCAAGAGTAAAGCTTTCTCAGGCGTAAGTTTCGTCAACAGTTCCTTGGTGTTGTCTGATATCTGCCTCTGTATTAAATCTTTCAAGTCTCAAAAAAGTTTTAAATCAGAGCTTGTGTTTCTATTTGAGTCCAGAAAGCTAATCAGAATCCAGATTTTGGTATATATATGTGCTCTGCAGTGATTTTGTCCTCTTTACCTGTTATGTTTACATTTATCTAGACTGAGCTGTTTGCGTTGAGGCTAATCGAGACTGAAAGGATAATTGTTTAAACCCCATCTCATCAGTGGTCAACGAACGGCGTGATCATGTGAACCAAGTCTGCCTCGCCAAAGGAATGTGTTGAATTCTAACAATGCAGCTTTGACAAGCGCATGTGACTCTGCACAACGGCCCAGATTGGCTCGGTTTGGAGAGGCAGAGGGAGATAGGATGAAAAGAGGAGCAGGGAGGGAGCAGGTAATCAAAAGGAAGAATGCAGCGGATAAAAGTGTCAAGGTTGTTGAGGAGCGAAGCATGAATCAGTTTTACCTTCTGCTTATCTCGGAGGAAAAAAAAAAGTATAAAAACTGACTGATAGACCACACAACAAGGAGATACTGTGGGAATGTGATAAACTTGTGTTTTGGGCAGCGGCTCATCTTGAAGTCAGATGAGCCAGTCTTTATCTCCAGCGCAGCTTTAGTTCTCATGGCCGAGAGTCGGCCGCCATGTGCGCTCACAAACCATCCTCAGAGTGTACAGGTTGAATAGGGCACTGTATGGACAAGGGCAATTAAGAACATTGAGCCTGGGAATCATTTTCAGCAACCATTCCCATTGGTTATACAAAGGGGCAATAGTAACTGTAGTGCTAATGTATTAGTCAGGGACCAACACTGACGTTCTGTATTGGATGAACCAATAAAATTATAAACACTCAGAGACTTGTTCTCGTAAGAAGTAGACGTGTTTTGACAAAGAAACAGTTGAAATGATGAGATGTTATTTTCAGGCATCATTGTATCTGACATATTCTCCTTTTGTCTTTCTGAGCAGCGGACAAGAAAACATTTTTTTTTTTCAAAAACTGATTATGAAGTAGTAATATTGTCTTTTTACTGTAATTTTAACAAAACTGAACCGTTTCCGTTTAACCAGGAACATAATAGATGCACAACCTCTATTTCTAAGTTTAGTGTTGTTTCCTACTCAGTGGGTTAATGGGTATTGATGATGCATGACCTGGATTTTGCCTTTGCCACCGCAAGTGATTGAAAGTGCACTCACACCGTGCTGGAGGAGCAACAGTACAAGAAAGTGAAAAGAATACTTAAGTTATAGTGTAAGTGTTCATGGTGGTGATCATGCACATGCACATGCACATTCTGTGTCTTAATTTAGATTTTTATATTTCAGAACGTATTAGATTTTCATTAGCTAAGAATTACAAATAGGTTGTTCTGCTTTTATTCTGCTGGTGAAGTGTATTTTAATTGAACTTCCTTTTGCGAGTCTTAGGCTATTATTAGAGTAATTTCTGGTCACTCGCTGACAGGACCTCACTGTTCACTCTTTTCACCAACATCAATCCTGAACAACCCGATTGCAAGTGGCCAGTTTTGTACCTGTGTTGGCGTCTGGCGTTAAAATTTATCTCCAAAGACCAGCCTGAATGAAAGATTATTCATTATAAATTATACATTATTTATATATGTTACACATTATAACAGCTTAAGTCTCTAATGGCTCTCTACCGGTGTTTCAGAACCATTAACAACGCTGTTTTTTTTGTGTGTGTGTGTCATAACTTGAGCACACACACTAAATTATTATTGATTGATCTCTGCCTCGGTTTTAGTTAGACCTGGACAAAACTCTGATTAAAACTCCCAACTCAGAAAGCTTCCATAGGCAATGCAGTCTCAATTAATAAAGATAAATAAAGACACAATCACAGAATCGCACACATTGAAATCATAGTCACTAATTTTATGAATAAATTTTAGTTCAGACTGAGTCATTATTTAGTTATAACATGTACAAGACTGGAATATTTTAGTGAAGAGACGTCCTTTAATTGGGCTCTATAATTGCAGTGGCTGAACGCTTAAATCCATAATTTTATCTTGGCAACAGATTAATTTTGCACCTGCTTTAGAGTTCATGGATATTTTTTTTTTTTTTAGGAAATTTAAAACTTTGTAGGAAAGCTGTCCACAAATGATGGTGAGCGCAGGTGATTTGAGCATGAATGAGTTCTAGCTGATCAAACAAATCAGCAGGCATGAAAGCTCATACACACAGGAGCCAACCTAAGGCTAGAGAGAGTTTAAAAAAATATAATACACTGACATTGTTTCAGGAACATTTGCGTAACAGCTGACTTGGAAAAATATTTAGCATTGTTACCCTTGATGCCTGCAATGTGTTCGTGGAATTCCGCGCATTCTCTGAATGTGAATCAGTGTACGGCGAAACGCATGAGCACACGGGCTTCACACCACCTGTGAGGTATGTGTTCACGCCATACACATTCGCTTTCAGTGAAAAGTGGAGTAGTATCATCTGAATGTGACAACAGAAAGTGGAGGGGCGTTCCAGTTTCATGGGACTGGCTGAAAAGGGAGGTGTGTCTTCTACTTGGCTGTAAAACAAGCCCAGGCACGTTCATCTCAGCTCTGAGAGCAGGACACTCAACATGGTTAATGCAAGTTCTAAGAATCAGCATCTAAGAAAGGCAGCGTTTTAAAGTCTGATTTGCCGCAGTACATGACCCTATTACACCTTTCACAGATTCTTTATCTTTTTAGTTTTATCTTAAGTAAATATTTGTTTTATTATTGTTATTTTTCATGACTGAAATCCTACTTTAATCTTGTGCCCTCTTCTGTTCTGCTGAGTAACCAGGCTCCATTTTTTTTTTTTTTTTTTTTTTTGAATGCGGCTCCACTAACCGCACAGACGTGCGGATCACAGTCCATTTCCTTATCTCTGTGTTCGGCATCTCAGGCCATTTCCTAGTGGACAGACTCGGAGCAGGAGAGCAGCTAATTAGATCACGCCTAAGACAACCTCTCACTGGCCACTAAATGTGATTTGGAATCATTTTCATTGGACTGATTGGATTAGACTGCTGCTGCTGCTCACTGCGTGGATAAGGACCGGCTTAGATGCACACACTCGGTATTAACAAGGCACCTGTTATCCATCATTGAATTGTTAGCGAGCAAGAAGCCTTAAAATATGGAAACACTCTCTCTGACTTCATTGGTGGGCGCGACGTGGACGAGAGCAGCATTAGCATAGAACAAATAAGTCAAACGCTCACGCATGCTCGCACTCACTCACCCACAGATGCTTTTTAGGCCTGACTGGAGAAGTCAGTCACATCGTCATGCAGTGGTTCTCTCGCATCATGAGTCTGCCGCTCATCCCACACCCTGCTGTAGTGTGAAACTGCAGTAGCGTGTCGTACTTCACTGAGGACTTGCAGCTTGCACCGCTGCAAGTTTTCGAAAACGATTGCACAAATATAAAGTGTACCACAGGAGGATCTTATTGCACTAACTGCATCATGGTGAGGAGCGAATAAAAAGCTTTGCTGAGAATACAAAGTCAGATAGTGCACTTTGCAGCATGTGGGCGCAGCTTGTTGAGTGGTGGCTGATATTTTTGGTTCTGCCCACCTATCTTGAGCCGGCCCGTTGTAGGTGTTTTGTAGTGGAGAGGCAGTGTGCAGTGGGGGTTGTGGTGGGCAGTTGTTGCCAGGGGAGGTGGTGCGTTATTTTCAGTCCATTGTGTCTACTTCCTGTGGGTCAGGGGTTATTGGAGCAGGGTGTTGCAGACTTTATGGAGTAAGAGGAGGGGAGGGAAGTCAGCAGGGTAGGCAGGAAAGTGACCAGACGTACTCGACAACAGCAGCCCGCTTACCTTGCTTCTTTTGCGCTGTTTTCATCTGAGCTAAGCTTGGACTCTTCGTAACCAGGTAAAAAAAAAAAAAGAGAAATTGTGTTTTAATCACAAGTTGGCTTGTCCTTCACAATGTTGTTTTTCCACGGTCCACTGCAGTCCGGCTGCTAGCCTTATTTACTGAGCGCTGTTAGCTTTGTAGCTCTCGGCGGTAGACATGGCGTTAACTATCAGTCAGTGTGGAGATGTTTGCTTGGAGGTGACAGCACAAACAAAACTATGGAGGACAGGAAGTGGACGTTTGATGACTCTCATTTATTCCTAATGGTGTTGATCAGAGCATCGTGTTATCATGCACACTGATAGCAGGTTTATTCAGTGTTTAAGCTGCACAATTAATCTTTGCATGAATCATGTGTAAATAACTGTGATTGTAAAATAACTGATTTATCCTTAATGGTTGCGGTAGAATGCATGAATGACTTTCCTTGTCGCCATCAGGCTGAGTAGGTATATTACAGACAGTTTAAGTTTAAAATGTGGCCACATATTTGTTAAAAATCAAAAGGATCTATTCAAAGGAAATAGCCAGCATGGTCACACTATATGAGGGTAGACTTTATGTGCAATGTTACATTTAAACATTTATCTTGAGGCCAAAGTAGGCAAAGGTTTATTGGGACACATTTGAGTAGTAGCTGTACTTATTCCCTCAATTATATTATAGTATGCTGAATGCATACTTGAAACATGTGGTAGGTTGCTTTGTATTAAGAGGATCAGTCTCTCACTCAGAAAGAAAACAAGTAGTGAAATTACAAAACTACAAAAACACTTTGAGTTCAATGCAGATAAATCATCAAGATTGGATGACTTTTTAGCATGTGGGTGTGATCGCTTTTCTGCTGTGTTCACTGGGAGCAGAGACAGTGACAGTACTGTAGTACAGCATGTGTAGAATTCCTTTTAGTGAGTCATAAACGTATGAGGAAAAGACAGAAATCTGAGGTGCATAATTAAATTCCCAGTTTCTGGAGAACTTGCACGGAATTAGCCGTTGCAGTGTCAGGTTAATGTTAAAGCAGAAGCGTTTCTAAAGTTAGCACTCGCCAAACCCCCAAACACAACTGCAGTGACAAAAGGAGGCAAAACAGGAAATCTTTTTGCCCAGAGTGTGTGTTGGGACCAGATGACCAGGAAGATAAACCGCTAACAAAGTGGAAACTTCCACTAAGGGATGTTATTTTGCTTTGCGTGTGTTTTTTCTCTCCTTTTTCGCTGTTTCACCAAGCCTCGTGTTTCCTGGAAAACTTGGTAAGAGGTGGTTGGTTTAGTTTTGATGAAAAAGGCTAATATAGCAAGTGCTGAGCAGTTTCTGTGCTCCCTCAGTCGTACATGATGTGAAGCTGTGTTAATGTTTAAACCTGCTCCATCGGAGTTAATGCTTTACCTTGTGAGTGTGGTGTGAGTCTGAAACTGTCTGCGGGCTGTGCAGTGAGGACCACTCACTCCTTTACCTCCTCGTCCTCTCCGTCCGATGCGTCTTGGCCCGGCGTCTTCCTCGTGCTCTCCTGGTCTTTCCCTCCCCTCGTGTGTGGACACTCTAATGAATCATATGGAATGATTACTTGACTGAGAGTTCCTGTCCCCGCCCTGCAAGTAAGAGTTAGTGCAGCAACGATAGCAAATTACACAGTTGCCTATCTAAGCCAATGGAGTAACAGCGGTACTGTGGTCCTGGGCCGCATGGAGACGGTTGGGAATTACTCAGGGAGAAGTCCTCGCAGAACATAATACCTGCTCTTGAGACTTTGGTAAGCATGGCTCTTTCTTGTTTTGTTTGTGTAAAGCTCGCTTAGTACTGGGATTAAAGACTGAATATTCTGTTTTTGATGTGAAATACTTCGGATAACTTAATCTTTTTAATGGGGCGCCTCTAAATTAAGAACACCTGCTTGTCCTTTTTTTTTTTTAATGTCTCTCTTTGTGCGCGCTGTTTGCAAAGATAGCAGTGTGACTACTAAGGTCTGTGTTCTTTGGACAGTTAGCGTAGATTGTTAGGACCGGGGGTCAAATGGCGCCTGGCTGGGTGAGAATTTCACAGCTGCACATGAAAGCGGAGCGACCGTGGGATGGAAGGCAGAGCGAGGGAATGGCGGCTCGTGTCGCCGACGTAGGGAGCGAACGGGCTTGTTTTGACGGTACGGTCGTCGCTCCTTATGAATCAATACGCTGTTGATGAGCGCGCTCATAGGATGCAGCCTCACTGATGTACTGTGCCGGACTGGAGGAGCTCTTTATGTTACCGCAGCTGCTGAAAGTTGTGCTCAGAAAAGGCTCGCTCTGAAGCCTTCAGTAACTTGTCAGAACAGAGATGGGCACGCACGCTGCAGATGTCAGTTAACCAGTTTATTTCTGGCAAGGTAGGAATGCACAAATGTTACTTCTATAGTGTCCCCAGCTGCATAAAACAACTGAACAGTTTTTTTTGGTAAGAAGCCAACTTGTTCAGCCTGTTGGTTTGCACAGTGGTCGGCTCAGGCTCAGGTTGCTGCACAAGCTTCTGCACGGAGCCCCCATGAACTTACTAGCAGCCTGTGCAATAATGCAATACATTGATGCAATATATTTGATTGATTAAATAATACAGAATTACATCTTGAAGAAATTCTCACACTCCAGTATTAAGGACCACAGCTGTTGCAGATAAATGAATAATGCCAAGTGGAAAGTTTCCACTGCCTGTTCCAGCATGAAACTGCTCATTTGTTTATTTTCTGAAGTCATATAAGTGATTTACTTTATACTCTTGAATGAATGAACACCTCTTACCACCTGATATTTACATTTAGATAATGTAAATATCAGGTGCTGTATTTTATATTATATTTTGCCTGTTCTGCCTGTACAAGTGGATGCAAGCAAAAACAAAAAAAACATTGTTTACATAAGATTTCCCATCTGCAAACTGTCACAATCTGCAACCACAGCATGAACAAGCATCAAGTCATCAAAATTATTGCTGCATGCAAATGTTCTCACCGTTAGTGTGTTTGTTTTATGTAGAATAAAAATAAAAAAAGATTAGATAATAGAACGTGTAAGGGTTTGGTGTTTGAATAGAAGATTAGTCATTTAGAATCCGGTAACAATCACTGTCTATTTTCTGAGGAATCCTGGATCTTTAGGTTTGGTTGTTCTGGACGAATTGAGACTTGAGATTGTTGTGTTTCTGACCTGTGTGGGAAGATGGGGCGCGTGCATACAAAGGAACGATTTCAGCTTAACAAAGATTTGCTCTTGTTTTCACTTGGAGGGGAGAGAAATGAAGAGGTTGACTCTGAGATGGGAGCAGCGCTGGTCGGTGGACACGGATCATAATTGACAAGTTCAGGAGGACCAGCTGGGAGTTAGAGTTTGTTTGTTGTGGGTGTTTCTAAGATGGACGTGTGAGGGTTCAGCAGGACACGCACACACACAGGCACACATGAGCTGGTGTTGTAGTCTCTTCAGAGTGATTGCCTGGGTGGTCCTATCTTTAGCTGTGCTCTCACTCTGTTTCTCTCTAATTTCTTCTGCTTTCTTTGGCCTCGGTAATATTTTCTTTGTAATGTTATATGTAATATTGTTCCTGGATTCAGTGTCGCAGTAGGAGACGATATATTTATCATGGCTTTTACAGTTAAAAATGCTTTGCTGATTAGCTGTTTCATGGACATTATATTGGTAATAAATACAATACGGTTGAACCGTAGCAATTGTCGGGATTTACTGCCAAAAATGTTTGATTAATACGATTTAGAGCTTTTTTTCTTTAATTAAGTGATGAAATGATAATTAAAATTACAGTCAGGGTCAGGATGAGTTTATTTTCCTCCTTTGTATCAGTTACAGCAAGTAAAAAAAATAAATAAATAAAAACAAAGATAATCCAATCGTGGTGGATTTCCGTTAGTTGATTAAAAGTGGAGTACATGGCGTTAAAAAAGTGCGAGTGCTTCTGCGTATGAGGAGAATTATCAGTCCACAAAACTTGCATATATGACTTGGCCTCTGGGAAGTTTCTTATTGCAGCAGAGCACAAGGGAAAGCACACGATTACCTCAAACAAGCAGTTTAGAAGTTTGCAAAAAGTTGTTTTTATTATGCGTGCGTCAAACCTTATTACAAACTGAAGGAACAAATAGTAAATCACTGCCAGGAATTGACAACAGTCATCTACAAAGCTGTAAATTATACAGGGTTTTATCAAATATTTTACCATCACTACCCTCACAATCCTCGGCCTCACAGCAGCCAAACCAATCATCCCCATTTCTCTGCTCTTTGTATGAATTTGTTGTGCAAGAATAATAATCATAATCAGTATTGACTCTGAATGAGCGACAAACCGACTGGACATCAGCGCCTCACAATTTTGCATTTGAAGCAAAGGAGGCAGGTCAGCGGAAGACCTCCGGTTAATTTTGGTCTGACTGAACCTTAGAGCTTCCTTACATTTTAATACGCTCTGAGACTCCTTGGTATCTCAAAACTTTAAAGGACGTCCAGTTGGAGACTTGGTGCAGAAGTAGGAGAAGTGTTTTGGGGTCAGAGCTCTGCCAAGCCTGAGCTTTTTTGGAGGAGGCGAATAGAGGAAGTTGTCCATGCTGTGGCATCCCCGACCTCCTTTTATTGAGGGTGCAGATGGGAAACAGAATCATAAAGTCTCCACAGGAAGCAGAGGAAGGCCCAGATCCAGGGAAGAGGATGAAGCCTTCAGATTCTGCTCTAGAAAGAGGGACGCAAGGAAAGTGATTTGCCTGTAATTATGAGCTATGCGCAGCCTTTTGATCAGCAGCGGGGATTAATATTTCATTGCTCCAATCGGGGGACAGGACGATATCGCTAGAACTGGTTCCATTAGGAAAAGTAACATGAGTGGGGAGAAAAAAGCTCATGACATCAATGTGATGTAGTTCCATTTAAACAGGTTGCTGGTTAGGACACAACGTAGTGAAAGAGCCTAGTGAATCAGTGTCATTTGTGGAGAGAAATGCAGATGGACCGTCTATATAATCACTTACGAATGTCTTCATTTTAGCATCTACACTAAGTGATGTGTTGTGTCGTGAGACTGAGCTTGTTAAAAACATGCATGATCAGTGACCAGGCTGTGCCACAGCATTTGCGTTGATAGTAAAGCTAAAAATAAAAATGAGTCAAATAATAAACCGTAGTAACAATTGGCAATATTACAAAACTGAAACCCAGATTGCAGCACAACCATAATAATAATTTTTTTTGTTCATGTAGTAGAATCCAACTAATTCCAGTGTAATACACATTTCTACAGTGTTTCTGTGAACTTAACACGCAGTCTGTAGCACACACCCTCTGATTTAGCTGTGGCAGTTAAGAGGGCCTGGGACGACCTGATTACATACAACAGGAAGTCGGAGGAGGGAGAGGTCACAAACTGCAGACCCCCGCACACACTGCAGCACATGATAAAGTCCTAAAGGCGCAAACAACAACAACAAAAACAACTCTGCACTTGCTTGGTCACTGTGAATAACGGAGAAAACCACGGGGCACAGAACGCAAACGGCTGCTGTGGACGTACAGGTTGAGAGGTAGGCTCGTTGTTCTCTGCTCAGGCATTGAAAAAATTCTGCTGTGGCAAGACACATAAATTTGTGCGACCGTCTATTAGTGCTGAACTTTATGGTGTGTTCTTATTCTTGAGAAGATGATAAGCTGCATGATGCAAGGAAAATTGTCACATGTAAATCTCATGCATTGTTAATCTCCATAAACCAGCGCTGCATGATTATAGCAAAGTTCTTATTAGTTAATTAGTTTATTAGTTAATCAGTCGGGTTATTTGTAGCATGTAACATACGCCTGGACCTAGTAATGGTTTGCTTTCAACAAGGAATGAGTCTGATAAGTGCAAAAAAAACAGCTCAAGGTGAAACATGCAGGCAGTTTTCTACCGCCTTCTAAATAAATTGTCCCCATTCAAACTAAAGATTCACATACATGCAGCACCTACACAGTGTGACATTAACAGCTAACAGAAACTAATGGGAATAATGTGTCACCAGGTTCTTTGTCAGAAGTGGCCGTGAGCCTCACTTGTGTGCATGATGGTTTCTGAAGCTAAAGAGGCAGAACGGGTTTTAAAATCCAGGGTGATGCCGTCCTGAGTGATCATGAGTGAGCAGAAAAACGCCGTCTTCTTCCTGACCACGACATTTTACTCAATGCTCGGTCTCTTTCTGCTTCTCACACCCTCTCACACGCCATGTGTCATGTCCGAATGAAGCTGTAAGGAAACATTAACTTAAAAGTAGGTCTGAATTGCACGAAGCAGTCAATTAAACAGCTTTGCAGAGTCTGCAATGTTACACTTTGTGTCTGAACATGGCTTTGCCTTCTACTCTGCTGGCTAACGTGCTCTACCAGGAAATAACTGGAGGATTAAAGATTTGTTTTTTTTGAACCTCTAGCTATGGTCTTAATAATTTGCTAATTTTTTGCTTATTACAGTTCCTGGTTCCTGATAGTTCCTGCTATCGTAAAAGCAAAAAATGAACGACGGCCTGGCACAAAAAATATTTAACAAAAAATGTAACGGAACCAGTGGAGAGATAAACATTACCACAATGATTATAGTGATTATGAAACGTGTGTGGTCTGTAGGCTCTGCCACTCTGTCAATCACTTCAACTTTGCTGCCATCAGCATGAAGGCCCATTCTGATCCCGAGACAATTTTTAATGAGCTTCAGCACGGAGAGGCTTCAGTTGTCATTTAACTCGTCAACTCATAGGGTTAGCTATCCCATAGAGAAAATACGCTAATGACCAAGTTAAGTAAAAAAAAAGAAAAACACTTTACATTGTATTTTGTTTCCATTTGACCGGCTGTTTTTTTTTAGTTTTGTTTTGGCTTTTGCCCACATTGCTCTGTGGCCAGTCCGTCACTGGATGAAGTGATTACCTGATTGTGGACTTCCACTTCCACGTCTTCTTTGACGAGGATTTGTGGAAGGCGTGATTACGGCGCTCCGATTTTACTCGGCGACGACGAATACTATTTTTTGATTGGTCGATGATTTCCCTCATCTATTCATAGATCACTAATCTTTTTTAAAGTGTATGTGCGGCAGGTTTTTTATCACTTTCCTGCGTGAGAAATGTCATGTGTGGCGTGGGAGCATTAGAGCCCTGTATTTGTGTAAAACACACATCACAGGTAACATGAAAACGTCTGGACCCCTTTAATAGTGTTGTTTGTGAGCATACGTTTGGATGCTTTGTTGAGGCCACGGCTGCCATAAAAGTTCTTTTAATCGTTGTGAACAGAATATTGTGCTGAGATGTGGGTGTTTCGCACATTAGGTAGGGGATGCACTGGACTCCAGCTCCGTCTCAAAAGACCAATTGAGAGTGTTTACCGTGAGTCGGAGACCAGTGCTAGCATTGACCGTCCACTGATGAGGGACCTGAGGCATGCACAGTTTTTATGGAAGTCCCCTCTCCCTTCCAGCAGGCGGAGGGGCTGATGACGTGGGCTGAACAACCTCCCTAAGCCAGAGGGCATGCACTCTTACTTGTACGTTAACTGCCCTCTCTGGTGCTCAAGGATGTAAAAATAGCTGTTTAGCAAGAATCCCAGTCATGTCTCGCTAACAAAGACTGATTTATACAAGTCTCGGCACTAGGCATAGAGGAGCTTTTGTCCCTCCCCTCCTTCTCCTTCTGCAGACCTCGTCACCGAGGCCATGAGTGCCAAAACCTCTGACGCTCTTGACACTCCTCTCTTAGAACAGCCTTTGTTCAGAACAGTCCTAGGGACCTGATAGTGAGGCTAAGGGAAGCACTGTGGTCTCCAAAATTGCGTATTTGTTTACAGCATTCGAGTCGGATCGTAGTGTCATGGAAATACTTTGTGGAGTTTTTGTTTTGGGTTTCTGCGTCAGCAGATGCAGTTATTCAGTATTCAGATATTTATCCAAATAGCTGAAAATGTCAGACACTTTTGGAAATTCCTTGATATTTTTTTTCTTGCTCCGTCGAGCCCTTTATACGCCCACAACAATGCACATGACTTGGTAATGAAAATGTCCAGTGTTTGGCCGCACAAAGGGACAGAAGAAATAATAACCTTTTCCCTGAGTCATCTTTAATCGTGAATCCTTTAGACATAGTGACGCCAGAACATTAATCAGATCCATGTCAGCCTTAAATAGTTACACCAGAAATCATTTTGATATTGTGGACTGAAACTATTGCATCAGATGAGATTCAAAGATTCAAATGAATTTGTTTATGTTTGCCCACATGAACACTGAGTAAGATCACAGCACCTGATGCATCTCTCTCTCTCTCTCTATCTGTTATTTATTATTATTATTATTTTTTTTACATTTTCTCACCTCCCTCTGGTGTCCTTTCTCCTTCTGAAGAGTGCGCAAATCAATGCCGACACGTTGCTGTATGTTTAATTTCCTGCTCCGGAAAGATGGAACGAGTGTAAAGCTAATACAAGAAAAGGTTTTCTTTTTAATGTCACAACTCATAAAAGCTGCGTTCGCTGTGTGTCTGCGAAAAAGAATCTGGTGGTGACTTCTGGCACGTGAAACAATGGAGCGCACTATTTTTTGCTATCGCCAAAATCTCGACCTTCCCTCCCCCGACTTCACCCCGTGCCCTCCCTGCGCCCCGTGTCTCCTCTGCTCTGTCCATTACACTGTGTTTTTCTGAGGAACAAACAGAGAAGCTGTCCTAGTCAGGATGAGTCAGTGCAGCTGGGGTGCAGGTCATTTACCCACAGCCCACTCAGATGGGACAGATGGCTCAGCTACTCGCATGCTGCTACGTGCTAACCGTTGCAGCCAGAGCTAAGCTAATGGTGAACGGTTCATGTGGAGAGATCTGTGGAAAGGTAACGAATGCAGGAACGGTGACAAATATCTAATAGTCAAATTTAGTCATGTGAACCCTCCTGTGGTGCTGCGCTTTCTTTTTCTGTTTTTAAGCGTGATTTTGCTGTAATGCCATTTGGCTCATTAAAACACCGTCTTTGCAGTGAGAACTTGCAGACAAAATGGTCTGATGTGTTCACGCCCAGCTGAGCACAGCTGGCCTCATTGTGCACTAATCTTAAGTGGCTTGTGAAGCAGATTGCTGTGAATGAACAATAATAATACTTAACGCTTGTTTATTGGTTGTTGTTTGTCTTGACTACGGAGACGCCAAGTACTCACTGCTTGTTATGTGCGCATTGGTACGGATATCTGATGACAAGTATAAATCACGTGTTAGCACTGACGCGCAACTCTGACTTCGCAAAGCCAGTTTCTCATATAGGAACTAAGTGAATACTGCTGATGTTACAGAATACCATTTGTTTATTTGATTGTCTGGTTCTTTTTGTCACTGAATAATGACAAGGGAGTGATAGTTTGTGATGCAATATTAGTGGTTATAATTCTGGTTTATCCAACCTGCTACGTTTCCCATAAATGGGCCACTGTGACTCAATAGGATTCAGGGAAACAATGTGTTTCTAGGCAAGCCTCCTACATCTTTCCAAGTAAAAAGGATTTAAACCTGTATCTTTTGTTTCAGGCGTTTTTATTCCTGCTCGTCTCGAACGCAGAAAGTAGCCACGCGACACAATCATTATGATTCACAGCAGTGGAATTATTATTTTGCGCATGTGAGGCTTTAGGCGTGAGAGCAGCTGTTGCGTGTTTTTTAGTTTTGCAAAATAAGTGACATAAATGTTACAAAATACAACACACTATTATAATACTAGCCACTTTATAGGAGTTACCAAGTTTCTTCTTGGGCTTCATGATGTGGCAGATTTCCCCTAGACTTCACTTAGCCATACTTATCTGGTTGTATATTTGCTTTCAAGGATTAAATCTATACAGGGTTCCCTAAACTGATGGCGTTAAAGCTCTTCGGCAGCTTCCTCTTCCTCCAAAACAGGAAAGTGTAGTGGAAGTGTGTGTGCATGTTGTTGGTGCAGATATCTTGATTGTGGCAGAGAATATTTACACCTCAGAAATCTTTACAAGCTGCGAGGTCTCGTGTCACGTACGGCCGTGTGTGGCGCCATTCTTATGCAATACATCTGAAATATACTACCATATCATCATCTGTTTTACGGTAGGTGATCTAAGAGTACAGCTCTCAACAGCCACCTTCTCTGCGTCTTTTTCACTTCCCCACAGTTGTCTCTGGTCCACTGAATTTCAGCAAACAACAAAGTGGACACTTGTTGTGCAAGTATTGACTGACACACATGAAGGAGTTGAAACTGAAATGAGTTTGATGCCACTTTACACACACACTGTTCAGCAGGAGTGTTACGTATAGTACACACCTGATCGTGTCCTTAAGAGACGGTCTTATGTAACGTCCCGACCGCTCACGCTCCCTTCCCATTAGCGATACTGTATGGAGCATGAGATTATGTATGCAGTTTAACAGCCTGTGATACATGCATCACATTAGCAATCAGTGCACTTAAAGGCCTTTTAAGCTGCATTAAGCTCCAAACCACCAAGAACAATTAGTCTTTAAAGCTCCGTAAAACTGGAGTTGGTGGAGTTGGTGGAGCTTGAGTAGCGTTAGCAGGGGGGTGCACCAGCTTCCGGTTTTACACATTTAGACCAATAGATTAGATAAAACTCCTGTAGTCTGAGACATATTTGTCCACACTGTGTCTTTCCCGAGCCCAGTTATATTTCATTCAAATATTGCTCCAGTTTGGAGTCCTGTCTTAAATCAACACTCCAGGTCAGACTTGGTGGATATTGTTGTTTGTGTTCATCTGCTGTAGGAACTTTAACAATCTAAAGTAATCCTGGCTGTACTTAAGATGCAAATGATACCAGTACGTTGTATGAGTAACCTAACTAAGCAAGACCAGAATTTGAGCAATAACTCCTGTAACAACGGCCACTGCCTCCAAGTGTTTGGACGGTGGGACAGATCACATTGTAATGTTATTCAGCGCAATACAACAGCATCACGTACAATTATATTAAAATTCTGATGTGGCTTTATGATGCTCTGAAGTTGTGGTGAGGATGCACCTAATCTCTCCTTGGTCTTTCACCATTTATCTCTGTCTGGACCTGCAGTACTTCAGATTGGCCTTCTTGCATGTTTTCTCTCGTTTTACTCACCTCTCTCCCAACACCTTTGCCTTAGTCATGCACCAGCGATGTTTGGTCAGGAGGTCTCTGACGGCAGCGTGACTCCACTCAGTTGGCATCTCCTCTCGACTCTCCCACTCTCCCTTCCTATGTCATCATCTCAGCGAACCCCTCAATGCCCTCTCTGTCTGCCCCCCTCCCCGTAGACCGTAGGACATGGGTGGGCAAATGAAGGATGTCTTCCTGTGTCTCATCCTATCAGAAAACATGCTTAGAGAGAAAGGGGGTTGGGGACGATGAGGGGGCTGGCAGGCACAGCTGCCCTGCCACGGGAGCCCTCCCCATCCCAGTCCGGCATCGTCCCATGCCGTCCCATTCCCAGCCCGGGGGCAGCGAACGTTGGTGTCCTCCGAGCTGAAGCGGGCTCTGTGATTGTTGAGTGAATGTATTAAGGAAGCCTCGGATGGACGCATATGCATCCTGTAGACATTAAGCACTGCACTTGGTTTTTAGACCAGTGTGGAACCGACAATGGATTGTACAAAACAAAAAACAGGACTGGAGATGCCATCGTATTCTTCGTGAGCGTTGACAGGAGGTATGTGATGGTGGACAACTACTACTACGGTGTTTGGCAAAGACCATGTACTCCTACTCTTTCATTGTGTACTCGGGACATTGGGTTCATGGAACTCTGGTGTGGACACGTTGATATTGAAGTTTGTTTGCGTATTCCTAAAGCAACTACATGTAGACGTGTGATGTGTTTATAGCAAATGACATTGTTTGCATGGACAAATCTGACAGTTAACATTGAATTTTCTGCATGTGATCTTTACAGGGTATTAATTCTCAGTAATATTTTGTAAATATTACATCCTAGTTTATTTAATGAAGCAAAGAGATTTTAAATACTTATATTTCTGCTGAGGAACCTGGCCTCTGATAGCACACCAAGTTGTCAGCAAGAGTACATTGCAAGTACGTTAGGCCGACGATACTGCAGCGGCAGAAACTCGGGGATGAAATGAAAAATGATTAGTTGCAGCAGAGCATCATTATTTCGATATATGTAAACCAAGAGTTCAACTCCAAGGGAAACAAATGCCAAAATACGTATGAAATGAGTTTATATGAATCGGTTCCGTCAACTCAACTTTAAATGTAGATATAGTAACAGGATGAGAGAACGTTGTGGTACATGTTCTCCCACTGTCGGTCCAAAGGCACTTATGAAAAAGAAAATTGAACACTTCAGGCCTCAGTTCATGTCTCTAATGCACTTAAAGCTGCCTGGATTGATACAAAAACGTGGTAGGAAGTTGGGGATAAATCTGATTACCGACCACTATTGGATTTTAACTTGGTTATTGCAATGCATGCAAATGTGTTCTGCAATGTTATGCCTTCATCTGCCAATTTGCCTCAGTTTCTACCGTGGATAACATAAGACATCGGGGCTTGTGTTATCCATGTGAATGAAACCAACACTCCGGTTCAAGTGGCCTCTCACTGTGTGTGAGGGGTCGACTCTGGAGGGAGGTAAAGAACTGGGTAACCCTGGATCATCTTTTCATTTGTGCATCATTCTAAAAGTAGTTTAGAATAGTATTCGCGTGTCTGTTGCAGAACGTGTGGCACAAATCAGTGGCAGAAAACGACATAGTTGTGCATCAGAAAACGGAAAAAAAAAAAAAAAAAAAGAGTGTGAAGGCCCACAGATGGAGGAGAGATGCTCCAGCTACCACACAGCTTGTCATCCTAGAACCACTACAGTCTGTAACCAAGCTAATGTGGCAGCTCAGAGACAGTGATTCCTCTTCAGGGATCCAGCTCCTGGAATCACTGCTTTTAACTGTGTTATCTATAGGTTGGAAATCAGATTATCATCTTAAACGACATTTGTGACTGAGAGTACATTTTTCACGATAGGATTCGTTTTACATATTTGAAGTTGATTACCTTATTTCCCAGAGGTGAACAGCTGATCATGTCCTTGATATAGAAATTCTGAACCACTATGCGTTTTCCATACAGTATTTTTTTTGGGTTCTGTTGTTCACAAAGGTATATGTTTGTGATCCTGGTCTGTCAGTGGCTTAAAGTATTGATGGATATTCAGTTTTTCAGTGATTTTTAATTGAGTAAGAATAGTGGTCATCTGTGTGGTCATTTGCTTGAGATTACTGTCGCTAAAATAAATTTAATGAAGCTTGGCAACCGTACGATTCCGACTATAAAACTTCACCCAATCTTTTAAACTCTAACTGACCTTTTGATTCCTCATGGATTTATATTCGCCCTGACCCGTGAGCCACTTTAGTGGATGAGGTCTTGTCTCAGTCTTGTCTCAGTCTTGAGGATGTTGCCCAGTTGTCAACACTCTCACCCTGGGCGGGCCTGGCCTCGCTGTAACCCAAGCTCTTGGTCCTTCTGTTCCACGCAGGGTAACTTGACCCAAGATTGCTTTGTCATATGCGGGAGAAAGAGGTTCCCTCTCCACACCCTCTGTCTTTGTCCAGGCAACGCAGCACAGGCACATCAGTGTTGTTATTGGACATTTACCTTTTACCGTTTAATTTGGTATTTAAGTGGGTCTGCCTCAAAGGATGTAGGCAAATGGGTTTAAGTCATGCTTCCTTGTGATTGTATACTGCAGGTCCTTTGAACCAGAGTGTGTGAAACGTGCTGTATGTATGTATAAGTATTTGTGCTGTGGCACTTTGTTTCGGATTTGTGTAACGCTCAATGTTTTGGTGTTTATGTCCGTGCAGTCCTCGCAGTGCTGTGTGCTTGCTGTTTAAAATCCAAGGGCTTTGCGGGTCTGCTTGTTTCTCCATCCTGTTTGTGGAGGGAAAGGTCTGATGCTCTTCATTCTGTCTCAGTGTGAGACTTGGCCCACTAACAAAGGACGCCTGTGGATGGAAAAACAGCCAAAGGATGAAGAAAACCAAGCCTAGAGCATTGTTAATATGGTCAAAATCTTACCCCCCAAATCATTGACAACAAAGCTTTAGTTTGCATTCCTCTCACTCTGCTGGTATGCTTCCTGATCTGCCCGATCTCAGTGGTGGCTGTTTGTCTGCTGGGTCTTGTGTATCATTTCAAACTGCACTCACAGTTTTTGGTATTCTGTTGATCGTCTCATTTTCTACAAAGTTACGACACGCTTGTCATAGTTTAAGCGGTGAAATGAAGTGAAACATTTTATTTTGGATAAATCCCCCTGTCTTACGACAAAGTCCTCTCTTCGCTCTCCGTCTAGTCCTGCTGGTATTTTGTGGAGAGCTTATTTAGAGCACTAAAACAAAGTGTTCGGCCCAACAGCCGTGACTCAACAAAATCAAGAGTTCATAACCCGTCTGCATTTAAGTGAACTCCTGCTGAATATGCGTTCTAAATAAAACTATAAACACGAGTCAGTGTAGTGCAAACATGAGGCGTGCTCTGGCTTTTTATTCTGAACAGGAACCCATAGTATGAACTGTGAGATATGTGTGAGCTGTGTAATTAAACGGTGAATTGGAACCTCCTTAAAACCGGTTCCACAGTGGGGTTTGTATAAAGTATTTTTTTCTCGTCAGGGCTCTTGTTGTCTACTTCTTTATTACTCTTAATATATAGAAGGATTGTGTTACTAAACTGTTTACTAAGCGTCTTATTTATTTATCTCCTGCATTTCCTTCCATCTGCTGTTTCTGAATTAGAAATCTTTTGTCTGCTGTGCGGTGCCTTTTTCTCACAGACAACTAATTGCATGTGAAGGAAGAGACATAATTGCCTGTTTCTCTTTATAGATTTGGTCATCCACTGTAGCCAGGGTGCTAGACCCTGGCTAAACTATGTGGCTTTTGTTCTGGTTATCCCAGACGCATATTTCTGGTTGCGGGCCTCTTCCCTCTGGCTCCTACTATTCTTTGGCGAAGGAAGTGCAGCTGGTGGAGAACGCACACACAGACACGAGCTATGCTAGGACGCATCGGCTAGCCTAGAAAAATAAAGCGTCGGGCTCAGCCTGTGGTCATCTGGGAACGGGAATGGGGCTGCCATTGTGAGAACACACATATAACCTTTGGCCTTGTTTCTGTGCTCGCCCCGCAGGCATGGAAGAAGCGGTGGTTTGTTCTTCGCAGTGGCCGTCTGACGGGCGACCCAGACGTGTTGGAGTACTACAAGAATGACCACACAAAGAAACCCATCCGTGTGATTGATCTCAACTTGTGTGAGCAGGTATGGTTCCTTGGGTAAATGGTGAATTCCTGAATAGGTGCAGTTATTTAAAAATAAAAAAAATCACAGTTTCTGTCTCACATGTCATAGTCGACACATTTACAAGCGCACAATATTCAGAGTTTTGCCCCTTTTTACTGTAAAAACAACTGACAGCTAGACTCATTCACTCATCAGAATATGAGTCTGGTAACGCACCATTTGGATTTCATTATGGGGCGTGTTTCACGCGCCATGCAGGGGGGATAACATACTTCTGCACTCAGTTCTACAGCCTCCAACTAATCAGAGCCATTTGGTTGAAAACAAATTCAACTGGGTTTGGTATGACCACTCTTGCGAGACCGCAGGATTAGTCCACGTGTAGAAGGGACTTCGAAAGTATGACAACATGAAAACATGAGGCTACAACTCTGAGAGCACCGTTAGGCCTGAAAGCTGATGTGTACCTTCTCTTTCATAAGTAGGCAACTTTGTTTCGAAAGAAATCTCTCTAAAATATAAGAAATGTATATATCGGTAAGTCAAATCAGTAGCAGTATGCAGCCCAGCAATTTATCAGTTTCCTAAATGATTACAGTAATGATTCCCTTTCAACAAATTATTTCAACTCCCAGCATAAACATAGGCTTATTCAGACTACGTTGACTGTAAATATTCCTTTGCTGCGGCCATATTGAGCTAAACCCGTGTTGGTTGCTACCTTAAGGTGGATGCTGGGCTGACGTTTAGCAAGAAGGACTTGGAGCACAGCTTCATATTTGACATCAAGACCATTGACCGCGTCTTCTACCTGGTGGCTGACACCGAAGACGAGATGAATAAGTGGGTCCGCCACATCTGCGACATTTGTGGATTTAACCCCACCGATGATGGTAAGTATTCTTGTTCAAATTTTACTCCACCGCACAACCAAGTTGACAGAAATTGAAGCCGAAGAGACACATCAGAGTTTTTTTTTTTTTACTCGCGTACCCTGACTGCGCTAGAGGGCCTCTATTCAACACAGTTCTCAGCCAAAGTCTAATGATCCATGTGTTGATCCATGTGATGTATTGTGGCTCACATTACCCTTGTTCCCAGTGGTGGATAATCAAAGCATTGTGTGCCTGTCGGTCTCACTGCCCTTCTTTCATTCTTTTCTTCCTATCTGGTTTTCATTCCCTCTCGTTTGCGTACTCTTGTTTCCCCCCCTGTCTCTGAGCCTAATTGCAACCTTTGCTATTCGTACGCCAGCCTTCTGTACTTTCTCCTCCATGACGAAGCATGTAAGCATTTTGCTGTTATGAGAGGTGGCACAAACGTTTGCAGTAGTTCACGGTTTGGCATCTCACGGCTCCAAAGCTGTTTTAGGAGAAGAAGGTACTTTGCAGACCTGACTACTGAGTCACTGATTATGCTGCTCCAAGGTCGTCCTCGCCGCAGTGTTCCGACTATGCCTCCACCTCTGTTACATGGCTAGTGTTGCAGGATAACCCTGATAACAACATTCATAGCAGCTATTCAGCAGATCTATTGGAACTGGCTTTTAAAACCCTGATGTGCAAACTAAGAATATAACTGTTCAAGGAGAAACTTGGTATAAAGACGGAGATTCAAGCAGATTTCTTTTCTCACAGTTCTTATTTCAAAGGAATGTCCTCGCCTCTCTGTTTTACACTTGCTTGCACTTCTCGGCGAGTGAGACTCATCTCCCACTCCGCTGTCGTGTGTGGCCACGCTAGAGTGCTTTTTAGTCGGCCAGATACTAGAGGCAGGGACATTAGGAGGTCCGGGGGAATGGAGGCTCTCAGAGACAGTGTAGGAGGTATAGATCGGTAGGTGCAGGGGGGGGGTTCCCTTTTCCTGCATGAATCAGCACTTAAAGCTTTAACGAACAAATGGCAAAAAGAGCAGAAGATGGGAGTGGAGACCAGAGCAGCAAATGAATCACTTTAAAAAAAAAAAGAGTCGCTGACTTTCAAAAGAAGAGAATTCCTGGACCTTACATGAGATGAAACCACATCAGTTATGGCAGAGAGTGGGAGGAGAACTGTGAAAAGAAAAATCTGAGAAATGCGTGAGTGAGTGAGTGAAAACATAAATATATTTCACCCAGCATACCCATCAGCCATCTTGGCTCTGAGTGAGGTACAACAATCAGCTCAAGCATACGGGTTTGAAAAGGACTCTGATATTTGATAACTCGCAGTGTGACAAAGGAGAGACCTTGACTCGATGGAGAAGTGTGGGAACAGTGTGTGTGGACAAATGAAGCTTTTAATTAGGCTTCACGTTTGTATGAAATGATGGCTGGTTCATGATGTGTTTTTGTGTTACCTGCAATAGCTGTAGTGTGCTTTAATTCGATAGCAGGCGTTTGTCCTAGTGTTCCTTAGGCCTCATGCAGGGGGACATGTGATGTTATGGGATGGCGGGACTTGTATCAGTTAAGGCTGTTTTACCTGCAGTCTAACAGTTCAAGGCTTTGTTTAATATATAGTATTGGGATAATAATGCGCATCTGGGATTTGTCTTAAAGTAGCCTTTTGATCACCAGCTGGTCAAGTTCAGATGTTATAGAGACGTGAAGTTGATGTGGTGTCGCTCAAAATGCTGCCAGAGATTATAGTGTTACATCGGAGTCGGGTTGCTAGGAAACAGCTTGCTCTAGGTTTACTCTTCCAGACTTGACATACGCAAACGCGGCTTAATATTTACTTTGTGCCTAATATGATCAGTCACCAATATCACCTGCGCGGTCTCAGTGGGCTTCACCGGCCCCCAATTGGAGGAGTTCCCAGCCTGGATAATCAGGGACTCAGCCAGAGGTTAACACACTGTTGGAACAGAAATACGAAATCATGTGGTTATAACCCCCAAAAAAACATTATTTTAATAGGATCAATGCAAATGTTGCCAATTCAGTATAAAAAGCCCCAAAGTGAATGAGGTCCAGTGAAATGAGTTTAATGAGTCTACTGCATCCAATGAAAAGGTCCACCTCGAAGTAACTAATGCTTTCCACACACAGTATATAGGTCCAGATGGTGTATGTTAGCTTCAAGTAAAGCTTTACATAAAGTGAATATCCGATGCATGTGTTTTGTGCTGCCCTCAATAAGACACTGTAAACTGACAAATGCTGAGACGAGTTCAGTCAATAGATAACCATACTTTTTTGTTATTATGATTGTTGTGCAAAATGTCACGTCTGATTTGTCTTTCTAAGTTCAAGCATTATTATATTGTATTGTCTTTGTGCTGTTAATGGAGGTGATCATTAAATCGCAACTCCCATATGGTCGACTGTGGTCATCCCTGGAACACATTTGATTGTATTTCACTCTTTCCCTTTCCCGTATATTCCAAACAATGCAAGACATACATATAAGGTTTTCACAAGAGTTAACTCCGGTCTCCTCATCTTCCTCCTCCAGAAGCAGCAAAAGCTGCTCATCAGTCAGCCACCGGGGGCCTAGTGGTGGACACCCCCCCACACCCAGTTGGTCTGGCAGCAGGTGTGCTGTCCAGCGTGCCGCCTCCTTACCAACCGGTCAGCGTGCGACACCTGGACTCTCAGTCCAGTTCAGAGGAGCCCCAGGATTACCTGTGGCTGGCCAACTGTGAGAGTAAAAAGCCCGAACCCAACAGGTGAGCTCGGTGTATATCAGCATAATATTGTTTTGAGTTTTGCACGCTTTCAATCTGTACAGTTTCCAGACGGTTTATTCTTTTTCCTGCCTTTCAACTGTGCCGCCACCTGTCCTTGTTGTACGCTGTGTGTAGCTCAGTGGAGCGTCACACTCCACTCGAAGGGGACCAGGAGTATTTGCTCCTGGAGGAGTGTGAGAGCAAGACTCTTCCTCCACAGGCTAGTCTGTGAGTGACCAGCCATCCAGCTGCATCTGCCTGCTTGTGTGGAGTGCTATACAAATATAAGAGACTGACCCGTAGAGATGAACGGCTTTTCATTGACGGTACCTGAAAATGATGATTATTAGTGCTGGGCTTCATTCATTCTTCTCCTGGAGCAAATATACATTTACTCTAACAGTATTGGTTTTGTTATTGCCTGTCAAAAGTCAGAAACAGAAAAGAGTGTACTGATAATAGATGTCTGAATACAACGTGGTTACTAACAGCCTGCAGACAGTGGCATGACGGTTAATGTGTGGCCTCTGCAGCTTCTCTAAATCGATGCGTTTTATTGTGAGCGCTAATTCTCCGGCGTGTCTTTGTATTGTGTCCTTAGAGCCCATGCTGAGTGTTCCAAGTCTACCTCTTCAGAGACAGACCTGAATGACAACCTCCCGTCTCACCGCACGCCTACATCCTCCACTTCCTCAGCCAAACACACGTCGCACAATGGCTTCTTCCCGCAGCACCAGACTCCTGCCTCCGCCCCGTCTATCTACGACTCGCCTCCGTCACGCGGTGCCTCACTCTCAACTGACTCCGGCCTTTACCACCTCCCTCGCAGCTACTCCCAGGACACTGTGCTGCTCCCCAAGTCGGCCTCCTCGCCTCTGGCTCACCCGGACGGCGGGGACGCCTCCGACATTTACGTCTTCAACACGCCGTCGCGGAAAGCCTCGATGGAGACGCAGATGCGCCACCCTTCCATCAGCTACGACATCCCGCCCACACCTGGCGCAAACTGTACCTACCAGGTGCCCCGCACGTTATCGTCGTCGACGGGGGTGGGAGGCTCGGAGAGCGGGGGGGACGTCCCCCCTCCAAGACCACCGAAACCTTCGCTCAGTTCCACCTCAGGACCTCCGCCTCCCCCCGCCGAGCGCTCACCTACGGACACCTATTGCGTGCCTCGCTCTGCCTCCGAGACAGACGGAAACTACTGTGTGCCTACTAGTGCCGGGAGTAAGGCTTTACGCAGCAACACTATTGGTACTGTGGACTGTTCGCGTCTCCGAAAAGGTTTGTGAGATACCCTTTGCTTTGGCGGATGCTTTTTTCCCTCCACTATTATTTGTTTTTTTGTTTTTTTTTTGCAATCCACTCACCTTTTCATTGCTTATCAGTGAGTGTTACAATACTACTGAGTTGCAAACAGGAGCACTGGACCTCATAACTGGAAGACACATGACACTCACGGTGTTGAAAAGATTACATTACAAGTATCTAATCAACAGACTAAGATCTAATAAAAGCCATGGGAAATGTTATGACCAGAGATTCCTTTTACAAAAACACTTCTCCTTTTTGCATTTATGTTTAAAATAGAAACACTGAAGGCAAGAAAAGTACAACACATGGACATGTGATTTGTTCTTCCTGATTCTTGCCCCTCTTGTGGTGACCTATGTTACTGCAGATGTTTTAGTGGAAATGAAATCAGTGAATGAAATCAGTACTATCCACATGTGATGCCTGTCAAACTAGCAGTTTGACAGGCATCACAGTTGAGTTTCCCATCTCATATGTTGTGTAAATTCTAGTTGAGAGCAAATAGTGCCGTTGTGATTATGTATTTTTACATGAAACAGGGTTTAAACGTCTGCCTATGCCCATCCTGGTGACTGAGTGAGTGAATGGGTTCAATCTGGCCCATTTGGAACATATTTATGTTGATTTCTTTGGATGCTGTCACAGTATTTCACAGAAGTGACACTTAGTTTTCTTCAGCCGACAGCCTCATTTGTCCTCAGAGTTTTTTCTACCGCTGTTGCGGTTCGTGTGGACATAAGTGGAATACATTAGCATCGGTTTCTAATGACAATACAAAAACAATAATTGCATGCCACACAGTGGAGCTGCTTGTGTAGAGCTGCTGAGCTCTGCCCCCACTGAATTACTGAATCTGCAGTCCACACACATACTCTAATTAGCTCTCTGTTGGGGTTTTCACTGGGATTGTGCTGTTGCATAAATGGGCCTGAATAAGGTGTATGATGAGAAGCAATATGAACCGAAGCTAATACTGTGTCACGGTGTTCAATGACAAATACCTCATATAGTTACAGGATATGTGTGTTGCAATTACGTGTTTGTATTTTTCAGATTTTGGATCCCAGGACTGCTACGACATTCCTAGATCATTCCCCTCCGACAAAAGCTGCTCATTTGACTTCAACGAAAGCTTCAACAGCTACTTTGTAAGTGTTGTTTCCAGGGCCACAGGAAACTAGTGCAGCTTCACGTAGCGGCTGACAGCAAGGATCGCTTTTCATGTTTGACGAACAGCGTTAATAGTAGCGGCAAAGATTTTCGAATGCACCCAATATTGCTGTTAGATTTCAAGTTATTGCATGGTGCTGAATTCATGGGGTATGTGCAGCTCAGTCATAGGATGACAGGGAAAGCCATCTATGGTTATAATAACAGCGGCATAAAGAAGCCCTGAGCCCTGACATACCATTAGCTTACTCCATTAACATCATCTATCAATGTTTATATATGGCCACTGTTGAAATCTACCATACAAACCACAACATGGCGACATGTAAAGAGTGAGACTGAAGAACAGTTGCACAAATGGAAATTATGACTTGCCTAATGTAAGACACAGTCTAGCTCAGATGAGGATGTCCGTACACTTTGTCTCATCACAATCTTAGACAAAAGATAAAAGGTTTATGGTGTTAAACACAGATGTGCTTATATTATCTTTCCTACGAGCAGTTTTTTACAGCTGATAGTGCTTTAATATTAAAGCCAGGGTGCAGGAGTTTTCTCCCCCTGCTGGAAGTGAGAGTTATTACACAAACACAGAATTCCTAATTACTTGGTAGTGAAGTCTTATTCTATACCAAAATTACCAAGCTGTACATTTTAGTGTCAGTGGTTTCATCCTTGTGCTTCTTCATCTTTTAGATTTTTGTTGAGAATATTCATCCAGTCTGAGTTTTCTTTTTTTTTTATTAATGGAGAATTAACGTTGACTATGTGGAGTTTATAGACACTCTTCATCAGTCCCTTTCTTTCATTTGAGAGCGTGTCCCTATTCTTTGTCCCCCTAAGAAAAACAAAGGAATGATGCCAGTAGGCAGCCAGTCCACAGAAGAGGTCGACCAGAACTACGTACCAATGAGTGCCAACTCCCCCTCGCACCATCACTCGGGCAGTTTGTCGGAGCCAATGCACGAACCCAACTATGTGCCCATGACCCCGAGCACCATGGAGTTCTCCTCCCTGGGAAAACAGGTTCCGCCACCCGCCCACATGGGATTCCGCTCAAGTCCAAAGACGCCTCCTCGCAGGCCAATGATGAGCGACTGCCAGCCCCCACCCGTGGACCGAAATCTCAAACCTGATCGCAAAGGTGAGGGGACAGTCTGTACGTATGCATGTGCAGTTGTGACTAGGTTCGTAAGTGTCCTGTGTCTTCTCCTTTGGCGGTTGGTGTGTGCTAGAGTTTGTTGTTGCTTTTAACTTTCCAGAGTATGCTCAGTATTTACTAATGCAACAACTGACCATGCTTTGTCTCACACTCACACGCTGCTGTTCCCACAGTGCTGGCTCATGGTCATAAAGCCATCTGCACCAAATTTCATTTTGAAAGCAGTGCCATTTTTCATCATACTTGAGTTTCATCATTAATGTGTAAAAATATTTCTGATGTATTCGTTGCCTGCTACATCCTCCTGCATCCAACACAGTTAGCTCCTTGTCAAAGATAACGTTTGCCTCGAGCCCCCGTGAGGCTCTGTCGACTGTTTTGGACGGGGTGGCCCCTGTGCCATGGAGTGACCGAAGCCCAGAGTGGTCACCTCCGTCCCCTTTGTTCCCATCGTCTGAATGGAGCCCTTTGATTAGAGACCTAATAGCGAGGGGGATTTACAATCTGAGCAGATTGAAAGACTCGGTAATGGGCAAAAAGGGGAAAAGCGAGTTCAGGATTGATGGTAAAATAATCACGCAGGCAAAGTCTTGTAGATAATAGGGGCGAGTCTGAGTTTTACATTTCCCAAATGGGGTTCTTGCCGTCCGTTTGACCTTTGAGTCAGTCAGCTCCAAATTTGGCAGGGGTCAAATAAGCTGGTCAACCACGACGTAAAAATGATATGAAAAGATAGATATTATTCCAAATCAGCTTCTGTAGGACAGAGGCCACTTGAGGGCATTACAGCAATAACTTCCCAGTATCTTCCATTTTTTTAGATGTGTCATTATTAGCTCTGAATTCTAGCTTGTTATTTTGAGACTGCCACGTATCACTTCTTTTCCCTCAGTGGTATTTCCTAGCAGCAGTGCTCTTACTTTTAGCACATTATCCAATTTGACTATTTTGGTTTTATAAGAACCAAAGAGGGCATCGTGTCTTTGCTCAGTGGTGTTTTTTTCACTCATTGGTGTCTGTAACTAATGATTTGAAAAGGGATATATATAAAATATAATACTATCACAGTGCAAATCTAATCCTCGACCCAGCTGCTCCTAACACAGAAATAACTATTTGGATTATGGGTTTAAGACATTTGGATCTGCTCAGAGCACATTTAGTTTTAGAAACAAAACCGGGTAAAGCAAAGTGCAGTTGAATATGGGCAGAAATCTCTTTAGCAGATGTTGTTTAGTATTTTAAGCCTGTTATTCAGAGTGAAACTGAAAAGATTTACACAGCAGTGAGTAACAGCACTATTCAGAAGCACTGATGTGAGGCATTTATCCTCCGAATCCTTTTAAAATGGAGAGTATGGATGAATTGATTTTTATAAATGACACGTTTCACACGTCTCTATGATGTGATTCATTTCTCTATACACCATGAGCCAGGCAAATTCTTTTTGCATTTTTTTTTTCCAGGAGACTAATTGGTTTTCGTCTTCAGCGTACTCTTCCGTGTGCTTTGATTGTGTCAGCTGTATGTTGTGGTGCCTTGTGTGTTCGTCACTTCATTTATGACATTTAAAGAAACGATCTTGGAGAATGTGGCTCGTTTAGGATTTTGCACAGCAGTGTGCCTGATCAACAAGTTAACTCAGACTGGTCTGCGCTCTTCTCAACATGACATGATTTCTCAGTGTACTCACCGTGCTTCTACACAGCTCATCGTGCATGCACAGCTGTGATGTCAGTCTTTGTGTGGGAAGCCGTGGTGCATGGAGTGAGGTGCATGTTGGGCAGTATGGGTCTGCTGTTGTCATGACAATCATCCTTTTAAAGTGTGCTGCACCAAAAAAAAAAAAAGTGTACGTGAGGGTGTAGTTTTGCTGTTCATCAAAGTCTCATCTTTTGCTTTGCATGGCAATAGGCCTGAACTGTTGTGATCACCAAGAACAAAAAAAACGATTTATAATAAGCAAAATCTTCTTTCACCAATCAGGTCAGAGTCCTAAAATAATAAGAGCAAAAGGTGTCGGTTTAGAGCGAACCGACTCTCAAACCGTAGGTGAATTCCCGAAGTCACGACGCAAGGGTAGGTACACCACACCGAACTGTTATTGTGTATCTGAATACTTTCCATTCTTTGACCTCTCCACAATCTACTCCATCCATCTCAACTCTCTGCATGCTGACGTGCTGTACTATGGGATTCTCTCTTCTTCAGCACTCTGGGTTCTACACGTCTAACATGTAATTTTAAAGCTGTTGTCTGATCACTTTAATCCCCAGAACAGCAGGGGATGGATGAGTGTACACTTTGTGCTCGGTGGATTGCTCCTGAACAGTCATAACACGACTTTTAAAATAAAATATCCCCTCACTGTAATGGGATTTCTTACATTCAGGCAAACCAGTAACTTACTAACACATTTCTTCTCAAACATTTCTTTTTTTGTGTGTGTGTTTTTTTGTGTTTTTTTTTGTGTTTTTTGCAGTGCAGCACATTGTAGCTTACAAAACACACGTTAAGATGTAACAGCCGCAGCAGAGTTATTGTCACTGAAATGCTCTTATGGCTTTGGAAAAGCAGTAGATGGCCCTTCAGGAGGAAATTGAACAAAGATATCATCTAATGAAAGAGAACCTCGCATAAACAAACCATATTCAATCTCCTGCTTGTGTACACATATATATACCGGATACCTTCTGCTTAAAATACGTACAGCTGTGGGTAACGATGCATGATGGATCTCTATAGGGAGATGTGAGCCGCTATACTCTAAACAGTTTGTATATTACAAAAGATTTTTTTCCCCCCTCAATTTCAAATCTGCCAAATAAGCAGACTGGTTGCACACATTGTACACCCCCACATATCCAGCTGTTGTCGCTTTTGCAAGAGGTCACTGCTCGGTATTGTTCATCCAAACAAAGGTCACGACAGTGTACAGTATGCTTCTGGTTGTAGATGTGAAAGTGGAAAAATAATATAACACATTTATTAGTCAATTAATCTGCAAATGAGTACCTAATTAATTAGTGAAAAGATATTGTAATTTCATTTTTACTAAATATTCAAAAGGGGCTTGCCAGTTCGTTAGGTCCACAATTCATTCTAGTATTAACAGCCCTGCAGCAGAGCTTTGCTTTGTGACGGTTATGGTATGGTTATGGTAAATTACTCCTTTTTTCATTCTGTTTCATGTAGCTACATTTGTCATAACTGAAATGAACTAAAACTAACTGAAACTGAGGCAAATCCACTTCTCCAAATAAGGGGTCATTCTAGTGCATAGGTCCACAGAGGTACTGCAGGGGGCGGGGTTGCAAAATTTTTTGTTCATTAGATATTAGACAATGAATATTGGACCCTGTGTATTATTTGAATAGTTTAATATTGAATGCAAAATGATATAATAATGTATATTTGTCAATAGCACTAGGTCAAGTTTAATGTAGAACACACATATAGTAGGAAGGGGGTCCCTACTTAATTTCTCCATTAGTTTGGGGGCCTTGGCCAATAAAATGTTAAAGACTTTGCTCTAGTGCAAAGTCATTGGTGATGTGTTGTATAAAGTACCAAAAGGTCATACTTTAGTATATGTATAGTATTTCCTGGTGTTGTAATCAGGTCCATATAAATATCAGGATAAATGATTTCTGGCCACATGTTCCTTGACCATTTGTTATTCGGTAGTTCGTATGGATCCTTGTCCAGTCCCGTTGTCCTTGATTTGACCTGATAATCCACGTTTTCCCCGGTCTCTCTGCATTCACTGCTAAATTTCGCCACATTTTTTGCCACTCAGGAGGGGGTGTGACCCTGGGCACAAGTGACATCAATGCATACCCTCTGTGCTGAACTGTTATATTAAAATGCAATTTCACTGATGTACCTAATGAACTGGCAAGTAGGTGTTTATTAGTATATTTTTCCCGCCATGCTGTTCTAGTCACAGCCTTAATTGAAAAACCCTGAACAATAACACGGACGATTGTGAACACATTCCTTTCTAAACTCAATAGAAAACATTTTCACATCATTCTTGTAGCTCGAGGATATGTGTTAAACGGCGACTGACTAGTTTTTGTCCCTTGCTTCAGGAAGACCCGCTCCACTGGAGATCAAACCACTGCCAGAATGGGAGGAGTCTTGCACTCCTGTCCGCTCGCCCGTCACACGGTCATTTGCTCGGGAGTAAGTATCTGAAAAAGTACTGCAGCATTTTTGTCGTAGTTGTACATTTTGCTAACAGCTCAGGTCATGTTCACACTACTCCGCTTTCCCATGAGCCCCGTTTTATATTTAATATGAAATGGAGTCGTAGTAGATGCACTCTGCCTCATTTTTTAAGAAGAATGAGGTTGAAAAAGATATAACATAGGAAATCATAAAAATTTATTACATAAAAAAAATCTTGTGCCTTGTGACTAAAGCAGCTGATGTTGTTATGGAAACGGTGTGTGTTGTCCCAACTGCCCTGTTGGTGTTTTCTTCTCGGTGGAAAAAAACGAGTGGTGTGAACATGAACCTTTATTTAGTGGATGCACTTAACTGAAGAAGTAGTCACTAACACTTCATGCATCACTGTAGTCTCTGTGTGGCCAAAGTAGCACTGCTCATACAAACAGGTCTGGGGTCTGCCTCAGAGCTACTTCCCACTGAACACTCAGATAAAAGTGATATCTCAGATGAGGTCTATTACTGTGCTTAGTGCAGCCACCGCTCCTCTGGCTGCAGTGGTTTATATAGCCGTGGCTGTTGTGTCTGTATCATATGCTGTGCTCACCAGAGACTGTTATTTGGTAGAAATCGGTGTGTAAACATTGTGAATGCTGCTCAGTCCCTCTAGGTTTCCAATGCCAGCGAGACCCCCGTCAGTGCATAGCACGGCCTCCAGCACTGACTCCGAGGACTCAGCTGAGAATTATGTAGACATGCTCTCTAATATGTCCGCAGATGAACCAGTATGTAACACACAACTATCCTCTGATTAAAGAAGTTGCATGATTACTTTTTTCTTTACTTTTCAAATCGCAGATAATCACAGCTACAGAAAAAAAAAAATGTGAAGAATGTCAATTTTTTCTTGTAATATTTTGGGGTGGTTTCTTCAATGTATTTCATCTCATTTAAACAATCAATGTACCATAAATACAGCAAAATATTTTGCATTAGGCAGACACATTTTAACCTAATTGCAACTAGGAACATTAAGCTGTAAATGTTCACAGAAACTATTAAGAAGCTTCCAGTCCTCTCCCTAAGCCATCCATTAGGATGTACAGAGTAGGGGTTGCCGCAGACGGACTCCTCACCACTTCAACTCTTGTCTTTGCAGTTCCCTCTTCTTTTCTGTTCTGCTGCTTCTTTATCCTGTTTTTGTTCATTTGCTTTTCAGGTATTGTGTTCTTTTATGTGAGTATTGTGTGAAATGAAATCACGTAGCGGTACAATTAGCTTTAACAGCCTGGTACTCTTTAAAGCACAAAACAGGATAAATCAGCCACCGACACTGTTGAGTAACACGTCTATCAACGTGAATACTGTCTCTTAAAGTCTGTGTATTGGTTTACACTTATCTTATTTTTCCTGCTGTTAACATTTTGTGTACTATTTTTCCAACATTTGCTTTTGTATCATCTGTTGACTTCCTGTTCTTTCACCACTCATTCATTTCTTCCTCCCTAGCTCCTCAGTTCTCTTGCCTCACCAGACCCTAGTTTCATCCATTTCCTTTAGCTTGCATTTTGTTCTTAAACAGCTACTGTTCTCTTTTTTTTCCTCCTTTGCAACTACTTCCATCTTACTCTGCGTAGAGAGGAGTCCTTCTACTGCACAGTTCCCATCACCCCTGTAAAGAGGGAGGTGGAGGAACTTGACACCATAGAGGAGGTGAGCAGGGTTTGCCAGACTAGACATGCATGGCCTGCCCTGTCAGAGCACCTAGAGTTTGCTGTTTTCAGGTGCTATATTTAGAGCAGAAAGTCCTTAGCACAGACCTTGTTGTGCTAATGCCAGTCCCCAACATCACCCGTAAGCTGTGGCTTGGATACACTAGATGTCATATACCTTCACCTTTCTCACAGCTAGTATGTTTGTTCCTAGTTCTAATAACTCCACCAACCTATGGGTAGTTCAAAGTTAACATCATTTATAGGCTGAACATGTACCTTAGAGTTGTCACAATACCAAGATGTCCACCCTTCCATATTTGTTTTGAAGATTTTGAATACATTGACAAAAAAATATATTACAAAGCTCTGTCCCTGAACTTTTATCCAAAGGTCGAGTGTGTAGGATTTAGTGGCATTTAGTGGCACCTGTTCCTTCCAAAAAGCTACAGTGGCTGCTTAAAACACAAACAATATGATCATTCGCAGTCTTTTGTGTCAAAAATAATTATCAATATTGTATCCCGTTTCTACCGTTAATACCAATCGCTGAAAAGCACCGTGAATGCAAAACAACATGAATATTTAACTGTGCAATCTGAACCAAAGTGCCAAAAGGCCATTAAGAATTCAAATGAAAGTCTGAGTTCAGAGACTGCTTTGAAGCAACTTGGGTTTTGACATGTTGGTTAGGTGCCCATTTTTGTTGGCTGCATTAGCAAAGGAGTGCATCCACACTGAAATAGTGGGATCTGCTAGATCTATTTCTGGAATGAAAGGATGATCAGCTTCTTCTAAGTAGCACTCGTATAATTCACTACTTGCTCCAGTTTTGACAGCCGGTTTCGATGGAAGGATTTTAATGAGGGCTTTACATTTTGTACATTTATCTACACTGTAAAGCTGGTGTTGAATGATGTTCGGGGTTACAGAATATGCTTTGTGAAACTACCAACAACTGGTGGATCAAATACCAGTCCGCTCTCTAAGCAAAGGAATTTTGGTTATTGTGACAACGCATTAGTGTAATCGGATATGAATGTAGTTTAATGCGTCTCTGCTGTCAGTTAAAAACATATTTTCCTGGGTCACGCAGAGCATGAAGCTTCCTGGGCCCATGCCTGCAGATGGTGGGAGTAGCCCTATGGTGAAGCCAAAAGGAGACAAACAGGTGGAGTATCTGGATTTGGATCTTGAATCTGGCAAGTCTACCCCACCCAGAAAGGTATGAATCTAACAGCTTTCTCGTTCTGAATCTCCATCAGAGGAATTTAAAGAAATATTAAAGCTGACTTTATCTTTCTTCAGATGAAAAGCAATGGAACTGGCATTACAGCATCAGATGAGCGTGTTGACTATGTGGTTGTGGACCAGCAACGGACACAGGCCCTTAAGAGCACCCGGGAGGCCTGGAGCGATGGCCGCCAATCCACAGAGACAGATACCCCCGCCAAGGGACCGAAGTGACCCTGTTGACCCAACCACCAACCCACCCTCCAAACCCTCAAACTGTCAGGCCTTTTACACTAGTGTAAATTCTGGTTTGTGCTTTGAGACGGTCCAACTGTCCAGTTCCACCTCAACGAGGTCCTTGGTATGAAAGAGCCAGTGGAGCGTGAAAGCCACTCAACTGTCTTTAGTTTACACTGACGTCAGGCCTAGGAGAGAGCACTGTGTAAAGTTGTGTGGGGCCAGGAATAAGCTGTATGCAGTATGAAAGCAGGTGGAGTGACTGGACTAGTCTTCTGCGTTTGACTTAAGCAGACTCATGGACTTTGAACATTCACTGCCTCCTATATGGATTAGAGTTTTTGTTGTTCACCTTTCAGTTGCCTGCGGGCTGTTCCAGAGTTAACATTTCCTGTTGTAATGCTGTTTGATATTGTTTTGGAGTGTAAGTGAAATCACTTGATAACATGATCACAATACTTTATCAATGCAACACTACTAGTTAGCATAGCAGGTTAACAGTGTTGATTTTTCATCTTTTAGCCTAGTTTGAATGGACATAAACCAGAGGTCAGTTTTATGAGTTCTTTCTGAAGTTATGGCTGATGGCCTAAACTGACCTGTGATCTGTGTCTGAACCAGACTTCACACCGCAAACCCAGTACGACAGAGATTACTTTATTTTAATGCAGAGGCAGTTGATCTTGTTCATTTTAAATATAACCAAGTGCTAAATTCAAGCTTTGGATTCACTCAAGTTTTAATCCACTGAACATGATTTGATTTCCATTTATCTTGTAAGTGGAGATGCTTCAATCTGTTATAATGGAAGTGCAAAGACTGTACAAAAGTGTTATGTATATAAACAGGAAAAGTGTCCTTTATTTGTATGAAATATCCAGCGTGTTTGACTCGAAGGTATATGGATTCTGCAGGGTAGAATCCTGTACCTGTCGTAGATGGTATCAGGACTTGTGATTAATGAATGAATTACTGTGAGTTTTTAAAAGAACATGACAGGTTTTCTATAAGTTATGCAAAGGTATCAAATAGGCTAGAGAGAGAGAGAGAAAATCAGGTACTCTTTATGAATGCATACTAATACGACTTTCCATTTCTAATTTATTTCTGGAGTTATTTCATCAGGTGGATGTCGTGTCCATTTTTGGCTCAGTTTTCATGATTTATATGGAGGTACATTTGCTAGTGTCTGTTAAAATGCTTAGTTTGACAAGCAGCGGTCAATTAGTCTCACAGCTTCATTTCCATTTTTCTCTTCCTCATTTCTCTCTGCTCTTAGGTTTAATTTATTTTAAATTGAACTGGCATACAGTTTTGGGAAATTGACTGCCTCATGTAGTCAACTTGATGCGTCTTCATAGAGAAACTCTTTGTCTGCATAAGTCTCTGCTTTACTAACCGGACACCTCTCCCTGAGAAATCCCCAAGCATGTGCTACCACAACATAAAATCATTGCTGTACATATTTTGCCATCAGTTAGATGAACATGTATCTTTTAAAAGTCGTGCCTACTAAGTCATCTTTATTCTACTTCACCTTTCTTTATTGCGGTTCCTTTGTGATATGGACTGCAAAGCTGATGATGCTTTAGTTTTTTTAACGAATCTAAAAAGAAAATGTACATTTTTAAAGTCGACTAAATAAAACACAACCTCTTAAGTGTGTCGTCTTTATTCCACCATTACAGTGTAAGATGCTTTCAACGGTGAGTGCTTTCACATATTCCTTATGTCATACTTAAAGTTTAATGTATTTCCAGAGTAACAAAGTAACCCATTCCACTTGGATACAGGATCAAACATGTTCCTCTAGCTGTCATTTTTGATATACAGCATTTTCTAAAAAGCTTTCAATATCTTCTCAACAATTCCAACCCACAAATACCATTGGGCATCCACTTCCAGGATCCGCTTCCGGGATTACAATGTCCTTGTCTTTCATGTTAAACTTGACATTTTTCTGTCCACGTGCAACAAAGAAATGTTGACAGCTGCACAATGGATTTTTACCACTTAAATATAATGTGGAAGAATAAGCCACAGATGCTGTTATAAAGATGCTGTAAACTGTTGGTACTGTAGAGAAATATATTAATTAAAAATTTATAAAATTGTTTGAATGATTGCTATATTATCACTCACTATGGCTCGATGAGTTTTTATGTCACTTCCGGTCGCCATATTTGATTGAATACATAAAGGAGTGTGAGCCTTTAAGAGGAAGGAGTAAAGTTAATGGAGCATGAGAAGTAGTTTGACCACCTGCATGTAAAAGTCCGAGTGAAACACCTAGCCAGGTCTTCTAAGTTAAGGTAAGTTTGGTTTATATTTTGACATGAGGCATTATGCTTTGAGTTGTAAATGTTCTTGCTAGTTTAAACTCGCTCCAATGCTACATTAGCTAAAACAAACGTTTCTAAGGCAAAAAAAAAAAAAGTACTTAAATTAATTAAACCTAGTGTTTTACAAGCACCACTTACTGTTCTGATATAAAATTTATTAACTCCAAGTCTAACTTTATTTTGCTAATGATTAATAGAAAGGCGCACAGTGCATTTTCCACTCTTGTTGGGTCGAAGAAGCCAAAGCTGAATTCCTCCAAACCGACAGACTTTTGAAACCTTTTTGTCGAGTCTGGTTTTGTGTTTATTTTATTTTATTGACTTGATAAAGTAACAGACGCGCATTCTTTTTTTTTTAAGTTTTAAACTTGGGGTTTATGGCTGGTACAAGTGTAAAAACTTAAATTTGACATGGTCTGCATGCGCCAAAAGCAAAGGTCTTGCTTTTGGCGCATGCGCCCTCACCGCGCCCTCACGGTTTTTGGGGACACGGAATGGAACCGAGCCAAAATTAATATACCTGTACCTTTTATTAAATAGTTCAGTTAATCCAGTATATTTCCACTCTTCACTATTTTTGTTTTATTACAATTTCTCTATTAATCTCTTTATCAGGAGAGATATCCTCAAATCCAACTTCACGTGAAGTAAAATACACAAATGGATAAAAATAAAGCAAAAGTCACTACATCATTTCAACAGTACTTTTTTTTTTTTTTTTAACATGTACTGACCGCAAGATGGCGCTGTTGGTCGTAGAACTAATCTTTCTTTGCATGGTACACTAAACCCACACCCCTCTAGTGCAGGTCTCTTCATCCGTCTGATTCTCTGCAGTGATGTGGCGGCAACAATTACTATTACAATTTATTCACCATAAACTTCACAGGCCGATTTGCTGCTGTTCTGGGTTTGCACAGTTGCGTTACAGATTTCAGACATTATTGGCTTTGTTGGGATATCAGTGTGGGTCACAGCAACAGAAACCAGTAATTCGTTTATGATAAGAAAGAAACTGTCTGCACCAGACCCTATGGATATTTCCATGAACGTGCTTGGACTCATTGGTTGTACTCGTTCCAAATGAGGGAAAACAAATTCAACCTGAGGGGAATATGTTCATTAAAAAAATCAATTAGGGAGCGCAAATGCAAAACTTCGTTGTGCGTCATTCAAGGAAGTTAATTTAAACAATAACTGTAGTAAAGACATTAAAATGCATACAAAACGGAGTAAACTGAGACGGTTATTTAAAGACAATAACTTGGACAAACAGACTGGAGAGTTTTCTTTTTCCTCTTTCTATTTTTGCTGTGTTGTCAGTTACATCCATTATTTATCCTGTTTCCTTTTCTAGTTGTTTCCTTTTTTCTTTTTTTATTCCTCTCATTTTTTTCCTCTTGACTCATAATGGTGAACTGATTTTGAGTTTGAAGATAACTACAAACGTCAGTGACTTCGTCCTACTTTCTTTTCGAACAGCCAAAAAAAACAGCTATATGGCCAACAGAAAACTTGATTATTGTCGTTTACTCCTTTTGTTATATACGTGTTTCTTTATTTTGCCATTTTGTTATTAACATGTTTAAAATAAACTAATTAACAACAACAAAAAAAAAATACCACGTCAGTCCCACCTTAAACTTGAGATTGATGATGCATTTCTGTTTCCTCCCACCTCATAACATACTTAGATGCCAGATCATTAGGTACACTGGTAAGAAGGAATGCCTTGCACAAATGTTTGCTAAATATAATGTATAGTTTATATAGACAAATAGTGCGCAGGCCTCCTCCCATTAAGGGAGCTTTATATCCAAAAAGAAAAAAATAAATGTCTTTTTGAAGCAAATGAAACATGACAGTTTTATCAGGCAATGTCTTCATAATCTGTTTTTTTATTTTATTTTTTATTCCTTGTCTAGAATAATAACAAATAAATAAATAAAATATTCACTCTCTTGCCACTTCATTAGGCACACGAGTGAAAACAAATATATTTTCATATATAGTCCTGCACCAAATCTCCCTTCATGACTGTTATATTGTTCAGTTTATGTCGATACAGTGGAAGAAAGATGGTAACTGGCAACTGTCTGATCATTTTTGGAGGATGTAGTTCTCTGAATTCTGTTATTCAGCCTAGCCCACTGATTAAAATGTGTCGATACAACACAATATAATTTAATAGTACTTCAAACCGCAGCCTCTATGTTGAAAATAGATTTAACAGAGTAAGTAGAATCAACAGCTGTTTCTGTTACTTTGAACAAATACTGAATACCACAGCCTTCATGAAGCTAAGAATTAGTGCAGGTCTATTAATAGAAAGCATTTATTGTCACTAGTGTACCTAATGAAGTGGCAAGAGAGTGTACGTAACAACACTGACATGAATTACAGTCCGACTCCCCCTGTTGGTTAATTATCACAGATTTATGGATTCAGTTCAGACATCCAGTTCATTGAAATCCACCATATGGACTGACAGTCGTATATAATCCCATAAATCTGTCCTGCTTTGCGCTGGTTGCATGTAGCAGTTAATCACTGCGCAAATAACCTAATTAAAGCAAATGTCATTGACATATTGGCAGAGGATTTCAAATGCTACCGGGATGCGTGGCTGATTGTAAAATGTCTCCTTCAGGTGGCTTTCTCGCTTCGTCCTCGTGAAATCCTGAAACACTTCTCGTCTGTCGACATTGTCAGATGTGGCTGATAGTATAAGATAAATTGACAGCTATTTTTCTTTTTTTTCTTTGAATTGCTTAATTTCAATATTTACATGAGTGGCTTGTTTGAATTCTCGTCAGATGAGAGCTAGGCTCCTGATAACATCACCGTCTAGATCCATGCCGTGAGTCATTTTCACCTGAAGAACACCTCGCCCTTCACTGGTTAACATTTCATCAAGACAAGAATATATATAGGTAAAACCCTTACGAGAACAACAACGCATTCAAACCCACACTAAGGCCGCTCACCTTCTCTGTCGTAACTCCCAGCGAACGTTGTGCTTTTAAAGCCATATCAGCTTTTCTGTCTCTTAAACTAATGCAATTCTTCTGAGAACACATCAGACAATTGATCCTTCATCCAGTTTAACAACTCAAGCTGTTTTGTTCAGTTGAAAACGCCTCAATCTGTGTGTGTGTTATGAGTCATCGTTCAACATTAAAATCCAACTAGCCTGCTTGTTTACACACATGTCTCTGCCGCCACAGTCGTAGCTGTGTGTTGGTGCAGCCTGGGGAGCCTCTATGCAGTATCTTTGGCTCTGTGTGAGTAATGGGGCAGGGACAGAGTCTCTGGCTTCTTAACAGGGCCAACAGAATAATTATGAGGCGAGCTGAGAGGCTGTTCCTGGTCAGTAGGGAGCCTCTGAGCTTTATTGGGTCGAGCCTGTCCTTTTGGACCTCTGCCTGGACCAATGTGAACAGTCTCTCGAGTGGCTCTAGGTTCTGTCTTGTGGGGCTTGTTACAGAGGTACACATGTGTAAGGACATCCATGGCGTGTTTTGGCTTAAAAGTGTTTGAGAATGACAGAGCAAACCTATCTTGTGTTGTATCCAAGAGTGGCGATTTTTAATGAGAAATTGCATTGATGCTCTTGTCAACAAAATCCAAACAACACGCCTGGTTAATTAGCACCATTAGTATGAGCGATAAGTCAGCAATATACGCTTCAGTAAATTATGCAGATGCATGTCATATTAATGGGGAACACACTGCAAGAGTTGAAAATGAACATTCCTCAAGAGACTTGTTTGACCCAGTAGCCATTATTGAGCTGACAGTGCAATTAATTGACTTGGTCGTGGCAGCTGTGTGTGTCCTCTGCTGGTTACACTTGTTACTGGAGTGCAACCAACACCAGTATTGATATTTAGGAGTGTACAAGGAATAATAATGAGCTAAACACATCATTGGTATTAAAAACACTGACCAAGGAAAATACTGAGTGAATCATTTTACAGCAAACTATGTCGCTGCAATGTGACAGTGTTTATAGGTTAGCTCAAACAAAACAGCACTGCACTGTTTTTATGTGGTTATGTGATGAGGGCTGGAACTAAATCATCAGTCTTTATTGAAACTTTATAGAAACTTAACCAACACACAAGGCAAAATGAACGGAAAAGCAGACATTAGAAGTCACATGAAGGAACGACGTGGGGCAGAAATTTTGTATTAAACTGCATCAGTTGTTGCCTGACCCCTAATATAACACCTTAACAATACTTTATAGGACTTCGTATATACGGATATTGACAAATCCTCCATCTTTTCCATCTTAAAACAACGAGACATCGGCGTCAGTATTTGGGCTACTACCTTGAGTTTTTGTTGGTTGGAGTTCAGAGCCTGGGAGGTGCATCCTGATCTTTTATTTTCATGTTTTAGAAAATGAAACCTAATTAGAAAACAGCATGTTTTATAATTGGATAACCACTGAATGAATAATCTGTAGAACAGTATCATTGGGTAAAAGTTGAGGTTTGTAATGGGTTCTTAAAAATCTTAAAAAAAATAACAGTGTTTGGATTTTTCCCAATAGGCCCATAAACCGAGGCTGCCGTCCTCATTGTGGTGGTTTAAGTTCAGTTCCAGCCTTTCTCACCCTTGTGCTTTCTGTCTCTCTCCATAATATGCTATCAAGATAAAGACCTACTCTAAAAGCCAGAACAAAAGGAATGGCTCTTAGTAACCCTAGCTACCAACAAATATCATTATGTTTTCAGGTTTTGCACCGACCTGTTACAGAAGTGTTAATTCTCTGCATTTCCTTAGCTTGTGACTCTTTGTGTTAATACATTTATAAATAAATCTTCACATGTGCATTTTTATCACAAATATAGAACACCTCAGGCACCACAAGAACACAACACCACAGACAACAACTGTATATACATTTTACTACACATTTTATTCTGCCAACGTTGCTCCCTCCTTTTTGATTAAACTCCAGCTTTCCTCTCTATCCGTAATCTTGGATGTTTTTCTAATCGGATGCATCTCATTACAGTGCTTCCTGGCAGTACAGTATTCAGACATCCACAGTTGTATTTACCACATCTCTCGCACGCTCTTTTAACCCTCGACTAACTCTGTCAACCTCATGTCTCGTTATACTGACATCTATCAGTCCACTGTTCTTTGTCTTGCAACTTCTCCACATTTTCTTCTTTTCTCTCAGTTTAAACCTCAAATCACATTAGAGGCGAGCCAGTGCTGCACTGAATCTAAAATAACCAACAATAAACCATAAGTGCTCACTGAGGCCAGGTACACTTTTTTTTTTTGTTCTGTGCAGACAAAATCAATTTCTTCTCCTTGTCCAGGTCTGAAGCCAGCCATCCAGCAACACCCTCTTGACACTTTCCCTTCCCAAAGCACTGTTGTAGACAGACTTCATAGAAAACTCCAGCGGTGTAACAAAATAAAGAACAAGATGTGGGTTGTTTATTGTTACGTGCATGTCTCTGCTTATAGAAAAGATCGTAAGTGGAGGGCTGTTTTATATGCATCTGCTTAAATCAATACTCGACTGTGTGTGCTTGTTGGATGCTATGAAGGCGCGAGTGAGACTGCATTTGAAGAAGGAAGCATGTTTGCTAGTTGTGTCCCCTGGTCCCTTTCACTCTGCAGCATCTTGACCTCACCTGGCCGCCGGTGCCTTGTCTTTGACATTAAACTGTGGATGCTTCCACCTGGCAATATTCCAGAGGAGAGAGGAGAAAAAAAAGCGAGTTATTGTGAAACGCTGTCTCTTTCCCCTTGCTCTCTCACTCTCACCAAAGCCTGCTCTAATCAGATTTAGCTAAGGCTTGAGGACTGAGTTCTTGCGTGTGACTGCAATGTCATCAGCTGAGATTTAGAGCAGTAAAACCATTACAGTATTGGAAATACTGGTAATTGTATTTAGAAAGCAGGATTCAGCGGGGAATCATAATTCAGCTTATGATTTGCATCATTTTCCACTTCACGGTTTCACAGCATTTTACTGCACATTGGAGCAGGTCCATTAACTAGGATGATGATTATTATATTACCAAGGATGTAACTGCACATTTCTATTGCTCCAGATACTAACTTTGCACTACATAATGAGGTACGATTAATTTTTAATAGCTTAAGGAGTTTGCCTCAAGATAATGCTAAATGTATCTCTTCTGATAATGCCCCGTTATGCTTAGGCTAATGCCTGCCGTCCATAGACCACAGAACTAAATGTTGCCCAATGGTTGACTGATTTATGAACAGGATCTGCGTATCCATCTGCTCCCCCAGTCCCATAGAGAGGGGGCCCTTATTTGTACATACGAAGATATAAATCTCTGAGCTGCTGCCCGATTATGGCGTGGTATTTTCTGCTTCCAGGGAACTCGCTGTAGGAGTCCGTTCACTCAAAATAGAATTGGCTCCTTGAGGCTGGGCTTGGATGTATCTGGATGTGTTTCTGCCTCTGCCTTCACTTCTTGTTTTGTGGCGTGTCAGCTGTTCATCTGTGGAGCTGGTTGTCTTACACAGCATCTTGGAGCTTACCAGCCTGACAGAATGTCAGCAGGACACATTGTGGCACATTGTTGTTGTTCAGGAAAAAAAAAAAAAAGTAAGTCAGGGAATATAATAAGTTACTGAAAAGGCGTGTTTGCACAACTTGTTAACTACTAGCATCTAGTGAAGGAAAGATGCATGTGTTCTCCTTGGTAACATAGCAAGAATTGTGTGTTGGACCATACAATGTATACTTACAGTACTGTGCCGACATTTTAGGCAGGTGTGGGAAAACTTTGGAAAGTGCCAATTTGTTAACACTCTCAGTGTTATTTTAACACAAAAAGGAGTTAAAATTAACAATGATTAGTGTGTATAGTACTCTACACTGGTGTCAGTGTTAGATAATCAACACTACAAGACTATACCTCTTTCCAATGTGTTAACACTAATGAATGTTAAACGATTAACTCTCAGGATGTAGATTGCTGAGACCAACCATTGCCCTCTCCAGCTACTGCACCCCTGATAACAACTCACTCCCCCTACCTACAACTACAAAACAAACAAGACAATAACTTTCAAAATTGCCATTTTAATGGCAAGGTACAACTGCGGTTCAACAGCAGTAAGTTCAGCATGGATTCTGTTCAGCATACAAATTTGCAGTATGGGCTCTAATATTATACATATTGTCATCAGTGTCATGAGGTCTGTAGTACACCAGATCATCTACACAAATCAGTGTAAATACACATGCTTACTAGATACATTCAAGTGAACATCAAAATCATTAAAAGATTAGCATTGTCATCTTTAACAAGTATACAGTCAATCCTTTTGAACAAAGGCATCTCATTTCCAACATCTGAACATACATGTGTACATCTCAACCTGAACAGAAGGTCCAACAGTAGCTACAGGCTCAAAGTGAAAATTGCTGACAGGATGAGAATCAACACGCTCTCCATGTCCTCGTGATAAGTGCCGCTTGTAACCAGAGTATGTGCAAAAACAAGAACATCCAGGCTCTCCACAGTTAAAACACAACTCTCCTGGGTACAAACCATGCTGAAACTGTCTAAATAACAGTGAATAACTTGTGTGGGGTACCTTGCAAATGTAACATGAGGAACATTGATGCAAACAGTCGTAGATGTGTTCCTCCTCAAACAGCACTGTTGACAATTCTTGCCCTTATTTCCTTGACACTAGGACTCTCCTTCACACTGATAAAATCTACACCAATCACGCTGGTCTGGATGAATGTGTAGAAGTTGCACAACGCTTCATCATAGGACACAGAAAAAACAAAATGTGCCTTGAAGAGCTCGTCGAAATCAGCAACTCCGGTCTGCGCCGTGCACGGAAATTCTGGATGTTGTTCTTTCTCTCTCTCACACAAAGGAGAAAGGGTTGAGCAGAGACAATTTCTTAAAGGAAGGCATCTATGCTTCTTCCCACCTGAGAGAGATGGAAATAAATCAATGAAATAAAATTCAATTAAATGTACACAATTAAGACAAAGCTGCTTCTGTGTTAAAACACTAAGGTACAAATACATCTTAATCATCACACAACCCATTGCCATCTCAAAATGTGTACTGGGCATTGACAACCAAATAAATTGAAGTAAATAATAAAGTAAATATACTTAAATACAGGTCTCAGAACATCCCCTCATGAATCAGCAGCATCCGATGCCCTTATCTTTGAAGACTTCTTCTTGCCCTTGGATGTTGGAGGTAGCAAGTGTAGAAGCAATTAATTTCACAGTCCCATCCTTGAAGATGAGAAAAAACGCCATAGCAATTACTTTAACATAAATAATGATACATTCATAATTAAAAGGAACCACACATAATGACATGTAGACTTCATAAGATTAATGTTGGTGTCAGTTATAATGTGAGTCACAAAATATCCTTGATGTCTTCGAAATTTGAAAAAATAATTTCACTTGTAGCTCGCCATTGTTGCAATGCAGTCTGGGTAGTGATATGTAAAGGTCCAGGTCAATTTGCTGGTACAGCAGTTGTGACTCTACAGCAAGAAAATGGCCTGAGAAATGGCGCTGTTGGTCTGTAACCCATACAGATGGCTCTAGCTGCTAACTAATCACAATATTTTATGTGTTTGTAACAAATTATTTTAGTATAAGAGAACAATAGTGGCTTATTAAGGCCTACAAGTCATTATGTAATTACTAGGTTCCCTTTAAGACCGATTATTACAAATTATACAAGTTATTTGGCAAGTGAATGCCGGCTCTTTTCCAAAGCACATTTAGTTTTTTAGATGGATGATGGACAACTTTTTCAACCTTCGGGGCAGTCACGGGTTTCTATTCAATTCAGTGCAGAATGAAAATCAACCACAGCTGACATTTGGTCATAATAACATACATAACAAAACTGACAATTATCCAAATCGCACTGACTTTTTAGATTAGGTCTAATATAGTCTCCAATTTTCAAGTTACCATCCTGTTGTGCAGACAAAAGGAGCTCATCCATATATGCACTTGGAGGTAGATTTTTGCAGTCTGCCCTGACCCTTGGTTTGAAGAATGTTGGCCATTTCGAAAGGAATTTACTGGACACTTCTTCATTGAAGAGCATTGTAAAGTCCTGCTCAATCTTGCAGAAAAAACACCACATTGCAAAATACACTGACAACAAACTCATACAGAGCAACCACAAAGCAGTCAAAAATTCATTTCATGTCTTACCAAGCCTGGTGTATCTAGGAATCTCGAAACAAGGTCCAGGATAGTGGAGGCTGTGGCTGGGTCTTTAACCACCTCCTGTCCGTACTGAAATGTTGCCTTCATTTTGTCTTTGACAAGAGCCATAGATCAGTACCTCATCGCCGACGCGGCTTCCTTACAGTCATCACTTGACACCTGTCTCACAGTTGAACGCATGTCGCGTTGAGTCTGAGGGCCACCTTGAAAAGTGATCAAAAGCCAGGATAGCGAGCGCTCTTGATAAAAAGCTCCCAGTAACTAACAGGTACATAATGTGAAAATAAAGCAAACAGCCACCTTGAAGAGTGGACTTGGATATCTTGACGTCCTGAGCACAATGGCGCTGGACAGTTTTCAGTTTCCAGGTATCCGGAACCACTCAGGTGATCTTAGAAATGTTCCTGTTGGTGAACACAAAAAGCTCAATCTTCCACCTATCTAAGAATAAGCAGTGACAGTGTGCAGACCCATGACACGTGTTCAAATCAGACAGATTAACTGCGTAAATGACAGCAGTTAGTTCAGTCACCTGAACTAACCCTGTGTGATAAATTTGACTGCGCTGTGGGAAAAGACAGCAGCATCAACAATTTTCACAAAGTAATAACGGCATGGATGAATGATGTCGATGTCAATTCTTACATAACCTTTCTTTGAATCTGGGTCCTTCAATTTTAGGAACAAAGTCGTAACGCCAAGTGCAATGCGGACGTTAACTGGAGGGATCCACCTGAAACAAGACAGATGCATAATTTAAGTGTCAGTTAACCTAAAAAAGAACATTTTTCATGAAATTGAAAACTGGGATGATTAACAACTGAAATTATGAATATTAGAAAACTTGTGCATAATAACTTACCCATGAGACCGTATTTGCCACAGTATGTTTACCATCTTTCTTCTTGTACTATCAGAAAGGCAGTTTGTTTTCTCATATTCTTTAAATATTTTGTCACCACCTGGCTTTGAATCCCGAGCCACTTTGACGATCTAAAAACAACCGTGTGATTTTCACACATTGCAACTTCAGCATTACAGAATTATTAAGGCTGGCAATACCTCTGTCTCTGCACTTTTAATTTTCAACTAAATTGTTTAAAATGTAGTAATAAGTAACTTTCATATTCCAAGATTATATGTATTAGTACAAAATCAACTACTGGCAACATCAGTTAAAGTACATCGAACCCTAGTTTAAAGATAACCTGCTTCTCTTGCAATGTTGCTGTCGGGGGTTCCTCCAATCAGCTGTCTTTTCCGAGCTTTTGTAGATTCAAGAACTATTGTTGAGTCTGAACTTGATGATGGTGACCCCTCTGATAAAGATGAACCCTCTGAAGAGGACTCTTCAACGCTGTTGTCTATGAACACACAATATTGTGTTGCACAAGGCAGTTTACAAAACTAATAGCAGAGCTTAATTAGCTATATATTAAACTATTCATGTCCAGACATTTTTTTCTTTACCGTTGTCTTCTTCAGTGAAACCTCAAAAGTTCATCAAATATATCCGAATCCACTTCTACCCCTGCAGAATCCCTCAGAGTCAAGGGAGTAAATGCTGGCAAGCTGGATTTCGCCAGCACTGAAATAGAAATGATAAATGGTCACTGAAGTTCAGGACATAACGTAACAATAAAAATTGAATTGAAAAAATTGAAAGTATGAATTCACTTGAATTACCTTCTTGTAGAAAATGAGGATAACTGTACACATTGTCCATCTGCTCACTTCCTTATATTCTACAGCAACCAGCATCACTAAAAAATGGCAAGAATGGTGTACAACGCATATCAAAACATATGCAAGATGGAGGGACTGGTTTCAGATTTTCAGAAAACTAAAGACAAATCGTAGACGAATGGAAGACACGTACATTTACCTACTATAATTTTCACAAAGTGAATGCCATCTTTAATATACATTTATTTTTATTTTATTTTTATATTATGTGAATGTTTCTGCCACATTACATTGTTTACAGTGGTAGTGTTGCTTTTATATGCACATTTGATTTCTACTTTAGGTACATTAAACAGTTCTTCTAGTGAGACTAGATCTAGTTTTGAGCACTGAATGTAAAGAAAAGTAGTCTTGGTTCTTATCTACAGTTTGCACAAAGTGCAGTTACTTCTACGGTCATATTACAGAGTTGAGCCAAAATGTATGCGCATTTTCATAAAGCACCTCCGCGGGTCCTGTGCTTATGACTGCAGAGTATGTGTGCAGCTTCATCGCCGTGCGCTCTCCATCCAGTTAATCTAAATGCTGCCAGTGCAGCGAAATAAAAGTTATCTGAAAGTTACCACATATAGCACGGTTAAACTTCTGGTCTGCCTACAAAGGTTAACTTTGGCAGCTGCAAGCAAAATCAAAGAAAACGCGTTTATGAAGGAACGGGGGTATAAATTAGCTACATTAGCCAACTTCATGCGAGCTATCAGCCAGTTCGACAAAAATACCGATAGTATTGTTGTCTGCAGACACTCATTACTGTACCACTCTCCAGCCCTTCTGTGAACAAACCGCCTTCTGCCACAGTCAAATATTTCAGTTTGTGACTCATCAGTCCAGAGCATCTGCTGCCATTTTTCTAACCCCAACTTCCCATGTTTTCATGCATAGTTGAGTCGCTTGGCCTTGTTTGCGTGTTAGAGGGATGGACGTTTAGCTGCATCTCTGGCCAGACTTCTCCAGACAGTAGATGGGTGTATCTGGGTCCCACTGGTTTCTGCCAGTTCTGAGCTGATGTTAAGTTTCCTTGAACAACTGCGTCTACGATCCTACAAATTCCTTGACTTTGTGCCTATAAGAACTGATGCTGGTTTTAATGCAAAGGGTAGTAACACCACATATTGATGTGACTTAGATTTTTCTTTTTCTTTTTTGCTCACTTTGCATTTTGTGAACTGGTAAAAAAATACTGTGTGTGTGTGTGTGTGTGTATGTATATATCAAACATACATTAGAGGGCTACTATAGAAAGCTGAACAGATTCTGGACTTTATCTCCACATATCACTTCTAAGATGTTGTCTATAATGACATGGATGCTTTATTATAGTGCTGCAACCTACCACTTATTGTTCTGCGTCACAGATCATCAGTTCAGTGATTAGATAACAGCACTGTGACATGTAATTCCTGTCGGAAAGCAGGCATCTCATCAGACATGAGTTGCCTGAAGTGTTTTTAACGCGGGTTTGCTGGTGAGGGACACTTGAAAGGGAACACATCTCATCGTTTTCACAGTGAAAATGGCTATCCATCTGAATAACAGACCTTGTCAATAGTTTACAGAGAATCTGCGTTTCTGGTTGAGGCTAGGATGCATTTGCCATAAAAAAAAAAAAAAGACTGATAGCTGTAAAAGCATATTGGAGCAGTTCACATGCTTTGATTCACAGTGATATCTTGACAGTGCCCGTCCCTTTTTCAGTTTCCATTGTGAAAATTTAAAACCCTTGACTTTATGGTATCTGTACACATCCTTTTTCCTCTCCTCAGTACTTAGAAATGTACAAGTTAGAGATTCTGTTATAACTTAATTATTAGCTTTCCTCTTCTCAGAATGTAAGTAGCTTACTGAGTTATTGATTAGTGGCATTTATTAACAATTTCTACCATTATCTTGCTTCTTATTTCAGGTCAGATATTTATCTCAACCACAGTCCAAGTACCAGAATATGCATACGAAAAAAAAAAAAGAGAGCGAGAGCAAAATAAATACATTTATACATGACTTTTAAGCTGTGCACAGGTGACATGAGTTTTAAGATGGTGTCTGAAGTCCATTTTTATGAGGGAATATTTTCGCCCGGGGGCCTCTAGTAATCTATAATAACTGCAGAAGTCTTCTGTGATCTTAATCCTGTCTATAATTTATAAAAGTAAAAATCCCACGTTACCTGCCCTATTCCTCCTAACTCAGAGGCCCCGTGTTGATATTAATGGGCATCGTCACGATTTGAGGGTTGTGTTTTTATTGAAGGAGTTTTGTTCGATTTTTGTCTTTTTTTTTCTTATCTCTTTTTATTTAAGAATTGTGAAGGATGCGCTATAAATCAAAGCCCGGACAGACGTTAGGGTGCGAAGTCGATGTCGCTGATCCGTTGACTGGGGGGAAAAAAATATCAAAACCATTGGACCAGTGAAATCACAGAGGATGATGAGATCGATGACACGTGTGGCAGCACATACAGATGTGTTGGATTTTGTTTTGTTGTTAATGTGTGCGTTGATATCGTTGGGGTTCATCCAAAGTGGGACTGATATGATACAGCCAGACAGTTTGTAAATTCTCCCCTGGGATAAATACAGCCTCATCATAGCATGTTTTATCTTTTAAAATATATTGCAAAGTAGCTGAAGCTGTGAAAAAGTGTAAGGGCGTAAAATGTATGATATCACCTTAGTAGTGAAGCAGATGGTAGCAAAGACATCATAACCATGAAAATGCTTATCCCTAGAGATGTCATTTCTAAATCACATGATGTCCCCAGGTAATTCTAATCCCATGTGAATGAGGATGTATTTTAGAAGTGAAGCTGCATCCCACTCTTTGGGAGTTATAGACGAACACCTTAAAGACAGGACTTCTATATCTGTTGATTAAACACATCCTGACAGAATTCAACCCTGACATTTTATGTTTGTAGCGACGGGCGATATTTGTTGCCGCATTTCTCAATTTGTTGCTTGTTATGTTGGTGTCAGCTACATTGTCCCTGTGTTTGTGTGTTGGCACTGTTCGTGCGGCAGTTCTTAAAAACCTACGTACGTTAAAATGCATTATTTTTATCGCTTTAATGCTATAGCGTGGGCTATTGTTTGATACGCGTACTCGCAAACTTTTTCTGTTCGCAAATAATGGTCCAAGTTATAAAGGAGACAAACAAACAACTTTATTTTTTGCTTTTTTTTTCCAGACTGCGGTCTGAAAGAATAAGTTGAGTGGACACAAATATAGTTCTATAGTTGTACTGATTTTTCTGGCCTTGGAAAAGTAATCTGAAACCGCAATTGTCTGGGCAGTACATTTAAGATGTAGAAAAAAGATAGACCTCGCAGTGCACTTTGGGGAATTGTCAACCAGAGCAGCAGATGCACGTCAGAACCATAGACTGAGTATATATAAAAAAAAAAAATAAAGAAAAAAGGTGAGAGCGGGGTGAAATTAGGTTTCATAGTTGGATGATAAACTGTCACTGAATTGAGTACATGTGTGGTTGGCATGTTTTTACACATGATGAAGGGACTGTGACCTTTAAAACTACTCGAAGTCAATGCTGCCCCACTCTGACACACAATTAATCAAAATACCTCAGAGCTGTCTCTCAGATATCAACAGTGTTTTTTTTTTTCCATTGAAAAGAGCACTGCTATGAGACATCTTTCCCAGAAGACAGTAGGACATGTCCAGAGAAAAAGGATGGGCAGTCTTTGACTGGTAATATGGCAGCTGTTGTATCTTAACTGTTTCTTCTCTCCTATACCATAGTCGGCCTTTAATTGATTATGATAATGGCCACAGATCAACTGTCTGTCTGCTTTAACTGCAAATAATATATTGATTACTTGCCCTCAAACAGACACATGGACACAAGAACGGCAGAGAACATTTGTTGTGGTGTTTTGGATTTGTCGCAGCGCTCTGGCAACATTGTGATATTCAGAGCAGGTGAATGCACAACACCGGAATGAAGTCAGATGTTATTGTTGCTCCTGTGTTGGTGTCTTTGGACAATATTAGACGAGGAGCCGAAGGGAAGTGGACAGGGAACACTTTAAAGGACAGTACAAGCCTCTCCGGGTCTACACAACCCACAAAGCTTTTACCTCAGAAACACTAGATACAACATGGAAAGACTTTCATACACTTGTGAATAGCTCTTTTAGGTTTTTACCCCATTTACTCCAACATTATTGCCAGCCGTCCAAAACAGTTGTGGCTCATCAGAGAATGGACATGGGTCTTCTGAGGATGTCCCGTGGTGTCTGGTAACAGGATGATGTTAGTGGGGGGTCTTTGGCCTTAGGGTCTTATAGGTTGAGGGGAGGAGCCTCTGTGGATCATCCCACAGATACTTGACCAGTTGAGATCTAGTGAATTTGGAGCCCTGGTCAACACCTTGAGCTGTTCTTCATGTTTTTTTTAGTTGTTCCTAAACCATTTTTGTAGGGGTAGGGGTGGTGGTCTGGTCTGGTCTGGTCTGGTCTAGGCGGGTGCTACATGTTGAAGTAACCTCCACGCAAATGCCACATACAAACATTTCCCTGCAGAACACTGTTGTCACAACATGATCAATGTCATTTACTTCTCCTGTCAGTGGTTGTAATGTTGTGGCTGATCGGTGTATACAAGAGTCTTAATAATTTAAACGTTGTCAAGTCTCAGTTGCTTCAAGAACTGGATAGTAACTTTATTATTATTAAATTATTGATTATTGATGATTCTTTGTTGGTTTAATGGTTAATTGTTGTAAGAGTAACTTTTCGTTTCATGTGTCGACCAGTCATTAATTAATTCATCGACAACGTAAGGTTCAAACTCAGAGCCTTTATGGTAACCGCTTCACCTCGGCTGTATTTTTTTTTTTTCTACAAAAGTTATCTTACACCCACTAATAGCAAAACAGTAATGAAAGAACCTTGTCCTGAGCCCCGTGCAGGAACCAACATATTTATGTACTGTCACATACTGTCATATGGCAACAAACTTCCTTTTGAGCACCTCATCAGATGTGGCTTTATTCCTTGAAAATGCTAAAGAGATTTCATTGAATTCACCTTCATTTAATCTAGTAATCAATTCAGCTCTGATAAAGGTGAAACAGTACTTTTCTGTTGCTTTCTGTTTAAGAAATGTAGAAAAATATTAGTATAAATAGCTTTTCTTTCTTTTCACTCATGGATGTCTTTTCTGTAGTGTTGAGCATATTATGCTGGAACAGATTCTGTGGTCTGTGCCGGCATAATCATTTCTGTTATTCGTCTGCAGGTCCCTCTCCTCGAGCGTTTTACCCAGGCCCCCGTGCATCCATTCCAGCTCAGAATAAGGGGGAGGGGGCAGGAGGGACGGCTGCATTAGCTTATGGTGTAATTTATGTGCGCACCATAAAGTATTGGGTCCGTTCTTACGTTCTACGCTCCACAACAAAAGCAGTTTAACACTTGGCCATTACGGCTCGTGGTGAAAGTCGGGACCGTGTTTCGGAATACGTTTTATGCGTCCCTGGATTGGCATGCTGAAAGGCCTTTCTTAAAATTGGAGTCTGTCCAGTTGTCAGTGACAATGATGGTGATTTATTCTAACGGGAGGGAAGAGAAGAAGGACAGAGGCAATGTTTCTCTCCAGAGCTTTCCACTTGGTAAATGATGCTTAGGTGTTCACTTTTCTCTGTTGACATGAGCCTGAAGCGCAGCATCAGTGGCATCTGCGCTAATGCGGAGTGGATAACGCTGCACTTTTTCCCCACATAATTATGCACTTCTTGACAAACGGCTGATCCGGTGGTTGTTTATACTCGGGGTGCGGTTCGGAGAGAAGACAAGTTTAAGTAAGCATGTTATGAAAAGATTGTTGAGGTGACTAATGTGCTGTCCCTCTTCTTAGTCCACAGTCGGTGCTTCCTGTTTGCGGTTAATGTTTACTGTGTATTCTGTTTAATGAAATGGCATCACAGAGGATAGCGGTAATATATTAGGCTCCATTTAGCATTTAAATCCCATTCACTCTATACTCAAAGGTCTCTGCAAAAGTGTGTTTGTACCTTTGTTCCTAATTATCTTCTGATTTCATTTGTTGTGATATTTCATGGCAGAATAATCGTTGCTTTTGCATCATAAATACTTTTAATAGTTTGTTGCAAGAGCACGGAAAACGAACTAATTGCTTTCGTTTAGTGTGCCCGGGTCACTTAATCTTTCTATAGTTGTTTCTAATAGCCGCAATTTGTGGTAAACCACAGCGCGTACATGCGGATCGTGGCCGCATTGTTAGCGCTGTCCGGTCTCCACGGTGCCCTCTGAGAAATAAACCCTGCTTGACCAGCCCCGGTGACTGCTTCCCACGTCTCCCACAATTTAAAAAAAGTGCCTCTCCTGATCCCTCTCTCTCTGTCCAACCCTGTTCCGTGCCTTCACTTTTTCCACACTGGGTCTTTCTCGTGGTTGTTGCCATGCTGCAGATGTTTGAGTCTCTTGATGAAGCTCCAATAAACAAAATTGAGAGATTGCACAGCAGCTTTTCTCTGGAGCTGTTTTGGCTGCTGCTGCTGCTGCTGGTTCGTGACATCTGTCTCCTCTTCTCTGCTTCCTTGTGTATGCAGACAAGTATGGAGGGTGGACTGGGAGTCTGACAGAAGTGACTAAAGCTCCTTCTGACAGCTTTCTTTTATATATATATATATATAAAAAAAAAATGTATGCAGCACAGACAGAAAGTAATTGGGGGAGCCTCTTTCTGTACATGCCGCTCCTGTGTGAGCTACATTCTGTAACATATAGTAGTTATGACCTTTTTATATTTCATTATATCATTTTTAAATACATACATATAAATATGTTGCAAAAAGAAAAAGGCTCGCAGGTGAATTTGTCGGCTCAGTGAGCTCATCTACGCACTGACTGATACATTTGTTGGAGTTTGCATATAGTAAGTATTTATATTTGCATGTGTGCCCGAGTCCATCTGTTCATGTGTAGGTGTGTAATCCTTGAGGGTATTTAACAGATGAAAGGTATTTTTTTTTGTAATAGTTCTTGGATAATCACAAGCCTCAGTACACAAGTGAAGGTTAAACATTTGAGGCATATTTGATGCAGTCTGCTGTCATCTCAGAACTGTAGCTTTATGAACAGATGAACATCATTTGTCTTTTCGTTGCCAATACGTTTAATCCACTTTCCACTGAACGTCCAAAACCATTCAAGGATAAAACACAAACTGTAGTTATTACGTCGGTCACACTGTAGCTGCACCAACGTATAAACTCTACATTCGCACACAAGTTCCACTCTACGCACCCACGTGTGCGTGGGCAGGTCACCCGCCGACATCTCCCGAATGCAGGAGCTGCTATCTGAGGTGAGATAACCATGAACATTTGTAGAGTTGGGTTGTTGCTGTCTAATTTAGAGCCCGGCTTTTTGAGTCTAATCGTCCAAACGACTGTCTCGCTGAGATGAACTGCTCCTTCTAGATGAGATAAAGCACACTGCGCGTTCTCCACTAAGATTTATGGGCACATTTACATGCCAGTCTGTCAGCTCTGCTGCTCTCCAGCCTCCTCCTCCCTTCATTTCTTTTTTAGGCTGTCTTTCTTTTTTAGCATCTCCCAAAGGAGAGTGCTATATAAATTACAAGCGGTTAGGGAGAATGTCTCGACGTCCAACGTATTAACCACAGATGACTGGCAGCTCTCCTTTATTTATTCTAAATATGACGATAGTTGGTAAAGAGAACAAGTAGCCCGTTCAAATAAAACAATGTACCGTGGCTAATGAGCAGATTAGAGCCAGAGGTTCGTTCTGAGCAGAAATGTTTCAGTATTTCATAGTTACCGTCTTCAGGTACTAATTACTGCAAAAGAAATTGGTGATAATGTGTACTAACAGAAGTAATATATGTGTTTAATCACTTGAAAATGTAAAGGTAGTGACTGATAAATATATATTAAGTGTATAAGTAATTCATTAATTAACTAATGATACAGCAGCACTGTTGGGTCTACATCTCAGCAGATAGAATAATACACTAAACTTCATGACCACTCAACATGTGAGGTGAATAACGCTCTTGTAAGAATGACGTACGCCGAGGTCTGAGATGTATCGATTAGCCGGGTTGTAATTGAGCCGTAGTTTCTTGGAATCAAAGCTTTCAGGGAAAGCATCATCAATTAATATAGCTCGGTCTAATTTGTTATCTAATTTGGTAGATCGATGGCAGTGCAGCCAAACTAATTTGTAACGCATTTGTTTTCTATCAACTTTTCATGCATTGAGTTGTACTCGTGATGGTCAATGGAAACCGAGCGTTGTTCCCCGAGGTTTCGGCTCACCCTGACTGACAGTTTCTGCCGTGTACTTCCCACACCAGCTCATGAATACATGATGTTTTAAGGCAGAGACTCAGAAGAGCTGCTTCTTTTATTCATAAACCTCCAGGTACATTTTGGGGAACGGTTTAAAATAACATGAAGAATAAATGCACTTCGAGTGTATGTAAATGTTTGGTGTCAATAAGTGCAGCCTGTTCTTTAAGCCCGCATGGTGTAATGATTAGTGACTGATGTGTACTCTGGTCTGGTAAAGGTGTGAAGCATGTTAGAGTGCGGACAAACAGAACTTCGCTGTGGGTTTATGGCGTATAAGTTCTGCTGTGACTCCAGAGAGAGGTGGGGCGTGGGGGAAATGTTCAGAGATTAGTCTTATTCTGAGAGATCTGCAAAACCTCTCATTATTCATTCCTACTCCTGTCAATGTGAAATATTACTGTCTCTTCCAGTCTTGACATGCTCTTACGAAATCCACAAGGGGCCTTTCGTTTAACTGCTGTTCCCTTCACGGTGATGTTAAATGGCTCATTAGTAAGGCTAAGGTGTCATGTACTGAAGGACAAATGTATTGGCTCTGCAGCTTTACCTGCGCTGTCATAGGCATAAAGTATGGGGAGAGGAGATTAGTGCTGTCTGTGCAGCTCGGAAGACAGCGATCCGCCGAGGAGATTTTAATTCTGTTTTGACATTAATTTGAAAATGGCTTTTGATGGAGATGTCAAAGGCATCTTTACCGAATGCTGTTTTGAATTGGTAATGCTTTGAGCCATGAATAATCATTCAGTGTTCTTCCCGCTGAAAGCATTTGGAGCTCGGATTCTTCAGGTCAGGCCATCAGCTCTTAAAACACATGTAATGACCTTTCTGACTTATGACGTGTTTCAGGCCAAGGATCCCAAACTGATGGAGAGGTTAAGAAGGGACCCCCTACCTACTATATCAAACTTGGCCTAAATTATAAATATACATTATTGTTATCATTCTGCATTCAATATTAAGCTATTATACACAGGTTCAAATTTTTTATTTTATTTCTATTTTTCAGTGTGTCATTTATTAAAATATGTTGGATTCATGTTAATGTGTATTTAAAGAAATTTAAATTTTTTGGGGAAAATTAAAAAAATACATAAAAATGTCTAATCAACCAAAGATTTTGTGACCTTGTACCTCCGCAGACCCCCTGTTGAAGACCTGTGTTATCGAGGATTAAAACCAAACCAATAAATTAGGGATTCCTGATCAGTATTGGCTTCACCTAAGCCCAATCTTTTGTTGTTATTTATTTTCGTACTGCCATAAACAAAACCACTTTCCAACCATTTTACTCTCTTGTTTTAGTGGCCATTGGCCAGTGTCACAGCTGCCACAATTAAATAAGAATCACATGACTGATAGTAGGAGAGCGTCATTCAATACTACCAACATGATTCACCACCCAAAAAAAGTACACAAAACACTGAAACAACAACACTGAATGCTGTGTTTAATTGACAGTGTCCAGGTGTAAAATATTACAGAGAGGCTTATGGAGTCCATGAAGTTGGATGACCTATTTCTGTAGTACACAGGTTTTTACCGTCTGTTGGACCTTCAAGAGCTAAAGTACAAGCTACATTACCTTTGACAGTCCGGTTTATTGGATATAATAAAGTCACATGGCACGTGTCATCTAGGAGAATACAAGGAAGACAAGAAAAGAATGAGTTTAGATATGTATTGTTTATTATTATTGTTTATTTTTATTGTTCAACATTAAATTTGATGGGGGCACCAAAAAACCTGATCAGGGATCTTGATGAAGGTTCTCAGTCGTCCAGGTCATGGTAATCCAAAAGGAGTCCACACGTCCAGTTGCCTTTTTTAAAAAAACCTTTTGGATTTGGGGATCCCTAATATAAATACACTTTATATGAGACATTGTGTGTGTCCCAGACTGAGGGACGAATGATCTCATACCTCAGCTGTGCTGTGGACCCATCCAGTTAAAAAGCCTTTGCTCAATACTCGTGGAGGCTAATACGATGATTACATTGCTTTTCTGCTCTAAAAGTCCTGCCAAAGTGAAATCACCCACACACAGTTTATCCCTATAATAACGTTAAATCTCCTTCATACAGAAGTTGAAGATCTTGCTGCACAGTTTTCATTTGTTTAGCCCATTCAAGTGTTATATGTTGAAGAGGAGTAGTGTATTAAGAGTGATGGAAAGCAACATTATTTACCTTATTATATCACTTTTTTACCTGAATGTAACGGCTTCAGAATCATTGACGGGCTGCTTGTAATAATGAAAGTGGCATCTTTCCTTCCTACTCTGCCATCACGGCGGAAACAAAGGGATTTTGTTGAAGGAGGAAGCAAAGTGTGCACAGCTTATGATACTCTATCCTGAATAATTGAAGACCGACAGGGGAGGGGGCATTCTGTCGGCGCAGAACAAACCAACATAGTGAAATGACAGTGTGAACAATCAAGGAGATCATTGGTGGATTGTAAATATAAACCGAGAAATGTGGACGGGGGATGAAGCATAGCAGCTTCCTGGTGCCGCCGAGCATAAAAGACCTCGGCCACATGACTTCATCCTCACCGCGAGGACCTGGGGGAAAAGGACAGACACAAATATAGGAGGGAAAAAAACTCACACACACAAACAGAATTAGAAACTAAGACAACACACACAAGGGAGAGAGCGAAACAAGAGGAGAGGCTGACTGAGGATGGAGACTGAGATCCAAATGTATTTGTTATGAAAAACTGAATTTGTTATTACAACATTAATGAATAATACTTAATTGCACTTTAGCTTTTTTTGTGTTACAAGAGCCGACTTAATGTTTTAATATCCTTTCGTTGTCGAAGCGCACACGCGGCACTCTGCATCTGGCTTCTCAATTAATTGTGTTTCCTTGTTAACCTGCACAATGGATTTAGTGGATTTCATGATAGAATAATGAAAACTTAGTCCGTATAGTAGCAACTCTGGATTCACACTTTTGTGAGAATTAAAAAAAAAAGTAGAAAAGGCTTTTCCTCTTTAGTTAATCAACTCCGCGGCCTGACTCTGTGTTTTGGTGCCTGCAGGTTTATAAACAGGAAAGTGTAGGAATGAGTTTATGATTGAAATTCTGTCAGGTACGGCACTATCGCCGAATGGATCTGCAATGCAAAACACGTTCATTGGCATGTTTGTCTTGGAAAATGGAAAGTTGTTGCAAGCCTTTCTTTCTCTCGCTTCTAATTTCCCAGCCCATTATTTCTCTCGTTCTCCGCTCGCTCGCTTTGTCTATACACAGCCCACCTTTCTCACCCTGTCCATCTCTGCTATCAGTTTAAAGGAAGAAATAGATTGTCTCCTTGCTCCTGTATTCAATTTTTTGTCAGCGCACCATGTTTCTCTCTGGAAGCGCCGTTGCTCGGAGAACACTTGGTATTCAGAAAATGAAATAATGGGCTACCATAAATTCTGTGGAGAGGCGCTGTCTGCTTCACTTACGTTGGGGGGAGATCACCGCTAGATAACTGTTGACGGCGTCTTTTTATATTTGCACCAGTGCGTCTGTGTGACTTCCCTCCTCCTTGTGTCGAGGTTTTCATTTCTGCTGATCCGTCAGCCGCAAACAACCGTTTTCTGATCTTCGTTTAAATGTTACGTCAGAGCTTCTTTTTTTTAATAAAGTGCATTTTCTCCTGGGTTTTAGTCAGCCTTTCCCCCAGTGAACCACCATCACAACATCCCGTGATATTTCCCCAGATTTAAACAAACTACCATATGGTGTGATATTCTTGAGCACTCTAAATAAAGCAGTTTTTCATTTTTACCCCAAGGCACAAAGCGGCGTCTTGGTAGACGCGCGACCCTACGTTCTGTTAGTCATTGAAATTCATGAGGAGAGGGCTAAAAAACAAGGCTAATTTTTCAACAGCAGGTTCACGAGCACCAGGCCATTTGTAAAACCTGTTCAGATGAATACACATGAAATAAATGTTAACTCTGCTGACAGGCTATTAATAAAAGACCTCAGTGTTTGATTTAGAGGCGAGGGGTGGATGTGTGCCAGGGGAGTTAGGGATGCTATAAGTGGGCGCAGGGAAGAGGCGCCTTATCTCAGGTTAACTGATGGCTTTTGGGCTCCTTGACTCCCTCGGGTTGGTTCAGACTCGTCTTTATCACGAGTGCTACATGCCAGGCGGATTAGCCAGTGAAGCCCGGGTCACTGAAACGACATCGGAGCTGCTGGTTTTTTATTCACATCGATTTTAATCATCAAATTTCTTATTTAAAGCAGATCTAGCCTGTTAGGAAATAAATTTGATTAGCTGTGAAAGCAAAACCCAGCGGCCCGATGGGTTTATGGTCCTTGTTGTGTATTCTGTCAAGTTCATTTGAATTGTTGGTTGTTGTTTTTTTGACAGTTTAGTTGCACTTTTTTAGTTGTAAACATCATTAACTGACATATGTTTTTTTTTTTTTATGCCTCATTGAGTGTGATATATTCTCTAACCCTCACTATGATGATAGTACAGTTTTGATAATTGATTCTCTATGGTTATATTTGAGCGACCCAGTCGGCCATGGCTTAAAACAGCATGGGCAATACTAGGACCTTGACACTAAACAAAAGCTAAATGCAATTTTAATTCATACACAGATCAGCCTCAACATTAAAACCAGAAGAAGTAAGTAACATTGACCGGATCGTTACAACACAATGTTCTGCTGGGAAACTTTTTGACCTTGCATTCATGTGGATGTTATGTAGACATGTACCACCTACCTGGACCAGACCAGACGCCCTCACCCCATAGCAATGACACTCCTTGAAGGCTTTGGAACAACTCAGAAACATGAAAAACAGCACAAGGTTTTGGACCTGGCATCCAAATTCACTAGATCCCAAACTTATCAAGTATCTGTGGTATGACCTGGAACAAACCTGATCCACAAAGACCCCTCCCCTCAACCCATAGGACTCAAAGGCCCCCACTAACAACATGATGTTACCAGACACCAAAGGACACCATCAGAAGGCCCATATCATTCTCCTCCTCTCCCATCACCCTCAGTGCTGGCTCCCCCCAATAATAATAATAATAATACACACTCATGTTTTCATAGTTTGTATCACAGGAGTTTCCTGTTGATTACTTAAAGGAACAACAGACAACATCTTTTCTAGAAGGTTCGACTGGTGAGCAACGAGGAGGTATATTCAGGCTCCAGTCTTCTCAATGAGAGATGATACTGTTGTGTACATGTTTTCCCAGCAGGTCGACTTGTCTTCCTGGAGGCTTTTTCTGGGTTGTTTTTTTTTTTTTTTTTTCTGCTCCTGAATGTCCCCCTGGCAGGAGATGAAGTTTACATCCATCACACGCTATTCGTAAGCCGCGAGTCTTTCAGCCTCCAATTATGACCAAGCTGTTTTTGTTGTTCCCCGGGAGAAATGATTGGTTGTTTTCATACTTTGTTTGAATGTTGCACTTCAATTCTGCCTTAGAATGGATTTCTACACGTGGGGTTTCATTTAGAGAGCGATGCTTAAAAACCCGCGAAGGCTTAAAGCGAAAATAATGAAGAAGAAAAAATAGTATCCCTTGAAAAGAGCCCATGGTGGGGGACTGCAATCAGCAGGTCTCAAACACAGGCTATTGAGGCAGTGTTGATGCTTGGAGCTGTTGGTTTACTAAAGAGGGAAAAAGAGCTGATGTTTACCTCTGGCTGCTGCCAAGAACTGCTCTGCGTGACCTGCCGCGTCCACTGTTTCCCCCCCCGCAAACCTGCAAAAACCCCAGTGTGTAGGACAGCCCATCTGCTGGGATGAAGCGCAGCCCAGTATGGGAGATTAAGAGATCAAGGGAGCACATGTTTGCCCTCACCCAGCCTGCGAGCGTGGGTTGTTTATGTGCATCCTGAATGCGCTAGGTCACCGTTTGATAATTTGCCAGTAAATGCACGTGCGCGAATGTGTGTATTCTTGAATTAGGTTGAAACGCATACTTAATGAGGGCTGTGCTGCAATTCCTACGGTAATGATCCCCCCCCCTTTTTACCATGTTTTTTTAGGGTAAACATTTAAATAGAAGACCATGAAATTAATCTGTAACATTATTGTATATAGCCCGAAGACGTGAGCAATGGTGTCGAAGTGATGTGATGTACTGCATTCCCATTCAGAGGGAGGTGGGAGGCAACTAGCAATATAGTTGGGGGGGGTGAAGATAAGTTCAAAGCCGTATGTAATGTACATAGCAATGCATTACGCTGTCATGGTGGGGGAAGAGATTACAGGCCCATTCTCACCGGGGGAATGTGCCAATTATTAGATAATGTTCAGAACAAGCCGAGGATTAAAGCTTCGGGAGAGACGGGATGCTCTTTAAATGAAGATGGTCTGATGAACGAAGGACGTCAGCACCTCTCTAAAGCTTTATTCGAAAGTCCTGTTAAATAAATGCTTCAGGCAGGTATCTGCCCAAAGTCTATCAACTCGAGAATTTTGTTGAGCATTTTTTTTGGCAAAATCTGTGCTGGTTGTTGTAACCGATTTCTTTTCCTCAAATCACCCAAATTTGCAATTTATGAATTTGTAATCGGAAGTAGAGCAGATAAATCATCGTCACTTCGCTCCCAGATGTAACCGGTTTAAAATAAAGTGACCAACTTGCCTTTGAGAAAATTGATGGCGTCTCCAGATGGAACTTGTCGGTGTGTAATGTGATGGACTTACAAGTGTGTCTGTTAATTGCTCATCGGGGGAAGAGCGCAAAATGTGAAATGAGTGCTCCTCTTCGCAGTTGAAGGAAGAAAACAGGTGCCGCCTGTCTGTCTCTGCTAATTGTCTTAGTCGCGCTGATGAGCGCTGCAGTTTAAAGGTCTTCTGAGTCCTTGTTTGGAGGCTGTCTGGGTCAGCGAGCCGAGGCTCATGCTAATGTCAAACCAGCTTGTTAACGCAGGTCAAGAGTGTCAGACAGCGGAAAGCTGCACCGTCATTACAAAGGTTGATTTATAACGACAAACTTTGGATTGGCGAGCCTCACTTTAGAGATTCGAAATCTTTTTGACTCTAATTTGAGACGAGCTGCTGACGATGGAGCCGATAAACAAGGTGCTGCGTGTTTTATTGAATTAGTTGCTCTCAGGTGTTGTTTTCGTCAAAAATCACGATGACAAAATTATTTTGTTGACGCCGCTATTTTCATGACTACAGCGAGACAGTAACAAACTAAAGATGGCTTTTTGATGACTACAACATGACAAGACACGTGTGAGCTTTTCATTGATCAGACTGGACGTAAATATTAGTGGCTGGTCTGTCAGACGTTCGAAATCCATGACATTTCTGCCTATTGTGCGTCCGTCAAAAGCTAAAAAGTATCTGCAATTCTGCTGCATCCTATCTCATATCCATATGTTTGGTCACGACCACCACCCAGACACGCAATTGAGATTATTAATTCGTTGATGGACCATAACTGTGGCCAGAAACTACGAGATGATGGATATATGGACATACACCAAAGTAGGGCATGAAAAAAACTCAAGTTAAAATATGGAGATAAAAGGTTTCTGCCCAACAGTGATGAAGTACAACATGACATCAATGGGAAAGTCTAGGCTGGAGCTATAATCTGGTAAGAAATCTAGTTATTATACAAAAGTGTTAAGATTAACAGTTGTTTTATGAACAGCAACACTTGATGCAGCCTGTCAACTCTGGTTCCAATTTCCAATACTTATTGACCTAAATTAATTTTTTAAAAGACTAATACTTTATCTTTTTATTTTACTAAAACTGAGTAAAACCTTTTTGAGTTTTCGTCAACTAAAACTATCACACATAGAAATCACTAAAATGTGACCAAAACTAATAAGCATTTTCATCCAAAACTCTAAGACTAAATCTGAAAAAACAACACTGTTGCTCTCAATAGCTTCATAGTAGTGACCCATATTTGTTCTTTAAAACTCACCGTTAGAATGATCATGTTCACATCAGCATTACGGATTAATAACCGCGTCCTATGGAGCGACTATTTGATTAAGTTTGCTGCTGCTCGTGAACTATGAACCATGTGCTGCTGCTTCACATGTCTAATCTTACTCTGTTCTTGGTGTATTTTTTTTCATTTTCAACAAGGACTAAACCAAAAGTGGCTCGGGGCTATTTTAATATCTCTAGATGTATCATTTAGATTTCTGCTCGCACATGTTTAAAACATTGAAAAAGAAAATGTACCTGCTATGGAGATTTCATTTTTACAGCCTCTATAAGCTGCGCATTTTCACACATTTCCACTTATTCAACATCACACTGCACTTCCATGTTCCAGTTCTCTGACCTTCTTTTGATTATTGCACGTCTGAGTACGCCCACATGTTTGTATGTCTATATTTGTATAATTATACACATATATGCCTGCCTGTGTGTGTGTGTGGTGTAAATATTTTATTAGGTACTTGTAATGCTACTGGGACATAATATCTTTACATTTTTCTGCAGTGAGTGAGCCTGGAGTATCCAGATAATCCACCTGGTTGAGCGGGCGCCCAATAAACTGAGCTGCAGTGTTCACTGCAGCGGTGCATGTTCAGTTCCCTTTTTCTCCATCCTTCTCAGCCGATTACTTCCTAAGTCCACATTTTGAAAGTCATTTTTAGAACTGTAACGTTATCATTAGCTTAAATCAAATAAAATTATGCACCAGATGGTTTGATACAGAACCATTTGGGAGGTTGTCCTTGGAAACTGTTTGCAAAAGGACGACTCTTTTAAGATACTTGGCAGGTAGTTGGATGAACCATCTGTCAAATCACACACTAAACAGTCTAACAAGTGAGAAGTCAGTGTACTTAGCTATAACAATTCTTACTGTCTTTGTAAAGAAAATTGATACACGGAAGACAAATTACCCTGTTCAGGCATAACATTATGACCACCTGCCTAATATTGTGCACGTCTCCCTTGTGTCTCCAAAACAGTTGTGACTTATCAGTGAATGGACATGGTCCTTCTGAGGGTGTCCTGTGGTGTCTGGTGACAGGATGCTGTTAGTGGGGGGTCTTTGGGTCCCATGGGTTGAGGGGAGGGGCCTCTGTGGATCTGTGGATCTGTGTGGGTGTCTGGTCTGGTCTAGGTGGACTGAGGTGTGATCTCACAGATGAAAATCCGGCTGCCTACCTATTTGGTGTTGGCAAGTACCCAGATGTAGACGTGCACTGCTTAAGTTGTATTGCTGTGTCCCTGCATTTGGGGCTTTGACACGCTCTAAATCCTTCCTGTGTGTGTTTGTGAAATTAGAGTTTGATTTATTGGAAACAAAGGTGCAAAGAGCCGATCCATTGTGAACCCTGGGCCGCAGTTTATCCGTCTTGATGATTCTCTCCTTTCACCACAGTGTTGTCCTATTAAATGCCGTTCTGCTGAATGAGATGCATTAGTCTTTTGGGGAACATGGTGCTCATCAGCTCCGTCTTAAACAGCAGTAATTAACACATCTCCCTTTAATAGGACCGTGAAGAGGGGCTGCTTTAATTTTAGCCTCTGGTCAGTTACCCTCTGGTGAAAATTCATTACCTTTAAGCTTTATACACTGATTCACAATTCTTAAGATGTTTTGGACTCAGTAAGTCGTATCTAATGAGGGACCAACAAGGGACCAATATTGACGCTACTGGAGTCAAACCACCAGATCTTTCATTTTATATGAAATCGTGTAAATGTTAATTTATGGAGGGTTTCGGTTTCAGGAAAGAAACTTGTTTGATTATTTAGTATAATAATGGAGATTTGTCATAAGATTTGTCAGAAAAACATGTTCTGAAAAGGCTTTAAATGAATTCCCCAGCCAAAGTAACTGTAAATGGACAATAAACCAGCAAACAATCCCTTTGCAACCAACCGGTGCCTCTGTATCTCCCTACTAAATGAGTATGAGGTAACGCAATGACAAAAGGCAATGAGGTATTATGGAATCAGATGTGGTGTAGGCACCGCATTCAGTCTAAACGGCTGTGTTTTAATGAAAACATGTTGTAAGTGTGTATTAGTTGAGCCCAAACAAGAAGAAGCAATATCTTGAATCAAGATGACAGCCAGCAGCATGCCAGCATCTAATAATGCCCCCCAAGGACAGCCCTGCTATAAGGAGACACAAATACTGTGGAAAATGGGCAATCATCAAAACTCACAACAGAGCAAAAGCACAAACGGTAAGAGGTCTCTCACAATTCAGAGAGACCGCAAACATTAAAACAGACGCAGGAGGGTATTTGACAATAGAAAGTGCTGAAAGAGAAAAGATATTAAGTGTGGAAAGATGCACAACATAAAAGCCGCCGGCAAAATAAGCTCCAGGTCGCCAAGAGGGAGGAATAATGGAATGAAAGAACTCCTATGTCCTAACTTTGTGTCTGAAGGGAACAGACACGGATGCACGGATGTCTCAAGAGGGCAATGAAAGGTACATTAAATAGAAACCGTAAAACAGATCAAAGTAACAATATTCATATGAACTAAAAATAAAAAAAAAAATAGAAGTACCTGAGGACATACTCTGTGGGGGGAACGAAAATAGAAGAAACCTCAGGAGTGCGGAAGACACACATACCCTGTTTGCAAATGTCTGGCCAAGAAGTAGGAGATTTAGTTTGATAATATACCGCAACACTTCAGAGGACGAGCAGGACAACAGTGACGCAATAAACATTAGCAATGCACCACCCATGGACATCATTCTTCACATTACACCAAAGATGATCAGATTTTATCCCACCGACGTTATTCACGGCCAACATTTGTCCCCAAATGTCCCCTGTAAAGAGAACAAACCTTTTGATGTAACAGCATCCGCATTGGTTATTGAAAGCTCTGCTGTGGACATGAATGGAAATCCTATCGGCTTTACTAACACTTTTGTGAACCCATTTGACAGCTTAATCAAAATGAGGTCATTGTTTGTATAATGGTGGCTTTGTACTAAAGCTCTAATGGAAATATGAATGTAACAAATATTAGGCCTAACACAAGTCTGGCTCATCTCTGCAATAATGCACTGGCTGGAATTAAAATGTCAACTCGTTATCTTGTTTAGTCAACATTTGATCAAAATGGAACAAAAAAAATTGTGTGTAGAGAAAAAAAAAAGAGAGTAAATGAACTTAAACTTGCTAGAGAAGTTGTTCACTAGAGGGCTGATGCTGGGATCTAAGGTGCTGGAATATTGTTGGTTTTACATAATATGTTACTTTGAATGACAACAAAACTGAAAAAATCAAAAATCAGTACTTATTTTTACTTACTTTGCATCTTATTTTATATTTTTAACCTTTTGTATTGAGGGGGATTATTACAGATTGTAGGGTTTGGAGGCTTCTACTTGCTATTTTTCGTGCCTTATAATGCACTTAAATTCATCGTGTTCAAATGGAAACCATTCATCTTCCTTTGCTGAATTCATTTTGTGTCTATTACATTTACATCTTTGTGGACAGGTACCATGGCTCAGTGGTGCTGCTTGGCCGAAAGACAAAAAGAGATGGATGTGCTGTATATCCAAAAAAAAAAAAAAAAAGTTCAAACAAAGGTAGCAGGACTGTTTCTTGAAGACATTTCACCTCTCATCCAAGTAACTTCTTCACATCTAAATGACTGGCGGGGAGTTTGGGTTCTTATTAGGAACATCCACGAGTGTCAACCCAGCACCGCAACATATTGAATAAAAAAACCTTATGCTGGAGAGAAATGTGTGTGAGATGCATCGGTTCACATGGTGTCTCTGATATGGGAGACAGCTCAGTAAAAAAAAAAAAAAAAAACTTGACACATTGCCGTCTTCTCTCAACAAGACATGAAAACCAGCGAGGCAGCGGGGGTCTGCCACCAGCTACACTTAAAACTTCAGCCGAACCGAGTCGCTACAATGCTGAGAATATTCTGAGCTCTTGCAGGACTCCTGAGCGATTTGACTTTAATTGCACGATTTTCTAAGTGAGCACACGGCCTTCAAACATATTTCAAGAGAATAGTGTTTTTCGTGTTTCTGTTTTAAAAAAAAAAAAAAAAAAACTAAAAATCAAGCAGCATTATAAAGTCAGAAGTGCCTCGACTCGCTCGAGAGCTCACCAGTTGAACTTTGAGATTTCATTGCTTTTCCGACTGTGCTAAACTATTTATTTAGTTGATTTTTAAGCACAAGTAAGAGTAAAAACAACGGTTTCAACTGCTGGTATTATCTTTGCAACGAGGCTACCAATAGTGAGAAATCACTGGATGGATGATGATTAGTCGCTTATCAATCTGTAACGTCACATTATTATGTTGATCACATGAATTCATCCCTAAGTCGTCTGTGTAGTTGCTGTTGTTGAGGAAAATCCTTCAGTGAACCGGACTCATCAGAGCAAAATCTATTTCCATGTCATTTTTACCCGCATTGCTCAGCTCTGCCATTTTTCTTGGCTGCACTGAAAATGAGCAGGGAACTTGATATTCACAGACAAATGTGTGGTTTTGATGGGTTTCGTGCCTGTATTGTCCCTCTGCACAGAAGAACCCTCCACACTTATCTGCTCACACTTAAGGTTTCTGAGAGTTTGGAAAAAGAAGATTATTTCTTTTTTTTTTTTTTTTTTTTTATTATTCACAGTTGATATTATTTTCTGATGATACTCCTTTTGCTTCTTGGCTCCTCATCTGCCCGTAATATCTCTGTGATGCTCGTGCCCTGAAGTCGGCTTTAAACCCCAGCCGGCAGAGAACCACACCGGGCTTATCATTCATGGCATTGACATGGAAGAGTAAATCCATGTCTGTGCCCACGTTTGAAACGCACGGGTAAGATTAATGTACTATAACATTATTTCGTTAACTACCTGCCACTTCATGCGTAACTTTGGACGGATGAGGCACAAAAATCATCCCAGTACATTTCCACTTTTCATAATGTTTAGAAAGAATTTAGTGTCATACATTTGTACTTTTGTAGTGTTTTTTTTTCTTCTTCTTGCTGGAGCCTTGACTCTGTGCATTGAAAGTGCATGTCAAATAACTATTGAGGTAAAAAAAAAATTCAACAGCTATAATGGAACCTCAATAAAAATCAGCTTTGCTCCTTCATGTAAGTTTTCAAGATTTTCGGCTGAGAAATAACCAAGACAAAAAAATATAGGGTTTCCTTTGGAAAAGCAAATTTCAAACTGCAACTGAAGCCCATGCCGCCCGCTGTCTGTGCTCTGAGCCGTATACTTTAGTTTCTGATGCCTGTAATGGTCTCCCATGCGATGATCGTCTTGATGTGGGCCCTTGGAAGTGTGAAAGAGAAACACAAGCCATCAGCTAGCGCACTGCAGCCGCCACCCACATGAATTCAGTTCGGGGCTGACAAAAGGCTTTCTGGGGAAGAAAAAAAAAAAAAAACTATACTCAAGGGAATGAATTTTAGCATTAGTGTTCTTAAGCTCCATAGTGTTAGATGGATGTGCACAGAGTCTGCAAAAAAAGAAATGGGCCAATGTGGCATTACTACAAGACAACAGTGAGCGTGAATGAGTGTGTGAAATACTGTGCTTGTTTGTAGTGGGGCTTATAGCTGGCTGGTGGTTGAGCCCAAAGAATAAAAGGATGAGATAGTTCAAGAAGTCACAGAAAGAAGAAAACTTTGTGTGACATTTGTCCATTTTCCGCACAAATTCCCATTCGTTTTACAGGGGTGTGTATTGTCCAGTCATGGACGAGACTGGTGGGGACGTCAGTGTTGGAAATACACTCACTGGTCACTATATCAGGTATGCCTTGCTAGTAAAAGGTTGGACCCCCTTCAGAACTGCTTTAATTCTTTGGGGTATACTTTCAACAAGATGTTGGAAACATTCCTCAGAGATTTTGATCCATATTGACATGACAGCATCACGCAGTTGCTGCAGATTTGTCGGCTGAACCTATGATGAGAATCTCTCGTTCCACTACATCCCAAAGGTGATGGTCTGTTGGATTGAGATCTGGTGACTGTGGAGGCCATTGGAGTACAGTGAACTCATTGTCATATTCAAGAAAACCAGTTAGAGATCATATGAGCTTTGTGACATGGTGCATTATCCTGCTGGAAGTAGTCGTCAGGAGATGGTACACTGTGGTCATAAAGGGATGGACATGGTCAGCAACAACACTCAGCTAGGCTGTGGCATTTAAACCATGCTCAGTTTGTACTAAGGGACTCAAAGTGTGGCAAGAAAATATCCCCCACACCATTACACCACCACCACCAGCCTGAACCGTTGATACAAAGCAGGATGGATCCATGGTTTCATGTTGTTTATGCCAAATTGTGACCCTGCCAGTGTCGTAGCTGAAATCGAGAATTGTCAAACCAGGCAACATTTTTCCAATCTTCTATTGTCCAGTTTTGGTGAGCTTGTGCCACCAACCACTCCTGTGACACGAGTGGCACCCGGTGCTTCTTCAAGGTTGGACGTGTTGCGTGTTCAGAGATGATATTCTGCATTTCCTTGGTTGTAATGAGTGGTTATTTGAGTTGGTGTTGCCAACCAGTCTGCCCATTCTCCTCTGACCTCTCACATCAACAAGGCATTTTTGTCCACACAGCTGTCACTCACTGGATATTTTCTCTTTTTTAACCATTCTCTTCTCTAGAGATGGTTATGCATGAAAATCCTAGTAGATCAGCAGTTTCTGAAATACTCAGATCGCATTCAGTCACTTAAATCCCCTTTCTTCCTCATTCTGATGCTCAGTTTGAACTTCAGCTAGTTGTCTCCATCACCTCTACATGACTAAATGCACTGAATTGCAATGTATTAACAAGTAATTGATCAGGTGTACCTAATAAAGTGACAGTTCACGCAATTAACACTAGGGTCAAACTGACTGCTCAACATGGATCATTGGAATCATGCTTCAAGGAAATCACTCCACCAGTTTCAGTGTTCTCTCTCTCTCTGTTTAGGCCTAATGTCATATTAGGTGTTTGGATATGGTGGAAGATCTTTGAAGGTGGTCTCTCTGTCTTTTTTTTGGTCAGTTTTTTTGATTAATTTAAATTGTGTGTTGTCTTTGTAGTCATTAAATATGGGATACGTCGGCCATATTTGTACAGTACAAATTCCCCTTGGCACATTGGGTATTCTCAGTGTTATTTGTTATACTTTAATAAAATAGCAGTATTTAAATTTTATTTCCCCAGATCTTCTTCGCCAATGTTATTGGATGAATGGGAAATGATTTATGCTCATCCACATTTCTTTTTTTTTTCTTACAGTTTTTCTCCGTTTTCATTACATTCTGAATAATTTCAGATTAGCAAGTAACAAACATTTTCAAACATCTCAGACTTCAAGATGAATCCCTGTAAATATACATTTACAGGGATTTAAAAAACATACATAACATCATAATCAAACACTTTTGCATTACGCTCTGTCATCATTTTTCCACCCACTTGTTTATTTTCAGGTGGGAATATGCAAGTCGGCAACATAAACCTGGTGCCACGTCCTCGCTTCCCCTTTTCTTTATGTCGCTCCGCAGCTTCTTTTTTCCTCTGATTTCCAGGGCATATATTTCCTGCGCAGACTTGCACCCCGTCATCAAAAGCAAGTCATTTGAAGCATGTCATTTCGTAGCCGTTCCCACGTCTGCCTTTCCCTGCACAGATTATTCCATTCTGTCCCCTGATATCGCTCCAGGCCACATCCACGATCTCATCACACTCAGGCCTGACCCCTTCGTGAGATCTTTTGTAAATCCGATGCCGACCATCTGTTTTCCGCGGCTGCCTCAGGCTCACATTTTACAGACCAGTTTCCAAAGGGGGATGTCACATGGTTTGTTGCCATGGCCTCACCACACGCCTGTCTCCGTCCTCCCCTCGATGCATGGCGCCCACTGGGCTTTTACCTTCTTTTTCAACTCGCTGGGCGGTCGGCAGCTCTAACATGTCTAACTCGGTGGAAATGATTCTTCAAGGGCTGTGAATGCCGCTAGAGATGATGATTTCCTTTCATGAGAAACGCTCTTGTAAGTGTCACAGTCAGTCAGAGAGCAAAGGTTTGAAACGCACAGAGCTGTCACCTTCAAAGTAGAAAGTTGGAGGTTCTTGGCAGTTCATCCAAAACTATCCTGATCACTCACTCGTGACGGAGAGGACGGATGTGAGCCAAGTTAAGGTTATTTCCCCCCGTTTCAACATGCAAGTTTTATTCAAAAATGATTCATTAAAAAGTAAGAACGGTTGCCATCTCTGTTTTTGTTTTACTGGTTTATTCACCAGTTTTCTTTTAAAACATTAAGATGACAAATATGTTTGAGGTGCTGTATTTTGCCTTTGTATATTTTAGATTGAAAAGGTATCTTGTAGCTTCTATACAAAGTAAAAACACCTTCATACTACTGTGTTGTAAAAGGAAGCAAGCTCATCAAATCTCATCAAGTGAAAAATAAGCTTATTAAACCTTTTGTACTGGGGTTAGCAAAAACAGCCATGAGGGGTTTCATTTCTGTCATAACTTCCACCGTATAGCAGCAGATGCAGTGGTTTTTGATGAGGAACCTTCATTTTACATAAACTTTGAAAATATGATTTGAACATTTTCAGTGAGTCAGTAATACACTGTGGGCAAAAAAGGTACACGAGGGTTAAGTACATACTTCTGCTGATAGATATTAAAAGCGATGGCTAAAATCAGTTCTCTCTGAAGAATAGACACCACATGCTGGACCCGTCTCCCCAACCACCAAGAACAATTGTACTAATGAGAACCATAGTTTATATTGTGTGCTGTTTACTTTATAATTTACCACAAAAACACTGGACTTTGTCCTATAACCATATCATACAGAAATTATCATGAGACAGATTTTCTTAAACCACTGAACCCTCTTGACTCTTCGCCTCCTTCTAAGACATAGGTATGCTATAATTTAAACTGGAGCGTAACAGTAATGAAAATCGATGTTGTTTAATTTTATGGGTCTATATGTGCAGACACAATCTTATTTTAATCTTACCTTATTGGCATGATTCTGATTTTGTTTGTGTTTTTTCATAATCATGTTTTGAGTTTCCTGTTTTATTTTGTTAAGTTTCTTGGTTTCCTGTTTCCTTGATTGTTTATTGGTTTCTCCTGGTGTGATTGCCCTCATTAGTTTCCCCTGTGTGTCGTCAGCCCTCTGCCCCTGTGTGTATATGTAGCCCTGCTTTTCCCTTTGCTCCTAGTCGCGTCGTTTTCGTCCCACCGGCTTCATCTCTCCTGTCCTGCGTTTGGGTCCTTCCTCAGAGCCCTTCATCCTGACACTCATCTCATTTCTAATGTTATAAATCATTTAAAGAAACACACGGTTCCCAACTGAAGCATCTGGATGTCTGTAATGAATTTCATTGACTTTTTTTTAGTAAACGTTACGGCACGTAGGCGTCTTCTACGTCAATCCTCTTATTTACAGTCAACATCATTGGCGACATTGACCAGCCCTTGTAGTTCTACGTCTGCTGTATTTTTAAGAATGAAATAATTTACTCTCTCTCACACACACACAATAGGCCAATGCTATAGTGGTTCTGTTAAAATAAGCCTTGGTGTTGTGCTTATCAGTTGTAGCGATGGTGCATTTAGTTACCTAAAGGATAATGCAGCATTTTCACCTTCGCTGTACGTCATTGACTTCAATAGGCAAAAAGTCGAACGCTGCCCTCTCCTTTTATCTCGGCTCGTGTAACAAGTTAGGGTGGGATTTCAGTGCTCTCTTTCCCTGTATGTGAAATTGGAGGCCTTTTTTTTTTTTTTCCTTTTCCATAACTACTTTTGATGCGACCTTATGCAAATCTAGAGAATGAATTAATGCCATCTCTCCCTACACTAAGTATTTAGCTGTTAGCGGAGGACACTCCTCGTCTGGAGCCTTTGGAGGTCCAGTTTTAAGGCCACGTTGCACCTCAGTAATATGTTGAGCAGTCAAACGTCCAGCATAAATCCTAACAATATCCTGTTAGTTGAATTTCTCTGAGGGACCCTCCTGCAGCCTGCCAGCCACGTTTTAGTGATGCAGCTGGTTCGTTTGCAAACAGTCACTGGAAAGATGTGGCTGGCAGAGAGCCACGAGGAACTAGAGCTAGCCACTTCATGAACGGGAAGAATCAGTGAAAAGGAAAACTCGCCGTGCGTGTGTGTTAAAATCCCATTATTTTTAGTGCTCAGTGGAATAATTCCTTATTACCATGCAGCATTCATATCTTCCTCGAGTGCTCTCAAAATAATGGTTTTGCAGATCTCACCAATATTGTTTTCCATCTGCCATCGATTGAAGTGGATACACTAGACATTTCTTCTGCAATACACGAGAATATTTAGCAGGCGCTTCTTGTTTTCACACGGCGGCGAAAGGGAGTGTGGGCCGATTTCGAGCCCTGTCTTTGTAATTATCAATCACACTTTATTTCCCAGAGGAACAATAAGTCACTGGGGTGTGTGGTGGAAGACCTTGATCTCGCTGCTGCTGCTGCACATGAGCAGAATGAGATGCTTCTGTATCACTGCTTCAGCGCGACACGCGGCTGGAGGAGGGTGTGGAGTAGTTTCATGTATTATGTATCGTCTGAAATGTATTCACTCAGCAAAGTCCACACATGATACGGTATTTAATGGTGGATTCAAAACACTTAAAACGGCATGCCTGAACAACACTTCCGCGGAAGTGGGCTGTGTGTCGTGTGTCGTGTGAGTGGACGTCTGAGATGCTTGTAAAAGCGCAGCCAGATAGCCGAGGTTAATCAGGCGACGTGTGATGTATGGTCGGCCCTGGCCCCTCCATAGCTCCTCATCTTGAGTCCCATTAGTCATACTTTTCACAGACTGGAGTCCCATTAAGATGACTGAGCCCTCTGTTTCTGCGTCGCAGGGGGTCCCTACGGCACCCAGAGAGAAGCTCGAACTCATCACTTTCCTCCGAGTGAAAATGTCTACAGTCATTATATCTGTCAACTATCAACAATGGTTCTTGCTGTATCAGAGTTCGGCTGACAGGTGATTTTGAAAAATGATGGAGCTAAAACAATAATAATTCATATATATATATATATATATTATATATATATATATATATATATATATATATATATATATATATATATATATATATATATTTAAAAAAAAAAAAATTCACGTCCACAGGGTACCAATCTGACTGATTTACTTGAAGTTAGCTGATGTTATTTCATAAAGTCTTCTTTGCAAGAAGCTGCCCCTACTTTACCAATGCATGACCCTTTTGCAGAAATAGAAGATAATAAGTTTTTATTGTCATTGTCTGCACACACGACTGTAATTGATAACAGTGGTGACTCAAAGTGACACTGATGTAGAAGAGAAGGGTAAACTGAAAATACAAGTTAGAGTCCTCTCTCTCTCTCTCTCTCTCTCTCTCTCTCTCTCTCTCATCCTCTGAACAGTTTCAGAAAGCAATAAGAGTAAATTAGTTAGCGGTTACCTCCTGGCTAACGCACGAAATAACCAAGTAAGCTATCACGTTTGATCAGGCTGATTCCATTAAACACCACGTGCATCTTTTCAGATTTCTGCTTGAAGAAGAATGCGCAGTATTAATTATTAGAGAGCAGCGTGAGCTCCTGAGCCGCTGCCAGCAGTGGATTCAAATTGGATTTTCAACAAAACTGGTACAGTCGTTCCTGCCTTTCTTAGAGTAGTGGGAAAGAAATGCTGTCGTAGTTCTCTGATCATCTATTGATCCGGGAATTTGTACACTTCTGGGAAAAGCAATGACAAAACATAGGATGTGTTTGGAACATGGCAACGTTTCCTCTAATGCCAAAGGAAGGTTCCTATAGCAAAGAAATCCACTTTCTTTACAGTACTTTGCAAAGCGCAGACGTAGGACCGCTGATGAATGATGAATCATTGCGAGGTGAAAACGACATCATCTGTGTGTTGCTCTTTGATCCTCGTCTGTCAGGCGTAGCTAATCAGCTGCTGCGAAGTGAATACATTTTAATGGAAATCAAAAGACTGTCGACAGGAACCAGACAAAGAGAGAGAAGCAGGAACACCTCACCTTGATCAGGGGCCTTGTAGCTGCACAATCCTGCAAATATTCTCTTTGATAAGAGAGCGGGTCACACCCAGCCCGGGTTCTGCGCCGCTGTAGCTGTGCGCTCGGCAGGTTTTCAAGGCTACCACTCATTTGAATCACGCGAGGACCGGGGGCCTGCACGTACAGCAGAACAAAACCCTCCCCTCCACGTTTAAACGACACGAACGCGGCGCGAGCAAGAGGCAAGTTATTGAAATGTATTTCTGGCTCCATTGTAAACGGCAGAGCAAAGAGACGGGTTTAATTCGAGCCCGACGAGACTCGTGGCAGCTGGGACTATCTGGAGTGTTACCATATGTAAACTCCTCTCAGCAAATGTTTACAGTTACACTGGTAGCAAATTAGAGACTGGTGGCCAGTTTGCATATCAAGCGATGAGGGGGAGGAACTCTTTGGCGTCGGCACACCGGGACGTGTTTGCTCAGCAAACAACGCTTTAATTGGGAAAATAATTTTCCAGCTGCCGTGGATTTGCGGCGCGGGGCGTGCGAGTCTGCGCGCGCGTCCTTACAGCATCCGGCACGCAGCCTTTAAATAATTAAAAGCAGCCGAGGGGGGAAATTATTGGAACTGGACTCGGTAGCGGGCTCGATCGCGATAAGACGGCCGGACACGCAGCCCTCTTTAACAGACCTGTCAGGATCCACCGCATGTGACAGTTGCCATTCTGTGTCCTGGCGCCTAATTGATCGTCGCTGAGATTGCCTCCAGAAAGAGCTGCTCGCAAAGTGCAGGAACTGCACAAGTATCGACTAAATGTTGGGGAGGCTCAGATGGAAGTACACATGCTATCGAGCAGGAAAGGCTTTCTTAGAGGCAACCTCTGTTTCTTGATCAATGTTGTAGTGGGGGGTGATGGAATGAAAGGAGCGCGGCCTCGTGCTCCCCGGTCGCCTCCTTTCATGACGAGCTGTAGGTGTGACGTGCCCCATATGTACGGTGGCATGAGTAATAAACTGTGTAGATAAAAACACTAATGACTGGATTCTATTGAGTTGGGTTATTCACTACCCTTGATGCTTATCACAGTGTGTGTGTGTGTGTGTGTGAGAGGGGGGAAGATCAAGCCTATTTTTCATTGGACAATAAAACCCCAGTAACATCTGACATCAGTCTTCAGTGGCAAAGATCTGCTACTATTTCCAGTTCATCTCCATTGAATGTGGCCCAACAGGAAGAAATACAGAAACTGAAATGATTTTATCTCTCATCTTATTCATCCCTTTGTAGCAGGTTGACCTGCTCTAATTAACTTTCAGGAAGATTCACGTTAAACGTCTTTTGTGTAATATATATACATTAATGTTGGTCTCTATGGCTTTTAATCGCATTTTATCTGTTTTTATTTTCACCGCATCACCCTGGCTTTTCATAACTTTTTATTTCTTTGTTAACTTCTTATTCCTGCCTTTAGGACGTACCCAAAGTAAACTGAAAGCTGTTCAATAATATTTTGAGGCTCATGCGTCGTCTTGGTATCTTTAAAGCCAAGACTCTGAAGTTTCTATCATAAAACGCACAGTTGTATCGACTGCGTCGGTTGAATCCCATAAGGACTTTTATCAATGAAGTCGGAGAATAATGACATATGATATTGCATGCAGCGCTTTATTGCAACACATCTCATGTACAGAGCTCTGACTGGTTCAAAAACCTCCTGCTGCCCCATATACGACCCAGCCGAACATTAAAGGGTTAAACAGATGTTGATCTGTATTTTACAAGTTTTTCTATGACATGTTGCCTGTGAAGCACTTAAGCACTTACATAAGGTGCTATGTAAATGAAATAAACATAAACTTAAGTATTGAAAAGTTCCTGCTGACACTGAAGTGGGCGAGTGGCCCGGGGGTTCAGAGTTAACAATCAGATGAGATCTCTGCATCGAGTTTAAATTGTAATTTCTGTAACTGAAGTCTATGTCTTGCAAAAGTATGTTTCTGTAATATAGTTGAGAACTCTGTCTGGTTGAGGCGGGTCTATAGTGTGTTAATTTGACAGTAAAGTGTAGAACAAGCGATTAGAGCAGTCGACAGTATTACTCCTGTGTTTACCTGTGATTTAATTTGTAATTTAATTGAAGTGCAGTGTAAATTTGGATCAATTACAGTCAGTTATAAACTATTACTTTTTGGGGTTGGGGATTCTGTGGCCTCTTCATGGCTTCATTTTTATATATTTAAACAATTGAGCTTTACTTTTCTGTAGACTTGAATGGCTTTTCAGGTGGACGTGCAGTCAGTGCTGATGGTGACTTCATACAGCTGAGGCAATGAAGTCCACCATGTTTGCTGTATTCACACAGAAGGAGGAGTTTTTGGATTCATCCGTCTATTTTAGTGCTCATCACTCAGTCCTCACACACTTCCAAAACCTGCCCAGTCTGTGGAGGTTGAAGTTTCAAAGCTAGTGCGCTGGATTGTTCTACGTATGGAAAGTAAAAGATGTCTGAATTAACATTATTTCAGGGGCGGAAACTACAAATCCAAGCTGTGGTTCCTCTGAGAACCAACAACATCACTGGTTCCCAGAAGAGACAGATTTTAAACATCATGTACAAATCGACTTCATCCCAATTTTCTCCTTGTTAATTATGCACATCGCAGACACATTTTGTTACACAATGGAACATTTTTGCGTTTAACATGAGTTGGAACAGCCCTGCCTCGAGCACAGCCAGCTATAAATGGGTCGTGTGGAGCCGTATGAGGTATTTCCAAAACATGTTCGGCAGCTCCAGCAGGAAAGCATCAACAACATATAGTGGTGGAGAATGACGAGCTGCCTCGGTATCGGTGCCAGTTGTCAGAGCAATCAGGCACCCAGCTGGACTATTATTTGGTGGCACCGAGGTGATTTCAAAAGTAATAAGATTTCTTGCCCTCCAGAAACAGACTAGTCCTTCTGTTTGTGTTTGACCAAGAAGAATGGAGAGGCAGAAAGAAAGGAATTCCAGGACAGTGTTGCATTTTCTCCTGATTGAAAATAATCGCTGTTTCCCCTTAGGCAAAAACAAATATGTTGTTTTTTTTTTTCCACTTTGCCGTATCAAACTCCTTTTTCCATCTGACATTCTTTGCTACGTGATGAGAAGCGTTACGTGATCAAGCTCGAGAGAATAGCAGCTGAACGGCTGTATCTCCACCGTGCTCTTCATGCGTGTATAATCTATTGAGTTTGTGCACGTGAAGCACTTCTTAACTTCATTTAAAATAAAATAAGTTCTCTTGACTCGACACAACATTACGCGTTCATGCTTTGGGCAAATGCGATTTATTAACGGCGTAATATGCATAATGCATAATAAAAGTCCGCCCAACTGACATCTATTGACAAATTACAGCTCAACACAAGGCCACAGAGCACCAGTTAGGCATATAACGGAAACGAGCGTGGACGTCAGCGTGATGTAGTGATGAATGTGACCTGAATGCAGAGAGAGTGAAACTATTGCTTTTTAAAGAGGGTATTTGCTTCAAAGAATGTGTCTCACAGGCGCAAATTCTTACCTTCAGGTACAGTAAAACATTTTATTGCATGAACGTCGTTGAATTAGCCACGTCTTGGCTTTTTTAGTCTTTGGATGGGTGGAAACGATGTGGTGGTCTGATATTTCACCCTGGAGTCAAAGATCGTTCCCCTGAATCAGAAATGATTTAACAAATGGTCTTTGCCGTGTCACATGGTCGTCTGCTTCCTATTTCAGGCGAGACAGAGCCAGGATAGGGAATTCCTGGACGATGATGGGCTGGAAAGTGGACAACAAAGGCTCGGGGAATTCAGGACTGGGCAGCTATTACTCCTAGAAAGGGTTACGGGTTCGCGGTCATGTTTGTTGCTCAGCGGTTGAACGGGGATGACTGACTGCTGGTGAAATGTAGCTGCATGTGTAAGGATCACAGCGGCGTCCACAGGGCGGTGGAACCCGCTCTCTGTGAAGCAGCTCACTGATCCCGAACTTGGATCTGAAACTCCAACTCTCGCTGCTCCTCCTGCGCACTGACAGGAGCAAGTTGCGGTGGGGGAAAGGCCTTGTGAGGACGCCCACCGGGAGGTACGACGCCGACCTGCTGGAGGCCACTGTGTTTTGATGGTCGGGGGAAACTTCACAGGGCTCGAAGCTTGAGGTGCGCGTGGTTAGAGACAAGCACGGGAGCCCGGAGGTATTATTTCCCCCCCCGCTTCAAGGTTTTGCAAACGTATTCATCAAAAAGCAGAAACACTTTGAATGGGGCTGGACGGTTGGCTTGTAGGCATGTCAGTTACTATGAAAAGCTCAATTATTCTCAAAGTCTGCTTCCACCAATTGAGCTGTGAATTGCAGCAAGAGAAATCTGACCCTGCAATTCAAAGCTGATTCAAAACGCTGTCAGAAAATGGCTTTTTTTGAGCTAGTGTATTATTAATTAATTTTTTATCGCCATAACTTTAGGGTGTTAAATCAAATTTGAATCAGTCAGATAATAATAATAATAAAAAAAAAAAGAATCAGCAATTTTCTCGATATGTATCTTTAATATATTAAGCTGAAATGCTGCTTGTTCTCTTAAATGTTGAGATTGATTTTCATTGATTTTTTTATTTGATGTTTAACATCCTTGGGATTTACGGTCGAGGTCCTCAGGTTCGATGAAATGGTGTAGTCATACTGTTAATCGCCTTTTGAAAATGTTTAGAATTTTTCTAAAGTTTTACTAAATGTATAAAATAAATATGACCCTTTTTCTTTTCTGTTTTTTTTTCCTCTCAGGGAGATTAAACTATACCTTAACCCCGCACCTAACTCTGATAACCCTGGATTAATGTATTGATGGTTCCGGAGCAGAAAGTCTCACATCTAATTATAGACCGGTCATCGTCTGCTGCGTTAGAAGTGACATTTCAAGCTGAGCCCGGCGGTGCTGACCATCGGTCTGTAGGGGGCCTTTGTCTCAATTTTCTGCTTGGGTGCATTGTGGGTTTAACAGAAGAGGCTCCATGGACAGGAGTGAAAGAAGACAAGACACACACACACACACACACACACACACACACACACACACACACACACACCGTCTGCTTTTTCCCTAATCTGATTTCACTTCATGTTCTGATTTCATCTTAAAATCCATCCTGGTGTCTGCAGAGGTACAAAATCTTATTATTGACATTTCTTGAAATAATTACTATAAAATTATTTATTTTCATTTTTGCACTGATATGGAAATGTGAAATGCCCTACAATCTAGATAATGTTTGGCCACGGTTCGTCACGGCCGCATAAATAGTGAATAGTAAAGTTTGACTCCCTCTTGTAAAGCCACATGCCCTGCACTAAAATCCCTCTCCGTGAACCATATTTCCTCTTCTCGAGTGTTAATTTACATTTATTATAATCAGTGGCCTCTCCACTCTGCTTTCTTTTTGCTGCTACAGGGAAAAAAAAAAAAACTATGTACTGCTCACAGGAAAATCATTGTCTCATTTGTATGTTGCGTGCTATTAACAGCCCACTGTAGGCGGGATATTGGCACAAACTAGAAAAAGCTTAATGAAGCTAATTAGCTCGTCTCACAGGCCATTGTGAGCGTAACTGTAACAGTTTCAAAAGCTCATCGAAGCATTAACGTGTAATTCATTGGACGCCGCGGCACGTATGAGGGGCCGGGCAGTCGTCTCTGTTTTCATGTTGTCACACCGTCATTGGCAGAGATTGCAGGTTGACGGTCTGATCACCTGCGCTGTCGTGACTCGTTTTAGCCGTCAACACGCAGCCGCTGTCACCGACCCGTGCTGTGGGGACATTTCTATGGCGGGACATTCAGAAAGCCAGAGATCCACCTTTTTGTCCAGCCGCCCTTGTATCTCCATGATTTTCGAGAAAGCACAGATTCACTCCACTTCTGGACAAATTGAGTTGTTGTTATTGCCGCTCACACGGCCGCTGATCCGTCTGGTCGGCCACCTCTTCGTATCATTTCTGAAACTCTTGACCCACTAAGGAATCATTTAATTTGGACTGATTTTTTTGTGATTCCACATCATCGCAGCCACACCAGGGAAATATCTGAGGATGTGATGAAAAAAAAAACCCACACGAGCTGACAGAGCTCCAGACAGAGACATTCGTTTTGATCCCGTCTGCCCCAGTGGCTGTTCTCCTCACTGGGCTGAGACCAGATTCAATCAGAGGGAAACGTTCTTGGGGCACATGGACACCCTCCACGCTGGGACATCCGTTGGTTAGTAGTGTCATGCGCCACGCATCCGGGATTGTCATGCGCAGGGAATTTGTTCTTCCCTTGCTCTTCTTTTTTTACCAGATCCAGCAGCACACAAGCCTAACCAGTGTGTCTGGAGCCCCGGAGCCCGCTCTCAGGGCCTCCTAGGGGTCAAAAGTAATGAAACCTAGAAGGAGGATCATTTCACGCTCCGTGGCGTGATATGTTGGAGTTTGTGTAGTGAGTCAAAGAAAATGCGGTTCCCTAAGGATGCGAGGGGGAACAATAGCTGGGCCCGTTTCAGTACTCTTAAGGTTTTTGGGTAAAATACGGATCAGGAATCGGGGAAATACTTTGTACTTGACATAAATATGTCCAGAGGGGGAGGTCAAGGCTTCTATAATGTGCAGGACACTTACTCATCTGGGCACAAGTGCAGAAAGTTGGTCTGCAAAGTGCCTCTGGTCCCACAGATGCGCGCTGGGTAGTGCACACTGACCCGTCTTCAGTGAGATGAGGTTACATTCACAGCCCATTGATGACTGAAGCCTTGGCAGATCGTTTCATTTCCTTATAAAAAAGTAAAATGCGATGTTAGTAACAACAACAAAAGAACAAACACGAGTACATAAACAGACAATTCAACGTGTGTGTGTGTGTGTGTGTGTGTGTAGGCCTTTAAGTGCATTGTATATCCCTGAAGTGGTGCTCCCCTTCTTCAAATGGAGAAAAAAAAAGACAGCACAACTTGACTTGGATCTTTTATTATTATTCAGAATTAGATCTGAATGAAGATGTGCGTGAAGGTCTAACAATCCTCACTTGAACGTAAGATGTTTGTAATGATGTAACACGTAGCGTTAGTTACGATACGATATTAAGCTTCGATGAAGTCGGCTGTTTTCTGTGTTTGGTAGATGATGGGCCGCGTTGATAACGGTTAAAATAATATGCGTATACATAGAAATTTGTCCGTTCTCTTCCGGTTACGTTTGGCTCTTCACCTGATAGAACAAAACCTTTTCTTACATGAGACAGTGGATCTTTGAGAAACGCTGCTACGCTGAATGCTCAGGTGTTTCTTCCCTATGTGATTTAATCTGAAGGCAGCGATTCTGCGTTACTTCACTGATATACGTCTAAAAAAAGAAGGAAGGATGCACTGTTCCTAATTGCACATTTTTATTTGACATATTTCCTCACGTAAGATACAACATCTTAACTCCCCTGTAGGTAAAACAGTCTGACGGAGCAGATGTGTCAGATAGTCTTTGGTGTTATTCTCTCCGGTGCTCATGTTAAATAAGAGATTGCATTGGACGCGACACCTGCATAGCTTAGTGTTTACACATGCGGTACGTGACGGTTCGGTGCTGCGGGGAAACTCAATGCATCGTGTGGAGAACACGCATGTCAGCAAACACCTGTAAACGCAGCCGCCTCCGGGGCTTTAAGATGCACTGTGTGGGGCTTATTAGTAAGCCAGACTTAAAGCTCGATCAGTGGGGGCAGCGGGAGGAGATAAGACACTTCTGCCCACAGCTGGAAGGCAAAGGCACATCAATGCCTTTGATTCCCTTCATGTACATACGAGAACATAATAAAACAGATTTCTACGCTCCATCAAGGTGCTGTTTATCTGAGAGAAGCGTCTGAGCGAAATAAGAGTAAAGTATGAATAATTCTTCAAAGGAAAACTTCTTTTGTTTGCTCTGCCCACCCAGCGTTGGATTGTGAATCTGGACATGTGAATAAATGAATACGGTTCCTCCTCCCTCCTCTTGTGTCCCATTAGCAGTAAAGCAGACCGGCTGCAAACCTTGAACCTGTCCGTCTGTGGTCTCCGGGCCTTGTCGTAAAAACACAACAGTAGTTTCTTTCTGACTAAATTCTCTCCCTCTTCAGTCGAAGCTGCCGCAACGATTGACCTCGTTCATCTGTGCTGTGTGGCTTCTTGGATAAGGTAAGGATGGTCAAAAAAATGTTCTAATCATACACATTCTGGGCTTTATTTTTTCTTTTTACTGCGCAAACACTGACGTCTGAAAACACGTTGCACAGGACTAAAACACACACGCATGCATGCAGACATACGTACACAACGCGCACACTGTCCCTCTGGCTACACCCTCCATCTCTCTGAGTTATGGGAGATCCGCGGTTTCTTCCGTAGCTGCTACAGACTCATCCCCGCAGACCTGTCGTACATGGTTCAGTGCCTCATTTTCAATTGTTCTGTAGGCCCTCATAAATCACCCTTGAATCTGTGCGTGTGTGTGTGTGTGCGTCATGCCGTGATTTTCTCCAGCTTGTTCACACATTGGTGGTGCGACTTGGACAAGTTGACGCTGCAGCGTTCGCTCGTCTTTGGCCGCAGTGATAAAGGCTGAAATATGTGAAGCTTTTAAGGGAGATGTTTCTCCCCTTCATGGTGAATTTGCGCCCTCCTCGCTCTCCCCTGTCCTCATTCATAAATTTCCAAGTTCATAAATTTGGCGATTTGGTTTATAGTCCGTTCCATTATTTCCTATTAGTCTCTTTTTAAATGTAATCTTTGCCCTCTGCATTTCTCCGAATCCTTGTTTTTTAGATCAGTGCGCGGCTTCTTCGGCTATGCACTGAATTATAAATTAGGCTGCAAACTCATTTTTAGCATGTTCTTGACTATATTTTATCAAATAAAATATTTCCTGTGGCCTAAGTTCTCTCTGGTTGCCAACAACCCTTTAGCCGTTTAACACAGGCTGGCAGACCCACTAAGAATCATCGTGTCTGTGGTCACGTTTGGACCAATGTACCCGTGCTTCTTCTGCTGCGTGTTTTAGTCAGAAGTTGGCTGGTAGCCCTTCTTTTTCAATAATTAGAAACTGTAGCCCTCACATAAAAAAACTGTTTCAGCCCCCCGTGGGTTGCAAAGCAAGCTAGCTTCTAATTTGTCTGGTCTTTTAATAAACAAAATATTTTTCCCAGGTTTTATAGCCGCTCTCTGTAAATATAACCGACTTTAAATAACCGCCCGCAGTCATTTAGTTATTAAAATGACATCACATTAGCATAAGTTATTGCCCTAAGAGCGTGTCATTTGTTACGTTAAATGGACATCCCAGCACATAAAACGGGCAGTTTCAGATGGAATAATGAAGCGGAACAAAGTTAACACATCGATGCTGGAAATCGAGTGCAGCTCAGTGGACGTCAAGTGAAGCTGAAAACACATATTCTGCCTACAGCACCAATAGAAGCATTGTGCTGCAGCATGTCAGCGGGGAACCTCGCACAACACTGTGCATTTTCAGTTTTTAATAGACGTGTAGATTAAAATCGCTGCTACTTAAACTCTCTCTCACTTAAAGAGTCGGTCCCCGGAGCTACGGCTCCCCAAGTGTCTTTTTCTGACTGTCTAATGATGGGATTGTGGGTCGTACAGCTAAGGACTGTAGTCGACCTCGACGATTAGCTTCTCCCCATCCATTCTTCTGCACGCATGGGAAAACAGTGAGGAAGGGAGAGAGAGGGAGGGAGCTGTCAACTGAGCAGAAAAGAATCGCTGGTAAGGGACTTGGGATCTAGAAGGAGGGAGCAAATGGGAAAAAAATATATTTTTTTCTCAGGCTGGAAATAGGACAGTGGGGCAAAGTGTCACTGGACAGTGCTTCAGCGAGCTGGTGTCATAGACAGGAGATAATCCAGGGGGCTGTTGAGATGTACTGCGGCCACCACACACTAGGGGTTGCACAAGTTCAGATGTTTAAAGTCGACTGTTATGTGATGGAAGTCAAGTTGACGCCAACTGATGATGTCACAGTAACGCTTTGCAACAACGAAATCTAGAATCTTGGCCTGAATTCATAAACTGGCAACAAGACGGCTCATGGGCTGCAGATCTGTATGACCTGTATAAAAAGTGGCGTTTAATTGTGCTCAATAACGTGTTGAAAGATGGGATAGTGTAGCTCCATGTACTTCAGCTAGAGCATAGGTCTTCAACAGGGGGTCCGCGACCCCTGGGGGGTTCACTGAGGTACTGCAGGGGGGTCGTATTAGACATTTTTTCCCCCCACAGTTTCAAGTTTCTTTAAATTCACATTAACATGAATTCAACATATTTTAGTAAAGGGATAAATGGAGGTGAAGACGTCATCTTTCAGTCAGCACTTCACTCATTCAGAGATACAGGAGCTGTCTCTACAGCGCACTGTTGCACATTTGAAATAATAATAAAAAAAAAGAATATTTGAACCTGTGTATTATCTGAATAGCTTAATATGGGTGACTTTAATATAGAACACGTATAGTAGGTAGGGGGTCCCTACTTAATCTCTCCATCAGTTTGGCCACTGAGCAAGAGGTTTTAGACTGAAATTCACCAGCAAATAGTTGATGTGCGGCCTCCTTCTCCTTTTTACTGCGAGGTGAAGATGTTAACTGGTTTCAGACAAGCGTTCATTGCAGTAGTATTTTATTGTATTGTCTTGCTTTTACTTTTATTGTATTGACTCACATATTTCAGATTTTCACACACTCGACGAATTTTACGCTAGTTTGCCGCAATTGTCTTCTCCGAGGTGTTTGTGTCTTTTTTTTTTTTTTTTTTTTTTTTTTGGCCACGTGACCGGTGTGTAGTCGACGTGATGCCTCAAGTGTCATGGCACAGCAGTGAAGTTGCCAAAAACCGATCAGTCTGTTCGACCGCTGCCACACATGTTGTCCTGGAAACAAACTAGCAGTCATTAGCTCCTTTTCTCCAGCCTTTTAGGCCACCACAGCTTTGACATTGCCAGAATATAAAGGACATGGAGAGGCTGTTGGGAAACGCACTTTAGCAGTTTAAAACGCTGGCAGGGATCACACGGTCTGTTATAGATTTACACATTTACATTCAAAGTATCGACTGTAAAAATAATAAAATAAGAAACAATAGCTCACAGCTAAGTAACAGTTATATTTATCCATATCTGTTTGACAGGTTTCACATATTCTTTGATTTCAAAGCTGTAAAATATGATGAAGATGAATTTGAATTTTTTTAACAATATGAAAAAGGCAAAAACAATAGATTACTGCTCCTCTGCTATCACCCAAATGCCAACGAGTTCTCTGATGAAGAAGAAGAAGAAGAAGAAAAAGAAGAAGAAGGCTGTTCCAGTTTCCTGAGTCGCCTCAGCATCTTGGACCTCAGTCAGTTTACAACCAGCAACGTAGTCACTTATTAGTCACCAGTACGGACACGATTCTTTTTTTTTTTTTTTTAAACTGCACATAGCAGCACGACAAACCTTTTGCAGTGCCTGAAATAAAAGCACCCAGTAGCATCGGAGCCTCCCAACCCAGCTGTAAAATCACAACCAAAACGCTGCAAACTTTGACTGACACATTTTCCAGAGTCACCTTGTGTGACCGGAGAGGGCACAGATGGAGGGAAATCACAGAAGCATTTCGTTTCAGGGGGAGAAAAACACGACATTCGTTTACAATATGATGGTGAAAAATCCCAGCATGAATCATCAAATGTTTTCCAAGGTGGCATTGTGCCGTTAGTACAACGAAACATGAGGGAGGATAGCCGGTGCAGCTGTTTCACTCAACAACAACAACAACAACAACAACAACCACGACAAATCTGTGGACCAGCAGCCTGACATGAACCTGACTATTTATAAGAAGAATGTTCCCTTAAAGCGGTCCTGCACAGCCACGTAGCCACTCATTGAAGTGAAGGAAAACATGCTGGAGACATTTTTGTCAAAAATTCTACACTTCTGACACAAGTTTGAATATAACAAATACAAAATGTTAAATATGCCATAAATTGAGAAATAATATTGAATGAAGTAACAACTGATTTCATTAGAAATTCTAATAACATGACAAGGGCACAATGTCTGAACGTTTGTACTTTCTGCCCGACGAACATCGGCGTAAAAGTTAAACACCTCTTACACGTCTTTTTAGCAACTAGATCAATCCTGTCACCAGCCACGGCTGCGCCGTCGCACGCATTGTTTCTGATCCCATTTGTTAGTTTCTCTAGTTTACTGTGGTCTGATTACAGCGTTCAGAGCCGCGCCGTCGTTTGGAGCCAGCGCATTCAGGTTTTATTACGGGGAGGAAAAAAATATGTCACACTCGAGCGCGGCTTGGAAGGAGAGAGCCAAGGGGGTGGCAGGCTGCAGAGGTACGCAGACTATGCAAGGATGAGCCCCCGCCTGTCTTACTATGGGGGGGACGCTTTTTCGTTTTCCACTGGACCGCACGGCTCTCGCAGAGCGGTGAAAATGATGCGTGGTCAGGTGACTTGGTTGCAGCTGCTTCTGTCTATCTTAAGGTGGGAGAGGGATAATAACAAGCGAGATTGCTGCCAGCAGGCAGCGTTCCTCGTAGGGAATCTGCTCACTTTGTGGCAGCGCCGATACGCAGCCGGAGTCCGTGTTGTCTTCCTGCTGTGGCGCGATGAGAAACAATGCAAATTCCTCTGGCAGGCGTGTCCCAGGATGCTGTGTTTGAGTGAGACTGCTAATTCGAGGCTCTAAGGATTCTGCCGTCCCAAGTGAGAGTGCAGGTTTTCACGCGTAGGACAGAAGGGCGCGGCGGGGGCGATGTTTAAACCGGTTGTACTGACCAAATCTTTAGGGAAGGTCAGGCGCAGCGCACGCCTAGATGGCAGCGCACCTCGTCCTAAACAAGGACTGCGTTTTGCAAGACGCAAGAGCTGAGGGACTGTCAGGTCCAAATCACATCTTTTGAACAGTGAGAGCCGGCCATCAATCATCGTCCGTCCTGGAGGGAAGGCAGCGACTGGCTACACTGAAGACACTCTTTCTCCGACTCACTCATATACGCACGACTCTCCTCACACTTAGCCTGCCCTTTAATTTAGTTTCAGGTTAAATGACTCGCCGTTAACTACATGTAATGCACTCGTTGTCATGATATGGGGATAAAACAACAACAACAGTTAAACTCCAAAGGGCAAGTGCTCAGAAACATCCCGAGGAGACTCTCGCACACACACTTGAAAATGCTCTATTTCCACTGGCAGCAAACGCTGATGAACACAGCAAATAGAAAAATGATTTAGTGCCTTATATACGTGAGCACCTCGCGATTTTTATTAGGGCACTATACTCCCCTATTGATTAAATAACATTTATTTGAGCTACAGTGTAACGCGTACTAAATCCTTGAGTGAAATTACTCCGAGCGATGTGTCCGCCGTGATATAAAATCAATGCTCAAAGGCTGGAGAGAACTGCCGGAGTTAATGGTAGCATTTTTAATTTAAATGATAAATGCTGTAAACTCATTGTCTTCATTAAATTCGCTCGCAGCCCTTCACAACATTCGCCTCTTTCGGTTCGTCTTGCCGCGCGTTTCCGCTCCTCGTCGCTTTGCACGTTCGCTGCACGAAAAATCTCCCCCTCAAGAGCAAGAAAAGGACATTTCACCTGTCGGTCACAGCCCCTAAAACACGCGTACGGCCGTGCGTTTGTGTGTATTTACAATATTTAACGAGGCCTTTAAAACCAATATTAAACCTGTGGGTGGAAAAATACTGCAGTTTTACTGGATTCTGTCGCGAGCAGACAACGGATCCTGGCGTTATTTACTGTTTTTATTGTCCGCGTTCGTGGAGGGAGGCGTGCAAACACTGAACGGTGACATTTGCTCAGCGGACGGCGTCGAGCGCACTTGAAACCGACGACAACGCGCCACTCCTTTTCTGGCGCAGCCAGAACAGATCGCCCCTCTTTGATATGATCAAACCCAAAATGCCAGCCGGCACTCTTTCGCTCTCTCCCACTGTCTTTGTGCGTCTCCGGCTTTGATTCTGTTGGGGACCTCTGACTATTTACGGCCCCTATCAGCCTCACACACGTGCGAGTGCAATATTGACTCGCCCGGAGCTGTGATATTATCGCCATTTAATCCTCAAGCACCTGGTCTGAAAGAGGGGTTTGGTAAATGAAGGAGAGAGAGAAACCAGATCACTGCCTGTTGGCCGTTTTAGCTCAGTTTAGCGCACGCTTGCTATGTTCTGATATTATTATTTAGTCGCATGTAGATGAAGTGAATGTTGAAACCTGGATGTTGAACATGTTTGGGCTTCGTGTGTAAGTGACTTTCAGGAGAAGGAGCAATCTATTATTATTGACTATTCAGTTATTATTTCCTTAGAGATTCAGTTACAGACTGTACCAACAATAATTATTCCATTGCGTGACATTTGCTGGCACATGTTTTACATTTTTAGCTGTGGAGCTTTATCCATCCAAACGCCCTCACAGAGTTTAAATGTGAATGTGCCTTGTAACACCTATATGCGTGTAGTAAGAGCGTACAGAGAGATATCCGAGTGTTGAATGTTTTTTTTTTCTCCAGCCTACATATTTTAGATGAGCAGTGCGCCTTGCATTTAATCACCGCAGTGTTGATTTCATGTGGGGAAAATGCGCGTCTGAAAATGTCGAAAGCAACTTCACAGCCGAGTTCCTACTATAAGGGAAACATCCGAGTTATTCTAGGTTTTTACGCGAAGGCTGTGACACGCTCGTCAAACCTTTTTTTGCGTGATATGTTTGTGGCGTTTGATGTGGTAGTTCAGAAGTTAAAGGACCAGCTCTCATGCATGCAGTGGGTAAGGTGCCACTTGGGTCAACATAATAGATGAAAGTCGTCTTTACAGTCTCCGTGCTGTGGTTTTGGTTTGTTTGTTATACTCGTCCCGATCTGTGGACTAATCCACTGGTTGATGTGAGCTCTCAAGTCATGAAAGTATATTTGTGCAGCGCACAAGTACACACGGACTGAAAGTCAAAAAAGAAAAAATCTGTAATTAAAGTTGAGTTGCTGTGCTATTCTTAGAAATGCAATCAGATGAAATACTCCATTTAAAAATATATATATTTGAAACAAGGCTGCAAAAGTGGATTTTTATTTATTTATTTATGTTTTGTGTGCAGTAACCAGCCCTGCTAGTGAAAGATCACTGGCATCTCTGGCTCAGACTAATCTGTCATGATTGTAATTCTGGTGATTTGCATGTGAAAAGAAACAACAGTTCTGACTATAATGACAATGATACTATAATTATGAACCAGGATATTTAGGCTGTGTTTTCTCCTCGGTACAATATATTGAGAGCTCATGTTTCAGTTTCTCATGGGGTATTTGATGCGCTCTTCTCGTTCAATGTAATGTCCACCTGGCTCTACCCAAGATCAGCAAGTCACTGATAAACAGACTCAGCCTTTCTTGTCTTTTTTTTTTTTTTTTTTTAAATATACCTAAGTAGGTTTTTCAAATTGGTACCACTGGTTATAGACATTAGTGCGACACGACTTATCTCTGCACTCTGCAGTCTGTTCATATTTGTCCGTGGTTCGGTACCACGTCACATTTCCCGTTGCTCGGTCACACATCCACGTGAATTTTGGTCTGCACCCACTGGTAACATTAAAAATAAACAGGTTTCGGGGAGTAAAGGTGGACTGAATCAGAGTAGTTTCCCTTCACCAGCTGAAATCGTAGCAATATGCAGGTAACAGACATCGAATCAATATTTAAAGCTGCTTCGGCTCTCTCAGCCACGGGGACGCATGCCATACTGTCTGTTCCAGGACACGTTGTTCCTCTCGTCACTGACAGTGGTTCCTTATGTCTGTGGTTGTGTGTCTGGCTGAGACGTCTAAATTGCCAGTACAACAGTGTAAAAATTGTTGAAAAAAAAACGTGATCATTCCAAGTGAAAAGCAACCACAGTAATGTCATGATTCTTCAGTGTAGATTTGCCTGGATGGACGACACCAAAGTAGAACAAATCCAAACAAATGCAGCAATTAGCGCTGGTGAGTGTCTGAATGGTCCAGTGGAAGCGGATTGTGGTCAGGCTGTTTTGTGATGTTTGTTTTGACCTCGCGCCTCTACCCTGTTTTGAACACGAATCCAAACGACTGGCAATTAACCAGCAGAAGGATGAAACGCTGTACTGCCATTGGCTACGCAGCAAAAAGAGCGGGGGCAAAAGTTGAGATCTCTTCCCCGTTCCTTTGTCTAAGTAAGTTTTATGAATAATGCAGCAGGAATGAGGTTTGGGAGGCGGAGAGAAGATGCCAGTTTGAGCTTTAAACATAGAGTATTTGACATCTGAGTGAACATGGACTGACTGTAGATCTCTGCTCTGACAAACACATCACTTGACTGCGCTTGTCGGTCTGGCAGGGAGCCAGTCCTCTTAATTTTAGGTTGCCAGAGTGGACTGAAAAATTTATAAAAGGCGAATACATTGTTTACATATTTCCGCGTCTATAAAACAAAGGGGTTATTTGGGCTTCGCTTGTCAATAAGATATGATAAGGTAAAGTGTACCCTGAACAACTCGCCTCGTTCAAAAGACAATTAAATTTGAATTATGATGCCAAACTTTTACTGAGTGACCTCGATGAGGGTGTTTTATTCATGGTGTTGTCTTTGAGCAAAGTGAGCCGAGAATCACCAGTGATAGGGTTTGAATTGACAATGATTTATTTACTTATTTATCTGGTTCATGAAAGAGCAAATACGCCGGCGTCCATATTAGCACCACACACTGACAGCAGCTCTTGTTGCTCCCCGATTCTCCCACGGTGAATCGCTAACAAAACACGATGCAGAACTTCTTCACTTTTCGCCGTCCTTCTTAAACCAACACCTGCAGAGCGCTATCGGATGTGTGCACGCTCCATCCTGTGTAGCTGGACTGCTGTGCCTTGTTGGCCATGGGGCTGGAAGCCCCGCAGCTCCCCAGATTAGGAATTCATCTCACTTGCCTAATAATTACATGCTGATTTTAACGGTTGTTTTTGAAGAGCCAGCCATTCTTAATGAAGCCTGAGCCGATGCCTTAAAGCTTTCAATTGGAGTTCAATCCCTGCTCGCTTAACACATTTGCTTCATTAATTCAAATTCAGATCACAAGTACTGTACACTGAACTTTTTAAAAAAAAATAAAAAAATGTAGCTACTGAGTATAACTTAAAAGTGTGAGTATTTCTGCCCCACGCAGTTCATTTATAACGTAACGTCTTCAGTAGAGTAAATAATAAAACGAATGTATTTCATTTGGATTTACAGAAAAGGTGTTTCAGATGTTGTTTATTCATTTACAACATGGACGTTGTCGCCATCACTGGTGATTTCCTGGATCAGTTCAATTCAGTATCGGGTTTTGACACAATTTGGCAAAGTTATAAGAAAGTTACTTTCACAAAATGAATGATGTCATTGATTTGATTGATATAGATGATTCTGGAAATGGCAGACATGTAGTCACAAGTGTTTCAAGTGTAGATCAATGTGATTTAATTCAATTTACTTTTAATAATACAACTAGACCTGCTAAGAAATACGCATTCATTTTAACTTGATGCAAACAAAGTTTTGTAAAAAGTTTGGGATACAAATTAAGAAAATATATCGTCACCCTTTAAAAAAAAACTGACGCAATGGAAATAACAACAATACCAATAAAATAGAACAGGACATTTCAAAAAGCTAAAAAATAAGTAGATCTGGAGAAACGAACCTGCAACATGACATAACAGAAGTACGAACAGGTGTTTAGATTTTACCTTTGCCATGATTTAAATGATTCTTAGGTCAAGAGAGTGTGTTTGACTGGTGCCATGGACAGTGTTTTCATTTGCAGATGGCAGATGTGATATTTTTGGGGATGATGATTGTGTTTGTCAAGAGCTATTTAATGTTTAAAACAAAAAAAAATAATGTTGCCCCTCAACACGAGCTGAGTGTATAAGACTGAAGATGCCAATGTGGGCGTGCTGCTTTGCTTAGATCTAACAAAAGTGTGTTTGGGTTTTGCCGCACACATTTCTAAAAATAATCTACAAAGTGTTTTGCGGCCAGTGATGTAGCTAACAACTTAATAACAAAGAAGATGTGAAGCAGCAGAGAAAAGCCAAGCTGTGAAAACCATTTAAGAAGACATACAGAAAATAAAACAACTCTCTACATATAAATATTACTTGATGTAGCACTATAAAGCAGCTGGTGCAATAACATAAAATGGTATATAGCTAAATAAGTACATAAGTCAAAACCCCAATTAAACACAAGGTTATATAAATGGATCCTTGAAATAGACTTATAAGGTGATTACAGTGTTTTATAGCCGCGGGACTCTGACCACAAATTCTTTATTCCTTCTTTTCAGTCTGGACTTGAAAAGTGAGACAAGAGCTTTGCTGGTTGACTAGTTCTGCCATGAGCTTGGATCAACACAATTTACTGCTCTCTAGGTGGATGAAAACCCAGTCTTTATTCAGGATACAGGAGCCAAGAGGTGACTCGACAGTTCTGGTCGTCCTTAATATTTTTAAATACTTGACCTCAGTGAACATGGACTAGCAAGGACACTTCCGTGTTCCACATGCTGATTTTATCCATTGTAGTTTTTCACACATCTCCATGCTTGGGCTTTTTTATCCCAACGCAATAGCGCACAATTGCGGTGTTTCAACAACAGCCGTCAACATAACAGAGAAGAGCATTAGCAAGTAGATGCAAATGACATATAAAAGCGACAGACCTCAGATATTAGAAATTTTACTCTTTACATCAAATAAATACTCCTTTTTTTGAGCATCAGGATTGACAGAACAGTCAGTGCATAAGCACCTCCTCCAAACACTTGTTTGACAGTCGGTTTGTTCCTCTTGTGCGTTTTTATGGAGTTCATTTTTGAGAAAGCAGCTGTACATGTGTATGCTGGTCCGAGCTTGGTGAGCACATTCACGGCCAATGTCTTCAGTGGGTCATAAGTGGGGAGACGAGCTAAGAAATGCAACATTGCACGTGATGGACCCGTTGACAGCCTCACCAATATGAAGCCTAAGATGTCACAACGCAGGTAATATGAGTCTGTGAACGCTGACACAGGTGAAATAAAATTAATACATCAAATTAATATATCAAATAATAATACTTTACTATACAAATTTTATTTTATTTTATGAGAGCATCTGGCCCTCGGTGTCTGCCAAGAAAAATTCTGGCCCTTGGACAAATGTCCTTAGTGACCTCTGCTTTAGCTTATTTCCACTGCAGGATCTGTCTCCTGCCCATATCTGCTCCTCCACTGTTCTGTAGGAACCAGAGTCTAAATGATCTTTTGCCCCAGAGAAGAAAGATCCTTCCTTATTGAGTGTTATTTTTCAAAGGTTTAGGATATTTTCAGATACTACAGATTAGTCAGGTATACTAACGTTCTCTGCTGCATTTTAAACCTGCAACTGCAGAGATGTTGTTTTCAGTTGTAGTTTGTTGCTCAGAATAATCAGGACGGCGCCACCCGAGAGCTTTTTACCACAGATGGACAGACTACAGATTCCAGTCTCTGTTGTTGATTTGAGGCCGGCATGCAGAGGGAAATTGAGACCTTGGAGCTGAAAGGCCTTCACGTGAAACCAATTTGCTTAATCTAGCCGGGGCCCTCTGGCCATGATGTGAAAACATCAATACAGAACTGGCTGGAGAAACTTCTGCCGCTGAGAAACCGGAAATTACTCGTACTCGTCTTCTCCTGCTTATCCGGGTCAAGGGGGCAGCCGCCTCAGCAGGTAAGTCCAGACAGCCCTCTCCCCAACCAGTTCACCAGCTCCTCCCCAGGCGCTCCCAAGTGTCCTGGGTCAACCCTGAGGCATCCATCCAGTAGGACATGCCCAAAACCATCTAACGGGAGGCTAAGCTCGGGAATGAAAGCCCTGGGAATGAAACTCATTTCGGGCGCTTGTTTCGATCTTTTTCTTTCGGTCATTACCCAGAGTTCATGACCATAGGTGAGAGTTGGAACGTAGATCAACCGGTAAATTGAGAGCTTTGCATTTTGGCTTAGCTCTCTCTTCACCACATCACTGCAGACGCCACTCAGATCCATCTGTTAATTTCCCACTCCATCCCACCATCATTCATGATCAAGATCCCAAGATACTTGAACTCCTCCACTTGAGGCAGGACCTGGACTGGACAATCCACACTTTTCCAACTAAGGACCATGGCCTCAGACTTGGAGGTGCTGATATTCATTCCAGCCACTTCACACTCAACTGCGAAACCGCCCCAATAAGAGCTGGAGGTCATAGTTTGATGAAGCTAAGAGGCCAGCATCATCCGCAAAAAGCCGAGACGAGATCCTCCGATCACTGGACTCGACAACCTCCACCACCCGGTTGCACCTAGAAATTCTGTCCATAAAGGTTACAAACAGAACCCGTGAGAAAGGAAAGCCTTGGCGGAGTCTAAGACCCTAAAGTCGCTAGATGGCGCTGCCCGTATCCCTGGGAAAACAGTTTGCAGGCAGTGTAAGGAAGTGGGGACACGCAGTCCATATTTACACAGTCTATGAGTATTACAAATAGAAGAAAGGAAAGTGGAACACAGATTTTAGACGTTTAGACTAATAAACATTCGTGTGAAAGTAATGAAATACAAATGCCAGAAATAGAAAGATGTGAATTTGTTTTAAATTTTGTTTGATTTATGGGCAGATCAATGAGTTGTAAGTCCTAGGAAACCATTCTGGGTTTTTTTGCAATTTAATAGTTCACATACTTTATCAGAGTTAGTTAAATAATAATAAAAAAAAAAAACAATTAACATGTAGCGCTGAAGCCCTTTCCTGGGTGTCTGGAGACATGGGACATGTGTCCGTCTTTTATTGATGGGACACTTGAGGGTAATGAGCAGAGAAGAAAGGCTTTAATCAAAATTTAAAGGCAGAGAACATTGATTTCTTTTACACACCGTGAGCTACAAACCAAGAAAAGTTTCTCTTCTGTGTCACAATTACCTGTACTTGAGGCTGCAATTAAAAACCCAAATGCTGCACATCTAATGAATAAGGACGACGTTGATGTGTTGTGGTGGCAGTACTACAGCTGCAGTCTCCGCACAGAGGAGTAAGCTGCAGTATACCAATCTTCAGCTACTTGGGTAATGCTTGATAGCAGATTCAATCGGATTTTAATTGAGTTTGTTGACAATAATACATGTGTAAATTAACGCCAGCCGAACTGCATTTTAAATATCCCTGTACAGCAGTACAACAGTTTTAATTAAGTGTGGTTATGAATCTTATTTGTGATTTCATTAGATGGATGGATATATACATGGATTGCAAATTATCTGCTCTGATTTCTGCTTTATAACGAGCAAGCTGCGAGGTCTTGGATCCAATTTCCTGTGAACGGAAGACGCCTTCAGACTGTTGGATCGACAGTTGAGCTCCAAAAGCAGCTTCAAAAGTTGGAGACCGGGGGGAAATGACAGATAGAGCTGCTGGAAATCTAATGGCTCCGTTTCACGAACTAGACACAATGCTTGATACAACAATAATTGGTTTCTTAGAGAACCTTCTGTTGTAACATGAGTACTTTCAATTCACCCCATTGCTGCGAGTTCCGCTTAACATTAATAGCTCCCTAAATCCTTAGCTTTGTCTTCAGTGCATCCTTGTCGTCCTTGTTGTGGTGGAGTTACTTGTTCTGCGCTTCTACCTGGAGTTCCCTTAAAATGTTTTGATGCCGTTGGGCAGCTATTGCCTGAGCCGTTCGCTTTCATCTACTGTTTTCTGCAAGACTGGCAAGTAAGATTAATAAGACAGCTCCAAAACTTTCTTCTGTGGTTTGCGTGCCGAGAGAGTTTGGCAAGTTGTTTGTGCCTTTCGTGTGTGTGTGTGTGTGTGTGTCTTGCCTTTTCTCCCTCCCTTGCTTGCTGGAGGCATTCCCCCTCTCCTTCTTGGAGGCGATTGTTGAGCGCAGCTGTTCCTATTTGCTCATCAGAGTGGGAAGAGCAAAGGGTGAGAGAGACGGCACAGTCGGTGCCAAAGGGGGTCATTTCGGTTGCAGCGATGGGGCAGCCCGGGTCATTTATCTGAGCTCGGTAATTTACTCCCTTCTGTTCTCTTTAAAAAGACGATAGTTTGAGCTATGGTCTTGGTTCGGGTTATGGTCTTAGATGCTCTTGCATCGCCTTATTTCATTTACTTAAATAAAAACTGTGCAGTTGACACTTGATTTCTCTGGCGTATCCCTTCCAGGTACTTCTCTTTGTATTGCTGCTCCTCTGGCCCACTTCAGGCCGACTTAACGCAGATCGCAGGATGTAGGTAGGTACATATCATTTACATGCATTACCGAATACAAGCACCGTCAATGCCTCCAGATATTAAGTCAAGTTTATTGATTGGAAGATCAAGGGGAAGTCTGAGGATGTAGAGCTTTCACACTAGAGCTGCTTTGCACCTTTGAACAGAACAGAAATGTCATCGACTCCCTCGTGTAAATCCCATGTCACACTTGGCCTGTGTTAACGCACATGTACTTGTGTTGAAGGATCTAAACTCATTCTCTCTTGTCAACATCGAGTTAAGTCACATTTAATACAACTGGATTGTTCTCAGTTTTAATTTTCCATTGTGGATACTACCTTTCCTTTTATTTTTATGTTTTTTTTTTTTTTTTTTTTTTTTTGGAACCACTAGGTTGAGATTCCAGGAATCATCATGCACACGTTACACAGAACTTCAAACTTGCTGAATTTCAAATGAGTTAGCGCAGACGTGCCTCCGTTTGGTTGCTCATGAAAAGATCAAACAAGCGCTAGATGGATGAATTTAAGATGGCGCCATGGCTGCGCTTAGGGCGCGCTCTCTGTGGTGGAAAGTGAAGTCGAGAAAAGTTCCTGCACTCCAGAACCGAGGCGAGCCGAGCCACGCAGCCGAAATCAAGCTTCAGCCCGGAGCGTTCATGTTTAAAGAGTTTTATTCAGACGGTTGGTTTGTGTTTGCGACCAGGACACGCACAAACTGCCATACATCGTCTGTATGTCATCTTTCACGTGGGAGGAAACGTCAACACAAATAAACTTTTCTTTGAGAGCAGGGTCCAACCTCAGTAGGGTTTCATCAATTATGGAGCGTGCTGGTGCTTTTTTGGGGTGGGTTACAGCATGCAGTGAATCGGTAAGAGAAGCAGGAGACATCTTTCCCACTGTCCTGCAACCCACTGCTACCATCATCTGAAGCAACAGCGCAAGCCATTATTAGTCGATGCAGTCGACTGTGACACAATTGCAGCAACGTATATTCAATTTCCATCAAGGTGTGAGGGACATGCTAACTTTGCATGCATAGCATTTCATGCTGAAACAGTAGGTTGCCTGAGAATTCCAATGTTACGTCTTGACACGACTAAATACAGAACACGTGGGCAGTGTTAATAAAGTCAGACAGCTTCTGTTCAAATATGTGCGGAGTGCGAACATACATAAGTTAGTGCTGTATTTCTGTAGATTTCCTTCCATGGTATGTCTCTGCATCAACCCCCACCTGCTGTGCAAGCACTGCCTGTTATGTGGTGTGTAGTCCGTAGCTTCCTGATCAAAGCTTTAGCAGAATATGCTTCAACACAGCGGAGCCTGATAGGGCATCAGGGCCTGGCTATAGAGAATTGGAGAATGAGAAGAAATAACCTTGCAGTGAAAGCGACTATAGATGGTATGCACGTGACGCCGCAGCTAGTTGAAGTCCCCGTGGTTGCGGTCACTGAGTGCCTGATTAGTTTGAATCATAGCCATTAATAGCGTTAAAATTAAATCAGATAAGTTTGTGGACGTTGTTGTTTTGGCATAGTTACGGCTGACGGTGACTATTTCAGTTTTAACAAGAAATAACGATAAAACGGAATATTTGTGATCACTCCTCATCGTCCTTTTAACGTCTAGTCGGACGCTGCAGTGTTGAATGGCTAACGTTACTTCTCAGTAAAGCTCTTAGCATTAGCATCTTTTATTTAGCCACATTTATCATAACTGAAACTGAAACTGAGGCTAATCCACTTTTCCAAATCCATACTAGTTCGTATGTATCATTGTCGAGTCCAGTCGTCCTTCATTTGATCTGATAATCCACATTTTTCACAATCTCGCTGTATTTACTGATACATTTCACCGTGTTTTTGCCACTCAGAGGGGCGTGGCGGCGGGCGACATTGACGTCAGTGCATACCTCCCCAATAAATAAGAGTCACCAATTACAAAGTATTGGTGGTCTTGGCGTCCGTCTGCAGTCCTTTCAAACTCTTGGCCCAACTTGAAACCGGAGTACCTACGGGAACATGCAAACTCCACCCACAAACAAACCACTACAATACTAAATTTATTATGACTTTATCTGAGCCCGACATTGACATTTGTCAAAATACAGTGTTTGTGTGCGTGCTCTGCTTGTCAACGTTTGTTTAATTGCATATTACAGGACTCAAGTGTCTCCACCTATACTCGCATACTGTGGGTGCACACTGGCAAAATATGATTCTTTAAACTGAGCCGCTTGACTTGCCTGAGACCACTGTAAATGGAATGATAAACGACAGATCCTTTGTTAGAGCGCAATTATGTCTTGTGCATGTTGGCCCTGTTGAGAGAGTCTCAAAGGTTTATATTGAATTCACTTTGAGGCAGCAGATTGAATTTAACACAAACAAATGCAATAGGAAGGAAAACTCATTAAGGAAAGGCTCTAAATAGACCTGATAAATGAGAACCCGGGATGTACACCTATCGTACATCTGTTGCGCTGGAGTCTGACAGCTTTATAATCAACATAGCTAATTGTATTAAGGTTATTAGACTTATGTCATTAGGTGGTTGGCACCCTCGTTTTAACTGCCTGACAGTGGAAGGATTGCTGTTGTTGTCTCGTTGTTTAGATGATGATATGGAAAGAAAAATGATGGCTGGAAACACGTGTTTTCATTCATCACCTTTTTTCTTTTTTTGAAAAGATTATTTCAACATTTCCACTTGGTTTTATTTGATTCCATATAGCAGAGCCCTGTACCAGCTATTTTCACTTTACCATGAGAAAAAAATATAACCCACGTAAAAGTGATTGGGCTGTTTCAGCCTGGTCTTTTCAGAAAGCTTTTAACCCTGGTGATAATCAGCTGTCAGCTCCCTCAAGTCTTTCAGTGACACCTCTTTGGGCTTTTTACTGCCCATTTGTTTCCCTTCGTTCTGGATGCTGGGAGAAAAAAAAAAAAAAAAATCATCATTAGCTCCCGCCTTATCTGCTCTTTATTTTACCCCTGTGATGAGCCTTGTCGCTGGGATTTGGCTGATAATGATTGGTGCAGCAGTGTAAGCTTAATGGGTTCTCTTTATCTTCAAAGGCTTTGATTCCTCATTGTTGTTGCTTAGCAGACAATTAAGGGGTAAAGGCCATATTGGTGATGGATTTCTGTTAGTGTTTTTCTTTTTTTTTTTTTTCCTAAATACAGTGCTGAGCTGTAAGCCTGATTAAAAGTACAGCACGAGGTAGAAAATGCAACTTCAGGAGGTTTTAGTTGATACCTACGTTGACGGGAAAACATTGTTCTCTGGCTGGAGTTAGTAAAACTCTCCCCTTGAAATCTGAAGCTTGATTTGTAGCCGTGTATCACCGCGCCCAGGTGGATGGATGGATAGATGGTGTGATGGGTGACATCCCTCATAGCAGGTCTAGATGTGTTGGATGTTATTAAGCTGAGCATTAATGTGCTCATCACATCCGTAAAAGTAGTGGAGCCGATTTAAATACTAGCATTTAGTTTGTGAATTCTCCTCCGGAATAAATACACGCTCATCGCGCTTCTTTTTATTATTATTAATCTGAATTTGCAAACTAACTGAAGTTGTGAAGGAATGTAGCAGAGACATCAAGAACATGGATAATAAAATATAGGGGTGTAATTTCTAAATCACATGATGTGTGATTGGGCTTTAAGTCTTCAACGTTTTTCAGGCCAAGAATCCCTAAACTGATGAGAGATTAAGTAGGGCCCCCCTTCCCACAATATGTGTTCAATATTATACTCGGCCTCGTGCCATTTATAAATATACATTATTATTATCATTTAGCATTCAGTATTAAGCTATCCCGTATCCCTTTACTGAAATATGTTAGATTCATGTTAATGTTTATTTAAAGAAATTTTAATTTGTGGGGGGAATTAAAATATATATATATAAAAATGTCTAATCAACCAGAGATTTTGCGACCCCTCTGCAGTACCTCGGTGGACCCACTAGGGGTCGTGGACCCATGCAACTCGGGACTGTACATGACCTTTAGCTTTAGTCTTTGCAGTGGTATGTTTTGGTCAAGACGTGTCAATGTCAGAGATGGCCAGTTACCAACAGTTCTTTGTCCTCTGTTTTGTGTGTGCAGACCTTAACATTTTACAGCCAAGCTTGGAATGAATCAAATTAAAAATCTTTTCATCTGTTACATATGACTACAACCTACCAAACCTTTGATTCATGTGAAGCCAAGGCAACTTGAAGGCAAGAAAATGCTTCCCTTTAAACACAACATCACACAACCTCGACCAAAGGGTTCATTAGATTTGCACTTGAATTTTTATTCAATTAGTGGGTGCAAGGAACCAGTGTGTTACACCTGCAAGTGCAAATATGAGGTGGATATTTCAAACGTGTTTCACTTTAACACGGGCTGATCAGGGCCACCAAAGAGTGATGACTGGATTCAAAGATAATGAAAAGAGATTTTTGATTTTTTTTAGATGATGCAAACAAGGATGATTGATTAATGTATGTCATGATTGCAATTACGGACTCATTAAGCCTCTCCGTGCGAACGAGGCTGAGTAAAAGTGCCATTAATTCCGAGATGTGATCAGAGATGTGGTCTGAAAGTTGGGTTGTAATTAGCAGCAACATTACTTAGTCCTTCGCACATGTGGATGCACACGGCTTTCAGTCCAAAATGAATCCCATATGCTGTAACTGTAGCCTTTCATGTTGTTTGAAACACCTGCTTGACCCACGGATGCCTCTTACGCTGAATTAATAAACTGGATGTAGCCGTGGAGGAGAGCTGGCTCTGAGAGATTGTTTATTTGTAGTTTCTAACGGCGAAATCAAAAATAGATGACGTGGAACAAAGTTTCTCAACTAATTAAAGCTTAATTAGGATGAGTGGATGGCTTAATTGGTACTCTGTATACTTAACTCCGGCTTGTCATGTCCTAACAGATGCTAATTAACTTTGACATCCTTGATCTGCCAACGCCACAGTGCTTTAATAAATCACACTTTATTCAGGTTGCAGCTCAGCGTGATCTGGAGGACTTGATTTAACGATGCCAAATTAAACACAAAGTTATGATTCAAGTCCACTGTGGATCTTTTTTGAAAAGCAAGAAACACAAGAAAGAAAGCTTACTTTTAGACCGTCGACGCGCGCCGCATTACCTGGCTCACCTTTGCTTTTCCTCTCGTTAGCAGCAGTTAATTAAGTTGACAAACTATAGCAAGAGCAACATGTACTTCTCACATACTTTTATTTTCTGTTAAGGTAATTAAATGATTAAAATAAATAGTAAAAATTCACACACTGAAATGAGAGAGAGCTACTGACCTCGGGCAGCCATCGTTATCTGTTGCACCGCTCTTCACACGGCTGCGTTTGTGGTCTTGTAAACCTCAGCTCCGTAGCGGGAGGGGGAGTTTATTCTCTGGGGAACTGGGGAACCCCTCGGCCGTCCTTCATTAGAACAGCCAGCCGACAAATTGACAGGAGGGTTTGCAGCTTGGAAGAAGACCCCTGCTGCGGAGCTGTCGGGCCCATTGTGTAGTTCAGATTTTGTGATGAAATGCTCGCAGACTGTGTCTCCCTCCCTGTACATCTGTGTAGCCATGGATACAGTGTACAGGTGTCATGGGGAAAGGTGCCAGAGAGACGCATGGAACTTTTAAAATGCGGATATATGATGTTTGCTGTATCAGTTACGTCAAAGTTCAGCGGTTTCGTGGCGATATATTTGTTTGAGGGCTTTTTAAATTAAGGGCCCATAAAATGCATATGTACACACTGTGCAGACAGAAAGGGAGTTTATCTAGTTTACTGTCGTCTTTTTTCTTTGGATTCCATGGTAACATGTCACTGTGCCACATGTGTGAACGTTGACGCATGGACTAGGGCTTGGAAACATACTGAAATAATTATGAGCCTTTGTTATAAAATAAAAATGCACATATGTAACCTAGTGACGTTTCTTTTCAGTTGCCAGCGCGTCTGAGTTTTTCTAGCACACAAACTTGAGTAAGGACAGTCACAGCTGCTCAAGACCACAAAATAATACCAAATAAACGTGGACACATTATTAAAACATAATCACCAAGCACCTGAAACTAGAGCATGCAGTGAGTGGAGTAACGTGTCTTCTTCTGAATTTAGCTTTCAACCACTCGGTCCAAAACCACAACTAAAAAAAAAAAATGAAGTTCAGCTTCCAGTGAATGAAGGACAGGCTACTGCAATTACAGAAATGTTACCAATTCTTAGCGGCGCTGAGGGCCATAAAAACAGTCTGGCCTAATTTGAACCATCGAGTCACAAATATTTCCCGTGGTAGCGGCAGTACTTTCTATAAAAGATGAAAGCTCATTTAAAGTGGTGCAGTGAAGAAGACCTCTCAGTCCTCAGCGGCGGCGCTGTCTGTGTCATTTAACGCAATAATCTCCATAACCCTCTCTGTAATATTTTTCACCTTGACGCTGTCCCCAGGAAACTTTTCTCGTCTTTTTTAATGTTTAGTGCTGTGTCGATATCTTAGATTTTGTCATAAACAAAATGAATCCAGTGGTGTTAGGATGATGTCTGTTAATATACAGCTCTGTTACTCGTTTGTCCATCAACGCATGAAGCCCACCACCGTGAGGCATCTTTACACAGCGCAAGGAATTCCCAATGTAGCGAGTAAACTCCCCCACTACCATTTTTTTTTTCGGCAGAAGAACTAGTGACTCCACTCAGTCTGTGTAGCCTATTACTGGCAGGTGAAAAGAAGAAGCCTGGTGTCACCAGCAGCACGTTGCTGTCTGCTGTGCTGTACTGTTAGAGCATCACCTCGGGCCAGTAGAGTTATGACTGGGACTGCAGTGTAAAGGGAACTGTGAATGAAATTCTTACCTTTCCGAGGCCTCATGTCTGTGAAGGTTCTCGGTGAGAAAGAGAAGACAGGGACGAACGGTCCCTCCTCAGCGACAGGTGAGTACCTAGCTGTTAACCGCTGTTAACCTCAACTTCCCATCAGTCCCTTAGAAGTGAAGTGGCTACTTGGATGAGTGGCGAAACGTCCTCAAGAAATCTACAAGTCCAGGAGGAGGTCTTTTGTCCGTCTGGCCAATACGGCTTCACAACACCTCCATTGGGGGAACCAACTGGACCGTAAACTGAAAAAAGACCAGCGAAAGCCCACATGGACCTGGCTCCTATTATTCGATTCGACAGGTTTGCATTAAAACATATTTGAAGGGTTTCAGCCCCCGTGCCTCTTAGAAGGGCCACGGCAATTTACCAGCACATCGGCACAACTTTATCTCTTCCGATGTTCACGGTACACAGAGCTGCCATTGTTGAGAACACTCACCGACTCCTGCGGCGTAATTATCCCCACTCACCACCGACTGAAACGCTTTCCCGCATCTTAGGAAGTACATCAAAGGAAAAATGATTGGCTACGATGGAAATCGTGAGCCCTGCAGATGAAGCACGGCGCTAGAGGACGGGTATAGGGGGAAGCACTTTGTATGTAAGGAGTTGTATGTTCTATATTTATGTGACTATTGTGACAGTGGCAAAGACACCAATGGCATAAATAATTTGCCGCATGCTCACACATGGCCCTCCTCTAGGTTTGCTTGATGGCAATCGCGCGCGTCCTTTTTCCTCTAACCCTCCACTTGCCTGACTATCTCCCTGCCTTTTGTGTTAAGCTATGCTGTGTTAAGCTGTATTGTGTAGCCGGAGCATCCTGAGTGCCTGTGTCAAGGAGGCTTGCGCTCGTTGCTTCAATCCTCTGAGCCATGCAAATAATTGTGTTCCTGACTGATGTCCCATGCATTTTTCATACTGGCGCTTGACTCTGTGAGCAGTGAGTAAAAAGTTTTTTTTTTCCTTGCCGCCCGCTTCCATCTTCTCAACGACACACTGTATCTATCGCCTCCCCGCATCCTCTACCGTGACCTCGTCCTCGTCCCTCCGCACCTACATTTCTAGCTTCTATCGTTGAAATCAATGGAATTGATCCTCCTGGGGTTAATGGATTTTGCTGCCAAGGTGAGGAGGAGGATGCACTTTAATCATGGCAGATCTTAAATATTTTATCAGGGACAGCCAAAGGTTTGGAGCCGGGGCTGGCAATGTGGAGCAAAGAATGACGGGGAGGGAGGTGCAGTTTGCATCTCAGCACTCTGCTTGTAACAATGGGCCAAATGTCACTCACTTCAGAAAGCAGCAGAAAAAACGGTACAGAAGAACGATGTTTGGAGACAAACTGAATAAAACACAGTAATTAATAGCAGAATACACAATGGTGTATCGCTTTGTTGGGCCTTTTGTTTTCATTTAGTTTCCGTCGGATCATTTCAGGATGGCCACAAACAGCAACCCTCACTTTGACCTGGCAACTACCTTTGTGTGATGGCGACGTTAAACACAAAGGTAAAAATTGAAAACTGCTCAAAATGTATTCATTCATCTGTTTTCCATCTTGGAGTCTTGTCACAATAGAAGCAGGCTGAGCAAGACTGTCCGCAACATTTCTCTCCCACAATGTATTCCTGCTCCACCTGGAGCAAGATGATGCATTCCCAAGGGAAGTGAGATATAGAGAATGTATAATCATTCAGCCTGCTCCAGGTCTGCCCCCGAGGCCTCCCCCCAGAAAACCTTGAAACCTTGCGTCAAGCAAAAGTATGTCCTCATGTCCACAACAAGACAATGAAGTAAATACGGAACTGTTCACAATTCAGAAAATCATGTTTAGAATTACATGAAGAATAGTTTTATAGAAAATGTAAACATAACAAACCTCTTCTCCTTCTTTTCCTTCTTCTTATTCCGTCAAAATCTTCTGGACTGGAGTATGAACTATTGGTGGTACTAAGATGGGACTTCACTAGTAGATAGTATGGCCCCAAAAAAAGGTTGCAACCACCAGGTGGCGCTACAGTAATGGTAAACGTTCAGTTTCTCAAAAATGGAACATGAATGGGGTGCCCCACCAATTGACTGCATATGTTATGGACAAACCCATTGTGACGTCACCCATTGACTTCCGAACCTCAAAAATAAAGCTCAAAGTGGGCGGAGCCTGCGGTCGCCATGTTGGATTAGCTTTACTGCACCCACACACGGATATGCCAAATACGCATCCGGGGTGTCGTGTCGAACGTTGTGACTTGCCCACCCAACTCTCCGCAGGCTACCGCTGGTCACTCAAAACCGTAATGCAGAATTATGCAGAATTTTAAACTAATGAGTTAGAAAAAATATCACTGCCATCCCTGTACCGCTGTATTGAATAGTGAAATAAACTATTGAGACCAAAACTAATTTTTGTACATGGGGGGTCTGTGGGGATTTGCTCCCTTTTGGAGCCAGCCTCAATGAAATGCATTTTTTTTTTCTTCTTTCTTTTTGCACTTCGCATGGGCTTCATTTCTCAGACCTGGTGGTTGCCACTTGGTCCCACCCGAAGGAGGCCTCAGGGTCGCCCCAGGACACAATGGAGGGATTATATCTCCTGTCTGGCCTGGGAGCGCCTGGGGATTCCACTGGAGGAGCCGGTGGAGAGGGTCGTCTGGATTTCCCTGCTGAAGCTGCTGCCCCCTTGACCCAGACTCCTTGACCCATAAGCGGTAGACGACGGTGGTATGTCTCATCTTTACGCACGTTACATCAAGGGATTCAGTTTTTTTAAAAATATAAAGCAAAAAACAATCAAAATTGTCTTGAGAAACCTTTATGGAAACTGCACTCTTAAACCCCACAGCAACAGCTAAGGCCAAAGTTGCAAGGAAAAACATTTAACCATTTTAAAGATGAAGAGAAACAGCTCATTTTGGGGTTCTCGACATGGGTCTTTTCACATTTTTACATCAGCGTTGCACTCGTACGTTCCCCAGCAGTGAGGAGAAGCAACCTCACTGCTGGACGCCTCCGAATGCTACACACTGGACCTTAAAGGCTGCAGGTCACGACTTCATTTTCGGTTATCACTGGTAAACTAAGAGAACTGTTATTTTAAGAGCGCCTGCAGGAGTAACATCTTTTCATCCATTTTCTTCTGTTAGGGACACTACATGTCATTATGGGCGAAAATAACCCATAATGAAAGCAGCATCATGTTGTGACTTAACTGACAGTGGCAAAGTAGGCGTAAGGGCTGAACTTCCTACTGAGCAGGAGATTTGATGAATGAGACGTCTGCCCCCGCGAGACAACACTGCACACCAACATCTGAAAACAGAGGCATTAAAATGAATGTCATCTTATATGCAACAACAACATATTCAGTAAGAATTATAATTTTGTTGCTTGGATTAAAACAAATTACTGGTTTAAAATCATAAAAAAACAAATGCCTTTAAAAATGAAATAGGTGTAAAAACTGTTGGGAAGTGTCACGAATAGCATCGGCAAATATGCGAGCGTGGGGATTATGTATGTAAGGGTGTCAGGGCTTTTTTGTAGACTCATTTAATCAAAGCAGGACCGAGAGTCAGCCGAGGCTCTAAACTCTCCACAGATGTATATGATTTATTACATTTGGAGTTAAGATAAGAAAACGCTGTAGTGTTTCTACTGTACGAGAAAAGTGTGACTGTACCAACGTGGCCCAACGGGATTCCCTGAGAGCCTCATTTACCAAGCTGCACTATCAGAAGCTCTGCCTTACCTTGAGACTTAATTAAGAATAATGTGAAGGCACACTGACACAGTTCAGTGTAGATGTATGTTGTGTTAAGTTGAACCAACAGGAAGAACGCACATAAAATTTTTTGGTTGAAAAATGTTGCCACCAAAAAACAAAACAAAAAAAACAACGATGATGCGACCTTTAGCTTTGAGTGCAGCACACATTCACTGCGGCATTGTTTCAATACGATTCTGGAAAGTCATAAGATTTATTTCCATCCACTGTTGCATTAATTTTTCACCAAGATGTTGTATTGATGATGGGAGAGTCTGACTGCTCGAAGTCTTCTCCAGCACATCCCAAAGATTCTCAATGCGGTTCAGGTCTGGACTCTGTGGTGGTCAATCCATGTGTGAAAATGATTTTCATGCTTTCTGAACCACTCTTTCACTATTTGAGTTTGGTGAATCCTGCCATTGTCATCTTGGCCTGTGATGTCAGGGAAGAAAAAACTCCATTGATGTAATAACCTGGTCATTCAGTATATTCAGGTAGTCAGATGACCTCATTCTTTGGGCATAATGTTGCTGAACCCCAGATCACACCACTGCCCCCACATGTTTGTACACTAGACATGATGGATGCATCACTTCATCTGCCTCCCTTCTTACCCTGATGCCCCATCACTCTGGAACAAGGTAAATCTGGACTCATCAGACCACATGAACTTCTTCCGTTGCTCCAGAGTCCAATCTTTATGCTCCCTCGCAAACTGAAGCCTTTTTTTCCCTGGTTAGCCTCACTTATTAGTGGTTTTCTTTAGGCTACACAGCTGTTCAGTCCCAATCCCTCGAGTTCCCTTCACATGGCACTTGTGGAAATGTTCTTACTTCAATCAGGGTTTTCTCCGATTTCTTCCTTTAAGACAACAGTTCCCCACCATCCTTCCAGTTTTTAATAATGCATTGGACAGTTGTTAACGCAATTTAGAAGTTTCTTTAGTCTCCATGAACATTTTCTCATGCTTGATGCTTGAGACAGACATCATAACATAATACTCTTTGCACCCGTTGGGGTTAAATGACTTGCTGTCAGCAGTAATTATCCAATAGGAGTCTCGTTATAGTTAAATCCAGGTAGAGACTTTTTTTTTGGCCAGGCAGTGTATAAAGCAATGGTGGTTTTCTACTACGTGTTGGCTTTAGTTTGTAGTAAATGACGTGAAGACTTTAATGGCCATTAAAGCCGTTCATAGACATTCGCAGCTCCTAGGGACTCAACTAAACACACTTTCCTTCATTCAACCTTTTGAATTTTATGTAAAGAGAAAAAGTCTTCCTTGATTTTTTTTCTCCTTGCTAAAATGCTGCAATTAGAAAAGATTTTCTTTTTCAAACAGAGCGCAGGTCCCGATGTCTTGCTACCATTATGAGCACTCACAAGAATGTGTGGAAACGTCTTAAAAAGCAGTCACTAGATATGTTTATGTCTTAGTTTGTGTAAACTTTAACATCTAAATAGGCAGTGGCTCAGGGTAAACCTGAATATTTGAGCAACAGTGACGGTTTCCAGCAGAGACACTGCAGCCCAGTCTTAGCTTAGGAGTGATTCTCACATCATTCTCAGAGAAATGTGAGCGAGGAACGGACAGGAGCTGTGATCTTAGTGAGGAGGTGTGCTGGGCCCCGCTGCTAGGTGTGAGTCAACGTTTCGAAAGGTGTGACTGGTTGATCGTAAAAGCTAGATAAAAACACACGTTTGGCGATAATGCACACAGCATGGACCTTCAAAACAATAGACTTAGTCATAGCATCTTATCTCTATGGAGACTGTGTAATTATAAATAATAATTTACATAAAAAGAAGGTATGTGTTAAATAAATAGTAGGCTGTACTTTAAAAATATCCTAGAAAACGTGTGAAAACTCAGGCTCACTTGCACAGTATTCACATGCTGATATTTATTTGGGTACATTCATTTGTCATGCTGGTAATTTTTGCATTTCATCCATTTCACATTAACGAGGGTAAAACGGCTCAGCTTTCATCAATGTCTGTGACTGCATTCATTGTTTGGAGAATATCTCTCCTGCCTCTTCTTTCCGTCATTTTCTCTTGTGCTTAAGAAACTCCTTAGCCTCTTATAAGTCCCCTTACTCTGTTTTATCAGATCTCACCTTAGGAGCTCTCTTAAGAGCTAATTTTAGGAATAAAGTTTAGCTTTACTTCGATCGACTCTTAACTTTGAGGGAAAATTCTTAGAAAACATCAAAACAAAAATTTTCTTATAATTTGGCCACTAGGAGCACCTCTAATCTTTTGCTTGAGAAGAATTAGTCAGTCAGACATGCTATAGGGGAGAGATTTATAAAAATAGATTAGAGAAGTGTACCTATTATTTTCAAGACTCCTCTGTTGGATGACAGGTAACTGGTTTTCCGCAGAGATCATAAAGTTCAAATTTTTAATGAGTGTGCTTAGATGCTTTTATTGTATTTGAGAAGTAACATTTACATGGAATATATATAAATGCCTAGTTATTGCAGATTCTCCAGTGTCCTGCTTATTTCTTTGACAACCTTTTAACTACAGTAGCTGAGGATGAACTTAGTTTAGTGTTGTGCTGTTTGGTGTCTGCTGCTTTATCATTCACAGTCTTTAGGTTACTGCTCGCTGATTTGTTTTTCTAGGTCTCAAGTCACACTCTGTAAAGATGTGCCTACAGTGAAAGTGTGTCACAGAATCATCAGCAAATGTTGGACCAAACCTACTGATTTTTCTCCAACTAACAAGAATAATCCTGAAACCTGGATTTGAAGTTGATATTCGCGAGGTTCATTGATTAACAATGATCTCACAAAGCTTGGTTAATGCTTCCATGAGGTACAGTATCTACACGCAAACTACGTGGTAGCCTAGAGATTTGACCGTATAATTGTGCGCTGGTGTCAGCATTGCGTCGTAATTATGCTGCCAAGACGTCTAGTGTGATTTTGTGTTAAGTTTTGTCATTTATTTCAAGTAGCAGGCTAACTGGAACTGAGCAGACCATGATCGAGTTGGAGCAAATACAACTCAGTAATGCACAAAAGAGGAGATTTCGGTGTCGTAAACTGGTTCCACCACTGAACCCACTGAAGCAGAAGTTGGATGAATTTGCTTGTCCACCTTTTGAATCCATCCTCTAAGAAAAATAGATGAAGAAATCTTTCTTTGACCACCTGTTACATGTGGAGTATATTCCTGAGTAGTGCAGGATCTGACAAAGAAATATAAATCCCACTATTAAGCTATATCCACCCATACTGATGAATAAGACTCTAAAACAAGCAATTAATAAATCTAAAATCACATGTAATGTGTAACCATATACAACCACAACATGGTTTACCAGAACCCTAGTTTGAAATGTCTATAGTCTCTGCAGCCAGGAAGGTTGTTGAGTATTCAGAGCAACGCAAACATCCACAGCGCTGGGGACTAGCAGGTTGGTGACTTGCAGGTCAGGGAACTGCCAATGACTACCCGAGTACTGCCCGAGTAAAGAATGGCTCCAATTCAGGTCTGAGCCAGAGTTTGTAGTCCGGCATAATGTCTAAACAAGACAAGACTGCTTGTCTCCTTTATTGTACTTGGCAAAAAATGGTGTCTGCTGGGACCACGGTTGGACAAGTTGTTCTGTCACGTTATGTACTGAGGGAGGACCCGAGTGCAAGACACACAGTCCAGAGAGGCAGGCTGAGGAACATAAAGTAAGTTTAATGAAGATGAGAACAAAAGATGCTGCAGGGTATCCCAAAACACAGATCCAAAACCTAAAAGCAAGACAAGAACACGAGGGGAATAAACACGGAGGTGAATTCACAGGAGCAAGAGCACAGGGGAAAATATAACAGGTGAAGCTAATGAGGGTGGAGACACACAAGGAGAAACCAATCAAACAATGAAAGAAAACACAGGAAGTCAAGCGGGACAAAATACACCAAGGAAAACGCTTACAAAATATAACCAAGAACCCAAACAGGATTACAGCAAAGGCACCAAAAACTGGAGCTTAAATAATGGAAGAAGGTGAAAATTTGCACGGATACCACACAGTGTTTTAAAACGAGGCCTAGAGGATATCCCATTAACCTTAATAGACGTGAAGTTAAAGGTGAGGACACAAGAGCAAGTTTAATCAATTAAATATCAAAAATCGTTTCTTTTTAACCGAGGAGAGAAAGAATTCAAACAAAAGTCAATGTTCAACGACTCGGTGAATTTTAAAGCAGACGCCCACAAATTCCTTGCTCATTAACAGCTTAATTACAGTCCCAACAAATGTTTTGAAATTGTGTCATTTAATTTAATGAGCGTATTTCGGCGTCTCTCGGTTAGACTTCTTTTTCCGATCTCGTTAATTTTGAAGAATCCCACAAGGCTGCCGCGGCGCTCGCTGACGGCATAATTAGCTACAGCTTCTCTAAGTCAGATGCTAATTACACGCAGATTATAGGCGCAAATTGAATGAGGAGCGCAGTGCAAATGCGTATCTGGCCGGCAGTGGCAGGGGGCCACAAAGGTTAATTATGGCATCTCATATTATCTGAGGGAAATGTTGCGCTCTCATTTTCGTGACCGAGTTGTTCAGTGAAATGGACAATGGGCTACGTGGACGTGTAAATAAACGTTAAATCCAAGAAGGAGGCGCTTAATTAATTAGCGAATACTGAAAGAGGAAAACACTGACCCGTTAGCATTGAGTCCGTTTGCAGGGCGCGAAGCTGGAGTCTTTCACGCCCTACACTCAAGGAACTGACTGTTTGGGCCTTATGTTGTCTAGCAGGCGCAGGCCCACATGCTGCCGGTCTGTAATTACCCATCAGTGGCCTGACTAATCTGGATTGCTTAGACTCGAGTGAGCTAGCTGCAGTGAGAGACCTGCCCTGCCCCGCGGAAAAAGCCAGACGAACAACAGGAGCGCATGGAGCTGTGTATGCTTGCCGTCAGAGAATGACAGCAGGCGCACATATCTGACAGAGTGTGGGATCAGAAGGCTACTCCTCTCAGCTGTCTCTGTGACCTACTCTCAGCACCGGGCTGGCACAAGCTAAGAGTTGGCAGATCCCACGTGCACTGATGCCGTGCGTTCGAATTCAGATGTTTTGTTAACTAATGTGCGATATCATAGAAAGCAAGAGTGCGTGCTTTTTATTTTTCTGATCGCGTGTTTATGTTTGCGTGTGTCTGGCCCTCGCTTTGCATCTTCACCACTGAGCCGCAGATGGCGAATGGCAGCCATGAATTGGGGTGGTGGGGGCGGACAACAACGTTTTATCTACAGTATAATTTCTCCGCCATATCCTCACCTACACCGGGTTCTGCAGGCGGCCTGACCTTTTCATATAAAAGTCATGTTTATCCGGACTCCGTCTTACAAAGTTCTCGTGTGTAGCAAGCCTGTATCTGACACAGCGACAGACGACTGTAGCTTTTTTTAGTCCATTGTTGATGGACGAATCATCTTAGCTGCTTGGATTTTTATTTATTTTTATTTTCTGTACTATTCCATAGAGGGACGCTGTTAAAGCTGTGTGCTGTCTATTTAGAAATAAAGAGGCCCCTTTGAGTTAGTTTGACATATGAACCTCTGGTGTGTAGTTTGAGACGAGGCCGGAGAGTTTAGGGATCAGTTGTGGGATTTATGATTTGTAGCTTAACACTGTGTACTTTACCAGGTTGTCGGCATATATGTTGTATAACAGGTTGTTTATGTTGCGACTGTCCACTGAGGTACATGATGAAGGCACTACTCTTGAGTTTAATCCACCTTGAATTCTTTCCTTTAAAAGTTCCCCGTTTAGTACATTGAGTTTTTTACATGCTATCTATACTCATACAAACTTCAGGCCACAGAGGGCACATATCTTCAGAGGGGTCTCAGCTTGGTCACTCGTTCAAATCCAAATGGATGGGATTTTTAAAAACGTACGTTTCTCTGAATGTGTTTTGTTAGGTCTACATCTCTTGCCTAGTACCTAGACAAGAGATATAGACCTAACAAAAGACAAGCCACATTCTCACACCATACAGCAAACAGCCACAACAACTAAATAACTATATGACAAACCTGTCAACCTGAGTTCAGCTGGGAAACTTTTGGCATTGTGTGAACATTACTTAGACATGTAGCACACACCTAGACCAGACCAGACTCCTCCACCCCATAGATATGACGCTCCTTGATGACAGCAGCCATCCTCAGCAGGATGACACAGACACACACACAAAAACTGTTGACCTGGCCTCCAAATTCACTAGATCCCAAACTGATCAAGTAGAGGCCCCACAGGACCTAAAGGGCCCCCACCAGACACCACAGGACACCCTCAGAGACCCATGTCCTTTCTCTGATGTTCTGTAGACACCAGAGAGACCTACACAATATTAGGAAGGTGGTCATAATGTTATGCCTGATTGGAGTACTTTCGAACGAGTTTTTTCTTTTTTTCCCGTCATTTTACACATTTGAGATTTCAACTTTTATCTTTACTATTTCCATCATGTAAATGGATCAAAGTTGTAGTACATGTTGATGAAAACCCAGATCTGTCTGAGGATTTGTTCTGGTAGGTACGATCACACAAGGAGAGGCCGAGCAACTTCAGTCATGAGTGAATTTTGAAAGACTTCAAGTAGGTCTTGTAATCTCAAAGCATGTTTTTAACATTACACTCACTGAAGTATGGTATAGCACATCAAGAAGATTAGTTGCGTGAATCTTGCATCCTTAAACATAAGAGAGGTGTTTTCGTTCAAAAATCCTCTAAAGTTCCCCTCAAAATGATGTACATCAGGAGCTGTGTGTATTTGCGTGAAACTGTCTGAAGGAAAACAAATAATGAGTCTCTAAAGAGATTAACTTTGGAAGATACCCAGCTGATTTGGCTTTCATCCTGGCAAAACCTCACGCTAGTTCCAGCGGAACCTCCGTCGCGCCGACATCATGCGTCTCTTTCACAGAAGGAAGGCGGCTGCATTTTATCCTCATCACTCTCTAGCATATGCATTTGGAAGAGACATCCTTCCAGAAATTATTAAAGCGACCGAAAACTGAACGTACATATGGGAATGTGCGTGTGGGGGAAAAAAAAAGAAAAAAACGGTCCATGAAAGGCTGCGTACTTGACGTCGCTCGTTTTGTCTGCGGGATGGATGGCGGGTTTCTACATTTCCAAATCTGTCAGATCCATCTGCTCTAAAATAAATAAATAAATAAATAAAATGAAATAAAGCCGTTGTGTGGATGTCAGCTGAGATGCAGTGGAACGGGATGTTGTCCCGACAAGACAACGCATGATGAGAAATCAATAGCCTCTTCTCTCCACATTCTCTGAGAGGACGGGGAGTGAAAGAGAACGGATGGCGGTGCGGTGTCGGTTCATTTTTAATGTGAGGAGGATTCATGTGGATCCTGACAGACATCGATTGCGGTCCCATTAGACAGGAGGACATGCTGAACAGGGATAATCTACAGGGGAGACACACCGCATGATATACACTTCATATTTGATGCAGCATGTGCCACTGTAGATGATATAAGACATTCCTGAGAGATATGTCCTGTGCACTACACATTCAACAGATACAATAGTACAATAGTAATATGAGTTTTTATACAATGTAATAACAACTGTCATTTAGTACACTTAGTTCAGTGAACATTCAGGCATTTTAACATTTTAACAAACTAGGCCTCTTAAATCTTCATTTCCTCTTCATTGATCATTCTGCCACTTCAGTGTTTTGTTAGCTGTGATCGTTACAGTGCGATGCCATCCATCTGCTCGTGGCCACTTTGGTCCAATCCGCTTCGTTCGCAGAGTGAAACGGGCACCAAACAGACTGCGCTTTCAATAAGTGATCCGCCGCCTGGAAGAACAGCCTCGTTTCATTATTCAATAAACATTTACCGCTAAAAAGAGGTCAGAGCATATGCGTATTTGTTGGCCCCGCCAGCTGACTTCAACTGACTTTCTCCGCGCTTGTCATCCGGTGTGTGTGTGCGAGGGGCTAAATTTACAGCACGGACGCGTTAAAATCAAAGAAAGGGCACGCAGCGGGGGTACCCGTCTGGAAGGTGAGTACTTTGATGTTGTTGTTATTGTTCCCGCGGTGGGTGCGAGTTCTTTGGCCACAAATGAAAAATGAATGAAAGTCGTTAAAAAAGTGCAACGCAACAAACACGTGTGAATAGATGGACGTGTTATTCGACGCGCAGAAAGCGCAGACGCTTGTTTAAGTGAGGCCACGGAGCGCTGCCAGTGATTATCTGTGTACATAGACCGCAGGGATGGGATGTCTCCCACCGCGGCCTTTGCTGCAGTACAGCGGCGTAACCCAGCAGAGGCAACATGCAACCTGAGCCCCGCCATGAATCAAACTATCGGCCCCCTCGGTTAATACTGCGAAGGAGTGCATCTCAGATTCTAATGGACCTCAAGTGCTATTGGAATGGATAAATGTGAGAATCTATTCTTCGGGCTTTGGGGCCGAATAGCTAAAAAGGGCATGTTTATTTTCTCCTCCTTCCTCCTCGGTGTACTTGTACTATACACCATCTCTAGTGCATTGTCTATTGATTTTCTCCAGCCGCCTCTATCAGTCAGGCTTTAATAAGACAACACATGTCGCCTTTAAAAGAAGCGTATTAGAATGTTAATGGATCACTCGGCAGACCTGCTTGACTCTTGGCTGTGCGGCGCGGGCGTTCGTGTGCGCGTGCACGCGCGCAGTTGTGTTTATGTGTGCGCGGGCGGCCGCACGCTTTCATTAAAACAGAAGAAGACAACATTCATCTTGATGGTTTCACCGAGTAAAGGGGGGTGGAAAAACAAGGGGAATGTGGCGACGGAGAGATGGAGGGATGAGGACGGCGGGAGGAGAAGAAAGTGAAGGAGAAACCTCCTTGTGCAGAATGGATTCATCTTCTGTCTTATTGCTCCTGCAGGGACCAATTTGTCTTCATTTAGTTTTTTGGCACCAAACCCAACCCAGACAAGTCTCCTTAAGAAAGCTCATGAACTCTACATGGCTCCTTAGCACTGCTGGCACGTATCAATAGTTTAACTAGTATTGGTTTTCTAAGGCTGATGTTGTGGTGTGAGCTTTCTGAAAATAAAAATAAAACATAAATACTAATTAATTTAAACAATTAAAGTACGATGTTCAATACTGATAACAATACATGAAACAACATTTCATCATTTGGGCTGGATTGCGTTTTAGGCGCAGTAAACCTTTACGACACGTGCTCCGCATTCTGCTACCGAATGCTAGTTTTAAATGAATTCCTAATTAATTCGATTCTGAATTAATTAGATTTCAGTTTATGTCTCAAGTTAGAAAATTAATCTAAAAACATGGCTGGGCTTCTGGATGAGCTTGCCCTTGTGGACGTGTGGCAGGGTGCAAATGGCTCCTGGCCTTCAGCTTCCGCTTTCACTTTTTGATTGTTAAAGTCTCTTGATGGGAAGTTAATTAAAATTCTGCCAGGAAACAAAAGTAGGAGCACAAACAGAGATACAAAACCAAATTCAAATAACGAGGCCTTGCCAGCTTTCTCTTTAGCTCTAGGCTCAGGGGGAGCCTTTTACATGTCTCATAATCCATCCCAGTTTAAAAGTCATTGTAAAATGATTTACAGAAATGTAGTCACTGACCTAAAAATGAGGTTCTGATCGTGTTAATTAAATGTTTTTTAGTTTCGACAAAATCCTACCCCTGTTGGAATGAAGTGCTTCATGCTCTTTCGTACGCATATATTGAAGTGTCTCCATCTTTTAGGAGTGTTTGTATTGGTATTTGTTGAGGGAAAAAAGGTACGTGTCACGCGCTGACGTGTCCTTGAGCAAGACACTGAACCTCCAGTTGCTCCCAGTTGCTTGTGTGAGCGAATGGGTACATGTGCCTGTGACTGCGAAGCGCTTTGAATACCAATAAGTAGAAAAGTGCTTTATGAAAGCAAGACCATTTAATAGGCTGAATTATCCGAGCTAACAGAAGGATGCTAACATGAGAGAACTTGACTGTAGGCGTCTAATGTAACGTAACGGAATAATCTCCCACGAATGTTACTTGTGCCATTCTGAAAACCGTATTCGAGTTTGGCTCCACCCCTACCCTCCATCAATCCACTGATTGAAATGCAACTCATCTTTCTCGAGGTATCCCAAGACTTTCCAAGGCCAGTCGAGATGTATAATCCCTCCAGCAAATTCTAGGTCTACCCTGGGGTCTCCTCCCAGATGGCCAGCCCGGTAATCCTCCAAAGGGGATGCGCTCCGACCGTGTGCTTGAACCGCCTCGACTGGCTCCAGATGCTTCGAGCTCCTCGTCTTTTCTCTGAGGCTGAGACTAATGACCATACGGAGAAACGCCGCCTTCCCGTCTCTCGCTCCATCATTCATGAGAAACACCCAGAGATACTTGAAGTCCTGATGCAGAAACAGCTCGGAGAGAACAGTCCTCTGTTCCCTGGCAGAGCACCACCGCTGTCTGACAGAGCAAACAGAACCACATCATCTGCAAAGAGCTGAGGTGTGATTAAGTGGTTCCTATACCGACACCCTCCTCATCCCCGCTGCACCTTAACATCCTCAGAGTCCAACACCCACCGGAAAAGTACTGGACTTAAGCTGCTCAGGGTTTCATATCGACCTTGAAAAAAATGAATTAATAAAAATAAATAAAACAAAGAAAAAAACATAAGGACGTAGTGTGACAGACAGGGGCAACTGCTTCCTTTTTAAACGGCTCTTGAAGCTACTATTCATTATTTATTTCCTGATAGCTCACTTCAAATTAATGCAGCTGGATATTTTCTATAGGCGGTCTATACGAGTCCGAGTCTGCCGCCTTCACTGTAGCTTTATTGAGCTTTCGCTGAGGCCACGACGTCCTCCTATCCATTCACCCGGGCGTAAATGAACATTGATTTTAAATATGGTGTTACTTTAACATCGTGGCCTTGGTGGCCAAATAACTAACAGTAACCTCGCCGAGAGGAGGGGAGAGCGGTGGTGGGGGGAAAGATGGAGAGAAAATGAGAGGAAGGGGAATGCATCACGGTCTGTGAAGCTCTCTTTTATACACAATTGCAAATGCGCAACAGTTTGCACTTTGACGTCCACTATATCGCTGTCTTTTTCCATGTTTAACCTGTTGATTTAACACCGTGGGTCAGGGCTACACTCAGGTATTACATGTGTACTGAAAAAAAAATAAAATACATACTCACTGTACTCTGAATCCCCCCCCACCCCTCCCCCTGCCTGTGCGTACTGTGTAACTTTCAGAATCGCATGCTGCATGATTCTGGCTTCGCGGCATGGAAGCTCAGCAGTCAGAGGCTTGGAAATTGTTTCGCTGCTACTGAAGGAAAAGGGTGGTGGAGTTGCAAGATAGTCTGGAGAAGGGGAGGGAGAGGGATGTCAAGAAATCACAGGGACCCCTGCTGCCGTGTCTGGATGCAGCAGTGGCTGCGCAGTGAGAGGAGAAAAGCGGGGGAGAGAGGGCAGAGTTGTGTCTCCCTGGCTGCAGTCTGGTCGAGGTGCCCCACTGACAGCCCGTGATTGATGGATAGAGCTGTGTATCGCACATAACATCAATTCTGTCCTGCTTTCTCTTTCATTCCGAGTCTCACTCCCTCATCACCCCCTCCCTTCCCTTCCCCTCTCTCTCTCTCTCTCTCTGCTGCTCACCTCTCCCTCCCTCCCTCCCTCCCTCCTGCCGCCGCTCCAGGTCCCTCGCTGGTCCCTCTCTTCCATATTAGTTTCCTAAAGGCATCTTTAATGCTGACAGAGAGCGCACTGTGAGGCAGCAAAAAAAAAAAAAAAGCGAGGCGAGCGGATTGCTATCTTTGAGGCAGCTCCTCTGCTTAGTGGGCTGTGCATAAGCCGGGGAACTGGACTGGACTGTGGTGTTTCGTGGAGGAGGTGGGAGAGGAGGCGGAGGAGCGAGAGGGAGAAGTGTGGGGCAAGCTAGACAGATGGAGGACGGCACCCAGCACCTGGGACACTGCATGGTTGACATGAAGGAGCTGAGTGCCGATCCTGAAGGACTGAGCGACGCTGGTGAGCTGACTGCATGACGGCTGTCTGCCTGTTTCTACATCTGTCCTCCTCTCTACAGTGAAACTCTGTAACGCCTGGTCTGCTCTGACAATCGACTGGCCGATACTTCCCGCTGTTTCTGTAAATGCTCGTGCAGATGCCGATTAGTTTTTTGTGTATTTTCACTGTACATGTGTTTGCAGAGGTTCCCACTGGCTTACACACACACACCAGAGTCAAAGTGTGTGTGTGTGTGTGTTTGTGTGAGAGAGAGAAAGCAAAGGGTGGAGATGCCACTGAAGGTGTGAGAGAGGAAGATTTTTTTATTTTTTTTTTGAATGCATGGTCCATAACCAAGAGTAAAGGCCCATATTGTTGCATTTATAACAGATAATTTATTTGTAAGACTCAATAAGAATCAGTTCAAGATGTCTTAAACAGTTAATATAAGGGGATTGTTTTGTTTCGTGGTGATACCGAAATAGTCAAGCGTCCAATTTTAAAAAGTTGCTGACTGCCTTACTGCATTGATGCTGTGTGGTAGAATTAAAACAAATTAATTAATTGTTTCTCAGAATAAACATGTTCACTATATGATATTATAATACTTTGCCCTATAGAGCTTTGGGGGAGAACCGTTTTGATTCAGTAGCTCGTTTGAATGTTAAGATTCTCGGGTTTGTTTGTCTGAGTGTGCCTTTGAATTTTCACTGCAGCCATATTCCATGTAGCCTGGATGTGTTGTCACTAATGAGCACTGGCGGAGGCAAACTAGATGTCTTAGTGCCCGTCACTAAAGGAGAATGCCGGGGAGATTATCCGTATCGGTGTTGCCACAAAGGCAGCTCTCCAAGTTTAATACCTTTGCTTGCTGAAAGCACAGACACTGCATACGGCGGCGCTAAGCATTTGCATTGGCATGCAAGCTCAAAACCATCATCTTCCCCAGGGGAATAAGCAAATACAGTCGCACAAAGACGAATTGAAAGCGCAATTCACAATGCCTTGTCTGCTTTGCAATAATACACATCACACCTATAGGGAAATGGAAAATTGTACGCCCGGAGCTACACACGGACACACCACGGACCTAATGCCAACTCACATGCCCATGCATGGGAGCATAACACTAATAGCTCACTATAGCCTACCTGTGTTTTGTTTTTTTATGCATCCTGGAAGACAAAAGAGAAGAGCAAAGCACATAATTACCATGTTTGGCACCATAGGCAGGTTGACAACCCTGCATTATCAGTCGCAAGGTGAACTAGTTTATCTCCTGCTTCTTGACAGGAGACAAAAGAGGGACCAAAGTGGGTGCTGCTCACTGCTTATTAAGGTGGGACTGAATTGCCGTTTTACAAACTCACCCATCACAAGGAGGGAAATTATGTTATTTCAGCCATTAGCCATTCATGCCAGAATTAGCATACAGCGATGTGAATTTTCAGTGAAAGCTGCGGCATAATTGATGATATTTTCATTGCTTGACATGACAAAAAAAAAAAAAAAAAATTATTGTGGCGCTAAATGTCTCACTCATTGCCCTTGTTAACCCTCCACACTACATCTCCCATTGATGTGACAGTCAAGACCTCCTCAGCACATCCAACTGATTCACAACACTTCATTAAACGCTGGCAACAAAACCATCTGTCCCCTCTCAATCTCCCACAGCAGTAATGCGACGATAACTCACTCTCCCATTCAGTGCCACTTGTCCTAATGGGATGCCTGTCTGTGCAAACATCAATTGAGTTAGAGGTATGTTCGCCTAGCTGATGACAGAATCATCACAAAGCATGTGCAGGTGTTGTTCAGGCAATTTAAACGACAAGCACGAGGAGAAGGTGAGCGGTAAGGTTGGACAAAAGGGAGTAGAGTTTAGGGGCGAAACAGGATTCAAATATTATTATAAATTTATTTAAAGTGCATTGTATATTTAGCAGTCTACTAGGCAACGACTGGAGAAACACTCACATGGTAAATATTTTAACAAATGTGTGTGGTGTTGTAGCCTGTGCACCACTTCTTCTTCTACTAGAAGAACAACAACATATGAGCAGCGTCACACAACAGTCTTCACCAGTGAAATGAACAGTTGGGTTCCTTCCAGGCTGCGTGGTTATGCCGGTCCACTGCTCTGTTGATGTTGTTGTTGTTGTGCGCTGCTGTCTTCTCTCAAGTTTCATTATACAAACAACCTTGAGAAATATATGCACACTGATGCGATCGATTGTTCCCAGCGTTTTTGCAAACCCATCCTCGTTCAAACGACACAGTATCAATTCATAATAGCCTTGGATTGACATTTTAGAACGTACACGTCTTTTTCCTGCATCTGCTCAGTCTGCTACAGCCTGACTGAGAATGGCTTCTCATCGCTGGTCTCGTGAGACTGAGCTACAAGTCCACGTTTGAGGGAGATCCAAAACATGACAAACTACAACTCTGAGAACACCATCAGGCCTGAAAGCTGACGTTTGGCAGCGTTGCGGGTTTGAAAAATATGGCAACAGAGAAGAGCTGGTCGAAGGGAAATGCCATATGCAAGATGTGTCAGCCAGAGGTAAAATGTTGAGGGAAATGCCACAAATCTTCAGCCATTTGAAACTGAAATATCTCTAAATGAATTAGAATCAAATCAATGCAAGAATTCAGTGGCCATATCCAGAACCCTAATGGCTGCCTTTTAGCTGCAGTTTCAGATCTGGAATGGGAGGCACACATAGCTCCCATTCCATTAGACACATTTGGTTTTGTAGCAGCACCATTTTGACTTTTTATAAGCTCCACATATCACAGCAAGTCTCCAGAGCAGCTTTTTTTCTTTTAAATAGGAGCACTTTTGCCCCTTACTACTGATGCTTTATGTATAAATGAATGCTGTACTGGGAAACGTTTGGACCTGGCATTTGTGTGGATGTTACTTAAGACGTGTACCACTCACCTAGACCAGACCAGACAACCCCACTCCATAGCAATAACACTCCTTGATGGCAGCAGCCATCCACAGCAGGATGCAGCCAGCCTGTTCAGAAACCCTCAAACTCCCAGGCCTCTGGTACCCGAGCTTGAGGATGACATAGATACCAAGTTTGTTCAAGTTCCTCACATCTGCTACTGATGTCAGGGGCTGTAGCTCTGCCTCTACCACAGAGCCTACCTTCTGTATCAGTTTGTCCAGTTGCAAGGTGTCCTTGGTCTTGGTGCTGCGCCTCCATCGCGCCACAGCGTAAAGCTGCCAATGGTCACTGACAATGATAGTCTGGTAGAACGTGTGCAGCAGCTTCTGGCAGACATTAAATGACCTTAGCCTCCTGAGGAAGTAGAGGCAGCTCTGACCTTGTTTGTATACTCTGTATACGATGTTAGCCGACCAGTCCGGTTTGTGATCCAGCTGTAGACCCAGGTACTCACAGGCCTGAGCCACATCTACACATCTGTTGATGGTTGCAGTCTGCAGGTAGGGCCTGGACCTCCGGGAATCCACTACCATCTCCTTGGTTTTAGCTGTATTGCTCCAAAGGTGGTCTGCTCTGCACTGTGAGACGAAGTTGTTGGCTAGATTCTTGTACTCCTGCTCTTATCCATCCATGATACACCCCACTATTGCAGATCTCATCTGCATATGATGCGACTCTGTGTTGTACTTGAAGTCTGAGGTGTACAGGGTGAATAGAGAGCATACTCCCCTGTCGTGTTCCAGTGCTGCAGACGATAGCTCCCCAACTTGACATACTGAGGTCTCCCAGTGACACAGTCCACTATCCAGGATGTGAGGTGTGAGTCCACTTGCATCTCTATTAGCTTATCTCTCAGCAGCAGGGGCTCGATGGTGAAGTAAAAAAAAAAAAAAAAAAATTAAAAAAGCAGAATTCTCCCTGTCCAAATGTGAGAGGGCAGCTAGAGGATGGTCTCATACATCCCCACCTTTTCCTGGTATGCAAACTGCAATAGGTCTGAATCATGGCAGATTTGAGGAATGATCTGATGGCAGCAACTGCTCCATGGTCTTCATGATGATGGATGTCAGGCCGACAAGCCACTTGTCTGTAGCAGTAAATGTGGAAGGCGATGGTAAGGCTGAGGCGCTATTGAGTCTGGTAATGGTCTTCGTGCTGTCCTATACCTAGGGGTGGGTACCGCTACTCGGTACCATATTGGCATCAATGCTGATGCAAACGGTAGCAACGAGACAGAACAGCAGATTTCGGTGCTTCATTTTGGTGCCACTGAATTTTTAATTACGGCCTCCTTATCTTTATCGTCGTGTTGACGCTACACGTGATGTCACGTCAGTTTTTCACCTGCATGGATGGAAGTGAACCTTCAAAATGCCAAAGGCGATATGGTCAAAAGTTTGACTGTGCTTCACCTCAAAAGATGCAGACTCGGCAACCTGCAACAAGTGCTCGAAGGCGATATTGTGCAAGGGAGGTAACACCTCACATTTGATTAAACATCAGATGATGCATAGCATTCTTTTAAATGTCGAGAAAAGCTCCATCTTTGATAGCCTCAGAGACCCCATGCCAAGCAGCCGAGTTAGCAGCATCATGTTCTGTATTCTGTATCGCTGATGGTTTTGATACACTCCTCTTTTTATCATCATACTTATAACAGTTTGTTGTGAATTTTATTTTTTGTTAGTCTTAGTTGTAGGCTACTTATATTATTTAAATTAATATTCTGTTCAACTTGCCCCTCACGAAATGGGTTAAAAATAACCTTAATGATACCCACCCTTACCCATAGCCCTTTAGTGCAGCCATCCTTCGTCTTTTGCTCCACCTTAGATCTGTATTTGACCTTAGATCTGTATTTGTCCTTAGATCTGTATTTGTCCTTAGATCTGTATTTGCCTGCTGCACATGCTTCTGCTCCTCCTGGTCACCATCCTTAAAAACCCTCTTCTTCTGGTTAAGGAGAAGGTCTTGATGTTTCTGTAGGTCCATGGCGTGTTGTTGGGGAAACAGCGTGCAGTTCTGGTGGGAACAGCAACATTGACACAGAAGCTGATGTAGTCAGTGGTGCATCCAGTGGTGATCCCCTCTAAGTCCTCACTGCCAGCGTCCTGCAGCACTCCCCAGTCAGTGCACTGGAAGCAGTGATTACCTGATTACCTGTGGTAAAGGTGTAACCTAAGCGGGCGTGATGAGGAATGTGCACTTTCCCATGTCGATGCAGTTTATCAGAACAGTTTTTTTTGGAAATTGCTTGAAATTGCAGGCTGTGTTTTGGAGGTTTCTGCAGTCATTTATCATTTATCTTTTTTTGCGGAGTCAGGAATTGTCAGTAAAAATCCACACCTTTGCACCTCCCACCTCCACAGAGTATATTGTGTTTGCTATACGCTTGAGACCCTATAGAGTGGGTGCGGAAGCGGGGCAATGAGAAGTGAAGAGGGTTAAATGATCGCCTGCAAGATGGACAATTCAAGTGCACGTCCATTAATTAACTCAGTCATTCCAGAGGAATCACCTAGTCTGCCCGCATCCTTATAAATTACCCTCGCCTCTCCATTCAGCGTGACTTTTTCCACACTGATACCACCCGCAGACAAGGGACTGATAGATCGGAGGTACAGTGGGGCTGTGCTGTTATTTCTAGGGCCAGATGAAACTGCAGTATAGCAGGTTGGGCACACCTCATTTGCTTTGGACCCCTCTGGGAGCTACATCTGAATGTGCTGCCTGCCTGCCTCCCTGCCGCCTTGCTGAGCTTATTACCATATTCATAATGCCAGCGGATATCGATTATAAATACCACACCTGTGCCACTTTTCTCCACATACTTATCCACACATTGGAGCTGTGAGCCTCACGTGCTAAAGGAGACACGATTAAGATGGACAGTATGTGTTGAGCAGTTCTCTCCATTCAGCGTCTTAATTAAATTTGAGCGGCTGTTTTGGTCAGACTCGCCGAGAGGGGACACTGTAATGTTCAGTGGCTCCAAGACAAGAATGGGGTCACAGTGTGTACATAGCAGGTGTTGTGTCCTCAGGTTGTATAATTTGATTCCTGATTTCAGTGACTGTGGCCGCTGAGGCACTTTGAACATGTGACAGCTCCTAGAGATACACTGGAACAGCGGTAAATGTCATGTAGCCAGGCCTCGTCCTCAAAGACGCGACTGTGTTGCCTGTCTCGTAATCAAAGCATCTGGCGTGATCCTTCTATAAATACTTGACACTCTCCCTACAAGCCGCGCTTTAAAATTCAGACAGCTTTGAATTCCGATCCTCCTCCTGGCTCGCTATCAAACGTATCCACTTGCTCTGCCACGTGTGTCTCACGATCAGTATCCAGAGCCCATATCAGACCCAGACTCCGCTTTGCTCCTTATCTTTAATTATTTCTGCAATGACGGGCGTTTTCCGACGATTCCTACCGCTGGAGATAAGTTGGTGTCTAGCGCAGATGGAGTCCTCTGCAGTAACTGGGCCGTCCAAGTGACAGTCCCTTATGATAAGGCGGCACCAGAGACGGGACCCAACAGCTGGCACTGTCTCAGCCCACCAAGCTAAAGGCCTCTCTGTTGCCGCCACACAACATGTCATCGAGGCTTATTAAAGTTTCATCAGCACTCGCAAGGAAGCCTTAGTGGTGACAACATGAGGAGACATGACCCCTGAGGAATGGGATGACGATGACGGGAGTAATGCGAAAAACCAGATAGCGAAAGTTTATTTGCATATGTGCATAATTACCCTATTTGGGCAACTGTGTGTGTGTGTTTACTTGATTTGAGATATGCACTTGCACTTGATTAATTTGATGTTTACTGTACTTGTATGCATAACAGACATTGCTCTAAGTTTGCATAAGCCTGTTTATTCAAATATAACCCGTCCTGACAAGTACGGCGGCTGATGGAGCCAAATTTACTGCGGCGGTAAAAAAAAAACACTGGCAAATTGAACCTTTAGTTGCGAGTTTGTCGACATATTTGTTGAATTTAGAAATGCGTGCCAAATTGCTTGTTGTTTTTCTTTTTTTGTATGTGTGTGCGCGTGCTTTGGGCTCTCCTGGCCTCAGCAGGCGAGTGGCTCCCAACAAGGCACCAGATAATGCTTATGATTTCCATAATTCAGTATGTTTGTTATTCATTAGCGAGCTTTGTGCCATTGTTCGTTTTGCATAAATGTAAATGAACTTTTCAAAGAGTACAATTAAAAGAAAAAAAAAAATCTGTATTTAGATATTCATCCAGCATAAAGATAACTCGGTACGCCGCTTGTGATCTTGGTTTGGTCTGTGTTTATCCCGTTGATAAAACCATTGGCCCCAGACTCCGAGGGGCCTCTAGCGTGGGGGGGCCCCAGAATGTCTTGAACCAGCCCTGTCTGTGACGTCGTTAACAGAAACCTTTGAACGACTGACATCCTGCATACTGATGCCTTCAGGATGTGCTCTTAAAGAACGCCTGACCTTCCCTGACCTGTAGCCATTAAAGCTGCCGATAATGTAATTGTGAAACTGAGGTAAATCGTTTTTACTCTTCGTTAAAGACACTCATTATATAAAACGTGTATCACCTAAAGTCGCGAGGCCCCCATACATCAGTAACCATCGAGTGTCCATGGGACATTAGTGGAGTTGATGAGCCTTACAGGGACCTATTGTGTCCGAGCGCCCCGGGAAGAGGAAAACACCGGCGAGGACTCGTCTTCGCGTCGCGCCGTCCTGCAGGTGTTTCATCTGCGCGGTGTTTGATCGGTTGTGTCCGACGAGGGAAGTGATGAGCCGACCGATGAGCGATGCGCGCGGCGCCGGTGACGGATGATAGAAGCAGTCAGTCCTCCGCTCGTCATTGTGGCATGAGCCCTCTAGGACAATGGATCCCAACAAACTCGTGTTCTGACACCTCACAAAAAAGACTGTGGCGTGTTTGCATAATCTAAATGAGCAGTCACATTCATCAGCGTGGTGTTTTGTGAGCCTGTCAGCCTCACTCTGAAACACTAGCCCTCTAGTATCTCTTTATTTGCTGATTAGAATTGTTCCTGTCTCCACTGTGTTGCCAAGGTTGTATTGTGGGTCAGTGATTATTCCTTTTGACTTACAAAGAATTGTCTCTTTGTCAAACTATCAAAGGTCGTTTGTAAAACAAGCCTGAGGAATTTAGAGTTGAGGAGTTGAGAGAATTGTGTCAAATAGTTTGCTAGATTTGGAGATTTTAAACGAAATCTTTTTTTGTTGTGGGACTGAGACAGTATTATTACATTGTTGTGTTCACACAATTGGTGTGGTTTATGTTCACACAGCAATCAGGGCATTTGCTTTCAAGTATTTGTGTAACGGCGTATTAGAGATGGGATTTATGTCTCGGACCTTGTGGATCAGTCCCTTTCAAAGAACCGTTGGTATTTATTTATTTTTAAGATGCGTTCTTTTCTCTCTGAGTCCGTCTATGTGTTCTCATTATTCGTTGTCACGAAGCAAAGTGCGTGCAACTGTAGGAGACACAAAAAAGACAACAAAACAAAACGACACACCACTGCGACTCTGCTCCAGTTTGGTTTAAAGAGCCAGCAATTGATTTGCTTTGTGCAACTCCACGGCGTGTGTGTGTTTACTTGATTAGATTAGATAGATTGGATTCAACTTTATTGTCATTACACATGTACAGATGGAGAGGAACGAAATGCAGTTTAGCATCTAACCAGAAGTGCAATAAGCAGCAAGTGCACGTACTGATTGAGGTACTGTGAACATATTATACGGATGGATATGTGCGTTAAAAGTAAGTAAGACTATAAACAAGAAAGACTATAAACAAGAACTATAACGTAATTTACACCAGAGGAAATGGCAGCTGATCAATTAGGCGATACAAAATACAGATAGAGTGAGCATTAAACAGTTCTTAAATAACGAGCGTAATAATCTAGTGCAATGTTTGCTACATGGTACTGTGCAAACAGATTATTTAAAGTGTGCGTGCGCAGAACAATCCGGTAGTGCAGTGGTGGTGTGACAGTCTTTAGGCAGAGAGGGAAGGAGGAGTGAGTGGACTGATGTGTAGGTCACACCAGTCACACCAGGTGTCCATTATATGAGATGTTTGTCCTCTTGGTTATTTGATCTCTATTGTAGTTGTCTGTGTAAATGTAGCCTATCCTGACGAGTGCGGTGGCTGACAGAGTCAAATTTGGTAAATCTGGCAAATTGAGCCTTTCTTTCAGTTCTTTGGTTCATGTCCAGTTATTGTGCACATGAACGATAAGTTCGGTTTGATCAAGCGTCTAGTACACAGATACAGTGTGAGACGGGGAGGTGCACGTCTCCGGGGACACACTGGGTTAACTGCTTGGTTGTGTGATTATAAGGTACTCTTTACCAGCCCATGGGTAATGTGTGTTCTCCAAACGAACTGCTCAGCCGAGCTATCGAGCAAGCGGGCTGCGACCGCCTCCTCCGACCGGGCTCGGCTCGGTTCATTTGTTTCGGCACGGAGGCGATTGCTGTCTTCACACCAGCCTGGACAAAACAATCTGGCAGGGAAACACACTCAGCCTCTGAACCACAACCCCCTGTAGGTGTGAAATAACCCTTAGGCTCTTTGGTTATTTGTACGTGTGCTGTCAGCCTGGCTGCTTGTGAAGTTGTGACAGGGATTCTTTTTTTTTTTATTTATTTTTTTTTATTTTTGCTGTTGTCCAATGTTTTATAGACTAAACCATTAATTTTGAAAAATACACAGAGTAATCGTCAATGAAAAACAAGGACTAGTTGCGGTTTTACACCTTTTAAACATTCAGCAGACGTTATACAGTAAATCTGTGTTATTCCCTTTGTCTCCTCCATTGTTCTGACGTTTTCTTCTTCTCCCACTCCCTCTACTTTCATCTCACCTCCACTCTATCTTTCTGGCTTTCTCTGTCTCGTAGGTGTTATCCTAACATCCAAGCTGCCTCAGGTGGAGTTCAGTCTCGGTAAGTCCTATGAACTCAGTAATAATTCAAGGTCCATTTTACTTTACAGAGAGGCACTGAAAATGAAGACATCACAGATTCTTGGCACCTTTTAGACAAAAGGACTTTGGGCTTTCTGTCGGCAACATCAAATCCCTCCCTTCGCTGCCCGGGCAACACGACAACAAGAGCTAGCAACACTCGGCGCACAAATTAACTCAAATTGAATTTGAAATTAAACACACCAATAAACGCTCGTGTGCAGACGGCTGCTCTAATGGTGAACGTGCACAGAGGAGCCATTAGGAAGAGAGAGTCCTTTTGAACTTTGCACGGAGATGGTCTCATGCATCTTTTATGCAATTCAGATGTTGGAATTCTATTTCTGGACGGTTCCTCGTGGCTGAAGTCATGTTTCCTAACGCGATTGTCCGAGGCAAAATATTATTCTGTGTTCTTTGACATTCAACACCGGGGGCATCAAAGACTTCCGTCGTGACTCCCCTTGCTTCTATTTTTCAATGCAGCTGCGACAAAGGCCCCCCCCCCCCCCCCCCCCCCCCCCCCTTCTCATCTCACAACGGCTGAGAAAAGAGAAAAGGTGAGGAAAGATTCTGATGTTGCGCGCGTTTCATCCCGGCTGTCACCTGACGGCCTCGACGTCTTCTGAGTATTAACTGCGTTCAAACCGTTTGACGCCCCGGCACTTCAGCCCCATTATTATTGTAAAATTATTGAGCGAGATTACCTGGGGCTCGGTTGGAGAGTCATTATAATGTAAAAATGTCATATTCAACAAATACACTGAACTGGGTGTGTGTGCGTCTATATATATATATATATATGTATGTGTGTGTAGGAGTTACACCAGTACATTCAGCTCAGAGTCAAATAAAGCTGTCCTTGGTTTTATTTAAGTCTCAAATATCATTGTAGGTTGAAGCCTGGCACTTTTGGGAAAACCATTTCTATGTAAATCACCAGTGTTCATAGACCATAGGTCTTCAACAGAGGGTCCTTGGTAAAAAAAAAAGTGCACATAAAGACACATTAACATCAATCTAGCATATTTTAGTAAAGGGAAAAGCGATAGCTTAATACTGCAAAATGATAATAATAATAATGTGTATTTATAACTAGAGTTTAATATAGAACACATATAGTAGGTAGGGGCTCCCCACATAATCTCTCCATCAGTTTGGGGGGTTCCTCGGCCTGAAAAATGTTGAGGACCCCTGTCATTGACAACATGTGCAGGTGACATACATTTTTTAACATGCAGCAAAATTTCTCACACACACACACACACACACACACACACACACACACACACACACACACACACACACACACACACACACGCACGCACGCACGCACGCACGCACGCACGCGCGCACCTGCGCGGAGGGGCTGCGGAGAAGAAGGAGGATGCCACCGCTCAGAAGTACTCGTCTGATAAAAGTGATCTATAAAAAGTTGCCAGAACCTGTAAAAATTTCTCCGGGAATTTCATCACCTCATTTATTAGCGACGAGTCTGTTGGTGCAGTTTTCTGTTTCCAGTTAAGAGTTGAGATCAATCTTCCCGCTAGCAGGCTGACATACACCTTATACTGTGCCGCTCTGTTTCGTATTAGGCCGCGTTCCCTGGTTGAACGTGTGCCCAGTGTTCAGCGCATCTATCTAACCCGTGTCGGTCAAATAAGAAATGGCAGGTGTTCGTTTATATTGTACAAGACATATGTCATCTAGAAAACGTATTGGTTAAAACACTGGTATTAGCACAGTGTTTCCTTTTATTTCTTTTGAGGTTGTTCAAATAGGGCAGAAAAAAAGGTAATAAGATCATTTAAATGCGTGGGAATTAGAAGAAAAGGTACACGCCTGGTCCTGGTGTCAGGGCTCAGTAGCTGCTAGCGAGACACGCCGCGAGCCAAACGTTAGCGTGGAGCATATTTTTATCCACAAGGGCAAACGGTATGGTTTTAAAGAAAAAATGACACACACAAAGTGAAGAACCATTCACAGATGTTTCTATCAAGCAATCGAGAGCAAATACAGAATCTGATGGCGCGCCATTCAGTGGCAGGAACTCCACTTGAAAGGAGGCCGACGTAAAGACCTGTTCTGAGGCTGCTTTTGAAAAAAAAAAACAAAATGAAAAGCCAAGGCACATCTCAATCTCCCAGAAAGCTTTGCTTCAGGAACTAAAAGCAGGTAGCCCCCCACCACCCCCAGGTTTTCCAGCTGACCTTCAACACAAACGAGCGCTATATGACTGACTTCTGCGTGTCTCGTAGTGTTTGAGTGATGGAGAACGTCGGTAAATTATATGTTTAGTGTAATGAACGTCTTCACAAGTGTAGGAGTGGAACCAAACCTCCCCAGTAACTTTGCAGCCGATTAACGTGTAATGACATGACACTAGACAAACATGGTGTTTAGGGGGAATGAAGCGGTCCCTATATGCGGCCGTGATTAAAGGGACACTCCAATTTTACAGTTGAGTGTATTCGTCGTGAACCTCTCAGCCTGTGAAAACAGACTCCTCTCTGTGGCACCGGGGGAGGTTTCCTAAATAACCTTGATGCTATCATTAAGGTTATTTTGCCGGCTCGGGCTTGACACTTGAGATGGAGAGATAGAGAGAGAAAATATCAGATAGGCAACAAACCAAAGTGGAAGTGTGAGGTTTAAGGGATGTGACATTTAGGAGGCGAAGGGGACTTCAAATAAAGATGCTGCTTCGTCGTTCCTGATGCGACGAAAGGGACTGAAAACGTGTCAGTAAAAAGTTGCCATACCTCTTTAAAACAAACACGTTTCCAAACGACACTCGCCTCTGTCTTCTTGCTGCTAAAGAATTAAGCCTTAATTGTTTGTTCAAAATGAACGATTAAATCTTAATCGCAATTTATTGCAAATTATATCAAGCCTCTCAACTTTTATGGACCACGTACACCCACGCAGAGGAAACCTTGTCTTTACATCAGGCTTATTATCCTCATTTTAACACCACTGAGGAGGATGTAGCTTGATGTTTGTCAACTCATGGGATAAATTTAAACGTAACTGTCTTCAAACACTATAATATTGAAGATGTGACTTTTGTGCTTAGTGGTAAAGAGATTTTATTTTATTTCTGACAAAGTGAGAAAGAGGCGTTTGCCTGTAATTTCCTAAAACCACCCATATTGCCTAGACCCAAAGTCTTTGATGCATGTTATTTAATTACAGAATTGTCACTCTGCCAACAGATTAAATCAAATGTTTTATTTTTTTTTCTCATTTCTTGTAGAGGCGTTTTGACTTTCATTTTAAATGCCACTTCTGTGCGGCTAAATCTCGGTACGATACAGTACACGTCTCCTAACCCAGTCCTCCTTCCTCTTTCCAGCGCACGTGGACTTTGTAGTGCAGCTTATCATAACGCTGAACGTCCCATGCGATCGTCTGACCAGTGTTTTAATTCCTTCATCAGAGTTTCTGGGTAAACGGCGGCCGTGCCATGTTCAGTATCGGGTCAATTCCGCGCGGTGATTAGCCGCAGTGAAATCAAAAGCCGACTTTTGATTTCTGTGAGGTCTTTTGTTCTTTTCCGACTAATGGTCTTGGTTCCCTTTCACTGTGCAGTTTTTAAAATATTTCATGTTTCATTTCTCACAGTGTGTTCAGGATACTCTTTGACAAGGTTTGAGCTGAAATGTTTCAAGGTGCAGCACACTTTGAATTACACAGAATTTAATCCGAACTTTGAGTCCTGTTCACACAGGATATGACAAATTGGAGACATTACATTTAGTCCTGCTGCTGATTTAACATCATACGCCTGTATATCAATATCCTATGAATTTACATGAAGGATAAGCAGCGCTACGCAGCGGGTTAAGGGCATATTTATCACAACGCGACAGCACTTATTCCCCCTCCGTTTTCCCACTGGCAAACAGGTGTGCAAAGCGGGGGCACATGCAAATAATGTCGTCAAATTAATTGAAGCGTTGAAATAATTATCATGATGAATAAGCATCTTCTGGAGATGAGCACATATTCGTCTCATGTGGCAACTCCCAGGGCTCCCCTCTCGATTAAATGGAATTTAGATTCATTGTGGGGTCACACAGGCCTAATGCATTAAAACTCGTTTCCAGCAAATTCCTCTTGAAAGGGCTCAGCATATTCCAATCACACAAAATAAATACAGCATAGCAATTGAAGCCTCCAAGGACGGGCAAACATTATTACTCCAATTGCTCAATTGTTATGGTGATTTAGGAATTCGTCCCAGTATGCTTTGGTAGTTGAGTTGCTTTGACTGAAATTGCCAGGCACGTCATTGTTGAATTAATTTTCACCTCAGCGACGGCAGGAAATTCACTGATAAATGACAAGTAAATCTACAAATATAATTTTCTGGAAGGCACTCTAAATTTGTTCTTTTTAAAAAAAATAAAAATCCTGCTGTTCAATCGATTATTTGAATCTCTGTCACTTTAATAGGCCATACTCCTCTTTCCTCCATCCGTGTCATTTCCTCATTATCTCCCCTCTCCCTCGGACTTCCTTCCTCAAACTCTAAATGTCTCTCCAGGGAACTCCTATGCCCTTTCCCCGTGTCACCCACTCTATTTCCCTTTCCTGCCGTTCCCACCCAGCATCATAATAGTGCTGACCAGAGGGTCGCTCACAGTGTCATATCCCTGTAAGAGAGCCAGTGTAGTGATGCATGGTTGGGTAGACATTCCCATTTCAATCACCAAACTGGCTGTGGTTTGCTGTGCAGCGGAGTAGGAGAAGATCCCTCTGGCCAGTCAAATACACGTCCCCTGAGGTGACTGATACGGATAGTGAGCAACTTATCTGCGCTATCCCACCTCAGGTCTAGTGCACCCACTCATGCATTGCATTTATAAATTAAATTACATGCGAACTACACTCAATATGGCATATTGACAGAGAGAAAACATGTTCATGGATAGTTTTTGCAAAATTGTTAAAACTCAGAAACCGAAATCTTTAATTTACAAAGGTTTTCAGACCCTTTACTTTTGAACCGGAGCTTGTGTATCATTTATTAATAATCCTTGAGATCTATCCAGAACCTGAAGTGGCCGGTCCTCATCAGGTTACAGCAGGGGCGTCAAACATACGACCCACCGGAGGGTCCAGTCTGGCCCGCTACATGAATTTACAAAGTGTGACAATTACATAGGAGGCTTTGACTGCAGTTAAAGTAAAACTGGCACTTCTTCCTAATTAGGCCGCTAGGGATTGTACTGTTTTACACAGAATTGACATAAGTCACATAAGACTGACATAACTGAACTGTGACAACCAGAACTAAACAGCAGATCGATGCTATGCACCGAAAATACTAAATCATTTAAGGCGAAAGTCACTGAGACGAAAAACCTGGGTCGTCATGGGTCGATGCAAGTTTTTTGTCCGATGTGAAAGGGTTGACCTGGGTTTTCGACCCGGGTCGAATGACCCGGCAATCGACCTGGGATTTTATCGGCTTGGTTCGGTTTTGATGGTGAATGCCGGGTTGACCCACTAATTTATTCGAATAACGTTGATGTACCTGCCTGTCACTGGACGCCCTGTCAGACTGTGTCATTGTAGAAGCTCCAGAGCTGCGAGCAGCAGCCTTGTCCATTTTTTCAATCAATCAAATCAAAAATGTGTTGTTAAATGATCATTAATGGAAGTATAGGTGAATCAGTCCTACATGACGTTCAGAAAATTGCACCGATGGGGAAATGCATGTGCTACTGTGTTTATAGCAGCCTTTTGAAAGAGTGGGGTTTGCCCAGTCCATTCTTCAGGTCATCAACAAGCTGAAAGCGTTAAAAAAATACACCATGCTGCCCACTGTTTACCTCGTACTGTACTTAAATGTGTAATGTTACCATTGTTGATGTGATGATGTATGAGAGGGAGGAAAAAACAGGCATGCACCTCTCACAACAGGAGGTCAAACCCAGGACAGCTGGCGATGTGAAAGCACACCACAGGCGGGTCTGAAAATCCTGTGTCAACCCAATTTTTTTTTTTGTTGAAGGGGTATAATTTTCTTTAGATATTTCAGATTGTTCATAAATGTTTTAGAAAGTAAAATGATAGTTCATGAAACATTTTCATAATTCACTTCTTTGCCCAAAAACAAAGTGAAACATTTGCAGTTGTTTCTATTTATAGGTTAATATGTTCTTATGTTAGTGGTCCGGCCCCTAAACAAAATGAGTTTGACACCCCTGGGTTATGGACAGTGTGTGCAAGTGCATGTCCGTCAGCTCGTGCATACATGCAGCCTCGATAATAACCAAGCAAGTAAGGCTTTGGTCTGCAAGGTAACACAATGCTGTGTATAACAGAGCCTCAGATGTTTTGTGCAGAGATGAGAGGACCTGCCAGACAACCACGTCAGCAGCACTCCATCAATCAGGCCTTAATGGTGGAGCAGCTAGACGGAAGACTCTCTGATTAACTACTTGTTTTGGAGTTTTCTAAACTGCTTTTAAAGGACTCTGAGACTGCAAGGAAAAAAAAAAAAACGTCTCTCACCTAATGAGTGAAAAACTCTTTGGGAATAACTCCATCTGTTGACCAGTAGGTAATGTTGAGGTGACTTCGGGACAAGTCTCTGATCTCAGTCCTTCAGCCAGCCCGGATTTAATTTATATGATATCTGTGGAAAGACACAAATTTACTGACTGACGTGAGGTGCTTTTGAGAATGTAAAGAGTTGATTGGCTGAGTAGCTCCATATCTGAGGCAAGAAATCTGATCTAGATCTGATATAGATCCAGGTTCAGGATGTAGTTATAGAGATTAACCAAATCTATTAGTCGTTGAATTTGGAGACATTTTCATGGTGGATTTTCACTTTTTCATTATACTGCATATACAGTAGAGATATACAGGTTTTTCTGCTGTTAAATGTTAAATGATTATATGTATCTATGCAGAATTTGTCATTAGCTCTTTTCACATTCGTTCATGAAAATATAAATTTAAGCTATTCCTGGTCTGATGTTTAGCATGCGCTGGTATGAGGTAAGGTCCCATGTATGTATATATGTATATATATATTATAGTGTTATATTATAAGTGATAGTGGACTTCATAAAGTAATAAAGTACTTCATAAAGTATCCTGTGGCTACCAGTTACACAAGTGAAATGCATATTCCTATAAAAGTGTTGATTTAAGAACGAGCTGAATAAAAACTGAGGCTTCTAACAATCACAGCTACACATATGCCGTTCGAGCAGCAGCGTACATGTGAGCATATTTTTGCACGACTGAAAAACTCGTAAAAATGTTTTTCCCCGTACGCTCCTCTGCTTCAGCTCCTCTCCCGTATAAGCAAATGTGAGACGTCCTTTAATGTTAGTCCAAAAGACCTGGCATCAATATCGTGAAGAGAAAGGCCGAATGTGAAATTGGAATAACCCCTGAGAGATAATACATACGTGGTCCCTGCTACACTACAAGACAGTCAACAACCTGACTTATAGCCTTTTCTCAGCAACATCTGCACAGGGAGTAAGAGGCTGAATCTTACCATCTTTCAAGCCATTACCCAAAGTGTATCCGCTGCTGCTTTTTACCAAGTCGGTCGTTTGGGTTTTGCAGATCTCTCACTCTCACTCTATATATTAAGCCTCGTTTTGGTGTTCCACTTAGTTTAGATTTGAAATCCTGCCACAGCAGCTGTATTGTGAGAGATGTGAAAGAAAGACTGAATGGATTTCTGGCACGTTGCATCTTTTTTTTGATTTCATATTTTACAAGTTGTGGCCGCACACTGTAAATAAAAATAGCAGAAAAATACAGTAGAGCACAAGAGTTTTATTTTTGAGCGTTTTTAGAAGAACTGCTACCTCTGTTGTAACTGTGCATGTGTAACGCCCATCAGCGCTTCTGCATTTACGTTCAGCATGAGCTCCCGCGCCTCGATCGATTGGTACAGTGGAAGCACAGTGGAATGACGCAGCACCCCTCCTACGTCAGCTGAACCTTCCCGCAGGCCCTTTGCAGTGTGTTTGCCTTGCTTTTCTGCCTGGCAGATGTGCAGTTTTAGCCCAAAAGCTTTACTTGCATTTCACATTTGATCATAACATCAGCAATTTATAGCTGATTGTTACCAGTGTTTCCAGAGTTACTGAACTACCCTTGCCTCATGTCAAGTTAATTCAGTTGCAACATGACATTTTCTTCATTTTGTATTTCTTCTTATTTAAAAAAAATTTATTATAAAAATTCAATTAAAGACTACCCTGCTTTAACATTGCAAGGAAGGCAGATGATGCAGGAGTTCTATTCAACCACATGCAGTACATAAAGAAATTACAACTCCAGGTCACGTCTGCCTTATCCATGTTTCATTTATTCTCTGTCGGTACTTCCCTCTGAGTTTGTGGCAAAACGTGGTTGTACAGATCAATGCCACTTAATTTTACTTCACAGGGCTTGGCATGTTTTTCTGTCTTGTCTTAGCAGGTGCAGTCGAGATGCATTACAGGATCCCACTCGCAGGATTCTTTACAGTGTGAAAAGTGTTTTTAGTGTCCAGCTGCTTGGGCAACAGAGCCGGGCCAGTGTGTGGAATGGATCGAATCATACTGTAGCATTGGACAGATGTAGGTGTCTGATTGAGTCACGCACGTAAAAGAAGAGGGGAAGTGCTGTAGCATGCTCCTTACGACGCCTATAAGAGTGGGTGACAGTAGGAACTGTCCACGTCTTCAGAGACTGAAAATATGCACGAGTGACATGCAAACATCAATTCACGACGTGACGACAACCATAGATTGTGTGGGGTATTGCTGTACAAGCTGTATATAAACACAGTCACACATGCATTCCCCGATAGGTGCAATTTTCCCGACATGACGTAGCGCTAATTCACCTATGCTCTTTCATCAACAGTCGTCAGAGATTGTTCTCTTATTGGAGTAGACAAAAACTTTGTTCTGCTTCTACAATGACACGGTCTGACAGGCCGCCCAGTGACAAAATCAGAACGTGACAGGCGGGTACATCACCGTCATTGTGTAAATTAGTGAGTCGCAAAAGGAGAAGTGGGCCCACAGGTTATAATATCCTTGGAGGATGCCGTGCATGATGGCCACAGATTGTGCAACATCAGAGGATTTAGCACCAATGAACGAGGTCACCCCATGTCAGCATTAAACCTGGACGTTGGTCTGGGCCCACCTCTTCCAAGTGAAATGCTTTCCTTCCTGGAGTATAAGCTTCACATTTTCTGCAGAGTGTGTCAGTATTCACAGTTCCTGTTTGATATGTGCACGATTCAAAGTGCACCTCCCTGTAACGTTCTGGTGAAACCACCCCAATGAGTGTTAATGTTAACAACATCAGCTGACTTCTCATTGTTTATGATCCGTATGCGCTGTAAGAGGAGCTGCTTATTCTGCTTCAGTTTTATTGACACACTATGTTGTAGCGGTTTAGAGCTGCGTTAAAGTTCAGCCCTCTGTTTCGCTTAATTCCCCCACGATGGCAGAGACTATCGCCTCGCTTCCTGAGCATGTTGCGCGATCTGTCGGTTTAGTTTTTTTATTTGTTTTACTTTTCGGGATTCTCTCAGTTGGAAGCCATTGTCATCCTACTTTTTCATTTGTCTTCTTTGCTCCTTAAGTCGGTAGAACTATTTGTTGAATGTGCGTAGAAAAAAAATAATATAAAAAGCAGTTCAGGAAGCTTTTAAGTGACAGACTGTCTAATTTAGGTTGCACTTACCAAAGGTCTTGACATGGATAAACTTTCTCTTTCAATTCAAGTTATGTTTGAGGTCCTGTTGGCATGTTTTTGCCATCAAGCTGGTCTGATTGCAAGAGTGACGACCACAGCAGTGGTTGTTATGCTTTTCCTCGTTGGATTAGATTTAGTCATAATAATGATATATATTTATAAGTAACACGTTTAACATAGAACACATATAGTAGGTAGGGGGTCCCTACATTATGTCTCCATCAGTCCTTGTCCTTTTTTTTGTTAACAGAGCTGTATGTTTCCCCTCTTGTTCAGTAGCAGATAGTCTCAGTAATACCTATTTTTTACGTTTGCCTTGTAACGCCTGCATACCATCGATTCAGACCAAATGCCTCTCTTCATGAATCACTTTGTGCTCCCCTGCTGCGGCCGGAGCCCTCACTTCAAGACTCTTTAACCGGTTCTCAGGCAAAACCCAGACGAAGAGCAAGAATGTGGAGAGAGACGGGGAGAGTTGTTAACTGCCCCAAATAAAGAACTTTTTCGATTTAACGTCACAAAATGAGATGTTGTACTTTGAATACACTTAAGTAGGTCTCATGATGAGACATGCCCCAGAGAACTGAATGAATTAGTAAATGTAATTTAGTCTAATGGAATCGAAGGTCGGTTTCACTTCATGTCACAAGATTAAATGTAAGTGAAAGGCTGTGTTTATCAGAATCCATGACACACTCCTTTCAGACTCCATATCTGCCGTGGGCATTGGGCCATTTCAACAAAAAGAAAATATTGTTATCACTAATTTTGTGTCCACGTGTGATGTCTTGACTTGTTGTATAGTTTTAATACAGGATACATGGCTTTTATTTAATCATGTTTGTTTGTTTTTTTACTGTATGTGACATTGCCTCCATTTCTATTTGTTCGCTTTGTGTTTCATTCATAGTCTTTTGGAGGAGATGCCGTACATGAAAGACCTCCCAAGTGCATGACTTTCTTCAGCTGAAATTCTTTGTATTAATACCTGTTTTTTGTTTGTTTGTTTTTATAATTTAGTGGAAAAAAACATCCACAGGGATAAATGCGACTTTTGTTTAAGCCATATGTCCTTAACAGTGGGTCTGCGACCCCTAGAGGGTCCGTGGAGACACTGCAGGGGGGGGTCCCAAAATCTTTGGTTGATAAGACATTTTATATATAAGTTCTTTAAACACACATTAACATGGATCCAACGTATTTTAGTAAATTGATAAGGGCTAGCTTAATAGTGAAAATGTTAATAATAATGTAATAAATAACACTAAGCCAAGTTTAATATAGAACACATATAGTAGGTGGGGGGTCCCTACTTAATCTCTCTATCAGTTTGAGGGTCCTTAGCCTGAAAAACATTGAAGTCCCCTGATTTAGGCCCCATTTGAATACTGAACATTGTGAGCTTGGTACAGAACGATAAATCAATTCTAAAAACTGCAGTGAAATAAAAATAATTCCAAGTACACTTCACGGAATACAGAAGAAACCAGAGTTAGAAGTTAAATTATAGGTTAGTAAAGCAGAAGATTTATTATCTTTTTATCTGGACGTCTAGTCTAGTGGGAAAACCTCACAGTAAGCCAGCTATTATTATTACTAGTCCAGCTGCAAGAAGGCCAGTTTGGGAGATTTTGCAAATCTCTCGAGTTGTCTGACAATTGATTTATTTTTTTTTTTTTTACACACTTGGAAAGTTTCAAGCAGACGCACCTAGAGCACTTGAAAACTTCTCTCCTTAAATCCAAGATTCATAAGGCTTTCTTTTACAATAGTTATTTTCTGTGAAAAACAGCAGAATTTCACACAGCTATCCATATACTTTTAATATTTTATACCCTGCCAGTCACACTTCAAGCAAATATTCCTCTGCTGTATTTGATCCATCGTGTTCAGTTTCACATAAAAGGGGTTGAAAAGGAATGGCGAAGTCGGAGATTACAAACAAGACTTTAATTTTCTTCTCGCTTTGTTTTTCTGCAGACAAGTGACAAATTCTCATTAAACGCCAGCTTTGTTTGTGTTGCTGTTCTTCAAAAGGCCCGGGACAATCGCTGCAGCTCGCTGTCGTCAAAGGCAGCGGTGGGATGGGTTTGAACAGTTTCACATTTGAAAGGAAACACTTTACCGTGTCTTTTTAACACGTCTCACCTAATCCGTCAAGTAGACAGATAAACCGTCCCTAACCTGCAAATAGGAAAGTCTGCACACCGATTAGCCACATCATTAAAATCACCCGCAAGACAAATGATTAATACTGATGATCTGGTTGCAACGGCACCTGTCAGGGAGCGGGATATATTAGGCAGCAAGTGAGGGCGTGTGTCCACATCGTCTTTCACCGCTTCATCAAAAAAAAAAAAAAGTGCTGCTACGTGATGGGTTACTTTCTGTTTCTATGACGACAGTCGGCATTAAGCGTCTGGCCAGTCGACTCCTTTGTCTTTGTTTTGGCCGTTTCTCTCACGCCACAGCTCAGGCCTTAGTCCGATACGACCAGAACTTCTTGGTTTTCTTGGTTACCGGGGCGACGAGTCCCACCCATGTGGTTTGTTGCCAGAGAAGGAGCGACCGCGATGACACCAGCGCCTTTTCTGAAAAGCTGAAAGATTTTCAGGACAGAAGCACTCTGGCTGACGGCCGCACACATTCTGTACTCTGAAGAAAGACGCTCATAAAATATGCTGCATGGACCATGAAGAGGGCCACATTGTAACGAACCAAACACTGAGAGACTCCAGGTGTTGTCACTATGAGCTGATTGTCCTGTGGGGTCCAATCAGAGTGTCCACGTTGACCCTTGTCCATTAATGAAAGCGCTTGCCAAGGGCATGTGAGAAAAGATCAAGACCATGTTATCATATGGAGAATGTGGCCAGGATACCAGTTACTGAACCATTCGCTCATTTCAGCAGCTTAGTTGTTGCTCTCCTTTTAAAAAGCCTCCTGTCAGGATCCCTTTCATCTCCACTTGTTGTTAAGTTGCTTAAACATTACATTCAAACTTGCCCGGAGAAAGGAAGACTCTTGTGCCCGTGTTATATTTTTTTAATGGAGTTACACCCACTGACTGATATTATCCAGACTTTATTTATTTATTTTTTTGTGCAGAGTAATGTGTGAAACTGACTGGGCACTGAGAGCAGATCGATAGCTGTTTACATGCCAGAACTGCACCGGATGGATAAAATGCAAGGTCTGGATGAGGTCCAGAGTGGTTTCAGAACAGAAATGTGTCATTACTCTACTCAAGCGCATACAAATGCTAATTAATACATATATTCAGGGACATATGGTTCGAGTTACTCTATCGAGCTGGATGCTTTATGGGCCTTTTCGTGTGAAGCAGATGTGAACACAAGAGACACTTTGTCTGTCTTTTATTCAATGTTCCTAAAAATCTCTAACCACAGAAAGGAGCATTTTTCCTACTCAAGGCCGCACATAATGTGTTGAAAGGCTCAGGGAAAAAAAAAAAACAAAAAAAACAACAACTTGGTTTTAGTGCTGTCTGACTTCACTGCAACTACTTCACATCTCTCAATAGCAAAGAAATTACAGGAATTTCTTAGTGCAGTCGTTATTACAGCGCCAATGCAAGATGGATTCGGTCTGTTCCTGGTTTGGTTTTTTCTCCCTTGTCGGGAGTTTCAGATCATAACCAGGTTTCCTGCACAGGAATCGTGGGGAGCGAACGCCTCACGTCCTTGGAAGCCAGAGCTCCTGAGTGACAAGCTGCTTCTGAAGTCGGAAATGAAAGCCCTAATAAAACCGATATCTCACTGCCAGAGGGGCTTGGGCTCTCTGGCTGCCTTTTTTAATCCACTGCTGAGGCAGCAGTTTGATATCTCCCTGTATACATTTTTATTTATTCCTCCGAACGCGCGTTCCGTCTTGTGGCGGAGGCCTCTGCGCGCACGGTTCATTTAACTCAGCTAATTCGTCCATTAGTGGCGATGCAGCTCTTCAGTCCTTTAGCATGTGACTCCTAATCTGACAGGAGGGTATTATAAAGCCGCCTCGGCCATTTTCTTCCCCCTCATTTATACATGACCCGGCGTTGTGTGTGATTCGTGTCACTTACGTGTGCATCTTAAAGAATCATCCGCTGCTCCTCGTGGCTGCTTCTTATCCCTCCTCTGTTTTGTTTTTTTTGTGTCGTCCCCCTGTGCAGGCTGTAATGATCTGGTGGCCTCAGGCGCAGACAGGAAGCCCAACGCTTTGGTCCAGGTGGCTGTCATAGATCCCCACAAGCAGCACCTCTTGTCTCTCGCCTGCACAGAAATAGTTGAGGTAAGGCACCACACACACACACACACACACACACACACACACACTCTCTCTCTGACTCTCTCCGACCTTTGATGTTAGTTGTTTTGCTGTGTCTCTGGGTCACTGGGTCTTGGTTGGTGTTCTGTCCATCTCTGTCTGCCCTCCTTTTTCTCAACCCCTCCCGCCCGCCCTGCCCTCCCCCCCAATCTGACTCACCGGACTGGAACAGACAATGAGCGTTAACCTTCTATTTCCTGTGACAGCTGAGACATGACAGCCACACGAGTTGGTGTGTAGCTCTCGGTGTATACGTGTACGATATGTGTTTGTTGGTCCGATTGTGTTTGGGTCACACATACAGTGAGAGAGAGTTTTCGTCCTCTTTGACCTCCTTAAATTCTTCCTTTATTACCCAGTGACAGCGCCGTTGCCAGGGCGACAGTCGCACGAGTGAGCAACAGCTGCCCCCCGTCCCACCCTGGAACACCCGCCTGCACGCATGTGCACAAACCAACCAACGCACACACACACACACCATTTGTTTTCCCTTTCTCCTTCGTCATACGAGGGGAAAGTTTCCAGACGAATAAAAAGGAGACACTTTTTTTTTTTTTTTTTCCCCTCCTAATCCACTAAACCTAAATTAACATAACCGTCTCTTTCAAAGACTGATTCCAACTGCTTTTCCCCTCAGTGAGGGGAACAGCGGCGTATGTGTGCCTGTGTGTGTGGAGACACAGGATGTGGTAGGATACTGTATGCTGGCTCAGCCAGCTCTGCAGACACTGAGTGCCGCTGGAGTTTTGATTTCATGGCTGTAATGTTCGGGATTTGGAGACAGATCTGAGGATATGGACTGCTTTCGACTCCACAAAAACAGGGTATGTGCACATCGAGCGCGGTTTTATGCGCCTCTTTTAAAAGGGGGGGCTTTGCAACCTTACCAGAGAGTCTAAGATCCAGAGAGTCTTCGGAGTTTGCTGTCATGTACTCATTTTATTGGTTGGAATAGTTTAATGAAAAGGAACATCCTTTAAATCAGTAGGTTTAGCACTTCCCACAGAAATCTGATCAACCAGATTACTGCTGTTAATGCTAGTTTGACTCAGAAGTAGCACAACACTTCTTTAAAATGCTTTATTTTATTTTTTTATTTTTTTTTACTGAAGTTTTAGAGCATTTAGAGGAACAGAGGACACTTGTCAGGACACGGATAACCAGCGGGGTTTCCCATTCTCACGCCGCTATCAAACATGCGCAGCGGCAGATGTTCATTAACCTGTGTGACCAAAGCAGGGCCCCGTCATGTGTGTGTGTTTGTGTTTTATCTGCGTGTTCCCGGGGAAGCCCGAGTGTACGTGTGTAGCCTCCGAGGCTGTCCGACTGCCACTTGTGTTTCTCCTGTTGTCACATTCCCAGGATGGCTGCTCTCAACAGCTGCTGGCAGCTATGCTGGACGCTGGTGGGCTCGGCCGCCCGGAAAGATTCACGGCTCTTATCAGGAATCCGTGTCTGTACGTGATGAAGGAGTTTCATGTAGGAAGGGACCTGCCAGCTGCTACATAACCTTTTCTAGACCCCATGAACTGTGAGAAACAAAGACTTTTAAAGGCTTTTAGTCATTTTGGATCTACAGTTCTCTACATTAAACCACTGATCTCTCTGGGTGTTATTAACTCAAGAGGTTTAGTCAAATAGAAGCACTTTACACTAACCTAAAATCTAACTGCTTGTCTAAATGCAAAAGTGGCAAAATAAAGTATACTCACTGAGCGGTTTATAGGGGGCACATGCTTTGAATTCAACTGAAAACAATCCTCTAGGATTCTGGTCCAGGTTGATAATACACGAGCGCAGAAGTAGCCTTTCAGGTTTGGATCACGTTTGCGTCGCGTCTATTATTTAGTTTGGACGCATCCCGGTTGGATCCGCGGCGCTGTGGCGTCGCTGGCCCTGCCGCGGGCCTCAGCAGAAATTGAGATTCATGGCACCACGCTCCAGGCTTTCGAGCTGTCCTGTTTTTGGTGAGCCTGTGCCCGCTGCAGATTTCTCCTCTTGGCTCTGACGGGACGGGAACCTGGCGCGGCCTTGTGCTGCTGTCGCCCATCAAGGTTGGACATGCCGTGCATTCTTAGGCGCTTCCCTCCTCGCTGCAACTTTGTAAAGACTGGTTATCAATAGCCTTCCTGTCGGGCCCCGGCGAGTTCTCGCCATTCTCCTCTGACCTCACTCATCAGCGGCTTCGCAGAGCTGCCACTGGCTCGGCGTGTGTTTGTTTATTTATTTATTTATTTATTTTTATACCAGTCTGAGTAAAGTCTGGAGACTAGACGCTGCCGTGTGTGCGACTACCAGTCACTGAGAGCACATTTATGTGTTGTTATTTCTTTTAATAAGTGAGTTTATGCCTATTTAAAAGTATAATCAGAATGAATACTGAACTATATTAATGTTTATTATTTCTTTGTTAAACATAAAGAAACAGACGCTCATTGGTGCTGCCTTTGTATTGATTCTTATTATTACAAAACAATCAAGTGGGATCAATTCTCGTTCGCTAATTGTTCAAACAGCGCGCTATTAACATAAGCGCATCATTAATACTCAATGGTATGAAAGTGGGACACGGCACCATGTTTCCACAACAGGCTGATCCTCTTTGTTTCCACACAAGTCTCGGTTTGTGCACTGTGTCTTAATCTACTGTTGGTGAGACAGAAAGGGCCAGTGACAGTTTAAGTAGAAAATCTAAAGCCTTCTAAATCTCTTTTAAGTGTAATAGGAAACAACTCGGACAAAACGCATTTGAAGTGGCCGACACGAAATGCTTGAAATCTCTTATCGAGCGCTGCCTTGTTAGCGCCTCGACGTGCCCGCGCTTCCCTTCCCGTGGAAGTTTAGCATGACACGAGAGCTGCGGGAAATCGGTATGGAAACCGCTGCGTTTTTTTCTGGCAGACTATATTATGTGTGCATAGGGGGAAAAAAATCCCATTCGGAAAACATGGGCAGTGGGTCCAGGAGTGGTGGTACTCGAGGGGATTTGACGTCACGCAAAAGCCGGGGGATAAAACGGCCTTTGATGTCATGCTAGTCGAGCAAAGACCCCCTTGCCTGGAACAAGTCCAAAAAGTCTAGTCTGTGTGTGTGTGTGTGTGTGTTTGTGTGTGTATACAATTATGAGTGGTCAAGGGAGGGAGAAGCAGCGACCCCACCATGGTAGGATGACTCAAGCCAGAACACTTCCCCCTGAACCCAATCGCACAAACACACACACCCTCTTAATGGCCCAAATTGCTCATTCCACTGAGGTTTGCTACCGAAACGGACAAAAAGACAACAGAGGGGCAGCTGTCTCCCACAGCATATGCTGACCACTTGTATGACAGACTGTGTAAACGGAGACAGGCTTACCACTGCGGCTCATCTCAGCCGCCCGTCAGCGGCTCCAAGAAGATTCAGCGGCGGCCGAGGCTCCTGAACACGCTGGTGAGTCTGAATGAGGCCCATTCAGTGCGCCAGCGAGGGAGGTGTGAGGGGTTACGTGTGCGCCCGCGTGTACCTGCACATTCTCGAGCATAACGGCTCTGTCTGTCTTTTTGTCAGCGTACAGTACTGATAATATCACGTTGTTTTTTTTTTTTTTGCGTTTGCTTCTGCCGTGTGTGTGCGCGCCCGCTGTGCTGAATCAGGCGGGCGGCGTGCGCTCGATGTTAGTCCACACAAACCGCACAGCTTCACGGATCAGCGGTTAAATGGCACCAGGCGTCAGGACTTAGTATTCCTACGTCTGGAGGAGCTGAAATCGCAAGTAATAGACTTGTTTTATTTCCCCTCTGTCAGCCCATGGAAGATTTCTGGAGGAGCGGCGGGGTTAGTGGTGCGGCGAGGCGGCGGGTCCGTGTGCCCCCTCTTCGTGTGAGAGGAGCGTATTTCAACATGGGATTCGGGTTTTCTGTGTGTTCAGTTTGCTGCTTTTGCAGCCTGGTGCTTGGTGGGTGACGTGTTCATTCAGTGTTTATATTTTAGAAGAGTTTTTTTTTTTTTTTTTCAGGTGAATCATTAGCACTCGTGTTGGCAAGTTGTAGCTATTAATGGAAACGCTTACCACAAACCTTTATCAGCACATTAATAAGAGACGCACAGAGGCATCCGGTGGTTTACTGGTTGTGGCGCGTACCACGCAACCGCACCACCCTGGAGGCCCCCCGTTACACGTCATATCAACATCCTCTCTCGACACATTGGTAGATTGTCAAATTGATGATTTTGAGTCAATGTGCAAGGGTTGTTCTTTTACTCAATGCTGATTTCCTTCCAACAACTACTCTCCTTGTAGGGAGAGGTAGACCCATTAGAGGGTCACTGACGTCACTGCCGCCTGGGGCCTCACGCCCCTCCTCCCTGAGTGGCAAAAACCTGGTGCAATGTATCAGTAAATACAGCAGTCCAGGAAAAATATGGATTATCTGATCAAATTAATGACGACTGGACTCGATAATGATCCATACGAACTAGTATGGATTTGGAAAAGTTTCGGTTAAAGTTAGAAATTAGACGCTAATGCTAAGAGCTTTACTGAGAAGTAACGTTAGCCATAGCCTGTAGCGTCCGACCAGATGTTTAAAAGATGAGGAGGAGTGATCGCAAATATTCCATTTATTGTTTTATTGCTATTTATTGTTGGAACTGAAATAGTTACTGTCGGCCACAACTATGCTAGAACATCCACAAACTTATCCGACAGCCCTCAGAACACAAGAAGTAACTTAAGGTATGACTTCATTAAAAAACACAGCCTAAATTAATATTACCTGCTATTTAATGTGAACCACAACACCTGGTTTCTGTGCCTGGATTCCAGTTGTTTCTCAGTAATGCAGCGATCCATTTACTTCTCGCTTTGGGGAGATTTCGGGAGATATCTGTAGAAATACATCTCCGACTGCTTTTCAAATCTGTTGGTACAGTCAGTCACACGCTTCACCCTTTTTTTTTTTCTTTTTTTTTTAATTAACTTTACAATTTAGACTCTATTAAAGCCTATGATTCAAACTAATGCTGCGAATCTCCACGCTCAACTGTCACTTTTTGCCTACTCAGGCCGTAACCATGGAGACTTCTCTTGCTGTGATGTCACGTGCACACCCTCTATAACTGACTAAATACCAAAAGTATTTTGGCTGCTGATTTACATGTAACACAACCTGAGGCTTTACGTGCTCCTTTTAATGTGTGAATTCTTCTCATGGGGGGGTAATGCCCGCGTCAGGATATTCACCATGTCCTGACAGTTATTTTAACTATATGCTCCGTTCTTATTTCTGTTTTTGACCGAGGGTGTGACCATGCGTTACGAGCATGTCTGCCAGTCTGTCTGTGTCGGCCTCATTACCACTCCCCAATCTGTCCCCACAAGGTCCCCGAGGGTTGCGTTCTAGAGACGCCCATCAGAGCACAGCGGCGGAAGAGGAACCCCCCGGTGTAAACACAAACTGCTTTGAATCGCCTCACAAAGACAACAATAAGTGGCTCAAGGCTTCTCGAGTCTTCACAGGAAGGCCCCCTCAGCTCCTGGAGTATTACATTTTATTTGTAGTGGAAATCATTGCGGACTGTGCACGCACAGACAAGAGTTTGTTTTGGGTTCACTTTGCCCACTTAGGATTAAAGTCGACTGTGGGAGAGGTGACTGAAACGGTTTATGGTCCTCTCAGGATGCCACACCTTAAAGTGTTGATCTAGATCAAGATCAAGACAAATCTGCAAATTATATGCAGAAATAAACAATTAGAGATTGTTATCCAAATGAAAACTCTTTCCATTTTGTGTTTTATTAATTTTATTTGATCATGGTTCTACTAAAAGAAAGATTCCTACACCAACTCTGCTCCTATGACACCCATATCTAACAGTGTTATCGGTGTCCTGACGAAGCATCTGGACCGTGACACGCTTCATCTCGTGATACTGCTTGTCAGCAATCACTCTTTTCATTTGTGGAGTTGATATGAACTTCCTCGCTGTGCTGTCACTGCCGGTATTTTTAGATTTAAAGCAAACACCCTTGTTAGGTTGGCATTCTCCAGGGGAATGAAAGCAGAAGTCTCTCAAGGCCACGGAAAAAACAAGCCCCGTAGAAGTCAAAGGTGGCGACTGGGCGCTGCGATTTCTGGGAGGTATTGATCAAACGCGAACTAATGCCAGCCTTCGGGTGTGTTTAGTCCCGCTGCCAGGCGGATACTTACTGCCACCTCACCTGCCAGTGTTTGTTGGTCCTGAGCTACGGCCTGAGCTGAGAGTGTAGCTATGCCACAGCTCCAGGTAGAAGGAGGGGGGGGGGCTCTATCTCCTCCAGTTTTCGTGCCCAGGAGAGGCAGCAGGGGAGGCGAGAGGACCGGGGAGAAGCGCCGGGAGGAGGAAGAGGACAGACTGAGACCAGCTGCTGGCTCATTTACACAACCGAGTCTCCCTCCCTTCTTCTTTTTTTTTTTTTTTTTTTCCCCCCTTTGGCTTCCTGCATTTTTGTGGACATGTGTGCTGCAGGACTAATGTGCATGAGCGTACACACGTGTGCACGCACTGAGACACTCAGTTTGCCACAGCTCACCCTGTTTCTGTGTTGTCCCTCTCTCCGACAGGCCAACAAAGACCCGCTGTTTCTGACGGGGATGACCTTCCCCTCAGAGCATCCTGCTAGCCCAGAGACACTAGTCAAGCTTACTGTGTATGATGCAAAGGACAAGAGCCAGGAATCAGTGAGTAAACAGCAGTTGTTTTCCTCTGCCTTTTTCTCTACATGCACAGAAAAGAAACTCCGATAAGTGGGGAAAGGGGAGATAATGATGACTGTGTGTTCAAAGCCAGCTGCGAAGCACTCATCTTCCAAACGTTGGTTGTGCAGTATTGATCTTCAGCTTTAAAGAGGAGGAACATGAAAAGCTGCGAGAAATCTGCTTGATCTGCTGTTTAAAAAAAGTATCTTAAAGACCCGGAGGTGTGAAGAGCTGAGTGTGAGTCATTCATTCTTTGACCATGACCTTTAAGGGAAAAGTTGAATGCATCCTTTAGTGAGCTTCTCAACATGGCGGCAGATCCCCTGGAAAAAAAAAAAGCAGACTAGCCGACACATCAGTGGGAATGGGAAAGAACGGCAGACACAGAATCGTGAATGGGCCGCGGCCTCTGATATAGACATTTAAAACAGACTTTATAACACGCTCTTCAGTGTGGCTGCATGCTTGATCCTAATCAAGCACCACACTCAACCCTGGGTGCCAAGATCCTAATTTGGCATAACTTATAATGAAAGATTCATAAGCTTTATGATGAGTTTGAACTCCATTATAGAAACAGTTAGTATTTGCAAATTTTACTCACATGAAGGCCTCTGGTTTTGCGCAGGCACGAAGCCAGCAGTCGTACAAACACGACTGTGGAGTGGTTTTTTTTTTGTTTTGTTTTTTTCGTTTTACACGCAGGCTTTTGCTCCTATGTCGTAGCATATTTGTTGTAGCATTTGTTGTAGCATTGTCACTTAAAACAAATCTGCTTGCTTCAGTGTGGGTGGAGTGCACAGTGCACTTCTTGTTTTGGCACAAAACAGTCTCGTGTTTCCACTTCAGGAGCTTCTAGCGCCAACTTTGAAGAATCAACATCCAGGCTTATCGTGTATGTTTTGTGTTGTTTTTTCTTTTTTCTTTTTTTTTTGCATCCTCTAGTTTAAGCTATAATGTGACGTTAATAATAAATGGAGGCTCCTATTTGACTGATCTGCCATTTACAGTAATGCAGATGTTAGACTGTGTGACTATCTTTAGTCACAATTGAAACCTTAGATTCAGCTTTGAAGCTATTTAGAATACAGGGGTATCCCCCATTCTTGGCTTGAATTGCTCTTTAACAAGGACTTCAGAACACTACAGGAGAGCTGTGGTTAGAGACGTAGCTTTGTGTACGTAAGGTCACAGGTTTGAGACCCTAATAGCTGAGGTGCCTCCCAAACGGCCACCACTGCTCCATATGTGCAGTCTTCTGTGTGAACCAATGCATGGTTAAATACAGAAAAGGGAATTTCCCCATGAGAGGGAATAAAAGGAAATCAAATTTACAAATTTCCCCGAATGGTTGAAATATTCTCAGTAGTGTAAATGGGGTTATTGAGGCGATATGATTATCGCTCTAATTGCAGCAGTGCTGGCATTACTGCAGACATGGAACATGCTTAAATACGACTGCTGGGTTTAAGTCTTTAATTACTGATGTATTGTGGGGGATTATTATTGCGAATCATGCTTGAAATAAACTTCCCTAATTTAATTCCTGTGTTTTATTGTCCTGTAGATGTAGCCTATTGTTGTGTGCACAGGACTCTCTACCTCCTGTGAAGCAAACGCATAGTTAAAATTCATTGACAACACACTTAAGAAATGTGCTACAGTAGCTCCACTATCAAAACCTCACATGGCACTTTGCAAATATTACATATTGACGCATAACGTTCGTGGACTAGTTCCCTTTTTTTGTCATGGAGCTCATCATTTACGTGCGTTTATGTGTTAGGCTTGTGTGTCTGTTTGCGTTTTCCATTTGCCTGTCTGAATTCACCCAGATGAATTGTGCCGAAATGGGAGCACAATAGTTTATTCTCAGGTGCGTATTGAATATTCATGCTGAACAACCCCCATGTGAGCGCAGCCCTGTATAAACTCTCCATTCATTTCCCACCTTCTTCCTTCAGAGTGTTCCTTGTGTTGTTTATTGCGTTGTCACAAGAGGTTTTAATTACAGCTAGGCTAGGCCACGATAAAAAATCTGAATATAAAGAAACTTTGCTGACGCTTATTGAGATGTTTACTTCTTATATTCAAGCATAAAGGAATACTTTTGATAGATTCCCAGGTCGGCGCCGTTCAGTGGCACCTTCACATCAAGGCACTGGGCAAAGTATTTATATTTAAAATTAGAAGTTTGTGCTTGTGTCTCTTTCATTCAGGCTGCCAGTCACTCTCTAAGTGTGAGTGATACTTCTCAATGGCTCCTGTCAATCTGTCAACAGTATCTGTGATACAGAACACAACATTTCACTCAAGCTTGGCTTAAGACTGAATTAGCAGGACAGCTCCTGTTGAGCACTTCATATTTTCCTCATCCTCTGCTGCCTTTAAAAATAACTTTTTTTTTTTGATTGATGAGCTGCATTACAGCTTCAGCTTTCAAAGAATTTCCTCACTTCAGTTCCCCTGTAATAGATCGTTTTTTCATCTTTTTCTTCTGGTGCTGGGGCTCTTGTGCCGCTGTTGCCTTCTAGTGTTTCGTCTCCGCTTGGCCGGGCACAGCGTGCTTGTCTGGGTCTCATTAGAGAGTCTTTAAGTGACACAGTTGTGACCCTGAACATGAGCTGACATAACGTGTCAGCCCCCAGTTGCTTAAGTGGTAGATCGGGAATCACTCGGTCCAGACTCACTCATTTAATGTTGTTCTTTTTTCTTTCTTTTTCTTTTTTAGGTTGGATTGAGCATGGGGGCCGTTTGATGTGTGTTTTACCAATCAGCTAGCAAAAGTTTTACATAGCACTTTCAGCCATGCAACCAGATGTTGTGTCGTGAGCTGATTCCTTACAGCTACATTGTAAAAAGGATAATTTAGAACCTTAAGTATAAAAACTAAGCATCACCTTTAAACAGGAAGTAGTAACAAAAAAAACAAAAAACTATGTCCTCATATGTGGACACTGGGATTATTTCATTATTTATATTATAATATATATTATAAGTCTCCAAGGTGTGACAAAATATAAAACTGTTTATTTTAATACCCGTACGTGGCTGAGCAAAGACATAACAATGAAGTCCCAACGTCCTCGAACAAGTACTTGCGGGGTTCTAGCTCGTAGCTATGGATAAATTTGTTAAATTTGTGGGTTGTATCAAACTAGAAACGCTAATAAGGATAAATAAATATGTTTTAACCGTAGAATTTGATGGGTTTTTGTTCCTCATCCACTTTTGTCGTGTGATCGTCTGTAGAATGAATTTGATGAACTATCATGTTTTTACCGACTAGTGCATTGACCCTTTGCTACCACTAGATGGCAGACTAAAGTGTCCACTAATGAGGACAACGGGTTTAAATGAAGTAGAATAAGCTGCAATAAAACCTAAAGCTTGACGTCCTCATATGGGGAGGTTAAGTTCTTATTTAGTTATCTGAACACGACATAATTAGTTGGCAGAATTATATGTAGTTTTCTTCAAAACTTTAGAGCCTTTACATTTTAACAGAATATAAAAGCTATGTATACAGGATATTTACACACGAAAACAGCCACATTTACCACTTTGTACAAAAAGCCACGTCGTCTGTTACTATCGCTACCATAAGAGTTTTGAAGTGGAAACAAGAGAGGGGCAGAAATTGAAACTGCGAGGCAGATGAAACTGATGGAGCGGGGTTTATAGATGACTGCTTTAACATTCGTAGGGGACAGGCAAATTTCATAGGAGGATGATTCCCCTCCGCCTCGGGCTTCCCGTTAAGATATTCTAAGATGACACTGGCTGCACACTCATGAATATTTGAGCACGAACACAAGGCTTGGAGAGCGATAAGTGAGCGAGCGGAGGTGTGAGGCGGACTACCACCGGGTTAGATATCTCTCAGGTGTAAGCGATCCCAGCGTCAAGGCCGGCTGTCAGACGATGACAGGCTCGCCTTACTCTGTCACCGGAGTCGCACCTGCACCTCGGCTTCTGAATGGCACCCAGAGGCATAAAAGTCAGGAATTACTCTTTGTACCTGAACAAAAGAGATCATTTCATTTAAAGTAGCTTTGTCATCACCTCGGCTAAACATTTAAGCGCACTCACTTCAAGATCGTTCAGAGGGTAACTAATGTGCTGCATCTCGCATATAAGGTTTAAACGAGGGAGGAAACCACCCATGTCTCTGTTGAACAAAATTATAATTGCAACACATGGTTGCGAGCGCTTTTTTTTTTCCAGTGAGTTTCAACCACTGATACTGGAGGTCTGAGCGGAACGTAGAGGCTAATTATTACTGGTTCATCAAATTCTGGACATGGTTCGTGTGAAAGAGGATAAATAACCTCGCGTTAAAAACACATTATTTGTGCGTTCTGGGTGCACCGCATTCGTGCTCACTTACCTCTGTGAAGAGGCTCAAAGACAGACTGCTAATGACAGACCCGTGGTTTGTTGTCAATGTAGACCTATTACTGAGTGTTCTTGTGGTATAAAGGGACAGGACAGCTGCCTCTGGAACAGCTCTTCTCTCTAATCACGGCCTCGTTTATTCCGCCTTTGCTCTCCGCGATCGGGAATGAATGTCTAATGCAGTTTTCAGTTTGCATTCCTGTAACTGACCGTGGTGAGGAATTTTGATTGGTTTCTGTGATGTGCGCCACGGTGTGACAAACAAAGGACCTCATTTGCGTTAAACAGGAAAATGGGGCATGTCTGACTATTTCCATAAAGCAGCCGTAAAATCTGTTCAATCAAATAAAAAGAGGGTTTTTTTTTTTTTTTTTTTTACTGTGCCGCTATAATGGTCATTTCTTCCTCTGGCCTGGCCGCTGCCGCAAGGAGCCTGATGAACACACACACACACACACACACACACACACACACACACACACTGCTGTAAAAGCAAGGAGCAAGATATCTTTGATTCAGAGGGCAAATGGAGCTAGAACCGATCAAAGCTCCGTCTCAAACTGCTGTTCTGTTTGTCACACACACAAACACATCCACACAAAGACACACACAGACGATTGGATCTCGGTTGTTTGAGAGGAGTCCCAGAGCGTGTGAGGAGGGGTTGGATTTCTCTGAGTGGGTCCCCTGCTTGAACTTTTACTGCACGATTCTTTTTTTTGTTGCGATCAAATTACATCATTCTCAGTGTGTGTTCATGTCCTGGGTGGGAACCCCCGTGTTTCATATGTAGAGAAGTACAAAGTATAATCCAGCACTTATGTAACGGAGATTACGAGTTAAATGTCTACATATGCATACTTACTCATGCTGTATAGTTTTATTTTACATTTCAGCGCAGCCTGAACCGTGTCTCATCTACCAAGCCGACGACGGCCTCACAATAAACCCATGTTTTGTTTGTGCGTCTGTGGAACGACACATGCTGTGAATGGCTTTCTCATTGTCATGCTCTGGTTCTGCCTTGTCATCTAATCCATGTATGGCCCAAAGAAAAATATCCTTGAACGTCAAAAGAAAACGCTGCACTGAATTCAACCCATAACTTAGCTGTGGGGCCGTCACGTTACGGCAATGAGTGACGATAAGTCAGAGAGACACGCTTTTTTTTTTTTCTTTAATCATTGTGTCTGAGTCACCCACATCATTGACTAACGCCAGGGGGTCACACAATGTTCTACCATTAACTCCATGCACTTTGTCATAAAACTGAACATCAATTATTTTTGTATATTTTTTAACATTCTGATCTATACCTTAAAGCATTGAGGCCACCGACCCCCAAACTGATTAGAGATTAAGTACCTGCTACCTACAATATGTGTTCTATATTAAACTCAGTCTAGTGCTGTTTATAAATATACTTTATTATTATCATTTTGCATTCATTATAGAGCTATTCAAATAATGCACAGGTTCAAATATTCATTTTTTTATTATTATTTATCAATTTATGTGAAACAGTAGGGTGGCCATGTAACTGCTGTAAACATAGACATACAGACATACATGAGATTTCACCTGGGGACTGAATTGTCTCTCTTTAAATTTGTGGGGGAAAATTTTAAATATATAAAGAATGTCTAATCAACCAAAGATTGTAGCTCTGCAGACGCCTTAGGGGTCACATCATACCATCCAATTAATTATGATATAATAAAAACAACTGAAACCTATAATCATAGAATAATATATAAATAGCTACAGCTAGTTTGCTAACGTAGGATATTGTGCCACTAAAAATATATTTTACTATAGATGGTGTGTACCCTAACCCGGTACTCGCCAACACAACAATGGTTTGCTGACTTACATGCTTTCTTACTTAAGTTTAGTTCAATCCCTCTGAATTTAACATTTACATTTATAGTTATGTATTTATTCCTAAAAGTGAACCACGATTTAAATATAAAACATAAGCACAAATGTGTAGGCTAACAAAGCTGTGCTACACAGACGATACTCTGATGATACTCTTGCTTGCGAAGGAAACATTTTATTTTACGCTGCGTGAACAGAGGCTTTTTATTCGCTTTTTATTTTATTTATTGTCTTCCGTTACCTGACTGTGAGTTGAGCTATTTTCACAACATAATTTGGGAGAAAACATTTTGTCATAGCTCCAAGATCATGAATTATCATGAATTACTTGCCAAAGAGAAAACTCGATGCGCTGTTCAACCATCACTCAGCTCGCGGTGCGTGTTGTCATTGTGTGTTTTAAACTGTGAATTGAATTCCAAATTTAATCCAGCTTCGGGCCTTGGGGGCCAACTGCTGAGCTGAAAACTAAAGTTATGTTTGGCAAACTGTCTAGATGCCAAATGTACCAGAAGACACCGTTAGCATAATTCCATATTTTTTCCCAAGAAGTTTTGTATTTTGCTATTGTTTCAAAATCCAATATGCATTTAACTGATAAAACAAAACTCTTTCACAAATATAAATTGCTACCTCTCAGTGACGCAACACTATACAAACTCCCCCAACTCAAAGAAAATAAATAAAAAAGAGTAAAAAACAACAGTGTTATTCAGCTGTCTCCCTGATTTGAAGACTTGTGTGAGTGGCAGATATTAGCCTCGTCTCAGGAGGCAGTTTGAACAGCCACTGTTCCACGGTGAATTGTCACTCCAATTATGAACTGCTGAAGTATGGAGAATCCCGGCCTCAGTTAATCCTGCCCTGTCAATAATCATGATGTGTAAAAGACGGCGGCTTGACATGTTTTTGGCATAGCCACTTGCTTTTAGCTGGATGAGTGTCAATGTGGTGGGAATTTTCTGTAAGTGCAAGTGTTTACTGCCAGAGAAGGAGAGGCGGGAGGGAGAGAACTGGAAGCAGACGGGGAAATGGAGCAGGGAGAGCTAGAGGACACACACATCCATACGCACACATGCACACACGCAGACACACACACGGGGAAACACACTTTTACAAGAACCAATCTCAGAGATATCCAAGAAAGGTCTTGGTAGTGATTGGGTGGACAGCTTGGCAGTGATAACCTACCAGAGTAACGGTCCTCAGATAAGGACTGTCTCTTGTTTGATGGCCACTTTGCTTCCCTCGCCGTCATTGTGGCAATGTCAGCCAATGTCACAAGTGCTGAAAAGTACCTCTGCTCAATACAGCCATACTAAAATTATCCAAACCGCAGACTATTTCTTGTTTACCTGCAGCCTTGCTGTGCACAAAGGAGAACAATTCCCACCGCTGCCTGAACATTTCTGAACGCGTTTCCGTCTGCTGTATAGCCAGGTGTGCTTCAGTCTCTTTGCCTTTGTAATCTCACAATATAGACACCAATCAGGCACAACATCATGACCGCCTTCCTGATACGCTGCATCCATGCTGGGGGTGTCGTTGCTATGAGGTGGGGGTGTCTGATCTGGTCTAGGTGGGTGGTACCTGTCTAACTAACATCCACATGAATGTCCTCTCCTGTCAGTAGTTTTAATGTTATGGCTGATCGGTGTATGATGTATAACAGTCTTAGCAAGATTTTTCTTTGCACCGTCTGTTTATTAAATTATTATTTCCTAAAACATAGAAAATCATTTCACCATTGTTTGAACTTTAACTACTGGAATCAGCCCAGAACGACCTCAGTAAATGGACTTCTCTTTTCTATCAACAAAGCAGCTTCCACTTGGCCACTGATGGCTTCTATTTATATATATATATTTATATATGTAAAAAAGAAAAAGCCCTCTCACCTTGGCAGATGGGTGCAGGTCGGGATTCACAGTCCTCTTCAAGTTGGTTAAGCCACCAAATCCTGTGATTAACGGACAAACCTGATCTACGTTGTGCACCACATGACCACTGGTGCAGCTGGAGTTAACAGAAACTGAGAAGAGAAAGAAGTGCTGCTCTTTGGACGTCTTGCAGATTTAATGTGATTGGGTTCAAACCAGCGGCCTTCATCAGCTGGGACTAAAGCAGCTAAATTTGCAGAGCAGCTGCGGCGGTTTGTGCGTTAACTCAGCTCCAGATTCTCATAGCGATGTGCAGTAAAATGCAGGAAAACAGACATGAAGGAGAAGGTGTTTTGCAGCCTTGCGTATCTCGCAGGTAAAGCATTAAATGTAACCTGTGTGCACAGTCACGTTAATTAAAAAAAGGAGTCAGTATAACAACAACGCCGCATGTGGCCCGCTACGTTGAGAAAAAGGTTAATTAGAATCTGCGTAATGGTGTATTCACTCTAGGCTTTGAGGACTGTGATGATTGAAGATGTGTGACCTTTAATCAAAGTCTTGCTTAGCGGAGGTGTGATTTATGGCCGAAACCCTGTTAGGTACGACCAGACTGCGTCTTGTAGGGCGGAAAAAAAAAAGTCAGAACTGCAGTTTCTTTAATGCACGTGAGTCCACATAGACGGCCATTTTTACAGGGAAATACACGTGTTTCAGACCTGGCACGGACCAAAAAAAAAAGTTTTTTTTTCTTTTCTCTCTTCTCCATAGATAATATTCCCATTCAATAGATATTTATATAACTCAGTTGATTAAATTACACACTTATGCATAATTAAGAACGTCACTGGCGCTCGAAGCGGCTCCGAGCCTCGGCTTTGACTGGCAGTTGGAAGCAGGGAGTCAAGCGCTGCCAAGATGGTGACTACAGGGCCCCGGGCTCTCCTAAGGTTACACTTTAGTCTCACATTCAGGCCATGAATTATGCTCATTTATGTCCAATTAATTTTACATTCCACCCAGTTAGGCAACAAAGAGAGCATTTGATAGATAGCACAATTACGCTTGCGTGAGCTTTCAGTTGCCTCTTGCCCCATCAGGCATCAGCGTCTTCTGAACTGCTTTTTCATGAATTCTCCTTAATTTAAACGCATCTTCCCTGTGCTCTGGCAGCTTTGATAATGATTCACTTACTTACCGAGCCCTTGGATTTTGTTTTTAATGCTGCTGCTGCTGCACCATCACCAAAGGCCTCTGCGTTTTATGCTCCGGTTAAAAGAGGATAAAAACATCAGCAGAGAGGAAACCAGTCTTGCACTGGGTGATAACTGGTTCGGAGGCTTGTGGAGGCTTCCACTTAATAACATAACATTAACATAACATTATGACCACCTTCCACAACTTCCAAAACAGTTGTGACTCATCAGAGTGTGGACGTGGGCCTATGTTCTTTCTGGGGATGATCCCAGCAGAACATTGCATTGTCATAAGATGGTCAGTGCTGTTTACATCTCCTGTGAGTTGTTTTCATGCTGCGGCTGATTGGTGTATATACGCTACATTAAAGCGAGTTGCGAGCTGCACGGAGAGTGACTTCTATTTGAGGGGTAAAGTCAATCTTGATCGTGGACACAGTCTGTAAATCAGACTCATCATTAAATAAGCCACGGCAGCTTTTAATATTATGGATTCAGATCATATACTTTATGGCAGGCCTCCAAAACCTGAATGGGATAAGATATATAAATGTGGCATAATAATGAATTAAAGCGCTTTCTCACCATGATCTACTGTACAGCGAGGGCGGCATTGAAATCACCACTGTGTGCTTTCTGTTATTACTAAGAAAATTCGGTTACCTTTAGAGCTCTTGTGAAAGTATCGGAGCCTGACAGATGACAATTGAGGCAGAATAAATGGTCCCTGACCCTGGAGAATAGAAAGTTTAAACACGCTAAAACACTTTTATTGACAACTGAGCACTCACTCAGCCGTGTCAGGTTAACACCACGTACTGTACGTCTCTCATGGCATCTGAAAAGCCGTATTGACAGGCTGCTAGTAGTGAAACGTGTCACACTGGTGTGTGACAGGTTGGGAAACATTTCAGAGCATCTGAAGAGCTTTCTTACAGTAGTTATATCATTTTCACTGGCTGACAATACTTTTAGACTTGTGCGTTTAGGAAGGGACCACATCATGTCTTCGTTTTTGATATTCATTTCAATAAAGCGTTTTACTTCATTAGATGAAAATCACAGAAGAAGATTTGATTTTAAGCATCAAGTTGCCCGGACTGCTTCATAACAAATGTGTATTTCGGTTGTTGGAGTAAAAATGTGGAATTCACAACTACAGGATTTAAAGGGTTGCACAAATATTCAATCAATATTGAATATAGTCAATATGCACTTGAAACTCGAAATCGTTTTGAGCTTGTAAATTTACGGGTTATTTTTTTATTTTGTGTTTAGTTTATTTGGACGCGTTGAGTTCAGAATGCACCGTGCAGTCATGTACAAACTGTTGTCCACTTTCACAAATGAGATTTTTCCAATGAACGTTTACAATTGCAAGGTTTTCTCTACATTTTGTTGTGAGCACGTGTGCGGCCATTCGTGAACAGTTGCCGGAACAGTGCGCGCTCATTAAAACCAACCAACAAAGTCTGAGCAGAGAAGCTAATTACTTATAAAAATAAAATACTGCTGAGCAGATGTCTGGCGCTGCTGCCACAAGGAGACGCCCTTTCTTTTCATGGCAACACCAAAAGTTGACACAAGTGAGGTAAAATACCAAATAGTGTTCGCGTGACACAAAAAACTTGACAAGGAAGTGTTGCTACCCACAGGGAGTTGTTTTCAATCAGCACTGAGAGAGGTGCATTTTCTTGCAGCAGGAAAAAAAAAAAATCACCGCATTTATAACCGTGAAGGTTACCGTCAGCTGCATCATCAGGGAGACATGTGATTGAGTCCAAATCCATTCTGCAACGTGACAACCTGCAGCCCCGAACGTACAGAAAGAGAGTCGTGAGGACCCGTCTCCAGCAACCAGACGAATCGGAGGAATCGGTGAAATGTGCACAACGCACTGCGCAGTCTGAAGTCACTGTCACTTTTTGCGTGAAAGTTGTCACCACTTTCACTGCTGACACATTCACTGCGCTTTTTGTGTAGTTGAGAGATGAATGCAAAGTCACTTTCCCTCCGTCACCGTCAATAGGTGCTGAAAAGTTAAGGGCTCGTTAGCTTAGCTTGAAGAGTGGGGACGTGGAGAATGGATTTGCATTCTTTATGATAAGATAACCATGTGTCGGCTCTAGCTTCAAAATAAAGCATCTCGGCGAGAAGGTGAATGAGTACATTTCCTTAAATATAAAAAGTAAAGATGATATTCACGTAACTTGCACTGACACTCCCATAGCTGCATCATTTTTCTTTTTTTTATTTTATCATTTTTTTTCAAGGCCATCAGATATAAGATGTAAAGGACATGAAATACACTATTAAGGCTGTACAGCTATATCTCACATTGTCTGGGGCGTGCAACTCAGTCTATGATCTCTCCGTGTGCAGCGAGCGTGCATACAAATGGGGCACGGCAAATTGCCTTATCAAGCACCAGGAAACCACTTGATGCTGAAGTGCTCCTCTCCAGGAAACCTCCTCTTTGTCATCACCTCTCCCAAACCTTTCCCCCGCATAATCCAACTCCAATCTATGCAAGGTGGGATTTGTCTGGATGAGTTTCGCGATGCATTATTCATTTGAGAATTTAATCAAATATCTCCTTCGCCAATCAGCCCGGGCCCGTGCCGCTGCTAGCCCTCCCTCGCCTCCCCAGCCTTTTCCCGTCGGTGATTGTTAGTGTCACCTGCTGCAGCAGATTATCAGACAAATAAATTATTGGGTCACAGGTGAATTAGATGTTTGAGTGACTGTAATCTTTTTCTTTTCTTTTTTTCTCCCCCCCCCCTCTCTTTCTCTGAGAAAAGTAGCTTATTGTAAGTTAGGGACTTTTTTCTTTTTTTTTTCTTCCTTTTTTTTTTTAGAAAGAGAGCTAGGGCGAGAGGAAAGTGCTTGAGAAAATCCCCTCCTGCCTGGCTTCCCGTGGGTTTCTGCAACGTAATGGTTTCCTTTGAGAGAGACGCTGGTGGAAAGTGCTGATGCTTGTTGGCTCTGTGTGTGTGCGTGTGTGTGTGTCTGTGTGTGTGTGTGCAGCTATTTTCCATGGCTAACTGAGCCACTGATGAGCTCGTCCAGCCAGTCGAGGGTCTTGTGCTTTGGCCAAGCAGCAATTTCTGTATGTCAGTGTGCTTTACAGTCATAATAAAAAATAAATAAATAAATTAAAAAAAACACTCAATTACTCTATTAGGATAGCTGTATTACAGTATGAGTGTGCGCATTACACTGTATCACCCCTTGTGCAGCAGTTTGCCTTTTAACTTTGTTGACTGAGATAATGACAATTTGCTTTCCTCCACCTCCCCTCACCCAGGAGGGTTGAAGAGTAAATGAGTGTGGGGCAGAATGTGTGTTTTTTTTTTTTGTTTTTTTTTTTTGTCCCTGCTTTGTTATTTTGCTCTCCTCACCCAGATGGAATTATTTGATAATCCAAAATGCGGCGGCAGCGTTTCCCCTCCGCACGCCCAAAGAGGGCGGGAAGACATTAAAAACCTCAGCGTCTTTCAACCCCCCTCCCCCGGAAAATACACATACATTTGTTTTGATCTTATCTCCTCATAGCTTCTGTTTTTTTTTTTTAAAGAATCGTATGTCCTATTCATGAGTAGTGCACGCAGCAGCGACAATAACAAAAAAACTACACACTTTATGAATCTATTCATCTGCTATCTCAGAGACACCAAGGACGAATTCTGGCTTCACACAAGCAGTGCATTTAGTTCAAAAGGCCCGTTTAGCTGTGCTGCTCCACATCAACTGGCAAATATGTCATTTAGAAAACTAGTATCGCTGCGGTGGGCCGAGACGCAGAAATAGCTCGCCGCGGTTGCGCTTCTCCCACTCCTTCCTGCATCTCGTCGCTCGCCGAGTCAAGGGGCTTCAGGTGAACTGAAATTTCAGCTTCTGCGCGGCCGCTTTCACTTTTTTTTTTTTTTTTTTTTGTTAACGTTAGCCCGCGAGAAAGCAGGGGCCGGGGTGGGGGGAGCTTGCTCTGAAACTCCCACACAGTGAGAGGAAGTGTTCTGAGCCTGGGCTTTTAAGTTCCAGTGCGTGGCTTAACTCTTGCGCCATCGGTGACACACAAGCAGAGAGGCGCTCTCTCTCGCGTGACACTGCAACCTGTTGCTGCAGACTTAATCTAGATGAAATATGGATCAGGTATCTGCGGTTTTAGCCGGCGGTTCTCGTGCGAGTTAAAAACGCGGAGATCGCCTGCGTGCACGCACGAATGCTCGTGCGCTTTATTGCTGCGAAAGGGGAGTAATATGAAAGCGGCGCGAGTCTATTAGAAAAATATTGCAGACAGAGCTGTCTGCCCACGCTCAGCTTTGACCTCCATCTGCTCCGACTTGAAATGTATTACAGCAAAATCCGCGCGGCGGTGTTTGAGTCGTGCACGCTGAGCGATAAGTGCTCCCAGGTACGGATTGTGTACTGTAGCCTCGGGTTAAAAACTCACCGCGCCTCGACACGTGTGTTCGGTAACGACGCGCCGCTCGCAGGATTCCGCTGTAAAGTGAAGCCATTGAGGAGCAGACTCTCTAGATCTTATGGGGCATCAATCTCTGTCTTTCTGCCTGTCTGGGCTGTTAACAACCCCTGGGCTGCACCATTGATCTCTGTAATTGTCTCCCACTCTTCAAAGGGAGCTAAGAGTTGGTTTGATCCGAGCTGTTTACTTTCACGGCCCCTATAGCCCTTCTCTCCGAAGAAGAGAGCTATCAAGCACTTCAGGCATGAGCTAGCATATTATAGCGCCATTATTGTGTCTATTCATGTGTGTGCGCGTCTGCGAGGGGGAAAAGCGAGGTACGCTGAGAGAGGCCCGGCGTAGCCCGTAGCCTCGGGGTGAGCTCCAAGCTTCTCGCTGTTACATAAGGTCAGGGAATTGCAGCCTACATTCCATGTCATCTTTGCAGAGGTATGCGCGGAAATTAATGCACACAACCCCATGTCAAATGCTCTGCCGTGGGCCAAAATACCAGAGTGCATCCATGCGTTGTTTTTCTGATGCCAAAACTTCAGACTCATGCCAAAGGTAAGATAACAGCGATGATGTGACAAACAGGATGTCGAGCTTAGCAGCATGTTTTGTGGGCGATAAAAAAAAAGAGAAAAAAAAGATAAAAGTGTATCCTTTCTCTGTGCGCAGCGTACTTCTTTTGCTACACTTGTTGGCCTCAGCCTATACCGCAGGGTCACAGAAAGGGGAAGTCCTTAACCGCAGCTCCTGACAGTCTGAGCTGATAGCAGCCTGCACTAAGCTGACTGATATCAAACGCGAGAAAACTGAAACTGTGCGATCGCATGGATCTGCCGCGCGCTGACGGAGATGAGTTAGCAGCTACCAGAACTGCTTCACTTTTTTTTTTGCTGCGCTGCAGTTGAAATGCAAGCGCTTGAAGTCGCTATGGGAGGCTTGAATGAGGAAGGTGCAAGTCTTTGGACCTGCTACCGAGTCATGTTTACAGACTGTGAGTGAAGGGAGCCTTGATTTTTATCACCTCGTCTACAGTGGGGTTAGCTATTAAAGTTTATGGAGCAAAGCTGAGATTGTGGGGGGGGGGGCATTGGCTATGTGCTCCCACTGTACCAAGGACAGGCTGTATTTGCCTGAAGTTGAGTTTCCTCTTCCTCCTACCTGCAGCATTTGCCTGTGAGTAGCATTTTCTCTTTAATGGCACACAAGCAAAACCTTATCATTTTTAGAGTCCTGCACAGCACCTGAGGGCTGCAGTCCCACAATTTGGCACCAAATAAGGGACATCGCCTGAACCCAGTGAAGGAAGCCAGAGAGGGACTAGAGAGAGCGAGAGATGTGAAAAGCCAATGGAGTCTTAGGAGGAGGTTCTTGTTTTGTGGGCAAGCATTGACAAGCAGAAGAATGCGTGTGTGCAGGTATGCGACGGAGAGTCACAGATCCCCAGCAGCCTTAAAGTGAGGGCGAGAGGTATTAACTCCTGTGTTGTTGTGCGGTGTTTGTTGTACATAGATCTCTCTGTGCTTAAGTGACGAAAGGAGACAGGATTGTAAAGGGAACTCCTGCATCCCCCCCCCCCCCCCCCCCCTCGAGGAAACAACTGTCTCTCAGCTTTCAGTGAGTATTTACCTTTCACGCCGAAAAAGTTAAACTCCTTTGAGCGTGCGCAAAGTCTGCGAATCAGATACTAAAATATCTTCTTTGCTTCCATAGTTTTAGCACAGGAAGTGTCACATTTTCTTCTTTTTTTCTGCTTTTTTCTGCTTTTTTTTTTTTTTTTTTTTTGCTTTTTGCAAAGCAGCAGTAGATGTCGCATCCCGGCTCTTGCTTCGTCTGTGTATTAAACACATTCAGTACCCTGAGAATACAAGCACCGGCAGAAAGCTTCATTTATTTTTTGCACCTCCGGGTCACAGTGTTTGGAGGATGTGTGTTTTTTTTTTTATTTTATTTTTTTTGTTGAACTGTCTCTTGTAGCACACTGAAAATGTGAAATTATCTGATTGAAAAGAAAATTTCACAGTCCCAGAAAATATCCCGCTGTGGCGTACTGCAGATGCGCGACGGTAAAAATAGCACACAAGCGACTGGTGAATTCATTCAGTGGAAAATCTACAGCCTCTTATGGAGGCTTGGTATTCGGTGCCACACTATCAAAGATGGCATAATGGGCCGGGTTAACGTTGATTTCGTTTGTCTTTGTGGCCCGTTTCTCGGCACAGACCTCAAACAGCTGGCTAATTGAACTATCAAACGCATTTAGAGCTAAGAAAACTAGAAGCCTCTCAGATATTAAAAATACTTACTCAGTTATTAATCATAATACCAGTCAGTATCAATAGACGTTCATGCTACCTTTGTTGTTTGTTCTTGTAGTACACTTCATAATGTAGTTTAATAATGGATTTTTCTTTAAACCCATGTTGTCATGGCAATTTTAACTTGTCTGACTCTATAGTTAGATAAGAATTATCACTGAATTATGTGAGCACAGAAATGAAGTCACGGAAAGCTGTGCCAATTAAGGGCCCACTTCCACAATTTTACACTCTTTACTGTAGTTAGAAAAAGATTAAAGTTTTGCTTTCTTTTATCAAAGCCAGACCCAGAAGGCATTCATGTCTCCTGTTTTAATTTCGTGTTTGCACAACAAGAGAAGCTCGTTCTACAATAGGTGCGCCTGGTGCCTTTGATAGATTTCGAAAGTTATTCGTAAATAGTGTGATTAATAAGGCATGTAATGCAAAAAGAAATAAATAAATAAAATAACACGAGGAGAACACATCAAAGTATTTTGTATCTCCGTACAAATCAGTGTTAGTACACTTTCTGGAGCACACAGACACACACACACACACACTGTTCCCTAGGACCAGCCTGATTAATACAACTAGCCCCAGACACAACCTGCAGCTTGCTGTCCCGTCAGGGCAGACGAAGACCATTAACAATCCAACTGATTCTATCGACTTTATCACAGGGGACCATTACAGAGGGAATCATGAGCAGAAAACGTGTCATTTTAGCCACAGTTTTATGATGACCCACACCTGTTTCTGGGAGACTTTTTGAAGATATGTGTCTATGCTCCTTTTGAGTTTTTTTTCTCATGTAAAATTGCTAGCTAGAATTCATTAAAGCACAGGGGCTGCCATGATACTTTTAGGGTTGACTGACTCAAAAGACAAACAATTAGCAGACTTAAAAACGTGTTAGTCTAGCAAATTAAAGGACCAGTGTGTAGGATTAGGACATCTAGTGGTGAGGTTGTATATGGCAGACAACTGAATAGAGCGTATACATTGATGTCACTGCTGCCAGGAGCCACGCCCCCCTGAGTGGCAAAAACACAGTGAAATGTATCAGTAAATACAGTGACGCCAGGAAATGATAAATGTGGCTAAATAAAAGGTACTAATGCTAAGAGCTTTACTGAGAAATAACATTAGCCGTACAATACTGCAGCGTTACCTGACTCTACATGTGAACCATAACACCAGGTTTCCGTGCCTGTAGTTTCTTCTAATGCAGCCAACCATTTACTTCTCTTTTCTTTGCAGATATCTGCAAAAGCATATCTTTCACTGCTTTTCAAATGTGTTGGTACAGTCAATCCCAAAATAGCTCTTCCCCTTTTTTTAAAAATAAAATTAACTTTACAATTTAGATGCTATTAAAGCCTATGATTCCAACTAATGCGTTTAATCTCCATGCTCAACTGTCACTTTTTGCCACTCAGTGGCTGTAACCATGGAGACTCGCTGTGACGTCAGGTGCATACCCTCCGCACCCCTTCCTCTCCATTCCCTTTCCAATCGCATATGATCGCATCACATAAAAATATCAAAGGTCATCTAAACTTGCTGGTGAAACATGGATGGGGACCCACTCATTCTGTAGATATGAGGTCATTCTAAGCTGAAACTAAAACAGTGATTTTCCATTTCTTTTTGTGGATCATCCCCAACCCTCAGCATGTATATATACACAAATGGTACAAACATGTACTGTATATAATAACATTTTTCTATGTTTGTTACCATCGGCCCCAAACGGGAACAGTGCGAGTCGTTGTCCATCTCATGTGAGCTGATTGCTTTGAACAAATGGACAAGCAAAAAGGACAAACTCGGGTGCAGTCGTGTGCAGTCTTTGCTCTTTTTTTATTTATTTTTTTAACAGATCAAAAGCAGGGGAATGAGGTCGAGGCAGAGAACCATGAAAAGAATAAGCCAAGGGAGAAATGCAAGGACAATGTCGAAGGTAGACAACTAAGAACGAGAACATCAGCTCACACAGGCCGGTGCTTTTGTCTGTGCTCGTCCTGGTGTGGGGTGACTGGTCGTCTCTGAAGACTTTCTGCCGCCTTTGCACCGGCTGAAACATCCACATGTAACCGCATGCCTGCTGTAAGGTCAAAGATGTGGTGCTGTCGCCGTTAAGTTGTGCATTCTGCTTAAAAATAAATAATAAATATGGGAAAATAAAGGGCACCTTTTAAAGGCTTTTCACTCTGCTACCTGGAGCCTCAAACATCTCACCTGCAGCGGGTAGCCGGCGTTCTCCGTGTTGAATGCGAGACGAACCCCCGCTCATCTCGGCAGCGCTTTTCAGGAACACGCCGCTTGAATGTTCTCAAATAAGTCAAACATTTCAAACTTCAAAGTGTGGCCTCAAATGTGCCCCGTTGCAAGCGTGCTCGATTCGAATATCTCGAGCGAGCTTTGATCTCGGATTCCTCGAGCAAGCAGTTATTCAAAGTGCATTTCTGTTCCCGGCAAGATTCAAACGAGCTCCTATTGTACGGCGAAATTCGTGGGGCGAATGCACACGCGCGCGCAAGGAAGGCCACGTCAGATATGTCGCTAAACATTCACAAATGTGTTTGGCAACATCGCTCGTGTACATAATTGTGGTCGCATGGTCAGAGTACATCGCTTTCCGACTGGGAAGCGTCGTCTGGCAGGTGTGAGTTCATCAGTCTCTGACTTTCTTTGGCTCCCAGGTCATGTATCCTGATGTTATAAAGCCACAAAGATGCTTTAAATCCAGTGTTTCCTCCCACATTACTTAATTCCCTCGCCCGCCCCTCTCTCTCTTCCCATATTAGGAAAGGTTGAGTCAACATCAGCGTGACCTTCAGTGCTCAGAATAACCGTAGCAAAATGTGTGTACTTACAAACGTTTGGTGTCTGGGTGGGTGTGCACGTGCACGTGTGTTTCCCAGCGCGTGTCTCATTGTGTTTGGTTGTGTACCTGCTGGCGGTGATAAGGGCCGGTGCAGAGCTCCTCCTTTGTTCTGCCAGAATTACTCATCCCTCTGTGTCGGCATGGATAATTTAAACCGCGCTTAATCCGAAGTTCGGCCCCGGATAGTTAAAGCCCGAGCTTGGTGTCGCGGCGTCGCTGTGTGGGTCTGTCCGCCATTGTCTCAAAAAAACAACAAAAATAACAAGAAAAAAAACGCATTGACGTTATTTTTCTCTCTCTCAGTTGCCGCTGCACGTGTGTGTAAATATCCGAGTTAAAATGTAGAATATGTGTGGGTATGTCAGCAAGCCTGGTGCGGGATCTTTGAATGCGTCCGTGTGTTTTGAAGTGTTCGTCTGTGGGCAAACGCAGACTCCTGCTTGTGTGTTTTGCGCCGTGCGCTCGGGATTCGTGTTAATTCAAGTAGCCATAACAAGTGTTTCTTTTCCTGTTGGCCGTCTGAGTCACGGGCTGCATCCGAGGTGTGACACACAAGTCTGCCTCTCCGGTCTTCTGCATCTCTCCCTGTTACTATCTTGGTTTTCCACCCATTAATTGTCTGCCTTCCTTCCTTTCTGCCTCTTCCTCTTCTGTGTTCTTCCCCCTTTGCCTCGATTGCTTGTGTTTGTCGACGCCCTCCCTCCCCCTCTCTCTCTCTCTCCCTCTCTCTCTCTCTCTGGTCTTGCTTTCCGTCAAACCACCGTCAGCCACAGCAGCAGTAGCGCCAGTACCTCACCCCGGCCAGTTCTCAGTCACAGCGGAGGCTGCAGCGTAGTGCGCGTCTGCTCGTGTGTGTGTGTGTGCGTGCGCGGGCGCGTGTGTGTGTGTGTGTTTTATGTGTTTCCGTGATTACTGCTCATGTATCAGCCTGCGTGCCTGCGGCTCTTCAAAGAGTGAATCTATACGGAGTTACTCTTAACCGACGAGTGGAGGAAGATATGTAAGAAGACCGTTCTGGGGCTCATTAGGAGGAAGAAGGAAGACACAACATCACTTTTTCTTTCCTCTTTTTTTTTTTCTATCAGACTCTGTAGCTCTTCTTTCACTGTCTCTCTGCCTTGCTTGCTGCTGCTAGGATTCACTCAGACATAACTGTAAGTGGACTTCCTTGATTGTGTGTGTGTGTGATCTAAGTCAGTCTTAAGTTACTGCAGCCATAGCTCGTGCCTGAGTGCACATATTTGCATGCTAGAATAAATGGCATGTCACAACATCTCTGATGACTTAATTAGGCCAATTTGTAGGAGCCCCGTTCGTATCGAGGGAGCAGCGCACTGATGTGGACATTACTGACCTCGGCGGTATAAATCTGCTCATATTCATAAATGTTAACAATGCGGCGGACACATATTATTCAGCCGGTGCCAAACTGTCACCGCTGCCATTTGTGTGAAATGTCATTCGTCGGCGTAGCATGTGAATGAATGCCCTCTCCTTCAGGTATTCTCTGCAGCTCGTGGGCGTGCGAGGGTAGAGACAGATGGGTCGAGAGCGAGTGAGCGTGTGTGTGTCACTCTGTCACCCAGGGCGCGGAGAAAATCAATAGACGTAAAGCTTGAGTTGGGCCGTTTACCTCTGCCAAGCGATGAGCTGACACCGTGGCCTTTAGGGGTCCTCGCTCCGAGGCCTGGCGTTGCCCCCCCCCCCCCGCGGCCTGTCAGCTCAGCTCGCACCTGCACGGGCGCCTTTCGCACGCCGTGTGTGACTGATCTCTCGTGGGCGTGGTTTTGAGAGCTCTTTTGCGATAAGTTTATCTAAAGCGCGACTTAAAGCTGTCACTTTTATATTTATTTATTTAAAAAAAACAAAAAACAAAAAAAAAACTCGAAGATCGTTGATCAAAAGTTTTCTGTCGGCTGCTCCAGCGGCCGCTTGTCAAAGGGATGAGTAAGAGCAGGTGAAAAGATATATAGAAAGAAGAGAGAGCCACAGCAGAGCGTGTGAGATGGGAATAGAGGGAGACCATCATAATCAATCCTCCGTGATCCTGGAAGAGCATCATTTGTCTTCTTCTCTCACTCCACTCCTCCTCTTGGCCTCATCTTTCCCTCATTTTCTGCGGTGCAGCCACTTTGATCTTGCATAAGAAGACGGTCTCCTGAGCTTCATTACTTTTAAAGCCCTCATCGTGAGTGGCCGTAAAAAGATGCTAAGGAATGGATTTCTAAGACCATTTACCAGACGTTCTGTAGCGACTTTCGAGTAATGGCTACGTGGGGATATAATGTTCCTCCGCGGTCCGTAATGGCCTTTCTGTGCCTCCTCCTCTGGGTTATTGAGCCGGACCAGGATTGGCTGTGATACGCCAGCGCGAGGCGAATATGATGTTGAGCATATTAAGTGGTGCCTGCTGGGGATCCTGGCTCTGTTTAATTCATAAGGAAACAGCACTCTGCTGCATCAACTCATACCTGAATGCGATGCTTTGGTTTGTGTGTGTTTCTTGGGAGTCTTTGCTGTTTTCTTAAAACTTCCACACGTGCATTATTTATGGTCACGGTACTTTTTCCCTCTAAGCGCTGACCTTGTCCTCCTCCTCCTCCTCCTCCTGCGTGCGTCTGCATTTCTACCTGCGAAATGCCATAAGCATGTGAGGATTTGTATGGGGCGGCGGGGAGGTGCTGGGAGAGGAAATGATTGAGAGAAAAAGGTCAGTGTACAGGGTGCCCTTTTTTCATCTGATACAGAAGACTGCAGAGAGGCCAAAAGGCCACAAGGGGGGAGGGAAGGAGAGAAAGTAATGCGGTGTTCAGAAGAGGGAGGGAGCAGGATCGGAGGAGTGAAAGTGACAAAAGAACTGGGGGGAACAAAAGAAACTCAAAGCTGCCTTGCAAAATACTTTTAGCCAATCTGAAGTCACGCCTCTGATGACTGACTTATGAGAGGAAATGTATCAGTCATGTAACCAGTCGACTTTGCTGTGTTTCTGGGTGCTATATGATACATGACACTTTTTTTTATTAGTTTTACAACATCACAGAGTATATATATATAAATATACATAACTTTTTTTTCCCTCCTGGGTAACACCAGGTCAGGAAGGAATGTGCTATAAAAAAATACATGGCAGCCTTCTGTGAATGAAGAAATGTGTGTAAGGGTCAAGGCACTGAAATGTACTCCAATCAGGCATAACCATATGACCACCTTCCTAATATTGTATATATCTTCCTTGTGCCTTCAAAACAGTTGTGACTCATCAGAGAATGGACATGGGTCTTCTGAGGGTGTCCTGTGGTGCCTGACAACAGGATGTTGTTAGTGGGGGTCTTTGGGTCCTATGAGTTGAGGGGAGGGGCCTCTGTGGATCATCCCACAGACGATTGATCAGTTTGGGATCTAGTGAATTTGGAGCCCAGCTCAACACCTTGTGCCGTTCTTCGTGTTTTTGAGTTGTTCCTAAACTGTTCGTGTGTCTGTGCTGGGGGTGGCTGATGCCTTCAGGGAGTGTCATTGCTATGGGGTGGGGGTTTCTGGTCTGGTCTAGGTGGGTGCTACATGTCTAAGTAACATCCACATGAAAGCCAGGTCCAAAAGTTTCCCAGCAGATCATTGAATTGTCACAAGATGGTCGATGTCATTCACTCCTCCAGTAGGTGGTTTTAATGTTGTGGCTGATCATGTATCAGTGTGGATTTGTCCATCTTTTGCTATAGAATTACTCGACCAGTAGATCAGTGCACAGAAAACACAGAAAACTGTTTTGATAATTGGGGAATCTCATCAGCTGTTTTCAGATGTCAAGTTAACATGCTTCCTGGCCACACTGTGCGTACCGTGAAAATAAAACAAGAAATTGTTATTATTATTATAATTGAAAAGTTATTATTTAAAACTACACAGATAAAGGTAGGTATTTCCTTTCAGGCTGTGAAACTTTGAGGATATCTGGCATGTTCAGAAGACAGTAGGATCAGTCAAGAAAAATAATAGTTGACAGCAGCCTCGGTCTTGATTGATGACGGATGTGTTGCTAAGGTTACTATTATATTGTATAATACAGATCTGGCCTTTTAGATATTTGCATCTCATTTGCGCCGGCTCACTTCGTTTAGTGGAACGCAGGAAACCGGAGCATGAGAAGCTCTCCGCGTTTGTCTCCCAATACCTGGCGCTCATTTGCATAAATCACAATGTCTGTTTTGATCTTCAGAGGAAAGGTGAAGCGTTGGACGGCTGCGTGAAAGCGGCGGGCCAAGGCGCAAATTGTCTTGTTTCGTAATGTCATTTTAGCCTTCGACAGAACCGTCGGCGGCACAAAAAGCCTAGGAGTGAGAAATAAATTTGGAGGATGAAAGGAGCAGGAGAGGTGCCGCAGCATCTCGAAACCGCGCGAAGGCTGCAGATCTTTAATTAGAGTCTTTTTCCCCCCAGTACGGTGAAATATGTGGACTCACCTTTGTACCTGTTGTTAATTACTCGCCGCGGTGTGATAGCTTTGTTCAAGGCTGCCTGTGTCCTTTGCTGGCAGCTCTCACCTCCCGTAGCACGAGTGAGCATGTTGACGGTGCCTTTATACAAATATATATATATATATATATATATATATATATATATATATATATATATATATATGAGTGCGTATCCAGGCGCGCTCTTGAGGGTTGCGTACCGTGTGTGTTTTACACCAACGTGGATCGTCTCTCTTCGTTATTGATGGGCTCATCCCCTACCTCTCTCTCTCTCCCTCTCTCTCTATCTCTCTCTCTCTGTCTCAGTGACCCAGTTCTCGTGTGCTGACACCCCCTGTTCATATCATGCCTGCAGCAAACACATGTTGTCAGAGCAGTGTGAGAGAGGGGAGAAAGAGGATTAAGGAGAGACAGAAAAGGAGAGTGGATTGTATGTACCTTGAGTCAACATGATCCCACATTTGTGCTTTTTTAGATCGCAGGGATCAGGGGGGATTTCTGACACACGACCCCCAAAAGAGTTTGTTGGTCTTTTTTCTTTTCTTTTCTTTTTTTTTTTCCCTTCATGTAACCAGATGTTCTCTCCTCTGCCTTCTCCTCTCTGCAGAGCTCCTTCCTGGGCAGTGCCACGTTTTCGGTGGGGGATCTGCTGAGGGCCAAAGATGACCGGCTGACCTTGAGTCTCAGGTGAGTGCGTGTCTGTGTCGCGCTCGCGTCCCTCCGGGGCCGAGCAGAAGCCGCACCTCAGAGCGCAGAGGTTGCGCCCCCGTCGCGCGAGAGACGACGGATCAACTTAGACACGAAGCTGAGTTGGGGAAGGGAGACCGCAGATGTCGCAACGGCATCTTTAGGAATGTTCCGGGGTTTGTTTGTTTTTTCGGGATGTCGTGCTCGCGCGTGGGAATACAGTGCCGAGATGTGCTGTAAGAGGGGGTCGGAATAAGTGCCTTTCAGAGAGGCTTTTAAATGAAAGCAGCAGAAATAAATACCTGTCTGCCATGTCTCGCTCTAAACGTGGGCCAATCGCTTCTTGGTTTTTGTTTTTTTCCACAAACAATTTGGTTTGGAGCTCACACACAAACAGAGCCAAAATCTGAGCGTCGGGCAAATAAATCAAGAGTGGAGAATTTAAGTGTTCGTTCTGCAGGAAAGCGTTCTGTGAAAAGGTCAGGAGCATTAATGTCCTCTTTATCTTTAGTCATTCAAGCCAAGGTAATACAATTGCCTGATAAAGCTGACAGAGAAAACCCTAAAGCTCTATATCCAGAAAGTGTTTTCATGGCTTTTGTCTTGACTTCGTCTAAAATCTGCTGATGTAGCCACTGCGGTGGAAACCCACACACTACAACACACCGAGGTTTTGACTGACTTCCAGTTTTTTTTTTTTGTGTCAAGAGTGAAATTTCTCCAACATGGTCACAGGTCAGGTTGTCGCTGGTCAGAGCGGAAGCAAACTTAATTCAGTTCATCCAGGCGGTGAAACCCTGTGTGCTGCTGCTGCTTTTGGTGTTAGTCTCTAATTACTAATTGCTGTGATGATTTTTAAATGTTTTTGTGAAATTTGCAAACTGTAATTGTGACCAACAAAAAGTCTTAATTTGAGGACGTGATTCTTTTCTAAATCATAGATCTTCAGCAGGGGGTCGGCAAAATATTTGGTTGATTAGACATTTTTTTTATATTTTTTAATTTCCCCCCATGAATTTAAATGTCTTTAAATACACATTAATATGAATCCAACATATTTTAGTAAAGGGATAAATGGAGGCAGAAGACGTTATCTTTCAGTCAGGACCTTCAGAGAGACTGAAGCCGTCTCAACGGTGCATCATTTCACACAGAGCGTCTCACTAGTGGAGACCTGTCAATCTAAGGCTCATGTAGGCTCCGCCCCCATCGCTGTTGAGCCAATTGCAGGGCCGCATATTACAAATGGCAGAGAGCACCACACTAAATATGTAAATATATACACCAGTTAGCTATGTTTATTTTATGTTTATGACAGTCACACTGTACTGTTGGACATGTGTGAAATAAATATATCGATATATATTTGAACCTGTGTATTATGTGAATAGCTTAATACTGAATGCAAAATGATGACAAGTATTTATATTTATAAATAGCACAAGGCCAAGTTTAATATATAACACATATATTACTATATAACACGTTACTTAATCTCTCCATCAGGTTGGGGGTCCTTGGCCTGAAAGACATTGAAGGCCACTGTTCTAAATGTATAACCCTCTGCTGTGTATTAACCCAACATGAACTTTTATACCTCTAGTACTCTGGGGTATTTTGTCCTCTTTATTTAGCTACTTTATATCTAAAGCATTGTAGAACTCGACCAATTGCAGCAGGCTGCCATTTAACAAGCCTGACCTTCAAGAGAAATTTGGAATTCATTGTTTACCTCACTGGATGCTTGGAGAAGTAAAGCTCAGGTTTGGATGGAGAACTTTAACCGTCTGAGCCACGGCTCAAATGAAATTATGTGCTCCATTTGAACAGGGAAATTAAATTCCAGTAGGAAACCTCAAGAGTCAACTCAGAAACTCACCAACCTCAAAATTCATCATCTAACCAGTCGTACGCATAATAATGTTCTTTCTGTGACCATGTTTCTGCAGAGTGTGTATTCACAAACATTATATGGATGCAGCCACAGCTGGACTGGTTTCACGTAAACCACCACTGACGAGGTGCTCACTCTACAAACGTTCTCAGGGATTATCAGTTTCTCTCATTTAAAGTTATTTATATCTTTTTTTTCCCCCCCAAGTCATTATGAAACCAGTGGGTAAATTTACGTTATTCTTTTAAAAATGATTCCATCATTGGGTAGATATTAGGTGTCAAAGATGTACGTTTGAGTTCACTTCCTCCCACTCATTTAAATATATCACACTGGGCTCCAAATGACGAGATGGTGCAGAAGATTGTTAGAGCCACCCATGAGAAAAACAAATTAAAAATAGAGAAGGGAGTTTTTTTTTTTTTTCCATTCGCTTTGAGGAAAAAGTCAAAATTTCGAGAAAAGAAGTAAAAAATTTTGAGAAAAAAGTTGAAATACAATTTGACAATGAAAATGTATTTTGACTTTTTTCTCAAAGTGCACAATGAAAAACAAATCTACCTCCTCTAATGCTCTTTCATAAGATGGTGACAGACAATATTCAAGATTATAAAAAAGGGGGTGGGGCTGTCACTGTGCATACGTCCGTGTTTTATGTGCCGTCTATGTTTGTTATTAACTAGTATTACTAATAATGGCCTCTTACTTTAGAGGCAGATAGAAGGCAGCATCATATCTCGGATAAGTTGACTGTGGGGTTTTTAGTTCTTGTAGTTCTTAATATTTGTTCTGGCTGTTCAAACATTTATTGGAATGTATGTGTTTACTAAAATACTAGCATTTTGTCATGTAACACACGTCATCAGATACATTCAGTAGAACGAGCATACAGAATGTTTTATGTCTGTGCTGCTGGAGCATGTGATTCAACAGTGAGACCATTTTCCCTCCACATGTAAACTGTTAGGATGAATATGTCCCTGCATCCCCGCGTTTGTGTTGTCAGACTCGATTCCCTTTTTCCTTCACTCTCACAGTTGTGTCTGAAAATATGCCCCTTCGGCAATCCTCCTTTTTGTAGTCTCTTTTGTTATGCTTTTCATTTCCTGTAGGCGATCCCAGGTCACTTGGTATAATTGTATGTTGCATGATTGACTATGCGAGCTGCAGTGGGTCATAGAGAGCCCTGTGTACCTTCACATTTATATGTGTGTGTGTGTATGTGTGGGTATATTCAGGCGCTTTTCTTATTCTTGAACACCACCGAATTGTTGTCTTACTCCGCTGCTGTGTTTCTGGTTCAGTTTATTGTTTGGTGGAGTGTGTTTTATTCCCGAGGAAAACAAAAAGTCCTCCCGCGGTACCTACAGCGCTGCTTTTTAATAACTGAGGAAAAATCATTTTCCCCGAATCAACAGTTGCCTCGGTATTGAAAGATACTACCTCTGTCACTGTCAGTATTGTTTTTTCTGCACAATCTAAACTTATCTTATTATAAACTTATCGTATTGAATGATTTCTTGAAGTAAAACACGTTCATTTCTTTTAGATCATAGGTCTTCAACGAGGGGTCCGCGACCCCTACGGAGTCCATGGAGGTACTGGGGGGGGTCACAAAATCTTTGGTTGATTAGACATTTTTTTATATATTTTTTTATATATTTTTTTCATTTCTACCCACAAATTTAAATTTCTTTAATTACACATTAACAGGAATTCAACATATTTTAGTAAAGGGATAAGTGACAGCTTAATACTGAATGCAAAATGATAATAATAATATATTAAATAGGGGGTTCTTGGGATGAAAAACTTTGAAGACCCCTGTTTTAGATACAGGTTAAAGGTTCATCTTACCTTTTCAGACCTCTTATTGTTGTAGGTGTCATTAAAACTGCATTGAAGAACCCTGTGCAAATGTAAATTGGTTAACAAACAAATGCAAAATACTGTTCCGTAATACAGGGATCTGTTAAAGAATAAAAGATTATTCAAGTGCTGTTACACTACTTCTGATTTAAAGTAGTTTAAGGTATGATGACGAGGAACTCATAAGTCAAATAATGACATGTACCACACTGAAAACCCTTGCTACGCACACACTGATTGTGGCCTGAAGAGATGTTGCTGGTGTGGTGTTGGAGCGTGAATGTGTTACACTGATAGTTGGTGATGCAAACATAACGCACACAGACATACCAAGAAAACGGTCTTAATTTGAAATGCTGTACGCTCGTTGGTCCATCCAGTGAGAAAACATTTCAAAGACGAGCTGCTTTACATGATGATTCACTGTGGCCTGTTTGACTCGTGGAAGTGTCTGTGAGTCACAGTTCACATTAGTTCTGCTGGCCAAGCAGCCCGCATGCTGCAGACATGGGCAGGAATGCAGTTCTACTTCTGTCCATCACAGGAACAGATGCTTCATTTTAACACAATGTTCTAATCCCTCCACTCAGTCGGTTGTTGCAGAAAGTCAGTTGATTTGAGCTCCTTTGGTCTGCCGAGGGAAAGTGGGACTACTTTATCTCCGCGAGGCGAGGATTGATTCCCTTCAGTGAATCTCAAAACCAATTGGACTTTGACCAACTTCTCCTCATAAGCTCTCAATTTACATTGCTGCTGAGCATATGTGGAAAGGAAATTGGTATTTGACCAGCGCCCGTGTGTGTGTATGTTATTTTTTATTTTTTTTGCATTTGCTTCTGCCCTTCAGTAAAGTTCTTTCCACTACGGGTCCGTCCACCTCAGAGCTCATTCCTTTTTCCCATGAATAAGGAAATTTCTGCTCCTTTCTCAGGTCTCATGCTGACTTTCATGCGTAGCTGTTCAGGTTGTTTGTCACGGCTCGTTTTTGTTTTGTTTTAGGCACGGCCTGGTTTGATTCGGGTCACTTTTTGAGGGTTGGATAGTTGGACTCAACCCAAGTGCAGATCTTTCTGCAGGAGCCAAGAAAAGCGATGGTGAGAAATTTGACGACCAAAAAGTGCACAAAGGTGCTGCAGACGCACTTCATGAAAATGGTTTCAGCGCGTGATTATGAAACGCAAACACCATCAGAAAGTGCTAGTTGAAGAGTGAGAGTGTTTCGCTGAGGTCTTTGACTTCATTAATGAAAGAACAAATACCTTAAAGGGAGTTGCTAATGACAAGTTTGCTCCGCACACAAGGTCAGCTCAAGTTTATCTGCTGCTGATTTTGTACCGTGCCTGCAGGAAAACGTCACAAAAATATAAAGTTGAATGTCTTCACTCAAGGCTGCAGTCTCTGGCTGTAAATTTGCTAGTGAAGATGTATGAAGAGATAACATTATCACTTGTTGTGTGAAGATTTCTGTTTTGATTGACATGAAGTCACCTTAAAAGGCATCTGAGACCAGGGTTTTATGTGGCTAGGATTATAACTGCTCGCGTATGTAGATGGTTAGCTCTTTGGACACTGCCCTATTTACATATTTAGACAGTTCAGAGAAAGATTAGCATGTGTGCATTTTTAAATTAACTTCCTTGCTGCTCTGATTTGGGCTCCACCACCTCATTAGTGAAGTTGGGAATCGTTGAGCTGGAAGATGCTACAACTCTTTCAAGAGCTCCTCCTATCATCCCATATAGTTTAATATTAATTATATTTTTTTAACTTATGATTAATTAAAACATAAACACATTTTACCCTGCTGTTAATTAATGACCCCATTATTAAATCTGCTGTAACTGTTAACCTACCTCCACACTAAATATAAGACAGTGGGCAGTTGTTTCCATGCTGCCTTTGTCCTGGTACCTGCATAGTGCTTCTAATAATAAATGTCTCAGTTCAAGTGGTGTATGGCCTAGGACTTCATGCCAGCTTCCCTTGTGACTAAGAATAATGAAGGAACTACTGTTACAGGTAATCACAGCTGTCTGCATATAATACATACCTGGAGTATTTGCTGCAGCAGCGCAACAAGTGAGCTTTTTACCCTGAGTTTATTTATGCAGAGTCATTTTCACTGGATATTTTTTATTTATTTATTATTTTTTTTGCATACATTTGCAATTGCTTAACCTGCCTCTTCTAGCTGCGTGGACATTTTTATTTATTTATTTATTTTTTTCTCCCAAATAACCTAAGGAGACGTGCTTCTGAGTTCAGATCAGTCTGCCAGGCACACATATTCTAAATCTAGCCTGGCTTTAAATGTGAACCCGCAGTCTGAGTACCAGAGGAGATGTCAGCGCTGCAGAGGTCTCTCAATAATGCATGTTATTTATACACAAAGAAAGGAAGATTATTATCTCCAAAACTTGATGTTAGTCTCCTGCGTACACGCGCAGCAGTGCACAGTGCAGCCTAAATGGGACATGAGAAATGTGCGTGTACAAGAAGTGCGTCCAGATGAAAGGCCCGTGTTTAACAAATTAACTCCCTCCAGTATTTATATTGCTAACCCAGCCTTGTTTTGTCCATTGCACTTGTTCTGTTGCTGTCCCCTCAGTCTCCTGCACCGTAGTTCCCTTCCCTTTTGCACTACTCGTTATCTCTAAAACTTCATGTGCTCGGTAAGAGAGACACTCTATGACCCAGTTGTACAGCACAGTTCCAGATTTTATTTCGGTAAGAATTTGTATGTGTGTGTCAGCGTGCATGCGTGATCTGTGTGTGGATCAGAAGTTTGCCGTGGCGGGGGTGCGTCGGGATAGACGAGCTCCTCCGCCGCCGGCCTTCATGTCTAATTCATCCGTTCCCATCGGATGGAACAGTTCTTTACTATCCCAGTTGTAACAGTTTAGTTGCTATCACGATACAATCATTTTACCCCCCGCAGAGTTCTTAGTGTCGCCCTCTCCCAATTCTCAAACTTATCAACAGGAAGCCAACTCTCCCTTACACAGTATCCCCTGTGACCGATTTTTATCCGAGCCTGACCTAAAAGCCTAAAGATCAGCTCTCTGATCCAGCTGTTCTGGAGAAAAATTGCGGTCGTGGCTGCAGGTAAAGTTGCGTGTGTACTTGTATTTATCACACTGTGGGGGACATTAATCTTTCCACAGTCATTTGGAGAGAAAAAAGCTGTTCCCCACCAGATAAACAGTTTCATTTTAGGGCTTGTTTGGGTTGAGATTGTGTTGAGGTTAGAGGGTTTGAGGTTATCTGTGATCTATGGCTCAATAAGGCAAGTGTGCCCCAAAAGCATCATGTACAGTATCTGGCTGTGTGTTTGGGAGCCCGTCATGTTACATGATAAATGATGTGACATTATGTCAACAAAGTAAAATACACAACAGTGCTAATTAAGGTTTATTTGACTTATTTTGATATTTACAGATGTGCTTTTGTGAACCTGTGCGTGCCCTGAATGGAACGCTGTCTGGCTAATTACACTCCTCCACTGAGTGCTACTTCTTTCCTCCCTAGTGGCAGGCGGCACACACCGGCATATATTACCGCATGTCATCGTTTTCTCTTCTCAATTTAAACCGGAGTAACATTTAGTCTGATAAGACAGAAAATGAAACGAGCAGGATAATTATTCAACATATGAACGTCTTTATTTGTGGCCTCATTGTTTCATTGCTGCGGCGGTGAAACGAGGAACATATGTACCGAAGCACTAAAGGACACTTAGAGCCGCGGCATTTGGGTGTATGGCTGGTGGGGAATGTTTTATCGGTAGGCTGCACATTGAGATGTTTTTTTCTGTGCGCGTGCGTGTGGGGGGATCACCCAGTAAAATTAATTTAATGCAGGTGAGGGCGTGCATCTGCGCGCACGCGTTCTCAAAGCACGTGCACGCCGGCAGTCGCTGCAAATAATACAGTAAATGCAATATTGTCGAGACACGCCGGGGCAGAAAAAGCTCCTTTGGAATAAAATAGATGCACACACGGCTTCTTTTTCCCCCTCTAATACTTAAACTGCTTCTTTTCTGCACAGTTTTCTGCATGTGCTGTCGGATCCCTCGGGCATTATGCCTCACGGGCAGAGTATGACATTAACTAGCTCGGCCTGTGGCAGTCCTTGGCATCAGAATGAAGCTCTAAGAGAAAAATTACCAAAAGAAGGGAATATTCAATTGACATCCTGCCTTAATTATCTGCCGCGAGCAATTAAAGTTCCAATAAACTTAGCTGGAACATCAGGTGTACCTCCAAGCACAGTACAGAGCTGTTAACCTAACATCCACATTAAACAAGATAATAGAGCGGGGCTCGGATCGATAAGCCCGGGTCGGTCGTTCATCAGGCTTTTCCCGCGGTTCATCTCTTTGGAACATAACACGTATAAGTTAAAGTGATGGGCGAGTGAGATGTGGTGTTAAGAGGCAAAGATGGAGACGAGAGATTCAATAAATCTGGCCCAATGTGGTGCTGAGGCATGCCACGGGCACTGCTCATGCCAAGTCCTTGTCTAAGAGATGAGAGGTTGATAATGAGGACAAACGGGAGGGAGGAAGAGGGGAAGAGAAAGTGTAAAAAATAATCACGTCTCCGCTTTCTGTTTGTTTCTTTGCATGCCACCCTGTATTTTTGCCACAAGATTAAATTTCGGCGTTCCATCGTTCATGCTCCCCGCTGAGGCAATGATCGGAGAGCAATGCAATCTTTCCTTTTGCTCCATCTCCAGTGTGTGCTGCAAGGAGAGGTCATGCATAATATCCTGCCTTGCCTCTTGCCTCGCTATCATCCGCAGCTCATCCGCAGCTCATGCGGATCATCGTGCGATTCAGTGTCCATTTGTAAACATATACTGGCTTTAAATAATTAAATATTTGCGTTCCTAACAGGGTGCACTGTGGTAGTAATGCTCCTCTTCTTCTCCTCCTCATCGACCTAATTTATTGAGAGCTATCGAGTAGCCGCGCGTTAGCTGGCATCAAGTTCACGCAAGACCCTCCGCACGGCTTTGTTTCGTGTTTCTATTTGGAAATGTGTTTCATTGCAAGCAGTTGGTTGGAAGCTACTGCCTCTGTGGCTATGTGGGACGGCGCTTTGCAAAATTGTGTGTTTCTATGATGGTGGGCACACTGGCTAAACATTTCTTTTTTATGACACATAGTCACAGTTTGACTCTCAGCACAGCCAAGCGACTGATTAGCCTGTTAGCTAATCTGTTACTTTCCAGCTTCCTGGTGCACAAATGCCTGGAAAATAGGCCTAACTTACAAAAGTTTAGAGGGGAAAAGTTTGGTCAAGAGTCTCTCTGTTGGGAACTGATTATGCAGAGGTCGTCATACATGTTCAGTTTGTCCAGTTTGTTTACGACAAAATGGCTCTGATTGATTGTTGGACTATCCAGATGTGTGCAGGGATGTTTTTTTTCTCTTAATCAATTGAAACTTGCCTCATACTGGGGTCCCAACAGGGTGACAGGCTAGGCCTATATGCAGTATCTATGAAATCCACCTTGGTACTACAAATATTTTAACATACGTCATGCAAAGAAAGAAAAAAATTGAAGTTTTGGAAATACTGTACATCGGGCTCAAAAACATTAATTTTGTCTTCTTTAAAATCTTTCTGTGTGTTTGATTCTTTTGATAAGACAAAGGGGATGGGTGAGATTTTAAATATCTGACCCATGTTCTGACTGTCATCTTCTTCGGAGGCGTCACCTGGTAGAAATGACGTGTCGTTTTAAAAAGGTGTTGCTCCTGCGGGCGTGAGCGACCTGACGGATCTGACAGATCCACCAGGTCGGCCACGCGCCCCGCCTTCCGACGGTCTCTAGAGGGGAGAGTCCCATGTGTAGGAGAGCATGAATGCTCCCTAATGACACGTCGCTTCTGCCAGATCACGCCTCTGAAGAAGACTGTAGATGACAGTCGAAACATGGGTCAGGTTTTTAAAATCTTACTTAATCTTTGTCTTACCAAAAGAACCAAACACCGCTGTACACCAGGAATCGAAACAAGGGTTCATATTGGAATAAATGGACTTCTGGTTGACTCACAAACACAGAGCTGCTGTATGTGAATGCTGCGATCCACGCGAAAACTACAGCAAATACATGGTTGTATATGCATTACAGTCATTTCCACAAAGCTTATACTGCATGTGAAGTGTATTTGATCCCATGTTCTTCTTGAAATGTGCATACAATGACTCACCAACTACAAATGAAGCCCTGCACACCCACACAGACGTTCTCAGTTTACACCTTTTCTCATGATAGTAGTGTTATACTGCTATTCTGGCAGTCAGAAGGATAAAGTTCAAGGTGTAATTTGTCCCAAACTTAAATCATACAGCGAAGCCGGTAGGCAAATGAAAAGGATGTCAAGCTCAGCCCCATGCAGCGCAGAGGTTTAATCAGCCAGAATAGATTTAGATAATAGATTTTAATGAATGATATATATCTTTTTTAAACTAGCTTCTAAACCTCACAAATACATTTCCACAGTTAACCTTCAAAGCTTAGAACATCACCACATTTAGCTCGGATAAAGGCAGAAAAGGTTAATTTCCCTACTGTTGCTGCATTTGTTTTGCCGTCTGATTCCTCTAACCTTTGGGAATCGGTGGTGTCACCAGTTCATTGCCGTTTTAAGCACAAAGAAGATCAACTCACATGTACTGGACTTGTGTTTGTCCAGTCGTGCATGATGCACATCCTCTGTGACATGTATCTTCTATTAGCATAACATGAAGCTCATGTTTGCTCATGTTGTTGACACCGTTTCCTGTAAACTGTGCGTGGAAGCGTCTATTATTTTACTTACCTGGAACTGCAGTTTATTTATACACCTCTGCGGTGAGTGAAAGGAAGACTCCTCCACAGTGTCTTTGTCCCTGTCTTTTTGTGTGTCCACAGATACAAGAGTCACAGAGGGTCTCTTATTATTACTGCATACATTCCAGTATTTACATATATTCTGAATTCCTATTACTGCTCCACGTTAATGTGAAATTATATATTTCAGAAGTTCAACATAACCGCATAGCATCAGATCCCAGTGTCTTTTCAACGTGAGAACCTCCGGAGCAGGAGCCTATGCAGAATACAAACTACTGGCCTTGTCTGTACCAATGACCTGTGTCAATACACCTCTTAAATCCATTTCATTTGCTGGGAATTGGAAGTGAGCTCTGTGCTGCCTGCCATAACCTGCTTTGAAAGGCTAGTTTTGATATCAGTGAGTTACAGCTGACCTTTCTTATCGCATGTGTGGTTTTTTTTAAGTGACTTGGAGTCCCTTGGGGACTGTTAGCCGTAGACTCACCTTGTTGTTATGATCTCAGTCTGCTCGGTGAACGTGATTTATTTCAAAGTGTGAATGTGAATATATCACTCCTCCACATTACTTTCACGGGCTTTAAACTAGAAAAAAAACTTCTCTAAAATTAAACGTTTATTAACTACTCTCTATGTAAATGTATATTGAGGATCCTGAGGGGACATTGACCATCTACAATAGAGTCACTTTTTGTATGGCATATTTGTCAAGACAGAGTGAACCATTTGAGTTTGTCCACTACGGTAACTGGTATCTGGACGTTTTGATGCTGAATTTTGGTCACGTGCCGCAACAGGATTAGCTGTTAGCGTGCTAATATTAGCTCGTAACCTAGCTACTGACTGTAAGTGCATGGGGACAGACATAATATGGGTTACCGCGATGAACATAAGGTTGAGCCTGACAATTGGAGTGTGCCAAAAAGATCACAGTAGAGAGGATAATCTTCTTTAATAATCGTAATAATAGGGCTTTTCATCTCGCACCACCCTCTGAGCAAGCTTCCTTGTCCGTCTTTTTTGTGGTGTGTAATGTGTTTCAGGTTTTATTTTTACTCTGTACCTGCTGCTCAGTGTTTGTAGAAACTAAACATTGGTCACAGCGCACTCTCACAGCCTTCACATTCTTCCAACATAAGTACATTGACTGCACGTGAAGCTCTTTAGCTTCATGCACTAACCCAGTAACTACTAACTGTCTGCTGTTGTTAGTCTGATTGTAGCACGTACTGAAAACTGAGAAACACAACCGATTACAGACGGATTAAGTAGTGAAACCGTATGAGAGGCCGTTTAGGAAATAATTCATGTTTGCTCTCACACTCACTATCAAACTCTCTCACAAACACTACTGTAGTGTTGACAGTTTGATAGTATGTGTGTGTGACTATGATAATGTTTGTAAGATGTAGATGTTTGTACGATAGTAGGTGTGAGAGCAAATATAAATGATTTCCTAAACGGACTCTCATAAAACCGTGTAGGTAAACAGCTCCCGAAATCCTGTGACAACAGATACGCCTCGACCAATAAAGAAATTGATATCTGATGATAAACAGTGTATCCCGAGCGATTTGATTAACAGGCATCCAGCGTCCACAGATACTACTCGACATGTGATCACAGTTTCCCATCCTGTAAGAAATTAAAAGTCAACATCATTTGGAGTACAGTTAGAATATTACAACAGCTGGTGTCTCCAATGGATCACTACCTCCTGTTGCTTCATAACCATGAACATTGCTGTTTGTTTGTGTGTGTGTGTGTGTGTGTGTGTGTGTGTGTGTGTGTGTGTGTGTGTGTGTGTGTGTGTGTGTGTGTGCGCTCCTGAAAGTTGGAAGACGATACAAATTGTGGAACAAGCTGTAAAGCTTCACTCTTTTATAGCACCAAAGTTCAATTAATCAAGTTATTTATCGCCACCATGTTGTTAGTTATTTTAGAGACTGGTACAAAGTCAAGTCATAAATAATAAAGATGAATAAAGACAGTGGTAATTATTGAGGAAATACTCCGGCTACTCACATAACTAGGTAACCACATGCCAAAGAAGAGGATCATAAATAGAGGAGAGAAGATGAGCAGATGAGATTAATACATTTCAGTTGGTCTAATGATTTACTGCAAGTAAACATCACACAAATGTAAGTGCATAAAACAGTGGCTCTAATCAAATGTAAATCATACACATGGAATTATTTTCATGACAATATAATCCCAATCCAAGGTTCACTTTCTAGGAAGGACTGTGTGTCATTGTTGTGTCACACAGTTAGCACGAGTAGGTTTCAGCTCACACAAAGGCACTAAGTACTTCTCAGTCCTGTTGGTTTAAGCATTTAAGGTGGTGGTAAATAAACAGGAGATACATCTGAATGCCCCAAATGAACTTGAAAGTTGAATGTGAGTAATTTAACCAGAAAAAAAAAAAGAAAAAAAACGTGTCGGTACATTTTAAGAGTCTTGGCCAAGATCTGCGATTTTGTAAAAGCCTTTTAACGACCTTTGTCACTCCTCAGAAAGAAAACACTCCATCTTCAGGGGGTGAGCCAACTTTACACACCGTCTGAAGTAGCATTTTTAAATCAGTCTTAAAAGTCTTTACTAGCGAAAGGCCGCTAAAAAGATGCAGCTCTGCTGAAGATTGAGTAGTCAAATGTCAGGACTAGCGCCGTCCTTCTCACTCCGCTTTTCTCAACAGAAACAGACTCAAGTCACACTGTCCTTATTCTCCCTTTGTTTCTTTACCTTCATCCCCAGAAAGTCACCGTGGATTATACGTCTGCCGAGCGTGTTAAGCTTGAACCCTGCCTGTTTCTCTGCAGACACTCACTCACCCATTCACGTCGCCTGTTCTTTCGACTGTGTGGAGGTAATTGTCGGCATGCGGGCGCATTCGTGTTGTTTTACAGCCCGAAGCACTCCGCAAAGTCAAGGCCCTCCTACCACATCCCCATTCAATCCCTCGCTAGTAAGAGTCAATGGTGCAGAGAACAGCTGTAATTTACTGCCTACCTGTGTCAACAACCCGCTGCATTCACAACCAGTAACAGTAGCTCTTCCACGCGCACGTCTTCCTTCCTAACGTACTTGTGTTGTTTGCATATTAATGAAACGTGTATAAGGAGACAAATTAAATGTGTTGCACATTTATTAACAATGCAGAATGAAACAATTGGCTGCCTCTAAAAGGAGAGCGCTTGCTCATTTGCCCGCCGTCTCTGATTGTGTTCAATCTGTATGCGAGTGTTCCCGGCTGTACGGGCCGTCTAACGCACACGCTCAGGGACTTTATGCCTTTAAGTGCGACACCAAGGTTACAGGCAGCAGACGTATTAATCAAATGACTTGCATAATCTGTTTATCAAGGTACAAGGTGCTGTTTTGCAAGAGCTATTTGGCCGTTCGTCTTAAGAGACTGTCGCCCAAATCGCCCAACCCAAAGACGGAGAAAATGAGACGACGGGCAAGAGATCAAATGCAGGATGTCAGGGTTGAAGCCACGTCGTTCATCAGTGTTTAGGAGGAGATAAATTACAGAAAACGCAAGTGTGGCAAGTGGAAGTAAGAGAATGAGTCTATCAACTTTTTACGTTTTTAAAGGGGAAACATCCATTTATAGAAGTCTGGAAAAAAAAAAGTACGAAGTCTTTTTGTGTGCGTTGAGGAAGCTAAAAGTTATACATTTCCTGACAAGTTCGAGATGAATAAGTGTGGAAATAAAAACAAACAAAATCTGTAGAAAGAAACAGCGGAAACATCAGCGATCCAGCTGCTTTGTGGGTAATGTAGTGTGGTACGCGGTGCATAAATCTAAATGTTTTCGACTCTTTAGTGAGTCAGATAATGTCAGAGAAGCGCTAATGGGCGCTTTCAAAACAGTGGAACGCAAAAACCACCCATCACAGAAGAAAATTATGTGAAATTAATTTCAGCTGTGCCAGCAAATGGAGAATAATAATAAGAATAACCTTTTAGTCAAACAGAAAAATAATTATGATTTAGGTCTGTTTACTTCCACTTGGGTTCCTTCTGTTACGTACATTTGAACATTTAAAGATGTTATTATTATATTTATTATTATAATTATTGTTAATAGATGGGATGTCATAGACGTTGGCAAGAACAGATACATATTTCAAGCCTCCGGCCGTCAGGATGACCTGGACTTCCCGTTTTACTGACTTCTGAATCATTGTGTTTCGTACACAGGAAATAACTGAAATTTCTGCCACTAATGTTGAAACACTCCTTCAAGTAAATATAGCTCGTGCTGACAACAGTAGAAACTTAACCCCAATCTACTGAAGCCCCTCTTTTATCAGTGTGATTAAAGCTTTCCCTTAATTTATGCTTGGCTTGTTTGTCTCTAAGATGCTTTAATAACTTTTTAGACAGTTATTTTTTTATATATATATAATTGATTTACGGTGTCACTTAAAACCGTCCTTGTCTATTTGTTTTTGGTGCCACATCTATCAGTCAGAGGCCTGGATTCATCGTAGACTAACTCCAGAGAGTCGTCACGCCCGGTCAATAAATAGCTCCGCACATAATTACATTGAAAACCCCTCCAACATTTTTCCTTTTACATTTTAACTTTGCAAGCGTTAGTTAGCACACAGATCTGGAGCCTTTGAAGAGAAACCTCTGGCTCCATATTTGACTGATAGCGTAATAAATCATTCACCACTCAGCAAGAACGTAACCAAGCATATTTTGACAAACTATTCCTCAAATATTTCCTCTTCCAGTAAATGTTTTGCTAACTTTAACAATGGAGAAATAAAACCGAACACGCGAATCATACTAAGACGCTAAGACCATCTTCCAGCCGAGCGTGTGTTCGTCGCGTCTGCTGTAGTTTATTGGTTTTTGGCTTCTTTTTTTTTTTTTCCAAGAGCAATTAAAGTACAAAAACCATCTGCCTCAGAGATGAAAAGAGAGTGTTTTGTCAGCTTTTTCACAGTTTGTTGAGAAGTAATTATGGCTGCTCTCTGTGGGGAGCATGCTCTGTCTGTTTTTCTAAGTTATTACACATGAAACAGCCTGTACATTATTTTTTTTCATTTTTTTTTTCCAGAATCTGATAATAACAATAATAATGATGCATCATTTTTATATGTAGCGCTTTATCATAGACACTCAAAGACGCTTTACATTGTTTGGATTGGTTAACTACCTCAGTTGTCACAGCTGCCCTGGAAACCGACCACCACCACACATCACTCACACGCAGTCATACAATACACCAGTTCACAGTGGGAGCAAACTGGAACACAACGGCCGACTATTCGGTTAATGGACGAACGTTCTACCTCCTGAGCGTGATTTTTTGTGTGTGTGTGTGTGTGTGTGTGTGTGTGTGTGTGTGTGTGTGTGGTCGACGGTGCTGACCTCATTTGTCTTAGGGCTGATAATCATTGAGTGAGCGATGGTGAAGGTCATCGTCTGATTGTACAGTACACTCTGTGTCGCTGCACCGGCTGCCCTCACTCACTCAACCGTCTCCTCCGCCCACGCTCATCCAATTGTCATTGATCTGTGCTTAGCTATTCAGTGACTGCATGTACATGAGCCATCTTCACTGTCAGAAATGTGAATGCCTTCGGCCGAGAGCGAGAACGCCACATCTTAATTATCGCTATTCACGCTCATACAAAAGCGTTGTACCTTTTTGTGTGTGTGTGTGTGTGTAATGAGGCAAACTGTTGGTAGTTTACAGTGCTGATAGAAGACAGACGCTGGATAATACACTGGCGCACACCCGTCAGCCACAACATTAAAACCACAGACGAGAGAAGTCGATAAAATTGATCATCTTGTGACGATTCAGTTTTTCTGCTGGGAAACGTTTGGTTCTGCCCGTTGTGTCGATGTTACTAAGACATGTACCACCTGCCTAGAGCAGACCATGCACACCCACCTAACAGCCACCCCCAGCAGGACGCAGCCTGACACAGGCGCACATACAAAAACAGTTTAACACAAAAAACATGAAAAACAACACAAGGTGTTGACCTGAACTGCAAAATTCACCAGATCCCAAACTGATCGAGCGTCCGTGTGATGCACTGGAACAAGCCAAACACAGTCCTTTCTTTTACCAAGTTCGTACAGTTTATCCAGCTTTCAATCCATCTTAAAATTACTAAAGTTACTAAATCATAGGATCTGAATGCTGCCTCCAAGTCTATTTGGAAGAGAAGTCGAGCAAAATCCACTCTGCTTGTTTAATGAAAAAATGCATTCACAGTCTGGATTGGAGAAATCCTCCAACAGTGTCCTTCATACAGAATTCTTTCCAGGTGATATACCACTACTTTAAAGAAACGTCAGGAATATGTAGCTAAGGATGAAGAGATCAGTCACAGTAGCTAAGACAGATGTTTAGTCTCTCAGTGTGAATTAAGCCAATGTTGTTTCTGTAGGCCTGTAATAAAAAACAAAAAACAAAACAAAAAACACTTTGATTGATGTCATTTGTTCTGTGTTTAGTCCTCGTCTCTGCAGATAGTTACTGTTTGACACAAAGCTGCTGCTGCTGCTAACAGATGTGATGAGCAGAAACAAAGTATTTACCCTCGGTCATTACAAAACATCATCACTGAAATAATTATCTGTATGTTAATGTAAAATAGTGACCCCCTCCTTCAATATACCTTTAGCTACAGATTCCAGATTGAAGATGAAATTAAATTCTTTCTGGCCATTTTTTCCACTGTTCTCCTCGGAAAACTGCTTGCCCTGGTGCTTTCTGTCGCACTGACATAAAAGTAAATGTGCTGTGAGGACAGTTCTCGTCGTGCAGAAACACGGCAGCACGTGTGATGGACGCTTTAAAACTCACCAACTGTGTGCAAGTACGTGCCATCCTCTGACGTGGCTTCGACTATGCTTCTACTGATGTGTTGCAGCAGACTATAAAACAGCTTTTAATACATGTAGCTTCCTGTTGATCGCATTCATCACACTGTGTGTGTTTTTTTCAGCTAAATCCACTTATTTTGATTCAGAATTTGATGCTTACTCAGCCTCTTAAGGATAAAAAAGGTCCTCAGCTTACCCCTGCCACTGAGATAAACTTAATTTCAGCGCAAACCGGACTTTTTTTTTTTTTTTTTAAATGAAACTTAAATGGATTCTCAGGGTTTTTTGCATTAATTTTCGAAACTCTTCAAGATACTCTTTCATCAAATAGAAATCAGGGCACTTTTTTTACTTCAAGTATTCCCAACAAGCCAGAGAGACTGTGCTCGCTGTGGTGTCCCCTGGTGATCCTGGCCCGCTCCGTGGACGATTCCTGCAGTGGAGTCTTATTGATTGAGTCATTTCTCCAGTTGCAAATTTTGCAGTTACTGTCGAGTCACGTGACGGCGTCGTCCATCTCCAGTTAAAAAATCAGGACCAGCGCTATTACGTACGAGGCTGGCATTCCCCATCGTTAACGCCTCCTGTCCTAACATCTGTCCTCGGTGAAGAATACTAGCCACTTCTATATTTAGCGCCCCCGTCCAGCTTTATATAGGTCAAGAATCCCATCTACACTTCCACCGCTACACGTCGAGGCTCTAGTGTTCCTCTCGCCTGTGTAGGATCAATTTTTTTCAAAATTTCCTCGGACCACTCCCACTCCGCGGGCAAGCTTTAAAGTGTCATGAAGGCCTCTTAAATCAATCTTCTCTCCAGAATCCGGAGCAAGTAGGAGAATAGCCTCTTCCAGGTTCAGCCGGCTGTATTTTTAGTTTCGCGCAGCTGAGGCGAAAGCCCTTGTGAGGAGAAGAGCTGGTGGTGTTTTGCTTAATTTCTGTAGCTGACAGGTGTTTTCCTCTGTGCGGCTGCCTGCAGAGAAAAGAGCCAGACGGCCACAGAAGTATTGCTGCTTTGAATCTTTTTTGATGAACTTTCACCACTCACGGGCTGTTAAATTAACTCATTAATTCGTTCGTTTGTCCTCTGGAGGGTCGTTGGGGGCGGCTGGAGTCTATCCCAGCCGTCTCCGTGCGAGAGGCGGGGGTACACACCCCGGACAGGTCTCCAGTCTATCGCAAAGCCAATTCAGAATCACCAATTAACCTTACGAGCCATGTCTTTGGACGGTGAGAGAACCCACAGAGACACGGGGAGAATCTCCCCACAGAAATGTCCCAGTCGGACCCAGAACCTTTCTCGCTGTGAGACATCAGTGCTTTTAACAGGTGCCCTGTTAAAGTCAGACCTTTAAATAATTAAGTGCAGCTGTCCTTCCATCACTGTCACTCAGGAGCAGACTGACTACTTGCTGAGTTTTACTCCTCCACTCCACTGTTGTTATCCATCTGTCTGTCTTCCACTTCCACAGAACACATACGGACATTTATGAACTTCGCCACTTCTGGTCTGCTCGGAGCCACGACAGAATGAGTGCAAACTAGTATCAGGTTGTATTGACGGACCAAGACAAACAATCCTTAAAATAAATTTTTAAAAAAATGTCTCCTCATTTTGCACAAGACGATGTAACAGCTGTCACATCAGAATATAAATAGCCACCAAACAAATAGAAACCATGACCGTCTGACACCTACAAAGAAGGAAAAAAAATAACCATAGTAATGACAGTACTTATCATAATTAGGGGAGAGATAATGGTAATGGTATTTATGGTGCTCAGGTTTTTGGTCACATAGCCGTAAACATGTTTGACGAGGACCCGGCTGGTTGAGGTGAATGAGTTTGGAGATGACAGAGGTGAAGACTCGGTCCAGGACGACTGACAGACAAGAAGTTGGTCAGTGTGCAAACAGCACAAGGGAAATACTTAGAGAACTTTTTTTTTTTTTTTTTTTAGTGCTGGTAGTCGCATTTTTCCTGCATGGATGACTGAATGAGATGACGATGAATGACACTGACTGGTTACAGTATATACGGCACCCAGTGTTTCCCACTGGATTTAATGAGATCCTGGCATTTTTCTTTTTTTTTTTTTTTTGGTGGTGGTGGGTGGATCTGCTGTCTCTATAAAAGCCCCAATTATGATGCTGCCCCAAACATTTAAAACAATTCATACAGTATATGAACTGTCTGCACATAAAGTAAGATTATGCATTTCGTATCAGTCCGTCTTTAAATTACTGCCGTAGCGCTGGTGTTGGATTTAGCTGCAGCCTGTGTAGTTCATGAATACTAAGCACGAGTGAATCCTGAAAGCTGCTGAGAGGCAGCGTTTTATGGACAAATCTACGTAAGATTAAATAAATCAGTGAAGAATCAAATTTACAGTAAACTGTTGACTTTTCATCCAACTTTGCTCAGTGGCAGTTTTCCCCCTCAGGTTAAATTCAGTACAGAACAGGTGATTCGATGATGGAGTAAATTAAAATAGTATTAACGTTGTAGGGGAAACGCTGCAGTGCCCTATATGTGTGTGTAGGTGCTGTATATAAGTCAGATGAGTCCCGCCCAAGGAGGAGGCACAGTCTCGTGTCTATTCCGTATTGTACTCTGACCTTTCAGGCGGGCCGTCAAATGGATTTCCCCAGCTGGAAATTAATTCCAAAACTACATGAATGTGCTCAGTTTACTGGAAACAATTAGGAAAAGCTTATCAATTAAAGTGTTTTTTTTTAATTTAATGTATTTTTTTCTTTTACCATGTTTAGTTTAGTTTATTTCAAACATTCAAAAGAAAAGAAAATGCATCAAATGCATATACAATTGAAAAAGAAACAAAAGACAGAAAAATAAAAATACTTCCAATAAGTAACTTAAATCACTGGTAATGTTTGAGAAGGAGTGGGCTTGTCTAGCCCCACCCCTTGTCAGTAATAATAAGTCAGCAATAATAACATCAATAATAATATTTAAAGTTCTTTACGCAGTTTCTCTACCTTGTGAAAATCATCTCTTTATACCTCTTCCCAAACTGTTGTAACATCCTCAAAGTGCCTGACTTCCTCACCACTAAATCACCCCACAAACAGATACGCACATGCTTTTGTGTGATGGATGAAAACAGCGATGTTTAAAGTTTAAATGCCCTCTCTGAGACTATAACCCCCCTCTCATGAGCATGTTTTCTATATTGTTGGAAAGTAGACTATTTCTTTCTTTGAACATGATACGTGCGGTTTTGAAATCCACTAAATCAAAAAAATTTAAGTGCGTGTGACTTTAAAAACAGTTTGTTGGTGTGTTCCCAGTTTCCCGTGTTATTTATGGTCCTGATGGCTCTTTTTTGCAGCGTGCATATTGTTTGTAGATTGCTTTTGTAAGTGTTTCCCCAGACTTCCACGCAGTCATCTAAATATGGTAATACTAGTGAGCAGTACAGAACATGTGATGTTTTATGGTCCAGTAGATATTCCAATACTCTTTGCTTGGCTTTGAAACTCACCTGCAGACTTTACACAGGTCATTTAAAGCACACTTTATTATTTGAGTGCTGTGTTGTGTCATAATTTGCATATGTACTTCATGGTTGATATAGGACTGCATCTCTAAAGCCGCTTAGCAAAACTCTGCGATCTCAAGCAAACTGCTGAGACGAGCGATGCTTTCAAAATAAACTGTTAAACGTGAGGTACTTCCTTAATAATTCATTCTTTTTTGAATCGTGCCAAATTTGCCGCAGACATTTTAAGCACATTATTTTTGTCACTTCAACAAAGCTATCTGATTAAGTGTTGTCATACACGCGATTCCGGGCCAATTAGATTGGTGGTGGGGGGGGAGAAAAAAAAAAAGAAAGAAAGATGGGCTTGAAGGCAAAGAACAATCTGCAGATTTGTTTCGTGCCAGCTCAAACAGACGGAAAGAGAGGTAGAAGAGGAGGGAATGTGGGAGGGCAGGGGGAGGAGAAGATGGGCTGCTCTTTCAACCACCGCTCTCATCGAAGCCGTCAAAGTTAATTCGCGGTCGGTTACTGTGCATGCTAAAAAGACCGAGTTTGATTTTAGCAGAATATGTACGGTGAACCGGCAGTGCGGCGACTGAGCTAAATCATATTACCTTGACCCGTGCAGCGAGCTGCAGAGCACAATAACAAAGGCTGCGTTTGAGAAGGCGCCGAGTTTACGTTTGGCCGTAAATCAAAAGAATCACAATATATCTTTCGAAGGTGTACTGTAAGTCAATTATCTTAAAGCAATTCCCACAGAGTCTCCTGTCTCTTCAAATAGTGGGTTTCATTAGTGGATTGCAGCAGAGCAATCTTAAAAGTAGACGGCCACTGTAACCCCTGTGGTTTGCCTTGGGAGGACTATAACTGAATGTGATGCATGTTAATCTCCATTTGCTCGATTATGTGTGTGGGCCACTGTCAGTACATACTGTTTGTTCAAAGTCAGGGTGACTTTGCTATACTGTGCTTTCGGTCCTGGTTACACAAAGAAAAAGTGTGTGTGTGTAGGGTGGGGTGGGGGAGGGAGGGAGGGAGGGAGGGAGGGAAGGAGGGAGGGTGGGCATGATGAGGAATGGGAGGAAACAGGAAGATGAGCAGGGGAGTAAACATTGAGACAGGTGTCTGGCAAGGGACAATGATTAGATTTATAAACCAGCCAATGTTATTTTCTCTGCTTGGAGACCGCTGTTAGACATTAAGCACTAACTGAAGCTCCCCGTGTCCCACTGCAGAGACGCCTCCGCCTCCGCCTCCACCCCCCCTCGGCCCTCCTCTCCCGTATTCCCTCGCATCAGTTCTTCGCTTTCCTCTTCGACTGTGCTCAGTTTTTCTCCCTCGCATCCAACCAAGATGGACTGGCCTTGAAAGTATCTTTTCTGGCTCCATCAATACCCTTGCATTTTCTCTTCCTCGGAGTGGGGTGTGTCTTCCTCCTCCCTCCTCTGTCTCCCCAGACCACTGGTTGGCACACAACATCCAATATTTTCTCCAGCTGGAGTGGAACTGAGCGCATTAGGGATGGGTCTGTTAAGGTGATCAGACTTGCCCAGAGACCATTTTTCTTCATTTGAGAGTGCCTCTCTTGATGCCAATACTATAGATTTTCTATCAGCTCCTTAATCATAGCCCCATGATTGGGAAAGTGATTGGTCGGGCTCTCTTATATGAAAGCTCTAGTATCAATTCTGTCCCTGTCAAGGCGCATAGTCTGAGTTATTAGAGTGCCATTTGAGCAGTTAGACGAAATGTTCCCTCCTTTCGCTGCCGTCACCTTCCCGCTGGAGCAGCCTCGGCTTTATTCCGCATTCAGGCTCTTCTGCAGAGGCTGTCAGGAAAAGAAATCACCGCAGTGCAAGCATCCAAGTCCTGATTCTACTTTTCATTCAAACAGCTTTATAACCTGTTCAAGGATGGAAATAAGCTTATTAGGTTGGGAGAGTCGGGGGCCCCAACATGAAGATTAATATTTCTGAGGCCCATAGAGGGTTTGTAGCTGGAGGAAAAGATCATTTAAGCTCGGCACAGTTTTTATTTAACGGATCAAATGAAGAGGCTAAATCTGAATGTTTTCTTTTTTTCTCCCTCCAGGTCATCTGATGGTGTGTGTGCAGCGGGAACAGTGGTGGTGAGCCGTCTGAAGATGGGGGAAATGGAGGAAGTTGACGTGGACCACATCACCACCGACATAGCGCCACAGAAGGTAAGCTATCGGGGGGGGGGGGGGTAGACTGGACAAAGCGGGAGCCTCTGTGCACCAGATGCCCCCGAGCTAATGCCGGGATTAGACTGGCACCGCTCGAGTCCTGCAATGAGATTAAATAAACTTCAGTAAACCCTAATGGGGATTTACGGGACGTGTGTAGCGCCTGCGTCTGTGAGCACATGTGCGCCGCTTCGACGGGAGAGATTCTCAAGGAACTGACACACATTCAAGTGTAGAAGCCGTTGCTCCTTTGACCAAAATATTTCCTGAGTCTCGCCGCCGCCGCCGCCATCGTTCTCTGCTCTAATCTCACTCAATACGTACCGCTTAACTGGGCTCTGGAGTGACTCACACAATCAGGCGGGAGACGGAGGAAGAGGGAGCGTTCTCCCCCGGAGGATGACAGTAAACCGAAGATTGTGCCTTGCAAATGGGCTGCCATCAGACCAGGAATGAAGTTGTACGTACTCTGATTTCACTTTGTTTTCTGCGCATTCCTAACGGAGGAAGATTTGTCACGCGAATGTGAGCCACTAGTCGGATCTGAAAAAACGAGAGAGTGACATTCAGTGATGTTTTTTTTTTTCTTTCTGTAAAAGAAGCCGCAGCACACCTCTGCAAAGCCACGTGGAGACTTACTGTTGCATGTTTGGGTATGTGAACTTTGTCCAGTGTGTGTGTGTGTGTGTGTGTGTGTGTGTGTGTGTGTGTGTGTGTGTGTGTGTGTGTGTGTGTGTGAATCACTGTCTTATATAATTGACCAAGGGCTCCTACATGGCTGACTGGCTCTCGACTGTGCCCACCCCTGTCGCTGGTGCAGGGAGGTTCCCTGCTAGGCTCCAGAGTGTCACTGACAATCTGCCCATGTCGCCTTGATGAATGTGGTGCCCTATGTGTGTGTGTGTGTGTGTGTGTGTGTGTGTGTGTGTGTGACTGTGTGATTGTGTGTCGTCACAGCACATTTCCTCTTGTGTGTGTGTGTGTGTGTGTGTGTGTGTGTGTGTAGAAGATGCACGGAGGGAAGATGGAAGGGACATGACAAATATTAGGGAAGTCTCACTTGGGGAAGTTCTTGCTCCAGCTACCTCACTGCATGTGCGTAGTATTTGTGAGTCCGAGCGGATGTCGTCGCTTAGGTGGCTGCTGCTCATGAATATATCTGACTGACCTCCACAAAAGCCACGGAAACAAGAAAGGGACGGCAGTCACCTTTGATCTGATCTCCACATATTTTAGTCATCAAAGAGCCGTCGGACGCACGCTGTCCGCTGCCCACGATTACAATGGGGCTCCTCCTACAGCTGCGGCCCTCGGCTCATTGTTATTACCTGTCATTATCAGAGGCCTTACTCGCCCAATTTTCCAAATGCCAGCCGCTGTTTGCGCTACTCAATGGGCCGATTTCGCTTTGGAGCTCATGTGTGTAAGTACGAGTGTTGGTTTGATGTCTGTTTTATTCAAGATCAGTTTCTAAGAGTTGGCGAGCTGATGGATTGTTCCTAGCAGTCATTAAAGTCCTTTTCTTAGGACAGATTTGGCTGTCGAGCTGTGTTAAATGTTTCATCAGACAGGGCAGAGCTGACGTGCAGCGAACAAGAAAGATTGTTACTTGTCAGTATTACTTTGATGAGGAAACCCAGGCTTAATGCACAGAGATGTGGTGTAAAAGAGAGGAGTCACTTTAACATGTTCCTCTTTGTGTTTCCTGAGAAACGGTGCACACCCAAACACATGCTACGTCAAAACTGACAACGTCAAAGTAATGCAATGGAGATACACAACAGATCTTGTGTTTCTTTTAACTTTTTCACCACCAAAATGTGCAACAGGTGGTGAGAATAAGCACTGCTAGGCTCAGACTGCAGAGGCTTTGACCCAGTTTATTGTGATTCACGCCTCCTGACAACTGGCACAGAACTCCGGTCCTGAGACCTTGCCCAGTACCAGCAGCTAACCCGGAGAGTAATGAGTTCACACACCCGGTCCTAAACCTCCTACGCTCGTTGGCTGGTTAATATTGCACAAGTTTGATATTTTGAATTTAGAAAAACCACATTACACCAATCAGCCACAAACCACTGAGGGGAAGGAGGGAATAACGCTGACCATCTTGTGACAATTCACGGCTCTGCTGGGAAACATTTGGAACCGGCCGTTTGTGTGGATGTGTCTTAGACATGTACCACAGTAATTTAGTCTTTAGTTGTTCCTGTTCATCGACATCTTCTTCTTCTGCTTTTTTTGCTTTGAATAATACCAACTTGCAGGCGGATGTGGGTTTAGAGTCACTATTTTAACTACATCCACTCCCTCGTTCAATGTTCCCTGATTTTTCATGATAATCAAAATAGTCTGTTACTTTGCCAGCTTAGAGAGAACAACAATTTAAATAACAGTTTAAATCCCTGCAAGCCTAGAATATAAACATGACATTGGCCAGATAAATTAAATAATTGTTCTCTTCTTACCTTGTAGCGCATGCAAGGAAATACATGCTGTCATGGAAATCAGCATACGAGCCCGGCTGATGTTTGCACGAACAATATGACCGTCATCTTTTCACGACTGCCTCCACAATGCAACGCAAACACGACGCTGTATTCCTGCTGCCAAAACATTGTCAACTTTTTAATGAAAACCTCTGTGTGTTCCTCTCTCTGTCCAAATGTTGACATGAAGCGGTGCCGGCGTCTACGTGCGCGGTGAAAGTCACGAGAAGATTATTCCACCGACCGACGTCGCATCTAAGAAACTAATATTGATATCTCTTGTTTCTTTGTGTCGCCATCAGGAGCACGTTTAAGACCATTTTACAAGATTCCCCCTTTAAGATGAGACAGCCTGAAATATTAAACTGTCAGCCTGGTGTCGAGTTTCCAACCAGCGGCGCTGAAACGGGCTAGTTACAGATACAGACGATAAAAGACGTCTCGCAAAGCGTGTCAATAAGACAGACAGTGAGAAACGAGAATCAGAGCCTTGATAGCTGTATTAATCACAGAGGGGGGAAGCGTTGGTCTGCCATTGTTTACTTCTGTTTGAAAAAAAAACGACAAAAAACCTGCCACGCTAAATAAAGTGTTAGTAAATGTGTAGTTATTGTGTTTGCCAGTTGGTAGTAATCTGAAATCTACCATTAGAGGAGAAATCTCTTGTATGGCGAGTTGTTGGAAATGGCAGCCAATCAGTGCTGTCTCAGTGGGTTTTCCCTTTCGCTGATGCGACCTCTGTGATTGCAGGAAAGATTTCAAGCTTTCTGTTTTAAGATGGGAACTGAAAAGAGAGTGGTGCGCCAGCCGCTGTTTGCTCCAACATCGCACGCGCACATGCTGGGAGAAGACATTGTTTTCAACTAAATGACACTTTCAACTATTCCTGAAATATATCTGTATTTATTTCACATGATGTTAGACTGCGCACTAATTTTACTTTGGTTGTGAGGGGCAAACACAGATTTTCATTCTCAAACTACAGCTGTATTTATCTGCTGTCAAACGACACGTGGATATCAAGCTGCTATTTATCTATATCTGTATGAATCCATCCTCGCTGTGTCAAAAACAAAGCAGTGATGTCTCTATTTACTTCCTCCTTTCTTTTCCAGTGTCCCTTGGTCTGCGATTCTGCGCATCACTCCAGTATCGACAGAGAAAATAACCCGCTGACAGGACCAGGTATAATTCACACACTGAGCACTTGTAATTTCACCATTCACTGCTGAATAATGTGGCCGGAACAAAAGGCTCTCCAATTTCCCCTTATTACTACTTCTTAAAAAAAAAAAGAAAGAAAAAAGAAAGAAGAAGTTTTTTTTTTTTTGCAAAAGAAACTTGCGCCCTGTAATGGATTCAAAGGAAAGCTTGACATTCTCCGATTCCTATGGACTTCATTGCAAAGCATTTAATGCACTGCAGCACTGGTTAACACATTCTGTAACATCTTTATCTTAAAGTGCCTTCTGCATCTAATTAACACGAAACTGCCCTTGAGTAACCTTTCCATTAATGAGATTTGAGGCGTCTCTGAGGTGTCATGCTTGATTACAGACTTTTTTTTTTTCGGCTTTTCCTGCTGAGATTCTTGATGAGTCTTGGTGTTTTCAGACAGGCGGCAGTGAGAAGTTTCTGACGATTAGGTAAACCTGCTCAGCTCATTGTGGACCCAGCCGAGGACGACGGAAAGAAGCCGCCTGAGCTGCGTGAGACTAATTTAGAGGCAGCGCGGCAGAGAGATAGCTCTGTCGTTGGTTTGAAAAAAAAAAAAAAAAGAGGGAGAGAGCTGTGGTGAGACAATGAAAGACGTGTAGACAGAAAAGGGACGGACTTGAAAAGGTCACAACTCCTGCAGTGTTGAAACTTCACAGCCCGTGCTCACGGGAGATTTTCGTATCAAGTTCCATCTCTTTATCCGACGCGTCCATTTGTTCCGCACGTTCGTTTTCCCTTTTCATCCGGATTCTCGGCAGCTCCCCGCGCCCGTTGTTATGGTGTCGTTGTCGCTCACTGTTTCTACTGTGATTAACTAGTGAACTGCAGCCGCGTCTGCAGGTGCACATCTGCAGCCTGTCAAAACAATACCCTCCCCGCAGATACCGCCAGATTGAGTAATGCAATTTAGTCTTCCACTTTTATTACCTTTTCAAAATGAGCATGCGGAGAAACGGGGAGATGGCGGAGCCCACGCGCGGTCGCGTCTCGGGAAGTCATTTTCTTAAGAGGTGTCGGGGAGGGAAACGGATTGGTGGTCAGATTAGCGCGGTGGCAGGGGGGAGTTCAGGGGTTAATCCGCTCCTCTGACGGAGGTGGAAGTCAGCAACTGTCGCTCTTCCAATTAAGGCGCCGTCTTCGCCCCCTTTCCCTCCATGTGTCCCTTGCTCCCCATTTCACTTTCGCTAATCCCTGCACCAGCAACGTCTGGGTATCCCATTTCATTTAGATGCAATTACGGAGCCTTTCAGGGGTCATTCGCAAGCTAGTCTCAGCCCTAATCGTCATTTATTTCCACCGTCGTCCTCGGCGCTGCAGGAAAATAATACTGATGGCTTGTCCGTGGTGTGTGTTGCTCACTGTTGTTGATCTCAAAAGGGTCTCAGTTGTCTGCATGCACGTGGTTTTTCATTCGCGCAAATTAGGATGTGACAAATTGAGCTTAATGGCCTTTTTCACTAATTCACAGAAAGGCTCATTCAAAGGAAATGTCTTAAGATGTCGATTGACTAATTGACTAATTAACTAATTAGGTCCCTCGGCTTGTTTTCATGTTTCTCATACAATAAAAGCACTAGTCTTTATTTAGTTTATGGCCTTGAAACAGACACAGTTCACTTTGCTCTTCTCTGCTTTCCTGGGCTATTTCTCATCTGCGCCACTTAGCTGCAAGACCAGTTGTTCCCATTGAAGGCATAAATCCCACAGATGGATCACAGATGCGTGCAAGTTGTAGTTTTTAAGGTAGTTATAACAACCGGTCACAGCAGTGAATCTTTTAGGGAAGATAAACAAACTAAACTGTTTCCTGTCATGTTCGGGGTGATAAAGAACATTTCCACTGTTGCCGCTTCGTGACTCACTGACGTTGGGAGAAACGATGTCGGGGCCGCGGGTACGTCTCAGATAAACAACGGGTCCCGTTGCAAAGCAGAGAAGGACACGGATGTGTCACGGCCGCCTCAAATGACTACAAACAGTGGCAGACATTTTACTTTGGAAACAACTTTTCCTGACATTGCATCCTAAACGAATACTTTCACCACATCGGAACATCTGCACTGAAGGTCATCGCTAAACTCTGAGAGTAGAGGGCAAAATGATGCAGCGGCACAAGAATTAATGGCTTCGCTCAGACGGACGACTTTGACAAAAAGGACAAACCGCGTTAGGGTGCGGTGTGAGGGGTTTGACATGGGGGGGCCGCTCTTCTGCGTGCGCTGCCAGTAGCAGCAGATGTAGGGCTCCCACTTAAGAATTGTCGTACCGTGCATGTTTGTCTGTTGCGAGCGAGATTGCGAACACATTTCACCTTGGGCGCTCCGGCTCCAACTTAGCCGGCGACTTTCTTTCTGACTGCCGCGCTGCAAACGAAAAGTGGTAGTAAACACTCTTTAAGGCTCACCGCTTTCTTGCCTTCTGCTGCTGGCACGCAGATAAGAGCATTAGAGCTGTTTTCCGTTTCCAGGCTCCAATTGACGCTATTAGCCACTCTCTGCAAAAAAAAAAAAAAAACGAATAAGATGATGCCGAATGCGAATCGATTCTAATGGAGGAGCTGGGCGGCGGGCTTGCAAGGAAAGTTTCAAATTCATTCGACTGACTGTTCCCCACTGTTGTACAACAAATAAGCAATTAAAATGGAAATGGAGGAAATAATAAGGCAAAGATTAACAGGACGATGTCTCTGTGTTTTGGTCTGTACACTGTTGTGCTGCCACAGTCAGCGGAGAGTTAGAGAGAGAAGGCCTTGGAAGATGAGAAATGCCTTATCTGCGGCAGACACAGTTATTGATTATAGAATTTAATTTGTGCTTCATACCTCATGTGACTTTTGAAGACTTTCTGTCTGTTCTGTGGCGTCCTTGAAGCAGGCAGCTGTCAGAGCTGCTTCAGATGTTCCGTTTCCCTTTAACGAAATCGTTTCCTTGACGAGAATGTGACACATTCTCACTTCCAACCCTTTGTCTCCCTCTCGCAGTGTTCATCAACCCAGTATGCAAAGTGTACAGATTTCAAACGGTGGACAGCAAGTGGATGCTTGTGCGGGAACAAATGGAGGAGTGCACTTTGTCGTTCAGCGTCCCCAAGCAGCTGCTCTCACTGTACATACAGGAGGACATGAGCAGGTAAGTCACAGCTCCATTTCTCATCGCATCAGTTCACTTCCTGGTTGGGAATATAAGCTCACTTAACCCTTTAAAGCCTAAACAATTTTACCTGTGATACGTTAGCGTGAGGTATTTGATCTACCATAACTCACAGTGGTTTGTGCTATTGAAAAAAACTCTCTTCCTGGGTCTCACCAGTGTTGTGTCGCTTCCCAACCTGCAGCCGACAGCATCGCTGTGTCATTATTACTGTAAAGGCAGCTTTTTTTCCAGCAAAAAACAAAACTTCCCAGTCTTCAGCCACACTTTGAATTTTGTCCAGCGGTGAGTTACGGTAATTCAAACACCGCAAGGGTTTGTTTTTTTTATATGCGCAGGCGGATGTTCAGATCTTAAAAAGGGTTCAGAAAAACGTGGATAAGGACTCGAACGGAAACAGGAATAGCACAACAGTTAAAATAATACTGTTGGAAAATGAGGACAGGTTAAAACAGTGAGAGGCGATGCTTCACCAGTCTCTGAGTGTGCAGCCGTAAGTAGATCAAAGAGTTCCTTCCCTAAGGCTCGACCAGTGTTTGTCAAGACAGATCATTCCTCAACTGGCCTGTTGTCCGTGGCAACCCGTTCTCATACATAGCACGCAGATGAATACATCGACTCACACACACACACACACACACACACACACAGTTTTCACATTGTTTTTAATACAGGGAGTAGACGCAGCCAGTGACTGAGATGAACCTGCTCGTACAGTTGTAGTAGCAGTTACCATCGCATGCACCTGAGGGCATGGGATCACACAAGTTCAAGGACGCGTTCACGTTCAGATGTACACTATGTATACAACTACAGTTCTGCAACCATAGATAGATAGATAGATAGATAGATAGATAGATAGATAGATAGATAGATAGATAGATAGATAGCTCTAAGCCTAAATAAATATCTAAATATAGAGGACAATTATGAAATATTTATGAAATCTCTTATCTGTGTAATACAGCTCGTGAACGCTCAGCGACTCCAAACCATGACCATCTTATACAGCGCTTGTTTATTAACAGACATGTGTACCATATCTCCAGCTCGGTCGCTTAAGCACCTCTCCTATAATCCTCTTTAAATGTTGTCTTTCTCCACGGCGCCTCTCCGTTTAGCCGATTCTGTCAGCCAAGCTCACAGTGTTGCTAGCTCAGGGTTTTTAATGATTCAGTTAGTGCTGCAAAGTTGTGCGTTACCGGCAGCCGATGGTGGGTGGCTTAGCTTGCTCTCGCACTGCGTGATAATCGTGGGTATATCTTCCTTCCATTTGTCAGCTTTGATGTCTGCACTCGTGTTGTAATCTAACTCTGTGAACACAGAGGCTCCTGGGTTTTTCCCTCATCCCCCGTGTGTCGTTCATTAACGCAGCCTGGTTCCTCTGTAGTGGAAAATAAAGTACGTCCTTCTCATTTTCGTCTTAGATCCCTGCACGTGACGTCTTGACTCGTTTTTCTTAGAGTCAGTTTCTGCAGGTTGGATGGAGTGACTTCAGACTGAAGGCACTGGGAAACAAACTTCTGCTTTCCAGCCCTCTCACATGGCTCATATTGACCCAACACACAAAGGCCTGTGATTAAATTGAACAGGCTCTATAACACACCATGAAATAAAGGTGCCCGCATGACAGATCTTTTCTCCTCAGGAAATTCATTCTATTGTCCCGGTCGTCCGTCTGAGTTGATTTTAACTCACTGTGCCACTGGCTTCCATTGTTTCATTTCCTAAAGTCTTCATCGTGTCTCGGTCAGAATAACATCTGAATCTTCATTCTATAGATTTGTCTTAAATATCAGTATCTTCAGTCCGCCCATTAGTCTACTGTTGTTTTCTTTTCACGTCTGCTTCTCTGCTGTGTAAATGCAGCCTAAGTTTAGACCTGTTATTAATATACCTCCTGAATGCTTCAAATCGCAAGTGCACAGTTGTAAGAAGAGGTGTGAACACATCATACACGCACCGCGGACACATTTTTAGATTGACTGGTGGTGGTGGTGGTCTGGGCTGCTTGTGGCCACAGTGCATCAGTAGTGTGAACACACATTGGCCACACGGACACTCGGTCTCCTCCACTGAAATCCTCTTGCAGCTGAGTCATTAATGCAGCTGAAAAACACATAACCATATCTACACAACTATAATAAAAAGATCAAAGCTGAAATGATCTGATTTATTCACGCGATTAATCGGCCATGTGATCGTGTTGATGTGTGAAAAGTAAATACATGTAGAGCTTCTGTTTTGTCAGTGCTGACCAGGGTCTGTATGTAACTTAATTACCAGAAATCTTTCATTCCCAGCCACAAACTGTTCTGTCACGACAATACCTTATATATGTTTATAATTGGAAGCATCTACAAGCAGTGAGTTCTAATCTGATGTTGGTGAAAGTCTCTAAAATAACTAGCATGCGGAGACACATGTTAATGCTAGGTGTGAACACACGTACTCGAAGCTGACCACTTGTGATATGGATTGTTGTTAACACTTGGCGGGTTGAGGGAGGTTTTGTTATTTTCCTTCGATGTCCAGCCTCACTGCTAGATGCCACTTAATGCTGCACACTGGTCCTCAGCAATCAGCACCTCTAGGGCTCGAACATTAGGGTCAGCGTGGAAGTGGCTAAAATCTGCACTTCATCAGGCGTCAATTTTATGTCTTCCGGAAGCAATCACTCTCCAGAAATTACAGCAGAAATGTTTACAGCCAGTTAAAAAATAAGAATAATAATAATGTTTTGCTCCTAGTACCTTATTTGCCCATTGGCGCTGGACTGTACTTTGGGAATTTTAATATAAGTTAAAATATATCAAGGCTTAAAATGGTTCCCTCGCAGGTTGTTCGCTGTCTGCCTCGGTGTCACCCTGAAGCGTCAGCTCCGCTCACACTCCACCTCTTTGATCACACTTGAATTAGCTCGATGAGTCAGACATCTAAAATGTTGACAGTCGCTCCACATCGGGCTTCAAAACTGCTGCTGAGGAATCTTGCAGGTGACGTCACAGAGGGTTTGTCCATCAAGTGGAACAAACACAACGCGGCCTTTAATTGTCTGGAGAGAACAACCAACTAAATCATTTAATGTTCTTAATGATGAATTGTTCTTATGGAACCAACATTATACCAACATATTATTCATGTCAACAGACATGAATAATATAATATTAAAAGTGACGTGCACAATACATTCATCGTTTTCCACCATTTCCACCAGAGAAATGTGTTGTGTGACACTATTACCCTTTCTTTTTCTTACGTACAATCAGCCTCTACTTGGTCTGTTCACACCTTTGCTCTTTCTAGACAATAGCGCGTTGATTAAAGGGGGGAGACGATATCTCCCTGATCACCACTCCATCACCTTTAACAGACAAGCATGTGCATCTATTATTTTTTACATTCTGTTATTTACCACAAGGATCATCCAGTCTAACCTCTAATGCAGAGGAGAAATAACAGAGGTGTCAGGAGACAATAGTGTGGTTTGACCCTGGGATGCAAACAGCAGTGTTTGAGTGGTGCAGTTTGAGGATATGCATTATTGTGATTGGCTGCATTTGGGGGCGTTTGGCACCGATGGCTCACAAAAGGAAAGTTCTGGGTTCACAACTTCTTGCTGTGTCTGTGTGGGTTCTCTCCTGGTGCTCATCCAAAGACGTGCTCATTAGCTTAATTGGTGGTTCTAAATTGGCCGTAGGTGTGTGTGTGAATGGTCCAGCCCCTCCACGACCCTCCAGAAGACAAGCGGTTATAGAAGATGAGAATGAGACTGCATCTGGTTCGACCATTAAGCGGCGTGTAACATTTGCTATTTTAATTGTGAAATCTAAGGTCGCTCCCTTGATTAGTTAAAGCGCCCAATTCATAGTATTAACAGCTACTTGAGGCAAAGTGGATGGACTGGGAACAATGTGTTTGATTGAATCAGCAAGAAACGTGGAGTGGCCCCGCTCAGTTCCCACCAGGTCGCAAAATCTACCTCACAGTCGTCTTAACGCCACATGAGTCTCGATATCAGCTCGTAGATCCCTAAAGCCATGTGAATCAGCGAAGGAGGAGTGGCTGTTTTTTGATCTTAGTAGTTCTCCTTGTCAAACTGATGATAGATTTTTTTTTTTTTTTTGGCACATTTTTTGCAAAAATGCTAATCATTGGTTCTGTTGTACTCTTTTGTATATTCATCACTGATCTGGGACGAAATGCCCATTAGTTTCCTTTCCTCATGATAATCTGGAATGTAGTTCAGGAAGTGATCTGTGTATCTTCCCATGCCATAAGCAACTTACTGAGGATCACCTGCAGAGCGTGTTGGCTGAGTTACCCAGCATGCTGATGCCTCTCTGCCTAGAGATTGTTTCAAACTCCAGGTCTGTTAAGAACCCAGGAAGCACACTAGATGTTTTCTATGTGATCTACAGCCAGTTTGTTTTTTGTGTTTTTTTTTAGCTGGGGTAAAATCTGCATCCTTCATTTCTTATACGGTGAGCTGGTACACATGCATGGTGCATAATTAAAGCACAAGTTCATGCACATTTAAGAAAATGCAAACTATTTTATCTCACTTACTGCTAGCATGCTTCCGGGGTAGATCATTTTAGACAAGGCCGCTGACTGGCCTGGGATCTGCTTTGGAAGTTCTGTGCAGGCAGTTTCTCGTTCCTTAGGCCGACATGTTCAGTTAAACCATTATAGGACGAGGCCCTGAAAGTAAAGGCTGCTGATTGAATCAACATTTGGTGTGACTTCCTTCTGACTTTGTAATGGCACCAATTCTCTAGGCACACAGTGTTTCAAGGTACTTGGCAAGGAGATTGTTCCGAGCTTCCAGAGAGACAGGCAATGTTTAGAAGCGACAGTGTCTTCTGCGTCTTCATGTACTCTCAGAGGGACTCTGTGATGTCGAGATCAGGGCTCTGTGGGGTTCAGACCATCTGTTACTGGACTCCTTGTACTGCTTCCTCACACTGGAGATTGTTCCTTGTTACACTGGTGGCAGGTACATTTAGGCCCACGTGTATCTGGACACTTACGCAAAGTCGATATAACCAATCACGTTTGATCGCCCGTGTATAAAATGTTAGTAATTCATCCACTTTTCCTTCAGTTTTGATTTGAGTACCCTCAAATGATATCTCAGAGTGCTTTTTAACCCCATATGCTTTATATATAGCAGCTGTGACATCAGCTATGAATCATAACTGTGCAGGCCTTTGTGAGACTGACCTGCACATGGCTGCAGTCACACGGTCACATTTAGGACCAGTTGGACTTTCTCTTGATGGTTTTGTGTGATGAGAATTTTAACATGTGCCTAAATGTTTTTTGACAGGATTGGACGTGTTTAGTATCTACAGTGTTACATTAGATTACATATCTTTCCCGAAGCAATGTCCTCATTACTGTGGATAAATCACAGACCTCGCACTAGATGGATCCTTAACAATGTTTTGGTTTAGTCGAACATTGTTTGACCTTGACTTTTTGTCACATGAAATTTCCTCTCCTCTCGCCATCTTTCTTTCTCTCTGGCATCTTTTTTATCACGCTCTAGCGTTTTGAAATACTTCAAAGTAATTTAAAAATAACTTGCTCAGATGGAAGAAAAAAGGACATAGTCCACATCCATCTGCACCTAATGCTGCGGGTTTTGTATCTCAACAACAATGACTGCGCTCTGCATTCATGAAATTATAACCTTTCTTAATAATGAGTCGAACCAACAAGCATTTATATACGGCGTTGTACCCTTTCATGTAACATGTATGAGGTGTAATCACTGAAAACTGGGCTCATTATCATGAAAGCAAAACGTATGACGGTGCATTTGTTACCTTGAATAGTATGTAAAACCGCCCTCAACCTCTAATTTCTATAATGTCACTGCAATTTACTCTTCTTTGGTTGCTGAAGGGCTGGTTTTTGAATGATATCTGTCCGTCGCCTTTCAAATGCAAATGAAAAGCCGATGAAAGAGACTGCACTTCCTTTTTGGAAATCAGCTGCTACACACAGAAGCGCACACACTCACGCACACAGCTCCAGTTTTTTTTTTTTTTCTTTCCTAAAGAAGAAGCATGGGTGATTTTGGCCTTGCGGGCTGCAGTTAACTGCCTGCTCTGGTGACACAAGTAGAGAGAGGATCAGTTTGTTATACATGTAATGGTTGAAGAATGGTAGGACCAGGGGAGGAAATTGATAGGGCACAGTGGATAAGTGGGCATCATCTACTTGCCTAGGGTTCACAAATGTGTTTATCTGGCCCGGCACAGGATGCTTTCAGGACGCAGCGCGAGTGTGTGCGAGTGTGTCTGATTTAGTGTGGGCAAGCCCAGCGTCTGTGTTTTACCAGGATTGTTAATCATTTTTGTACCGTGGCCGGAAAGCGTAGATAATTTGAAAAGAGTCACAAAAGCTTGGACATGCATTTAGAGCGTTACTCAGCACCTTCCTCCTTTGAATTGGGTTGTGTTATGTCAGCGAGCGTGCTGCTATATGTGGAATTGATTCTGATTATCTGTTTAAAACTGCAGGGCTCATCAGAGACATGTGTTTTATCTGCAGGGTCCAGGATCTGAGGGAGCTAGGCGAGCTCTCCCCGCACTGGGACAACCTGAGGAAGGAGGTGATGACCCGATATGGAGGAATCATCAGCTCCTATCAGGAGACTTTGGCTGAGCTGGACAAGATTACAGGTACGACTGCACCCGCTTTTGAATTTTACATTCATACCCGACAAATCGTACACACACTTGGTTATGAAATGTCCTTGAATACCTTTGTTTCAATGGTGGTAGAAGTACACTGGCGGTACACATGATTTGCAGAATGCACTGCATATCTAATGAATCTGTTAATCCAGGGGTCCTGGTGCTATTGATAAATACACATAATTATTACCATTTTGCATTCAATATTAAGCTATTCAAATAATGCACAGGTTCAAATATTATATTTGTTTGTGAAGTCCCATGTATATATGTATGTTTATAAACATACATATATACATGGGACTTCACCTGAGGACTGATTAGGTTCTCTTTAAATTTGTGGGGGAGAATTAAAAAAGATAATATAAAAATGTCTTTTTGCGACCCCTCTGCAGCACCTCCACGGACCCCCTAGGGGTCACGGACCCCCTGTTGAAGACCTATGCGTTAATCCTTCTGGCAGGAGTAAACTGAAAGTGGTTTGTTTGCATCTAAAAACCTAAAAAGTTTGTAGTGGTGAAAACGGGTCTCCGACTGTGACGCGTGCTCCTCAAATACGGAGGCACGACCGGGTTAACCGAAGGTGTGGGGTGTAGTACGTCTGTCATCGAGTCCAACCTGTCCCTGCGTGGATGTCATAAACTGTGGCTCAAGACCTGTGAGGTGAGGTCCAAGAAGAAAGGACAACTTTGAGTTCGAGACTGGGTGATTTTGTGTCAGTGGGGAGCTTCGTGAGAAGTTGCTGTCAAAGGATTTCCATGGCAACAGAGTTTTCAGCAGGAGCAGGAGCTGAAACGAATGAGCCCATGAGCTGGTCTGTTTTTTTTTTTTTCTTTTTTGTGAGCAGTGAACATAAAACCTGCCTAAAATCTGCACTGTGTGAAAAAAAAAAAACAAAAAAAACAGGAGTCTTGCTTTTCGCTTCATTTTTTGCTCAAATATTCAGCGCTCTTTTTAGTATGCAAATATTTGTTTCACACGTTTTGCAGCTGCTTTACATAATAAAACGAATCTGCCCAGCTAGCTCTAATGTGAACATGAGACGTAATTAGTCTGTTTTGTTTTGTTTGTTTTTTTTGTTTTTTTTTTTTAAATCTGCACTGACATTAAACGAGGAAGCACCGAACATCAATCATCCCACAGAATAGCAGTAATGAGGAGGTGTTAGGAAACAGGTAACTCGCACTACGCATGCTACGACGTGCATGTGCCGTTGTAGAAGTTGTCCCTATGTACAGATGGTCTCGTTTGCTCATTTGATTATGCAAACACAACAGCTGCTAGGTGTTCGTCGTGCATATGCGCCGCTGCCGTCGACTAATTTCATTAAACGAATGGTAATAAAAGTCTGACCACGGGCTGACCACGGACTCCAGACTTCTCCCTGCGCATATTTTAGCTCGCCCTGCACAACAAGATGGCCGGTGATTAATTTTACACTGATCTACTTTTATCCCTATAATGAGATATTTGTGTCTGTGGCTTGTCGCTTTGCCCGGCTGATGAGAAATAAAGACAGCTAAAGCCTCCGTGCTGCCTGTCTGGACTCGGAGAGGTGGCCGTGTAGGTGGGGAGAGGGGGGGTGGGGTTGAGTTGAATGGATAATATGCTGCTGGTCATCAAGGTCCCTGACAAGTCCCTGCACGCCGCATGGCCCGGATGCGGCGAAAAGTCCCCCTCCCACCTCGCGATCTTCTAATCCAGTCCTGCATTAACGCAACAGGATGACAGGCATTGTTAAACAAACTGGCTGGGCGAGCCGCTGCAGATTAATTATTGATAACTAATATGACGTAAAAAGGTTGAGAGAGCAGACGAAAAGAGACAGGCTGTGGAGGACTTTAAGTGGGTGAGCAAAGACAGGCCGGGCGGGGAATGAAAACATAATAACCGAGATAAACACGCGGTGACAAATATGAGGACGGAGCCACCGTTTCTCAGGAAGGAAGTTCATAAAATAAAGCCTGTGGTCGGGCCTCGTCGTCCTGGACGCACACGCACACACACACGTTAAGAACATTCACTGAATCGCCTTTTCAAAATGTTCACGTGTAAGCGCGACGTCGGGGCAAATTTTTCTAAGCGCGCGAGCACAAATTTCTGTCATATTCTAATAGTAATCCTGAGGTTTTTAAATGATGAGAGAGTGAGGGAGATAAAATTGCTCCCACAGGATAGACTTAGCGTAGCCTACATTTTTAATTATGTTTTTAAAATAATTAGCTTCGGCAGGTTTGCGCATGGCTTTGAGGATTGCTGCTCTTAAATGGGATTATTTGTGCGTTTATATTAAGTGGAGGAGCTCTCGTGCGAGTATAACTGAAGGTCAGCGCCGCGTCAGGAGGACTCTTATACGAATCGGTGGTCTGTGCATTTCATGGCTGAGAAGTAGATTTTTGATGAGCCGATCAGGTCCGGAAATTCCTCCCGGCCCTTAAATTTAGTCCAGGTTTAATGATACATTGACCTCAGTGAGCATATCAGATGCTTCATTTCCCTGCAGAACAATCTGTGTGGCTGCCTCTTTATTGAACAGAGAGTAAGAGAGGCGGACATGATAGCTCATAGCTGACATTCAGTCATCTGTGCGATCTGTGCTGCCTCCAGGTAAAGATGTTCAGCCGTGGAGTGCACACACACACGCAGACTTTTTCCATTTAGCCGAGTAAAAAATAACGACCAAAATGTTAATGGGCATAAATCGGTTCGAAGGAATGTCAGGTATGACTCACTTGTCCAATTTACACACACTCAGTCTGATCTGATGCCACTGCTCACACAGCATGTGTCCAATCCTCTCCCCTGTACGTAAAACGTGATGTAACTGAAACCTGCTGTGCTCTCATTGCCACAGGACCTTGAAGATGAAACTCTTAGCATGTTTAAACAGACCTGCACTGATCTGACAGACCTCACTTACAAGCCGCTGTTTTTTTTAAGGCTCGTTGCTTGTTTGTGATCTTACCTTTTTTTTTTGCAGCCTGTCCTCAGGCAACCAGGCGCAAGTTTCTGAAAGCATAAAATATCGGTTTGCTCTTCTTCTGAAGGAATAGAAAGATGACAGAAGAGTGGTGAAGAGCAAAGAAATGACAGGAAAGATTAGGAGAAGATACGGGGGTGGGGGGCTAGACGCCGGTCAGCGCTGTTGGCATCCAGCCCTTCTTCTGTCACATAGCCAACCCACCTGGGCAAACAGATGGGCCATCTGATATGGCTAATTTATCCAACCTACAACGGTCGCTAGCTCGATTAGCCCGGTCCCCAGAGCTCCACAGCTGACAGTGAGACCCCGCTCAGCACGGACGGCGACTTGAATGTTACCCTTTGGAAACAGCTCCACCGAGGAGACCGGCTTTATCTGCCAGAATATATTTCCAGTTTTTAGCCACTTAGCGACACGGCTCTGTTGCTGTGTTTTTACTGTAGTATTAATCAACTGAAACTGATCTTGACAGGCCTAATGACTTCGGTGCTCTCTTAACTTTAACTCTCTAACGCCATAATGGAATTGACTTTTTTTTTTTTTTTTCTGTTCAGTTTTTCATTATTTCGTGAGGTGCTTGAAAATTCAGGTCAGGTCAAAATTTCTATTTCAATGGCCCGATTCTTTGGTTTTCGGCTAAACACTAATGAGATTCCCTTCCATCCCTACTGCACTTTTATGATTGTGTACGGTTGTATATTTAGCAGGAGAAAGCTAAGATGTTGAGCCATGGGTAATATTACAAACCATAAGAATGTTTTCATGCTGATATTAGTATTTAGCACAATGTGTGTCTGTGGAAGTATAACCTCACCTCACTAATGGCCACATCCCTGGGCACAGGAACCTGTCGACATCTAAACAACATTAGATGTGCTGATAGCAATAAGGTAATCATGGTACCCTATGAATTATTATTTTTATTTTTTGTATGTACCCTATGTCTAAATGTTAATCTGGTACCAGAAACAGGAAGGCATTTAATATTCTAGATGGATCATTCTGCTAGATACGGGGATTATGCTATTGACTGTATTTAACGAGGTGGATATAAATTCAGTGGTTTGAAAAGGCATCTGTTTACATTTGCACTATGATAAATAGCAGCAGTGAGAAGTGTGAAGAAATGATTGATTTTCAGTCCTTGAAAAAAACACAACAACAACAGCAAAAAAAAAAAAAAAACCCCGACCGTGTCGCTGTCAGCTCCAGCTGAGTCATTTATGCTGTCCATTTCTGAGGTAACACATTTCAGCGTGACTGGGTCAGCGGTTTCAGCATTATATGCTGTAATTGAGTTTCAGTGGATCTGTTCTCACATTTGGTCTACCTGCCAAATGATGTTAAAAATCGGTGGCAGTTTTTCTCATTTAGATTCTGTGTCAACAAAGACCCTCTGTTGTACTGTGGCTCCGACTGGTGCCTCGGGATTAATTAATGGACAGGAGGAGACAGACTGTGTGTAGTTTAGTTCATATGAAGAAGAATTACGGGACAGGTCAGACAGAAGAGCTGCTCATATACTGTATATATTAGTAAAACACATCATTATAAATTTGCTATTCCCTCTATTTGGAGATTAACTGACTTATAAGAGATGAATCATTGTTGACAACATATCTTTGTCTTCTGCTCTTGTGCTGGTTTTGTTCTGTGTCGGTCTCCATGCTATGCAGCGACGTCCTCCTGAAGTGTAATTCATTGTACCACGGCACGTTGGCGCCGTAGGGATCTGAGCTACGCCTTGACGTCACGCACACGTCTGCAGAAATTAGTCCGAAATGCGTTTCGTTGCTCATGTGACTCAGAGGTCTTCTCTATGTTCTGCGCTGCAGAGTTTTAAGTGGAACTGTCGATCCACGTTTATTAACTTCAAATCCAACCTCCTGCCGCTCACTTCTACTCGCCATTGTGTGAAGTTCGGAGTGAAATTGGCCCCTGTATTTCAGTGGTGTAATTACATAACAATACGGAAAAAGTCACTGGCATAAAGGCTTTTTTGATGGCATAGCCTCCTGCGTTGAAACTATGTCGTCAAAGTGCTGCGGTACTATAAATTACACTCTAATTAACTGCTTTACACAGACAAGAGGCTGGAAAAAGGAAACCACACGCACCAAAAATCACATTTTTAATGCTGATTCACAGGGGACTAGTATTATTACAGGACCTCTATGTTTGGAGAAGCATGGTACCATAACTGGCTATGTCATTTCTAATTTTCTTTTATTACAAACACAGTTAGCACAGAACAGATCACAGAAAAACAATTATTACAAATTATTATTATTATTATTATTAATACAAATTGCCAGCGGTGCCAAGGTAGTACCAGTCCTGTGTCAGGAGGACTAACTGCAACAAAAGACCTGCAGATTACACTTGTGATGTCACACTGTAGGGTATAATGTTGGTAACGCTGATACGTTATTTGCAATTTTTGTAATTATTAGAAAGACAGGGTAGTTGCAGACAAGATGCTGTAACATTGAAAAAAATAAAAAATACAGGATAGGAACATCTGTTCGGTCTAATACAACAGTTGGTTATAAAAGCATGAATTAATCTGCAGTGGAAATGAGCAGATGCACCGATTCGAGCACCATGTAGTTACTTATTCACACACTTATGTGAAGCTCATTTACATCAGTTGTGTTTGGAACAATGAGGCACACTATGACCTCTACGGCAAAATCCATTTTCACACACAGCACAGGTTGGAAAACCTACACTACAGCCGTGTTTAACGTTTAACGTCTTACACAGAGAGCTCAAAGACTTCGTAATTAAAAGTTTTGATGCCAAATTAGATTAGAGAACTTTGTGATATCATAATGTTTGTTCTCCTCTTGGTTCCTCTGTACCGGCTCTGATTACCTTGATTTTCAGTGCGCTGCCTCTAAAGGCAAACATCACAACACTTCTGAAATGGCTTCTGCTGTTTGATTGTTCTTGAAAGCTTAGCCCATCTTAAAAAGGCTCATCCTATTTACATATTTGAGGTTTGAACAGCCAACATGGAGCCCGATTTTAAGCTTAACTTTAAGCCTTTAAAGAGTGTTGTTTGGTAGAAAAATTTAATTGGACATTTTGAACAAAGTAGTGACTGTAAAGGCCATAAAACCCCCCTTGCTTAAAGGATTACGCTGCACATTAGAGGATATTATAAGCACACGATTGAAAATTAGCTTTACTTTAGAGCTTGTTAATCTCTAATTGATACATTTCTTATCTGATATACTGCATATAGATGTGAGCTAAATAATCATGCGCAGGTATTTATTAAACATAATCCATGATGTCCGGCGAAGCACAGCTGTGCAGTTTTACCTCGCGTGAAAGCAATTCAGTCTTGGATGGCAGAGTTGAATCTAAGTCTACAACTTCTAATTGAAATTTATTTTAATTTGACGTTGTATGAATTCCCATTTTGTAGCTCTAAATTTCTTTTCTTTTCAGTGGTATATCAAAGAGAACAGTTGATCAATTTGTCACCTGATCTTTGCAGATTTCTTCCTTTATCCATAATTACATGAAGTGATGAAGGGAAAAAAAAACATGTAAAGTTGAAAATGAAAAGCTCTTTATAATGACAGAAGCTTTCATAGTCATTTTATGTTCCACTAAATACTAATGAGATAACCTTCCCAATTAAGCCTTCTGACAGTGTGACATTTTTTTTTTCTTTTCTTTTCAGGTCGTTCATTCAAGCCAAGCTGCTGCAAAGCCCAGAAGTCTTTGGAGTTCATCCCAATTAACTTGCACACCCAGAGGATGAGGGTGACGTGCCCCAAAAAAACAGGTATCACTCTACTGTCTTAAACGTGCATATTATTAGATCGATTGATTTCAGGCTCTACTCCAGACCAGTCCAGACAAGGGTTGGTTGTCCACTTAACTTATGCAAAACACACCTTGTGAAGCATGTGGCAGCGTCTCTGTGAGCTGCTGTGGTTGTCACCTGCTGTTGTCTCTCTCTACGCCCGACTTCTCCATCTGTCGGGGGATACTCAGAGGGTTAAGGCAGAGCGGTTCTAGGTTATCGCACAGGCTAAAAGGTTAGAATTAGCTTGGCCTGAGAAAAATAGACAAAGCGCTAATTAAACCCTCAGTGTTTTTGCCAGAGTGGAAAACTAGGCTGTCTCCTCCACCGCTGCTCTTTCGTTGGCAGAGGCTGTTATTGCCCTGAAACTGTCTCCGTGTATTAAAGCGACTAACCGGCTGCCACTCTATCTGCGAGCGTGCTCCATTTCAACTATTAACCATTTTCACTTGATCGGTGGAAAGCTGAAGACAGACGAACCTTGACATAATCTCCTGTTCTTGTATTGAACATGGATAACAGATGAAGTAAGAAAACAAAATCAAAATCATCGTGTAAACATGGAACTTTCTGTCATGGAAGGTAAAGGGTAAAAAAAATAGCTGGAGATGAGGTTGTCAGTTGATTGATAGACAACCTGATAATTACCCACCCTGGGCCCAATTCACACACTATTCCACACTGTGGACTTTTAGTTGATGTGTGACCACACACCGCCAAATGACACTGTTAATTAAGAGATCTGGATAAAGTTCAAAAGCAGTGATGCAAAAGAACATTAAAATAGTCGAGACAAATGTTTCCACACTCGGTGCCTTTTTATTTTATGCCACACACAGTAATATTATGAATTTCATTTGGAGGTTTTGAACTAGGCCTACTTCTGAACACATTCTTTACAAATTATTTGTCTTATTCTGATGTTATTCTGGTAGTTTTATTCGGTTTGGGACACATGGCTCATCTCTGTACGTTGTACCAAACCCAAACCAACTAGAAACTCCTAGCCATCAGTATGGAAGGCTGGTAACCGTAACCCTAACCCTAATCCTAGGGAGGGGAAGACGAACACAAATAGCCAGTGTCAGATTCCCCTCTCCTTTTTATTTACTGACAACAACCATGTTGGTTGCAATCAGTCAGGCACAGGAAACTCTGGAACCTGGTCCTTGATGCCTCTGAGTTTCAGTTTCCAGCCGTACTCCACTGCCCTATTGTTCCATTTGATTTTCTGAAGTGACGCATTTCCTCGAGTTTGGCTGCGCAGTCTACTCAACAATGCTAAACCATTCATTTTCATTTTGTCTGTTGATCATCCAGCAAGAAAAAAGGAAATGAGGGAAAAACAACACTTGGAGCTCAGAACAGTAGCCATTTGTTTTGCCGTGAATGGCTGTCCTCTGTCTCTGAAATGTGCCTGCGACTGAAAATTATTTCCAGGCTAAAACACCAACACAACAAGCATTGTTCAGCACTCACTGGGGTCAAGTAAAATCATTTTTTGTCATTAAAACAGTTTTTTGAGTGAGTTAAATATGCAGGGATATGCCTCAATGGTCCTCTCAGTGCTTAAACAGCTGGTTGATTTATTGAGAATAGAGTAGTGTGAGAGGAAAAGCGGGCAAATCAAGCACAAATTGGTCATTGTGCTTGATGTTCTGAAACCAACCATTGTTTTTCAGAGTATCCGTGCGGTAGGAGAACCAATTAAGGGAACCTGGATATGTGAAACCTCCAGGGGCCAGACACGTGGCGGTCAGGGAGCCTTATGGCCAGACACAGAGATAATTAACGGAGGAGACGGTGGATAGTATCAAAGCCCAGACATCAAACCACCATTGGTCTATTGTGTGTTGTCATTTACTTCTCCGTGGCAAGATTTGGAACTGTTGTGTCATTAATTTCTATTCCCGACTATTTTTCAAGCAGCGTTTCCTTACGGCCAGATCTGTGGACTTTTTCTTTCTCAGGGGTGTTCATTAGCTGACCTGGCACTAAACCACACCAAAATATTCACCCACGTAATCCCACATCCATACCCCTTTCGCCCCCCCCTCCTTGATTTCTGGATTTAATTGTCAGCTTCATCCATTACTCATTCAAAACAAGGCCCGTCCTAAGCACCTCTGTGCCCGCCAGGCCGTCTGTGAAGTGTTTATTTACTTTTGACGCCGGTGTGCAAATTGGAATGAAGCACTGTGACATTGGCTGTCCTTCTGGTTTAACGTGGGACCAACGCTACGTTAAGGCTAGATGTCGGGGGAGAGGGGACAGGTAATGCAGATATAATCATAGAAATAACATCATGCACCTTAACGTGTGTTAGCTTGTTGCATATTTTATGGGAGTTAACACTACTTTAACATTTTAATGTGCCCTGAAACAGCTGCAAACTTAATTTTCCAGAGTCTCTGCGGTCTCCAGGTGCGTTGTAATACATGTTGGTATTTTTAAATGCTATAAACTCTGTTTTCTCTCTTTACAGATGCATTTTATGACATTATCACTGTCGGTGCGCCTGCAGCCCACTTCCAGGGCTTCAAGTGCGGTGGCTTGCAGCGTCTCCTAAGCAGATACGAAACAGAGAAAAAGAGGTACAGACTAACTAAACATCACACTACGGTTCAGGTTCAGGTTCAGGTTTCGCAGACATGGAACATGAACCGAACGTACGAGCTGACTATAAAAAAAAAAAATACATCAAAAGTACACAAGATCTATAAAAGGTCAATAAAATATGTTAAGGCTGTGGTAAAAGAAGTTTCAACCACAAGTAAGAACAAATCCATACCTAATCCACACCTTCATAAAAGTTTAATGAGTTCATAAATAAAAAGTAAATAGTTCTGGTCAAAATATCACTACAGCTTGTTCAGCTGTGTGAAAGCTGTTTTTGTATCGCTGAGTTTTACCCCTTGGGATTAAAAGCCTCGGTCCAGAGGGACGATGCAGGAAGTGGCCGTGCAGAGTTTAATAGAAGTGCCTGTGATCCAATATTGGATGCACGCTGGGGAAAAAGGCCTATAGTGACAATATAATTTAACATGTTCATAATTAATAGTGACAAACAAATTATACTTGATTTTTTTTTTTTCATCCTGTAAGTTACTTACAGCCAAGCCGTGTTGAAAATAGAACTCCGCTGCCTCTGATAGCACAGTTTGACCAGAGGCAACAGGCAGGAAGGAAATAATTTGTTGAGTCAGAAGCTCCTCTGCACCTGTTCTTTTCTCTGGCAAGCATTTTTCTCTATCTCGAAGTTGGATGTTAACTTACAGTAACTAACAGTAAAAGCACACTTTTTGTTGCCCCTTCCCCGCTGCCAGCTGGAACTCGCTCAAGGTTTTAAGAACAGGAGGAAATCTCGGCTGAGGTGATGAGCAGTGATGACATTGTTACGACAAAACACGGACAAATCGGTAACCAACGATTGTCGGATAAGCCTACAGTAACCTCAGTAATAACCAATGGATGTTTACTCCGTAAAGTGAGTCCTGTGAGTATGTATTATTAAGGTAATGTGTTTCTGCCAAGAAGTTTGCAGAGTGTTTTGGCTTGTGTTCAAACCAGAGCTATTCTGAGAGTTGTTCTCATTGGCACACAGGGAGTCTTTCGGATTAGGTTTGATGTTAGATTGAGTTCTGTCCGTGGCTGTGAAGCAGCTCTCTGCTCAGTTGCTTGATGGGAAAAATATGTCTTGTGCGTTTCCTCCAACGCTTCCAGCTCCACATACGCACAAGTTTGGCCGAATACACTTAGGTTTGTATCTATGTGTACAGTACAGTACAGTATATCCATATGACTTTTTCCAAACATGAGATCAGCGGTATCCTGTAGATTTCGCCGTCCTTGCCCTTTGGAAGAAGGATGTAGCTATATGTCGCTGAAGTTCAGTATGTGGTCACTTGAGTGATGCCAGAAGAAATGAACGCTGATTTTTCCCATAGCTCCCCGCAGAGTGCAAAGTCATTACAGGCCATGCCAGATTCAATTAGTTACAGAGTTTGCAGCTCAAGAAAAGGAGAGAGAGGCAAGATGGAGAGGGCTGAGGTATGGGTATAAAATGGAAAAGATGATGAGAAAAGAGTTGTGGGGGCTTGTGCTGATAATAAAAAAATAAAGAAAGGTTTCTTTTCTTTTTTTTTTTCTTACGCTGAAGTGCACAAGCGAATTTGCTGAAGATGGTCAGTTTTATCTGCTAGCGTGAACAATGATAAGGCTAGCATATTTTCGAGAAGCCACTGAAGTGAAATCATTTACTTTGAATGAGAGATTAGACTTCAGAAAGAATTCTCGGGGGAGACAGAGCTTTTTGTTTCATATTTGACTTAGCTAATGACTCACTGTAGCTTAAATTTTCCAATTTTACGCCTGGGTAACTGACTACAGCCCGCGCAGAGCCCTCCTCATGTTTGACCTGGTTAAATGTAGTCGTTTGTCAGTCAGAAACTGGAATAAACTCATACTCTCTGATTTCACCCATGATTTGTTGTGGCGGTTTTAATGAAGAATCGTGTTTACGTAAAATGGGACATTCACTCTTTCACGGTTTAATTTGATTTGTTGCGTGTGCACTAAACATCTGCGCAACTATTTAGGCTAAAAGGACCCGATGTGGCTTTTTTGTGTGTGTTAATGTGAAGGACTGCAGTTGTGTCCAGGTGAGAGTCTCTTAATTGCGCGGTGAGTCAAGCCTATTTCCGCAGAGCAAAATTCACGTGAACACACACACATACACACACACAGTCATTATACATGTTCCAGTATGCCTCCTCGCCTTTCAGAAGCAGCCTTTTGTAATCACATTTGATTAAAAAGGGAACAATCGGCGAGATGTGAGACTTGGCTATTCAATGTGATATTAATTCATCAAAGAGCAGATGGAAAAGGATTGAAAGAAGGAAAAAAAAAGGAAAACCTGAGCACAGAGGTGTTACCAGGAGGGCAATAAAAGAGCTATTCGTCTTTGTTCCCCGGACACCAGAAGAGGGGAGATGGGTGGGGTCGTTCCAGATCCATTAAAAAACCAGTATTGGCCAAACTTGGCATTGGTCGGTAGTTTGTCTCTCAAGATGGGCCAAGAAAAAGAGTATAATCAATAGCTATACTTAGTATTCCTCAAGAAATCCAGCACATGTACACACAGGGCAAAAGCATTTATCTTTCATTAATGCATGCAGTTCCACTTAAATGTCTGCTTTAAAAGTTTATCTGTATTTAATTGAACCCTATAGACATAGCTGTGGATTTGCTGAGGTGGTCTAATCTTTCATTAACAGCCTCTTTTGAATTATTCAGCTATTCTGAATAATGATGCAACATACTCTTTTTTTTTTTTTTGTGAATATCTGAAAGGATTTACCTGCCTGGGCTGATCTGGTGTGTGTGTGACTTTACCACACATGCATGAGAGTGGAGGGGGGGGTAGATGACATATGACATGTAGCTAACATGCTGTTCTCCGCCAGTTTACTTGTAGAGGAGCTGCTCTGTAGAGCTCTCCAGGCTTCATGGTCAAGTAGAACTGCAGAATGACACATTTCTGGGACGCGGGGAGTGGTTGAAACTACATAGCCTTAATAGAGTCTCTTGTGGCCAGAGCTCAGATTTAATGCGACTAGCCGCATGTTGTCTAACAAAATAACTTCCTCCCAGGATTACTGTGCGCAATCCAGGGACAGGATATTTGCAGTGACCTGGACTCCATGCTGACGGACAGCTTGTTAGTTCTCTGCCTGCTCTGGAGGCAGCCTGCTCCAAGTTCTGTGGATGACGGAGAAGGATCCTGGCAGTAGCCTTGAGGTTTCTTTGGTTACAGATCAGGGTCTGAATGTGTCATGGAGGAAAGCTTTGGCTGTAAAACTAAGAACCGATGTGAGGTCGCTGCCCAGTGGAGGATTCAACAACAGACGGGCGCTGACAGTTAAAAGAATCTGTTTTTAGATCAGGACCCATCCATAAGAAACTCTATTTTAGCTGCGGCTATGTGGCGGTGGCCTGGTATAAGAACTGTGATTAGAGCATACTGTCTAAATGACAAAGGAGGCTTTGGCAATCACCTGAAGTGCTGCAGGACTATCTGCTGACGTAGCTGCATTTTACTCCTGCTGGCTGTCAGCAGCAGGCCACAAGCTCTTCATTAATTTCCTCTACACTATTAATTAGCCATGCGCTGGAGACGCTAGCTTAATTAGGCCTCTGGTCCCACTGGTTTTCTCCCTCACATTACTGTTATAACCAATTCCTATAGATTGTTTAGGAAAACCAAGGAACAAACTCACTCTGTGCACAGTGCTGGTTTTAGGAACGTGTGCTAGCAGACCTGAATTCCCTCCTTAATCCAGGCTAACCCGATAACGCATTGGCTGGGTCCCTGTTTGTCTGCGCAAACTGAATTATAGAAAGATGGATGGTGACAACTTTATGAATGAATCAAGGTTCTGGTGCAACGCATAGTTAAGTGTGTTGTGCATATTGTGCAGAAGGAACGGCAGCGCACCTTCTGTATTTTAATGGAGGTACGTGGTGCGAGGTGGGATTAAAACGAATCTATTACCATATATTATCTGTGACTGTGTAGGAGTCAGGCAGCAGTACCTTCTGAAAGCATTGCTCTCCCCACAATGACGTGCTCATGTCACATAAGGGATTCTTAATAAAGAGGAATCTAATGTTCTCCCCATCCCACGCATGCTTTTGTGGCCACATGAATTGAATTCTTATTTCTGAGGTTTTATTTTATTGTACTTGTGTTTATTTAAGGTCAAATATGAACCATGAACTGATGGCCTCTATAGCATAATTTACAGCACTAAGAAGGCTTTCAAAAATGTTAATAGTTTATTTTCATCACTTAACAAACTGCAGTGAATGAACAGAAGAGAAATCTAAATCAATATTTGGTGTAACCATCCTTTGCCTTTCGAGACAGCATCAGTTCTTCTAGGAATTGAGGCTTCCTCAAATCCTTCCTCATCCTTCCTCAAATCCTTCATGTAATCCCAGACACACTCCATGATGTTGAGATCAGGGCTCTGTGACGGCCACGCCATCACTTCTTGTTCTTCTTTATGCTGAAGATAGTTCTTAATGACCTTGGCTGTATGCTGGGCTCTTTGTCCTGCTGCAGATTAAATTTGAGGCCAGTCATCCTCCTCCCTGATGGTTTTACATGATGGATAAGTATCTGCCTGTATTTCTCAGCACTGAGGACCATTAATCCCGACCAAATCTCCATCTGCAGAAATGCTGACCTAAACTTGCAAGGAACCTCCACCATGCTTCACTGTTGCCTGCAGACACTTATTATTGTACCACTCTCCAGCCCTTCGGTGAACAACAGTCAAATATTTCAGTTTTTGACTCATCAGTCCAGAGCATCTGCTGCCATTTTCCCCAGTCCCTATGTTTTCATGCATAGTTGAGTTGCTTGGCCTTGTTTCCATGTCAGGTATGGACTTTTGGCTGCAGCTCTTCCATGAAGACCACTTCTGGCCAGACTTCTCCAGACAGTAGATCTGGGTCTCACTGGTTTCTGCCAGTTCTGAGCTGATGTTACTGCTGGACATCTTCTGATTTCAAAGGGGAATAAGCTTGATGTGTTTTTCATCTGCTGCACTAAGTTTCTTTGGTCAACCACTGTGTCTATGATCCTACAAAATGCCTGACTTTGTGCCTATAAGAACTGATGCTGGCAAAGGGGTCGTAAAACCAAATATTGATATCGATTTTGTTTGCTCACTTTGCATGTTAATTGACAGAAATTAAAAATAATCATTGTTTATATTTTTGGAAGTATTCTTAGTTTACAACATTTTTTCCACACCAGCATAAAACATTTGTACAGTATAGGCTCAATCTGATTTACAGTGCTCATCTTTTTCATAAATAAAATATATGGTGCGTACACATACACATACAAGAGACATCCTTCACTACATGACTGATGTAGCCTGTGGAAAATGAAAATTATGAAGCTTCATGTGAGCACCGACTACAATAATTACAGGATTTCTATAGAACAAATTTCTCTCTTACATTTATCCAGCGCAGTTTTTTTAGCTGGTCATGTCGATTCTGTATGTGACCAGTTGCTCTGCTGTGTCCTGCTGTTTATCACAGCTAGAGGTCCACTTCTACCGCATGTGTCTCGAGGAAGGGATGGCTTCTGCTGTGCCCTTCACTGCATGAACTGGGAAGCAGGGTAGATCTAACAAGACACAGTAAAGATTTTAAATGACTGCTTGAGATGGATTTAAAGTGAGGATTAATGAAATCGCAAAGACTGCCATGGACCAGAGATCCTCATAGGAATCGAATGCAGAAAACTGCGAAAATACTGTAATTAGAGCATTTTTCTATGCACTTAAATGTCTGTAATATTTTTTTAAAGACTGGGAAGAAGACAAGCAGAACATGAATAAAAGTTTGTTTTTATATGGCTTTTGAGGGTGCACGGTGAGGCAGTGACTCAGAGCGGGCAGGTAGATGCTTTTTGATGTGTATATGCTTGTCACCATTAACAGATAATGAGTCCCACTATAGAATGCATGTGTACTGTTATGGAGGCTGCACAAATACAGCTCTTTCATCTGTAGCTTGAGTCTGAGATCCTCAGCTGAGATACCGTTTGCGGGCTCATTAAAAAGTTCTCCCTAAGACACCGTAGGTCCTCACACAGTATATGTAGCTTTACCAGAATGCAACCCCAAGGTGACATCAATCTGCATTTCATTTCGCAGCACAGAGGAATTGAACTTAAAAATCGTGTGTGGTTAAAGCGCTCAAAACAAACCTATAGTCTGAAGTTTGTGCCTTCAGGGGAGGCTCTCTTGAAATGCTCTGTATGGAAACATCAACTAATGAGTCTCTCAGGTCTGAAGGCACATAGTACACATAAATATTCATGAGTAACATGTACACTTAAATGTTGACATGGTTGCTGGACACGTAGCTCAACAAAAGCAATGCCAATGTTGCCATAAGGAGCACCTAACCTTTCATTTCCATTGTCTGTTTGATCATTACAGATGATATACACCGATCAGCCACAACATTATAACCAGTAACAGTTCAAACTCTGATAAAATGGCATCCCAATAAAATGAATAGAGATTTCGACATGAAATAGGTTAGTGTTTAAATAAGCAGTAAATGGGAGTTAACCTTGTTAAACTTTACTTAAAACTAAAGGATTTGGACTGAATGAAGATTTTCCTGAGCCCAGGTGTGCTGTGAGTCAGCTAAGTGCCGCCAACCTTAATTCTAGACAGGTGTGAGTATTTTCTTCTCTTGCAATCCAGCGACACGACAAGCCATGACTTCTAACGTCCCATCCTCACCAAAAGTTAAACACTTTATGTTAGGTAGTATATAATGGAGGGTGGTAGTATTGGATTATATAGTTTATTTTTATGTCCCACCTCTGGCTTTCTTGGCATCATGTTTAACAATCCTGGCACAGAAAACTCGCAAATTACATTTGGGATGGAAACCATACCCAGGCCTTGAAATGACAGTCAGGGGCTCATGTGCGTCCCCTTTGGCCTCTCATCGGGTTTGCATAAACAGATTTATGCCGTTGTAGTTTTTGCACGGTTTGCCATCTTGGTGGACCTGCTTGGACTGACAGCAATGCTGATGAGGCAATTAAAGTTCCTTGCCTTAGCCAGCCTTAGAGAGGATCAATTCTGTCCTCTAGCATCAGGTGGCAGGTCCCAACATTCATTATTGCCTGCATGGGCTCCCTAATGGGATTGGATTTGTACTTATGAGTCAACAGGGCTGTTATTGAATCTCAGACGCTGAAGCAATTGTCCTCTTCCAACAACTTTCTCCTTTGCCTCTTTTTTTTTTTTTTTCTCCGAGCATGTCTATTGTTGCACTCATGTAGGATTTTTTCTCTTTAGCTCTGCATAATGTAATAAGATGAACATAAGCTGACAAAGGGATTTAGTCTCGACTTTAGTTGCTGTAGAATATTCATTCTTGGATTTCTGTGTGGCAGAAATCCCACCGTTTGAAGGTACGATTGTAGAAGTGGGGATAACAGACGTTTGTGAGTTGAAATGCGGGTGCTCGATGCGGTTGAGTACCTCACACAGTTTGCCCTGTGTCTCCCTCTTAATGATTCCTTTGATTAGCTGTGAGCTTGTGGGTGGTAGACCTCCAGGGGGCTCATTAGTTATAACGACAAGGCCGAGATGTTAAAGTTAGCCAGTCAATACATAGTTAGAAGCTGGTACTTACTACGCCTCAATTTTTTTATTTTTTTTTGTTACAGCCTTAAGATTTTCACACCCATTGATACATCAGGTGGTGGTGTTCCACACAGAGTGACTTCTACAGACCCATTGTATTTCCCTCTTTGGAAAATATTGGGCGTGCTGCAGTGAATACTGTATCATGCCAGCCCTTTGTGTGCACCCCATTCCTTCCTCTCTCTCTCTTTTCCTCTCACTCTTATGTCAATTATGCCTTAGGATCTGGCTCTGGGCTCTGGCCTACATAGAGGTTTGCAGAGCTGACTCTAAACTAGCTGGGAGGGTTGCAAATGACTGCCTCGCTCCATGCTACATCTGATGGCAGGAAGTCAGAGGAAACTCATTGAAAGTCACTGGAACTTTACCCGAGGAGAATCTTTGATTGGAGTGATTTGCCCTGAATCTAGGAACTGACAAAAAGTGTTTTTGTCTGCGATTAAATAGCTCCCTACAAATGAAAAAGGGATTAATTATTCATAAAGCAAAAACGGGTTGACATTGGACTGCAGGTCCCATTTGACAGCTCAGGCTAAGTACCTGAAAAGCATTGCTGCTGACACTTCCCAAGCAGCAACATATAATGAAATGAACTAAGAACATTATGGATCCGTTATGTAATTAACTATTTGTCATTACTTGACCCCAGTGCAGTGATGACTAACACTCTAATACAATAGTACGGTCCTTTCTTTTCTGCTGATAGAATGTGTGCATGGCGTAAGCAATGGAAATTATACATTGTTAGAAAGCCATTAGAAGTTATATCAACCATATGGCAGCTGGGAATCCTTGTTACTAAGTGTTATATTTTCCAGACAGAGGAGTGTTGCAGCGTAGCTCGTTTTATATCAAGTGTTGATATAAACAAGAAAACCTACAGCACTTATCTGAATAAACTCGGGGCGGGCTTCTCTCTAACATCTTTCCACATCTAATTTGGACCGCTTTGATATGTATTCTCCAAGTTCACATAGTCCACAGTCGTGCAACTGCAGTCCATCCTGTCAAATCTTAATTGATCTCTTCTCCCCTTCATCACAGCTTCAGCACTGCCTACCAGTGTATCTACTACTCCCCAGAGCACACAGCCAAAGCTCAGGAGGTGCTCAGCACCATGAGCCTCCTCCAGCCCCTCATCACAGGTTTGGCGGACCAACTCCTCCAGGCTGCCCACGAGCGCTCTTCCTCCGGACTGAGGGATGTACTCAAGAACCTTTCTGACAAGGTGAGGCAACGTCTAAAGCTTTCATCGGCGTCCGCTTCCATCTCAACTATCCCTTTACTCCTCTTCCCTTCAAGCTGTTGCAATTCACAAAGCTCGGCTACATCATCAAACACTATCGGGTGATCCTTCGGACAGGAGAGTCCTTCCCATTAATCTTTAACCGTGGCAATAAATTCATGAAAACCAAAATTCAATCATTTATGCAGAGGTCCTGCTTCTAAGCCTTAGGCCGATAGTTTTACTAGTGAACGTGAGATGTATTTGAGGGCTAAAGTGGCATTAAGTGACTGCAATTCCAATGTGTCAAATGCTCAAAGTAGCTTAAAATCCAGAAGTTGCTTTAACGCAGCTGTACGCACACTTACAAACACACCCACTAAACATGGAAAAATCTATAACCTCCTCATAAAAACTCCAAACTAACAAAAGTGAATAGCAGCATGGCGGTTTTTGGAGTCGGGGCGTTTTTTATCAGTATAATTAATGAATTACATCTGGTGCTGTCAGATTGCAATCTGTTGTGGAAGAGATTGTTTTTGCCACAGTGGAATAGAGCCCAATCAGCCTGCTTAATTGGTACATTCGCTCTGTCACCACTTCCTCTCGTCCTTGATTAGACACGCACACATTGGCCAAGTAAACCCCTGCCCTGGTCAGCACGAGGAGGGATGCTCTCTGATTAAAATCTCAAGCTGTGTTGGTGCGTGTACATGTGTGAGGCGGAGAGGGACGGAAGTGTGAAAGTGTGTCTCTGTTTGAGAAGTCGATGATCGACTGACATCGGTCTCTTGAAATAAAGCTACAGCCAGGAGGCGCTTAGTTTAGCTTAGCATTGATACAAGACACAGGGAAACAACTGGCCTGGTTGTTCTGCCCTCGGTGCAGTATGACTACTTGTAATTTATCTTCTACTATTGTCGCCTTGGAAACCATTTGTGTAGGAGTACTTTATTTTATTACATATTGTAAGGAGAATATAATTGCTTTTGTGCAAATTAGTATTAAAATGTATTAATTAACAAGTATAATGGCTGTAAGTTGTTCATTAGCACAATTTGGCCTTTGACTCAGCAACTTCTGTTACTAATTGTTTGAATTTTGTGTACATATGGTATAATTAGCTTGTCCGCTATGTCCACGTGTTCTCCTGTGTGGCGGTGCTTTGAACCTTTGAACCGTCATAATATTTCGCAATGTTTTTGGTATCGAAATGCAACACGTTATTATTAGTTCACGAGGAAAGTAATTCAAACTTGACGACACAGACGGATATAGCCGCTATCCATCAGACAGACACATAAATAACGATGGAAGTTGAACCGCTCCAAAGCCAGAGTGAGTCAGAGAATCTGAAGAAAGACGAGACACCCCCCGAGAGAAAACCAGGTCCGTATAGGATTTCCCGCCCCCGCCCCAACTTCTGACTCTCACTCCTTCTTTCTTAGTTCAGACTACCCATCTTAGACTTTGACTCGCTCTCCATTAACACACCACCGGCACATATATTAAATTAAACTTCGTTACCTAGGCTCACAGTCGAGTAGACACATAATTTCTCTAAAATACACATATTCACAGAATATAAAAATGCCGGTATGACTTAAAAAGAAGTTAAAATTACTATCGAGTATCAAGGTGTAGATCTATCTCAAGCCTAATTCAATATTTCACCCCAGAATACTTTTGCTGGGCGCACTCTGATTAGCTTTGGACGTGGCAGATGTGCTGTTGCTCCCTTATACATAGGATGATAATTCTGTTGATGATGATGATGATGGTGATGATAATAATAATTTCACTCTGATGATAATCATAGTGAAAAAGCAATCGCAAAGCATCTCCCCTCCCTCGAGCTGTGTCCTTGGACAAGTTCTAGTTTGTCCCCAGTGTTGGTGGATACCTGGAGAGAGTCTGTGCATGATTATGTTCGATTATACTGCGCACAGGAGTCATGAGCCCGGGAGTAAGAGTCTGTAGTTGGATTCTGACCAGCTCCATCCACTCATCCTTCATTCGCTTCCCAACTGAACTTGCCCAGCATAGCCTCAAAAAGTTTTTAACGCAGACAAAATCCGTTCGTTCTTCGGGGTAAAACCATTTGAAACCGTTCGGGGTGAATGGGTTCCTACAGTTTTCTTCCTTTTTAGATCAAACGTAACATTTCTTCACAGTAGTAGTCGGGGTGCACGGAGGCATTTTCAGACATGCACTCCTACTCAGGCAAGATCACATCAGCAGATATTTTGAAGGAAGACAAGCAACACAATTTCTCCTGAGGGGTTTAGAGTGCGCTGCATCTTTTAGAACAGGTATATCGAAGAGTTGCATTAAGGAGTTCTTGCACGTGGAGAGGAGCAAAGTTATTTAGCCTAGGTAAGAAAATGAAGCTGCAGTTCTTTTCGTCTTTGCCCAGAGGAGCCATCTGATACATTACTTGGAACACATCTTCATCTAAGTGAATCATTAACATGTTGTCTGCACTTTCAACGATCAGGCTTATCATTATGACCTAGTATTGTGTAGGTCTCCCTTATTCCTCTAAATCAGTTGTGACCCATCAGAGAATGGACATAGTCCTTCTGTGGGAGTCCTATGATGTCTGCTAACAGGATGTCTTTGGGTTGAGAGGAGGCGTCTCTGTGGATCAAACTTGTTCCAGTTCATCCCACAGATAGTTGATCACTTTGGGATCTAGTGAATTTGGAGGCCAGGTCAACACCTTGGCACTGACATGTTTTATGAGTTGCTCTTAAACTGTTTTTATGTGCGCGTCTGGTGAGTCCAGGCCTTGTTCTTCTAGGAAAAGGGATTTTTCAGTTGCTCAGTTCATTGATATGCTTCATTTTTAATGTAATCAGTTCACTGTTACACACCAAAAAAAAAAAAAAATGCACAAATCAAATTTAAATAAAAATGATTTCGCCATCGTGAAAAGTTTCTGTTTGAACACTGGCACTGTCGAATAAATGAGTTCTCTGACCCTGTGATTAAGAAGTTCAAATATGGCCTAGTTTATTTTACACACACTGTGTGGTTCTGTTCATTCATATCAGGGAGTGAATAATACATGGTCTCATAGATTGCAAATTAACACTGAGGTCAGATAAGCACAGTTCAATTATAATATGAATTTACATTTTGAAACCCCAGTTCCTGCTCAGCGTTTTGGATGCTGAATCAAGCAGAGCACATTTTGTAGTCAGTTGGACTTTTTTTTTTTTTTTATCATGTTTACCTCTTTATTTAAGACCGAGTGCACAGAAGAGTATTCCAGCAGAAATGCCTCTTCTCAGACAATTACACAAGTCGTATTATCCATTAATTTTAGCCCTCGCATCATTGACTTCAAGAGCTCATTTGGATCTATGGCAGGCAATTAAAATGGATATGACTGAAATACAGTGTTATTTTTAAGTCTTTCTCAGGCATCCATCATGTAGCCCTTCTTCATGTGTTTTAAATCAAGAGCAGATCAGTTAAACCAGGCTGAGATGGATTAGTCATTTTTTAAATTATTATAATTTAATTTCATTCAATTAACAGTAAAACCTATCCACAAATCAGGATAATAGAGGAATCACAATCCTGCATTTTTTATAACCTACTTGTAGTGGAGTAAAGGTATATGTTATCAAACATTGTGAACAGACCATATTATGCTTTTGGTGCATTAAGTACTTATTTGGTTATGCCGAAGCAAATACATTATTACAAAGCCCAAAGTTTCCACCGAAGGGAGTCCCACACAAAGTTATCTACATCACAATGTGAAACATTTGCCGATTTAGTGGAGTGAATCAGCTGACCAGTCAGTGCAAACCAGGCCTTTTCAGAGGAGAGACTTAAAGAGACAGGGGCTAATCAAAGGAGACGCTGCTGCAATGCACAAACATATTTTGTAACGTTCAGGCTCGTAAACCTAATTTAGTAGACCCTGTAATGAAATGATGAACCTGTAATATGGCCTGTTTAAGGTTTGATCTTAAGACTTAACAAACTACTATACACTGTATCTTTATTATGAAGCTTGTACCTCTGGGTTTCACCCATAGACTAAATATGGATAATGCATCCCTACTTCATGGCATTGGCTAAACTGATGCTATTTTCCATGGATACGGGCAGCACCATATAGTCTGTAGTGTGATATAGATGACCTGCCCACACGTCCTCTACACTCATATTTTTGTGTTTTCATTTAGTTAATACTGTGCTCTGCTTTACCTCCACCATTTAAAATTGTTGGATTATGCACTGTACTTATTTTCTATTTTTCCCAGCCCTCTCTGTCCTACAGGACAGCTTTGCAGAGCGGTTGGCATGGCAACTTGTAATCCTCGTGATGTCACATCCTGTTTCTATAGCATCAACTCAAAAAACTTAGCAGAGAAATGGACACTTGTATAATTGTATTAACTACCTAAAATGACAGAAACCATCTTATAAAAAAAAGGGAATTTGACGTATTTTAGTGTTTTAGTTTAGCCCAAGTGGAGCTTATGACCTACACGGTCAGTCATGAGTCTTGAGGAGCTCTTCTGTCGTCCATCTTTCTACAGCCTGTGGTTGCACCTCCTTGATAATTAAGTAGTGATGCAATTTCCACTTCCTGTTTGCATCTGCCACTTCATCTTGAAGTGCCTAAGAAACAGAAAGATCATAGGTCAGTTACACATGTAGTCCATTTCAAACTGTCCCTAATTTACTGTGACTCATGTTAAACCAAAACCAAAAAGCTCTTTCTATTGACATCCACACAAAGTTTCTTCTGGTATTTAGACTGGAATAACCAGGGCTTCCATAGTTATCAGCATCTTCGTTGACAAAGCAGTTTTTACGATTTGTGGCAGTCTCAATGAGTTCACTATTCAATCTAGACATACATGCAGGGAAAAGGCGTTTGGGTGGCAGACACACACACACACACACACACACACACACATATAATGACCTTGCAGATTTCTTTCCATTGAGAGCTTGGCTTATGTGTTTTGTTAGACTTCCTTTTCTGCGGTAATAGAATTGCTTATTGCAGTCCTAACTCAATTACTCTTGAGAGCCCCTATCATTTTTTACGCGGTGGCTCCAGCAAGCGTGAGGCTCCTGGGTGCTGGGATCATCATCATTGTACAGTAGCTGGTGAATCTCAGATCAAAAGGAGGTGTGCTCCTCGGAGAAACAAGCTGGAGGAGGAGTAATTGAATTGTTTGTTGTTTTGTTGCTATTTTTTTCTCTCTCTTTTTTTTTTTTTGTTTTTCCTGCTCGCCGGCTGTGCTGCAGTAATGGAGAGCAGCTTCTTTACGGTGAAGGAGAGTGTTCATTTTCCTTGTTTCTTTCCCCTTCCTCTGTAAATAGTTCCCCCGCGTCCACATTCACTTCCACCTGTATTTCTGTCTCCCTCACCAGTGTGACGCTCTCTCTCTATCTCCCTCACTTACTGCTCTGTCTCTGCTGCTTTTTCAGCAACTAAAATTTTATTTGTTGTGCCAACCCCCCCAACAATATCTTGCAGCTCATGTCTTTTTTTCCCCCCCTAATCTCTCTTTTTGCTACAGACGGAACAGTTTGTTCACACACTTAAGGATGAACTGGTCAAGAGTGCTCTGCTAGCGCTGCATGCAGCGCGGCCGGGGTACGTTTCCAAGAACCAGAAGCAAAACCAACACCAAGACCACATCGACCAGGGCAGTGAACAGAATCAGGTCCCAGCCCAGGGACTTCCAGGCCACAGTCCAACCACATCCATCTCTGAGAGCACAGTGGTGTGTAATAATGTGGATGCATCTCAAGCCATGACTGGGGGAGGGGGTGGACCTTTACCGGTGAAGCACCAAGACTCCATACCGCACCATAAAGAGTACGACGAGGAGGAATGGGTGAGTCTGATTTGATTTTCTAAATTGTATGTCTTCAACAGGGGGTCCGTGACCCCTAGGGGTTCCGTGGAGGTACTGCAAGGGGGGGACACAAAATCTTTGGTTGATTAGACATTTTTATATATATTTTGTTTTTCAATTTTCCCCCACATTTTAAAATTTCTTTAAATACACATTAACAAGAATCCAACATATTTTAGTAATGCACATGTTTGAAATAAAAAAAATATATATATATTTTAATAACTTAATAGTGAATGCAAAATTATAATAATAATCATTTATATATAAATAGCACTGGGCTGAGTTTAATTAAATATTAAATATAAAACACATATTAACGTAGGGGTGTCGCTACTTAACATAATCACCCCATCAGTTTGGGGGCCTTGGCCTGAAAAACGTTCTAAATCATTAAGAATAAATATTTATTTATTTATATTAAAGTATTTTTTAGTTTTTCTAACTTCAGATACCACAAAGGGAAATAAGCTATGAGTGCACGACTCACAACTGCTTACCAAATATAACTTAATTCTGTTTGGTGGATTTTTTTCAAAGGCATTTAAATATGTAAAAACTGACTGTAGCGGATTCGTATATGGTATCCTCCTCCCTGAGTGTAAGCCTCCTGCTTCTTTTCGTGGTCGTGTGTTTGCTTTTGTGTGAGGGAAGCAGCTACACACTGCCCCTTAAACACAGACACACACACACACCCACACACACACACACACACACACACAGAGAAATAAAAGCGTCTATTCATCAGTGAACAGCTGGAGCTCAGGGTAAGAAATAGAAAGCTGGAAACAATAGAAATGCTTTGAGAGTTATCTAAGAATATCCATACAGCAATTTCCCTTTGACCTTTTGTTCACAAAGCCTGTTTCAGTGGTGCAGCGAAATACCTTTTAGTTTTTTTTTTTTTTTTTATTCATTACACGTTTCTGTTTGCCTCTGTCTCACGGACTCAGACTGAGACACCGTGAGGAGGAGACAGACCTAATCAGGGAGGTGATCTGACGGCTGATTGTGCATTCTGCTGTTTCAGGACAGGGTGTGGGCCAACGTGGCCAAATGTCTCAACTGTGTAATCGCCATGGTGGACAAACTCCAGGAAGAAGACGGCAGCAAGCAGGAGCCCGTCCCTGAACAGCAGCTCGCCGACGTCATCACTTCACACAACCCCGGTAAATTACGCCTTCGCTTTGTTTGTTGACCATTTTGGAGCCAAGTAGCTGACAGTAATAAATAGTCATGTTGGCCTGGTCAGGATCCGCATCTCCGTGCAGCCACTGGACAACAAGTTATGTACTGATGTGACTGGATCCTGACAACTGAATGGTTTTTATGCTCTATATTTTTAATTCTTAGATGTGTTTTCATTCCTGTGTGTCATTGGAGATGAACGTGTAAGTAACTCAGACCTACTGACACACACTGAAGGACACCCCTCTGAAAGCTTAGTAAATTCTCACTGTTTACGTTTCAAATTTCAGCATCAAACGTACGATACATTAACATTTTAGCAGATTTGTCCAGTTTCACTCGGCTGCAGAATCAGACCCCTGGAGCCATCCTGATGCTCGGGATAAACCCAATATACTTTCAGTCCTTAGCTTTTGGGCAAAGACGTGCTGTAGATAGACCCAACTGCGCTTACACGTCCCTGCACACCTGAATAATGCAAACACCACCTCTAGAATCTACCACGTACACTCTGCCGAGAAACATATCCTCCTCTTTTTGTCTCAAAACTTGTATTAAATGTGTTATTACCTAGAGAGAGAGGCAGAAAGACTTAATGGTTTGCACATCACATGTCCTCTTAGGCTTTAGTGAAAAGACATACTACAGGTCATGAGTGAGTCCTGTCTACTGAAAGCATGTCTTCCATTTGTAAATGTTTTCTTACTTCAGTTAGATGGGTATTGCCATGCATTAGAGATTATTAATCTTAGTCCATTATCAGCGTCAACATGTGATAATAGTCCTCGGCTGCGTCTAACCTGAAATCCTTCACTCGTGTTTCAGTTAAAAAACAGCAACATTAAAAAACACTGATTATTTCAATTTCACAGTATTTTATGTTTCACTTCAGCCTGAATAAAAAAAAGGGCTGACACACGACTGTGTTCCAACATGCATGCTCACTGTTGTCTGGGTATTAGCAAACAATAAACTTCAGACTTTGCCAGAGAAGTGGATGAAAGCTGCATTTGATATGCAGAGCCATTCAATGCTGACCGCGTGCTGCCCAGCCGTCCTTTCCGTCCAATGAAATCCTGCCTCAAGCTTGTGTTCAGACAAGTGGCCAGACTGCGGCAGCTGCCAACTGGCTCACAGATCAGCAGCATTAAGTCCGACCAGGCGACAAGGAGAGGCTCTGTGTGTGTGTGTTTGTTTGTGTGTGCGTGTCACTCTGAGGCAGCTGTGGAAGGACTGGACATTTATATCATTTTGTGCTTTTGTGCATCTGCAGTGTGTGTCTTTCAGGTGGGAACAAGGCCATGTGCCTGGTGTCCAGTGTTGAAGATAAAATCATCCCGCACAGCACCTTTATTAAGACACTGAGCGGGCTCAGAGCAATCGGTCATGTGCAAGTCTAAATACAAACACGAACAGATTAATGAGAGAGCCTTTATCTTTTGGCGGTGAATCCTGGGCTCCTGATGACAAGACGTTATGGGGGTTTTGAGTGTTTGGACAGGTGGGCTGGTGAAGAGATGACAGCTGGAGTTCTGTTTCCTCCTCCTCTGTGCTGAGGCAGTATTTGCAGAGTGAGATAAGACGGGGTGATTTCTCTGACAAGGCAAGGGCAAGCCTGCATCTGGGCTCTGTCCATCTGTACATGTATCTGTGTGTGTGTGTGTGTGTGTGTGTGTGTGTGTGTGTGTGTGTGTGTGTGTGTGTGTGTGTGTGTGTGTGTGCGTGTGTGTGTGTGTGTGTGTGTCCACACGCTCCCAGACACACCAAATAACTTTTCAGTATGTTGGAGCTCGACATAGTGCATGGTTTCAAAATCTCGTCCTGAACAACAGTTAACCAACACTGCCCCCTGTTGGCCATGGAATAGATCATCCATAGATAGATAGATCATTGCACAGTGCATTATGACAGTCAGCCACAACATTAAAACTACTGACAGGTGAAGGTCAATGTTCTGCTGGGAAACATCTGGACCTGACATTTGTGTAGATGTTACATAGACATGTACCTCCCACCTAGACCAGACCCCACCCTATAGCAATGGCACTCCTTGAGGCAGGATTCAGTCTGGCACAGAGACGCACACAAAAAGGATTAGGATCAACTCAAAAAAACTGAGGAACAGCACAAGGTGTTGACCTGGCCCCCAAATTCACTAGATCCCAGACTGATCCACAGAGACCCCTCCCCTCAACCCATAGGACCCAAAGACCCCCCCACTAACAACACCAGACGCCACAGGACACTCTCAGAAGACTCATGTCCATTCTCTGATGAGACCTACACAATGTTAGGAGGGTGGTCATAATGTTATACCTGATTGCTATACAACACACACAAAGATAACAGGTCGAACTCTGATAAAATGACTTCCCAATAAAATCAATACATATAACTTCGAAGTAATACATCAGGTTTCAATGTGAAATAATAAATACTAAATGGAAGTTCACAGCTGTTGAGCTCCTCAACCTTAACTTAAAACTAAAGGATCTGGTTTGGGTATTTTCTTCTCTTGCAATCCAGTGACACAACAAGCTACGATTTCTAACTTTGTTCCAGACTTCAGTCGCTCCCTTTCTGTTCTGTCTTTACCAAAAGATAAATACTTTATGTTAGGTAGTATTTATACGGTATACATAGTATATATACACCACAGGACACCCTCACAAGGCCCATGTCCGTTTTCTGATGTGTCAACTGTTTTGAAACCTACACAATATTGGGAAGGTGGTCATAATGTTACGGCCGATGTGGTGTGGTGTATACAGCCAGAGGTACTTGTCCTTCAGATGTCACAGCCCTGTTCATCTAGTCAGCTCAACTTATTCTCACATACACCTACATACATACATGTTTCCGTTAAGGAGCTGTAAAACATTACTTAATATTTCTAAAATATCTTTTGGGGTTTGTTTGAATGAATCAATGTTATATTCCACATGACATTTTTTACACAAAGGAATGCACTGGACGTGGCACTCAACATTTTAACTGTAAATTAAAAACTGTAAGTTACATTTTTTTTGGATGTCACTTCTTAAGGAAACAAGAGCTGCTAAGTAGTTTACCTTTGCAGATACGTGTGCTGTGACCGCAGCGTGTCCCTGTTCCTTCCTTCTCCGCAGGGGACTGGAGGGAGCAGTTGTCTCCTCTGGTTACCAGGTTAAAGGAGTGTGTGATCGAGGTGGTGGACAAGGCGAAGAGAGCCATGACATTTGTGCTCCTGCAGGAGGCAGCCTGCAGCATTCCACAGGGCTTCGTCCTCCAGCAGAGGCGGGACGTTGTCTTCAGTCAGGCAGTAGGTGGCTGCACCGACACAATAAACAGCTCTGTGCTCCTTAGCTCCGCTACAGGATGGGAAGTCTGTTCAGTGCTCACCCTGGTGCTATGTCTTCCTACTGTCTGTCCCTCGTTTTCCCAAGTATAGCACACGCAGGCAGCATTACTCAGGCTTTAAAGCTGAAATACTTCTTGAAACACTACACTCGTGAGATTACAAACCGCATCTTATTTTTAGGAGCTTAGTCCCGACAGCTGCTATTAATTTAATATCCATTATGTCCTGTACCAACATCCCGTCTACACATGCAAGACTAAAGGCACCCTTCATGATTTCAACATAACTCATGAATTGTAGTTTGCTGAGTGCGTATGCGCGAACGCCTGTTACGATCGCTCTTGCCCATTTCTAACTATTTCTTAAGTAATTTCCCCCCTGGGATCAATAGAGTAAATCTGATTGTGATTCTGAATTCAGCTCAGTAGTTTGACCTGCCCTCGTATTGTGACGTTAACATTTTAATTACATTTTACGTGTTTGCTGCGACATGCTTAACTTGTGTGTGTGTGTGTGTGTGTGTGTGTGTGTGTGTGTGTGTGTTTGCGTGTTTCAACAGCTGGCAGCTCTGGCCTGTGGTTTTGTCATGAAGTTGTACGCAGGAATGCAAGACAAAGGTTTCCTTATGCAGCTCCATCTAGTTGGACTGGTGGCCCAGTTTGAGAGCCTGCTCAGCACCTACAGTGAGTAATTCTGTTGAAGTTGAATCACAGGTGATGCCCTCAACTGAACCTCGATTTTCTTAACAGTAGTTTTCCAGTAACAAAGAAGAGAAGAGAAATGTGGTTTGGGGGAATCCAGTTAGGATGAGGAGAGACAACAAGCAACAACATGTAGCAAAGAGATGAATCAGGTCAATGCTGTTTTTGGCAGCATTGCCTTATGCCTTATTACAGCAACTTTAAAAGTCTTTCTAAGTGTGAGGTAGACTTGCTCTGGTTGCCTGTACAGTCATGATAAAAAATCTTATTCATGCTGGTTTGCTTGACTCATGAGTTGACAAAGAAACGAAATGCATCGCTCACTGGAATTATGAGCTGACGATAAGCAGAGAGCTTCATGACGCACTCATCTTGTTTTGAGGATGCCAACTCAAGAAGAGGACACATGGCGGGGCGAGATTCAAATCACTGCTGATCTTGTTTTGTCTAACTGTTTAAGGTGAAGAGATCGGGATGCTGGAGGACATGGAGGTTGGAATCTCAGACCTTCAGAGAGTCGTGTTCAAGATTACAGAGGCCAAGACGGATGACCTCAGCAACCTCCAGCCTTTAGTGTGTGGCCGACGGTGAGGCACTTTCCCCTTCTTTTTCGCCTCTTGTGATTTCCTCCTCAACAGTTGAGAAATATTTATTTTTTTACGACTTAAGTGTTGAAATGTTTTATAATTTCCTTGCAAGGGCCTGTCCACAGAAATTATATGGAGGATATGGTAGAAAGCCTTTGTGCAATGTGTTATAAAATAGATCCTATATTAAGAGACTTAGAGTGTATGAAGAAGCCTTGTATCTGTCAGATCGACAATTAAAGAGACAATGTGAATATCAAAGGTCCTGTCAGTACTCCAAACGAGCCTACGCTCTCAAAATATCATAGGAGTGGAGTCAGATGGTCAACTTTCCAAATACAAGAAAAGACCTAAGAAAAGAATTGTTAAGCTTAAACTCTGTTTAAACTCATGCAGATTTATAATTAAATTTACAGTATTTTACCGTTGTGAAACCTGACATTAACACGCGCCTCCGAATGCATCTCCAGGTGCGATCTCAGTTTCAGTGCCAATAAACCCCGCTCAGATAATAATAATATAACTCCAGCCCTGGATGTTTTTATACGCACCGCAGTCTCCACTGATTGATGACATCGACACTGACTAGCCATAATGTTATGACTGCGGACACGTAATTATCAACAGTGGATCGTCTTGTTGTCTTAGCACCAGGGGCGTTTTCTCCTGGAGTCCCAAACGGAAGCCATGATTCCTCTCTTCTTTTATCATACTGTAGCTGGCATAAAATAAAAACACTCTTCCTAACATTTTCGGCAATTCTCTGTTGTGTCACTTTGTCTCTTCTTTATTTCTCTTCTCTTATTCTTTAGTTTTTCACAATGTGTAAAACAGCGCCCCTCTAAATGCTATGTAGCCAAAGGGTGGTGAAATACGGTATTGCACTGTCGTATTTGTGCGTCTGCCCGGACTGAGTAACGTGAGAAGTCTGACACAGGCTGATCCGCTCCGCAACAGAGGAGGCTCTGACTGGATGAAACACGGCTTAACTGCATCATTACTTTTGTCAAATAGATTTTTTTTTTTTTTTTTTTTTTTTTTTTTTTTTTTTTTTGCCATCTTGTGGCTGGGTTGCGGAGGCAGCAAATAACTTTTGGGAAGCGGAGTTTGACCGGGAGATTATTCCGTTACGTTACATTAGCACCGAGGCATCTACTGTCAGGTTCTCTCATGTTAGAATTCGTCTCTTCGCTCGGTAATTCAGACTATTGTCTATTGGTAATAGTAAATGGTCTCGCTTTCATATAGTGCTTTTCTACCTATTGCTACTCTTTTACCTATTGATAAAGCGCTTTACAGTCACATACACATCTACCCATTCCCTCACGCAAGCACACACACATTCTCACACCAGTGCCACACACTGTCAAATCAGAATCAGATTTACTTTATTGATCCCAGGGGGAAATTACTTTTTGTCACAGCAGCTCCTACTCTAAGTGTACCAGTGTTAAGAACAAAGAGCAGTGTAAGCAATAAGAATTAGTAAGAGTAAGTAGACAATTATAGTTATCAATGTAAATATATATATATATATAACAATATCTACAAGCATAAGTGAACTTGTGTTCCGAGTTGTTGCTCTATAATAACATAGAATATGGGGTATTGCACAGTGGGAAATTATTGCACATGGTGAGTCCAGAGTGCAATAATATATAAGGAAATATGTAAAAGTATATGAAAATAAAGTGAACATGAGTTATTGTACAGTATCAGTATAAATATGGTTATAAATATGGGTTATGTACACTCAGAGTGAGGAGTTGTACAGGTTGATGGCCACAGGCAGGAATGATTTCCTGTGGTGCATAGTGACCATTGACTCATTGTCCAAGATGGCTTTCACTTTGTGAAGCATTCTCCTGTCTGGCACCACCGTCAGAGGGTCCAGCTTCAGCTTCATCACAAGCCTTGTATATCAGTCTGTTCAGTCTGTTTCTGTCCACTACCCTCAGACTGCTGCACCAGCATGCAACAACACAAAGGATGGCACCGGCTATCTCAGGAAGGGTAGCCGGTACAGGAAGGGCGGCATACTGACGCCCTTCCTGTACAAAGCGTCAGTATTCTTTCCCCAGTCCAGCTTGTTGTCAGTGTGAACCCCCAGATAAGTGCAATCCTCAACAATGTCCACATTTACCCCCTGGATGGAGATGGGGTTCTTCTGCACCTCCTCAGGTCCACCACCAGTTCCTTAGTCTTTGTCACATTGAGTTGTAGATGGTTCTGCTCACACCATGTGGCTTCTGAGCCACAGTCTCCCCTATCGTCTCCCACAAACACCAAATCATCATCATCACAGTCATGTTCTGCACCTTCAAGTCAGCCTAAATCACCTAATGCAAACATGGTTGATGTTTTAATGCAAAACATGAATATACATCCATATTTATTATAATGGATAATTAAAAAATATATATTTTTACACTAACATATCCTAAATTAGAAGTGTAACTAAAAAACTGGATTTTTACACCTATTTTGAATTTTATTTGAATACAAATACAGATACCGGATGCTTTGCACACTCATAGCCAGGACTGTGTATATGTTGGCCAGAGGCCAAATGAAGCCTCCACCCTTTTCTTCCCTTGGCCTCGGGCCAACATAGTACCCTCATCATCAAGCCATTGAATGCAACAACATGAGATTAGCGTGTTTGCGTTGTCATTTCAGTAGCAGAATTAGCAGGTGCAGTGATTGTGGATTTAGTTCAGTAAAAAAATAATTTAACAAAATTGCCTCTACAGGTTCTGACTGAATGCTATTTTTATCACTATCAAATTTGCACTGTGCAATGTGCTGCGGTTGAGCATTTGAGTGGGTGGTTGAGTAAATAAGAGAACAATGAGAGTGTGAATAAGGGAGAGTGGGAGAGAGGGCGTGTGACGGTGTTCAAAATAAATAACAAGCATGTGTAAATCCCTGTAAAGTGAAACTGGGTGCTGTAATAGCGCACTCCATTACATAAAGTAGTGACATTCTGCAACATGCACCTCTCTGTCCCCCACCCCCGAAAAAGCATATACGGTAAATTAGAGTTTTTGTCTCACTTTGCTTCCACAAAAAAGAAATCCCCACGCCCCATCACTGCCAGTAGAACCTGTCAGTGGGTTGCAGTTAGGCTGCAAGTGAACGTGTTGAGCTCATAGTTATTGAATTTGCAGAGTGGAAAGAAGTGAGTAGTGTCATGGACACTGGTGGGCACTGGTGAACAACATTCCTCACATGCTGGCGCAATCCACTAGACTGAGCTAAATTGCTGAAAATGTTCCGATAGAAAAGTGTTACAACACACAGTACATCCCAGTTTGTTTTGGATGTAGCAGCACACACCACTCAGGGTGTTAATGCAAACCTTGTCCAGTTGCCAAAATAACCTAGAATGGTCATGTGAAGATCAGAACTGAACTATGGAGCAATGAAAGAACGTGGCCTAGTCTGATGAGTCACATTTTCCATCACATGATGTGGATGACTGCTTATTTGTGTGTGTGTTGTTTACCTGAAGAACAAGTGGCACCAGGTGAGCACTGTGGGAAGACAATAACCAGGCAGAGGCAGTGTGACCTCGGCCTTCATGTTTCTTTGACACGTTTCACGTTTCATGGACATTGAGATAGTGGATTCTTACAAGTACTTGGGTGTTGACCTACATAAGAACCTGGACTGGGCTGAAGACACTCAGGCAGTGTATAAGCAGGGCCAAAGCAGACAAAGCTGCCGTCAGACTCTACAACCAGCTCCCAGTAGACCAACAACAACATATGTGCAATAACCTGTTTCATGTGCAATATACCTCCTCATCCACTACTGCACTGTTCTGTATGTAATTACATGTACTTATACATGTATATTTATACCTGCTGTTTTGCACTGTCTTCATCCCTCTTTACTGGCGAAGCGCTTAGTGCAGCTTTTTCTCCACCTACCACACATTTTAAGGCCCTAATAATCACCCCCATTGCCATTGTGAAAGCTAGTGGAGAGACTGTTCACCCTCCCGTGATTCCAGCTGCTGCCATGCTGTAGTGTACTCTGTTGAAGTAAAGCAAAGCTGTACATCTGCAAAATAGGCAATGACTAGGCCTTTTATACTACCCGGGATTCTAAAGAAGGCAAAAGCTTCCAAAAACATTAGCCGGACCCAGGAATGCACTATGCAGGTGTCTCTTCCCCCGCGTCGCTAACTGAATTTGGCTCCAAGTTTTTTTTTCTCCAAGTGACTGGACAACCTCTGTGTCACAGCACTGACATGAATAACATACAACTTCCGAAGAAATTTCAGCACAGCTGGTGCGCCCTTAGACAATCGATAAGGGACTCCATTAGGTCCCGGGGCTGAAGCGGCTGTTGCGTTGCTGTTACTCTTCCTGAACTTCTTTCCACTGACTATCTATCCTCCCAGCAGGTGGAATATCAGAGGGGAGTTACATCTTTAAAAATATTTCCTTCCTTTAATTCCTGTCCAGAGACATTGTTATATGACCAGATCCCCATAGAATGCTACTCTAGCCTGCTCTTTCCTTTTCTTATTTTACTTGATGTTCTGCACCGTTATTAGTGCTGCCAACCGCATCCTCACATCTGCCTGTAAACAATCAATGTCTTTCTTCTTCTCCTCCTCCGTAGCTTTCTTCCACTGCCTCTTAAGCAGTCTCCTTTCCTGCATAAGTCTACGGATCTCCTGTTGACGCCTAGATCTAACTACCTCCCCCTCTGTTTTTTTTTTTTTTTGTTTTCTTTTTCGGTTTCTCAATAATGCCTAATTTAAGTTACAGGCTTTTTAAACCATTTTTAATCCAACACAACTTTGCAGTCTGCTAGTTCTCAATTGAGCAGGGGCTTTGATCGGCCTACCATGTCAGAAGATTACGGCTAGACCATATAATTTGGACCAAATTACAGAGTTCTTCACAGCGACCTTTCTAAGGTTTTCTACTCACAAAATATATTGTTAGTAATTTGTCACCAATAGAAATTGTTCGGTGTAATCATTACGCTAACTTATATTTAATGATGCACCATGCTTTGGTGTGCAAAGGTTTGCAGCCCTTTCCTCTTTGACAAGAAGAGAGTCTGATTCCAACTTGAACAAAGATAAAGCAAGTGTGAACCAATTGGTAATTAGCTGTTGTGACTGGATTTCCAGTGGCTGATCTACTTCAGCTGTGTGCTATTTTTAAACCCTTGCAGCCTGCACGTCAACTTCAAAATGTCTATGACCTTATTGAAAAACACGTGCAGGGATTCTGTGATTTGTCACCCTCTCTGAGGTAAAGTAGTAGTTTACCTGTGTGGGACATTGACCTGAAAGGCTCAAGCAACTTCTTGCCAAGTGTGATAAGAGGATACGCTCTCCTTGCCCCTCCCTCCTCCTTATCATTGTGTTAGTCAATATGTCTTCCTCTCTTTCTCTTTTCACAGCTTGCTCAGGCCAGTCTTCGGTGTCAAATTGTACAACTTCCCAAACATATCATATTTTATGGCATGCAAAGCCTATTGAATTCCTTTTTAATTGCCTTCTCTTTTCACCTCTAATTCTTTTTTTCTTTATGTCCATTTAGAGACCACTTCACTGTAGAAGTGCCATTACCGCAGCTGGTTTTCCAGGCCTTGCCAGAGGAGATCAAGGAGGGCAAGCCTCTTCGAGTATTCCCGGTGCTGTTTAACGTGGGGATCAATGAACAACAAACTATAGCAGAGAGGTACTTCAGAAGCGCTTTGGTTCTTTGAATGAACTTTTATTCATATGCACTTAAAGCTTTAAAACTGTCTTTCCTCGTGTAAACATGAGAATCAAAGCAAGTAGTGTTTATGAGAAGATAAAGAACAAGAGCTTATTCTTTAACCAGTACATTAGCATATACCCAGAAGTGAAAATAAGACATTAATAGTACAAATTGACAAATTAATGTTCAATATGTAACTGAAATATTAAATTAGGATTCAATAGTTTGTCGCTGAATACACAATCTACAGGTCTGAGCTTCTCCTGCATCAACTGGAAACTAAAACATGAGCATCTCAGTGATTTTTCATCCTGACTGTATTTCCTCTGTCATCTCCTCAGGTTTGGAGATATCTCCCTACAAGAAAGGATAAACCAGAAGAACTTTGAGACATTAGAAGCTTATTACAAATCATTAAGTGAAGCGGTGCCACTAGAATGTAAGTGTTATTTGATTTCCTTCAGCCAAAGACAAATACATCTTCATCTTTGGAAATCCTTTGGATAAGAAAGAATTTGGTATTAATGCATTACTCATTAACATCGACTGTGTGAAAAGTATTTATTCAGTTCTGTTTGCCATTAATCCAACAGAGCCTGAGCTCCAGCCCATCTTCAAAGCCTCACATAAAATTATGCAAAAGCAAAACAGGAAACAGAAACAGTCACTGGCAATGTGTGTTTGTGCTGTTTTTCTACAAACAGGTCTACCGTGTTTTCAGACGCAGACTGACATTAAGGAATTACTTGAAACCTTGGGGCAGAATGTAGTCACAAAGAAGAGAAAGAATGTGGAAATACTTTGGATTGCTGGAACAGTGAGTAATGTTTAATCATGTTCCGTCCTCGTCAAGGGAGATGGTTTTCTCTTAACTGTGCAACAATAAAAATTCGATCAGCAATGAGCTCTCGATACATTCCAGTCAACCTGAACTGATAATATGTATCATACTACAGAGATCATGACCTGACCTTGGTCATATTCTGTACCTGTTAGTGATCCAGTGGTGTGAAAAAGTGTTGACCCCTTCCTGATTTCTTACTTTTTGCATGTTTGTCACACTAAATGTTTCAGATCATCAAACCAATTTCAATATAAGCCAAAGATAACACAAGTAAACACAAAATGCATTTTTTAAATGAAGGTTTTTATTGTTTAGGTAAAACAGAATCCAAACCTACATGGCCCTGTGTGGAAAAAAAGGTGTGCCTCCCCTGTGGTTTATTACGCCTGAGTTCAATTTCTCTATCCACACCCAGCCATAAATACTGCCACACCTGTTCTCAGTTAAGAAACCCCTTACATCGTACCTGCCTGACAAAGTAAAGTAGAAAAGATCATCAAAAGTTAGACACCATGTGGAGATCGAAAGAAATTCAGGAAAAAACAATAGAAAACAAGCAATTGAGATCTATCAGTCTGGAAAATGTTGTAAAGCCTTTTTTAAAGCTTATAGGACTACTGTGTGAGCCAAACATGGACCAGTGGTGAACCTTCTCAGGAGTTACTGTCCAACCAAACTTACCCCAAGAGTTCAGAGGTGACTCATCCAAGGGACCACAAAAGACCCCACAACAACATCCAAAGAACGGCAGGCCTCATTTGTCTCAGTTACATGAGGCAAATGAGGCCACAATAAGAAAGAGAAAAATGGCCTCATGGCAGAGTTCAAAGATCAAAACCACTGCTGAATAAAAAGAACATAAAGACTCGTACTTTGATGATCTCAAAGACTTTTGGGAAAACACTGTGGACTGACGAGACAAAAGTTGAACTCTTTGTAAGGTGTCTCTCCTGTTACATCTGGCGTAAAAGTAATACCACCATTTCAGAAAAACAATATCATACCAACAGTAAAATCTGGTGGTGGTAGTAGTGTGATGGTCTGAGGCTGTTTTGCTGCTTCGGGACCTGGAAGACTTGCTGTGATAAATGGAACCATGAATTCTGCTGTCTACCAAAAAATCCTCATCAAAAATCTGTTGGTGTTGGTTAGTGAACTTGGGTTCTGCAGCAGGACAATGATCGAAAACACACCAGCTTGTCCACCACTGAATGGATGGAGAAAAACTGAAATTCTTGGCGTGCCAAAGTCTTGACCTAAATCCTATCGAGATGCTGTGGTATGACCTAAAAAGGAGGTTCATGCTCGAAAACCCTCCTGGCAAAGATGAGTGGGCCAAAATTCCTACAAAGTGCTGGGAAAGATTCATTGCAAGTTACCACAAACATCTCATTGCAACTTGTTTTATAGAACGTTTAACTGTGACAAACATGCAAAATCTGGAAGGAGGCCAACACTCACACTGCTGCACGTTCTACCACAGTCTTGATAATTTATAGAAGTCTCTGCAAGAACTTTACATTGCAAGAGTTGTCTGATAACACTATCTACAGTATACAGTAAAAGTGGAGGAAGTCAGATTCAAACTCAGGATAACTGAAGAGTTCACTTCGAGGTCATATGAGAAGGCTTTGGCATAGGGAGCAAATGAAAGTGAAATTAATTATCCACTCACAGTTGTATTCCTCTTCCATATGGTCAAGTTGCAGTTTGCATGTCCGACAAAACATAAAAGGCACACGTTTCAATACTGACCCACGTAAACAGTATTATTTTTCCTACTTCCTTCCAGATCTGCCGAAGGTTAAATGGCATCAGGTTCACCAGCTGTAAAAGTGCCAAAGACCGAACATCCATGTCTGTCACGTTAGAGCAGTGTGCCCTCTTACGTGATGAACACCAGCTCAGCAAGGACTTCTTCGTTCGTGCTCTGGACTGTATGCGGAGGTAAGACAGCGAGAAGGCATGATCTCAAACTACTATGGGTGCAAGTTATTGTTTCAGCCAGTCCTAAATAGACTGTGTTTAAAAGAATCAAGCAGAAAGATGTTCCTGTTTTTTCCTGTTTTATTCATTTTGGATTTTAAAAGGTAGTAATAATGAAAACAGTGTAATAGTGATAATGAATGTTCAAAAGCATATTTTCTACCGATTTTAGAAACAGTTCAGTGGGATCTTTCTTGAGTTTTGTTTTAATTATTTCAAACTAATTTCTATGAATCTTAGCCAATACAAAACCAAACCTTTCTTCTGGGTAGATTTTACAAGGATATTACAACAGTAGCGTTGATTAAACGACACAAACATGATGTAACACACGTCTGGTTAAACTAATAACCTGCACCCGCACCATCCATCGAACACATCAAAGACACATCTCCTCCCCGCTTATCACCAATAGATGTGCCAGGATAAGCATCATCATGTGCTCCCTCTACCATCCCCACCATCCCTCACACATTCAAAAGCAGCCATGCATGTTCCTATCAGTCCTGCAGGGGAACTGCTGACTTTAATGTTTGTGTTTGCCGGAAGGGTAAACATGTACAGATGGTTTAATCTGACAAGGTCTAACTTTAGAAGTTTTGTAAGGATGTCGGTAAAGTGCATGTGTGAAATGCCTGCGGTAATGACCTGTACGGTCCAGCCGATGGCAGCTGTGTTGAGAAGAGAAGGAAAGCAGGACATTGCCTGACCCAGAGACCTTAATAAAGTGCATGCATGCAGTATCCGCCGCTTGAGGACAACAGTCAAATCATTGTATTAAGGGGAGGTAGTGCAGGTAAATACAGAAAAAATAAAAATGTCAATGTTTAAATATGCAAAGGTAGTCTTTTTTAATGTTATTTACATAGTTAAATGTTGCCACAGAGAATCTTTAGGAGATCTGTTTATCACTCCATACATCAGAAAAACATTACCCTCAAACTGCTCTCAAAAATAAAGAAACCCACATGTGTTTTGTGTCTGGCAGAGGTGTTATTAACAGATCCGACTGCCACAATGTCTCTATAAATGCATCATTTGCCAAGTCAACCACAACAGGCAAACATGTAATTGAACATGTGAATGTCTGCATTTTATTATTACATACTAATCATTTCTGATGATTGAAAGATTTAAAAGATATGCCAGTCAGCTGCTGTAGTGTGTTGGACCAAGTGTACCAGGGTACGTTCACCTCTAAGATGAATGTATTTGAGTTGAAAACGTCTGAATCGTGATGTTTGTTTTTACTGATGACTGTCACTATTTTATTATCAGATCAGATTCTTAAAGCAGTGCATTGTGCATTTGGTCCTAAATAAACTCATAAGAAGAATTTCTTATTTAGTGTCAAAAGAGTTTCTAATGTTTGGCATTAGAAACTGCAGTAAAATCTTCATGTGCACTTAAAGTGAGAGATATGAGGTATTTCATCTTTTGAATGGCACATAACGACAAACAGCATCTCACTGCATTTCTCGTGAGTATAGATAGGACGGGTTTGTCAAGCCCAGAGGCAGTTCTTGGAATAGGCAATGTGGGGAGCTGCCCAGGGTGGCATTGTTTAGGGGGAGGCATGAGTGGCATGAGGAAAAAAAAAGAAAAAAAAAAAATGCCCCAGCCAGAGCCCGCCCCAGGATCAATTAATTAGTCGACCCGGATGGACGTACAACTGGACGACCAAACCTACCAACCACCAAAAGGGAAAAGGAAACAATAATAATAATAATAGAAGACTTTTTTGTTTTGTTTTGTTTTGCTGTTGCTGGTGAAACTGAAAGTACATAGTAGGAATGTTTCCAAGTCCGACCGACCTTATTTTTCTTAACACTTCGTCTAAACATCCTGGTAGATCTCTGCAGTACCTGTCTGTAAATCTGTATCTGGCGACAGGTCTGTTTGCACCACATCAGAGAGTGAACTTTATACTGCTAAGGGACAGCCGCGTGGTGAAACAGCTGCAGCGTTCTCGTGACACCAGACAGATGCTTGTTTACTTCTCATTAAGCGTCCTCAGCGGTTATTGAAGGAAAGGTATTTATTGTCAATAGAATCTGTCAGGCTGTTGTGCCTCGTGTGGTAGAATTGGCTTATTTGTTTTGAACAAATGGCTTCCATGTTGGTGAATGGACAGGCTGGACCGGTTGACGCTGTTGTTTCAGTATATATCTGATTGTTCAGCCCACTGTGTGTATATATATAAATCTCTGGCAGTGAAGTAGCTCAAAGGTCATTATAACACATGATTTCTTTCTGTCGTCTTGTTTCATGACATCTGATATTTACATAACCTACAGATGCATATGCAGATTAGTCTACAGTGCCTGAGTCTACTCGTCACTAGAGTGAGGTGAAGTATTTCTCATTTCTAAAACCAGAGACAGACCTCTGATCTCTAAACTTAATAAAGCACTTGTACCACAGTGCTCATTATCTCAGGAGGATGTCTCATGCTGTCTGTAAATGTGATATTTTTAATGACACTAAGTAAAATCTGTATCTGAGTGGAGTGAAACGCTCTCCGCAAAGGTCTTGCCAGGGCGTGTCAGCTGAATGAGATGTTTTGACAACAGCAAGTTAAAACTCTTGATTGTTCAACCTGCATTCGAAACAGCATGCGTCTTTCCCCCATCCTCAAGTCAAGCCCTAATTAATGCTGTTTATGGTGAGCATGTGTCCCACATTCTCCATCCGTCACTTCCCGCTTGTCTGTGGCTCTCTTTAGAAACATTCATCCATGAACTAATGGTTCTTTGTCTAAGTGGACTTCTGGCACAAGCAGGCTTGCGCCAGCAACCAAAGTGAGCATTCAGTGCTAGGGAGTCCACTCAGACAGTACTGTACTAACGCCACAGCGTTTTGATCTTTCTCTGTTCATTCTGTTTCACTCTGACTGATGGGCGCCCTGCAGTCGACCGACCCAGGGGGAAGTGGGGCAGTGGGAAGACCCCGAGGCTGGCGCCGTGACAGAGAACAAACCAGCGTCTCGACACTTTTATCCCATTGCCCTGCTGCTCGTTAGCTCCCACTTACTGGTTGTGTGGCTCATTTTAAGTCTTGTTTTTCTGCTTGCAAAATATCAATAAACTGCTGACAGTGCCATCTCTACTCACTCTTCTATGTGTCTGTGTCCGCTGGTTATTCCTTTATGAGCGGTGTTGTCACGGGTTTACTGGCCTTTTTGTTGAAGGATAATTAGCTCAATTGGTTTATTATCGACCTCAAGCTTGTAGGGCGTTAATCCCTGTGAAGAATTGGAGGACCAGGAAAAATTGGTTTGAGACAAATGGTGTGAATCAGGGGTCTTTAACGGCCTAGCTCCCCGAAACTAATGAGAGATTAAGTAAGGACCCATATACTATATGGGTTCTAGATTCAACACCACCTAGTGCTATTTATAAATATACATTATCATTTTGCATTCAGTATTAAGCTATTCAAATAATACTCAGGTTCAAGTATTCATTTTTTTTTTTTTTATTTTAAACATGTGGAACAGTAGGGTGCCCTAACCCTAACCCAAACCCAAACCCTAACCCGAGGTGTTTTCTAAAGGTGACTACACATGATGCAGAAAGTTTCAAACCTGTTTCAAACCTAATGTTTACAGGAGTCTTAGCCTGACGGGTCTCAGGTCTAGTGTGGCGCTCTGTGTGACATGTGCACTGTTGAGACAGCCCCTGTATCGCTGAATGAGTGAAGTAATGACTGAAAGATAACGTCTTCTGCCTCCATTTGTCACTTTACTAAAATATGTTGGATTTATGTTAATGTGTTTTTAAAGAAATGTAAATTTGTGAGGGAAAATTAAAAAAAAAAAGTCTAATCAACCAAACCCTGCAGTACCTCCGTGGACCCACTAGGGCAGACCTGGGCATTCACAATCAAATGAACAAGTATTTATGCCGTGCATGCAATTCGACTGTGTTGCTTTTACTTTGAAAAGCCATTATGTATTATTCACGTCATGTCACTGTTAGAATCTGCGTTCCTTAATTCTTCGAAAAGGATGATTGAAACAGCTTCTTGCCATCTATTAACCCTTTATTAACCCTGAACGGATCGCTGGAGATCCATCAAAGCACGCCGATTTTGAATTACTCACAACGGTTTGCGCTATTGACAGTATTCAAAGTGTGGCTGCACAATGGCAAGTTGTGCTTTTGCCTGGGAGATCTTCATGACATCTCAAGGGTATAACTAACTTAGTCTTTACCAACAAATTCCTCTAAACAACTCTCTCTCACTGGGGCTCCGCGCTCGTTGCTCAGCGACCTCCAGGCTTAAGGACAGCTGTGGGGGCTTTCCAAAGAGGACAAAGTTTCCAACATTCCACTGTGTTGTATCCAAAACTACAGATTCATTGTGTTTTATTTTCCTCTTCGACCTTCTACACTAAAATTCATAAATTTAAATAAATATTGACAGAATAGTCTTATACTTTTGATTAGCAGTAGCAGCTTATCAATATATATGATTTACTGCTTTTTACAATGGGAGAAAATTAATATTGAGCAGAAGTTCAAGTTGGTTTGGCCCTCCAAGACAGCTCAGATTTTTCATGTGGCCCCCTGTAGAAAATAATTGCCCAGCCCTGCGCTAGGGGGTCGCAGACCTGTGGTTTAAATAGCACAATCTGCAGTTACAGTTACTCTTTCCTGATTTTCCAAGATCTAACCTCCCTTACACTAACCTAAACATGTGCAAACAAATTGAATTTATTATTATTTTAATCCTTCTTGTTCTCTGCATTGAACACATCCATTTGTACATACATTAGTGAGCACACTTGGAGCAGTTTAGGTGTTTTTTTAGGTGCTTGCTCAATGCATCTCAGCTGTGACGTAGATGGGAGTGGAACCAGTGACCTTGTGGTACAAAATCTGCTTCTCTAACCACAGTTGGATATGCTTATTGGTATTTTTTTTCTTACTGATAACAACAAGGGTTCATCAAGCGCATTAATTTCTGCTGAAAACAGATGAGTTTTATCATTTTATAGTTCTTTACAACTCAAACTAAATAAATAATGTGTTATCAGTAGTTACTATGTGGTGGACTTACAAAGGAAACACAGGAAACATTTTAAAAGTCAGAACAAGATTAACAAACACAAAGCTGCTCTTCTAGTGACAGGTGTTCTGAGTCTTCCTTTGTTTCTCTTAACTTTCGTCTGCTCCAGAGAGGTTTAACCCCTCCCAGTAACTCAGTAACTGCTCTAAGCGTGAGAAAACACAAGCAAATGATTAAGCAACAAAGGACAAAGTGTAATGAATCAAAAATTAACTGAAGAGCACACACCGTGTGTGGTATAGAGGTCTGCATTGCAAATATAAAAAGGAAACAGAAGGAAAGTTTCAGGATGCCACTAGAAACAGTTGACGGTAATTGGCAGCGAGATAAATTGGTAAGTAAGTGACCAGAAAAACAGGTTTCAGCCCACTTTCCAACATCATTGGGAACATGCCAACTTCAACACAGTGCATGTCTGAAAGTGTCTTTTGTAGATGATTGACAGTGTGTGTGTACTCGCAGCATATTTCTTTATGCACTGTTTACAGTATGTTGTCAGATTAATGAATTCAATGTGTCAGTGTGCTTGGGTTTCCTTGTTACGCAGCTCTCTTTCCTTCCTTGTTTTGCCTACATTTGAATGTGTTTTCCTAAGCTGCTGTGCACTGGGCGACCTCTGCCCCTGTAGACATGTCCTCAACACCAGCATTCACACAGTGAGAATCAGCACTCCTAGTTCAGTGTGAGCTCTGGTGTTATAACAAAAGGCCCTGGAGTTAACCAGGTATGATAACTCCATATGTAACTTTCAAGTTTAGCCATTTAAAACTAAAATACCTATGGACTACACATAGACACCTCTCTGATTTCTCTTCCCTCCGAAATTTTAGAGGGAAACAATATTTTCTGTAAGTTTAAATAGACTAGTGTAGCTTCGCAGGCAAGAAAAAACTGTCAACACTGTCACGTCACTGGTAATTTAACCCTCTGGCTCTTGTTCCACTTTCAAACTATTCACTTTAAGCCGACACTGCGTAGGAATCCGGGTAAAGCCTGCCTCGCACATTCTCTGGTAGATGTCGGCATTTTTGTGCGTCAAGCAGCTGATATATGCTGCCCTCCCACCATATATCAAGGAGGCAGTGCGTCCCCACTGTGCCCCAACATTTTTTTGTAACTTTTTTGTTCCTTGTACCTATACCAGGTAGCCATCAATAGCACATTTTTGTTTTTTTCTTGTTTTTTGCGGACAAAACTGACCCATATTTTTCCGTCGGAGACCTATGGCGACTGGATTATATTAAGTTAATTAATTGGCGGCCATGTGTCTTGAATGGGGTAAATTTATTTTTTTTGGTTAGATTTGGAATTATTCTGAATTTACATAATGTAAAAAAAGGGCATTATTTCTGTTAATTAAATGCGAGACGCCTTACACTCATGTTGGGCTTTTGTGTGTTGTATTAGTGGTTTCAAAGGCGTAAGACATTAATTACATACATTACCTTGCATAAAAGGCACTGTTGTCCTGAAACGATCCCCCTTGTGTGTATGGTGAATTGTTGAAAATGGAAGCCCGTTAATCCAAAAAAAAAAAAAAAAAAAAAAGGCGCTCAGATGTTGCATTTGGTTCAGAAAAGGTTCGGATTGCGTTCACAGGACAAACGAAGCGCTGATTTGTATTCACACCTAACCAAAAGGTCCGCACCAGAGAAAAGGTCCGTTTCAAGCGGGCTAAACGAGCCTGGTGTGAATACGACCTAAAACTCTATGAGTATGACAAACTGAGCAAATGAGCCGAGCGTACAATGAACGTTGTTATGTACAAAGTTATCCGACACTCCTTTTCTTATACTGTGTCCTCTTTAAAAAAAAAAAAAAGGGTGCGTTATGACCTTGTTAAGTTTACTTTATTTACTTTAAAGGGGAAGTGATATGTGATCACGTTTATTTAGAAGATTTTCTCCAAAACACTCGTCCTGTCCTGAAATGTAGTGACGTCCTTTCTGTCAGTGATACGGTCTAATCCAACATCCAGATCTAACACACCTGTCATAAATTTAAGGTAATGACGGTAATCAACTGAGCAGTTTGGCGCCTGGGGCTATGTGTCTAACCACATAAAGTTATTAGAGAGGGAAAGAATAAGAAGGGAGAGAAGGGAACATAGGCAACAGTAAATTAAAAAAAAACAAAAAAAAAAAAACATGGTAGGATTACTGACATGTTTGCTGACTCTGCTGAGCCCCTTTTTGTTCAGTTTAATCTTGTTTTTCCAGCGCAAACATGAACCAGACAATGCCTGTGTAGGACAGCTTTGATTAAATCATCAGTTCTTCAGCAGCGGCCCACAGACACAGAACTGTATCTGTATCCTGTTGCCTCTGGCAAGTATGTGCATCTATAAATCGTGCCTGGGGTCAGATTCTGTTTCTTTTGTGTTAACCTGAATATAAATCAGGTGAACCACTGAAACCACTCGTTACATAGTATCACAAGGTTTATAAGAAGGGCTTTAAATAGAAGCGTGTTTAATATTTAGGTCGGACCCAGTGAACTGTAAACAGCTTTCCCCTGTTTATTCGATCCCAGCGGAGCAGTCCTGAGAAAGTTTATCAGAGGTATGAACGGTGGCTTTGTTGACATACAGCTGAGGGTTATGCCAAATTTCGCTGATCAGGTGTAACATTATGACCACCCTCCTAATACTGTGTAGGTCTCCCTTGTGCTTCCAAATCAGTTGCGACTCATCAGAGAATGAACTTGGGTCTTCTGAGGGTGTCCTGTTGCTGTGTTGTGTTCTGAGGATGTTGTTAGTGGGGGCCTTTGGGTCCTATGGGTTGTGGGAAGTGGGTGGAGGTCTAAACACGTGGTTCATATAAATGAGTCATCTTGTAGATGGCCAGTGTGTGATATCATCATGACGAATATGATTTAGAACCTCACTCATGTCCTTGTTTTGTTCTCCTTCCTTCCCCTCATCCCTCCTCATCCCTCTTCATCTTCTCCGTCTTCTTCATTTGATCATCAGAGAAGGATGTCGGATTGAGAACGTTCAAAAGAATATTAAATGCAGGAAATATGCCTTCAACATGTTGCAGCTGATGGCCTTCCCCAAGTGCTACCGACCACCAGAGGGGACTTACGGCAAAGTTGACTCTTGAGGATGTAAACCACGCACTGCAGAGCTACTCGGTCAAGCTGGAATTTGGCAAATATGTTTTATTTTTTTATTATTGTTTTGTAAAATAAAGGCACTTTTCTACTTTACGTTTCACAGCTCAAGCAGCAACGATGCAGTGTGTGTGTGTGTGTGTGTGTGTGTGTGTGTGTGTGTGCGTGTGTGCGTCCGTGCAAACCATACCTTTGGATAATCTGTGTGTGTAGTGCGTCACTGAACTTTTAAAGCCCTCAGGCAGTTGAACCTGCGCTCTCTGAAGATGTCTGTGTGTTCTGCAACAATCTTAACTCGGCTTTCAAGTTCAGTTTGTCTCTTTGGCCTCGTGGAGACGACAGCTGTGAAAGCAAAAGCTAGTGGGCTTCTTGTTGACGGCGTACCCGTCCAAGAATTGACATCTTTTCTCCAGAGATGGATGTTTGTGGTATGAATACTCCTCCCCACAAATAACTTGTTTAAATGCGTTGAGTGTGAGCACAGAAATTAAAGTCTAGCATCTAAAAGTGTGGGTTTGTGCTCTGTTATGTTGTGGTTTTGAGTTCAGCCATGTTTTTTTATGGTTGTTTTGTCCAGTGATGTTAAATGAAAGTTGGAAACAATGGACCATTCATTTCTGAATGCTATAAGAACAAATTCCATTATTTATTTTTTGTTTTTCCTAACATGGTTTTAAATACTCTAAGGTTTGATACCTTGGATTTGCAGGCCTGTTTAATGTAATCAGCTGTGTAACGTTTTTAACCTTTACAGATGTCTATTTAAAACGAAAGGCTGGTTTGATGTATAGTAATGATTGTCAAGTATTTAGTCAGTATCATAGGCCTTCATTTAGATCAACAGGTATGTGTGTTTGTTTTGTTTTTGTACCTTTTTTTTTATTATTATTATTATTTTTATTTTTACCTTTTCATTGATGCGCAATAAACAGATCATATGACAGAACATGTGGTTGCAGTGGAGAGCATTTCTACTCATATGCACTGCCTCTTCCTGTTTGCTTGTATCGTCTTGTCTACCACCTGCGTGTTTTTTAGGACCCACTCTTCTGGAAAACACTCACTCCCAGCTCTGGACCTCATCGTCCGTTTTCATTCCAGTTGGTTCTTCTCTTCGAGCACCTCCTTCCTAATGTGTGTATTGGGTGTGTAATGATTCCTATCCTGACAGTGAACTCTTTGGGCTTCCTGTTTACCACTGCTGCATACTCCTGGGTGGTTGTCCAGCAGCTGCTTGCTGTGCCTGGGCGTACCATGTTTCAGGCTCACAGCGTGAACTCTTGCCTCCATCTCTCTGAGACCTCCCTTTCTAGGCATTTGTTGGACATCTCGATATCAGCCACTTCGTCCATCCGCCAACGATACATTGATCTTTCCACAATATCGCCTCTGCCTGACTCTGACTCTCACCAATCCTCAATCCCTGTCCTTGCTTGTAGAGTCTGATGGTGAGGAGTTGACCTCAGTGTTTCTCCTCCTGTCTCCTGCCAACTATCCAGCAGGGGTCTGATTACTGATGTTACGCGGTTATGGTTTGGATCTTACTCCTTAATGCTAAATTAACTTTCAGTTCCACTGGGAACACAGAATCACAGCCAAATATGTGTCCGCACCTGGTTCATCCCCCGATGAAGCCGCGAGGCGGAACGCGTTGTGTCATAATAAAGTGAATTTTTTTTTCATCTGCATCTATTGTGTGCAGTGAAACTTTTTTTTTTTTTCCACTCTCATTTTTATGCGTTCCCCTGACATGCCCTGCATCAACAGTAAGAAGATCTGAGCTGTGTAGGGCACTCTGACTTTTTACACCTCTGTTATAGTCAAGGTGCTGGGTTTTCTGTAATTTCTGACGTTTCTGCTCATTTCCAGGATAAAAAATAACCAAATATAATCTCAGTATCGTACCTAACCTCGCAGGTCGCGTCTTCCCTGCGTACAGTACGCTTTATATTTTGTCACTTGCAGCTGCTAAATTTGGTACCTGAGCCTGACCTGCACTTAGCTGCTGTTAGTTGTCTTCCCTGCATTGTCTCTTTTCCCCTCCTCCCAATACACAGGGATTGTCTCATGGAGCACAAGAGATAGATACATAGATAAATACTTTATTGATCCCCAGGGGGATATTTGGGGAGTCTTGCCACTCACAGAAACACCCAGCCACAGTACAATACAGTAAACAAAACAAAACGGCACAAAACGGGGCCAGCCATAAACGGTGCAAGACCCATGGAGAGACTTAAATGTACTTTGAACTTTGATATCAACAAAAAATAATGTAGTTGGTGTTAATACTTGAATCAGATGCTGGTTCTCAGTGATGAAGTCTTTAGATTTCTTATTATTTAACCCTCATACCTGACTTTAAAACTGTTATGTTGTTACCATTAAGGGACAAAAGAGTCCTCTTCACAAACACCCCCTAAAATACCTTATATTAGTATTTTTTCCATCTCTTTTTTTACATGAATGTTTTAATCCACTCCAGTGCTAATCACAAATTTATTAATTTATTAGATGCTGACTTTTAACCCTTTACATGTTGGTGAATTAGAGCCTCGGGCCTGTCAATAATTAGCAGCAACACTGGTTTTGATTTGAAAAAAATAACTCCCATTACAACCCAGTGAAAATCCATTGAAACTGCCTTTGCAAAGCAGCACTTTGGCTTTTTTTTCCACATTCAGACTGATTCTCTTTTCTTTTTTGTAACAGGATAAAAGATGTAGCTGAAATACCCTCGTGATGGACGGCATCAAAACTTTGAAAAGGGCACTTGTCCTCATCGGGGCATGGGGGTTAAGAAAACACAGTCGAGGAGTTCAAACTTTGTACACTTAATAAAAGCTACCTGCTGGAGTTCTGGACGTCCAGATACCGTTTTACATTTCACAAGTAACACGTTAAGCGCACAGCTGTGTTTCTCAAACTCATATTTTAAGGGCTCGAGCCACGCAAACACAGACTACATGCAGTAGTCAGACTTGTGCCACAGCTGGGGGTGCGCTGGCGCTGTGACAATCTGCTACACAACACAGTATGCACAATGTTTTAATATTGACACCGCAATCACACAAGTAAAAAAAAAATAAAAATAAATACTTTCCTGAATATTGTAAACTGCTAATATCTCATGTATTACTGGAGGCTTTACATTCAGTAGTTTATTGGCAGCCATTCTGCATGCATTGTACAGACGGCAGGTGGATTGTGAGGCAGAGACAAAGAGGCTTCAATGCATACAGTTCAAAAACAAGCAATAGAGTACATTCAAACTGTTGCACTGCATGTTACATTTGTAGTAGCTGGACTTTATATAAAATAATACATTTCATTTCATCACATGCTTACCATGTTTCATTGTCATATTTACATAAAAAAATCCTTATGTATATCTTTACATATATTTATACATCTATACAAATGCACATTTAAAGCTTACAATATTTACATCATGTGTTATCAGCATCCTTGGCGGCTATTGCTTGCAAGAGGCTGTTGAGTCTCTCCAGGAAAACGTCACTAGTGTTAAGTGAGAATGTTTCACACGGTGGACAGCCAGCCTAAAATCCATAGGAGACGCCATGAATCACATTTTAAACATTCATAAAACGGACACGTCATGATGAGTTTGGTGATGTTAAGCAGCGGTCACGTGAGATTAAAATGTTAAATATCACAAATGTGACGTGTAAGGATTTTGTAAACGGGACTTACTTCAGGATGCAGCGTATGGTTGAAATGAAAGAAGCATTGTACATCTTCACTTTTGGCCCTTAACTCTTCAACGAGGACCATGATCAACTCCAACATGAAACACTGGAGTGACTTCATTTTACAGTTATCCTAGGAGACAGAGAAATCCCTCATTATGGACACACGGTCACGTTCATATCATTTTTATGGATCTGAACGGCCAATCAAATCACTTGATTTTGTGCTGTTATGGACAGAAAACTACAGCAGTGGCAAAGTGGTCGTAAACTCCAAGAAATGATTTATGGGGTCAATAAGTAACTTAAATTCAAGAGCTTTTTCAGCATAAAAATGAATTAATACTGTGGATAATCAGACATTTTCTCCTTCATGTAACACTAGACAAGCTTTAGGTTGGTGGAACTTGTACATTTACTGTGCATCCTTCAAAAAGCCTCCACTTCCATAGACCAACAAACACTCTGACTGGTTGCAGGACTATCCTTGTTGCATGTTTTTTTTTCCTTTCTCCGTATCAGTAAAAGCACATGCAATAATGAAATCCAAAGGGCGAGTTGCCAGACTTGTATCGTGATAACAATTGAGCATTTTATGTTTATTAGAGTACATACAGACGTACAAAAGATCAAAACCAACAACTTGTTAAATGCATAAAGGGACTACCGTGCAGCCTTTATAACTTGTTCCAGAAATATGTTTTTAACTGAGAGGCAGATCAAAAGGCGGATGTGAAGAATGGAACAATTGAATACCCTCCTTTATCAGTGTGTCTGCTTTGCACGAACACCTTACAACAACAAGGAAATTCCTGAGGCTCCGTATTGGAAATATTTATGGAGCAGACAATAAAAACTTAGAAATAGAAATATCACAGGTTTTCTGTCCAGGTGTGTGGGGGTGCATTTGTGAGCTGTGTGCAGCTGGTTTCTGCACATATAAAACTACTGCAACTGAGCGAGATTTGCATTGAAGTCATTCGTGGCACAAGCCACATTGATCATCTTGTGACAATTCAACATGCTTCTGGGAAACTTCTGGACCTGGAATTCATGTGGATGTTGCTGCACATAGCACCCACATAGACCAGACCGAACCAGGCACCCCCACCCCCACCCCATAGCAATGACACCCATTGATGGCAGCAGTCATACCCAGCAGACACACACACAAAAACACTTAAGTAACAACTCAAAAAACACCACAACAACCAAATTCTCTGGAGCCCAAACTGATCAAGCATCTGAGGGATGAACTGGAACAAGCCTGATCCACATAATCCCGTCCCCTCAACCCATAGGACCCAAAGACCCCCCCACTATCAACTTCCTTTTTGCCAGACACCACAGGACGCCCTCAGAAGACCCATGTCCATTCTCTAAAAGAGTCTGAAAGTTTAATGATAGCAGTGCTGGTTGTCATTTAACTGTACCAAAGGATCAATCTGCTACTTAGAAAATGATCAACACATTTCGGTCTCTTTTCTTAACTTACAGCAACTCTGAAAGTGTACTTTTAGAACTTACTTTAATCTCATCGATTGACGGAGAATACAGCAAAGCATCAGATCTCTGAAAAAAGCAGAAAAAAATAACTAAAGAGACACATTAGGGTTTTAAACGCCTAACTTATCCACCATGCTTGTAAGAAAGAGGAACAAAAACATAGTTTGATCATCAAGCGTAAGGTCAAGTAAAGCTGAAAGGATAAACAGAACCAAAATGTTATTTTATGTAATACCTTGTCTCACCTTAATTTCTTCATTCAGTTTCTTCAAACAATGTTGTAATCCCTCCACTTGACGCCCACTTGAAGCTGCGTATGCAGATGTACTCAACAGGCTTCAAGAGAATGATGACACAGTAATTATTGTATGTTTGTATAAAGACAATGTAAAGTCTCCCAGCTGCGTCACTCATTACAGAATTATCATTATTCTTATTATTTCAAGTATGACAACCAACATTACATTTTAAACAAGTCACACACACATGCCTACCTCAGAACTAAGAAACAAAGCCACACCTGAGTTTTGTGGCTCTCTCGGCAGAGCTTACAGGTCGACTGGAACTGGGAGCCTTTCTGGAAACGATGAAAGGTAAATGTTAGCATGTCATCCTTCACGCCACTCAGTCATTGAGAGAAGAGGCTGGTTAACAAGCGCTGGGCTAAGATGTCACAGTTATCATTTCATTACGATGCGTTTTAGTGTCATCCACCTGTTAAGATGCAATCAATGCAATTTCTGAGTGCCTCTTTCATGCCAAGGCAATCCAAACATTTGTTCTTCAGTAAATAATATCTCCCAAACCGTTTCAACACGATGCTCTTTTTTACGCTAAACACTGAAATCACTGTAGCTGGATTAGTAGCGTAAAGTATGTTCCTGGTGGGATCAGATGTAGGCAGCAGTCCCAGCTGCACACACACACACACACACACACACGTATATGTATACATATGAAAATATTCAGGTTAAGTTCCAGCAAGGGTTGGGAGCTGCCAGGGCTGCTGCCATCAGGGCTAAGGTTTGTCTGGACTTGATCTGCACCTAAATTGTGCTTGTTTAAAAAAAAAAAAAAGTCTGAAATATCCCCCTTTCTCTTCATTGTCTGTCCCTATACAAAGTAAGACTACCAGGTTACATGTCAAGATTGTGTTGTGGGAGAATCTTAACCCCTATATGAAAAATATGAAGAAAAAACATAAACCTAATACGCGATAAATAATCTATCAATCTAGCTTCAGTCACGTCACCGCACATCCACTTCAGACTAAATGTTTAAGGACCAGGAACCCTGCCAGCCTCCATGGGTTACAATATTCAAAAGAATGTGTTGCTGTGGTGAGCACAACGAACACATTCTTCTGTACTAACCAACAACCACATCAGTAAGAACCTGCCACTGGGTTTCACGGGGGCCTGCAAATGAGTTTAAGGTGAACTCCTACCTACCTCAGTACATTTGTAACAAACGGTTGGATCTGAAAGAAAAGCTGTGGACTCTGACTGAAAGACCTGGAAAATATATAAACGAAAAACTAATTTGCAACTGTGGAGTGTACGAATTCATCCCAAGTGCTCTCACAGACTTTGGGTCACATGTCACGCATGAAGCCTGCCATAGTGGAGAGAAGAGGACATGACGACTTCTGAAAAAGGGAGACAATGGTGCGTGTCTGTAAAGGCATTCATACATCTGAACTCAGTTCTACTGACTGTTCAATAGCTCTCTGTTGCCTCTCAGGGAATGTACCCAGGCTTGGAAAAAAACTTTGTTTTTTGAGTGCGAAATGTGTAAACATATGAATGATGTAATTTTTTCCCTCGGCAGAAGGTTATAGTTCTCTGGTTATTGAGGAATATCACTTCACTTTGCAAGGTTAGATCAAGTCCTCACGATGTGTTACACACACTGCTGTAACACAAAGCCCAGCTTGCTCTTAGATGTAATCTTACCTTGCGTTGTAGTTCCTGATGCACAAAAGCAAACATGTCAAACAAACAAGTGTACTGTTTTCTCGTGACAATTTTCTTTCTAGGTCCCAGATCACTCTGGAGGCTGTTACATTGAGACTATTTTGCAAATGTGCATGTTTTCTAGTTGCCCATCAATTCTAGACGTAAAGAGTGATTATCTGAGTGGAGTCCTTCTATCAGCTCCAACCAGTCTGACCAGTGTCCTCTGGCCTCAGGGGTGAGCGAAGCCTTTTCCAAGTCACCAGGATCACATTTTTTGCCCATCCATTCCTGATATTTAATCTGAAGCTCCTGGCCTGTATGTGCAGAAGTTGATACTGTTCTAACATAAGAACGACTGGATCAAATCACGTTCCACTGGGTTGACTCAGTTATGTAATGATTACTGTAGGAAAAGTGTCCTGAATCTATTTTACTACAAAGATTAATAATTGTTTATGTGTAATAAATGTCTTTTAGCTGATGACGAAGGCTGTGCTTGCATGTGCTTGATAAAGGATTTAGACGGTTTGTTGATCTTTGGATTACTATTACAGACATAGTCTGAGTCCAGTGTCATATTTTACCTTTTTCTCTCACTACATTTTCACTGAACATTACGTGACAGTCTGATTGCTACTGTTATTAGATTTTTAGTCATTTTGAAGATGGTTGCTCTTTGCTTTTTTGATCCATGATTTTTGCTTGGTTATTTTTGTTTCTTACAGAATTCCCCCAAACTGAACACATGTCCTGCTTCACTCGACTCCATTACCCCAGTTTCAGCAGCAATTCATTGGCTCCTGGTTTGTCTCTGGATCCATTTTAAAATTGTTTTATTTGTTTTTAAATGTGTTCACGTCTCAGACGATCTGTCCAATTTGCTCCAGGACAACTTCTGTTTATTGTCCTTGTCATTGTTTCTAACAGAATCTCTACAAGACTGAACTAATATTATACTTCACTGAGTATGTGTTGAAGGCCCTCCTTTTCCCACACGTTACCCCTGATACGCTTTAATAGGGTTCACTGAGACTGTGGGAAAAAAACGAATCATGAGATTTGTTAGATTTATTTTTGCTTTCTAAGTCACTTCCCTTTTGTCGGCATCATCGCAAGATTCCATTGGTAAACAGGGAATGACACACACGCTGCTGTAACACAAATCGTTTTTCAGTTGCTCTTAGTTGTAGTTCCTCATGCATTCAAGTTATCATGTCAGCCACTTTAGATGGAATCTAGTAGAGGATAAGTTCGGTGGTGTGGGCAAACCACTGACCAGGTACGTTGTCTCATCACAGCTGACGTGAGGAAAACTCTTCGCAGAGTTAACCCGGCTAGCTGACATCTTCACCGACATCGTCAACATCAACCTGAGTAGCGCTGACGTTCCAACGTGGTCCTCACTGAACCCTATGCAAGTTGCGATGCTGCCATCACAACAACCCTCCGCCTGGCCCTCACCCACTTGGACAAGAAGGACACACATGTATGAATGCTGCTCACAGACTCCAGCTCAGCATTCAACACCATCGTCTTTAGCAGCTAATTGAAAAGCTGAGCTGCTGGGCATGAACACCCTCCTCCTTAATTAGATCCTGAACTTCCTGACAGGAACAGCATCTCCAACACACTGGACTCTGGGATCCTTCAGGGCTGTGTACTTGGTCCTCTGCTGTTCACCGTGTTGAACTGGCCAATGACACAACCGTGGTGTGTCTCATCAGCAGGAACAATGAGTCAGCATACAGGGAGGAGATGCACCATCGTACAGCCTGGTGTAGAGCCGGCGCCCACTATGCTCCTATTGAGACAAGTATTTAATTCACCCTAACTTGTCTGTTTGTTATTCTGCACTGCTTTCTTGTTGTTGTGTCTTTTTACAATAGTGTTTTGTGTCCTATGTATTGTACTGTATTAGACTCTTTGTCTCATCTTTGCACCGCCTGTCTACCCTGTCTGGACCTGGGCATAGTTGGTACTGTTTGAACTGTTTCATTTGCATAGGCAAACACACACTTTATGCTCAGTCACTGTATTGTTCTTAGTCCTACGTCTTCACGTGACTCTATGATCCTGGAGGAACTTTTCAATAGTTGTTGAGTAATTAATATCATTAAGAAATGGGCAAACAATCAGTTAAACAGTCAGTGAAGACCATTTATCTTTCAAGTTTAAAAAGCCAGAATCCACTGCAAGAAATGCCAAACTCTTGACAGCAACCTGTTCAGAGTTTGCTTGTTTATTTCGACTGGTTATTGCTGAGCTACAACTTTGACTGAGTTACTGGCCAACCGATATATTTGCTGTGCTAAATCTGACAGACGGATTGTATTTCTGTTTATTTTTTTTCTGATGCATGTGTTACAAGCACATGCGTACGCTGTGTAGGCAGTCTGTCTGAACTTTAAGACTCGCGTTCCTCTAGTGGAAGGTGGAAGGTCTTGTGTTCACCTGCCGAAGTTTTAAGGTAAAACTTAGATATTCACATATCACCTATGAAGATTAAGCTTTTTGTGGAACAGCTATAATGTGTACAAGTTCTACTCTTTTTATGCCAGAATTGTCTCAAACATACAGGATCAAAGTTTATGCAACAACAGTAATGATAAATACAACATTAGTGGTGAATGTATTTAGATACATTTTTGGAGTACATGCCGTGATTGAGCATTTTCATTTAAAGCTGCTTTAATTTACAACTCCATCAAAATCCATAATCTTAGGATTATGGGGGTTGCTGGAGCATACCCCAGCTATCATTGGGCGAGAGGCGAAGAATACCCTGGTCAGGTCGCCAGTCTATCACAGGGCTAACACTTCGATAATTGAACATTCACACTCACACTCATCATCATCACACTCACAGGCATCAGTGCTAACCAAGATGTTGTATTGATGATGGTAGAGTCTGACGTATGTGCGCCTTCTCCAGCACATCCCAAAGATTCTCACTGGGGTTTATGGTCTGGACTCGGTAGTGGCCAATCCCTGACCAACAACAGCAACCCCGGATCACAGCACTGCCCCCACTGGCTTGTAGACACTAGACGTGATGGCTGCATGACTTCATCTGCCTCTCTTCTTACCCTGATGCATCCATCACTTGTATTTGATTTCACCAAATGTTGGGATTGCATTAGAGCATGGTCTCCCACTATCCTTCCAGTTTTAAATAATGGACAGTTCTTAATCCAGTTCAGTAGTTTCTACTTCAAACTCATTAGATTTTTTCACTTCTTGATGCATGTCAATGATTTGACCCTTCTCAAACGAACTACCATCTTTTCCACTACCATGGGATCTGTCTTTTGAGAAATAAGACGCTACTCTTTGCATCAGTTGGGGTTAAATAAGACAATGGGCGATTAATAAGACAATCAATTATCCAGTAGAAGCTTGTAGCTATTTTCTTAGTTAAATCGACGTGGCAATTTATTTATTTATTTATTTTTGTCCAGACAGAGTATTATATTACAATACTGTGACAATACTGTGCACATCTGAAACTGTTTAAAGTTTAATTAGATTTTTATATATTTTTAAAGTTAAACTTATGCTTTTTTTCTTCAAAGGTTTCTTCAAAGTTTTCACTGTGATCAAGACGTCGATCTCACGACTACAACATGGAGTAAAAGTCCAACGTGCATATTTTCCAGATGTTTGTTGTCTCCAAACATCATCGTCACAAACTCTAGACAGAGGGAGGGGCTTACTGAACCACGTCCTGAGCTGTAACTGAAAGTGAAACTAAACAGACGGTGCAGCGATATTTGTTTTAAACCAAATAACCATAATGCCACACACGGTACACCAACAGCTGTCTCCCGTGCACCCACGTGGATCACCAAGTTGACACACCTCCGGTATTTACTCACCACTGCTTTCCTTTCTCCTTTCCAATTTAAAGGGCCGACTGTAATCCAGTCGCAAGTTCAAACGTCAGTTGTAATACGGCAACGGGTTGTTAACACGTCCACAACACGCAGTGAAAAGCAGCTTACCGCTCGCTGATCTCCGAGACATGTGAGTTGAAAGAGGATCACCGGGAGCGCCTTCACGAAGTCTCTCATCTGCGCAGCCGTTTCTCTCCTACCCAGCGGAGCAGCAGGCCAAGATCACATTTTTGCATTTCATTTCTTACGATAAAGCTGGTTTGTCTCATTGGTCTGCGTCCAGTATTTTTAATGCCTGCGGAGAGCGTGAGCGCAGTTCAGATTTTGCGCAGACCGAGTTGACAATGACACACGCCCTGCTCTCATGCTGGAGAACAAGTTCACTCCTCCTCTGCTTCGTCACTTTATTGCACACCAGTCAGGAGGAAGCCGCTGTTACAAATGCCACAAATCATAAGTGTGGGGATCTGCGGCCAAACTCCTGCTCCAAGACGCTCAGTTCACTAACACTACTGTGTAGTTCCTTGGCACTTTTAACTCAACCAGCAAGTGCAGCTGATTACCTCAACAGATAACTCTCGACAGTAAAACGACGCGAAGCTTGTGAGTATGAAAGGCAGGCAAACTGCTTGGGGCACCGTGACCCAAGGGCTGTTTTACGTACCGAAAAAAAAAAAAAAAGAAAATATATTTTTGAACAGTATTGAAATGTGGACTATTCAGTATTACAATGTCACTATTGAAGCCCCCTTAACAGCTATATATATATGCAACCTTTTTTTTTTGTTGTTGTTTAAATCAAATCAAATCAAATCAAATCAAAATCAAACTTTATTTATGGAGCACCTTTCATGCGTAGACATGCAACACCAAGTGCTTTACACACATAAATCGAAACAATTACAAGTAAACGCACACACACACACACACACCTGCACACTGTCATTACTGACAATAGGGAGACATGGCATGACACTGAGGATTGAGGAAGCGCTATCTTTGGGGCCATCCACACTGAGAGGAGTCGCAGTCTGTGCCACAGGGGGCACCAGTACCAGCAACCAACTTTTGTTTTTTTTAGTCGGTATTTATTGTAAAGTTTAGGCTACTTGTTGTACCATCCTTGCTGTGTCTGTCTGCTGTGTGGACATGGGTGTTTGTTGAAGTACAACATGTTGGGAGTGATTTGGATGGAAAAACAGCATTTAAGCATTAGTCTATGAATGCTATGTCAGCAATGAATAATGAAAGCTATGCCCAAGATGAACAATTAAAAATCTCTCTCTTATCTCTCTTCTGGATCATTACTTAAATGTATAACCACAAAACAGACAGTTGTGCCCCTACCAAATGCTGAAGATGAAAACCGTAAGTCCAGTATTCCACCCTAATGGATAACATATGCTATGCCCTGTAAAAATTCATTACTGCTGTGAAAACTTGTTAATTTTAGGACAATTTAGTCTGCACCGATGTGGGTTATTTACAGTGTAATGTATATTTTATACTAAGTTTATACAGGGTATTTTGAAGTTATTTACTTTATTTATATTTTTATTGTATATTTATATGATGCCAAATTATTTACAATGTACTGTAACAACCTTCTTGTTATTTAGTTATTCGTTTTGTTTTTTATTGTTCTTTACCATTGCATTTTCACATTTGGAATTTAAAAAACTCTGGTTTCATACATTTGTCGTTGGTGTCACATTATTTGTAACATATTGGTGATGAACACTGGAAATTCCTGGAAAGTTTTGCTTGTGGCCACAACAGACTCTAGAATCCCCTCTAATCAGAACTGATTTTCCAGCCACAGGAACAGAAGCAATTTGAACAGTTCCTCTTTTTCGCAGTGGAGCAGGGCAGATGTGTTGAATTCATTAGCTACTGTTTTTTGTTGTTTTGTCTTTGTTTCTTTTTTTATGGGGGGGGGGGCGCACACAACTGAATGAAATCAAGATCACTTTAGTTTACAACACTATACACATACATGTGATTGGCCCTTGTAGTCAAAGTGATAGGGTGAGGAAAGTCATATGTACGCATATACACTGGTCATGCATAACATAACACACACAAAGGCACGTACACAACATCCTATTACCAGACACCACAGGACATCCTCATAAGGCCCATGTACATTCCCAGAATAAGATGTTTTCGAGGGTCAAGGGACACTTACACAATATTAAGAAGGTGGTCATAATGTTATGCTTGATCAGTGTAATTCGCTATAACCCTCAGCTGTATAAACTCTGCTGCTGTCCATATCACCGAATTGTATCCACATAACTCTGAGGATGGATTTGTGCCAAAACATGTACGTTCAGTGTGGGTGTTTAATCCACCCTCCGTTGAAAGTTGGGGCCTGTTCACATTGTATGATAAGCATTTGTAAACGTTTTCAAGTTTTGACACGAACATCAACAGACTGGTACTGCTGTATCCATACTACTGTAAACAGCTCGCGCCAATATAAACAAGACATGTTATGCTAATGTTAACTTGCCAGTTCGTTGGGTTCACTGATCACGTTAAATCCATTCTAATGTAACAGTGCTGCACCAAATCTATAGCTTCATAACCGTAGTAATGTTCATGTTTATGTTGAAATAGTGTAAAGTGTCTGATCATTCTGGAGGATGTAGTTTGTGGTGTTGCTAAACTGGATTGGATTTAACACTGAGGTGTTTCTGTTATTTAGCCTTGATCACTGACTACAACTGGGTTGTCAGATGCCAAAAAATGGGTTAAAATTCACTAGTACTCCAGCTAGCAAGTGTTTTTGATATTTAAAAAAAAAGTAATTCTTATATTTATTTTGTAGTTTTTTTTCTGTTCTCGGCAGTCAGTGGGCATCTCTCTTCTCCCCGTGTGCAGCAAAGACCATCAATACTGATTTAGGAAGGAAGACAGAAAAATGAGCCCAGTTGTGCAGATCCCGTGGTGATGATGGTGCCCACTCACACTGGGCCCTGCAGATGTACCCACCCGTGACGGTGACCACAACCTAGTTATTTGAATTATTAATGAGTTGGCGACATGTTACATCTGATGATGATTGATTTTTTTTTTTTTTTTTTTTTTTTTTGGCTTAGGTCAACATGAAGATGTCGTATAGCTTTTAGAACGTGTACTATGTAATTTACAGTTTTGATGAATTTACTTTCCAGATTACGGATCAACGCCTCAACCAAGACTAGATTTTGTTAAAGCTCTGACTGACGTGGATGATGGATAATGTGGTGTTTAGGGCCATTTTGTATTCATGAGTTTTTAGAAAATGTTGAAAAACTGATGGTGAAAACATAAATCCCAACTTTCACACTTCTGACCCCATTGACCCCTCCCACCTCCAACAATATGCCCGTTGGGTGATTGGTGATTTTAAATTGACCACAGGTGCGAGTGTGAATGGTTGTTTGTGTGTGTCAGCCCTGTGATAGGCTGGCGACCTGTCCAGGATGTTCCCCACCTCTCACCTGATGTCAGCTGGGATAGACTCCAGCAACCCCCGCAACCCTAGTGAGGATAATCGGTAGTAGAAGATGAGATGAGATGATTTAAACTGAAACAATTATTTTATTATTCTAGTTCATGTACAGCTTCTCTTGTAGGTATTGTAGAAAAAGCATAATTATACTCCTCAAAGAAAGATGGTGGACACTAAAAGGTATCAGTACAGAAATTTGGACATCATGTCAGCACTAGTACTGATAAGCATTCTGGGCAATACCATCTAAGTTGAAGAGGAGCTTTTATTTTACATGTACAGTATGTTGCCATTTCTTCTTGTAACAAGTGAACATCCACAAAGGAACATTTTGGACTGCTCCACCTGCACAGGCTCTGCAGTCTCAGTCTTCGTTCAGGTAGTGGGCCCATCCAATTTCAGCGCAGCCAAGGACTCGGAGGGAGCAGCCTCCTCTTCACCTTCTTCTTCCTCCTCCTCATCATCTTCCTCTTCATCCTCGTCCTCCTCATACTCATCTTCCTCGTAGTTATCGTCCTCTCCGTAGTCGTCTTGTTGGTCATTTCCTCCGGAGCCTATGTTCTTCCAGTAGGCATCGTAACCCGAAGCTCCATCGTCATAATCGTCGTCACCAGCCTCGGCCTGACGCCCAAACTTCAAAGTCCGAGCTGCAGAAAACGCAGACGAGTTAGGTAATTCCTGGTTTTATCACTGGAATTGACCTTTATAGCATTTCAATAACCCTTCCACGATTGATAACAAAGCATAATAAAGCATTAACATCGTCCTGCTTGAGTCAGCGTCATCAGCACCTTTGGACTGTTTCTGTTGTCCAATCGTAACAACATCAGGTTACACAGCATCAAATACAACATAGCGGAGAGGAGGAAAAGCTTGTTTTTCAATAATTACACTTTCCGTTCCATTTTTTACAGACGTTGGCAAGGAAATCACTGTGACTTCCTCTAAACGGTGGCTTTACGGGAACAGAAACAGCTTTCACTTTTTGTTTTTTTTTTAAGGTTTGGCGGGACTCACTTGACATGCTGAGGTCTTTTGTTTCCTGGGTTTCGTGGCCGCACTTAGGACACGGAGGGGCTTTCCCTTTCTCCTGTTTGAAGACCTTACTCTTGGCATGGTCGTCGCAGTAACAAGCCTGTGGGGACACAGTTCAATGAAGATTTCGATCATCGCACATGAAATGTTGCAGCACAGGCATGACACTGATCTTTAGTTCTAGCCCTAACTTGAAATAACAAGAATGCAATCTGATGTGTATTTTATACTGTTTAGATTAGTAAAGTCATTGATCCATGCAATGAGGCTTATTGCCAACTTTTCTTTCTTCTGCCTCTACCACAAAGCCCCTTTGGTTCTTTCCCAGTCACGTAAACATTTGGGTGGATACTTCCTGGTTGACACCACACAAGAAGAACATCACTAGTTTTGGAATAGCCACAGCTTTAGCACAAATTTGAGAAAATGCAAACCTATTATTGACGTTTCTGTTTTCTTAGAGCTAAAGTGTCTGTTGTGTTGTGAAGTGTTTGTTCATTCAGCAGTAATTCTAAGCTCAAGAAAAAAAAATGCCAACCTATATTTGAATTAGCTCAAAAAAATAAATAAATAAAATTGCATTGTGTTTGCATATCATCACAAGTAAATTTAGCCGCTCCTGAAACTTCCAATGGCAGCATCACTTTCCCTCGTCATAACCGTGCCACAGATCGGAGATCATGCAAGTAATGTCAAACTCTGAGCATTTCTGACTCACATAAGGAGAAACAAAAGGACAAATCATTTTCTGGTTGCAGTTTCAGCAAATCCAGTTTTAGCTGACTAAAGCTCTCTCATGCTTCTGTTGACTAGAAATCCTTTGATTTTTAGTTTCAGTAACATGATTCCAGTATGCGAGGAATATTTCTTGTTATGAAGCAAAATAAAAGCAAAACCAAGTCAAAGAAAGACTGTAATCTGACTCTCTTATCAGTCAGACAATGTGGGTTATTCTTGAAGAAGATTTTGTGATGTGCGCTGATAAGATGAATGTAGTATTACCGAAAAAAAAAAAAAAAAACCTCTGCCCAAAGAGCAGGTAAACACTCAACTCACCTTACAGCGTAGACACGAGTGTTGTCCCAGTCTATTACAAGAAACACCTATAAATACAACATGAGAAAAGACTTAACAAAATGTAAACGTCCTCGTTCTCTGTACCGATGCAACTTAGATGCACACACCCTGTGGATATTATTTGTTAAAGTGGATAGGGTACGCATTACTCACCCATTAATCATCCATGACTATTAACTGAATGGCATTGTGAAAAGAAAATTAAATGACTCACATTTGAATGTTTCTGCCTGAAGAATTTGGCAGCTCGCCTGATGCTCAAATTGATCATCCTCACACAAGAAGTTGTGACAGAAGGAACAGCGGAAGATTCGCCCTCCTGTTCAGGAATTTAAAACAGCCAATTGTGAGTTTTACCGCTGCATAGGGTGGATTTCAAATTAATGGCAGGTAAGGGGGTAGTTGGAGTGTGTGCCTGTGTCTCACCGTGATCCCAGACCTCGCGTTCACACTCAATGCAGTCCGCATCAATCAGGGGACATGCGCAGGCGTGTGTACTCAGACATTTCCTACCATGGCACACCCAGGCTTCGCAGAAGTCGCACACTGCACCCTTGTGGTCAAGTAGAGAATTACAGGCGACAAAAACAGGGATAAGCTTTAGATTTAATTTAGTTTCGCATAGATAATTTACTCTCTTTTTAATGCATCTTCTTTTAAACCAATAAACATAAAACGTGTGATTCACAGCATAATTTAAAGTATCAAAAGAATTATCCTCATTAACTACTACTATCATGTATATCCTTTTTGAAATCAAGTCCCACAGTGTCCATTGGAAGGGACAGGAGTTCCTGGGTCTCTTTATGAAAGTAAAAACGTAGCAATGAACTCACCACCATGGCCATCCCAGTGGTGTGGATCCCTGGATGCTTGATGACACAATCTGATGACTTCATGCATTTGGTTTTACCTACCAACATAAACACCCCTTAATAACAATTAAGTGTAACAACTGATTTTCATATATCATACTATTGCGAAGACAATAATATGGGATAGCCATAGCTTTAGGACAAATTCAAGAAAATGCAAACCTATTATTGACGTTTCTGTTTTCTTAGAACTTAAGTCTCTGTTGTGTGGGTGAAAGGTTTGTTCAAATCTCCTGAAATGTAGTTGAATATCATCTTTTCTTTTTACTTACTGTATTATTCCTTACACTTTAGTCACAACAGTAATTCTAAGGCCAAGAACAAAAATTTCATACATCATATTATTGCTAAGGCAACAGGAAAATAACAAGGAAAATATTTTCAAAACGTACTTTACATTTTTTGAGAGAGAGAGCTTCTTTATCCTTTTATGGTCAACATTGCACTAAACATACAAAAAAAATATCTTAAAAATATATTTCCTTTACATCTGTTGTAGCCTCTACTGAAACTATCATTATGATGAATGTGGATACCGTTACCATGCTGTTGCCACAAAAAATATCTTTGTGGTCATTTTTCCTCTTTAATTATTAATGGGCTTGGGTTTGGGGACCACAGGCAAGCCAGGGGCCTAAATTGCATGTCATTAGGATAACAATTATGTAATAACAGATGTATATAACTGCAGACCACTCACCACACTGAGCGCAGACAGGCAACTTCTGCAACGAGCTGCAGAAGTAGCAGAAAGCTCTGTTCTTCTGTTTTCTAGCAGGCGAAAACAAACAATGTTATCTCAGTCACCTAAAAGTCACCTAAAAACAAATAAATACGTAAAACTACTCACCTCTGACATTTGTCACATTCCTACAACATAACGTGAAAACAAAAAATGAATCAACAACGTAACAAAGTGCTTCTTTAAGCATGATTGTGTATCAGTAGGCTGCATACCATGCTGAAGTTGCAGGGGTGTTTGGCCACTTCAACATGATCCCGGTTGGCTCGAATCTGTTTCTCTCGCTCTTTACGGTTCTCGGCCTTTTTCCGGGCTCCGGTCTTCTTTTTGGGCATTGTTGGTTATGTGCTGAGCTCACGGCTGGTTTGATTCGGCTGCAAACAAGGAGCAGGAACAACAAGCTAATCTAACCGTGAACAGTTAAGCTAGCCGAGTAAAATGTTGTATTTTTTCTGTCATTAGCAAATACAAATGGCGTATGATCACAACACAGGTAACGCTTCATTAGGGCAAATATCCACGACTAAAAAGTTTGTAATGTTTCAGTAAATGTTGGCTAGCTGTTACAGCCAACAGACATGAAACGTCACATGGGAAGTAAATTAAATTTTAAGTTTAACGTTAGTTTAACAGCTTAAAGTAATATCTGAACCTGTCTAATAGACTCACAGTTTATCATTTTATGTTACTTATTATCCTACAATACCAAAGTGTCATTTTAAAAACTATGATATCCATTATTTTTTCTTTACCAAAATGTGATGTCCGGCGCGGAAATGTGTCCGGCTGAAACACGCGGCCGAGTTGTTCGTTCCTAGCATTCAACACTAGTGACACTGGCTTGCTTCTCACCAAGATCCCAAAAATTGGGGTTGGTATGTACAGTTACCTGTTATGCGACAATACTTATTTAGAAATGATCAAAATATATATATAAAAAACAGAACCTGTTAAGAAACCAACTGTGCTCACATGTAATACATCATTCAGATGCTACAAAAGCAAGTGTACTTTTAGTGAGACTTAAACAAAGTTATGATGTTATGTAATGACCTTTGCTTTAAAATTTTGTCTAAAGTTGTGGCAAATCACTGTGCATGCATTAAAAGGCTAAATACGAACAAACACGAAAGCAAACAAACATACAAAGGTTATTTTTAAAACGATAAGCAAAAACAAAAAACAAGACAACTGACCACTGTAGGCTATTTATATTTTCTGATCTGATATTCAAAAGGTTTTTCTATTCTTGTATTTGTCCAGTAATGTTGGATGGTTATGGATGGAACTTTTCATATCCAATCCAACATAATCATTTACAAACATTCAGTCGTACCAGTTAATGAGCAGAATTAAAATACCCGATAATAACCAGGGAAGATATAAAGAAAAAGATGGCATTAATTAAAATAACATTAAAGAGAATAAATAAAGGTGCCAGACTTATTGAGTGGATTAAGATAATAATGTTATTAATAAGTTTGTGTATATTGTGGAGTTTCCTTTTTTTTTTTTTTTTTTTGTTTGTGACAAGGTTTGGAGAATGAATATGCTAATTCAGTAAAAATAAATAAATAAAATAAAGTGAATGAAGATGCCGGCTGCATATATTTGGCTTCATGGATATAGAATTTGTCTAATGATATAAAGAGACTGATAAGGAACCACGCGTTCTCGTCATTAAAAAGACGATGAAGATGTTTTCATTCTTTATTACTGTAACATGTATTACCGTTATATATATATATATATGTATACTTTGTTTACCATGATGTCGCGCGTCAGACGCGTCTTGTCCACGCCTACGTCACGTGCTAATGAGCCGCCAGCCATTCGCGAGCGACGATGTAAATCAGCTGACGGTGAATAACAACAGAGCGTCCTCTCCTGCAGGTGGTGAGCACTTGTACGTAGCGCACAAACTCTGTAGCCACTTCGTGTGTGAGGGCTCGGGGTTTAGCCCTGGATGCCCTGAGAGTCTAACGCATTTACACTGCTTTTTTTTTTCTTTTTCATTTTTTTTCTTCTTTTTTTTTTTAAGAAGACGGTGCGTGATGCGAGGTTCCCAGTGAGGACGTCCCCCCGGAGCTGCCTATCCATCCAAGAGCAGCCGCACTATGGCCCCGTCCCTCATCCGAGCTTGCCGCAGTCTGGCTCTATCGACGTGGCTGCTGTCGTTTTGCTTCGTCCACTTGCTGTGCTTGGACTTCACGGTCGCGGAGAAGGAGGAGTGGTACACAGCCTTTGTCAACATCACCTATCTGGACCCCGTCACCTCGGAGGTCAGGACAGAAAAAGCAGAGTGCGGTCGGTACGGCGAGCACTCGCCCAAGAGAGAAGCCAGGGGTCTGGTCCTGGCTCCGGTCCTCCCGCAGGACAGACAGGCGTGCGACCCCGGCGTCAGGTTCCCTCCTGTCCACAAAGACACCGCCTGGGTGGCGCTGGTGGCTGCGGGGAATTGCACGTTCCGAGAGAAAATCCGTAACGCGGCAAACCAAAATGCTTCTGCGGTGGTCGTGTACAACATGGGCTCCAGCAGCGCCAACGACACCATAACAATGCCCCATCCAGGTAAGCGACAGTTTCTCATCTAACAAAACACGCATTTCTTCCTCGACTGTGTTAATGACTACAGTCGGAGCTGGCGTCCGACAACAGGTGTCCTGAGGCCTGGAAGCAAACATGCCGCTAATTCACCACTTGTATTTGACATCTCTGGTGGAGATCGAGGTTTGCGTCCCCTCTGCCGAGGTCTCAGGGCTCTCCTGCATCCCCGTGACAAAAACAATCGACGTGCTTGCTCCCCAAAGAGATGGGCTCGTTTCCACTTAATAGATTTCCTGAATTTGCCTTGAATTTGTCAACTAACCTGTAGGATGTGTTGTCGAACTTGACTGTGAAACCTCCAGATTATCTGTTTCCTTTTGTTCGCGTGGTGTCTAAAAGTCTGGTGCAATTGTGTGTAACAGTGCTATTTATGGATGTTTGCTCTCCTTCAGATGTATTTCCATACTTTTAAAAAAAGCAGCCCTGTGAGAATTTTGTCAGATTAATTCACTGCCTGCGTTTGTTACACAATTGGGAGGTCCACGTACGTGTTTAAATCATTTGTTTATAAATTAATGGCTTTACTTTAATTTCCCCTTAATCTTAGCCTGTGGCCAGTATCCACTGGGAGGTTAAACTGTTATTCTGACACTGTGCAGACGCAGCTGCCAAATAACTACTTCACTGAAGTGTTTAGAAGAAAGGATGACCTCATTGTAATAAGAAGCATAATGTGTGTGAATCAAAGAGTCTCCTCATCATAACTGCACATGCTTTTTTTTTTTTTTTTTTAAATGAATGGAGCCTTTATAATCACACACAGTTTAAGGTTCTGCAGACAAACACAACTCGGAGTTACTTCTGAAAGTAAAGCTAAAAAAACCCTCAAAATCCACCACAATCAATACATTGCCGAAAAATTGCAGATATTAGTTGTCCCAAAAAAACCTGAGCTCTAGATCAAACTGTCAGGGTCTTTTAAGCCCAGTCACATTTTCTGCTTTGTTGCCAGAGGCAGTGCAGGCTAACTCACAGATAATTAGACAAACAGTTCCCTCTTTAAAATGCACCAAGCTGCGTACTTTACCCGCTACCTGTTGTGACAGCTATTTTAAACCATGGTCTTGTTTTTCGCTCTTATTTAAGGTTTAATGTAAAATAAACAGAAGAGCGTGTGTTTTACTTGCAGCCGTCATCCACAGGTTGTTTCTAGAGAGTCATAGGATAGACTCTCCTTCAGATGAGGTAAAGAGGCTGATTAAGAAGGTGTCTGCATGGTGTACGTGTCCATGACTCCTCTCTAAGATGTGAGACATATATAGTGTCTCTCTACAAACCTCTAGGGGCTTAAAAATAAATATATTTGATGATAGATACTTATTTTTCATATATGTCCTCATCATCAGTAGGCTAATGTTGGTCCTCAGATGCCTGCTAGGCTTTTGTAATTGGAACTTCTTCAAAATGTGATTTTTTTTTATCTTTTTATTTAACAGCGGCTTCTCTTGTTGGAATAAACAAGTTCCACGTTTGTTAAGCAGTGAGAAATTCTGGTTTGTCCCGCTCTATTTTACGTAACTCACTACAAAAAGGAGCAAACACTAACATTTACACCTGAGATGATCCTTCTTTTTCCATTTGAATTGAATTTCCATTGCAAGTGTGCTCTCAGCTCGTTGCTAGTTTTCATAAGGTCACGGCTGACCGGACCAGCGCTGCTGTGCCAGACAACAGTGTAATGCATGAAGGGCCGTCAGAAAGACCAGTGCAGAAGCAGATGTTCAGATAATATGTATCAAACACCTAATGGCATTATGGTGAAATTACTGGACGTCAGCCATGCGCTTGTGGAGCCTGAGCACAAGATAAGCAGCTGATTTAAGTTCTATGCAAAGCTTCTAAGGCTTCATTCAAATTTCTTATTTTGATATCAAAATGTAATGTTGCCTCCATACTATACTAGAATCCAGTCATCTCTTGTGTACTGTACTTTCCAAGGTGAATGGAAATACTAATCTGATGAGCTGTAGAGCCTGTGAGACAAGTGACAGCATCAATATGCTTCTCCGACAGTACAGTTGATCATTAAAGCTGTACTATTTGTGTTGAAATGTGTGGGTGGAAATTCTAGTAACCTGAGGTACAGGTCTCCTGACAACATGTTTGTTGAGGGAACCCTCAGTGTTTGATCATTAATCATCTTGTTTTCCTCCTCTGCGATGACGATAATGTTCGTCCCTGGTGCGCCCACAGCAAAAGATTCAAGGCACCAGGCTATTTTTAAGGCTCGTCCTGCTTCTAGCCACGACATAAATATAAACTAAGACACTTTACGAAACAGAGACCGTAGCCAGGAGAGCTGCAAAAGGCAGAGCTGATGGAGAGGAGGAGGGTTACGGAGGGACGCGGTGACAAAAGAAACGGGTCTCACTAACGTGTGCACTGATTGTGAGGCTGGCCAATAAAAAAAAAATAACGGAGCGCTTCCCTGTCCTGAGCCAACACAGCTGGCCTGTAAAATCCTCAGTCCCAGAGCCAGAAAACCCATCATGACACTGAGATTGAATTTAACCTTTCCTCCCTAAGACTGAGCTGTGGGAAACTTTTGTTCAACTTTTCGTTGTCTGCAAGAGCGATAATTTGGGTTTGTTCTGTATAATCATGGTCATTATCATTTTTAAGCCCGTTATCTGTCAAAGCTAATCACATGTATGTGTTGTATTGAAGTATAACAATAGCTACACCTGTTGGATAATAAGTTGTTCACACTAAGTCCCGTTAAAGTATGGCCCTAAAGTTTTCACTCCATATGCTGAGACAGAATCACTAGAAATTGAACCTTTCAAAATTAGAGCACGAGTTCCTAAAGTAAATATTTTTTTTAGTAGTGTTCAGTAATACGTCCTGCTGACATACCGTACATTAACTGGAAGCAAATTCTTCACCTACTTATGGACTCACCTGTTCTGTTGACCTGTGATGTTTAGGCCGCAGGCATTGGTGCCATAGGGGGAAACTGTGTTTGTTAAAGGCGTCTTTCTTCTCCTTTTTCTTTTTCTTTTCTTTTCTTTTGCTGAGAACAGTTTTGCTCCGAGGCTGGGTAATGTTTGAGTAACGTTTTCTAACGTCTCAAACTTTACCTCTGTGATCTCTCTCTGTCTCCGATAGTTGTTCCCAAACCTTCGCAGATCAACATCTTTTCAGATTGTCATTCAGCAAGACAAAGAGCGTTGCCGCACACTCAAACTATTTCCATTTCAGAGAACGTGGTTTGTTCTATTAAACTGTATTAAATGTTTCCAGTATTTTGACAGCCCTCTTTTAGTCAGTGACCTACACTAAACACATAGAAAAAAATAGAGTTTAATTGACTTTAACCACACCACAACCTACATCCTCCAAATTGAGATTTGGTGCTAGACTGTATAGTTCCATTAGGATTCACTGGTTTTCACTAGTGTACCTGATGAACTAGGAAGTGAGCGTAGGTGCACAGATGGGTTGAATTAACTGGCCATCTTAAGCTTCACAATCGCTTCAGGCGTGCCTTGCGTGCACGTTTAGTGGGATTAACTCCATCTGAACACCTACATAAGATGTTGGGAACACACAGTAAACTGTGAAAAACAATCGGTTGCCTGCCAGCATCCAAAACCTGTCGGTTAAGCCGTTGATCATTTTGGTTATGTCAGTGGCCTCGTAAGTCAGATCATCAACACTCCACCGGCTTAGCGGCTGATTTATGTGTTACTGTGCTACTGGGACCCCGTGCCGTCGTGTGTCAGTAGCTGTGGCATAGCTGCATTTGACACGGTTCATGATATTTGTATTTTGTATATCATCAGCCTCATTAAAATCATTTTTTGACTTGCTGTCAGAATATCAATGTTTCCGAAAACTTTTGTATATGACGTAGGTAACTATACTATTATGCTAACGATATGTGTCTTGATATGTTTGAAAACTTAAAATGTTAATATTGATTAATAAAAGGAATATAAAAATGGTAATTAGAAAGCTTTGGCGATGCCGATAGATGAATTTTCTTACATTTAGAGTGTTTTTAGGCTTACAGTTTCCATTGGTTTTCAGACATTATGCTGACTTCATCTGTTCTGATCAAACTGTTCTGATTTATGCCTTAAATTAAATATTCTATGTCTGGTTGATTAAAAACCTTATGTTGCTTTGTTAAACAGTCATGTTTAAGTCATTGTGGTTAATAAGCAGCTAACCATTTAACTTTACAGTAATTTGTGTATCTGCATTAACCACTGTGCAGCAGACATTGATCCCTCTAAAGAAATCAAACACAGTGCCTGAACAGGCTGCCGACCACTGAATTAACCCCGTTCAGTATTAATCCGTCATCGCTGCCACATTTTGGTGTCGTGTGCCTCAGATCTTTTCACTAGTTCAGTCTCCGACATTGCCCTCCTGTTTTAGAAGCAGCTATTTTTGTCTCCTCTGACTGCGTCACGGCGAAGGAGATAAGAGTTAAGGCTTAGTAGGGAACTCTTACATGTCCTAATATGCCTTTCCCTATTTTGATTGGCCATGGAGATCGAGCATGGGTGATTTAAGAGTTTAAAAGCAACAGTTTTGTGTCTAAAATGTGTTTATTTTTCGAGGTGCTGTGGCTTAACCTCGTGTTTTTAAAGGCAGTGGTTGCATCACAGTGATTCTTTATGTCTACACCATATGGTCATGCTTGAATAAAACCATAAACCTGCAGGGGAGGGGTGTTTGTATATAAGATTACACTTGCACTACATTCAGGAAGCCTTGAGAACGAACTTGGGTTATTGTGGAAGACCTGAGCTGTATTGTCAGTCTCATTAATTTTACAAACTCTAAAGCAGTTTTCAACCAAGTGACGCAGGCAGGTAAAAACCATGGCAACAAGTGGCCTCGCCGTCTGTTTGCTGTCCAAATTTAAGCATTTGTTTTCTCAGTCATTGTTTGAGGTGGTGTTTGCTTTAGTAACTTGAATATACATAAGCTCATTTTGAGGCAGCAGTCACCTAATATATGCAGTGCTTTGTGTTTATTACTGGCTGGATGAGTATTAAATGCGTAGTTGTCAGTAATGGAAGAATTTCAAAGGCTATTTTGATCTGCTTTATTCCTGTATTGTTAAAAAAAAACAACTGCTTTTTTCAGCTCTTTCTATGTTTTACATACACATAAATGCTTGATTTGCAGATGCTTGCATGTTTTATAAAAATTAAACACTGATCTTGGGTCAAACAAAAATGTAACGGCTGTGCAGATTGTACAACAGAGCTGTTACATAAAGGCATTATGAGCCTGACAACATTACTATATTACAACTGCGCTCATATCAGTCTGATATGAAGTCGTTAACTCCTCGGGAAAACACAAAACACACCACTCTGTCAGCGGCACCAGCTGCGTGGCAGAATCACGTCCGTGCAGGTTGAATAAAGTCACTGTTTACAGCAACTGATAGGAGGAATAAACCACCACAGGGAGCCTCCCTAACCCCATGCAGCCAGTCAGCAGCAAACAGGCAACAGAGGGAATATGATGTAACAGTGCTCAGACTGTTAAAGCGATTCTTGGAATCATCAACCCCACTGTCTGACGGCTTATAAAACACAGCATTGTTATTCCCTGTTGTGTCTAGAAGTTGTTCAGTCATGTAGACATCCCATGTGTCTCTCCGTCAACAAATGCAAAATCTAACACGGAGAAATGCCGCATTTTTATAACCAGTACCAATCACTGTTGTACTTGAGAACAGTCCTGGTTAATTTGTGAATACATGGAGTTACTGGTTTTTATGGACCCCCTACCTACTATATGTGTTCTATATTAAACTCAGCCTAGTGCTGTTTATAAATACACATTACTATTATTATCATCGTTTTGCGTTCCGTTTTTCTATTCTATTCTAAATAATACACAGATTCAAATATTAATATTAAGTGTATTTAAAGAAACTTTAATTGTGGGCGGAAATAATGCTAATCTGGTTCAGTGTTTTTAATGTGAAGCTGAAAAGAAATTTTTAGTTTGTTGATAATTTATTATTCTGCGTTCATATCCAGATATCTGTTTATTACATTAGAAGTCACCCAGTACAATATCTAGTTTTTAGACAGACACACAGTTCATAATAATGAAAACACATTAAATATTGAAATACTTATAGGGTCAAATATTTGCCCGTTGGCCCCAGCTCAGTCATCTGTTGCCTCATTTGAAAAGGTTGGGTGGTGACTTAACAGGGTCTGTTATTCATAACTCATCAAGTAACCATCAAATTATATTAATAATAAAAAAAGAAAACAAATACAATTCATTTTAATTCAATTTTATTGATATAGTGCAAATCATAGAAATTGTCTCAAGACACTTTGGAGATCTGGGAGACTGAAACCCCAAGAGAAACACCAAGGCAACTGTGGCCAAGACAAACACCCTTTAATAGGAAGAAGAAACCTTAAGCACAACCCAGCTCGTGTGGAGGGGACTCATGGTCATATATTTACTGAACTACATGCTGATGGCCACATATCAGTAGAAACAAGCCTGAGACACTGAGATTAAGGACCTCATTTTAACAGTATCCAGGGCAAAATACACCAAATATGCCACAAAAAAAAAAACACAATTAATGTTGATATGTTGGGTTAAGGCTTGTCTACATTCTTGAGATTGTGATTGGTGTACTAGCTGATGTCAGTGAGCAGCGTATCACAGGGAGTAGGTTTCAGCATAAAGATAAGTTTAACTTCCTCAAAAGTTAAGGCTGTCAGTCAGTCCCGCAGCTGTATTAACAGCCATAGTGCGTTGGCAGGAGTTATCAGGAGACTGAACTGTAGTCAAAATACAAAACCTGTTGTTGTGCACAGCAACAAAATCAACAGATGGTTCCTGGTAGGAAGCCTCTAACGCTGAGAGTGAGGCTTTGCTTCATCTGTCTCGTCTAAGCTCCCAGCAGCTGACCCAAGAGTCGGCATTACCACAGTATTCACCCCAGTCTGAACCAGCAGAGCTGGTAATGCCTCCTCCGTTTCAAAAACACCACACCTTTAAAGTCACATTATTCAGCTTTGGAGGCGTGGCTGCTTATTCTGTAAAATGATTGATCCCTACAACTAGCCTAATAAGATGGAGCCTATTTGATGCTTTATAAAGCATGAAAATAATAGTTGTTAATCTGTGTTAATAATAGTTGTTAATCTGTTTTTCCTTGCTACCTAACACTCTGATTTATTTTTATTTTTTTTAGCAGTTACATTATTAACCAACACCATTACATTCATCATCAATTAATCTGTTAAAAATAATAGATAATTACCAAAGACATACTTTTTCCCTCAATATCTTGTAAGACCAAGAAAAGAAAATCTAATAAAATCTTAATGTTATAAGCAAATATTTCATTTATGAAATATTTAAATATAAAACAATACTTATCAAAAATAGTTTACTAGGCAATTCAAGTCAAGTATGTGAAGATTTGAATAAAAGACATTCCTCCATTCTGTGTTGTGCAGATACAGGCGATGTCGTGGCCGTCATGATCCCAGAGCCTAAAGGTCGTGAGATTGCGGCCTTGCTGGAGCAGAGAATTCTGGTCACGTTGTACATCACCATAGGAACGCGCAACCTGCAGAAGTACGTGAGCAGGACGTCCGTAGTGTTTGTCTCCATCTCCTTCATCGTCCTCATGATCATCTCGCTCGCTTGGCTCGTCTTCTACTACATCCAGAGGTTCCGCTACGCTAACGCAAGAGATCGCAACCAGGTATGACTGTGTTCACGTGGTGCAACGTTTTTGGAGGTCGTGTGTTTCTGCTGCAGCCCTGTACAGATCTAAGTGAAGCCCAGAATTAACCTGACAGCTGGCCGGACATGACTCCGCTCTGAGCCCACAGAGCAAATACTTGTTTCTTTATCATGAACGGCCCTCACTGACGTTCTTGTGACAATACGTCGCCCCGTCTGTTATGATAAGAGCTGTAGCAGTGACGACTGCTGTTTACATTTTCACTTTCAATTATCTCGATTCATGTTGTACAAAGAATTCAGTCACATTGAACAAAACTGCTTTCAATGTATTAACCAGGCAGGTTCGTAGAGTAGAGCAGCCCTTTCACACTTAAAGAATAACGGTGTGTTTCATGACTTGTGTAAATAAATCTCACCAAAGGCAGCTCTGTATTTTTTTCTATTGTTGTTTTCTTTTGAAGAAACTGGAAAATGTTAGGTGAATTGAGTCGAATTATTTCTTCATTTGGTCTTAAAAGAGTTTTTTTTTTTTAAATTTCTTCCTCTTTTGTTGAGAAATCATTAGCAAAGAAATTGTTACCTGACTAATAATATTTACAGGTACTTTTTCCCACTGTTGCTTGGCAGCGCTTATAAAGCTGCCAAGAGCTTGACCTGGACACCTCAATCTATCTTTTTAAATTTACTTATGATTTAAAAGTAAAAACTTGGTTGAACTTGTCTGATTTGGGTTCAGTTTTGTTTCTTAATTTGATTTACCTTCACACTCTCTGGGTTCAATACTTTTTCAAGAGTATTTTTTTATGTCTGCAGAGGCGTTTGGGAGATGCTGCCAAAAAGGCCATCAGTAAGCTTCAAGTACGCACCATTAAGAAGGGAGACAAGGTAACACAGCTCCACATGCCGCAAGTTATTATTTTACGTACATTAATAGCATGTTTATTTTTGCAGCTGCATCGTCAATTCAAAGATATTTCTCCACATTTATAATTTTTCTGTTTCTGTTTTCTAAGGAAACTGAGTCAGAGTTTGACAACTGTGCCGTTTGCATTGAAGGATATAAGCCTAACGATGTTGTGAGGATACTACCGTGCAAGTAAAGTGTTTGTGTTTTCACTTTGCTGTACATACTGTAACTTCAACACTGAGTCATAAGCCACAGCATCTCATTTCACGGCTTGTCACATTTAAGCAGCTGAAAATGAAATGAAAATGTGTTGCCTTTTTTTTTTTTTTTTGTCAGACATCTCTTCCATAAGCACTGTGTGGACCCGTGGCTGCTGGACCACCGAACGTGTCCCATGTGCAAAATGAACATCCTCAAAGCTCTAGGAATCCCAGTAAGTTCCCTTTGATTTTGTCTTTTTAACTGATACTGTTACAACACATACATGAAAGCATCTCCCAACACGTCCATGGTTTGCTACAGCTCAGTGCAGACTGCTCGGATGAGGCTCCTCCGGACTACGAGACGACTGTCGGGGGTCCACCCACCAACCCCATCAGTGGCGCGAGTGACATCACAGTCAACGAGAGCACGGTGGTGCTGGATCCAGCAGGAAGAGCGATAGACCTGCAGCTCCATCCGGATGCAGAGACAGCGCCTCATCAAGGGGAGAGCCGCATCATTGCCAGCAGTACGTACTCACATTTAACATCTAAATGACAGAAGGACTGTGACAGAAGTGGACAGCGCTTTGGACCCGCTCTGTTGATTGATTTCTCATGTCACAGTAGTGTTACTTATCTCACACTTGTTACTGGTCATTTTACTGGTCACAATTTTACCAATCACCACATCAGCTTGTAAAATACTGTGTATTGATTAGTTATTCAGTGAATTATGACTTTTGCCTAAGTGGTTGGTACTTCCACCACAGACAGGTTTCATTTAAAAACCTGAAAATACAGAATTGAGATCATTTTTTTAAAACTCAAAGCGTAAAGTAAGGTGTAAGTACAGTTGTTTATCTTTCAAAAAGGCAAAGATTCTCCGGATTTATCTCTCTGCAACATTTTTCCATTGTGATAATTTACATTTTACTTAGGTACATGATCTAATTACTTCTTACAACACAGGCTGTCAAGTTGGAAAGTTTAATGTTCAATTCACTCTTATTCAAGTATAATATTTCTAAAAAAATAAAAATAAAAAAATAAGTAACAGGATGTTAGGACATTGTGTTACTTTTTGCCCAGGCTTGAGTGTTTTATTCTGAGGCCTGAATTAGGTCAGCAGCCACCTGGCCAGTTTTTGCTCATTCAGATCTTCCTGCATAATGCAAGCGAGGGGAAAACTCTAGAAAGTCACAAGCTAACCCACATACACTCAGATACCCAGTTCTTTACATTATACCACCTTACGCAACCACCTCAGAGTTGTAGCTTTAACAGCTGTTAAACATCTGCAACCTATAAACACTTAGTGTGTGTGTGTGTGTTAACATGTGTGAGTTCATGCACATGTCCTTACATGTGTTCTTCCTGCCATTTTTGACAAATGTGAAGTATCAAGTCAGATTTTTTAAGCCTCCTATTGTTTTGTTAAACAGAGGAATAAACTGGGAAGTGATTTTTATTTATATTTTTAATATTTGGTCACATGTCAGTAATTGTTTCTTCATGACGCAACTCGTAGCAGTCCAACACTTGTACTGGCCAGGTTTGTTGTAACAATTATAGAATAAACTGCACTTTATCATCAATTTAATGAATGCAGTTTATGGAAGACTTACTGCTGTATTATACTGAGAGCTGATTCTTTTATTCTGCTCACTTATAAAAATGAGGTGGATAAAATAATAAGAAAAGCACTCGGTTTGCATACAGCCAGATACAAGGAAATGGAAACACTTCTTTATGCGTTGAAACTACTGCAAAGAAAACAAAAATCGGCTAAATACTCATTATGCGCTGGTAGAGCACAGACTTACATTTACTTTTGTCTCCTTGACAAGCAGTAGATCAGCTGGCTACAAGCCAGCGGAGACTAATTAGAATGTAAATTAGAGGTGATATGTCGCATGTCACAGCACCAATGAGCAAACAGAGACGATGCCAACAACAGGCAGTAACACGAGATGAACAAGGAGATCTGCTGCTGTGGCTTGGCAGTGATGAAGTGTCGCTAGCGCTGCATCTTTGGCCTGATTAATGAGTGCTGGGGTAATTGGTTCAGTGCCTATCGTTCTCTGCAGATTCAGCCATTTACCAAGTGTGACAAAGACATTACTTCCTGGAACTGAGGACTTTCCTAGTTGTTATCTTAATATGAGTGACTGATAGGGGGACATGGGTTTTATTAGGGACATCTGCAGCCATTAATTGGTCATTGGAGTACCACCAGATTGGTGAAAGAAAACCTGTCGCTGAACTGTATGTTGCTTATTTAAAAACATTATATTAAATCATAGGTCTTCAACAGGGGGTCCGCAACCCTTAGAGAGTCCTTGGAGGTACTGCACGGGAGTTGCAAAATCTTTGGTTGATCTGTCATTTTTTATAAATTTTTATATTTTCCCCCACAAATTTAAATGTCTTCAAATGCACATTAACACGCATCCAACGTATTTAAGTAAAGGAATACATGGAGACAGAAGACACTGTATCTCACAGAGCGCTACACTAGACCTGTCAATCTAAGCTTCCTGTGCACAGTAGGCCCCGCCCCTGTCGCTGCTGAGCCAATCTGACTAAACATATCTCATTTGAAGTTGAAACTTGAGCTTCTTTATCTGTCAGTTAAGCACACAAACACACACACACACACACACACACACACATCAGTCAGGTATGATTGTATCAGGTATGTTTATGTTTACGGCAGTCAGTTTACGTTTGTGTATTAAATTACAGTGCCAGAAGGTGTGAAAGTATGAAGGGAGTTGATGCTGCGCTCGACTTGTTTCTGATGCCTGCGAGTTAGTTAAGTGACATTAGTGACAAAGTTAATGACATTGACCCAAGTAAATACAAAAGCTTAGGAACTTGCTGTGGATTACTGGCTCTGTCCAGAAGTAGCAGTGTCACTACTAGTGACCCACAGAGTAATGAATTACCTCCTTCTCTGTTCCCTCAGGTGAGCACCAGCCTCCTCTCACCAGCGATTCAGACACATCCATCATCCTGGGCATGGAGGACGGTATGTCCGAAGTACAGCTGTCCGATGAGCAAGAATGTGACGAGGCCAAATCCAGAGAAAATTAGAGCATACGGGGGTAAAAAAAAAAAAAAGCCTGGATGTCCAGGCAGGAAATGAAGAACCAGAACGTGACTGGGCAATCAGACCGCCGCCAGAGTCCACATCTTTGGCTAATTTACAGGATGTAAATCCAATAAATGCACAAAACACCCACTTATGTCTTCACTGAGCGAAAAACTGGTACGCCCTACATTTGTGGACATGTTCCTCATATCTTAGCCGTCATGGCAACCAGACCAGCCAGTCACAGGTCACACTTCGCGGTGGCCCAGTTTTCGTCCACGTAATCTTTTCACATCTTTAAACCGGTCGTCCGGAACACACACACACACACACATTGGCTGTGGAGACGTCGGAGCCCTTAACCGTAACACAAACCTGCTGCGGGGACACGATATGGACACAGGATGAGCTGGACCTCTTTTACACCAGATTGCAGCTTTAATTACAGTAAAAAAACGTCTTGTTTGGTACGAGATCACTGCCAACGATTCTTGAAGTTTTCCAGATGTGAGGGATGTGTACGGTACATAGCACACGTAAGGAGTTGGTGTGATTTCAAACCAGCAACTTTTAATTTAAGACTTGGGTCCTTTAAAAACTTGAGATTCAGGTCGTGCGTGGCCACAAAGAGCTGGATTATGTAAGCACACGTCATGCTGTAATTTCTAAATGGACCTGTTTCCGTTTCTATTTTGTGAACCTTAATTTCTAACCAACTGAATATTCTTGTTGTGGAGAGGAAATAACACAATGAGACAAGGTCAATATTTCTGTCCTCACATTTGACAATCATAGCATGTCAGTTTGAAGTGATGTCACCCACTGCCCTACTGAAACTGCTGCTAATTATTAGAACTCATGTCATCATGGCACATGAATAATTGATCGCTCCCTGCTGTCTGTCAGGAGGGAATCGTTCCCGCTCACAATGCTGCTAAATCCAGCCGGCCGTAGCAGTTATCACTACCAAATCTGGCAGTGTGTGCACATCTGTATACAAACACTTGGCGCGGCAGCCGGTATAAATGTGTGGAGTCTTTTGTGCCAAGCTTATCTGTTGTGTTTTGTTTTATTTTATTTTTTTTTTATGCACACTGCTTTCCTTGCCTGGCTAGCTGGAAGGAATGTCTCTAAACCGAAGCTAAGAGATAACCAGGAGACACAGCATTAAGTAGTTCTGTGTTCGAGGAAAACCGGGGGGAACTATGCATTGCTAGGATTTATTTTGAGGAGCTCGATGCTTGAAGCATGATTTATACGGCAGTGAAATAGTACAGATTGTTAATGCATATATTCATAAGCTGGCTAAAGGCACTGTTTGTGCCATCAGAGGGGTCTGCTATATGCTATTTGATACCGCTAAACATTATCATCTGTTTTTCGTCTGTGTCTGTCTGTTTGTACCCTCTAAGCACTGAGAAACCACTCAAGTAAGTGCTTTATGGTTGCAAATTCACTGAATAACTAAAACATAAAAACAGGTAAATTACATTACAAACCTTTTCAGTTTCAGTTCATTCAGCTGTCAGCCCTTCATCTTTGCAGTTCTTGTTTTATTTTCTCTCTCTACTTTTTCTCACAGCATCGTTTGCTGTCAGTTTCTTCTACTCATTCCAGAGGAGAGATGTTCATTCACTAGACATGAGGGGAGAAAGAAAGCACTGGTGTGTTAATGACAGCTCCTACCAGCAGATGTAATGTTGCGTATAGTGGTTGAGTCTCTGAGATACTGTGGTAAAGGTCGGTTATTACAGCTTGAACGATGCCAGAAAGCTTACGTCCCAGTTTTCTGGTCACACTACACATCCCCTTACAACACTATTGTCATCATCCACATCTAACAGAAAGCTAAGCCAGCTTAGCTTGCACATACGTAGACTGACATTGATGATTGTTAATGCACACTTCAGTGTGTGGTAGAATTCTTTGTTCTGCTTTTTTTTTTTACTGCTTTGTCTTTTGTTTACGGATTTGTCAGTTAGTCTCTAACCGCTTGAGTAATGTCTTGTGAATAACAGCAGAATCCAGCGCTTTATTGGGTCTTTTTCCTCTCACATTCCAGCAGACTTGCACACTGAAGAAGCACAGACACACTGACTCAGCCCATGGAGCCAGTGGAATTTAACTGGTGGTTTTCTCCTCCAGTCATTGTTTCCACTAAGTCCTGCACCCACCTGGGACTCTATTATATAACACAGACTTCCCAGCTCCTAACATTAGTACCACATGAAGTAGAAAGGGCAGTTATTCACCCTGTTGTACTTCCTGTTGGTGGGGAAAAGTTTTTACGTTACCTCACTTTATTTCTACATATTCTCCTACATGTAGCATATAATTTCAGCCTAACTGACATGTGTGATAGCATAATGGGAGAAAACGCTTCTCATAGACCTTTTGACAGATTAAAAAAAACTTATCTCTAGTTGTACATCTTTGTGTTGTGGACGTGAAGGCAGAGGAACAACATGATTCTTTCCAGCTCAGTATGGATACAGATGTGTAATACTCGGCTTAATCTGGACCTTTGAGCGTCTGTATGTTGCATCAGGTCACATGGACGTTAAGACTGCCCCATACGGAGGATTATATATCAGTATCTGTGGTTCTCCTCATCTGTCTTCTCACACAGTTTGTCATCATGCCTCCGTCTCACATTCACACACAAATATTTGTTTATTCTGACCATTTGGTTTGGTCGGCATCAATGCATTGCTGGATTATCTTTGTGCAACAGAATGAAACAAGGTGGATTATTTTTTTTTCGGGGCAGTTCACATTGTATGATTAAGGTGTACGTGTAATCTCTCAGTTTTGTCCGTTTACAATGTTACAATAACAGCTCTCTCTTAGGACTCAATAGGATTTGAACACTTAGAATTAAAAAAAAAATCCTTCATGTAAGAACATTCAACAAATTCATGGAGAAAACATTTCACCGCGACGCTATTTAATGTCTTCATTTCCTTCAGGGTTTCTGCTAATTTATGGGAACATGTAAATTCTGTTGAAGGAAGTTGTTTGTTAATCTAGTTTGTATTCATTTATGTTATTAGTCATGGGGTTGCACGGTGCTTACGGACTGACAAAAATGAATCAGTTCAGAATAGCACCTAAGTAGAATAAAATTTAAATAGTAAAACTGAAATAAGAGTACTTGCATACGTTGCAGAACTTGTACAGATAAAGGCGTAGTAATTTGTGACAATCCATCCTAATGAGGAAAACCTACAATGAGTACTTTTTTTTTACATTTCTCTGCAGGTTAAACAAAGTGAAAGTACGCAAACTGCAGTTATTTACATTGATTAAACAGACAAGTGGAGCATTGTGTCTATTTTCCCATGAATTAGTTCCGACTATGTTCTTCCTTCGAGGGAATTGTAGAAACTGTAGATTTCTTTTCTGAAATCATGGACCTGTGAAACAAAGCCTTATCATCCAACCTTGTTATAGTTAATGAAGGTATTCTCTGTTTCCTTTACTTATATCTCCATGTGTGTTTTCTGCTTGTCTGTATTGCACTTTAACCCTCCAGTGACTGGGAAAGCCTGACCCGAAGGAGTCCCTTCTTGTATTTAAAGAAAGGGAGCTACGGTGTTGAACGCGGCGCATGAGTCAGCTGTTGCTTACTGCATTATGTTGTGATCTTGTATCTGTACTATGTGTATGTGGGGGTGGAGGGTATCGATATATTGTAAAACATATATACACAACAGAAATAACAGCAGTGCTATTTTGGGATATAAAAGTCAATATGAATAGCAGCGTCTCTGTCCTTTTTTTTGTACTTCACACGATGCATGTGTAGGAACGTCTATGGTTGTGTGGTACAATAAATTTGAATCAGGCGTTTTGAACTTTTACGAACCCGTTTGTTTTACATACGCTGAATATAAACTACAGACAGAATGCAAAGGAACGTTAATCAATAACGGAGATGGAGTGAGGAAAATCCAAATAAAGACGTCCTGCACTGTCCAGGAAAAAGCTGTAGTGAGCAACATTTTGCATGTGGGCTAAAATATCATCCTGACCTTCAATAATGCAAGAGTCATCTCTGGCAAAATGTCAAAAAGTGGTTTCATGTCCCGTGAGGATTTCCCAGGTGGGAAGCAGCACAAACTCTTCCCCCTGTAACCTAGTAAAGCATCACATAAATTGGGAACATGTGGCTTTCTCCTTTTAATACGCACTTTGTCACTGCTGTTAACAAGTTAACATCACATACATCAGCAGCACCCGCGAGTAAAATCCAAGCCGTCAGCACTTAGTATCAATGGTTCCTGTGGACATTTAAGGGCCCTTTTGAATGGAAAGAATTTGGGATATTTCCTGACTGCGAGGAAATTGCACAAATTGCAGGGTTGTGTCCACGGTAAACTATTTCAAAGGGAGTGGTTTTGAGTTTTATCATATTCAGGATGTGATGGAAGATCAAAACATTGGCAATTATATATAGTATCTAAGAGTCTGATCTTGATTTCTCCCCCCGATTGTTGAGATTGTTGAGAAGAACATGGTTTCAAAGCAAAGACAACATGCTTAAACATACATGGATTCTAGTGCACATATAAGAAACAGCCACATCCTCATACATAAAATACATCTTAAAATTGTGAGGAGAAAGGCACTGCATAATGGAGGGGGAAAAAAACTTGTGAGGTGGCACATTTAACGCAGACCTCTATAATGATGCACGGGAGAAGCACGGGTTAATCAAATCTCATACACTCACTTTTGTAATTATTGTTTGTTTTAATCATTTTTACCAGCAAGAAATAAAATTGTATTTATTGTTACACCAAGTCTTCTATGTCCAGCCAATATATGTAATAATGTACACTAAACTATGAAAAAGATAATGTAAAGAAACTGCTAGAATAATTCTGAGCACAGCCTCTCTGTTTTAGAAATGTTTAGCAGAAAAACATTTCTAAAATGCCAATGATGTAGAAAATAGAACTGTGGGGTGTTACATGATTGTTGGAAGTATGGGACGACACAGTGGTTTTATTTGGATGTCTTCGTAAAAACTTGTCAAAGGCGAACTATAAAACAGCAAGTAAACACAACATGAAGACACGTTGTTACACATGCCTGAAGAGTCCAGTAGGTGGCAGCATAAAACCTTGACATTGACCTGTAGCGTAATAACTGAGGAAGAAGGAAGATAAGGGTTGTGGTAGAATTCGGTGGACTTTAACAATCTGGTTTGATTTGGGGCAAAATGAACATTTTGTTTAATCTGACACTGAAAGTCTTGAAAATCTTTGTTACACCCAGAAATGACATGGGTGATTGGCCAACAAATTACAGAGAACCTCAGATGACAAAAAGCAATAAAACATCAGACGAATGAAGCAGATTATAATAAATTATATAACTTACTACTCATTCCTTTTTATACTTGTTTATACTTTAAGTTTCTTGTGTTTTTGCCTTTGCACACACTTCACATGTTAATCCTTATTTCATTATGAAGTTTCCTTTCACAGTGAGCAATTGTAACACTATGATTATAGCTGAACTATGTAGGTTAATAATTTTTGTTTTCCTTTAAAAAGGGATTTGAGACTTAAGGTGTTAAGGCAAGTGATTAAAACGTTTAAACAAAAAGACACAAAGATTTATTAAACGCCTGCAGAAACTCAACAATAACCTTGCTATTAATAACAAGACAAAATTTCCCAACAGGTAAGCACCGAATGTAGTACAGAGATTGCTGTAATTAAGTAAAGAATGAAGAAGGTTAGACTTTCAAAATAAAACATCCCAAATGTTAAACTCAGCTGATGTGAGACTTACAATTCTACATATTCATACATCAACTGAAACACAGCAGCAGGAGGAGGGGTTGGAGGAGGAGGGGGTGATAGGCTTGTGGTTATGACAGAGGTCAGACTAGACTGAGGCTGGGTCTCTCAAGTTCTTCTGAAAAAGTTGAGGAATTGTTCCTTCAGAGATTTCTTCCTCACTTTTTTCGGTCCCTCCTCAATCTGCTGTTCTAGATGCTGCTGTCTGTCCATTAACACTTTTCTATAGTTTTCTCCTCCACCGTCTTCTTGATGGCCTTGTTCGTTGATTGTATACGCTGCTGGATGTCGGCCTTTTCCTGGTCCCTCTGTCTTTTCTGGTTTTCCAGGTCCTCCTTCGTCTTGGTAGCTGCAGCCGTTATAGTTGCTGTCATCACTATGTTCTCAGAAAGGTAGTGGAGTTTCTCCTCCTCCCACTGGCGTTGTTGCTCGTCCATCTGAGTCTGCATGAGAGTCAGTGCAGCTTTAACTTTAGTGGTCTCCTCTGCTTGTTGTTGAAGACAGATCTCTGCTTCCTTCCTTTTTCTCTTTTCTGTCTGGAGAGTCTCTTCTAGCTGTTCACTCTGCAGAGAAACATTTTCATGCATCTCCGTCTTCTTGCTGAGCTCCTGATGAAGAAGAGCCATCTCTTCTTTTGCCTTGTTTCCTTGGGCTGGAGATGTGGCAGGCACATCTGGAGATGCGACAAATGTGCATTTCCATTACATTTTTTTTTTACTGATATTTCTGAAATATGGATATAGTAGAATTGTGCTTTGTACATGTTTCCACTGAAAGGTGGAATGAGCTGTAAATCTCATGAAGTGTCATCACACCAGTTATACAAAGTACAATGCACAATGAAATGTATTGTTGTACCTGCAGCCAGTAGTAAAAACTTTTAGTACTTTGTAGTGTACTTTGTGTATATATACAGTGGGGGAAATAAGTATTTGATCCCCTGCTGAATTTGTAAGTTTGCCCACTTCCATAGAAATGATCAGACTCTGGTTTTTATGGTTGTTTACTGGTTATGGGTATAGACAGAATATCAGTCGAAAATGCATAAAAAACACACAATCTAAAAGTTATAAATTGTTATGTATTTTATTAAGGGAAATAAGTATTTGATCCCCAAGCACAACACAAGTCAGTACTTTGTAGAGAAACCTTTGTTGGCAAGCACAGCGATGAGACGTTTCTTGTAGTCACCAGGTTTGCACACAGCGCAGGAGGGATTTTGGCCCATTCATCTTTACAGACAGTCTCTAAATCCTTCAAGTTTCTTGGCTGCCTCTTGGAAACTCGGAGCTTCAGCTCCCTCCACAGGTTTTCGATCGGGTTAAGGTCTGGAGACTGACTAGGCCACTCCATGACCTTAATATGCTTCTTCTTGAGCCACTCCTTTGTTGTCCTGGCAGTATGTTTTGGGTCATTGTCGTGTTGGAAAACCCACCCACGAGGCATCTTCAGTGTTCTTGCTGAGGAAAGAAGGTTTTTGTCCAAGATGTTACAGTACATGGCTGCATTCATTGGCCCCATAATGCGGTGAAGTTGTCCTGTACCCTTTGCTGAAAAACAGCCCCAAAACATGATGTTTCCACCTCCATGCTTAACCGTGGGTATGGTGTTCTTTGGGTCATACTCACGTTTTTTCATCCTCCAAACACGGCGGGTCGAGTTAATGCCAAATAGCTCAACTTTGGTGCTGTGGTCTTTGTCAGACCACAACACTTTCTCCCAAGCCTTCTCTGAGTCATTTAGATGTTCACTGGCAAACTTAAGGCGGGCCTGTACATGCCTTCTTGAGCAGGGGGACCTTGCGGGCACTGCAAGAGTTCAATCCATAACGGCGCAGTGTGTTGCCAACTGTTTTCTTGGTGACGGAGGTCCCAACTGCTTCCAGATCATTAACAAGCTCCTGCCGTGTTGTTTTAGGCTGCTCCCTCACCTTTCTCATCATCATCCTCACTCCATGAGGCGAGATTTTGCGGGGAGCTCCAGACCGAGGACAGTTGATGGTCCTTTTATGGGTCTTCCACTTGCGAATAATGGCACCAATAGTTGTCACCTTCTCACCAAGCCTTTTGCTGATGGTTTTGTAACCTATACCAGCCTTGTGCAGGTCTACAATCTTGTCCCTGAATCTTTTGACAGCTCTTTGGTCTTGCCCATGGTGCTGTAGAAGTTGGAATGTAAGAAACTGATTCTTAGAGCAGGTGTGCTTTATATACATGACGAGTTAAGATCAGGAGTATTGGTAATTAGTTGACTGAGCACAGCTGTGTGCCACATGCGCACCAGCCAATCTGTAGGAGCCTGAATTCTAAGTGAATTGTTGGGGATCAAATACTTATTTCCCTTAATAAAATACATAACAATTCATAACTTTTAGATTGTGTGTTTTTTATGCATTTTCGACTGATATTCTGTCTATACCCATAACCAGTAAACAACCATAAAAACCAGAGTCTGATCATTTCTATGGAAGTGGGCAAACTTACAAATTCAGCAGGGGATCAAATACTTATTTCCCCCACTGTATATGTGTGTGTGTGTGTGTGTGTGTGTGTGTGTGTGTGTGTGTGTGTGTGTGTGTGTGTGTACAGGTACAAATGTTGTACTGAAAAAAAAAAAACTTGTTTAAGGGTTTATACATTTATTTTTACGTTACAATTCGCAACTGTGTGTTATACAAGCAGCTGCGAATTGTGGTTGTTGTTCGCCGTTCAACCTGAGAGCGGCGGTAAAGTACAAGTTAGCATTTGAACTAGTATTTAAAGCCACAAACCATAGAAGAAGGAGAGCGGGGACTAGGTCCATGGAGGAGGCTGGTGGGAGGAGGGGGTTGAGGTGAGAAATCAAAGCTGAAGCTCTCTCCAAACGCCGCTGAGAGAATGGGGCGCAGCGAGGAGCTCAGTGACTTTCAGCGTGGCACCGTCGTGGGATGTCACCTGTGCAAAAAGTCAGTCCGCGAGATTTCCGCCCTCTTGAACCTCCCTCGCTCCACTGTGAGCGCCGTGATTCTGAAGTGGAAACGTGGAGGAATAACGACGGCTCTGCCCCGGAGCGGCCGACCGCACAAGCTGAAGGAGGAGGACCGCCAGGTGCTGGAGAGGGTGGCGCTGGGGAAGTGTTTGCCCTCCATACAGGCTCTGACCAGCGAGTTTCAGACCGCCTCCGGGGCCAGCGTGAGCTCCACCACTGTCCGCAGGGAGCTCCATGAGATGGGTTTCCGCGGTCGGGTGTCCTCGTACAGCAAGCCTAAAGGTGCGTCCCGGAGGTCCGGGAGCCAGAGGTTAAACGGCCACAAATGGGCGTAGGGTGCCTTTGACCATGCACAAATTTTACACCTGCATTATTCTAACACGTGGTAGCTGAGCAGTCGCCTTTAGACGAGTTGCTCACGGGATTTCGTCCCCTGGCTGCGATAATTTGATCCATTCAGCTGCAAGAGCATCGGTGATGTTTACCTGTTTGCTCATATTTAAGCTAATTCAAATCACACCATACACTCTTACTTTCATAGTGAATAAGTTTCATTTTTGCTCCACGTGATAACAGTAAATAAATAGCTTTTGTGGGGCCCCATCAAGTCAAATGTTCTTTGGCCCCTATCACCACTATGCTGCTATAATGTCAGTCTGTCAGCATTTAATGATTCCCACTGAAAAACGTATCTTAGTATTTTTAAAATATACGTGTTACATACACGCACATATATGTGTGTTTTTATTAAACAATTAGCAAAATTAACCTCTACACCATGTGCAAGATCTTACAGTATCTCTTTATCCTTTATATCCTGATGTGCATTATGGCAAATTTATATAATTCACAGAGCATTATGCATTTTTGCACTTATTTAAGGTTTTTATTTATCTTTATGTCCTCTGTTCCTCTGTGCAAAAACATCTGCAACATCTGTTGTTTAATGCTGTTGGTTGTTTTTTTTTGTTTTTTTTTTTTTTTGCCAAAAATGATTTATTATTAACTCGTGTTCATCTTTCTTCTATTGCCAGGAGGGCAAAAAGTGTCAAAGAAGCAGGACTCGTGCAGCCAAGACGACGCCAAAGCGGACGTTTCTCGTCTGGACCTGCGCGTTGGACGTATAATTTCAGTTCTGCAGCCTCCAGACACGGATGGCCTGTACGTGGAGCAGGTTGATGTGGGAGAGGCTTCACCGAGGACAGTGGTCAGCGAACTGGCCACGCACATACCTGTGGACCAGGTACACTATGGCATTATGCTCCTGTATCAACTGAGTACGGATTTCTGGACTTTTACTTGAAATATAATTATACTGTCCCTTCAGATCTATTCTGTTTCAGATGAATGAATAATGTGCTTCTTTGCTGCTTCAAACTAACAGTGTTTTTCCTGCCAGTTTGGTGCTTATGAAGGTCACTGAACGTCTCATCAGATTTAAGTAGATTAGAGCCAATAATCGGGTTTACAGGAGCTTTCAGTTAAGATGGTGTTGTAAAGTAGAAAGGTAATTTTTGTATTAGCTTTAGAGGTGATTCCATTAGACGGACAATCATTTATGTATACTATACTGCATGGTGTCTCTGTCTTTATTTATTTGCCAGTTTAAAGTGGATGGATATGAAGTGCTTTAAATGAAAAGCTTTGGGTCACTTATAAGTCTGAAGCATTGATGTGCTGGCACGACAGTCTCCACGCTCCTCCAAGTCAGGGGACCTTTTCAGGGCCATTCACTGATTTTAGTTGTTCTGTCCATCAGAAATGTGTTATTAATAAGACTGAGGGGGTTCATCGTGGAAACAAACAGTCTACCGACAAGATCACTTTATTGATCACAGCAGGGAAATTGTTTCGTCCAACAGTCCCAAGATGAGAAAGAACATGTATGAACCAGACCATAGGAATAAAAATAAAATGAAATAAAATAATCTTAAAATAAAAGAAGAATAAGAATGAGGTAGTAAAGAAGAAGAATTTACACGAGATATACAAGCATTTATATACAGACATGAGATGTGCATTTTAGCCAGAATCAACCAAATCTTTATCATTTAGACACTTATCAAGATACAGTGTTATAGACGTGTAGGTTAATGTTTTAATTTTTGTCCCGGCTGAAATCATCTTTGCACAACATTGCACTAAAAGCTGTAAAACCTGAAAAAAAAAATCTTAAAGTCTATTTAATCTCCTCACCCTCTTGCAGATGCAAAATCGCATGGTGGTCTTGCTGTGTAACCTGGAGCCAGTTAAGACGGGGGGAGTGGAGAACCAGGCTGTGCTCCTGTGCGCCAGCTCAGCAGACAAGGTGGAAATCCTTGAACCTCCAAGCGGAGCAGTACCAGGGGACAGAGTTACTCTCCAGGGAATTCCAGGTATCACCATCTGACTTCTTTGCATCCTAAAGCAAATCGCTATCTTAACCGTGATAAACATTCTCCATCGAAAAAGAGGTTTGTACACGCTCAACCAGTCAACGTGCCTCTGCTCGCAGCGCTGCCGTTCATCAGGCATTCGACTGCGCGCTGAGCAGGCCTTATCTACAAAACCTCACTGACCTCTCGGGACTGAAAGGGAGCCAATCCCTGTAACCAGTTTCCATAATCTCATGGAAGGGGTTTGTAGAAGGTTATAACAGCAGTGTAATCCTGCTCACGGTTTTGATGTGCGAGGAGCTTTGCGAGGATATAACACAATACAGGAAAAGTCCCGCAATCACAAACCTGCATGTGATATGATGAGGCTTGTTAAGCTACAGAGATGATTCTCAAACTGACTTTCTGACTGACAGGTGAACCAGACAAAGAGCTGAACCCCAAAAAGAAGGTGTGGGAGCAGGTTCAGCCCGACCTCCGCACAGACAGCCGAGGAGTCGCAACCTACAGGGGAGCTGCCTTTGAAGTGTTTGGAAAAGGAGTGTGCAAAGCCCAAACCATGAGTGACACTGAAATCAAATAAACTGACGGAGCTTCTCCAAATAGCTCAGAGCACATACCTGCCACCGTCCAAACTGCTGCGGGAACGCTTCCCAGACGGGTGGAGGCTGTAACAGCAACCCAGTTTCTGGAGTGACAATCCAGCGATCAACGTGGGTGTGACCAACATGAGCACGACACGAGGATCTGTAGTTTTGAATTTGTCCAAGGGAGGGCACTAGAGCGCCCGTGGTGGTGCGTGACGGTTTGTTATGAGACATGAGATCATATCAGTCATATCCAGCAAAGTTCCACATAGTTCAGGGAAATTCTTTCAGAGAATCCTGTTGAGTTGGGAAATATCATTTGGGACAACTTAAATGTTTCCCTGTGAGACTATAAAGGCCAGTTCCACTGAACAGTGGCAGAAACTCCACTGTGCAAAAGTCCCTTTTTAAAGAGGGGACATACACTCACTTGCCAGTTCATTAAGAATGCATTCTACCATAACAACTCTGTATGTTTGCTTCATACAGTAGGTGATGGAATTCAGCATTTGCTTAAAATAACAGGGAGCTGTTGATTTAACTGTGTTTTCATTTTGAAGGCTGTGGTTTGTAGGGCCATTGTACTGAGTTGTACAAACAGGTTTTCTATTATTTTGACAGCCCCATTTCATTCAGCGGGTCTTGCTTAATAAGCGCAACACATCAAAACGCACTCCAGCGCTGTTTCTACGTAGAACTGAACATTATAACATGTATAAAGTTATAGATTTAATGCAGAACTGAAATGAAGTACATTTGAACAATGTACCTAATGAACTGGCAAGTGAGGGTAGGTTGAAAATTGGTCAGGTGTGGGACAGACTTATCAGTGACTGATGTCTGTTCTTGAAACAGTTTCTGAGTCGATTTATTGACTCATTTGCTGACTCATTTATTCTTTCATTTTGTATAATGTATTATTAACATTTCTTTAAAAAGGCTGCTTCTGTTTATCTGTAGCTTCCCAGGAAACTTCAAAAATGGACCCTTCTGAATCGCTGATTTGGGTTGAAAGGTGTTTATTTAAGTTTTGTGTCGACTCTGTTTGTAGATAGTTACGCTGCTCTTTAGATGTCATGGCATGTTAACTTTTGTACGTCGTGATTGCCAATTAGCATATTTATTATTTCAAGAGGAGAATAAACCAACGTGTCTTGTTTTTAAAACACGAGGCCTTCATGTTCATGTTTATCAGTCTCAACTAAGTCCATAAATACAAAAAAAAACAAAAGAACACAGTTTTTCTTCCGTTTTTCTTTAAAGGAAGAACTGAACGGCTTCATGTAAAGAAAATGGGGATGTGATTGAGGAACTAAGAAGTGGAACAGATTGACTGGTACACCATGTTGCTGGTACATGTCAACACAGCAGGGTGGATGAATACAGTATTACTAGTATTATTTTATTAATAAACACAGCACAAGAGTTATACTGTAAGGAAATCCATCTAACACATGAATGTGGAGTCCAGTGTTAGTCCTGTTAGTCTCGTTAGGTTTTTTCGTTAGATACTGCTAAGTTTTAATATGCACTTGTGCCTCCAGAGCGTGTGTTAACTAACACTGCAGACTGGCACTAATAAGACCAACTGGAATGATTAAAGGTCAGGGAAGGGCATCAATGTCATGTCACCCCCCACCCACCTACAGTGCATTCTACTCATGTATCAAACCCAAAGGGGGAAACCAAAGTGGGGAAAGCGGTCGAACTGTAAAGGTTCATCACTCATCTCTGTCCGTACATCTGCAACAGCGAACTGGTGTGGACGGTTTGCTCCTGCAAGCGAGCAGCCCGTCGACTCTACAACCAAGCAGAAAGGAAAGTGTGTAAACAATCACCTGAAACCCCGTTTTCGCCTGAGCTGAGTCAACCAGTGAATGAAGAGTTGCTCCCCCCCCCCCACCCCTGTTTTGTATCCTGTTTTTGAGGCCACAAAGGGCAGGAAACCACCAAAACGTAATCAAGGCTGTCTGAGTTTGTGGGATTTTCACATGTCTGTTATCACTTTTATTTCACATCTTTATAAGATTTGTTTGAAAATATTTTGGTGATCTCCTTAGAACAAATCTCTCAAAGCTTGCGGGCTTTTTGAGGTTATTAAGGCCCCCGTATTATTGAGGAGTCCTGTGATGAAATCTCACTTTACTCATTAACTCCGTTAGTAAACATACTCTAATGATTTATTTTACCGTACAGCTTACTGAGCAAAATGACCTGTAACCTCTGAGACCAGTGCCAAGGCTTAATTATTTATACACCACTTCTGCACCACTGAGTCAAACATGTAATGCAATTTATGATCTATGCAAGGTAAGGCAGCTGCCACCTTTTACTGTAGCGTATGTTTCTAGTGCTAATTAATACATACTGGGATGTCTAGTTTGAGTTTTACACCATCCTAGCGAGGATATTTGTGCAAATGGGGACATTTTGCCCAATTCTCGCTTCTTCAAAAGGCCGTTTGGCGGGTAAGACTTGGTTTTAGGGTAAATGTTATAATTAAGTTATGGTAAGGGTAAGGGGCTGAATATGGCCCACAACACTTAGTACTTTATATCTATCAGAATCGGCCTGCAAGTATTTTGCATGTGTCCCTTGGCCTTAAGCTGGTACGTCAATCAGCTCCCCTTCCCTACTTTATTGACAAACTCCAGGTTGACTCAGCCACCGTTAAGCACTAAATGCTACAACATGTTTACAGAGATTCTTACACAAAAATGCAGAAACGCTGTACAAGTTAGCACACACAGCCAACAGAAAACTAAAATATAAATGACAACACCACTACAGCCTGACACCATACTGTGGGCTATTAATCACAGAGTGTCTTATGAAAACTAACAAACTGACTGCACGGCTTTTTATCAGCATTTCTGAGCTGGCACACATGCCACACACTTTACTACATGTAGAAAAGACTCAAAGTGCGGTTTTCATCCCCTTTATCCTCCCTCATGTCCCCTTCAAGTCTGCTGAATTTGAGAGGGAAAAAAATGGATATCTCCTAATCTAGAGTAACACACAAAAAAGGCTTTCTTCTTCTTCTTTTTTAAATGTTTTCTCGATACTTGTTTAATCAGTGGGCTTTGTTTTATTCTAAATTCTTTATTTTAGCTGTAGGAGGGAAAAAAGTTCATATTTCTGCACGAATAATTTCTGATAACACATCTGTCATTTCGTCCATTCTGGTTGGCCAGTGATTTGAAGTCGCTTCTTAATCTTGGCCCACTCGGCTGAGTCTGACACCACTGCCTTGTGTCAAAGAGTGCTCTCACAAAGAGAGCAAACGAGTGTGTGTGTGTGTTGTCACGTCTTTTCTGGCGTGTGCTGAGGTTAGGGCGAGGAGCATTTATGTCAAAATCTTTGCACTGCAGGCGATGTGGTGCGACCGAAAAGCACTGGAAGTCGAGGGTATGTTCGTGCGGCATGACTGTTACGTTTGGTGACACCGTGTCACTGACGCGTTAAGTAGGTAAAATGGGTGTCGACATGGGTGTCATCCGCGTGATCGGCGTCCATCAATAGATAAAGGCCACCTTAATCGATTGGAATTCGAGTACGCGCACCCTTGCGTAAAAGACAATGTGACTGTGTATTATGTCTGATGTTTGTATTCATTCATTATTTCCCCACACATGACTTCCTCCGCCTCCTGCTCGCTGACGTCGCGCAGTCCGTGACGCGCTTTATTTTGCGTGCGGCAGCGGCTGCGCTCCAGCGGAGGAGGAGGAGGTGGAGAAGGAAAGGGCTGCATCGTTGTTGTTGGGTTTTCTCTTCAAGTGTCGTCGTTTTGTTTTAGTACACGGCGTGACATTACAGCAGCAGGGACGTACGGGCTGCTCGCTGTTGATTCCGATCGGTGCATCGCGGTGTCTTGTGTGAAGCGAGCAACGACGGAGTGGATCGCACCTGCCGCGGAGCGCGAACAACAAAGACTGATCCAGCGTTACGCTTTTGCGGTAAACCGAGCCAGGCGCCCCGCGACTCCTCGGCGAATTCTGGACACTTAGAAGCCCGTCGTGCACAAACGAGGCGGGGGGCGCTAGAAAGGGATTGCGTGCACGAAATGTGGTGCTTGGACTACCATATTGCAGGCCGAACCTAACCGATCCGCGCCTTGCAGGTTTAATTATAGCAACGCTCGCATGCGCGTCTTACTTCGACTCGGACATCCAATACCAGACCATATTTTTAAGGGGCAGGAATCGCTCAGGCCACCGTCGGCCTTTATTTAAATAATTGAGTGACCCCTCTCCGAACACCCGTTCCCTCAGGACCAGTTTGACGGCGGCCGTCGGCAGCCCCTTGTGTTCAATGATCCCTTAAAATAGCAGATATGTGGGTCAGTCCCGAAGATGTGTTGCTGGCGGGTGCGTTATGGATCACCGAGAGAGCAAATCCATACTTCATCCTCCAGAAAAGGAAAGGCCACGGGGATGGAGGCGGAGGACTGGCGGGTGAGTCCGGTCTTTGCACTACATGACTCGATGACAAATCCATAGCAGCATATCGTTTTAATCCGAACATTTGCGGTGTATAAGATGCATTATCACCACACGTCCTCACTGGACGTCGGAAACCCCTAGTGTGATGATCACATGACCAATAAGCTCTGACGGCCTTTCACCTGGAAGTGCCCAATGTAAATTCTGAATTGTTCACAGTGTTTTCAACCTTTGACCATGTGTCTGACTTCAAACTAAATTAGGGTCAAAGAGCAGCACGTGTCTGATGATACGGTCTCCTCAGAAAGCCCGTCACACTATGGTTATCAAAAAAGATTGTTCCTGTTTGCAGGGGAATTTCGATTTCAGCCATTTCTACAACAACAAACAATTGGAGCTGTGGTTTTCTACTGTGCAGCTGCTAATGGCCACAACAACGGTGAACTTGTCTGACCACCAAGCAGAGATTGTGTTTTCCTAGATCATGCTGAATCATTGCCCTTCTTCCTTGTCTCACTCCTCCTCCCTCTCCTATTCCATCCAAAATGGGTCAGCAGTTGGAGGAGGAGGAGGAGGAGGAGAAGAGACAGGTTATGGAAGTGACTGGTGAAAGTTCGCACGGTGTCAGAATGAAGTCATGTGTTTATCTCCCAGATTTATGAGATTTGGATGAGTTCTTTACCTGTGTTCAGCTGTTTCCAGTTGATCACAATCTATGGTATTCTAGGTAAATGGATAAGAGACACCTCAACATGTCAGACACATAATATGGTTCATGAAAACTACAGTAGCTCAAACTGTTTGGGTTCTCATAATAAATATCGGATTCTGTTATATTTAGTGTTTTGTACAGAAACTGTGGTGAAATATTGGATGGGCACAAATTGACTGTTTGGCAATTTGCTTAAGTACTAATTAATTTAGGAATATACTTTCAGTAAGTTGACCTCATCTTGAAAATTGATGCTCAACATCTCAACATAAAACTGAACTTTCCATCTTACAAACTGATAATTAAGATGAGATGAGGTAAGACCTTTGGCGACCCCCCGTAGGGGAAAGTCAGACTTGATGATGCGTTCCCACACACTGTACCTGCATCTCTGTGGGCTCTGTGGTTGTCTGTGATTCAGTGCTGAACAAAACAAAGTCTCTGTTCCGACTGATCGGTGTTCGTCAGCTCAGTGTCAGTTCCCTGCAGAGAAACTCTCGCTTTGTGTCAAGTGTCACTGGTCACTGAGCTTTAATTCCCAAGAACTGTGACAAGAGTAAAATCTCTGGGGACCAGTCTGACTGTGGAGTGGGCGAAACTGAGAAAATCTTCTGTCATAGACGTCTTCTAATTTCCTGTCATTATGGTATTAATTTAAATAATGTTTGAAATCCCCCCCACCCACTTTTCATGCGACTCCATTGTACACAAGAACCATATCTATCTAAATACGCACGATTATTGGATTTATTTGATTTTAAAAAACTTTTCCTATTTTTTGTGAATCCTAGGCGGTGAATGTCTTTAGAAGTTTAAATAACCAAAGAATACGCAAGATTTCACAGTTTTGCTTTTTATTGGTGGTACTTCATCACATTGCTCTGTTAATTTTATTAGTCATATGCCAGTTACCACGGGAACACTAATACCATGAAATGTAATGGATGAGCTCAGTTGCACATTTTTATTTGATGCAAATCGCTGTATTTCCATAAAGCAACTGTGACCATTCAAATAAATGTCCCTCAGTAAAGTGTTTCTCTGACTGTAGACAAATCAGTTAATGGTATATAACTGGCATGTCAGTGTAAATATTAAGGTTTTGGACACTTTCTTACTTTACATGTTACAAAAAGAATACACCGGTTACTAATGAAAAATCAAATATTTGCGATGTGATCTCTTCTTTTACGTTAATAATTGGATCTGCAGCCTCCTGCTCGCTGGTGAGTTCTTGCTGTGGTAACACATAGTGTGCTAAGTGGTGCTAGGAGAGATGATGTCATTGTTATGTAAAAGCGGAGCTTGCTGACTTGCATTGTTTGCCAGTTGGCACTCGGCTCCCGGTGACACTGGCACTGCCCTCAGACTGTTCTTCCAGGGAGAGGGGAAGCCATCGGCAGCAGGGTGGAGCATTGTTTTTTTTTTTTTTTTTTACTGCTCCGTACTCTGGTCAACAATTTCAACGGCGACAGTCCTGGGGCTCCTGTTTTCATGGCTTTGTCACTGGAAAATGGCAAATGGCGCCACAAGAAAACAGCAGCGTCTTTGTGTGGCTTACGGGTGGCAGCATGGTGTATGAGTACGAGTGCAAGACAAATTTATACAACGCGAACATAGAACGTGACAGCTAGTGAGTATGTGACAGTCTGCTCCTCTGGCTTTAAGAAAAATAAAATAATCAAAAATAGAAACTGGGTGTTCATCCACTGGGAAGTTCCTCCAAACCCTCTGAGCCTGACACGTCAAACAGGACATCCTCTCTCTAAATGAGCTCAGTTCCACATTTCACGCCAACACTATAATTTCCCTGTATGTCAAATGGTAAGAGCTTGAGTAAATCCCCTCTAATTTATCGTTGCATACGAAATAGAGAGAGCAGAAATCTGAGTCACGGTAAAATTGTAGTAAAATAAAAGGGACAACAGTCTACAATCACAAATGCTTTTTGTAGCATTGAAGGTATCATGCATTAAAAAGTTGAGGCAACTAGTATGGAACTGAGAATTATAAATCTATCGTTCACATTGAGTGATTTATTTATTTATTTTTTGTCACCAAGTTGACCTGGCCTCCCAATTCCCTAGATGCTAAAATGACCAACAAGCCTGATCCACGGATCAACCCACAGGACCCAAAGTCCCCCAATAATAACACCCTCAGAAGACCCATGTCCATTCCCTGATGAGTCACAACCGACTTGGACGCACAAGAGAGAACTACACACAAATTAGAAAGGTGGTCGTAATGTTATGCCTGATCTCCATTTTTGTCCAATACACGTGTGCAAAATTGGACGGGCCTGCTCAGGTGTGTGTTTTAATGTCATCTGGATCAAGAGCTCTCAGCTTTTTCAAACACCATAGAAGCAAGGACTCATTTACAGGGAGCCTCCCAACCCGAGCACCCTGTGTCTTCTAGATGAGTCGCTGCTGTTGTCCTGGGAGGAAGGAAGCAAAAACAAAATTTCACAAAACAACTTCTATTCATTTTCACATGACAGCTTGGTTGTTGTTTTGCATCCGTCCCTCTTCTAACGCAACAATGATAAACACAACCTGCTGCTTTCTTCATGACTTCTAGGGGCTCCAGCCATGTGACACTGTACATGACTCTCTCCTTCTATTCATAATTCATCATATAATTTTACACTTATGATATGATCTTGAATTGTCAAAAAGGAAATTTCCCCTTCAGGTTTTTTTCCCCAAGTTATGTTCCGATTGTGAACAAACTCAGTCATTTGTTACGCAACTTGCCACTGTTTCACAATCCAGCTGATAATTACTGTATGTTAGTCTGGTGTGAATGTGTCATGTACATTGTATGGAACAACTTGTACTTTGAGACTAGTCTCTAATGTCAGCAGGGTGGTGGTGGCCAGTGGAAAAAGCAGAAATGTACACCGATCAGGCATAACATTATGACCACCATGATACAGGAGAACTAAGTAACATTGACCATCTTGTGACAGCACAATGTTCTGGTGGGAAATATTTGGACCTGACATTCATGCGGATGTTAGTTAGGCGTGTACCGACCACCTAGACCAGACCAGGGTCCCCCACCCCATATCAATGACACTCACATAATGTCAGCAGTCACTCCCAGCAGGATGCAGCCTGACACGGGCACACTCACAGAAACAGTTTAGGAACAACTCAAAAAAACATGAAGAACAGCACAATTCTGTGTGATGCACTGGAATAAGCCTGATCCACAGAGGCCCCTCCCCTGAACCCATAGGACCCAAAGACCCCAACATCTTGTTTCCAGACACCACAGACACCCTCAGAAGACCCACGTCTATTCTCTGATGAGTCAGAACTGTTTTGGAGGCACAACTGAGACCTACACAATGTTAGGAAGGTGGTCATAATGTTATGCCTCATTGGTGTATCTAAAAACTGGAACCTGCATATAGTGATGATGATTAAGGCTTGTCTCAGATTTCTGTTATTCGAAGCTGTATTGTTGTTTTTTTAAAGTCTTGGGGGGGACAGTGGTTCTCTGTGTGTTCTGTATAAACATCCTATACCAGCAACTCTGCCTCCAGGTTGGTGGTTTTTGGCAGAGAAAGGACATAAACTATTAACTATTAAACTAAAAACACAAGATGCTTTTTTTGGTCTTATGGTTTCAGTTTGGTTTCCTGTTCCTTCACTAAGTAAATAACACACCGAACACCATTTTTTTTCCCTCTTATAATAGAACAGAGAGACACAAAGCGTCACATGACTTCACAGCTTGTTATGTTCAGAGGGCAATCTCTCGCTTTGAATTTTCCTGCCACACAGAAACAATTAACGGCGCATCTACCATTAACAGCAGCTTTGCGTCTTGCTCCGTGTGCTGTCTGTTTGTTTTGGTGTTTGTGTGCCCACTCATTCACTGTGGAAAGATTTGATTGCTGTAAAGTGTGAGTTGGAACATGTAGTCATGTGGGTTTTGGTTTTATGAGTTAATGCTGCAGAGACACACGCATGTTGGAGTGGCCTGTTCCTCAAAGACGTATAAATACAGAGGCTTTCCTTCTCTCTGTTTTGGGTTTTACTTTTTTCAGGTTTGAAAAGGTGGTCTTAACAAACATGGTGGTTTCACCTGAGTTTCCCGTGTCAAACCTCAACTCAGAGGGCCGTAGACTGAACCACTCATCCCATGCAGATAAAATGTGCTGGTATTCATGAATCTTCACACAAGGCGTAAGAGAACAAAAAGGTGATGCTGACACCTTGAACAGCTTGTTATGGTTAGTGGGTTTTTAGCTGAGTGGGTAACACCTCAAATGCTCCTCGGAGGTCAACATGCAACACTTATGACTGTTGTTTAACCTTGTGATAGTTAAAGAGGAAGTTGTGTTCACACTCCCAGCACATATTTGTTTCACTCAGAGACATAAACCAAGTGTCAGGCGTCAGTGTGTGTTTTGTCCTGAGTTTCTGAGTCAAGTCAGGTCCTGCTGATTACTGCTGCATTGACTTCTTCATCCCCATAGTAGCTTTCATTTGTTCTATGGTTATTAGCTCTTAGGCTCTAGTGAAGCCTAATTTCCTTTATTTGTTGTTTCTTTTGAGCGATGAGAGAAACTGATGAGGATTGCTGTAAAATAGGAAAGCAGAGAGGAATTAACATGAGCCCGTAGAGAAACAGTGCAAAGCGGGGAGGTCAGTGGGCCCATGCCACACAGCTTTACACTTTTTTTTATTATTATTTTCCTCTTTTTCTCAGGCTTGAAATAAGAAAACGTCTCTTTCTCCACAGCCTGACTTGTCTTCTCCTTCCTCCCCTCCCTCCCCCTCCCGCTCAAGCTGTCTCTGTGTGACTCACACTTTGTTTGCCCCGATGAGATGCAGAACAAAAATAACCTGTCTCTTGTGGCTGTCGAACGTATATCTATATAAGAATCGGAAACAGCAGCTGCAAAATTGCTCGGAAAGTGACTATTGAACCTTTCTAAACTGAAACTGATAGTGTTACCACTTTCTAATTAGGAGCGTCTTAATAAGCCACAAATAACTTTTAGGGTTCTCAGTTTGCTAAACATGTTTTGCTGGTGAGATATTCAGGTCATCCCTTTAAAAAATACAAAACATCTGCGTATGTAATTGTTGATTCATGATAATCCTGCAACTTGAAAACCGTTTGCAAACCATCTTCTTTAACAGACGTATCTAATGCCTGGTCTTACCCATCAATCATTTGCAAAGTTTATTTAATAAATTAACTTTTTAGCATCCATGTTTTTGTAGAAGTGTTTTCCTTTCCTTACTTTCCTGGTATTTTCTTGCAGCTCATGGCAAGTTATTGTCACCTTATACATAAGTGGACCATTGTGAAATGATCGTCCATGTGTTGTCATGCTTGACAAATAGAGATTAGGGCTAAGATAATCTCTCTGTGTTTGGGTGTGCAGGTCGTGGTTTAGTCCTGTATCTTCAATCTCCAACACCTACTCAAACCTGGGTTTGTGTTCTTATCCCCCCACCTTCCCCTACACTTAACTAGAGTTTGTATCCTCACCCCACCCCTTCCCTTCTGGGGGGAGAGGTAGCTCGGACACCCGACCCACACAATTTTGTATTTTGGGGGACAGCAGTAAAAGGGGCTAAACTAATCTCTCTGTGGTTTAAAGTCACATGGTTTTGTGGTGGCAGCATGGAGGGGCATGACTCCAGGACGCTGGAGCTCACTGTTAAGCCTTCTTGAAGTGTCATAGGTCTAAGTTAACGAAACATCGGTAAAGGGAGGTGCACACTTGCAAACCCCAATGATATGCCGCATGCTGCCTACTGCTGTTGGCTAGGCTAGTTAGCTGGTGTCTTCTTGTTGGTTTTTAGCTGTTAGCTGACTGTTAGCCTGCTGGTCGGTTTTTCAGTTGGACTGGGCTTCTAAATGTGTTTTGCCTTGGATCTTGGCACAAGGGATTGTGAAATCTTATCCCGTGTAATAATGAATCATAAAAACAACTCTTTGTAGTGCTAACCTGATGAGACAGATGTTTTTGTTACTCTGAACTGTCTGAGAAGTTGAGGGGAAAAAAACCCTGCATATCACTGTCTGATTGGAAGCCTTACTGACCAGAGCAGGATTCTGACTGACACACCACTGTGCTTTGGCCACAAGTGCATTGCTCGAATCCTGGAAAGATGGACGCTCATGTGGTCTCATGAAAATCCAACTGCCCTAGATGGTCACCATATGGATAGTAATGGTGTAAAAACTCTTTTGGTGTAGGCAGACCACTTTTTTGGTGAGTGGTCTCACTCATGTCCTGCCTTTAGCTCTTACTGATGTCCACCTCTCTGTGGTTTGTTAAGTAGGCTTACATTTAAGAAGACCGTGGTGTCCTAAACACATGCTGAGATAAATCTGCGGCAAGATTATTTTCTCAGCTCCTCCAGATACAAAGAAGACACACAGCTGTCTCCACATGCTGAGAGTTACCCTCTCTTCTCATTAAAGGGAAATTCTCCTTTAAAGTGCACTTACAGCTCAAAAGAAGCTAAAATATAAATGCTACTCTATAAAGTACATCAAACGGAATAGGTTCACACCACTGGGTTAGACCCATTCACAGTATTTCACTTTCACAGACCAGAGGTTGGAGTTAAAAAAAATGCTTCATGTAACAGGACTTATTTACAGAATGTGGTTTTATTGTGATATGTGTCTGTGATAAAATGTGTCTATCAGTGCCGCATAGTCACGCCTAAACCTGCGTTTCACACTTAAAGATAACGGTTTTAGCTCCATTTAGAAGCCTAACAAGTAAACTAATGCCTTTAATATAGAGCAGAGGTCTTAAGGTCACAGGATGTTTGTCATACACTCAATGCTTAAAACCACAAGACTTTGCGGGTTTCCCCTTTGCTTTAGAACAACAACATGGTGTAAATGTATGAATACACTTAATCAGTCAGTTATCACATCATCTGTGTGTTGGGACTTTTGTTTTGCTGCTGAACCTATTCACTGGTCAACCCACTGACCTTTAAGTGTTTTGCGTTTCTGACAACAAAAGTATATTTTTGTGTGAATTTTCCGTCTCTAATAACACTGTTGTGGCCTCTTGCAGGTTTGCTGGTTGGGACCTTGGACGTCGTTCTGGACTCGAGTGCTCGGATGGCCCCATACAGGATCCTCTACCAGACTCCTGACTCTTTAGGTTACTGGATCATTGCTCACGGTATGTGCATGTCAATCCCCCAGAACACGTGTTTGAAGGAAAGCAGGCCTCTATTCAATGCCTCTGTCCAGTTTGGTGTTTTACACCATGGTGCAGTACATTAAGTGGGCTACTCCAGCAGAGAAGCCTGTGTTACTGCACATGCCTTCCTCAGTTTCCACAAACATGCAGGCAAGCATTACATCATGTCCCGGTGGATTCAGAGGGCAGGAGAACAGGCACGGGTACAGAAATCAATGGTTTCCAGCTAATCACTTGGTGGAGTTTTATGGTATTCAGCTGTTTCTTACAATCTACATGTCCTCTTCTCTGCAAACTCCCATTCGCTGTTTCCCAGTATCAAAAGTAAGAGCTTTGTAAACAGTTAATCATGCAAATCAGAGGCAGCGGTCTTTTATGTGCCAGCTGTCATGTGCGGCTGTGTTTATATGCAGCTCGTATAGCTATGTCCCACACTTTTTTTGTAAATCATGGCAGCGCAGTGGAAAGACCGTGAGATCCCCGAGCTGCTCTGCATCCAAGGAGGAGAGGAGATTTGGCGGCAGATGTCAGGCATTGTGCAGGACACAGTGATTTATTTAAATATCAGCAGCCTTTGAGGGAGCAGGGGTTTGACCGGTCGATTCTTTGGGTCAACAACAAACTGAAAGCATTAAAAAAAAAAATACACCATGTTGCCCATTGTTTATCTTGCCGTGCAGTGTACTTAAATGTGTAGAGATGACGTTGTTGACGCGATGAAGTACGAGAGGGAGGAAAAAAAAACACAACATAGCTCTCATAGCTCATAGTGGGAGGTCAGATCCAGGACTGCTGGCATTGTGAAAGCACAACAAAGGCACGTCGACCCAGGTCTGAAAATACCACGTCAACCCAGTTTTTCCGATGTGAGACTGTAGTCTATTCTGTGCTACCCTGACATAATATAAGGAGCATTTACAAATTAGAAATTACACAGAATTATGGCTGCTAAGGCAATTAGTTAGCGATCTATCAGTTTGGCTGCTATAAATAGCTAATTTATTCATGAACCTCCATGTGTTTAATTCGCTTGCTCACTACCAAAGGAATATAAAAAAATAGGACCATTCCTCATGTGAAATGGAGACTTACAAAGACTGGCTTTGCTTTGAAATGGGATGGGCTCCCCTCTCCTTCTTCCTTCCCCTCCCAATTCTTAATTCCCCCCTCCCAGAGATAGCAGGAGAGTGGAGCAGTCTGCCAGACATGGCTAATGCAGTCAGTGTGCACTCACTGAAGGCCTGTTTTTGCAGCAGTGTTGAGGGGAATTATCGTCCACAGTGGCAGCCATGACTGCACTCAGGTCCTCCTGCTGTGAAAAAAGACCAGTTTTAATCAGCACCCATTTAAGTGGAAATGTCTGTATTTCTGTTTATAAATAAAGTTAGTGTCCTCTGTTCCTCCATTAAAGGGGATCTCCCAGCTCAGCTTTAGTGCTAAAGATATCTCAGAGCCTAAGGGGAATCTAAAAATATTCAATTTACTGTCATAGAAGAAGAGTTTTATTATCTCTAGTGCCAGTGAATCAGATGCAGATTAAATTACAGTTAATTACATTGCTGATTAATGAATATCTGCTAATCAGTTATGCAAGAGTTTAATGTAAATCTTTCAGTACTTTTCAGCATGCGTGGCGAGTGCTACTGTATTCTGAAACATTATGCCTTCATGTTCCATGTTAACTGGCTGGCTGAGTGCTCTGACCTCTCTCCACCTCGCCTCCTCTCCTCTTTTCCTCCTCCCCCCTCCCTCCTCCCTCCCTCCTCTGCAGGAACCTCCCGTAAAGAGATCACAGAGCACTGGGAGTGGCTGGAACACAACCTTCTGCAGACTCTCTCCATCTTTGAGAACGAGAATGACATTACCACCTTTGTCAAAGGAAAAGTCCAGGTAAGTGCAATCAGAGCCTTAGTTAAAGGTTAGATTTTTAGTAGTTTTACTTGTTGGGTGCTAAGAGTGAAAAGTGCAAACATTTAAAGACCTACACGCTTCACGGATAGCTCCTTAATACAATTAATTTACCACTGAGACTTTTGATCTGGCAGTAAAAAATCTGCCACTGCTGATCCTCACGATACAATCCCAATTTTCCTTGTCCTGGCTGATTACGTCGTTCTCGCTCCATCTTGCTGCAGGGCATCATTGCAGAGTACAACAAGAACCACGATGTCAAAGAGGACGATGATACGGACAAGTTCAAGGAGGCCAGCGCCAAGTTTCGTAAGCTGTTTGGGATGCCCGACGAGGAGAAGCTGGTCAACTATTACTCCTGCAGCTACTGGAAGGGGAAGGTGCCTCGACAGGGATGGCTCTACCTCAGCATCAACCACCTCTGCTTCTATTCCTACCTACTGGGAAAAGAAGGTTCGATATGAAATGTCAGATTGTCGTGATCTATATCAGGGGTCTTCAGTGTTTTTCAGGCCAAGGACCCCAAACTGATGGAGAGATTAAGTAGGAACCCCCTGTCTACTATATGTGTTCTATATTAAACTCAGTGCCTGGTGCTATTTATATAAATATACATTATTATTATCATTTTACATTCAATATTAAGCTATCCCTTATCTCTTTACTAAAATATGTTGGATTCATGTTAATCTACATGTAAAGAAATTTGAATTTGTAGGGGAATTTTTGGGTTTGCTTACTGTTCATGTCAATGCATCTAATGCAAAGGAATAATTGATAAAAATGGTCAGCTTCCAGCAGTAGAAACTGTAAAAATCAAAGTATATCTACATGATCAGACTCCAAATTTACAAAGTCTTTCTTAGCTTAGACCTCCTGAGACTCAAACTTTTATTTCTTATGTATTAATTAATCTAATTTCTCCAAGGACCGAAGAATTATAAAAACTAAACATCATATTTGAGCAGGATATTTAATCCCAATGTACTCAAATGGGTATTTGCCAATTAGCAACGCTGTAGCTTGTTACTACTGATTTTTGCATGTCATTTAAAACTAGAGAAGTTAATAAGCATAAATAGACAAATTTAAAATAAAATAAAGATTTCGCTGAATTGCATGCTATCACGTTTTGTATACCCACTAATGTATTGACCCTTTGGTATCACTAAATGACAGATAAAGAGGTCCACTTATGAGGACAACAGGTCGAAATGAAGCAGAATAAGCTGCCTCAAACCTAAAACCTAATGTCCCCATGTGAGGACGCAGGGTCTCAGGAGGATAAGCCTGATTTTTAAACCATAAGGGCTACCTTTGATTGGTATCTTCTTTCTCCTGCCGTCAGTCAAACTGGTGGTGCGGTGGGCGGATATCACCCAGCTGGAGAAGAGCGCCACCCTCCTGCTGCCCGACGCGATCAAGGTGAGCACTCGCTCCAACGAGCACGTCTTCTCCGTCTTCCTCAACATCAACGAGACCTTCAAGCTGGCCGAGCAGCTGGCTAACATCGCCATGCGCCAACTTCTCGACAACAAAGGGTTCGAACAGGACCGCTCGCTGCCCAAGCTCAAGAAGAAGTCGCCCAAGAAGGTCTCGGCCCTCAAGAGGTAGGAACACTAATCACAGAATCATAGATGATAATCTCTGTTTATACGTGATTATACAATCCTGGCTATCCAGAGTCAGCAAACAACACAGTTTGCCCAGAGGCCTAAAATGATCTAGTAAGTTTGGATTTTAGAGTTTAACTGCCAGTGCACTGCCACTATGCGTCTTAAAACAAAAAGGTACTGTGAATATGAACTCAGTTCACTCTCTGTGGGCCCTTAAAATGGCCTCAGGGTCCAATGTTTGTTCAGTACACTTTATGTAAGCACTTCTTGGTTTGCCTGCAGAGTGGTGTGGTGTACATCTGTTTTTAATGATGACTGCTCTTGCATAAGACTTTGTTGTATCCACACAAATGCGTAGCTTCATTCCTCCATCCAGACTGTTCAACCACAGGGAGCAAAACCACCTTAAATATGAATGATTATGCAGAAGTCCCTAACATTTTGCATCTTTCAGAGATCTGGACGCGAGAGCAAAGAGCGAGCGCTATCGGGCGCTCTTCCGCCTGCCCAAAGATGAAAAGCTGGACGGACACACAGACTGCACCCTGTGGACTCCCTTCAACAAGATGCACATCCTGGGGCAGATGTTTGTTTCCACCAACTACATCTGCTTCACCAGCAAGGAAGAGACGCTGTGTAGCCTCATTATCCCCCTACGGGAGGTGAGTCGTCTGCTTATTAACGGGTTGCAAGAGAGCAAATTTTGCAAATAAAGCATCACAAGTAGAAGAACAGAAAAGTGATTTTATTATTGTCATTGTCTGGAAAGCAGCAACACACGAGAACATTTAAAATACACTCACAATGGCCAAGACATATCAGTGTTTTTGATAATGTCGAGAGGTAGGGGTGGTCACTTCCCCTCTGCTCTGGAAACACACAGTGTGTACAAAATGCTGCTTTCATTCTAAGCCACAGTCATCCACTTTGCCAAAGATAGCCCTGGGCTGGGTTATGCTTCATAAAATTACAAAAATAACAAAATGAGTGGCTCCCTTGTGGCTCCCAGGGTTGTGCCCCATGAACCGAGGCTGTCATCCTTATGTCAGGTTTGATTCAAGTCTGGGTCATCTTTCTTGTCTGTTTTCCTGTCTCTGTCCGTGGCCTTCTATTAAAATTAAAACAAAAACACCCCAAAAACAAGAAAAATCTGAGGAACGTTCAGTACAAGACATGCAAAAATCATGAAACCACCACAGTAAATATAAAGAAGTTTACCAAGATGATAAAAAAAAAAAAAAAAACTTACAAAAATGAAATGCCAAATAATGGAGAAAAAAAAAAGAGTTCTGTGACTGGAAGCAAACAGTGTCTGGATCACCCTAACATGAAGAGGCAAATAGTTGCAGAGGTTTTGGGCTGCAAAAGCAAAATCTCCCTCTTGCCTCATTCTTGACCTGTGGACAAGTAAATAGTACCTGAGTGACCTTAGTGAGATGTGTGGGTTTGGGGGGTCTGAGAGATAAGGTGGGGCCAGTCCACTGAGACACTAACATCTTAAAATCAATTGTAAAACATACTTGGATCCAGTGAAAAGAGGTCAGAACAGGTAGAAATGTTCCAAATGGTCAAAAAGCGATAGTTTAATGTTAGAAGTGCAACATTTTTTTGTATCTGTGAAGTGTAGTTCTTTTCATGTCATAATATTACTGTCATTGTTGATCAGAATATTCCTTTTCCTATATTTGAATTAGACAGGCAGTGAATCATTCTCCTTAGTTAAGTCTGGTTTGTATTATCTTATATTATTAAAGATATTAGAAAATCTATATAAATATAGACATATTTTTATAAAAAAAAAAAAAAACAGTTGATCACCACGATACTGGTCATTTATTGCGTCTGTGAACGTTCCCTGATGTCCTGCAGGTGACCATCGTGGAGAAGGCAGACAGCTCCAATGTGCTGCCCAGCCCGCTCTCCATCAGTACCAAGAACCGCATGACCTTCCTGTTTGCCAACCTGAAAGACCGAGACTTCCTGGTGCAGAGGATCTCCGACTTCCTGCAACAAACCACCTCCAAGATCTGCCTGGAGAGGGAACTTACCGGCAGCCTTAACAGTTCAGACGACGAGGTGAGAATTGCTTGGAGGTTTCGTTTGTTTGTTTTCTCCTGTAGGGAGATGAAGTGCAGAGGAAACGCATTGTTCTGTGTTGTCTGACTTGTGACGTGTCTCCAGGTTTACTCCCAGCACGGATCTCTGCTCTCCAGCAGCCCTCAGCACAGTTTGGGCTCAGACAGCGAGCGCACGTTCAACCTGAATGACAGCAGCGTGCCCACAGCCACACAAGCCCTCATGACCATGTATCGCCGACGCTCCCCCGAGGAGTTTAATCCCAAACTGGTTCGTTAAGTTACACTTTGGCACATAGTAACACCTGATTCTAGTCTGATCCACTCTAATTTCGAATCTTTCAACACTACGCTGCATGGAAATTAAACTGCATGGAGTTCAACAGCTTCCTCTGTTTGCCCAGGCGAAGGAGTTCCTGAAGGAGCAGGCGTGGAAGAACCACTTTGCCGAGTTCGGACAGGGAGTGTGTATGTACCGCACAGAGAAGACGAAGGAGCTCGTTCTCAAGGGGATCCCAGAGAGTATGAGAGGAGAGCTCTGGCTGCTGTTCTCCGGTGAGGAAATGTGGAGAGAGACATGAAACATGCACACTCTGAGCTTAGTTAGTAAGCTGTACACAGTACCTGGACGACCACACCCTGCAAACTACATTCACACTGGAATGCCATACGAGACATATGAGACATGTGAGACATGAATACTCAGAAACAGGCTTTTACTTATACTGATTTCTTTAAATTTAAGCTGCTTTTGTGTGGCATGCTTGAAAACACCTGATGCTCATTTATTAACAGCTTCCCAAACACACATATGTACATACGTGTCGTACCCAGTGCACACAATTTAAAGTGGCCAGAAGGATTTATTTTAATTAATCCGTGATGGACGAAGGAGCTGGGAGTGGCGGTGTAAACCGTTGATAATCAATTTAAAAGGAAAACAGTAGTGTCTAATTACCATGGCGACATTTGATCCGATTGTTTCCTCTCTGTGTGCACTAAATATAAATGTAATACAGTCTCATCTCATTTCTGGGCTTCTTTGCCTCTGTCTGGGTAAAACATCAGGTGACGTGACTCGTTTCTTGGAGGGACAGACGCACGCGGCAGCAAAACAGTTGTTTAAGCAAGTGTTTGAAAAGATGAATACAGGCAGAGTTTAGTGTGTCCAGGCTTCTTCTGGTTCTCTGTCCATGTTGGTCTGCGTCTGTTGAATAAGTCCAGAGTTTGCAGTGGAGCTGGGGAAAATAAACCCTATATTTCCATTAGATTAAATGGTTGAAGTTGCATGTTCTATTGTGATGTTGCGAAGCTTGAAACCACATTAACTTAACATTCACTTAGCGTCCATGTTTTCAGAAATCTCGTGCACTGATTCCACACTTAAATACTGTAAATGCTCAAATTATCTAGTTCAAATTAAAGTACAACAAATTAGTTTTAATGTAGAGGAAATGCTGTTTGGAGATTTGCTTGATGCATTAGAAGTCGTGCACGTACACTTCACTTGAATCTGTTTACAACAACTTGTACGTGTGTGGAAAAAAAAGTGTGTGAACACAAGCGTTTCAACTTGGCCACCAAACTTTAGCTGAAGTCAAAAAGCTTTCATCTTTCTGTCTGTCGCAGCATGTTCCATTTTCTGAAGTGCTCTGGGCCGTTCACATGCACCGTGTGTAGTGGTACAAGCTTGAGCTTGTGTGTTCATCCTCACCTGAGCGTACGTGGCTTACAAACCACTCCTCCCTCTTTCCCTGGTGACCTACTTCTGACTCACTGTTGTTGTTGTTGTTGCCAGAGGTTCATTGTGCTCTCCTCAGTCACACTTATATTTCTAGAAATTAGTTTGAGTCACCCTAATGTCCTCCAAAGAAAGCATTTACTGTTCTAAACGTTCACCTGTTGCCGAGCTGCTGTTAAAACTAGTTTGGAGAGATTCTTCCCTCTGAGGCAAACTCCTTTAAGCACTGAGGTATGAGGATCACCGTGCCCAGTAAACCTGGAGCACGAACAGGTGGAATTCAAATAGCAATGCAGTTTGAATTAACATCCATTTTGTACTTTTAATTCATTCTACATTTCGTTCACATGTGCAGCATTTTTACTATTTCATGACTATGAGGCCATTTTAAAGACCCACAGTTTGCTTCTAAATAAAGTCTGAGTTGCTATGGTTAATAAAGTGTATTCACTGATAGAGTGATTTAATAAATAAAAAGTAAATAAAATAAAACTAAAAAAGTAGTTAAAATCAGTGTTTTAGGTTTTATTATACTGTAATCATCCACTTTCATTACTGAAGTTGTTGTGAAATCTTTTTCAATGCATCAGTAGTTCATATTTCATTGCTTTCAAACAATAATGACTGGGGATCAACGTACAGAAGAAAATATAAACAGCACTATCATGAAACATTTTCATTTAATGGTCCCTGTGTGTGACCCATCATTTATTAGCTAGTACTTGTAACACCTGGGGCACGGCACTGCTGGGATTCAAACCCAGGATCTCCTGTTTACTAGACACACAGTTTAACCTCCTGAGACCTTAGCTTTAGCTTGCAAGGCATTTTTTTTTAAATTTTTCCAAGGTATATGGGTTTAAAAACTAAGCATCATCTTTGAACTGGAAGTAGTTTTTGGAAAAAGTTATGTCCTCATATGTTGACACAGGGATTATTTCACTGTATATTATAATAAAGTCACAAAAATGTAACAAAATGTGAACAGAAAGAAGACAGAATATCAAATAATAATTTCCCGATGTCCTCAAATTAGTATTTGCTAATTAGCGAAGTTATAGCTCGTTACTATTGATAGAATTTATGTTTGTGTGTCATATCAAACTAGAAAAGTTAAACAAATTTCAACTGTAACATTTCATGAGGTTTTGTACCTTGTCCACTTTTGTTATGTGACCGGCTGCAGAATGAATCCACTGAAATGTCCGCTATCATGTTTTACACCAACTAGTATCTAGTTATGAGGGTAAAAGTCTAAATGAAGCAGAAGAAGCTGCCACAAACCTAAGCAAGACACTAAATCTGTATCACATCAGAGCTTAGATGCTGTGATGGTTGAAATGTTTCTGTTTAAATATAATATTTATGACCTTCCATTGTCATCTGTGTACAGTAGCTACCTGTTTACAGCTTTGTCTCATAGAGGCTGCTTTCAACCTCCTAAAACCTGATGTGTTTTTTTTTCCTCCCTAGGGGCGATCAACGAGATGGCCACTCACCCTGGATACTACGAAGACCTGGTTGAGAAATCAATGGGCAAATACAACCTGGCAACGGAGGAGATTGAGAGAGACCTTCACCGCTCTCTCCCTGAGCACCCGGCCTTTCAGAACGAGATGGGCATCGCTGCCCTCCGCAGGGTCCTCACCGCCTACGCATTCAGAAACCCCAACATAGGATACTGTCAGGTACACACACACAGAGGTTTTTGTTTCCACATGAACTGACAAACATGACAGTGCTTGACAGTACTTGATTTATTTATTTATTTGCTCTTCTTTACCTTTTTTTTCCCTAGGCCATGAATATTGTGACGTCGGTGCTGCTGCTTTACTCTAAAGAAGAAGAGGCTTTCTGGCTGCTAGTGGCGCTCTGTGAGAGGATGCTGCCTGATTACTACAACACAAGGGTCGTAGGTCAGTGTGAGCTTTGATGCTGGAGATATTCGACCAGCGCCTGCTACTTTTTTTTTTTTTTTTTTTAACATAATCTCCTTCGTTCCCTCTCTTGCTCAGGAGCGCTCGTGGACCAGGGCGTGTTCGAGGAGCTCGCCCGCGAGTACGTTCCCCAGCTGTACGACTGCATGCAAGACCTCGGGGTCATCTCCACCATCTCCCTCTCCTGGTTCCTCACCCTCTTCCTGTCTGTCATGCCATTCGAGAGTGCGGTGGTGGTCGTGGACTGCTTCTTCTACGACGGCATCAAGGTCATCTTCCAGTTGGCGCTCTCTGTTCTGCACGCCAACATCCACCAGCTGCTGGGCTGCAAGGACGACGGGGAGGCCATGACTGTACTGGGCAGGTGTGTTTTGGTGATGCCTGTGTTGTTAGAGAGGGTACGCAGGTGACGTCACAGACGGAGAAGTCTCCGTGGTTACGGCCACTGAGTTGTCGAGGTCCGGCTGTTGTTAATTTGGTCTGATGATCCACATTTTTCCCAGTCTTCCCTTTCCCTCGTCAGTCTTACTCAAATTGCTGCGAGGCTACTTGGTCATGTGAATCTGATTTCTCTCTTTGTCTCTTGCAGGTACTTGGATAGTGTGACCAACAAGGATAGCACCCTCCCTCCCATCCCCCACCTGCACTCGTTACTGACCGATAACGGAGAACCGCATCCAGAGGTCGACATCTTCAAACTGGTCCGCAGCTCCTACGAGGTATTCGACATTTAACTGTGTGTCCACCTGTGCGCTCAGTTTTTCTTTGGTTCTTGAAAGCCACACTGGAAAATTCAGCCTTTTTTTTTTTTTTTTATGTCATCATGCCGTATGCCTCTTATGTCTGTTTGCCATCAATTTCTTGTATTTGTTTATTTATGGATAGCAGTGCTGTGTGTCTTCATCTTTAATTGAACGTGTAATATAATTGAAATGTGACTGAGAAGCCCGTCTGTCTCCTGAGCCACGCTGTTATCTCCCAGTCTCATCTTTATTGTTCCCGCTCTAATAATAACAGTAGTACTGCTACAGTTAGTTTAACCCACATTTTCTTTCCTATCAGAAATTCGGCTCCATTCGTGCAGACGTGATTGAACAAATGCGTTTCAAACAGAGGCTGAGAGTGATCCAAACCATTGAAGACACAACCAAACGCAACGTGGTGAGCACCCGCTGACTTACTACTACGAATCAAGCCGATCTTTGAATTGTTACAAGTCTCCATCATCGGGAGTAAAGGTTCTCACTCGACTGATTTTGCTCTGCTCTGGTGTGCAGATAGCAGATGCTTATCTCTGCAAGTCAAATTAGATCTGAGAGAAGCAGAATGAGCCACGTTCCAGTCATCATTAGATCACAGGCTGTGCACTAACAATCGACAAATATCCTCCCTGTTTTGTTTTCACTTGATGCAGTTATTTTGTATTTCAGGTCAGGACTATTGTAACGGAGACCGCCTTCAGTATTGACGAGCTAGAGGAGCTCTATGTGCTCTTCAAGGTGAGTTGGAGACAGATTTCCGAGAAGTCTTGGAATTAGTGCTTTAGTCATTTGTCTCTCGTATAACTCATATCTCGTGTACTTATGACTCACACTTTAAAGAGTGAAATTCATTTCTAAACACACTATCAGAGTCTCAGTTATAGGCACATAAGATAAAGATTATTATTTATTAGTACGGCCGTGTCATTTTTTTTAACCCTTTAAGACCTTAACATAAAAAAAAAGCTTGCGGTATTTGAATTACCGTAAATCACTGATGGACAGAATTCAAAACTTTTTTCTGGAAAAACAGCTGCCATTACGGTAATGATGACACAGGTTGGGGAGACCCAGGAAGAGAGAGTTGTTTGGAGGAATTTGTTGGTAATTCTCAATAGCACAGACCACTGGGAGTTACGCGAATTACGGTAATTCAAATACAGCCTGCTTTAACTGGTCGCTAGCGGTCCGTTCAGGCTTTAAAGGGTTAAAGCTCAGTTAAAAAAAAAAAAAAAAAAAGCTTTGTCATATTGCTCTTGCAGTTCTTTTTAACATTTACACTGTCATGTTTTTTTCTTAATTTCTGCTCTCTTCCTGTTGTCTGCAGGCGGAGCACCTGACCAGCTGCTACTGGGGCGGCAGCAGCAACCCCACCGAGCGCCACGACCCCAGCCTGCCGTACCTGGAGCAGTACCGCATCGACGTGGAACAGTTCAAGGGCCTCTTCGCCCTGCTCTTCCCCTGGGCCAACGGAGCCCACTCGGACCCCTTAGCTGTGCGCTTCTTCCGTCTCCTCGACCAAAATGGAGACACCCTCATCAACTTCCGCGAGTTCATCAATGGCCTGGGTGAGCAGAGTGTGTTTTGTGGCTTTAAATTTATTGACGCACCACGTTTGGAAGCAGGTTCTGATCCCTGAAGCTTGGTGTGTTGTAGGTGTTCTGTGTCACGGGGACCTCACTGAGAAGCTGAAGCTCCTCTATAAGATGCACGTTTTACCTGGTGAGTGTGTAGGTGTTTTCATTTCCGTGGAGCAGGATTATTGCCTCTAGTCTCACTTTGTAAATCACTTTCTGAGATGTAAATTAGTAAAAAAAAATGTTCAATATGTTTTAAATTCAACTCATTACAGACTTCTGTTTATCTTTTCATCACATTTGCAAAATTGAGTCAGCCCACTGTCGCAGCGTTACGTCAGCTGGTATCAGCACGAAAGAGGATTTTAGAAGATTTTTATAGCCTGATCCCAGTAATAATAAATGGCATAACCTTGTTTATTCCTGTAATAGCAACTTCGTGAGCAGTCACCCACCAACTCCACAGTAATACGATGAATATGCCTTTTTCATTCGTTCATTAATTCGTGCATCAGCCACTACTCATGTTTGTGTCATGATTAGATGCTGCATGTATTAGTCAGATCCGGCCGTCCTCGGGCAGATGACAGAACACTTCTGAGCTTGAAAAGTTTAAAGCTGGGTCTCTCTTTTTCACCAGAATTCACTCATGAGCAGGAAGAACCCGATTCAGCCTTTGAGGCCACTCAGTACTTCTTTGAAGACATCACTCCAGAAACATCCATCGGTGAGACTTTCACACATACGTAACATTTATTATGTAATCAGTACGTCCCTGCAGCATATAGCCTGGCTGCCCAATACGAGTCCAAATATATTTGTCCCACGCTTTGCCCACTACTGTATCATTTTTTTCCCCACGGTCAGCGCTCCCTCGCTGTGCTCGCTCTCATTGAATATTATTTGTTAGTGCACTTCTACCCCTGACCAAAGAATACCGTCGTGATCCATTGTTTATATCATTCTCAGTCTTGGACAAACACAGTATGCACCCTCAATATGTTTTCAGTTTCACATATCCAGTCATTTGTTTTGCATTTATTCTTTATGAACTAGGTTGATGAGACTGTTTACGCCATTAAAGACGAGAGGTTGTTACCACAATATTTGCCTGACCTGTTTGCAGGGTGAAACTGTGGTTGTTTTAACCCTACAGACATTATGCGAGGCTTGGACAGTGATGACAGCACACGCACAGGAACAAATGTTTGCAGAGTTTTTAAATGGGGCCAGAGTGGATGTGCAGCAAAGGGAGAGACAGCCTAGTTGATCTGAGATGATGTTGTTTGGATGATTGCTTTCCGAATAAATGATGATGAGGTAGTGTGATACACTACAGTGTGCATTATGGTGTAGAGAAGAATAACCTACTTATGTACGAGATGTTGCTCATGCTGCTAAACGGCCGGTGCTGAATGTTCAGTTGAGCTACTAATAATCAAATAATGTTTTTACACAAAATTCACTCTCAATTCTTTTTAGGCCATGACTCAAAGTGCAGAAGTGAGAAGGACGATGGCTTTGTCAGAGTCACATTCAAAACTGAAAAAGGTAAGCCACACAGTCACGTGGATTACAGAAAGTCAACATGTCGTGTGTTCATTTGTGTCTAAGATGAGCAGCGAGATGTTTATGAGAAAAATGGCTTTAGTCTCGATTAGCAATGAATTAACAGTCGTCATCTACAGTATGATTAGTTATGACTGTACAGGCCTGTCCGTCCATGAATATTCATTCTCCGTATATAATTATGATGTGAACAACAAGCTTGTTTTCAAAAAACAATTATTTCTGTTTACCAATGCGAACGAGAAGAAATGCAGAGCTCTAAGAATTAGAAACACCCCAAAATAACATTCGCGTCTTTTCTGTTCCCACGCTAAAATACTTGTGGTCGTGACTGAAACCCTCCCCAACGTTTTTATCACATTCTTTGTTTTCATTTTGACAGTGAAGAAACTGAACACTCCTGATTACCGCAACTACCTGAAACTGTGGAACCAGGAGGCGAAACCTAAACGGGAAAACACAAAAGATCTCCCGAAGCTGAATCAGGTGAGACTCATTGTGGCGATTTACGTAGCAGATGAATAATAGTCCAGCCATGAGTGACCTTTTATTTATTTATTTTTTCTGTTTTTGTCATTCAGAGCCAGTTCATTGAGCTTTGCAAGACCCTCTACAGCATGTTCAATGAGGATGTTGCGGAACAGGAGCTCTATCACGCCACAGCCACAGTCACCAGTCTGCTGCTGGAGATGGGAGAGGTGGGGAAGCTCTTCTCCTCCGGCAGAAAGGACTACAACCACGAGGGGACGTCGGAGCCGAACACGTGCATGAGAGATGTCTCGGATGTCCCCAAACCCACCCAGGAGGAAGCTGAGGGCCTGGAAGATGTTTTCGCCCCTGACGTTCTGGAGAACAAGTCGATCCCCGGCGACGAGGGGAAAGGGGATGAAAACGAGCAGCTGCCCCCTATGCAAGACATCAAGCTGGAGGACTCGTCCCCCAAAGACACGGGCACGTCGTCTGCCATGCTCATCTCAGATGATGAGACCAAAGATGACACGTCCATGTCGTCGTACTCGGTGCTCAGCGCAGGTTCCCACGAGCTGGACGAGAAGCTGCAGTGCGAGGACATCGCGGACGACACGGTGCTGGTGCGCAGCGACAGCGGCTCCACCGGCGAAAGAGGCGGTCGCCCTCACGGCGCCGGGCCGCACGACCGGGGGCTGCCGCACAGCACCAGCATCGACAAAGACTGGGCCATCACTTTCGAGCAGTTCCTGGCCTCGGTCCTCACTGAGCAGGCGCTGGTGCGCTACTTCGAGAAGCCAGCGGAGGTGGCGGCCCGCATAACCAACGCCAAGAATGTGCGCAAAGTCGGGCGCCCCCTGCTGTCCACGAGTGACTATGAGATCTCGCTGTCCGGTTGAGATTTTCACTTCACGGACTCACATGTGATTATCAGTCGGTGGTGTTTTCCAGGAGAGCGAAGGTAAATGTAAAATGTATGATAGGATGAGTGTGACCAAAACTTCTCTTAGCCTTGTATTTTAAAGACGAAAGACTCTCAATGTAACAATCACTAGATTCTGTCCCAGCTAAGAGGGAACAGGACATTAATATTATGCTTTGCCCAGATTAAATCAGTGTGTACATGTAGTAGCTGTACTTTATAAGACAATATGCATAGGTGTTAATATTGTAATCTCAAGTACTCTTAGGCTATGTAGATGTAAATGTCCACAGATACCGTACAGTACCACACTGGGATATTTATAGTCCACATTGTATCCTCCTAAACTATTGCTTCCCTACTTTACGATTCCATTTGCTGCTAATCAGTTCTTTTCCTTTCATTTCTCACTGGATGAAGGTGTGAACAAATGCGAAATGAAGCTGTGAAAATTCACCGGTAGACTGGATTTTCACGCGCCATCGTGTAAAACTGTGTGTCACTTTGGCAAATCCTGTTCTCCTTTTCGCACAAATACCCACGACTCCCTGGATATTCGCCTCCAGGGATAAGTGGAGAATTGGAGAAAAAAAAAAGAGTTTCTCCAGTCCTCTTTTAATATTTTCAACACCAGTAAGGTTGGAAAAGATATTAGCACATACTGGCTGAAAAGCAAACTACTCATCAGTCACTGTTGTCGAGAACATTTCGATAGTTCAGGAACTCAAAGGAAAGTACGTGTTCAAAGATATTTACACTAAAATGCTGTTTGTTTACATTTTCAACATAATGTGAACCACTAAGTTGTATTTGCTTGCCTTCTGCACTCCGTTTTTATTTTATTTTTTATTTTATTTTTTATTTCTTGCTCTGAACATTTTTATATTGTTTATTTTCAAAGTTGTTTTTATGTGAATAGTTTACATTTTAAACATCCTGGTCTTATTACTCTGGATTCTGGTGCGTTGTGTATCACTCCATCTAATTAAAGTTACAGTATGGCTGATTCAGTGCTGCACAGTACAACGCCTCAAGCCTCTTCTTCATCGACTTCATCAGACTGCGTGGTGGGTGCTACTGCCATCTGGTGGGACAGGATGTAATCTCCATTTCCTCGACAGTGAGTTGAAGCCACAGTGGATGCAGCTTTACAAATTCCCAAGTGGCATTATCACTTGTTTAAGAACTCGTTTAAGGGAAAATGTCACTTGCAAAAGCTAAAACCTGTGATTTACTGTAACTCAAACAGTATTAGATTCACAGGAACAGGAAGTTCGTCAGTTTCTTCCTCAATAACACAAAATGCGGTTTTTAAATGGAGGTTGTTGTTACTAAGTGGGAAAAAAAAGTGTTTGACTCCGCTGTTAAAACATAACATGTGGTTTATTACACCTTAGTTCAGTTTCTCTAGCCACACCCAGGCCTGATTACTGCCACACCTGTTGTCTATCAAGAAATCACTTCAATAGAACCTGTGAAGTAGTCGATAGAAGTGAAGTGGGCCAAAATGACCCTCAAAAGCTAGACATCATGCTGCAGTGTGATGGTCTGGGGCGGTATTGCTGCTTCAGGACCTGGAAGACTTGCTGTGATAAATGGAACCACAAACTCTGCTGTCTACCAGAAACCCATCTGTTAGTGACCTCAAGCTGAAGTAAAATTTGGTTCTGCAGCAGGACAATGATCCAAAACACACCAGCAAGTCTGACCTCTAAATGGATGGAGAAAAGCTAAATGAAGACTTTGGAGTGGCCTAGTCAAAGTCCTGACCTGAGTCCCATCGAGATGCTGTGACATGACCGTAAGAAGGTGGTTCACGCTCGAAAACCCTACAATGTGGCTGAATTATTACAATTCGCTGTAAAAAAAAAAACTCTGTGCAAGTTATCACAAACGTTTGATTGCAGTTGTTGCTGCTACTCGTGGCCCAAGCAGTTACTGGGTTTAGGGGGCAATCACTTTTCACACAGGACCATGTGGGTTTGGATTTAGTTTTCCCTCGTGAAGAAGTGTTTACTTGTGATATCTTTGTCTAATATTTAAAGTTTGTTTTAAGTTTTAAGTTTGATCTGAAACATTCAAGTGTGACAAACATACAAAAAGATAAGAAATCAGGAAGGGGGTCAACACTTTTTCACACCACTGTAGATGTAATTTAAATAACATTCACTATGCTATTTGAGTTGATAGATTCAATTTTTAGATTTTTCCAAATAACTAAGACATTTTGAGCATAATCTTCAACTGAAGTACATTTTTTTTGGACACTAATGTATTTTATAATGAAGTAAAAGATCTGAATATTAATGTCAGATACTGATGATCTTGTTTCCCCTGTGCCCGTCAAACAGACAGTTTATTTTTTAATACATTTAATCACAACAGCAGCGCGTGACAGCGCGATGACATTTAAACCTCAGCCGGTTACGCAGAATCCCCTTCTCTTTCTCCGTGGAGCAAACACACAGAGGTTGTGGTCACAGTGAAGCAATCACAGCTCGGCGAGCTCGCCACTGAGCTCCACACGAATGCACTGCAGCTTGAAAGCAGGGATCCCTTCTCAGATACACGGCGGATGGTCATAAATCCATGTATCGGAGAAGATTCCTCATGCTCTGCTTCTCGGAAATAATGAGTGAAAAGGTTACATGTGGGGTTTTATTCTGCATAATTTGGTTTGTTGGGGAAAAAAACAATTTGAAAACATCTTGTGCTAGAATAATTTAATGATAATTTGACATTTTCAAACTCAGATCTACACTATTCTACCGCATGAGTAAAGTTTATGTGTAAATAGAGGAACATCCCCATGTTTCCCTCCTCCTCTTTCTTTCCCGGTGACGGACGGTGCATTTATTGTGAAAAAGACTCCGCTGCTACCAAACTGCTTAGAGGCCAAACATGGTGTGAAGCAAAGGTCTTATCTGCTTCGTGGTGAACTTCAGTCGTCGGCTTCATGTCACAACGCTTCCCTACTTTAATTTCCCCAACATCTGGTTCTTACCGGACGCAGCAGCTGCGACAGACAACAGGCACCATGAATGAACAAAGAAGATTAACTCATCAAACGAATACCACTTTTTTTTAAAGATTCAATGTGGCTGCTAAAGGGAAAGCCCTCTGAGCCTTGGTTATAAAGCCTTCAGAACAGATTGCGATTCGGCCGATCAGCTCTAAACGCTGTTGTTCACATTGTTGTGTTGTCAATAGCAGAGCAAAGGCAGGTCTGATACTGCCCCATTATCACTGCTGTTTAGGACCGACACTTGTAATAAAGTAAATAAGTGCTTAATACTAAGAAGCTGCCTGTCATAAGTTGAATGGAAGCGATAAATGAGATATTAAAGTGGATGTGGTGCTCACTGTGTTTGGTGGAGGGAGAATAACATTAGAGATAAAACCAAAACTCAGATGAAAATATTCTGAAGTTAAAGTCAGACAGTGGGAAAGTAAAACGGTTGTTTTTCTGCAAAGAGTCTGCACTGTGAGGTAAATTGAACATTGACTTTCTGACAGTCAGTGGACTTTGATTTGACCGGGGCGTACAGGAGCACACAGAAACGCCTCTCCCTGTGGATGTCATAAAAAAAAAAAAAGCCAGCCACACAATATATAAATGCAGAGCAAAAGATGCTTCTTTCCTTTCTGTGGAGTGGGGCCCCGAATGGATTATAATCTGGCCAGCTGAATCCTGTCTGGAACTTAAGGATCAAAAGGAGGTTTAAATTTGAGACAAACTGAGTAAGTGCGTTTAACATCGTCAGTCTGCTTTTGTCTACCTTTCACTCAGGAGGATGAATGATTAGTGTAGCGGTTGTTGTTTGTGTGGTGCTGCTTTTCCAGGAGAGAGCGCTGATCTGGTGCGTCTGTGCAGGTAAACATGGTGGGACTTAAACCCTCAGATGTTCCTCCTCCTTTGGGGGTGAAGATGGCGAGCGCTGGGGCCGCAGCGTGTATAGCCGACCTCATCACATTTCCCCTGGACACAGCCAAAGTCAGACTACAGGTACCTGTTTAGTCAAATTAAGAGTTAAGTCGTTCGTTGGCAGTGAAAAAATTAACCAGATGTTCAACTGTTTAGGAGCACAGTGTGATGATGTTGGCACAATTGACGGAGCGGTTTGACTTTGTCCACTTCAGCACCCAAAGATCAATTCTGCAGCAACAACATGCGGCCAAGGTTTTCTACTTGTGTGGATGTGAATGCAATCTGTGACTCCTCCTCCTCCCCCAGATCCAGGGAGAGAAGCAGGCGGTGGAGGGCATCCGCTACAGAGGCGTGTTTGGGACCATCGCCACCATGGTCCGGACCGAGGGGCCCAGGTCTCTGTACAATGGGCTGGTGGCCGGGCTGCAGAGGCAGCTGTGCTTCGCCTCCATCAGAATCGGCCTCTACGACAATGTGAAAAATTTTTACACCGGTGGCAAAGACAGTGAGTTCAAGATTAAACATGATGCCCAGCACTTGGAATATATCCACAAACAATTCAGTTCAGGAGAAAATCTAAACAAATAGGGGAAAATAAAGAAGGGTAAAACTGCAAGGCAGAAATAATCTGAGAGGAAATCTTCTCAGTGAACATTAGGTCTCTTGTCTTGGCAAAATATTTGAAATTGATCTATTTGTTAACTTTTATCTAAAATTTATGAGGGATTTCGGCGGTCTGCATTGTGATGAAGTGTTGTAGATAAAAGGCACGCCAGTGAAATAAATAATAAATGTGAGCTGAGTTGTTCCTGCCTGTGCTTCTCTAGACCCTGGTGTACTGATCCGTATCCTGGCCGGATGCACCACAGGCGCCATGGCGGTGTCCTTCGCACAACCCACCGACGTGGTCAAGGTCCGGTTCCAGGCCCAGATGAACCTGGACGGCGTGGCTCGTCGTTACAACGGCACCATGCAGGCCTACAAACATATCTTCCAGAACGAGGGCATGCGCGGACTCTGGAAAGGTGACATTTGAGTCACAAAAAAAAGAGTAGGAAAAAAAACTTTATTTCCAGCTGCGATTAAAAGCGCGGCTTTTCACGTGTTTTCATCCAGGAACGCTGCCCAACATCACGAGAAACGCGCTGGTCAACTGCACAGAGCTGGTTACGTACGACCTGATAAAAGAGGCCCTCCTCAGACACAAACTGATGTCAGGTGAGAGTCTGTGAATGTACACACACGTGCAAATGCCAGGGAGACAGCTGATTGGGCAGAGACCCTCACACCCTCTTCACCTCCTCCACAGCTGATAACAACAGACATGTGCTGTAAATACAGTGGATATACGATGTTTATCTCCATCAAGAGATTACGGTGTCTGCTGACAGGGGTTTCTACACCCAGACAGCTGATAACACAGTCCGTCTGAGTAAGTGCCATTCATTGAAAAAAAAATTTTTTATTTCCAACTCTCCCCCCGCAGACAACCTGCCGTGCCACTTTGTGTCCGCGTTTGGCGCCGGCTTCGTCACCACGGTGATCGCTTCCCCAGTGGACGTGGTGAAGACGAGGTACATGAACTCACCACCGGGCCAGTATAAGAGCGCTATCAACTGCGCCTGGACCATGATGACGAAGGAGGGGCCGACTGCTTTCTACAAAGGGTGAGTTGATCCCCTGTGCTCCCAGAACAAACCGTCCCTATCAGTAATTTCTGTTATTTAACCAAGAGGAGACACCGCAGATAAATGAGGTTAGGCTTTAGACTAAGAGGTGCCACTGTGGACACTGTTGCTTTAAAACAACTCTTTAGTATGAACATTTTCTGAAATACTTTTTTTTTTTTAAACAGTTATCTATTATGTATCATGTAATATTTATCTATATCACAATTGCGTTCATCTTAAACAGGAACCTGAACAGGTTCAAAGTTCTGGTTTCATCATGTTGACATATGAGAGTCAAGGGTCGTTACCAAGGCGATTTTGGTAATCTCTATTCATCACTGTTAAAGAAAAAAGAAATACACACATTAAAAAAAACAGCAGACAAAAAACAACAGGTTGGAAGACAAACATGTAATTGGGTCAAATAACATAAAATGTATCTACCAAATCATTAGGGACACTAGTGAACTTGAATGCATGATAGTATAATGATCCTTAACTGTGTTGTCTGTTATTTATCGACCAGCCCCACAGGTCTTCAACAGGAGGGAGGCACTGCAGGGGGTATAGTTTAGTAGTATAGGGGTATAGTAGGTGGTTGGTGTTTATTGGTCTGCAAAATGTTGAAGACCCCTGAACTAATGGGGTTTTCAAAAATAATAGAAGCGCATCAGCACTACAAACCACAGCCTCCGAATTGAAAACACAGTTGAATCTACTGCGCTCTCCGTTTTTTTTTTCAAGTGCTCCTGAAGTGGTGATTTCTAAATTTCTAAATTAGAATGAGGAAATAAAAATTTTGAGAAAGCTAACTTTGAATAAATTGTACATTTCCGACCATTTTTAAAGGGAAATGGTATTTACAGTTAAAACATCACCAGTAGCTGTTTTTACATTAAGACAGTTTTATTCATTCATTATAAGTTTTCTTAAACTTGATGTTTAAATGTGCAAACATGGTTTGATCTATTAAATAGTGTTAAAAGTTCTGTTTGAAAAAAAAATAAATAAATAAAATACTTGCTGCATGTTTCAAAAGTAAAATAACTGGTAGTAAAATAAATATGAAAGAATGCATAAATATATATTTTAGATTTTGATGATGAAACCTTAGTAGGTAACTTTCACTCCTCACCTCAAACCTCTCAAACTGTGTCTTTGTTTGTAGATTTGTGCCCTCATTTCTGAGGCTGGGATCGTGGAACGTAGTGATGTTCGTCTCATTCGAGCAAATCAAGAGGGCGATGATGGTCACAAAGAAGAGGATTGAAGCCACAAACTGAGATTCCCGTGTCAGCGTTTGATGGTAAAACCTGGACCCGACCCCAGGGCTGAAACACCCACGAGGAAACCCAGCGCTTCCCAATCCCTGGTTGTGTTCGGCTCTGTCTCTTCTTAGCCTGCGCTGACAGACGAGGATTTCCCTTGTTGGAAAAGGAATACTGGACAATCTGCCTTGAATTTGCCTTTATGTGAAGAAAACACACTTTCCTTTTATATTTATAATTTGTAACAATTCCATACATTGTGGGAGTGAATGTCATAGACACAAGTTTGCACTTGGAGACCTGTACGGTAGCTTAATAAAGTGTGAGACGTGTTTAAGAGCCTGGGCTCTCCTCTTTATCTTACGCCTTTAGACACGCAGACATGAAACTGGCTTCAAATTGAATGTGTTTTTATTTACTTGGAGCAACACGTGTAAGTCGTCACATAGCATTCCTCATAAGTAAATCACGACACGATTATAAAAGGACAGGTAACAAAACTTCTGAATCATTGTTAAGACGTACATGTTTGTGAATTACAGTAATGACATCTGTGGGGACACGTTAAACCATGCACGGCTTTAGAGATGAGGGCACCACCATGGAGCGTCACAAAGAGGAAATCATTCTTTACATTGGTCAACATAAATATTAAATTCCTGAGCAGGACAATTGTGAGAACACGCAGGCTTTGCTCAAATAAACACAACAAGACAACTAATATACGGCCGTTTCCCCTCCGTTGTTCTCTCCCTCGGTGCTACAGTTTGGTTGCTTGCTGACTGAAAGTGCTTAAAAGCCTCATGAAATAAAACGCCGTCGTCGCTACAGCCCCCTGCAGCAGCTCTCACTCCCCCATTGATGGATGAATCAACAACTGGAACAATAACTTTTGAGGCATAGGACGGCAGGTTTGTGCTCTGTTTGAAACGACCACTGCTGGACTCGATATTAGAATATGAGAGATCGACTATAGGCTATGTATAAAAGATGGACGTACAGGCGGTTTAGACTTCTGCGTTAAATTTCTAAGGGAAAACGACAACACAATTAGGTTTTTGAATGTGAGGCTACTGTAGCTACAGATTCGTTGGAGACGCTGCCCATCGACCATGAGTGGTAGCAATCCAAGCTGCTCGTCAATCCGTGTCCACCTTTTATACACAACTCTACAGAACCACCCAGTTCCAATCTGATTTAATGTTGTTAATGTCGAGCAGTGTTTTTTTTTTTTTCTTTTTCCCGGCTTACCCCTCGGAGAGGTCAGAGGATAACTGAGGCATGTGTTAATTTTTAGAAGTGGCAGTCAGTGTGAGGGTCACATCAGGGTCCTGTAGACGTGTCTTGACAATGCTGTGGAATTGTTCTCTGTATTGATTGAACTGCATGATGCTCTCCGGTTCTTCCGACACCCAGAATTTATCAAATTCGTACGCCAGATAACCTAGAGGAAGAAAGAAAAAACATTTCACCCTCTATTAGAAAATGTTGTGTGTGGAGCTGGCATATATTTTTATTTTATTTTTATTTTTTTTACTCACAGTACAGCTGATGAAAGTGACGGAGCTCAGGTGTTCCCTGGACTGTATTGTAGAAATGTGGTTTCAAAGCACCACTCTTCAGGAGGCTGTAGGCCATCTCTGTCAGGTTGATGCCAACTATAGCATATGAATACCTAAAATAGGTACATTTCACAATCAATACGCTATTAATAATAATATTAATAATAAAAACTGAAAAAAAACAAGCTATAGCTTTGCTGAAAGTGATGCAGATGATTCAAGTCACAGTACAGGTGGAAAACTAAAACGCTGATGCCCATACATGAATGTCTCTTACCCCAGTTTAGGATGATTTGCATGAGACAACACCTGACGAGCCTCCACTGTGTAGTTTTCACTGAAAAAACTGCAGATGGAAAGAAAATCATAATATTACTGTTGCTGAGTGTAAAATAAAATCCTCAACCAACACATATTTTATTACATATGAATGTATAAAGTGCAACTATATATATATATATATACACACATATATATATAATGCTAATGTGTGGGTGTTGTTCTAATACAGCAGCTTATAGTCCCAGGTTAGAACTGTCGTCTTGCACTGTGTTTACTTAGAAAACAGAAATCAGTGTTATAATATAAGCTCAAGTCATATAAGCAGTCATATAAGGCAAACAGTTAACATATGCACACGACTCCAAAAAGATAAATTATTGATCTGTGAAGTCTTGGTGTATGTGTCTGGATTAATGTGTAGAGATACATCCTACAAAGTCTGAAAATGCAGATAATTTAGACCAAGAGCAGACTGATGCAAAAAGATATGTCCAAGAACCCAAAATTTGATCACGGGAGGAGCTGCATACATCGATCAGGCATAACATTATGACCTTTCTAGTATTATGGGGGCTTTGGGTGCTATGGGTTGAGGGGAGGGGCCTCTGTGGTTCATCCCACAGACACTTGATCAGTTTGGGATTGAACTTAGAGGCTTTGTGCTGTTTTCATGTTTTTTGAGTTGTTCGTTTACTGTTTTTTTGTGTGTCTGTGTCAGGCTGCATCCCTTTGGGGATGACTGCTGCCATCAAGGAGTGTCATTGTTATGGGGTGGGGGTGTCTGGTCTGGTGGGAGTTACATGTCTAAGTAGCATCCACACTAATGCCAGGTTTTCCAGCAGAACATTGTACGGTCGATGTTATTTACTTCTACTGTCAGTGGTCTTATTGTTGTGGCTGATTGGTGTGATATGTGTGTGCAGGAACCACATCTTTACAGGTACTATGCAGGTGTATTTTCTTCTGAGCATCATTGTTCTTTAATATGGATGAAATTAACCATTTCAAGTATTTGTGAGTGGTGACAGTTTTCCATCAGTTTCCTTTTTAACCATATTTTGACAGAGAGACCAACAGATGCTTCTCTTGTACCGATGTTCTCTCCAGTTCTTCATCACCTGATTACTCTGATTACTCACACGAGGTTGATTAGTCCGAGCAGCCCCATTCCTCTGAAGTCAGTCTTGGGGTCGTCTCCCTGGAATCCAATGTCCCCCCACTGTTTGGTTATCCTGGACTCCAGTTTCACTGCTGGCATCAACAGGTCCCACAACTGAGAGTACAAATGATTCTGGGGTCAAACATTTTGACTGCCACCGAACTGCGTAAATATTTATTTTTGCATAACAGGAAAAACTAATTGAACGTGGCAAAAATGATGAAGGCGACCACTCATTGTGGTATTTAACAATGATCCAATCTTTTAGCAGCGTTAAAATGTTATGTTCCAATTTAGTTTGAAATACACTGTGCACACTGTGTGTACTTTGAACATATCATTATTTGCTTTCACCATGCATCTAAAACACACAACTGATTGACTAACGTATGGATGGACTAACTCCAGGAGGAGGAATCCATACCTTCAAAAGCATGACCTCATGATCAGGGTTGTCTGAGCAGAAGACTTCCTTTCTCAAATCCTCTACACATACATACAAGCTGCTGTATCCTGTTATCTGCAGCAGACAGACGTGAAGATTCTCCTTGAACCTAAAAAAACAACGAGATAAATCCGGTAATTCATGATTAAATCACGTTACTCTGCAATTTAAAGAGCTACGGTTAATTTAAACTAACAAAATCATCCTTACTGGGGATCTTTTTGGGGTTTGATGCTTTTCTCTCTCATTATTTGATCCACACATTGCTCTAAATTATCCTTGCTGCTTTCCAAAGCTCCTCTTAAAACCTACAAAAGGAAATACACATATTATGTAGAACAATATTCATACAGAACGCTGTCAGAAAGTGGCACAATGGCTGCTAAATGATCTACAACCACAGCAATAAAAAAAGATTTTCAAAATCAACCTTAGAAAAAGAATAAGCCGAGCCAGCACTTGTTTCTTCACTGAATGACTCTTGACGGTGGAAAGTGCTTACTTAGTTACAATCATAAATGACCTATACAGTCAATGCATCTATGTTTGGCAAGAGTGCTGAAAGATAAGGACTGATTAAGGTCAGAGGATATGATGATACTGAACTTCACACATGATAAAAGTGAAGAGCTCAATAGTTCAGCAATCAATGTTTTGTTTTTACACTTCAGTGAGTCGGGAATCTCTGGAAAGCAATTTGGTTTCTTCTCCCAATGTGACCTGAATCGGGTAAACGTTCTTAGTTTTCAAAGCCCCCACACGGCCCCAAAAACCTTAAATTGACCAAAAAACATCAGACAATCGGGACTCATTTAATTTGCTGAAGTGATTTGTTGTTTGCCTTTTAAGAATCGGTGTCTTTGCATCTTGACTAGGTCACCTGTTAACCCGTATTCAGTCCCTGCTGAGTTTCTAGCTGCTCTTTGTGTTAGACGGTGCCAGTCTGTGTGTTGGTTCATTTGTAGGACTGTTCTGACCTCTTACAGAAACATGCTGATGGACAAACTTGTATCCAATTTAAAAAAACATATTTAATTTTCAATTCTGGAAAGTTCTTGCTAGATCATGACTCATCAATATCCTGATATCCAGGTTTGTGCTAAAGAAATCTTATGATTATCTTTCAACAACCATAAAAATAAGTTTAAAGTTTAATCTAAAATACCAGAATATGAATCTACAACTACTGCATATGAACCCTGTGTTAATCTTAAACAAAACTAGCTTAACAGTGGGAACATTGTTCTTACCTTGTTCTTTGATTGTCGAAGAGAGTACTCTACAAGAGAACGCAAGGCACGGATTAATACAAGGGAGCGGAAACAAAGTAAGAACCAAAACAAGATTGGGATGATAAGATCCACCTGCTTTTGTTGTCCTCGCTGCCCCTGGCTTGTATCCGGAGCATATTCTCTGCAGCTCACATTTCCCTGTTCCCTGTCTGATGAGCCACTTCAGCCAGTACCTCAGGAAGGACGTGTAGATGTACTGCCAGATGCTCCCCAACATTTCTACAGCACAGAGAAAACACACTAATCATGTCCAGAAATTAAACGATTAAACGATTTTTAACACTTGTCTGATCAGCCCGTTTGTCTACAATGAATATCTGAAAGTAATAAATGACCTCCTGGTCTTGTACCAAATTTTCACAATACCCTTCACATATACAACATGGTCTTATGAAGTTATAATGAAACTACAGAGCAGTACAAATTAATATGTAATCAGAGCCAGTGAATGCTTTTCATGTGGTTTACATTTAGGTACAGTACATGAATGAACTTTAGCCTTTAGACTACAGCCTGTACATTCTTTATTAATACTTAACACTGGGAACATTTGTACACATCCTGCACATCCAGTCACAGACTGACTGTTTATATATTCTTTTTATATTCTGTATGAACGAAGGTTTAAATAAATCTGATCGTGACAGAAGTAGACCTTATGAAAGACTAGTTGTAACGGAGTGAATTTTGTGTATTGTATCAGTCAAACACAACATTAAGTGACATAATAGCTGCATTCAATGTGGAGATTATATATGAACATAAATACTGTATTTGGTTGCAGAGAGACCTCAGCTCACTGCAACTTTAGAAAACACATGTAAATAGATAAAACACAAGTAAATTAAAACAACACGTGTGCTGCATTTACAAGCATTCATTAGCAAATACGGACACGCACTTCAGGTGGTGCAAATGTTTCCACTTACGGAGTATTTGCTCCTCATAAGTGGTGTTTAAAAGATGTTGAAGTCTGGTTTAAAAGTTGCTGTTTTATTTTTAACATCCCGGTCACATAATTCCAGTTCAAATAATTTGTCAAAAAACACAACTAATGTGCAGATTAATAGGACTAATCATTGTATAAAATGCTTTTTGACATTTAGGGTCCCCAGGAAACATTTCTCGTTGCCGTTTTCATGGCGTTTGTGTGCTAGTATCTGCAACATGTCTCTCTCCTCAGTTGTGTTTTGATTATTTGCACTTCTTGTGTTGTAAAATTGATGTTGTTTGCCTTTCATCCACATGCATCTGCCTTTTTAAAAAGCCGTGCGCTGATCTCTCTCTGCCACTGGATGAATGTGAATGGAGTCACTTTTGCTACGTGGACATTTTTTTTTCCATAGACTGAACTGTCCGCCTCCAGATGTCTCTCTGAAACTCATTACTTTTCAAAACTGTAACTGTATACTAATATCCATTTCCTTTCTCTGCTTCACCTGTTTTCCCCTCGTTCTTTTACATTTTCTGGTCCTGTGTGTGTGTTTTTTATATTTTTTTTTAATGAAAAGTCTGAAAACTACAATTTGAAAGAATACATTTTAAGGAAATACATACTTTCTTGCGATTCTAGTGACACGCACATACAGAAGAGCAGCAATAAATCAATAAAGTACCTGTACCTCTGCATATAAAATATTTTATTAGTTTTATTGCCTCAGTAAACGTGACTTCATGAGTTTGTCTGTGACACAGTGGCAACAATGGCCACCATTGTCCTTGATTACAGCCAGCCAAAGCTATTCATTGTTCAGTGCATGAGAAGAACAAGTGATCTTGAGTCGCCATTAAATACAAAATGTTAGTTTGAGTTGGGCCGATACCGAAAATATCCTATGACAGTCACAACAATAGCATTGTGGTAGCTAGCCTTGATGCTACCTTCAGACAAACGAGGTTATTCCCTTCAACACAAACATCCAGAGGCTTTGGAGGCGCTTTGAGGAGCAGTGCTTATTCATGTTAGCAAACAGCTAGCTCTTTATCTCCAGGTTTTAATGAAACAACCAAGCTATTAGGTTTTAAAACTCACAAATGAGAGTTTTAATTAACCCCGGTTCACACAACAGGTTGTCATTGTATTCGCCCAACTGTTAGCGAGCTACATCATGATAACCCTCACGCCTCAGATATTGACGTGTTTGAGAGGATTTACGACGAGAAAGCAGCTGAGGTTAATCTTACTACACTGTTGTGAGGGGAAAAGTGTCGCCAGTTAAAGATGTATTTAAAACTTACCTCCTCTTTCTAGCTAGAAGCCGTGTGTTCAGGTTAGCGACGTTTCTCTTGACAACAGCCCCGGGTCCGATGCGTTCAGGTTCAGATCAGACACACAACCAGACCATACCGGCCAGAGAGGACGTACAAACATTTTTCTGGCCAACGTTCATACTTATGTTTAGTCATCCCAAATAAGTTATTTCTAATATTATTTAGGAGTGGATATTTTGTTCATATGTTGGACTCTTTCCGTTGGACTTAAATTGTTTATGTTATTACCGTGATGTCTTTAAACATAGCAGAATGTTTTGAAAGCTGCTACAGCGCCATCTACTGTCCAAACCCGTACCAACCCTCTCCACCGCACATGCTGCTTCACAGCTACACTATTTTTTTCCAGACACTGAATTTTAATCACTAGCTGATTAGTAGATCTAAATCCCTAGACGGTTTTGCCAAACTGAAATGCTCAGTATATTAGGATAAACAGTTTTCTGCAGGAAATGAGGCTTTAAAAGGGGGATGTTTGTGAAGGTTCTCAATCATTCAGGTCATGGTAATCCAAAAGGTGTTAAAAAAAAAACAAAACAAAAGGCAACTGGACTTTTAGAGTTCTGAGAGCCAATCATCCAAATAGCTTCTTCAATTCTAAGGGGTGGGTGGGAATTTGAGGTTTAAATAGGAAATCAAGCTCGCTTGATTTGCTTCTGTAAGAACCAGAAACCTTAACTTCCATTAATGGAAAATAGTTGCACCAGTTTCTGGTTCTTACAGAAACGAAAGTCCAGTTGCCCTTTTTTATGCATTTTGGAATTTCTGCAGGGAGTTTGCATGTTCTCCCTGTATCTGTGTTGGATTCATTGGTGATTCTATATTAGCTGTGTGTAAGTGTGAATTGTTGTCTGTTTCTCTGTGTCTCTGTGTTACCTGTCCAGGTTGTACATCACTTTTCTTACCGGATGACAGCTGGGATAGGCTTCAGCCACCACCACAACCCTCCTAATGGCACAAACAGCTACAGAAGATGAGATGAGAGGAATTTTCTGCAGGTCAGATTGTGTTCAGATGGAAGAACAAGTCAGACCAAGCACTTGCATTTCCAAAATTAACCACAAGATGGTGCCAGAATCATAACTAAACTTCGTGCTGCACCAAATTGATATTTCAAGGTCTGATTTTTCTTTTCTTTTCTAAACATACGAGTTATGTTAGTGATACTGGACATAATGTCACCTTTGTTCATCTGTGTCATAAAGTGTAATCAAGATTTAAAATGGTGGAAAGAGGCAACACATAAACAACCAAAAACTGCGATTCATTTTCCAGAGTGGTTGCACTCAAACCCTGACCCTCACGTGGTAATCTGTCTTATCAACAACGTATGCAGCCTATTCTGAGATACTGTAATTAAGCCACGGTCTACCTTCTCGCCTAATCAGTCCCTCTGGGCTTTGGAAGGCAGGAGGTCTATCCCGTACAATTACCTCAATCCAAGAGAAACTCCTGTCTGTGACACATGCTATATTTGACAACTGAGTCCCCAAAGTAACCAGCACTCAAAGATTAGCCCATGATGAGCTGGGAAGTGGAATATAATGCTGACATTAAATTAGTCATAACAGCCCTGACGTAAATGAAACAAAATTCTTTCAATGGCTCCGTAGGATTGATAAAAAACAACAACAAATGGACACTGATGCACGCTACAGTTTTAGCTGTGACTTGGTTGGAGAAACTTACTTACTCATATTTTCAGGAGTCAGGCAACATAAAGGTAGACACCCATGAGTTTCAATTCTTGCCAACAGGATCCTCAACAAAGGTGATGTATTAAATTTGTTAAAAACCAACCAAGCACAAGTGGCCCTCTTATGAATGCCTTCCTCAGCAAAACTTAAAATTATAACTTTTCAGAAGCTGAAACCAGCAGTTGACAATATTTAAAGCAGCAAAGCAACATATACCTTATTTTCTTATTATTTGTTTCCCTTTTAAATGAAATAATTTCCTTTGTTATAGGTCATGATATGGTGATAGCAGCAGTAAAGAAGGAAATGTATTTTACTAGCCTGCCATATCTCATTTACAATCACAGTTCCACTTGAACCTGTATATTTCCACATGACACCCATTTCTCATCGGACTTCCCATTTGGTAGTTATTGTGATTTATAATGTGGTGGATGTCCATTGAAATCTTTAATCCTCCATGTAAAATATTTATTTTTGGAACCAGACATCTCTTAAATTAAACCGGACACCAATCATGATCTCAGTTCTCAAATGTCTTGAGTATGATTCATTGTTCAGCAGGTCTCCTCCCAAACCACACAGGTGACTGTGTGAAAATCTACATTTAATATAAAAGGCACATGATGTTATCCAGGAACATAACCTGATTTTGCTCAAGGAATCCCCCTCCGTCAAACTAAGAAGCACAACACAACCGCATTGGTGGCCACAAATCCGTGTGCACACACAGAACAACAACAGCCCTCTGTCCTCTTAAAAGATTAGGACACGGGCTGCTTTTATGAGACGGCCCCGGGATCTAATGAATTTCAAGTGCAAGTGACCCTCCTATGAGCGCCTGCGGCAGTTACAACACTGCCTCCATTCTCGTGCCCTCCCATTCATCCATTCATCTGGTTAAGTCCGCTGCACCACGTTGCCTGCCCTGCCTGGACCAGCTCAGTCTGGGATAGCACACACACCATGAGCGGTCCATTTTGTGAACGGTGCGCTTTGTCTACGCTTGAGCCAACGGTGACAGGGAGGCAGCATCCGCCGCTCGGACAGCCGTGACTCATTGCGCACGGTCAGTCCGCCAGGGCGCTCGGTTGTGGAGGATCGATACCTCTAAGACCCATATTCTGGTGGAAGGCGTGGCTTGGTGTCACCGACACAGGGTTGATTTTTCCATATTCATTTCTGGGGGTTTAGCCTCGTCTCACTGACACAGACGCGCAAACGGGCACCCGGGACAAAAAAAAAAAATCAAGGTAAGCCACCCTCATCTGCTAATTAAAACTGCGCCTCCCATCGTGCTATAGGTGTTCAGTTCATCCGCAAGGTCAAATCAAATCAGTAACAGAGAAAAAAAAATACGTGGCTTCTCCGACAAGAAGCTACAGTACATGACATAGATCTTAATTGGCCCGAATGGCTCGTGTGCATCACTTGAATGTTTTCCGTTTTGCATGGATTCATGTTATGCTTGCGCCCTGCCGCTCACTCTTTCTGTTATTTCTAAAGTGCTGCAGGGAAGAAAGACGAGGACGGATTTGATTGTCGAATTACGGCCAGGAGATTGTTTACATGAATATTTGCGCTTTGACAACAGACAGGCAGATGCACAGTGGTAGAGCTCATACGGGCTACACCTGTCAGTGACCCAAACCTACCATTCCGTGTTTCCAGTCACACTCAGAAATATGCTTTCAGGTGACCATGTCCATTTAATCATATGTTTCCACTGCCTAGTGAGTGTGAAAGGAAGAGTTACTCTTTATTTTGTGTAGTCGGATGTAATTATGACCTGTACCATATGAAATCTGTTGATTCTTTGAATGTGAAGGATGTTGTTAGAGAAGTAGAAGGAAAGAAAAAAAAACAGGCTGAGATGAGCTGCATATATAGAGTCTATGATGATCAATAATGTGTCTGTATTGCAAAAAGCCCAGCTGGTGCTGAAGCTCAGCCAGTCACCAATCTCAATCCTCCTTATTCGCGAAGGCTGCTTTCTATGATTAAAGCCTTGATCACAGTTCATTTGTCCGACTCCAAAGGATCACGTATTTCAGACGTCTGCCGAGTGCTGGCACATTACTTGGACAACCGGCCAGATGCTTTTTAGGAGGCAGGCTGAGATGTAGTCATTCATCAGGCCTCGGATAAAGAGCTCTGTGAAGCTGTAGGTCAATGCTTAGGATTTACAACAGACTGATTGCAGGACAAAAGAGGATTTCTTGTTGGCTTTCAAACCTTTTTAGTGTCTTTGGTATCTGTGTATCTTCACTGTAAGGGCTACATGACTTTAAATGAGTGCTTATGGACGTTTTCACTGTGCATTTTGCAGAATGACTCGCTAAAGGGAACTGAAGTGGATGCTGAATGTGAACCAAAGGACCAGTGAAGTCTAGCAATAACGTTACCATTTGTCACATAACACAGTGGTGAACAGTCAATTAAACTGAGTCAATACCAAGCTGAGACCAGGACTACAGTTCCCTCTGTGAGCAACAACACAGGGTCTTCATCAGTCGACTCATTATTGGTTCCCTTTCTGTGCTGTTACTCTCGTTTTTCTTCATATTCACAGTGGCTTCAGCGGAGGTATGAATAGACAGCGTGCTTCCAGGCAAATACCGTGTGTAAATATATTCAGATGAAACCCAGTTAATTTGATATCCACAGTCTATATACAAAGTGTCTGTTATACGAGAGCTCCTTCAGCCGCTTTATTTATCCCACATTACTTACACGCTTGTAAACTTTGCTTTGGTTTAGTCTGGCACAGCGTTTTGCATCCTCTGTAGGGATTTCCTCACGTATTTGTTAGCTTATAAAACAATAAATGAATTTCTTTCTTTAGACTCTTAGCAAAAGACATGTTAAACGGCATCTCAGAAATCAGACACAACAAACATTCATTTATTCTTCACATGCTCGTACAAAGATCCTTTCTTGCATAGACTCCAGCGTACCACAATTATGATTATATACTCGGATGATGGCTATGCTTGGAATCACATGAATTACTTTTAAGCATGAGAGTGAACTTAGGCAGGTACGGGTCATTCATTGTTATGTGCTTGGTTCAGTGATAGCGAGTGAAACTGTGCGATCATGTTGGATCATTGACCAATTTAACCCTTTATGGGGCAAGGAACTATATTTGGTAACTTCAGCACACATTTTAAATTGTGTCCCCGTGTCCCTCAGTGAGGTTGAGAACCATGTTTTTTTAGGTCTTCAACAGGGGGTCCGTGGAGGTACTGCAGGAGGGTTGCAAAATCTTTGATTGATTAGACATTTTTTACATATATATGTAGGCTGAGTTTAATATAGAACAGTAAGTAGGGGGTCTCTACGTAATTTCTCCTTCAGTTTGGGGTCCTTGGCCTGAAAAACGTGTTCTAATGCTCTAAATCCATATTTACATGTGTTTACCACCTAAGGGGAAGGAACCATATATGGTAAATTCATCATTCTTGAATTTTCTTCATGAAAATGAAACTTTTTGAGTAACCAAGTCTTCTCATGCTCTAAAATAACACTCTAGGGTTAACATGTAGAACTTCCAAGTATTTCAATGAAAATCCCTTTAAAGGGTTAAGGAGTTAAATGTTGTGATAAGCAAATTTTATTGATGTCCAGTAAGCTAAGTCTTTTTCTATTTGTCTCTTTCAGGACACTGCAAAAACTGACTGACACTGTGCATCTTGTGAAACAGTGAATCCGACATGGGAACTAACCCAAAACGGACAGTGACAGTCCAGATGGTGCCTCAGCTGGCTGTGGTGGACACACTGGGCAATAAGGAGCCTAACGCTAACTGGGCTAAAGAGCCCAACCTCAAACTCTCTCAGGTGTGTCCAAAACCTAACCTTTCATCTCCTGACAAGCAGGATATCGTATCTGTGCCGACTGCCCCCGCTAACACCACGCCACATACCCAAAAAACTGCTTCCAGTGGAGGTGAACCCGTTAGCAGCACCGTGTCAGACAAACCAGGACCAGGAAATGGAAACCAGACAAAATCTGAGCATGTGACAGTCGGAGACAAGCATTTGCCATGTGTGTCTCCAACAGGCCATGGTGTGAGTAAGGCGGGAGGCGTCCATAAGGACTCTAATGCTAACGTGGAAGTGCTAAGCCTGACAAATGAAAAGGATGTGTGTAAGGATGGTTCGCCGACGGCCGCGCAGGTCGACATTCACAGGAGTGACTGCAGAATAAAAGGGCCGAGTGCTCCAGAGGAGGATTCAAAGGCCAAAGTGGAGAGTAAAGAAAATATTTCTACAAACGACAAAAATCTCAACAGGATCAGCGAATTAAGGAATACAGCATCAGAACTTAAGCAAGATAACAACGGTAGTATTGTGTCTCCCAAAAACAAGGATATTACTGTACCTCAAAATAATAAAGAGCCTGATCATGTACAAAGCTGCTCACCGAGCTCTGCAGCACCAACACCCACACAAAGCATGGAAACGTCAACTCCTCGTAGCCCCACTAAACCAACATCAAAAAGTAAAGAAACAGAGTCTATAAATGAGAATTTGTGTTTAAAACAACCAGAGAGGGTATCACCAGTAAAGAAACAAGAAGTCTCCTCAGATAAACATCAGCCAGTGTCTTCACAGATGGATTCCTCCACTCTGCCCCAGGCTATACAAAACGTGCCAGCGTCCAGGCAGGTGGCTGAGGACACCAGCCAGACTCACACAGCTGTCTTTGAAGGGCAGCAGTGCTGCAAGCTCTACAGGGAGGCCTCGACTATGACCTCATCTCCATCACCAGTCAAGCAGTGTCATGATATGGAGGTTCAGGCGGTGGCTAACATGTGCAATAAGGCGGTGGCCACAAGTCCAAGTCTGCTGCCCTTCGCTGTGACTCGTAGGCCGAGTGGTGGTGCAGCCTCCAGGGAGGAGGCGCAGAGCCTGGCTGTAGTGTACCAGGTTAATGACGGAGTGAGTCTCCATCCGATGAACATCACCTCTCTGTCTGCCTCCACGGATCCGATGGCAGAGAGACTCACGGTCGAGGCAGAGATGTGCCCTAATCAAAATCCTGGCGTGCTTTTTCACTCAGAGACTTTGTCCCAGCAGCACGACTCCAGGCTAGGAGCCAGGGCGAAGGAGCCAGGATCAGCTCTGTGCAACATCCAGCCAGTTTATCAAATCAACATTGAACACAGCAATCACAAGAAGCAAGGCGAGGCAGGTGACTCCCAACATAAAGCCAGAGTTCAGACTTCCGCTGCAAAAACCGCCCCTGCTGAAGCTCCTTCTCTCAAATCAGGGACACCCCTAGAGACAGCTGGAGCTTCCAAGTCTGCTGACAGTAACAAAGCTGCGCTGTCTCATGCTGCTTTTACAGCCAAGGCTGAACAGGCCCTGCCAACACCAAGAACAACAACAACAACCATATCCAAGACAGGCCTAGCCGAAAATAAAGATGCAAGTTCAAAACAAAGGAGTAAAGAAGCTGGAGGTAAAGTGCTGACAAAGGAGACAAATTCTGGCAAACAGAAGTCGGAACCGGAGACAAACGACGACGAGGACGACGAGCTGGGGAAGCAGAAGGACAAGTGCATCCACGACGTCGTCTGGGACGAACAAGGGATGACCTGGGAGGTCTACGGGGCTTCTGTGGACCCAGAGTCTCTTGGTTTTGCCATTCAGAGCCACCTGCAGTGCAAAATCAAGGAGCAGGAGAGGAAACTGATCGCCCAGACGTCTTTCCGAAAGTCGATCTCTGGTGCCGGTTCGCCGCGACACGGCAAAAAGAACAAAAGGAGGCAGCAGAACATTTTCAGGTCAATGCTGCAAAATGTCAGGCGGCCCAACTGCTGCGTACGTCCCCCTCCCACCTCCGTCCTCGAGTAGCACAGCACAGAGGTTCTCCCCTTTTTTTCCCCCTAGAGGTCAAAATGTTTGTCCTCCCCTCGTCAAGAATGCGATGCCAAGTGAAACATTTATGGGACAACGATCCCTGTGAGTATACTGGAATGTTGTAGCATAAAGAGTCAAATTATTTGTGATGTCTGTGATCGAAGAAAAAAAAAATGGTAGGAAATAGAAACCTAAAAATGAACAATTCAAGAGTTATTTTCTAGAAATAGATATTATGAAGAGAGAGAAAGCTGTTTTTAAATAACGAAGGCAATAATAGTGAAATGCATGTATCTTAGTTGCATTGACAGGCGTGTGACGCGAAACGAGTACCAGACCTTCACGGTAGGAGGCTCTGATCGTGAGGTGGACATCTTACTCATACTGTCAGACATATCTGTGCAAATCTATTAAACCAACATCTCATTACATTTGGTGCATTTGCTATATGTTGTTGAGGAGTTTTGAGGCCGTATATTTATAAGCTGTATTTTCTTTTGATGCACATTTATTTCCAGTGAGTGGTTAAAAAAAAGGGCCTGTATGCATACGTAAATGAGCTGTCTAATCTCTGTTCTTTAGTTTTCTATTAAAATTACAACACAAAAACAAAAAATGCTTTTACACATTCTTCATTTTCAACAAAGTAAACAATCACTGTTCTGATGATTTAAAAAAACAAAACATTTCAGGTGTTTTAAAGCAGATTTAAAAAGTATTGAAATTAAAGCTTAGGAAAGCCAAATATAAAGTCTAATCAATAATTCAAGGAGACGTGTTAGAGCCAGGTGCACATGTCAGGGGGAAAGAGAGCAGCAGGTAACATCAAGGCCGTCCACAGGAGATGTAGAGGAGTGACAGGCTGCAGCTGAGAGTCGAGGTACAAGTCAGTGATAAACCATGCTGGATAAATTAGTGTCAAGCTTAATGAGGTGATCCCAGAACTGGGAATGAAGTGTATTAAGAAGCAAAAGTTCGTTCCCAACAGTTTTTCTTAGAGACAACATTTGAAGTTGAATAAATTTGAATGAATAAATCACAACTAAAACCAATCAACAATGTTTGCATGCATGTGAAAAAAATAAAAAAATAAATATTGCCTTAATCCGACTTTAACTGGACAACTTAAGTGCATGTAAACGCGTTACTCCGACTAAGTTCTCCTTATCTGATAAAGACACCCAGATAATGCAATGGGAAATCTATTTTCTCGATCGGAATTTAATTGGATGACACAAGTGCGCATAATCCACGACTGCTGCACTGGTATTTGACACTTATCGCCACCTAGTGTGGAGGAGGAGGACATGTTCCCATCAGTTATTCGATGTTCTCTGTTGCATGTAAAGTGGGACAAGGACCACATTCAGAAAGTCAAATTTTGAGCATAGCTCGATTAGGCTGTGCATCTAAATGCAGTAGTAGCCAGGGAGATTATACAGTATGTAGTGATTCCTAGTCCCAAAGAGAAACCAAATCAAGAGATGTAGCGTACATTAAAAAAGCTGCTAAAATGGTGTAGACTTTTGGGGACTTCACATTGTACCGGCTAAAGCCCGAATCAAAGAAAGAAAATCTGCATTGAATAGAAGAAATTATACGAAGTGGTTAATTGTCAATTGTTATATGTGGTTTGAGAAAATGTACAGAATTGTGTCTCATTTTGCAATTTTGAAGAGAGAAAACCAGTAAGAGGCGCAAGTGATAATGCTGCGTTCATGTCACATCTGACTTATTGTAATTGTGAAGATGTGTGTGAAGATTCCTAGTTGTTCAGGTTGTGGTATATTTAAAAGCAAAAGGAAACTAAATTAACACAGCTTTGAGCCTTCTTGAGTATGCTGGGTCGCTATGTCAGTCCAGTGAGTTTCAAGCGGATTATGTGGTAACTGTTTTATGGCAACTACAATCACTTACTTGTCTGACTCATTTTCCAAACGAAATGAACACTAAAATATTAATTTAATGTGCAAGATTGTGTGTAGTACTGCATACTGTATTATTACAGTCGCTGTTGTTGTTCATTTTGATGTTTTAATGGCTAAACAATCGATTAATCCAGCAAATAAAGGTCAGATTTATCAATAACGCAAAGAATTGCTAATTGCAGCCCTTATTAAGAGAGGAAGAAATATTATTAAACTCTCTGTGATAAGAAGAATGAAGCGCCCCCCCCCCCCGTCCTACCAACTCGATGCACACTCGATGAAAACATTTTGAAAGAATAAACTCTGGTTTAGGATCTATTCAGCAACAGAAAGATCCTTGAGGGAGAAAACTAAATCACAAAATCTCCAAATTAGTCCTTCTAACTAATGCTTCTGATTGAATTTCAGAAAACACAGTGGCAGCAGCGATTGATTGGCCACTTGAAGGAAAATGTACGGGAGACAAAAAATCCTTCAAGCAAACGCACAAACATCTCAAGCGTGAGAATTTACTGTTGTCCACGTTTTAAATTATAGTGCAATTAATATTGTTGAATTTTATACAGTCGATAGACATCCGATGGTGTCACCTTGGGCTCTTGGGACATTTAAAGGAAGCCAAGCAAAGCAAAAATTATAGGTTCCATGTGTAGTCCTGATTGTCAGATGTTTGAAAGTCAACACAATCTCTACGGAAGATGGAAGATGAACCGTCTGCCCATGTAATTTAAATTAATTAAACTCTCCAGGACACGTCTGGGGATGCCCTCGCCATTTAAGTGTTCGTAATATGATTTTCATGTAACAGCATTTCTTCCAAAAGAATTTGCTTTTGCTTATACTAAAACACTTCCTTTCTGTGTGAATCTACCCTCCCCCTGTCTGGTGTAACACTGATTACGAGCGACTTGCCGTTACCGTCTTCACAAGCATGTCACTTCATGTCATTTTCACATTTCAAGTCAGGATGTGAAGGCGGAGAAGAAAATGTCTTCTATGCACGTCGCGCCGTGAAATGTCACAACCTGTAAAGAACAACAGAGGCTGAGGCGTCTAATTCGGAAGCCTCTTTAGATCCACAGGGATCAGAGGACATTGATTTATATCCTCTCTGTCCAAACCTACCTGGTCCGATCTGTAGTAGAACACAAGTACATGAATGTTTTTTTTTTAAGGGTAGCAGTGACCCAAAGATGCCGTTACGCACATGCTATTTAAAAGACAAATGTTACGATACAGTGCTGACTATAGGGTTTTAAATTGACATTAAACATCAGAGACATATTAAATATAATTCAGCCCCATTAACGTGCATGTCTTCCTCCTCCTCTTCCACTCATCGAGCTCAGTTGGATTTGTTGGCCCAATCACCAGCCTTAATTCTTCTTCTCCTTGATTCTTTCACACCAGCTTTAATTAGCTTGTGTTTCAATTTTTAATAACCCCCGCCCCCAACTCATTGTGTCGCTATGACTGGTTCCCATTTGGAAATGCAGATTAGATTTGGCCACAGGCGGTGGTTAGCACTGGGGAACGTGGAGAGGGATTTTAAAGCCACATGGACAAATACCAGCCGCTCCACGGCCTCCCCGTGGATGTAAATGAACAATGTACATGTACAAAAAAAAAAATCAGCCAGCCCTGAGTGCATTGTTGACCCAGTGCCCTAACACAAACATCGTCACGCCATGGGTTCAAATCTGGCTGCTGAACGTCATTCCCCTTGTTGATGAAAGTCAACAAAGCCCTATTCAGAGACCAAACGATGCGTTTCTAACATCGTTTTCGAAATCTAAGCTCTAATTATAACACGGAAAGGTGGGCCCCGGTGATTCAGACATCCACGTCGGTGATGTAAGAATTAAAAAAAATACTTGAAAGCAAAGCAAACACGGACGCTTCACATCAGCACAGGTGTGTATTTTATTAACTCTGACACAATTCTGTAAACATACAACCACCTGGAGATGATGTGAGAGGTCAAACGCGCTCTCTGCTCTCTAAGAACACATCTTACTTTATAAATATATCTGCTAAATGAAAATGATAGTAATATTAGAAACACAGGCAAACACTCAAACAGGAGTTAATGCATGTTTTGTGTTTGGTGATTATTCATGACATTAAATACTAATCTACTATTAACTGTATGAAAACACACTTAATACTAGACATTTTGCATCATAAATTTGATTTTATTGCAACACAGAAGTATTAGCTAATAGGAGACAGTATTTGTTAGTAAGAGGGATTCGTTGTTGTGTGGTCTTTTCATGGGATATGTTGACAAGTTGAAAATAAAACGATATAAACTGTCAACAAACCGCATTCACCTACAAACAAATTGCTAAATAAAAACAAGACTACAGCGCAGTCCTGCAGATTTTTTGTTTAAAGGGACGCTAAAGCTGCAGCTTCCCTCCGTAACCCATCCATGCACAACACAATGCTGCAAAGTAGTCAAGTCATATTTGAATAAAGGTCATCCTGTAAGACTGCAGCTAAAAACACAGGTGATTGAATAGATTCCTTCCAGACACGGCCGTGTCAGAACAGCCTCAATAGCCTGATAGTGAAATAAAAACCTCTCAAGTGTTGCCACTTAACAAGGAAACTCCCGGGCCTGGTGAGAAGCTAAAATTAAAGACTGATAGACCATGAGAGGAAGCAGGAGCCCCCTGTTACTGCCCAAGGGCCTCCCCTGACTCACACTGAGATGCTATAACTAATGGTGCTGCTCCCGCGGCTGAATTGATTCGCTGTAGAGAAGAGAAAGAGAAATTGTGGTACTGCGTATAGTATATTGTTTTTTTTGTTGTTGTTTGTTTTGTTTTTTTCCATGTGTGCTGTGAAATATTTATTGCTGTTTGCTAGTTACAAAAACCCAGACACATTTAATTTGTGTGTGTGCAGGAAATCAAGAAATTGTTGATCTGCTCTGTTTTATAGCAAGAACCCAGCAAGAATCTGACTATTATTATATTGAAAGGTATTAATTTAGTCATTATCTGTTGGAAAGGGGGATGTTCAGAACTTAATCATTCCAAAGCACGAATAACATCAACCTCAGATTCTGGAAGAAATTGAGGGCAGCGGCGACAGCAACATTTTTGAGCTATAATTGAAGTCCTACAGATAAGTTGCTGTGGTATTGGGATTTGAGATCTGCTCGCAGTGACCCAGTTAGCTCCATAAACACATGAGCTGCGCTTCATATAGACCCGCCTTACAGGGAGCCCTGCAGAGAGGCTAGAGTACTTGGAGAGAAGCCATGACAATCACCCGAGACCATCATCGGGATAAAATATATCTACTCACAGATCATTAGATCCGTTTTTACTACAGGGACGAGAGTTAAGAATATTTACAGATAGTGTTTTGAGATTGCCGACCGGGTAATTAGCGGCGCCTGGATGACGACTGAAGAGTCAAAGCAAAGGCTCCAACCGTTTTGGAGATGAAAATGGATGAAAATGATGCTCTTTCATTTAGGGTTTCTCTCGGTGTCTCCGCTGTCACCTTCATCTCCCGTCTCTCATCTGTTTCTCACTGTACCTTCCCCTCCAGCTCCAACTCCCCCTTTTCTATCTATTCCAGACGCTCCCATCCCTCTTCGGCGATGATATCATGGCAGAGCCTCCTAAGCCAGAAACAGTGAGGTAATTAAAGCTTCTGCTGGCTTCCCCTCTGCAGAATGGTTCCCACAAAATGGTCTTCTACCGCTCCTCTGCCTTATTTATCCTCATATTGTATTTGCCAGATAGCTGGAAGTAAGGCTCGTCCTCCTGATGGCCGCTCTGCTCCCAGTGGAATATGTGGCCTACATTTGTTTCCAGTGCAGTGTTGCCCTGTGCGAATGCGCGTTTTTGTCGAACAGTTCCAGTTTTCTGCAGCACAGCCCCTTCGTCTCCTATAAAATTCACCCTTTTGTCGCAACACATAGACCTTTTTCCCCCCCATCCTGCTTCATTAATTTAGTGTTTCTGTCTTCTCTGCAACGCTGACGCACCGCACATAACCGGACGTATTAAACAACTGAGAGCTCATCATTGATTGCTTACCATTCAGCTCACAAGCACGTGCACTCGTAACCTTTCTAACAGCGCATATATGTGCGAAGACACATGGAAAAAAAAAAAAAGCGTATACACACACATATACACAAAGGCCACCTTCTGTGGCTTCATTAGAGGCTGCTTTATTATGGCTGACAGATGTGCCCATAAATCATAGGTCCCCTGGTGAAGCAAGGGGATCCAAAACAAACACTGATAAAGGTGAAACATGGAGGGAGGGAGGGAGGGAGGGATGGAGGGAGAGAGAGGAAAGGGACAGACAGACAGACAGACAGATAGGCACAAAAGTGCACATACACATGTAGTATATCAATATTTGCTGATAATGTATTTAACAATAGGTGTCTGGCATTGCAAAATCATCGTCCGCAGAAAGAGAGATAAGCCGGTTTTGTTACATCTCGCCCTTTGTGAAATGGAGGGAAAGTCCTTATCTTGAAACAAAATGAAGTGTTAAAGGGGACAGACGGCGAAGATTTCTGCTTCAGATTCTAGTGCAGCCGAAGTGAAGCCCGGAGATGATTCCGATAAAACCCAATTGAGGGTCTTTGTATGGAGTTTCATCCCAAGTCTAACATCCTCCTTGTGAAACTCATTACCTGTGACCTCTGTGCTTTTGTCACAGCGTGGTCTCTGTCACTCTGGATTGTCTGCATCGCTGCAGAGGAAGTTAATCCCTTTATCCCTTTGAGCTGAGGAAGCACAGAAGATCAATTATATCATACTTTTACCCATTGTGCTTTGTTCCCAAATTTATCAAGACCATTTTACTGTAGCCCCGGGGGCCATTGCTGTGTTTTCTCAGGTCATGAATGCAATTCTGTGCATTAATCGAGGCCTCTGTCTTTTATTACTTGGATTTTATCCATACCCACAACATGGCCGTGCTTCTATCAGCACTTTAGTCTGTCTGTTTGATGAACTGCAATAAAATCTGGTACAGTGATTAAGTGTTCCCTGAAGAATGGCTCCTAAGACTTTTCTCGTAACGTGACCATTGGAACAACTTCTGTAAATTCAGACTGAAAGTTTTAGACAAGGATTTAGTGGGTTGCTATGGGAATTGACAAGGTCCCTAATAACTTTTTCTGCTTGTTTTATTAAAACATCTGAGCAATTACTTGATTGATTGGCATTTGTGTATTGAACTGTTGGTTTGCTGCAACAATCTCCTGACTTAGCATCTAGCATCATCACCGGGCCAAACAGATACCATTCACCAGTTAGAGTGTCAGTCACCCCTCGTTGAAACTTAACCCTTTGACTTCCACGATAAGAAATACGATTAATCACGATAAATATAATTTATTCTTAATCTATATTAATCGCGTGCACTGCAAACTGAGTATTTTGACCTGTCATTATTAAAATGTTCACACGATTGTACAGATTCATACACTATGTCTGTTCAACAGCTCAAAAAGTATAAACATCTCAGCTTAGATATTTGTATATATAATGTGTTCACACACAGGAAAATTTGTATATCTTACAAACTGAATGACTAGCAATGGTTAGAAAACTACTAAAACTGTCTACTAATGCTACTACCACTACAAAAAAAGATCAACTGTGTGGTTACGATGCCAGTCAAAGGGTTGAGTGGATGAAAAGAGTAAAACTGTGGAGCTCTGTCATATTTGTCTTCTCGATTAATTGCTCTGTGAGAAGTATTCACCTGTTTGAAGGTGTGAATGTGTCTCGTGGCTATATGGCCCCGACATGCCCTGGTCAAGGTTTACTGCTGATCTGAATCTGTTGACTGTCAATATATTTTGTGCTGAGTGGTTGTTTATGAAATAGCTTGAAAATAAAACTCAGGAGATAAAGAATTTGTGCATTAACAACCTAGAGAGGGCTGTGTTTGCTGAACTGTAGCGATCAGCTAAAATAAATGGGCCAGCACAGGGACGTATCAAAGGATGATAAAAAGCGTAAGGTTACTTTAGCGTCCACTTTGATTTCTTTTGTTTTCTTTATTACTTCCGCAAGTTGACGAGTAATATTGAACTAAAACTTTTGGTTGGTCTTGGTTTTCCAAAGCAGTAGGCAAAAACATGAAGATGGAGTACAGCCCATGCCGGAGAAATGGGAGTTACAATTATAACTAACTACAAGGTAGAACACGTCCAAATCCAGTCCTCCAGATTAAAATGAAAACCTCAAGAAGAAGAATTACAGTCCAAAAAAACCAAAACAAAACAAAACAAACAAACAAACAAACAAAAAAAAACAGTAAATGATACAGGTTGGTGTAGCTTCACCTGATTAGAGAGCACTGAAGAACTGAAGGTACTAAGGCAGGGACCAACGTTTTCCAGGCCAAGGACCCTAAACTGATGAGATATTAAGCAGGGACCCCCTACCTACTATATGTGTTCTACATTAAACTTGGCCTAGTGCTACTTACAAATATACATTATTATTATCATCACTTTGTATTCAATATTCAGCTATTCAAATAATACACAGGTTCAAATTTCCATTTTTTTTGTTTTTGTATTTCAAACATGCAACTGTAGGGTGGTGCAACTGCCGTAAACACAGACATACCTGGCAGAGGCAACGTGTGATATGCGACTTCTTCTCTTGGTTGGCTCAGTAGTTCAGCTACTGTGTACAGGAGGCTTAGATTGACATGTCTGGTGTGGTGCTCTGTGTGAAACGGTGCGTTGTTGAGACAGCTCATGTATCACTGAATGAAGTGCTGACGGAAAGATGACACCTCCAATTATCCCTTTACTAAAATATGTTGGATTCATGTTAATGTGTATTAAGAGAAATTTAAAATTGTGGAGAAAAATTTATATATATATAAAATGTCTAATCAACCAAAGATTTTGTGACCCCCATTGCAGAGACTCTGTGGACCCCCTAGGGGCTGCGGACCCCCTGTTGAAGACCTATGGACTACAGGAATGTAGAAAAACATTTTGTGTAATTACTCTCGCTGATAGAAGGGGAGGTAAATATGTCAAAATATAATTATTACAGCATTAACGTCTCCTTCAACATATGACATCTATCTATGGCTTTGGTCTCTTGAAAGATGTCCTGATGACCTGTTGAGTGGGGACACCAGCCACTTCAATACATAAATAGACTTCCTTCTATGAGACTGTATGATTTATGGCTTAATCAATCCCACTCAGACTAGCATGCCGCAGCACTGCATGCGAGTGAGCTCAAGGTTCGCCTTTGCTGTCAAAGTTCAGATGTGGTGCTCCTTGTGTTGGTATTAAGCCGGTGAGCTGCTGGTCGAGGCACAGTCCGCTACATCGCCACCACCGTGAGCAAAATGGATGCGGAGAAAGGTTATCGTCGGCGCCGGGGTCTGAGCACTCTGGAAAAGTCTCTGATGTTTCTGTTTGTGGCTATGACCGGCGCCTGCATCGGCCTCATTGTCATCTACTTCACTGACAAATCTGAATCTACTGAATCTCCTGATACAACAGGTGAGAGTTTATACTTGTGTTCTGCTTCAATGCCGACATACAGTCCACCTTAGATACAGTATGTCAACTATATATATCTGTCACCTATTTTGTTTATTAGTGTACTTTAAAAAGCATATTGTCATTTTCAGAATTACAATCTATTATTTCAAGTTTTCAAAATTCTAGCAAATTTAAATTTATTCTTTAGTTACCCACTAGTGACCCTAACATGTGTGATCTTTATAAAGTGTGGAATTGCAAAGAATTAACATATATGTAATGTTACGAGACCTGACAAGAAGTCCAAACTTTACTTTTTGTTGTATTGGGCAACAAAAAATAAACAAAATAAATAAATAAATAAATAAATAGCGACCTTGAAATTTTGATTTTATTTTGAAAACTGGATTTCCATTTTATTAAATGGCAGTATTCCTGACACGGACACTCAGTAGTTGACATGTTTGACCATACAGGATGTCTGTGTCTGTCTTTGGTCCAACAAACTGCAACAGTTATTAGATGCATCACCATAAAAGCTTGTGCAAACATTCACTGCCTCCACAGGATAAATGTGAATGATGTGTGGTTCCACCATCATGCTAAAATTTAGAAAAGGTTTCCCAGAATTTTGGTTTATGAGCAAGTACCTGCAAAACTAAATGCCTCTTCATTAGCCTCGACTATCTGTCTATGGCTAATGATCCCCACGATAACATGCTAGACTTAGATGATGCACACGTCGAACATTAACTCTGGCTATGTCTGTATCATCATTACACACGTGTCTGATATCAGTATTTAGCTCAAAGTACAGCCAGTGCTGATAGTATCAGACTTGTTGTAAGATTTAATCATATCTTTAGATTATTATCAAGATGCGGTTTAGGATTGTTCATCTCTATTGTGCATGGTATCACACAAACACAGTTAGGTCCATATATGTTTGGACACTGACACAAGTTTTGCTATTTTAGCTTTTTAACAAAACATGTTCAAGATACAGTTATATACTCAAAGTGGTTTTAAAGTGAAGACTCTCAGCTGTAATTCGATGGTAGTCACATCCGAATTGGAGGAAGAGTTTAGAAAATGCAGCTCTTTAATATGTAGCTGACTCTTTTTCAAGGGACCAAAAGTAATTAGTCAGTTGGCTATTTCATGGGCTGCAACAGCTATTCCCCCATTAATCCTTCATCATCTAAGCAGATAAAAGGTCTGGAGTCTGGAGTCCATTTGTGGTATTTGCATTTGGAAACTCAGACTATTACTACCACCAACAGACCATCCTCAGGTTGAACAAAAAGCCGAAATCCATCAGCGATATAGCGGAAGTATTAGGAGTTCCCAAATCAACAATTTGGTACATTTTGAGAAATAAAAAAAAAAAAAAAAAACACTGGTGACCTCAGGAACTCAAAAAGGCCTGGATATTAACAGAGGACAATAGTGGTGGATGACTGTAGGACCATTTCCACTGTGAAGGAAAAACATCCATCCAAGGGATTATTAGTCTCCAGGAAGCAGGTGTATCTGTATCTACGTCTACCATAGAGAGAAGATTTCAGAGTAAATACAGAGGGTTCACCACTAGGTGCAAACCATCAGCCAGCCTCGAAAATAGAAAGGCCAGATTAAACATCTGAAGTAGCCAGTCATGTTCTAGGACAATATTCTTTGGACAGATGAAACTAAGATCAGCCTTTACCAGAATGATGAGAAGAAGAAAGTATCAGAAGGCTGGAAACAACCGATTATCCAAAGCTCACCACATCTTCTGTAAAACACGGTGGACGCAGTGTGATGACATGGACACGGATGGAGTCCAGCAGCACTGAGTCACTAGTGTTTATTGACAATGTGACAGAAGACAGAAGCAGCCCTTCGATTTCAAATCTAATATGGTGGCATTTAGAGTCCAAATCATGAAGACTGTGTCATTGTCCAAATATTTCTGGGCCTAACTGTATCATAGACAGTGGATTCATAATGGGAAATTAAAACAAAAAGATGGGTGTGCCAGTAACAAGTCTTTCTGTATAGTCTTTATGATAGACCTGTTCCACCATTTGTCAATCAGTCCCTTTTTTTATTTGTTTATTTTTTTCTTTTCTTTTATCAACTGTACTGGATAAATTAACAGACTATCTTATCTTATCTTAAAAGACAGGGACAGTGTTCTGATAATGATAGGATATTGACTCTTGGTCCGTATCACTTCAACCAATAAATAATAATTAATGGAGCTCAAACTGAGATGGCTTGTTTTACACAAAAGAGCATAATTGTGATATAACAGGGTTCTTGTTAAATGGCCCTTATCTATTTGTTGTTAAACACAGCTGCGCTCCAGACTCCCTGACAGAAGCTGATCTTGCCACAAGGGAGAGTAAACTGCTGCTATGGTTGATGATATACTGCATAGTCAATCCTGAAACTGGGACCCATCAATTACTATTACGTCTTCTGGTGCAAATACCACATGGTGTTTTTAAATTTCATATAAAAATTCGCAGTAAATGTTATCCCTCTTCATCCACGGGGGTGTAGCTTGGACAAAAAAGAAATAATAATTATTATGGATATTGACCGAGTGTTGTCTTGATCTTGTTTTCAGCTTACTATAAAATAATATTTTCTAGTAAAGTAATAAAAGATAACTAAAAAATGAAATAGCAGGATCTGAGTCGGCGGGTGACGAGTACGCAGTAATTAAAAGTGACAATTAAGCTTTGAGGCTTCTTGGCGTCTTGTGATCTATGAATAAATTCAGAGAGTAGTCGAGGTGTTTCTCTTCATCTAAGATGCGGCATTAAATACAGCTGAGTAGCTGCGCTTCAAGCAGGGACCGTCTGGTTGTGATTTCCAACAAAGGTGTCTCAGCAATAACCACTGTTATTCATCCACAGAGCCCACCTCGGGGTGTGGAGGTCCTCGAGAGCTGTCTGGGGAGTCAGGCACCTTCACCAGCTGGAACTACCCCAACAGCTACGACAATGGCAAAAGTTGCACTTGGCAAATCACTGTGGACCCGGGGAAGGTGACAAAAATCATTTACTCATGCTCTTCCAAAGCACAGTCAGAGAACCCGAGTCCATTTTAACGTATCTCACCTCCCATGAAAGAATATTTAATGATAACTGCTGACGGATTCATGAGATATCTACATATTAATCTGAGAGAAGTGAGCTGCATCACAAATCACGGGTAACAAACAACAGATGTTCATTTGAATATATGACAAGTGCATCGCAATCCATGAAGAATACAAAGAGAAAAACAGACCACTTAAATTGCAAATTTAAACCAGGAAGATTAATATTGTGAAAACAGTATTATCATTACTGTAGTCCTCGTTGTAAGACTGTATTGGGCTTATAACATAGCAGTGAAGTATTAACTCTGAGTTTTTGCTGTTCCACTACATATGTCTCTAAAAACAAGGCTTCAGATGATTCCTGAGTTGGTGTCGGTTGGTTGGCCGGTTTGGTACGAACAGATTTATTTTTACGACACAAACCATTTCTAAGGTCCGCAGCAATGTTCCTTATGAAAACCTCAGTTTCAACACATCCACCTTATCTCTTTGTCACAGGACTGAGCAGATGAAAACATTTCACTCGTGTCTGCACACGAACACCCTGTGCCAGGTGTCTAATCAGTAGAGTTTGTCAAGTTGCTGTTATGGAAAATGTTTTATGTGAGGCCAAGCAGTAGAGGACAGCTGGGAAGAATGCAGCGGCAGCGTCACGGACAGATGGTTGCCTCCTCTCTGTCATTCTCCTCACCTCTTCTCCACAGAACCACAGGACAAAATCCTACAATCCATCCTCCTCAGCCTTCCTGTATTCACGACGTGCAGCTGATTTCCTGTTTGTTTCAGTGTTCCTCGATGTTTCCACACATCTACTGTACATACATATGAGGGCACAAGCGTATGTGCTCTCCCACACCTAGCAACACTTCGCACTGAGCGCACACTCCTGCCTACCCTGTCAGCAGCACGCGTCTCTTATCGACTTCTCAGATTCATAAAAGAAAGATGAAACACCTCTGCATGTTTCTGTTGCAGGTGATCCATCTGTGGTTCGAGGAGTTTGCTTTAGAGGAAACTCAGCTCTGCACAGCGGACTTCATCACACTGAGAGATTCACTGGGCGTCATCGGTAAACATCAAGCATTAATTCCAACTTAAGAGGGGAAAATTATTTTTGAGAAATGGAGCCGAGAGGTTTCTGCTATCTCATCGTGGGCAGACTCAGCGAGTGAACCACAAAGTACTGGTCCACAATGCAAAAACACTCTCTTTTTGTCCAAGCAGACTGTGGAGTTCAAAGAGGTGTCGTTGGTTCACAAACACCTTGTGTTTTATTTACTATGCATCCTCACATTTACGTGTTTATGCTTTTAACATTTTATACTATTTAAATGAAAATGATGAAGGGTCTGGTTTAGAGCATAGACTGTATAAAGATGGACGGCAACAACTCCTCTAAAGTGAAACCAGCAAAGCAAGTAGAGCTCCCCCTGGTGACTGGCTGCAGCATAGGTCATAAGTTTAACCAAAAGCACTAAAATATACATCAAATATTTCAAGGATGGTTTCTGTTATATTAGGTAGTTAATATGATGCTGATACATACTCAAGTGTCAAATTTTTGCACAAGTCGTTTTAATTGACGCTATAGAAACAGGATGTGACATCATAGTGACTGCATCAATTAATAATGACTCTATTAATTAAACTAAACGTGAGTCTGGTGGAAGTCAACGATCCAAATTCACAAGATGGCGCTGACTGTGTCCCAGAGAAAATAGTGTCGGTTTAGCCAATGCAAGAACGTGAGGATGTGTGATCCATATTTATATACAGTCTAGTTAATAGAGGCTGGGCTCTTGTACAGAGGGAAGGACAGCAGTGAAAATGGAAGTAACTCCCATTTTAAGCTCCTTTAATTCTTGGCCAAAAGAAAATTATATTTGGTTATTATGATACAATGTGTTTAACTACCTGCTGCCAAAAACTGTTCAAAATAATTGGTGTGGAGTAGAGGTTTTTATCAGGAACATCTGTGGGTGGTGTCCATATGACTGGCGCATGTTAATTACCACCAGATACTCACCTATAATTGGAGAAATATGTTCAGATAAACCCATATGGTGTCCTGCTTCTTCACAATTAGTGAAAACTCTAGATCCAAGGTGTGAATGGAGGTGAAACGTTTACAAGTTTACAGTTAACAAACCTCGAACGTGTGTGCACCACCCACAAATGGTTCTGTTAAAAGAAATGAAGAAGCTGCTTGAATGGTAGAATGTCTTCCAGAAAATCTCTCTCCTTTTTTTTTTTTTTTTTAAATACAATGACCTCACGAAAAGGGGGGTGGAACTAGGCTAAAAAGGACAAATCATTTTGTGCCTCTTTGTGGTTGATTTACTTCATATAAAGTTGTTCTACTTTGCTTTGTGCCCATTTTATTTCTATTTTAAGTCTCACTGTGGAATCTTTAGTCATCCTTTTTGTTTGCTTCAGTTTATTGTAACATTTGGATCGTGTCCTCAATTTAAGTGGGTGAACAAGCGCTCCCTTCACGTAATTTATGTTGTATTGTTTGCAGGCAAATACTGTGGCTACTCCATACCCAAGCCAGTGGTGTCACTGACCAACCACCTCACAGTCTTCTTTGACACCAATGACAGAAAAACAGACCAAGGATTCAAGGCTCATTTCAAAGCAGTGGCTCCAGAGCAAACATCAGGTAAGATTATGAGAGGAAATCCATTTCAGATGGAAAATTACTTTCACTCCAACATAGCGCTGGATGTCCGTCAGTATGTGATTGACCTAGAAGGTGAATACTGCAATGATTGGTGGTGGATGAAAGGAGGGGCAGTAGGTGGAAAAATGAATGGGGTTGGGTAGATGGAGGACTGTACTGTGGGTATCCTTGAGGTGTCTGTAGAGCTGAAGTGTCCTTCATTCCTGTTACCAGAAATAGCCGGAGCCGGCGGCTTTCTTCAAGGTGATCAGGGGAATCTGATGACCCCCGGCTTCCCGGACAAGAACTACACGGATGGAGTGCTGTACCAGGTACTGTCACACACGTGAAGAAGAGCACACTGCCCAGATATGAACGCTACATGGTGGTAACGCTTACCGACCCAGAGGTTTTGGCATCTGATGTACAATATCGTAGTTCAGAGTGCACTCTGCACAGCACTGGACAGACTGAAATGAGAATAACAGATTTATATTTTATGGTACAGTAGCTGTATATGAAAGGAGTTAATCATAGTGACAAACTGGACTGTCTGGTAGGCGTTGTCTTCCTGTAACCCATCACTCTTATGAACAGTTAGACATTTAGGAACGGACGATAGAAAACCACCTATCTGACAGACTATTATATATATATATTTATGTCACAGTTTAGGTGCAATTTATCGCATCGTTTAGGTGACCTGCCATTTTCAAACTAACTGCAAATGCAGCAAGATGTCTTACAGTGTCCGATATACCATATATACACTGATCAGCCATAACAATAAAACCACTGGCACGAGAACTAAATATCATTGACCATCTTGTGACAATTCAGTGTTCTGCTGGGAAACTTTTAGACCTGGTATTCATAGGGATGCTGTGACATGTACCACCCACCTAGACCAGACCAGGCACCCCCACCCCATAGCAATGACACTCCTTGATGGCAGCAGCCGACCCCAGCAGGATGCAGCCTGACAGAGACACACACACAAAACAGTTTAGGAACAACTAAAAAAAAAAGAAAGAAAAACCGCACAAGGTGCTGACCTGGCCTCTCCCCTCAATTCATAGGACCCAAAGGCCCCACTATAGTTCAAATTTAAAAAAAGAAAGAAAGAAAGAAAATCTTAATCCTGTCTTTATTATCCCTTCCTCCTCGTGATAGCTACACCATATTTAAGCACACAGACGGCAGCGTGTAACCACAGTCAAATTCTTTGTATTTTATGTTGTTTTGCACAAAGAAGACGTAACAGATCACTCCACAAAGTTCTCAAAAATATGTTTAAAAACTCTCCAATTAGCACATTTCGACATACACCGGCACTCATCTGAAACTGTTTGTATCATTATAAAGGTGCCATAACACTTACTTAGCAAACAACAGCCTAACACTTGTAAATATATCATTCAAAAGCAGTTACAAGTGCAGTTGACAATAATAGTGTGATTGCTGTCACAAAAAAAAAAAAAATCACATTTCAGGTGCATCTCTGCAAATCTATGTCCAAAATGTGGGCCTAAGTTAGTCAGAGTTTACTTAAGTGTAGCATTTTTGATAACATTTGAAATTTTCCTTTGATTATAACTGATAAGATAAAACAAGTTTTTTACTTCTGTTACATATGATATGACTACCAGTGAAGGGCACGTTTGTTTAGAGACACATAACTCTGATTGCAAGAGTTCTTAGTTGGTGACTGTGAAAGCTAACTCTAACATACTGACATCCTGAATATATCGAAACACTGGTTAGCATGTGGGCCTTCACAAACCTCGGTATTTCAGATTCTCACCTCAAAGACAAAACACTGGCTTTGGTTTTATTTCAGCACAATCATCTCAACGGCGTTTGTGTTTTTGATCGGTGAATAATACTTATCAGTCATACGGTGTTGTTATTATGATCTCATCTGGCTGTGCTTTAGTCTGACGGATCACATCTGTCCAAGCAGCAGCCGAATCAATAGCAGTATTATTTAGAGCAGAGTTACAGTATGCCTAAAATGCAGCTTATGTTACAACCGTCGGACAACACTAACATGAGAGCCTGTTGTTTTAACCCCATGGAGAGTGCAGCCATTTACACTCTTAGTGATGTGTAAAGTGAAAACTGATGAGAATAAACACCGAGCATCAAATATGATTGCGTGTTTGTTTATTTGTTGGACCAGTGGAAAATCACAGTGCCCGAAGGCAACAGGGTCCGACTGACATTTACCTCCTTCGAACTGGTCCCTGAGGTCTGTGGAGACTTTGTCCAGGTCTACGATGGCAGCGATGCTGGCGCTTCTTCAATTGGTAAGCGTGATGTAACACATCCAGGGAAAACAATCCTATTTTCAAATACATTTCAGCAATGTACATAATGATGAACCAGAGTTTATTACAGATGTGAGATTATAATAACAGTGTCACTTATGTAGGTCCTCAATTAAAAGTTTGAGAACATGTACAATGGACAAATCACTAAAACATTTTAAATGTGTCGGCACAGACTCCATTTTTAAATCAGCCTGGATGATCTGCCAGAGTCAGAGCTGAAATGTGGGGATGCTGCTGTTATTGTAAATACTTCTAATCCATTAGGTAAACTATGTGGGGGCAAGATGCCAAAGCCGGTGGATTCCAGCAGAAACACCATGGTTGTCCGCTTCAAATCTGACAACAGTTTGACTTCAAAAGGATTCGAAGCAACCTACACAAAGTTCAGCCTTCCACCTGTTGTTCCAACCACAACCAAACCCACAACCACAACCAGACCCACCACTCAAACCTCTCCGGCTGCCACAACCACTGGTGAGCACTCTTTCCAAAAGTGACATAGTACTGTGTTTCATGTCCCTGTCGTGTGCTTACAATAAACCAGGAAGCATGGATCCATATTAAATCAATTAAACTTTTTGTTGTTAAGTCTGTATTTTAGTTTCTATTGAAATAACCAGTGTGAGATATTCCTGGCTGCCCAACAAGAGGAGGACAATATTTAGCACTATTCAAGCAAAAAACAAAAAAAGAAAAGTTCCTAACAACCCATGCTATTTCACTTAGCTCTTGAAAGTTAATACTGATGCACAATGAGCTACAAAAACCATTGTCTATTCTCTGGGTCTGGTTCCCAGCCAGTGATAACTGAAGCTTCCCTGTACAGATCAACCAGGTGACAGCTACCAAATAAGGATGAATGTAAGTAGCTCTGTGCGTAGGAGTGGGGACAACCCCCTTTAGCTTCATCTATTCATCACCGTGTTAAAGCTGCTGGCAGACTGAGCAGTTCTCCCCAGTGACCAATTAAGGAACCACATTATGAATCTGTTCACAGCTCAGTTTTGTATCAGATCAAGCTGGTCCACATCAATAAAAAAAGAAGATGCAGTAAACCATTTTAAATGTCAAAACCTAGCTTTTGATCCGGCCTCCCTTCTTTTCAAAACAATTTGCATAATGAGGACAGAATATGAGATGTGTTGTTTTCACCACAGGCAGCGGCGGTCCAATAATCCTTACTGGGCGTAAAGGAGTTGTCCAGTCCATGGGTTTCCCGAATCCATACCCTGCTAATTTAAACACTTCCTGGGAGATATCTGTGTCCAGAGGATTCCTGGTGAAGCTGCACATCACTGAATTGGCCATCACAGGAGAGACTGGACAGTGCAAGGAGGACAAACTGGTCATCTCAGATGCATACAGCGTTCTAGGTGAGCCATACCTTAACATTTCACTTGCGCGCACTAACCATGCTGATTGACTTTTGTTTAGTTCGTTTTACAGTAAGACTTGAAATAAAGTTTGTGTATTGTATCTGCTTAACTTACTGACACTGCTCCACGTCTGTGACTGTGGAGTAAAGGTGGTCCTTAAAACCACGTCTCAGGCATTAACACAAACAAGCACAACAAGCTAATGCGTATCCTGTCCTTGAATATGAGGACTTTGGCTCGTTCAGTGCACCTCGCTGGGCTAACAGCGCTGTTATTACAGTACAGCTCAATAGCTGCCACCTCCTGCCGTAAAACTGTTGATTAGGATCTTCTTTAGAATAAGCCGAGCAAACTATGAATTACCTCTTATTATTCAGTTCAGTGGCTGCAGTGAGGCTGATACAGCTTTATCTACTGCTGAGTTCTCAAGGACTAAAGCACTGAGGTGCAGCAAGACACTCCCTGTGAAACACTCACAGATAGGTGATGAGACCGTTTTACTGCAGGACTGGAGAAGAAGGCACGTTGGCTGCCTGAAACTCATTATCACGACAACTATGAAGCAACACAAAGTCGTTCATTAAAGGAGAAATAACAAAACATTTGAGGTATATTGTGGGATACGATACATAAATCTATTTTTTTTGGTTGTGATGATCCTGTGTGATTTTCAAAAATTTGAATTCTTCAAGGTTTACTTTGGCTTCCTTGATCAAAAATGTAATCCGAAAGCAGCTTTTCTGACTTCTGCTTTGAATGTGTTCATGTTTTGTAATCATAAAGAATAGAAAAAATATATTAAAAAAAAGTCAAATCAACCAAAGATTTTGCGTCCCGCCTGCAGTACCTCCGGGGACCCCCTAGGGGTCGCAGACCCATGTTGAAGACCTATGACTTAAAGCATACAGCACAGACTCAAATAACGCAAGGGTAAAGTAATGCGTTAGGTATTATTCAAAAATCATGTCAAACTGACAAAATGTCTGCACAAAAATACCTCCTGGCCAGAAGTTGATGAGTCTGATTGGCCTGTTGTACTTATTTTGCAATTCAATTAGATCAGGTACCTGCAGGTAATGATACCTGATACTACTGGTTTCCATTGGTAACTAGCTGCTTTATGTCACACTCATGGAGCGAAAAGTCAGTCTCATTTTTTAGTCTTTCAACATCTCCAGCCGCGGACAGCTTACTTACTTACTCCTCCTGGTTCACAGAGTTTCTGCCACTCTCCTTTAACTGTACACCTGAACTCCTGGCCGTGCTGTCTCCATTAACCTCCCTCTTTTCACCTCCATCCCTTCCCTTTCCTTCCTTCACAGCTACACACTGCGGCTACATCATCCCCCCGGTGCTGGTCAGCGCCACTAACAAAATATCTATCACCTTCCAGTCCGACGGTCGCCTCACAGACCGAGGTTTCTCTGCCAAGTGGGAGGCTGTGTATCCTGAGGATGTCACAGGTACTGAGGACTGATGCACGCACTTACAACACTGCAAAACACACACAGACACACACACACACACAGGAGCACACTCGCACCTGAGGAACATGTTGATGAAGCAACAACGCGCTTCATTAAAACCAACCACAAAACATCTCACCCCTCTGTCACGTATTGTGAAAAAACAAAACTGCGCGGTTGTTACGTAAGCTGTGTAAAAAGCATCAGGTCAGAGTACAGCGTGGAGCACAGAGAGCAAGATAAAACTTCTTTATCTGTTGTTTTTTAATCACGATTATCAGGCGATAATCCATTGATTCCACCTGTGGAATGTGGAAGATAAACCTCATTGAACCTGAAGCAGCAATAGAACAACACAGAAATACTAAATAACAAGAAAAACTCCTGGTATTTCAGTACAAAAAAAAAGGGAACAAAAGTATATCTGAAGCTCTGTTCTTCATGAGATTTTTCATTTTCTCCTTCTCACGCAGTTTCTCTTGTTTTTTTCTCAGAAATCCAGGGCTGTGGCTCTTATTCCACAGAGGAAACCGGGGTTATCAAGTCCCAGGACTGGCCTATGAACTACAAGGCCAACAGCGAGTGCATATGGAACATCGTTTTGCCTCTGGGGACAAAAATGAAACTAACATTCACAGACTTTGACCTAGAAGCCAAAGATATCTTGACGTCCAAATGCTATGATAACATAAAGGTGTACGACATCAATGGTCTGACTAATGCCCTGATTCAAGAATACGGTATGCAGGTTTGCATATTTATAACACGGCTTTATTAGAAAATGAATCATGTTAAAATCCCATCATCAAAAGAAATTCACTTAACCGTTAAAATAAAAACGTGCATGTTCAGCGTGAAAGAGTCATCTCTTTTCCAGTTTATTCACGATGGACAAATTATTCATTCAATCTATTCAGGTCCGTTTTGTGGGACTACGCTGCCTAGTGCCATCCAGACACAGGGCAACAGGCTGGTGATTCGATTCCATGCGGACCTGTTTACTGAGGGCAAAGGCTTCAGGGCCTACTGGACAACAAACCCAAGTCTGCCTGCTCCCACTGAGCCCCCTGTTCAGCCCAACCCCTGGGACAACATCCCCATAGGTACAACATCTGTGTTCCTAACATCTGCAACACATTACATTGAAACTTAAAGCTACACTATCTGTATTATTCTATACTGCTGAATGGAAATGTAACAAGGCGTATTCAACTCTGCAGTCAAACACAGCTTTGCCTAGACTTTTAGCCTATTTTAGAACGTTGTCTTGTTTTTGTGACTCACCACCTCTACTTTTATAAACTGTGTTTCTAGTAGCAGCAAAAACAGCTCTTTAAAATGAACGCTATCGTTGTTCCAAGCCCACTGGGAGCAATTATGCATGAGACGCTGAGGTGTCCTGTAAGTTTTTTAAGCAGAAAAGTGGCAAAAAATAAGTGAACTCAGCTACACATTGCTCCGCAAAAGCACAGCAGTTTTCTTCGATCAGCAGTGAAACGGACCAACAGACAATGGTTTCAAGTAGCACCTCCTCTCTATTCATCTAAACCAGGGGTCTTCGATGTTTTTCAGGCCAAGGAACCCAAACTGATGGAGGGATTAAATAGGGACCCCCTACCTATTATAGTCTATATAGAAATAGTGCTATTTATGAATATGCATTATTATTATCAGTTTGCATTCAATATTAAGCTGTTCAAATAACACACAGGATCAGATATTAACTATTTTTATTTCAAACATTTGGAACAGAAGGGCAGCTGTCTGTAGTGAACATTGTTGGGGAAAATTTTTAAAATATATAAAAAATGTCAAGTAAAGATTTTGCGACCAAAATAGTGTCCATGAGTGTCTAAATCTTTGCTTGATTAGACATTTTTTATATATATTTTCTTTAATTTTCCTCCACAAATTTAAATTCCTTTAAATACACAATAACACGAATCCAACATCTTCAATCTAACACAAGGGATAAATGGAGACAGAAGACGTATCTTTCAGTCATCACTTCACTCATTCAGCGATACAGGAGCTGCATCAACAGCACACCGTTCCACACAGAGCACCACACTAGATAAGACCTGTCAATCTAAACATCCTGTAAACAGTAGGACCCGCCCCTGATGCTGCTGAGTCACTCACGAGGCCACATAGCACACGCTGACTCTATCTGGTTTCCCGCAATTGTCTGAGAACCTATTAAGTCTCAACGTGAAATCCCAGAAGCATCTGGACAGCCACCCTACTGCTGCGCTTGTTTGAAATAAAAAAAGGAATATTTGATTAGCTTAATATTGAATGCAAAATGATAATAATAATGTATATTTATAAAAAAAAAAACATGAGCCCAAGTTTAATATAGAATGCATAAAGTAGGTAGGGGGGCCGTACTTAACCTCTCCATCAGTTTGGGGGTCCTCTGCCTGAAAAACGCTGAAGACCTGTGTATCTAAACCATGCCTCCTCTCATCCTATCCCTCTCTCCCATCTCACACATTTGCAGTACAGCGAGGTGATTTGGTGTGAAGGGAACACAAAGTGAAAAGGCCTAGTGCTTCACTATCCTTCCTTGCTAGTTGTCACCTGATTTCCATTCCTCACTCGGCGATGAGCCCCAGGTGGCACAGGCCGCTGCCAAACCAATTGCCGAAAAGGAGTTTCGTAGATGAACTCGCAGGGTTTGCCCATGTGTCAGATGATGGAAGTAAAAAAGAGTGAGGGGTGATGGTAGAAAATGTGAGACAGGCCTGACAGGGACAATTTAGTTCAAACGGCAAAATAATGATGCCAAAAATAATGTATATCTTTATGTATTATTATGTTGCGACACCAAGGCCTTGATATTTGCAGCAGGAGCCAGGGATTATGTTTTATGAAGACACACTGACGACATTAGAGACGAGTAGACAGCCAGGTGTCTCCAGCAGTGTCGACCTGGTTGAATCAGTGTGCCAGAGTCAGGGACCGAAAGCCACTTTTCTGCATCACAGGGGCTTATCTGTTAGCTGCAGATATGTACTGTATGTTCTGGCTTTATTGAAATGCAAACACGTCGTCTTTAGACTGGCCCAGTACATGTGGGAAACCAGCCATTCCTCCCGCTGTTGTGTCACGCATTGTAAACGGGGAGGCAGCCAAGCCACACTCCTGGCCCTGGCAGGTGTCCATGCAGGTGAGGTTCTCCACTAATGAAGTTGCAAAAGTCATATAAATATGCACAATGTAATAATAATAATAATAATAATCTAAAAGACTGAATACTTGAGTCTCTTCTCTGGTTGTTTGTTTCAGGTCTGGCCAAGCAGTCAGACAGAACCCAAATTCTTCCATACCTGCGGTGGTACTCTTATTCATAAGAACTGGGTACTCACAGCAGCCCATTGCTTCATAAGGTAAATACGCTCTTTCTAAGTGCACAAGGAGAGAATTTTCTAAATGCTTCAAAGAAGGGTGCTAAAGGGAATAAAGTTTTCTCTGACTTCCTGGAAGCCCATTTGCCTAATCTCAGATGGCAGTCACTGGTGTATGTGCTTTCACTTTATGCTTATTACAGTGTGAGAGCGATGCCTTGTTAGAGACGCCTCAGCGCCTGGGCTAATGGTCTTCGGAGCCCTTTAGAGAGTGATCCTGGTGCACTGTGGAGCCCGTGAATGATATGCGTGATACACTGTTGTTTATAAAGCCAGAATTCCCACAGTGCAAACAGAGTCAGCTCCAACATCCTGTCAGTTTATAAGAGTTAAACTCAACCTAGTACAAATTATAAATATACATTACTATTATTATTATTATCATTTTACATTCAATAATAAGCTTTTCAAATAATACACAGGTTCAAATATTTGTTTTTTTATTTCTATTTTTGCTCTAGTGACAAAACAGTAGTGGGCTGCAATTTTAACTGCTAATATTGCAGCGTGCATCTGGGATTTCACCTGAGGACTGCATAGCCAATTGCAGGGAACCTGACAGTCGGCGAATCATATGCTGCCTCGTGATTGGCTCAGCAGCAGTAGGGGCGGGGCCTGCCGTGTACCGGAAGCTTAGATTGACAGGTCTCGGCTAGCGTGGCGCTGTTGAGACAGCTCCTGTATCGCTGAGTGCGTGAAGTGCTGACTGATAGATAACGTCTTCTGTCTCTATTCATCCCTTTACTAAAATATGTTGGATTCATGTTAATGTGTATTGAAAGAAATTTAAATTTGCGGGCAAAAATAAAAGTAAAAATGTCTAATCAACCAAAGATTTTGCGACCCCTCTGCAGTACCTCCGCGGACCCCCTGGGTATCGCGGGCGCCCTGTTGAAGACCTATGCAGTAGACTGTTAAGCACTATTACCGGCTAATGTGCTGATTTCCTCCCCAGATATGCAGATGAGCTGCAGCGTTGGCGTATGTGCCTTGGAAAACACAACCTGACCTACACAGAGCCGAGTGAACGCTGCTTCAGCATATCTGGAATCTATCGCCACGAGGGCTTCAAGTATCCCACGGTGCCCACGGTGGAGTTTGACATTGCCCTGGTGAGGCTGGATGGGGAGGTCATACCCAGTGATCAGATATCATTCGCCTGCCTTCCCTCCGAGGAGGAAGTCCTACCCGCGGAAAAGAAGTGCTACGCCACCGGCTGGGGAGACGAGACAGGTGCTTTTTCCACACTCTAAAAGCAGCCTACACACACTCTTCACATTTATATGTTTATACTGTCGCTGAGCTATTGTCTAACCTTTTACAGCTAATTTAACTGAATAAATACTAAAAGGCCTCAGAAGACACACACATTTCTGTGCTATTAAACATTCATAATTGTTCTTTTTCATTATTTCAGTTTGCATGCCATCTGCTGGACTCTGTGTGCAAATGCCTTTGTTTAATTTCCCGTGTCACACTGAAGGAATTTCTAACAACCTAAATGTATTTGTTTGCATTTATCAGGTGATTCACAAAATCCTAAAGTTGCAGAAGGCCTCAACCAGGTTGCCCTGCCCGTTGTGCCATATGACACCTGCAAGAGGATGGATTACTGGTGGTTCCAGGTCAAGCCCTCCATGATCTGTTGCGGTTATGCCCTTCCCGATGAGCTCAAATCTGTCTGTCAGGTAAAAAAAAAAGAAAAAAATAAGGCATACAATAAGAGCTATGTTGTTTTGGCCATTAATGAGAAGATAATCTGTATCAATTTTGACTTTGACAGGGAGATTCAGGTGGTCCACTGGTTTGCCAGGATACCCCTGGTGGTCTTTGGGAAGTTCATGGTATAACCAGCTTCGGCCCTGTTGGATGCATTATGGATAAAAAGCCCTCCGTGTTCACCCGCTCCTCTGCCTACATCCCCTGGATCTCAAATGTCATCCGCAGGGACATCTACAATGAGCACAGTATGATTCAATCCAGCTGAAGTGAAACGATTTGCTCACAAATTAAGGCCAAGTGTATGTCACGTTTTCACCTTTTGTCCTCCTTGTGCAGCATCTGGCTGTGGAGGGGCAAAGGAACTGACTGGCACAAGCGGCACCGTGTCCTCTATGGGTTACCCTGGCAGCTACAGCAACAAAGCGAGCTGCCACTGGATCATCCGCGTTCCTGCTGGAAAACTGGTCCACCTGCATTTCCGTGATTTCTCCCTGGAGGAGAGTGAGCTGTGCATAAATGACAAAGTCAGCCTCACAGACGGTCTGGGAAGTCTGGGTATGTGAACATCTGCTGCCTGATGATTATAAATTTGCATTATTTGATGTGTTACTTATGTAATTACACCTCTAAATGCACAGTTACGGCCTATTTATTGTGTGACAGTGAAGTGAAAAGTCACTTTGTGTATCTTTCTTCAGGATAAAATTCAAACTTGCTTGTGTCACAAAATGTTATCCGATAACTATATTATTATAATATATATAATAAACATATTTAGGATCAAATGAATATAGATGTTCTTAGACTTAGACAGACTATAATGATCCAAGAGGGAAATTACTTTGTCACCGTAGCTTCTTACAACATAAAAGTAAACACTCTTGTGAAAACCACAAGAAAGATAAAATAAAATGAGATTAGACTAAAGTGAAATAAAAAATAACTATTATCTAGTGAAATAAAATAAACAGTGTACTCAAAAAATTCACACAATTAGCATCATGAACAGATACACAAAAGTAGTTGGCAAAACAGTGTCCAAGGTGATGTGGTAGTTTGGCCAATTGCATAGCAACAGCGGCATGGATCATGTCGCAGGGTGTTTCCATGTCCTTGTTGCTGAGGGAGGGATGCTCTAAGTATTAGGACTGTCACTGAATACTAGTATTCAACGATAATCGTGGTATTAAAAAATTTATTTTCAATATTGTGTTAAAAATGCACATATAATACGATACAGGTGTTTTACATCTGCCCCTGTTTTCTTAGATATATATCTATGGAGGATATGCACGTGACGTCACAGCCAGTGAAGTCTCCATGGTTACAGCCATGGGGTAATGTCTACAATAGTGACAAAAAGTGTCAAATAATGACAGTTGAGCATGGAGATTAGCTGCATTAGTTTGAACCATGGACTTTAATAGCATCTAAATTGTAATATTAATTTAAACAATTGCGAAGAGTCGTTGTGCGACTGACTGTACCAACAGATTTGAAAAGCAGTTGGAGATATATTTTTACAGATATCTCTGACTCCGAAAGAAAAGAGAAGTAAATGGATCACTGCATTACTAAGAAACAACAGGAATCCAGGCACAGAAACCTGGTGTTGTGATTCTCATTTAGAGTCTAAGTTTGTCGATGTTGTTGTTTTCGTCCGGTCGGACGCTACAATGTTGTATGACTAACGTTATTTAAGAGCTAAGCTCTTAGCGTTAGCATCTGTTGTTTAGGTACATTTATCATAACTGAAATTACCTAAAACTAACTAAACTGAGGCTAACCACGTTTCCAAATTCCACACTAGTTTGTATGAATTTTATCGAGTCCAGTACCCTTTAATTTGATCTGATAATCCACATTTTCCCCGTTTCACTGTATTTACTGATACATTTCACCACGTTTTTGCCTCTCAGGCCCCAGGCAGTGACATCACTGCATATATTCTTTTCTTCAGTTCTACTGTTATTTTGAGTGTAATTCATCTCCCAAAAGACAGAAAACTAAATAAATAAAGTTAAAGATGCATTTCCTGGATTTTTCTATTATTTAAATTTTTTTGTTGATATTGCGATAACATCATCATCGTGACGTGAAAATCTGATATTGTGACAACCCTGCTAAGTATATGTCAAGTTATGCATCAAAAAGCAATTAAAAGTTTGTCTTAAAAGTGTTTATACAAACACAAAAGCTGAACTCAGAACATTATAGCCATCCACGAGGTTCAAATCCACAAAAAGTAAAACGAAACTAACTAAAAATAACTAACTAATGACTAATAAGTCTACATTTAGGCCTAAGGAGAATTTCAGTATATATGTTAACAGATCTATAATCATTGAAAAAAATCTGGATAAAATGGTTTCCCATAGATGTTAGACTAACACTTCTTCATTTTTACCTTAGGCACCTACTGCGGCAATGTCGGCCCTAAAGATATAGTGAGTGACGGAAATACGCTTCACATCAGCTTCTCCTCAAATGACAAAGTGGTGGACACAGGCTTCACTGCCACCTGGAGGGCGGTGGACCCTGCAGACGGTAAGGCAGCACACCAGACAAGGCGCTGAGGAAAAAGCAAAATGTGTGTGTGTGTGTGTGTGTGTCTCACTGTCACTTTGTCTCTGCCCTCCTACCTGTGCTCGTTCTGTGACAGCTCCTTGTGGAGGAAGTTTCAGCAGCAACCAGGGTGAAATCACCTCCCCCAACTGGCCCGGTGACTACGAAGCCCGGAGTGTTTGCACGTGGCGTATAGCCATCCCTTCATCAAAAAGTATCCACGTAGCCTTCACTCATTTTGAACTGCAAGCTGTGAACATGTTAGGAAACTGTGTGGACTATGTGGAGGTCTTCAATGGATACAACATGTCATCACTCGGTTGGTCACCGTACTAAAACTTTGTCTTTGTGTGTAAAGTCAGTGTCAGCTAATAAACTGGGCTACGGTGAAACAGCTCTCACTGTTGTCTCTGCAGGTCGATTCTGCGGCTTTGCCCCTCCACCTGCCATCGCTGTCCCCAGCAACACAGTCGTTATTCGCTTCCTTAGTAACGGAGCTAATCAACAGCAGGGTTTCCGGGGTTACTGGACCACCGACGCCAGTGTCATCCCGACATTACCTCCCCCGACTCCATACCCGTGGAATATCACTATAAGTGAGTAGAGGCCCGACTCAACTCGTGATGTGACGTTATAGGTTGTGGAAGTTCTTTTAAAAACAAAAGAAAAATGAATTAGATGATGAACTTCTGAGTTTACACTTTCTAATCCTAGACTGGCCAAAAAATTGTGGCAACCCAGCAGTGCCACCAAATACAGCCACCCCAAGGGTGGTCAACGGGGAAGAGGCAGTCCCACACTCTTGGCCCTGGCAAGTGTCCATGCAGGTACTGTCTGTCTCTGTTTCTCTGTGCCTGGCTATCAGTGGTTAAGAAGAGCCTTCATGTTGTAAACATGTGTCTCTCTTCCCCAGGCGACGCCGATGTTTCCCATACCTTACATGCATGGCTGTGGAGGCTCTTTGATTCACGAGGAGTGGATCCTAACTGCTGCTCACTGTTTCATGGTGTAAGATATAACCTGCATTACATCCTGTTAGAACAGCATGTTGCTCATTAAAGGGGATAATGGACAATTTTGGAAAACAATGCACCAATCTGAGACCGATCTTACTTCTTGAGTGTCAGCCCATTGGTGAACCTCTTTCCTTGTTTTGATTCCTTCTCTGCGGTTGTGTTTTTTTTTACTATAATATAAAACAACTGTAAGCATTAGTTGGAGATAAATATGAATGAAGCCTGCAAGGATACCCAAGGGTTTCTGAGAACGCTCCGTTTGTTGACATGCTGACAGCATCTGAGATTGCTTAGTCTTGCATTAATCTTAGTCTTGTAAGTCTTGCATAATTCAGAAATGGGCAAAGAGGTGAAGTGTGAGTGGGGCTGAGGTGACAGATAGAAATCTGTTCAGCACAAAAAGACACCAGTCAGTATTGGATAACTGTGCTAATTAGCAAACGTGTAGGGTCAGCAGGTCAGCAGCTTTTAGAAAAGTTTGCTTTATACTTTATATTCGGGGTCTTCAACATTATTCAGGCCAAGGACCCCAAACTGATGGAGAGGTTAAGTAGGTACCTCCTACCTACTATATGTGTTCTATATTAAACTCGCCCTAGTGCTAATTATAAATATACATTATTATTATCATTCTTCATTCAATATTAAGTTATTCAAATTATACGCAGGTTCAAATATTATTTTTTTATTTCTACTTTTTGTCCTAGTGACAAAGGGATCCATTTTGGCCTCAGTAGTTGGCTGATGGGAGTGAGTTGCACTGTTAGCTTCTCTTCTGCTAATATTGCAGCGTGCCTCTGGGATTTACCAGCTCTTAAAGACCTATACTTTATGCTTTATTAAAACTAGTTTTAATTTTCTCCTTTATCCTCCACCTTCTTTTCAGACCACTGAATAACCCCTCTTTCTGGCGCATGTGTCTTGGAAAGCACCACATGAACTCCTCCATGGACGTCCCCTCGGCAGAGAGATGCTACAAGGTGGACGCCATCATCCGCCACAAGGGCTTCGTGTATGAGCAGGATAGCTCTGACATCAGCAACGACATAGCCCTGGTGCATTTGACCCAGCCGGTCAACATGACAAGAGAGATCAGCCCAATCTGTCTGCCCAAACCCGGGACCGTGATGCCTGCTGGGACGCCGTGCTTTGTCACTGGGTGGGGAGACGAGAAAGGTTTGTAAAACGGTCTAGTCATAGGTGTCCTTGTTGAACCTCAGTTATAGGAAGATGTGATGATGCTGTTTAGTATTTTAACTGAAGATGTGGCAGAACACTCCATAATAAGTTGTACAATGTTGCCTTTTTACTTTTTCTTCCAGGTAACCTGTTCCCCAAAGTGTCTGACAAGCTGAATCAGGCAGCCCTTCCTATTGTTGACTTCGAGACGTGCAGTAAGCCCGCTTACTGGTGGGACGCCCTCAGGCCCTCCATGATTTGTGCTGGCTACGAGTCCCCAGATGAGCTGAAGTCAGCCTGCCAGGTTAGGAGACACGTTTTGAAAAGTGCAAGCGTGCACATTATAAATTTTTAAGACGGGATGGTTTTTGAAATTCCCTTCAAGCTATTTCCAAATGTTACGTAAGCGTCCTGGGCTCTTATGGTTGAGTTGTCTTTTATGCAACATCCTGCAAGCAGTTTTGTTCGTGGTCATTCAGCCTTGGTCGTAAATGGCTGTTGCCAAGTTTGCAAAAAACTAATTGAACAAAAGAACATAGAAACATCGTTTGTTTGCCCTAATGAGCAGCTATTCAAGCAGGGATATGGCATGAACAACTACCGTTTAAGAGCTTAGGAGAGCATTATAATACAAAGCATTAATATTTTCATCAAGAATGCTCCAGGTAAAGATTCACAATTTACAGTTCAAAGCCACAGAGCTACCAAAAGCCAGTGCATCCAAAGTAAACCTCCTTGTCCTGTTCTCCTGCAGGGTGACTCTGGGGGCCCTTTCGCCTGCACAGCCACTGGAACAAAAACAACTTGGGAAGTGCATGGCATCGTCAGCTTTGGACCTCAGGGCTGCATCAAAGACAAGAAACCCTCTGTGTTCACCCGAGTCTCTGCCTTCAGTGACTGGATTGAGGACAACATTAAAAAGTTTATTCATGAAAGTGGCAAAACCAAGTGAAGCTGATATCTTGAAATAAAGTCTTTATTGCGCTTTCAGGCAGGTTTCTAACATTTTCACCCGGGGTTCACATTGAAGTTTAACGTTTGTTACACGCAAGACATGATCACTCATCCAAGTAATTTCTTCAGGAAAACTGTAGACCACGCCCCAATAAATATGATGCAGCAAATCAAAACGTGCTGCAGTGCATGTCATCCATCCCATCATATTTTGCAGTGTCTCTCCTCTGATGGGTTTGAGCTAGGTTTTCTCAGCTCAGTGCAGTGGCATCCTCCTGAATTTGAACCCAAACTGTTTTCAAATGACACAAGACTAGTGTTATCACAGGAAGTGGTATTGTGTGTAATTTGCTGTGTAATTTTCACATGGCCAATTTGTAGGCAATTTTTTTTTTTAAAGTAACATTTCTACAAATATAATTGCTACTGTAAATGTATTTTCTATTGTTAGGACAGTTTCTAATGCATTCAAAATATAGCTCTGAAGTATTGATTAATGCTTAGTCTCAATATTGTTGAGTGTAATCAGTGTAATCATAAGTACATATTATGTGTTAATATTTTTAATCAAGCAGCTGTAAATGAAATTGTTGCTGTAAATGTTTTCTACGCTGGAGAAACAGCTGGAACAGTCCTCCTTCCTTCCTTACATATATTTAATAATAAAGAGATAAAATGATGGCAGTGATGTGTGTTCAGACTGTGACTACGTGTTATTTTTTTTGTTATTCCTGTAAGAGGATCAAACCTGCGTTTACAATGATTTTGAACTTTTCCTGTTTCCACATCTACCACTATTAATTCAGACACCGATTCATTTATTTTTTTCAGACACTGATTCCTGCAGCTACACTAGCTGCATTAATGAGGGTACAAGGATAAAATAAAATACAAAGTATTAAAAGATAAATAAAACAAGGACTGCGATAAAAGAGACACTTTGCTAACAAATAGAAAGACTAAAAATGAAAGTAATAAAACAGAATGAACACAAAAATATTAAGAAGTATCACAGGTATGTCACTTTCCACACTACCTAAACATTTGTGTCTTTTAACTTAAAATTTGTGATAGATTTTTAGCGTGCTGGGTTGAAGGGAGGATACGTTGAAGTGACGTGAAGTGATTATTTTATGTACCGTGCAACGACGCTTAAATTTAGTGAACAAAACAAAGAAATCACAAAGTAAAGTCACTTAAGAAAAAAGTGTCACCTGAAACTTTGCATGATTTAAATGAGCAGTGTTTTATTTTGTACCAGAATAAGTTAAATTTCACTTTATACTTCTACTCCAGTTCAAAAGTGGTACATTTCACCACATTTTTTATTTTTATGTTTTGACAGCTTAAGTTAATTTAAAACTAAACTCACTAAAAAATAAATAAATAGAAGATTATATAGAATTTAAGAGACAAAAGGCTGAGGGAATAAAAGATTTTAAAAGACGGTGGAGCATACTGACGATCTGAGGGCCACAGAGAAAACTCACAAGATGTTTTCCTGAGAGTTTGTTGGTCCCAGAAGCTGGGATATGAGAGGACCTAGGCACTCTGTATATTTGTCTGCTCATGCTGTGCAGTAACCACATAATTAAAATGAGTGATATTGACTAAAAAAAAAAAAAAAGATAAAGAATAGACCCATGCACACAAAGCTACAGACGCCCCAATCCCTCTCCTCATCTGAAGGCAGAGACATATGTGAAGTTTTGGGCTATAGCCCCTTGGTCACATGACCAGACCGTTGCACCAATGGGAGAGCTCGGCTCAGATTTCAGCCTAGGAGGAGAGAGAGAGGGGAATGCGGAGGGAGGAAGAGAAAGAGACTAATCTGTTCTCATGAGGAGCATATAGTTTGCCGGTAGCAGCAGCACTTCTCCTTCACTCTCCCTCTGCCCCGTCTGGATTACATCTCTGTTGTTTTTTCTGGAGTATTTTAATGGCACTTTTTGAGGTGAGGGAGAGTCCCGGCAGTGGGAAAAGTCCAAGAGTGTGTCCTGGAACAGAGTGAGGAGGACAGGAGGAGGAGAAGGAGGAGGAGGAGGAGGAGGAGGAGGGAAGACAGCGGCACTTTTCCCCTCATCTTTGCCTCTGCCAGAGTTTCTCCCGTGGAAGAATGGGGGCTGGAGCTATGACCATCTGTGTGAGTAGAGGCTGTGAAGCCAGGGTTGGTTTAAAGACTTCCCATTCAACCAGTGATTAAGAGTTAAAGAATGTAAAGCAAGACTGTGTTGCTTACGCTCTTTTGTGACAGTGTGTTTTGGAAGATCTGGTCTTTTTTTTCTTTAAAAAGAAGGGACAAATCTCTTTTCCTGAAATAAAACAGGACACAAAAATGGATAGGAGGGTAAAAATGAACGCTTTCTCTTCTGCTGTAAAGAAATTAACGTCTTTACCAGTAATCTTCACCTGCATATTGTAAAAACAGTTCATGAGAAAACATGAAAACACACTGTAAGCTTTGTGTTTTTCACGTTTTTCCGCCCACGAGCTGTAATTTGTTCCTGGTAAACACAGAAAGAACGCCTCGGTGATGTCACTTTTACGACATGTGCTGAATGGAAATAATGTCTTTGTTTGCATAAGCCTGGGTTTTCTGTATTTTTTTTTTTTCTTTTGAATTTTTTTTTAACTCTGTGCCTGCAGCAGCAGATTCTTTGGGCCCAGCAGCTGTTGCTTTGCTGTGACTCTGGTTGCTTTTGCCACCAGTTGCTGCAACGGCCACCCACTTTGGTAGAGAGAGGCTGGGAGGAGGGGAGCGGAGGGCAGGAAAAGGAGGACACATGCTCGGGCTTGCTATCCCCTTCACGAGCAAGTAGAAGACACGGGTAGATGTCCTGTCGTGACAGAAGTTGGCTTGTGTTAAAAAAAAAAAACGCACACAAAAAAACTTGCTCAGTCATTTTCTTTGCAGACAAACGTCCCCACTAGACACTTGGTTCGAGACCAAGTCATTAACCTCAACCCCACAACAATACCTTCACTTTTTCAGTGTCAGAAGTTGCGGCGTGAAGACATTTAAAAGGGACGGGGGAGGGGATGAGGATTATTAGGAGAAACACAGCAGGACCTCGTGTTAAACAATAGAGTCGATTGGGTGCTAACAGTATGTGTTTCCCTTTACGCTCGGCTGCTGGACAACTTCAACGACAACAACAAAACAAAAACTCAAAGTCGACTTTAACTCTGCAGAGGGATCCTGGGATACGTAGAGTGTGACTTTTATACGCTCAGTTTACTTTCACGCCAAAGTAGTGTCAAAAGCATGCATGTTTGCAAACTGTCCCGCTTTAAACACATTTTTAACACGTGGTGTGAAGGCGGGAACACATACTGTATGTAAAGTGATCCTCTTAGAACTGTTTTCTGAATGGGAAACGTGCTGAATTTAAGTTGTCGTGGCACGTGTTCGCTAGATGCTACAAAACCACGAATCATGGTCACAGTTTAGGTTTGTCTATGGGCCTTAGGTGGCATATTCTCATTACCTCATTATTCAACCATTACCTCTTTATTGTGATCATCACAGTAATCACAGTACATCTAATAAATTACGTTCTGTATTAAAGCACTGAGACTGATCGCCTGTACGTTTTCCTTTTGTTGTTGCGTGTCTCCTGTTAACGCTGTTGATCACGGTTTGGTTTTGGTGTGCATGCAAACAGAGCAGGCCTGCGTGGGGCTGTGTGTGTGTGTGTGTGTGTGTGTTTGTGTGAATGATGACTGAAGACAGATTTTGGGACATCTGTTCAGTGAGGCGTATCACAGTCAGACTGGGCTCAGACCGGCTTAACTCTTTAACACCTGCAGCAGTAGTACGACGGGAGACCAGTTTGATTTCCTGTATCGTTCAAAACAAAACCTGACAATCTAAAGGTTAATAGTGACCATTAAAACGTTGAGTATTTTAAACGGTCATAATTAAGCCCATGCTATGAATCGTCTGCATCATACTGGAATTAAAAGTTAATAATGTCCAGTATATTGTCTGATCTGAAGATATAATAAGTCTATTATATTAAAACGTACAAATGTTAGTTTATTCTACATCTGTGCATCTCAAGCATCTGTCTGTACAGTCAGAATAACAATTAAAGCGTACTCTGCAGGTGCAGCATCTGCCGTGGTAAAGATCTTCCCTCCTTAGACCTCATCTCAGCACCATCTGCGAGGTGGGCTTTATAATCAGCTGACCTGACTGTGGCACAAGCCTGAGCCCATTCTGTCTAAAGAGAATTAAGTCACTGGCACTTCTTCGCCCACTTCTACCGTCCAGGCTCAGTAAACTTCTCATTGTGGCCAAATTACGGCTGAGGACTCTCATTCACAGTGCTGGGTCAGTTCACTTGTTTGAAGCTGTGAGCACGGGAATGACAGCACGTCACATGGTGCACTCGTAACTATGGCTACGACTCGAATTCTGTGTTGCTCGGAAGTGCAGGAAGTCTTTTTGTCCACGCTATGTGTGTACGAATCCTGCTTCTGGTTTGTGGGACTAAACTATCGTGCTCTTTGTACCGACTCAACAGAGACGGCAATGAGTAACACTGCAGTTAAATATACCAAATACAAAACAGAACTAATGGTTCCTCGTTGATGGGAGATAGAGACAACAGGAGAGCAGCTTGTGCAGCCTGGATCTATAGGAAAAGGAAGCGAGCATGTGGCCCTGTTTGTCTTGATAAGATATCAGGTAAGACAGCTGGTGGAGTCACACACTGAAGGCAATCAGAGCACAACAGTACTATAAAGTAACTAAGTATATAAACTCAACTACTCTTCCTAAGTTAGTTTGTAGTTACCTGTACTTTTGAGTATTGCAGATTTTTACTACTTTTATTTCACTTGAGAGGAAAATGTACTTTTGACACCACTACATACAAGTTAGAATAACAAATCATGCTTTAATGTAATAAATATAAGGGAAGTTTAAGAAATGATGTGTTTGGATGTATATTAGGCTATAGAACGGTATTTAAAGTATTCAGCTCAAGCAGCTACAAAGATCCACTAATTTAATAAAAGAATGGGGCAGTAAGGTGTATATTTAATATAAATATGTATAAATGCTATATTTTATATATGAGTATTTGTATATTCATTAATAAATAGCATTTCTGCTTTCCTTGAGTAAATGATCTGAGTTGTTAGTTAACACAGAATTCGAAGTATATTGAATCACATTTATTTCTTGAAGATGCCTAAGCTTCACCACTATTGTCGAACATTATTTTAACTACAATCTAAGTATAGGCTCTAAAATATTATGATTTGATCATGGGGACATACTTTTTCTCCCTCAATGAACATTTAGTTTGCAAAGTGTGACTGTGTAGACACATCCACAGACCCCCGATAGGTTCAGAGAAGATTTCCACTGAAACATCCTTATCTGCCTGTCTTTTTCAGATCTGTTATCTATTATCCATCCAGATTAATATTCATGATAACTGTTCTCCTCACCTGAGCGTATGCATGTGCTTGTCTACATGTGGCTATCGGTGTAGGTGTCACTCTGACAATGCCTTTAACCAAAGGTGTTGCATGGTAACCTGATATTTGTCGTAGCAACACATGCACAGCCTGCCCTCCCCTTCCTCTTCTTTCCAGGTATCAGTACACTCTGTCCTCTAAGAGCATGGCAGCATGACGACAAGAGATGTGCACGCAATGGACTCCGCAGAGTCACCATCACCAGCTCCACACACATGTTTTAGTCTGTGGAGTGGAGCGAGCAGAGTGGATTTACCTCCTCCTGTTCTGTGTCTAACCTGATGGTGCCCATGGTGTCAGTGGCTGACTGCTGCTCTCTGATCTCCCTGCAGCACAACAAGACAGCAGTGCTCGTTAAGGAAGACATGAAGAAGATGGTCCAGATACCCATACTGAGACCGAGGACAGTGGCGGTCAAGCACACCAAGTTGTTTGGAGCGTCCCTTTTGGAGCTGCAAGAAAAGGGTCTGGTGGTGGATGGAGTACCAGCGGTGGTGCGGTGGATGGTGGAGCATCTTCGCAAGCATGGTGAGGAAAAGACATATTAGAACAAAATAAAATACACTTGTCTGCTACTTCATTGGGTACAAATAAGTCTTTCTTATACATTAGTCCTCCAACTCTTGTTTTAATTAATTAGTTTATTTTATTTCCCCTTTTGGTCCCTCATGGGAAAGTTTCAGTCAGTGTTCTAGGCTAAATAATAGAAGTAGAAACAGCACAACAAACTACAGCCTCAAAAATGACTATACAGTTGAATTATCATCTATCTGAAAATCTTTCAGCGTAAATTCAAGATTATAACATGCATGAAGGGGAATTTAGTGCAGAACTGTTGCAGGTAGAAATGTAGGGAATGATCATCTCAACTTCATGGCAAACCATTGTGCAAATTGTGCAAAGCTGATGTATTTTCACTCTTACATGTATTTATTTAATTTACAACATGGATATGCAAGGAAACCTTTCCAAATTATGTGATTTAATAGTGCTAATTAGATTATACGAATCAAAAGTTTTTCAAAGAAGAACTTGTCTAATAGAAACCAATCATGTTTTTAATGCAGAAAAACTGCTCAGCGTACATTTAAAATTATTATCAAGGATTTTTAAGTTAAATAGCAAAAACTGGAAAACACACTCACTACTCTGTTGACCTACTTTTTTGTATGATTTCTGTAGTTCTTCTGTTTGTCCACTAGATGGTGGTGGTGTACGAATTTGGAGCTCATTCATAGTAATTGAAGTCCGGTACTTTAAACCGTTTAATATAAATATAGAGAGAAATCATTAGTTCATCCGGGCTATAACTAATATTCAATATTTAAAGTAAAACTAAATAAAGGTACTTTCTCTTCACAACCAGTATCTTGGCAATCTAGAGAAGGACAGTTGCGTACACAGGGACTATTTCTTGGGCAGAAATAAGTACAGAATAACTTGTTGTAAGAAGTATTGTATTAATCCGCCGTTACTAAAAGGAATAACGGAGACTGGTAACTTCAAATAATAACATATTAAAAGAAAGTGAATGATAACACAGAGCTAGACTTAAGTGAGAACAACAAATACTACCACTAAAATATTATTCAGCAGTTCTACATACTCTCGCCGATAGAGTATTAATAACATTTGACTGACAAACCTCACCGTATCACCACAATGCGGCAGAGGTAAGGTTGTAAAGCACTTGTTATTAACTCTTGTTAATCTCTGTTAATCATTTCTTATTAACTCCGTTAACAAGTCTTTTAATAAGAGGTTGTTTGTATTTTTATACGGTCAGTGGAAGGAATAGTGTCCATTTTTTTTATCCAGGTGTGATGCCAATTAGCGGCTAACTGCTAGTAAAACGCAAACGGCCTTAGCTAACTTTAGCAAAGTTACACGTTAGCAGGTTTTAAATATACAAAAATTAAAAGGAATATTTTTCCATTTTACTATGACACATTACTCTGCAAATGTTAAGCAAAGACTAGTTAATTGCTACCAATGATACACGTTTACATTACATATACCTTAAATGGTTTTGCTAGGCCTCTGGTTACCGCCAGGCTAATATCCCGATACTGATATCGATACTTCTAGATGCCTACTTGTTTATATGAAAATATCGATTTTTACAATGAATAATTGTGAATGTAATTATGAAACATCTATTTTATGCCTCTGTATAAGATTTAAACAAGCTGACAAATATCAAACTTCTCTTTAATCGGAGCAATTAAAAACAATCTGTGCAAATCAACAAGTCAACTGAAAATCTGAGTAAACCACATCACACAAACAATCGATATAACGCTTATTGGACCAGACAGAGTGGTTTTCAGGTTAGAATTGGACAGAACTTGAACTTTAACAACAAAGGTCACATTCTATGTTCTTTATCACTTCCTATTTATATGTTTTTTTTTATGAAACAACGCATCATCTACGTGTACATGCGTGTGGTTATGTATTTCCACTGTATACCTCTGTATTTAAGGGTTTCCATGGTCTGTCTCTTCCTCTCACACTTCCTTTTAACTTTTTTTAGACTCGATTACAGATTCGGTCATGAAAGTATTAATATTTTGATGTGAAGAGCGACTCTGAAAACACACGTCTAGATCGGAAGTATTACTATTTGTGGATTGATAGGTCACCAAGGTCACCAAAAACATAACTTTTATGTTAATGCTAATATAGACAAAAAAGTGTTTAACTTTGCCGGGTACATGTTTTTAGAGGTGATGAGATACTCTCTAGTTCTCTCAGGGTGGACTCACATTACCAACACACAGTAAGTCTTGATCATACTGCCATTCCTAGTAAGTGAGTAAGTCAGTCTTTTACTTGGTAATTGGTTTCCTGGCACTTACTCGCATGTGTGTTCTTGTGTTTACCTTCCAGCGCTGCATCAGGAAGGCCTGTTCAGAGTAAACGGGAATGTCCGTGCTGTGGAGACCCTGAAGCAGCGCCTGGAGAGTGGTGAGGATGTGGACAATCTCTCTGCGTCGGACTCCTGTACCGTGGCCAGCTTGCTCAAACAATATCTCAGAGATCTGCCAGAGGGTCTGGTAGACTCAAAAGTCCAACGGGCGCTGATACAGCACTACCAAGGTACAACACTAGCCTGTGATCCCTTATTATCACCTTATGTGCTGGTTTGTTTTCTAGAATAATCCGACCAGCTGATGTAGATCAGGTTTTATCTTTTTATTGCCATCATGTGACACATATCCATAATTTGATGGATATTAATACCCTCTCAAGTCTAGTGAATATGTGGACCATGATTCCGACCGGCTATCTTTAGGTGATGGAATAAACTTTTAGCAGCGTGACCGTCTGCATCAGACAGTTCATATAAAGGCACTCCTGAGCGTGTGTGAGTCTGTGTGATGTAAAGAGGGATGGACCTTATATTTTTGGTGACAATCCTTTAGGTCATAGAAGGAAAAGTGAGTCATGTGCAAGGAGAAGTGTCTGTGCTCATTTTAAACTCTCCTCCTCTGCTACTTTTTGCTTTCATAGGCCACATTAATATCAGCCTGATTTTTCAAGAACTATGGCCAAATACTGCATTAGAAATAGGGATGGGCATTGGTAAGATTTTATTGATGCTGATGCCATTAGATTCTTTATCGATTCGCTTATCAATTCCTCCTGTGTTAGGCGTTCGTGATTTCGTGTAAACAACAGAATTTTATTGAGTTTATAAACCAGAGATAAGAGCTTGAGTAAGTAAGCACTGGATCCTCACTAGCACTGCTCTGCTGACACTTAGCGGCAGGTGCAATCGTTGACCGGAGATTGGCAAACACATGGCACTCTCGGTATTTAATGCTGTGCGTCGACAAATACTTTAGGATGTTGGTGGTGCCGCCCTTGCTTAAAATTACAGTGCTGCATGAATTGCACGTGACGCTCTTACAGTCGCTTACAGTCACTTTCGAACGTTTCAGTCTCTCCACCATTGCGTCTTCCTTGTCGTCACGTGAAGTGAATAACGCGAAGATTCGGCATCGGCATGAACACAGTCGATAAGCATGAAGGCCAATAATGTCGATGAATTGAACCAGTTGTTCGATGCTCATTGTTAATTGGCTCCTTTCTGTAACTACAGAATAAAATTATATTGGTGGGGTTTGTAACATAGTTTTGGCTTTGATATTTGGCAAAAGTTTGAAGCTGGACGGATTCGCTTTCAGGTTAATGGATCTGTAATGAATAACAGTATGCTTATAGAGAGACTACCCGGAATATGAGTATCTTCATAGTTGGAAGTATATTAACAAAATTGACAATGGCTTCAAAGGATAGTAACATTATAAGTGAGGCTGTTGCCTGAAATGAAAATGTCCAGCTTTGTATCACGAAGGTGGGACGCTGTGATATGTTTTTACTGTTTGGATCTTGCTTAGGTAATGTGGTATATACTTAATTCAGTGTAATGATTGATCGATGATACTGACGTAGTCATGCAGCATGTGGGTTTGGTGAATGGTACAATATTTGGCAGAGTTCAATGTGCCATCACAGGCAGTGAAATAACCAACACCAGCAGCATTCCCCATCCCTGATATTGCCTCCACCGCTTTTGACAGTAGGTACTGTACATGCTGGAGATAATGCTTGGCCTGGCCTTCTGTGTACCCTCACATTAGCAGGAGGAAGATAACGCTGGAAACTGGACTCATCTAACCACAGAATCTTCTTCCAGTTACTGACTGTATATATTCTTGTGTGCTTGGGCCCAACGATGTCAGGCTAACCTCTGTCTCTCATTGATCAGAGGCTTCTTGACAGCCTTGTAAGACCTTAAGCCATCATCTATCTGCACTTTCTGATGATCTTGTGGCAGCTGTATCCTTCCTGGCTAAGAATCTCTATCTTCTGTATCTTGTTTCCTGCGTAAGGTTCCTTGTTTTAGCCAAATATACTGGCTTTATATAGAGACAAAGCACGGCAGCAGAAATATGTGTCAATCATGGCCTTCATTAGTTAATCACTGGTATCAAAATGACTCAATACTCAAGAATTTCTTATGTATTTTTATGGAATCAATCAATTTTAAGTTTTTAATGAGTGTTTTAAGATTTGTTTGCTGTTTTATCTGTGTTAACATGTTAACTACTTTGACTTTGGTCCAAATAAATCAGAATTTTCTTCTGCCGATATTTTTATACATCTATATATATCGTTTCATATTGTTCTGAGCAGCGTGGCGTACTGTGATTGTGCATTTTGTCTTTCCTTGATATTATTTGCATCCTGCTTGTCTCAGCTGTTTTAGGAGCAGCTGTGAGCGCTCCAAGCCATCATTGCCCTCTTCCACCACTGCACACTGAGACAGACGCACATACACCCACGTAGACGTATGCACTCTCAACGTTTGCGTCATTCAGTCATTCAGGATCAGCAGTCATATCCGTTTATCCAACTGTGACCCAATTATGTACCCCAAGTAATAGCATCAACATATTTTCAGGCTCTTTGCTGTAATACTCATGTATTACGAGTCGCAGAGAGCAGGTGAATGGAGCCTGCTATGCATGGGCTGTAATAAAATCATGATGCTATGGGTTTGAATGTTGTTTACCGAAAGTCTGTTTAGTTTTACATATTGTGAACAACTCTACAGGAAATTCCTCGTTTCGCTCTCCGCTGGTTATTTCACTTTTGGTAAATAGACCTGAGCAAAATGCAAATTTTGTGAAATTGCGTCAAGCACAGGTGAAGTTATTATTTCTGAGTAAAAAACAACACAAGCCCCCCCAAAAAAACCTGCCGAAACCTCACCTTTGTTCTCTTTTGATCTCTTGTGTGTCTGTAGAGTGCGGTGAGGATGATTCCTGGTCAGACATCAGAGATCTGCTTCAGCAGCTTCCAGACATCCACCACAGCCTCCTGCGTTACCTCTGCCACTTCCTCACCGTTGTGGAGAGCAAGCAGGAGGACAACCGCATGACTGCCTTCAACCTCGCCACTGTGTTCGGACCCAGTGTCTTCCAGTGAGTCGATAATTTTTAAGGTGGATGTGATTAAACCTTTGAAAAGAAACAAACCTTGGAAGTACTTACACGTATTGGCTAACGCTCAAGGGAAATATCTATCTCCTTCTGTTTTCATCCTCATTAGTGGTATTTGAGCTTTTTCATTTGACCAAAGGGAGAAGAAAAGTACAGTAAACCAAAAAAAAACAAGCAAGACACAAACAGTGATCTTTGTACTGGCGGTTAAAAGAAGAAACAAGAGGAAATCAAACTTGTTGCAATGACTGTGGTTATTTCACGATGTTAGTTACACCAGCAACGTATTATACTGTTACATTTGTAAATATCTGACAGTGTTTCAGGTTTTTATACCAGCCTACTTCAGTGTGTTAATATCCTCAAAGGATAAGATTCTTGAAGTTTGATGCCCTCTCTGTGGCCGTTCTGAAATATTTATATTGCCGCATTTAAATAATAACATGAAGCAGTTTAGTTTACACTCTATACAGACAGTCATTAAAAAAGCTTTATCCTAGTAATGACCCAATAAACACCTGTTTATTGGGTCATTACATTACAGTATATGCGATGCCTGCATTTCGTTTGATGCCCAGTTCTCTGTCAAAATGTTCGTCCAGCAGGTGGTGCTGTAGCTTATTTAGTGATAGTCTCCTTCTGAAGCTTAATTATTCCTGGAAACAAGAGCCTTTCTCCTTAATGTCCCATTAATACAGTTATCTGTATTTATGTTTATACTTCTTTGCCACCGCTACATATTAACCCCTGAAACCATTTGTTCAAGTCTGAATGATAATAATAAGAGGCGGCACTTCGTAGATTATAATAACATAAACAGAGTGTGGAATTTATCAGATAAATTTATCAGATTCCTACACGATAACATTGAGTGATTGTCTAAACCTCTAAAGGCTGTGAAACTTCCCTGACCGTAATCTATTTTCAGATGTTACTGTGATGTTCAAAAATAAATGATGCTGTCAGCATCGGATCTACTGAGCTACACATCTGTTCTTTTTTCCGACGGCCTCACTGAGTCAAATCCTACTCGTAAATTCCTCAAGCGATATCTCTACTGTTCTCCGGGCTGGTGACTGGTGGCCTCCTCCAGTGATAAACTGATGTGATCACGCTGGGCATCCTGCACGGAAATAGGATCAAGTTTAAAAAGAATCCCCACTAGACATCCTTTCATACTGTACAACCTGTTCTCTTCCCTGGTCCGTGTGAGTGTGTGTTGGGGTTATATAATTAGGCCTATAGTTAAGCCTACAACCCAGTGTGCATCTCACACAGCTGTTCACTATCATGAGATATCGTGCCGAATAGGGAAGCTGATTCAGGTTATAGAGCTGATGACTAATTCTCAGTTTCAGTACCAAGATGACTGTTGAACTATTCAACCGTATTCCCCGTTGCTACGGCCATGTTTAAAAATGTGATTAGATGTCATCTGATTTACTTCTTTTTCTTTTTAAAATGGTTTCATCTTCCTCTTTTGCAGCGTTGCTCCCACTTTCGAAGCAATGAAGGACCAAAATATCTGTAACAAGATCATGATCAAACTCATCCAGAACTACAGCAGCATCTTTGAGACCAGCACAGACAAAGACGACCACACAGAGTCGACGCTCATCGTCGTCAAGGTGTTGTATAATCGCCAGAACACTAGAGCCCCATATGCTAATATTAATATGAAATAGAAGGGTGTTGATGGCCATTACGGTATCCGGTGAAGCTTTTTCTTATGGTTGTGTGTCTCTTCAGTGGCCTGCATAGAAAATGCTGTAGCCCGTTGTCCACCGGCCCAGAACTACGTGTTATAGTGATTGGTCTGAAATGCGTTTGCTTTGTTCGCGTGTCTTGTTGGACTGACAAGCACAGAAAATTCTCCCTCCTCCAGCCTCCCACACATACTTAGACGTCCTCTCTCTTCTACTGTGTTGTCATTCGCCATTGTTTGAACTCCGCATATAAGAAGAGGAACTCTCTAGATGCCAACTGTAGGTTTGAGGCACAGAGCGATGTCGCCACACGTGATGAACCACGCTTAAGACCAACAACCGTGGGTCACATGTTGTGAGCGTGCTCTTTAAACCAAGTGCTCCCTCTCTGACCTGTGATCTCACCCTCTGACCATCCAACTGGACCTGTGATGGTTATAAATACGGGCTTATATAATGCAAGGCTGAAAACTCAATAAGTATTGATCTTATATCACCGCCTCGCAGGAAGGGTTTCCTTACAGGTGGCTTTTTTAGTCCGTGGTTGTGGATTTCTATTTGCTGCTTCGATGATGGGTGTTGTTTTTATCGATTTGCTGGTTAGTCCGGGCTGCTTGCTGTGCTGGCAGCGTTTCATTGCTGGATCTATAGCTTCCTCAGGAGCTGTAGTCAGAAATAAACCAAACCAAACCATCCGTTTGGTAAAAAAGAAACGTGACTCAAAACTAAAATCCAGGTGATGAATTGATGATTGATGTAGAAGCAAAACAGGAGTCAGATTGTAAAATGAAAACAAGTACATTTTAATAGCTCTTCATGACTGTTATGTTTATGTTGAAACAGTGGGGAAAAATGGTCTTAATTCAAAATGTTATAGAAAATGGCGTTTCAGAATAAAAGAAGCAGAAATGAAAAGCACAAAAATTAAATGAAAACACATTCAAATCAATTATTTTAGACTAATGTTGAATACCATGACCTTCATGCTAGAATATGTTGAATTTTACGAGTGTACCAGGTGGACTAGCAAGTGAGCATATAAACATGCTGAACAAATATTCCTCTCAGTGGTTTTTATATGGCTCCGTCCATATAAAATATCAAATTGCACCCGGAGTGACCTCATTTGAATGTAAACAAACTAAGTGTCCAACACGTAGAGAATCTGGGTTGTTCTTTGAACACACCAGCCACTTTAGCACGCGTGCAGCATGCACAACATTTTTTATATTATTATTATTATTATTATTATTATTATTATTATTGACCAGCGCAGTAGGTGTTCTCAAAAGTTAATTTGAGAGGAATAGTTATTTTTATACTCAACAAAATACAAAGTCTTGTCTGCGTTTCCCCTGTAGGAAAAATAATTCTTCACATCAGTGTACGGACATCAACAAGATCTAGTTTGCTGATTGATGATGACTGGGTTGGGGGTAAAACGTGACAGTGGTCGTCTGATGACCGGGGAGCGACGCTGAGTTTGACCTCTGACTTTTCCTGTCACTGCATCTATCCATCTATTTTAAACACCATTCTACATAGTTTTCTTTCACCCACGTGACGCTGCGCTCGTCGTCTATCATTTTACAGATTAAGCCATCGCATGCGGCTTCATGATGTTATAGATTCAGATTCAGTAGCGGACTTTAACAATGTGTTTTTTTTGTTGCCTTTTCAAATATCAGTGCTGAGTTGTGCTGTATGTGCGTGTGATGTCATTGCAACCAGAGACCGCGCTGACCCGTGGGACATCCCTCCGTCAAAAAATATCGCCTTACAAACTAACATGCGAAGCTGCACAAAAACACTGACACACATGCAGACACACGCATAACCCGCGGAGGCCCCCCGCTGACCTGACCTTCCTTGCAGCTCCTTTGAACACGTACGGTGCGATCACCGCCCTCGCCGCTGCCGTTGGTCGCAAAACGCTGACGAGCGAGAGGTTTGCATGGTTCGCGTTTATGCGCGTGTATGTGTTTGAGGTTGACGACTCCTTAAAATCTATTCATGTCTCTGTTGTCGTTAGGGACTTTCAGAAGAAAAACAAATACTCACATACCCTTTTAAATGATCCCCCTGGTTGTAAGAACATTTTCAGAGCTGCCAAATCCTGTTACAGTAATAGGAACACAGCTTTCGGGCCTCTGTCGAACATGATATGTTGCCTGTTTTGCTGTAAGACGTGGATCAATAAAGTGACCGTCTCCTTTGTCCTGTTTCTGGTCTCAGGAGGCGCATGTGACAGACGCAGACACAAAGAAGTCACCCGACCATCTCAACGCAAAGACACCGACACCACTTCCCAGGATGAAAGTGCGTGCTGAGCTTTTCGGTGGCAAGCCGGCATGTGTGCGCCTTTGTTTGTGCAAATAATGCTCCACAGTGTGTGTACCTGTTGTGGAAGCTTTTTGTCTGGGTCTGTCTGCTGGGAAATGCAGTGTTGTTGTTTACGCCTGACATTCCAGGGTCAAACTTGCACGAACCCTTCAAATTCCCTTACACAGACCTTTTTTTTTTTTTTTTTTAACACCAACCATGTGACCTGTGTGATTAACGTAACGCGGGCATGTTTTGGAAAAGCTGTTTTCCAAAACCAAAGCCGTTTCTGTGTGGCTTTATGTAAGCTCTAAAGATGTTATCAGTGTCAGGTGACTTGTGTATACTATGTGGAATGGTATGTTAAGTCACTTACGCATAAATGATGACCTTTTAAAAGAGGTTTCAAGCCCTTTGCCCCGTTCACCTTTCAGATTTGAATTTATTCATTTACGCCTGATGATATTTTGACCAATATGGGAAATTTATAGATTTATAGGGCAGATATTTCATTAGACTAGATCTAATTAGCTTGACACATAATTATGTTTTTACTACACCGCTCATTAAGCGAACAGCTTCATGATGCAGTTCATCTTCTTTTTATCCACCCAGCTGACCTTCAGTGTCTAACTTGCCCAAAACTCTTCCTGCAAATTCAGTCTTTGTTCTCTTTATGCAACTAATATTAAGTCTCATTCTCTTTATTTGTCATTTTCTTTCTACTTTTATTTTTTTAAGATGGGACACCTAAATACACCAGGAAGCGCTGAGAGCCCACACGAATCCTGCACTTACTCTCCAAAGGCGAAGACAAGGAAAAAGAAGGTACGAAAAAAGGGCTTCTCGTAACTGTGATTAACTGTTCTCACATAAGGAGTTTGGCCCGTTGGTTTATTGCAGTGACTTTTCTCTCCCTTTCCACTAAATACTTACTGCTTTCTTATCTGCTGCGTTGCTTCAGTGCTGATTAGCCTGAGGTCGTTCCTCAGACTTCCTCTGAAGCCTCTAGACGCGCTGCTCGGTCACATGATGTGATTTGATAAAGGCAATTTGCTGCAGGAAGCAAGAACACACTTATTTGCAGAGGGAGACAAACATGGAGCTGATGTGCTCTTACAACCGCGCTCTGTCAGTATAGATGAGCCCTGTCACAAAACAACGTCATTTGGCCATTGATTTGAGGGCAGTTACAGCCTGGATGTTTCCTGTTTGTGCACAGGTTTTAGAAACGGAGCTCTGGACTCTTTTATTTAGATCAGGCATGTCATCAGGAGAGTGGCATCATTTAAAGTACATTTTTAAGTTGGAATCCCCTTTAATGCCACGAGTTTTTGTTCTTTATTGTTTTGGCAGTAAGTTCTTTTGAGGTTAACTCCAGCTATCAGACGAACTGAAATGATCTCACTGTGGTTGTTTCAGAGACAGGTTAAACAAAGAGCTGGTGTCTGAAACGGGCTCATATCAAGACTGGTGTCACTGCAGAGATAAAAGAACTGCTGACTGACATTCAGATAAGCTCAGGAAGGTAAAGACGTCTGCTGATGAAGGATGTTTGCCTCCATCAATAGTCAGTGAATAATCTTTTTATTATAATATTTTTCAAGGTTCAACTTTGACCTTCCAGCATAGATTTTAATGCCCTTTGGACTCATTGTGTGAGTAAGTGGACACCTGCCATCTATGCCTCGAGTTAAACTGAGGTACGGTACTGAGGTTTTATTATAATGCAAACACATCTGAAAAGGCAGTATACAATATATGTGTGTGTGTGTGTGTAAATGTTAAAAGATAAAATTTGATCAATAAGTGGGTTCATAAAAGTTTAATCTAGCCATCACATGCGTTTCATTCTGACGATGTTTCGCCAGTGACATGATTGTTGTTTGGTTCTTTGTGAAGCGCGGTACAGTTATTAATTTACTTAAATCTGTTAAATTTACCTACAGATGATACATTGGCTTCACATACAAGTAGCATAATGGCTAGCTCAATTAGCAGCGGGCTGATGACAGAAGGTATAATAATAATAATAATAATAATAATACATTTTATTTGTGGGAATCTTTCAAGCACTCAAAGTCACTTTACATGAAACTGTGCCACATACAATGGACATAAAACAGATTAACGTGTGTAACAATGAGCTTAGGTGGGGTAAGCTATTTTAAAAAGATGTGTTGCTGAATGCTCCAGAGGCGTGGAGCTGAATGATCTGAAACCAGTGGTGGACACATGGAGGATCTGAGAGTATGTGTAGTTGGAGAGGTTCAGGTAGATATGATGGAGCTTGGTTGTGATAAAGCCTGGAAAGTAAATAGCAGGATCTTGTACAATGTGGGATTTTATTGGAAGCCAGTGGAGCTGCTGAAGGACCGGCGGCAATGTGGTTCATGGAGGGAGTTAAGGTGATGATACGAGCTGCTGTGTTATGGACCAGTTGAAGTTTGCAGAGACACTTGGACATAAACCAAAAAGAACAGAGTTGCGCTGGTTGATGTTTGAGGTAAATCGTAAATCTGCCATAACAACAGCGGCCGTAAAAGAGAAATCCACTGATGATGCATCAAAGGCGTTTCCTGAGAAGTTAAAAGGTGCCTTTCTTTATTTTCTCTGATCTGTGGTGGCGTAGTATTTGTAAAGCATTGACCTCCAGTGAATTAGGAAATATTCAGATGTAATTAATCTTTATAAACTATTAGTTAGCAATTCATTTTCTGCCTTTAAAAATGTAAATATATAAATTACACTGTATGAAGTTGCACATAGTTCAAATTATTTTTCATAGTCTCCATTTTCAGTTTCATAGTCGTATTTCCCAAAGTCTTCATGTTATTTATAAGAAGAATCTCTCAACTAAAAAACAGTTCACTCCACCACCGGAAACAACCATGCGGATTTCATTCGGTGGTTGCTACTAGCAACAGCACGTTAGACTGAAGTGTGGTAAACTAACTTTACAGGAGTTGCTACTAGTTGAGCCCATCAGCACGAATGTCCACGCACTGATTCTTCGAAATCTCTTGATCTCTTTCAGTGTTTACGAGAAGGTAATTTGCCCCCTCACTGATTTCTCAAGTGATTCATCATCTCAGTAATTATTAGCTTTTATGGGTCCAATCCCCAAACACTCCCGTGCAGCCCATGACTCTTCGAGACGGGCAGGTTTCACTTCTTACTACTGTTGAAGACAAGCTCACTTGACAGGGAGATTTCTTTTGATCGATCACTACTCGCATACCACAACTAGAGCTACAGCGGTAACACTGTGAGGCAAAGGTGTTGTAAGTCTGTTAAATACTCAAGTAAGTATGTGAGTAAGCCTCGGGCCAGGCTGCTTGTTTGTTGGTTTGTGTGGCATCACGCCCACCTATCCACTTTTACTGGAGAGCCCTAAACACATCTGCTGTGTGTTTGTCTGATTTATGAGGCCATTAAGAATGAAGCCTCGTGATCAAAGTGGCACTCCTCTGATTAGTACAACAGTCATACATGATCTTTGGACTCCAAAAGACAAACACACACAACCTCGTGTCTGATGTTGAAATAATAATAAAGCTGTTTGTCTGTGGCTTTGGCCGATCACAAAAAAAAAACATCTTATGTAAAAGAGTCTGAAAAGTGAGTTGTCACCAATCGGTGAACGTAGATCACTCAACGGAGGTGGAGGCTGTTTCCAGGCCAGCGACAGCTCACTTTTCACGGAAGCAGATTAAGGTCGAGAAAGCACACCAAAGGGAAATATTATAAGTCCTAAATGTTTTATTTGGCTTTCTTTGTGGCCTTTTAAGATTTTAATCGCAAATCTTCAAATTTTAAGTTGATCCACCGTTTAGAAACCAGGTCACATGTTCATTCTCTGCCTATTTCTCTGGCCTATTTAGGTCCCTTCTTTGTTGTTGCTCTTGTGTGAGCTGGTCTTCATCCATAGGCACAAACCAGAACCAGGAATAGACACAGTAATATGGGTCAGCGGTTAACTCTATTGAAACTGCCCGGGAGTTTTCTTTTTAGATCCGTTTCAAGTTTTCATGACTGTGCTTGAAACCTGTGTCTAGTGAGAATCGTTATACTCTGTTTAGTGGATACAAATTACCTGCATGTTAATTAAATTTACAGAAATTCAGTTAATTCATTCATTTATTTAAATAAAATGTATCTTGATAACAGATTAATTTAAAAAAAAATCTTGTACTGTGTCTAGAAATTGGAGAACTTCCTTGTTGTTATTGCTTTACTTTAGAGTAAATTGAAGAAGTTGTGAAAACTGTGTTGGGCAAGTATTTGTTAGCTTTAGCATAGCCAGGCTAGACTTTCTATTTATTTATAGTCCTACAACCAGTCAGATAAAAGAATTACATACACCATCAGAATCTCAGCATCTCATTTATCAGACAGCAGATGTTTTGCTGTATGTCGTGTAGATGTAATAACAGTGTCTTCGTCTGCTCTTTTATCTGCTACGTAGTTGCTCTGCGTCTCAGTGGACTCAGTTTGTTACATATTTGAGATAAACCCTCCTTATTTTGCGGTTCGTGTAGAAATACCAGTTCAATTGAAGACAGCTTTGAGGTATTAGGACGTGATGGAGTATTTTGCTTAACAAAGTTCTGTATATTAGAGGTTTCATTAATGTTCTTCTTATAAATACAGTCATATACAGACATAATCAGGACGCAGTCCCCTGCCTTCTCTTCCTCCGTGATGCCTCCTCACAGTGTGATGAGAAGGGCTCCAGCTCCTCTCTAAAACAACACTGATGACCACAGCCGTTTACCCAGTGTGTGTTTTTTTGTTGTGAATGACACATTTAGCTGAATCAATCACAGAGCTCCGAGGGGCAAAATCCATACCAGGTCTAGCAAAGGAAGTTTTCCTACTAATTATATGCTCAAAGATTCACCCATTAAGTGCATCAATGGGTGAATGTCTAAATGGAGGCTGCATCCAACCCATTACGTTCAACCCAAAAATGGAAATGTTCCACGGGTAATTGGTGCAAAGACAAAAACGTTAGCCTTTTAATCTACAGACAAGCCACTTTGAGCCCTGGGTGTTTCTGACCATTATTGACACTTAAGCTGCTGGTGTCAGAGCCATTTCATACTCTGCTTACCACAGCCAGCCGGCTGTTTGGCTTCAGTGTAGATGAGCAGCATCACTAGAGCCGGAGAAAGCTCTCTGACAACTTTTTATTTATTTATTTAATTATTTTTGAGCTTTTGTGTGTTATTTTTTGATAAGTAATAATGCAGAAGGGTGCTTTTCACAACGTGGCTGTAGTCAGGTTGAGGTTCTACTCCTACACGACGGTCGGCGGTTCACGCAGTTTATACCCACTCAGCGTTAGCACGGTAAGACACACAAGCTAAGCTCTTTTCTTTTCCCCTCTGCTCCTTCATTGGTTTCTGTCTCGCTCCGCAAGATCCTCGAATGCATGTTTTATTGTAACCTGAGCAAAGGTCGGAAGCTCGTGAGTGTTTTCCGCGCGTGCGCTCGATGCTATAAAACCGTTACGGGGTCGTGTATCTTTTACCTCTCGTGCTAACTCAGATTTCCTGTCACGAGACTCACTTCTGTCTGTCTCCGTCAAACAGGTGAGGAAGGGGAAGAGTGAAGGCCCGTGCCGAGTCCCCCCTCGGCCGAGTCCCTCCGCTGGGCTGCCGCATGCGAGGCCGTTCTCCATACCGATAGTTTTGCCCCTGACCTCAGGCCTGAGGAGCCCCAGCCCAGAGGCGATGGAAACGACACCTGTGCCTCCAACCTCAGACACTGGCTCTCATGTCAGCCACCTCGATGTCAGCCTCTCCGGCAGCATGGAGGGCCTCAGCAGGTCAGTGTGCCTCGTGCACTTTGACTCCAGTTCAGAAAAGTCGCACACATGAATGAATATCAGCGTGTTATTGCTGCTGTTTGATCTCAAAATGAATGATTGCCTAAAGAAAAGAGCGAAAATAGAAAAGGGTTGCTCTTTGAAAGCCACTCCTGCAGTTTTATGATTTTATTAGGATCACGGACTTATCGGCGAGTGTGATGCTTTACGACTGGTGTAAAATAAAAGCAAGGTCACGTAGTGTGAGGCGAAGCTTAAATGCTTATACCTAATGTTAAACGTTACGTCACTTGTGTTATTGTTTTGCTTCAGTGAGGAATACACAGGAAATCTTGATTAATGATAAATAGGTTATGACCACGGTTTGCATAGATGGTCTCAGCCAAGGGTAAAGGTGAAGAATTTTGTGTGTTTGACATCAGTCACGGACCTAGAGCCTGAGCCCCGTGGCAATGGCATCCAAACAAGCTTATTATAAGAAGCTGAAACTGGAACCTCTTGGTGTCGAGTATCCTCAGTCCTGGAATAGCAAGTCTACAGCTGTGTCTGTTGTGGGGGTGATCACTGCTGTTACTGGGAGCTTTTACAGGTGCACACCTGCACTATGAAGCTGAGAATCACTTTTTATACACTCTACACACACACACCCATACCCACCCTTTTCTAAGATCTGTCTATCTAAGAGATATCCGATTGCAATAAATGTTTAGTCGTGTAATTAAGACACCGTTGTGGCATTTATTACAACTTGTCGAACATAGATCTCTGACCTTTAATATGACATCAATCAAAGCTTTAAATCCTGTCAGCACCAGTTCCATTAACACATTACATAAAGGTTAATCATGACAAACAGACAGTCAGGCATCATATTAATGTTATTTATTTTTTGTCGCTCATTTTTATCATACAACGTGTACTTTTTGTAGAATTTCATTTAGAATTTCATTGGCAAATCAGTTGCTTTTATAATCTAACAAATTGTGTTTTTATCATACAGCTTGGAGATAATAATTTACGCCATAAGTATCTTTTTGCTCCCCAAAATTCAATAATCAGTCAGAAAGGCCGACTATTGCTTCTTACTGGAACCAAAATGGCCTAAATACAAGTGACAGATGTACTACTTCTATGGTGCCAGTAAATTGTAAGGTGTGTGGGGACACACACCATTAATCTTCTTCTCAAGTCATATTGGATGACTGCTCTATAGATAGCTTGACGGGGGACCCCAGCAACGTGCGTCACCAATATGAACTCACTGGTATTTACTAAAATAAATAAATAAATAAACTGGCTTCACCTCCTTTCGAATATTTTTAGTCGTGTTTTTGTAGTTTTGTAGTAATTTACCACAAATTACACTGACTTACAGAGTTTTTTCCAAACCTATGCCCTTTTTTAAGAATATGTTGGAGAAAAAAAAATGTTTTTGTTTGTACAAAGCTCAGTTTTAAGTAGCCGTGACTGCGATAAATAAAACGTGTAGCATCGAAATGATGATTTTTCCACAGGTTGAAATCTGTTTTCCACATCTGTAGCTGCTCTTTACTTGTCAGCTTGCTCTCACTTTCCATAGGCATGTGTCAGACAAGTCTCTGTCAGCAGAGTGCAGCACACATTCAACACTGAATTAGACAAAAAAAAAACCTAGAACGACAAAATGAGGTTCTAGTCTTGTTCAGGGGTTTTATTCTTATGCATTTTTCCTTCTCAGTGATGATCGTTACTTACCAAGAATACCATGTGATGATCTGTGTTATTATCTTATAGTATTACATCTGACAGACGCACCCTTCCTTTAAAGAACTGCCCCCATCCTGACCGACGGCCGTCACTCATGTGCGTGTCATGTTCGGCACATTTGAAATCAAACCATCCTTCTCAGGTTTTCTATTAGTGATACCGCTTTTAGATCTTCTTACCACCTTTTGACTTCTGTTCTGCGTCGAGCACGAGTCTGAATGATTTTCTGAGTAATGCACTGCGATCCCTTCATCAAACAGTTATAGCAGTGATAATAATAATAACAATAATAGTTTTTAAAAATCCTGTGACTGTGTACTACACATTGAAACATCAACGTGAAGTCACCACACAGGTGATACGAGCCAACGTCGCGGCGTCATGCGAACGTTTTATGTTCTCACCATTACATACTTGCACATAGGGGACGCACACTGGCTTTTGTTGGGAGTTGCCATGGCTCGCTGAATCTTGTGATGTAACCATTGGATTTCTTAGAAGCTCATTGAAAATAGGTGGGAGTGAGGAACGTCACAGGTTGGTGTGAGTGCAGGTTCCCTGTGGATATGACAGTATTGTTGGCCGCCTGTCAGGACGTCTCATCCATCAGCCTGAAAGCCCTGACATCACGTATTTGTAGCAAGAGCCCGCTGGCTGGAACAAACTGGTTTCCTGCTGACTTTAATTCAAACTCTCATTTGAGACCGTGGCCTTTATTAGTCCCAAGATTTGATGACAGTGAATATCCACACTCGCTAATGACATAGGATATTTACAGTACAGTTCCAGTGCTGCAGACTCCTGGAAACGAGGTTTTAATTACAAGCTCAAGTCCATTGAAAGGCAGTGAGTGTAAAGGAGGATTCTCCTTAGTGAACAGTTTGAAGCATTCATCTGTTTCAGCACTGAAAAGATTTTCTATAAATCCATTTAAATCAACAGTTTTCATCATTGTTTAGCTTTAACTTTCCAAACACAATTTATTTTTTGCAACACCAGTTAACATATCCTTCAGCAAAGACAACTTTAGACGTAGACAAAGCACTTTGAAAACAATGTAATGAAAAATGTTAACATCAGATTTTTAATTAGACCTCAGCCTCTGCTCTCATTGTTGCGTGTTGCAGAGAGATTTTCTGAAAGGTGAGACAGGACGGAAGGAGAGAGACGCTGCCAAGTCTTATTGGAGCCAACTCGAGGATTATTCAAGTGACCAGCATCCGTTAAGCCAGACTAGCTCTGTCTACACATTTTTAAAAAAAAAAAAAACGTTGAAAAAGTGGAGCCTGCCCAGATCGACTAAGTTTTCCATTCGCTCCGGAGGGATCAGGCCGTTCCTGAGTATGCCTACAAAGCCTCTTGTTATCCCCTCAGTAAGGTAGTGGGTAAGCAGGATTTCCGCTTTTGCAATTCACGGCGGCGGGGACGGCACACATTATTTTTAATAAGCCTGCCAGACTGTGTAATACCGGTTAAGAACGTGGCAGCGGGAGGAAAAAAACGTTCACATCTGAAGAGAATTTCAAAGAGTTATGCGGCAAACCTTCCCCTTCAACTGAAACAACTTTGTTGTGCGCTGTGCCATTTGAGAAGACTTTCAAAGTTGAACAAACTTTGGCTCGTTCGCTTGAAACCCAAATCCTTTGTTTTGAACTTGTTGAGGTGCTGCATGAACGGCCACAGTGGTTTCCTCACAAAACACGTTCCTCTTACAGTAAGCCCCATGCAGGCCGGTCACGTACCAAAACACACCAGAGGAGCACATACTCAATAAACACCTGTGACTCAAAATTCATAAGACCCACAACACTGACAGATTGTTTTAGCTTGTCTACTTATTTGTCTTCTAATATCCTTATAAAAACAATATATTTAGACAATCTTTATACTACTGGATATCAGCTATATAGTATGTTCGCTTCTTCTGACTGATGCTGGGCTGTAAATGGTAGAAACGATTACCAGCACTAAATCTAGTTAATTGATTTCCACTAATTATTAAGAATATTGTATTAAAAACACTCAGGAAATAGTCTGTAGTGCTACACCTGGTAACTTATTTATACCTGTTAATGTTTCAGATATTATACCTACAGATTGGACATACTTGTGGCCTCTTTGCTCATAATATTCACATTAGTTTATCGTCTGATAAACTATCAGAGCAGTTCTAGTTGTCTGGTCAATGAATCTCTTGTCTCCCGTCTCCCCTGAAAGATCTGTGTAGAAAGATTTACACTAAAAGCTTATTGTCTGCCACGATATGGAAAATACTGTGGTGAGCAGCCGAAAGGCCAAAAATGCCTGGAATGAGTTTCCCTGTATGTTTGCCTGGTTTGTCTACATTTTTGTAAATGGACCTTTTGTCCCAAGCGTTTCTGCTGCATGAGTGTAAAGCGAAAGCTATGACAGAGTACATGTTGTTCCTAGATGTGTCCTCTTTTTCCTGGTAAACATTCAAATCAGAAGTCCCATTGGGGGCTGAGTGTGATGTAGTCAGTGTGATGAAGGGTCAGATTGTTTTATTTTTATTAGCTAAACCAATTAGCCACAACATCAAAGCCACCTGCCTAATATTGTGTAGATCCACCTTTTCCCTTCAGAACAGTTGTGACCCATTGGGAAATGGACACAGGTATTCTGAGGGCGTCCTGTGGTGTCTGGGACCAGGACGTTTACGGGTTTTTTTGGACTGACCTCTGTTTGCCAGGATTGTCCCAGTACATCCTGCGGATACTCAGTCAGTTTGCAGTAATGGGAGTTTGGAAGCTGAGTCAACACCTTGAGCTATTTTCATTATTCTTTTTACCATTTCTTAGAGGTTTTTGTGGTGCAGCCGGCTGCATTGTCCTGCTGACAAATGGTTGCTGCCATTCAAAAGTGTCATTGCTATGGGCAGCGGGTGCTTGGTCAACACCAATGTGGTTTGTACATATCTAGTCGACATCTGCATTAATACCAGGACCAAAGGTTTCTCCAGGAGAACAAATGCATTGGAACATGATGTTGTTATTCACCTCACCTGCCACTGGTTTTAATATTATGGCTGGCGGCTGTACTCCTCTTTGTTTCATCCACATTCATCCAAAATGATTTATTTCACTCCCAATGTTCAGATTTGCCCGTCTCAGACATAACATCTTACCGCAAACAAAATACACACATACAAAAGCAGCCTTATTTAATCCTTCAACACCCATTCATTTGTGTCATGTTTGGTTTGTTTTTTGTTCCGCTGTGATTTTAGAGAAAATAATACAGAGTTGAGCTCTGCTTACGCAAACAAGACCAGTCGATTATGACATGTTCAGCCTGCGAGTGTCAGGATGTGAAAATGTTAACCAACTCCTAACATTTAGTGACAACACGAGTTCCTCTTACTGTTGCGTAACTTCATCATGCGTCGCCGGTATTCATGTGGTGGCAGCAACAGGCCTATATTCCAGAGCAGCACCCATTTCTCTGCTGCTTCATAATAATTAGACCTGAGACCAGAGACATGGTGCACAAAGGCACTGATCTGTTGCGCTGCGTGGCTATTATTCTGCAGACAAAAGCCTTATATGCCTATATTCAACCATAGTAGCACGTAGTGATGGGACTTAGTGCTTTTATGCACTAGCACCTTGTAGCTACATCCTGCAAACCAATAAAACATCTATTTGTTTTCTTATTTCAGCTCCCAAGAAGAAGACAGGCCAATATCTCCTTTCTACATGAGGTAAGCCTCATGCTTGTGTTGGAGAGCTGTGGTTACCTTGTTGCTTTGCTGGTGTGGGGGAAGTGGCTGCTTGCTGCTGCACTTCATTAGAAACAATGGAACCACCAGTTTGAGGGAGAGCAGGGCAGCGTGCACCCGTTTCTTTGGTTTCCTGTTTCAGGCAACGATGTTTCAGAATGACCTGGTGATTAATTAGCAGTTTGTTAAGAGAAGAATAACACCTACAGTTAGAGCATAATGACTTCAGGTTAGCTTGTGAGGTCGCTGACTTCTCGTAACATACATTAAATCATTACATAACAGTCCAACTTGCCAGGGTTCAAACTACGAACACCTGTCAGGTGTTTTTGTTGAGCACTGAATGATAATGATATGCTGTATCGAAGGTGAGCTGGTGCCACATAAGTTTTTTTCTTACAAAGATGTCAAAGCTCCTTGAGACTTGTTGAGTTTAGCCTGAAAGATGATTCATCCAGTCAAATGCAGAATCGTCCTTGAAGGTTCCTTTATCCAAACTGCTTCTAAAGACAACTTCTCAGATGGTTGTATAGTCCAAACTATGTGGTTAAAAAAACCTCAGACGTTCTAGTTCAGGCCTCTCAAATGAGATTTGCTGCTTTTCTCTGTGTCATTGTGCAAGAAATATATTTGGCTTTCTCACTATATGTGACACTTGTCCAGCCAGCGTTAACACGTATCTCTCTTCAGTTAGTCATTTGGAGTTGGCACATTTTTCCCATGGTGCTGTTTACTGATATGACCTTAAAGCTGATCTGTCTCCGAGGCACCTGTTTGTGTGATCAAGCATTTCATGGCCTTTTCTTTAAAAAATAAATAAATAAAAAAGAAATAAGTGAACAGGTGACACAAGACGTGAACTTCAAGTAATACACGTTCAGCGTGTATATTCGTTCAAAGTCTATATGATAAAAGTTTGAAATGCGATGATAAAATTGGAATAGTTTACGACTTTTTTGTTGCATCAGTAAAACTGGCCGGAGAAAACTGTGATATGAACTGGGACATTTTGTCTGTCAGTTTTATTTTCATAAAATCACCAGCCGTCTCATCCATGACAGTACAGCTCTTGCATCAGTCCACGTGGCCATAGAGGTAACTATGTACAGTATGTGTAATATGTAGCACATAACTGCAACCTGTTACTGAAGTATGGGATATGTGATCTCTTGTGTTTGTACTCAGCAGTCTTTAGCTGTGCTGCGAAAGATTTGTATATTTCATATATTTATTTAAGTAAAGAAACGTGACCTCTCATAGGTCAGGATGACATAAAACTTTCACATATTAATTCATATTAATATGTTCACGCTTTTAAATGTGGGAATTGACTTTTTCTTCACATAATGATGTTAAAGTTAAATTAATTTTTTGCAGGTTTTGTTCCTTTAACCTTGGTAATTTTATAGTTTGGAAACATTTTGAAACAAACCAGTGAGAGTCAGACTGTGGTGTAACACTGGGTTATAATCATTATCCTTCCCCCCGTTACTAACCACTCATGTTGCTCACGTTCATCAGTGACTAACTCTGTGGACTACAGGCACTTGGTCACATATACACCCACATACACACATGTTTCCTCTCTCTGTTGAAGTTTACCTGCATTCCTTCACATAGGCAGCCACCTTAAGGCTTAACCTCAGGCCGCTCAAAGTGGCTCATACATCAACATCATTTTTTTTTTTCTGTGTTTGTGTCGACCAAAGACTCTGAAGGTCCTGGCTAATATCTGACTGTGGTGTAATACTGGATTACCTGAGCGGACGTCCCTGGGTACACAGTGCTAAGGATTTAACTCATATAAGCTTCTGCTGTGGAAGCTCTGGAGTTGTTTCCTCCACACTTTTTTCTGCCTTAAAGACCTGTTGACTTTAAAACGCCAACACCGAAGCATATTTCCTTCCTGCCTTTATTTGAAAGGCAGTTACCGTGGCGTGAATGCTCGGGACGAAGCAGTTAAACTCAGCTATCCCTAAAACAAAGACTTGCATTGCTGACTTTTGTAACACAAGCATAGCAGGACAGAAATAGCGCAACTGCAGAATTAAAATGCCAGACCCGTCATATCACTGAAGACCAGAGTTCAGCAAATCGCACAAACACCATGAAGATGGAAACAAGTAGTCAGTCAGGACTCACTCATTAAGTCGTTAAGGTAAATTAATAGATTAGGTTTTGTCAAACAGGCCGGGCAGAAATAATGTGTTTTCACTTAGAATTAGATTAAGAAAATAAAAAAAAATAGTAAAATAAAAAGATGCTGGAAGAAAAAACAAATCCAACAAATAAACTCTGTGAAAACCACAAAACGTTTGGAAACAACCAGGCCTTTGATTAGACTCCGACTGTGGCTTCGCTCTACAAAAGAATCACTGTCACACTTTTTAGATGTCAGTCTTGATTGTCTCCAGCTTCACTAATTCACTGTGAATTTTGGGTAAATTAGACCCTTTTAAAAAATAAAGGCATGATTGACCAAACCACATCCGCATCAGTTACAAGAACAGATTTTATATTATAAGTCAGGTGATAATATAACAGTATAAAAATAATAATAATAAAAAAAAATATTTGAAACATTTCAGTCTAATCAAATTTTCAACTGATTCCCCACTGTTGGATAAATTAAATGGTTATTTTATCTTAATTTAGACCAGCAATATACAGTATATCTTTTGGAAACTGGCCCTTTATAGTTTATGTTGGGTAAACTTTTAAGGTTTTAAGACTTGGATCAACCAACCGTTGTTCTTGTTCATCTTTTTTTTTCCTCATCCGTCCTCAGAGATAACTTATAGCTTAAACAAATAGTAGCACGTTTGTTTTTAGACCAGTGACTCATGTTATAGCTGGTGAATCTGATTTACAATCCTCTGAAGTTTTACAACTGAGAAATAAAACTGCACAGTCACTGTGTTGCAAAGGCGCCTAAGCGCCTTCTGATCAAAGGTTCAGCTTCGCTTGGGGTGTAATTTTAGATTTTTAGAGGGCATTCAGGAAGGGATTGTTGACTTGGCTCACCCATATTTTGGCGCTGATATTCTCGTTACGTTTCCGATGCAGTGACTCATCCCACTGCTTTTTGCCAGTAGTTCATGACTCAGACCGTCCCCACTGAACACCGGGAAAACAATCCTGCCTCATGCCACAGCTGTGCGACTGTTGCATCCCTAGTAAAAACTGGTCCACTGGTCACTGGAACAAAGTTTACTTTGGGAGATGATGGCACCTCCTTTACTGACTCACCCCTCTCCTTCTGTCCCATGACAACCCAAAAACCTATTTGGGTTGGTGATTTATTTCACTCTCTGCATTTACAGGATACGACACTCAGCTGGTTATTTTACGGAGCTCTTCAATGCAGCACAAGCCGCCATAGAAGAAAGCTAATATAAGTTTGTAAACCTCTATGAATACAAAACAAATGTGCATGACCGGAGTTAGCATATTTTAAGATGTCACAATAATAAAGTAGGATACAGTACGGCATGAAAGGATTCTTTGTTATACCCTCAATTGGCTTTGATCACATTTACCCACAAATCTAGTTTCCTTTCAGTGTTTTTAAAGCCAGTGTATAGACCTTTTGTGTCCCGCTTCTCAGAGTAATTACACAAATAACGTTAACACATGACGTATGACGTATATCTACAGCCTTTTCTTCTTCTGAGTGCCAAGTTTCTTTTCTTGTTTGTTGCGTCAGAAACATATCTAGGGCATTTTCTTGGCATTTACCACCATATCCTACTTTTCACTTCGTCTACTTCATCTCAAGCCAACGACCTTTGCTTACTGATGAAAAAAAAAAAATACTGGTTCTTTAAACCATTGTGTCTCCACAGACACACAATTTAAAACGCAAGGATACTGGCAAGAAATTGACCTCCCGCTTAATCAGCTTTGTGTTAATTCGTTGGGCAAAGGTTTGAATGTAACAGGACACCTATTTATATGTAAAAGTATTACAAAGACATAGACAAAACATACAAGGGATTTGACTCTTGCTGCCAGTCTGTCACAAGATAATTAAAGGTATAATGGTTCAGACCAAAGTCTTTACCACGGCTGATTGACTCTTTATTGTAAGTGATCATCAAGCTTAAGAACGGGAGAGCTGCCGTCTTAAACCAGTGCCTAAAGTTGCACCGTAGAGCAGCGCAAGCTTGATTTGTCTCGTCCTGGTGCTATAAAAGTCTTTAGAGGTATGAAAACCATGTCTGCTGGCACATATTCTCGTTATGTAATTGACCCTTTTATCACCTTTTTACCAAGACTGGACTGTACCGTAGCGTGAGGTCAGCCGCAGAGAGTTGGAGACAGCTCTAGAAACTTCGTACGGGCCATAGAGCATGTCCACTGTGTCCACTTGAAGCTGTGCCTTTGACATTCATAGCCAGTAAAACCTGAGGTTAAATCAACATTAGTAAGCCGTTACACATTCAGAGCCGGCTCTATTATTAGGTAGGTGGGTAATATTTTTCTTGCTGTGAGATAATCGACCAGGCTAGTCTGACGCCTTAGGAGCAACTTCACTCATTGGTTGTTGTTTTTCAAATGTCACAATGAAACAAACCAAGGTTAATATGTGTGTGTGTACATATATATATATGTACACACACACACACATACATACAGGTTGAAAAATTATATTACATAAGCCCCATGATCTGAGCTAATTTCCTAAACTCATCATTTCATTTTATTGTGATCTGGTTCACTGTTTCTTCTGAGAGCTTTGATAATGTTTCACCACAGTCACCTTCACGCTGAACCTTCACTCGTCTTTATAAGAGCTCTGTACGTGGCCCCGTGCCACACCGCGTTATTACTGTCAACATCACTGTTTATGGAAGGTTTAGCTGTACTCCAGGAAAACCTGACGTCACGTGGTGTAGATCAACTTCTCAGGGATGCAGGGGCTGATTCACCATGGAGATTTGTTTGTTTGTTTGTTTGTTTGTTTGTTTGTTTTATCAACTCAATCACAGCATGAAGAAATTTCTAAAACTATTAATATTTTGTGGACTAGAAATTGTTGTTCTGTCTAAATCTAACCTCAAATATTTAATTTTAAAATGCTATATGCTATATATATATATACATATATATATATATATATATACATACATATTTGTGTGTGTGTGTGTGTGCATTTTTTATTTACATTAAAACCGGAAAATGTTTGGCATTTTCTCTCAAAAAAAACTCGTTATTATCTAAATGGTAGCTAAGCTGAACAGTTCTTTCGGCTACTGATTGACTAAACGTGCCCTACATATAAGCAAAATCTTAAATCATACTGTGCGTGCCATCACTTCACACTGTTTTCAGGGTTTCCTCCACATTTCTAGGTCATCTAAAGTTTTAAACCTCACCCCATCAAAGTGTGTACAAAGGATGTAATGAACTGTTTGCTGCTTATTTAAGCAGCTAAGTTGAAATAGTATGTAGACAACAAATGATCTCTATCATTAAACAGAATAATGATGTACTTTAAATAACGTAACGTACATAACTATTGTTTAGCTTAACATTCAAGACTTATACCACATATATGTAGAGAGAGAGAAAATCTATGAGTGGGACTTGTGGGAGTGTTAATTGTATCTTGATTAAAATGATAAGATGTTTAAATCCTGTGTCCAGCTTTCCTTTGTTAGTTAGTGTAGATTGTGAACAAAGCACTAAGGGTTCAGACACTCATCTATTTTTATTTATTTGCAAAAATCTATCTAGCAATATCTACGTGTGGACACACACCTCCACTCATTTGTCAGTTTTTATTTTTTTCTGCTAAATAAATGCATAAATGTGCGTTTTAAGAGACGGAGAGGGAATAGAAAGGAGGATACGGCTGAAGTCAAAGATCAGTATAAAGATCCATGACCATCTACTTTGCTGCTGGACTTAGCGGTAGTCATAGAGTCCGGCCTCATTGCTCTCAGAGGACCCACTTAGCTGAGCTCTGAACACAGCTGAGGTTAACGTTCACTCATGCACATAGATGCCTTGATCACCTAGGGCAGGAGCCAGGGCCCCGGGGGGTTTTCAGCGTTGCTCAGTGACCTGTTGTGACCACTTGTTTCTGTTGCATTAACATTCCCCTCTTGTTTTTCTTTCAGTAACCACCTCTACCCGGTCCACTGCAAACCAAATGTGGTAAAGTAAGTGGATTTTTTTTTTTTTTTTTTAGTGTATGGTCTTGGTGGTCCTTTAAAAGGGAATTTATAACTCTCACGGGGCATAAAATGTTAAATTTCTTCTTCGATCTCAAAGTTTTCTGGACCGAACCATACGCACAACAGTGGAGCAGCACCTGTTTGACGTTAACCCTTTAGAGGAGTCGACCGCGTGTCCTTCAAGTCCGAGGGTGACGCCAACTGCACGACAGAGACGTCGGCACCAGAGAGAGCAACAGGAGGAGGGCCTGAGACGAAGCAGGTACAATATGTTTAGTGCGTAAAAACTCATTGTCTTTAGTGATGTGCACTTACGTTTTGTCCTTAAAGTCTTAATTTCGTTCTGTTGAATAAAAAAAAACCTGTTTGCATGAAATTGATAATCAGAGCCAAGTTTAATTCCCTTTTGAATGTCCCTTCAGTCACATAGTTCTCACTGTTATGTTGACTCATCTTAGGAAGAACAAACTGAATATGTGTCCTCAGCTTCATTAAAGCAGCTCAGGGCTACTTCAGCTTCCACTAGCATAATATTACTAGTATTGCTATTAACATAACTTACATAATTGCTCTTTTTAAAGCAAACAATAAAACTTAACAAACGATAATTATTTACATCAGGGGTTTTCAATGTTTTTCATCCCAAGGAACTGAGAGATGAAGTTCACTATGTGTTCTGTATTAAATTCAGCCTATTGCAAATTATAAATATACATTATTATTATCATTTAATCATTTAAAATCATTAGGTTCAGTATTAAGATGTTCAAATAATCCACACAGGTTAAAATATTCATTTAGGGTAGGGTGCGAACATGTGTGAAAGCTCCCATATTGCCATATATTCCCATATAATCAACCCCCCCTCCCCAATCACAGTTCAATGATTTAAGTGTCTTAACATCAGCAATGAAGAATTCCATCTCTACTTAAGATTTTCTAAATGTTAAATAGACATCGAACCTTAGAGCTGGTACCTTATACACACTGAATGATAAAGAGTTTGTGAACCAACAGGATGTAGCATGAAATATTCTTATTACACTGGCAGATATGAACAGAAACAGCTGAGATGAGATAAAGCCCGACCTCACTGCCAAACTGCAGTGATACAGCTTCCAGTTGGTGTTTCGGTCCCAGTAAGCATTTGTAAATTTTCACTCTGAGTGGGGAGCTTGTCCACTGAGGCACAGTACAGCCACAACAACTGGAGTCATCTCCCTAAGAACTAATCTGTGTTGATGGAGACTTGGTGGAGTCTGAGAGATCAGTGGCACAAGGATTAGAGGAGAGACGGCAGAAAATGTCAATAAGAGCGTGGACAGTAAATAGATGACAAATAGAATTAGCACAAAATCCAAACAGCACATTAGCAGCACCAGAAGGTATAAATAAATCAGGATAACCTTGGCATTTAGTTTCCTGGAGCATTTCTCCCAATGTCAAGCTGATAGCGACGGACCATAAAGAACAGAGGGAGTCAGATGGAAGGCCGGCGTCTCATCTCCTCTCTCCTGACTTCTTCCCCGTCTGAGAACAGGGCAGGCACCAACAAGGAGAACATCCCGTCGAGCGGAGGCAGCAGCTCCGGCAGCGTCGGGGAGGACTCGCCACGCAGCAGCGTGGACTCGCAGGGAGGTCTGAGCGGTCACGCTGTGCCAACCAGAACCAGGAAATCAAAACACAGCCCAACTCTGGTGCAGCTCACCGACAACCAGGCTGCCCACGCAGTGAGTCAACTCGCCTCTTATTCTCCTCTCTGTCTTTGTGATTTGTCATCATCCTGGGAGTCTCTCTGCTGCTCTTCTCTGCCGTTGTGTTGTCTTCCTCTTGTCTCTATCAGTCTTAATTTTGATTCGATAACAGTCCCTGTGAAAGCCGTTTGTTTGAATTTGTTTTGCAGCAGACTATTTGTGACTGTTTTATTGCACGGGATTCATAAATGTTAACCAGTAACTCAGCAGTGATGAGTGAAGCATCTCATCTCGCAGTCTTATTTCTGAGTCACTGCGAATAATTGTCCGTTGCATTTAGCAAGAACCACCAAATGGAAGCAAGGTGGAAAATGAGAGGAAGCAGCACGGGAGCTTGTAATATGAATAATGCCTCAATAATTGTTACCCACTTTTTTTCCATAGGTGATCCAAAAGTAAAACCCAGTTATGAGTGCATGGCCAGCCAGAGTTTTTATCCTCTTGTGAAAAAGAAGCAGAGAGCAGATTGGCCCTTTAACTGTTACGTGGGCACTCGAGACCACAATGTTCCAGACATTTGAGTGCTCAGGATTTTACCGGAGGGAAATTAGCGGGAGATGCTTAATGCGTTTTTGTTTTTTTTAAATTCTTGATAATTTATTAGACTTTTTCAACTTAAATGTGTTATTGTCTGAGCTTAGCTCCTATCCAGTTATGGACATAATGACGATACTGTTTACACTAATAGCCATTTTGTATATTTTAGTGTCTCCAGTAATTTCTGTCTTCAATGTCTCTGCTTGTATTAGATAAGTACACGATCATAAATCAGCTGGTTTGACGTTATTGGATTTGCATGATTATTACTCCAGTGTAATTAATCTATCCTTGATTTATGAGGTAATTCAGTTACAGCATCAGGGAATTAGTTATGGTTTTTCAATTAAATTTCTATTTAAAAACATTTATTTTTAATATTGTTATCTTTTATATTTTTTTATAGGCTGCACAGCTTGTAATTTCGGGAAGAGTTGTTAAACTTGTTTTCATAAACGTTCAGTAGAGGAACCTACAAAGTATAATCTAGTATCAGCCAGCAGATATCCTGTTTGTTAAACCATTATTTAACGATCTTATTTTATTTACTTACAATAGTTTATTAAAATACAGCCGTAATGCTGCGTTTTTGTTGCCGCGGCGATGTGGACATGCCCAATAAGCACACTGTAAATTACCTCCAGAATATTTGCCATTCGCGTTCAGCATGCAAACATTTGACCTTTCAGAGCTCTAACCCGGCATGTGTTCACACCATTTTTCCAGTCAGATGAAGCCCCAGCGACCTTCACACTAATTGGTGTCAGTCTGGTGGTGAAATTAGCTACAACAATATCTGAGGAAGGAGAGAAGAGTAAGGGACATGTAGGCACACGAAAATACGTGTCAAATTATTACAAGTCAATTCATCAACATGATATTGAACGTTAATAAAATCCTCCTCTTAATGAGCAGGTTAATAGTTTATACCAATTAATACTCTATAAGCAGATAATAATAATACTAATAGTAGTTGCTCAGGTTTCGCTCAGCTGCCAACTGAGATGCAGCCAGAGTTCTTCTCAGGGACTGTGTGAACGCAGCCGGAATCACAAGGACAGGATGATGGATGATGGAGGTGAAACATTAGCATTAACCTGATCTTTGCAGACTGTTCTTACAGTACAGCTGCATGCGAAGGAGTCAGAAGATGATTCACACCAGGCTGCTTTATGATGTCCATGGATGTAAAACTGAGCCACGTTGCAACCGCCCCGACGACTTACTGATGGAAATAGATGAGATAGATCCCTTGAGTTCACACGCTCTCACTCAAGGAACCGAATCCGAGAGAGGCCGAATGTTTCATTTTTACCCCCGTACCAATCAACCGTTATATAAGAGCACAGACGACATGTGATGCCTTGACACACTTTTGGCCCGTATATGATACTTGGCTCAGTCGTGATTGGCCATACGGGCGATCGTTGACAGCAGAGTTTTGACGTTGGTCAGGATCGGTGTTAGTCAGTGTGAACAGCTGGCTCCAAAGGAAGATCTTAAGGACAAGAGCCACTGAAGGTAACTAGGGCTCAGGAGGCTGTTCATTGCACAACATGAAGCAGTATGTTCCCCCCCTTGACAAATTGTAGCTATTTAAGCCAGAGCTCTTCAAGGTTCTTCAGGCCAAGGACCCCAAAACTGATGGAGAGATTATGATGCCTAGTGCCATTTATAAATCTATATTAGTATCATCATTTTACATTCAATATTAATGTATCCCTTTATTAAAATATATTGGATTCATGTTAATGTGTACTTAAAGGAATTTAAATTTGTGGGGGGGAAATTAAAATATATATATATATAAAAATGTCTAATCAACCAAAGATTTTTGCAACATCCCCTATGTTTAGGAGGCTAACACCTCCTAAACAGAGAATAACAAAACAAACTTTAGTATCTTTATTAAATGTGTTGCTGCTTTAATCAAGCTCATGTGAAATATGTGGCTCTGATTAAATAAATAAATCGCAGCTGATCTGATTCTGGTTACTACTACAAGATTCACCGGCCACAAAGCATCAACGGGATTTCCTTGTCGAAAGACTTCGCTGAGAAGAAATGATGAACAGGAGAATTTTATACCTTGTAGACCAGTGACTAATCCGTGTGCATCCTGCAACAACAAGCGTCTGTGATCAGTGCAAATAGAAGAAACAGGTCCCTGTCGACATTCTGGTGAATCTATAGTAGGCGCAGCATGTTTTCAATAAGGCTACTTATTCAGCAAATCACGTTGAGCTGTTATGCACTGTGTGTGCTCTTTATATGCGTTGTGAGGTAATGATATCATGATTCGAGGAATCAGTTGTCGAAAGAAACGTAGAGAGCAAACATGGAGAGCAGCGGAACAAGACTCATTAAGGTTTTAAATGTGTTCATTAAAAACACCAGTGTCTCATTAACACAGCGTGGACAGCTCGTCCCTGTTGGATTAAAAGAAAACAACCATAATTATTTATTTAAATAACTGATGTTTCAATGTGTTTCCTTTTCATAGTTCAAGGAATGTGTTGCTGAGAGACCTGCAGAAAACCACATGGAGACGATTCACAAAGGGTAAGCTCTTCAAAACGATTGCCTTTGTTTTCCATAGATAAGTCGGTGGGTGCCACTCGCACCTGTGTCTGTTATCCTGTGACCGGTTTGGTCTGCTGCGTTGTGTATAACGTACACTTTATCTGATAAGAAGAGGCAGCAGAGATATATGCATGTGAATGTATTTAGCGTGTGGGTTTTTTTCTGCGGCTTCCGACTGTAAACAGTTAGATGACTGATTAGTTGATTAGTCACAAGCTGCTGTTAAAGCCTCTTTGCTCAAGTGGTTTCTCTGTTCGTTGGACTTTCCAGGAATGACATTTCAAGAAAAGATGGCCTTCCTTCAGCTTTACAGGTAGGCTCAATTTCACATCTACGTTACCCGTTAGTGTTACGCTTCCGACATACTGGACTTGTTGCTTCAGAAACTCACCACCACTCTCTCTGCTTTCTCTTATAAAAGCTGTGGACTCTGATCTACTGTCAAGCCACAAACAGAGTTTCAAATTGTTCCCTTGTCAATGTGTCCTCTAATCATTATCGCATGGTGTTTCCTTGTCCACTAAGGGATATATATCATATATAATAATAATACTAATATATAATAATATATTTTATTTATAACGCACTTTACATTTTAAGGACAAAACAACTCCATCTGACCAACGCTGTGTTCTCTTTATGTAGCTAAAGTTCATTCACAAAACTTCCATTAGCAGCTAACGTTAATGTTATATATGAAACTGATTGATGGTTTAGGAACAACATTTCCTACTTAGGTCAATTATAAATACAGTGGCTGATTTCTAAATGTCACTTTTATCATATTACTAATGTCTTACTAACAAAAACATGTTTTGTTTTCTTATCCTAACATAAGCTAGTAAACAGATACAGTAGTTTAATTTAGTAAGCTTTAGAGATACATTCAACATGTTCATTAACAGTTAAATAATATAAAACATCTTCTCACTTGTGAAATTGTATTCCCTGTTGCTTGATTTTGGTGTTTCTTTCATGGGAACATCCGTAAACGACACAAAAGTCGGTCATTTTAGTCGGTCAGATGCACTGACGACAGTCTGACCGCTGGCCGCGCAGTGTCTGACCAGCGAGAATGCGGCATCTAGTGTATATATATATATATATATATGATCATTGTCCATTACAAGTTTTTTTCTTCCTGGGAAAAAAGAATTGTTTTAACAACACACAGACAAACAAGTCTTGATAAAATAACTTTGCTTACTACCACGCAGTTGACACACTAAAACCACTACACCAGTTTTATGATATTTCCTTGACTAATGCAGTGTGTTCGCTTGCTTTCACACTGGATGTGGAAGAACAGTTCACCTCTGCAGACTCACCTATATGTGTTTATTGAGATGTCTCCAAAGCCAGGAAGCTTTTTTTTTTTTTTGAAGCACTAAAAGACAAAAGACTCCATGTCTCTGGCATCCTCAATGCTGTTGTTATGCTCAGTGAAAACACTTTGGCTTCGTTCCTTGTCCTACCTTGGCACACTCTTCATTATTGCTGCAGAACAACTTTCTGCTTGGGAGATGTTAAAGATAACATGAACCTGAACCAAGACCAAGCATTAGAAAAAAAAAAGCTTAAACACACACAGAAGACTGGAGCCAGTTAGACACTCGGGCAGAGGGCGAGTTGACTTGTTTGTAAATGAGGGGCTAGGAAACAGGTGAGTAGATGAGTGGGAAGGCCCGTGGGTTACTGCAGGACAAATGAGAATGGTTGGTGGATATGATAATGGACAAGTCTCACACAGTCTTTCCACAGTCATGGCCAGAGCTGTTTATTATTTTAGGTTGTACAGTCATACATTTATACCGTATCTGTTTGTCCGTCCACCTCGTTCTTGTGAACAGTGTCTCTAAGGAAAAACACTTCCATTAAAGTCCTTCTAAGTCTTCACTACTTTTAGTATGTGAGTCTGGATGGACATGTGACAACCTCATGATGATGATGATTTACAAAACATTACCAACTAAAACAGAATAAATGAAAGTGTTAAAAAACACTGAAACAGAAACTATTAACACAAGTTTTGACCAGTGTGATTACTCATTCGTGAATCAAGCTGCTTTTGTTGAACTGAAACTTCCAAAGAAATGTCCTTTTTCTCTTATGTTAGAGGGAGATTTTAGTCCTGCACTGAGGGATTTCCTGCCCTCACGTAAATAGTTCACTCTTCGCTTATCAGTTTCTACATGAAGTTACTTCTGAGGTTTATTGTTGCTGTGGATGTGAGCAGAAGGAAACACGTTACATTCTCCCATCTGCTCGTCTCCGGTTTTAATCCGGACCAGCTTCGCCGCGTCACACACATCACACTGCGCTGAACCAATATGGTGAATCTTTTTCTAAGCGGCGCAGATGGATTTCAGGAGCGGCTCAGGCTGCTGCGCTGCCATCTCCACCATCACCACCACCACCACCACCGTGCCACTGAGCGGCCATCTGGAGCCGGCGCGTTGCTGCTCTCTGTGTGGACGCTGGGGCAGCAGCCTCTCAGCTGGTCATTACAACATGAGCATCACACAGACATGATTCTTACCGTCGGGCCTGTCGATGAGATTCATTTATAGACCGATTCTGCCTTCATGGTGACCTCAACGGCTGCAGATGAGTATTTCCAATACTCAGTGGATGTTGAGGCCTGTATTTACGATTAACCATCAGTTCTTTGCATATTAAAATGTGGCAACTTGCCTCCTTTTTTTTTTTTTAAGTACCGTATTTTCCGCACTATAAGGCGCACCTAAAAACCTCCAATTTTCTCAAAAGCTGACAGTGCGCCTTATAATCCGGTGCGCCTTTTATATGGACCAATATTGAGCCACAACAGGCCTCGCAACTACGGTAAGCAGCCGCCGACTTCATTTTCCCCCGTAGAAGAAGAAGCGCGCGGTGCATGCTGGGATATATGACTGCGCAAGGCGTGCCGTTTCATTTCCATTTGTGTGTTTATGTAAAGACCCCAAAATGGCTCCTATTAAGAGACACGCGATCAGTCACGCAGTAGAACACGGGAATAGAGCAGCAGCGGGAGAATTTAACATTAACGAATCAATGGTGCGGAAGTGGAGGAAGCAACACGATGACCTGCGCCAAGTAAGGAAGACTAAACAAAGTTTCCGAGGGAACAAAGCGAGATGGCTGCAGTAGCGTCTATTCTATGCGCCTTATAATGCGGTGCGCCTTATATATGAACAAAGTTTTAAAATAGGCCATTCATTGAAGGTGCGCCTTATAGTGCGGAAAATACGGTAAGTAAGTAAGAAAACACCACCTTACATCATCTCCCCCAAACTGATGGAGACATTAAATAGGGACCCCCTACCTACTATATGTGTTCTAGGCTTAGTGCTATTAATAAATACATATCATTATCATCATATTCTTATTTATTTTATTTCAAACATGTGCAACAGTAGGGTGGCTGTGCCAGAACATAGTGGGGATTTTTTTTAAAAAATGTATAAAAAAATGTCTAATCAACTAAAGATTTGCAGCACCCTAGGAGGTCTGCAGACCCCCTGTTGAAGACCTATTCCTTACACTGTCATAAACTCCAATGGGCGTTTTTCTCAGTTGTCTCTTGTCTAAACAAACCCATGTCAGTGTGTATTGGTTTGTAGCTGTAGTTCCTGTAAACTGATACTACTCTATCAAAACATGTTGTACCTGTACCACAAAAAAACCTGACAGTAGGAAGTGAAAGCAGCAGTGTTTTTCAGTGCACTGGTCAAACCGCATGTCTTTAAAGAGAACGGCAACCATCACATTTCAGTCAGACATTACACTCACAAGCCAACACATGCTGTAGTGAACCGGTCTATACTGTTTGTAGATGTATTATATTGACTTGATGAGTTTGTCTCAGTGGAAGTAAATTCCACAATGTGTGTGCAAACCCCCCAAACACAGCTTAATTATTATCTGAATAATATGTCCAGTCATCCTCAACCTCAGCACACACGCAGTAGCCGTCTCCCTCTCCTATTTGCACCAGCTGGACCTCTCATGATGATGCAATCACGGCTCAAGTGAATCATGTGAGCGTGTGCATGTACTGTCACAGTCCAGAGATGGCGGCGAGCTGCAACATCTGTGCTCCACTTAATCCACACGCAGTGTATCTCTTCACAGCATCTTGAACTGATGCTTACAGCAGCACTTCTCCTGCTGATGATTGTCAAGTGATCAGTCGGTCTCAGATTAAACCAATCATCAAGTAGACGAAGGCTCTTTGATCAGTTCAGTGGCTCCTTTACATATTTGAAGAGCAGAGGAGAATGAAATAGTGGCTTTCTGATTAGATGTTTGTAGTTGCTGTAGACTCCCTCTCCCCTGAGGTCCATTCCCCCAGTAGACTCGTCTGTTTTGAAGCCTAATGAGCGCTCGGTTTAAATGTGCGACTGCCGTCAACATAAAGGAACACGAAGTACGGCCGTTAACACGGAGCGAGCAGAGAGCGCATCAACACAGGCTGCTAATTATAAAAACAACTCGCATGTTTTTCTTGCCTCAATGAATCTGTGGTCAAACGAAGAGACTTGTGTTATGTTAATCAATAAACACCTCTTAGATTTCTAAGTCTGTACATTTCACACATTCAGTTAAGCTTGATCAAATCTAAATAAGACACCAGTTGTTTGACAGTAACATATATATATATATATATATTAAGGAAGAGCTTTTGTAAATAATAACATTTTAAACCAAGCATCATTTTAATCGTCTGCTTTACGAGGCGGACCATTGTGACTAACATAATGACACCGGAGGATTAAAGAAATGTGTCGTTACAGCCTCCTCCTAGTTACATATAAGCTGTTATTTTTCTGCGTCCTCGGGTAAAGCTGTTATCGGTCGCTGTGGAGTGTTTACTGCTAATCACACCACAAGCACATTTCTTTAAGAAAAAAAAGAGAATAATCATATTCAGAGAACGTTTATTAATATTCACACCCATATGTTGTTTTATTTTCCCCACAGAGAGACACACTAACCCTTTCTGGTCTGTTCCTCTGTGGTTAAGTAAAGCCCATTCATTTAAACATGGTATTTAAATAGACCATACAGTGTTTAAATATATATAATACGTGTTGACATTTTGTAGCACTTATTTTAAACATAAACAGTATTTTTCATCAATGGGTCAGTAGTAGTATTTTTTTTAATGTATACACTCATTTGCTAGTTCATTAGCTACACAAAATCTCACCAAATCTCATCATTGAACATTGGTAACGTGATCGATTCAAATACTGGTTCTTTTATCTTGAAACAGTGTGTTAAAGTCAGTCCGGTGTAACGGCTAATCACAAATAACATCCTCCAAAATGAACACCCAGTAGCTAAACCACCTTCCTTCCACGGTTTCAGCATAAAACTTTATTGTCGATTCTGACATGTGCAACACATGTGGGATTGAAATGACTTTCCTCAAAGGCCTGCGGTGCAGCAACTAAGCAAAGAAACGTAAACAAAATGTGCAAACGAACATATAAAGTATAAAAATATATCCTGTATGTAGAAAGTAGACTAAAAGTAAAGACTAAAACGTGACACAGTGCATGACAAGATACAATATACATAAAGTGGCTGATGCAACCCTGAGTTAAATAGTGCAAAAAATGATGGAGTGAATATATATACATATTACAATGCATCAATTTTCACTGGTGTACCTAATAAACTGGCAAGTGTATGAGTGTACATAAGACTTAAATTTGATTAGCTCCTACCCCCTCCTTCTTAATTGAACTCTGTTACATCTTTGTGTAAAGTAAACACACTCTGCATCCACGAGGTGTTACGACTGGACGTGTTATCCCTCTGTGTGTTTTCTGAGGGATTACGTGTGCCTGTGCTGTGGGGAGCCTGAATATCCTCAATGTTGACTGAGTCAGTGAGTGGGTGGGTGGGTTCAGTGTGTACTTGTCCACGGCGGGAGGGGTTCCTTCTCTCGACAGCAGTGTCGGTAAATGCTACTCAGGGGAACTTTCGACAGTAAGTCGGTCACAGGTTGCACGTTGTGGGCAGCCGTACCGGTTTGTGTCCTCTGTGATTCACGTCACATCCAAGTTATTTCCCATGCAGCAGCCGAGGGCACTCGATAAGTCCCTGTTTTTTTGGCCGTGTGCCCATCGCTGCAGCACTCTGCGCACGTACGTACACACCTGAGAATAATTAGGCAGAGGCAGACTTCCATAACAACAGTGTCACCATAAAAAAAATAAAAAATAAATAAAAATAAAAATTGTAACCAGAGTCCCCCTTTCCGGTAAGGCGTCTGTGGCATTTATGAGGTCTAGTAGATCTGTGTCTTGTTTTCTCTAAAAATAGTTTGGTCCCACGCCCAGACAGAGGAAATGGGACCACATGGGTATATGCACCATAGTGATCCATGGTCACGTCCTGAAAGCGTGACCAGCTGAGTGTGTTGTTTCACCCCTAATTATTTACAATCTGATCGCACAGTTTTGTTCCCGGAACAGAAAAGTGAAATTTGAGACGGTTCTGAGATGCTGGTTAAACGTGCTCAGTGAACGTTTGCATTCAACTCATCTGCTTTGAGTTGAATGTTTGTCTGCAGAGAGAAAGAAAAAAAAAAAAAATCACCCAGTCAGCCTACGTGTGCTGGCTCACAATCTGTCTGCTTTTCTTTTTTTTTTTTTTTTTTTTTTTTTTGTCCTCACCTCCCGCCCTCCCTCTCTATCTAACTAACACCCCTCCCCCCCCTTTGCTCTCACTGCTGTGAAACAAACAAGTCCGGAGCTGCTCTCGGGTGGGGAATATATGCATGTCGGGCAAAAGAGAAGGCAGGGAGAACTACTGTAGGGAGAAAAAAAAAAAAATAAGAGCGGGAGGGAGAGGAGTAAGGGGAGGGAGGGGTGAGGGATTCCTGTGGGGGATAAAGACCAGGCGGAGCGAAGCCACTCCCGCTCCCTCGCTCACAGCTAAAGACAGATGGGCGGATGTTTTGGCCAGCCGAGGCAGCCAATGGCGGGCAGGGAGCAGCCCCCTCCGGCGGGGCAGGGCCAGTCCCAGGGAGTGTGTGGCTCAACTTAAAGAGTGTGTTCGCTTGCCTGGTCGTTGTTGTTGAGCGCTCCTTTCTTTTCTCTCATGGTTGTGCAGACGTTAAGGATGAAGATCCAGGAGTCGCCCGTCACTTGTGACACGGGGAGGGTCGGCGGCGGAGAGGTGCGAGCCTCGGACCCGGACTGCGACAAGACGAGCTGCGAGGACGTGCCTCGCCTGGACCTGACAGCGCTGACCGAGGACAACAACTGGGGAGGTGAGGCTGGAGGAGGCCGTCCCGCTCTCGTTTTAACATTTCTCCCACTTGCTTTGCTTCCCTTACAAATTTGTCTCACAGTATTCGGACTACACGCTCAATGTCCTTCACCCAGCTCTGCACATGGCCGTCTGTGTAGCAGCTGCACACCTACTCCTCCTCCTCCTCCTCCTCCTGATGCAGCTCCGTCTGCCTCTCCTTGCAGAATTTAATTGTGAAAGATCGCCTTAAGTTCTGTAGCCACCTCTATCTGGAGGAGAAACGCTTGTTTTGTCGAGTAGCTCTCGGGATAGACGTATCCACTGCAGGATGAAAATATGGAGGTGTAGCTCTTTATTACAGAGGTGGTTGTTGTTGTTGTTTTGTTTTTTTTAAAGATTTACTTGGGAATTTTCTGAGGCTGAACTATTTTCAGACTGAGCTGCTGCACGGTCGGTCACAATCAATCATTAAAGGGGAGTTGATAACAGCGTGCCAGTCAGCTGGCTGCAGGGACTTGGCTCGAATTTGGAGAGATTATTGATCCCGACTGAAAAGTGCAAAAAGCCACTTTCCATGTGATGGACATCTCTGTGCATGTGCTCTCAGTGTGAGATCAAATCTGAGCGAAGTGCTAGTCATGAAGTCATTACGAATAGAGAGTTTGCAGAAATATCCAGAGCACCTTCCTGTTGCTGTCAGACCTCTGCTGAGTTTGTCGCCAATGCAGAAAGGAAATAACGTGCAACTGCAGTGCACGGACAGTCTTGATTGTTGTGTCGGGATGTTGCGACACAGCGGAGGTGGGTGTAGGATTGTGTGTTGAGCGGTGAAAGCCAAACATTTTGCTGAACCGTGCACTAGAACAGCAATCCAACAGGTTTATTCCTACTCTTAAAAGCCCAGTTAAATTTAAATGGGGGCATGCTGCAGCGTGCGTCAACGTCTTCCTGCTGCAAATCTCAGTCTTCACTCCCACCACCGCCACCTCTATTTCCTGTTTAATTCGAGAAGCTGAGTAAAATTGTTTCCATGCAATAAAGCTGTCAGCTGCAGTGGCCTCGTGGCTGGAGCATTAACGGGCGGTTGCGTGTTTTGTGGAGCTCTCTAGTGGCCAAACTTTATAAATGAAAAACACTCGAGCTCAGGGAGAGGCTGTTTTCGGGTCAGGCATCAAAATGCAGGCGTCAGACTCTTGCTTTAGTTTGTGTGAAGACACGGTTTCAGTGGCCTCACCGTGCTTATAATCAAAACGCATTTTTTGTTGAAGTACGCCGTCGTGGAGAATAGCTGTTTGTTGGTTTGTATCAACTGCACCTCATTAGTTTCATCTTCCTGTGCACGCTGTCCTAAATACATAACTCGAGACGCTAAGGGCAGTGTGCACGATGGCTTGTGACAAGACGCTCAGATACACACCATCTAGTCGAGGTGCCTTTCAAGCATGAGAACAAGTCGGGCTTGCTGAAGCAGGAACTGCCGTTGTGTACGTGCATTGTGCAAAGCTGAGCTTTCTTTTCGGTGTAGCTGGCCACGATTTATCTTCAGCAAGGAGAGCCAACAAGGGATTTATGTCCTGGCAAGATCCGAGTGAAATAATCGGCGAATAAAACAGTGAAATGCTTGTGAGTAGGGTACAGTACAGGAGGCGTATTACTGTATATATGGGCACGCGGGTGGGTGAGGGCATTAGGCGGGGGTATGAGACCTTTGTCCCAGTACAGCGTGTGCCAGCACATGTCACCGTGTCCTGATATTTGCTGCTTCTCTGTCCTTGTCTGTCTGCCAGTGATGGTGGAAAGACATTAGCAGACATTTCATCAGGAAGACACAAGCTCATATGTCTGGCCAGTTAATTAAAGCCGAGGGGCGTGCTTGTTGTTTCGATGTCCCGATGTATTTATTGTGATAGCAAGTATGTTTCCATCCCTTTACCTTGTCTTTTCCTTCTTCTTTTCCTCTTTTCTTCTCCTGTTCCTCTAGAGTCACAGTTCTTTAGTGCCCCCTTCCTTGATTTCAAAAGCATTTTCCATTCGAGTTGCTATGATGGTAAGTCACTGAGTGCTGAGACGGGCTTTTCTGCAAGTAGCATGGCAGAGAAAGAAAGAAAGAAAGAAAGAAAAAAAGAAAGAAAGAAAGAAAGATTGTCTGAATGACCTTTTCCGCTGCATGGCAACATGCTTGGATGAGCTTGACCATTATGGCTGAGTGTCTCACACACAACAACCTTTGCTGAAATGGCACGCTGGCGTGTGTTTTGTTTCATTAGTCCAGTTAATCCTGAACCATCAGCAAGCGGTTGATTTAAAGGATTAATCTCAAATGCCACGGAGCCGGCTGCTCCGGGCTAGATAATAGGCCTCAGAGGAAGACTTTCGGTGTGACTGAGAGTTTAACCTGCTGCTGTGAGAGCGAGCTCTAACATGCCACAGAGTTGCTACTTGATGAACTGCACGTACCTAGAAGTGAAGGAGGACCCCCGGGACTCCCGAGCTGGAATTTGAGCTAAATCGCCCCGGCTAAGGAAAACACGCACGCTCAGTTTTAGAGCGGGCGTGCATATTTTCATGGGTGCACACTGACACCTTGAATGTTTACACTGACGGCGGGTTTCCTTCAGAGCCTGTTTTTGCTCCCTCCGTCTATCCTCCTCCTCCTCCGTAGATTCCCAGTCTCCTGACACCTGATGTTACAAGTCGCTCTTTTTGTGTGAAATCCCGATTATTATTATTCTTGTTGAGCTTCATGGTTTGACACCGCTTCTATAGAGATTTCTCCCTCTTTAATACTCGGTCTAGTCTTTCCCTCTCACCAACACGTGCTTGAGCAGACGCAGCGTTTATCTCTGCACTAAAACACAAACTCATCACTGTACCTCTCTACAGGGGCCATGCCCTGACATTATCCCACAGAGAGCCGGGCTTTATTAATAGCCCAGGGATTGTCAGGGGTATCTGCACAGCTATTTCCACCAGACGTAATTATTGTCAGAATGGAGTCTGTAACCAGGGGATGAGCAGCGAGGGAGGGTGGGTGTGTCTTACCCACAGTTTAAGAACAACATCTGCGCCTGTCGAGCCCCAGAGGAAGTTTTTTGTTTCCCACAATAGTTTTAGGGGGGAGCAGCATCATCTCGTCTGTTTTGAAAAAATGGCCTCATGGTGTCTGCAAGTTGGGAACTGGGCTTGACCTCTGAGAAACAAAGGTCTGACTTTCCCAGAACATTTTCGCATTTTGAGCTTGTGTATTGTTTCCCTGAAAACGAAACACAGCGCAATTGGAAAATAAAACTTGGCTTGTAAAATACCAGAGTGTAACGGGAAGTAGTTACAGCAAGCTAAAGCAACAGTCGTTTAACCATTTGTTGATTCAACCAGAAGGCTGCCCCCTTTGTCAAGTTGTGACTTTCCAATCAGTAGTCAAACAGGGATCCATTCCCATGACAAAAATGCTAAAACATTGTAATCTTAGAGTTGAGAGGTAACACGGAGGCAAGACAGGCAGCACGGTAATTTCCTCTGCTGTACCTGTACCTGTCAGCTGTAGTAGAATCAAAGTTATGACTTTCACTGTCAGCTGCTCCGTAGGTCCACAGGTTTTTAATATTTTTCCATGGGAATGGACATTGCTACTTGAAAATGACATGATAATAGGTTGGATCCATCTGGTTGGTGGTCAGCAGACTAATCAGAGGGCCAGTTGTTGTGATTTTTCACAAAAAAAAGGTAAAAAAATAAAGGAAGTACACATTTTGAAAATGTGACTGGTGCAGCAAGATGATGTGATGGGTATTTTTATATCACCAGAAATAATATGCACAGAATCTCTGGGTTTCAGTTTGTTATTGTTCCCCTAAAAAACAAATCAAAGCTCTTGTGAGCGATACTCTAAGTTACCTTACTGAGATGATCTCCTCTATGTGTTGTCAGCATGCTCAACATTTCCAAACAAGATCACGTGACTAATCCGTTGTTCGTTTGCGTTGACTCATATGCGTTGTGTGTGCAGATCACTCGTGTGTGAACATTTGTTTGTGTGTGTGTTACCCAGAACCAGTCCCGGCGTACTCGCTGCAGAGGGAGAGCATGGACCGCGAGGAAGCTCGCCTCTCGCCTCACGCCGGGGGACGCCTGATCCGCCAGCTGCTGGAGGAGGACAGCGACCCGATGGTGTCCCCTCGCTTCTACGCCTACGGGCAGTGCCAGCAGTACCTGGACGACACCGAAGTGCCTCCCTCGCCGCCAAACGCCCACTCTTTCGTCAGGTCGGTTGGCTCGGTTCGCGTGTGGCTCTGCGGTACGTGGCAGCAGCGGGAAGGAGCCGTCAGCGGTAACAACATTATTTGTCTCCACAGCCGCAGGCGGAGTTCATCTCTTGGCTCCTGTGACGATGAGAAAGAGGAGCTGACCTCCGCCCAGCTCACAAAGAGGATTCACATACTGAAGAAGAAGATCCACAGGTTTGAGGAGAGGTTTGAAGAGGAGCGAAAATACAGAGTAAGCACTGATGTTACAAGATGTTACGTTAAAACCAAGTCACATTCATACAGTAATTGAAGGTGGTGCTGTTGGTGGTGTGTCTTCATCTTGTTTGTCCCGTTGTTTCCATCCAGCCTTCCCACAGTGATAAAGTTGCAAACCCAGAAGTGCTCAGATGGGTAAACGAGCTGGCCAGGCTTCGCAAAGATCTAAAAGGTAAAACACAGAAATGAAAAGTCTTCCTGTGTAATGACATCGTTCTTTGAGTAAACCTCATTCACATTTTTCTTCTCCCTGCCTTCGTCTCCAGAACACAAGCTGATGAAGTCTGAAGAGGACCTGCCGCCTCTGACCCGTCAGCGCAGCAACACGCTGCCCAAAAGCTTCGGCTCTCAGCTGGAGAAGAAACCTCAGCAGGAGAAGGTGCCGAAGCCTCCGGTGGAGAGCACCCTGGAGGTCATTTTAAAGAAGCTGCAGGAGAAGCGGGAGGAGGTGAACCGCCCCGAGGACATCAAGGTAAAAATGAGTCAAATGGATGTCACGTGAAAGACAAACGGCCAACATTTCAAAGCAGAGCCGAGATTATTATGACACAGACAATGTGTGTGTCAAAAACAAACACGAGGGATAAGTTGTGTTACGCCACTGAATGAACTAGGGTCACGTCTGACTCACTTCCTGTCTTGTGGCGACAGGATATGACCCGGGAGCAGATCGGGGCAGAGAAAGTGGCCCTGCAGAAAGCTCTTCTCTACTATGAGAGCATACACGGCCGACCGGTGAGTCCTCCTCCTCCTCCTCCTCCTCCTCCTCTTGTTTACTACTTGATTGTGACCTATATTTCAAGTGAAGGGTGAATAATAGCTGCAGCCAGAGTGTGTGTGCGCATACAAAGTAAAGAGGAGAAACAGGACGTACAGTACGTCCAAGCAGCAGGTCCACTAACAATTAAAGGGCAACTCACTTAACACTCAACAGTGAGTTTGATGTCTAGACCAGGTCCAATGGAAATAATTGTGTCGTCTAATGCCCGTCAGTATTGTCACATATCAAGCTGACCTTTCCCTGTGTTGCGGCTAACGACCTCCACGCTCTAAATAATGGGGCTGCAGAGTTGCACAGAGGCAAAGTGGGTTAGCTGTCATTATGTTTTGTGTCAGTGCTGTAACTACTTTGTCTGCGGGGACGACAGGCAGCCGCTAACAGGGCGTCTTTATTTCCTTAGGTGACCAAGAGCGAGAGGCAGATCATGAAATCCCTGTACGACAGATATCGCCTGGTGAAGCAGATCCTGTGCCGAGCCTCCACCATCCCTGTCATAGTAAGTATCACGTCTCCCCCTCAGCTACCTGCCCTCAAGAGCGAGCGCCACAGTTAACCACCACACTGTGGAAGTGCCTGCAGACACTCTAGTCCCAGCTGGCGTCAGTGACTGCTCTGGCAGCCGCAGACGAGTTATCTACCTTCGGCTCTAAACGCTGAGCCGCTCAGTGTTTCCCACGGTCATGAGGTCTATTCATAGGTGGTAGGATGAGTTCACAGGAAATTGCAACGTGAGCGACAGAGGCTCAGAAACTGTAAAAAAAAATATCAATTTAAATTCAGGAAAACAATGTTGGTGTTTTTTCCGTGCTTCTTTAAATCTTTATTATGTAAGATATCATCTGCACTATGGACACAGGCCACTCGTTATGTAATAAAATACTAATCCTCATCGTGCAAACAGATTATTCTATAGTACACAAGCATGTGCAGCGTGTCCTTTATCTGGTCAGGAGCGTGTCAGACAGAGCAAAATGATGTATTTGTAATTTGACGTTCATTTTTCTACCTGAAATTAAGCAAAAACGGGTTCGTCCTGATAGAATTATCAGACTTTAAAGGACCAGTGTGTGGAAGTAATACCGCTCATTGTGTTTTAGCTTCAAATGAACCCCTCCCCTCATATCTATGGTACTTTTGACAGTCTCCTGGAATGAATAAACCAGACAGTGACTCTAGAGACGGGGCTGAAATGTACGGTGAGGAGATGGGTTTTCTCTCGGTTCCTAGATGCCACTAAATCCAACACACTGGACCTTTAAGCCGTTTTTAACCTGCTGCCGTCCATAGAGTGGTGCTCTGTGGCTAAAAAAAATAGAAGGAAGTAAGAAGAGACAACTCTTCTCAGCTCTGTTCTGAGCGCAAAGAAAATGTCAGCATCTCATTGCACGGGTGAGGGTCTCAGGGTGGTTAACTCCTCCTTCTTAACCGTCACCACAGGGCTCTCCCTCCAGCAAGCGCAGAGGTCCCCTCCTTCAGCCCATTATCGAGGGTGAAACCGCACTTTTCTTCGACGATATCAAGGTGAAGAGCTGCTGCTGCTGCTGCTTCAGTAATCAGTGAACTACCCTCCTGCTACCTCCCAACTCCCTCCCACCCCTTATTTACTACCATTTACCCTCTAATGAACCTGATTGCTGCCTGTTGATTGGGCAGTTTCCTGCCAGCATCATCCATAGAAAGTACCAGTAGAAATGCTGAATCAGTAGCTGCCGATGTTTGTGATGAAAGTCGGGGGATGTCTATTGGTTCTTAGACGAGTGATGATTCAAAAGCAGAATCTGGGAAAGCGGGTGTGTTTGTCGTTGGACTCGTGTTGCACAAAACTGGCCGTCATTAACTCCACCTGTACGTACTAACGGGTGCAGGCGTCAATCACAAACGAGGAGTGTCAAAGTGCATTTTGCTGCTGGTGATTTGTAACCACCGTCGACTAACACTGCACGACCCTCGTGAGCCACAGCGCCCGGAGCCCGGAGGCCGCCTGCTGCAGCCTCACTGCATGAAGTGGAGTTTTCCACCACTCGGCCGCCCCCTGATCTCTCCTCATTCTCTCTGCAGGAGGAGGAGGACGGCTCAGAGGACGACTGCGACTCAAAGACTCAGTTCACCGTGACCGTCCGACCCGACATCAGCGTGCTCGGCTTCCTGGACCACGTGGAGGAGGAAGTGGACGGTTTCATCTCGCCCGTCGACGAACTTTCACCCTCCAAGACCACGACGGACATGAGGCTGTCCAACCTGCACTCGGCCACCATGTAAGTAACGACAAATAAAATCTCTTCTTTATCTCTTTGTCTGGTAGCTTGAATTATTTTGTTTACATTAAAAAAAAGATATTAAATCAGCAGATCTTTTTTTGGGATATTCCAAACATGAACTCCTGAAACAAAAATCTATTCACTGTTTTGTAATTTCAGGCAGGAACTCGTGGAGCAGCTCCAAGAGACGAGAGAGGAGAAGAAGAGGATCCGCAAGAATTTGAAAGATTTCGAAGACCAGTTCTTCAGACAGAACGGACGGTAAGGAAGAGAAGAGCTGGACCACGCTGACATTGAGAAGATGAGCCTTTTCTTACCTTTTGTCGTCTTGTTCCCGCAGAAACGTGCAGAAGGAGGACCGCTCCCCGCTGGCAGTGGAGTACAGCGAATACAAGCACGTCAAAGCCAAACTGCGGCTGCTGGAAGTCCTCATCAGCAAAAGAGACTCTACTAAGTTCATCTGAGACAGAAAACAATAATAATAATAAAAAAAAAAAAGACTCTTTAGTGGACTGGTGCTCAAGTCTCCAGATACAGTCAAACACATCTCACCCCGTCGGAAGAAAAGATTTTCTCTTCTCGTTATCGTCTGCGCCGCTCTGAAAACAGAAAGCCTGTTAATCCGCTCTGTGGAGCACAGCGGGCTTTTACCGGGACAACAGCAGAGAGTCCGGACCGGTTCAGAGCAGCACCTGCTTCACCTGAGGACCTCACCTTCAGGCCAAACTAAGCCACACACGCACAAATAACCTGAATCACACTTGTTTAGCTAATAATTTATTTCAATCCTTTTGAATGTTTTTATCAACACAGAAATGTTATTTTTCTCACGCCTAACTGTAGAAGTCTTAAAAAAAAAAAAACCCTGTTAATAGTAGACATGAAATGATTGCGATTTTTAAAGAAGGATTTTTGTGATTAAGATTTCTGTGTATTTTTCTAAGGGAGTCGTTATAGTATTCACAATGAATAGCTTTCTCTATTTCAGTTGTGACCATCGTGTGTCTGAAATATTCTTATGTTGCTTCTCTAGAAGTTTAATGGAGTACTTGCTCACTAAAAGAAGTGGTTTCCTCTGTCACTATGACCCAAAGACAGCAGCTCAGAAAACAAACAGCGAACCAAAACAACTCAGACATTCAACAAAACAAAAGCTCGTCTTGTGACCACTCATACGTCACCATTTGACTGTATATTGTATAATGTGCTTTTCCTCCACATTCACTTTACGTCAAATAAGCTATTAAATCACTGGTATGTGTTTGCTCACGCTGATTAACACTGACAGGGCCATTCGCAGAGAGGAGTCTGGGGGATGGAAATGGTCGTTGAAAGCTCAGTGCGTCTCTTTCTGGTTCTCTACGGAGCTGGTTGTGTTCTTTTGTAAATATGGATCACCTTGTATGTTTACATTTCTGTGAGCGAGTACTTTTTCCCTTCCTTCTCCAAAGTGGATGATTATCAGTGTGAATTTTTGTTCTTACTGAATGTAAACACTGTAAAAACCAGGCTTAATGAATTTTGAGTGTGTACATTTTAGTACATAAATTGTATTTTGTATATAACATGAATGAAATCATATTTTTACTGACATTTTTGGGGCTCTGTGTTTTTCCTTTGAGGTTGTGAACATTCAGTCCATTGTACTTTACTTTTGTAGTCATTTTACAGATGATTTCCTACAGTTTATAAAACCATTTGGCCATTTGGAATAAATAATTTGCAGTGATATTAAAATAAAATATAATAAAATGGAAAAATTAAATATTTTTCTAAATATTTAAATGATAAACAACAAATAAATTAAAAATAAAAAACTAAAAATGCAAAAAAGATTCCTAATAACAATAAATGCAACAATTTGAAAAAAAAATATAGCAAATAAATTAATATTTTTAATATTTATATATTTTTTTTTAGTAATTATTAGTACTAATTATCCCAGTGTAGTGTGAAACCTTAAATGTGTCCCTCTAATGTACATGTACAGGATGTTTTTTAAAACTTAAACACACTTTTTGCTTTTTTTTTCATTTAAAAATGAAACCATTTTGACAAGTGAGTATATATAATATAAGGATCAATCAAGGACCACACAGAAAACTTTCCTTTACAGCTGAATTTTATTTAAAACCTTGGCTAGAACAGAGAGAGATTTGTGTAGATTTCAGACAATTATGCAAAAAAGAAAATGACATTTTCTACAGCACATTGAAAGGTGCAAAAAAGTCAAGGGCTGCACAGACCTTTGCATAGGACTAAACTCTGCAGGAGAAATCAGCCTTCATTAGACAAATATTGACTGAACCTGTGTGTACATGCAGTAAAGAGCTAAGCAACAAGAGGACCTGTCCTAAGAAATGTCTCAGGAGAGTCCAGAGTTTAAGACCTTTAGGGTTTGAGCCCAACAGATCCGTCTCTACATCACTGGGCTGCATCGAGGTTGTTATTGCTGGATGGAGTCACTTAAAAACCACCATAATTTATGAATACTAGGGAGGAAAACAAAAAACAATTATGTATACATATGCACGACCACTTCACGCACTTCACGCCAATTTACGACCTAATCAAACATCATTTTAATTAAGAGGAACAGGGCAAATTTAAGAACAAGAAATAGATACAGTTTATCGTCATATATGCGGAGTGTTTATTAAACCGCCTGCTCACACTGGTATGGTATATTCTTCCTCCGAAAGAGCTAATTACAATTATTGGCTGTAAGTTTTATTTATATATGTATATTTAATTTAAAATTAACATTTTGGGTCATACATTTATTCGCTTGTTTGTGGATTGACGCCGCCATTTTGAAGCTAGCGGTTAGCTTAGCCTAGCAAAGGATAAAACAGTATGGAAGCTCTGTCACAGGAAACTCAATCTAAATCTACCCAACATCAAAAACAAATACTACATTTGTGCGTTTTTAGTCAGTTTATTTAAAAATAAATAAATAAATAAATTTCCATCTTTATCCCAGTTTTTTGACGGGTTATTTCTTGGCTCGGCAGACAGTTGCCAGGCAACCAGAGAAGGCTCTAGAGACTGACATCCACCAAGCTAATCTTGCTAACGTTTTCTTCAATATTGTATGATAAAACTACACAAATTACAATTACAATATATTAACTTACCATTTACTTCCGGAAACGCTGGAAATATGCCACAACTCGGACCTTATTTGAAAACTACAAGGCTGTGAATATTACAAGAGAGCGCAATTCATGTGGACCCTTCTCTGAAAATGGTAAATATGACCACATTTGACGGCAGCATATTGAAACGTGTGACCCTTTCTACACGAATGCATCATGTTTGGAAGCTGAAATCAATATGTAAACTACTAAATTATCATCTGAACAAGAAAAAGGCCTTTTATAATTAGGTCACAAAATTGCGTACAGCCAGTAGCGGCCAAGAAACAGTGAAATATCAGAAACAGCCAAATGTAATTTTTTTTTTTAATTTATTTTATTTTCTGTCCAGGGGAAACCAAACAAAAATCTATTAATTTGTGATTTCAGTGATGCGTGAAGGCTGATTTTGTTGGTTCGAAGTCTAAGCTAGGCTAAGCTAAGCTAAGCTAAGCTAAGCGGCTACTTGTTGTCTCACACATGAAAACTGGTTCCATCTTCTCACCTAACTCTGGAAGAAAGCGAATAATGTAATACCCCAAAATGTCCAACTATTTAATGACCTGTTGGATTTTTGCTTTCACTCAAGATCATGCACACAGACAACATCCAGTAAAAATCAACTTTAAAGGTCAGCCTCGTAGTAGGTTTAGCTGTAGAAGGCAACACTGTTGAATGCAGGTTCAAGACAAAAGTCAGCTGCTCTGTGATCCACAGCTAAACAGGAATGAGTGATTGCAAATAATATTTTCACCCCGCAGCCCTCAGCCTGCCAGATAACATTTTAAAATCAGGCAGCGAGGACAAGCTGGTGTCCAGATTTAAAAGGATCAGCAGGACTAACACTGCTCCCAGCATCGACGGGAAAGATTATATTCAAAGTGCTATTTACACACGTATATGTACACGTTTATTCGTCCAAAAATAACCACTCTATTTAATAAATTAAAAGTAACAAAAAGGAAATATATTGTCTCAAGGTAGGAACATAAGCCTTCAAAGGTGAAAAATAGAATTTAAGGAATATAAAATACACAGCTTTGCAAAAAAGGAACAAAAATAAAACGACACAAACAGCCGAAAGTCCAGAGTTTCTCAACCTCCTCCTGTTCCTGATTTTAGGTCTCAAATTTCTATGATTTCAGGTCACCATGCAACGTACGTTCAGCATGTATTCTAGTTTTATTTAAATGTTGTCACATATATCAAACACGTATCCACACATATCCACCTATGAACTGATCTCCTCCAAATGGTCCTGAAAGGTTGAGAAACTTTGCCCGAAGCAATAAAAACAGAAATACTCTGTATTTACATACATAGACCTTTCATGTTCAAGATGCTTAACAATCTTGTAAGAGCGTATAAAGAGTGCGACCTTCCTGTGTGTCCATTTAAACTCTTTTGACACTCACATGCGGGCGTATTGCTGTTAAAGTGCATTAAATTCCCTCTGGGACTCCCCTTAGACCAGACTGAAGCCCTCGTACTGCTCCACAGCCTGAGTGAGACGGCGGCGTAGGATCTCTTTGGTCTGGTAGCGGGGCATGTCCAGCAGGTTGTAGCAGGTGTGAGCCACCGGCAGGTAGTGCTCCTCTGCGGTGGTGGACTGGATGACGATGCGCAGGCTCTCCATGCCGTGGATGGGGATGCGGTCGCTGCCGGTCAGGAACACTTCAGACAGGAGACACAAGGGACGGAGTTTAAACCAACTTTTGAAGCACTGTGACAAAAGTTTCTTCGCTCCACGTGTTAAAGGATAAGACTGGAACTTTCTGTATTTCTATTACTGGCCTAAAATCCCATGGGAAAAAAAACAAGATGTACATTTTTGTAAACAAATATACAATATTGTATATATTTAATTTTGCAAAAGGAATTTAACACTAGTGAAATGTTCTGGCTTTACTTCGGGTAGTATGCAGACTTTGTGCATAAACAACCTGCACATTATTTCATCATCTGTTTAGTGTCTGAAGAAGAGAAGCATGATGATGATAATTAAACTGTCACAAATGCAGAGTAATGAGGCAATTAAACGCTTACATAAGAACTGCTTCTTCTTCTCCAGTGGGAACTCGTGGAAAACCTCCCAGAACAATCTGACTGTTGGGTGAGTGGCCGTGTATTCGCCTTTGTAAACGGCATTCTGCAAAGAGGAAGAGCAAAGATGAAGTGATTAAAACCTTTTCCATGTTCTGCCATTAGTAAACTATTTCCTCTATGGCAGAAACATCAGCACCCCATTAAACTGTAAACCTCAATCCTCAAAGACGGTTGTTCATCAGCCACATTTCTCCACCTACGGCATTAATAATTCAGATCTATTTTTCATGTTTGACATCTTACATAACAACTGCTCTTCCCCCACTGACGTTGTAATCTGCACGGCAGGGATCTCAGCACTCAGGAGTTCATGTCACCAGTAACATACTTAAAATAATGTGAACACATCCATCCATTTGAACTGTGTGTATAGTTTGGCTATTTGGTTGGGTGTTCTGTAATTGTGCATGTTTTAACATATAAGAATCAACAAATGAGTTTTTATCTAAAGATTATTTAGACTGACTAGTTTCCTTTTTCGTGCCACCAGCAGCTTATAGTCTGTGGTTCAGAGTCAAATTTACCCACAAAATAATGCATTATCACTTCACTGACACTGAAGAAACGTCAGCATGCTAACATGCTAAACCTAACTGAAACACAGTGCTGGTAAATACGTAGTTAGTTATGCTAACATTCTCATGGAAAGCATCTCAGCACATTGTAAACAAGTGCAGTCTACATTAGCATTTTAGATCATTTAGCATGGTGAAGGCAGCATTTAGTTCAGTGTATTGTTTGTATTAGCACATTGAAGTTAGCCAGTACAGCGCTGTTGCTCCAAAGTGCAGCCCTTATTAGCATATTATACCAGTAGTTAGCAGCTACAGTACATATTAGAGCTCACTATTTTTGTAAGGTGACATTCAGTGCTTTGAAAGGTGCCCACAAGAGTACTATTATTACTACTACTACTACTACTACTACTACTACTATGATTAGCATAATAATAGCTAGCGTATTAGTGTGGTTGAAGTTATATATATACAATAAACCTGAAGCAAAAAACTGCACACTATAATGAGCTGAATAAGAGGAACTGACAGATCGTCCTAGAATCTGAAAAATCTACAACTTCTGTTTCTGTTCATGCTTCACGAGTCACATGCTGCCGCTCACCACTGTGTTGTAAGACATTCCCTGTCATTGATTTCAGTCAGCACTGTGACCAACTCGCCAGTTGTTGAGATTTCCGTCTCTGTGCCGTGAAACGTGATGATCATCACATCCACGACTAATTGTGACCGCTGACGTCAGCGAAGATCGAAGATTTCTTTTCTTTCTTGTTTGAGTCAAAGTTTGAGAACAGAATGTGCTCACAGGCCGAGAGAGACCGCACTGACCACAAGCAGGAAACGGCTGGTGAATGTTGCCAGAGCAAACAGTCTGCAGGAGTCACAAGTGTCGAACTCTGTGTACCGATCTTTAACCACGTACTGACCTTCTCCATCTCCTCCCAGTTGTAGTTGTTGTTGCCGACGACCATGGCCATCAGCTCGGAGGGCTGAAACAGAGACAGGATCTCCCCTCCACACACCTTCAGGAAACCAGAGGAGAAGGCCGCATACTGCTCGTCGACCGAGTCTGAGAACACGTAGCGCAGGTACGCCTCCACAAACTCCTTCCTGAAACACACACACACAAACAGGTCACGTAAACATTCGGATAATTAAGTTGTTGTGCACAGCAGCTGCATCCTCGAAATCAGTTTATGAGGAAAGAATTTATTCAGACTAAGCACAAACATTTCCTCTCTCATTGTGTGTATCTGTGTGTGTGGCCACATTGTTGCATAAGCATTTAGCGCTATTAAATGTTCATCAGCACCTTCCTCATTCAACCTGAAAATAACCACGTTTACATGTCAGTGAGCTGTTGCACCGAGAGGTAAAGATGCTTAGGTGGAAGGAGCCGGTAATCTCTTTAGCCCCCTGGGTGAATCATTAATAATACACTGTTTACCTGCAGCACCGTAGTTTGTTCTGATGAAGAAACTTTTATTTGTTTAAATATATCAACGGAAACGACACAGAAATATCGACACTAAATGAGGAATAAAACACCTGAAATACCTACATCATATAGTTTTATAGTTGTCAATTAAGTGTAGCTTCATTCAGGAACAGGGGCATTTAGGCACACAGGTGTTGTGTTGTAGGGAAATGTGTAGTTTCATCATCATTATTAACGATGAGCAGAAAAAAGACTCACTTCCTGCTATCTACCACTGTCCACCACTGTAACAACAAAGTGTGTCATTCATACACATTGATGTGTACCACCACCAAGCACAATAAATGTTCCCCAGATAAGTGGCACACAGGAATCCAACCGTCCATGCAGTGTAAAATAAATATGATTCAGGCCAACTTCTTCCATTGCTTCACCTGTTCTGATGGTGAATTTCCTACTGTAGATGTTTTCAGCAGTGAGCAGGGGTCAGTATGTACAGCCTGGCTGATGGGGGGGGTCACATAACCCCCGATACATCCATACACAACTAACTGCGCTGCTCTGTGAGTCCTCTACAGTAGGTAGCCTATTCTATCGTACATCACTGGTCAACCTTTGCTTCCCAAATGTTCCTTTACTTGGAACGATTTTGATAAGTACTGGTCAGGGACATTCCACAAGAGCTGCAATTTTTAGAGACGCTCTGACCAAGTCATCTAGCCATCGCAATTTGTCCCCTGTCAAAGTGGCTCCAACATCAACTTCGAGGACAAAATGTTCACTTGTTGGCAAATATATCCCACCCACTCACAAGTGTTACGTTAACAAGATGATCATTGTAAAATTACAGGTTTAAAATAAACATGCGGATGAGGTATTGGTATTTAACTGTTTCTTTAAACAACTCCATTGTGAACCAGGACAAGTTAAAAAAAAATATATAGAGAAATGGAAAAAACGGTCACTTTCTTTCACTGATTGTAAAAAGTAAAACTGTCCTTAATTTAGAAAATGTTGACTTGACTGTTTGAGATGCTGAGACAGCATCCTGCTCAAACAGGAAAAGCATCAAAATAAGGAAGCAACACACTAAAATAATGTTTTATGAAGTTAACAGAAGCCTGTTGAGTTCGAGGGAAACAATAAATGTCTCTTCAGCCTCACGTCGGACACCTAACAGACAAACACCACAACCCCCGCAAACCCCAATCACCTGTGTGACAAACTAACCTCCCCCCTAAATGGAAAAGCACATCGGTGCTGCTGTTGATTTTCTCGATCGTTTCTGTCAGAACAGATTTTAATCGGGAGTGTTGAGGGAAATTTACAGAAACAACTTGGGTCACTGCTGCTTGCACCATCTGCTCGGTACCAGCAGCCAGACATGTTGACACCACCCGCCCCACAGCTCTCTGAAGACTCCTCCACATAACACTGTAATCAGCGCCACTGGCACAAGGACAAGATTAAGAAATAAAGGCAGGGGAGTGACTCTAAAACACTCCGTCTATGTTCAGCACGCACATCATGGCCTTCGGTTTAAACAATGGGAGCCACCAGCTGAATGAGCAAAGGACAATGTCAGGGCCGTAAAAAAAATATAATATTAAACCGCACTGTCATCTGTTTGTCTTATGTCACAAACTTATTCTTGTGAATGTTTCGATTTATTGAGTTTCCAAACCTGTTGTTTTGGTCCACATTGACGCTCTCTCCTCCCGGGATCAGCTCCTTCACTTCTGTCATCCCGTAGTTTTCCCTGGTGATCTGAGACGTGAACACAACAACAATCAAAAACTAAACTAACAATCAATAGATCCTACTGACAAGCATTGGCTTATGTAATCAATTTCAAATCATTTTGACCATCTCTCTTAAAACAATTATAAATCTTCATTATCTAAAAGTGACGAGTGTTTTAGAAAAGCGATGCTTTCAGGAGCAGTAGGAAAAGCAACGCAAGCCCACCGCATTAACATTGTATGGGAAAACTGCTGTCGCTTTCTGATGCAACTTTTTGTTGCAGACACAAAACTTTCGTCGCTGGTAGTTCTTGGTCAGTTTTGTGTGTTTGTACCTCGATGCTATACCAATTATCTATTTGTTAAAACAGCCGTTGCTGGTGATGCATTAACTTCCGACGACACAGTGGGAGCTGAAATACTTCCTAAAAACAGAGTTCCTAGATCAACATTTGTCATCGTATGCCACCATCAACAGTTACAGGAACTGCATCCGTATGAAATATTACCTGGACAGATTTAGTGGTAAAACCAAACATACCACATACATTCATCCTTCGCCTGATAACGGTCCAGGATAAATACTGGATTTAGAGTCACTTTTGTAAAATACTACAGTGCAGATTTAGCTATTTATTTTGGTATTTAATATACTAAGGAACATGTGTAATAGAAATTAATGGTCATGGGTGATTCACTAAATCATTATTTTAGATTATTTGACATGAGTGAAAGGATTTACTTACAGCAAAGTTGAGAAGAAATGTCTCCTCCACATCACTGCCTTCATAGTCTAAAAGTTGTTGTAGACTCCTGCAGAAAAAAAAAACAAAAAAAAAGACCTCTACTGTTAAAAGCTGATCATGATAGTGAGGAAAACACACAGAAAAACAATGAGCGTGAAAACAAAAAGAAGAACCAGCTCCTTCCCTATTTACAGATGTAATGATAAAAGCTTAGCTGATTGACGTAATAGTAAAATATATATTCATTTTTCATGTCAGCAATATTAGTGATATCCCTTTATTTTTCAACTGTGTCAAGCAGCTTAATTAATTAATCAGGTTTAACTCCATCCATTTTTTAAATTTTGATTTGTAAATTTAAAAGCAGGGATCAGTTGTGTCTGTTCATCAGAAAAAGATGAAATAATTACTAGACTCAGATGAGTTTATGTCGGATATTTACCACCAAAACACAGGAACCATATAGAGAGGACTAACAGGATGGATGCTGACCAGTCAAGTATTATTATCTTGTGAAACATGAATGCCTCAAATACTCAGAAAGAAGAGCTAGTGTCTCTTTCTCTACTGTGTGCTGCCTTCGGTGAAAGGAAAAAACATGAAAGGCTTTAAGATGCCGTGGCCTTTAAGAGTGTGTCAATAGCAACAGGCTGTGCAGCTCTGTTTCCAGGGGAGTTACGATCGCAGTCCGAGCACAATCTAAAAATCAATAGACAACTGGGACAATTAGGCACGACGGAAATGCTGAGCGCTCCTGCTCTTAATTCAATGACGGGGCAGTCGATCTCAATGCAGTCACAGTATCTCTTCCAGGCACTGTTGCTGTTGCTCTTGAGTACATTGTCCTGCTTTCGGACCGACTCGTAATTTGGACATGATCAATATAAATTAATATGTAGCATTGTTCAGGAAAAGTTATGTTCAGGTGTCAGGTGTTGACTGGACATCTTCTTTGATCCCACACAAAATACAGCAGCAGATCTAGCTTCTTTTGTTCATTTGTTTCAATAAGTCCAACTTAAAAGCATATGAAGACAGCCAAGCTAGAAAAGAGTGTATAACCTCCCCTCTAGTCGAGGGACACAACAGTTACCTGGCCTCAGTGGGTGAGAGCTCTTTGAAGTCGTCCAGTGTGGGTAAGACGTCCAGCAGCTTCTTGTAGAGAGCCAGGGGGAAGTGGAGGTCCACCACTGTGGAGTTATAGATGGCCAGACCGCAGATGATCCCAATCAGGTGAAACCAGTTCTCCTCCACAAAGCACTAGATATGCACACGAGAAGTTACTGAAACATTGTCTTTTTTTTACCGCTTCATATAGATACTGAGTATGTTTCACTCTGGAGGAACTGTAATTGTTTTTAAGGTGTCAGTGAATAGTTTTGTGGCAGCAGTTGCATATGATGGACTGGAGCGCACCATTTAGAAGTTGTATACACAGTTTTATCGCTTTGTCTCTAAAGCTAATGCTGCTATTAACATTCAGATAATGATCTTTATTATTGCTTTAAGATGCACTCAAAGTTTTTATACACCCAGATTTGACTAGATTCAGAGTGAAACATCACAGCATTTCCTTTTTTTTTTACCAGCTACTACATGTTTGCACATCAAACACAAAAGGTACTCGTAAAATAAGATGTTTTGTTAGAAATTAAACGACCCGTGTCTCTCCTCCTTCAGTTCAGTTGTCATGTAACATAATATACACAATCTGTTTGTACAACAATCAGCAGTGGGAGAAATATAAAAACTTACTTTGTCTGAGAACCACAGCAGGTTGGAGTCATTGTAATGCGTGAACATCCCATACACAGGATCCATCAGCTCCTTTAACAGCAGCAGGAAAAACTCTTTAGTGACTCCGCCCGCGTCTACGGCCTCCTCACCATCAAAGATCACCTGGAGGAGGAGCGAGGAGAACATGTGAGGAAAAACTGACTGAGATTAAGTTTAGCCAAAGTTTCTGTGCGGGCCTGGCCCTCACCTTGAGAGGCTTCTTGAGGTCCACGTCAGAGTACATGGTGAGCTCACGAAGAGTGTCGCTCACTAAATGGTTCCTGCGTACGTGGAGCACCAGGTAAGGGTTCCTAGCGAGGTGGGGTTCCAGTGTGAGCAGCATAAAGACGTTGTGCAGGTTTGCACCGCTTACTGCCATCTTGGAAAAGGTCACAGGAAGAGGAAGCAGAATAAAAAGGTGATGAAACACATCACATTAACTGAGGACGGTTACACACTTGTTGGTTTTAACAAATTAAAGTGAATGATTATCAGGCACCTGCATTTGCAGCTCAGCATCTGTTTGCAGCATGGTTGTCTTGGCTTGGGCGTTCAGGATGAACGGATAGGCACATAGGTTCACTGAGGGAAAGTCACTCTGCAGAGAAAATGAGACGTGTGGTCATTACACCATTAACGACGAAATGAATCTAATGTACTTGACACCTAAAAGTTCAATCTTTAAATCATTTACCTGTGAAGGGGATGATCCCATTTTCTATAAATCAAAAGGAGACAGAGAGAAAGGTTGTTTGACTGTTTGATTTATTCGTGAGTAAAAAGTCCACCCTGAGGGCGTCAGTACTCACAATTTCAGCTTTACTCAGAAACCATTTGAGGTAGTCTTCCTGGATGTCCACCAGGCTGGAGATGTCAGGAATATAAAAGCGATTGTACTCCACATGGTGAGCCTTCAGGTTTACCTGGGCAACGCAGAACAAACGTCTCTGTGAAGCTTAGGAACCGTTACCAAGAACTATCCCGCGTAAACATTTCCTCCTCAGAGCGTGCTGAGGAACACTGAGGAAATGGCGGCTTATTTACAGCCTGTGGATACCTTGTGGAGTTTCTCCAGCAGCTGTAGCGTGGCGACAAAATAGTTTTCATAGAACACGGGAACGAGCAGAGTCTTTCCTCCAGTTAACATAAACACAACAATACTCTTGTACATGTCGACCATCCTGGTGAACACGCCGCCGTCCACAAAACACCACCAGTTGTCTGCGGGGACAAGAAAGAAACTATGATGTAGTAAATAACCTCAAACTTCAAAATATTTTTACTATAAACACAAGTTACACGGTTGTTGCCGATTTCTTTTTTTAATCTGTCGGTATCTTGGAAAACTCCACGACTGGACTGACAATGTTGTGTACGTTTGTGTTTTTCCAAATGTTTTTGTACACCGGCAGTAAATGTGAAATAGTGGGTGTTTTTGTAGATATGTAAGAGCAAAAAATGCTTCCTAGAATTTGGAAATGGCACAGAAAATCTCTTGAGTTTGGAGAGAGCAGAATTCTTGTGAGATGTGGGAATTTGCCTCGCTGGGTGTAAATCTGTGCACTGCGGCAAAGGCCAATCAGCATCCTGTGTGAACTACCGGCAGCTAAAGGCGTACTTCAGGTTTGACGACAGTAACTCCTATAAATGCTTTATGCTTTAGTTTATAAAGGAGCACGTCTCTGATGGTTCTAAACCATCATATGGACCAGTGCCACATCTTTCAAAAGCTAAAAATCTGAGATAATTGACATGGATGTGGATGAGGACACTGACGTATTGTAAATGTCGACTCTCACCGGGTGTCACACAGTTTTGCAGCGTTTGATATATATATATATATATATATATGTAGAAATCTGGTGCACATGCAGATAAGATACCCAATACTTTGCTGGGGTTGGCGTCTAGCCGGAGAATGGCCATCGCCAGGGGTATAGTGAGGCGGATGTAGTTCTTGGAGTCCTGCAGGGCGGGGTACTCAGACAAGATGAGGTAGATCCTCATGGCTTCGACATCTGGAGGGGAGCGTGGCAGCTGGGGGATCAACAGACTCTCGAAACTCTTTGTCGCCTAAGCAACGGGAGAAGCCAGATTTTAGTCAGTGTTTTTTTTACGTAACAGCTCAACCACAGTATTTGCAAGTTTCTGTTTTTACACCGTATGTTTGAAAGCTAAGACAAATGCATGGGATAATTTTCAATTTCTAAACACACTGGATCCATCAAACAGCGAGAGGAAAATATCAGTCACTAAATTTTGGGAGAGGCTTTTAGCGGCTGGGAATGCGGCCTCGTTCTGCACACAGATTATAATTCAAGCTGGATTCAGTTACACAAACCTAACATTACTGAGCCAATGTTAGAGGGTATGACTCAGTGCTACGATTTATGCCATGAATCTGTGGCCTGAACTTGATGTTCTTTCAAAACAAACACGATTTTCCCATATGACACAGATATTTTTTTCTTTTTTTTTTCTTTTTTAGCCAGAAGCTGAAAAGCAAACACTGCTTCACACTCCAACATCTCTCACATTCACTGTGGAGAATACTATTAAAACTTAATTAAGGAGCCAAAAAGCAAGTAGAAAGTTTATTTGGCTCTAAAGAACAAATCAATAGCCACTTTCTAAGAAGGTGTTTTAGCTGTAAAGCAAAGTAAATAAATATATATTTGTTAGGGTCAACAGACGCCTATTTACACATCTGCAGAGCAATTCACACATGTTTCTGTCCACCTGAAGTCCAATAATATTCACTTTGCGTCTTGTTTTCTCCTCCCACAAATCTCTGCATCTTTAGCTTCTATACGTCATTTTCACCAGCTTTGTCTGTTAGATGCAGCGATTATTGCTGCAGCAGCCGACCAGGTTCATGGAGCATTAACTAAAACAGAGACGACTGCAAAGGTGCAGAGTCAGACACAACAAACCAACTTTAAAAAGCTGCAGGCAACACAGGCAGACATGTGACATTACCTCACATCGTCTGTACCAAAAAAAGTTGCTCATGAATACAGACTACAGCCCACGGCCAGCTGGCACATGCATAATTTGCCTGGGAGACAGGAAATAAGAGGTACAACTAGCGGAGAGGAAAAGCTGCAGACGTAGCACAGAGCTGACCTCTCCTGAGTCCTTCTCATTAGCTGCTCTACACACCAGAATGTGGCGACTGTCAACTTGGTGAGTCAAAACCCAAAGACAATAAAGCTGCGAGACCCTTCAAGGAAAGTCCAGAGTCTACTGCCACTGTGTCACTTTACTACAGTTAATGTAAAGGTTTGGAGTAGAGAAGCTTTAAGTCACTGTCTGACTGAGTGCAACATGTAATTAAGCAATATTACCCGAGAGGGTTTAACGTCATTTGAGCACGACGGTGATGCGGGGCTCAAATTACGTACAAGCCCCGACCCCCGATTGCGATTATACAACAATTACCAACAAAATAAAGCGTATAATTAAATATATATTCATGTTGATGGACTATTTGGCCAAGTTTTTTGCGAGCGTGCCTCCCTATTCCATGGAAGTAAATGGGGTCTGACTAATAACTGGAACACAATCAGTCACGTCGGTAGACTCCTATGTGTAATGGAACATAGTTCTCCACTACAGCATCCGAAATAGGCACAAATCTTTATTTTTTTTTGCTTGTTCTCATCCTCCTCCAACCATTCATCGAAACTGAGACCCTCAAATAAATCGAAATTAACAACAAACCGATCCATTTTGTAGCGTATTTTTCAGCCGTTTCCTGCTCCAGTTCTGACAGTTACAGTGTTGCCATGGAGATGGATACAATGTTGCCACAGACTTGGCGAAGCAATATTTTTAGTGTTGAGTCAGCCGTGCCATAATGTTGTAATGCTGATTTGACCACGTTCTAAATGTCTTACTGACTTTTTGTAAAATCAAGAAAGAAACAACTGTTTTATTGCTTCTTGAAGTGGTCTCGTTACGAAGAACCATAGCATCCGTGCTTCCTTTGTTTGTGCAACAGAGATGGGAAGAAGAAGGTGTTGGTTGCCTTGTAATGGAGGTAACTGGGTTAAAAACGTTATATGTTGTTATGTATGTCTGAATACTCAGTACCTGCTCCAGGAGTCCAGAGTAGGCCGGTTTGCTGAGAGTCTCAAACAACATCCTGACAGAGTTCAGGTCGATGCCAGGGATCTTTGGGTTGGTTTTGAAGTGCGTATCATCACTGAGAAAGCAAACAAACATATGTCTCAATGAATAATTTATCAGCGGTGACTAACAGCATAAAAATAGACAAAGCCTTGATGTGAGGTTACACGATGCTTTGGATTAAACACAAATCTTCTCCCATCTGCCGAGCGGCAGGTCAGATGTGAGTCAAGTTCACTGGAAGCTTCTATATGCAGACGTGCTAACTCTCAGTGTGACATGAGCGATGCTTAGGTATACACAAAGCCTTAAGGTATTTACGCCAATCCCTAAGCAGATCTCCTCTCCGGCCTGCGAGCCAGGGCCTGGAAGTACAAACCGATAAAGACACCCACAGCAACAACCTCAACCAAAGCCAACTAACCCCAGAGAGCAACTGTTGACAGTGTAAGCCGTCACTTTCCAATAGCACAGGTTTTATTTAGTCACAACACATACGCATCTGATCCCGTAGAGACTGTTTGCCAAACAGAAAACACAGATGAGGAAAGTGCCTTCATCCTGCTACAAACACGTGAGCTCTGACCGGTGACCCACTAAATTATTAAGATCCACAGCAGAGCGGTTCTCAAGAGCCCCAAATATGGGGCAAAAAAGCTCTGAACCACAAACAAGGGCAGCAAATCCCCGAGTCGTCAACATGAGCTATGAATGCAGAATTAAATTAAATACAGAATTGTACTAAATATCAACCGGTCTATCACTTTTTTCAAGGATTGTGATAAAAATAAATTACAGATTAAGGGTTTAACTGTATCTGTCAGAGCTTTGCAGCGTTTCATTGTACACTTGTTTCTCAAACAGTCATCATATTAGAAGATATTCACCTCAAGATAAACATTTAGCAAGAAGTAGTACATAGAAAGTACATAGAAGAAGGGTTCACAATGAGGTGACGTCACTAAAAGATCAAACGTTAAACCTAGAAAACGATGTTGAACAGTGACGTGAATGTGACATTTCTGTTAGTTTCATCCGGCTGATTTTATACAGGTAACTAAAAACAATTTATCAATTAAACAAGTTATCAGGCTAATTGCAGCCCTAGTTTAGATTAACAAACAATTATTGTTATTTATCATTTGTAACAAATATTTGTATATGTTTTTGGCATTTTCAGATGTGTTGTTTCCTAAGAGGTAAAACTCAAAGTTATAAGGAAAGAGCCTCGGGCCCATTTAAATATGTTTACTCTTCCTTCCTGCTGCTGTAAGGCTCCACAATGAACACTCATAATATGTGCAATATTATTACTCCTCAGGGTTTAAATACTCTCATCATTTCACTACTTACTCTGTACTGTGTACAATCCTGTGCAATATCTGTTTGCAATCCAATTAGTTTTTGTTGCAATTTACTACTTTTTGTATATATGCCAATACTTGTATATTGTTTATTTATTTTTGTTTTTAATCTTATTATTTATCTTTTACATAGTCCACTCTTTATTCTTGTTACTTTTCTGCACTATGTTTGCTGTTGCAAGCTGCAATTTCCCCACTGGTTTTTCTATTCTATTCTATTCTGTTCTGTTCTGTTCTTGTACTTCAATGCTTATAGCCAGTTGATATTCTGGTTTTAGATACAATAATCCTTTATTTTTTATTCATCTCACAGAAGCAGTTAAACACAGGATCGGTGTAACGCATTAGTACGTATGTACGTGTAAAATGTATTTAAATGGGCTCAGAACTCTTTAGTTTTAGCTCTTTTTGCAAACAAGACATTTCAGAAAATGCCAATAACGGGTACTGCTGTTGGCCCATTCCTGTCATTCCTACCACTATTCCCACCAGGTTTCCAGGTTTGAAGTTGACTGGAACCTTTTTTAATGACGTTGTGTACTCGTCTTCTTCTTCTGTGGTTTGCACTGATCCTGTGTGTAACTGCTGCTGTAACACTGTGAATTTCCCCACTGCAAGATCACTAAAGAATGATCTTATCTTAAACCAGAAAATTAGTATTCAATCAATCACACTCACTGGTCCTTTCCTACTGCATGTTTCAAAACTGCAACAACAGTCCAGTAGTGTATTTTAATAATATCGAGGACTTCATGCAGAGGTCTGCTTCCTAAAACTCCCTGACCTGCACAGCTCATTCCCAGGACACGATAAATATCTGCTGATGAGTCCGTCCCAGGAAGCCATGACACCTACGTACATGCAGGTCGATGGAGCCGCACAGTCTCACTAACCGGACCGATAGCATCTTTCCCAGCCCTGACCATTGGCACATTTCTGCTGAGGTTGATGCACACGGAGGGACAATATGTGACACCCAGAGCACAGGTCAGTCCGTTCACAGCACCCCTGCTTCACATGAACACATGCATACGTCCACACTCATGGTAAACCTGCGCCAATGAAATTCCCATGAATCGATTCTTTCCTCTCTCAACTGATTTGTTTTCTTCTTCTTTTTTAAAAAAAAAAAAATTGCACTAGTTGTAAGTGCACCAGAGTACGACACCGATCCAGAAGCACACTGCAAGTTTGACATGAAGCGTGGCTACAGTTTGTGCCATCTGTCACCTGCCTTAACCAGGTCCAAAGATCCTGACATGTGCTGTCCTATTTTTGGCTGAACAAAGCAGAGATAAAGAGCAGGTGCACACACACGTACATGCACACACACACACACACACACAGACACACACACACACACACACACACACACACACACACACACACCACTATAAAACGATACTAACCTCTTTATGTGCTGGTGTATTTCATTTTATTTTTCACCCTAATTCAATTCAGTTCAGTTCAATCAAAGCTAAATACGTATTCTATTCTGTATCAGACAGTGAGGTGGGTGTAGTGTTTGTCATCAGCCTGTCGTCTGCACGAAGGCTCCCCCTACAACACAACAAGTATGCCCTCATCTAAAGTCCCATGCACTATGATGTACACGTGCACAACCAGGATGAGGCTTTTATGCATGTTGTCTCTTTTTTTTTGTTTTATTTCTACTTTTGGTTCATATTTTCCCGAATTTTGTTACTGTCACTTTAAAAATGCTCCATTACATTTCTAGGTCCTATATATTCAGCTGGTCGATGTGGAGCTGCCGCTTCACAAACACATTAAACAGTTAAATGATTAAGATCCTTAAGATCCGGCCCCCTTTCTAAAGGCGTCCTTTATTAACACGTGTGAATGTGTTGTGATGTGAAGCAGATACTGAAGTGTCTTGTGTGTGTGTGTGTGTGTGTGTGTGTGTTTTGTTACTGATGAACGTGGTTTACCTTTGGTCCAAGAAGCTGGCGTTCCAACAAGCCGCCGAGGAGAGCTGAATTACGATATCGCTGTGAACGAAAACAATGCATGGAGACTATTAAAGTCTAATAAAATGAACTTTTGAAAGAAAAGAAGAAAAATGTGAACAACAATCTGATATAATTAAAATAAGAGATTTGCAGTGTTGCCTTACTTAGTGACAGTAGAGTCTGTGTTGTACATCAGTTTCAACCTCCAGGAGTTTAACCTTTCATAATTGATTGGGGACAAGCTTTTACCGATATTGATCACTCTGAAGTCTTCTGGGGCGACTGAACTCTGCAGAGAGGAAGACAAACACAAACCACTAAGACGGAGGACTGTTTGCATTTCGACTCTGTGCCACAGGTCAGTCTGGGTTTTGTCTATTTCCTCAGTGTAGATAAAATAAATAGGGCTACGCCTGCGGTTTAAATATTTTGCTAGGGTGTGTGGCTGAGGCGTCTTACGTCGTTATCATTGCACATTCCTGACTTTGTTTGTTTGAAATACGTCCCAGACAAATGCTCCATATACACTCTCTTGCCAGTTCATTAGGTACACCAGCGAAAACCAATGCGTTCTGATATAACAGTCCAGCGCTAACATCTGGGGATTCAACCATGTTTTCATTTTGGAGGCTGTGGTTTGTAGAAGTATTGCATCGTATCGACATGTGTTTCTGTTATTTTGACAACCCCATTTTAGCATGAGGCTGTTTAATTAAATAATTTTGAAAGCACATTAAACTATATCCTCCAAAATGATCAAATTAACATCCAGTTGAATAACCAGGTTTCAACATAAACTGAACATGACATAACATTCATGAAAATAAGGTTTATTTCAGGACTGTTCATGCATTTTAGAAGGTATCCATTGTCGCTAGTGAGCAAAAAGAAGCTTAGACATTAATGCCACCATGTGGTGAAACACTGAACTGATTATAATTTTCAAACATTTTAATATTCGATCTACACCGAAGATTTTTGTCTGTGATCATTTAGTTAAGATAATACGTTATTGATCCCCACTGGGGAAATTCAAATGTTACAGCAGCACAAGTCAAGAAAACCAGTGACCAGAAAAGAAATTAAATAAGACACAGAGAGCAGGCAGCAAAAAGGACATTAAATAGGACAAACACAACAGTCACCAAAAATACATTACACAGGAACAAAGTGACAGCAGTTGTACATAAAGTGACTACGTAAATAGGTTACATATCGACTCAGTGAGGTCAGAGCTGTGAGCTGTGGTTCACTCTGATGGCAGTGGGCACAAAGGAGCGTCTGAAGCGTTCAGTTCTGGGATAATTCACTGGCTTAACTATATACATTTAAAAAAGTATTTTAAACATCTTTACTTCTTCACTTTCGTAACATATATGAAATTATACTCTCAAATTAAATGGTATAGTAAAATTTCATGTGACCGTATGCTAATAAAATGTTGCATTTTCATAATTAACCTTTGAATTAACCCAGAAAAGCAAAATATTTGAGGGGCCGTTAATAAAAAACTGAGATTAACAGATGCAAAGCAAGTCAGACAACACAACAATTAAAGGGCATTTCATACCTGCTCATTTGAGTACAATAAGAAACTATGGTCTCCTCCACAGATGATTCTGATCACCGTATATTGTTTTGTTTCTAATAAAGAAAGGACAAAAGAGGACAGAAGTGAATCATAACTTATAATAGTTGTCTATAGTCGTTATATGTCTTTCTTTATCTCAAGCATTTTAAACTGCACTTTTACACCAGCCTGGTTACCAGTGTGTGTTTGCTCTGTAATTTAGCAGCGACACCATTAATGTCCTGCAACGTCCTAGTGACTCAGTGTCAGCTGCAGGGTTGGTTGGACTGACGGTGCTGATGAAGGCACATTACATGGACAAGCACCTTAAAGTGTGTTCAAATATCATTGTTTAACACAACAAGAGAAGAGAAAACTGAGAAATACATGAAAAATTGATCATCAGACATCTAGTGATGAATTACTACTAATTTATTAATGTAATGAAGCTTTTAAGGGTGAATTTGTAAATTTACTTAGCTAATTGATGTCAAACTTAATAAATGTATTGAAATGCAAATGTCATAGATTTAGGACATAGGTCTGTTAACCAAATGACAATAACAATAGGTTTGTCAAAAACATTTACTCCTCATAAACAAGGGGCTGTCAAATACCATTGTACACGTTGTGGTAATTACGTTGCTCACAACAATGCCACAGTCAGATCTATTTTAATCTCCCAGCCCCAGAGACCTGTTTCACCATGTGAACTGTACGGTCTCAGGTAAGGTCTTCTTCCGAAAGCTAAGCTAAGCTAAACGTACTGTGACTCATTCCCACTCTGTTATATTATGAGCAAACTCACAAACTGCTGTGGAAACGAGGCCTGTTTGGTTTGTATAATAGCCGCAGGTTGTTTTGCCAACAGTCTGCACAGACTTATTTATAAACCACCCACATCAGAAGTGATGTGATGACAGTGAATCTCCATTTCACTGGGATGTAATCGCCTCCGTTGTCAGTTTACTAAACATTTGAGGTGATGATGAAAGATAATTTAAATAATGGTTACTTTAGTCATGTCCCCGGATGAATCACTGTTAACCCCAACATCAACCTTTAATGACCTTTAGTGCATTTCATCCTCCATCTTTACTACAACTTTGGGTAAAGGTTTGAATGCAAACAGCGATAACGTCTAATTCATTTGAAACACGGCCGCAGAGGGTGTAGACTGATCAAGATGTTTTCTGTTTACCTTTTCTGAGGAAGTGTCCTGTCAGGAAACCGGCCTTGACGGGAAACGGGCTCCTGGCGTCTCCCAGTATTCCTGTGCCCAGCTGACCGTGGCTGTTACAGCCAAACGCATACACCACACCAGAGGAAGGTACAAACGCCAACGTGTGGTGCCTGGCAAAAGGAAAAAACAAAACAAAAAATCATAAAAACATGATATACCATCACAACACGCTACATAATGTGGCAAATTATTATATTTTATAGTTACATAGCTGTTATATATATATATGAAAAAAAAATCAGAATAAGGTAACAAAAAAATTATAATAATATAATTATATAATTATAATAATTATATAGAAGTAAATATATAATATATTGTGAGTCGCTCTACAAAGCTCAACCATCTGACTAACTAACAAACACGTTGTGAAAAACCAACCAAATCTGAGGAAGAAGACTTAAGTGAAAACAAGGCTGAAGTGCTGGAGGCTGAATAAACACTACAGACCTCATAATTATCATAAACAACAAAAAATATGCCTGAGATGTATGTGCTACAGTTGAGAAAAGACCAAAGTCATAAAAGTACTAATCTCATTTCCTGAGATACAGAGATATAATGTCTATATTTATGTGGATGAAACTCAGATTAAAGCAGTGCTTCTCAATATTTTAGCCAATTTTCAAGCCCCACCTGCCCCAGTCGCCCCAACAAAAATCCATACATTTTTAAATGTATTGAAGTAACACACAGTAATGTTATACATCATAACACATAAAATAACAATCAGTAACACCAGATAACACAAAGTTGAAAAGAAAGCGAAAGTGCACTTGCATCAAAAACCTAAAGTAAAAGTACAGTAGTAAAAAGTACAAAAAATAATCGAACACTGTTTTAGTCATTTGCAATAAAGCAGCACAAAACAACAACCATTTATGCTCACTAACCCACCCTGCCACCTCAAGGTACCACATGTATTTTTATATTTTACATCTGGTTCCACATAAAAGTATTTGCATCCCTCAGAATCTTCTTTATTTCTACATAAAAAAGGCTCAAAACATCAGCAGATTTTCACATCTGAAAGTCCAAAGAGAACCCATTTAAACAAATGAAACACAAATATTATGCTTTTCTGTTTGTTTACTCAAGAAAATGAATCATTTATACATATCTGTGAAGTGCTAAAGTAAGTGTAGCCTTGTTTTCAGTATCTGGTGTGAGCTCTTTGCTTCAGTTTTGAGATGTCGCTGGGATTCGTCACATGAACTTGTTTCTTGTTTCAGGTCATTCCACAACATTTCTATTGGATTAAGATCAGGACTTTGACTCGGACGTTCCCAAACATTTATTTTGTCCATCTTGAATCTCTGTGTATTCAGTAGAACGACTTGTGAGCTCCTCTCCTCTCCAGATTTAAAATTCATTGGTCGTTTAATGATGGCAAACTGCCTTGGCCCAGCCGCAGCAAAACAGGCCTGAAAAAAGGAACATTACCACCCCCATGTTTCATAGATGTTTCATCTCCAAACATGACGCCTTAATTTAAACCTCCTTCATAACAGTCTTCTGGCTTGTTCACATGATGTTTAGTTAGTTTTCCACTCTGACACGACCACCGCGGTTGTTCAATGTTCTCCTGACGGTGGAGAGAGCTGCTTAGAAGTTACCCTGGGCTCCTTTTGTGACCTCTGGGACTATTATGGTGAATAATCTCAGACTGTGGTTCATCAAATATGTGTCGTGAAGATCTGATTGTGATGATTTTTTAAACAGGACAACACCTGAGTCTCATTACATTCATTAGAAACACTGAACTGAAACTCTAATTTGCCATTGACTTACAATTCAAGAGGTGCACGTACTTTTTCACGTACCAGATATGTAACTGGCTGGTGTTTTGAATAAACAAAAACCAGACTATATTATTTCAGTTTCATTTATTTGATTGGGTTCCTCTTTGTTTGCTCTCATGACTTGTGTCAAAATCCGCTGATGTTTTGGGTGTTTTTTTGCAGAAATGCAAAAGTGCGGATGCTTGTATTCGGAGCTGTGTGTGCTTTTGGAGCGAGTTATGTCCACAGTTTAGAGGACAGGACAAACAACAAAGGCTCTCTGCTGGAGAGGTTCCAGTATTCGGTCCCTCTAGTAATTACCAGAGAGCTACATCAAGAATTTTCGTTCACAAACATATCAAGGCCGTTGTATTGGGCTGCATCAGACTGTTCAAAGCCCATGTAATTAAAATGAGAAATGTAAACCCTCTACCTGCCACAGGTGATCTGGGAGACCTCTGTACCCATGAGCTCCAGCACTCGTCTGGGTAAAAGTTCATTATTGGTGGAGCCGTGACCCAGCTGACCCCACGAACCATCACCAAAGGTAAACAAGCCGCCATCCTGTTGGAGAGACAGTGCAAGTGTTGAGGACTTAGGGGTTAGTCGTGACAGAAACTCTTTGCATGGCACAGTCAAAATGAAACGATGATAATGATCCATTATCTGACATCAAACAGCATTTAACAGTTGAGGTTGTATTTAAGTTGAGCTCTTGTGTAAGTAATATTCCTACCTTTGTGAGGGCCGCTGTGTGTTCATCTCCACAGCTGATGTAAACTACTTTTTGAGATCTCAAAAATTTGATGTGGCACGGGACGGCGCGATCTGAGGGAGGGAGCAAGGACAAGTTCACGCTGTACCTAGACTGGTTTCATGTGTTTGCTTAAAGGAGTGCGGCTTAGACAAACACTGACACTGGCAGTAACTCATAGGTTTATTTGTTTTTTAACAGGTTATCTGTTAAAGAAGTGTGTGTGCAAATGAAAAAAAAACAAAACAAAACAAAAAAGCTCAACTATTGAACTCTATATGGAGAAAATACAAATAGGAAAGTTTGGTTACACAATTTCACAGACACTAGGTTAAAAATTGAGTTGCATACTTCTATAAAAATACTTCTCTGTGTTAAAATAATACTCAAAATGAGACGTGCTGCACTGTGTATAATAAATAAACGTACGTAAAATATGTATGAGCCCCCTCTTTATATCACACAGCGCGCTTTGTCTCTCTGACCTGCTGGTTATTACCTTGTTTATCATTGAGGCCCAGTTGCCCAGCTCTGTTTTTGCCCCAGCCGAACACGGCTCCGGACAAAGACAGCGCGAAGCTGTGGTCTCCTCCAGCCGTTATCTGCGCCAGAGGAATCCCCGCCAGAGACTTCAGAGGATGAGGGAACAGTTTGCTGGGCTCTCCTTTCCCCAGGCCGAGCTGGCCGCTGGTGTTCTGGCCCCACGTGAACAGCTGGCCATCTGAGAGGGGAAAGGAGACGTGGTATTCATACATACACACCAACAGCTGCAAACAAAGATCAGGACGAATGTTGGTTTTCTGCTACACATGTTCATTATTATGGCTTCAGCCCACACTCCCGACAAAACAACAACAACAAAAAAAATAATTAAATCTTTCCCACATTTTCCATAATAGTGTCATGACACGTCTTCCATCAAACTCCCCATTTTCAAACATCTACATCGTTCACATCCCACACGCCACGTTTAAAATGCTGAAACCTAAAAGCCTCTAATCCAAGGAGAAATAACCCCAACGGTGACGGCTGACACTTCTCTATCCCACTAATCGCACTCTCAAAAATGAGTGTGCTGTCACATATTCACCACACATCTACATGCGGAACAAATGTGACAAATCTCAGCCACCAGCCAACTGGAAGGATCTTCTTTATGTTGCCAGTGGATGTCAGTGTAGCAGCTGCATCGAGAGGAATCACTCTGATCGTTTCCTTCTACGCCACGGCATCCCAGAGAAACATTTCTATGGCTTTCTTTTTGTCTAGACACAGTATATTCAGATCTGAACAGCGCTGCGGTGTCATGAAGAGAACGTGTCTTTCACACCTCTAGAAAGTGCGATGCAGTGCTGGTTCCCACACATTACTTGGGAGATGCGATGGTCGCACAGTCTTTTGACCAACCTAGGAAAAATGGGAAAGTGTGTTTGTTTAGAAGCACAAGAAAATTCAGTACACATCTCTAGATAAATCCTAGAAATGAATAAATAAATTGAGAAAAATGTTACAAAAATTGTTATCTGCTGAGGCGTGCTTTACTGACTCTACAGTACGAGCTTGATCAGTACATGTTTATGCAGGACCCTTTCATTTCCACTTCATCTGTAACTTGCAATGCCTTAAGGTTTCTGATAACTTAATTTAACTGCACCTGGATATGTGTCTTACAGTAAACGTGGTACTATACGGCCGACACTATTATAAGGTGTCGATAAACAGTACCATAAATACAACAGGTGATGGTGTAGTTGTGGCTGTTTCTGTACTATCAGGCTGAAAACTCTGCCATGGTACACGACATAGTCACCTTGGGATTCGAACGGCCGCCTCTGCAGCCCCCAGGCCGAGCTGTCCGCCGTCCCCAGCTCCCCAGGCAAACACCTGACCCTGCTCGTTCACCGCCATCGAATGGTCCCGACCGCACGACACCATAGTTATCTTCTGGGTGTCCAGAGCCCCGACCAGCTCTGAGAAGAGAAAGGAGACCGTGTGAGGCCTAGCATGAGGATGAGGTATAAACTCACCAGCCACTTTATTAGCTACACCTTGCTAGTAAAAGGCTGGACCCTCTTTTGCCTTCAGAATTGCCTTAATTCTTTGTGGCATACTTTTAACAAGGTGTTGGAAACATTCCTCACAGATTTTGGTCCATATTGACATGATAGCATCACACAGTTGCTGCAGATTTGTCGGCTGCACATCTATGATGCTAATCTCCCGTTCCACCACATCCCAAACATGCTTATTGCGTATTGGGTTGAGATCTGGTGACTGTGGAGGCCATTGGAGTCCAGTGAACTCATTGTCAGACCAGCCCGTCTGGCACCAAGAACCGTACCACGTTCAACGCCACTTAAATCCCCTTTCTTTCACATTCTGATGCTCGGTTTGAACTAAAGCAAGTTGTCTCCATCACCTCTACACTTCTATGCCTAAATGCACTGAACTGCAGCCATGTGATTGACTGATTAGCTATTTGTGTTATCAAGCGTTTGAACAGGTGTTCCTAATAAAGTGGCAAGTGGGCATGCATGGGTACAGCTTTGATTTGAGGGTCTCGGTACCACATACACTTGAGGGACATCAACCATTTCTGTTTTTCAAGCAAACATTAGCCTGAGCCATAATTTTCTTTTAAAACCATTCATCATAATCCATCCACACTGGATCTATAAATGCCTGTGCTGTAATTTTCGTTGAGCTGTTCAAGCAGATGGCATTCAATATGCCCGCACAGAGCAAACCCATGGAAGGCATTTAGTGCTTTTTAACAACCCAAAGATAACACTACCCAAAGACTGAACTAATGCCTGTATTACATGTAAGAGCACAATAAAAAAACGAGCCAATACAGAATAAGGAATAATGTGGAACCTATAACACAATGCACACATAGAAAACTGAAATACACCAGGGACATCATGTGAAAACGATGTGTGAGGCAGATACACTGGATTCCTGTGTGGCGCCCTGTTGCTGATAGTGTCTAACTGGGTTAGACTATGTTTGTTCGATACCACAATATGATTCTAAAACATCAAATCAGCGAAAAGCCTATTTTCATGCACTTTTTAAAAAGTTTTAATCAGGTAAATATACCTGGTGAAGGCTCACTAACCCCAACGATAACATGACACGAGTTCAAAAGTAATGTGTGGGACATTATTTAGGTATGGAACCTATTTGTTTGCTCGAGTTCCAGTGTTTCTCACATTTGCATTTTATTGATGTCACAGTTTCACCCATGTGGTTTTAAAAAAAAAAAAAAAAAGTCACACACCACATAAACTTCCGGCCACACATCACAAACACAAACCCACACCTGTCTAAACTCAAACATGTGTAGTGTACATACTACAACGTTGCCATTCTTAGTTTATGTCACTTAATGCTGCACAAATGCAACTAAACATAATAACGTCACATGTTTAATGAGCGTCTGCATGTTGTAGAACCTCAGTGATCCAAGTTGCACAGGAGAAATAAAAAAAAAAACAACAGCAACTGGACTTGCTGAGACCTGCAAAAGACATTTCCCTTCGCATTTGGAAAGCTTCTTCAAAAAGGAGGTGGGGTTATCAAATATTCAGCCTGTATGTTGAAAACCTACTCTTATTTCTATTTCAAACTGGCCCAGAAAGTCCAGCTGCAACATCTTTGGAAGTGCAGCTTCAGTTCGTTAGTGGGGAAAAATCAAAACATTATAGTTGGGCAAACGGAATAAAATGCTGCAGTTTATTAGTTCTCATCACCACCAAATTAGATTGGATTAAATTGGAAATAACTATCCATCCATCTATGTATAAATAACTCGTGTCAAGTTCACCTTCATTCTCAAACATGTTTGGTAACTTTCCACACACACCCAAACAGAGCAGCAGGGCGGTGCAACCTGCAATGATCAACCGGACCTCGGTGACTCTAGCGCTCACACTCGCAGCTCACCTGGGGACATCCCCACTTTGTCGTGGCCCAGCTGTCCACAGCTGTTAGAGCCACATGTGTACACGCTGCCATCATTCAGCAGGAACAGCGAGTGTTGCCCCCCACAGGCGACCTCTTTCAATCCTCTTCCACTGAACACATGACAGTTCCTTGGCTCAAACACTGGGTTCCTCTCCGCGCCGATACCCAACTGCCCATCCTTGGCATTCCCCCAACACAGCATGGTGGTGAAGGGAGAGGAAATGAGCACCAGTCTGAGGAGGCGGAGAGAGAGCGGCGGCCAGATGGAGGAAGACAATAATATTCAAGCTTGAGAACAGCCCCGCTTTCTCCTCTTCATATAAATCCCAACCCTGGAAGAAATGAAGACAAGCATGAGTATGCCACTCGTCTTTGTTGGGTTCACTCGCTGCTCACTGAGATCCATATGTGGAGCCAGACAATGTTTTAAGAATGGAGGAAGGATGGTTTTAGAGGTGGGTGTGACTGTGTGTGAGCAGGATATAAGCATCGGGCCGCGTGTTTAAATAAACCCTGTCAGTGTAATCCTGGCTTAAGCAGCTCCAAGCAGTCAGGCCTTAATGTCCGTGCACTCGTAGTGCATTCATGTCACTGACCGAGTTATTTAAAGATGCTAAACAGGGGAGAACGGCCCGGAATAAACAAGCATGGGATACAAATAATAAAGCAGGAAAATGCTCATGATATTCTGTGTGCCGTTCAGGTGGAAACACTTAAACACCGTCACTTTATGGCTTTCGCAAAATAATTATTTTCGTGTGACTTCGTACACTCACATTTTAATGAATTAGATGTATCTTAAACCAGCGCAGGTTAATACATCAGTCCTTAAATATTAGCTTACTTTTGCAAAAAATAGAATTATAGTTGGAGTTTCATGTTCCAGATATTTGTTTTAAAGCTTGATGTCTCTTTATGATTCCTAACTGCGATGAGTGTTATTTATTAGTACATCAGTTATACTACTATTATTACAATAATTAAAAAAAAAATAATAATAATTGCACAGCTGTAACTGTTTTTCCTTGCATTTATGTACATATATATACACACACACATACATACATATATATGTTTTATTTTATTTCATTGTTCATTCTCTTGTTCATTCTCTGTGGTATCTTTTATTACTTTTGCTCACGATACAATACAGGTGGATAGGCGGCTATGATGCACACCTTGCTCTACTTTTTGTTATTGTTGTTTAATCTGAGTCATTTATTAAAATCTGCATTGTTTCCTTAAAGCTCCTCTATGGCGTCAACCTCTCATGAGAGGAAGTGAGTCCTTGTCTGTAGCCTATGTTAATTGCAGTGTGTATACACTGAGAGTGTAAGGGGAATTATGAATAAAATATTAATAATTATAATAATAACAATAATTACGAAAGTATTGCTGCAAATACCACAAGTAACACTTCGTTATTATTAATAACAGCTATAACGCCTCAAATCCAGTGTTTAGATCGCCTGGACATTACTTTAATAGATGTGTAATATGATGTATTATTCTTAATCATAATAATTAACGTTGCATTGTGAATTACTTTAATATGGAATATGTTAAACTAGGAGCTAGGTTTAGCTAAATAAACGGCCCAGCCTTGTCATCTGTAAGCATGTAACGTTGCGTTAGCTTGCTTACTAGTTCTGTTGAACCATAATAAACAGGCTACACCCGCAGCTAAACATTAACATGAGAACCAAAACAGAGGGCTTTATGACCCACACCAGATTATCATAGTTGATAGCTAACTAACACTAGTAGGCTAAAGCAACGCTTTATGTCAGTCTCAGGGCTGAAAACAGAAACCCGCTGGCTATTCTACGTCTACTATATAAGCAAAACGATTCCACAATATAGCACGTTTGTGCAAAATTATAGCAGAGAGTTTACCTTGAAAGATGCATTGTGAATTTGGGCGTCTGGTTTCGATCCAGCAGCTCAGGAAACAAACCAGGAAGTGCCAGGCTGCCTACGTCACCGAAGCGTCAGCGGTAGGACGAGTGTGATTGGCCCAGAGAACCGGAAGTGCAGGTGTCACAGCAAATTCTATTAAGGAATTTATATACACGATGTTGTCGAGCATAGAGTCTGCCCCATTACCAATAAATACTGCATAAAGAAAACAAAGGACGCTCATTTTTTAGATCAGCCTCAAGATACACCCTACGAATGCTGCAGTATATGAATAAACGTTCAATTTCCAGTTTATTAGGTACAAATGCATTCCTACATACTAGTCATGCATAACACCTTAGCCCCACCAAGGTTATGATAATCACTGTATTTTTTTTTTATATAACCAAGTGTTTTCATTTTTGAGGCTGTGGTTCCCAAGCACAGTTGATTTGTATTGTTTTGCACCAACACATATTTCTATTAATGCATTGGTTTTATATTGCGCTTTTCCATTTTATATGCTCAAAGCGCTTACAGTTGTATGCATTATTCATTCGCTCGCACAGTCACACCCTTGTGGTGGTAAATTACCTCAGAAGTCACAGCTGCCCTGGGGCAGACTGACGGAAACGTGGCTGCCAATTTGCGCCTCTGTCCTCTCCGACCACCACCACCAACATCACTCACTTGCCATCAAACACCAGGGAGCATACACCTGGGGACAAGCTGGGTTAAGTGTCTTGCCCAAGGACACAACAGACAGATAAGAGATAGGGCAGAATTGAACCTTTTGGTTATTGGGTTACTGCCACACCGTAGACGTTTGTGTTTAATTATACACCAGCACAACCTATGTCCTCCAAAATTATACATACAGTTATAGATACAGTTGGATTTCCACATTTCTTCAGCAAAAACTGAACATTAGGGACTGTTTAACATTCAATAGATGATCACTTTGATCCCCTTTATGTAACCCACTCATCTTGAGGACACATTTGTCTTCCTAGAACAAAAGTTCTACAAATCAGCCTCTTGAACATTGAGTCATTTTCTTTTTACATGCAAATTACTTCTGTCTTGAGCAAAAATATCTGAAACTGTAATTTTCTTTTATTCTGAAGTACACAACACAGAAATTAACTTGGTTAATAATTAACGTTGCATTGTGAATTACTTTAATATGGAATATGTTTAACTAGGAGCTAGGTTTAGCTAAACAAACAGCCCAGCCTTGTCATCTGTAAGCATGTAACGTTGCGTTAACTTGCTTACTAGTTCTGTTGAACCATTATAAACAGGCTACAGCCGCAGCTAAACATTAACATGAGAACCAAAACAGAGGGCTTTATGACCCACACCAGAATGTCATAGTTGATAGCTAAGTTAACTGGACTTACTTGACAGCTCCAGACTTTAACAAATGCATACAACATGTCTGAATATGAATTGCCATATTAAAATGAGCTAAGGTCAGTAGAGTGACTCCACTTATCATGCAAGTCACAGTTTGCTCAAAGTGTGGAAAATGGAGGACAGCTTTGCTCAGTGGCACCAATTTAAAGAGCTGGGATTGAGTTTTGCTCTTACAGAGAGGACTGAGGTAAACACTCAGGCCTCAAGCGACCTTTGAATCTAAATCAGTGCACCAGCCATAGAGGAAGAAGAAGGTAATAAAAACAACAAAATGGAAGCTATGAGTTGAGAAGTATGAAGGGGTTTTATTGCTGTATTTCTCTCTTCAATCTCGTCCTAGTTTGCTGAAGTTTACACTTAGTAATTGGTGCACATAGCTGTCAATCATTATTACGATGAGCAATCACATGCAGTATGTATGGGGCGTTAGAGGGGTGTATGCTTTTCTGGCATCCTGATTGGCTGTCTTCCTATCCATTGACTGTATTAGTACTAGACACGTGATCAGAGGCCTTGTTTGATAATAACGCTGGACCATAGATGGGATTTGTGGCTCTTTGAATGGAGCCGGATCTTGAGGAGCCGTTCCTTTCAAAGAGCAGTTCAACAGACTGACTGGCTCGCAACATAAAAACTATTGTAATTTGTAATAATTGCGGAGGTCATCCGTGATCTTAATCCTGTGCAAAAATGGTCTGACTCATGTAGGTACCATATTTCTGGTAACACAGAGGTCCTGTGATAAAACTAATCCAGTGCAAAATGGCATCTCTGTGTTTTTGAGTTTTTGCTCTTCAAAGCTTTTTGTCTCTTGTCTCTTAACAGTTATGAAGGATGTGCTGTTAATCAATGTTTGGACAGATGTTTGGGTGCAAAGTCGAGATGTTGCTCACCAATTCACTCATTTAGATGGATGAAATGATTAAATCAAGCATTAATGTGTTTATCGGCAAAACTGGGCTGATTTAAATACTGACAGGTCCTTTGTAAGTCCTTGCCCATGATAAATAGTATCAAAAATATAGTTTTTACTCCCCATTACAATTTTCAAAATGACTAAAGCTAACACAGAGGGTTTTTTTTTTCATCCTGTGTGAATGCGCCACATGAAACACAGACTTAGGGGGTAAACTCCGAATCACAAGACGAACCAGGTAAAACTAGTCCCGTGTAAATATGTGGAGGCAAATCTAGTGAAATCGGTGGACGAGGAACTGACGGAGACGTCCTACTTTTCTGACATGTGACACTACTACTATCAAGTATTGAGTTTTCATAAGGTGGTGTAAGTTTTTTGTTGACCTGGACTTGACCTGGACTTAAAGGATGACTTGAATATTGCATTGTGCTCTACCTTGCTTGTTGATGCAAAATTGCATCCAAATGCTGCTACGTTTCCTCTGACTCTGGCTCATTTTGTGTTTTTTTTGTTTGTTTGTTTTGGTTTTTTTTGTGACAAATATCTTCTCTTCCTCCTCCTCTCAGACAGAGGAGCATCCATCTCCTATCAGTCGGAATCATCCTGCGCCATGGAAAATGCAAACTCGGAGATGTCATTCGGTGTACAACACAGTCACACTCATGGGGCATACTCGTGGAAGCAATTTGCATATTAGACCGACTCGCAACGCCATCGTTCGCTCAAAAGAGTCGTTCACAAGTCCGACTCGTTCGCGAGCGTCACATCACTACTGGAGAGCCCAAAACACCGAGGACCGAGGGCGGCGGCAGTACTCCTCCTCATTCACTTTATCACCGAGACACTCCTCTAGAAGCATCGCACTAATTAAACCCTAAAGACACAAGGTAGGAGTTTTAAATCGTACACAACTGAAAAATTCGGTGGTCTCTGTGATTTCTCACAAACTGCGGAATGTAGCTAAATGCTAAGCTAACATGTAAGGTAAAAGCGGCTCCTGTTACGCGGCTATGTAGTTAAAACTGATATTAAAACCCCGCTTTAAAGCTTCACACCCAACCAGTGTGTTATTTACAGCCGTGGTCGTATTGTATGGGAAATACAGAGCCGTGTAGTGTGTAATTTGCCTTCATATTACCGTGATATTATCGGTGTGTTTTAGCCATTGACTGTATGGCGCGAGCGGCTACAGTGGTTGCATCATTCGTTGTGTAAGTTACCTCCGTGTGTGTTTGCTGCTGCTGCTGCTGAAACCCTTTGTTCACTTTCGTGGACACATTTTGATCGCGTAGCTCATGAAAGTGTGTCATCAGTATTTGTTAATGCTTTTATGAGGTGTTTGTGAGGGGGATTTACTAAGTAATTGAGCAGGTTTGTTGCAAACGGTCAACTGAGAAACAGAAGTTGCTCATTATCCGTCATTAAAATATCCTAGTGCCCATTAAATTACTAAAACGTTGGGTTTTTGCATGTCAGATACATTATTTGTTTCAGCTGAACCTATATAGTCGGAGGATTACTTAATGTGTTCCTGCGGGGAAACAGCTTGACTGTGGTCTTTGCTGCCACTACTATATATATATTATATTTACAGTAGTAAAGTTATATATGCACAATATTATATAACTTAAATGCCTTTTATGTTTGTTTCTGTGAGATGAAGCTATTGGACACCAAATTTCCCACAGGATAAATAAAGTATCTGCTTTAATCTGAAGACTTTTGTATAACTGGTTACCATTTCCTCTGAGGTCAGAGGCATTCAAGGAATTTGTCTAATAATTTCCAGTTTGAAGAGACCTTTAACCCTCATATAACAATAGTTAAACTTGAATGATGGCAACAGCTGTCAACAATCTGGAGTAACAGGCTTTTGAACAAACAAAAAGACGTCTTGCAATGTTCAGTAAAATGTTGCATCTACTCTAACTAAGAAATGTTGTCCCTAGTGATCGGAGACTTCGTCCCTCTGCGTCCAGTGCTTCTCCAGTAGTTGTGCCGTCCGGGTGATGTCAGCTGCCTGTCTCGCGCGCCTGGCAAGATGCAGTGGTCCTCATGTGGGTCGCAGCGGTCTTCTCCAGATGGGCCTAGTCCCGCTCCCAGTCCAGCACGACAGCCACCTCCAGTCCACGGTCTCCCGCAGACATCTTCACAGCCCTTCGGGTCAGCAATACAGCAGCACGCGCTTTGATCCGGACAGCAGCGGCCGCCCAACCACTTGGGATTCATTTGGCATCTGGGACAATCGAATCGATGAGCCCATCCTGCTGCCCTCCAGCATTCGTTATGGAAAACCCATTCCCAAAGTTAGCTTATCGAAAGTAGGCTGCGCTTCGCTCATTGGACAACGCAAGGAAAATGAAGACCGCTTCCAGGTCTCACAAATGACTGACGACATCCTCTACTTTGCTGTGTTTGACGGACATGGCGGATCAGAGGCAGCTGACTATTGTGAAAAGTACATGGAGAAATACATTGTGTAAGGAAACTTTTAAATGTATTGTTACCATAGATATTTCCATACCAGTCACTGTCACGATAAATGAACTGATGGATGACTTTGAATATGAGATGTCGTTGATTTTCTGTTTGATCTTGTTTCAGGGATCTTGTGGCAAATGAGAACAATCTGGAGCGAGTTTTGACGAAAGCTTTCCTTGAAGTAGACAAAGCTTTTGCGAGGCACTTACACTTCTGTCCAAACGGTAGGTTCTTTTATGTTACATGTACCTAGGTATGCAGTGAATATACACACATCTATACACATATATAATGACTTTTTTCTTCTCTCTTTAAATCTAATTTACTGATCCTACTTAGACTTTGAAGCCTAAGACTTCCCCACTACCATGACCTGAGCTCTTTTGGTTAGAGGTCTGTCATTCAACCCAAAGCTACTTAATATTTTATGAAACATAAACTTATTAGAAGTAGAACAAAGACCGCTGCTTCCCAGCACGTCATCTAGCCATGCAGACAGGCAACAAATTAAAGGAAAAGCCAGAGCATGTGTGGTTAAACATAATAAATGTTGGTCATTCCATACAGGACACGAATAAAAGTTAATGTTATATTGCACTAACCAGGTTTTAACCATTGACAGACGTGAGAGTCAGTGCTCTCAATGACTTTTAGAGCCTAGGTCAAACAAACACTGATGCCTTTCCAATGATGCCTTCACTTAATGTTGTTTTTTCCTTCAATTTGTTACCTGTCTGCTTATATTATTTTATTGTTCAGCACTAGTATTGAACTTTATGCCAACTTCAGAGTCCCTACAAAAAATACTGCAAAACATTTCTCTTAGTAAACAGTGGTTTACATGTTGTAGAAACTTAAATTAAAATTTCTCAACCACCATTATGTCTACTTAAGGTTATCTGTTATATATACATATATATATATATATAAATAAAAGTATATAAAATATACCTGTTATGTGGCCATACATCGGCCACGCTGTGTGAAATGTCCCAATATGCCTGTATGTGTGTGTGCATGTTATCTACGGCAGCTGCTGACCCAGCTATGAGCTGGAGGCCCTTGGCACCAATGTGGATGGCGAGAGGCTAGATATTGAAGGAGAGTCCAGCGGGTCCTAAATCCTGGACTACTGGAAGGTTCCCTATCTTTCTCTCACTCCTCTCTCTCTTTTCTCCTCTCACCAAGTGTAATGCAGCGCTTCTTGTGAGACAGTGCTTCAGTTTGACAAGTTTAATGATATGTATGTTGTCAGTGACAGATTTAGTCATGAGATGCAGCATGTTTACGGTTCATATTAGTTTTTACAACAACCACATTAAAGAAGTCTAGCTAGTCATCTCATCTCTTTCTTCATAAATGTGTACAAATGTCAGCAGATAAACCAGACAGACCAACCATCCCTTAAGGAGCGTTTGCTGTACACTCACTGCCAGACTCAAATGCTTCACTGGAAACACTTTGTTATCTTCTGTGTTAAAAGAGATGTGACTGATAGTAAGAATCACCTTTACATAGAAGTTGAGTTTGGCATCGTTTCCTTGTGACTGACTAGTATCACATTTTCACATCTCTAGAGGTATGAATGGACAACGAAACAAATACCCATCTCAGTCATCATTGTGACATTTTTGGATACGTTTTTTTTTTGTGTTGCCTGAGTTGAGTATCAACCTCAATACTGGACACCGATATAGTCAGTTACTAACATTCATCATTTTAGGTTCAGCTTTAGACTTAACTGCTGCAAAATTTGCTCTGGACCAGAACTCTATGCTGCAACAGTTCAACTTGCATGTGTGACTGCCTCCTCTGTTTATTTTATTTACCGTGTAATCTGTAGTTCGCTGTAAGTGTACTATATGACTTCCCACCCATGTGTTCATGTTGTAGTGAGTGGACGGGAGCGTGTGAGATGCACCATGTGGTTGTTGTTGTGAACTGTGACTTTACATGTAAATCTCGGTGGCTCATTCCACCTCTGATGAGTCCTTTTATGTCTCTGTAGTACCTGGGATGAACGTAGGAACCACCGCCACCGTGGCCCTGCTGAGGGACGGTATCGAGCTGGTGGTTGCCAGTGTGGGTGACAGTCGCGCCATGTTGTGCCGCAAGGGCAAGGCCCTTAAACTCACTGACGACCACACTCCTGAGAGGAAGGACGAGAAAGAGAGGTACGTGATGTTGAGATTCAGAACCCACTGTAACTTCAAGATGGAAGTTTGACGTAGAAACCGTTCATGTAACAGAAGCTTCATTATGTAATCAGCTTTATTTAAAGTTGTGTCACATGCACTAATTTAGATTTAAGTGGCCTGATGCGTGTATTGTTACTGCTGTCTCTGTTTCTCACTGACCTCTTTTGCTTCAAGGATAAAGAAGAGCGGGGGTTTTATCACCTGGAACAGTCTGGGACAACCAAACGTAAACGGCAGGTTGGCAATGACGCGCAGCATCGGAGACTTTGACCTGAAGAACATGGGAGTCACAGCCGAGCCGGAGACCAAAAGAGTATCGGTAGGTTTATACGTCGAGTTTATTGCAACTTCATAGGATGGATGGATGTATGTATGGATACTTAGTTTCACATCTCTCACTCTTTAGCTAACTTCATAAAAACACTACACTCATTATGTCTTTAAGTTTTGCTTCTTATTTGATTTTTCAGTGTCTCAGTTACCCCCTTTAGAGCGCAGGACGGCTTTAAAATGTTTGATTCGTTGTTAAATATTGCCCTCCGTTTCCTCAGTTGCACCATGCCCACGACTCGTTCCTGGCACTGACCACAGATGGCGTTAACTTCATTATGAACAGCCAGGAGATCTGCAATGTCATCAACCAGTGTCACGACCCCAAAGAGGCAGCTCAGAGAATATCGGACCAGGTAAAGCATCAATTCATACGGGATTTGAATATCTTCACCGACAATGATGGGATTGCGGATTGCTTCAAGATGGATGCTTATGGTTTTACATCAGTTCATCAAGTCCAGTTGTGTGTTTGTGCCGTTGGTGACATCTTTTACACGTCAACTTTGCGTGGATCCATTGCTGTTAATCTTGAAGCAGAGTCTCTGATAAGTTTATCACCCATACGCAGACCTTTATACTCATGTATTGTGGTTCTCTTCTCTCTCAGGCTCTTCAGTACGGTTCGGAGGACAACAGTACAATCATTGTGGTGCCGTTTGGCGCTTGGGGAAAGCACGTGACTTCGGACACAAGCTTCTCGTTCAGCAGAAGTTTCGTGTCCAGCGGTCGCTGGGCGTAGTCAGCGGGACGTCAGGGTCCACGGAGCGGTCTGTGAACTGAAAACAATGTGTGCAATACAGCTGGCGCCCGTGAATATACACTTTAAGGAGTGCAGTTTGCCCAAACAATGACACCTAATGGCTACAACATGTTATATAGAGAAGCATGATATTCATGAACCTCTGAAGTGAGAGGCTGTGAATTCATGACGTGCACTAAATTAACTACTCCATCTTTATACACAGTTTTATCCACTAGCAAGCCAATGGCCTTTTAGGTGCTAAATTCTGAGAAGAGTGTGAATAGCAGACATGACCTCAAGCTTGGTAAATATGTAGCCTGCTCATCAGTAAGTCAGGCCAGTCGTCCTGAGTGGCTCACATATTATTTTTTTATTGCTTTAGCTGTTAACGCTGCCCAAAGTTGCACATTTTATTTTTAAGATGGATAAGTTGGTGACATTTGTGCGCCTGGATTTCAGCAGTTTTGGGTCAGCAGGTTTTACTGTAATTTTGGACCATTTCTCCATGTTGATGACAGGAATACATTTATAGAACGGATGACAACTCAACTGTAATGATTTGTCAAATCATTTGAGCGTTTTCAACCCTTGTATGAACACACGGATTCTAGGAAATGTACTGTATCAAACCTCTCATGTCCTGAAACAACTTAATTTCTTTTTTTGACAAAAATAACTCACTGATTTATTTGTCATTACAAAAAATTAAGCACCACTGAAGAGCACGGATGTCGATTTGCACAATCCTGAGGATTTGAGACGATATAAGGAAACTGGCGATCCAGTGGACGTGTAAATAAAGCTGTTCATATGAAGAGCGTTTCAGTGGCTGGACATGGCATTTGAGCATTAATATCTGTACTGACTCAAAGCCAGTCATGTTGTTATGGCACAAGGATGTGTTCAGGGTACAGAAATGTACAGTTTATGTTTTGTAAATAATTATATTTATGTACATCTGGAGGAAAACTGATAGTTCTCTTGTTACATTTGCTTAATATTTCAGCTAAATCACTTACATTGGTTCACATGTGCAGGAACTTTGCATTGGTGTTTGTGTTGTGTGAAGCTACTTCATCTTGATTATAATACAGTAACTCCTGACTTCCACCATTTGTGTTTGACTCAGACAGAACAAAGCACACTTAATGCAACAGTTTATAGTTGTTCTGCTAAGAGCCATGTATGACAATGTGAATGTTTGCTAAATATCCCTCCATGACTAAAGGATACAATCAAACCCTGTTTGTTATAGGAGAAACTAAGCTGTATAAGTTGTTGTCGCACACTTAATGTGAGTAAACACATTTACCAATGTAAGGCAGACTCAAACCAGTAGACTTGATCATTTTTGTTCACTGTTGATATTCTCATTTGTTCTGTGGTTAACGCTAAACGCAGCACTTCGTATTTATCAGCGTTATTTTATCTGTGAAATTTGCAAAAGTTACGTCGCTGTCGGCTTTTGTAGATGTACTGTTTTTCTTCCACGTTCAGAACTTGTTTTAGTTTAAGGACATTGTCTTAATGCATAACAGCTTCTCCCTCACAGCTGTCGTCTTCCGTTTTGTTTCTCTGTGTTTTCAATATTATCCTGTACTTTGTTTCACTGCCTTTCAAATATAATCACTGAAGCGTGAATATATATCTGGGACCTTGATGTGACTGTTTTAACAACTCAGTGCTGTATTTTTGGTCTAAATGGTTTGTGACACTTAAATTAAAAAAAAATATACACCAAACATTTGGTTATTTTTAATGTTTTATATGTGAAACGGCCAGTCGGGTTATAGTTAGGCTAGTTTACTTCGTCTTTAAAGGAAAGGAAGTTTTTTTTCCCTATTAAAAGACTGCAATGGAGCATGGTGGTGGCAGCATCATGCTGCGGGATACGCTTTTCTACAGCAGGTCCAGGGCCACTTGTAAAGGGCCAAAGGAAACGGTGACGTCTACTCAGACATGGTTTAAAGACAAAAATGTGAGTAATGTCGAGGGGGGCAAGTAAAAGCATAGAACCTCAATCCAATAGACAGTTTTTCACAAGTTTTTCGCACGTAATGCCTGTGCAACCTGACAGTCTTGCAAAGAATTGGGTAAAATTGCAGGGACTATATGTGCATGTTGGATTGAGACCTGTCCATACAGACACAGGTCTGTAATTAGGCCAAAGTTGCTTAATTATTGACTTAAAACACATTTATCAAACTATATCTTTAATCAACTGGCATTACAAAAAAAAAATAAATAAATAAATAAATAAATAATTATAACGACAAGTGTTGAGGGTTAATAGTTTTTATAGACACGGTATAAATAGATATATTTTATCTTCTTAACTAGCTTAAGCTTAGCTTAATCATTAGCTGTATGTGGTTACGTTATGTAGTATGTTGTTGACTTTTAGCTGTGCTTATTTTAGTTTATATAAGTATTTAACTTATATGTTCCTTGAACTAGGTCCAGTAAAAGGTAAGTGTTTGGTGTCTTATATGTTTTGACAATGGCTATGAACCCAAAGTATGTAGACTTTATTTAAGTGGATTCACTACAAAAGTAGCTTCCTGCTAATTAGCCCGCTAGCTTGTAAACGGTATTAAAACCGAATTACTCCAGGACTGAAACAGAAGACTTGCACAACAATTTTAAATTAAGAAATGTCTCTTTTCTGATTTAAATGCAATGTGTTAACTTAACTTAAATGTATTTTACAAGTCCGACCGTGTGCACTTTTAGACAACATTAAGCTAACTAAAGGGTAAGCTAAAACTAAATGTCTACGTAATGGAAATGCGTTGAAAGGTGTCAAATACTCTCCTACAATAAAACAGTCCTGCGATAAACTACAAAACTGTAACAAGTTTCATCAGTACAAGTAGTTAAAAGGACCAAACAGGCTTTATTTGAAGCATGGTTGTCCGGTTTAGAGGTGAGTGAAGGGTTAATCCGCTGTGCTGCTCGGTGGGCTCCGGTGAAGTGAGGGGCTGTGTGGTGGGTGAGGGCCCTGCTGTCATGAGCTGATGTTGGTCGGCCTGCACAGTCTCTCTGCTTCGTCAGTCTGCAGCCGACAGCAGCCTTCTCACATCCTCATATCCTGGTAAGTCTCTAAACTCTGCAGCAACATCATTGCACTAACTATTGAATGTTTTTTTTTTTTCTTTCCATTTTATTTCTGCAAGGTCACATGTTTTAGCGGTACTTAAGAATCAGTAGACCTTAGAAATTCATCAAGGAATTCAAAATTATCCGCCTGGATGAGAGCATTAATTAAATTCACCACAGCCTTCACACATAAGAATCAGGTCTGACCCCAAATTACTCAGGTCATGTATGCGGATAAATTAGATTCTTGTCTGCTTCAGTGAGGAAAATAACCACCAAACTTTACAGTTTGAAATAAATGTTGAGTATCCGTGCTCATTTTTGGACAAATTATGCCAGTATGTGCTTAGTATCAACACCTGAACTGAAAATTAGAAATGGTAACAGGTTTTTATAAACTCTGAATCCCTCTAAACTGATGCGAGCGTCACCTCTGCGTCCTCACTGGTAACTAGGACCTCGATAGGAACAATAAAACTTCTCAACAGGAGAATGCACTAAATAAATACCAGTGTTTATTGCAGTGATTTATTTATGGATCCATTTAAGCGGATCTTTCCAGACTTGAGTTTAAACCTAAAGTCTTTTTTTTTTTTTAGCTATACCATGAACCGAGTTTGTTCAGAATGATCTTCTTTGATTCATGTTAAAATATTAATTTCTACATTTAAACTTGGTTGTTCACAGCATCCTTGGAAACAGACTTCAGGAACATTAACAGATCTCAGAGAACTGTGAATAAATAGAACCGCTCCACACCTCCGCGTTGATCGTGTTGATTTATCATTTTAGTTGCACACACTGAAGTTTTCCCTTTAAAGTGTTAGCGATGTTGAATGAATGTGTCAAACCTTGATTTAATTTTATTTACTCAGCCGAGTGTGTTGCCAGCCAGATCTCAGTCCCTTTTTTAATAAATTCATTCAAGTACACGATACCCTTAATAACAGCCTACATTTAAAGTGCAGTTTTGAGATACTTGGATTTTTATTTTAATAAGGTTTAATGCTACGAATTATCCACTATTTTTTAAATTTAATTTAACAATAAATCTTTTATTTCACTAGATTTTCTAGCAGTTCAACTTAATCTTTAACAAACTTTATCAAAAACTACCATTAAACCTTAAAATTACTTCAGATTGTTTAAATAAATATCTTCCTTAATCATTTTTCAAATTTAATTTCACACCACACTTTTTTAACTCGAAGTACAAAACATTTACACGTCCTCTGGAATAGAATCAGGGATGAACGAGTTTTAACATTGAGTGATTTTAGATTTTTATCTCCGTGTACCGTCGCTGTTGTTTACTGTTGCAGACAGGTTGCGTGCTGCAGAGGAGGATGGACAGAACCGGCCACATAAACATTGCAATGATCGAAGATATCGGCACCAATGGGATGGCCAGACCTAAAGTCGGCGCGGCCGTGGACCGGAGCAAGCAGCCGTGTGGCTCCACTGTCAGCTTCCACAACGTCCAGTACAAAGTGCACATGAAGAGCGGCTTCTCATGCAAAAGGAAAATCAGCGCCAGGGAAATACTGGTGGACCTCAAGTCAGTTGTACCATAAAACTCTCCTGTCTTCTTTATTCTGTCTTTATTTTCTCATCTTTCTCTCTTTTCTCTTGACACTGATGAATCTTAGGTTGCTGAGTTGTAGAAAAACTGAGCAAAATCTAAATTAAAATTTAGCTAAATTTTGAATTTCATGCAATAGTTGTGTTTAATTCCTGGTTACTGATAAGGAGCAGTGGGTTTCCGTGTCGTTTTAACATGTCTCATTATATCCCTATACAAAGTAGGGCAACAGTGAAACTCGTACAATGGTTTCTTTCTGATGGTATTAAGCGCACCTGACATTTCCCAGGGAAGAATGAATGATTTCGCACAAGTTTTTTGGGCCTGCTCCCGCCACAGTGTTAATTATATGATATTAAGCATGCGTTCTTGCATATAATCTCTCTGATGCACTAAAGAGCAGCCTGCCAGGGAGACGAATTAAACAGCGTCACGTGATTCCTCCGCCAGACTTTAATTCAGTCTTTTCTTCTATTTCTTTTTTTTTTTTTTTTATCACTGGCTCTTTCTTGTGCTTTTGTGCAGCCGCTCCCTCTGAAGTCAAACGATTTGCTTTTGAATTATTCTTTCAATGGTTTTGCACATTATATATGTATATTTTTTCCCTGCACCTATTTATAATGTGTGTGTTATTGTGTGTGTTATAGTGGGATTATGAGACCTGGCCTGAACGCTATTCTCGGACCTACTGGAAGTGGAAAATCATCGTAAGTATCGCATTCAAGCGCCCAAGAATATGCACATATATGCATTTGTTGTTGTTGTAGTTACACTATACATATTGCTTTATTTTCTTCAAAGATTCTTGGATGTTTTGGCTGCAAGAAAGGACCCGTCCGGCCTCTCGGGGGAAGTCTTAATCGATGGAGCACCACAGCCTCCGAACTTCAAATGTCTTTCAGGCTATGTGGTCCAGGTGAATTTGAATTATTTCATTCATTTGAAGTCTTCGGTTTGGTTTTCAACAACTTCCAATGAAAGTGTCTTTTGTCGTCTCTTTACTTTCAAACTGAAGCTTGACGTCCACCGGCTGGTGACTAACGCTGTGAAAACTGTGTAAGACGGTACCGATGAGTATTATACGTACGTTCTGTGCTACAAAACCAAGGCTCAGGTTTTAATGTGAGCTTTGTGGGGGGTCTCTAAATAATGGACAATATAATTTATATCGTTCTTCACTTTCACGGCACAACATTTAGCCTAAATGTGAGCCTGTATCTCTCCGACAGTAATTTGTTGCTTTTGGTATTTTTCATGAAGCTTAAACTGAGGGAGCGTTAAGTAGACATGTGCAAACACTCACTAAAACATAACAAACTGAACAATCCCTTTCTCTGACATTTGAACCGAAGCTCTTGTCTCTCCCTCAGGACGACGTGGTCATGGGGACACTGACGGTGAGGGAGAATCTACGTTTCTCCGCGGCGCTGCGTCTGCCCAGCTCCGTGCCACAGAGCGAGAAGGAGGCTCGAGTCAATCATCTCATCAAAGAGCTGGGTCTCACCAAAGTGGCCGACTCCAAGGTGGATAATAACACACCGGACTCAGCTGTCCCCTCAATTACAGGTCTGTTAAGACCACAGCTCAGGGTCACAATAGATTCACTCATCTGTCTTCTGTGGACTGCTTTCATTTCCCAGGTGGGGACACAGATGACCCGGGGAATCTCAGGAGGAGAGAGGAAGAGGACAAACATTGGCATGGAGCTGATTATTGATCCGGCGGTTCTCTTCCTGGACGAGCCCACCACTGGGCTGGATGCAAGCACTGCCAACTCTGTCCTGCTGTTGCTCAAAAGGTTATGAAACTCTGAATCTTTGTTGTTACTCTGACTTTATCACACAGTGGTTATAGGTCCTGTGTTACAGTAACACTTGGTGCATATTACTTTCCAAATCTTTCTTTTCATTTTGTTTCATACCAGATCTTTGCAGTTACCTGTAGGTGTTATAGATGTACAACATATGTCCCATAGGAGGAGGTGACTAGAGTCCTGGCATTGCCTGTCTTAGTGATGACCATCTTTTAACAAATACATCTGTTTTCAGCTGGAGTCTTACTATGATTTCTTCCATGATAAACACATTTTTTACCCTGTCTCTCCGTTGCGTTACACTGGGAGGTTGTGGTTTTAACCAGGAAGCTGTTATCGTCTTTTTCGCCATCGGAAGCAGGATTCTCAGTGAAGATTTTTATCTGTTACACTGTCAAATATTATACCAGAAATTAATCTCAAAAGTGATGGTGGTCTTGGTGTTGCGGCCGTCTGCAGTCGTCTCATCGAACTCCTCGCCCAACTTGAAATTGACCTCTGTGGCATTGAAAGTACTCTCAGACTTCATTAAAGTGCTGGCTCCAAGGGGAAAATAATACACAGAATCTGTTTAATCTCCTTTTGAACAGACTTTGAAAAGTCACCCACCGCGCCACAATCCCTCCAGCATAGTTCAGACGTATTACTGTATTTTGACGTAATAATTGGAGTGTTAAAATAGCGCATTTTCACCTTCCAGTCAAATTATGCCCTATGTTTTTAGGCTGATTTTTTATTCTGACCTCGTGTAGCTTGTCTTTTACAGTCCAACCCCCAATTAATTTGTTTCCATCCTTTATATTTCCAGTTTACACTTCATGATTGTCGTAACTGACTGGCGTTTCAGGTGTTGTAAATATATTATAGTGACAAGGTTAAAATGTTTATAATAATTCACTGAACACGCAAAAACAATCACGAGGAGTAGTGTCAGAGAGAGATCATTGTTTATCTTCATTTGTGCTACTGCTTCTTAGGTAGTACTAGTGTATATAAAAAAAATACTATATACATTTAAATATAGATTATATATCTTGGAGTGGTTGACAGTTAAAATTGTAATGTCCTAAAAAAGTATAATATTCTTGATGTAGACAGCTATCAAATCTTTATGGATGTCTGTCTCATTTTCAAAGTTTTAAATGAATGAGTTCATCCAGAGAAAATACACTGAAGGTCGAAGAACGAGAGCTGTAACTAGATGTGGCTGTAATGTACCGAGGCGTAGGATTAAATTCTCCCAAAGGGTCTTATCTGTAAAAGAAACACATTCCTGGAACGAGTTACCACCACACGTCCCAAACTACGACAACTACTTATGTTTTTTAAAATAATCTCAAAACACTGGATAAAAAAAATCAGATGTGTACTCACATAGTCTAAATAGTTTTCTTAATCTGATGCGTAGTCTTTGGTTCTTGGTCCATTAATGTGGATATATATATATATATGATTGTGGGTCAAATGTTTTGTCATAACATTGTCTATTTCAATATTGTCTGTCGGTGTACATTTTGGTTTATTTTGACGTTACCTATCTGTGTTGGTTCTATATTTGTCTATTGTATGATTGTTGCTTTAAAGTCTTCTCTGTCTGTGTTGTCTACCTGCCTTGGGACTACGGCTGAAAATTAGCATTTGTGCTAAGTCCATTTACACTGATGACTAACGCATCACTCTTGATTTATGTGCATTGTCCCAATTCAATAAACTAATAATAATAATGATTTCATTACTGCTTTTTGCAGAATGGCCAGTAATGGAAGAACCATAATTATGTCCATCCACCAACCTCGCTACTCCATCTACAGGCTGTTTGACACTCTGACCCTGTTGGTCAGTGGTAAAATGGTTTATCACGGACCAGCTCCAAACGCTTTGGACTACTTCGCCAACATAGGTGACTATATGCCCTCAGAATGTCTTATTATTATTATTATTATCATTATTACCACAAGACACATCTTCATTGTGTTTTGTGTTGCAGGCTATTCCTGTGAGCCACACAACAACCCAGCCGACTTCTTCCTGGATGTTATCAATGGAGACTTCACGGCCACCGCCATGACCAAAGTGCACGGCTCTGAAGGTAACGACACGTAGTAACCGTCCATCAGTCAGGATTTAATTATTTCTTCTGAATTCTGGGACAGATTCATAAAAACACTGAATATTTAGTAACAGTGTGCGAATTTATATATACAGAGGAGCACATGGATTATTTAGTCTTAATTAGAAATTAGGAATCAGAAAAGATTTAATTGTCATCGGATGCATGATACAACAAAACAAACAACAACAAAATTGCTCAATAAGATTCTCATCGTTAAGAACAAAATACTCACATAAAATCCCGTTCACAGACCAAGAACATAATAGATGTTAAATATATTACAGTAAAATTAATATGAGTGCTTGTTTAATTAATCATATGAGACATTTATCAAGGACCTTTCTAAACAACCATTAGCATTTTTTCATATGTTTTTTTTTTTTTTGATAATGAACCATGACAATCCACTTTTCTGCACTTAGGATGTTAGAGACCAATTTTTAAAGTACATTCTGACATTTGAAGAAAGTTTTTAATATCACGACAAGGTGATTTTAATTTGCATATCGCTTAGCAACAGTTTATTTTAACTTATTTATTTTAACTTTTTATTTAGATTAGAACAGAGCAAATAATAGAAGGTAAACTAGTCTAATACAGAACATAAACATAAGAACGTAAAAACAGTTCACTTATTTATCAGGTAACAGGCAAAATAATCAAACATTGAAAACAAAATATCCTGATATTTACTTTACATTTTCTGCAGGGTTGTGAGACCATGACATTATTATTATCATTATTGTAAATTGTTCTCCATCTCAACACGAAAACACATCATCTGTACTCTTCAATCCTCCTTTAATTCTGTTTTTTATGCGATTATTGGCATCGGTTGTAATCACGAGTTCTAATATCGAAATTTTCTCACTCACCTCTTGAATGCTTGAACAGATTTGGACTTTGAGGAGCTTAGCAGCTCCAGGCAGAGCATCGAGGAGCGTCTGGTAGAGGAGTACAAAAACAGCAGCTACTCCGGCACCACGCGGGCCGAGCTGGAACGCATCGTCCAGGATAAGGAGTATATATCGCGTCCAAAGTCCCGCACCATCACCTACAACACCTCCTTCTTTCACCAGCTGCGATGGGTTCTCAAGAGAACCTTTCAGAACCTCATGTTGAACCCCCAAACATCTGTGGCTCAGGTAAACTCACAGTTCCCTTTAGCAGGTGATTAGCTTAGCATGAAGACCGGAGAAGTAATGGAAACCAGAACAACCACGTGAGCAGAAAGTAGACAGGAAATAAGTGGCTCTAACAAAACGTCAAATGTTTCATTGATCTATTTGGCTGATCTCTTGTCTAATTTAATATTTTTGTCTTAATTTTGCTCCGGAGCGCAGCAATCGCACATTGTTGCTATAATATCATATTATTAAGAGTTGTTGTCGTCTTCATTCACTATTGGAAGTTGTGAAAAACAGACCGAGTTGATTTTCGCGTCCTTTAACAAAATTAACACCTTTAAATTAAGTTAAGGTCATAATATAATCTGTGTCCGTGCGTTCGTCATGAGCAGGATGCACACACACACGGTGCCCCGGTGCTCTTAATGCTCTCATTAGTTGCCCCATGGCGGCAAAATGCCGTCTGAAGTCTCCTCACTTTAAGAATTATTAACAGCTAATTGGCCCTAAATAAGTCAAAATAATCCCACAAGAGGGCCTCGGGGTGGCGTGGGCGCTGTAATCGGCTTTGGTGACTGTTGTGACCCGACTCTTGCCTGTTTGGGCCGGGATCTGAAGTGATATCATATCTGGCAAAAGCCCGTTGGCCTCGGTCTGGGAGTCATCACATGACGGCATCATGACCTGTCCCTCCACCGCCCCACTACTTCCACATGAGGGGCTGAGGGGAATGAGGTGAAAAAGGCTCAACCTTATTGGCTTATCCGTTCACCCTGGGAACCGCTTAGTCCTGTCATAATCTGTAAAATTGTTGGGCTTAGAAACTTGTGTTGCCTTCGCTCTTCTCACTCTTTCCTGTCATCTTCTGTCCGGCTGTGCACTTGACCCATGATCCCCAGAAATTATGAGAACTGCTGCACTGATTCCTGCACTGAGACGTACTCCCGCAGATCTCTAACATCTGTCCAGCAGTTTATAAACCAGTGAATTGTGGATACTGTGAGAAGGCTTATTCTTGAAAATCATCTCGGCGTCTGTGTCTAAATCTCTTGGTTTTGCCCCGTACAGCTGGGAGTCAATGTTTTCCTCGCTCTCATCGTAGGAGCCATTTTCTTCGGGGTCAAAGACGATCAGAGCGGCATCCAGAACAGGTGAAAGCAACTTCGCAAGACAGCTGCATTTGACATTTACATCATAGGTCTTCAACAGGGGGTCCGTGACCCCTAGGGGGTCCGTGGTGGTACTGCAGGGGGGTGCAAAATCTTTGGTTGATTAGACATTTTTATATATATTTTTTTAATCTTTTTTAATTTGAATAGCTTAATACTGAATGCAAAATGATAATAATATTGTATATTTATAAACTAGTCCTAGTTTAATATAGAACACATATAGTAGGTGGGGGGTCCCTACTTAATCTCTCCATCAGTTTGGGGTCCTTGGCCTGAAGACCCTTTATTTACACTATTAACACTGAAACTGCGTTTCTATTTTGAGTTCTACTCCTTCTTCCTGGGTTTGCTTATTAAAAACACGCGTAAACAGTTTATAGCATTTCCGATAGCGTCCTGCTGTGTGACCTATATAGGACTTGTGTAGACAAAGAAAAGATCTTGGTCTTGTTGATCTGATGCTATTCTATTCTTGTGCTATACACCTATACCTGTAAATAGAAGTGTGTTTTTTATTTTGTTCTATAACATCAAAACTGGAGATGCTCATATTTAGGCATAGTAAGGTTTATAAACTGGACTTATATATGTTAATTATTGAATAATGCCTTATAGATGAGTTTTAAGTCATTAATAAGATAAAAAAAAACACTTTACTGAGCTGTTAACGAGTTTCATTCATCTGTGATACTCATCAAAGTTACAATTAGAGCACTTCTATATAATTGTGACATATATCTGGACCACAGTCCATTTGTAAACGTTCACAGCTCACTGACCTATTGTAGTATAAACGTTGATATCTAACTTAAGCATATATATTGATGAGCTGGTGTATGTGTGAAGAAAATAAATTACTTAACACATAAATGTGTCTGTTACCACATATTCAAATAACGGTCCAGTTATTGAATAGAGACTCTTGTGTCACGATGACCGATTTAATGTGGTTTCTATCTAAAAGGATGCAGTTGTAATAAATGCAGTTATTAACTTCAGCTATCAGCCAAAGTTAATCAGTCACCTGCAATTGTGAAAAACAGTAAATCCAGTCTAGTCCAACTCCAGTCTGCAGCTGTAACAGTTAATAATCAGTTTATAAACGATTCTGGTCCTGAAGACGTTTCATAGAAGATAAATAAATTGCTAACTAAAGACAACAACAAACACAAACATCATTCGTTAGTTGGATTTTCCACTTTCCATAAATTACTTACTTGTCTAATCCATACAGCAACAATATAATAGGTCAGCGGTGTCACACTTCTTTTAGTTCAGGGACCACATACGTCCCAGTTTGAACTGAAGTGGGCCGGACCAGTAACACACGGGTGTATCAACCTAAAATAATGACAACTCCAAATGCTCCTCCTTTGGTTTAGAGCGAAGAAGTTCATAATGAAAATGTTAACATTTAATGAACTGCACTGTTACAAAGCATGTCATGAACAACAGACAATTTGAACAAGTGCAGTCTCCGTATAGTTCCAGGTCTCAGTGTTGTGTCTTCATCCCGCCATGGGCCGGATTAAACCCTCTGACAGGCCGCTTTAGGCCCACGGGCCGTATGTTTGACCCCTGCGACCTTGGTAATAATACGCCCGGTGCCTTAACAGAAAGTGGTACCGAGTAAATGTTTGACAACCTCATAGTTTAACCTCCTGATACCCTGCGTCCTCATATTGGGAACTTAAGTTTAATTTTTGTTGCAGCTTATTCTGCTTCATTTAAATTTTTATCCTCATAACTATCGCATGACAAAAGTGCAAAACCTCATCAAATTTCACAGTTATAACTTGTTTATTCGTCTATATTAACTTTTCTAGTTTAATATGACGCGCAAACATATTGGTGACGTTGAAAGTATATAATCCACATATAAGGACATGTAGTTCTTAGTTCCTACTCATCCCAGACACCTTGGAGAAATTAAAAAAGCGTAGCGGGCTAAAGCACAGGTCTCAGGAGGTTAAAGTACTTGTGTTATAATGTGCAGCTAGATCGTATCACAACACGTCTAATAACACCTGTTCAGTTTAAATGAATGGCTGCTGCCCATGGAGAAGTGTGAAAAGTAGAGTAATTCCTGTGTCACTAATCCTCTTACTGTGTTGTATTGTGCACAACCTGGCACTCACAAGTCACACAGTAAATCACATCAGAAAACTCAGTGATCTCTGTCTTTCTTTCTTTTTTCTGTGCATGGTTCAGTGGAATATAAGGACCTAATGTCATTATATTCAAGGTCACTGCGTATAGGTGGACACCAGTGTATGCGGCTTAAATGCCTTAAAGTTTTACACCCCTCCCTCCTTTTCTCTCGGTGCAGGGTAGAGTAAAAGAGTAAAAGAGTGTCAGAAAAAAGAAAAGAAAGATGACCATGAATATCAATAGTACAGAGGCCTCGGGACAAATCAGCCACAGCATTAAAACCAACTTCCTAATACTGTGTGTTCCTCTGTGGACTGACTAAACAAGACTGTCTCCTCTGTCTGTGTGGACACCTGGAGTCAGACCTGTAACCTGTAGGCTGTGCATGTGGACTATCACATAAAGACTTTATGATGAAGTTAAGTCTTGTCCGGGCTCATCAGTGAGCTGGTTTGTTGTGTCCTACAGGATGGGTGCCCTCTTCTTCATCACCACCAACCAGTGTTTCAGCACCGTGTCTGCAGCCGAGCTCTTCATCACCGAGAGGAAGCTGTTTGTGTGCGTACTCGTAGGACGGAGAGAGAGCGTTAAAATATCCTTGATAATCCAAGAGTGCATCTGTTATGAGCAGGTTGATGTGTTTCTCCCGTGACAGGCACGAGTACATCAGCGGCTACTACAGAGTGTCCGTCTACTTCCTCTCTAAGATCCTGTCTGACGTCACCCTGCGCACCGTCACCTCCGTCGTCTTCAGCTGCATTGTCTACTTTCTGATTGGTAACAACGAGCTCAGCGACGGAAGGTTTGAATGTTCGGCCACTCGGTCAAAAATAAAGAACCTATTTATTTATATGTGTGTGTCCACTCAGGTCTCAAGTCCACAGTGGAAGGCTTCTTTGTCTTCACTCTGACAGTGACTCTGGTGGCCTACACAGCCACAGCCATGACCATGGCCATCTCAGCGGACCAGAGCATCGTGGCTCTCGCCAACATCTTCATGACCATCACGTTTGTCTTCATGATGGTGAGAGACACTTTTATGTAGCTTTAGATTGTTAAATTATTGTTCAGCCTGTTTGTATGTGTCAGATGTGTCCATGTGGCTAACACATGGAGAACCCCACACAGTCGGCCTGGGTTAAAACCCAGAACCTTCTTGCTGTGAGGCGTCAGCGCTAAACACTTGAATGTTTTAAATACAATACAGTCAACATACAGGCTACACATTAACTGTGAGAAAACAGCAGAAACACAAAAATGGATCCTAAGATCAGGCACTTGTCACTTGTGTTTGTCTGTTGTGAAGAAAACTCCTGGAGTCTGAGTTTCTGTTGTGTGTGTGTGTAGATTTTCTCAGGTCTCCTGGTGAACCTACCCAGCATCATGGACTGGCTGGCTTGGCTGAAGTACTTCAGTATTCCTCGTTACGGCCTGGCAGTAAGTCAAAACTGAGTGTTTTTACAGAAGAATGGAAAGACAGAAGAAGATCATTTATAGACCATGATAATGTTCTGAATGGATGCTGCCACAAGGATTTATTTAAGCACCCACGCTAACTAATTTCACCTCTGCTGATGAGCACATGTCTAAGATCTTAACAGAGCGTGACCGAGATATCTCTTGAGTTTGTGTATTTCTCAGTTACAGTATTTATATTGTTATTAAAGGAGTGATGATTTACACAATATATATATTTTTTATTGGCTCTAGGGAACCTCTTACTCTTGTGATTTGTTGTTTATCATCAGTTGTAATTATGATCCAACTTAGTGGTCACATGTGAAGGAAAACTGATGATCTAATGCAACGTTTTTCAGGCCCAGGACCTCCAATGTGATGGAGAGATTAAATAGGGACCTACCTACTGTATGTGTTCTATATTAAACTAGTGCTTTTTATACATGTACATTATTATTATCATTCGGCATTCAATGTTAAGCTGTTAAATAATACACAGACAAATATTCATGTTTATTTATTCCTATTTTTTGTCCAAGTGACAAAGGGATCCATTTTGTCCTCAGTAGTTGGCTGATGGGAGCGAGCTGCACTGTTAGCTTCTCCTCTGCAGCTCCTCTATCACTGAATGAGTGAAGTGCTGACTGAAAAATAACGTTTTCTGCCTCCATTTATCCCCTTACTAAACAATGTTGGATTCATGTTAATGTGTATTTAAAGAAAAGGGGGAAAAATGTTCAATCAACTAAAGATTTTCTGGGTCAGACAAGAAAATTCTCCCTCCTTCTCCCTCTCATAAACCATCTTCTCTACTTTGTGTGTTGCAGTGATTTTAAACTAAATGTAATTTTTGTTCAGTATTTATAAGCTCCAACTCCAGCATGAGCCACTCAGTTTCACCCACGTTTGAAGTGCACCAAGAAACTCCACACATCCGACTAGCTGGCAACTAGTGTGCGGGTCTCTGTGCACAAGTCTGATATAACATGCACCATGTATTATTTACTTTGCTCTGCTTCACCCTGAGGCCTTGAAGATCAACGAGTTTGTGGGTTTGAAGTTCTGTGATGAGTCCGCTCTCCAAACCGCCAACGACTCCGCGGTGATGACCAACTGCTCTGTGAACACCGTTGGACTGACGTAAGTAGATCTGCTCCAGACGTACCTTACCGTACTTTTGTTTTGTTCAGTAACAACCTCTTCTTCTTCTTCTTCTGATCAGCTCAAATTTTATTTATCACAGATGCACAGGAGAGCAGTATCTGGACTACCTGGGGATAGAGTACACCTCCTGGGGCCTGTGGGGGAATCACGTGGCTCTGAGCGTTATGACAATCATATTCCTCATCATAGCGTATCTGAAGCTCCGCTACATCAGGAAGTTCACTTAATATTCAGTTTTGTCTTTAAACAAACGGGGCAAAAGATGTTCTCCAAAAAAAGGTCACGGACAAGCAACGTTTTTTTTTTTGTTGTTTTTTCATTTATGTAGTCTGAAATGGGGCTTAGAGAAGGTTATCTTAGCTCTACATAAAAATCAATAGCAGAGGGACAGGCTTGTTTGGCAAACTAACAAACTAAGAGGTAACCTTCAAAAGAGCCAGTCAAGCTTTGTGTGCCTGCTTCAAAGTCTTTATGCTAAGATGAGTCAAACCACTCCTGGCTTGAGGTCCAGACTGAAACCTTTTAGTAGTTGCAGGCAGCACAACAAAGTGTAAACACAAGATGCAGTAGATATCCACTGGATGCAAATGTGGTAGTGTGTCACCAGAGTGGGAGCTAGCTAGCTAAACAGTTTAGTTTAAAATAAAGCAATAAATAATTGATTTAAGTGCAGAGATTGCTAATTGAACTTAATACTAATGGTATCACAGGGTGGTGGAGATTAAAATTTGGTGAAAGAATTGTCTGTTAATGTTGAATGTTAATTAGTTTTAATGTGCTGGTATGGCCCCACGTTGGGCGCCACGTGTTAGATCCCCAGCAGTGTAACAGAAATCAGAAGCAGGAAACATTTCAAAGCCTGTTTCCTATATTTTTCAGACTGCGCCTTTTGTTTCTCAGTACTTTTGTTAATCAGTGTTCTCAATTATTCAGCTGTTGTGGTTTCCAGATTTAACTGATGTAATCTTTTTTTGTTTCTGAATGTTCTTAAGTTGTTTTTATTTCTGGATTTTTATATATACAATATATACAGTATATATATATACGATATACTGACAGATGATTCAGGACGCACAATAATTTTCATGTGTAATTTTCTAATGCGGTTTTATCGTTTACTGTGCTGTCACTTGTGCCTGCATACTCTGTTATTCCTGTTAATTTGCTACAGTTTACAAAAATAAAAAATAAAAAATGAAGAAACCACGATCATATACACCAATCATCCACAACATTAAAACCACCTATTACCAACATTGTGACATTAATGTTCTTCTGGGAAATCTGTGTCCTGGCATTCATGTGGATGTTATTTTGATACATAACACAACTTGAAGACTCTGTGGCAACCGCAAGAGAACGTGACTAGCATCATGATGCCATATAATCTCATAATAAGTAATGTATAATATGCACCCATCCATGGAAAATAAAATATGATAATATCAAACCAGGATAACATCTTCCACTGGTCCAGTTCTAATAGTCACACGCCCATTGTAAGCACTTACATCCTGCAGTCCCACCTGTCTAGTTTTCCTGTTTCTAAGATGTGAACTTTGAGGACAAAAGGTAATAGGAGATATTCAGTGTTGCTCCATTAAACTGTATCATTATCTCAGGCTGTTATCTATAAACAACTGGTCTGTACTCATATTGCTCATATGTAGCATTCAGATCTTTTCATTTGTTTCTACACATCAAAACAAACTATGTATTTTAATAACACTTTATTTGGTCCAACAAACAGAAATAGATTGTAAAAAACAAAAGGCACAGGGAAAAAAAATAATAAATGCACGGGTTTCCCATGAACACTAGATGCACTCCAAATCGAAGTTTGTTTCAAGTTACAATATGTATCATAAAGTGATAAGCTAGTTCATTCGAAGCTTAATCGACGTACACAAGACGAGTATGTATGACAGAACGCGCCACGCTTGTACCTATGGAATATTAACATGATCAGCGAAATTAACATTCAGAGTAATGCCTGCTGAGTATTTGTGTAAATGCTAAGATGTGTGGATACAGTGATCAGAAGCAGGCGAGCGTATTTCTTATGTCATTTTAAAATCATAGGCTGGATTGTGAGTAACACTGAATAAGCTTGCAGGCTGGTTTGTGTATGTTTTTAATACTGTTCATGTGCTGCTGTAGTGTAAATCCTTCATTATTCTTCAAACTCATGTATATCTCATGTTGCCCCTGATCATCTTTCAGAGTATTTCTTGATTTAGACAGATTTAAGACACTTTCAGGTGAGAACCTCACTCACTTTCAGTGCAGTTAAGTATTTGAGGTGAGCTGCATTTGACTTTGTCCCTTCTCATGTAAAACATCTGCATTTAAACATCTTCAATAAGTATTTTGTTTTGCAAAAACTGACCCACATCTTAAGTTACTTGTACGTTCGGCTACGGATGAGTTTCTTTCCGCAGTGGAATATTCTTGAGCTGGCCAAGTCTTCACACGTGGCTGCTCCCATTTGTGCTTGAGTCGAGGCCGTCTGTGGACAGGGACGAGGGGGGACGGGGCCGGGGGCCGACAGGAGTGACCGGCTGTGGATGGCTGACCTCTGAGATCATGTCGTCGGACTGCAATAACTCCAGCTCCTCCCTTACAAGCCTGTCGGTCTGCTCACTCTGGGGGTCTGTGTCGCGTCCCAGACGCTCATCCTGACAAACAGAAACACATCAAGTGTTAATATGCACACAAGAAACCAGGACATCTGACAGCATGCACCGGACCAACCTGGGTGCATCGTTATTTTCCATTTCCACCAAAACTGTAATGTGTCAAAGGGCCGACAGCACAAATCTGAAGCTACTAAGATTCCCAATATAGACCTGATTTTACATCTTAATGAAGTTTAACTATGCCTGATGTTGTCATTTCACTGTGCCGTCACTGGGAAAGCATGAGCAGATGGAAAAAGCTGTTTACATGCCAGAGGAACTGGTTTTGTCCCAGAGAAATGTAGCACAGCACTCATCCTAAATTTTAAATTAAACAGCTGCAATCGGTTTCACATCCTGATGATACAGAGCAATAACATATATTTGTTGTGGTGGCATTTGTAGCTCTCTAACACTTTTTGAAAGAACTGCAGTGATCCCTTCCTCTCGTGTGATTACTGATATAATAGTAACGACTGCATTTTATCTGCTATATCTCACCTCCATGACTCCGTCCAGCAGCCTGCCCAGGACTTCTCTCCTTTTAAGTTTGGCTTTCTCCATGACTTCCAGCTTTACGATCACAGCATCTATCTTGGAAACTATGCTGCCAATAGAGTGCTCCATCCTGTCCAGACGTCTCACGTGCCTGACAAAAACACAACACTTAGGTCACTTAAATAAACAGTAACTGTGAGGTAAAGGAAAAATGTGGCAGGCCCTGTCCAGGTCTGGTTGTTTATTTCCTGGGTGAGCTGATCACAAGTGGACAGCTTCACATACAGGTCCACATTGAGGAGACACTTACTTCACTGATGTCCCCTTGAAGACATTTTTCCTCATTCATTTTAAGGAAGAAACAACTTACACAACAATCAGAGATTTTTCAATTTTCCACAGCTATTATCCTATCCTGGATGCCGGGGCTTCACATACAACAAGCAGCGCTAAGCAGAAATCCACAGTTCTGAAACAGCAGCTATTTTTCTTAAGCACCAAACTAAAAACAGATCCAATCAAAAGTGGTCACTCCACACGTATGTAGAAGTGTATTTTAATCCTCACACATTTCCTCATTTGGCCAAATGTAAAAAGAAAGTGTGAACAGGACCAAATATGAGTCTGTGACTGATGATCCAAGTCAACGAGACAATGGAAACACTGAACTTTTGGCTCCATCCTGAAACACTGCAATAGTTTTTTTTATAATAATGAACTTGAATAACTTCCACTGAATAAATTTCATCTGGCATTCAGTGAGACAAAAATCTGATGTGAATACGAACACAGAATAAGTGTAAATTGATAGTAAAATAAGAATAAATGCTCCATACATCTGAAACTCCTCATAGGAAACGCCACCCGAGCTGCTCCCACGGCGCCGAGAACTGTGACCGCTGTCCTCATCGTCGTCCTCCTCCGAGTCGTCCTGGGTACGGGGGAAGCTCCGCCCACTGCTGGGTCGAGTTAGCGAATTGCGCTCCAGTTCCAAGTCCTCCTAGCATACGAGCAGAATCACACTGAGCATGCGCAGGCGTTTTGACTGTTGAAATATATTTTTTTTTTGCTAAACTTCTCTTTGACAAATGAAACCAGCCGCTGACGCCATCACTCACTCTCTCTTTCTCCAAGTCGTCTCTCATTTGCTGGTGATCGTGCTCGGTCAGCTCCTGGTCGCCATCCTGATCGTACTTGGCAAAGATGGCCTGAATCTCTGCTTCTGTGTGGCCCTTCCTGAGTAAAGACAGAGACAGAACACGCTAAATCTGATATTCAGCAAACCAAACGTGAGCATCGAACTAACGTCACAACAGTGGACAGATTTTGATGTGCATGCTGTGATTTTGTTTTACCCTTTAAGATCCTGACGGAGTTCGTCAAAGTTCAGTTTCCCACCGGCTTGACGCAGACTGTCGGAGATATCGTCCACGGCCGTCTTCTTCAGCCTCAGCTTCATCAAAGCTTTGTTGCAGCCCTGAGGAAGTGGAAGTTGAGAAATATTTCAGATTACATCTCAGCTTGCACATGTAAGCTGAGATTTATCGTTTGTAGCTGCAGCAATGATAATACAGTTAATTCAGCAAAGACAACATGAACTAATCTCGATTCTGAGGATAATAGATTCACATGTGATGCAAACACTCAAGCATTCAAAACAGGGGTCTTCAACGTTTTTCAGGCCAAGGACCCCCAGACTGATGAAACATTAAATAGGGACCCCCCTACCAATTACATGTGTACTATGTTAAACTTGGTCTAGTGCTATTTATAAATACACATTATTATCATTTCTCATTCAATATTCAATATATTCAGTTATTCATGTTTTTTTTATTTCAAACATGTAAGAGTAGGGTGGAAATCAAAAGAATATCCTGGGGACTGGATAGACTGTATAGACTCTCGGCCAATTGCGGGGAACCTCACAGAGTCAACATGTAATATGTGGCCTCGTGATTGGCTCAGCAGAGATAGGGGCGGGGCCTACTGTGTACAGGAAGCTTAAATTGACAGGTCTCTAGTGTGGTGCTCCATGTGAGACAGCTCCTGTATCACTGAATGAGTGAAGTGCTGACTGAAAGATAATGTCTTCTGCCTCCATTTATCCCTTTACTAAAATATGTTGGATTCATGTTAATGTGTATTTAAAAGAAGTTAAATTTGTGGGGGGAAATTAAACAATATAAAAATATCTAATCAACCAAAGATTTTCCGACCCCCCCTGCAGTACCTTTGTGGAACCCCTAGGGGTCGTGGACTCACTGTTGAACACCTACACTCTAATGAATATGTTTATTCAGCTATAATCAAAACCTGCAGCCTTTGAAGTAGGGTTTGGAAAAAATAGGTCTGTGCCTAGCCGCCATGAATAACACATGTGGATGGGTACCTTCTTAATGAGGTCAGTCATTTCCATCTCAGACCTCTGCTGGGACATGTCGGCCTTCACCTCAGAGTATGTGTCGTTGATGATGGCCAGGAACATATTCTGTAAAGAAAGAAAGACCACAAATCCGGTTGTGTTAGTGAGTGGCGTCTTCAACAACGACAACAACAAACTAACTTCTGTGACACAGCATGACGTGTTAACGCTCCACTGACCATGAGGATGAAGAAAATGAACACGACGAAGGTTGTGAAGTAGATCGGTCCGAGCACAGGATTTGCCTCCTCGATCTCTGAGAAGTTAAAATCTCCCAGGATGATACGGAACTGGGAAAATCTGCGCAAACAGCACGACACATTTATTCAAACATTTTTGCACGACAGGAAACACTTAATTCTCTAAACCCTGAGCGCTCTTACATGCTGGCTTGGAAAGTGCTGAAATCGTTGACTTGAGTTCCAAACACCAAGTAGGCCAACTGAGCATACGCCAGGAAGATAATGAAGAACATGATGGCAAAACCGACAAGGTCCTTGGCACATCGGGACATGGTGCTGGACAGCTGACTCATGGTCTTGTTGAAGTTGATGAATTTAAAAAGCTGGGACAAAGTGAGAGATGAATAAATGTTAGGATCAGTCCAACGTGGCAACAGAAGAGTCCAGTGAGTAATTATCCACCATTACCTTGACCCAAGAAAAGAAGACGATCACTGCAGCCATGTTGTTAAACTGGACCTGCAGACTGGCCAAAGACTCAAAGCTGGGGTGAGTAGTGTGGTTCTCCAACAAGCCTTTAAGCAGGTTTCCAACCATGGCTGTTCGTGTTATGTTCATGATAATGGCAACGACACTCAACTGAATAAAAAAAAACAGCAACAAATAACATCATAATCAGTGAATGCCACGTAAATGGTTCTTTGGTTGTTTGTAATAATTCCAGACGCAGCCCTAATACGAACCGCCACAATGAAAACGTCCAGACAATTCCACAGGCTCTTGAAGTAATGCAGCCGGTGGATGTGGATCTCCAACACTTCCTCCACCACGTAGTAGAGGATGAACAGGCAGAACGCCACTTCACACACGCCCACAAAGTAGTCCCAGCTGGTCACGTATCTTATCAGACGGACTGTTTGGAACTGCCAGGACGTCACCACCCCACCAGTTGCAGGAAACTCCACCAACAACCTGACAAATGCATCAAAGTCGTATTCACACCGCGGCAGTCGAAGGCAGGTTTGTGCAAATCAGATCAAAATAAAGTGTGTACATCAAGACCCTCATTGACCATAAGGAAGGAGGCCTACATGTCCATACTTATGAATGCGTCCATTTGCTACTGTCACTGTCAGATGTTAGTTGTATTTACAGGTGTACAATACTATATTTTACTGCTTTTCTCTATTTAACACAACTGTAATCTGATAATATAACTGATACAGCAAAAATAAAACAAGCAATAAGAGCATGTAGTCAGTCATTTAAGTTAAAGCTAATCCAATATGTGTAGCAGCTAAACTTCTTCAGTTTATTTGAAATATTAGTTGCAAATTTTAACAGCACCGTATCTGGGCTATTACAGTTAATTTCATTTAACTGTTGGTTAATCGTCAGTGTCTCGTTGTCTTTTTACACTGGAGCAGGTGCTTGTATGGCACCACTGCTTTCCACTGAACTTAAATCAACAATGTCTTTGCCAATTAATTAAAATTTAAATTGATTAATATTAAAATCTGTCATGGTTACGTGTGGAAAAACATCAGCGAATGAATCCATTGTTGCAGCCCTTCTGTTCTCTGCTCCATGTTATTATAATTTCCAGCTATTCAAAACCTGAAATCTAGAAGCAGTTGTTGTTGCTGCCCAAGATTGTGCTGTAAACAGGTGTGAGGTGACTGGTGACATGTACCTGGCGATGCAGAAGAGGTTTATGTTCCCGTTGTAGACAGAGAAGTCGAGGAAGACCGCTCTAGTGCCTCTGTCCAGCCACAAGTTTTCTTTGAGAAGCTGCAGCTGGACGGCCGACTCCTCTCTGGTACGAGATAAGTCTTGGTAGTACCCTCCACCTCCGTATTTAGACACCTGACCCCAGTAACTGCTGCCGTTCATCTCACTCTCTGTGGTGTACACCCACCTGTCACACACGGAGAGAAAAGGTTTCATGATGCACACTGTGAATATATACGCACGTCTTTCTGAGAAGACACAATTGACTCTTCATTAGTGATTCACGCTCTTACGCGGTTCCGTTCCTGGGGCCAAACGGGGCGGTGTCCTCGTTGGTTGGGGTGTACATGTTGTAGCAGTCCTGGACCTCGTCCCTCAGATCTTCATGGACGGAGCAGGACTCGTTGCGCACTTTGACCTGCCGGAGCCTCGGGACCCCGAGGAGGAGGTTCTCGTAGTAGATGAGACTCTGATTCTCTGGAAGGCTCTTGTTGTTGTACCACACCTCCCAGTACATGCCGCTGAGGAAGGGCCCTTCTGTGAACTAAACGTTAAGATCGGGTCACAGGAAAGGTAAGAAACATCTGGATAATTTAATGATTAGAAATTTGGGGATTGTTTACCACCCAGATAATGTCTGGTTCAATATTAAAAATTAAGGAAGATAAACAGTTTAAAGATTATAAATGCTGCACTGTGTGTCTATATTTTACTTTCTATTTAATTCATTAATTCTGCTACAGATGAAACTAAAATTTTACTCCACCAATATAAACAAAAACAAAAAAATTTAAAAATACAAAAAAACAAGAGACAACCAATGGGACTGTAAAAAAAGAGGGCAACGGAGAAATGCAAAAGCTGCAGTTCCTAAATGGCCTCTTGAGGCTGTGGATCAATTCACATAAAGCTCCCTGTTAAAAGGCCAGAAATACTCAGGTTTATAGGCTGGTACAAAAATGCTTGGCCCTCAGTTAATTTCCCTGTTAATGACAAATGTACAGAGGTCTAATATAACTCACTGATATACAGTTATACATAATTAAAGATGTGTAGGGCATTGGCAAGGACTTCACAATATGATACCTATCACGATACCTGAGTCATGATACAATTCATTATTGTAATATATTATAATAGTTCACTGAGAAGTTTTAAATGTAGTTTAAAATACACATGGTATATGTGTACACCAGATGACTTCACTGGACAAACTGAGTTACAAAACAAGATTAATCCAAATGATACATTTCCAATTTATTGCACTTGTACAGAAAAAGTTCAAAATTGATATTGTACCGGAACAAAAACTGTCACGATGTGACAGCTTTGACTGTCAGGTTAATACCCTCAGATGATGCTCAGCCAAACACACCAGCGTAAGACATCTGATCTCATATCAGTCATATAATTTATCCAGATGATGTAAAGAACAAAAACTTTATTACAGTGATAGTTTGCCACCTTCTGGAGTCAGATGGGATCTCTCTTACATATTTATAATAAATATGAAGCTACTGCCCAGAGATGTGAAGCTTAGCATAATAAAAATAGAAGGAAAGGAACAGTCTAGTTCAGTCTGAAGCCAGTGTCTGTCCACCGGCACCTATGAAGCTCCCTGATTAGAGTTGGCAGATCTTGTTTCTCTTTTTAGATTCTGCCAGGGTATGTATATATATACATCCCAAACAACAACTTTTCTTGAAATACTTACACAGCATATAAAACTAAACATTATCTAGGTTTAACACAATGATAAAAATCACAGCCTCAATAAAACTCCTTTCAGCATAGCCTGGTATTTAGAGATGGATGCTGTACTTTACCTCCCAGAAGTCCTCCATCGTTGACAGGCTCCTAAAAGTAGACGGGTCCCCGACAGACAGCGGCGTGTCCAGGAAAAGCTGAGACATGACTTTGGTGTAGTAGTACATGTTGGCGCTCACCATCCCATAGGTCACTGCAGAGCAAATTACAATGTGTGGAAAAGCAAAGCCTTTCAGCATCAGCTACGCCAACACAACTGCAGCCACAAGATGTACATGAAAAAAGCAGAATAGACACTAAAACCTTCGTGCATAGTAAATGTTCTGTCTACATCCACTTTAACCCTGCAATATCCTGATGAATGCAAACTGTCAAATTAGATTAAACGTGACGTTTGTGTCATCGGTGCCTCACACTTGTCTGTGTCGTTCACACTATTTCTTGAAACTGCTTTCAGACTCAAGCTCTGCTGGGCAAAATATGCCTTAATGGAGTCTGCCAGGAAACAGTTTCCTGATCCACCCTAAACCACACTTTGGCATTTTTCATTGCAGCAAGACGAGAGAAGCCATTACTCTTTTCATTAGACACATTTTAAATCTTTTTCCTAAATTTGTGCTGTTGAAATTTGACCTCACTGACAGACGCTGGTGATTCTGTCCTCACCTGCCAAACTCATTAAGGTTACACTCTGAGTATGGAAAACAACTTTACAGACACACTTTAATAAAGCTTTCAGTGACTCATTTAAATCATCTATCAGTGCAGTTATGTTCAAGACTAACGTTTCTGGCACAAGCCTTCGCTTTACGCTTAACTATCTGCTATTTAAGGTGTTAGTGCTTTAATTAACTTAATATCCAGGTAGTCCAATTGAGTCACGATCGCTTCCACATTCTCTTCACATTACATGGACTCGGCTTTTACAGAAAGCTGACTCTAGTCTGACTATTTCTCAACTGTGAATCAGACAACTCCAGTTTGTGTATTTAAGTGACTGTTGTTTACTTACAGATACAAAGAGTGATGAGGAATGCGATATATGTGAGCATCTCCCTCAGCACGTTCCTGAGGTACCTTTCCCGACTGCTGTCACTGTCCTCCATCAGCTCTGTGCCCCACAGGACTGTGGAAGAGACAAGAATAAAAAGAGGGCATCAGCGGAAGGGTTCACATGAATTCTGCTTTAACACTTGATTGTTCTGCAACGGGAAAATTTGCTCCTGCTGTTTGACCCATCCATTTGTTGACACAGTAGTGTTGGAGTGGAGAAATGTTTCCTCATTGCCTTGGTTCACCTCAACACCCCTTGGTCCTGAGCTGTGTCCCTCAACAACTCCCCTAAAAGATGGAGATGCTGGGGATTGAACCCAGGACCTCATACATGCGAAGCACGCGCTCTACCACTGAGCTACATCCCCCTTATGTTTGGAAAGCTATGTATCACAAATCGTTCAAAACTTCAAGCAATGAAGTTCAAAAAACCAGCTTGAGGATGTATTTACATTGGCATTGACCTCAGCTGCCTTCTTTAGGTGAACACATGTGATTACTTATTTTATGATATTGGCAAATACTATGACATTTAAATGTGGCTATACTATAGTTTTAATGAGTCAAAATCTGTCAAATTAAAAGGTTTGGCATTTCATCCTCAAAATGAGAGCAGAGTTATGAAAAAAAAAATAGTAATATTAAAAAAAAGGACCAAAAACTGTGAATTACTTCTGATTTTCTGCAGTATCTGCTTCATACAGCCGGTGTGATCATGCCTGTCCTGCTGCTGGGCATCCAGCGTCGGGGTGGGATAGAGTCCTCCTCGGGGGATGTGGGTGCTGCTGCCCCCGCGGGTGTAGCCGCCCAGGCCGCTGCTGCAGCTGCTGCTGGAGGCCGTGGACACAGACCTCCTCCCGGGACTCGCTTGAGGCCAGTCGGCTTCCATAATCTCGTCCTCGGGCTCAAACCCCGGGTTGTCCCGGCTCCATGCCTGTCTCGACGGAGGGGACGGGGTCCCTGCGACCCCTCCGAGCCTCCCGTCCTGATGCTGGATGTTCTCCATCTCTATGCCCTCGCTGGAGTCCAGTCTGTGCGGCTGCCTGCCGGCCTGGCTGTGGGGCAGCTGCTGGGGTCTGACTCGAGACGAACTCATGGTTAGTTAGTAGCTTTATCTGGTGCGGGGCATCTATAAAAAGTTACAAAAAAAAAGGCGAAAACGTCTATATAGAAAAAAATAAAACGTCTATGTCGTCATAGCATTTCGATAGCGGTGCACTTCGGTGAATCCTCAACTGTTACGTTAGGAGAAACAAAATCCACCAGATTCAGAAAGTTAGTCAAAGTTAACGACCTGGAAACTTAAAATGTTACAGTTCGAGTAAAAGTCACAACAGAAACAGTTCAGTAAAGATTTCCTGCTCCTCATAACCAGATGCTGCAGTAGCCAAAAAAAAAAGAAAGTATTTTCCTTTAATTAAACATCAAATTCCGTCTTAAAACGATGTCTTTTGTTATAAAGCGAAGCCTTTAAAGCGGTTAAAGTTGTTGGTGAATCAGCTACTGGCATTTAAGTTGTCGCCGCGTTAAAATGCCGTGTTTACGTGAAAAAAGAAAGATACTTTTCTTGTCCCGGGACAGCCATCTTGTTCCTCCACTGTTCCCCCAAAAAACTCATTTGTTCTCAGGTTACACTGGAAGTCATGGCGTCGCAGGGAAGGATGGAAAACACTCGGGTGGAAATTATAATCGTGCATATAATTACATAATCATCCCTATTGCCCTGCGTTTCATTTAACATTTTTTATGACTGCTTGGTTTTTACAATGTGTACATTTTGATGTGATTGGTGATATTTAATGCTGATTAATCGTCGTTTTCAATTCTTCTTTTTCTTCTTATTTTATTTTAAAACGTTTATGAAACATTTTAGTGGGTAACAATCGGTTACGTTTGCTTAAAATATAACACGATAAGCGAATTAGATAAATGTAAAAGTTACATAACCCGGTATGGTTGGGTCTGCGGTTGCCAAGACAACGAGGCAACATGACTAACCAGAGGCCGCAGTGATTCATCCAAACAGCTGCTTTATTTTTACATCTAACATTTTCCTAATAAAAGGAACTTTACTAATTGTGTCTGTCATGGTTTCAGTTCCACCAGCCTACAAAAACAAAAAAATGTTAAACTGAGCCGTTTTAATTTTTAGATTTAGACACAATGGTATCCAGACATTTACTATAGCATCACTCATGCAGTGCTGCAGAAAGGTGCTTTTTACTGTCATATGTTACAAATTACCATGAAAGGAATATGTAATAAGTATTAATGCAAAGAGGATGACTGTCTGTTTTGCAAAACTCTGTACATACTCTGTAAAGAATAATGTTTTGTCTAAATCTTGTTCCTGTGAGGGGTCAACCATTATATTTTATTATTATATAGTTTTATCATTAAATTTTAGCACTAAATCCAGTGGATTCTATAGAAACCCAACCCTTCACATTTAAATATCCCTCAAATCTAATAATTTCCCTCAATTAAAAGAGATGTTAAATCACTTGCTAAGATGCTTTTAATTTTACATTTTTTTTTCTCAATATTTAATGTCTTTTTTCCCCACAAACAAATAATTGTAAACCTAGTCTAGCATAAAGTGCAATGCACGACCCTTATCCGACCACACGGTGGTGCTTAATGACCAGATTTGTGTTGGACCGTGCACCTAGGTCAAGAAAACTCATCAAGAGGCCAGGAACCGTGCATCCCAGTTGTTATCTTTTGTATATAAATACACTGTTCTTTGAAACATAAATTGCACAGTTAACAAGTCAATTGGGAAAGTTTAGCTTCATAACTGACTCTCACAAGCATGGCAATAAAAGTAAGAGAAGGGTCTCAAAGAAACCTCCACCTGTCGTTTGTTACTGTGGGACAAACGGGTGATTTTCTTCCTGGATTTTCTTCCTTTCTTCCTGTTCAGTTGTTTTGGAGAAGATTGAATACAACAGTTTTTGTCCTGCTCCTCCTCCTCCTGAAATTTCAACCCAGATATTCTGGAGAATGCTACCACACAATAAGGGTTGAATAAAGGTAAGGGTAATTTGTACTCTGAGCATGTGATCAGTGTGCATTACTTACACTGAAAGTAAAGTATATTACTTAGACAAAGTAACATGGGCTGTAATACTGTTAAGTTCAACTCCATCCAACCTTATTCTGAGGCTGTGTCAAACTAATAAAACGAGAGAAACGCACATTGAAATCTTGACAGGAAGCAGAAGTGGATTATGTTGTTTTATTCCAAGAATATGCAAATATATGCAAACACATGCAGAAGCGCAGACTGCATACACTTACGCATGCGTCAAAATAAAATCTGTAGGACGAAGAAATTTGTGTTATACTCGAACCAAAAGGGAACCCAAGAAAGAAAATGTTATTGTACAGTCTTGATAATGCATGTGATGTGTAATGTTTTTTCTGGGATAGCAGAAAGTTTGAGGGGGCGTGGTTGTCTGACTGACGTCATGCTTTATGCTGCCCAGTGTAATCTGTCGATTGGCTGAGTCGGAGTGATGGGGGTTCCCTGCCCCAGATTGCAGGGGTATAACAATAAATCGAGACTATCACTTTAAATCTTCAATCTCTGGCACAGCAGAGATCACAAACTCTTAGTTAGAGCTAGGAGAGTGTGTGAAGTATTACAATATTTCCACTGGAATACATTGTATTTCAGAACCGTTTACAGGCGGCTACTCCTTGTAATTTATAACCAACAATTCTGTCTGCATAGATAGGTCTTTCACAAGGTAAGTTAGCCATCCTCCAAGCTAACTTAGATATGAGGAAACTGACCAGCTAATGCTACAGCTAGCCTAACGTTAGCTGCATTGTGTGGTCCAAACCACGACTACTCGATCACAGACAGCAATCACTTAAAGTTACCAGCTAGATGTGTCGTTCTTGTAATAATAACCCACGTTAGGTGCCTGGTCAGACATTTTAAGTATGAACCACATTTGTCACATGCGTCTTCCTTTGTTGTCCTGAGCTAGCCTAAACCTGAACTTGTTCCATTGATACTGGTTCGACAGGCGTTGTAAGTTAGAGATAAGGTTTATATTGCCTCCGGTTTCTATCGATTCATATGACCGGATAACGCGTGTCGGTCTTGTCACTTTTGAAGCCTCGCTAGGATGATAATCGTTTGCCGTTACACTACAATGGTTGTTGTCACCGGGTGGTTAACGTCATGTCGGTCTGATGGTCAGCCCCGCTTTCACTCAGCGTGCAAGTTGTTTGTGTGAAAGTCCCATCAATTTAACATTTTGTCCATCGTGTGTGGTTCGGTTTCCCCTGACAAGAATAGGTGGGTTTGTTGAAATGTAGCGCTTCCTCTGACTGAATGCGGCCATTGGTGAAGGAATAACGACGACGCCACAAGTTAGCCCGCGCTAGTGTGTTAGCTTTGACTTGCTTGGGTTAGCGTTAGCATTAGCCACTTAAGGTGACAGCGAAAAGGCCGGTAAGTTGACATGAGCGCTCTCCTAGTTCTCCTCACAATGTAAATACTGCTGAGTTAACACGTAGTCTATGCATACGGTGTTACCGTAATTCCTAAAAACGGCGCATATGATACTAAATCTGTCATATCGACTATGAACATGCGACTAATGTGAGAAACGTCAAAATGTTGTTAGCCTGTAGATGAAAGGCCGCATGCAGCAGGCCCTTTAATGTACAAACGGTTGCGCAGATGTGTGCAGTATTCATGCGTGTTGTTTGTCTTTTAAAGTGAGATTTTATTGTTGTTAAGTTCGTTTTATCTGCTCCGTAACTTGAACGCTCGCATCAGTCGCTTCCTTCTTCTTCCTTTTTTTTTTTTTCTATCTACAGCCGGTTTCCCTCTTTGTCTCATTGGATGAACGTGATGGCGCAGTTGGATGTTTGCTAGTGTTTTAGCCGGTTAGCTCCTCTGCTGTCTTGCCCTGGACATTTTTTCTTTCTTTCTTTCTTTCTTTTTTTTTTTTTTTAATCGCATGAAACGTGAGCCGGTTTAGACAGAAGAAAATGAAACTGATCAGTTTCAAGGAAATCTGTACTTCCTGCATTTGCTGCTCAAACTCATATGCGCCGTTTACGCCGTACACAATAAATTTACATGTGTGTGTGTGGACTTCCTTAAAATGGCCTGACCTCAAAACACCTTATGATTAACTGACACTAAACTTTGACACTCATGTTCAGCTCTAGTTTTAGTGCTTGTGGCTAGATAAACCAGATAAATTCACCAGACTTACTGAACATCAAAGCCTGATTGAAGTCTGTGTTTGTGTGAACTGTTTTGCTATTGAATTGTTTTATACAAAATACACACACAGACACCATAAAATGCAGCCTATACTGTAATTAACATTTACACGATGCTCTTCCAAGGTATTTTTGCAACAGAAACTAAACATTCAACCTTGAAGAGTCTAGTATGTGTAATGCTGCTTTGTTGCAATGAATTGCATTTATTTTTTATAAAATATCTTGTGTGTGTATGCATGTGTTGAGATGTGTATTCCTAGATGGCAGCATTATAACTAATCCCTGGTCTTCTTTCTGTTTCAGCACTTAATATTGTTTACCAAAGAAATGGTGATGGAGAAGCCAAGTCCCCTGCTTGTAGGGCGGGAGTTTGTGAGGCAGTATTACACACTGTTAAACAAGGCACCAGATTTCCTGCACAGGTAATAACAGAGCCGATGACATAGTTGTGTGGCAGACATTACATCTGTAGGTGTTGATAACACTTTAATTGTTGTGCCATTAGGTTTTATGGGAGGAATTCTTCCTATGTTCATGGAGGACTTGACCCCAATGGGAAGCTGGCAGAAGCAGTGTATGGACAAGCGGTAAGTGTTATAGCCCAATAAAAAAAAAAAAAAAAAAGACTCGCTTTTAAAATACTGTAGATGTTTTACACTGATCAGCCACAACATTAAAACCACTGATGGAAGAAGAAATTGCATTAATTGTATGACAGTACAGTGTTCGGCTGGGAAACTTTTGGATCTGGCATTAATGTGGATGTTACTTAGACATGTACCATCCACCTAGACCAGACCAGAAACCCACCCACCCCATAGCAGTGACACTCCTTGATGGCAGGATGCAGCTTGACACAGGCACTAGATCCCAAACTACTCAAGTATCCGTGAGATGCACTGGAACAAGCCTGAACCACAGAGACCCCTCCCCTCAACCCATAGGACCCAGAGGCCCCCACTAACAGCAGTTAGTTGCCAGACATTTTCTGATGAGTCACAAATGTTTTGGAGACACAAGCGAGACCTACACAATATTGGGTCATAATGTTATGCCTAATCGGTGTACTCTGGCTTATTCATAGTAGAGCTAACATAAGTATTATTTTCAAGACATTGAACACGTAGTATAAAACGAGACATCTTGAAATAAAGAAAAATCTGATTTTACATCCTAACTGCAACATGGCAACAACACTTAACTGAAACATTTTTGACACAAGGAGAAATGATTTGTCTAGAACTTGAGCAATTAGTCTGTTTCACAGAAGACATTTAAAATTTAAAACACAAGTGTATAAATGACATGGTTCTATTTGGTGTCCCAGTAAGACATGACAGTGAACCAGAATGTACAAAAGTTGGACCTCCCCCAAGTGGGATGCAACCCTCCAAGCTAATATATTAATACATCTGTGCTCTCCTTACGCAAGTTAAAATGTCTGCTGTGATAATTTGAATGTCAGAAAATGCACTCTATATAACAACAACAAAAAAAAAACATGCTCATTTTTGATTAATTTATTTTATTGATTGTTTTTCCACTGAACATTGTTAATGTTTCCGCATCTCTTAGGAAATCCACAAGAAAGTCATGTCCCTGCAGTTCAGTGAATGTCACACAAAGATCAGACATGTGGACGCCCATGCCACTCTGAGTGATGGGGTCGTGGTGCAGGTTCTTGGAGAACTGTCCAACAACGGTCAGCCCATGAGGAAGTTTATGCAGACTTTTGTCCTTGCGCCAGAGGTGAGCAATTATACTTTTCAAAAATAGAATAGAGGTTAATTTCAAAATGCACCAGTACATTGATCCTGAAGACTGAGTTTGAGCTGCTTTCTTTTTGCATGACACATATTCTTAGGGTTCAGTGGCAAACAAATTCTACGTCCACAATGACATCTTCCGTTATGAGGACGAGGTTTTTGGAGACTCTGAGGCTGAGCTGGATGAGGGTAAGATGTTCATGAAAAGATATTCAGTCTACTAGTTCCAGTTAATGTGCGATGTTGCTCATTTATCTGCTTTCTCCCACTTAGAATCAGAGGAGGAAGTTGAAGAGGAGCCAGAAGAGAGGCAGGCTTCCCCTGAACCACTTCAAGAAAGCCCCAACAGCACCACCTACTATGAACCTCACCCTGTCACGTATGTAAATCATCATAACTCCAGGCAACAAAGTGTAATGTGAAGACTTAATTCAGCAGTGAAAGTCACGCCTTTCTCTTTTGTGCTCCACAGCAATGGAGTAGAGGAGCCGATGGAGGAGCCGGCTCCAGAGCCTGAGCCTGAGCCCGAACCAGAGCCCAAAGTAGAGGAGATCAAACCTGAAGGAGAAGAGAAGGTTCTGGAAGAAATGGAGGAGAAAGCACCTTCGCCTGTTCCTGTGGAGTCTCCACCAAGCACCCAGGAGGCTCCAAAGGTGAGATGATTTTCTCAAGCACTTGCTGTTACAATTTACATTAAACTCAGAATGAGAACGTTTAGTAGTTTGTCATTTTATACGTAAAAGATCAGAACCATATTATCAGTTCAGAGATTTCTATGATGCAGTAACATGTTCTGCCCAAAGGACACGTATCGATATTGCAGTGCAGTGGTTGAGCATCGTCAGCACAGTCCTAATGATGCTTTACTGCATTTCTCGCAGGCTTTCTCCTGGGCCTTGGTGACCAGTAAAAACCTGCCTCCTACTGGCACAGTCCCCTCATCTGGAATCTCCCCTCATGTTGTTAAAGCTCCAAGCTCGCAGGTAAATCACTCCTATCGGTTTTGAAACTTGTAGAATGTAGAAAGGAGTGAAAAGTAAAGTACATGATGCTGTGAATAAAATAATAGTGAATCTTACAACGTAGTGAAGCTCTGTTACAACATAGTGCTGATTTATTCAGGTATTTCCAAAATATGCGATATGGCATCGCCTGCATAGGTCAAATATTAAATGACTTATTTCCAAAGACCTTTCATTTTAACTTTGTGCGCTTGCACCAGCATCATGGAAATTATTTTGTGAGTTTGTCAACCATTTTGCACAGATCTGCTGGTTTTGAGCCTGTCGTTACTGAGCTACACTTGTCAGGCTGCTGGCTCAGAAACTGGTCTGACTGAACTCCAAACAGAAAATGACACCAACACACCTAAACCTAATGAATGAGGAGATGAAATACCTGGAAGCAGAAAAATTCTCTCTGGAAAAACAACAGAAATTTAGTAACATTTAATAAGTCACTTTTCTTTGGACCAGAGATCTAGTATTTAGTATTTCCTGCAGTCTGTCCCATATCGATATCGTTTTGTAAATAAATACAGTATACCAGGCAGGGTGTGAAACTGTGAAGAAATTACGGCGTGTCTGAAGTAAAGTGTCAAACACCAAGACCAAAATGTACAAAAATAACTCGCTCAGACATTTGATCTCATCCAAGATTGCGATGATAGGGATGCTGTTTATTTACCTTTTCTTCTTCGACGCTCCTCCCTCCTGTAGCCCAGAGCTGAAGCCAAGCCAGAAACACAGGCAGCACCTCTTCGCCCCAGAGACCAGCGCACCCGCGACAGAACGGCCTTCCCTCCACGCGGTCCCAGACCTGGTAACGCCAGAACCAATCCTCCTTAGTTTAAGGGTCCTTCACTCTTTCATATGGTTTATTCTTACTCTCTGCGTGTGTCTGTCACTATTAGATGGTGTTGCATCTTCAGAGTCACAAACGGGGAAACCACACTTGAGTTTTGTTAACAAAGGTAACCACAACTGTTTGATGTACCGCTGAGAATGTTGTTGGAACGACCTCCTGGCGCCGGTCCTGTCGTTTCGATCCATATGTTCCTGACTGTTGTTTCGACCTGCAGGTGGCAGAGGAGATGCTGAGTCTGGGGACATGGACAGCAGGCGAATTGTCCGGTACCCCGACAGCCACCAGCTTTTTGTTGGCAACCTCCCACATGACATTGATGAGAGCGAGCTCAAGGAGTTCTTCATGAGTACGTTCTTCCAGAAAACAACAATTTGTCAATTCATTCATTCAATTTACTGTTTAAAAAAAAGGGGACAGGACTGAATGAATGTCTTTGTTCTTTCTTGCAGCATATGGAAACGTGGTGGAACTGCGGATCAACACCAAAGGCGTTGGAGGAAAGTTGCCAAACTTTGGATTCGTGGTGTTTGACGACTCTGATCCCGTGCAAAGAATCCTGGGGGCTAAGGTAGAAGGGGCATGTATCAACATTTCATTACCCACTTTCATTCATATGGTGGTGGTTTGGTGACACATATTTCTACAGTTAATTCGATGCTAGATTTCACTTCTCAGTTTTGATAAACCTTTAAATTACGCAAAGTCTCTGCAGCCTCTTCTATAATAAGTAAAGTTTGAGCTTGTAATGAGGAGACCAAATTAAGATGTCATTCCACTGCAGAGCTCCGTACTGCTTTAATGCAGGAGTATCCAACTGTGGAAAGACATCGCTGCAGTGACTTTCTTCTTTTTTTTTTATTTCTTTTTCAAAATCAAATGTGGCACTCTCTTTTGATCTGCACTGCTTTTGTGGCAAAAACTCCACTTTTGATTTCTTTTCTTAACTTTGTGTGAAGACTCAACTGCACCGATGCCTTGGACTCATTAATATGAATGAGCACGTTGTCTCAATCAACAATTATTTTCTCTTTAGAGGTAAAGTCCAGCTCAGTTTTACACTTATGAGTTCTTTAGAAATGCTACCAACATTTAAAATCGCTGCTCTTTAAGACTGGATTGTTTTGACAACCACATATTAAAATAATGCGAAGTTTTGTGACAGTAGTAGGTGTATGTATTAATCTACATGTAATGGATTAAAAGTAATTCAATAGACGTTCTTCCATGTATTTGATTGGCTGGTGGACATCTGTGATGCTCCAGAGTTTCCAGCATTGGTGCAGCCACTGTAGTTGAGTTTCTTCACGTAGAACTTCTGTTGCTGCCTTAGAGCTTCAATTATTTCACTGGCAGAAACACAGAACTCGTCAGAACAAACCTCAGCGACACAGAGCAGCGCTTCTGTGGGGTTTGAGACGGACGAACAGACTTGTGTCTTCAAACCAGCGAATGATGTGGGTGGTGAAACGGTGCGTGGGTTTTTTTTTCCAAGTCCCACTTTTCCCGTATTGACCCATTTGTTGTCCCCGCAGCCCATCATGTTTCGAGGCGAGGTGCGTCTGAACGTGGAGGAGAAGAAGACGAGGGCCGTGCGCGAACGAGAGACCCGCGGCGGAGGGGACGAGCGCCGGGACATGAGGCGCAACGACCGAGGTCCCGGAGGTTCGCGAGGCATCGTCGGGAGCGGAATGATGCGCGAGCGCGACGGGAGGGGACCGCCCCCGCGCGGCGGCATGGCCCCCAAACCCGGCATGGGCTCCGGGAGAGGCTCCGGCGGACAAGGAGAGGGCCGCTTCACATCCCAGCGCCGCTGAGAAGAGCACCACCTGCAGCGTGGAAGTAGTATCGTGTTCTTCATCTTCAACCGTTCTCGTTAACGAAAAAGAAATCTTCATGTAAAAAAAGTATATATTTGTTTCTTGTTTTATTTTTTTATTTTATTTTTTTTTTGTTCCCTCTTTGCTTTGGAATGTGACACAACCTGTCAGCCATTCGTTTGTGAAATAGACGAAACAGAATAAGCAAACAAAAAAAAAAAATCGCTTATTAGTTGTGAGCTGAGCATCCTTTTTTGGGTTCCTCAAGAATTCACAAACTTTAATTTGTAAATTTGTGGAAAATGGCAAACCAACCAGGAGTAATCTGCCACATTAGGAGGGACTGATAAGACTTTTAACTACAATAATACAGCCCATCATTTGGAAAAGAGATTATATGCCTTGACTTAACAGGGGCGCTGCTTCACGAAATCCCTCTATTGCACATTTTATATGGTAGTTTTCTGCCCGTCACTGATGGAAAAGAATGAGATGCAAAATTTGTGCAGTTCCAGGGGAAAAAGCTTGCCTTTTCCTTTTTTTCCTTTTTTGAGAGACCACTGCTTCAAAATTGCATAATGCACTCATCAATATGCACTAATGGGTACTTTTTTGTCATGTTACATTGACATCCAAGCTCGGAACGCAGCTGGAGGGACGTGTTTCGTCTCAAAGCGATACGACTTACCGGGGCAGGCCTCACTCACAGCCTGTCCGCTGTGACCAATGTACTTTTCACTCTTACGACCCAAAACTACGCTTCAATTACTGCTGGATGGACTGGATGAGAAGCAAATCTACATTATATTTTTCCTCATTTATAGATCAAATAAACAAGCTCAAATCCTGGACTTTCACCAAATGATTTGGGCGGGGGTGGGATGGGGCGGGGCGGGGCGGGGGCGGTCGGGTGCTGGGGTGAAACTAGTAACAAAGTCGAACAATAGAACTGAGGTGGTAATGATTGAGACTCGCCCTGTTTTTATTTTGATTCCAGGTTTGTTTTCCTGTTTTTTTTTTTTTTTTTGTTTGTTTGTTTTTTTTCTTTTTGTTTAGTTTTTCTCCTGCCAGCTAGACTGCGAAACTGGGACGGACAACACCTCCCTCCCTCTTCCCTCCCTTCCTGTCTTAAGTGCGGAGTAACCGAATAAATGTACAGCGAAAATCATAGTTTACTGTATGTTTTGCTTTTCTGTGTATATTTTCATTTCTCAACTTGATAAAAAGCATGATGGTGCCTTCTATTTCACTTTTTCCAGTCTTACTAAAGCGTTAAGCTAAAGTTCGGGGCTCGCTGCCTCCTGTAGTATACGGCGCTGCTCATTTTGAACTATCGTCTGCTGTGAGCAGACTTAAAAAAAAAAACAAACAAAAAAAAAACAAATACTTGCAGTATTCATACGATTTTCATTTTTCAGGTGCATATTTGGGTTTTTTCCATGCTGTTTTACTACCTAAGATGATCTGCTGTGAGTTTTTGTACATTTGTGTTGTAATTGTCCTGGGTTTTGTAGAGACAATAGGTGCCTCGAGTTCTGTTTGATGTTCAATGGTTAAGAGGTGAAGAACTTCTCCCCCTTAAAGAAAAAAAAAAAAGGTACATTAAAGATGGTGACCGTGCAACCTTTGGTTCTGCGCAGCCATGATTTATTTTATTAATTTTTTTTTTTTTTGTGTGATCTAAGGGTTTTGGAAATGTCTCGCGATATGATTCAGACGCTGTTGATTCGTGCTTTCGGTCTGCGACTCATGGCAGCGCTCGGGTTAAACCCTGGACTCACAAGTTGTCGGACTGTTCTTTTCTCAGCAACAATTTTGTAATGATCTGTGTGTGTGTGTGTGTGTGTGTGTGTGGGCTGGCTAAGGCTCCAGCCAGCAAACAAGCAAATAATTGTGCTCACTTTTCTAGCGTTAATGCATTTGTATTTTCATATGCTGATTTTTCACTGTGCTTATTTTATTCAGTTATTTTTTTTAATTTTTTTTCCATTCAAGGCAAGTCTAATCTGAATGCCATACTAGTCGGCGCCTTCTTGTCCACTAGCATCTTTTGTTTTGTTTTGTTGTTCTTTTTTTATTTACCACTCGGTAGGGAGGGAAGACCTTTTGGTTTCAGCTGGAAAGAAAAACCAGACAAATGAGATGTTCTTTTATTATTATTATTATTATTATTACAAATTCCTTTGTTATTATCTTGCACTGAAATGGGAAGTGAAACAATGTAGCATTTTATTTTATTTTACTTTTTTTTTTGACAAACGTGCTAATGAGGTCTTCCTTGTCAGGTGGTATTGCACTATTTCCAACTTTTCTGGGACAATCTTCTCAGTTTGAACACAGCCTCTCCAAATTTATCATCTGGTTAGGAAAAAGAAAACAGTACGGTTCATCTTGTTAACGGCATGAAAATAACATTTGCTCTCACTTCCAAATAAAGCAAGCTGTGATGTACAGACATGGCATATTTAAGGTAGATGTCCAGAGTAAATGCTTGGCTGCAGACTTTGACCGGAGACTCTCTTAATTTGTTGCCATCGCCTGTTGGGGGGGAAAAAAATAAATAAGTTTTGGACCTCGGGTGTTTTGACCGTCCTCTCAGGTGCCTCGGCCCCAACAAATGTTCGTCAGGTTATTACAGAATGTGGGCACTTGACTGCAATCCTATTCTTTACAGCAACGGTTAAAGAGGAGAGCGGTGAAGAGGAGCCCTCGTGCTTTCAGAGCAGTCTCGTGTGTTTACATGTTAGCGGTGGTAAACGCGTGGAAATGTGCGGTTGGATGACCACCACCTCCTCCGAGGTTTTTTTTTTTTTTTTTTAACGACTCTTCTCGTTCTGAACTTTTAAAGGGATCCTCAAAAGAAAGCTAAATTTCCCGCGGTTAAAGAAACGGTTAGTGGATCCTCATCGTGAAGCATTCCAGTCAATTTCAAATGGAAACAAATACCTTATTGGCTTTAGCAGGTGTGGTGAACAGTTGGCTGCCATCTTCATTTTACTGTTTGCCCTTGTTGCTAGTGCAAACTGTTGCAGATGGAAAATCTTGTTTTTCATTTGATTTTTTTCTTCTTTTTTTTCCTTTCCATTTTGAATGTGTTGGACTAAACATACAATAAACTACTGATAACAGCATCACTCATACATATCATTTGTTATTGTTTACAGGTGGATCCCTTTAGATTGTGTTAATGATGTTAAACACTGATGAGCCTCCAAACGCAGACGGTGCAGGTAGACGGGTAAAAATGAGTGGAGCTTGTGGCGTGAATGAGAAATTTCCTGCTGTTCCCAAATATTTTTCTCTTGAAGCGTTGATTATAGCTTGATGTTATTTTGTGTGTTTTATTTTGCATAGGCCTGGATCCAGGTTTGGCAAGTAGTTTTCTTGAAGCACTGAGTTCTTCCAAATTACCTTGTTCATGCTGGTGTCAAAACTCTTACATTTGTTATGAATATAGACAAATAATTTTCTTAATGTGACTTTGGGCTGTCATCAGACACCAGAAATTGTGATGCTACATGCCAGCTTTAGCAAATACTTTTTATTTATTTATTTATTTGCCTTCTCTGGGTCCATGTCACGTGACTTAGTTAATTCTGGCATTAGTATGTATTGTTATATACACCTGATAGCCTTGTTTTTATTAGTGGCATCACGTCAACCGCAGCTGCTGAGGGCGTATACAACAATATATAGTCTGTATAATATATGGATGATCTAGGGATGCTTTTCTGTGTGGCTCCCAGTTGCTGCATGAAGTGGAAGTGTGTGACATGTGTCCACTCATAGATCCTGTTCTCCACACGTACGTTCAAGTGGGAGGACTCACTCATGATCGTTCAATAATCCATTCGTTATCTAAAACCACTTGTCCCCTAGGGGACAACCAGAGAGTTACCCACTAGCAACCCTGAGAACCTTGAGAGACGATAAATAAATCCAAGCTATAGTTATTTCTATTGTTATTTCACAGTTATACCTACAGACAACTTAGAGTCACTGATTAACATGCATGTCTCTGGACTGTGAAAGAAGCAGTGGATTTCAAAGAAAGCCCACGTAGACATATTGTCATGACGCAGCTCATGGGCCATGATGAAAAACTAAGATACACAGTAACATGACATTAAAGAAATTTATTTATAACAAACTATGATAAATAAAAACAAAAACATACCACACGGGTGGGATGTGGATATGAGTGTTAATTAGTGTGTCTGTTGGGTGAATGTTCTTGTATTGAATGTAAAGCATTAGATGAAGTAAAATAACCAAGAATCAAGCAGAAGCCAACCAAACAAAACCGTGGTGCCGTCAGTATGGAACAAGAGAGAGAGAGCTCTTAAATAGGCTGTTACTGGGAGACTGGCCAGGTGCTCTACATTCCAGCTCTGTACCTGAAAGACAAACAAACAAGAAAACACACAAAACAGGCCCAGCTAGGCAGGAGGTCGTCACAGCATGGAAACTCTACATCGATGGGCCCCAGCCAGTAAAGACCTGCCAATGTGACTTGACTCAGTACCTTCAGAGAGGTAGCCCAGATAGGATGCAATAATCAAAAAAAGTAAATCCAAAACAAAGTCCAACACTGGGCTGACATCAACTTCCACTTTTAGACAGACATTGAATTTTGAAATGAAAGACTGGTTGATTGAACGACCTCCAACATTAGACAGCGATGTTTGAAAATGAACATCTGGCCGACATCAACATCCAAAGTCGTGCTTATGTCAACATCCACTGGTGGGAGGACGTCGAATTTTGGCTGGGAATTAAAGTCCTGTTGATGTCAGCGACCAACACTGGGAATTTTTTTTTAAGGTTTGTGATAAGATGACAAAAAAAGTAATGTATGTGGCTTAAACATAGAGGACGAGGGGGGCTTCGTATCTTTATGTTTATTTACACTTATTGTTCCTACTTCACCTTCTCGTTTAAATACAATTTCTTTTCTTCAAGTGACAGCTTTGTGACACAGTAGTTTGACATTAAAGCAGCCCTAAACCTCTGACCCTAAGGCCGCCCCTGCATCTGGGACATATCCCAACATATCAGCCACCTGACCATGCCAGTTTAACTGCATTACACTGGCATGAGCTGCTTCAGTACGGTAGTGTTTTATTGTCTAATTTTGCTGTTAACACTTCTGCGCTTTTCAAATGATTCTTTTTCAGTCCAGCATATTCAGACATAATTTGGTTGTTATTTCCACTTTTACTTAATTAAAAGCACACATTACATATATATTCTATGTCATTGCTACTGCTTTTGGAATTGATGACTTTAAATATTTTTCCCCCCATGTTTGTGGTTTACTTTTATCACACTGCGGAATAATCAATGAGTTTTCTCTCCCTTTAAATAACTAACGTGTACTGATCGGCCACGTATCGCCACGTTTTCGCGCATGCGCAGTACCCTCGCACTTGTGTTCCGGGGTCGGTGAGTGTGTACACAGTGTGAAAAATCATCATTGTGTACCCTTTTTCTTCACCTTTTACACAGTTATTACACGGGCCACACAGAGAGGGGGTTAGCAGGGGGTTCTCCTCGAGCGACAGACGCTTTGAATACGGCACCGAGTGGACGTGTGTGAGGATGAACTTCTTCAGAGGAGTGATCGGTGGGCAGGCAGCCGGGCCGCAGCCGTCCGGGTCGGAGACGGTAGGAAACATTTCACGTCCTCTGTTTACTGCACACACACACACACACACATATAAGAAAATGTCTGTTCTGTTGTGATGGTTGTGTATTTCTCTAACAAAAAACAGCACACTGAATAGTCTCTGAAGACACTAGGACCTTCCTGAGCCGCCGAGCTATCACTAAGCTAATTGGCTAACGTAGCAAAGCTGTCACTTAGCATCGGGACTGTGTGTTTCCTCCTGGCTTTAGTACAATGAATGGGAAACGACACAGACTGCAACAGGGCAAAATTTTGATAATCCCAATTTAAGGCATTAAAAAGTCTTAAATACGAGCATAAGCTAAGATTAAATCCTTGCGTCCATTTATTACCGCTTCATTTGCAGTGTGACCCTCTCTGCCCCCCTGAACTGGTTGTTAAATGACAACAAACTTTGTTATTTTTAAAGTCGTTATGAGTTTCTGATTTTCCTTATTTTTCGCACTTAGTGTAGGTCTTAAATTTAACCCATAATGGTCATAAAAAGGTCTGAAAAAGTCTTAAATTTCACTTGTTCAAACCTGCAGAAACCCTGCATAAGGAAGAACGCGTTAGGAGTCTCGGTTTTCAGTAGTTCAATCAACATCATTGTTTAAAGTCATAAATTTGCACATTGACATATCTGTATTATTATATAACTTAAATATCTGTAATATCTATTTCTATGCATGAAACTACTTGACACTGGATATCTATCTGTCTGTCTGACCATCTATCTAACTATCAATCAAATTAATGTCAGTATTGTTGTGTTTTGAATAACTTAGACCAGAAAATATCATAGAGTAGAATCAGAATCAACTTTATTGGCCAGATGTGTGAACACTTACAAAGAATTTGACTCTGGTGACTTTGCTCAATGGTGCAACAAAATAAAAAACAACACTTGAATAAGCATAAATCTAGACCGTATGAAAAAGGAACAGAAAAACTGTACAACATAAATAGACTTTTCAGAATTAAAAAATGGAATATACATATATCATAATTGACGATAATGGATATTTACGTGTACATGAGACCTATAGGCAAGCACATTGCTTTACTGGAATTGCAACGGCCTCACGGCCACATAACGTGATGATGATGAAGATGTGTGTGTGTGTGTGTGTTGAATTGTTGTTTAGAGAAGCAGCTTGTCACTCCTGGAGAGTGCACCGACCATTCATCTAGAAACAGCTTTTCACTCAGCCCACAGCTGATCCCACTGCTGTTTACGTAGTAACTCAATAACGCCTAATGCACATTTTCACTCGTGCACAATTAATTCCCCTGCGTTATGAACTCAATCTTGTGTCATTATGCTGTGAAGTGTTTGTTGAAAATGTCTTAGTGTTTTCCAGAGAAGAATCTGAGTAATTCTGTCCGCCAGTGTTTGCCCAATCTGTTTGGCTCTCAGCTGCTGTTATGTCACATGTGTGTACTGGATGTAGCCATAAAATCTTCCAATCATTAGTTTTATAAATCATAAAATAAAAGCCTCAGAGAATTATATTCGAGTCTGGCAGCGACACACATGACATGTTTGCAAATGAGGTCTCAGACGTACCTGAGGACAAAAACATCCACTCGTCAAAGTCTGCGTTGACAGCATGAATAATTCAAAACGTAAGCAGTCAGATCACATGCAAGACAATAATTTACAGAAGAAACAGGAAAGGTTACGAAAGTCATGAATAAAATGTACGTGCAGTATCTTTCTGTGGCAAAAACATGTTGTCTCTACTTCCCCTCATCTTAAACATGACCCATATCCTCCCACCAGCACAGCACCCTGTGTGTGTATGTCTCTAAATCTCTATATATACCTTGTATCTGCATGTACCAAAAATATCCTTACTTTTTCTGAAGTTACCATCAACAAACACATGAATGTAGAAATCAAAACTTGCAAACTCATGGCCACGTCTGAGGTGCAAGTCATGCAAATAACTGACTGACAATAATGTTGATTAACAGATTCAGAAGTTGTGTGACCGGGTGGCCTCCTCGACGCTCCTAGAAGACCGCAGAGATGCTGTCCGGGCTCTTAAGTCCCTCTCTAAGGTAAAACAGGTGCAAAACAAATAGACCCAGTTTCTGGTTTATAACAGGTGTAAATACAGCATCCTATAAAAATGACGATGTGTCTTGGAGTTTATTATGTTCAAGTTTTATTTAAACACTTTTAGGGATGATAACGGATGTTTTGATTAAACATTATGGATATTTTGGAATCTTGTCTGACGCTTTCAGTATTTCTAAGCGTAGAAACATCAACCGTTTTACTGTGAGTGTTTTCTGCCCCATCTCATTGTGACAAGAGCAACATTCACAGACACGGATAAAAGTCTTGTTTGACATATTCTCCTGAACTGTTTACTGACGAGTCTAACCGGTGACCTCTGTCTTCTGTTCATGGACAGCTGCTTCCTCGACCATGAGTAATGAGTTGATCAGGCTTGAATAACGGGTTTAGGAGGCACAGGGTTGTACATAGGCGAGTCTGAGCTGGTCTGTCCAAAGATAGATGTATAGACTTCCTCTATGTCATAAGCAAAGCTCATAATATGCTGTTTCTCTTTCCTTCACATTGATTTAAATATATTTATTTTATGTTTTGACTGCATGATGTAACCTGTCGTTGTTGTTATCTTTTGTAGAAATATCGCATGGAAGTTGGGACACAGGCGATGGATCACTTGATCAACATACTGCAGACTGATAGGTATTTTGATCCTAATATTCGTAAATGAGAACGTGTTTCATTTTAAGTAAAATGCATCTAAAAACATGTTTTCAAGTTGTCCTTTTGGATAATTGGGTGTGGACGTTTTATTCAATGAACCCATGACACCGTAAAGCACAGGTCTTCAATGTTTTTCCTGCCAGGGACCCACAAACTGGACCCTTTAGCCCTAAAGATCTGTAGTTTTATGACTTCAGATAATATGAGATAATATATCAAATATCGTAAATGAAAGCTAAGATATTTATGGAATATTTTGAGTTTGATGTTGTATATTAATATTCTGATTCCTTCTCCAAATGCATCAGGTCTGACTCTGAAATCCTTGGCTACGCTTTGGACACACTCTACAACATCATCTGCAACGATGAGGAGGAAGAACAAGGTATTACACTCTCTTAAAAACTGTAGACTTTATCTTAACATACTTCTTTATTAGAAACATAAAGAAATTCGTGATTTTGATTTTATTTTAATTATCTTGAAGATGATTACATCTTAATTGTGTGACTGCTATAAAAAGGCCCAACTGGCCAGAGTAAAAGCAGTCAGTTTACATTCCCTTCTTCTATAGACTGATAATGAGTGCTTTGTATAAAGACTCGTCTCTCTCTTCTCTTTCATGTTTTAATCCTACAGATGAATCAGAAGGTAAAACTCTTTGACTGTGCATGATGCCAAACCCTCTAACCAGCAGTAACACTTGTAGATCATGCCTCTTGGTTGGGATGTGGATAAGGAGCACATTCACATTTTTTTTTTTTTTTCACCACTTCTGCAGTGCCTAAAGTTTAAAAAGAAAAAGGATAAATGGCTTTCTTTTGGTATTTTTTTTGTCACTGTCATGGCATGTTTTTTCCAAGAATCACTCACATGCTGATGCTGGAGCACTTCAGAGTGGTTGAATGAATGCTGGCTTTAAACTTCCTCTTCCCCCCTGCCCTCGCAGACGCAGTAACCCCTCTCCCTGTCTCAGGGAAGCATAAGAATATGTCCATACCTGGTCAGTACTCAAGCCGGATGTGCAGTAGCTACAGTATGATTCAATATCTAACTTCACTAAAATCAGTTGGCTCTAAAAAAAATGATTAAAAAAAAGATCAACAGGGTGGTGTTTGGGTGATAACATTGATGCTTCACTAATACCATGACGTACCCCGACCCCTGCTCTCTCCTCTCTCCTTGTTCCTTTTTTTCCCTCACATGTTAATACCTCCTTAATACTTGTCTTTCTGAGATTATTCTGCCTATTTATTGAGTTGTGTCCATGTTTTACATTTAAGTTCGCCCATGTCATAAAGACCTCGGTACATTATTTTAAGTAAAGGGGTCGTACACACAGGACGAGAATAGCAGGGATGTGGCTACAAGAGGTCATGATGTTGATGTTGCATCGATGATGGGCAAAGAAAACCAGTGGGAGGGGCTGACACAGTTGTTTACTGCAAACAAACACCGTCCTACCTGCCACTGGTTCCTACCACTAAATTCTATGAGTGCTTGGGTGAACACAGATGTAGCAGTAATAGTCGCGGTGGTGGTGGTGGTGGTGTTGATGGTATATTCATTTCAGGAAGAAGAGAAGGGCTCTGTTCCTATACCAGCAATATTTCACTTTCCAAGTTACATTTGTCTTTTATTGTTATATCTATTAATCTATCAAAAAATAGCATCAATCTTTGGGCTTGTTTTTTTTTTTTTTGGTCCACATTGGGATTATAAACACGCTGTATATACTTTTATTTTGGAATTGCTTTGGTTTTCACCCTCTCACTGAAACATGTTTTCCTTTAGCTGCTGCACATTGTTCATCTGGACAGTTTCTAACTCGGTCCGCTGTCGGGAGCAGGGGAGTTAGTGTAGAGTGGGATTTACTAGAGTGTTTTCTCAGTGGAAGTAGCCGACTGTGGCTGGGCATGGTGTTGTGTAGAGGAGTGAGTCCAGAAAAACCAAAACGATGAGCTGAAACCACTTAAGGCAAATGAGCAAAAACAAACGCTTCTCTGTTATTTAGGGTAATGGGACATTTGGGAGCATTTCTAGTTATTTTGTTTCTCTCTTTTTCTCGTCAAACTAAAACACCCAGCTCATCCCTCATTAAATGTTTATATGTACTGAGTGGAATTAATTTTGCAGTGACCCTACTGAGCTCACTCGTCTGTCCAGCTGTCCCCTCACCTGTGTGTGTTCTTTCCAGAAGGTTTGTTCAAACATATTACACTGAGCATGAACACATTAATTGATCACGTTCACATGTCCAGTTTAAGCTGTGTTGTCTCATCATATCTGAGTATGTTGAGAATATTCAGATCTGATCACCATCGCTGTGTAACTCAGGGTTATGGATATGAACAAACCAGCTGGTCCCTTTACCCTGTAGACCCCTGAGCCCTAATGTAGCATTTATTTTTTTAAAAAAAGGGAATAATTTCAACTTTTTAATGTCCTTTCACAGACGAGAACGCCCAGAAACAGGCAGATGACCTGGGTGCCCAGTTTACAGACACATTCATCCAGGACCCTGAGCATATAACCCTGCTTCTCACTCTGTTGGAGGTACTGAACTGTTTCTTCTCCAGTGGCCGGACATCTCTGTTTTTATTGTTGGTTAAACAGCTGACTGATGTTTTATTTTTTTATTTTATTTTCTTAGGAGTTTGACTTCCATGTCCGTTGGCCTGCGGTGAAGTTGTTGACTGCTCTCCTGAAGAACCAGGGCGTCCAGGTCCAGGGGATCATTCTCGTCAGCCCCATGGGTGAGTTTCTCTTCACTGCATCATATCAGACTTGTTCTGTCGCTTCACAGCTTCTTATGAGACTGTCGGACATTTTCAAATCTATTTTAATAAGAAAAACGTTTTGCTTCACAGGTGTTTCCAGATTAATGGACCTACTGGCAGACTCCAGAGAAGTAATTCGCAATGATGTAAGCAGTTGTTTTCTCCATTTAATATCAAAGCCCCTGAACTCAAGTGATGTGTATGAGTGCATGACTTTTTTCCTGTTTTCTGCAACCAACAGGGCTTGCTGCTGCTTCAACAGCTGACCAAAGGCAACGCAGCAATTCAGAAAATTGTGGCATTTGAGAACGCATTTGAGCGTCTCCTAGACATCATCACAGAAGAGGGCAGCAGTGATGGAGGTAAAAGATTTTGAAATGGAGATGCTCCTTTTGGTCCAATGCCGTTGTCTCGTAGTTCCTCCTGAGATCCACTGTGTTTCCTCTGTCCAGGTATTGTGGTGGAGGACTGTTTACTTCTGCTACTCAACCTGCTCAAGAACAACAGCTCCAACCAGAACTTCTTCAAGGAGGGCTCCTACATCCAGAGAATGAAGCCCTGGTTCGAGGTTGGGGATGATAACTCAGGCTGGTCGGCACAGAAGGTCACCAACCTCCACCTTATGTTACAGGTAACACACAGCAGCCACGTCTGACGTCTAAAAAACAACCAACCAAGGGGAATATAGTTTTTTGAAGCAATGTTGTAATTCCAGCTGGTGCGAGTGATGGTGTCTCCGGTGAACTCTCCTGGAGCTACATCCAGCTGTCAGAAGTCCATGTACCAGTGTGGCCTGCTGCAGCAGCTGTGTACCATCCTCATGGCCACTGGTGTGCCTGCTGACATCCTCACAGAGGTGATCACATTAATACTGTGAATGTAAAAGTGCAAACAGTGCTTGTGAAGAAGTTAAAGAGGATGAGCTAGAGAGAGTCGGCTGGTCCAGACGTTGTTAAACCCATCCTACGCTTCCATTTCAGACCATCAACACTGTTTCAGAAGTTATTAGGGGCTCACAGGTCAACCAAGACTACTTTGCTTCAGTCAATGCTCCTTCAAACCCACCAAGGTAAGACACAACTAGTGGAACAGGGTCTGAACCTTGAACCAGCTGGGTGTAACTTTGTGTTTGATCTCTTTTCTTCATGTTCCCACAGGCCAGCCATCGTAGTGCTGCTCATGTCCATGGTGAATGAGAGACAACCATTTGTACTTCGCTGTGCTGTCCTTTACTGCTTCCAGTGTTTCCTCTACAAAAACCAGAAAGGCCAAGGGGAGATCGTTGCTACACTACTACCCTCCACCATTGATGGTCAGTTACAGTCACTGTTTCCAACACATCTGTGTTTTTAATTGCCCGCACAGTTTGAGTCCTTTCTTTTTCATCACCCACTTTTTTATTTCTCCAGCCAATTCCATCTCGGCTGGACAGTTACTGTGCGGCGGCCTCTTCTCAGCTGACTCTCTTTCCAACTGGTGTGCTGCCGTGGCCCTGGCCCACGCCCTGCAGGACAATCTCACCCAGAAGGAGCAGCTGCTCAGGGTTCAACTTGCCACCAGCTTGGGCAAGCCCCCTGTCTCTCTGCTGCAGCAGTGCACCAACATCCTGTCCCAGGTAGGACACCAAGAGTTGATGGACGTGCTAACAGTCTGTCTGAACAGCATAGGTTGGTATAAAACAGGAGAAGTTCTTTTTTACAAGTGGAGAAAGGCAAATACTAAATTGTGAACCACGTTGAAGAGAACAGTGTCACATTATTGTGGTTTTGCAGGGTGATAAGATCGTCCGGCGGGTGAGTAAAGTGTGTGCGTACTGTGTGTGTGTGTGTGTGGGTGGCACCTGTCTTGGTTATTTTGGCTTGGCATCTGAAGTAGGGGTCTCAATGGCCCACATGTTGGGGGATCTTGCTGCCCTTTAACTCTTTACTACCCCTTCCTTGTCCCTAACGTGAGGCTATGACCCAGTTCTTCCTCATCAGGGTGACACACAGGTGCACTCCTCCTCACAGATCTGGAAGCTCCGCCTTCTCTCGCCGTGTTCATTAGTTGAGTGTGAGGACGTACACAAGTGGACACCCGAGAGAGGTTCAGAGAAAGGGGACACAGCAACAGTTTTCTAGTCATTTTATCTGTGCTGATATCATCCTAACACCCGCTCTGAGCTTTGAACTTGGCCGTCTGCTGTGCCGCCAGCTCTTATCTGTCATGAAGTGTGCACCGCAGCAACTTTTGGGCCTTTTCCCGTCCAGGTTAGGGACTTTCACCATTGTTTGTCTTGTTCAGTTATCTAGATCCACCATATAACTACTAGAAGATTATATGTCTTGTGCGTTGTAAGTGATAAAGGGCGGCACAGTGAAACACACATAGCTTCCATTTACAGCTGAATGGACAACTTTCTAGACAACTTGCTGCTATGACCTTGGATGAACCGTGGTTAGCCTCAAGCAGTTAGAAAAACAGTGAATATAACTGAGGAGAGGACCAAATGAGAAACACTAGCACCTGGTGTCTGAGGAGCTTTAAAAGTCAGTGTAGCTATTTCAGTAGATGACCATCTGGGCTAAAAAAAATGGACTCTTAGGAGTGACCACACCTATTCATTATTACACAGGATGAGATGTTACAGTCTTCTTGTGCCAAGATCTGAGGCAAAACACATTTAGAAACCCAGTCCAACTGAACAACCGACCACCAGGCTAGCAGTCAGCTACCAACTAGCAACCAAAAAGAAGACACCAGCTAACTAGCCTAGCTAACAGCAGTAGGTAAGAAGTGAGGGGATATGCGACTACATGTCAACCAACACTTCTCGCTTGTGCCAAGATACAGGGCTAGACACATTTGGATGCACAGACCAACTGGAAAAAAATCAACCAACCAACAAGAAGACACCAGCTAACTAGCCTAGCCCACAGCAGTAGACAGTCATCATTGGTGTTTTCTATTCACCAGTGTTTCGTTAAGTTAGGCCCACGATACCTCAACAAGGCTTAACAGTGAGTTCCGCCCTGGACTCACACCCCTCAATGTAGCCCCAATGCAACTGTGTGACTTTCAGCTGAAAGATTAGCTTAGCCCTACTACTAACTACTAAAACCACTCAGCTAGCCTTACCTTTGGCATGCTCCCCAGCTAGCGCGTTTCCTCCACAGCAACTCACTTTCCCTAAACCATGTCCATATCTATTGGTCTGCACTTCTTGCAAATAGCAGAAAGCAAATGATGCCAGATGCAAATGATGCCTGATGACTGGCATGATGGATTTCTTTCTGATATTGTGGTCTGGCGAGAATCCAGCTTGTGTGAGGTCATGGTAACCTGCTTGAAAACACAGAATTCAGGGTGGGTGCAAGTTGTTTCACCGTTTCAGGGTCTCTCCAGGGTCCTGCTCATAATAGTTTGAGTAAGATGCAGAATCTGTTGATCAGTCTGCAGTCTACAGGCAATGACAGGAGATGGTTGTGCAGATGCAGAGTAATGTAAATTGGTTGCTGTCACTGAGTGTCTGGGATCGCTTTGATGATCTGAAAGATGGCTGGAGGTTGTTCAGGCTTCTTAACAGGTCCTTTTGGTCCCCTGTCTGAATGATATTTCAGGTACAAGACAACACATTCATGTCAGACACAACAATTCTGATAAGAATTAGGTGGTTTAATATTGACACTAGAAAGCTGCACCTTAATGAAATGTTTATTTCCACTAAAACATAAAAAAAAACTGGACTTCACCCACACAGACGCACATACGTGGTTTTTCTGGTGAGTCCAGGCCAGTGTTTGCTTAGTTGATACCTGTGGTCATTTTCCTTTCTTTTTTTTTGTTTTCCTCCTCATTTTTGCATTACGTCACATTTGGAGACAAAAGCTGAAAAGGTGATTTCGTAAGTTTTTGTAGTACGGAATGCTGATTTAATTTTTACCCACACCTTCATGGCCGTGATCTCCATTCCTCGTCGGTCCTGGCATCAGTGATCAGCTACAGGAAACGGGCGTCTCCTCTCCTAAAAGCATGTTGTGCATTAAGCATTAATGCACCAGCTCACGAGCAGCTCGACGCTTCAGATTTGATTTCATGGCTTTTGCTTATTTATGCTCTATGTTTTACTCTGTGTTGTTTTTTATCACCTCACATCATCCATGAAAATCATCCTTTCCTACAGCTGACATGATTATGTAAAGGAACTACTTATTGGCACACGTTTCCTATAAATGTCATTATTGGAGGAAAAAGAATCCATGTTAAACTCAGTTGTAGATGTTTCACATGTCTCTCAAACCTGTTTTCATGGAGTCAGATGTTGCTTTTTTTTGTTTTTTGTCAGATATTTGGTTCTTCCTCATGTCATTTCCTTTAAAAATGCACATTCAGTGGGTTCTGCTTTGCATGTGCTTATAGCTGGAAGTAGAACAAAGTTTCCGTTGCCAATTCGTGATCCTTTGATTTCAGTTGAATCACTTAATGATAAAATAATAACAGAAACCTTGTGGCATATATGTTCCCTGAATGTAAAGATAATGTGTTGCAGGCGATTGATACCTCACCACATGATTGCATGCTCTAGTCAGTCTAACCTTGTTCATTAACTGATTAAAACGTTACTAATGGTTGATGTGATGTAACTTAAACATTGTCTTGATTAGAAAATAAATTAAAAAAACATTATTTTATAACTTTCCATATGTCCAAGCAGGAAAATATTAACTTTACAGTTGGAAACATGTCCATGTCTGAGCTTAATTAATGCACTCAGCAAATGTCGGTTATGTTGTGTTCTTTGAGAAAGCCTTTCTCAAAGTTTTGTACTCTTTATATTAATCATCTTTTTCAAAAGTCTTCTCTGAAACATTATCCGACTAAAGCTGTTGCACCTTGTTAGTGTTTCTTCTGTCACTGTAGTGAAGCACATGCTGACATTTGTCTTGTTGTTGTTCTCTACAGGGCAGTAAAGTGCAGACCAGGGTGGGCCTCCTCATGTTGCTGTGTACATGGATCAGCAGCTGTCCGATTGCTGTTACACACTTTCTACACAATCAGGAAAATGTTCCCTTTGTATCCTTTAACGCAAGCAGCCTGTCAATATCTTTACAGTCATCATAGCTAACTTAGCTTTCACTTTGTTCCTTCTACCTCCTACCGCCTACCTGCTATATGTGTTCTATATTAAACTTGGTCTAGTGCTTTTTATAAATATACATGATTATTATTATCGTTCAACTGTCGCAAACATAAAAATACCTACATAACATAGCTAAATTATTTAAACGTAGCTAAGTAATTGATTACTCGACCAGTTGTGGGGAACCTGACTGAATCACTGTTTCATATGCAGCCTCATGATTGGCTCAGCAGCAATAGGGGCGTGGCCTGTAGTGTACAGGAAGCTTAGATTTACAGGTGTCGACTAGTGTGGCCTGTTGTGTGAAATGATGTGTTGTTGAGACAGCTTCTGTATCGCTGACTGAAAGATGATTTCTTCTGCTTCCATTTATCCCTTTACTGAAATTTAAATGTGCTGGGGAAAAGCAAAAAAATGTCTAATCAACCGCAGATTTTGCGACCCCCTGTAATACCTCTGTGGACCCCCTATGGGTTGCAGACCCCGTGTTGAAGACCTATGTTCCAATGGACCTTATATTGTTTTCTTTATGAATGCAGTTTAATCTTCATGTTACGCCAAGCAACTTTGTGCTTCATGATCTTTAAATACAGCTGCTCAGTGTAAATTATGTAGAGAAAATGGTTTATCAGTGAATGCACTAAACGCACGATCTGTCTTTTTTTTCAAAGCTTAGGTGAATAGTCTGAACTTTCAGGCTCTTTGATTTGCATGATTCAAGAGAGGCCTTCTCTGTACTGCGGTTTATCAGTCATCTTAGCTTCCTAGCCTCCCAGCTAATAGCAGCACTCATTTAGTGCGTTAGTGAGTTATTTCCTTTCACACAGGTGCACTTTGAATGTGGCAGCTATTTCTGGTCCAGACACACATGACGTGACAGTCGCTCTCCGTTGTTGGTTGCTCTTTGATGTTGGCCTGGTTCTGTTTGGCTTTAAACTGAACTGGTGCTGAATGAATCCTTGACCCTGTGACTCCTGTAGCTGACCGCTCAGATCTCAGAGAACCTGGGGGAGGATGAAAGGCTGGTGCAGGGCCTGTGTGCGCTGCTTCTGGGCATCTGTATCTATTATAATGACAACTCACTGGAAAACTACACCAAGTAAGTGTCGTTGAGTCTCTCCCACTTGAGTCTGTGCTGTTTGTTCTGAACTATTTGTGCTTTAAATATTTGGCGAACCCAAAGTTTTTAGAGCATTATATCGTTCTATATGCTCACAGAGGGATTGGGCTATTTAGTGAAAATGCTGCTATTACAAAAGTAGTTCTTGAGCAGTTTTTTGTAATGTGCATGTATGAATATGAGACTGAGCTTTGCTGTTATTACCTTATTTTACATTTCCTTGTTGGCCGTTGCAACACTTGGAAAATTGCAGATTCGTCTTGTTGGTGTAAGGCTACGACTGAACTGAATCCTGACCTCTCTTCTGTCCTCTTCAGGGAAAAGCTAAAGCAGCTGATTGAGAAGCGCATCGGAAAGGAAAACTTTGTAGAAAAGCTCGGCTTCATCACCAAACACGAACTGTATTCACGCGCAGCCCAGAAGCCGCAGCCTGTATTCCCGTCTCCAGAGCAGATGCTGTTCGATCACGAGTTCACCAAACTGGTCAAAGAGCTGGAAGGTTAGTCACAGTCTGGTCTGGATATTTACTGATGGTTTATTCCTTATAACGGAAATCGTTAATCAGACTAATCCAGAAATGTGCTGGATTTTAAGAAGGATGTTGCTCTCTCTTCTGCACACAGGTGTGATAACTAAAGCCGTGCACAAGTCCAGTGAGGAGGACAAGAAGGAAGAGGAGGTGAAGAAGACATTAGAGCAACATGACAACATTGTCACCCAGTACAAAGAACTGATTAGAGAACAGGTGAAGACACTCATCAGACTCATTCGCTTTCACTTCTTTATTTGTCATTAGTTTGAACTTGATGTATTGAACTTTATTTTGATTGTGTGAACTTCAGGATGCTCAAATCCAGGAGCTGAAGGAGCAGGTATCGTCAATGACCTCTCAGCACGAACAGATGCAGACCACAATCACCCAGCAGCTGTCCCAGATCCAGCAGCACAAAGACCAGTACAACATCCTCAAACTAAAACTAGGTGGGTTCCTCTCGCCGTCAGCCAACACGTCTCTGTGTCCTCTAGATACTTTGAAGACAGAATTAATACATTGAAGATTTTGAAGAGAAATGCTTCAATGTTCATCACCCCATGATACTAAGATAACATTTTGCTGCTTCATTGCTTGAGATAAAGAGCACAATCTCACAATGAGATTGGAAAGTAAAACAATCTGTTTATATTTAGCAGCCGTGACATCGTGACACTGATAAACAAAAATACTCAAGGATGAGATAAACTGTGTTCAAGAAAAGAATTAAAAACAAGTTCTTGTATTTACACTTGTGAACTTGAGGTCATTTTAATCAAAGCCAGGCTAACTGCTCCCCCTTCTGCTAGTGCTTTTGCTAAGCTGAGCTAAGATAAGCTAACAGTGTCCCATCTCAGGCTACCGTCTTTTGCAGACATGAGAGTGGTATCAATCTTCTCATCTTTCACTGCTAAAGAAATCTAAACTTGGCATTTCTCAAAATGTGAAACAATCCCCCTGGACAAGACTTTAATCTAAACTTTGTTTTAAGTTATTTATTTAGAAGAGAAAATGTAAAGCTACTTTGCCAGAGTAGCTCATTAGACTTGTTTTATTGCATTTCTACACTATGTGCATCATAAATCCATTCTGAGGAATGATTGTGATACAGTTGAATTGCAATTGAATATCTCTGTTGTGTTGCTTCCTGTAGCTCTGTGTTATAAGAGGTAAACACACAAACCCAAAGAATCCCTCTGAACTCTTCATGTGATCATGTTCAGCTCAGTGGCAACGATCACAGTGCAGCGTTCAACCTCTTGTTGCTGTAAGTGTTGCATCTTAACTGAGCGCATGCGTTTGTGCTTGTAACTTCAGGTAAGGACAACCAGAGCCAGTCGAACAGCCAGGGAGACGGCTCTCAGGTGAACGGGCTGCAAACAGAAGAGCTTTCCCAGCTCCGAGAGGAGGTGGAGGAGCTCCGCAAGCAACACACACTCCTTCAGACGCAACTCAGTGACAAGGACACACTTATCAACACTCTGGTTAGTAGACGTAAAGTTGTGAAGCCGTCTTTTGTTAGTGTGTGTAATCTTCCGGTTACACTTTTATCTGTTATATTTATGCATTGTGTTTTTATTGTGTACCTGTAGAAGTCGGCGGAGAGTCAAACAGGAGGATCAGACAACACAGAGCTACTCCAGGTTTGTTTTCCCTGTTTTACCCGATTCAACTGAAACATTTAAAACATGCTGTTGTTGTTGTTGACGAGATAAACCTTTGTCAATATGTGTTAAGGATTTACTTAAACCAAGGGCAGCTGGACTTGTTTGTGTTTTCGTGCAGATGTTTCACCATCATCCAAGTATCTGTATCAGGTCTGTTAATGATCAGATACTTTGAAGCGTTGTTTATGCCTCTATGGCAACGCTTCTCAAACTGGGGTCCCCGGAGCCATTTGCAATAAATTCTGAAAGTTATGCTGTTTCATTAAAAAAAGAAAAGGTTCATAATTACATGTGGAGACCGCTGCGCCAATAAAACAAACATATTAAACCCATTACTCCCTCCTGTGTTAGCTTTAGTTCAATAAAAACTCTGATATGATTGTGACACCACGTAAATCTGTCACGCGTCACTCTCTCTCTCTCCTGTATCTGTCTCTACTCATGCTAAGGCCAAACCAGCTAAACTGAGAAAATATGACGACAGTTATCTCCAGTTTGGATTTATTGAGGGAAGCGAGGGAAGACCAAAATGTGTTGTGTGCTTTCAGGTGCTAACAAATGAAGCCCTGAAGCCGGCCACACTCACATATGCTTTAAAATAGTTTTGAAATTAACTGATTCATTTTGACTGTGCCAGTTTTTTATACTGGTCATTTTCTGAAAGCTTCAAGATCTATAACTTGAAAACGATAAATGTCATTTGAATGAAATTACTCTGTGTGTAAAATGAAATGATCATTTCTATGAAACAGGTCTTTTAGGTTTGTATTTAGTTTGAAAAGTTTAAAACAAATAATTCCTGTAGTACCTGAAAACACAAATGGTATTAAACATTGGTTTAATTGGCGTGAGGAGTATGGTGGGAGGGGGCTGTGTGTTTTTTTTTAGCCAGTCTGGTCAATTTTCATTATTACTTCCTGCTTCGGTTTCATCAATTTCAACTTAAGCTTTCCCCAAAATTATCCGGAAGACAAGTCATATAAATGTCTCACTTTATCTTTATTGACTTTGTTGTGTGTAGCAGCCACAAATCTAATCAAACCCCGAACTGAAATACACACTTGGATGAGTGGTGGAACATCCAAATGTACCATACCCTGACAAATTACACAGATAGTTGTGTTTAGATTATAGATTATGTTTAATTGTTGCTCTTTTTATTGCACTGTGTCTGTAACCTATGAATGTTTGTTGAGGACGTGTGCTGCCGCCGTCTTGGCCTGGTCACCGCTGTAAACGAGATTACGATCTTAACAGGATCTCCAGTTAAATAAAGGTTAAATAAAATAAAAGACACACCTTCTGTTTTCATTAAAGCCAAGTCTGGTAGTTGTGTGACGTATGTGAGACTGACTGTGTACTCAAAGGACACGTCGGCTGGTCGTCACTAATGTGTTTAATGTGTTTTAGTGAGGACCAGCGTTTTGTGTGGCTCACAGAAATAAACAGTATCTGTGCCATCAAGTAGTGGGATAAGTTTATTTTTCAAGTTTATGGAAAAATATATAAAATCACCAGAACTAACCTTTAAACTTCTCAGTCCCATTTGTTATTTTCAGGTTGTAATTTTTTGCGTTTTTATTTAGTGTTGCTAAATGTTGACTTTGTTGCAGGAGCTGGAGGCTTTGAGGGGTCAGGTTCAGGCCCAGGCAGCAGAAATTAGCCAACTGAAGACGGAGAGACAAGATCTTCTCAGGAGAGCTGAAGCTGGGGTAAGAACCGTGACAGTCTGGCACCACTTTTGCATAAATATGCTTTAGCGGTTTGATTGATTAAACTTCTGCGTGGTTTGTCTCAGTCCTCAGACTCGGCCCCCAGCAACTCATCAGACGCCACCCAGCTGGCAGAACTGGAGAGCAGACTGGCAGCACAGTCGTCTGAGACAGAGAGACTGAAGGTGTGTAAGAAAATCCTTAAAATACCTGTAGTTTATATAGTGCAGCTTCTTCATCATTTGTAGTTAGGAATCCTTGTATCTCTTATCTACACATTAGGTCTTCAACAGGGGATCTGCAGAGGTACTGCAGGGGGGGTCGCAAAATCTTTGGATGATTAGACATTTTTATATATATTTTATATTTATATAATTTATAGAGTCTATTCAGTCACCAGATGACACCCCATGTATGTATGTATGTTTATGTGGCCCTACTGTTGCACAGTTTGAAACAGCATGCAAAATAGTAATAATCATGTATATTTATAAATAGCACAAGACTGAGTTTAAGATAGAACACACATAGTAGGTAGGGGAGTCCCTACTTAATCTCTCCATCAGTTTGTGGATCCATGGCCTGACCTCTTTTCTACACCGCTCAGTTGTCTCCTTCCTCTCGTCTCTCTCTCCCTTTACACGTCAGGAGGAGGAGAAGAAGTTGTCGCAGAGCCGTGCGGAGCTGGAGCAGCAGCTGGCCTCAGCCACCAGCACGGTGGCCATCCTTCAGGCAGAGAAGACCAAGCTTCAAACGGAGGTCCAGGAGTCAAAGAAGGAGCAGGACGACCTGCTGATGCTGCTGGCAGACCAGGACCAGAAGATCCACAGCCTCAAACAGAAACTCAAAGACCTGGGAGAGACGGTAGAAACGCTCTTCTAATGTTACTCTGATTATTACTGAGAGTGAAACCTCTCTTATCCAAAAAAACAGAAGACGATTTAATTATTAAGAATGACTAAATTAATTATCCACGTAACCAGTCGTTCGATGTAGTAAATCCAGATGTGGTGACACATTGTTTGTGTGAGCGCACTCAGCTTTGTTGTGTTGTTTGCCTTAGTTAGACTGTGACCCTTTCCTTACAGGTGGAAGATGAAGACGACCTCGACGCCAGGGACCAGACAGACGAGGATGACGAAGACGAGGATGAAGACGAGGACTAGAGAAAAACACTAAAAGAATAAAAACAGGAGCAATGTGTCTGCCAGCAGACAGAAAGACTGCAGAACCCCCCCACACCCTCACCCCCTCACACACACACACACACAAACATAGACACAAGAAATAGAAGATTAAGACTGACGCTGTATGTGGAAGCAGCTTCTCTTCCCAGCTGCCATGCTGTCTTCATTTCTCTTCACCTCCACCACATCAGACCAGAGCTTTGAGCTCGTCAGTGCATTCATCTCTGCTATGTTCACCATCCGTTTGTGATGGATTTTACCAGTCTTGTGTTCATTGTAATGTCTTGTCATAGAGTCCTAATCTGGGGAAAAAAACAAAACAAAAAAAAAGATGCAAGCTTAATTTTAACACTCAAGTCATCTGGAAATGTAGCAACAACGAAGCCATTTGTCCTGATCCTGGTGTTATAACGTCAACGCGCTGGCGGGTTCTTCAGGTTGTCTTTTTTTTTTTTTTCCCCATCCTGCATTTCTGCTCTCACCAGTACAAGTACAACTCACCTGCAGCGTCAGGATCACCTGCAACACGTCACTGTGCTTCACCCAGAGTTTTGAACCTCAGTCAGTTTGAGTTCAGCGTTGCAGTATTTAACACTGAGAGTTGTTCTGTTTCACTCTGACGACTCGACCCGTCTGCTCTACTATATGCTGCAAAACACTGACAGAAAAGATGGAAAGATGAATATTTTTGCAACTTTTTGTCCAGTACTGGCTTCCAGCTTCTGTATATTGTGTAACTTAACAATTTAAGAGCCACATTGAAATGAATAAAGAATCTATCTGTATGTCTGTATGGAGGAAAATGTAGATAAATTAAATTTTACTAAATCCACAGCGAGACTTTTTAGTTTTGTCTGAATGTTTCCTCTGTTCCCCTTCAGTACTAACGGAATGTTTTGATACTAATTCAGCAGATTTCAGGACTACAAGGATTTCTAGTTTAGTATTGTCAGTTACAATTTTAATAACATTTTAATGTTGTTCTCTGCTTTAGATTTCAATACATGAACATCAGTGGTGGTTGTAAGTAAGTACGTTACTTTAAATGCCAATTTAAGAACCTGCTCTTGTACTTACTGAGTATTTTTTTTTATTCATTACACTTTACGCTTAAGCTTCACTACATTTCAGGGAGAAATGTTGTATTTACCTCATCTAGTCGTCTGCATCTACATTTATACACATTAAACATATAAGGTGCTTTTAACTTAAATTACCCTCCTTCTCTATTCTTTCTGTTCCAGTGTCACATGATATACATAATATTAATCTATACAAAAAAATAATTATAAACCTGAGCTTCATTTTCATCATTGAATTTTGAATAATTGTGTTGTTCAATTTGGGGACAAGTCGGTTTCCAGTTTAACCTATAGTTTTTCCTTTTCATCTAAAAGATCTTTCTTCTCATCTGCCAGCTGTTTCTTGGTTTCTGTCGGATCTTTCCTCTCCTCTCATTGCCTCATGGCCTCTAACAGAACTTTCTCGTCCTCCAATTGTTTTCTGCCCTCCCTCATTTCGATCTTTTCCTCCTTCTAGTTCTTTTTTTTAGCTTCTTTCAGATCTTTCATCTCCTCCGGTTTGTCATTCTTCTGCTCCATTTCTTCTTTGATCTGTTCAAGTTTCCTATTCTTGTCTTCCATCTCTTTCTTTGTCTCTTCCACTTCCCTTTTGCTCCTTTTCAAATGCTGCCTTCTCCTCCTCCTGCGCCTTCTTCACCTCCCGCAGATCTTTCTTGAAATCCTCTGGTTTATTAATCTCCTCATCTCTTTGTTTCCATTCTTTGCGTGTTTCTTTTTTTTCTTTTTGCCCTTTCGTTTCGTGACGTTCTCTTTTACTCTTTTGCTCTGTCTCATCCAGCGCTTGCTTCTCCTTCTCCAGTTCTTTTTTTTGTCCTCCTCCAGCATCTTTTTCTCCGCTCCACCTCATTCCTCAACCTTCCCATGGTGCAGTATTTTGAAGCCTCATCTTTCTGAAGGACCTTGTTGAGTTGAGGAAAGACACTTTCTCTTTCCTCGTTCAGTTTCGTGATCTCTCTCCTGGAGTTCACTGGAGTTATTCTCTGTCTGTGAACTGACCTCTTCTTCAACTTGTTGTCACTCTTTTGAGAAGGTTTTTCGGATTTTCAAGCTCCTGCTTGTTCTCCTACGTGTTGATTTTTCTTTTAGCTACATGCAGTTTCCTTAATGATTATTTAATCATGTCCAGAAATCTAAAACTTGATTTCTTGATATACTGCTGAATAGTATTAATATTAACAGCATAATATAAACCTCATTGCTGGTAAATGTGTAAATCTAAATTTATTTAGTGCAGTTAAAGGTAAAAGAGCTAAAGTAGATAAGACTGAAGACATCCATCTGCCCTAATAGTCCAACAATAACTAATTCTACTGTATCTAGATCCTAGAAGCACGTCCTTTAAGAACATAGCATAGAACAATAAAACCCAAAAAGCTGGTAAATGTACAGTATACAGGTTTGTAAGACCTCTGTTTACCAAGCCCCATTAAGAAAACGATGATAAATTGAATCGACATAGTGACAGTATACAACAAGAGGAGGCAATTTACTCCAGAATGAAGGTAAAAATTAAAGAGAAAAAGACAGAATAACTACAGCAGAACATTATATGTCTATATGTACTCATCCACAATATATAAAGTAATGAGTGTATGGTCTATGTATGGTCTACGTTCTGCTTCCACTTAATCAGGATCCTCTAAGAGTTGTTGTCATTGTGAGTCAGGTGGATGGTCAGTGCTCTGTGTTATTGTACTACATCACAGAGAGTAAGGCTGGGATACAGAATACCATGTTCTGTTTTCCCAAAGAGAAAGAGTGCTTATTTATTTTTGCTTTCTTTCACTACAGTTTCCCTTGATTTCAGGTGTTTTTTTCAGGTGGTTTTAGGAACCTGTCTGCTTTGGATTTATTTCCATACAACTCCTTTACAGTGAACTGAGGAATGTACAGACTTGTATGTACATTGGGGGAAACCAAACAACCCATCCACGAACTCATGTACCAACACACCACAGCCAGCGCATCAGGGAGCGACTCAGCGGTCCATCTGCAGCTGAAGGACGAAGGACACTCCTTTGAAGATAACAACGTCCAAATCACAGTCAGAGGAGGTGGACAGGTGGTTTTGGAGAGGAGTAAAGGAAGACTGGAGAAATCTTCTCTAAACAGGGGAAGTGGAGCTGAGATTTAATCTGCCATCAATTTACAATACAGCCTCAACTTCTGTCTCCAAGAAGTTTTAATCCCTTTCGCACCTCGAGACTTGAGCCTCTCACTCACTCGTTAGAGCACTATTCATAGGGAAAGAGGACAGGGACAAACAAGTAAGTATCGGACTGTTAATGGACATTAGTTGCAGCAGTTTCTGGTCAAGCAAGTTTCCCTTTTAAACCTCAAACTTCCCAACAGACTAGAACTGAAGAAGCTGCTCAGATGAGTGGAGAAACATCTTCTCTAAACCCAACGAGTTCCGTTGCTTTTCTCAAATGCTTTTTGGATATACCATGACCTGGATGACAGAGAACCTTCACAGACCTTTGCAATGGAGGAAAGTGGATGGATTATAAGATCTCTGAGCAGTTACTGAAATATATCAGTGTGTTACATATTTGCCACTTGTGAACTGTTTAGATTTTATTTATTCAATTGTTGGACAGAGATAAGGTGGGATAGATAAGACAAGGTGTTTCCTGCACGACTCCTTTAGCACATAAAAACAACTCTATATGTATTACTGTTGATTTTGTTGGTTAGTTTTCATTGTGGTGATTTATAGTGTGTGTTGGTGTTCTGTGTGACTGTCATCCTATCATTACATAGATGACAAACCATTTTGTTACCGTCTTAGTTTTCCAAATATTTCACTGCTCCACTTTCTGTTTTCTGGTTCACATCTTCATTGCCAATCCTCCTCCATCTTCAAAGTCAAAATCAAGGTCTGAAATTGATAAACATCCATTAAAATAATTTGACTTTGAATGTCTGCATGTATAGTTCTACTGTACGCTGTACTGTACGAGTTGCATTGCATTGACTGAACTATAAGACGATTCCCTTTCTCTTATGAACATGCCATAAACTTATTTGACAAAAGAACGAAAACTACTTTGGTTATTTGTCAGTTCTCCAGAGTACAACAAATCAAAAAAGTTTGTCACCTGTGTGACACGAGAATCGCGTTGTAATGGTCGTGTTTCTCACTAGGGGGCACTAAACCTCCTGACATGAAGATGTGCACTAAACCTCACACACAGCATGACGTCTGTGTGTTTGTATGTTAGAATATTTACAAGTCCAGCACGATGTTTAGCATCTGTGTTAGATTATTTAAACAGATTATTTAAATCGTTAATCTATAACAGTCTCACTGCACGTTCTTCAACAGATAAAAGTCTCTATTTAGTCCTCAGAAAACACACAACAGGGCAGGATCATGTCAGGAAGCAGACACACCCACATCCTAGAGTATATAGGATCTATGCAAATACAATGATATGCACTGTGCAGTGGCTTCACGGCAGACACACTTCCCCAGTCGCACTCACTTCCTGAACGGCATGATGATGATCATTGTTTAATGTCAACTTAAGCTCAGAAGACTTCATGTGCCAGTTTCAGTCCAATTTGCCTACAGAGCCACAGAAACCAAACAGTATCCTGAGTTTTATTTGACAGTGTCTGCAAACATCGGGTTGTATTTAGTGTGAAAAACTAGATTCATAAGGGCCTAAATTTGCTTTAAAAATATATATAAAAATAAATAAATAAATCACTAACAAGTATGGTATTTTTTGTAGCCTATGTATTTTATACATGGCATAAATGTATACGCATTCAGGAGCACAGAATAAATAAATAGATAAATAATCCTGAAGTGTTGTGTTGCCTCAGTAGATAGGATACATTTTACTGATGCATGCAGCAGTAAACATCAGGAAATCGTTTAGTGTTTAATGCAATTTGTCAGGATGAATCATATTTTAATGGCTGATACTTGTGTGTGTGTGTGTGTGTGTGTGTGTGTGTGTGTGTGTGTGTGTGTAACCAGAGTTGTCAGACAAAATGTGCTCAAGTTAAAGGTCCACTTGAGCTCAACTAGAGAGTTTCATAAAACGAAAATACTAAAAAAATTATACATTAATATTTTTTGTACATGTGCTAATTTCAGCGTAGTCTGGAGTTTGTGGCGAGCCTGGTATTATATTTTCTATAATTTAGACCGGATTGCCTCGCCCCTCCCTTGTCGCATCCCATGCTGCCATCTCTCCTCATCCACCGCCTTCCTCCTCCTCTTCCTCCTGCTGCTCCACCGGCTCCTGTTTTCTTTTTCTTTTTTTTTGTCATGGTGGCTGCAGTTTGAAGGGGAGGGAAATGTTCTGCTCATGAGCGTTTATTTATTTATTTATTTTTTAATGTCTGGGACTCTCAAGGTTAAGCCGGGCATCGTGACTTTTAAGTGACCACCATGCAACAACAACAACCACCGGTGATATAACACGATATCCGACAAGTTCACCACCACCACCACCTCCTCCTCCTCCTCCTCCACCCTCCACAGAGTCCTCGTCAGGGAAAACTACCACCTGCCGCCGCATCTCTCGCCATATGACCGTCTCAAAGGTGAGTTAGTCTGAAGTCGTCACGTAGCGGGGGGCGCTCGGTGAGCGGTTTGTGCCGTGGGGGGAGTCGGACGGGTTTATTTTGGGCTGCACACTCTGCAGCGTGGCTCCGAGCTGCAGCGCTGCCATGCGGCTTCACAGCCTCCTCCTCCGGGTCCACACACACGGACACGGGTCAGCTCCAGGTCTGAGCAGCACCTTAACGCGTTTCACACGGGTCTTTTTGATTGAGGCACCTTGCGATGTTTGTTTGAATGCGGAAAATCCTACAAATACACACCGGCTACAGTTTAATTTAGGCACCGTGCGTGTGTGTGTGTGTCATGATCTCACACAGAGTAGGACAGCTGTTTACACTGAAGCTGATCTCCTGATCATGATTTCGTCCTCGCAGATTAAAGTGATAAAAACTGTGGAATTGACTGATGATTGTGTGCTTTGTCATGTCAGAAATGTTTATGCAAAGCTCACAATTTTGTCCACAGAGATTGTGGGAAAAAAAGCCCCAAAGCACAATACTCAAGACAAGCCAAGACAAGCTGTATCTAACCGATTGTGTTTTTGTTTGTCTACAGATTGACAAATCTTTAGATAAACCCTGCTCTCTATTTTTGTTTGAAGAAGGAAGCTTGAGATCTCTTAGAGGTAGTCCATAAAAATCCGTGAGCATGTGGTAGATTGACAGCAGTGTTTGTCATTCATTTGAAAAGAGGTGAAACAGCAACTCAACTAGTTGATTACTAAAAGACTCAGAATTGGAAGTGAATGTCCGTAGATCAGGATGAATAATTTATGGTGTAGGTCTCTGGTCAAGCACAAAAAAACAAAAACAAACAAAAAACAAAACAAAAAAAACAGCGGCTTAAAAGTTTTTCCTCATTAAAAATTGTTTTTAAATTCAAAGTTGAGAAAACTAACGGCATGACGCAACCATTATTTCCTTCATCAGTTTACTCATACGTTCAATCAGTCCAAAAAGCAGAGGTGATTGTAAGACGGATACAGATAAATGAACCAAATCCTGACATTTCCTGATATTTGAGAAGGTACAAGTTCTTTAAGGGATTTTTTGTCCCTTAGAAGAATGACAAAATCAATTCATTGATCAGCAGCATGGCCTCAGATTAGTTGTCTGTCAGTCGACAAAAATCAATTCAAAGACCAACATACTCAAGTATTGTTACTGATAGAAAACTGCTGTAGCTGGACACTTTTTCTGTTGCACTGGGGGGAAAATGGCTTAATTAGAAAATCAATGTAAAAAATAATCTGCAATGAATTCATGTCTAATGTCTAAACTTTTCTAGTAAAAATGGGAAATATCTGCTGAAATGGTGCTGAAATGTGAATATTTTCTTAGTTTTGTATGAAGCTAAACTTCAGTCTGAGAAGTTTTTGAGATTTTCTTTATTATTTTCTTATTTTGTCACTTAAAACAAGAATACAAATCACTTCAATGTGATAATCAGCATATAATGCAATCAAATAATTGATTGAGACATTTATTAAGCTAAAATGCAACAATTGAATGAGTCCGAAATTTTAATATACAGTATTTACATGTCTTTCCTTGTTGCGTTCTGAGAAGCTGTGGTGCGCACATGTCTGCGGTTTAATGCATTATACAAACTAAAAGATTATCAGTCTCAAACACTACACATCAAGTACACTTGTATATTCACCGTAAACGTTACCCATTCAGCCTCAAGTCTGCAAACTCATCATTAGTTGTTTGCTCTGAGTGTTGCTGTATGTATGTAGTCAGGCCACCAGTTCACCTGATGGTTTGGATCTATTGTTTTTACTCACTTCAGCCTGGGTGGACGTAAACAAACTTAAGACAAAAGAAAAATCTCAATGTTTGAGAGCTCTGTGTTTAATGATCCGGGCCTAATGCTCACCACATGTGGCTCAGTGGGGCAAATTTAGGACTAGTGCCAGTTCCCACTTCTATTGCATCACTGCACATCACTGTAACAGAGGCATGTTATGGTTTGGGACTTTTGTATTGTAAGGATATGACTTTATTGTGCTGGTTGTAAACTTGTGTAGTAGTCAAGAAGGTGAAGGTTGTGTTCAATTATACACGTCAGGACTGGTGTTTTACGGCACTGGACGCCACCTTTTTTCTGTGTTTTGATGTCAGTTTTGGAAATGACCAATATGACTGTGATATTTATGTCAGTCACAGTTGTCAGTGTTTGTTTAGCATTAGCTTTTTATCTGAGCCCAAACTGAGCTTAATTTGAACATCATTAGAGTAATAAAACCATGTACAGCCCTAAATGTGTGTTTTTAAAGTCAAAGGTTAACATTTATCAGTTAAGAAAGGTATTTAGCTTAACTTAGCGTAAAAACTAGAAACGGTTGGCTCTGTCCAGAGTTCACAAACATGGTGACACCTCTAAAATGCACCGCAGCTTGTTTGTTTAGTCTATACCTCCTCAAAAATGCAAATTGTCCTGAATATTGTTGTGGTATATGCTTCTATTTATGTGCAGACAAACAAATAAGATGTATTATGGCAGGAAAAAAAAAAAAGGAACCTAGCTAGCTGTTGTTGTTTACCCCTGATGCATGGATTTGAAGGTACAGCTAGCTAAAGCGAGGCAGATGCAGAGTGTAAGTGCCTGCTTGTGGTCGGTTTCTTTTTTGAAGTCGATTGTGTTGTGTGAGGACGTATTTGCTGAGATCAGAATCACTCTTGCGTCTGAGTAGTTAAAGCTAGGACATGGTTAGCCTGGGTTTAGCATAAACTGGAAACTGATGGAAACCTTTAAGCATATCTGTCTGTATTTTTACTTGAATCCACAGTTTACAGATTAAATTAACAACAAATTCAGTATATGTTTGTCAACACTACATGTAGACCTGTGCATGATAGCTCTACCTAGGTTAACAGATATTTGTGCTAGGCTAAGCTAGCAGCCTCCTTAATAACCTGCTCAGTATTTGACCCCCCAATGATACAGAGGAGGATTAGGGGCACTTTTTTATTTTAGAAATCTGACTTTATTTCTGTAACTTTTTTAATTTTAAAAATTAACTTTTTTTACAGTGGCCCTAATCCTCTTCCATACAATGGGGATTTTTTTTAAATCTAACTGGGAGAGAATAATTTACATTTCCTCTCTCTTTAATATATTGCAGTGTTGGCATCCACTACTCACATTTGCTTCATATCAGGGCAGACAAGATAAACAGCCATGTCAGTTACTACAGTTTGGCTTTGCTGTGGTTTAATGCAAATTTTCATGCAGGCCTCTGACAGGATAGCTCTGCAGCTCGGTGCATGCTCCAGTATATATTCTGAAACCACTAGCTATTCATTCACAGTAACACTTGGGGCTGTACGGGGCACTAAAGTGTTGAGCTAGAGAAGAAAGAGTGACTGGATGAGTCATGACTTTTAATGCCTGGTTGTGTGGAGAGGTGTCATGCTAACACCAGATACATCCAAGTAGACCTGCCATCTAACTAATGGGCAAACTCTTGCCAAAATAAGCATTAGACTAATGAGTTTCCAACACAAGCTTCACTTGTGTGAAACAAAAGAATCTCAACTAAAAATAAACCTTGTATGTTGTAGCTGGCTTTGAACTTGGTTGAAAAAAGCATCTTGACAGTTAGAGATTTGTTTTAATGAGGATTTTTGTTGCATTTGAAGGCACCATGCTCTCTTCTGGTTAATTCCTAAAGGTTTCCAGTGAAATCTGTTGTGCACTGTAGTGGTAGGCAAAAAAAAAAAAAAAACTTTATTCCTGGCATGTTATCACACAGATTCTTAACACATACCTGAGATTCCTTCTCTATGTCTGACCTGTGACACAAGATGTTTTCTACAAAGAGGCTCACATATTGTTTTTCTAGTGATTTGTTTCACCTGAAAGGAAAGTCCCTTGTCTGTTTATCTTGTACAATATCTCACTGTCTTTCATGTCAATCTGACATGAAATTCGTGTTTCTAAGACAAAACATATTGCTCACAGATGTCAAAGTCCTACTTACTGCAAATTGAAGGTGTGTTTTTAAGCAAATATGCCCTTGAACCTGAGGCTCTTGCTTGAGGAAATATGTGGCTGTCATGTTGAGCAATGAAGCCAACAGGATGTATGAGTTCTAGACAAACACACCGCCTCTTGATATTTTTTTATTAGATTACACTCTGCTTTCGAAGAGTAATATATTATAAAATAAGCTTAATGTCTTGTGATAGAGCTGGAATAGATAGATGGATAGGTTGGAAATGTATATGTAACCATTATGATAAATTACTTATATGAGCAGATATACCAAAAAATTAAATGGCTCCAGTTTCTCAAATGGAAATATCTGCTGTTTTTGTAGTCTTGGGTTAAAGTACATCATGCATCTTTGGGTCCACTGATGGTGGTATCTATCAAGGATACCACAGATAATAGATGGGGCTTGGAACTGTCTAAAAATGTAAAAAACGTAAAATGAAGATCTACATTTCCTTGATTCCTGAACATATTTACGCTTTTAGTGCAGGTGAAATAAAGTAAAGCACCACTTACTAAATTGACACAGATTGTTTTGTCAAGGTCTAGAGTGTGAAGACAAAACAAGACATTATTAGCTCCTTTCTGACATTTACAACCATGTACATGTACAACCTGGATAGATGTGTTTATAGATGTGATAGATGTGTTTTCACCTGAGCGTAACATGCATACGAGCTGCTGCACTTTGGTCGTAGAATGGGTCAGTGTGTTGTGGCACAATGATGGATCCTTAATTGTTAGTCCTCACAGAGGTGAAGAAACCAATTAAAAGGTTATTATGAAACCAGGATCCGAACTGACTTTTACATCTCTATATATATGTCTGTGATTGAAAAACTTTACTAAATGGTCGTAGCCTGTACAGTATTCATAATTATCATGTCCTGTCACCGGATTCATTTTGCACTTTCAGACCAAAGTTTCATCTGTACCGTGTTTAGTGTCAGTTAGCAGATGTTAGCATGCTAATATGCTAAGTTGTCGACTTCAGTACATAAATTGTTAACACTGTCACTTAATTATATTGATACATATAAATATCTAGCAAGTAGTTAGAAGTTTACCCCTCCCCAAGGGTTGCAACTGTAACTGGGTTAAACTTTTGTACAATGATCCCTATGCAGAAATTATTACCAACAACAACATTTCAAAACCAATAAAGATCAATAGAGGTTGTAGACAGGGCTGCCCACTATTCCCCCCGGTAATGTTGTCAGAGAACTTAACTTGATGACAGATATTAAGACGGGAGAAACTGACCATCGAATAGCTCTTTACGCAGATGATATCATTTTATTTTTTAGAAAATTGGATAGATCTATTCCGTCCCTTCTAAATTTGATCAAGTCATTTGGCAAAATCTCGGCTTATAAAATTAAGTCAAAATCCTCCATAATGCTTCTCAGTTGAGAGAAGACGACCGATCCACCCATCCCTGGTCGCCACTTTAGAACAGTGGATTATTTCACTTACCTGGGTATCCAAATTACTCCTGAACTAGAAAACACACTGTTAATTATAGCCCAGCACTTTTTGGAGAATAAACATACTTCCTAAACTCCTATATTTATTTTAAATTATCCCGCTGTCACCTCCACCACACTTTACCCCCAAATAATAAATCTATTCAATAACTTCTTGAGGCTTCTTTCATCTCTCCTATACTTACCCAATGCCAGAGGATTGTTTTAGTCCCCTAATATGCTGTGGTACTACTGCTCAGTCCAGCTAAGGACGCTCATGTTTTATTTAACTACAGATGGATTCCTGCCACTTTACCTTACCTAAAAAAACTCACCAAGAACCTGATGTCACCACTAAATGCTGCCTCATACATGACTGTATCTCCACAACAAAGCCCCCGGGGGCCACAAGTCTCTTCCCCTGGGGTGCAATCCTCACTACGCTTAATGAAGGACTGCCTCCCTGCCCAGCAGGGCCGAGGTCGTTAATACCACTGTTGTCAAACTGTCAATGAAACAACGGGTTCAGATTTATTCTGTCTCTGTCAGGACTCTCGAGCAGATTATCACAACTAAAGGCCTTCTGAATCGTGTTCGTGTTCTTGAGCTCTCACAGAGATAGATAAATAGATGCTTTATTAATTCCAAACTGGGAAATTGCGCAGTTGCAGTAACAATGTACAGGCACTCAACACCACACATGCTTTATATAACAGGAAAAACACAATCTACTATATACACGTTATTTACAGAATTATAAAAAATAAGTGATTGAAAAAAAGTGAATACAAGAAGGATAGAGTGTTATCTGTCACATACAGATGAGGAGCTGAACTGGCGTATGGATTGAACCAGGAAAAATTTCCTGTAGCGTTCTTTGAGACAGCGGAGTTGTCTGAGTGTCTTGGAGAACGAGCTCGTACAGCTAATGTCTGTACGCTTGCCGCCAGATTACGTAGTCTTACTTTAGGTTATTTATTGTTAATGGATTATTAATTCCGTTCAATGGCATTTATTAATTAATAAACAATGGTAAAACCATTTGAATCAATACGATTAGACCTTTTGTTATTTCTCTTTCAACCGATGATAACATGATGATTAAAACCTTCAATGCTCAACGATCAGGCCCAACCCTGTGAGTAATATCTGCCCTATTTAAATTTCACAGGCTTTTGGGAACAATCTGCTGGTGGATGTTGAGGACGATTACAGTACTTGTCCTGACAATGGTTTGAAAATCCTAAAATGCTCTTATGTAACCGGAGAGTCGTGCACGTGACCTCAGCATCTCTCTGTTATTGTCCTGAAGACCACTAGCCTCGCTCAACAAACCGCTGCCTGCTGTTTCTTGTCTCTGCAGGGCTGGGTCGATCACATGGTCAGGCATAATTTTATTTATTTATTTATTTATTTTAAAAAAAAGCCCCGCTGACATTTTCAGTCTGAGCTTCGTCTCTTTACTGTTGCGTCACCGTCGGTCACATCAGTCGTGGCAGGTCCCGCTCCACGTTTCCGACATGACAGCTGTGCGACTGTTTGAGGATTATCTGCTGCTGCTCCCACGTGGGTCAGACGGGGAGGAGATTAGAAAACGGAGAGAGTGTCTGTGAATCTGTGCACATTGCTCTTGTATAAGTTTTTCATGCTGTGAGGAGGTGACACACTGAAGGCCATGTGAAAGAGGACACAGTGAACATGACCACCTAAAGTCGCTTATTTTTATTTTTTTTTGCACATCTTTAAAGTAACATGTTTAAAGGATTTTAGCTGTCATTTTTATTTAATCATTTTTTCCTGCTTCTTGCTAAATAATAATCAGCCTAGTGTTTTGGATTTTACTGAACTCAAACACGAACAAATTTTGCATTTCTGAGGACTATTTTCAGAGGCGGATTAATACATATTCCCAAACATCCAGGGCCTCTGTTTGTTGTAATGCACTGACGCTAACTGACTTATTTTCAGTTATTGTTGGACAAATACATTTTTTGGCAAAAAGAGATGATCTGAATTGCACACTGTCAACACAGGAAATACTAGATGTGTTGACATGCGAGTAGAAAAATGTTGCATATCACCAGGCTGATCCTCCCATAGCCAGTATGTGTGCATGTAAACAGTAGCTAAGACTGATTGACGGATTCGAACAAAAGTTGACTCATGAGCCTTCAACAAAGTGAATCTAGTTTTATTGTTCTTCTAGGCTTAATCTGATCAGGTGTCCACGGCAAACATCTTCCTGAACCTTTCATGTACTTTGTGACCCTGTGGGGGCCTCCAGGTTGGGAACCTACATTTTCACACTGATTTTATTGTGTTCCTCCTCTCGGTTGATTCGCGTCAGCAGGTGGTCCTGTTGTTGCAGGTCAGCGGGTCTAAAGGCAGATGGGTCAGCAGAGTCTGATTCATTATTTATGAAGCCAAGTGGATGCCTCCTCCGCTGATGTGTGCGTTCACCATATTGATTCCCGAGGTCTAAAGTAGCTGTAATGGTTGTACCTCATGAAAAATGCTGTCAGACCAAATGTAGACTTGCTCTCTGACGCGGTAAGTGGAAACTTTGGACATTGTTTATTAGACTCAACAGGTGCTTTTCGCAGATACATTTACAGGCTGATGAGAAGACGTGCCTCATCCTAAAGTGATATTAAAAGATCCTTTGTTCTATGTGTAGGGTCAAAACAAGTCCCTGCAGCTTCGTCTGTATATGATCGTGGGAATGGAAGTGGAGGTTTGTGCAGACGTTACTGCATCACAGAGGTTTTCGGTGATTCACTGTCTTGTGTGCATTGCTCAGTGAAAAGCAGTGACTAGAAAGTGGGAACAAACTGATTACTTCTGTCTTCTTTGATATGCCCATGTAATCAAAATTTAGAAATCTCAATGTGTGCAATTTATTGTGTAACTCTTATTTACCTGTGAAGCTACATGTTCCAGATGGGCATCCGCTGCACTTTGTTTTTAGTGCTAGCATGTGAATGTTACCATAACATGGTCAGATTAACGTTTGAAATGTTGCATTTGCCTTAAATGAAAGCCTGTTAGCATTTAGCTCAGACCACTGCTGCATACTGAGCTGTTAGCGAGGCTGCTGTGCATGAAAGGCAAACATGGCGAGTAGATGTCAGTGAGTGCAAATAATATTTATTGATTGTGAAAGTGCACTTCTGAAGATTTTCTCTCCTGAAGTGCATGTCTCTCCGTGTCACAAATGCTCTGACCTTAGCACGTCGGCGAGCTACACTTCCTCCATGTCGAATATCACAACACACTAATGCTGTTAGCTAATGGGCCTAATCTGATTAGCAGCGGCCTCCCATAGCCTGATAGCAGGGCGTGCACAGCAGCAGTGCGCCATCGCTGTATTGTTTATGGAGAGCGGCTGAGTCTATATAAAGGCAAGCTGATCCCCTGGAGACACAGAAAGTGAAACTCACCTTGACTACAGTTACTATGGATAGAACGGATAGGTGGCCTTCAGCAGCCTAGGCTCCCCGACACTGTATTCATTTAGACGATAAGGATCCCTTTAACTTATTTGGTCTGCTCCGAGGGACTCAAGCTCATTGACTTTGCTGAATAATTAATAATCCTGCAGCCATTTTGTCACTGAACAGTGATTATGTATTATATTTAACAAATCCTAAAAATCTACAATATAAGACGCCTCTTGTGCTAATTATAGAACAGCCTCGTTTTGTGCGTTTTCCCTGCATCCTTCCTGCTTCTGTTTGATGCTGAATATTTTCAACTGCATCTGAGCTTTTGCTGTGAAGGGCGAGTTGCTGTGCGCAGAGCAGCTTTGCTTGGTTGTAATTAATACACGGTAACAGCAAACCTCTGGAGGCTACGACCTCAGACGCGCACTGCTCTCTGTGCCGCGATGTGACATGATCCATAATTATAATTACCTCCTGAGGTTTTTGTTTTTATTTCATCCTGCAATTGTGTAATGAAACCGATCCGCACGGAGTTGAGATTTCTTTAATTCATTTAAATCGGACGTAGAAACATTATGAAGTTAATAGAGAAGAAAAGGAAAGACATGAGCATTTACACACTGATGCTTCCTCCTCTGTGTGTCATTCAAAAGTAACATTATCTTTAAATCATGATAATACCACTGATAAGCAACTATTTAACAAACTGATGACAGGGTAACTTGATAATAAAAGGATGAGGCTGCTGGGAATATCCGTATTGTCCTCAGACATGAAGCTTTAATAAAAACTTCACGTGACCAAATTACAAATCATTAACTTACCATCCATTTCCACTTCACAACTCGTCACAACTCAAGAATTAGCTGGAACTTATCTTAAGTTTGACTTGCGGTATGAGGTTGTAAATACCTAAAGAAGCTGTAAATATCAAATGTGACCATTTATAACTAATAAACGGTATTTAAGCTACAAAACGTAATGATTAATGAAGTGGCCTTTGCACACAAGTCGGTGTTATGAGGAAATATTAACAGCTGATCTGCTCTTGCTTCTGATTTTAGCATGCCCAGCTAACGGCTTACAACAGCTGCACACCAGCGACGTTTTTTAGTCCTGCAAGTAGACAAGAAAGAGAAGTAAATGAAATATTATGCTCTGGTATTTGTTTATGCAAGAAAATGAGCCAATATTAAATACCTGTGATGTGCAAAAGTCAATGCGTCTCTGGCATTTTCAAGGCTAATTTGGAGTCCGTCTGTTCAGAAGTGTTTCCAACCAATATAATGAGACTCAGGTGGCGTTCAGTGCCCTGTTCTTGGGGTTTCTTTGTCTACTGTCAGGATCAGCTGAGTATCTATTAGGGCACAGGTCTTCAACAGGGGGTCCGCAAGGGTACTGTTGCACATGAAATGTGAACATGTTTTATTTGAATATCTTAATATCGAATGCAAAATAATAATAATAATGTATATTTATAAATAGCACTAGGCTGAGTTTAATATAAAACACATATAATAGATGGGGGGTTCCTACTTAATCCTTCCATCAGTTTGGGGGTCCCTGGCCTGAAAAACGTTGAAGCCCTCCTGTATTAGGGGATAGGGAATGAATGACTAAGGGCTATTGTTGCTAAACATTCGGTTGGGATCAAATTACTCACTCGTATCCAGGAAGCTTCCTGAGGAATTAAGAGATATAAATCAGTGTCTCCTTGTAGGAAATTATTATGAAACAACATGACGTGTGAGAGAAGGCACTGCCTATAACCTGTGGTTACTTCAAAACTACAGTACATGTTTAGCTGTTAAGTGTGTAACTGCTCTGGCGCAATCGTTACACTTTAGAGTCTTGAGGCCTCTTCCAGTTTGTCAGGCTCTCCAGATGTTTGTTGTTTTACTGTTGGACGCCCAGCGTTTGTGTGTACTGTATCTGTGTTTGAACTAATGCATTCTTCACGTCTACAATCATCATAGTTATCCCGCATGTGTGAAAACCGAGAGGTGCACTTAAACCGCTTGGTATATAACAGATTTTTTAACTTTCCTGTGATCTTGAAAGTGTATTCTTTGCGATCTTCTCTGATGTGGGGCCAGCGTTGATTGGCGTAACGCACCGTGATTCTCTGCCAAAAGTTGATCTAAGCAGGTAAGAAGTTGTGATATCACCGAATGGGAACCGTTTCAAACAGCTGTGTTAATGCAGATATTGGGAGTGAATCAGACGAGAGGCGAGGTGCGCTGCACAGACATGCAACGCCGTGAGTCACGTAGATTTAAGCCAACGGACGGTGAGCTCACCATCGTGCGGTGTACTTACACATCCGTATGACGAAATGTGACGCCTGCTTTGGAGACGTCTGCGGGCAAGTTCTCAAATCACTACATCTTATCAAACCCTTTGTTCTTTCTCATCACCTCCTGCCTGGCTCTGATCAGCTTGAATCAAATCGGCCGTCACCTCTGACCTGTCTGTCTCTCGACTGCCTCCTGAACATGTGCTTGTTGACAAGAAGAAACTACAGGGAAAATATAGGAGAGACTGCCCTTAATGGAGAAGCAGGAAATAGACTTTGAAATCTGTAGGCGTTTCCCAGGATTTTGCTCGTGCGGATTCGTGACCCAGTGATTTTATCTGCCTGCTTGGTCACACCTGTGTGTTGAGACACGAGCAGACTGTGATCGGATACTAGATTATTCATGCTGAGTCTTGTGTGCTTCTTTATAGCGTGTGTTGTTCTCACGGTTTATTTTTAGTTGCAGCTGTGAAGTCATCGAACAACGATATGGATGGAAGATAGGATGGACACTGATCAGCCACAACATTGAAACCACTGGCAGGAGAAGTGAATTGTATTGATCATCTTGTGACAACACAATTTGCTGCTGGGAAATGTACACACGTACCGCCCACCTAGAGCAGACCAGACCAGACCGATATCAGGTGACACAATTTTAGGCTGGTGGTCATAATGTTGTGTCTGATCGGTGCAGCTTACTCTCTGGAAATTAGATTCAGTAAATGTTTGTAGATCAAATTACATCTTAGGATGTGGTGTTACTGTGACTAAGTGAATTTAAAATCTGTTACATTCCTTCCTCATTGTTTTAGTCTGTTACACTCACAGACAATAAGATGAACTGATGTGTTTCTGCTACACTGACAGCCAGACGCTCGGCTCTCCTCCTCAACCTGAGAGCACTTGAATATTTGCTTGATGAGCACCACCTGTTTTTCCCTCTCTTCCTCTACAAAACAACAACCCGTTTGACTTCCTGAATAAATGTTGCCGACTTACTGAGTCCTTACAACCTTAAAGGCTTCTGACTGCTCTCGATTGTTTATTGTTTTGCAAATCAGGTGAAGTCAGCGTTAGTCTTGGATGCAAAAAACTCTTAATCAAGCTCCGTTCCCAACCTTTTGGAAAAGGGCAAAAAAAATATTTTCAATTAAATATAGCTTCATTATTTTTTTTCTGTTTTTATTTACACAATGTCCCAACTTTATTTGGACAGGGTGTATTAAATTGTCACTGTGCTTCCTTTCAAGCATCAGCTGCTTTCAAAGGCCATGCGTACAATTAGTGATGCGTTCAGGGACACAAAATGTTCACACATCAAGTGACACGTTCGGCTTACAGCTGTTAGACTGAGGGAATTTTCACTTACTAAAGTACCATGGACCTTCTCTGTCGGGAGCCACAGTTTTACCGCTGTACGTGATATTAATGGTGACGACGTTTACATGGACACTTGTCACCTGCGGGCATTTCTGATACTAATGAAAACAACAACACAATGAGAGTGTGATCTCCTCAGTCTTAACAGACCAATAAGGAATTTACCAACTGAGAAGAGTGATGTGCTTTATATGACCATTTCTCTCCATCTGATGAATTTGAGAAAGGCACATAAAGTAACAAAAAAAAGTTGAAGTAAGCCAGGATCCACGCGGTCAGCAACAATGAAAATGTGGAAAATCTTAGCTTCGTCCATCTGAAGGCTAATTTAGAGTACACGCACCCATGGGCACGTAGCCAATACCAGTGCAAGCCTTTTATACTTCGCTCGTCAGTCTGGTTCACTCTGTTTTGTTTCTGCTTCCTGCTTCGCTTTCAACAACGGCAACTACGGATGTTTGTATCTACGAACCTCCTTGGTTAACCTTTACATTATGTCTTCCGTCTGTATTGATCCGAAACTATCAATATGAAAATTTGCAGAGATGGAGAAGCAGTCGGAAATACTGAAGTGGACACATGCTACTACCAAGCGGACCAAAAGATCACAGCTCTTTGGTCTGCGTCGCTGCCATGCACAGTTACATTTCTGGGGAGGTGCATGTGAGATACGGTGCTAGGGTCTGAAAGGTCAGCGTAGATGCCGTAGCTACGCCGACCTTTGCTGTCACATTGATGCGAAAGCCTAAACTGCCTATTAGTGATTGTCTATCGTATGAACTGAGCGCTGCCGCTAAAGAAATATTCTTATATTACGGGCAGATTTGACGCCCCACAGACAGATTTTTCCAGGTAAACGAGGCCACTGTGAAGGTACAGTATGTACACATAGTGTTACTGGCTTCAAACACCCATGTGTCTTCTATCGGATTAGGATATAAATATAAAGTGTGCTTCATTTTAACACACTGGAGTGTTTAATTCCCTATTTCCCTTCAAATTGCTGCATGGAAACTTAGATTTCACAAACCGTATGGACCTGTTGGTTGGATAAATCTTGGCATTTTAATTGATTAGTTGATCAAAAGAAGAAAAAGAAATGTAAAATTAGTTTTTAATATTGGACGTGTTGCTCTTATTTTCAAAATGCTATATTGTCTTGTTTGTTTCCGTGCAGGTGTGTCTCCTCATTTGAACACTAAAGCACCGTAACCAGAGCTTAGGGCAACATGCAAATTTATGGTGAACTAGAAAAGCATCGGTTTGTTTTCCTCCTGCCCAGCGCTGCTTAAAAACAGTGTCGTATGAAATGTTGGAGGGAAGGTGTTGCCCTGACCGGTCATTTTGCCATGTGTTTGCTTTCAGACAGGCTCTGGTGAATTAATCCGTCTTTAATGTAGGTTTCTGTGTACACTGGTCCTCAATAGCTGCACATTAGTTGTTCTGTTATTGACTGCACCTGTTCGGTGAAGTGTATATTTGAATGAGACTGCGCTATTTGCTCAGTCAGTGAACTCTTGAGGTCTCAAAAAACAAATGTTAAAAAAAAAAGAACCTACACCTTGCTCCAGAAGTGAAGGCACCAAACTCAAACACGGGATTGTGGTTGGCACAGAAACCAGATGTTTTACAGTCAAAACACAGTCAGCAATGACATAGTGAAGGAGGGAAGGTCACTGTGTGTCTGTGGTGTCAAAGGCTCTGGCCTATTTTCTCACAGCAGCTACCTATTAGCCTGCAACTGTGTGATCTGTGATTAGAGAGCAAGTGTCTCTGGTTGAAGCTCTTTAGACAGAGTCACAAGCTTTTAGGACTCATGCCCTGTCCTTACTGATAATTGTCACACTTACACGCGGACACACACACACACACCGTGAAAACACCAGGGTTGAATCCAGAGCCAAGAGCTGAATGAAAGAACTGTCAGAGAATGAAAACAAATGGATCGGCTTCTGGCAAACGACCAAAGAATCAGATTGAGTGCATTGGTGAGAGGAGCGGAGACATGCTCGCACTGCGCTGCCTGTCTCCTTTAGACCTTTGACACATGCCTGACAGACTGACACACACTTGTGCATCGAAGTGAAAATCTAGTTGGGTAACATATCCTCAGGTTCCTCAGTGCAGTTGTTTCCTGGTGAGGTGGCTATACAAAAGCCTTCATCTGCTCATGTTGGTGTGTTTTGGAAGTCGGTTCTCGCTGACTGAAAATGGTTATTGCGTAAATGTGCAGCCTCTGATCGACTCCAACATCTCCCCGTCCCAACCTCTCAGCGCGTTTGTGTGCTCTGTCTCTTATCGCAAAAACTCTGTGTGACCGTTGGACTTTGTTGTGTATTTGGGGAGCAGAGTTTGTGACTTGATGTAAATGAGCAGCGCTTTGCATGTGTCTATAACTATATACTTTAGTGTTTTTATTATCCATTTGTCATGTTTCACTAGACCTCTAGTCTCCTGCACAGTGAGTTCATTTACATAATTTGTATGTACTGATTTATGCATTCATTTATCTACTCTCCCTCTGATCATTTTCCAAAATATGAGTCCGTTCTGTCAAAAACAGCATCACCTTTAGTTCCAATGAGCTCTACCTTCAGACTACAGCGTCTTGCATTAATAAATGTGAGGTAATGATCTAAATATTCTCGATGTGCAGCACTATTATGCCGTGGTCACGCTAAGGGCCACAATTCATTTTCAATGGTGCAGCAGTTCCCTTTTAAAATCCTGCAACATCAACAAGTGTTCGAGGAGTGTAGTCGACCACGCCCCGCCGATTTGTTTCTCCACATGTAATGTGAACGCACCATTGAAGAAGCTTTCTTGCATAACGATATTTCAGATTTTTGTTTTCTGAAGAGCTTTTCTCTTGGATCAAATTCAAATCTGAATTACACAATCTTAAAGTCCAAATCAAGGGATGTGATTTTAACGTATGGAGTCTTCTTTATATAATACATCAGCTAAACTTATTAGAAAGAAATACCCAAATAAAAAAAGATCTAGTAAAATGTTAAATGCATTCCTTATAGATTGTTTCAATGAATTTGTAGCATTTCAACTGTAACACAACTCCTTATGATTAAAATACTGCTGTGGTGCAAGCAAGCGGTGCTTTAAATGAAATCAAAAACCTGTGTAGTTGTAAATACATCTCCTCGACACCGTACAGGAAATAGTCACATTAATCTGAATACAACTCGTGCGTGCAGGACTTCACATCTGTGCAGTAACTGATTGATCATCCCCTTGGCTTCACCGCGTGAAGGCCAGTTGTCCGCGTCCGCATTTTATTTTCTTTCTTTTTTTCACCCTGTGCACATATCGACCTGCTAGCCTAGCCTTTATTGCTAATGCCGTGTTACGTAATGTTTGACGTGGAGTGACTGCCAGCGCTGTCCAGCTGAAGCCGTGTGTGTGTGTGTGTGTGTAGTTCAGTGGGTTTTTGTATCAGCTTGGCGTTCTGCCCAAACAATGCAGCCAATCCAATAATTAGTTTGAACGTCATCATGCTCTCTACGTGAAGGTTTTTTTTTTTTTTTTGTGTAGTCAAATCATGTTTGTAGTGGAGAAAATCTCTGCTGCTCCACACAAGATCTCCACAGATTGTACCATTTAATTTACACCTGGAAGATGAAGCGTTGCACTGTGGGAACGTGGTGTCTTTTGGTGAATGGTCATATCGAGATGTATTGGTCTCTGCAACTTTTCAATGAATGGAATTAGTTGGTCGAAAGTAAATGAATTGCTTTGATTTGTTTTGATCATAAACATGTTGCTCTTTTTTAATGATGTGAAATCGAAAAATCTGAATCCGTCACTGTCAGATTTCATGGGCTAAATTTAAATTTTGATCAAGATAATATTTGATAGAACAGTGGAACAACAGTAAACTATAGTTGTTGCTTCATATTAAAGTTTGCTGGTACGTTATGTGGGATGTACAGTATAATGATTCATTAGCGGAGAAGCTCTTCGAACCCTCCGGGCCGTGAGGGTGACCTATTTTCCTACGTATTTTGATGCATTTCTCTCCTGCTCTTTTGTTGATTAAAGTTGTGCGAGCATGATTTTCTGCAGAGTAGAAACACTGACTTTTATACTCTCCTGATTCATTTTATTTGATGAAAGTACCAGAGATGTATTTAATTCAATTTACAGTTGAATGAGACACATCTGACCAGCGTGGGTTGTTTATTGAGCAATCAGGATACAGAAGAGCGTGGCTCTCCTCCTCATGTCCGTTCCTCTTCTCTAAAAGATCAATTGAGAAATCCTGATTGAGCAAACTCTCTGACGAGAGGGAGCGGCACTCGAGAGGGGGGGAGGGAGGGAGGGAGAGAGGGAGTGTGATTACCTGCCCCTGTCTCTCTCTCATTCCCTCTCCCTCCTTGTAGTCACCTCCCTCTCGGGGAGTGTACACACTCCTGCGCTCTCTCCCTGCTTGTTCACACACGCTCTCGGCTTCATGCTGCACACACACACACACACACACACACACACACACACACACACATACACACACACACACCCACCACCTACTTACCTACCTACCTACCTACCTACCTACCTACCTACCCACCGTCTCCTCTGACTGACTTCCAGTGCGGACCGTGCACATCAAAGAAGGAGCTCGGACGGGACGGGGTGAGATTTCAGAGCTGCTGTCAGTTCGTGTGGATGTGTGAAGACGCACAGAAGCTGCATTGATCCACGCGCTCCAGATAAACCAGGACGAGTGATTGAAGTGGTTTTTTTTTTTTTTGGTTTTTACTTCCGTTGCTGTGGGTTGCCACTCAAGACGGAGAGTAACTTTTTCTCAGTCAAGGACTAGCTGCTGCTGCTGCTGCTGCTGCTGCTTCTTCTGCCAGTGACGACTCACTCGACAGGGTGAGTGCTGCTGAACTCCCACTTTGCCTGTTTCCCACTCGTTCCTGGACAACTGGAAACTCTCTTGCGTGTCTCTGTCCACTTCTTTCACAAGCTGATCTATCTCTGCAATCTGACAGTCTGTTATTGACCTGTTACTGTTTAGACTGTGCGTGTGTGTGTCTGTGTGTGTGTGTGTGTGTGTGTGTGTGCGCACGTCCATGAGACGGTCCAGCTCCCCGCCTGAATAAGTGTGTGTGTGTGTGTGTGTGTGTGGGTGGGTTATATACATGAAAAAGACATCTCTGAAGAGCACACATTTATCCACAGCAGGGTTAATTATCCCGTGGCCAAAATCTTGGACTAGTAGCCTCTCATTCGCTGCCATAAGCGTGGAAATATCTTCTATTTTTTGCCAGGGGGACGAAAAAAAACATCAATATGGAACTGAAACTGTTCCACAACAGTAAAGAAATAAATAAATAAAAAATGACATCATCAACCAGCGCCCCAGGCAAGTCATCTTTAACCACAGATGACTATTTATGGTGGTGTCCACCCTTCAAAACGCTGCCATCCGCTGAAATGTGCTCCTTGTGGTTTGAATTGCCGCCTGTTTGAGGTCTTTTCATTAAGCCTGCTATCCAGTTTCTCATGTCAAGGTTTATGAAACACACAGCATCCACTGGCTTTTCTGCTGGGTGGTGGAAGAGAGAGCGAAATGTGTCTGTTTAAAAAGAGTCGGTGGGATAAATGTGAGCCGATAGGTCCTGATTTTTATGAACTCGTACTATGAACTTTTTTATATACTGGATTTTTTTTTGTTTGGGATGCTGGCGACTGATCAAAACGTTTCTCCTAAATCAGTCTCTTGTGTTGTCTCATGGCCTGTGTCAGATTTCCAGTAAGGCCCCCAGAGTGCTCGTATGATTTGTATCTAGTTGTTTTTGCAAATTGCCTTTGTGTGTCCTCCACTAGCTAATGGGCTTCCAGAGCAGGAGCTGTGTACTCTCTCCTGTAAAGAACTAATGGAAAACTCAAGGATAAACTGGTGTTAATGGGATACCTGCTCACTATGCATAATCAATAAGTTTTGTTTTAGTTTCTGGTTTGTGTTTGTTCCGGCAGTGGAACTGTTTAAGTTCCGGTTCGTCACGTCAGTCTTATTAAGATTGATTTCACGTCAAATTCTGAACTCGTTTGTAAGTAATGAGGTTTAAAGTGCAGGTCAGAGAAAAATGTAAAACAAAAGGTATTGTAGTCTAAATTAGTGAGAAGTGGGAGGTGTACAGCTCTTCATCTAACAGCTCACCGTGGCTGCTCCGTCTTGTTCCACTACATATTGCAATAATTCGAATGGATTGTCTCTCACAAAGTCCTACAGCGTTTCCTGTGACTACTTCCTGATAAAGGTCACCTTAGTTATGCTCAATGACAATTTAATATTTTGCTCTCAGACGTCTGTTTTACGGAGGTTGTATCATCTTGGACTAAATATGCGTTTATTTCCATGAATGTAACCACAGACACAAGCTTTGTAATGAATGAATATATGTATAAATATTGCTATATTTTCACCAGTGGGTCATGACCGGTCTCAGTTGTGGTGACACTAAAAGGTGTTGACGCCTCGCTGAAAACAAATACCTGAAAAGAGAGAGACAACAGCCTTCCTTCTGTCAATATTTTGATCATAAATAACGAAAATCCTACTGTGAAGTTGAAATACTCGGGTCGTTCACACCCAGCCCTGTAGACTGCTGTACGGGTTAATCATTAATTTCCTTTTGTCTCTTCATGAATTCATACACCTATAAAACAGTGAGCCAGAGTAAAGGACTATTGTTAGCCAGTCTGAAGATCAGATTGTACAAACCTGGTTTTAATTACACGCTGATAAGTCAGATAGGAGTTCTGACGAAACCGTTAACGAGCGACCGTGAAAGTACCTGTGCAGCATTCTCAGGGAGACGGAATGAATCCAATGCACAGACACAAACAGGCATATCCTGTCTTATCCTTTCACACTCGCTCGCATGTGCGCTCTATGGCAGCGCTATTGGATTACCGGAGAGTCTCTTATCCTATTACATGACAGAGGTTGTAAGCTGTCATCTGTGTATGATATCAGACGGCCTAAACAATGGGAGGCGTCTCTTACGCACTCAGACGCACACAATGAGCGTGTGTACACGCTCGCCGTCGTGACACACGCTCACACCTGTGGAGTCCTCTTCTTGAGTTTCCCTCCGAGCGTTTACAAAACATCTTCGCTCGGCAGAAGGCAGAGCTCGCGTACTCTCATGTGTTACAGTCAGTGGGTGTTCGGATTGGGTTTAGGCGTCATGAGGCCGAGGGTTCTTCAAGACACCGGGTTGAGATTTTGCACCTCCAACGTCTTAGGTGTGGGCCTTATACTGCCTACGTCATCGATACCCTGACACCAATAACTAAACTTTGAACCCTCTCCTTGCTGTGAGCGTTTGCAAGCCAAAGAGAGGAGTGGCTGCTGGTGTATGTGATTATGAGTTATAAGGCCCTGAAAAGACAGCCTCAAGGTGAGGAATAGGTGAATATGCATGCTATCCACATACAAGTACAGACACCCACACAAGCTCTCTAGTCTAGGCAGAGCGAACCAGATGTACAATATATATCTTTTTTTTTTTTTTTTTTTTAAGTCATATCTGTGTTTTCAGTTGAGTTTTATGGCTGTTTTTACAGCCCCCTTTATGCGGCTGCCGCTGTGACTCACTGGTCGTGGACTGAAATAAATTTCCCGCTGACAAAAACGACTGCACCTCCTCTTTTTATTTAGCAAAGAATCAAAGACGTCTTTGTGAATATAACCATTTTCCGCTGTCGGCGAACATGCCTGGCTGTCTTTTGATCAGCAAGGAGCCAGAGTAAAAATAGCAAGACTAATGTTTTCGTCATCAGTTCTGCGAGGAGCCAGGACAGGCCGCCCACCAGGCAGCCTGCTGTGTACCTGCTGCAAGACGCAGCTGAGAGGAAGCTGCCACTGGCCTGATTACGACCTGCTTTAGATGTGACAAGACGTCTTAGCCGCCGGCCCTGGGAGCTTCTCCCTCTGGTCTTGTAAGCCTCAGCAATACACGAATGCTGATTATAGCAGCCCAGATGTGCTCCGGTTTGTAATTGCGTGTAGCTTCCAGATCGTTGCATTCAGTCCTTCAACGGGAATCGGCTGCGTGATTCACGTAACGCTGGTTTAAAATAGAAGTTTAAAGCAGGTTGATTCCTTTCATACCTCCGTGGGTGTCAGATGTGTTTGTAGTTTGACATATCTGAGCTACAATGAGGAAGTGGGACCAGATGCTACAGGCTGATAGTCGCCTTGAATGTGTTTAGGGTGGCAATGCATGGCAGAACAAGTGTGTTTAAATGCATCGGACAGGTTTTAGTTGACGTCATTGGAGTAATGAGGTAAAGAGGTGAATGGTTCGGTATATTGGGCGCATACAACAACAGCCATTGATGAGCTGATTGATATAAAATGGGATTAAAGAAGAAATATTGCTGGCAGCTGTTTCGACAGTAGGTTGAGGCATTTTGAAATGTTAACGTGGAGCTGAAATGGAAAGAGCAGCGTCTTTACAGTCACTTCAGAGTCTTTATTTATGCAGTGAAATGTACTGAATTATCTGGCACCATGCGGTTTATACACTGATCAAGCATAACATTATGACCACCTTCCTAATATTGTCTAGTCATCCAAAACAGTTGTGACTCATCAGAGAATGGACATGGGTCTTCTGAGGGTGTCCTGTGGTGTCTGGAGACAGGATGTTGTTAGTGGGGGTCTTTGGGTTCTACGGGTTGAGGGGAGAGGCCTCTGAGAATCAGGTTTCGTTTCAGTGCATCCCAAAGATACTTGATCGGTTTGGGATCTAGTGTATTTAGAGGCCAGGTCAACACCTTGTGCTGTTCTCCATGTTGTTGTTCCTAAACAGTTTTTGTGTCAGGCTGCTGACTCCAAGGAGTGTCATTGCTATGGCGTGGGGGGTACATTGTTCATCACATGATGGTCAGTGTTGTTCACTTTTCCTGTCAGTGGTCGTAATGTTATGCCTGATGTGTGTTTGTGAGTTACAATTTAAAAAAAAAAAATACACTTTGCAAATGATTTTTGTTCCACTCCAAATTCCACAAGTAATTTCATCACAGTCCCACAACATGATCAACATCCCAAACATCAGTATTAGTATTGCACGTTTAAACATGCTGTGGTGAGCACAGAGGTAAAGCAGATCTCCACAGAGGAGCTAGCACAGACTGGTTGTAGAATCAGACATGTTTAAGCGAAGATGTCAAACATTTACTTGTTTAAACTTCTCAAATATGAGGAATTAAAAAAAAAAAGGTTTTAAAAAACACATCTTTGACTTCTGTGATGCTGTTTACTGAGGAAATGCAGAAGAATAGAGAAAGAATAGAAATAGAAAAATACTTTATTCGTCCTCTTGGGGGGTAAATTTCAGTGTCCTGTAGCTTGTACACAAACATCAATGTAACATAACGGCAAAATCAACAAGTAATAACAGCAGTAAGAGCAGTAAAAGTGGAAGACTGGTACTATATATAAGACTGGATTAAAACAAACAAACAAAAAAAAACACAACAGTGTCTGAGTAGTGGTGGTTATAAACCATATACAGTTAACCGGGCATTTTTAAAAATAAACACAATGTGTTTGGTGGCCCAGCGACACATGCTGCAGAGTTAACCGTGTGAATACTGCAGGTTCAGCAGCCTGCACGGTCAGAGTCCGACATTATCACATATGGAAGTGACTGATAGTGTCTGACTCTCAAACACCTGAGAAGTTTAAAGAAGCTCTTTGTCAAGCAGAGAAACATTCCTTTGTGGCAGCACGAGGCTGTCTGTCAGGGCCTCAGGGTAGAAGGTGAGAGGACGAGGGGTAAACTGAGACATGAAGTCATGATCCGCGCCCCATTGCTCTTCCTCCGTTCTTACTTCCTTGCTGAGCTTCTATGCAGCCACACCTGCATGATGCTAACCATGTATTTATTTAGCCGTCACGCGGAAGGCCATTTGGCAGTCGACATGAATCATGAGAATGATGTCATTGTTTTTGGTGACAGGAACTGCTGTAGCCCATGTGTGATCCCTGCGTCTGCTGCGAGTCGTCGTTTTTGTCCATTTTTGCGCTCTCATCCATCAACCTCCTCCACCCCTAATTCATAAGTAATGACCACGCAGCATGCAGGCAGAGCGCCAAGCAGAGTAGCAGAGCAGACATGCTGGCTGGCCAGCCGTCATCCCTGTGGACCAGAGCCACTTATCTCTTACAATAATGACATATGCATCGACTGGCTCAAGGGAAGCGGCTAAAAAGAGACTCGAGATTTTTACATCAAGTCTAGTATACTAATTTGAGAGATTGATTTTGTTTGCAGAATGTCCTGAAAACAACATTTCTCATGCAACATCTTTGTAGGTTAAGAATCATTAAAACCTGAGACACTGAAATGACAAATAATAATGATACTTATTAATGGAAGCCATCGGTTATTATCACTTACATAATTATGACTATAGATAGTAATTTACAACACATATGGAGCATGAATCAAGAGTTACGATAAACAAACTGATCTCAGACATCCTGTTAATACTCCATGAACTGAATGTTTGTCTGATTATTTTGAGAAATGTTTAGATTAACCTGATATGACTACAATCATTATTCTGTACTAATGTCCTTAAAAAATTAAATCAAAACCATGACAGGGTCAGAAAGTGGCCATGATATGTTTTTGTCTCTGCTCCAATACATTTAATTCCAAAGTGAACGCTTAGCATGGATTTGAAGATGCTGCTTAAGCTGGTGCTTATGGATTTATTTTTAGATATGTCAATATTATCTCTTGGATGCAGCCGTAGGAGGCAACCATGTAAAATACATGCTTGAATGCTTGCTGCAGTGCTTTATACACAACACACATGTTACTAAACTTTAACGCTGGACCCAAACAATGAACTGAACTTTCCTCATAGATTTGGTGTGTGTCTACCAGGCGCTGACAGATTTTATACTCTGTAATTGTTTTACTACATTCACTGGGACACAACAAAAGCAGAATGATATAAAAACAATCAAATAATAGGAATAGAAGTGGGACTAAAATACTACCCTGTGGAACGCCACTTTATTCATACTTATACTACTGACTGGTGGCAGACATACTGGAAAATAACACTGTCCATCATACAGTGCAGTTTATTTGCAGAGTGCAGCAGCACTTCCAAGTTCTTTTTATAATTTATTAAACATTATTTGTTTGTGTGATGATGTTTCTTTTTTTACTGTAGTTGCCAGGAATGTAACAAGTCATGTAAACATCAGAGAAACATTTTTAATACCTTAAATTGATTTCACATTTTTGGAGGGAAAAAGATGGAAAGTAAAATGATTTACTACTTAATCAAGCATTTTATTGGATGGTGTAACCCAGAGCATACAGTATATTGGCTAAAATGCCCTCAGGAGCTTATTGCCTGGTTGGGTTCCCAGCTGGCCAGACCCTTGCTTTATGTAATTCCCCCATTTTAACCCACATTGCATGGTACACTTGCTAAAATGATGCAAAATGCTAAAAAAAACATTTCACGTGCACACATATTGAAATCTAATGTGTTCATGTAATTCAGTTCACTTCTTTGCTTATTGAACTCTCAGTTTCTATATACACATTTGGTTTTGTGTTGTCCTTTGATTTAATTTGACGTGGTGTAACACCTATACAATACAAACAATACAAACAGATTTATGGTCTTTTCAGACATGCAGTCGCAATAATAGACTTTAAAACAATTCTCCTTTCACAACGCCTGCTTTGGTTTTGGTGGGAGAACGTCACCTACAGTGCTCCCTTTTGTTCATGAGAAAGCGGGAGTAGCAGTAATACCTATAAAAAGCTCAGTCACCATAACTGTGCAAGATGGATGACTCTCCTTGACTGACCTCTCTCTTCCCCCCCTTCCTTCCTCCCTCTCCTCTCAGATGACATGGCGTCCTCAGTACCGCAGCTCCAAGTTCCGCCACGTGTTTGGTAAGGCCGCCACCAAGGAGAGCTGCTATGATGGCGTGCCAATCACACGCAGCGTCCAGGACAACAACTTCTGTGCCGCCAACCCACGGTTCCTGGCCGTCATCACCGAGTGTGCCGGGGGTGGGGCCTTCCTGGTGCTCTCTGTCCATCATGTGAGTATCTGTGGACTGTAGTGAGTTTGCAGACAGACTTTTAGAGAAAGGGAGATGACATTTCTTTCCATTTTTGTTGTCACAAACCTTTGACCACAAACGCAAAAATTCACTTGAGTTTTATCTTTTATTTGCTCCTAATGCTTTGAATCAAGACTGCTCAAAGAGAGGGTTTCATTAGTTTTATTAGAAGAGAGCCCATGATTTGTAAGCTCTGGGTTTATTACAAAACATGTTTACAACAGGATAAATGAGAAACTGAACATAAACAGGCAAGATTTTCAGAGTTGCGTGTTCAGCGTCCCTTGTGGTTTTGTCTTTGTTCCTGTGTGCACAAGCAGCACACCTGGAAAAGACAGCTCTGCTCTCAGATTATAAATAGCATGGCACCAGCACAGCCAAAAAAAAAAAAACCTCTGAGCACAAGGAATCCCCCCAACAGCTTATTCACCATACCCAAAACATTGCATGTGGTTTTTACCACCCACCCCCCGTCATTACTCTCTGTCTTATCTCCATCACTAACCTCGGCTTAAACGTGATCCTTCAAATGCTCCCCCAGACATTATTTATGGGCGTTAGCACATCTACTGGTGTTATCAATAACAAAGTTGAACTCACAAATGAACGTTCTCACTTGTGTGTTGGTTGAATTTACAGTCTCGCTGTTTATCTCCAGTCTGGGGCAATTCATCAATCTAAACACCTCTCCCTACTCCCCCCCTCACCCTCTCTGTCTGTCTGAGTTATCCCCACCCTCCTGGCATAGGGTATGAATTGCATACGAGCTCAGGAATGACATAACTCATCCTCTGACCCCCCCCCTCTTCCCCTCCGTTCACTGTCTTGAGGAGGTGAAACTTCCGAGCTCCCTCCTCCACCACCTTCATCTCCCACCTCTGCGTGCGTGAACAGTAAAGCTTTTGTTCTATGAGGTTAAGTAGTTAACGCTTCTAAGTCCTATTTCCATGTGTTTGTGTAACGGGAAGCAGAGATAATGGTTACATCATTCCACTGTTGTATTTCACACCTCACCTGAACATAAATGTAGCCTGCAGGTGTGTTGAAAGGAGGTTCGGTTTGTGCAAACAGCATAATGGAGCTTCTTGTTGAGGCAGAAAATCTTAAGTAACTCGAATACGAGGGACATGTGTCATAAACACTCGGTGTAATTCCACTCTTGGTTTGAGTAGTTTGATGGTAATTTCATGCACGGCTGGACTTCTTGCTTAATGGGAGGCCTGCCTCGACCTGCACGGTCTGATTTTGCTTTGCTCCTTGTCTTGTCTGAGTTTAAAGTTGTGCCAATCAATATTTTATGTATTCATCAAGTGTAAAGGGTGCTACTGTTGATGTGGAACAAAATTCTACAAAGAAGCAGCCGTGTCAAGTCTGATAAATGCCCTCAAGGGATGTCACTTGAGACGTCGGTGGTTGTGGCTGAAGACTACAAGCCTCAAGGTGGAAAAATAAATAAATAAATCTAGTGGCGTTGAGTTAGAAAGAAGTGAGTTGTGGAGTGATGCTCAGCCAAGGCAAACAGAATGCACCTACTAATCCGTGACTGAACTAAAAAGAACAATCTGTTTCTGCTGCGTTTATTTTATTTGTCTTCTTCTCATTGTGAGTCTGACAATGCTGAGATATTTCAAGCTACATGAAATCAGTTATTTGTTTTTACTTTTCATTTGCTGCTTTTTTAGTGTCTATTAGGTCAGAGGTCTTCAACAGGGGGTCCACAAATTTAAATTTCTTTAAGTACATGTTAACATGAATCCAACATACTTAATAAATGGGTAAATGGAGGCAGAAGATTATCTGTATGTTTATGTCAGGTGTATCTTAATATTTCAATGCCAAATGATAATAATAATGTATATTTATAAGGCCGAGTCATATAAAACACATCCAGTAGGTAGGCTTCCATCAGTGTGGGGGTCCTTGACCTGAAAAACGTTGAAGACCGCTGTTGTGGGTGATTGTTTTTTTCTTTACTGTTCTGGTCTGATACCGTTTCCACATGCAGCAACCAGAAATTGCACTAAAGCGATGGTCAAACAACTCGCTAGTGAACGCTGTCAAACATTTAGCATCTTGACTTGAATATTTCCCTCAGGAGGTGGTGGGAGAGATAAATTTAGTTCAGCCGCATGCATGTGGTGAAGAAAAAAACACCTTTTAGGACTGCTATCAGTTTATAGACCAGTAAAACCAATGTCAAACTGCAGCCTGAGCGCGCAGACTGCTCCACATACACCGCTCATAAATACAGCTGTGCCTGCTTGAGTTGGGACATCAGTCGCCTTCTGTGATTTTAACGATACGAAAATAAAGGGCGCGCAGAGGGCAGCCAGCAGCACTTCTTCAAATTTAGTATTTATTTTGGATGTTTCAAATACATTCTTGTTTTTCGTTCCTTTCCCCAGCGTGTACTGTCTATTGGTTTGGTGCCACTTTGCGGGATGTTATTATGCAGCTTTTGGCCGGGACTGTCACACGTTTTAAGCTTGGTAGACATCCCAGTTCGATTAAGTTTGACACTCGGTTTAAAGTGAAAGAAGATCGATGAAAGCTTTGTTTGTACTGAATTAATGAAAAGTCTATACCTTGCAGGAAGCTGTTGATCTTGCCATATTAAATCATGTTGCTGTTTTATTAAATTTGACCATAAATAGGGTTATATCCATATGAGTGGAGAAAAGGAATCATTTGTAGTAAATGTGGTCATGTTTACCATGTTCATAAGAGAAGTCCATATGATCGACGTCGTAACAGATGTTGGGACTATTTAATATGTTTTGTGTTATAATTTTGTGTATTCTTCCATCAGACGGGTAAGATTGACCCTCTTCACCCTCGAGTGTCGGGCCACAGGGGGAACGTGCTAGACATCAAATGGAATCCGTTCAACGACTTCTGCATCGCCTCCTGCTCCGAGGACACCACGGTTTGTGTACAATTGCACATAGCACATTTTCGAAATGGTTTTACTGACGTGTCATTACTTCTCATGGAATATGAGCGTGTTGCAGCAGGGAGATCATTTTATTGGCTCGCTGTTTAGCCTTCAAGACGAACTACAAGTCATTCCAAACATTCCTCAGCTCTGACCTGGCAGATAGGCTCAGAACAAACGCCCGGAGACACAAAAACGAAGGAAGAGTTTGGCTTCCTCTTTACAAAATGTGTCCTGGGGTTTAATCCTCTGATTTCCATATTCAAGTGTGCTGGCTGTTTTTCAAACATTTTCTCATTTTCGTGCTGTGCGTGTGTGTCTGCAGGTGAAAGTGTGGGAAATCCCTCCTCATGGTGTACTGAAAAACCTGACAGTACCGTGGAAGGAGCTCCAGGGTCACAGCCGCAGAGTGGGCCTCATTGAGTGGCACCCAACTGCTAATAACATCCTCTTCAGTACGGCCTACGACTACCAGGTAACACGCACACACACACCTAACACACTACTTTCAACACAAGCTTGGAGAGTTTTATGACTAAATGACCGTACGGTAACAAGAGCCGAACTGTGACCTGCTGTAAGCTACGTATTCCTAGGCAACCAAACACAGCCGAGCTATACACACAGATAGGACTATGATTGTTGCTGCTTTGATCTGTAAAGGTATGAACCCATCAAACCTGCTTCAAAGATTTACGGCAACGTCGGCGACTGTGACATCCCCTCACATCGCCTGTGTCTGGGCCAAAAAGTTACACTTTAATAAACTGCAAAGACTAGAGCTAACACCCCGCTGGCACACACAGGTCAGCGTGGAAGGAACTAACCTTTCATACCAGCAGCTGGCAGCTGTCTGTACTGAAGCTACTGTTAGCTGGAAGGCAGGGAAGCTACAAGTCATGAATCATGCTGATAGATGATAGTGTTGTTGTGAAAATATTTATTCACTGAACGCTACATAAATATGTGGAACGGACAAAGCCTACTGTACGCCCTTTGAACTTTGCTGTTTGGTTTTATCTCGTGTACTGAACAACCAATCAGAGTGATCCCTCCCATAAACAAGTCTTAATTGAGCAATGCTCGAAATTCCTTCTACAAGGACGACAGTCCTTGTCCCAGTTTACATGCAGCGGAGAAAGTCGAATAACTGACAGGGACATGTCCTTCTCCTTCATGAGGCAGAGCGGCATTTCAATCAACAAACAGATGGATAATAGTACAGCTTTTTTAATCTTGTACGTAATGTGCGCACTACTTATTATGAGCTTCTTCTACTTGCACTGTTTATCTTCTTCTTCTCTGACCGACTTTCTTGGATTTCTTGGTTATGGCGCATGCGCACACGCGTTATCCAGTTAAAAGTCTGATTAAGCATAAACATGCCAGAGAAAGTTGATTTCCAGTCACATTATCTGGGTGCCTTAATCAGATAAAGGAGAACGTGTTCACATGCATTTAAGTTGTCCAGTTAAAGTCTGATTAAGGCAGTAATTTGTTTTTCACGTGCATGTAAACGTGCTGAGTTTTTGTTGCGTTTTCAGCACCTAGTTGTCTTTGTTGACAACTATTGACACTAGATTGTCGATGGCAGCGGAGGTTGCCCAACTAGCGCCAACGGTGCAGAACACATCTAAATGGGGCCACGTACGCTCACCGATGGCTCGACACCAGAAACCAGCCGACTGTTGGCTTGGTGTGTTACAGCCCTAAAGAATTCAAGTGTTGTACGCAGCAATATGAGGACTCAGTGTCTCAGTTTGGAGTACTAAGTCCAATTAGTGTCCACTCTCAAACCCCGGTGGATCAGCAGCTTTGGGTCGTTCAACTGCAGCTGAAACTCCTGAAACATATGTAGATCGATAGATAGATGCTTTATTCATCCCAAACTGGGAAATTTAACAGTTACAGCAGCAATGTACAGGCCCTCACACCATACATCATATATAACAGGAAAAATGTAGTCTGGATCCTTTATCTAAAGCTGCTGTTTATGAATCTGGAGGTCCAACAGCACGTTGACTTCATGAAGTGATTGGCCAGGGCTGTGGAGGTGAGAGGAGGCTGTGACGCCCAAGTCCAGAGCAACACGTAGTGTCTTGTCTTCTTCCACCTATTGACTATATTAACATATATATATATAATATGTATTTTCTGTTAGATTAGCCCTTTTTTCCAGGATGGGAAAGTAAACAGGGTTAAAAATTATCTCTGGCTCAAATTACTTCTGTCTCTTTTGGTACACTACTGAGTGCAACAGCATGAATTCCTTCGAGATAAGGAAAGTATGTACCGTTAGTCCCATTTGTACAACTATTCATGATAACACACTTTTCAGCCCTTCATTGTGCCTGGCTTATTTTAACAGCTTGAAACCCTCTTCGTTAGGATGTGAATGAAGAATCCTTTTTAGAAAATAGTTTGCTTGTGGTACACTTCAGCTTTTAATGCTTATGTTACATTTGATATTTGTTCAAATCTGCATGTAACCCACCTATTCACACACACAGACACACACAAACAGCAGTGAGCCCCCTCTCCTCAGTAGCAACATTTCACTTTTATCAAAGTTCATGTTTCAGAGGTTTATAACGAGTCCTGTGTGTGCCTCTCTACCTCCAGGTAATGATCTGGAACCTGGACTGTCCAGAGCAGGTGATAAAGAATCCAGTGCGGACCATCAGGCACCACACAGACGTGGTCCTGTCCATGTCTTTCAACACAGATGGCAGCGTCTTCGCCACCACCTGCAAGGACAGGAAGGTCCGACTGATGGAGCCGCGCTCAGGAAACCTGCTGCAGGTACTGCTGTGTGTGTGTGTTTAACTCTTATTGTAATATGGAGGCTAAAACAACTAAACCTAATCGAAACACTTTAAATTGTATGGTAAAGACATAGTTTAAGGTTAGAAAAAGTCTTCTTGTTTTGAAGTTGTGTTACTGTAGCTAGAACTATGTTTTAAAGTTTTGTTTTAGACCTTAAAACTCTTATTTGATGAGTCAAATAGGAATCTGTAGTTGGACGAGTGTCTTTGACCTGATTTTAGGGATTTGCATTATATCAGAGGAGTTCTTTCCAGGTAGTGACTTACTTGATACATACATTGTCATTGGACGGCATCTCTTTGAAGAAGGAAAGCGACAGTAAAATAACATCAATGTATAAACAGTTTAAACTAACTAAACACGGCGCTTTTGAAGAGTAAATCATTAAGACAGCAGAAGTTTTTTTATTATCATTGTCTGGTAAAAAAAACAATGATGTACAGTTCAGCAGCTCTCTGTTTGAGCCGCAATAAAATGAAAAGCTATAGCACCATAAAGATAAAAACTATAGCAGCAACACACACACACAAAAAAAATGAATTAATGCATGTGCCTTAGTTCTTAGTTCCGCTGCATCGCAGCCAATGTTACCTAAGTGGGAGTTCCCGGCTCCTTTTCTCCTTCCCAGCCCGGACAGCCAGGCACTCATCCAGCACCACACAGCCAAATCTGACACCTAAAGCCTGGCTTGGCCCGCGGCATAGCTCCACAGACCTCTGGGTCACCGGCCAGCGACGCACACACTCTTAACATCCTCCACTGCCTGCCAGACCAGAGACTTCCTAGAGACTTAAGAGACACATTAAAGCACAGTGCTATCTTAAGCATCCATATATAATGTACATAAATGTTCATAATGGCTTGATTAATGGTCTTTTTTTTTCAGGAAGCCAACTGTAAGACGCACAAAGCCAGTAAGGTGATGATCCTGGGGAACATGAAGATGCTTCTCACGTCAGGCACCTCACGCTGGAATGATCGACAGATAGCTCTGTGGGATCAGGTAAGGAGCCGCCGCACAAACACCGAGAGCACTGCAAGAAAACTTCTGGGACAATGTCTTTTTTTCCAGATGCTATGCAAAAAAAAAAAAAAAGACTAGTGCAAGTTCTTATGTCTTATATGCACTAGAAGAATGACCATTTAATGCTAAATATGTTACAAGTTCAAGGGTTCATCTGCAAAACGTGAGTCTGTATATAGATGAATTAAAAACACTTCATAATCATATAAATGGTTGTTGTTTACAGTGATGTTATGACACTTTTGTGCTTTCTTCTGAATTCAGAAGTTTTCTTTTTCTAATGGAATAATTTCTCTCAACACTCTCCAGTTGTGTGGAGCCCTTGTGTCAAACACAACTCTGCCATCTAGTGGCTGATAGGCATCATTGTGTATTCAGCTGACTACAGCTCAATTAAATCTCTCTCTCTCGGTGTTAAACTACATTCAAACTTGCTCTTCTTGTGATTCTGTCATCAGCTGGTGCTGTGAACACACCTGTTAGTTCAAAGTAATTGTCAACGCGTGCAGGCCGGATGCTGATGTGTGAGAGGGAATCGTGCGCTGAGGATTAAGGCAAAGCACGGATTAGGGATTGAGCACTCTCTGTTTTTAATTCAGCGCTTGGAGAGTGCTTCTTATGTAGCAGCGGATTTGAATGATAGTGTTGTGATAGCAGGGGGGATAATTTTGTGTGTTATACTCATCACTGGTGGCTTTTTTTTTTTTTTTAAATAAAAGCTTTATTTGGGTGCTTGTGTGTTTGCAGGATGATCTGTCTGTGCCTTTGCTGGAGGAGAACCTGGACGGTTCTTCAGGCGTCATCTTTCCTTTCTACGACCCCGACACTCACATGCTCTACCTTGCTGGAAAGGTGGGACCTGGAAGTCCTCTCAAATTGTGGTCATAAATAAAGAACAATACACTGTTGTTATGATTGTCACAAACACTTTTTTATTTTTATTTTTTTTAATTTTTTTAGGGTGACGGAAATATCAGGTACTATGAGATCAGCTCCGAAAAACCGTACCTCCACTACTTAACAGAGTACCGCTCACTTTCACCTCAGAAAGGAATGGGTAAGAGTACGCAGACGGCTTTAAACTAAAGTTTAATTGAACTCTTTCCATAGTTGAGTGTCTTTAACATGTAGCTGCTGATCCCTGTGTGGAGACTACACCTGCCTCCTCCTCCTCACTCTCCTCGCTTGCACCTGTAACCAAAGGGCCATGCAAACAAGGCGGCCATATTTGAATAGCCAAACCAGCTAGCATCTAGGGGATGTTGTAGCTCATGCGAAGCGACAGGCTGCACACAGTCAGTCGTGCACCCTTCTCTTTGATTTATAAACTCATGTTTTATCTGCTTGCTACGGTCGAAGACTAAGAATAAAACTTCTGACAGTGCTTTAAGGTGACTGTACGCTACCTACCGATTTAGTTTAGGACATCTAGCATCATGTTTGAACTGAATGGTGAGTTAAAGAAATACATTCATTGTCTCGAATATCCATTGAAACAACACTCGGATGTGAGACCATTACAAGAACAAACAAGTGAAAAGCCAAATGGGATAAAAGGATTAGAGGATTATAGCAAGTGTCAGTAGGTAGAACGTGAGCCGTGCTAATGGTTCAAAATAAAACAAGCAGACATTTAGTGTATCAGACAGTTGTCTTTAAATGGATTAGAATCATGTGAGTAGGATACTTTAGGATACGATAATATGATTGTTTACCTTTAGAAACTGTCCAGTGAACGCCTGGACAAAGTACCAGACAAAGCTGATTGCTCTATTGTGCACCACCTGTGTTCATTCTACGTGTGAAGTGGTAGAATTTGATGTAGTATTTTTAATTTTTTGTGAAAAAAAAAACAAAAAAAACATACATATTGCATATATTATACGTTCTTGTGAAGCCATGCGCTGCAAAAAAAGGAATTTCAAGTCCTCGTGTCAAAGACATAGATTTTATATTTTTTTCAGAGACAAAACTTTTTATTATATATTATTAGATTTTTTTAAACCATTGGCAGTTTTTTTGTTCTTAACACAAGACGATTTGATTGAATATAAGAATATGTTGCTTGTGCCTTTAAATCTTGTAGATTATCATCACTCTTCAGTTTGCAGTGACTATACCGAACTCTCCACAAAATACAATCAGTATCTGCAGTAACACAGAACAGTCGTGATGAAGTGGGTGTGAAGTTGTGACACGGTGCGTCTCTTGTGTGCGTCGTCCTGCAGGTGTGATGCCAAAGAGAGGCCTGGATGTGAGCTCCTGTGAGGTTTTCAGGTTCTACAAGCTAGTGACGACCAAGAGTCTCATCGAGCCTCTTTCTATGATCGTACCCCGCCGGGTAAGAGTGCACCGACGGCAACAGGGACACCACTGTGTAAGATACACGTCCGGGGGGAATACATTACAAAGCTGAATGTGCTGTGCGTCTGTTTCCAGTCGGAGTCGTACCAAGAAGACATCTATCCAATGACGGCCAGTAACAGGCCTGCTTTGACTGCAGAGCAGTGGCTCAGTGGCATCGACAAAGGTCAGAAATAGTGTGTGTGTTAGATAATTGTGTACGTTGCAGAGGTGCTGGAGCCATTGTCTTTCATTTTAACCATTTTGTGTGTTATTGATGGACAGTTTTTCAGCCCTAATCACATCACATCACACACTCAGGGTGCTCAGGGTTATCACTGCCATTTCAGCCGCACTCTTTCGCGCCTCCAAATTTGCAAGCGACGCTTCAGTGTGGATGATGAATAAAACATACAGACAAAGATGCTCATCTCTTTCTTCCCTGGCCACGCTCCCTTTGTCTTCTAGGTCCACTGCTGATGTCTTTGAAGCCCGGGAGTCAAGAGCCAGAGTCCTTCTCAGACACAAAGGGGCTGGGGAGCACTCTGGACAGTCGCAGGTCTCAGAGCAGACCGGGCATGCTGCAGCTCGCTTACATTCAGGGCCAGCTGGAAACCAAAGATGTCAAAAACGACAGCGATCACACGGAGGGGGACAGGAATCGGACGCCCGTGAGCAACGGAGAAGACCTCGCACTTTGCTCTCCTCCCAGGACAGAGAATGAGGTCCTGAATTGTTTTGGTGTCTTTCTCTGTAGCGTCACCGTGTGTTTTCTAATCAGTTCATGCGGAAAGACACGGAACAATGTCAAGTGCTAATTATTTACACGTTTAGATTTAACTATGTACACCGATCAGCCACAGCATTAAAACCCCTGACAGTCAGTAACACTGACCATCTCGTGATGAACGATGTGCAGCTGGGAAACTTTAGGACCTGGCATTAATGTGGATGTTACTGTACCACCCATCTAGACCAGACCAGGCACCCCCACCACATAGCAATGGCCCTCACTCACTCAGCACGATGCAGCCTGACACAGATACAACTGGATACAACTCTTAAAACATGAAAAACAGCACAAGGTGTTGCCCTGGCCTCTGAATTCACTAGATCCCAAACTGATCAAGAATCTGTGGGATGCACTGGCGCAAGCCTGATCCATAGAGACCTCTCCCCTCAACCCATAAGACCCAAAAGCCCCCACTAACAACATCCTGTTACCAGACACCACAGGACACCCTCAGAAGACCCACAATATTAGGAAGCTAGTCATAATGTTAAGGCTGATCAGTGTATCTAGTTACCAAAAAAACAGTTCTAGTCTCAGGAACCTTTTGTTAGAGTCCCGTGTAGTCAGGCAACCCAAACAAGTTCCTGTCTGGTTAGATTGTTAAGGCTGATTTTATGTGACCTGAGAGGCAAAGTTCAGGGCTACAAAATCCAGTGTGATGTGTTCACTTGTTTTTTTACTTTTCAGAATACAATTTTACATTGAGATAGAATAAGATCAGTTTCTAAAACACGGTGCAGCCCAGAGCTCCTGTAGTCTGGGTGGTTCTGTAGTGTAATTATAGTGTGGTCACGCCACTTTTATGTAGGTGAATTATCTGAATGTTCCTTCTTCACTGATAATAACTGAAGGCGATCAACAACCCATCAGCTTTTTTTATCCACTAAAAGCTTGTTTTGATCCAGACTGTTTTGGCTGGTGCAGCATTAGAACAGTATGTTTAAATCAGAGCATCAGACCGTACCCTGAAAGTGACGATTTGCTCCACCGTAACGTGCGTTTGTTTGTCCACAGCTGCGCATGAAGTTCCACAAGCAGCAGGAGGAAATCCGACGGCTGAGGGAGCTCCTCAACCAGAGGGACGTACGCATCAAGCAGCTGGAGCTGGAGATTAAGAACGTCAAAAACTCCTCTCAGAGCTCGCGTTAGGACTTTCCCGTCACCGTCACATCTTCACAGGACACATGCATTACTGTACAGACTTACTAAACCCCCCATTTTGAAAGCCACCGCTCTTTTTGGTAAGATCCTGGCTCACCTGTTCTGCTCTAATGAGCCTCCACTTACTCACTGCACAGGGGTGATTCAAATCTGGATTGGGTATTTTGCTTATTTTTTTTTCTTCCAGTCAGTGGTTTCGTCAACTCTACACGCACGGTGCACATATTCTTTGTTCGTGTACATACACTTTAAAAAAACAACAAAAAAAACAAACTCTGCACCTTTTGACCTTTCCTCCCGTTTCTTTTGTACGCTTTCACACCTATGCAAGCCTGTCGTAATTTTTATCTTTTTAAGCTCTTTGTAGCCGAGAGACAAGAGGATGTTTGTGCCCGTCTTGACTGAATGATGTGGTTGCCCGCGTGTGTCGTCTGAAAGTTGTTGCAGGGCAGGAGCAGACATCCTGTGTGATTGTACGATAACGCCGAATTCATTTTCTGTGCTTGGTGATTTTTTTTTCTTCTTCTTCTTTTTTTTTTTTAATATTTAAACTACTGTATACGGAGACAGCTGTGGTGAATAAGTCTTTAATGAGAAATGTACGGGTGCATGAATGAGAGTGAGCTAATTGATCGACACTACCGTGATGTCCCAGCTGTGTTCTTGCCATTCCACTAAGCTGTTATGTTTTTGTTCTGTTTCTGAATGACTGGAAATTCAGTGGAAAATCGATCCGTTTTACCGCAGCCAATTCTGTAACTGATGCCATGTAACGGTTTCCATCTTAATTTTTTATATTTATTTTAAATACAGTCAATGAAACCACCATTTAGTCAAGTACTTGAATTTGCAGTTTTGGACAATGCACAGCGTAGGGAAAAAAAAAAAAAAAAAGAAATGTCGAAAACAAACAAAATCCTGTTTTTCCTGATTTCCTGGAGCCGATGTGAAGAACCCGAGCGGCGCACTACTTTTATCTTATGTACTGGCGTCCCACTCAGTTCTCAATGCAAAGCAAATCCTGGACCAATGTTTTATTGCTCTAATATTGTCGTTTTATTATCATATTTTATTGATTTCTCTTCAGTTTTTTTTTTTTTAATGGCAATAAAAAGTGAGCAGCTCTGCTGAGGTTGTGATAACCGGAGTGAGCCATATGATACCATTAAACAATATGCTAAATTTTAAAAGATTAAAGATTTATTTGTAGCATTTGCCTTTCCCTTTAAATGAATGAACAAAATTGTTGTATTGCATCGTTGTTTTTTTTTTTCTTCATAATTTGTCTGATGTTTTAGGGCCTAGATTACACAGACACTCCCTGCACAGGCTGCGCTCAGCATATAAACTCTCAATACATTCCTTAGTAAGTTCACTATATCTTGATATGTGTTGATATTATATATTATAGTAAAAGATCTATCTGCATATTTCTGACTCTTGGAGCAATATGGTGCTAAACTGTCTTTGTGTGTGAGTAAGTGGACCTGGAGTGAGGATTTATTTGTGTGTGATTTTTCCCCAAACCTAAATTGAATTGTCAAGCTCAGTTTTTTTTTATGTCTACAGTCCCGTACTGGCGAGGCAAACTTTATTTACTCACACTCCACAGCAAGCAAGCGAAAGCTTATACCCCCTTAAAATATAATATATTTTACCAGATGCTTGTTATGTCTAATAGTTATCTCCAGATCGTAATAACAGCAGTTCCCAGTGTTCTGTTTAAGCTTTTTGCAAAGTCTGTTGAAAGAAACCTCTGTGAGAAAATGTCTCTTTTATGAGCACAGTAAAAGCTTAGGTTTTGAAAGCTCGGCCAGGCTACAACAGGCTTGTAAAACGTGCATTTGAACTGAGCAGTAGGTAGAATTCATCATGGCGGCTTGTAGAAATGTGTTTTCCCTCGGGGGACGTCTGAATGGTGTTCAAGGCTTCCGCTGTAGAGAAGTCAGACCAAATTGTTGCTTTCAGAACTGGGGCAGCTGGTTTCAAATATTTTCTCCAACAGACACAGGAAAAAACATTCCCTCGTCTTTAAGCTACTTGTTGAGGCGAACGATGCCTAAATGCCACCGAAACACAACGCAGCAGCACATCGCGAATGAACAATATGAATGAACATGCCTGTTTTTTACCCAGAGGCACAATCTCCTCCACAATGATTTTCCAGATTTGGCTCATGTTTCAGGAAACGCATGGAAACTGCAGCACAGACCCACACACAAAAACGCGCACTGGCTTCAATGCAGTTGTGAAGAGAGTGACCTCTCTGACCCCCCGGCGGGACGGTTCTAGCACAGCTTCATCTCTGATCTCTGCTGACTTTGTCCAGGAGCGGCAGCATTCGCTCCAGCCGCGCCGCAGATGTTTGACTGTTCACACTAGCTGAGGTGACGGGTTTTACCTCCATTTTGCCTCTTTTTTCCCCCCTCACCGAAACGCCGCAGCGAGCTTAGTCGTGTTCACGTTTCTTCATGGTTTTTAATTGAGCCGCCAACAAAAAGTTCCCACTGCGCCCAGTTTGAAATGTGAGATGGAAGAACAACCCTGGGCTGACTTGTGATGCTGTTTGGATACTTTTTCTGCCTCCAGGAAGGGATGAAGATCGCTAGTTAAACAGCAACAGCAGCTAAAGTGTCTCAGAAAAAACTTTGTTGTTGACTGTCCTCTCTGCTGCATCTGTTTGACCCATTTATTAACATTACGTGCTCCTCCAGTGACTGGCCTTGGGATTAAAAAGAAATTCACACTAAAAAAACACAAATTTACAGCTCAACAAACAGTGTCGCCCTCATCCCTCTCACTGTGAGACACTGTGTGTCACATGTTATTTTTATCTGAATGAAATATTAAAATCAATGCTTTTACGTGTTTTGCATATTTCCCACAATATGCAGCCTGACACGTTGGTGATGTCTGTGGTGTCCATCAGAACAATTAGGATGAACAAAACCCTGCAGGTTTGTTCTAACATGCACCGTGCACCTGCACAGGTGTGTCCTCTTACTCTCCCCGTCCAGGCCTCTGCAGCCAGGGAGCAGCGTCTTTTGAAGGTGAGGATTGTAAACGCAAACTAGATGTTCTAGCAGAAAGATGCTGCAGATTTTATCATGGGAAGCGCTCAGGTTCACTAACCATAAATTTGGATTTTACGGTCAGAAAGCAAAAGCCCCAATTATGGAGTTTGATTAGTAATTGAAAAATGTTGCCCAGTCTATTCTAGAAATAAATCGGTCTTCAACAGGGGGTCCGTGACCCCTCGGGGGTCCGCGGAGGTACTGCAGGGTGGTCGCAAAATCTTTGGTTGATTAGACATTTTATATATATATATATTTATAAATGGCACTAGGCTGAGTTTAATATAGAACACATATAGTAGGTAGGGGGTCCCTACTTAATCTCTCCATCAGTTTGGGATCCTTGCCCTGAGAAACGTTGGAGACTCCTGCTGTACGTCTCTAAATTGTTGGCGTACCCTATTTACATAATGGTTAGTTGAATTACACGTTCACATCAAATCACTGCTGAAACAAACCCTCTGCTCTGAGTGTCTATGTGTAGTCCTGTGCTTGTGCAGTTTAATTTCAGTGTATCATACATTAGTATGAATTAATAATAAGCTGTGTGGGCTGAACCAGGAGAAAAATTGTTTCTTCGTAAATGTATTTCTCAAGGTTTCCTGCAAGTTATCTAATGGATGAATCACCACCGCGCTACAGTGCTGACTGTCGTTCCTCGGCTGAAAATTGCATTAGTGAAACAGCACAGGGCGATGATTCTGCTGCTCCGTTATGAATGCAGCCGCAGTAAGACTGAAAACTGAAACAAAAAAAAAAAAAAAACACAAGCCAAATGAAAACAAGAATCTCAATCCACGCCCGAGACCTGACAGTCACTCACATTACACTGGAGCAATAATGTCACTGTGGAGTCACTTGAGGCTCTGTTTTAATAAACTATTTCATTTTAACGGCGGGTTTGTGTTTCAGCCTCACTGTGCCTGACTGCCACGCATTTATTTTGAATGTGATGTCTTTTAACTGTATTTAATAAATTAAAAAAAAAAAAAGTTTTATCCAATTTTTTAAATATATTTTCAAATATGTTTTAAAAAAAACAAAAACAAAACAAAAAACAGATCACATAAAAGATTACATTCTTCTGAGAAATTAATCTGTCTCCAGTGGTAGATTTTGTCTGGTGCAGTGGAATATTGTCTTGCCCAAACAAATAAAGTTATGAAACTTCGGTCACTTGCACAAACATTAATATTTGAGCTTTTTTTTTTTTTTTCGTTACAAAAACAGCAGCAGCGTTGTTGCCTCAGTTAACTGCTGCTTACATGACTGAAAGATGTTTAGGCTCTGAAAGAAGAAGCAGCTATAAACACTTAACTGTTCTTCTACGCGGCACTTTACACATACCAGCCACAACATTATGACCACTGAGAGGAGAAGTAAATAACACTGATCATCTTGTGACAATACAATGTTTTAGTTGGAAAATTTGGGATCTAGTGAATTTGGAGGCCAGGGCAACACTTTGTGATGTTCTTCATGTTTTTTTTGAGTTGCTCCTAAACTGTTTGTGTGTGTCTTTGTCAGGCTGCATCCTGCTGGAGACGGCTGCTGTCATGCTGGGCGGTAAATGTCTAAGTAACATCCACACTAATACCAGGTCCACAAGTTTCCCAGCAGAACATTATATTGCCACAAACTGGTGAATGTCACTACTTCTCCTCTCAGTGGTCATAATGTTGTGGCTTGTCTGTGCATACTAAACAGGCAGAAACATTCCCACATCAGCTTTTTAAGTAGCAAGAAAAATACCCCCTCTTCATGATTCTGGTCTAACTGATGGGAGATCAAGTCCACAATCAGCTGGAACAAATATGGAGCAGAATGAGTTGATCTTTATCAGAGGTACGTCTGAACATTAAATTCTCTGTGTTCAAGTTAGCAACGTTTCCTTCAGGGTTTTATGGACACCACCAAAAAGAGAATATCATACCTTGGGAGACCTCCACTTCATTTGTGTAACTCAAGCTTAAGCTTAAATTTAGATTCTTTATATATCCTAAATAATAGTTTCCTAAAACTGTTACTTCTCTCACATGCAAATATGTGAAGTTGAGGTTAAGAGTATGCGATTGTTCCTCCTGGCTGTAAAATGATCCCTTTCTACAGTGAAAACTTAAAAAAAACAAACAAAAAAGCAAATACATTGTTCTGTGTAGGGATGTATTTTAAGTTCAGCCAAAGTCAAAATGAGGAGGTTTTGCCAAGTAACACCACATAAGAGTCTAAATAGTGAAAACAAAGGAAAGATGAAATTAATAAACAGCTTGGCTGAGAAATTAATCAAGAGTCGTCTTCCAAATGTCTGATCTAAAATGACCTCTGAGCCGAGGGAAGACAGATTTTACATTAAAAGGACAGATAACCCCCTCGTTGGCTCCAGATAAACTAGACCTCAGCACAGGATGAAGAAGTCCCACACTTCTTACGTTAACTGTCGTAGTAGTGACCAGTGATTCAATGCACCTATAGGCACGAGTGTTGTAGAAAAGATAACTTCACCGTCTCTGAAGGAAGCACATTTAGAGAAGAGCGGTCATCATTTCGTCCCCTTTAGAGGCGCCGCAAAAATCAACGCAGGGAGAGAGAGAAAAGCACGAAATGTTAACATTTTATTTACAAAGTTGTTTTTTTGTCATACAGAAAGTAAAAATGTAGCTACAACCTTGATTTGTGCAACAGGCGGCCACTCTAAAAATCATGGCTCGCAGGTTGCACAGCTGCTATAGCAATAATTTTATTGGGAAAAATAGGAACAGAAACAAAAAAATTAAAGACAAAAAAAAAAAAAGAAGAAAAATAATAAACCCAACAACAACAACAAAAAATAATTCATCCAACAAAATATTAAAAGCACAGACCCAAAACTAGATACCAGTCCCAAAGTCCTCACACGGGAATACATAAAGAGGGGTCAACAGTGAAATTGTGGAATGCTGAGTGGTGGGCTGCCTGAGAACCTCGGGGGGGAGGAGGGGGCGTGGGGCAGGGTGAGGTGGAGGGTGTTTTGGGGGGGGGGGGGGCTCTCAGTTCCAAAGGGGAGAGGAAAATAAGAAGAGGGACGGGGTTGAAGGAGAAGGGGGGCAGGGGGGGCAGCTCCACTCGGCCCACCCATCCGGTACAGTCTTGCCCCATAAAAAGAGCTCTGAGCTGGGCGGGTAGACGTGGATTACAAAGGCGGTGCGACTTGTAAGGAGGGCGGACGTTGGGGGTTTGTGGGGGGGAGGAAGGGTAACTCGGTAGGCTCTCGTTTTCAGTTTTGCTTTTAATCGTCGTCTTCGTCGTCGTCGTCGTCATCGTCGTCCTCTTGGTCTCGCTTTCTCTTCTCGCCTTTGCCGGCTTCTGCTTCTGTGGGGCAAAGGGGAAATCTGTATCATGTGGCGTCAGGGTGCCAAGAGCAATAAACCTCCGCGTTAGCACAACAACAATAAACTATTTTTACATCGCGCGCGAGCACGAAGGCAGAAGGCAGAATTAAACACAGTGATATATTTAGATATATTTCCATATTTAGCCTCAATTATTATAAACATCCTCTCGTGGGCAGAGCTTAAGAATGGTTCTTACTTGGTCTAACGTTACATGATTGGGAGCTCAGACATGAATGTGCAGTAGCTTCCTCCTCGGTTTTTAATGCCAGATTTTTAGGGCTGAAAATCTGAAAATGGGATTTCACCTGGAGACTGAACAGCCTCTCAGCCAATTGCGGGGAACCTGACTGAGTCGCCGTGTAATATGCGGCCCTGTGATTGGCTCAGAAGCAATGGAGGCGGGGCCTTCTGTGTACAGGAGGCTTAGATTGACAGGTCTGTGTGAAACAGTGCACTGTTGAGACAGCTCCTGTATCGCTGAATGAGTGAAGTGCTGACTGAAAGATAACGTCATTTATCCCTTCACTAAAATATGTTGGATTCATGTTAATGTTCATTTAAAGAAATTTAAATTTGTAAAAATATATATATAGAAAAATGTCTAATCAACCAAAGACTGCAGTACCTCCATGGACCCCCTAGGAGTCACTGTTGAAAACCTATGACTTCAATTGTACCAACTCATTAGTTAAAAGGGGGAAGAAATCTGAAATGAGCCCCGAGTGCACTCTGATAGTCGAACGTGATTATAAATAAACATAAAATCTAGAATATAAAAATATATTAGTGTCCAGTGTCAATATGTCGGTTCTCGACACTTAATGTCTTATTGTGATAAAACAGCAGTTTACAACTGTAAAAGTTGGCATGAATTTTAGTGCAGACAAGTTAAGCTAATGCGTCTGCGTTGTAAATATAGCGTAAATACACTGTAGCTGCTAAAACACACAAGGTAAATTAAGATTTGGATTTTAACAAATACGGACCTGGTTGCTAAAAATAATAACGGATTAATTCCAAAGGGATATGGATGTAACACTTTAGTCCTTATAAAAAAAAAAATCTGATCATAGGAGAGGAGTTCCACCACCTAATCAGCTCTTAAGTTTTTACTTATGACTTTAGTTAGAATCTGATTACTACAGCTCTCGCTTTCTTCCTGCACAGAGTAAACAGAATATCCAGAAGGTGTCACATTATCCTCGATGTGACTAATCCTTCAATATCAAGTTAGCAATGATCCTCCCTACTAGGCCAATCTTCGTTTCTATAAATACCAATAACAGAGTTTGCGAAACCAGATGACTCAAGATGAAATTCATCAGCCTCTAAAGTTTTAAATTTGAAACAATGTGAAAGTAAGTTCACAAACAGATGTTTGGAGTAGACCTTAAAAAGTCACATGACTGTATTTCTAAGCACTGAGACAAGACAAAACCCAGGACTTAAATCATCAGTCTGCGCCTTGTGAGGAGTCTTCAGTCGTATAGAGATAAGAGGCTGCTCGTTGTAGCACTTGTTTGAGAAGCTCTGAGTTTGATACAGTTTTTAATCCACAAAGCTAAAAGTCAACACATACCATCTTCATCTTCCTCCTCATCTTCATCCTCTTCATCTACTTCTCCGTCTTGACCGAAGTCTTCCTCCTTGATAAGAAACACATTTCACAGGTTAAACACCCAAACACAACACACACAAACCCTGTCAAAGTGCTTTTGCTCCTTTTTTGTTCTTACCTCATCATCACCACTGACTTCCTCGTCATCTTCTTCTCCTTCTACCTCCTCCTCGTCTTCCTCGTCCTCCTCTTCCTCGTCAAAGTCCTCCTCCTCTCCGTCCTCGTCCTCCTCCTCCTCTCCCTCTGCAGCGCAAATGTAAAAAAATAAATAAATAACATAAAAAGGGGTCATCCAGAAAGCAGAAGAACACACGGACATGATAACGAAGGACGGTTTCCCATTTTATTGCTGTTGTTAGTCTGTTGTGTACGTATTCTTCATAAAGAAGAAGAAGAAACATGTTGCACAGTTCACCGACCTCAGATGTTAAATAGTAACAGACGTTTATGGCACAGCTACGCCACAATCACCACAACACAATAAACCACAGTTCTATAAATATCCTGCTGTCAACAGTTCACTGGGACACCGTTCGTTTTCAATGTTTATTTAATTTAAATCCATATGCATATATGCTAACAGCATTTCGTTGCCATGACAATAAATGAATCTAATCTACATCTAATCTCCAGAACTGAACGGATCCATTAAAGCTTGTGGTTTTGAAATTACCGTAACTACCAATGGTTTGTGCTACTGACAAAAACTTGGAAATTATGGTGTTGTCTGGAAGACCTTCGTGAACCTTAAGGGTAAAACTACCTTCGTCATCATTACCGTGATGGCAGCTATTTTTTTTCCCATAATGCGCAACTTCCCAGTGTTCAGCCACACTTTGAATTTTGTCCATTGGTGATTTACGGCAATTCAAACACCACAAGATTTTTTTTGTATCTGCAGGCAGATGTTTAGGTCTTGATGACCGTCTCTTTGCTAGGATCAGTTTACTGCACATTTTACACATTTTATGAACAGCTAAAACATTTACACAGAGAGTTTAAAAGTGGGAAGAGGAATAAATTACTGTCAACAGATGCCTAGTAGTGAACCTCCTACCTTCGTCTTCATCGTCGTCCACGCCGTCTCCGTCCACCTCTCCGTCGGAGTCGGAGGCTTCCCTGTCCTCCAAGTCGTAGCCGTCCAGGTAGGTGAGCTGGGGCAGCAGTTTGAACACGCTCTCTCTGTAGTCGTTGAGGTTTGTCACTTCACAGTTGAACAGGTCCAAACTCTTCAGGTTGTCCAGCTTTTTCTGTCGATCAGAGGCAACAAAGACATGAGAGCTGGGCCGTGTCCTCCTGTGCTATCGGCGCTGGATTAATATCTCCAGTGGTCTCCAGCCCGTGGCGCCAAACAAAACTACTCTGTGTCAATTATGACTTTCAACATATTGCATTTTTTTTTTGTCCCAGCAATAAACTCCTAATACCAACTAACAAATAAAGTATGCAATCACACCTTATATCTAATAATGATAGATATTTACAGAGTGTATATAAACTATTGTAGTGTCACTGGTAATGTGTGCTACGTGTTTTGTGTTTTGCTTCTTTAATTGCCTTTATTTGATGTTTATTTGCAGAGACACTGGATAGTGGGATGAAAGGAGAGAGGGGTTGACGCGCAGCAAAGGAGGAGCTGAGGCTGGAAGCAAACCTGCTCAACCAGGTGAGCTACCGGGCGCCCCGCTGTTATTTATAGAGCATGGTTGTGTTGTCACAAATGTTGAGTATAACACTACTGTCGTACTGTGTCAAAGACCAGGTGTTTCCTGGACTTCCAGTCCGGCCCCTTTTGGAAAAAGAAAACGTAGTCAAGAGCGAGTATCGTTTCTGATACCGTTCAAATTGTGCCATGAGAGTTACACGTGTGAACTGCAACGGCTCACATTCTTTCAGAACTGGAAAAGCTTCTTGGATGATCAGCGTCTTCAAAGAATGACACGTCCAGTTGCTCTTGTTTAAGAAGTTTTTTTTTAGATATGTGAGCGTAAGACTCGTAAAATATGTCACGTAACTCTCTGCAAGCTATCTAGAGCCACTAAAGGTCAACACACAGTAGGTGTTTCCAAGAACCCTAAAGAACGGTAATGTGAGGAAACAACTTCTTGACCAGTGGCCTTTCTTAAGCGTTTCATATCTTCAACTGAGATCCTTCAGACATCGATATAGGTACTATACCCCCTTTATGGCAACATTTTTGTAAAGCTTTTCTTTTAATTATTATCTTATGTGTAATTTATTCTAACAGGCCTTTGTCAGTGACTAGTGTACATATTTTGACCTCCTCCTGTTACTCTCCTTGAAAAAAGGCATCTCTGTGTATGATTCAGTGCAACTCAACTAAATGTAAATGTATACAGAAACATGTAGCAGGGGTCTGCATGTGGTGGGTTAAGTAATAACATCCGTTTGACATCAGCACAGCTGTGCATGCATCACAGGAACACGTGTTTATGATAAAAACTATATTAGCAAGACACAAAACACAGAAAGCGCAATACCTGCAACCAACTAAGACAAAGCTATTTTTAGAAGACATGTGGGATTTGTTGCTCCTAAACCCACCCGGATACCTACCAATGGTTCCAACGTGCTGATGTCTTTCAATTTGTTGCCACTCAGGTTTAGATGTGTGAGGTTGGGAAGTTTCTCTGCTAAAACATCAAGGCCGCCACTGATTCTGTTGTCACTCAACTCCAGCTGAAAGACGAGAAGAAGGGGAGAGATTACACCGGCTGCCACGCTTCAGTTTTCACAGGGAGGTCGGTCGCCGTGCGTGTAGGTGACACGTCGCTCTTACCCTTCTCAGTTTTCCTAGTTTAGGCAGGTTGGAGACTGACATTAGGCCGACATTTATCAAACTGAGGAATTCCAGGTCGACAAACTCAGCTGTGAGGCCCTCGATTTTTCCTTCAACTGATCGACAATTGTCAAGGACGAGTTCTCGTACCTGAAATGAACGGGGGGGAGAAAAAAATGCATTAGATGTTATTATTTAGTTTTGTTCTGTGAGTACAATCTATTCTAAAAATCAACTAAATGTAATATTTTAATTAAAAAGTTAATTTGCACTGATATTGCTTTGGTTGCGAAAAACGTATCAGGATGGTATTTATTGCCACATATAAATAATATGTCTTGGTGTTTGGTGCAATAAACGTAACTTAAAGAATTATAACAATATAATATAATATGCACACAACAAAACAGCTGGTAACAACAGCAACGAGTTAAACAAGGGGGTGGTGTTGTTCAGCAAAAATGAGTATTTACTTCGTGCAAAGTGATTAAAAGACACCTTGTTAGTTGCTTAAAATGTTACAAAAACACACGTGAAGGCGGAGTTAGGTTGAGTCAAGCTCACACTGGTTGCGCAATTCATTGTTGGACAAAAAAAAAAAAAAAAAAGAAAGGTTGCAAAAAAAAGTTGTTGTCAAGCGTCAAAGATGTCGATTTGTCGGGTAAAAACACCCAAATGGATCCCGTGTCTGCGTCTAAAGACACTTCGGATCCGTGTGTAGTTAATATATCCGGCCACGACACCCAATCTACCGATTTCTTTGCAGCAGAGCAAAGCAGCAGCAGCTCCCCATGGCCTGCTGATGCAGTCACTAATGACAAATGCAATGATTTTGTGAGCTAGCTCGCTACAGGCTAGCCATTGCCCCTTTTAAACGCTGCCGTGCGGTAGAGGAGCAGCTGGAGAGAGGTCTGTCTGTCCGCCATTAGCCAACCCTACAGCAGCGGAAAGGATTGCGAATAGACCCTTAGTAAAAAAAGCTTTTCTTTTTTCCGTTTAACCAGCTTTCACGGGGCAAGTGGACTATTCCTCGACCGTCGAGCGAAACACCGACACTGGCGGTTTGTTTAACGGGTGCTTTCATGGGCTTTCACGTCGAAGTGGCGAAGGAAATATATTGATAACGGAAATTTAGTAAAAAACAAAGATGGAGACGGTTCCCTTCTCCCAGAGCTTCAAAGACGACAGAATGACAACATGGCGATTCCTCAGATACAGTATGCAGTCCTCTCGACTCTACAATGGCGGAAAGTGCTGCTTAGAATGAGAGATTACCACTGCGTACACATCACCCAAATTATTTTTTCCGTGTTTAATTTGTTTTTTTTTATTCCGTGCATGGGTGGAGGGGAAGCGCCGGGGCGTCGAGTATTTGGCTGCCCACGCATGAAGCGCGGTGCGCCGGATCTCCGCGTCCTCCGAGCAGCCGGGCTCGGTTAACGAAGCCTCCGGCAAAAGTAATCGACATGCCCGGCTGCAAATGTCAGGATTAGCTTTAATGATAATAATCGGGAGTATTTGATGGTTGTGTTTGGCGTTTTTTTTTTTCCTTCCTAGATCACATCTAGTATATTTTGTTGTCCCCCAACGGCGTAGAGATGGGGGTAATATGGCGGGAACAAAACACTAAAGTTGACCGGCTGGCGTCTTGAATGGTCCTTATCCTCAATTTTTTAAAAAGAAAAAACACGCTTTTACTCGGATGAGTGCACATTGCAAGTATAAGAAAAAGGGGGCAATGTGTGGCTCCCGTCTCCAATATGCGAACAATTTAAGGGGGTTTTAGCAGCCGTGTACACTCCCTTTAAAACTTATGAATTGCAACAGCTTAAACGTGCCAGTAAATGCATCACGACCACAGGAGCGGCTGCCTCTTTGTTTTAGTTTGTGTTTACACTGAAGGTTAGAGCAATGGGGACTTAAGTGATGGAGGTATGGATGACTCGTGAACCAAGTGGCTGCTTCTTCTCTCTTTTTTTTTTTTTTTTTGTTGTCGCTGCTGAATCTGGCCATTTGATGGTAACACTAGCGTGGTCCACACAAATGTCAGGACGCGACTCGTGATCGGCGACGGCCCGTTTTTTGCCTTTTAACAAAGCTCATTTTTCCTTTTTTAAGCGTCAACCTCTTGAAGGTGTAAAGTGCGTTTTGCAATAAAATAAAAGCGCCCCATTTTTTTCTCTCCCCCCCTTTAGCAGTTATGCTAGCAGCAAACATGGCTTCCCAGGTCCGTATAAAACACAGGGCTCCGTGAATGTGCCCCGACGCGGCGCAGGAACCAGGTCTCCGCGGATATATCGGCGTGAAAAAGAAGTTTAACAAACGTGCTACATCGGCAGAGTCGAGCTGAAACCGTGTGTGTGTGTGCACCATTGACCGGGGGAGGCTTTGAAATGGTTAAAGCGCTGCAATAATGCCACCGAGCTGGGGCAATCGCCGTCTCAAAGTAACGGTTTGGGGGCAACGAGACGGGGCTTTTCTCGTCTCGGTGCCCCCGTACGCCCAAACCCGGAGCCACCTCAGCGATGTAGCTTGTTGAGCGAGTGTTTTCGGCCCGATTAGAAAGGAGAAACACAACCTAAAAGCCCATGTGGTCACCATTGCGTTAGCCACACACAGGTCACTCGCAAAGCAAAAAAAGTAGCAGGCTAGCTAGCTAGCGAGGCTAGCCAGAAAACTAAGGGTTGGTTTTTAAAAAAGCACGACTCACATCAGACGGTGTCCTGTTTCTTAGCTCCAAGTGGATCCTCTTCTTCATGTCCATCTTGCCCCCGTGGAAGTGAAACTTTTCTCTCTTGGGTTTTGGTGGGATCTTCAGTCCAAAGGCAGAGATGCCCTAATGGAGGGAGAATATAGGACTGTATAATGAACTGAGCCTAACGCTAAGTTAGTCGGAGAGAGGGGAAACCATGGAGGGAAACGGGACTGAAACAAAATATATGCTCAACAGCGCCATCTACGTCCAGAAACGCCCATCGCCTCTAAAAAGGCATTGCAGTCACAAAACATGACGCTGCCCTGTAACGGTGCTGTGCTGCAATTTATTTCTACAACATTTCTCAACCATATTTACCGAACACGTTTATTTCTTTATTTATTTACTTGTGTGTAAAGTCAGTTGTATTAATTAAAAAAAAAAAATACCCCGAACACACCCGGAAAAATATAATTCAACCCATAGGATTAAAAGTAGGTCACATGTGAACTTTGTTTATTTGTTTCTTTAATAAACAGAAAATACCCGCTTTTTGATGTATTCATCATATACAGCTGATTTATCTCACCTGTGCAGGTAAAAAAAAGATGATGCTAATTTTTATTTTATTTTTTTAATATTACTAAGACCTTGCAAATGTGTGATTATTGTGTATATTCTGGCAAATAATAAAAAGTGTGTTAGTTCTTAAATTGATTTTGTCATTTCTATTTATTTATTTATTTATTGTTACACCCCCCCAGCATTCGGACACATTACTGGAAAGGAGGGGTATATTTGGGTTGCAGTGAAGAGAGCATTGTGTGTGCATGTGCAGGGTAGGGCAACCCCCCCTCCAACCACTCCCCTTTACTTCCTGAGACACCCGAGCCCTGAAGAAGAAGTCCCCTCAGCATGCTGGTTGAGTTTTCGTAAATTAAACCACGCATAAAGGTTAATATTCAAAATGTTTGCCTAGTGGTTTAGAAGCATAGTAAAAAAAAAAAATAAATAAAAAAAGTAACATATGGATGTCTATGCAGCCTGGATTCAGGCTATAATGCTGTATACAAACTGTAGGGCACACTATACAAATACCCTATCTGTTGCCTATATATACCCTACATAAAAGCAGTTTTTAAATCAGTGTTTGGTAGTGGAGGAGGCATACCAGAAGATGGCACTCTAATATCTCCACTGACATTCCTCAGACTTGAGTTTTCGTTGTGCAACGGCGGCGGCGGGGTAGTGTGTGAACGACAGCCTTTTTCTGCCTCTGGCTGTAACAGTAAGGACCCGATGAGCTGAGCTATGTGAAGTCTCATCTGTTGACCAGTCAGCATTAAGACAGAAGGAGAAGTTTGAATTCAACAGCGTGCAAATCACTTTTTTGTTTGTTTGTTTGTTTGTCTCTGTGTGGAATTAAAAGCATGGTTTTGACAAAAATCTGAGAATATTTCTTTCCTCCCGCTGTGGGGAAATAGTACAAGAAACAGGCAACAGTAACAGTGGATCCTGTCACAGCATTTGTAGAAAGAGCGCGTGTGGATTTCATGAAGGAACCCTCGGCAACTGAGCTCCAGGCAATTGGCAGTTGAGTGTTATTTGAGTTTCCCTGAGTGGATCAAACACACGCATCAGGCCTCAATGTGCTGTGAGAAGATTGAGAACACACCCCAACTGAGCAGCTCTCCTTCTCAGAGATAAGACGGGTATGTCCTTGCTCTAGCTGAAGACAGGATTTCTCACTTGGTTTCAGGCTATCTGATCCCGCCCCAAAAAAACACACACACTTCATGTGGTGTGTTTTCTGTGAACAAAAAGCCCAGCCCTTTATATCAAATAATATTAAAAACTTCATAATTTTTTACCTCTCAAGCACAAATGAGCTCGTTGGACGCTGAATAACTGTTCAGGTTTTAGCAGTATTTTAGCTTTAGGCTGGCTCTTGCACACACGTGCATTCAAACATTTCACATTTGTTTAATTAAAAAAAAAGAAAAAGTAACCCAGTCAGTTTCTGTTTTATTTTAGAGGTATGTATTTCCTTCATTACCACACATATTCTCCTTATCACACATAGCCCACATACACACAACTTGCCCCAGTCTTTTTTTTTCTCTCGTCCTCTGTCAGCTCTGTGCCAACTCCTCCAGCTTTACAAATATGATAAGACCAAAGCTGCAAGAACTCTCCCAGCGCTATGGTAATGGTTAACCAGATAATTCATTTAGGGGTGGGAATAGAAAACAGTCAGAAGTTATTCTGCCGTCTTTTCTCGTTGCCCGCCCGCCTTCAGTGACTTCAATTCATTCATAGCAGGACTCAGTATGGAGGAGACGACGCAACGAGAGAAACAAGACTCGGAATATAAAAGCCAGAATGAGGACCAAGGTAACTTTTAGAAATTCCTCTTTTCAAATTAGACGCTTGAGGATTTTGCGTCTAGAGAAGTTGAGTGATCCTGGACTGTGTTGAGCCTTCTGCTCAACTTAGTGACGTTTTTTTGATCACCACTGAATCACTATGTCAGCTGATTAATTTAGTCTGTCTGTGTGTTGTGTACATCAAAGCCAAAAAAGTGAAAAAGTGTGAGTTAGAGGTTTGGCAGAGTGTAGCTGGAAGAAAAAAAAACTCAAACTAAGACAAGCTTTTATGTGTCATGCATGACAAATGCTCCTGACTGGATTTTTGAGTTTAAGCTGCGCTGTGTAAATGTAAATGTTTCTCTGCTTGGGTTTATGTGTTAAAGGAGGAATCCGTCGGCGGCTGCGTGACAGAGACCTGCTCAGGAAGAGAAAAGCCGAAGCAGAGGAGAAGGAAACTAACCAGTGGGTTTTTGGGTAAATTTGTAGAAAAGTTAATGCGGCGGCCTGAATTTACGTTCATGAGCTGGAGTAGATGTTCTGCTCGTTTAAATGAGTAGTAAGAAAATGATTGTTCTTGTGCAGCAGAGAGTGGAAGAGTGGAAGGGTTTCAACACTGTACCTTACAGTACATGGTGGAAACACTATCAGCGCTCTAGCTGCTTATCACTCCTCTGGTTTATATTGAATATGGAGCAATAGGCAACCAAAGGTTGCGTTGGTCTTTCTATTGACTCCACAGATCCTGGTCAAGGACTTTGTACTATTAGCTTTGCAGAAGTATCACAAAGACCTGTATCGGGTTCCACCATTTTTGACTTAATTGCAGCTGTCGTTCTGTGTCAGGGTGGAGAGCCAAAGGAAAAGATCAAGAGCTGAGGACAAGAGTGGCTCAAAGAAAAGAGGGAGGCCAAGGAAGAGTGAACCCACGCCTCAGATAACTGCTGTCCAGGAAGAGGCAGCGGCGGCCCAGGATGCCCCTGCAGTCGTGGTCATACCACAACCAGCAGAGATCGTCTCAGATCAAATAACGGGCTCTCGTACTCCCCTGCTTCCGGTGGAATCGCAGCCAGCTGCTGTCCTTGCCGTCCCTGCTCCTGCACCACTGCTTGAGTCTGTCCAAAGCCCCGTCTTTGCCCCCACCCTGACTTCTCCTCCTCCAGTTAAGCCACTTCTAGATACAGCTCCAGCTCCAGGTCCAGATGCCGTTAAGGCTCCAGCTCTGTCCCGAGAACCCGTTCCAGCTGCAGCTCCTGCTCCTCTCGCCGCTCCTACCCGGGTTGAGACCTTTTACAAAGAGCCACAAAGAAAGGAGGCCCTCGACCAGGTCTTGATTGAGGACCTGGGCCCAGATGAGGAAGAAGACATCTCTCCATCGCAAGACAGAAAAGATGATGAAGGTATGAATGTTGGTGAAAATGCAACAACAGAAAAAATGGTTTCAGATTTTGGCTGGTTAAACAATTTCCTTACATGAATGCTTTCAATTAAACTGTGTCTTTTTTCTTTTTCTTTTTTCTTTTTCTAGGACTGAGTGAATCATTGTCGATCAACGTACCTGAACAAAATAAAATGTACTCATTTCCAACCTTGTCCACGGCAACTCTGCCACAGGAATATCTTCCGGGAAATTAATTGTAATTTTTCTCCAATACACTGTTCAGATATTGCTTCACTTGCAAAGCCAGCCTCATGACTCGTTCCTTTTTTTGGTCACAGTTTGTATTTGAGTATTATTTTGGTTAGCGTGCACTCTAATGCACTGCTTATTTGAACAAACGTATGAATTCAAACTAAACCTGTATTGCTTATTTATTCTGGTGTGTGCTTCAGTGCAAAGTTTAGGAATTCTTTTATTTTTTTGTACTTTGCATTCAGTAAACAAAAACATTAGCTTGCTTTAGTTTCAAAGTAGAAGACATGAATTACTGCTAATTATGTTGTAAATGTGAATTTATTTTAATTGAATTTTGTAATTATTCATCTAATAAAATTCACTGCTTACATCATTTCACTGTGGTCATATTTACCTGAGTCATGAAAACACACACAAGCATGTAAACGATAAAAAATATATGATCAAAGAGAACTTAAAGTAGATTTCCTTTATTGAACTGATCTTGTCATTTTATCCACATCTTATGAACTACAACTTTTTTTTGCGTACAAGTACTGACGTTCCTGATTTGATACTGTCAATAATGGATTTATTTTTATGAATGGAAGTTACAGTATTAATGAGAAATTTTGAGGAACTATTCAAACAAACTTCAGGAAATCGTGATGTTTTGGTTTTGTTATTTCATTAGATGAGATAATAATGATAAGGATGGATACTGTCTTCTGACCAATTGCAAATAATCAGACTACAGCTTTTTTTTTTTAAGTAAACTTAAAAATTTGAATTTAACTTTTGGACAATACTATGAACACACTATCTGCACAATTCTGTCTGTTCTGTGTTTGTTGAAGCATGTACCGTAGTCAAACACTTCCACTATCATCAACTACTTTACTACATTTACTTCAACAAGAGTAACAAAATACCAGGGTAAAAACTGTAGATAATTAAGAGCGATAAAGCACGGTAATAAAACACTAGTGTGAAAAGAAAAGTGACACATATTCTTGTCAATTACAGTATATTACTTCGTTATAACTTCTGATGCTTTAGGGTGTAATGCAATATTGCAGCTCGTGAAGCGGAATCAGTTGCCAATAAGTTGTATTTAGTTTCATTAACGACAATGTGTTTTATTATATCTGAACATGTAGAATAACTTGGTATTAGCAAATCTCACCACAGTAAAAGTAAAGCCAAATGCTCACAGCATCCGAGTAAATACACTCTATTTCATTTCGCCATAAGGGTTAAGGCGTTTTTGTTTTAATGTTTTTGTCTGTAGTAATAATAAAAATAATAAAATCAATTAGCTTTCTGCTGCCCCCTGCTTGTAGAAAGCAGACAGTGGTTCGCAATACATAAAAGTGCAATTTATTTATTTTTTATTTCGCAACATTGACACGGCATTTCTGTGTGATAGATTTAAAAATATAATTTCATAAATAAATACAGAGAAGATGACAAAAAGAGTAAAGTTTTCCGGCTTTATTTAAGCTGTCGGTCATTAGTGAGTCGCTGGAAGCGCTCTTGGTCGGCCAACAATAAAACCAAACACGCAATATCCGCATTGGAAAACTCCCACGTTTCTTCCGCGTGTGTTTTGTTTCTGTTGTTAGCAGCGGCTTTAGCAGCTACAAGCTAACTGACTTTGGTCCGTCTGCTCTTATTTTATAATTTCAGTCAGTAAGATGAGTCCGTTGTGTGACTGCTGCTCCGAGCACATTAATAAACTGAACCAGCAGGTTTCTGTGATGAGAAAAGAAATCAAGAACCTCAGGTATGTTTACCTGTACTGGATTAACTGACATACTAAATCTGGTACAGGTTTGACCTTTAATTTTGATGTCGTATTGCCCCAGCTTTCTTCCTTTCACAGGCTGTTGTTTTTATCTCAACTCTTCTCCAACAGACAGATGTTGGACAGTGCAGTTAGAGCTCATCGTAAACATCTGACATCTGTCCAGACTGCTGTGTCAAAGATGGGACACTGTGAAAAACAAAAACCCCAGACACCTTCGCTACCCTCACCATCTTCACCATCACCACAGGCTGCATTGGAGCAAGGTGATTACCTACAATCAATACGCATTTGAAGTCAACCACAACTGTAAAATAATTGGATGAAATTTATATGCAGTTCATCCAATTATATCACTTGCTTAATGCCAAAGATGCAATTAGAAGAGAAGGATTAATCATTTATCTGTTGGTCATTCGTTATTTGATTAGACTTTATGAAAGCATTCTCCAAAATGTCTCAAAAAAGAACAAACAAGCCAGTATGACGTCTTCACACTGAGTGTTTGACCCAAAGAAATAACTTAATCAATCAAAGATTCAAAGAAATAACTTAAAAAACATGTTTTTTTTGTCAGATAACTGATCATTAAACTGACCAACTATTTCATTTCCCTCACTCTCCCATAGATATTTAAATATACGCTGTGTCATGTTAACATAGTTCAACACAAAAGAAAAAAAAAATTGCATGTCGACTAAAAAGAGGTGCAATGTAGAAATAGTAAAGCGATGAAAGAGTTTAAAACACATAAATTACAAGCTTTAAAACAAACATAAAGATGTGTCTGTGTTACCATGTCACCCATGTGTATCATTGCAGGAAGCATCCAGACGGTCCCGATAGGTTACATCAGTTCCTGTTTTTCCGTGAAAAATGGGACGCCCAGGCAGCCGACTATATGTGGACCTTCGAGGGCAGAACTACGGATCCAACAAAGTGTCTTCAACAACCCAGACCACGCTCTGCTGGGTCTGGAGCAGTACTCCCATGTCTGGTAGGTTCACAGACAGTGGCTGGTTACCTGAATGTCTGGACGAAACCATGTTGTTGTTAATTATCCAGTTAGATTAAAGGGTTACTGCTGGTTTTTGTTGGTGTTGCTCATTCAAAGACTTTGAGTAGGTAACACTAAGGCTGTCACTTTGTTGGCTCAACATCCATATATACACCAATCAGCCACAACATTAAAACCACTGACAGGTAAATAACATCGACCAAACTGATCAAGTATCTGTTTGACGTACTGGGACAAGCCCTCCCCTCAACCCATAGGACCGAAAGGCCCCCACTGACAACATCCTCTTTCCGGACACCACAGGACACTCTCAAAAGACTCATGTCCATTCACTAATGAGTCACAATTGTTTTGGAGGCACAAGGGAGACCTACACAATATTAGGAAGGTGGTCGTAATGTTATGCCTGATCTGTGTATGTATGTGGGGTTTTCAGCTTTCAGGAGTCAGATATACAGTTGATGTCTAACATCCTCTTCACGTTGTTTTAACTCAACTGCACCAAAGCATGACTTTAAACTTGCTCAGCTTTATTTGAATGACGTGTCCTTTTACCTGTGTAATGATACGAAGCCACGTGACTGGTAATGACCGTCATTTCATCTTTTCTCTGTTTCTGCTCTCTACAGGATCATCTTTCTCTTTCATAAAAATGGACACCTGAGTTACAAAGCCAAAGTGAAGCCTCCCAGACTGAACGGTCAGAGAGTTGGCGTGTACTCGACGCGGAGTCCACACCGGCCCAACGCTTTGGGGCTGACGCTCGCTAAACTTGACAGAATTGAAGGTGAGTGTCATTAAAAATAAAACGTGTATACGAACTAATTTAGACAGGATTTATTTCTCCATGAGAGGCGTACTTAACAGTGACTTTAAGAAGGAAATGCGTGGGTACTTTTTTCTTTGACCTCCTGCAAATACTTTTTTCCTTTCATCCTAAAAAGTCACTTTACTTGTCTTTGTTTTCACGGTCCACAACATTTTAGTGCAACACAAGGAAACAGAAGCTTTAAATTAGAGAACACATGGACATTATAAACCTAAATCACATTTAAATCATTACATGATTTAGAGCAGTTAAAATGATTTGATCGGCCTAATCAGATACTATTTGTATCTATTTACCCCTGTTAAACTGTACTTATATACTGCTTTCTAAATCAGTTAGATCTTGTGAGACCCCCACCACTTCCTGTCTCTTTCTTGTTGTCACCATGAAGGATTTAATTCGGGCAAAGCATTTTTTTTCCCTCTTCCAATTTCATGTCCTGCCATTTAATTTCATTGTGTATCCCTCTGCTATGCTGGTATAACCACACTCCATTTATATCAGAATTTGAAAGATAGGCTTCCACGCTGAAGACACAGACTCACAATGTTTTATCATAACTCTTTTCTTATACTCCTGTAACACCCGATTATTTTATAATAAAATTATTCAGTAATATGTCCGTTTTACTACTGTTCTAGTTCTTAATATCACACAACACTTCTCTTTTGTAGTTTTTACCGGATGTTGAATTTGGATTAATGAGGTTTGGTGCATGTGGACTTATTTTATTGTCGTTCTAAATCAGAAAATAAAAGAAAACATTGCTGCATGTGGCCCAGTGACCCTTGACTCACTCTACAGACCAGTTGTCTGTTACACCCTCCAGATATTTTTTACCTCCACTGTTCCACTGTTATCTTAATCCTGTTTAATTTTCTTATCAGTCAAAATGTTGAGTTGTCAGGTTAAATCTGAACCATAGAATCTAACAAACTACAGTCAAAAGAAACACATGCTTCTCTTTGTCTTCTAGGTGATACAGTACATCTGTCAGACATCGACATGATCGCTGGCACCCCGGTCCTGGACATCAAACCCTACATCCCACAGTACGACTGCCCTGACACCAGGATGAGCGTGGACTCCGAGCCTAATGACTCAAACACAGATCAACCAAATGAAACGATTGTGTCGCTGAATGAGGAGAATCCACATGAAGGCTCAGATTCTCAGTTCTTCTCTGATAATTGTGACGAAGCGCAGAATTTCCTCTCAGAAGACGAATCTAAAACTGATGTTTCTTTAGCAGCTTCCTCTACTGTCAGCGCTCAGTTTTCTCTGCCCAAGGAACTCCACAACGCTCTGCAACAGGTCAAATCATATGTGACCGAAGATGAAGTTCACCAACTACGCTTTGAGAACAAAGACCGTGATTCTCCTAAAACTAACCCACCAGGATTGACGGTGGACCACCCCTGCTACGGTGAGGAGACCTACACTACCATTGCTGGCTGGATCCGAGAGCCTCCTGTGGCCAGTCTGGAGGTGCGCTTCACTCCTCAGGCTGAGAAGGAGCTGGCAGAATTCCTGCCCACACACCTGACAGGTAAGTCAGCCCCACTGTGTGTTTCTCCACAAGAGGGTGCTGTTGTCATGGAGATCAATGTGAAAGGCTTACTTTTTTCATAGCAGAGTAGACTGAAAACAAACTTGTGCACCACACAGGAGCCTCTGAAAGCGACAGACCAAAGTTTAAGTTCCTGCGCAGTCCAGAAGAAGCTGCTGCCGCCATCCGAGGTGTTCTGAGAGCAGACCCCCGCTCAGTCTACAGGAGGACTCGCTGCAGAGACAGACTCTTCTTCTTCACCCTCGACACGGCTGACATCACCTGCTGGTTTGGACAGGACTTTGCCGAGGTACTGCAGGTCCAACCCGTCGGGCGCCGCATTGCCTCAGCGTGAGAAGTGCACTCAGTGGAGCCTCAGGAGCTGGACAGCAGCCTGACAAATGTTCCTTATCTTCTTATGACCATAATTCCTACCTGATAAAGCTGTATTGCTTATGTAAAAGTGCTTATTTACAAATTAAACACATGAAAAATTAGGAATATAAAATAAATTATTTTGAAGCAAACAGAAATGCCCATCCTTTTTTTTCTGTATAATGAACAAACAAGTCCATGTTCTCATCATCAAATTGTGAGATCTGATTTTTTTTTTATATCTGTCTAATAAAAATAGTTAATTAGAGAGTTAATAACAAGCTGATGTGAAATAACTTAATATAAAACACATTTCATGCTGATGAAGACCCACAGTGAGACATGCATTTTAGTCGTAGTAGCACTATGTGGGCAGATTGTTTTGACCTTCGGTTGTTGTGACACTACAGGAAATTTAACAGTGCCAGAAATATTCTGAATATTTCTACAAAGTGAAAAAGATAACATAGAAATAATTTCAGTCAGACTGAGTTTATGAGAGGGATGAGTGGTCTGACACACTGACAACAAAAGAATCCTGATCCTGATGTGGAGGGTCAAAGTGCATCAGGAAGAATTGAAGAAGCGAGTGTCATTTTTAACATAGAGACATGAATCTATACAGAAATAATATAGTTTTTAAGACGGACTGTAGATAGCATATTTTAGGAAGCCACAAACTAAACAATGAGTTAATTTCATTGCGACCACATCATTATTTTGGTGCGACAAACACTTAGCGTCCAGTAGGGGGCAGCAGTGTGTTATAGTCACTGCTCGTCCGCCTGGGGCGTCACACATACCATCGAAGAAGAGGAATGGACCAATCGCAGCGCTGACAGTTGTGTTTCAAAAAATGAAACGCGGTTGACGTTGGTGGTGATTTCTCAACTCAATATTTGTTTACACCACATTCATCGCTTTTTTCATCGCGCGAATTAAAGTCGGCTGGGAACTTTTGGAAGGTAATGTACTTTTACCCAATTCAACTGGTTGTCTCGAATAATTAAAATGTTTGTCAGCGTCCTCTTTGAGGTGTGTCACCTAACTTGAGTTAACATAACCTACGATAGCTAACGACGGTGGTAACGCTCTTTGTATTATGTTTAGCAACATACGCCCCGGATAATTTAATGTTTAGAGACCACTGAGTGAAAATTTATACATTTAAAACTACTCTGGGTAGTTATGAGGGCTTATGAATTCAGTAACATACTCGTTGTGGTCAGTTGCCTTTTACCTAATAGTTCCCATTATGTCAGAAAGTTGGCTTCTCACCTTGTTTGTTGACAGTGTTTAGATTTTTTACACGTATATCCCGGAACATTACGTTACCTCTGACATCTGTAAACTGTGATTTGTTATTTTAACAGAGGAAATCTGATTTCAGGTCAGTTGTATTGTAAGTGACGGGGAACATAATCCTCATTCCTCATTATGTGTAAAAAAACAAACAAACAAAACAAAAAAAAAAAAAAGCAAAAATGCGCACACATGCCAGTTTATTAGGTACCCCAGAGAAAACAAATTCAGGGTGATATATGAGTCCTGCACCAATTCGTGTCTTCATTAACTTTAGATATTTAGGATTGGTTTTAAATAAGAGAGACAGAGCCAGTGATTTAACTTGTACCTTCACTTGTTTCTATTATTTTTTTGTCAACCCCGTTTCAGTCAGTGGGCTAGGCTAAACAACAGAAACACTTTAGATTTAAAGCAGCTTGAGAAAAATAAAAACTACATCATGATCATGCAGTTGAATTACTGCCTTTTTGACACTGTTTAAATATCTACTGGATTATTTTTAATGTATTTATAAATCATATTATAATTACAGTCATGAAGTGGGATTTAGTGTCGGATTGTTATATGATTTTTTTTCACCAGTGTACCTAATGAACTATTAAGTAAGAGTATTTTCCTCTTTCATCTGAAGCTAAGCTATGTCTTTCTGTCACTATTCAGCCACTGCACCTCAGTCTGTATTTAAAAAAATTCCTCTTAAAAACACATTGACAGATCCAACTGATTGTCTGACTGTTACTGCCAAAACCACTCAGTTTATTAAGTTTAAGATAAAATTCTTTGATCTTCTTTTGCAGTTGTGCAGGAAGTTTCTGCGAGCTTCACAGTCATGTCCTCCAGGATGTCGGGTTCCTCTGGGGAAGGCTTCGTAAGTTATTTTTTTGTGTGTATGTGTATAATGTTAAATTATCAGTGAGTATACTAACTAATAAAGATCCATTTTTTGTTGTTCTTAGCGTACCCCTCTGAGAAGTCTGGATAATGAGATTTTGCTCTCATCACCTCCATCATCGAGGTTCAAATCAAAATCACAAGAAGCTGTGAAAATGATAGTGGTAAGTTTTTACTAACATTTCAAAGTATTGTCACTATTCCCCATTTTATATACTTATATACTATATACCCTATACTATAACCCAATCATTTTTATTAACAGGCTGATTCTCTAAGTAACCCAGAGTCAGACTTGGACTCTTCTTCATCTACGGGAGCGGTACAAACCAGTCCCCCCTCTACTCCTATAACGACTCAGACTGCTTCAGGACTCGGAGATGTAACATTTAAATCCTTCGTCTGTGCTGGCGGTGAGGTTGAGATCCCAGGTTCTTCATTTTGTGCAGAAGAGAGTATTATTTTGCCCAAAGACCAGACTACACAACACAATGAGACAGAAGATACAGCCATCTCTCACAGTATGATAGTGGAGTCCTCTTGTGACCACAAAGAACACCCCTATCACAATCCTAATATGAAAGAGCATTACTCTGTTGACACCAGTGCAGCATGTCTCTGTGAAGTTCAGATCACACCTGTCTCTGATGTCCCTGATGATAAACAAGAAACACAAGACGCAAGAGGTTTTCCAAATGAGTGCAGTGAAGAGAAACAAGTCACCTGGAAATCATTTGTCTGTGATGGAGGAGAGGTTGAAGTTTCAGATTCCACCCGACTTCAGGATGAGACTATTCCTCTGCCTGAGGCAGATCTCGGTGGCCCTTTACAAGACAACAGTATAAATTCAACTAACTACTCATACGACTGTGGCAAGCAGTGTCAATTGGACCATGCTGATCATCCATACTGTAGCAGTGAAGTGCCTGATATTCCCATCACCACCACGTTGGCTGCAACCACAGATGATTTTGAGAAACCAAAGCCTACTTCTGAACCGAATGATGTCACCTTTAAGTCGTTTAACTGCACTGGAGGAGAAGCTGAGAATTCACAGCGTGTCTGTGTTGCAGATCAGTCTCTTCCTCAACCAGCTGATCACACTGTGTCCAGCAGTCAGTCACATCACAATGGTGCAGATCCAAGCATGACAAGTGGTGACCACGATTTCCAAGTCAGTAGTAACTATTTAGGTCAGTTATACAGTAACATTGATAATACTTCATCACCTCCATGTGGGAGCCTTTTTGACACAGAGGAACCATCGCTGTGCAGCACCGGCGTTAAAGAAGTCAACCAGATGAGTTTGGTGGTACCTGATAGTCAGGCTGACAGACAGGACGGTGTTACATCCAGCTCTACCATTACAACTGAAGTTGAATCTGAAACAACACATGATAACCAGATGAAGGAGAACTCCCTTGTGTCTGAAGATGAGGTTGCAATCTGTCAAGTGCTCGATAAAAACAGCGAATCGACTTCAGTTGCACAGAGTGACCTTCAAGATGACAATAACAGTCAATCAAATGAGGACGAAGCCGTAGTAGAATCTGATCCACCTGCTATTATTGCATCTGCACTGACTAACACATCTGTAAAAGTGTTGGATATTGAAACGGTTACTTGTCAAGTGCAAGAAACATCAGAGTGTATAATACGTCCCATAGACAGCCCATTGTCTTCTGTGGTTCATAAAACTGAGATCCCTGAGTGCAGCAATTTTACATCTTCAGCGGAGGCTCCTTCTGGGGCCCTTCCTGACGCCAGTGAGTCGAAGGACAGTGCCATTGGTTCATCTGGAAATGGACCAGCTGTTTGTAACCCTGTGGAAAAACCTGCAGAAAACCTCCCTGATGTTTGGAAAGTCCTGTCAGTGTGTCCCTCCCTTGCCTCAGATTTCCAGTTCCTCAGTCCTGTTGTCAGGAGAGCACCCCAACCTTCATTAAAGGCTCATGAGAATGAGTTCTCCGCTCAAGGCCAGTTTTTGGCAGATGATTCAGCTCTCGAGGCCGAGAAAAGCTTGTTGGCACCTGTTAACACTGACCCTGCTGGTTTATGGGCAGAGTGTTTGGAAAGCCCCATGCCTCATCCTTTGTTCAACTCCACAGCTCTATGTCACAAGCCCCAGCCTGGCCCGGCCTCTGAGCCGGTTGAGGATCTGGGAGAAAAGCACAATGCAGTGCCACAGTCTGAAGTAAAGAAGCCTGTTCTGGATATACCAATGATTCCTGATGGTCCACTCCAGCAGCAACTTCGGCAGATGGCAGAATTCCTCATCTTAGCATCTGGAAAAATGGCCCCTGCAGTTGCCCATGCTTCTGCTCCACCTTCTGCTGTCCTCACAGCCCCATCAGCCAGAGCTCCTACTGTAGAGTCCCACAGCGTCTGTGTGGGCACAAGTCCAGCCAAACTAGTGGACCGCAGCCTCAATACATCGGGCCTGTTTAAGAGAGTGAGGGAATTCTCTGTGGTTGATTCCTGCACCATGACCGAGCCACTCCTGTGGAAGTGAGTGTTCTGTCTTTATTTACTTGGCTTTATTTATTTATTTTTTTATTTATTTGGCTGCCACTCATGCTGTCTGTGATGTGTTCTCAGTTCACTTCAAGGCACCTTAGAGAGCCTCCCCAGACAGGAGCTGGAGCAGAGGTTAAGATCTAGCATGGTCATGGTTGAGGCCCTGGTGCAACAGTTGGCTTCAGCCAGGACACAAGAACGTCCTGCAGGTCCTGCTCCTTCAGACCTCAGAGAGAAACTAGTTCAAACTGACCACACTGAACTCAGTCAGGTAAGGACAAATCATGCCAATGGGGGAAAATAAATCATGCTTGCATTTAGTTATATACAACGACTCATCACAGAACTCATCATCATCATGTTTCATTCATTTGTTTTGTACTTCATGTAGACCACAATGTACAGAGACCTTTATATGGAGGCTCTGAAAAGGATTGAGGAGGTGGAGCTTGATGGACGTTCTCTACAGAACCTTACGCAGTCAATACAAGACATGAGGATCACCATGGTGAGACAAAAACAACCACACAACCCTCAGCCTTTGGTAGTTTGCATACAGTACATAAAGTGCTCTGATCTGTTTGTGTGCTGAAGGGCTTTGAACACACCTACACACATTGTGAGTGACTGTTCATGACTAACTGTGAGGTGTATTTGTCACAACAGGGAACCTTGAGTAGTGACACAGATGCTGCTTTGTGCAACATGAAAGAAATGGGTGACATTTTCAAGGAGGACCATCAAAACCTCGTTTCGCATGTATGTAAAGATGTCTTATCTTTGATAATCAATCATGTTAGAGAATATGTTAACTGTTAGTAACGCTATAATTTGTTTATTATTCTTCTTTAGTATGGACACATGAAGGCTCTATTAGAGAAATCAAAGGACACACAGACCAGAATGATGCAGAAGGTCAAAGAAGCTCTTAATCAAAGAAATGACATGAAAACTCAGATGGACGAGGCTTTCAAAGACAAGGAGGCGGTAAGTACTGATCATTCAATACTCGTGTGGGCTTAAAAAAATTAAATATTAATAATATTAATATGATATCAGAAATGTGTATGTAATTAATCTGTGTCTGTTTCTCAGGCCTTCAGTGCGATGGAGCAGCTGAGGATACACTGCGCTGCAGAAATATCCGCACTAGAGAAGAGTGTGGGGTGTCAGCAGGAGCTCTTGGCCGCCCTAAACCAGACTTACCCAGAACAGGTTCGAAAAAAACAAACCGTTTTATTGCAGTTTATTCAGTTTAAGATCTATACTGTGTCTAATTTCTGTTGTATTTTTTTCTCTGCATGTGCAGGTTGTGTTAAATAAAACCTGCACTGAGACACTGAACTCGGCTTCTAATCTTCTTTCTCAAACCCTGGATGAACAGAACAGTTTGAAAACAGAAGTATGTTAATTTAATAGGTGCAATCCTAACCTAATAACTACACATCAATAAATGTGATAACACTTGTGTTTGTGTTTTCATAGCTCTGCACAGTCAGAGGCCTTCTGCAGAAAACTGCTCCCATTCTCCTCAAGCTGAATGAGCGGGCGGCTGCGGCTTTAAGAGAGAAGGATGAGCACAAATCTGCAAGAGACCAAGCTGTTGAAGAGCGGGAGCAGGTCAGGCGCCTTCAGTTTCATTTGGATATTCATGTGAAAATAAAAATTGCTTCTTACATTTTTTTTAAAAACCTCCTCTCAACAGATTGAAGAAGAACTGACAGAAACTCAGTTAAATCTTCAAGCTGCCAGACATCAGATTGGTGATTTAAATCTGCAGGTGACAATCCTGACGTCAGGTAAAAACAGAACTTCCCCTGGTCCACTTTTCAAATGGTTTACTTCCTCATCAGCCTGTATATTTGCTAATTTTCTGTTGCGTGCATAGAAATGGGTGTGCTACGGGAGAAGCTAACGGAGAAGTCAGAGGAGAGCGGCCTGCTGGAGAGGAAGGTGACCGAGCTTTCTGCTACAGTGTCCTCCACACTGGCATCCTACGCTTTCTTGGAGCAGGCCCTCGCTGCAGAGACTACAAAGTACGAACCCCACCATAGCAGCAATTTAAAGACAGTACGAATAGTAACGAGAAGAAGTGCTGAACTGAAGTATGCATGTTCTCAAAACTTCTTTTCTTTTCAGGTTGCAGGAGTCATGGAAAGACATACAACAAGCCAGAGAGAGAGCAGATGAGTAAGTTGTGGTGATTCCGCGTTAACAGTTATGCCACAAGCATTCATAGATCTGTCCTGTGTATATATGAGTTAAAAATAAATAAATTGTTGAATTGAAATTGTAGAAATGTGACCAAGGGCTTATCTTGCATAATTCAGACAAACTAACTCTGCTGCATGTGTTCTGTCTGGTACCGTTTCCAGGTTGGAGACATCACTAGGTCAGTCGGAGCAACGCGTGTTTGAGCTGAGTCAGGCTCTGGTTCAGAGCGAGGAGGAAGTCGGTCAGCTGCAGACCCTCTCACAGTCTCAGAGCACACAGATCCAGCAGCTCCAGGATGTTTGTACACAGCTCAGCAGCGTGCGAGAAATGAACGAGGTCAGCTCACTGAGTGTTTACGGGTTGCTGTGTTTTAGACCCTCCTGCTGTTCTTGTTATGTGGTGGTTTATGTGTGTTATCCACTAATTACACGGTCACTAAATAAAGGCCAAACAATAAATTAATGTAGAACTCTTAGACCCAGCTTATCTGCAAAACTAATAAATATAACATAATTTACTCTCTTAAGTCTTATTGTACTCTCATTTCTGATGCAGCGAGGTATAAAAAAAATTGCTCTTCAAACGGAGCAAATTGTATCTCCACATAATTCCCATTAGTTATATACATACATGCACAAAAATATTAGGGAGTAATCTTCTTTACAATGTTTCTAACCCTGTAAAACCAAAATCAGGTCTGTGAGGTTTATATTCATTTGCTGCCTTTATTACAATGTGACAAACTGTTCCAGTTTGTAATTAACCGATGCCATTACCCTCTTCATTTTGTAAATGTTCATTTTAATGTCTGTCAACGCAGTGAATTTCCATTCATTACACAAACTAAATGTATCTTAGTTTTTCTGGTGGCCCTAATTTTCCCTCTTTGCGTCACGTTTCAGTTCTTACAGATGGAGAATGAGTTGGCGAGGGAGCAGGTGGCTGAAAGTGAGCGTTTGCTGAGGACAAACCTGCAGGGGCTTCGGGAGAGAAACATCCAGTGTGAAGACCTAAAAGAAGAAGTTCGTCAGCTTCAGTAAGCAAATAGCAGCCAATTTATCCTTTTTTCAACTTCATTAATCTGGTGTTTGTCATCCTCATCGTCCACTAATTGGGGGAATTATTTATGTATTTATTGCCAACCATGCTTTTTTTAATGTATTTTCTATAAGATATTATAAGATAAATACAAATGCGAATCGATGCATACAATCGAATCTTGATAAATAAGAAACAGATTCTGCCTTTCATCACTAGATGGCGTATCTAGAAAATTTATGACACATTTGATTAAGTTAAATCCGTCTACAGGTAAACAGACTGTCCTCTAAAGTTGTTTGCTTGGCCCGTGAACTGAATGATAACTTACCTGTCTCTTTATGTGTGATAAAGGCTTGAGAACAGGAATTTGCAGGAAGAGCTCGAAACCACAAGGTCCAGAGAAAGTGCATCCCAGCTGGAGTTTGGAGAGAAGATCGCTCAGGCAGTCACTGAAATCACTTTGCTGCATCACACACTGCGGGGACTGACCAACGAGCTACATGCAGCCCTCAGGGATGAGGTAATAGAAGATACAGAACCACTCAGTCTGAGCTCACGACTTCGTTCCATTTACTGCTGCATATACTTGTATAACGTGGATATGTACAGAATGCAAAGTTGTGGTTTTGAACCGTTCTAAGGAAAGGTACGAGAAATACTAAAAAACTATTCTGTAGTTTTAAACTTTATTCGTTTTAGCCCATAAATCTTTTTATAGCTGCGTGTACCCCTGGAATAAAAATATTTTAGAGAGTTTTTCCCACTCAAGTTTATGTCTTACATTTCAGAAAGCAGAACCACACAAGGATAAAGAGTCTCAATCAGTTGTCAGAGCGAAGCCTCATCAGTGCTCCAGCTCCTTTGTTGACAGCATCATGGTGGCATTAACTACTGAGGAAGAGGAGGACGTCAGAGCAGACACACCAACTGGATCAGGTACTGCAGCTCACCCCACATGCAGAGGCTCTCTTAAGAGACATGGAAAGAATCTTGAATGTGGTGAAAGTAACACTTTGATGCTGATTAAGTGAGTCCAGATCCAAAAAATCAAATTTAAAATGGTACAATGTAATTATATAGTTTCCTTGAATGGTGACTATTCGACATAGCGACCGATATGGATTTTTTAGGGTCGATACCGATACTGAATTTTCTATTTTTATATATATAAATAATCAGCCAACCCAGCATCATTTTTAGTATCTTGTATAGTATGTGCAGCATGTTGCTTGTGTTCTCCTGTGGTACTGATACAGCTCTGTGAAAGGTTAGTGTCTCTTAGAACTCTGTGTTCTTTTCCATTATCAGAGGAAGTGATGACGTGTTCTCATCCTCCTTTGTTACACTATTCTCCTTGTTCTTTCCAAGTCGGCCTGCAATCACCATGTTGTTCCCCTGGATAATAAGCAGCATCTAAAATTGTCCGCTATCTTTTGAATGATGCATGACTCTGTACAACACTCAGGCAGCTATTTTATCTGCACAGCTGGCATTTGGAAAAACCAGAACCGTGACTAAGAAAAACATTTATGGGACACACTGAGGAACACAACTGTAACTGTGTTTGTGAAAGGCTTACATGTCGCCTAATGACGGTTGAAATCTAAGCTTCACCTCTTCTCTCTTCAGTCCCTTCCGAGTCTGAAGCTTTGTTCAGTGAGACCAGCGCCTTCACCCGCATTGCGGCCATCACCCCTAAAAAGAATCTGAATGCGAATGAGTTTGAACCAGAGAAAGAGGAGCAGAGGAGTGTGGCGGAGATGCTCGCTGACCTGGGCAACACTGTCACGGAGCTGGTCAGCACGCTGGAGGAGGTGCAACAGCGCAAAGACACTCAGCTGGAAGAGATGCACAACACCATGTAAGTGCTATAAAATGTATGTTTTAAAAGTGAAGGGCCTTTTTCACATGGGGTTCTTGTTTGAAATGAATTAATTCTGGTGTTTAGAAACACAAAAGGACTTTTTTTTTTTTTTTTTACAAAACAACAGTTTGAAACCCAAAACATTCAGTTTACAGTCACGTAAACCAATTAAATTATGAAGTTAAATTAAGCAGCGATTTTTGTGACTTTAAGATATAGACTTATATGTTTTACACAAAACCAAATTCAAACAACAATGTGGGTATTTAAGCTCTTTCTTCTTCTAATTCATTAATGTTTGATGCTTTGTTCCAGCTGTGGCCTGCAGGTGGAACAGGAGGCCTCTAACAGCAGGTATGAAGCTGAACTGTCTGAACTTAAACATCAGCTCAGTCGTATGAATAACTTGGCGGAGAGGGGAAATCAGGCTCTGCAGCAGAAAGCTCAGGTAAGAGCAACTGTTACTGGACTTTATCCATGATACTGAACGAGGATGTGTCTGCTGGGTGATGACAGCGTCTCTTTTATCTTTTAGGATGAGAAAAAGATGGCAGAGTGGATGGCAGAAGTGCAAGAGGCCCAGGAAATTCTAAATAAACACAAGACTGAAAATAATGTAATGCAGCAAATAAGAACGGCTGGTTCAAAAACACACTGGGTTCTCCTCCTGACGGACACCGTGCACATAATATAATTTCTTATTTTTCCAGGAATTGCGAAAGGAAGTGACCGAGCTTCGTCGCGCTCACCAACAGTCGAAGGCCGAGTCTCAGTTCCTGCGGGACGAGTTGAGGAAAGCTGGTGGTCAGTCAGCCAACCCAGCACATGTCCTGGAAGAGAAAATTCAGTTACTGAAGGAGGTACAGTATGGTCATGTCTGTCATTATGTGTGCGTTAATTTAGTAGCAGTCCTTTGAGCAAAAGGGGAAATCGGTTCACCTTAAGTAGTCGTTTTATCAGTCGTCTCTTGAATCTGATCTGTAGGTGGAGAGACTGAAGGCAAGTCTGCAGGAAGTGGAGCAGGCCAGAGTTAAACTCCTCGACAGAGCAAAGAGACATGTAAGAACTGAGCTACGTCCCCAGACTTTGCTGACGTCTTCGTGCCCGTATCTCACAACTGTCTTATTAGTAATTAAGTAATTACCTGATCTCATGACGCCTTGATGTTTCTCACAGCAAATGATCCATCAGAACAACCAGCAGAAAAGTGAGAATGAGCTTCAGATATTAAACAACATGATTAATAGAATCAGAGAGGTGAGTGAAGCTTCTGATTTTTTTTTTTTTTTTTTTTTTTTGATACTTAAATGTCATTTTTGCTGAAATTAAATCATAATTTATTATGATTTGGATTTTTGAGGTAACAGATGTTTTCATTTCCTCCTCACAGACGCTGCTGTCTTTGCCGGCAGCTGTGAAGAACAGTGAACAACTCCAACAACTCATTGAATATATCGGCTGACGTGTTGTTGTATTCGTCTCTTATCTGTGTTGTATTTATGATTGTGTTGTCAACTTGTCATGTTCTAAAATTTCTTATTTTTAGCATTTGTTCATTGTGAGTTGTATTTGCTTCCTTTTGCATATTCTAAGTGTTTGGAAGTAATACTAATAAAAAAGACAATGTTTTTAAACGCTCCATTTGTTCATGTCATTAATATCCTGACTCAAAGGCTCATTCTCTGAGATATATATGGTATAAAATGTGTGTCGTGTGACATAAAACGGTACATCAGTTAAAGTAAATAAGTTTGAAAAGAGCGTGCTTTTATATAAATTATCAAAAAATTCTGCACAAGTCTGGACGGCGCATTTTAGCGTTAAATCAGCTGAGGTTAGAAATGACGCAGTCATGAAGTGTGCGCAGTCAAATCAACGTTAAATCCTCTTTATTCTGTGTGAATGGACAGATATTTGCATAGTGACAACTTTTATAATATTGAATGAGAGAAGTGTGGGAAAAGTTGGTCCATAAAAGTAAACGTTTCTTAATAAATGACATAAAACCAGCTCATTCAAATCATTGTTGTGTAATCTGCATCGATCGATAGATGAAAGTAATTACCCAGTGGTTGTGTACTGTACTCCTCATTTAATTCTAGAGTTTTACATTCAATGCATCAGTCAACAAACCTTTTTTTTTTTTTTCTGGTAGAAACTTCAAGTGTCTTAACTATAATGAGGTTCTCTGCCGCGAGTCTCATCTTGTCCGATGTGCAGACTTTGTGTGTAAGAGGTTTCTGACGTTGTGTTGTCTTTACTTTATGGGATGAAATATCACTTTACAAGTCAATTCATTTTCCTGATTAGTGTTGTAGTTGTGTCTGAGTGCTGTGCTGATGTCTCGACATGTTACTTGAGGCCGGTCACAGTCACTGCTAATACTGTGGCTCCAGACAACACTTCAGATCCAGCTGAGCTGAAACGCTGTAGAAAGCAGCACAAGCACAAAAGAATTGTTTGGGGGATTTTCTTTTTTCTTTTCTTTTCTTTTCTTTTTTTTCTTCCTGGTGGCATTATGTCTGGATCTTTTTTTTTTTTTTTTTGGCTGATGTTGCTTTTTAATAAATTACAATCGATCTAGATATTAGAAATAAAATAATATCCTCTTATAACTGTGACTAAATTATATCATTATTTGCAATTTGAACATTTCTGCAGGGGATGAATAAACCACTTGTGGTATAATGTTTGGTCCGATTATTTAAATTGTAATGAATCATCCATAATTTAGATATTTTATTCTCGAAGAATAAAATTATTCTTTTATGTTATGTCATTATGTTTATTTCCAAAAAAAAAAAAAGCAAAGTAAATATGCGTTTTTATTTGGGCAACAAAACACATGCAGATGTACTGAAGCTCACGTTCTTCATACAAGCCAGTTATTGCAAAGCCTATGACCACGAAGCACAATAATTTATAGCTCAAAGTCTGTCGTTTAATCATGGGAGTAATGTAAATATTTAACTTGCACATTCAAGACAAAAGAGAAACAACTTGCAAACCACACACAAAATTACATATATTTTACACTATTGCTGTGAAGAGGCCTTGACATTTGAATCCAAATTTATAGCGTGTGTCTAAACATACCATCGGTATGCACAAGGAAGGATTAACCTGGGAAATCACAGTTGTGTCAAGAGGTCAGTCTGTTCACTTTAGTCCTAAATAAACGTCACGAGCAAAGAAAAACAATCACGGTCGTGCACAGAAATTTCTGGCTCACTGTGTCTTCGAGGATCTTATTTAAAAAAAAAAAAAAAAAGGTGGCGGGATGCTCCGATCTCTGTTCTCCGCGGTTTAGATGGCGGACACAAACCGGTCCATATTCCCAGGGTAGGTGGGGTGTCTCAGGTATCCCCCAGTGTTGCCAATAGGCCCTCCAGCGCTGTTATACTGGGAGAAAGAGCCCAGCTGCACCGGGGAGACCCTGCCGTAATGGTCCATCGTTTCCACTGACCCAGATGTGGAGGCATGGATCCGTCCTGCTGTTGCGTACCCCTGGGTGTGACCCTGTCCATACGAACCCTGGTGTCCGTGGTGGTGTGGATGGCTGTTTGGCCCGGAGTAGGGGAACGCCGGGTGCGTGGATGAGCGGGGTGGCAAGGCTCCCCCGCACGGCTGACTCTGAAAACTAGAGGCTCCCAGGTTGCAGGTAGAGGATCCGTTTGGAACTCCCTCGGGACTGAAGCTGCGGCTGGGCTGCTGCATCACCTCCGGCCCTTGGCCTGCCAGCATGCTGGCTGGAGTTGGATGTCCTATGATGTTATTGATGCTGAACATGCGGGTCTGGCTATGTCCGAATCCGGGAGGTGATGAAGAGGGATAATAGGCAGACGGCAGCTGCTGCCCGTAGGTCGGACTGACCGTCATGTTGGGGTAGACGGAGTTGGTGTAGGCAGCTGCCCTGGTGATCTGGACGGGAGAGAAGACGGGCGTTTCGTGCACGTACGTGGCGTAGGTGCTCAAGTCACAGCGCTTAAACCTCTTCCTGCGTCTCAAAAAGCTGCCGCTCTCGAACATGTCCTCTGCGTTTGGGTCCAGCGCCCAGTAGTTACCCTTCCCTGGCCGCCCTGGCTCTCGAGGGATCTTGATAAAACAGTCATTGAGAGTCAGGTTGTGGCGGATGGAGTTTTGCCACTTCTTCGAATTGTCTTTGTAGAAGGGGAAGCGCTCCGTGATGAATTTGTAGATGCCCCCCAGCGTCAGTTTGCGGTCAGGGGAGTTGGCGATGGCCATAGAAATGAGTGCGATGTAGCTGTATGGTGGTTTACCCCGCTGGAGGGGTCTCTTCCTCCTCCGGCCTCGGGGCATCTCCTCCGTTTGCGGCGGGGGATTGGAGGCAGGTAGACTGGTGTCTGCAGTAGAGTCTTTCTCCACTTTGACCACTGGCATTGTCATGGACAGTTCAAAAAAATATCCCTTTTAAAAAATCGATTAGAAAGGCAAACTTACTGCAAATGAGATCCTGGCCCGGGCAGTAGAACTCAAAATGAAAGAGATGCCCTGCTGGCAATCCTGTAAGAAAGCTCAAACTCACAGTGTTTACGTCCCAATCCAGCAGATCTTCAAGTAAATTAGAAGTTATCTGCTTTTCCGATGGATCTTCTTTCAGTAAAGGCGGGACATGTTCTGCGTATTCCCGTAGCTCGTCGTCTAGTAAGGTTGTGTAGTGAGTGCAGGCATGAGAGCGCAATTGGTGGCGTTTAAGGTGTGTGTGAGAATGAGTCACTCTGTCTTACCTGAGTGTATTACCTCCACAGAACTCCTCAAGGGCCACACCCCCTAGAGCATCACATGCTCTCAACATACCTCAGCTTTATAAGGGTCTATTGTTCAAGTTTGACAAAGTCCGCATACTTTGTGGTGAAAATTTCCATTTCTGCCATTTTTCCTTTTTTTTTTCAACGTGGCTGTAATGCACGATCGTGGTCTGATATTCTCCAAAAAAGGCAAGAAATGCAAAAAATACTTTCACTGTTCACTATTTATTGCCCTAAGTTGGACCCTTTTAGTCTCAATAAGCAGAACTGTTTGAACAGATATTGTTTCCTCTTTATATTCAAATGCTCCTTCAGAGCCAACCTCAGTTTATTTTAAAAAGTTCAAAATGGTCCACGTTGTTTTGACGTTTAACACTAAAACACCTCTTTAGTGGTAACGTAACCTATGAGTTGTTTTTCTATCTTGCTTCCTTGTTTGTTTTGTGCCAGTGGTTGGCCAAGCCAGCTGTGTTAAGAGATGTAAATGTTTTTTTCAGACAAAGGCCCTCCTATGATTTCAGCATGCAAAATGTAAGCCATCACAATGAAGCCCGGACGCAACCCGAGAGACAGGAATAACCAACCCTTGGCACCGTCGAAACTGCAATTGGTTTGCTCCATATTGCACTGGACATTTAAAGCCTCTGCTGTTTCATATTTCATTTTCTCTGATGTCAACATTTGTTATCTCGCGGTGCAGGAACAGTTGCGCACACGTGTAATATTTTTAAAGACCCCGAGTCCGTTCTTAGACAGCCTCTGAGCTCTAACACCCAGGAACGAGAGGCAACGCTGATAATCTGAGCGGCCCTGCTGGTATGAAGCTCGGGGGACTCCACCGGGCTGGGGTTCACCACCTTAATCCCTTAAACAAACAGGGGAAAACATGGCAGCACACTCCCACTGCTCAACACCGTGTTGGGTTAACTCTACAGGCATGTGTCAGAGCCAGCACATGGAAAGAGAGTGTGTGGGTTTGCTTAGACAAACAGGCCGATGAAAGATTTAGTCCAGTAGGGAGGGCCGCGGATGTCCCAGGCACCCTGCTATATGGGGTGGGTGCGTTACGTGATGAGATGAGGATCTTTTTTTTTGTTTCTTGTCCTTTTTTTTTTTCAGGTTACCGTGAGTATCTACATACCTGTTAAGTGTTGCTTCAAGCCTGTTGAAGTTTGCAGTCACACTTGATTTCCAAGATAGCACACGTTGCTGAAAAGAGGTTGGGAGTTTACATATTTAATAATGTAAGTTGGCAAAAACACATTTTTACACTATCTAGGTTTTTTATTTTGGAATGATCCAGGGTGAAGTCTAGGCTGAGTGGTGAAGTCATTCCAACCACGATACAGTATATATGACATTTTTAGATTTAAACCCAGCACGTGTGTGTCCTCATAGTGCCGTTACCCAGGTGCCAATTAAACCACTGACCCCTTTAGGGTTGTTTGTAATTCATGGGAAAATTTTCACCTGAGGCGAAGCTGCCTGACTCTAGTGAAAATAGACCAGATGCGTGCACACACCTCCCTCCAAGTGTCATCAGGCAAATAGACCACGGATTAGAAAGGGGGTATTATTATTACTGTGAACACTTTTCATTGTAAATGTAAATACATGTTATTCATCCTGACAGAATCGGCTGACTGGCTGGTTGATTTGTTGACGATGGAGTAGGTGATGAATGAAAAGTAAAAGTGAATTAAACAAAATGCCTCAAATGTACAAGATTTTACAACATTAACAACTGAAAACTGTTTAAATTTGCACTGTAAAAACACGCCTTTAAAAAAACGCACTGGCTTCAGTTACACCGACGTTGCAGTGAAACAAGATTTTACTATGTAACATGAGTAAAAAAAAATACATAGATGTTTCCAGGAAGTTGGGTTTTCCTGAGCACTTTATTTTATTGCACGTAGATTAAATGATCACTTGCACCTGTCATGTTGAGTGTTTTTTAAACATTAAACATGAGATGTGTAAACACTGGGAATATTGTATTAATGCATCCCTTAAACATGAGACCATCCTAATGTGTTTGATTGTTTTTTTTCCCTCTTCAACTTCTGTCAGAGGTGACTGACAAGTAATGAACTCTGCTGTAGACCTCGCCCTTTGCCTATAAAACAGCCTTTTATCCTGGATGATTATGGACAATTACTGGTGAGCAGTGTCTCGGGTGGCCGTTGTGAGCTCAGGCTCACGTTCGCCATAATTTGTTTATATATCTTTCTTTGGAACTTAAACAGCTTTGACTAATATTTGAAAAGTGACTCCACTGCCAACATATATAATTAAAACATTCCTGGGGTGTCGATGTGCTTCCGCAAATTTAATGATTTCAGTTGGTGCAACTCTATATGACAGCTCACCTTTACAATAAATAACAAGATGAATATCTATTGTCAGACCTTTGATTGTTTTCCTTTCACTTTAAAGTTGAAAACTTGTCCTTTTTACCCCCCTCCACTGAACCTTCTGCATCAATCTCATGTAACTTTACTTGCAAACAGAGCCCCTATTCCCCCTTGAAGTGCCACTTTGCATCAATGAGTAAACCTTGGAGCGTCACCAGCTGAGGGGCCTGAGTCCATGCTTGGATGCCACTGTGAGAGACCTCCGTCGGTCCGACACTTGACTGGACACCATGACAGCTGCATCGGAGAGAGCTGGGCTGCAGGTAAGGCAAATGAAGAGCTTTCCACTTTGTGCGTCACCTAGACTTCTGGTGTGGCCGGTGAGAAGCGGCTCTGTCCAAACAAAGACAAACAAATTAGACATTTGAATTTGAACACTTGACACTTGGCATTCGCTGGCTGAAACTATACAGGTGGCTGGTGGCTTTTGTGCCTATAACAAAAAAGAACAGGGCACATATACTCAGCAGTGGTGAAAATAAGATCCAATAAATTTAAGCTTTGACAGTAAAAAAAACCAAACAAAAAAACATAAATATATATTTATTTTTAACATCTAATCAACAAACACTGTGTAATAAAATCCACAATGAAGTGACTGTTTATTGGAGTATTTCCATTTGATAGTACAGTTTGCAGATTGTGGGTCAATGTTTTTTGCAGCTCTACACGTCTGTATAAGGTAAGTCAAAAATGTCTTGGCTTGCATGGTTCTGCTTTGTGTTTGTGTACGTAAGGAAAAAGCTGGATTTTGCTGGACGAGGAATTAACAAACAGCAAAATCCAGATTTTACCATGTAGACAATTTATTTTTAAATACCAGAAATGACATTAAAAAGGTTTTTGGTTACTTTCAGTGACGTGTGTATTTGTAGATTATATTTTCACATATTTAAAACTATTTAATTATGTTGTCACATAAACATTTTACGTTCCATTTAATTCATTTTCATTTCATTACATTTCGGGATGATTCTTTAACTTTCTGAGTGTAATGTTGTCATCTTGTGCATGTGTGTGTGTGTGTGTGTGTGTGTGTGAACCGGTACCTTCAGGCCACCGCTGAGAAACTGAAGGGATCTTGTTTTGCATTAGAAGCTGCAGGGGCTTGGTGGGGATGCAAAATCTTGACGGTTGAGTTGTTCCAAACTCGGGCCAGTTTACATAACTGAAGCACTTCACTGGCCAGAGAGCCTGCCGTTAAATCACTATGTGTGTGTGTGTGTGTGTGTGTGGATGTGTGTGTGTGTGTGGCTCTGTGTGTGTGTGGCTCTGTGTGTGTGTGGCTGTGTGTGTGTGGCTGTGTGTGTGTGTGGCTGTGTGTGTGTGGCTGGCTGGCACATGTTGAGGCAAAGACGAATAAACATTAATATCATACAGTCAGAAAAGTATAAACTGCGGGCTGTCGTTGAAGATATTTTGTCCCTCCCCTCAGGCCCGTGGCAAGTCCCTGGTATTTAAACCTCTGTGGCTTGTTCATTTTGTTGTGCCACAACACATTAAGCAATTGCGGGCTAATACTGATGTTTAAAATAACAAACGTCTGACAGCTGATACCGGTGTTTTAAGTCCTCCTTACAAAATCTTCCTCAAAATATCCTTGTTAAATAATACATTTACAAAGTCTTTGATGCCTTCTTCACACTGTTTTTGAATGAACTTATTTAACAGACCTTAAAATAATCATCTTCTACATGACGCCGTTTCCTTTTCTGTCTTCAAAAGCCCTTTGATAAACTCTCAGTAATAATTTTTCTGTACCTGCATAGCACAAAAAAAGGTCCTTTTTGTGAAATGTCAATAAATATGTAATTAAATGTAAATGTAAAACACATAATTAATAAATATGACAAAAGGAATGAGCACAAAATAGGCAGCACAACATTTAGAACCACAACAGACACAACAGATATATATAACAGTTGGCGTCTGCTCACCCTACAAGATCTGCTCAGCCGAATGTCCAGCTTCATCTTAAAGATGAAGTCATCTATAGGTTCGACCTGTATGTTCGGCTACGATCGGTTCGTGGTCAGACAACACGAGTTTAATTTACTTTTCACAATATGTTTGGAAGACGCAGCTCGATCAGTAAATACGATGACAGCTCATTATTCACACAAAATAAAAGCAATAAAACATAAAAATAATTTGGGTTCAATCCATTCATTTGTATAGTGGGCGCAAAAGGATTTGAGATGTTTTAACCTGTAAAAGATTAAATAAAGACACAGCTTTTACCAATTTATCCAAATTATAAAAGGACAAAACAAACCCAAGAAGCTGCTCTGCATCGATAACAACTGCTAACTGCTAACCTCTCTTCCGCTTCTTCCTGTTGTCCGACCAATTATTAAACACGTCAGCGTCCCCTACGCCGTGACGTCTTCTGGAAGCGCCGGATACTCAGCTGAGCAGATCTGGTCCCTGCGCCGGCTGTGCTAATGTTACTGACCTGGTGGAGAAGGGAATGTTGGCAATCTAGTTTCTGTTGCTTTGCTAGCTACAGGGACGCGTAGCACAGACTAGCTAACTTAACTTGGTATTTATGCATTTACTGTACAATATAAAACAGACCGTTCTGAGGCACACACATTCAGCTCCGTCTACTCCCGCTAAACACTTGGAACGCCTTCCAGCAAAGACTTTTTAAATTCTTGTGGCTAGTCGCAAACAGCTAATCTGGTTCTTGTCGAACACATATCTGCCGTTAGGATAAAAGTTCCTGGGAGCATCTTAACGGGCATCGTTTTTGCAAACAGTTTCCTGTCACGTCCGATGCTATTTGACTCCTGCTGCTCTCATTTGACCCCACGTGACCAACTTAGAGAAGCTGATATACAGCTAAAATCCCCCAGAAATCTGCAAAACTGATGACGCCTCTTGAAAAACTGCTGACGCTGCAACAATAATAGATATAAATAAATACATATGTAATGTTTAAAAAAAAAAAAAAAAAAAGCACAATAATTTTATAAAATATTTGGGTATTGTAGTTTTGAGCAAATGTTTCTCAGATAAGATAAGACTGTGCCTTAGTCGTTTTGTTGGTGTTTGACTATTTTCTAACATGGATTAATACTAATAGAACAGCAGAATGGTGCGTGTAGGCCTGACACATTAAAACAGTAATGTCCTTCACATTAAATACTGTATCTCCCACTATGACAATCTTTGAGAAACAATGTCTGCAATTCACAACGGTAAATAACTTTCATGGGATTTGTTAAAACTAAGAAGAATAGATCTACTGTAACTATTCTATCATTCTCTTCAATTGTTTGGATTACTCCAAACAAAAATATGTATATTATTGTTTCAGCGTCTGAATTCTTGTAAATAAATTTCTTGTCATGTCGACAGCAAACGCTACGGCTGCATTCATGACGCCTTTCCACACCCTATTATCTAAGCAAACACGGGTAGATTATTTTGCCACATCAGAGCTGGACCAGCTCAACTAACAACAGGATAATCAGCACTTGTCAACTTCAGCTAATTATCTCTGAGAAATTTTACACTTATTAAAGGCGGTATGGTAAGAAGAGGGATTCCATCACCCAGAGGGAAAAAAACACCACAAGCAATTTAATAAGAATAAGCCGCGGGTTTATTATTAGGTTTGGCGTATTGATTTATTACAGAATAACCAAATGATCTGTGTTTTTATCACTATTCAGTGTCAGTTGTGGTTTTCTTTCTGTGACTCACCACTTACTTGGTAGAGAGACAGTATTCTCCCTCCTGCTGTAACAAAGCTCACAATTAAAGTCACACATGGGTGCAAATGTCAGTGCATCGATGTCAGTTGGGCTCTGTTAGGATCTATGTGTCAACACCTCATAGATGTCTCAGCCTGCACCGAGCCCAGGCAGACGCACATGAGCATTTTTACCCATGCCTGCACCTGAAAGGAGCCCGGGTTGCACAATAGTATCGCACGTTAGGATGGGTAAAGACGCCGAGCCACCGTCCTTATTTTGTTCTACTTCATTAACGCGGATTCATTTCTCCCTGCGTGTCTGCGGCCTGACACCGAGGCAGGCAGAGGAGCAAGGGAGGGCCTCAGAGGAGGCGTGTACAGAGAGCCACTGTGGCTTTGGCGAAGTGTTTCCCATGAAGTAAAGCTTTTGCTGTTTTGTCTCTTGAACTGTGCGCCGCAACTCATTCTGTGTGTGGGCACGTCATGGCACGCAGTCCAGCCTGTAGAGTGATGTCATTTGAGAAACATTTAAAACTTTATTTTTGAGGATGCATTCGAGGCCAAAGTTATAAACATTTTTTTTTTGTATTAAATACTCCAAATTTACTTTCCTGAACATGAGAAGAAAGACATCTCAGGCATGACTGTAGTGTAAATATGAAACCACTACGAGCAGATTGTTAGCTTAGCTTATCACAGAAGGCAGGTCATCTATCTGATGAACTTAACAGTCAGACAAACACCCTCCAACAGCAAATCAACAGACTGTTAGACTCATATTTCAAAACTTCGAATGTGCAAATACTTCCTTCAAATCTACATATATATACACACTTCCTGTAAAGTCAAATTACCTGTGCACGTGCACACACACATAGCCAAATAACGTTGATTCTGATTCAGATAATTCAGATAACATCACACCCAGCTCACTTACACCCTGCAATTAACAATCTTTTCTTTTTCTTATTTAATCCAAAAAGAATTCCAAGAAACAGCCCCACGCGTAAACACTGAGTAAATTAATGTCCCTTTTACTCTCTTTTGAGGCGTAAGTGTCCTGGCTTCTTCTTGTTTTCAGTCGCCATGTGAACTCGCCGTACAGGCGTGGGAATGCTATCAATGTTCTCACCAAACCGTGAGTGAAAGTAACGTGAACAGAGTAAAGAGGGATAGTATGTAAGCTCTGCCTTATTGTTCCAGTCGTACCAATATTAAATACAATTAGTCATATGGCCTCTGCTGTCTCCCTTGTTCATACATCTTTGCAACAATAATGGGCAGTTCACCTTTTCAGTTTCATATCTCAGCTTTCGTCGTTCAGTGGTGCACAACAAGGCTTTTGTGAGCCATTGCTGACAAGCTTTCACCGCCGCCCAAATCCTCTGATTCCTAAGCAGGAAGATACAGGTATTCATCGAGTGTCCGCCGATATCCTCGAGCAGAGCGTTGTCTTTTCTCGCCTGTCAGACATCTGACATGTCTTCTTAAGCTTGGCAGATGAAACACTTGTGGAAAGGGCCTTGGCTCTGAAAATGCATATTTGCCTTTATACCATATTGACCCCGTAGATTTGTTTAAATGCTGATTTTTCCATTAATTAAATCTGTGAAAATGATTCCTTTAAAACTGTTTTTCATTAGTTCCCATCATCAGCAGCTTGACACACTTTAGCTCATACTATATTTAGTTGCCCCCTCCCGAAGGGAAAGTTGCCCTGCAGCCAAGTGAACCAACAAGCTCACGCAGACTTCAACACGAGATTACATAAAATGCAACAAAATGATACAAATATAAGAAAGATATACTGCAAACTATAAATGGCGTGCTTAAAGTGGCATTTCAACTTGACATAAAACCTGGATTACAGTCACCATTTAGTTTAGAGTCATCAGTAATTAAAACGGCACCTACGCCAATCTGTGTGAAAGCCAAAGTTGTCTTTATCCAGTAATGTCAGGGATTATGTTAATCTCTGTATCTGAGCGATGCCTAATTGTGGTGTTACTGTGTCAAATAGTTTGATTTTAACCTTTGTTAAAAGTCTGAGGGTTCAAATTTCAGAAAAGTCCAAATATTCAGATATTTTATGGTGCTGAGATGTTTTTATTATTATTATTATTATTATTATTACTTGTATTGGCAGGTATCCTGTTATCTGTCGTCTAACACCGCTGTGACGCTTTTACATTCAGTGTGTAACAAGTAACAGCTGGCTTGACTTTTATCAGAAGAGTTTCCAGTAGGATACTGGCAAGCAAAAGCCGAACAAAACAAAGGCTCCTGTAGAACAGTGAGTTTTTGCGACATTACGCTGTGAAGGGAACAGAGAGGGCATATTTTATGAAGCAACTGAAAAAACTGTCACCTTTGGACAGGGTGCATTATCTTCCACCCTCAGTCCAAATACAGGTTTTTTCGGTAAAGTGTTGATTCCCAGTGTAGTTGTGATGGTTGGTCTTTTGTGTCGTCCCTGTGATAGACGGGTAACCTGGTGTGTCCACCTCACGCCCAGCTGGGATAGGCTTCAACCCTTTCATGACGCTCGAAGGATAACGAGTAGATAATGGATGCATGGATGGATGGATGGATGGATGGATGGATGGATGGATGATGTAGAATATGGAATGAATAATCCATGTAGGCTTTTCCCTTACCATGCAGAGAGAGTGATATGCATGTGAGAGACATGAATTTACTGTACAACAAAGAGAGAGATACTGATTCAGCTCTCAGCAAGAATTCAAACAGGTCTGTTACCCAAAACGTTTCCTCAAGTCATGTCAGGAACCCCTGAGATGTTTCAGCGTCTACGCTATGAACCTTAGAAGCTTATCCAGTGGGCTGAAGTTTGTCTGGTGAACTGTGGACTGCACATAAAGATGATTACACCCACGGGATTATTGAAGATCAGTTTGGCGTCAGTGAACGCTCCCTAACTCCTGGCTATTTTAAAAATGGGCAAAAAAGGTGGAGTGTGAGTGGAGCCGAGGCAGACGGGTGGTGTCTATGCAGACAGATAGCAATCTGGAGGAGCATCCTTAGCAGTCATGCCCGTCATTAGTCATAACTTGGTAAGTCACTGGTTTGGGGAGAGGCCATGATTATTTGTCCCGTAAAAAGCCTCATGAGGCCTTTTGAGGGCCTTCAGTTTTTGGCCCTTCCTCTCTAAGCTGTTAGTTAATTTATTTTAATTGGGTAATTAATTTTGTTTTGCACATACTAGGCATTAATTGTCAGATAAATTGGTTTATTCTATTTGCATTTATTTTGTCTTTAGCGATATAACTTGCAGTAAGTTCAAGGAAGAGGAGACCTCTTTTTTTTATGGAGGTCGGGAGGGGGGATAGAAACCAAGAGTTGGATCGCTTTCTATTGCTCCTCACTAAAAGCCCTAAAAAAAAAGAAAAAAAAAAAGTGCTGTGCATTGTTTAAAAGGACAGGCAGACACTCTGCTTTTTAGTTTTCCGCTCCAGAGAATTGCTGTTGATATGACTGAATGATTGTTTGCCGATGATGTTGACACAAGTAGTTACGTCTGTTTGACCTTATCAGCAATTAATTATTTGCAATTTTACTCACCACGGTCTGGTTAAGTTTTGAACAAGGACAATTAATCTTTTTTCTTTTCAGGACACATATAACTGCACTGGTGGCACCGCGGCTCCATGCATGACTTGCCTGAGACACTTGAGCATGACCACTCAAACAGGATGTGGTGCAGATCTGTCCACTTGTATTTGCGTGTGAGAGAGTCTCTGTGTGGGAACTGGAGACAGGCAGCATTATCTTTGGCTGCTGTAAGTCTCATGCATACCAGTAGCTGGGCTGTGCAGAGGTAAGGTCGTCCTTCTGACTCAGCCTTCCATGATAACTGGCCAAGTAAGACAGAGCGAGAAATCTTGACTGGTATGTGGTTTCTTTCCAGTGCCACCTGTGTGTCTGTTGCTGCGGGATTTGTACCTCCTCAATCACTGACACTCGTGGATTATCTATACTTATGGCAAAAAGCCACTACAAGTCGCATCTTGTGTGCAGGCAATCAGGCACTCACACACAACATATCTTTCCCTTTGTGATCAGAATCTTCTGAAGATATGCTACCAGTGTAATTACTGTAATTACCCGGAAAAGAATGTTATTCCAGTGTCAGCATTTGTACGTCTAATACGTTTTTTAAAAAAAACACACGCAGTCAGCCTGCATTGTCCTGAAGACAGTACTAAATTGCAGACAAATATGGCACAATTACTGATACTCTTGTCATTTGTAGATGATAAGTGGCCTCTGTGGTTTAGTCGTGAGCGTCTCTTGTCTCGTGCTTGGGCTGCGGTAGCCGACCTCAGCTTCAAACGCAGGTTAAGAGTGGGTCAGGTGTTGGGCAAACAATACGAGCGAGCGAGACGGAACGAAAGAGGAAATGCTGTCGTACAATAATCATAATCTCCCTCATTAGAGTCCGACTTGCCTGGATTTTGCTCTGTGCAGGGGCAGGTGGAAGTCTGCCCAAGAAGTGAGCTTGCTTTCTGTTTCTTTGTTTAGCTTTCACGGATTGTTGTCGGGATCTGTTCACCATTTCTTCCATCAGAGGGTTTGTTTTAACTTAGATAATAAACTGCCGATTATCATCCATTCATAGAATAACAAGGAGAGGGAGGTTCATCTAAGGTTCATAGATTAAAGGCGTCGTCAGTAAGCCAAATATTAACAGTCCAAATACGTAAAGCTGATTTAAGACAGTCAACAGATTTAATGCAGGGAGAGCGATTTGCTTCTTACTTTGGTAGATTTCGCTGTGAAAATAAGACTTTACCTGCTGAGATCTGAGAACACAGAGTTTATGTAGCGTAATCCAGCCAAACAAATGGCTCTATGATCAACTAAATGCTTCCAATTCTTGCCACATCAGTCTTCCTTGTGGAGATGTTGCTCTGTTTCCAGTGTCCTGGCACTCTTTAATACTCACTTTAGGGAAATGTTATTGCAAGTGGTGATCAGAAATGAGCAAAACCAGGGAAATAAGGCTGAAGTCGGCCTTTGAAGGCAACACTTGGAGACGCACAGCTGTACCGCAAGCTGCAGAGAAGTTCTTGCAGAAACTCTCAGGCTTTGTACATGTTGGTGTTTTACCAACACAGGGAAGTTGTTGACAGAAAAAAAAGAGAAATTCAATGAGAAAAACTAAGACTTTAAATTGCGTGTGTGCACGTCATTGAGTCTGCATGCTCAAGTGCACATATTGATGTTGGTGTGTGTGTGTCTGCTTGCAGGTTAATAAACTCGAGCACCCACACTCCGTCATGCATAGAGAGGCATCAGCTGCACAATGGCAGCATGATGGGTGTGACTGTCTCTGGGATTAAAGCTGGAGAATAGATCCAGAAACAGACAGGTTCTACCGCCTAACTCGCTCAGACTCCTCCTTAACACCGAACGGGGGAAATCCTGACACTCTTTAATGTCACACAGGAGCTGCACCATTAACATATTATTTGTATTGTGTGTGTGTGTGTGATCTGACATACTAGCAAGCTATTCTTTTGTCAGGCTTGAGCTTCTTGTGAATGTGTGCCAGCGAAACGTCTTTTTAAGCATTTATTCTGAGTGCCCCCCCTCACCCCCACCCCCCCTTCCTAGACTTTCAATAGATTTGTTTGTGTATCAACTTTTTGTTTGGGACCTCATTTGAATGGACTTATGGATTTGCACACCAAATGTTGTCCCATTGGGTTGTTTTGCATGCTGCGCGGCCGGCCCTTAACCTGGCACCATTTGTCATGAAAGCCCTTCTCTCCGGTTCACTGTTGGCTCACAACTTTTACAAGCTAAACTACTGTAGAGAATTTATCACCACAGCTTAATAGCTCTGCCAAATAGCTTTGGCTCAAATCCCAGTTTTTCATAAATAACCTGGTGGAGTGGAGCTGTGTTGTTGTTCCGTGTTAATAAACTGATGTTTTCCCCTGAGCAACAATATCGTTCTGTCTGGAGGTACAGATATTATGTGTTCACCTCATATAACTGAGCACAAGTTACGATTCGCTGGCGTTCTCTGTAAGTAATTTTTTTTTTGACAATTAAGGCTTTTCATTTTGTCAGAATTTCTTCCTGTGAAGCATATGACGTTTCTCTCCTCATGTCCTTCTTGCTGATGGGGTCACTCGCATGTGAAGGTTATTTCTTTTAATGCAGAAGAGCAAAAAAGATAAAAGTGTCTTTGTATTAAGAGCAATCAAGATACGGAAGATTAGATTTGATTAGTTAATGAATTTATCCTATGAACTCCCGAAGACCTGTTCATAAAAGGCTGAACGCTTTCGGTAATTATTGTAATTTTTTTAAATAAAATCTGGTACTGCACAATATTTATATTTATGTAGAGTGTGCAACTGAGTTACTGGAGTCTTTCAGTAGCATCAACAAATTGATCCGAAAGTCTTGAACATGTGATTGGGAGTTGGAGACGTTTGTCTCAGTGAGGGACAGGAGGACGCTGGATAAGCTGCTCTCCATCATGGACAGTCCATCCCATCCACTACACCAGACATTAGAGGGACAGAGGAGCTCGTTCTCCAGCAGAATGATTCAGCTCCACTGCCCTAGTGAACTCTACAGGACTTATTTTATTCCTTACTCCATCCAGACGTCCAGACTTTTTGTCACAACTAAGCTACTATGGGCAAACAATTTCCCTTGTGGATCATTAAAGTCTGCCTAAGTCAAAGTATTGCGATCAATCTGTTTCTGTTCATGAAACTGAACTACAGAGAGGGAGAAATGCTTGAGGTTTGGCATCTCAGCGGGAGAATTTGAAACTGTCGTTGGCGCGAGGCCATCATAAAATAGCAACAACACTTCCTTGTTGACGTGCCCACGTTGTGAACTTTGACGGAGTATCAATTTGAAATGTTTTTCATCTTGAGACTCTTTTCGTCTTAAGACACATGAAAGGACACATGTCAAATGAGGCCTGTGATAAATGCTGCATCCCTTGTGCGTTTCACCTGATGAAAGGTACGACTATAGTAGTAAAGTGATGACGCTGTACGGTACAGTGCTTGTTTTATAAATGTTTTAATCACGGTGATTTTCTTCCACTGATTATTTCACTTATGTGCCCAATTAAACTGGATTAAATTGCCAAGAATTATGCACAATGTTGCCGTTAAGACTGCCTTGATCCTCGTGGAGCCTCCTCACACTAATACCTCCTAATGCAGCACTGACAACAAGAAAAAGCCTGACGAAGAGAGGTGAGGCCAGACACTGTTTTTGTTTGCCGATCGTGACACTTTCCTTTTTCCGGGGCTTGAATTTGAGGATTTTCTGGCTGTATTTTCACACGCTCTCTTTTAAATTCCAGCGCGTACGCCTGAGTGACAGAGGCCCTCACGTGGGAAGGAGCCGGCGTTCAGACCAGAGCCCCGGAAACAAACTCACATCTGACAGACAAGTGCGGCGTCAGACCCCCGGAGACCCTCACGGTATGATGGACAAATATTCAAGGACGCACACAAGTAAAATACCTCCTCTCTGTTGGCACTTACGGCTCCTCTCCGTCCCCGCCTCCCTCCCTCCTCCCTCCTCCTCTCTGTTCTCCCTCTGTGCGTCTGCGTCTGCTGTCGTATAGCTGCCTGACCTGTCTTACTGCCTCGTTTGTCATCTCCAATCACTTGCTCTTTGAGCGTTTCTGACAGACAGGGGTATTAGCTGCCTCAGTCTGGTGTTGAGAGCTGGGCTTCCCTGCTGAATAGAGAAACTATGTATGAACGCCACAGGAAAACATGTAGTGACACACAATGGCACACTCCCACTAACAGCTGCTCCTCGGTGTGTGTGTGTGTGTGTGTGTGTGTGTGTTTTAATTCTCTGCAGTTTCAACTCCTTTAGGTTTCTTTTGTCTTTTCTGTCTTTATATCTCCACCATTCTTCGATCCTTAATTCATTTTATTTAATGTGTTTAAACGCTTTCATTAATGTCCGCTCTGTTTTGTGTTGTTAAAAGTATGAAGCAGTGGCGGTTCAAGTGCTTTTTGAAAGTAAAAGTGACAATACTACGATTCTAAGTCACTGCAACAAAAATAGAAATGGTAAAATAAAATCTGCAAAATCTGCAGAAATGAACAAAATGAAAGTAGGTCATTATGAATTTAATACTGTTAAAGGATGAATAATGATGTGTTAGTTTTGTTGTTAAAGAAGAACGTAACAGCAGAATATAGCACGTCAATAAAAATGTACTTTACTTTCCCAACACTTGTAAAAACACAGGGAGAAGCAGACAACGAGGAGTTTGTGGTGCAGAAATATGCAGCTCATTATCTAAATTGGACACTTCATGTTTTAAAGCAAGGAGCACGTGCTCTTTTATGCTGTTAAGAACATAAAGTTGTGACAGTAATCTGTACGTACATTTACTTTTGTAAATGTGTGTTTGTGTTTGGAGTTGACGCCTCTTTGTTGTTCTTGTCTGTTACAAACCGCAGGGAATTATTTTACGTAACAGCTTTTGGTTCTCACCTTCATGGCGCTTCCACAAGATGTTTCACAAAACCACCTGAGCAGATCAGAAATTGTGAAATGTTGGCTGCGCTTCAACCAGCTACTTCATAAATTAATAATGGAAAAAAAAAAAACAAACAAACAAACAAACAAACAACAAAAAAAAAAAAAATCACAACTCTGGAAAAATTTCACTTTTCACTTGAATTAAATTTCTGACATTTTACTTTATATATATATATTGCTTTTATTTATTTATTCATTCATTTTTTATGGAGCGTCATTACACTGTGGATTTATTATTAACTCTTTTTTTTTTTTTTAGATAGTGACTTTTCATCCAAGGATTATAATTTAATTTATACACTTAGACACAACATTTCCTGTTGGCTTGACACACACTGCGATAAAACCAGTGCATTTATTTATTTATTTTGACAATACGACACCGAATTTTTAAGTGTTATGTGACAGCAGGAAAGATGTGACGCACTTTGTGTCCTTGATTAAGTTTCAGTTACACGTATCAGGTAATAAACAATAAAAATGGAAATAACGCAGCCTTCCTGGAAACTATTGTTTAAATTACTGGAGGTGGATATAAATGTTAAATATTAAAACGGAGCACAGGTTCGTAACATCATGAACCCTGCAGCCTTCGTGGAGGAAAGATTTACTGTGGTGATGTTGGATTAGACCCTGTGAGGTTTGAATAAATTTACCTAATAAACTGTCAAATGAGTGTGTTACGTACATTACCTGGTCCTGGTTCTGGTCTACGTTCACGTACATATAGTAATATACACAGTGTGTTTTCCACATGTGTAATTAGTATCAGAGTCTGATTTAATGTTCTGCTGGTTGTGGGTGGTATCAGAGAGAGATATTCACTGAATATGTAGAACATGTGATTTGTGTGGGTTGCCTTTGCGTTCTGCTGTGGTTTGGGGTTGGCCAGAACAGATATGCAGTCTGCCATTCATGCATTAAGGGTGATTCAAGTGTCAAACATGATGGAGTGGCTGGCTACCCTGCCAGTTTAAGCTTGCCATGGCTGGCTAGCTTAGCGGCTGGCTGAGTGTGCAATATCGCCTCTCTTTACACGCAAGCTAAATGAATCAGTGAGTGCAACTAATGCAGACGGGCCAGTCAAGCTAGATTTTAGGAGGAAAACTTTCCGAACTTCGGTCTGAACGTCTGCTCTCACTGAGAACACACACACACACACACACACACGTGAGGCCCGTCGGGGCAGATACCTGTATTTTAAAATACACCGAGTGAAGCAGGTGATGAGCCAAGGGGTCAGGGATCATCTGGCATTTAAGCACAGCATGATGAGAAAGTTTCAGCAGCCATGTAAGTGTGTCAGGGTCTGTAACGCAGAACAACGTGGGCAGACACAATGGCTGTGGAGGCTTTTTAGGGGGGAAAGGAGCTGCCGTCTCGGCGGCACTGCATCCAAGAGGGCCACCCACCAGGAGAGAGGGTCTGAGGAATGCTTTTTACTGGATTGCTTTCCTCATCTCCCCCTTTCCTCCTCAGGCCTGTGCTGTGTGTATGTGTGGGCATGTGTCAGAAGTGCCATTACATACATTACCCGGACGAGCGGAGTGTGAGTGCATGTAGCCGGTGTGTTTTTTTTTCAGGGGGGGTTTTCCATCTCCGGTGTTGAGGAGGACGGTTTATTCCGTCACAGATGCAGCTGAAACTATTATTCCAGCCGTAAATGTACGTGACGACAATTTTTATTTTATTTTTTAATAAACTTTTCATTGTTTACAGGGAAACTCCACCGAGTTTTTACACAAGTCAGTTTGGAATCACGCAGAGTGCTAGGAAAAAGAAATGTATGACTCGAGAGGGAGCTGACGAATTAGCTCAAAAGATGTCACCTGGAGCAGCTTGAGCTGAAGATGAAAACTACGAGTTTGGAAATGATGAAAGTCCGTCCGTGTGGAGAGGAAGGAAGTGAGAAGCGAGGTTACAGGCTTCTCACGCTGTTTGTAGCCACAAGCATCACGCTCACCTGAATCTGTGACTGAAATGTTGAGGCTGAATTTTCACTGTGGGTAACGTAAAAAAACGTTAAAAGAAACAGTTTTTTCTGCATCTGTTTTAATGTTTTTCTGACCGTGATGAGGCCCAAAGTGGTTTATAATGCCACTTTCAAACATGAATTGCCATAAATGTAGAATCGAATAGAATAAAACTTTATTGCCATCGTAACATGTACAACAAAGTTAGGTGTAGTTCAGACGTTAAGTGCAAAAGTTAAAGGTTCGTTCTTTTGTTTTCTGTAACCACTTGTCCTCCAGAGGGTCGTGGAGGATGCTGGAGCCTATCCCAGCTGAGACTGGGTGAAATGAAAGGCGGGGTGCACCCTGGATAGGTCTCCAGTCTACCACAATTTACGGCCAATTTAGGATCACCAGTGAACCTGGCGAACGCGTCATGGAGATGGGAGGCAGTCGGGGGGAACCCACGCAGAACACAAAGAGGACATCCAAACTCCGCCCAGCGAGGCCCCAGTCGGCCTGGATTTGAACCCAGAACCTTCTCGATGCGAGGCGTCAGTGCCACATCACTGCACAGCCCCCAAAAAGTTAAACGTACTGAATTATCCCTATGACGCAAAAGACGAACACAAGCAGACATTCACATTCCACACAGTTATTGCACAATCCCTAAAGGAATGGGAGCTGATTATAATTTAGCAACTTACTTAACAGAGCATTTACATCCTGGAAAATGTGAGACGACCGGGACAGTGTTTGCCCTTAGTGAATTAATTGTTCGGCCTATAAATAAAATGTGATGCAAAGACAAATCTTAGCATCAAATCTTGCCTGAAAGCACATAATTACCATTTTGAATTCACATGAAATAAATAAATTAAAAGTCGAACGTCTGCTTCTCAAATGTGGCGCAGTGGAAGTAGTTTATTTACCTCTCAGTGCTAATGAATATACTTAAGTGAGAAGGCAACTTTTAACACACCAGCTCTCTCTCAGTGGGGCACCTTTAGCTTACCGCCACTAGAGGATGCTTTACTTCAAGTGTAAGTTTTATTGAACAGCAGAGCAGCAGAGCTTCGGGTAGATAGCTGGCACAGTTTCATAAACAACTTCTAATCGGAACGCCCTCTATCCACAGTGTCCACCTGTACAATACCTGTTACTGTAATTTATGGTTTGCATAAGTGTTTGTCGTCTTTCCTCATGCACCACGACAAACAAAGGGAAGGCTGTGCATATATTTGCTGTAATCAGCAGAGCGAAAGGCCACAGGGTGTGTGACACAGAGTGCGACATGCTCTGATGCTGTTCAAAAGACCTGGCAGACTATATGCGGGACGTTACTGGAGACCACGCTATGATGTCTGTATTTTCCGTGTTTATATCAGTGTTAGTGCTGGAGGGCAGCTGAACACTCAACAACTTGATCTAGCATATCAGATTGTTGTTGATCTTCAAACCCTCTCAGGGCATGACAGACAACATTGCCTTGGCTCAAAATCACACAAGAACAAAACGCTATTACGGTCCATGTGTTGGCACAATAACGTGTTTATCTTTTGTGGAGTGGTGGCAGCAGGAGGGTGGATGGGTGGCTGCGGTGCAGAGGACCCACTGACGACTGAGTGGAGGCATCTTATGTGTTAAATACCCAGCTCACCATCTGCACCCGGCTCCATCATCTGATGATATAGAGCAACTTTGCATTCAATATTAAGCTATTCAAAGAATACACAGGTTCAAATATTATTATTATTATTTTTTATTTCAAAGTTGTGCAACAGTAGGGTGGCCGTATATATATATATATTAAATGCTTAACCAATCAAGCATTTTGTGATCCCGTGCTGAAGACGTATGATGTAGAAAAAAGGATAAAACAAAAACACACCACGAGAACAAACAGCAAAGGTGTAAAATGTATATAAATGTATATAAGTTATACAATATATATATATATTATATATGTATATATATATATATATATATGTATACATATACATATATGTGTGTGTGTGTGTGTGTCTGTGTATATATATACACATATATATATATTATATATATTATATATATAATCACATTTAAAATAATTATTATATAATTTTTTAAATTATAATATTTCTGTCAGATTTTTATCTACACTGTAATCATAACTGTTACATTAATTGAATCACGTATAATGTATGTAAAAGCAGATTAGTGGTTAAAGTTACATGCTTATGGAGTGTGTACACTAAAGTCCCGTCCACTACCGCTGCTAGAAATTGATTTATAGCGTTTCCAACAGCTCTGCTGTAATTCCTTGTTTGTACAGGTTGTAAAAGTTTGCACTGTATATCCCATCTCCCACACACTCCGTGTGTTTAGTATGTTTCTGAGCCTTTAAGGTGCGTAAAGCTGCAGTCCTAACTATGATTATGTTGTACCAAACGGATTATTAAGTTGTTTCAGTCGCCTCGGAGCTATAAAAGAGATTTTCTCACCCGGCCTACTTCTTTTCTTTTTGGATCCTTACAAGAGAGAATCCACCAGGAGTATGAATAATGCATCTTTTTATCTATTTGTTGAGTCAAGTCCACGCTGCGTCTTCGCCATGTAGTGAAAACAAGGGCTAGAGAGGTGCACCGAGGTAAAATGGATGTTTAGCAAGATATGAAATGATTTCACGTCGAGCTTGGGCTCAAATTAACTGTGGAAAGTTGTCGTTTCAATTGAACAAAACAAAAAACAAAAAAAAAAACCCCAAAAGAGGCGTGCGTGTCTTAATGGAAAGTCACGAGGCCGATAACCATTATTTGGTATTTATTTGAATAAATTACATTTACTTATCACATTTTTTTTTCTTTACATCAAGCAGTTTTCGAATCCAGTGCAAGAATAAAACAAAAGAAAACAAAAAAAACAGAAAGCAAACAAAAACAATCCGAAGACAATCATGTGCAGCACAGAGAATCCCTCCTGTCACATTACTTCTGGGTAATATACGGTATATATACATCTATACTGTATGTGTATACTTTTGTCACAGTTACAAAAATAAGATACGTTACTGTAGATGCGCAACTATACACACAAGGTGAAAACAAAACACAAAAAGCTGTACAGTCCTCATTGAGGGCAAAGATACACACGATTGTTAAAAAAAAAAGTGAAAGAGAAAAAGAAGGAAGGAATTAGAAAATAAATAAATATATGACTTCTTTAACCTGTATAGCTATTCTTCCCCGATACACTGTCTGTTAAACTTGTGCTTCTCCACTGGAAACAAATAAAATAGAATAAAATAAAATAAAATAAAATAATACGGCTTATTAGTAGATTTTGCATCACGTAATTTTGTTTCTACTGAGTATAACGTATTGGTCCTTTGATTAAAGAGACATCCATGTTTGTTTTAATGCTGAACACTGTCAGAGACAGTATATTTTAAATACCTCAGCATCCGAGGTCCCCCGCAGCCCCGCCCCCCCTCCCCCTCCCTCTCCCTGCGCATAACACCAACGACGGTATGCAAACCCCAGCATGCACCCCTCCTCCAAAATACACGCACAACATTACTACAAGATGGGTGAAAGCGTGGCGAATAACACCTCACCTGACTAAAAGATAAAAACCAAAGTGGATTTGTGTTCCAGGTTATCAGCAGTATCACTTAAAGACGTGAACACAATCCCACACAACATCGCATACAAGCCCACAACAGGTCAGAGAATACTAAACATTATGTATAACAGTTTGTTCTGAGGTCTGACATGACACGGGGAGGGGGACGCAGTGGCTTTTCGTCTATATCATCAGGAAGAAAAGTGTTATTTTTTAGCCTAAGTCGCATCGTCCTTCGTCCTCCCTTCAGCTTCCTCACACCGAGTGTCATCTTAATCAGTGGCTTATCGACAACCTAAACTACAGGAACGCTAACTGGCCTAGCAGGGACGCAGCAGAAAGAGCCACGTCTTCAGCAAAAAAAACGTCTTCCCCCGATGAGCGGTTAAGTCCTATAAGTTATTATATCACAAAACACCAACCACTGTTCACGTCGCTGATAAAATACATGTCGGAGGACTGAAACTGATGCACCATAGTTTTCACTTCAAACCGTTGAAACTTCACGACTTGGGGTTCTGCAAATCATGTCACCACTTCACTAATCACTGGCTCAGATATGTAATGTGTAACGCACTCAAGAATACAGTTTCACCCACTCCTTATAAAATACCAAAGAACTAGAGATCGCAAGCTTGACCCTGTGGCGTCACGCTGGCTTTGCCGACGCGTCCCGTCGGAGCTAAATAGCAGATAACTTTGGTATCTAAATCACACATGACCAGTCAATCACACGTGCACGTTGATATGTAAAACATAAAAATACTATCGGTTGTCAGCTCGATGAATCCGCCTACAACGTTTTTATTATTATTAAAACTCCTTTAGAGAGAGACAGACTTTTTAGGGCACGACAAGGACGCTGTTTCTTCTAAAAAAATAAATAAAATTAAATAAATAAACTGTCCGAGCATGTCAAGAGAGACGACTACTGTTAAAAAGAGGACTATTTGAAACAAAACTACTCAACATATTCTTTTTTTTTTTTTAATAAGATAAAACGTTAAAACACTTGAAACCATGCTTGACGTACAGTCTCTAACAAACATGAAGCACGTGGACCAACATTATTTTCGTAGTATGTGAGAGAAAAGATTCTATCTACTGTAGAGGTTTGCACAAAATACAGTGAATGAGAGAAAGTGTGATTCTGCAGAGCTGCTCTGATAAACTCGTGACGGACTGACAGCCAACTTAAACCAGGACAGAAGCCGGGGACAGCGATGGGCAAAGTATTAGACTATGGAAGCCTGAAGGTACCTCCTGGAATAAGGGGGGGAGGGCAACAACATCAATGCAGATTTTTCCTCATTTTCCTTAAAAGTTTTTTTTTTTCTTTTTTTTTAACGCTCATTCGGTGCACACTTGCTTTTACTCCTCATTAGCCTTGTTCACATCTTTGTTCGTTATTGTGTTGTTGCTGTATTGGCTCCTTTAAAGCGGAGCGCAGGTGGTTAGTAGTGGGAACGTTTAGGAAAAAGGTTACGGGACGGGGGGGAGGGGGATACTGGAAGGAACGAGGAGCTGGAGGCCAGGATTTGTTGCAGACACAGCTGGTAGTGGTGACGTCCTAGTGGGGCAGCGGCACCAGGATATCCACATAGTTGATGGGGAAAAAGCCAGAGTTGCCGTGGAGCATCCCTTCGTACCAGTTGTCGTCGATCTTATTGGTTAGGGTGATGATGTCGCCTTCCTTGAAGCCTAGCTCACCTTCGTTCTCGGGGTCGAAATCATACAGTGCGCGACAGCAGGGCTGGTCCATGGGAGCTGGAGACAAGAGGGACGGGGTTAGAGGAGGCGAGAAGAGGAAATGCTGCAAAGACACTGTTCACCATAAAGCTGGAATCATCAGTCTTTACATTCCTATTTGTTCGGTAGACGCTGGTCAGTACATTTTTGAGAAGATACACTATTTCATTATCTCTCAAGAGTAAATCACATTGTTACATTTCAGGTAAAAATCTTTTATTCCAACTTTACGGTGCAGCGTAAAGATTAGAAACGTAACGATCACAGGAAAAGCTTTTGAAAGGCTCACCTGGAGACCTGGCTGAAAGTGAGGAAGAGAGGACGGGACAAAGCAAAAGAGAAAGATCAGCGTGACCATCAGCAAATAAGAACTTGGCAAAACACGTTTAAAGGAGCAGTTCAGTGTTTTCGGGTAATGCGCTTATCAGTGGTCTTTCTGGTGGAAAGGCCAGATGAGAGGGTCTAGACCACTCTCACCCCATTTCTGTCGCTTGTTAAAGTTTGTTTTTGAATGTGGAGTTTGACAAGCGTTGCCCGTCAAACGTAAGGGAAAAATACCCACAGCAAACTTTTCCACCCTCTGTCCTCAGGGGGCAGTCACGAGCCACCTTTAGCTTAGCACACAACACTGAAGCAAAGTCGATGCATAGCTCGGTATCAGAAGGATGGAAAGTGACTATAAATATATATATTTTTTTGGCTAAACATTGCACCCGTGTTAAAGAGCAGTAAACGTGACCTTCCAGACTTGATGGGGCTCACGTGGCCTTGTGCGGAGGTGACAAAAACCTGCGTACAAGCAGCTCTAAAGCTCACTTTCAATTGTTAAAATCTGCTAAAATTCAAAGGTATATGAATAACAGGCGGGTCACTAGCTGAGAGATAATTCTCAGCTCTGAGTCACCGTCAAGCAAGAAAAAGTCTGACTCATCACAGAGTTTACTGAGTATAAACAGTGCACTTATAGGCGGTTTAGGTTTCTGTGTCAATCTGATGACGTAGCTACAGTTGCAGTGCACCATAACTGATGTGCACCTCCCCAGAAATATAATTATACACTGTGACGACGCAGACTGAAAGAGCTGTAATTGGGCCGCTGGGTAGTCGCATGTCTCCACCTTTGTATTTCTGGCTGTTTTTACATCTCCACAGTTGCTGAATTGATTGTTCTGGATCGATACAGATTCATCACATCGAGGAAAGGTTAACTGAGGAGGTTCAGTAGATACTAAATTTATATCTTTGGGAAAATTTCGACACCACTGTTGAAAGTAAAGCAGGAAGCAGAAACTAAAATTAATCCAGTGGGCAAAAAACACAAGGCAGAATAGTGACTGTTTTTACGGAGTGAGCCAGACTGATGAGGCACAAGTATAAATGTAATGTAGGTTACCTGAAGCCTCTGTAGATAAGATTTAAATCAGCACTTCTTCTCAGTCAGAAGTCAGTAGAAACGCTATTAGAAAATTACACAACTTAATTTATTTTTTTCAGTATCTCAGTTTCTAGTAGGAGTCTTAATGGATATGGTTTCTTTTGTAAATTATGGTCAGATCTAGAGTAAAATAGACACCAGAAACATGGTATGGCAAGTCACTATTATAGGAGTGTGAATGTTGTTCTTAGATTCTCAGTCAGATCCAAAGATCAAAATTTGGTGCCTTTTTTTTTTTTTTGGATCCAAGGAATCAAGAAGGTGACGAACACTGTGCTGAACTAGAAGCTTCCAAAGGTGAATTCATGCATTAATGTTTTATCTGTTAGAGTTTGTATTCCACATAAAGCCGACTGTTCGTGAGCTTTAGAGGCGTTTGTAAGTGGGATTTGTTAAACTGGTTCATCCACGCAAACACACAATTAAGCACATTTCCCAAAAATGTCAAACTGTTCCTTTAACAATAAAACTGAGAAGAAACGGAGGTTAGACAGAAAGAACTCTGCACTGAAAACAAACCAAAAACAAAACGAGACAAAATACACTTTGAAAAGTCCACTTAAAGAAAGACAGAAATAAGAGTGATTAAGAGATTTTCCATCTCTCTCCATGTCACTCTTGCTCACCTGGAGATCTTGCTGCAAGAGAAAAAAACAAAGAGAAAACAATGATGAATCGAGAACTTTAGCAGTCAGACTTTTAGATGGAGAAATAACCGACTAATGGATAAGTTAGGGTGACCAGACGTCTACTTTCTCCCATACATGTCCTTTTTTTGAGACCTAAAAGTGTGTCAAACAATTTCAAACTTGTCTAGGATTTTGTTCTACTAAACATGTTTACATCGCATTCGTGTTCCCCCTTTCCCCCCCACCACAAACTCAAATCTGGTCACCCTACATAAGTACAGAGGGCGCGGCAATGATGAGGTCAGTAAACGGTATTAGTGAAAAGAAACACAAACGGACAACGAATTGAAACAGAGGTGGAGAGAAACGGGAGGATAAGATCAGAAATCTGACGAGAGACCAAAGCAGAAAGAGGAAATGCTCGTCCGCTGCTATGTGAGCTTTTTATTGCCACTGTTGATCGGCCGTTCTTCGTAAGTCAAGTGGACGGCACTTGATTTTCTGCAGTTTTTTGGGATCGTTTCAGAACAACCATTTTCTTTCCACAAAAAAAATAAATAAATAAATAAAAAAATCAAATGAGGAAATGAGAAAGGTGATGACGAGATATGGTGGTATCTCTCGGGGAGTCACTTTTGTCTCACCTGGAGACCTTGCTGCAAAGGGAGGGGGGACAGCACGAAGGGGGTGGGGGGTGGGGGTGGGGGAGGTAGAAGTAGCTCTGAGTTTTCAATGAAAATGAAAAGATGTGATGAGCACAAAGACGCTGGAAGCTAATCGACAGAAAAGAAAAGCACAGTTTGACCTGGCTCACCTGGAGACCTCGCACCTACAAAATACAAACAAAAATCATAAAGGGAAAGAGAAGAGTGCAGAGTTGTATTTATTTGATCTGGACTGGAGGACATTCTGTTTAGTGCAGGTAATAAATGTGGGGAAAACGTCTGGGGAAAAGAAACACAAAAATTAGACAATAAAACGTACTGTAAACGCTCAAATATGGTTTATTGCTTTAGTCTTAAATTTATTTTTACACTGGTTAAAAAAAACTAACTGGAATAGTTTACTTTAAAATAGAACTATTATATGAAAGAAAATGATTAAGATGTTGTTTTTTGAGTATTTATGCTTTTGTCTATGCTTGTGCAAAAATGTATTATGTATCATGCTAGAAGCCTTAAAAGGAGGTGAAGCATTATTGCTCCTATAGGAGGCGTCTTTCTCCTCCCTGGAAGGCTTTTATTGTGGAATATCTGCAGGGAATGATGTAATATCAGGACATAGATACCGTGAAATGTGTGAAGTACAACTGAAAAAAAAAAAAATCTATTTGAGAGTTTACAGTAAAAATCAAAAACAGGAAGGGTTCAAAGAAATAAAGAAATGAACTGAAACCAGTCCAGAAGCTACCCTTTAGGAAACAATATTAAAACATTTTATTTATTTTTTTTGTGTGTGTGTGTTTCCACGGGATTCCCTGATGCTAATCATCAGTATATGTACATTATCAAGACTAGTTTCTGGACGTGTTTCTGAACGCTGAGGTTACATTCAGGGTCTCACCTGGAGAACGAGCCCCGTGGATGCCTCCGTTATGGTTCTCACTGATGGAGAAGTCCAGAGATGTACGTGGCTTCGGGGCAAACTCTTTCCTCGGTTTGGTGGAAGTGTCCCTTATCCTTCAGGGAGGAAGACAAACAACCCTTGGTTCAAACGTCTTACTGTGAAAACAACAATGCCTGACATTCTACGTGTTATTGTAGCTGAGCCACTGAAGTTTGCGAAGCCGGTACTGACCGTTCGTCTATCTTACTGGAAAGCTGTGTGAGGATCTCAGCAGCCCGGCTGTGATACTCCACCTGAGCGTGGACCAGCGCGGCCAGCTGGCTCACCTGTTCAATCTGTGGGCACCCAGAGAAGAAGCAGGATCCACTACACATCCACACAACTCAGCCATGAATGAATGAACTTTAAGTTTAGAGACTTGGGGCGAACGTCTCAATTATTTCCTCATCTGATGACTTAGTTTGAACACTCAGAGCTACCGTACATGAAAACCTCATGATCCAAAATGGCTTCTGATAAATAGCCAACTACTGTTTAATATGATGATTAATGATACCATCACTAAATGATGGATTCAAAAAGTGCTTACTATAAATATAGTAGTTAGAATATAAGCATACACTGGGAATGATACTGTTTTGAGAAAGATACAACCACTGCAGAAGAAAACATTACGTGTTGTTTGTCTTCTAGTCTGTTTTACATGGAGATGTTGTGTGTGGAGCAACACAAAGGAAGGAAATCTGACAAGCTTGTTTCTGTGTTGGGACATTGTGAGGCATAAAGATGTATACATTATGACATTAAAATGTTTTTCATGTCAGTCTATGTTTGTATCAAGTAAACAGATGCACTTTTTGTGATGTAGCACAATGTACAAACTGACGTTATCCCATGAGAATGAAACCATGGAAGACTGACGGCAGATTCATAAACTCAAACCACGCAGCAGAACTGAGTCTGACTCTTGTGGCTCTTTAGCGTATCTGAATTGTGGGTTTTTAAAATATTTGCTCCATAAATAGTGTTATGTAGAATGAGATGGGGGTGGTGTCACATATGTTGAGCCCAGTTCGTTCAGGAAGACAAAGGGATCCTTACGTCGCACTCCAACAGATTGAACATGCTCTGCTCAGCAATTTCCTTGGAGTCGTCGAACTTCTCCAGCGCCGCTTTGAGCTCGTCATCTGTCACTTTGCCCTGACGTTTCTTCTTATAATCAAAGTCCAGGCGGCGGCCCTCCATTTTCTTCAGGTGGTGCTGCAAACAAAACACAAACAGACAAAAAATTAACAGGAATCTTTGACATATAGGTGACTTTCATTCGTTTTTTTTCTCCTCCTTGGTCTGTACCTGAATCTCCTTGAGGTCTTTTTCATGGAGGTTCTGCAGTGGGTCGATGAAGTTCTGCTTCACCTCCATGTCCAGAGCATCTTTAACCTCTCCAAGCTCACGCATGGCTTCCCCAGCATCAATCAGGGCAAGGCCTGGAAAAGAGAAACACAGATTTAGAAATTAACTGTACGGTAATTCATGACATCTCATTATAGTTTAGGATTTTAAAGATACGTGCCTTTATTGAAACATCACTTTAATGCCTTCCTCTGTGAAATAAGTAAAGTGAACCGCAGGCATTTTGTCTGGAGAAGTGGCTCATACATTTTTCATTGTTGCCGCGGTCTTCAGGGAATAGAATTATACCACTTTGTTCTCGTGAAGACTGTTAAAGCTCTTGTCAGAAGTGTTAATGTGCTGCGGCTCACCAAAGTTAGAGTCCTCCCCGAGCTCCCGGCCGAACCTCTGCATGGACTCTCCCAGGATGGTCTCGGTCTGCGTGTAGCCCGGCCCTTTCTCCTGGCCGCGCATGCGCGACATGGAGTTCATCATGCTCATCTTGGCTCTGGTGGCTGAGACGGCAAAGCACTAATTACATCAAACACCACTGGACCGAATGTAGAAAGGTTATTTCATTTGCTCAGATTTCTGTGCTGCTCATTGGAATTTAAAAAAAAAAAAAAAAAAAGCTGAAAGCAATCGGTGTAAACCAAGAGAAGAAACAACTGCCTTCAACTAAAGGTCAGTTATAGTATAGGAATAACAACAGACAATCTACTGTCGTTATATTTTTATTACTAGGAGATTTTCTCATATTGCAACATGACTTAAATGCAAAATATCATGTCCAAACTATATACTGTATAGAGAACAGACAGACCAATCCAGGCTCAGGGTCAGTGACCTTCTTGCAGAGCTGATGTTACCTGGGTTTGGCTGCAAATACTCAGTGGTTTTGGTCATGATGTCCAGCACTGCTCGAGCGGTGGTGTCCACCCTCTGTAAATCACAAAGTGAAACAGAAATAACAGATGAAAAATATGAGACACACAGCGGACGAGTGTACAGTGATAACAAGGGAACACTTCTTGGAGTTTAAGTTTAATTTCGGTGCAAGCAACTGAGAAACGTATCTGAATTCAGTTCTGCTAAATCAGTGAATATATGGCAGCGCTTTACACTGGTGCCCTCTTTGCAGGTGTTTAATAATCCATAATGTGAGTTGGGCTCGTAGGGGGTCTGTGCAAGTTCAGCAAACTCCCAATTATCTCTAGAATTAGCTCACGAGAAACAGCTCAGACGTGCCTTTTCCATTTCAGTGAAGTCCTCATCGAGCTTTGTTCCTTCCGCTCCCCCGACTTTCTCACTCACTTTCTGCAAAACAAACAGACAAAGGAAGAGGTTTCATCAGCCCGAAACCATTTCAAAATGTTTCATTGCTCAGATAACATGTTCAGAAAAAGCCTCTGTTACATGTAGGAGTGGAAGGTCGTTTCCACGTTTCAAGTGTTTCACATGAAACCTTCACAGATACAACAAATAAAAGACGCCTTTCAGAGAGTTTTCAATGGTGATTTCAACGGAGATTAAGAAAAATGAACACTGCTCTCTTTAACAGAGTGGTGGGGCTGTATGTTTTAAATAACATTAGTAAAAACTAACAACAACATTGGGGCAAATAAGAGAAGGAACCAGGATAAAAATGACAGACACTCAGTAATAATAACTCATTAAGATTAAACCGTTAGATCTAAAATTAAAAAGGACTATATGTTCTGTAGCAGGTTACGGGTCTAATAGTTTAATTTTATTTTATTTTTACATCAGCACATGTCTTTGTTCTCCTAGTTTTAATAATTTGTGTCTGTGGGTCACAACTCAGTCTAGAGGAAAGGCCGTGTGTTAGCATTTTAAACTTCAGTGTCAGCTTCCCTCTCCACAATCCACCGTCGTGGCTCGTGTTTCCGGCCGATGCGGCAGCACAGAATTAAACAAACTGCAGGCATTGTCCCTCATCGATGCATCGATACATGGCACAGATCCACGCGTGCAGACGTAAACACAGAAACATCTCCCGTCCCCCAACTGTAGATACTCCCAGCTCTGTCAACACCCAGCTCCGACATATGATGTAACCGGGCGCCTTGAGGGGGCAGCACTCTGACACAACGAGGCCAGACACGGCCCTCAGCGGACGTACTGTAGGGGGGAAGGAGGGGATAACGCTTCAGGAGACGTCACAAACTGTGATCAAAAAGACAGCATGAAAGCTAAGGTCAGCAGATGAAACGTTTCCTCGAGTAAGAGACAGTAAAATCACACTGTGTCACGAACTTCTCGTTACTTATCTGATTTCTTTTAAAATAGCTGTGAAGATTCTGAAATTTAGAAACACCAACAGAAGTCAGATCTTACTTTTCCATTGGTAAAAAAAAAACCCAGAGGGATGATCTGTGTCAGACAGAGCAGGGAGCGTTATTAGCCTGAGCCTTTGACAGCGTGCGGTGTAAAACTTTCTGAGGGTTGGTGCCGTTTGACTGAACTTAGCAAAGCGGCGTCTGATCCCACCTGTGAAACACTCAGTATTCTGACAGCAGCGCAGAGCATAACATCAAGGACGCATCTTTTAACTGGTCTTGTCGGTGCGTAGGCTCACAGTAAGCTCACCATATTTATCAGCGAACGATGGCCGCGCATCACGGCACACTCATTGTTTTGGTCCTTAGGGAGGATATTGACAATTAGTGTGTCTCTACAGAGGTTCAGTCTGTCTTCCGACCCAAAATTACATTTTGCATTGACGTCAAGGCACCGGTTCAAAACTTAAGATGATTCATAAAGTGGTGCAGTAGCTTGAAACACAAATAGAAAAGACTATTTTTCCAGCCCTTCCTCTCAAATTTGTAAGATGTTCTAAAAATATAATTGCATTTTCCTGAACAATCACTAATCAATCACTAATTGAAATGTTTGTAGATGATAGGACAGAGGACAGAGTATATAATGCACTGTAGAGTTAGGTAATTGATTTATTTTCAACTATCTTACACTTATTTTTCTATTTACTCGTTGTTTTTATGTGCAACAGAGCTACTGTGACCAAGCCATTTCCCTTGAGTGTATTCATCTTTAAGAAGATTCTCAAATCTACAGAAAGCCTCAAACCAGAGCTTATTTTCTTCTGTCACTGTCCTGACACTGAATTCAAGCACATTTTATTTATATAGTGTCAAATACATCCACGTTTCCTGGACCCAGAGCCTAAAACTCACATCTGCTTGAAAGTGTCTGAGTAGAGAGACGCAAACATCACAATATTTCAAGAACACGTTGACATTTTTGGTCTGATCATTTTCACAGAAATAGACAGAATAATAGAAGAATAATAAAAAACGAGGAAGTAACGACATCTCAATTTCATATAAACCTCAACTCTACTGGAAAGGAAAGGGTCGTTTTAGATCTTCCGACGGTAACAGCTGTGCTAGACTGAGCACACACCGTGTCCAGACATCTCATTTGTGTCTTATTTCATGTCCAGTAGCCAGTGATTTGAGTTTGAAGTAGAAGGAGTAAGTTACTGTATTTCTTCAGCTAAATGGACCTGCAGCACATTCAGTTTTTCAGGCGGGAGAACCACTGACTGAATGACACTGAGCCGTGGGTGGGCGGCTGTTTTGGGAAAGTCAAACAGTGCTGCTGTGCATGCCGCTGCCCGTGGCTGCTGTCCATGAACGTTCGAGCCCCACGACACTTACATACTGGAGAGAAACGTCACTCACTACTGTGCTGCAGTGGCCTCAAGCTGAGGAGGGAGGATTTTAGTGCAGTGGCGGGATGAAAGATGCATGCCAGCATGCCCTGCACTTCATGACTATATATAGCATGTCACGGCCAACAGCCATAGGAGCGATGATTGATTCTGCCACTCCCAGTGACTAACTACACACCACTATGTTAACCTGACGTCACGAGTGAGACCAGTGATCTGAAACCAGCAATGTCACTGTGCTTTCACACATAACTGATCTTCTTGTCCCTCAAACGTGTCATTCAACCATCAATCTCACGCATTACTTCCTCCCCTCTCTCTCTTAGCCCTCCTACTTGTTTTTCCTCAATCTCTCGGTGGGAGAAGGACGCCACAAGGTGAAATGAGCAGCGGAGGTGGCAGAGTGAAGTGAACCTTACAGAGATGAGTAAAACGCACAGTGGGCTGCTGGGAAATAACATTACCGGCGTACATGATATGTTCCCTGTGACGTCGCTGCTTACAGCGTCACACACACATAGCGGTGAAGACTGTCGTCAGCGTGAGTGCACGAAAAAGAAACTGGCTCCAGGAAGAGGAACTGATACACAGTTTCCTGTGTTGTTGCGCCAGGTTACTCCTGACACAAAAAAAATAGACACAGAACCTCTGCTTTGAATGACAGCAGAGGCGAATGTGATGATATTAAGATTCATGTGTGATCATGTTTGGCTTCCAAACATCACACGTACATGTTTTTAACAGAGATTTAAGCTGAGCACCAGGACACGTAAAGATAGGAAGACGGAAATGATTCTTGCATGTTCATAGTCTTTGTGTTAGCATGTTATCATTTGCTAATTATTATTGAACACAACGTGCAGATGGAGGAGCGCAGTACTAGTTTTGTGTGTATTTGCACACAGAACAAAACACTGAGATTTTTAAAATCTTGATCTAATGACGTCAGTTGTGGTGCATTTAAGGCTCCTGAGCTGTTATTGCCAGTCATCCCGGGAGAAGTCTGACCAAACCAGGTATAGATACGTTTTCATCATTCTTGCCACTGGATGCATATTTCACATGCTTTTCTCCTCCCGTTTGTATATATTGGCCAAATCCTTTTTGCAACAGGAAACAACAAGAACATCCTCGGAGCTGGCAGCCTGCACGCTGAACGTTTTGACAAACATGTAGTCAGGCAGGTTTGGTTCTTTCCGTGAGTGGTTCTTCAGACCTGTAAACGACGTGTTGTGAACGTTGGAGTCTAACTGGGATGTTCTGTTATTTGACGCGGCACTCGTCGGTCTGAGTTTGTTTGACAAACGGTTTTACTCTGCCAGCGGCACCAACTTGACCACTGTTCTGATTTATTTGTACTTCACACGAGCTTCTGTGATTTGTAAAACATAAAGCAAACAAACTGCTGGTTCAGGGCTCAAGGTACTTTAAAGTTCACACAGTTGACAAACTGTAAATCTCTGAGGAATAGGTGTTACTCCATAACAGCACTTCTTTTCAAGAGCCGTGTCCCGAGTTTAGCACCGGCCAAAAAGACTTTCTATATGTCCCGTCCAGCAGCTGGTCATTCAAAACCACAAATGTCACCCACATGGTGGCGCTACAGCGAAGTTCAGCCTTTTACAAGTTTCCAAGTTAAATCCCCTGGAGACAATAAACATCTGTTCGTGATGATCCTTTAATTGTTCTGGAATATTTTAGTCGGGACCAGACTGGTGGATTGATCCAAAAAAAGCTGGTTCTCCGAATGCCGCCCGTGTAAACCAAATCAGAGCAGATTAGATCCGCTAAAAGGGGAAAGGAAAATAGCCTTGAGATCTTGCCAAAAGCTGTCCTTCCTCCCAGATCCAGAATCTCTTGCATCATCGCTGAGGTCAGACGGCAGAGTGTGTCCTGACGTGACGTGCTGAAGCTCTTAGGGGTACGTTTACAGTGTCAGAGGCTCAGATGAAAGAAGCAGGGTAGTAAATCTGAAACCCAGCGTGGTGTAACATGTCTAATTGTATTTACTGCTGAGATTCAACTATCAGGGAAATAAGTAAGTCCTGACTCATAGTGACAAGCACTGGGACCAACTGTCATGTGCTTGTTCTAATTTACTGTTATTTTAAATGATCTTCATGTTTACGCACCAGCTCCTCTGAATCTCAATAGTTAACACTCTACATCTTGTTGGTTTCATTTATAAAAAAAAAGTGGAGGCGTTAAATGTTGGTGTATTTTGATGCTTTTGGACAAAACCAGTGAGTCCACCTGGCTGCTGGCATTAATCTCCTCATCTCATTCTCAGAAAGAAAACTATTTATATAAGAAGAAGTGACAATGCTTTGAGGTTCCTACTCTCTTATATTTTAACCACTGAAACATTTAACCTGCAGGCCCTCGGTCTTGTCTGGTTTTGAGAAAGGGATCTGCCCACATGGATTAATGGAGAGGCTCTTGGCAAATAACAGCGGGACAGTTTAAACAGCAGGCTTTTACACCTGTGCTGGACACGCTCAGCTAATGCTATTAAAAGGCTGACGAGGAAACCAACCTGAGAAGCGTTCTGACACAGAAAGCGTCTGGTGCCCAGGATTAGATTACGCTGCTGACTACGGAACACGGTGTGATCAATGCTGCGCCATCATGCTCATCTCTGCACACGCACACAGCGGCCTGACGTTACGACGCTTCTCCTGTGATATTCCCTCTCATATATCTACACCTGACTTTGTCATTTTACACACGGATATCAGGATTGGTCAGCTTGTGTAATATAAAGTGCAGCTTGATACTGCAGATATAACTACAGCTACTACAGCTAGTGTGTTGAATCATCTAAAAATAACCACGGTGGATTCTACAGCATTTACACTACACCCATTGGTCGCCACTGAAAGCTTTTCTTTCTAAACATATTTCATTAACGGTTGTGTATATATATATATATATATATATATACTGTATATACACTATATTTTTAAAAGTATTCACTCATCTGCCTCCATAGGGTTTAATGTGACGTCGGCCCACCCTTTGCAGCTATAACAGTTTCAACTCCCTTGGGAAGAGTTTAGGAGAGGTTTAGGAGTGTGTCTGTGTCTGTGTGCAGGCCAGTCAAGTTCTTCCACACCAAAACTTGCTCATCCGTGTCTTCATGGACCTTTCTTTGTGCACCGTTGCCCGGTCATGTTGGAACAGGAAGGGGCCATCCCCAAACTGTTCCCACAACGTTAGGAGCACGGAATTATCCAAAATCTCTTGGTATGCTGAAGCATTCAGAGTTCCTGTCACTGGAACTAAGGGGCCAAGCCCAGGTCCCGAAAAGCAACCCCACACCATAACTACCCGCCTCCGACACACTTCACACGCGGCACAATGCAGTCAGACAAGCACCGTTCTCCTGGCAACCATCAATCCCACATTCTTCCATCAGATTGCCAGATGGAGAAGCGTGATTCATCACTCCAGAGAACGTGTCTCCACTGCTCTTCAGTCCAGAGACGTGCTTTACCCCACCGCATCCAACGCTTCGCATTACACTTGGTGAAGTTTGGCTCGGATGCAGCTGCTCGGTCATGGAAGCTCATTCCATGAAGCTCTCTACACGCTGCTCTTGAGCTAATCCGACACCTGCGGCCATGGAAGTAACTGGAACACCCGAATTCACTTATCTGGAAGGATGAGCAAATACTTTTGGCAATATAGTGAATCTATATGAGGATGAAATCAGACCAGAACTTATACTGACATGCTAACGTGTTCGCAGTGACACCGCTGACATGCTGATATTATGCGGGTGGGGTGTTTGACATTCAGTGCGCTAGCCAGGGCTAAACTACGAGAACAGTTGAGGTGTGTGATGGAAATTTCTGTTTGAAATCAAGAAATCAGGACATGCAGATGAGCTCACAGCACAAAGTACAGCCTCTAAATGACGGCTATTGATCGTGTGAATAATTGCTATTGCAGGTATATATCACGATTTTTAGTTTGGTGAGAATGTCTTCCTTGAAGTGAACAAATTGAGGGGTGGGAAGAATCCCAAAGTCACCTCATGTTGAAATATTACTGCACACTAAAATAAAAGCATAAAACCTGACGGCTCTCATTTACTTGATGTTCCCGATCGATGCAGGACTGCACCGTGCATCACCTGCTGCTCATGCTGCATGCAAGTACTTATCTCTTATCTGCTTTCCTCCAATCAGTATCTTTGTACTAGCCTATATCAAAAAAAAAAACAGTACTGCTAGCATTAGCATCAGTCACATGGCGCCCAATGTGCTGCTGCCGCCGACGCCGCTGCTGCTGGTACTCTCCTCCCCCACGCCTCCCACATCTCTCCCCTCCCCTACCTCCCACACCTCTCCGCCTCCTCCTCCTCCTCCTCCTTTCCTGCTCACTACTCTAATCCTGGCCGGGCACATGGAGGCTCCTGCTTTAAATACACCCAGGGTGGAAGAGGGAGATTAAAAATGACAAGAGTGATTAGTGCGGCTATTAGGAGGACAGCCCCTGCTGCTGGACAATACCAGGAGCCTCTGACTCTTCCTGACAGCGCTGAACCGCTCCTCCCCTCCTGCTCTCCTCTATGGGGACTTGTTACAGTGTGACACTATCTCATCACACTCCTCCCTCTCATTTAATCCTTAACAGGTTTGAAATCTCTCTCCATTTTCACTTTCGTGAGAGGAGAGGAGGTCGAGCACACAACACGAAAGCCCGGGGTCAGCTGGGAATACGACAATAAGCTGACGAATTCCGAAAAGTCAAAAATTGCGTAACCGTGCCCTGGAGATAATTGCATTGTTCTTTATTTTCACATTGCCTCTTGTTTTTCCTCTTCTCACCTCCAGATGTCCACTGGTCTCAAGCGAGTGCATTCACTGCTGCACCGTGACTCAGCAACATGTCCGCGTCTTAACTGACGTCCATACTGCCTAACCCCAACTTCAGCAACAGGAGGTCCAATCTGTGACATTAACATATTAATATTTTACTTAGAAGCGGGCCTATAATTGTGCTGTCTGTCCTGGAAATAGCCCTGTGCACTCGTGGATTCAAGGACAATTGACGCGTTCACAGACAATGAGCGAGGATGGTCTCGCTCCAACTACAGCTGTTTCAGGACGATTATGACATAGATCAGGACACGGTTTGTAGTGGGGTTCAAACTGTACTCAGTTCAGCCCTTTCAGCACCTGCAGGACAGGTGAACACGAAGCACAGACTGATCGGACCGACACCCAGACGGGACACGGTGGCAGCTGTTCAAACTCACGGTGGCGTCAGTCCACTGGTCGACCACGCTGCTTCACTAACCCCCATCCCCTCTGAGCGCGTGGCCTCCGGATATTATAATCTGTTTTTTTTTTTTTTAAGCCTCTACATGGCTCTTATGTAACAGCGAGGATGAGTCTGTAGCTGGGGAAATGTGTGCACACGCGCGTCCATCCCTCTGTGAAGTGCTTGGCGAGTGGAGGAGAGGCTGGCTGTGGTTGTGGTCGTGGCTGCGGGTGAGAACCAGCTGGCGATGTGTGTGCGTGTGAGGAGAGTGTGCCAGAGTTTGTGAGTAGTGGGCTGCGTGAGGATGAGACAAAGATGGAGATTGAATAACTGCACACGCGACATGAATGATAACGAGCCTTTGCTGAGCGACACAGTTGGCGTGCGTTGAAGCACACACGGCACGTTATATTCTCGGCTCACTTCATCGAACTGTGAATAAAGAAATTAATATCGTCAATTTAGAGAGTTGCTTCTAACAGATAGTGTTCAGCGCTCGGTTTTGGCTGGTGTGAAACAATCAGCGCGTTCAATTTTCTCTTCTGGCTTTTTTAATCTCATCCCTCTAGTAAGTTCTGTTCTTGTTTGTTCACCCCTCCCTCTCAACCTGCTGTAAATAATGTATGATGGATTATCAAGGCCGAGTGTCTCAGGTTTACAAAGAAAATCCTATTCATTTGAAGATGGAGATACCACTGTGTTTAGACTGTGCTGACGGACACCAGAACACTTTCTGTAAAACTATTAAAATACCTACTAACCACTGAACAGAGCAGCAGCACAAACCAAACCAATCTTCGAAATCATCCATTTGATCCAAGCCATGTGGACGCCTCACAATAATACACAATAACTGTAGCTAAAATTAGGTTTATTTTACGGAACCATAAATGAAATTAATAAAAAAATAAAGGACAAAAAAAATGGAAGTTGTAAGAAAAGAGAGACAGTTTGATAGAGGGAAGCCAGACCAGTGAGCAAAACCTCCATGACTGTCAGAGTCTGGACCCAAAAACTCCTGGAGGGACAAAATATGCAACATTCAAAATATAATAGTTGTCTTTTTTAAACTGTTGGATTGTTGGTGTTAGAACCAGGAGCACACAAAACAGTTAAAAATGAAAGTGTTGCACAGGCAGCATTCAGGTCTGAATGAAATGTTATAATGTCATAATATCATCCGTGCTCTGTGACACAGGATTAAAAATAGATTAACAGTTAAGGAATCAACTCTGGGGCCTTGTTTTACTTGGAAAATGGAACCACTTCTCATTGATATTCAGAGTTTACTCAAAATATCACGCAACGTTCACAAACCAGCATGATTACTGGTTTAAAGTCATTTTTATTCATCAGAGAGCAGAGTGCGACCCCGAAACAATCATCCTATAAACAACACTCCATCCACACACACACACACACACACACACACACACACACAGAGTAAATGTGAAATGGAGACGCACATGCGCTCTTGCGGTTTCCTTTTTATTTTCTGCAAGTGACTTTCACTCTGCAATTTCAATTTCAAACGCGAGCGAGTCTCTCGGAAGCGGTAACGACGTGGCTTTGAGGAATGGAAGGGACTCACTTTTTCAAAAGCATAACTGAGCAGGAAAACATCTCATACGTGTGCGGTAAGGCTCACAGTAATATCAACTTAATGTGTACCCAGTGCTGAGTTAAATGTGCGTGGGCGTAATGATGGCGCTGTCTGGGATAATGAACACTGCAGATCAGTATTGATGATAGTTATTAAAGCTCAGTTACAGACAGATGCCTGAAGAGTGTGTTTGCGAATCTATAATCCACACATCTATTACATATTACATGTCAGTTTGATAAAGCTGAACCATCTTTAACTCTATTTTTATCCATTTTATATTTTTCGAGTGTTTCTCTGATGATATTCCTGGAGCTGTTGCTACAAGAGAGAAGGTGAACTACATGATATTATAAACCCAATGATATTAATGATCCACACATAAGTCCACCTCCTGGTCCGCGGCTCTGCTGGTTTATTAACGTGTTAGGAAGCCACTGGGTTGGTTTCAGTCTCGGGGGAATGAATGAGAGGTTCACGTGTTTCCTAGCAGGAGAAGACTCGCTGGTTTTTCCTGCTGAGGAGACGTTTGACCTTTTGCTCAAATTGCTGCCACTCAACAGACAAGCAGTCCGTTGTTGCTGATTATATAAAAAAAAAAGATTTTTTTTTTCTCCGCTCGTCACAAAAGAGCAGCCCCACTCGATCAATCCGCGTCGAAAACCCTCCACCCACACAGCGCGCGGCCATTAATCAGTGATGAAGGCTAAATGAAAATATGTGAAAGTGACTCATTGACTGAAGGAATTACTATCCTCAGTAGCTCCCTCAAGCCTTGCGCAAAGAAGCAGAGCAATAATAATTAATTTCAACTGCGTCTAAGCTCTCATCAGCATGACATCAGCAGCACATGTTCGGGTGCTTTCGAAAGCTTTGGGGGAAAATAACTATAAATGGACTCGTATATAATGTGTTTAATCTGTGGTCGCAGGGAAAAAAGGGTAAGAAAATGTTACTGAAATAAAAATGTGTTGGACATGTTTATATTCTGTACGGACGTCTTGTTGTTTTAGTGACCCGTGTGTTCCCACAGAACTGGTTCTCAGGTGGTAGAAGAGCAAATCCTCCTCCTCAAATTCTTTTCTTGAATTTTGACTCACAATTTCTGCGTTTTAGGGCGTGAACCTTTTTCTCAATGTCTTAGTTTCCCATGTGTTGCACAACTATTTGTGGCACATTTTACGCTTACAACACATTGCATCACTATGGACGGACTTCCAGGAGAGAAAACGTCTGCTATTAGTCTCTGCTGTTCCTCTGATGGTGAATTGTTACTGAGAAATATAAGGCTCCCTGAAGTGTCACTGCCGTGGCGCGGTGTATACATTTAATTTGGTCATTGTGTAAAAGTACATAGTGACAAACCATCTCTGGGGCATGAAGTGGAGCGGACAGTGTGTAACAGTGGATGTGCCATTAATGTGAACCAGGCTGTTTATCCGCTGTCCACCAAAAGCCCCTGAAATCAACACGAGTCTATCACACACATCTAAGCTGCCAGCTATTATTCAACAACAGCACAGCGACGAATCCTGAAGGAAACGACTAACGGTGCGTTTACTAGAATCGATAAACAGAACAACAAACGTTCAATCACACTTCACAAATCCAGCACAAAACAAACAATAATCATACGTCAAGAATCCGCCGTGGCCCAGTGAAAGAAGAGAAAATTGAAAAAGCGTCCGCGGGCCGACATCCTGTATATCTGATATTGACTATGTGCTATTCAACGCTGGTCCGCTTTGATTAGATTTCCTGCTCATAACGAAGGTCACGACAGGAGAAGACGGACAAAGCAGGAATGTAATGAGACCCAGAATACTGATGGCTGCTGCTGCACCGTTCATTCATAACAACATGCACATGCAGATATGACAATGAATAGAAAAAAAAAAAAAGGATTATATTGATAAGGATGCAGTTTGCAATTCATCGTATTTGTTTAATCTTTGGAACGTTACTATCAGAAAGTTCAGTCATAGCATGTAAAAACTGCAATCTAAAGATTATATACGAGAGAACAAACAGCTATTCATAAATAAAGAAAGGGATCAATAAATGGCATCCCTGTGACCTTGCCCTTAACTAACCATACACCACTCTATGTAAGTTATATAGGGCTCATCAGAATTATCTCATCCCAGAAAACTAAAGCATCATGTGAACTGAAACGGCCCAAACCTTTATAGAGTCAGTTTATTGAATACACTGAGATAAAACTAATCCTCCCCTCGTGAAGGCCCTGCCCCCAAAACAGGTCCAAACAATAAAACAATCATTTATAGATACACACACCCTGGGAATGTGCCAGTGCATTTAATGTTTGGAAGCTGACACCTATTTTTTTTTTCCACTGATAATTCTGCTGTAATAAACTCGTCAGGAAAGCAGTCAGGGCTAGTTTACATTCTGCCACCTTGTAAGCTCCCGTATCACTAGAGACACACATCTACTTTGGGTCATTTTTTCAGGGAATACAATATGTAAAAAAAAGTGTAAGTGGAAAAATGGGATATTGCCAGCACATAATGTTTTACATTTGTCCTCTTTAAGTACTTCTACTGACGGAGGAGAGGTCCTGAAACACTAATAAACACTCATCTTATTGTATCTGATAAGAACTACTGCCATAGGGTGTTATAATCAACTGTACAAATAAACCTTTACGGGCTAATGATAATGACATGAGTTATAACTTCAGGAAGGAAAACATAATAATGAATACAATATTGCATTTCTAGAAATAGATCCCCCTTAAACGCCTCAAATAATAAGAAAAAAGATGAAACGGTTATCTAAAAGCAATGAAAATATGAGGTAGGAAAGAGTCAGATACCACAAGAGAGAGAAGATTATCATCCAAACAAAAGTCATGGATTTTAAAATAAATTAAATTTGTATGAAAATGAACTGAAACAATAATGCGTAGGAACATGTAACATAAGGTCATAAATAAATATTTGTACACTGAATCCTTCTGTATTTTTGCTGAAAGCTTTGTATAGAAATTAATGGTCGTGATCATTGTGTGTTTTCCATTTTTAAGCAGAACAGAACATTTACACCCATACTTTAAATCCTATCCTGTGTAATATATACAGTCATCCTCAGTCCTCACCTACGTAAATGTTTGTCACCTCACCCTAATTAAAAAGTTATATTTCATTTGCATTTAATTCGAGGCGTCTAAACCACGACTCGGGCTGTGGGTGGTGTTTGCTGTGTCACGTCTCAACAGCAGAAAAAACAACAAGTTAAGCCTGTGGCACATTTTCAGCAGCACAGTTTGAGAAGAAATGATGAGGATTGTTTATGCACAGAACTCTCTGAGTAAATAATTACTCAACCGAGCAGCAAACAATAAATACAGGGTCCATTACAAGCCATTAGGGTAAACATTTAGTTAGCATTAATTAGTATTTAAACATATAGTATTAAAACGCACATACATATAGGACATATCTGTAGAATCAAATCTTTGTTTGAAACTCGTTTATCAGCATAAAGTTGACTGTGGATGATGTGAAAACCATACTTCTGGTAAAAAGAGGCGGAGTCACGGATCTGAGTCGGTCACATGGTCCGTTTGGTGGTCTCGTCCAGGCACATGCAGCACGTTTCCCAGATTACCGCTGCAGCGCTCTGATTCTGAGTCACACACACAGTCTGACATGATGCAAAGTCACTATGCTCTGATTAATCTGAGTATAATCCCTGACAGACCATTCAGACTCAGCTCTGCAGCTGGTGGGAGGAGACTGTGTGTGTGTGTGTATGTTTGTGTTTGTGTGGGGGGCAGGTGAGTTTACGGTGAGTATATGTGTGTGTGTGTCCACGGATGTTCTACGGAGGGAACAGCCTCACAGTAAAATACATACTGACCTCCCTAAAACACTGCTGGAAAGTCGCTCTAGCCGACGTTTAATGAAGCACGTTCTGTTCCTTCCCTTCATGAGGCAAATTTGGCATCAGGCTGAGGACACTGTGCACTCCCTGGCCTCCTCTTTTGTTCCCAAACATCCTCCACTTTTGTGTGCCCAACGCCACTGCTGCCACCGGTCGTCTCTTCCTGCTCACTTTTACATTACAGTCCTTCCTTTTCATATCTTTTCTAATTGCTCTCCACCTTTTCTGCTGCACACTGTCCCTTCCCCCAATGTCCTCTTCCTCTTTATTTTGTAGCAAAGGAATAAAATGCACCTAATGGCTTCGTCGTTCAAGCATCACAAAAGTCAAGAGGCCCCTTTTGAAAAGATTGTTTCCATTTGGCACATGCTGCAATGAAAACCATAAACCCCATTAAACCTGTGACACACTACACAATACCTCCTCCAGGCCATACCGAGACGTTTTGCTATTTTAGACTGGACACGTATAATATGTCTATATACTGGAAATACTTGGCAGGTGATTAGATAAATCCTCAACCACTGTCACTATCACAGACTAACTTCAACCAATTTCATCAACATACAATGTAATAAAAAAAAAGGCCCAAAGAGAAAACTCTGTCTGACGATCTCATCTACTGAGAAAAGCCTGAACGATTCCTTCTTTCAATGAAGATATATTTATATTAATATTGGAAAGAGGCATTTTGGCATCAGGACATTTTGGCATCAGGACCGTACCTTCCTGGTCTAGTCAGACATGGTAATTACATCAGTTTCATGCACCTTGGAAGCAGGTTAAGTGTCTGGCTCCACTTCAGTCAAGAAATACTGTCCAGTTCTAATGAATCTGATGCCATAGCAGCGTCTAAACTAACTTCTTTAGGAGACGTTAGCTGCGTTTCCATTACACTTTTCGTAAAATAAAGGCAATATTTCAAAGTCTGAAATTTCGATAAAGTACAATTTGCACGTATTTCCATTGAAAGTTGTTTTGCGAATGAGCTGTGTCTCTCGTCAAGTCTCATCCTGCGAGGCTTCACTTTGAGGAAGGTGGACTTCAAATGAACTGGTCACATGACCCCCTGCGTCATCTCCGGTGACAGGCAAAAAAAGTGCTTCCATTGCACTTTTGTGATATACTTATATATCGATACGTATGGAAAACCACCTCATGAGAGAGTGTCAGTGATAATTGAGAGTTTTTTTTTTTAAATGTGCATGTTTCTATTAGTAGTTTTTTATTATAATATTTGCGGTTTTGTTAATGGAAATGCAGCAACTGTCATCCTCACAGGAGGGTGTTTGATGTGAACTAAGGTTGAATCCAGTTGCCTTACAAGGTACAAGACGTATTTAAAGGAAGGGCTGGAAACCTCTGACTGATTATAATTATGGACACTGTGCCGCCTAAACTGATGCTACATTCCCAGGGATATGGATATTCAGGAGCAGGTCCACTGTCTGTCTTTATTCAGTCTATACCGAAAAAGCATAGATGTTGCAAAGATAAAAGGCCCGGGGGTCAAAAGCCAAAATGACTTGGAATACCTAGTTTTGTGCGTAACCCTGTTCTGCTTTATGAGAGCTTATTAAAACCATCTTTCAGTCTACGAGTAACAGCACAAATATCCTAGCTGGTGTGTACCACTGGTCATTCAATGATTCATCTGTGCTGTGTGTCATTACTCTTTGACTGAAAGCATTATTGTCATGTGATTAGGTTCATGACCTCGGTCCAGACATTGACCTTTCAACTCCAGATGATGCTGGCACATCACATCACACACTCACTGCCTCACACGAGGCCTCCGTGGCCGTAAACGCGACTGCATCTGCAAATTATCTTCCACGGCTCCTCATCACGTCCGCAGCACTCCGTCAGCTAAGCAAAAGCCGATAACCACGGCAGCGAATGGGCGTCGAGTAGCGCGGACTGCAGGCTCCCGGGTTGTGCGTCGCCGTAATAATGATGCGACCTGAATGTCCCTGAAATGGAGCTGTGCGTGAGGGAGGGCACAGCCTCCTAATTTAGCCTCATCATGGTTTGTGTTATTTCCATGTATTAGAGTGAATTGCTTCGCTCTCTGCAGAAGAAAGAATGGCAACACATTAACTGAAGACTCGTCAAAATATTGTTTAAGTCTGAAAAAAAGGTGAGCAAATTTGAACAGAGAATGAAAACAATTTTATATTTTAATTACATTTGCTAAGCCAAACCTCGTCCTAACGCCTAATGAGGATTCTGCTTCTCCGAGCTAGTATCATCCATCGCCCTCGTCTCTCCTGCAGTGGTTGATGCCTAGAATATATAATACACAAGTCCTGAATAAAATATCATCCATGGCCTGAATACGGATGCTGAGGGAGAGTAGCAAGGAGAAAAAAGAGAAGAGGGAAACCGCGGGCAGCGTTGAACAACAGCTTACTGCTAACCAAAAACCACTGAATGACGATCAACGTTCCTGCTCGTCCTTCTCCTCTGACACATTTGAAACTAGCCAAACGCTGCTCATTCACTTTTCTCCTGCGTGAGGGCATTTACCTTGCCAGCGCTCTAATTCAAAATGTGACGACAGCATCTAGCCACGGGGGAAGCTAAGAATAGGACTGGCATAAGCCGTGTCTGTGGATGTCACGGCATAACTCCCCACTACTGTCAGAATACTGCTGACAGGCTGTTCGAGGCCAAAGTTCACCCTCTATTAATAGTTTTAGTGATTCTATGGGAGATATACAGTATGTCCACCGTGCTGTTTTGGCTGCATTTCCCCACTGCAGTGTGTGGTGACTGGGGAAGGTGAGTAACACGCTCAAGAGTCAACAGACAGAAACTTGCTGTAATCTTTTGGGGATTAATGCAACACCGGGAAAATGACTGAGGATATTTGTCAGGGGTGCGGCGACGGAAGTGACATTTAACTCTCACATGAGCCAAAGAAATGTCACTCCTGCCTTAGGATACAGCAATACTTGTCTGAGAAGCAGATAAAGGCTTCCTTTCAGGAAGAGATCAAACACCTGAGGGAGATATTTGCACTTGTCAAACGGTGGAGGAATATTTCCACGACAAGCGGGGAAAAGGTCTCCTCATGGGCGCCTCCGAGAAAAAGGGTTCTACTGACAAACACAGATGTGGGGTTCGAGAACGGAGGAAAGAAAATGAGATGTAAAAGACAGGAGGTGCATTGATGCAGGTACTGGTGCTGCTGGACCCGATCCATCGCTTTTACCGCATTGCTGATCTACACTTGGCCAAATACGGATTCACCGGTTTGGACGAAAGAAAACAACAACAACAACAACAAAAAAAAAAATAGAGCATTCTCACGAGTCTGACTCATGAGTACATGACAGGACGGTTCTCACGCTTTAAATACAGGGCCATGATCTAGTTCAGGAAGAAGTGCGTCATAAATGTAATGAGGTGGAAAATAAAGGTGTAGAAATCCAGTTGCGTCATGAGAGTGGTGACACATTTGACCTTGATTCAGAGTTTTCGGACACAAACCTACAATTAACGTTTTTCGCTCTGTTTACACTTGTCTTATGGTTATTCACGTGCTGCTCAGATGGTTTAAATGTCCTGGTTTGGGATGTTGTTGATCATGTGATTTCAAATAAAAATGTGGACGCTACAAATGATGAGATGTGCTGTGTTTCTTGGCTTTAACCTCCTGAGACCCTCTGTCCTCATATGGGGACATTAGGTTTTAGGTTTGTGGCAGCTTATTCTGTTTCATTGTCCTCGTAAGGAGACACTTTTGTCTGCCATGGACCGGCAGCGAAGCATCAATACACTTGTTTATTTACTTAAATAAACAATATGTCGATAAACAATGAACAAACCTTTCTAGTTTGATATGTACACGTTTGAGGACATTGGGATTTCATAGTTTGAAGTTCTGCTTTAAAATAAACAGTTTTATATTTAGGTTCACATTGGTGACTCAAATTGTAACATACAGTGAAAAAATCCCTGTGTCCACTTTCTATTCTATTTCAAAAAACAAATACCTAAAGATCTTAATCTTTATCTTAAAGAAATTAAGAAGCATTCCAACCAAAAGCTTGGGTCTCAGGGGGTTAAATTTAAAGGCAACTGGACTCTTGGATTGGACTACCTCCATCAGAAATTAGCAGTGAGATTCAGCACATTTACTTATTTATTTATTTAATTTTGACACCTAATCTGCAGGTACAGTAAGCATCATGGCCCAGAATTAATAAACCTGGCATGATACTTGGAACTGAAACATTTCAGCCTGGTAGAAATGTCTCCTTCAGACAGTGAGAGAGACTAATTCCCTGCAGCTCTCCTCTTGGACTCGGCCGAGCCGTCCCTCTTTTCCTTCGGCATCTCTTAGCTGAATCCCCCTCCTATCTCTCTGCCACTCCCTACCTGCTCAAGGGTGCTCTCTATCTCCCCCTCTTTCCCTCTCCTCTTATCTCCCTTTTCCTTGCTCCGCTCTCATCTATCCCTCCCACCCCATCTGTTATCTTCCAGCTGGATCTGTTTTACGCTGCACTGCAGTAGGCTTTACTGAGGCGGCTCGATGAGTCACCCACTCGCAATCTGCTGCCCTAAAGCCCTGCAGGCGTCAGTCACATCCAAGGACCCCACTTCTGTCCCCAGGCTTGCATGGATGTGCATCTATGAACATTACATGCATGCATGTTGGCTTTTTCTTTTTTTTAATTTATTTATTTACACTGCAAGAGCTAATGCTTTCTTTATGTGCCGACATACAGTGCACATAATTAATTAAATCTAAATGGACCAAGAGAACGGTTTAATTATTTGCCTCTAAGCTACAGAGCGAACTGGCAACTTAAGAGAAAAATCATGAAGCCGTCTGATACTGGTGGTAGCGCTGTTATTAGCATTCACCACACACACACATAGGGAATCTCTCGTCGTAGCAATGGCTGAATATAAAATAACATCACTGCTCCATTTCCCATGCCGAGTAATATACACCATTCAAATCCGATGACCACTATTGATGTCCCAACGTCCGAGTGTACTCAGACGGACACAGATCTCCGCGTGAAGCCGCAGTATCCAAGCAGATTATTTGGTTTCCACTCGGAGCAGGGTTAACACTTTATACAGCTGTTCCTCAGCAGCGCCTGAGCCTAGTGGTCCGGCTTTTCTCCTGCTAACAGCTAAACAGATGATATATGAGACGTACCGGGGGACGGTTATTATCTGGATCACTGGATACTCCACTGCATGCACTGAACAAGTAGTGCACACGAGTGTGGTGTCAGCAAATACCGAATGTATGTACAGTGTCTTATATGTTTCACACTGAAATATACAGAATCAGAGACATATTTCATTATTATTGTGTACTATACTATAGTTAATGGCGTGTAGAGTAAATAGTTATAGGTTTCTCATCTGCAGGTAAGAACATGCATGAACACGTGATAAGTCTACATGTGTTTAATAACGCGCAGCACCCTGAGCATCTCATCTTAGGAGGTAGCTAACAGATAACTGGTTTTAGTTTTTGGGTACCATTAATATAACATGAACTTATATTTGCTGATCTGACAGGAAAAAAAAAACAGGAGGTGTCATTAGACTTAGACATTTATAGATGCTGTGCATGCAGACAAAACCAAAGTTGAGAGGAAACTAGTCAGTTTCTCTCTCTCTCTCTCAGAACTCTGGAAAAAAGCTGCAGTTGCGAAACCCCCCAAAGACTGTTTCTCATTTCCCTCTCCCCCCTTTCACTCACTCTGGCACACTTTTTCAAGCTTTCTTGGCGCCCTCTTCCCTCTCCTGCAGTTTCCACTTAATGAAAGCGTCCTTTATCTACCTGCTGCTCAGAGCGAACGCTCACTCCACCGAGATAAGACGGGTTCTGCAAAAAGTGGTGGTGGAAGTAGAGCGTGATTAAAACAAAAAGACGAGCATCTACTCTGACAGCGTTAGTGGACGGTACAGAATAAAAAGCCCCCCCACCACCACCGCGCTGGCACGACGCACATGTATGTACGCGAGCACAATCAGCTGGAGAACCTGACTCCGGCTGAAACCTCGTGAAAGTAGCATCTGCTCTGAGCATGACTCATTTGACTCTGAGGTGAAGTTGACTCGTGACGTAACAGGCAAGCAGTCGTTTAAAAAGATGACGAGCACAGTCACTTAGCTTAAAAACGAAAAGCGGACAAACACACTTTTATTCTATAAGAATGTTTTTCTTCGTATTTAATTTTTTTTTTTTTTCAGATTAAATACAAGTCGTTTCTAGGAATTGCAGTCTATTGCAACACAGGCCAAACTGAGAGTGACAGATGGATTGCTTGGTAAATAAATAAATAAAATAAAATAAATTAAAAAAAAAAAGCCATTTCTAGTGAATCCGTTGGATTTCACTCTGCGAGCCTCTTTATAAAATGGCCCCAGTTGTTAATGCACCACAGAGCCTCCACGTCCTTGGGTGAGAGAAAGAGAGAGAGAGAGATGTCCGCTGTCAGAGAAAAGTGTGATTGTGTGAAATAAATTACTCCGTGATGTATGTGGGAAGGTGAAGCTGAGGTTGTGCGAGCATGTGTGTGTGTGTGTGTGTGTGTTTGTGTGTGAGAGAGAGAATCTCATAAAATCCCAGTTACTTCATGGCTTTGTGCCTTTTACGAGCCGTCCCTGTCAGCAGCGACCATAAACTGTACGGAAGAAACGCCTCCTCTGCAAAAAATGAGGATTTTCTATCACTCAGAGCAGGTGCTGTGTATTAAGCTTCAGACCAAACTGCTTATCTAATTAGTAATTAGAGGCTCATTGGGCTCCAAGGTCCACGATTCAGCATTTAAGGATATGCAATCTGTTCCAATCTACACGTAAAACCATTAGACACGGCATCGGTTTTTATGGGATTTCTGTGTCAGTGTCTTGGCAATAATATACGTGGAAAAAAAAAACAACAATTATTTCCATAACTTGTTGATGCAGCCCGTTTTTTCAGTAAACTTTACAATGAACTGTATTTTTAGCTAATTAAATGAGAGAATACTCAAGGTTATTTATAGTCTGGTTTTATAAGACAGAAAACTGAATTACATCAAATTGGAGAAGTTGCAAGTGGTTTTACTTAAGATTAATTTGATAGATATCCAACTTGTGTAGAGTAAAAAGCAACAACACAGATATACATTGGCCCAAAACTCTGATCTGATTATTTTAATCCCTGGTCACAACCCTTAATCTTTTGATCCCCTCTTTTTGTGTTAGGGTTCTTCCTAAAGTCCGGTTGGACGACATGTGCGTCTGTGCAAGTAGCCAGATTGCAGGGTCACTTCCTATGTAAGTCTGGGCCAGGATTACTGAGCTGTGGCATGAGAGCAGAGGAACTGAGTGGAGCCTTCTGCCACTGGGAGTCTGGGGAAGAAGACGCCGTTTGTGTGAGTGTGCGCCTGTGTGCATTGGGGGTTGGGGTTTTTGAGGGGGGGTGGTGGGGACAAGCAGACGGCAAGAGACCACAGAGACAACTCACTGTGAGCCTGGAGCCGACTGAATCACACACTGGGAATAAAAGTGAGGAATGAAGACGGTGCTGTGGAGGAATCTACAAATTCAGACACACTCTCTGCATATTTACACAATCCATGACACCTCTTTAGGCACGTACACAACGAGAGTCACACAAGTTGTGCATATTCAGGCAAATGCCCACATGCACCCCCCTCTCCCTCATCGTACGCACAGATGCACTTGAAGATGCAGATGAACATCTGCAGCTTGAGAGATGGGCCCTGCTAATGGACGACAATAGACTCATCAAAAAGAATTAACACAATCTGTGTAGTCGTCTAATTCTCTGTGTGGGCTGCTGTCTATTTCTAGGCGGACAAAGAGTGCAATTCAGTAAAAGTGAGAAATGCTTCTTCCCTATTATATCTCTTTCCGTTAAGCTGCTTCCCACACTGTAAATCTTCCAGCTTCTCTCCAGAAAGCAACATGGGCTTCTCAAGTGTCAGCCTGTCAATAACTAATGACCAGTGGTCGCATAAATTAACTACAAATACTCGACTCTGCTGCATCACCGTATGTTATCGCGGCTAGTCATTGTGCAAATGAACTCCTGTCCTCATAAACCGCAACCTTATCCTCAGTTATTCAAGTCCAACGTGCAATTAAGAGAGTTTAATAACTACGAGCGGTGACCTTCAACAGACACGCAATTATTAGTGTCACACATGAATCATCGTTACCCTTGATCTCAGTGACAGACGTTCATAAAGATGAAGGATAATGCAAACTGGATGGTGGAACTGAGGCCAGGAGGAGACCGGTAGAAGGGAAGGAGGAGGGAGAGGGAAGCAAGTGTGTGTGTGTGTGTGTGTGTGACTCATTCAGGCTCCAGGACCCCTGCTGTGAGGGGCCTCGAGCTGACTGTCAGTGTCACTGTGACTCACCCACTGCAAACGGACAAGCCCCCACAGTCCCACCGAGCACCGGAAATTAAACTTGCTTTAAGCCCTGGAGTTGGTGGTGAGCTGCAGGGACAGATCTGTGGTGTTTTTTTTAGATACCTTCAGCCATGAAGGCCTCACTGGAGAGCTCTTGTGCCCAGTGGCTACCACTGTTAAGTTTAACCACAGAGAGAATGGTGGTGGTTAAACTCTAAAGCTCAACACAGGGACAAGGAAGTAACAGAATATGATGGTAGAATAAGCAGGATGGGAGGAGAGAGTCTATACATAACCTTGAACTGACTAGCATCCCATGCACTGACTGGGTGCAATAACAACGGAGGATTCCGCTTTAGATGGTGCAGGCGTGATTAAATTTAAAACCGGCATCCCGCAATAGGCGATAAGAGCGTTTAGAGGGCGCAGAGGTCATGGCGTGCCGTTGCCGGTGGGAGTGGATTTCCGCCAAGACGCACTTAAAGATTACATAACATTGTGCGCGGCGGAGTTCCCACTGCGGCCGACTGAAGGAGACGGTGATGTACACCGCCCTTCGTTTAGGGCCCCGGTTTGCGCATTACAACCGCGAGCTGCTGCCATGAGCTGCAGCTCTGCTGGTTTTTCTGTGCGGAATGTCATCTGAAGGGTACCGAGAGGAACTGACGTCCCTGATATCACTATCACCACATTGCTGGGCCATCTGTCTCCCAGACGGCCGCGAAAAAACCTACCTGGCCTTGAATATATTATCGTGTCCTCGCCTTGCGTTAAATAACCGCTGTTAAATGAAACACTGGCTGCAGATTAAAAGCCGGAGCAATAAATTATTCTATTGGTGCATTGCTGCACCATGCCAGTCTATTCAACGAGAGTGCATCTCAGCACCAGGACAGCGCCAAGTAGCTTGAGATAAGAGACAGAGCGCGGCTGCAGGAACTCTGGGACTGCAGCGATAGCAACCATTAATTAAGCATTCACAGAGACAAGCATCAATCTCGGTCGTCCAAACACCGAGACCACGGCTCCGCCAGGACACCGACACAGGAACATCTAGTGAAACCTGGCCGCGTCCTCTTACCTGAGTGGCTTTGTGGAATTGCTTCTTGAGCCCCGCTACAGACATGGTTGCTACACGGTGGTTCTAGCTGGGGAGTGTGAGGTGATGCTGCGGCTGCGAGGAGCAAATCTCGGTCCTAACTGAATCTGGCGACGATCTTGCAGCCGTGGCTAACCCCCGTCTACGATGCTCTTCACCAGAGGGATCTCCTGCGAGAGAGTGGCTGACTAAAGCCCCGATCAGGCTATTGGACGTCCAACTCACATGTCGTTTACGGCGCTGACGTCGGAGCCCGCTCCTTTTAAAGCGACCGTCTCCCCCCATCACAGCTGAGCTCGGCACCGCAGCCAGAGAGGAGGCTGATCTGGTTAAGCTCTTTTACTAGAATGACGGATGAGAGGGGTGTATAATTAGTTTTTTCGTTTAATTTAACTTGATTCGGATACAGAGAAACTAGTCCATCATCTTCAACTCAAAATATTTAGGCAGTGGTTCTTTCAGGTGATGGGGGATGTAGAGGGATTGTTGCACTGTCCTTAATTGTAAATTATACATGCCTATACATAAAGAGAAAGAAAGAAAGAAAGAAAGAAAGAAAGAAAGAAAGAAAGAAAGAAAGAAAGAAAGAAAATGACCGCTTTAGCTGCCCGCCAGCTCTTCCAGCACCATGGACAGCGCCCATCAATCTAAGAGACAAACGTCCCACTAGGATCCAACCAACCAGCAACTGTCCCTCGTGTTTCTCTCAGACCACGTGGCTACAGAATAACAGATGAACAGATCACAGGTTCGGAAGTCAAAACAGAGTGTTACACACACGGCACTTTCCATAATGTACAATAACAATAGCTACTGCAAACCTTATACAAGCACTAGGAAACCATGAGAACACTACAATAATATAAAGGACTTCACCACGATCCACTGTCCTGAAAGAAAGAAAAAATATATATCTTTACTAGGAGACAGAGTCTTCATAGAATTGTAGATTCTAATTTTACTGAGCACAAGAAGTAAATGAGCTGCTTGCGACATTGTTTTGATTATGTCCTCCACGTGTCGTTTGTTGATTTTTGTCTTCACTGTTCACAAACGCCGTGGGCAAATTATTTCCGACCGAAATGTTAACAACGATTGTCGTGCATTCTACGTACACGGAGCCAGCCTGTGGGCAACACCCGTGCGTAATGGCACAAACGCGACTTCGTCACTAAATTCGACGCTGATGAATTGATGCTGGTTAACGTCCAAACTACATCGATGCGCCGACGTCCTTTGCAGCAGCTCTCCACTACAGGCACGCTCATTCATTTCATATGCATTGCGCTTGTAACGTAACCTTGCGCACACTGACATTAAACACAGTGACCACCCAGCTCTTTCTTGGCTTCTCGAGCCTTCTCCGTGCAGATAAAATAAATAATAGCTTTCACAGACCAGCAGGACTAATGCGAGTAATGCGTCTGAATTAAAGCGCTGTCAGATCAGTGGCAGCCAGATGGCGGAAAGGCGGGGCGGGTGGGGGCTGATTCGCAAAGACACCGCAAAGCAATGCCCTCAGATCCTTAAGGCGGCCTTTTAGTCTCTGCTGTAGGCTATTTATAGGGTGCCATGTAAAAACATTCAGGCTCAAACTATAACCTGCAAATACTAATATTATTATAGAGTTCACGAAAGGTCATTAGTTACTGAAAAGTAAGTGATATGCAGATCGTGTATGGATATAACAGTAACGCCGTGTCCATTTGTCTGTGGTGGGAGGTGTGTTTCTCACCACCAGGACACTTACTGGGTGTAAGAAGTGTTGAACTGCAGGAATTAACAAAGTACCTACCGAAGTAAAAGTCTGCGCTGACTATACCTACTGGGTTAAACGTGTTAAAGACATAAGCCAAGAATTGTATGATTTATTAGTGTGTCCGTAGAAAATGCACACACGCTAAGAAGAGATAATAGTAAGAATGCTCAGATAAATCTATGAATGTGTTAAACGCTGAACATTTAAAGCATTATTTTAATCAATGTGACTATTATCAGTAGGAGTAGCACACTGCTTTGCATTGTTTTCTCAATAACCTGTAGGTAACCTTTAGTGTGAGGTCTCAATATTACTGTAACACAGAACTAGCACCAAGTTGGTTTACAATCTCACAAAACGAATGTTTAAAAATAATTTAATGTATTCTTTTACTTTATATATGTTCCCTCGTTAAATTGCAAATTCTCGTGTCTACTAACGTTTTACTAATATTTAATTGAGCTGTTTATTTAATTTCCCTCCAGTTCTGAATTCTGACAATAACTATATAACTATAATTCGCCACAACACAGCACTTGAAGCGGTGCTTGACAGGAAGGAGGAAAATCTTAAGTTAGGTAAGTGGCGCCATCTTGTGGAGAAGTTCTGAACACAAACCAGAGAACCTGTGACCTATCAAAATCAGATCATCCACAACTTTATGACCACCTCCTAATATTGTGTAGGTCTCCCTTGTGCCTCTAAAACAGTGGTGACTCATCAGAGACTGGACATGGTCCTTCTGAGGGTGTCCTGTGGTGTCTAGAAACGGATGATGTTGATGGGAGACTTTGGGTCCTATGGGTTGAGGGGAGGAGCCTCTGTGGATCAGACTTGTTCCAGTGCATCCCACTGACACTTGATCAGTTTGGGATCTAGTGAATTTGGAGGCCAGGTCAACACCTTGTGCTGTCTTTCATATTTGTTTATTTGTTTAACTTATGATTTTTAGTTTTCTAGTTTTTAATGGAGACACAAATAACACCATCACAGGCTGTCTAGACTACCTTTTTAGAAAATGAAATAAATAAATAAAAGTGCTCTGAATATTATTACAAATCTATCATATCTGCCTAGAGTTCAATCAATGCATCTTCACAAACTGTGGTGTTCTGCTTCCATCTAGTGGCAGAAAATGATGCAGCAATGACGATGCTCCCTACATCAGCCATCAACAGAGTCCTCTGTTAAATGTGACCATCTCCACAGTGAAATGCACCAAGAAATGTTAGTTTTGTCTGAGCGGCTCTTGCTAAGAACAGAAAAGGGACGAGGTGCAGTTCTTTGCTCAGTGGCCTCGGCAGGAAGCTCTGATTAAACCGCTCGGTCTCACGGCTCAGTGATCTGTGTGTAAGAATGTGGCCTGAGCTGAGCGTCCATTTGTCTCAACACAGGAGACAACAAATCTCAACTGCAGTGCACAGACAGATGGAGGCTGAGGTGAAGACAAATATAAGACTGTGGACGCTGACTTCATTGAACGCTGCAATGAAAGGGCAAATAAAGTGGCAAAAGGAAGCACGGGACGGCTTTGGAAATAGCAGGTTTTCTGCATCAATAGTTCATAAACTAATAATAAACGCATCCCGGTTAATCTAGAAACACCCAAACTATTTTAATCTGTTGAGTTTTTATTCAGTGCTGGTGAGAGACGTGAGAAAAGCATTGACTGATGTAATGACACCGTGAACCTGCTCTGGCAGAAACAGCATCAATCGTTTCCTGTAGCTGCAATCAGACGTGCACAACGTTCAGGAGGAATTTTAGACAATTCTTCTTTTCGGAACAGCTTCGGCTCAGCTTTATCATTAGGATGCCTGCTGTCAGGTTATCTGCACTGCGTCTCAGACTGGGACACCCCAACAACAGTCACCCTCCATGTTATTCACCTTTGGGATGAAATTTTCATGTTGCCGTGGCTCTTTGATGCCTTGAGTAGAGCTCTACCAGGTCGATGCCGCTGCCATATGTGAGGTCTCTGGGTTTACTCTGCTGAGACTGAACTGTGTTTCAGTGGGACTGAGATCAGTCCTGGATATTCCACCTTTTCACACTGAAAACATCCACGGCTGATTGTTCTGCTGAATAATGAACTGTTGTCTCAGGGGTTTTGATATATTTGAATCTGAGCAGACTAAATGCTCCTGTATGCCTCTGTATTTATATGGTTGCTGGAAGTTAGAAGGTGGTGGTGTTTTGGGTTATGAACGGTTTTATTGTTTTTCTCTCAAAACAGTTTTTTTTTTTTAATTTATTTATTTATTTAAATCCATCTATGAAACTTTTTTTTTCTTTCCAAAAGCCAATACAAGTTTCTTTCTGTATGTTTTCAAAAATGGACGCTTTTTTTTTTTTTTTTTTTTTTCTTTGGAGGACCATCTGAATCTTGATCTCTGGATGAATGAAGTCCTCTCCTGATCATTTTACTTTGTTTTTCACTTTACTTTCTATTCATTAGTGTTATTTAAATGTCTGTGTCTTTGTGTCTTTAAGCCGGGGGTCTCAATGCAAAATTTCATTATGTTCTCATAATGACAATAAAGACTCTTGATTCTGTAAAGTTTCGTTTACAAGAGTCCTTGATCTATAAGCTTGTTTAGCATTTTCTCCTGTGAACAAAACTATTACAAAATAAATTAAATAATTCCTTTTTATTTATTTCATTTTTTTCATCACTGTCATAAATCTTTGATATAGTTTTTTTTAATACCCCAGTAAACCTCCCTCTTTTCTAAAAATGTGACCCTGAGCTACCAGCCATTGCAGACCTCGTGACTACCTTAGTGAATTTGACAAATACACCTTCAGATATGCCTGGTTTCACTTCTCATTCACTGAACAAACTAACCTTTAAAGCCAAACTAAAGTCCTGCATTACAGGCATGGTGTGCAAGAAGTGAAATTATAGTTTGTGCTCACTATTAGGGACAGTTTAAGGTCTTTGATTCTGACAAAAGCATCTTGAGAAAAAATAAGTTTGTTCCTTTGTTTTGAATCAGATCTTGAATCCTCTGTGTCAGAAACCTGGTTTGGGAATTCCTTGGGATTCTTAATTCTCACTCATTAATAATAGTGAAACTCGCGCCTTTGTTTTTATCGTGGCAGTTTTGCTAAGAACTACACTTTTTTTTTTTAATGCTCAGGAACACCCTGCTCCACGATCACTGTCTGCATGCAGCTGTGAAACTAAACACCTTGTGATTCCCATTTCCCTCCTTGTTTCCATTCACCTTTGAGGCAACAGCCCACAAGAAGCCAACTCAGTTTTTAACACTAATCTTTAAAACATCAGCAAATGGTTGTGTGTATATCTGAAAACAAATAAAGCCCCAAAGAAGTCGCTTCTCAAGGAAGACGCCGCTGCGTCCTTCAGTAACACGTGTGCAGGCGCAGACGGGACGACAAAATAAATAAAACAACCGTACCTCAACATCAGACCAGGGGTCATTTGTCACACATATGCCAGCCATGTCACTGGAGACAAACAACTAACACACGCCAGGTTGTAGTCATGTGTTTATGCGTTTCATAAGGTCCACCAATCCCCACGCCATCCCGCTCCACTCAAACATGCTAATGTACCTGTGCTCTACTCTAATTGGTCCCAGTGATGCTCGCCCTGCTCCACCTGTGTTCATGGGAAGCCTCCAGTCGGTCCTGCAGTCAGGCCCCCGCCACTGTGCGCGAGCGAGCAGTGCTAATATTATGCAAACAAACACTTTGTTGTTTGGCACTTCTTGCGCCGACCCGCCAGTGTGGAAGAACAGGAGATGGGAACGATGGGCGGATGTGTGTGTGGATATGTGTGTGTGTTTTGGGGGGGGTGGTGCTTGAATTCATTAGTGTGATTACCTGAGGTGTGCTACTTTACAGGGGGTAATCTGCCAGCCTGCTAGATACCCTCCAAACTTCAGCCAGTCCGCTAATGAGCGCCTGGAAAAGTTACTCAAGGTGGAGAGGTGCTTTGAGGAGCTATATGCCCCAGACTAAGCTGTTATTATATATGCCGGAGCAGAAAACAATGGTGGGCTGCCCATTTTGTAACACATAAGTCAGACAAATAAAGACTTATGTAGTTCAGAATCTGAATGGATGTAACTAAATATTACTATGGAGAGCGTGGCAATTTAAGTTGGAGCCTCAGAACATTAAATCCCTGGATTAGCCAACTGGCAAATTTGTAAAGCACATCTCTGACATTATCGCAGCACGTTGACTGATCTGTAAGATTAAGAGCGGCACGATTTGAGACACCATCTCACAGTAATCATTAGAGCGCCAGAGAGTTCAGGGAGTCACAGTCACTTCTCTCTGAGGTAATGTCAGCGACCGCAGCTTCCCTCCTCTGCAGTAAGAATAGGTGGATTAGAGGCCAGATCAAACCCTTTCACCGTCTCCCTTCCTCTCTTTTTTTCTCCCCGGGAGCTCAGGCCATGGCTTTAGAGAGACAGCAGCCATGAGCAAGGCTTAGGACAGTCCGTGGGGACGGGCAAAGTGTGAGTGTCAAAGAACAATAAAAGTGCAGGAAGAGTTTGGTTACAATGGCTGAGGCGAGTGAGAGGGAAGGAGTACAAACCCAAAAAGGATATATATATATACACTGCATATGGACAGATCCTGTAACTTTCCCCTTCCTCTCACTCTATTCCTCTGCTTTATCACACAGCATCAAAACATAGCTTTAGTCCCTCGAGTGGCTTGCCTTTTTATCTGCTCCCTAGCTTCCCACGGCGGGCCGCATCCACCCATAATCTGCTGCTGTTTCATGTCTGGAGCACTGTAGAGGAGGATAAGGGACTTGTTCAAGTGAAGATCAATGAGGCTGTATACATAGCATATGTGCGTCAGGACACTGAGATTCCTTTTTCTCTTTTTTGTGGTGCCACCTGATGTAATATAAAAGAAAGTTACACATATGGATATATATCGAGAGGCCCGGGCCGAGACAGAGTTTAGACAATAGTTGGGCTGGAAGAGAAAAGTGTGGCAAGATTCCCCTCATAAACAGCATTTACCTTTGACTGAACCGTCTCTCAGCTGATCAGACGCGGAGGGCAGACGCAATAAAACCGTAAACATGTTGCATTATGCATTTGTCAAAAACACATTTGGCTGCGTGTCACAGGTACCCTGTTATTTCAGACAGTGCCAAGAGCCCGCGCCTGCGAAATCAAAGCAGACTTGATGTATTGGCAGCAATAGCTAGGGTGTGAAACTGTGTCAGTGAAGTAAGGGAAATCACCAGAGGCTGTTCTCTATTCACTCCACAGCTGGCTGACGATATCGGCGAGGGCTAATTGCGCATCAGTTGGAAGCTGAAGACGTTCTCAGACCGTGTTTTCCGAGTCTTCTTCTTTGTACTGCGTCTACCCGCCTTCCCACCCAAGTGGCACGCACTCATGTCAGACAAAGGGGAACTTAAAAGTACAACGGAGAAGCCTTGGGACGCGCGCAACAAAAACACCCGTGCGCGCAAATCATCGATCGACCCCAAAGTCAACTCGTGGCCCCCAACCTCCCCCCCGCCCCGCCACCCGTGCAGGAACAATCTCCTGCAGGAATCTGTGGAAAGAAACCAAAAGTACGGGAAAAGTCGTATTTAAAAACAAGTGGGATAGAAGATAAAGACGGAGGGGGGGAAAAAGTGACACAGCACTGATTGTGTTGGAACGAATAAAAGGGGAAGGGAGGAAAAACTTTGGAACTACTGATCAAAGTAATTCCCACAGGAAGCCCCGTTTAATGAGAGCTGTGCGAGAAAAGGAGGGTGGAAGACAAGGAGAGAGTGAAAGAGAAGAAAAGAAGGGTATGGCGCGCCATTGCTACACGGGGAAAAAAAAAAGAAAAGAAAGAAGAGATGAATCATATGCGGCACCTCGTCGAGGAAAAGAGCGCGTGTTGGGGTGGTGGTGGTGTGTGGTGTGTGTGTGTGTGTGTGTGGGGGGGGGGGGGGGGGGGGGTTTGAAGGGTGTTTTCAAGATCGTTTTAACGTCTTCACTGAGGGAGCGTCAGAGGCAAGGCCAGGTTAATTAAACCCAAGGGAGTACCAGCTGAGGGGGCCCGCATTTGAATATGTCACAGAAATAGCACAGAGTGTGTCAGCCGAGGCCGGATGGCGGGGCTCGGGCGAGCAAATATGTTGACTATGCATTACACGCTAAAAGGAAGAGAGAGGGGAATAAAGACACTCAGGCGGCGAGAGGTGGGGGCTCCGAGATAATTTGCGTGGCACCGATGTTTTGCTCTTCTTCACCCAGTGTGCCACCGGATTTCTCCGGAGTTATTAATGTTTGTCATTAGCCGCATTACGCTGGAGGACAGTGACTGGAAAAGAAATTTATATGGGACAAATATTGACAATAGCTGGCTCCTGGGTATTGGAGAAGAAGAAAAGATGCAAACTATGTTAATGAATGGTAATTAATCACAAGGGTTTGTCTCTCCTGGATCCCAGCTAAATTGGTCCCCGAGTTGCAGCTAGAGACAGTCCTGGCCTAATCCTTTATTATAAAAAGATAAAGGAAAACGACATCATTAGCATATATTTGAGGAGGGTGGGGGCACAGGGAGGAGGAGGAGGAGGGAAGGAGGGGGGGATTAAAAAGTGGAATTATTTCTTTTTAATTCCTGAACGGAGGATTCTTCACACCATTGTTAATTACACATAATAAAAAGAAAGGGGAAAAGTGGCGAAGAGAAAAACAAAAGCTGAGCGCAGTAAAGAAAGGAGTGGGAAAAAAGAGAGAGAGAGTAGTGTGGGGTCTCCTGTGTAGGATGCCAGCTCAAGGACAGAGGAGACCGGGATCACGGTTTAATATTCAAAATGAATAAATAAGAGAGGGAGGAAAAGGCAAACAGATAAAAGGGATCGGAGGTGGCTACGTCAAGGAGGGAGCCGCTCCTCCACTACACCGCCGCTCCGTATGTGTGCGCTCCTCCGGACCCTTATTAACCATGTCAACAGCAGGGGTCACTTGTTACAGACAGGAACCATGCCAACAGGCAGCTGTCAATCAGGAGAGAGGCGCGAGAGCCCCGCTGCCCGGCAGAGCATCCTCAGTCACCATCACACACTGACAGACAGACAGACGGACGGACCGCTGACCTGCTGGAACGAGCAGGAGAACGTTTAGATGAGAACCAGTCACAATGAAGGATGCTTTAAAGAACACAACACAGGCAGGAAAGAACTTCAATGTGGTTTTTTATTAAAAAAAAAACAACAAATAAAGAGCAATCACCCCAAAACAAAGTTAATATCCTTTAAAAATAAATATATGATAAATGAAACAGAATCATTTATCACTGGACGGGCTCTCACAAGACACTGTACTATGACGTTTGCTAAATGGATCTAACCTCCTTCAGTGAATATTCTGTGCTGCACTGGACTTTCTCAAAGTGTCGACCTTGCATTGGCAGGTCAAGTCCCTGCACCCTAAGGTCCTCGAGGCGCCAAATAAATTAGGGAGAAAGGTAAAGAAAAAAAGTTTTTTTTTTTTTGAAAAAAGTGTAACTTAAACATTAGAGTAAGCACTTGCCTTATCACCCCGGGCCTGCGTCGACTGTGGAGCAGAGTGGCTGTACTGTAAATTAGCTTGGCACTGAAGGGCCCTGTCTGATAGACGTAGTGCGGTGAGCGCTAACACAGATGTCGAGGGCTCATTTACAAAAGCCGGGGCTGCTGCGTTGAGCCAGTGGCCCAGAGTGAGTCGACAGCGCTTTTTCTCACAAATATTGGTTCTGCTGCCCCGGCTCAGCTTGGCTCAGCCCGGCTCCCACTGAGCAGGAACTGGGGAGGGAGAGGAGAAAGGGAGGGAGGAAAAAGAAGAGGATGACAGTTTTCCCAGCCTCAGCCCAGGGAGTCAGGCTTTTTCGCTGACTGGTGTTGCGAGCGTGGCCAGCTCTTCTGTCAGCACTTTCCTCTCCTTCATCTTCACGCGCACAGCCTCCATTAGCTGGCCGGCAGAGGGGATCTGCAGGGGAGGGGAAGGACAGAAACGAGGTGTGGGGGCGGTGGTGGTGGTAGAAAGAGGGTTAGAGAAAATGAGAAAAACACACAAATGCACCAAAAAAAAAAAAAAAATAAAAAAAAAAAAAAACACCTGGCAGCTTCTCAGAGAGCCTGTTTGCTGTTTTGTGAAACAAGAGAAACTCAGATGGGGCCTGAGGACTCAGGAAACTTCTGAGGGACCATCACACTGAGTGTTTTGACAGAGCAATTCACAAAGCAGGATACACAGTAGTGGTTTCAAAGCCTAATTTCACAGCTTGCTTTGAATAAGCTTCCATTTCTGACGAGTGATATCCCATCACGTTCACAGAGTGTGTCTATTTATGTAGTTGTGTCTCCTGTCCCTTTGTCTCTCATCTTACACTGGAATTGGCGATCTGTGTGACGCATAAGGACTGCAGCAACCAAAAACGTCTTACATAAAAATATGTGAGTAGAGTTCTGAAAATGAAGACCAAACTTTTTCTAGAGATTTTTCCTGAGACATAACCAGCATCCCTGGGTTAATAATTTCAGCTATTGTTGTGTGTTTTTGTGGATTGTATTTACAGGTAAGAGGGTGAGAACCTGCCTACTAAATGCCACAGGACTACAAAGCTTAAAGGAACTTCCTGTGTGTGTGTTTGTTGTCATGGAAATGCAGGAAAAGTGGAAAAAAAAAGGTTTTCCTCAGAGTTCAGTCAATTTTTGTCTCTCTTCTGCTTCGACACAAGGGTTTTATGGTCATTAGTGTGGCAGATCAAACGCAGGCATTCGAACCGTATCACCCATAAATATTCTCTTCTAGTTATGTGCTCGCCTTTTTTTTTTTTTTTTTCTGGAGCAGGAGAAACAAATTATTATACGTCCCACGGAATGAGACGAGAAGTGGACAGGCCGAGATGAAAACAGTCGTGACGTCAAGATGATAAGATTCTTACATTTCTCATTTAATAAAAGAGAAACTGAAAACTACTGAAGTATTCACAGAGAAACTGAGGATCTTCATATTAAAATATCAAGATTGCCACATCTTGCAACACACGCTGGATTTAGGTCTGCAGGTGACAGGCTCTAAGGGCACAGAACAGGACTGTCATGTGATCTGAAATCATCATTAATCACTTTCCAGCACGTCTGCTAAGTGAGAAGAACCTAAGAAACTCACATACTGGAGACACACACACGCACACAGTCCTCCTGCCCCCTTGACACCTTCTCTTCTTCATTAGAGGTAACAGGAGCAGGGAACACAAGGCCGGGTGTGCCTATGTGTGAAAGTGTGTGTGCACTTGCGCACGTGTGCAGCTGGGAGTCAGTTCCAGCAGCACTGGATGCATCAAACACATCGAAGCTATTCCTCAGAGAACCACTACACTGAAGTAACTGCTGAGACATCTCCCTCTGCCTCTGGCCTCCAGGGAGTATTCACTCTCTGTCTCACGCGCACACACACACGCACACACACACACACACACACACACGCACACATTCTTAATCAGCTAATTGCACTTAGAGCCACTAACTATGCAAACAAACCCACGAAAATAGAGACACAGCACGAGGCTCCGTGGGGCAGCAAAGTGGGAGACTGGATCATTAGAAGTCCCAATATGGGAATATGGGTAAACAACACAACAGGTAAACATGATCTAGAAAAGCAAACTCAATGAGACTTAACTCAAACAGATGTGAAAAGCATGAGAAAACTTTCAGTTTCTTCATTTATCCTTCTAGTGCTTTTCACCAGGTTGTAGCATTATTTCCTGTTACGGAGACACACCAGGAATTATTCAACACAAAAATACAACACAGGTCACATTTGGACTTGAACCCGAGGTTTTGCAGGTTGCGGGTGGGATTTAACCACTAACTGCTGGACGACCGCATTTCCATCGTCTCCTGCTTGATCGATTTTAGTTTTACATTGGGTGAAACAACTCTCGTTCTGATTCCCTATGATTTTTTATTTTTTTCCTTACATCAACAGTTTCTGGCTCAAGAAACGCAAGCGCTCGCGCACACACACACTCGCAAACGGGACAAGCAGAACTATCATTCCCTTTCATCTAACGGCGACATTGGCTGGGGACTGGTACCCTGCAGGATGGTTGGAGGTAAGCTGTGATGCAGCTGCTCTACTGGATCCCCTGGGCAGCTTAAGGCAGTGTTAAGGACTGGCACTAATGTTATGCTACAGTTGATTTAGCAGGGCCCCTGTCCCCTTTGGCAGACGCAGCTAGCACCAGCGCTAAGCAACACAACCGCTGTTTTGCAAGAGGCCCTGTCCCCTTTGGCAACACTAAAATAGCTACTGTAGCATTAAGCCATGCTAACTCACATCCATTACTATTCAACAGGCCCCGCAGAGCAGACCTTTGGTCTGGGGATGATTTCATGAACATGTTTCAGAAGCGAACTGACATGGAAAGCCACTGACACTGACAAGCGTGTGTGTATATGTATGTGCGAGTGTGAAGGCGAGGACAGGGGCTGCAAGCAAAAGGTGTTTTCATGAGCCAATTAAATGACATCACTATTCTATAGCCCGGGGCACACCTCAAGGCAAGGAGCAGCTCAAAGTTGCAGCACTCCAGTGACCATTGTCTGGCAGTGGCATTACACACAAGAACTTTTTTTTTCTCCATAAAAGATCGATCATTCCACCTCTTTTGTCTTCTCCCTCAGAACGGGTTAGCGCAATTATTTTCAAGGGTCCAATTTGTGAGTAGTTGTAGAGATTGAGTCGGACTGCTGGATATCTAAATGTCTTAGAATGAAGGGAGGGGGATCACAGAGCCTGGAAAAAAAAAAGATACAAGAGGGTGCACCTGAATCAACTCAGCTATTTCAGTTATTCCATCGTTATCAACTTGAATCGGTTGAATCTAAGTCACCTTTGTTGCCATATCAGCTGTACGTACAGGACATACAGAGGAGTGAGTGAAGTTTTACAGTTAAGACTACAAAGAAGAAGACTGCAAATAAAACCTATATTAAAAGCACGAACACCACTGATAAAACATTACATGTATGTATGTATGCATTGCATATGGCCTCCATAAAGCATATGAAACAGAAATTGCACTTTTCAGTTAAAATATAATTACATTATTAAGTTGTGCAACATTGTGCAAGTAGTGGTGGTAGTATAACTGTAATAGACACCGTTAGCTACCGCTTAAGTCAAATACTTTGTACTCTGAGTGTGTACCTGTATACCTGTAACATCCTAACCCACCACAAAACTGCGTGAGGTTTGACTGGAGCGTCTTCAGAATAAAGGTAAAGGATCGCTGCTGTGAATCTTTGTCCCTGGCTGGTGAGTCATCTCCAATCTAGGCCACTAGTCAAGGTAAGGGAGAAGTAGTTACAGTAGTTTTATCACGGAGAGGGGGGGAAAACAGCTCTTTGATCTTTGATCTTCTCACTTTTGTTTGAAAATCAAATTTATCAAACGGGGGAATAACAACAACAACAGCATGATAAATAGATTAAAAAAAGCACAAAGGCACCACACTAAAAAGTCTTGCATTTGATTATCTCCAATAATGAATATGTCACATTTGCAAAGAGGGGCTCAGGTAAGAAAATCACCAAAGCACCGATGAGCCTGTTCTCCTGCTCTCCTCCGTAATTATCCACCCCTGCAGCAGAGCCGATCCCTCTCTTTTCTCCCCGTTAGGCCACCAGGGACTGATATGAAAGGGAATTGGACACTTGGGGCCACAAATACTGTAATTAAAAATCTCTCCTTTTCTTGATACGTTGTTTGGAAACATCATTTCGGTGAGCAACATGCATTTGTTAGGGATCTGACCTAAATACACCCTAGATTAAACACAGGGAAGCACCGGGTCTTTGTTTCAGGTTCCTACTCATTAGGTGTGAAAATGAGGTGATTCAGGCATGATTGGGGTATAAATATAGAAAGGTGATATCCATACAAAAGAGATGCAACCTTTAGGCAGAATCTAGCAATCAAGAACATAACAACTTATCAGTGTGGCTCATTGACCGAGGTAATGCACTGAGAAGCAGTTACAGTCGACCAAAGTGTCACACACCAGACGAGGCCGCGCTAAGACTTGTTACCTTTCACAGTTTGTTCTGCGACATTGGGGGATTCTGTGCGTCTAACCATTTATTCAGCGAGGAAATACATTCTTCTTATCATTAATTCTCTCCCTGCGTTAACTTAAAGAGTCCACTGTGTTCCAGAGGACCACCCCTGGGTGCAATCAGACAGGCAGCAACCTTAAAGCTAAGAAAGAAATCGCAAAATGCCTGAAGAATAATAAAAAGATTCTTCACCTGGCCTATCAGACGATGTGATATCCTGAAATGTGCGAGGCTGTAGCTTGCCCGTAAAAAAAAAAAACAAAAAAAAAAAAACTCCTTTGTAAGGAACAGCAACAAGCTGCATCTGCTGTTTCTAGTTATCTGAGATGCGAAGCTGAACATAGCATAAAAGTCACAGTGCGCTCTGATAATAATCACAACAGCACCATTCCTCCGGGAGCCTGCCCCCTCCTCCCCTCCCCTCCCCTCCCCTCCCCGTCCTCGCGACTGTTCCAGTGACATATTTACAGTACAAAGGCTCGGCTCGAGTCCCCTCCACAACCACACACAATCACACGGAGACGGAAAAACTGTGGCTGATTTAATTAGCTCAATCATTAAATGAGGCTTAATTAGAGTCACTTTCCTTCAGAGGGAAGTGCGGGACTCAAAGCTGTTCTTTGTCATTACGGAGGCATAATGAGCCACACAACACAACTCACTACCCCTCACCCTCATGGCGTTGACAATAATAGAAAAGTTCCTTGGTACATTAGCACTGTGAAGACAACGGAGCTGCTAAAATCAGGGGTTAATAATGTAACGGTTCAGTACAGATATATATGGGGGGGATCCTTGACGAGAAGTGACACGAGCAGAGTCTACTATTTAACATAATTTACCCTCGTACAAATGAGCTACTGTGAACCCTCAATAAAGTTTGATAAGGGTTTGAAATTGCAGGAATAATATCTGCCCCGGAGACCATCCATAAACGCCTTTGATGTTTTATAACAAGTCCAGTCCAGAATGGTCTGGGCCTGTCTCTACCAGTGTCTTAATGTAATGTTCACCTGCTTGTTATAGCTCGGAGGCTGATAAGAAGTGATGCTTGTACGCCTCCCCCGGGTGTGATTGTGAGGTAAATATTAGCAGGCCCTCAGCGCCGCCCCATACCAGTAAACCAAACCACTGTCCTCTCATAAAGAAATCAACAGAGTCAATGACTTTTTAAATGTTATTATGCTGTCATGAGGCTGGGAGATGGGTGTGTGTGTGTACAAAATGAGTCTGAAAAATGATCTGGGGGGAACGTGTGTGTTTGCGTGCATGTGCAAACACTTGCATGCTCCTCCCGTTCATTATTGGCCAGCAGCAGAAGCCAGTCATTTCCCTGTCTTCATAAAGACTTGGCCCATTAAATTCTACCTCCAGTCAATAATTAGGACTCCACAAATAAACCAAAGGCAATTAAATCAATGCTTCCCCGGGCCAGTGCCTGGACCCCACGGCCCACATGGACACTCCATCTTCACTGCTGGCCTTATTCATGGTAGGTTGCGGTGGAGCCATAGAGCACACCCCCTGGCCTGCTCATGATTATTAGATAGCAGCGTCCCATGATCCTGGCAATGGAGCGCAGCTCACGGTGGCTCTCTACTGAGAGGCGTAGGGTTTTGATTTCATTAACTCACCAGTGGAGGTGAGAGACGAGGAAATGAATGCAATGTTTCATTTCGCTTTGAGTGGACATGTGGGGCACGACGAGGGGGCTCCGAGAATCTATGGCACATCGCAGGCATTAAGGGAGCGGCAACGCATCGCGTACGGTACACAGTCACATGTCTCAGCGCCTGCAACACATGGTTCGCCTCGTCCGCTGCGGATGTCTCCCTTTTCTTGTTATATTGACGTGTGGCAGCGCATGACAGTGATTGCAAACAATGGCTCACACGCGGAGACACGGATGCACACATAGATACCTCTCAGGCGCTTTCACGTCCGCAAACCCGCACACACACGGACACTCAGAGTGAGTGATGGGTTCGCTATTGACAGGGCCACTGAGATAATAAAGTGCTGTCCCACCGGCGGCTCCATTAGGCCCTGACAGTGACAAGATGAGGCTGTCGTGAGAGTGCACACGCACACACGCGAATGTATACACATACCCAGACACGCGCTCGCACAGGCGGACACGTCCTCATCCTCCGTCAGTGACAGCCAGCCAGTTAAGGACATGGATCCTCCTTTCGCTGTGTCTATTTCTGTCTCCGTGTCTTTTTATCCGAAGAAGTGTGTGAGTGCAGACCCGTCCGAGATCATATCACTATTAGGAGAGTGTGTTATTAGTGTCACAGGCAGGGTGACAGACCAGGCCATTCCACTTCGCAGATGTTCTGCTTGGTGAGCCCTTTATAAGCTATGACAGGGTGTAGAGAAAACCAAGTGGGTGCAGCAGCACAGTTCTTGAAGCGTACGCGCTCGGTGGCAGAACGTGGGCCAACGAACTAAAAGACGATCTGACGAAAAGGCGCCGTGTGAGATGTTCCCAAAAAAAGCAAGAAATACGAAAGACACATGCAGACGCGTCGCCATTTGTAACGACAACACGCGTTTGAAACAGGCCAGCGAGAAACCGCAAGACGGAGAGGAGAGTTTGCAAATAAATAAATAAACAAAAAACAGAACTAGATGGACTTGAAAGGAGATAGAAAAAGTCTGTTTCAGTGAAGGGGGGGGATGACTGCGGTGGTCCCAGCGGTCCCCACAGGGACCTGGGGGCGAGTCTCAGCCTTGTCATACTCCGCTCTTCTCCTCCTCCACTCAGCACACCAGCTGCAGCCCCCCCCCCACCACCACCCCTGTTCTGCCCACGGAAAACGTCGATAGCAGGCTGCCGGTGCCGAGGTCTCTGGTGGACACTAGCTCATTCTCCCGGCATCGACAGGCCCGCCAAATCAATATTTAGTTCCCCACTAACAAGCTGCCTCGGGGTCTGAGCCAGAGAGAGAGAGAGAGAGAGAGAGGGAGAGAGAGAGAGAGAGAGAGAGAGAGAGGGAGAGAGAGAGGGAGAGAGAGAGAGAGAGGAATGCGGGACAGTGGAGGATGGCAGAGAGAGACAGAGCAGGGACTGAGAGCTGTCCAGCTAGAAGGGAAAAACATGGATTCAGTAGTGTTGTGTGTGTGTGCGTTAGTGTGGGAGGGGGAGAGGAAGGTGGAAAGGTCAGAAGAAGATCTGGGGAACAAGAGAACAGTGTCTGGTGTGTGTCGTGGTGCGGAGGCGACGCATGAGTGCCTGCGGCAGCCGCTGACAAGAACACAGACAAGACACACACACACACTCGACACTCTCAATCATACACATATCACAGCGAGCAGACGTTGACAGCACTTGAGCAAAGCTCCAGCAGAGCACTCACAGATGAGTGGCTGTGTGCACACAAAGACGCCGGCACACACCGAGGATGTAGCCGCTGCTCTTTGTTTTATCTTTTGCATCGCTGTTTTATATTTCAGAGCCAGAGACGGGATCATCGGGCAGGGCACCACAATCCAACGCTAAAACTAAAAACTAATATTTTACTGTACTTTAAATAGCAGCATTTAAGAGATAAAACTTGAAAACCTATGGCTACATTCAGTCGCCAGAACAAAAATGTAAAACAAGTCATTCAACTAATTTTGCTTTGTGAAACAGCGAAACTACACAACAATACTACAAAATAACTACTTTCTGTGTGTTGCTCTAAAACAAGTTCTTAATAACAAGTGCTATAATTACTGCATAAAATAAGAAACAAATTTAACAAAAAAAATGTGTCATTCAACAAACCTGCTCCTTTGGAAAAGTGGACAATTGTCTTTTATAATAACAAGCAGCGTTTTACCTTCTATTAGCAATAAGCACCTGTCATGTCTGCTTCCCCTGTGGCACTGACACTTGCATAAGGCAGACACTGTAAGAGTGCCACTTGTTCTCAGAGAGTACTACACTGCTTCATTTCAATGCCTGCACAGGAATGAGTAACGTATCTGATCATCACTATAGGTGGGTGAGCCTGACCTTCTGCTGGAGAATGTGGTTGAGGTGTTCCAGCCACTCCTGGTCTCTGGCACCCTCTGGGCAGGTTGCGATCGCCTGCAAATACAACAGCGCGCACATAAAAATGTATTTCGATGACAGGAGACTACAGTGATATGTAATTATTATGATATTTAGAGAGAACACCTTCAGCAAACTGTCGGCTTTTGTGCAGATGAGTGGTACGAACACGTCAAGTCAGTCAGTATCGCGGTATAATGTTTCTACAGAGAACATTCCCTCTACCAGTCTTTTGCTAAAGGGTGAAAATGTAGCATCACTCCAGCGAGGACCTTGAAGAGGATCTCTGGGGAGTCAGTGGCAAGGTACGCCAGCACACCTTTGCATACTACTCATGTATGAAAACCTAACAGAGTGGTAGCCTTGTTACTGCTAATGAACAGGGTGAAGAGCGACTGCGTGGCCATGTACCCCTCAGCACTAATGTGCTAACTCCCGACTTTAAACCCCAAGTGTTGCCATTGGTAATGAGGTGACGAGGCAGGTACAGCCTCACAGGGACACGGGAAGGGCAGGAGAGGGGTGCGCTTGAATCCAAATTTCAGTGCACTTGCAGACGTGCAAAAACCTGGAAAGTCTGAGACGGCCGTCCAAAGCCTCAAATGTGCAAAGGGGTTCATGCAAACCACATAAGACGATATACATGACAGACACGGTGTTTCACAGCAAAAGTGACACGGACCAGACTGACGACTCTTAGGCTGAGAATAAATGTCACTAGTCAGTTTTTCAAAGTGCTGCGTTATAATAGTATTAAAGATGCTGTGATAAAAGCACATAAACGCAAGAATGCCAAAGGTGAACCATTTTTTAAATCACTGTATTAACAACAACAAAAATAAAATTGTAGTTTTTATTTTAGTAGTCAAATAAAGATGTTTGCCAAGCGTTGTCCTGGCGACAGGTTTAAAATGGATAACATTGTTACACTGGTCCCGTCTGATTTTAACCCAGTGCACATGTAGCCTAGACCCAATGAGCTCTTCAAGCAGCACAGTGTGGACAACAAGTCCATAGATCTACAGCGGCAATACCTGGATTAGTATGCATCTCTGCCTGTTGTTCCACAGCTGTGTGTTATCATCTATAACATTAGCGCTGCGCTGCCTAATTAGAACTACGCGGAGAAAGTGTGCGGCGATGGTAATAAAAGACAAACAGGACGGAGAGGCCTTGTGACTGCTGCCTTGAAACCTCTCACAACGTAGGTGTGTGAGAGCGAGAGCGGTTGTCCACCCCTGGTAGATATATCACAAAGCACTGACACTCCATTTAACTTTAGGTGCAAAGCAAACCAGCCCGGCAATTATAGCCTTATTACATCTGGATCATTAACTCAACAACAAGTTACCCAGGGAGCCTGGAGCTGCACTGGCCTTTCTGGTGCTCTGTTGCACACCATGGAACACGTAGAGGCGAACAGGAGTGAGTAGGATGATGCATGCGAGTAACTAACAAACCTGTTTTGCACGTATGCATATACATACAGCACCATTGATTTTATGTCTTTCTGTGTGTTATTGTGCGGAGTGGAAAAGTGTTAAGATAAATAAATAAATAAATCATACATTCGCGTGAGATTATTTAAAACTAAAATTGCTCTCACTTCCTGTGCTACGTACACAACAAAAACAAAAAAACCAAACTGCACAAATGCCCCTGTCACAGCTGCATTTCCATTCAGTAAAACACAGATTTTTTTTTTTTTTTTTTTTTTTGCAGGAACAAACCAAAAAAACTAAGACTAATGTGCTGGAGGAAAGAAAATATGTAGCTGTTGGAAAAAAAAATAAAAAAATAAAAAAAAATAGTGTTCATTAGATGAAGGTCATCTATTCCCAAATTTCTCTTAAAATATAACCACCACCAGGAATAATTCATTTAAAATTTTTGATAAGTCTGAAATTCAAAAATGCATTGATTTCCAAAGTAAGCACCAGCGCTCTACAATGCTGAAAACTTCTGCAAATGCTGTTGACAAGAGACATCTGGCAAAAACTAAAGCAGAGTAACCATGTTGGCAATGCAGTATTCTCATTTAAAAGTAAAACAGAAAAGTAAAAGCAATCCCAGTGAGCCTCGCGCTCTCATTCAGCACACTGGTATCGCACAACCAAGTGAATAAATGAATGCTTTCTGCTATGTGCTGGATTTGTTGAAAACTGCTGGGACATCCTGATAACCTTGTGTCACGTTCTCAAGTCCGACGGAAAAACACAAAGATTGCGTAAGAAGCTCTTTCTTGGATTCTTCTGAGTGACGAGGAACGAAAGACAAATCCAAGTTCTGAACTTGAAACTGGAGATCTGATAAAACTCCAGATAATGCTCAATACTACGCCACTGTGCAATTATTTTTTTAAGGATTACAAGTTACTTTGCGTCGTCTCCTACTCCAGACTGGCATCCTCTTATGAGCCGTCTTTAAATGTGAGCAGCTGGAGTTTCATTTAGCCCAAAATGTGATTTTATTCGTCTTTTCGTCATCCACACAGATGCAAAACCTTTTCTACTTGTAAATACCTCCTTTAGGCATCGTGTTTTATTTCACACCTCTGCCCTTAACCCTAACCATTATTCAGGGTTTCAACCTTTTTTTGGTAAACATGGCGCTAAGCAGCCCGTTAACAACCAACACTAAATGTTGAGGAAACAGGAGCGATTTTGCACGCGGAGGTTTCCGCTCTGATGAGGGGGACATTTTGTCAAGTGAGAAACGGTTCCCTGACATCTCCTGGGTGGAGCTGTGCTGAAAAGGGCTAAAATTGGTTTCAAGTCTGAGTAAGTGCCTGGTGCGCCCTCTCTCATCTTGTGATAGATGGGAGGAAGTCCCCAGGGATGCGAGGTTGATTGTAACGTGGAGTTGCTAATTGATGACATGGCGGGGTATGATCTATTGTACAGAGAGGACCAACCAAGTTGGAAAACAGAGTGAAACTCAAGACTTTTTGCAAGAGGTCAACAGTCGATAGCAAGGATTTTCAGTTCAATGACTGCCTTTGCCTGAGAGTGAAAAGTTGTACTTACTCAACTTGTGCTATATTAAATTATATGAAATTGACAGGTGTTGCAAGTGTTGACAGGTTTTGATCTTGTCTAGATCGAGAACACTGGCTTTAAACATGACGCCACATCCTTCTCTGCTCCGCTGGAACGTCTCTGCTTATTTCATGACATGTCTTGGTGTGTTTCACCTTTAGAAAAGTTGCGGTTCAGCCTTGCTCACTGGCAGACGCCTATCCAGCCATCGATAAGAAGGTCGGACAAAGGCGGATATTTCCAGCGAGGCTAAATACTGTTAGGTGCAGGTGAAATGAAGAACTGAGGGTTTTTGTTTTTTCTTTCAATCTACAGTACCTCTCCCAAGAGGACGGCGTCTATTTCGGTCTTCAGTGCAATCACTAACCAAAAGCGCTCCAAAAACATTAAAGATTTTTTTTTTTGTTTGGTTTAAATTTTACAGTACAGGAAATCTATTGTAGGTATGTCGAGTGCTGTGGGCGCTATATATAAATTTGATACAAATCCTCAAGTTAACATTTGTATAAATTGTTGAACCGCTGTCCCCTGGCCTTACCTGATCAGTTTCCATTATGTCCGCGAGATCATTCTCTGACATATTGAGGATGGAGGCAGCAATGGACTTGGCTTTGATCATGGACTTGGCTGAGAGGCCGCCCTTTGCCGCCACAGAGTTGGCCTGCCTCAACCTCCTCCTCTTCATCAACTGCTGCTTGACCTCTTGAACGTCTAAGAGTATTTCGCTGGCCAGAGCCTGAAGGGGGAGGAGAAAAAGAAATGAGGGGGAAAAAAAAAAAGAAGAGGATGATGAAATGGATATAGAAAAACAAGAGGGATAGCTCTGCCTGGCAGATGAATAAATGAAATTGATCAAGCATGCGCCAGAGAGGCCTAGTACATTATGGAGGAATATTGAGTTTGACACACTCAGATTCTCTTCGGTTTCGCCTCACGCTCCCCTGTAGGAATGTGGACCTGAGGGTTTGTTGCCCTGTCGATTGAAAGCTGAGGGAACACAGCTTTGATATCAAACGCACCCCAAGTTTTGCTAAATTCTCCACAGACAGAGAATCATGCATCTGAGAGGGAAAGACAGAGAGCTACTGAAAATACAGCCATTCATTTATTTATTTGCTTTCTGAATGTCTCACAGTACAACAGGGCAGCATAACACTGTTAATAATTAAGCTACGAGGGGCTGTTTCAAATGGTGCCCGAGTGAATGGCAAGCGAGACGAGGAAGGCCGGGGATGGCACAGTTGTCGGGCACTAAATGGGAGTTTGCTCTAAATACAGAGAGACAATTAAATGTTAAAACTGCCACTGTACACGAGAAAGTCAATAAAGTAAACTCCCCTTTGCTTCATTTTGAGCTTATTGATCGAGGCAATAATCTTCTGTATCATTCCCTTGTAAGCCTGCTGAAAAGCTGACCTTGGAATAGATGGTCAGATGAGGGAAAGCAGGAGACTGGAGTACTTGCAGTACACGAAAACAAAATAAAAAATCAGTTGCTCTTAAGACAGTAGACAATGTAAGCAAGCAAACAACGGGCGCTGAGCATTACACAAACATGGAGAAACGCTGCATATTGTGAAGAACAAGGGTAATCACACATGATCAATATCTAATAGTTGTCGAAGCGACAAACACCCCCATTTTTCTATCAGTTTAAAAACCAGCAGTGTTTCCCACTGGAGAGTGTGTGAGTGTTTGAAAGCTTGCAGATGACAGTATACACAACTTCTCCCATTTACTCCTGGCCTCTGCTCAAATGTATAAACTTCAGACCATATATTAAGAAATGTGAGTTGTCAATGAATATTCAGCAGGTTTTCTCAATTTAAATTGCCCCTTTATTTATGACAACAAAGTGTACTGACAGCAATGTGCAGCATTGCAAACTTTTTCATAGGTGGCCTTCTATTTCATGCAGATTTGAGCATAAAGGGTATTCACGAGACGTCACAGCAAGCAGAGGTCTCCGTGGTTACGGCCAGTGAGTGGCAAAAGGGGACATTTGAGCGTGGAGATTAGCTACATTAGTTTGAATCAAAGGCTTTAATAGCATCTAAACTATAAAACTAATTTTAAAAAAATGGGGAAGAGCTGTTGTGCTACTGGCTGTACCAACAGATTTGAAAAGTAGTCGGAGATATATTTTTACAGGCTCCCAAAAGCCAAAGAAAATGGATTGTTGCATTAGAAGAAACAGGCACCAAAACCTGGTGTTGTGGTTCACGTTTTGTGTCAGGTAATATTCATTTATACTGTATTTTTTGTTTTTGATGAAGTAATACCTTAAGTTATGTTTTGTATGGCTAGCATCTTTTATTCAGCTACATTAATTATAACTGAAATGAACTAAAACTAATTTACACTAATGAAAACTGAGGCTAATCCAGTTTTCTAAATAAGGGGGCACTCTAATACAAAGCCGTTAGAGATGTGTTTTCGTATAAGCATAGTATTTTCCGGTGTTGAAACCAGGTCCATATAAATATCTGGATAACTGATTTCTGGCCACATGTCCTGGACTATATGTTATTTTTTGAGTCCAATTGTCCTAAATTTGTTCTGATAATCCATATTTTTCACCATCTCACTGTATTTACTGCTACATTTTGCCATGTTTTTAGCCCTTAAGGGGGCTTGGCCCCAGTCCGACCCTCTATTCAAAGAGACAAACGAGAACCACAGATATACTCACTTCTTGATAAATAAAAGAAAGTTACTGTTTAATTTGGTGATCTGATACAGGAGTTCAGTCTTAAGTAATACACACATCCAAATTCAAAATCCTATTCTTTTGTTCAGAGCCTAATAGACGTCCACTGTCACTAGTGAATGGTTACGTTGAATTACCGTAAACCCTCCATGTGGATTCATCTATAGTGAGATTAAGGGGAGAATGTACTGCTTGTTCCCAGTTCTTGGAGAGGCAGGTCAGTCCAAGTATTCACACACACACACAAGCTATAGAAATACATACATGGAAAATGTTATGTGTGTGTGTGTGTGTTTCTTAAGAGCTCTTAGTCTGGCTCGTACCACAAACACCAGCGCCAGAGGGCCAATTTAGACAGGACGAGGATTAGGGAGTGGAGAAAGGGATCAAATGAGCAGCTAAAAGATATCCTCTTTAATAACTAGCTACGTCTGAATTACTTTTCACACACACATTAGAGCACAATGGGCCATTCAAAAATAAAAGGAGCAGATCTGGAGGAGAAATCGACTGGATTTTGTTTTAATTTCAATGGATTATCCAGGCACTGATATTAAATCTGCTGTTTATCAGTTATTACACACCCTAAAATGATAATAATGTTAGTTATGGAAGCATCTTTAATATGTATAAAAAAGTATATGTGGCTCCCACTGGTGAATGTGTTGTTAGATCGTCGATATGAGATCCTGCAGAAAAAAAACGTACATGTTTCATCACACACACACACACACACACACACGCACACACACACAAAGATATTACCAAACTGTGCAAATTTTTTTGCTTTTCAGCAGGGATGACAAACCCAAATATTCTTTGCAAGAGAACAATCTCCTTAGTGTATGTCTGTGTGTTGTGGAGTAGTCGCTGCATGCTGGGCCACTGTTTAACAGTTCAAGAGCAGTGCTTACAGCCTGGGGCATGTGCAGGGGCCAAAAGGGTTTGCTGGCACACAATAAAAAAAATATCCACACACAAATACAAACACACACAGCACATACAGGCACAAAGAACAAAAAAAAAAAACAAAAAAAAAACAAGCTCATAAAGACACAGACACATCTACACACACACACATACAGCCCTCCGGTCCTGATCAATACATGACAAGAGTAAATCTCCTCCGGACGTCAGACAGTCCAATCAAAGGGCTTGGTGTTCTTATAGGGGATCACAAGAGCCAGGGGGAGACAAACAATGATGTGAATCCTCAACAACAACACAATGGCCCCAACAGCTTAGGGTTATGGGAATGGAGGAGAAGGTACTACAAGCGTGAACTGCAGCTCCTGTGTTTAGGTTACATGTAGATTTGCATGCATGTGGGTCTTCTCCAACATATGAATGTGAATATGTTTGAGTAAGAACACAGTTTTCAAAAAAACAAACAAAAAAAACAATGGAGGTTAAAGGTTTAGTTGCATAAAAGAGTCCCAAAAAGAAAAGAGAGAAGATACTATACTGCACGATTTTTATTTTTCATTCAACTGTGACTAATAGCAAAGCTTTACTACCCAGAAAAGCAGTGGAAAACTGCCACAAAATCACGTCCATAATCTGCCACCTGATTAATGTGAGCTCACAAATACTGCCACCGCACTCTATCTCTGCCAAGCCCTTCCCTCCTCTGACAGACAGGCGTCAACCGAACATAAACGAGGGACAGTCTTTATCGGTCTCTGGCAGACACACACAGATTGACACGGAGGCACAAACACACCTCTTGGTGATGGATTAGGTTTAGACAAAGACAATAGCGCCTGCACCAAGTGGGCACACAGCATTCTCGCAGTGGTGGGCGGGTCTTTGTTTACGCTGGAAAGAAAGGGGATTCACCCTATTACACATATCTGAAATGTAACAATTCTTTCCATCTGTGCGTGGTAAAGGCAACATCCTCCTCGCAAGTTATACACGGCATGATTTAGCTCGCCACAGTGAGTCTGCTTCACAGGCAGAGCAGGGCAAGGTTATATATTCATCATCACAGGACTGGTGGTTTGAATGCTATTGGTGTTAGGCCTGGGCCTTGTGTGGGTAAATGAGAGGACTTGTTTAATGCAATTGCAGCTGAGGTCAACAATTTAGTACTATCCACTCCTATAAAATGACTAAACTACCACCCTACACTTCCAGGTTGTGCGACAGCTGTAGTAACGCGACGTTGATGCCTTTTGTCAGTGCAATGTGCTTCACTACACCTCACCAGGTTGGTTTTTTATTGGTCCTTAGGATTGTGAATGCCTACGCTGGGCTACTCATGGTATTCTGGAGGATTTGATTAGCCAGGGATGCTACAGTAGTTGCTAATCAAGGCTAGTGCTCAAGCAAGTGCATAACCTGCCTCCTGCAATGACAGAAAAGGAATTCAGTGAATTCAGTCAATAAAACAATCACTATCACTGGCACAGACATGGGTCCCTCTACTCCCTCCAGCCTCTCAGCGCACTCACTTTGAGCACAACCCGTAACCATAATTCTGAAGGGAAAACAACAACAGGGCCAAACTGTGGTGTTTGTGGGTACCTAGATTACTTAGGAGGTGCCACACAGAGGTGACCCTCACTTTCCGAGATTTTTGTTAGGACATTGTGCGTTCAATGAGCCAGTTTCATTTGTAGAGGCGAGCATGTCAAGGCCTCACATTCAACTTTTGTCCAATTGCCTATGGAGCACCTGCCACACAACGTCATCAGAATTCACAGGTGAAGACATTACAGAAACACCTCACCATATAGGTGGTGTAAAAGAACTCAAAACTAAAAACTCTCTACTTATAACCTTTACACTCTCGCCCCTTTGCTACAGTACCTTAATAAAAGAATGAAGCTGCTCCAGCTGGGAATAGGCCTGGCCTAGCTGTCTCTGAAGCCTTTCCAAGGCATGGGAGCTCTGCTGGGTCAACCCCTCCATTTGCTCAGTGGCTGTCTGTTCCAGTGCAGCCAGAGCCTGTTCGCTGGCTCCCAAACGAGCCTGTAGGGCGTGCATGCGCTGCTCCTGTGAAGAAAAGTAGTAGGCAGAACTGGTCAGCTGAAAGAAAACCGTCTTCTTTTGTTTCAGGGGAGAAAAAAAAAAAAAAAAAGAGAATCCACATAGGTCTGTGAGACAATTGCGGAAATAGTTTTAAAGTCGCTGACTGCTGTTGACTCCCACTGATTCCACTACTATTTACAGCACAGACTCTCATTTTTAAAAAAGACAGAAGCACAAATCTATAATAAAACTTTACATTATCAAAACACAAACCCCTTTGAAAACTATTTATCCTGCCTTCATTTTTTTAAGTTGCACATCTAGAAATCAATATCAAAATTGTTTAATTTACTGATGCAAAACATCATGAACGACGTGAAAAAATTCTATATTCGGTCCATCCAAGAAAAGGACTGAAGACGCAAAGCTTCAGAAAATGTGCGTCGATAGAAGCAACATTTTCCCAAATCCTTCAACTTTTTATTTCACTGAATGTTGCTATTTCATGATTAGCAGCCGCGTTCACACCGGTCATTAAATTATGATCTGATCACAAGTGGACAACTCTAAGTTCAGGTATTAACAAACTAAAAAAAACACTGAGGACGCACCGAGATCCAAGCTCTCAGACCAGATTCAGAAGTAGTCAGGGTTATGTAGCGTCGCCAACTGCAACACATACGTGTCCTGGACCACAATGATTAGTGGACTGATGTCCTCTGCCAAGTGGAGCTTTGTCTCAAAGCACTACAACACAGTGTAGTAGGAGTCATCTCTTCACTATTAAGGAGAGCTTTTAATTTATATGAATTTAAGTTTGTCCTTGTAGCTGACAACTAAACTACTAAATATGCCTTCATGTTGATATATGCAAATTAGTCCGTCAGGTTTCCGTATTTCCATGCTGCGTTTTAGGCTCACTAGGAGTTAATGTTTCATCTGTTCAAGTCAAAAGTCTTTTAATCATGGAATGTTTTTCTGTCTCACGATCTCACCACAAGCTGTTTGCAGCAAAACTGAAATTCGATCAGAAGTGCTCAGTCAAGACACATCTGGAAACGGCTTCCGATCCCATAGTTGTGAACAAGTCCAGATACAGTTACAAAATTATTATATATACTGGTCGGTAACCGAGCACAATTTATTCTCTGTTGAACACAAAGGTTAAATGAGGCAAAACTGTGCTGTGACTATGTAGCTGCTTCCAACCTTTTTTTCCAGGTCCTCTTTCAGTTTTGTGCAGGAGGCTTGATATTGGGTTTTCTCAGTTGTAGCCACATTCAGCCTTCTCTTAAGAGACTCAACGAGGGCTTTCCTGTTGCTGGCCTCCTCTGATAAAGTCTTCACCTGTACAAAAAAAGGTGGAAAGGGGAAGATTTAAAAAACGGAAAACACAGGGGTAGAAAGAAGGCACTCAAATTATATATTGGTCATAAGTTTTACTCGAAACAACTGTCTATTTTAAGACAACTGAACAGTAACTGAAAAAAGTAATTTTATTCTACCAACAAGACTCAAACTAACTGGATGCCACTACGATCAGCTGTGGTGTTGCTGTGTGTACCTTCTTTTCTAGCTCCTCCACCTGCCCCCTGTAACTTTTCTCCATCTCCTGCAGGAACTTCAGCCTTGTCTTCAGGTCCTCCACCAGATGCCTTTTCATGTTCACATCTCGCTCTGTGTGGCTCGCCCTAAATACATACAGAAATGAAAGAACACCCACACACAGACAGACAGACAGACAGACAGACAGACAGACAGACAGGTGCACACAAAAAATATGGTGTGAAGAACAGACGGGTAATAAAGACTGCTCAAATACCCTTATTTTTGCACAAGCAGAACCTCATATAACACATCTACACAGCAGACTGAACGCAGACACACACAGACACTAATACAGACACACACACACACAAAGCTGGAAGGCACAGTGTCCCCATGCAGTACATCAGGCATGACAGCTCATTATGACAACTAAATACACTGGCATGCTGCTTGGGTAAGCTGAGGGGGGTGAAATAAGGATGCATATATAATTCTAACTGGCATATATTAGAGCAAGTGCTCTGGCAGGGAATAGCGTGCTAAGTGTGACTGGGGACTCCTTTTTGACAAACGGCACTTTGAATCAGCAGTGACACTACTTGAAAGACTGTAATCAAGCATTTAAATGTTTATTATTTTCAGGGCACGTTACCCCGAGTCATGTAAAAACACTTCAGCGGGGGGACTTGGCTCGGGAACGATATTATTATTATTATTATTATGGAGGGAATACGCTCTAAAAAAAAAAAAACTTTGTTAGTTCGCGCGCTGCACTGCGCTGACAATACTTCCCTACACAGATGCACTGACTCTGTATTGTGAGCTGTTCTTGTCTTAACTGTTGCAAACATGCACCTCGTGTCACATCCTATTTCAATAACCTCCTGTTTTGACATGTTTAATATTCCTGCATTCGGGCAGAGAGGCCTTGTTTTAAATGGTCTCAGTATGTTAGCATGTTTTATTCTGTTTTCATAAAAGGAAAATGTAAGGCATTTTCATGGTTGCCTACACCTTGGGGAATTGGAACAAATAGAATAAAGATCATAAGGATGCAGTTAATTAAAATGGCTTTTGCTGTGTTTTTTTTTTTTTTTTTTTAATTTCAAAGATGTAGTGGATCTCTCAGCTCCCGCACGCATCATGGTGTGTGTATTTTAAATAAACAGATGACGCAACGTTAGAGCAAATGCTTTCGTGTAAGTAAATGTCCCTGCCTCCCTAGGTGGATGAATGCCTGAGGGCAGGCTGGTTAAATAAATGTGAGCTTGTCCTATTGGAGTGACATTAAATTAAATGAGAGAGGAGTCTAGCCTGGGGACTTTGGGGGGAAGTAGTGCTGGCTGGTTACCCCATGGATTTGGCCATTAATGAGAAAACCCATATTGAACCTTTCAGATGACTGTCTGGTGTTGACTTAAAGACAGAGAGCAGCAATAAGAGCCCCAGCAGCTCCCTCTGCCCCAATGCTAATGGCAATTAGATCGACAACATTTATTTTAGATGTTCTCTTCTTCTACACCCCAAAAAGAATAGAGGATAAAAAAGAATGAAGGATATATGGAGTTTCTGCCAGAGCGTGTGATCTCTATTTATGAGTGTTAGTGGAAGGAGAGAAAGCGAGCCTCCAACTATATCCCGATCACTCGCACGTTTGTTCCCTTTGTTCTGTGCTTGTTGGCAATATTGTTCATCAAACATGCGTGTATTGTAATGATAGCAGTCAGTGGTCTGTGTGCGTAAGTGCGAGCGCGCGGTTCTGTGTACGTTGTTAAGAAAGAAGTGCGGGTGGACGTTTCATGTGGCTGATAGACAACAGGGCTAAAGATGAAAGAAGCAGCTTCATAAATAAGGCAGTGCCATAGTGCCGGATATTGACTGAGGACATGCCGGTGTACTTTGAAATTCATTTCTTTTTTTTTTTCTCCCCCCGTTCTCTTCTTTAAGGCGAAGCAGCCTTGCTCCCTGTGTGTGTGCTGAGATGTATATTTCAGAGATGTCTAGACATGTCTTTCATTCTGAGAAGGGGTCCCTCTATGGAGGCAAATGGAGCGGTAGCAGAGACGGGCGAGTTACGCGTGTGTGTGTGTGTGTGTGTGTGTGTGTGTGTGTGTGTGTGTGAGCGAGTGAGTGTGCGACAAGGAGAGAGTGCTGAGGCCGTCGCAGGAACACAGCTGAGGGATGCTCACTCTGTCCGTCTGTGATCCTCTCTGCTTTGGTCACACGCAAACACATATCTGCTGTGATTGTACGCACGCCCTGGACGCATTGTTGCAAATGGCAGGCGGAGGACACAGCGTACGAGACAAAGAGAAAGTTGTTCTTTTTACCTTCCTCTCGTTCTCTCGGTTCAAAAACGAGATCCTAATGCCGACTGGCGATGTGCGCCTTACGCGGTTCAAACCTCGACAGTTTCCCAGAGTTAACTGTTTATAACCATATATTATGACTATGCGATGCAGCGAGCGCTACAGCAGGTGAACCATGTAACTCATTAGGACTTGTGGCCCACAGGCCAGAATGATGCTGTGTGGGTTTTAGTGTCATGGGCCAAAACGGTCCCTCCTGCGGCACCACAGACAATCAATACGCTGCTTTGATCAGCACTCCACATCAGCTGCCCACGTAAGCACCACCCCACTACATGACACAAAAGACACCCACACGCACACACATACGCGCACACACACACACACACACACACACACACCAATTCCTTCAGTTGTTTTTTTTCGTTCGCTCGCTCATGAGACGGCGCACAATCTCACAAATGAGTCACGGAGAGGCGTGCATAAGTGCAGTGCAGCAGACGGAGTGCTGCCACACGGTGGAATCAAACACTGCAGATGAGAGCTGCAGAGAGCGTGCAGACATGCAGAGCCGCAGAGAGAGGGGTGAGTAATGAGAGAGAAAAGGCAAAACAGGAGCTGTGCTGCAGAGCAGGGCCAGGACGGAAACACAAAAAGACGGAGAGGTGGCGTTAATGAAGACAAAGGTGTGGAACTGACTTGTCCTGCAGCTGGCAGAGCTTGTCCTCCTTCTCCTGGAGCTGGCCTCGCAGAGCTTTGTTCGCCGCCACCTGTCTTGTGACCTCTGCACTTGCACTCTGGGCGGGGGGAGAGGAGGGCACACGGTATATGTGTTGGTTAATGTGTTTGAGGGCGTGCGATATGGGGGTGGGGAAGGGTTTCATGACACAGCTGATGACAGGTCAAACACAGCGTGCCTCCTCATTATAGTTGTACAGTGGGAGGGCGGAAGGTGCTAAAAGAGGTTAAGAGGAAAACTGGATTTTCAAAGTGGATGAGATAAGAGCGGTAATTAGTAAAAATATCTGTATTTAGACTTATAGTATTACATATATTTTAATTGTGAACAGCAAATTAGTGGCTAATATGGTTACTAACAGATTTTACACTTAAAGAAACCCTTAATTTCTAATTAATATTGCTCTTCTCTCTCTCTACACACACATATATATATATATATATTCTGTTTATTTTGTGTAAATACTGGTGAGATTTCCATAAACTACAACACTTGTGTGCGATGCCCTTTTTTGTATGAGTAACAGAGACGTAAAACTCCTGTTGACAGGTTGGCTTCTGATCATAAAAATGATGGATATTTGAATGTGCATGTTCACTTTGGTTTAAAGGACCCCAGTCTCTTGTGGGAACCGCACCAGCAGAAGCTCTTGACAACGCGCTCACTCAGTGCGTGCACCCCCCCCCCCACAGCAGATCCCTCGCCTCCCCCTTTTTTTCGCTGTCACCTGACATGACTTCTTCTGCTGTGTGCAACGACAGCAGCAATCTGCTCGGTGACACTGATGAGCTGGCTGCTGAGAGGGTGATAATACGGCGGTACCACTCACACCTCATTCCCTATGATGTAGGGCACGTCTCTACTGTTATTCCTCATTTCTCATCTCTCTGACAGGTCCTCCGAAATAAGATCAAATGATAAGAAACACTAATTCATGTTGAAATCACATGCAATTTCAGGTGATGTTAAGTGTAAATTGAAAGGCTCGGGAATCTTTTTTTTTTTTTTTTCTTCTTCTTTCGCCATGCATGATTTGAAAGTAAAACCTTGACAGATTCTCTTAGAGTTTCTTAAGTCCTCAAGGACTCCAGGCTGCTCAAACCAGAGACATGTTTAAGTGACTTAGGAATATTGATCTTTGATTAAAGAAATAACAGGGATTTTTCTTAAACTAAAAACATAAATGCGTGTATAATCCAGTGGTGCTCGGCTGTGGTGTACAACATAGTAATAGATGAGAATCAAAAAGAAAATGACACTTTTTTCCCCTCCGTAAAACCTCCCTTCCGTATAACTGTACATACACAACTGAGTGTAGTGTTGCTACATTAAATCTCTACAAAATGCCTTGTTATTCATGGATTATCCACTCAGGCTTCACAGTGCACAAAATTGGAAATGAACACGGCCTTTAATACCATCATCCTATTAAGAGATTTATCTCATAAGGCATGCACAGTAAGACAAAGCATGAAGGCGATTCATTAACTCTTTAACGGCTAACCTTAACTTTCGCTTGTAGTTGTTTGACTTCAGCCTCGAGGGCCTGGCAGGAGCACTCTGGATTTACTGGTGCTGGTGGTGGTGGTGGTGGTGGTGGTGGTGCAGTTTGCGCTGGGAACTTTATCTGCCTCCACTGCTCCAGCTCCATCTCCAAAACCTTTTTCTGCTGCTCCACACCGGCCAGGTCAGAGGTCAGCTTCTGCAGATTGACCAACGGACAGGATAGGTGAGGTAGGCTACCGGTGATGATACCACAACTGAAAAACAAAAGTTCTGTCTGCTGTTAATAATGTATATTTTACTGTTAATATATATATATATTTCATACCTGAGTTATAAGGTGGTTAGAGTTAAAAAAGTAAAAGGCAGATATGATCTACTGGTACATGGACTTGTACACGGAGTTTGAGTCCAACCAAAACTGAGCACATGTCAAAACTTATTACTGCTAAGAGAAATAACAGTTCTTCTGACTTACAAAACTTTTACTAGTTTTTGACAAATACATATGCTCGGTAAACAATGTCTAAAATGGACATTTTATGCAAAGGAGAGGAGCAGGCTCTGCTTTTAAATGTCGTCGGTGATAAAACGCCTTTAACTCCTAGTTAGGAGACAGATGATGCTGTTGCTAAATTTCTCCAGAGTGATTGACATCCTGCAGAATCAGAGAGCCCTCTGGGACAGAGTGAGTTCAGCATTTGGAGAGTGGTCGGGTTTAGATCGGTGAATCATAATTCCACTAACTGATCATGTCCAATGTGCAGTGTATCAGTGATTCTGAACATAAGTGTCTGAGTTGAACACATGGAACCAGACTCTAAAGAGACATGTGGAAATTAAAAAGAAAAAAAAAAAAAAAACTTGGACCAGACACATCACACTGCTGTACGTTTGGGTTAATGTTGCCACAATTAGCTTATCTGGTATCATATCAAACATCAAGGATGCTCAATGGCGCAAACAGGAGACATGATACATGAAGATATATGCTGCACACATAGGGTGAATGATGGAACACACACAGAGCCGTGCACACACACCCAAGTGAAACCACAGATTCCCGGGGGTTTGCTCGCTGCTCCGCATACATGGAGGTTATTGATATCTGGTTGCTGGCTGACACCTTTTAATAGAATCCCTCTTGTTTTAGGTTTCCTCTACTCTGTCGAAGACACACGTGCCATGTCCGTGGGGAGGGGGGGGGGGGGGGGGGGGGCAGTGGCTGCAGTGGTGCACGAATTAAGAGAGGCATTGATGACACTTCCTGTAAGACAGGCTTTGATTTCACGGGCCATTTTCAGCCCGGGTGAGAGATGACACTGACATGGACTGATATACTGGTAGTTCCATTAGGCCAGGAGAAAGGACACCACTCTCTCTCTTTACTCTCAGTAGTGGTCTCGCTTATCCCGTCCCAATTAATCGTTAGGAGGACAAATAAGGACAAGCAGGCTGCTGAAACACACACACACACACACACACCCAAACATATATACAGATGCTCATCCCTTTATACTCACAATAGCCAAACTTAGCAAAGACAAATGAGTAGAACAATACTTTAATGTCTTGTTGTAGGAATTTCTCACTGACATTGTGTTTATTCTACTGCCCAGAGACCTTTCATGTGATTTGCTGTGGAACTATTATTAATTATTAATTTAAATAATGCCTGGAGTTTTCTTCTTCGTGCCCCTGTAATCCGGTAATAATCCCAGTCCCTAAACATGTTAGGGGAGGGCAGGACACTCCACACTTAAAGAGATAAAGCTGGCGAATATGGGAGGCAGTGTCATGGTGCAACACAAAGTGAAGCGAATGTGAAATGAATGACATGGTAATGTAAGAGATCTAAGCAGCAAATAATCCCATGTTTGGATGATATGCATGAGGAGCACATTTCACCAAACATTACACCTGGTGGAAAAAAGGAGCTTCCTTTATCCGCAATACGTTTTTTTTCTTCTCCATCATAAGGGATAATATAATTAGTTCCTGTTTTCTGGAGTTTTTGTGATCGTCCATCTTCAATAACATTGAACTCAAAGGGTAATTCTTATTGATACAAATTGGGAATCTGGCAACATCAATAAAAACGAACCAGATAAAGCAATAAACGGAAACAGTAAGATGATCATATTGTACATTGAGGTTTTAGAGAAATAAGTAGTAGAAAAGAATCTACAAATCCATGACAGACGGCATCAGGACCAATATTTTGGGTTTATTTGGCTTCAAAATACGCAGCTTGGATATTGCTAAATGGTTCATTTGTTTCCAACACGTCTAATCGACTTCTCATACCTCTTGCCATATTGAACTTTGTTAAAAAAAAATAGTAGCCCGCTGGCTATTGTCTGATAAATTGGCCCTTGGGGGCAAGGGTGAAGTGTTTCAAGGCCGCCGGTGTAGCCAAAGGATATGTGGGCAGTCACTGTTTACAGTAGGACCAGCAACCTGAGACACAAGAATGCAAGTGGAATTGAGAGACAACGTCTATCATACAACTGTTTCACAAGAAGCCAGATCTCAACAGTCTCTGTGTAAGGTATTTGCTTGACAACAACACGATGTGTAATCTTACTCGTTGACAGGGTATGACAGGACGCTCTTTTTCTCTAAACACGGACTGTTTACCTGCATGAAGCCAAAGCCTGCTCTAACACGACTGGTGGACACTACGTAAACAGAAGCCAGAAAGGTTTTGGTACAATCTGCAGATTCATAAGCAGAAATCTGTTTCTAATGATACAAATAGCTGAGGGAGACCTGTAATGCAATAATACCAATAAAAATATCTTGTATAGAGCGAAAAATATTCTTTGAAGGCCAGCTATTAATTGCAGGTATTAACATATTAGAAATCTAACCCATACCTGTACTATAAAACTAGAAAAGGAAAAGCAAGAAAAATATAGGAAATGTGAAAATATAACTTAATGATGGAAGGAGGCAAGGAAGGGAGAAACGAGGAAGGACAGAATGGCCGAAGGATCAGGAGACAGAGCAACACAAACAAGTTTCTGTGAAACTGCCATGCTACTTCTCACATGATGGCCCCTGTGGAGTCTGTCCTAAGCCAATTACAAGCAGAGAGTTTTAGTGAGAGAGCTGGCCAGGACCGGCTGGAACAAGCCCAAAGTCCATCACCTCTTGCCCTTTCCAGAGAGGGCAACAAGCCTCAGCTTTGGCCAGTCAGTCGGCTCCAACTTTCTCTGGTGGAGCGGCATTAATACTGCAAGAGGAGAGAGGAAACAAACAGGAAGACAACAATTCCCTCCCTGTCCACTCATTCACACTGTATGTGTGTGTGTGTGTGTGTGTGTGTGTGTACACATGTGCCTTTACTACTGTGGCTGGGTGTTAAGGTCTCCGCGGGCTTCAGCAATCAGATGCCCTGGTGGGTGCACAAGGGCCACTGCCTCGGTAGCATCGCTACGAGAGCTGTGCTCTGACCCCAGAGTACAATTCCACTATACTGTATCTGTACTGTTTCACAACGTACATATACAGACATACGGGCACAAACACCTAATCAGAAATCTAGAGGGCCTTTGCCGCCATGTCTGAATTCATAAGGAATTACTCTGCCTGTCAGATTAACAATTGTGTCGGCCATTTGTGTGCTAGGGTGTATTTGTGTGCGCATACTGTATGTTGACATATAGAAGGAGGCCCTGACAGGAAAGATACGGTTTAAGGGCCAAAGTGCTTGGTCTTTTATTTATATTCTATGTCAAGTCTCAGAGTTTCCTTCCTGGAGGCGACTGCTAAATTACTAAATGGGTGTGTCTGGACTCCATAAAAAAAACAGTCACCTTGCGATCGCCCGTGCACACGAGCGCACATATCTGGTGAAAGGAAACTGCCGGTGACATGGATTGTTGTGCAGAACCAGCCCACTGAAACATTCAGCAGGAGGAGACAACCGCACAGAAAGAGAGTAAGAGATTCTCCTCCTCTCTTCTGACCTCCGCAGACAAGGGTAGGCTTGTCAGCCACACTTATTAAGCATGATAAGGGCATGCTGCTGCTGCACACACAGCCCCCAGAAAATACAAAAGGATCACGGGAAGAAAGACAAAGACGGGGAAAAATAAGAAACTTCCCAACGCTTACAGCCGGCTTTCCCCTTTACCCGACTCCCCGCTTTCCCCCAAGTTACCTGAGTGAGCTGCTTGCTGCTGCAGAGCTTCTCCGAGAGGGAGTTGAGCTGTGCAGTGATCATCTCGTTGGCCTTTCGCAGATCTCTTGCTGAAATCACAGCATCTTTCCTGGCACTTCGCAGTATGTCGACGTGACGCTGTAGAGACTCAACGCGCTGCTGCTGCAGAGACGAGGAGGAGGAGGAGCAGCGCTGGGCCTTCATCAGCATCCTCTTCCTCTTCCGCCTCCTTTTCTCTCCTCTTGTCCCTCGTTCCCAGGGCTCACGCTGTTTATCGTCTAACAGGAGGAAGTACACGCAGCTGCCTCAGAGTTGACAAGTGCGCAGAAAACCCAGAAAATCCCTTTTTAGAAGCTACTGCTGGGAGTTAACAGCCGTATGCAAAAGTGTCTTTGTGGATGCACAAGTGCAAACTGTGATATTTTTAACAGCTCGAATGATTAACATTTTCCATTTATAACCAATTCAGGAGTGTAAAGCCGTGAAGGCATACAAAGCTTGTTAACTTCTCGAGTACTTGTTTCCGATCGACAGCACGTAAATACGCAGAGAGATGTCTCTGCTTCGGTTAATAGTTGATTAGGTTTTTGTAGTTTTGCAACGCTGCGGAAAAAGGAAAACTTGTGCTACCTTGGGCCAGAACATCAGGTTGTCTTCTGTTAGATTTTGCCGCTTCCGTGTTTGAGATCGGTGAGCACCTGTAGGACTGAAAGAACAGAAAAGTCAGGGGCGCCGATGAAACGCGGCCGTTTAATGCAACACAACAGTCGACATGCTGTGCTCCCTGAGACGCGGCTCGTAATGACACCGCGATCGCACGGTGTGCTCAGTTTAACGCGACAAGACAAATCACCACGCGCTTTAATAATTCACCTGAGCGTGTTCAACCGACTCCAACTTGAACACCTCTCAGCCGAGGATATTACTCCTGACAGATGCTTGCAAATACTGCCTTTGTTCAATCACTGTCTGGAAGCCCTGATTCACTCCTACAGTATGACAGGTGTGTGCACGCGTGCGAGTGCGTAAGTGTACAGTCATTTGCATGGGAGTGTGCACGCATGTGTGTATGTGACACCTCCCAATTGCACCATCGTTTGTAGTGACATCAAAGAAGCCCTCCACCACCCCACCACCCCCCACCCCCATCCCACACCTCCTTCCTCTCTGCCTACATCCTTTGTATGAGGGTCAGGCAGGATTTGATCAGTGCCAGGTTTGATCACGCATGCAGAGAGGAGAGAGGAGATGAACCCTTTGGTTTGTGACATAGGGGCTTGGGCTGTCATAGCAATGAGCCAGGCAGGAGCTGATGGCCACATTTGGCGCATCCGGAGAGGGGAGAGTGAATGGGGGGGATCTTAGATAAGGGTGCTGACAGCTCCCCGGTCGCATTCACAACCACAACCTCCACTTCTTTTCCACTTTCCACCCCGCTCATCTCCTCCTGCGAAAGGAAAGAGAGGAGAAAGATACAACATCTTTAAAGGTCCCCGTCTTCCCTCTCTTCTTGACGGACTTCTCTCTCTGGGGGTTGGAGCTGCCATGTCCTGCTGTGAGGTGGTTTGATGTGGACAAGTACAAGGGTCCAGGCCTATTGATTTCATGGCGTGGAGAGGAAACTGAAAAAGGAGGCGCACCGACAGCCACACACGGGGAAGCCTTTGCGAATGCAAGTGTAAAGAGAGCGGTCCAGTAACAAGAGGTACAGTCAGGCTTTGACCTAAGCATGCAAAGAAATAGTTAGAGACACCCCGGGGGTTGTGAAAGATTGCTTTTTATTATCAGTTCATCTTCGTGCTTCGTGGAGCACCGGCCTGTAACATGTCATGTATTTAAAAATGCCAGTTAAACAAATGTCTTGTTTCATTTGATCAGCAGTTCAACAAGAACGTATGAAGTATATCATCCTATACGGTGAAGAAATGCTACAAATCCTCACATTTTGGAATGGGAAATGGGAATGTTTGTCACATTTGCCCTCACTTTAAAACTATTAACTGACGATTAAAGTGTCATGCGCATGGACCTGGATCTGATGCTTGCGTGCTTTCGGCAGTGGACTGGAGACTGGTCTGCAACAATGCAGCCCCATACGCCACGACTCGTGGTGCACGATGATCTGTGTATTCTGACTCCTTTCCATCAGAACCAGCATTAACTTCTTCAGCAATTTGAAATACGGTAACGTGTCTGTTAGACCGGACCACGCGGGCGAAGTCTTCCCTCCCCTCGTGCATCAATGAGCCATGAATGACCTTGTCACCAGTTCACCGCTTTTCCATCATTGGACAACAGATAGTGAACACTGCAGACCAGGAAAACCACACACACGCTCTGACCCAGTCGTCTAGACATCACAATCAGGCCCTTGTCAAACTTAGGCCAAACCGTCACCGACTGCCTATTATATCCCGCCCACTAACCATAATCACCATAATCAGTGTTATTTACATCACTTGTCAGTGGTCATAATGTTTTGCCAGATTGGTGTAAATCAAATGATTAAAAACTGCTTTCATTTTTTCCTTACTACCTCGACAGATCCTTATTAGTAAATATGTAGCCATTTACAGGTAACGCGCTGAAAATCACATTGTAACCTGTCAGAAAAAATTACAAGCACAAGCCATTTTATACATTTCATACAGAAACTGAATCCTGAAATTACTGATTCCAAATTATCAGCCAGTTTCCTTTTTAATAATGGTCTTAAAATAATGAAATAATGTTGCTAAAATGAGCATAAAGAAACTGGAGGCACACAAATTAATTAAGGGCTGAGTAATCACACAAACCCAAGAACAACATTACGTTCGCAGTCATCAGGGGAGTACATAGCCCCAGTATTACCATCTCGCTGCAAAGGTATATACCTATTTTAAAACTCAAAAAAACGATTAAAAGGTGAGCGTGGACCAACCTTTCTCTTAGCATGCAGTCTGTAAGGTGCTGTCCCAGAGGGCGCGCTGTTGAGACTGTCCGAGTATTCCTCACCACTGTCGCTGCAGGGAAAAGTGAAGTTAGTTGTTAGAGGCCAGAAGTCGAACCCAAAACCACGGTTCTGAAAGTACCACCCTTGGACAAAAATCCAATTTACCTTTTATGGTTGATTTAGTTGACATCAAGCAAAAATATGTGCATTCCGCCCCCCCTCCTTCCAACAGAAAATCAATGTCCCATCCAATTTCTGAGCTGGAAGTGTAAATGTGGGTGTAAATTAAGTGAAAAGCTGCAGTGTCTGGTGCTGTTGGTGAATGCATCAACATGTATGAGAGCGGCTGTGGCCTTCATTAGCCCTCCGTGTGTGACAGACATGTGTGAGAGGCACGGCTGAGCGGAGCCAAGCAAAGTTGTATCTGATGGACGCACGGTAAGGGCTTCCTGAGGCACACACGCTCGCACACACACAGGTTTATTGACAGTGACCTTTGACGTGAAGGTGGAAGCCAGTGACATTTACGCTGCCGGGTTTATTAAGGTGGGGCCTGGGAGAAGCAGCGGAGGTAAAGACCACAGAGAGAGGATCTAACCGGAACATGACAGGGCTGGCGGCTAGTTAGGGTTAAAGCTGGTCTGGCAGGGGCACAGGGACTTGCTGAGGATTACTTATCGCCATCGCTAACACCAAGGTTACACACATTTGAGGAAGAAATGCCACTTACCTCATCTAGCATTAGCAGTTTCGGTGCGTTTCAATTAATCTCATTATTAATGTGAACATACTTAAAATGGGAATCACACTCAAACTGACAAGGTCTGCTCAGCAGGAAACTGCCTCGACTGGTCTACAGGAGGGAAATCAGTCAACAAGAGTAACTGCATCCACAAGATACCAACAATATAGTTAAGAATGCTAAGCCGACACTGAGAGATGTTTGAGGAGCTCACGTACATATGGACACGTGTCTTGGCATTTACGGGGGCCAGGTCCAAGACTCCGGGACACGTGGGGAGTAATAGAGAGAGCAGTAAATTTAAGGAAATAAATGAATGTTGAAACATGACGAACACAGGTGTTTCCGTACACAAGGGACACTGGGTGGTTTGAGGAGGATAGAAATCATATGTCTTTATGGTCATCAGAACTTAACTCAGATGAACACGTAAGGGAGCTCACGGACAGATGCTTCCCACCGCGTAGCAAATGAACTTTTCTGAAATAAACACACTATCACGCATCAATGAAAGCTAAGCCACCGTGCAAAGTATGGGTCTGGCTGTTGGTGGTCAAGGACACTTCAATATATGAATTTAGGAAAACGTCAAACAAACTACCAGCCACGCATTAAACGGCCGGTTCTCTCCAAGTCAAGGCTGTTGAGTGAATAAAGGGCTGTTTCGTCATTCCAGTGGAAGTCTTGATGTACGTTGGTTTCAAGGAGGGATTCCAGCAGCCATCAAGAGCATATACGAAAAACGATTCCCTTTCTCCTTCAGAAATAACCATCCAGTGCCTACCTGCTCTCTTTCTGCCCTGCTCACCAGCAAAACTGCTGATCTGCCAAAAATGGTCAGCTGCCTCCAGCAGCACGCAACTTGAGAGAGGGAGCCAGAGGCAGTGAGAAAAATAAGAGGAGAAAAAAAACAAAGACTTGTCAGTAGCCTTAACGAGGCTGACATCTTTATTTGACACTATTTAGGCCAAAGCTCCTTAGAAAGAGATCGAGCATTTCAGGGAGCATCCACCAGACATATTTGTGAAGAGGACCCCTGTTAGATAAGAGGCCGCAGAAGGATTTACAGTAGAAAATGAGTTGACAGGCGCCTTAAATAAGACAACATCTCAGTTTAGACACCTTCTTCACAAATCCACTTAGATCCTCCTCTCAGGTAAAGCGTTTATTAGACTGCTGCTTATTAGCCACATGGAGGGGCATTAGGAAAGCAGGGCATAGCTGCACCCAGTCCCCGTTAAACGGCCTCATGCGGATAGAGCTGGGGTGGATTACGGTCTGATGAATTAGTTGGTGTGGAGACGGCGAGTTAGCGGGACTCGGCGTAGAGTGAGCGGACGGAGGGAGGCATACAGGGAGAGAAAGAGAAGGGAAATAAATATCAGCGAGTGTTTGAAATCAAATCATTCCAACCATCACTCAATAGATGTTGGCTCAGTGGCTTTTTAGCATAAAACATACATGAAATAATTACTGTCGATGGTTCTTAATTTAGAGGGTGTTAAACAGCTTGTAGACATCTGGTACTGATCCGAGTAGGGTCATTCAAAATTTATCTAACCAAATTAAAGCGAGGAGAGAGAGGAGAAGCGTGGGATGGAGAGGAAGCGTATGCGTGTATGTGTGTGTTGGGAGGTGGTTAAGGGGTGGCTAGAGGAAATGAGAACGGCACATACACATTCCTGAATTGACATGCCACGAGATAACCAACATAACTAGACACAAGGTGGGGTAAGCTTCCGAGCTATATATGCTTGGGTGGATAGGTCCTTAGTGCCGTCGGGGGGGTGGGGGGTGGGGGGTGGTTGGTAAATATGCAAAGAACCAGTAAATTAAATCAAACTGCCAAACTGTCAATTTCGGGGTAGCGTGACTAGTGCATGAAAATGGCATCACTGGAAGGTATCAAGGCTTTGGCGGCCCCCTTATCCCTGGGCTTTTCTGGCATCGGTTCAACTTTGTGTAGAGAGGTGGCTAATTTTGCATGCAAATTTCAGTCAATAAGCTCCAAGCAAGGCGTCCCAGGATATTTCAAAGGATCTGACAGTAGTTTCCCCCTCCTCTCCTTCTCTCTCTATCATTCTTCCTCACATTCTTCTTTTGGCTCCTGAATACCAACTAGACAGACAATGAAATTCAATCACCCATTTGCTTACGCTTTGCATATGCACGCTGTCCCCTCGATGCCGCGTGCCCCCCGCAATTCCGCCGGCCCACCCGCACCCCTCCGACCACCAAAAAAATAATGAGGGGAGGGGGGAGAGAGGCGGCGAGATTAAGCGCGTCTGTGCGTGTGCATGTGTATCATTACCTGTCTATGCTCATGTCCTCCCACTCGTCCTTAGTGGGACTGGGGCTGCGGCCTTGCCAGCTGATGGCTTGATTGGGGCTGAGCGTTCGGTGGCTGTGCTGGCGCGGCAGACCCATGCGCCTGGTTGTTTTGAATTTGACCTTGCCGCTAATGTTGTTAGCGATCCCGCTTGCCCGCGTACGTGCCGCTGCCCGATTCCTATAAAAGTCCCTGGCGGCTCTGAGAATCCCCAGGTCCTGCCTGAGCTTCAGCAGCTGATGATGCAGCTTCGTCGCCTCCTTCTGAGACGCCGCCAGCCGGCCTTCCAGAGCCGCGATTTCGACGCGGTGTCGCTCCCCCTGGGCCAGGGCCTGGGCGCAGGCTGCTTCCTCGCGCTCAGCTTCCTGGGTCCGCAGATGATCCACGGTGGCTTGGAGTCTGCGGCAGTCGAGAGCCAAGTGTGCGTTGGCCTCAAGTAGCTGCTCTTTCTCTCCCCTCAGCCTCTCTGTCTGCTCCTCTAGGGACATCATCCTCCGCTCCAGCTGCTCAATCTGAAAGGATCAGATATGTGGCCTCAGTGGTAAAAAGGAGTCAGGTTTTGTCCCTGACACATCTGCAGCTTTTACCATCAAATCTCCTGAAGACGATGCATCACTACACTACATTTCTATGAGATAAACCAATTGCAGATTTGACCCATGTGATACCATTCACGCAGTATTTTGTCTCTCCACTTAAAATTTCCCTGGTGTGTAATCACAGTTTAAATTCTGCGGATTGGGGAGGAGGGGGTGTAACACACTCTTCTCCAGCCAGACAAGGTTGTGGACATCTGACTGGCAAGCCGTTACCCTGATCACCTTTAACTAGACAGCAACCAGGAGCACTTAGTCTATTTGTTAGATCTTTGGTGGAGACTGTTTAAGAGAACAGTGGATGCCTGCTGGGTTTGTGCCTCCAGGCAATTTTTTCCTTTTATTTGGTTCTCACTCTGCCTTCTGGTGAAGCCTGGTAGCTTTCAAACAAAATTAGATGGCTATCCACACTCCAAATAATTCACTGCCATGAAGGCAGAAAGGGGGAAAAATACAAACAGGGCTTCAGAAGCGCGTGTAAAACATGTTAAAACCCGCTAATAGCTCTAGGACCAAGTTTACATAAAAAAAAAAAAAAAAAAAACATTTTCTGGTGTACCTGTAGCATTTATATCGACCTACAGTTTTTGTAACTGGACAAAAACAACTGACGACACAACCAGTTCTCAACGAGCGCGGACGCAATGCGAATTACGCTTGACAGAGCAAAACCACATTTTCCGAGAGACATTGTGCCGTCGCCATGGCTCTGTTGGGTTTCTTTTATTGGCAATGAAAAAGAACACTTAGTGATGGCATAGTGCTGTACCTTTTTAAATGACTGTTCCATTCGGCCAGAAGAAAGAGAAGGCTTTTTCGGAGTGCTGCTTTTGACCTGGTGCTCCTCAACCATTTTGTGAAGCAATTCTGCAAAGAGGAACAAAGCTCGTTATTGTGACACGTGCCAAATTTCAACTGCTCAATCAATAGAATAGTAATATAAAGGGTACATTAAATCAATTATCATTAGTAAGGTCTAATTTGCTTCCCGAGGTCCAGTTTCTTTTTTCTTCTCGTGTCAATCAAATCAGAAGTAACACAAAATTGCTAATGCTGTTTTTACACGGCCTTGGATCTCGTAAAATCTTGACAATTTTTTCCTTTTTTTTTTCCTTCCAAATTTGCGATCAAGAGAAAGGCCCTTTATTTAGTAGCCCACAATTAAACAGGAAAACTGCGTTAAAAAGCACACACAGGCAAATACCACGTGCAACCTCTCTCTAGGGATCTTAAACAAACGAAGAGAAGTGCTTGAATCCCTTGTGACTGGATAGCCCCAGGCTGCACTGCTTTGTAGTCCACTGTGTTTCCCCAAAGGACATCTAATCTCCACAGACAAACATACATACCGCTTTATTCTGGGAACTTCAATAGTGGCCTTGGCAAACATATGATTTAGGTTTTATGATAACAACAGAATACAGACTAGAGTCCAAGTGCTCAGGGATTTGATGTGCACATATTTATTAATTTATACGCGGCCTAACAGGCCCCCGTGTCACCGTCTGACACAGAGTAGCTACCTGCCATGGCAGAAGTACCTTTCCCAATCACCTATATGCGAATGGCAACACAAAACAACATTAAACTTGCTGCCTTTCATTCTCCCTCGTTAAACATTCATGACAGGACGGCCAAAATAATTTGTACAATGAGGCTGGAAACATTAAATATTCAGGACCTTGACTTTTCAGGTCAGTTGATCTTTTGGAGAGTGAGTCGGAAAAAGAAGCCACAGAAGCGCGCAGAAAGAGAGAGGGGTCTGTTGTTAAGAGCCGCCGCTCCTTTGCTTTGCATCGACGCTTTGCCCAGGGAAGTTTGTTACTTTGAATTAGTCTGCCCTTTTGTCTTCCCAACATGTCACATCCAATCAGACGGAGCACCAAATAGGACAGGAGGGCTGCTGTGTTCGCTGGGTACATAACCAGGTTGGGAGACAATTATCCAGCTCCAGCACCGGTGGCATGGGAGTTGGCACCTCAGCACTACCTTGATAAGAAGACATGGTGGCTCCCTAGTCACCGAGTGTTGAAGGAGGTTCTGGCACCGCAGCATACATTAACGTCCCTCCCGTGTCTCCTCATAGGATGCAGCACAAAGACCCCGTTCCTTTCATCTGCTGCCTTTCGTTAGCGTGATCCTGATGTGCGAGTGTTTCATACCCTCGTCCTTTTGATCGGGTCACAGAGGTTCCTCGGGAGCAAATGCTGAGGCCGTCCATTGAATTTTTTTTTTTTTTCATGATAATGTTGACTTTAAATCTTTCTAATTGCAAATATAACTGTTTAGAGAAAACAGCACATCCAGCAATTATAGATTTGGCAAGTTTAGAGTAAGTTTATCTTTGGCAGAATCATAAAGGAGTTACTGTTTTATTTGAACTATAAGAAAAAAAAATCTATGTAAAACAAGGTAAAACTAAGCATGTCCTTTTGAAGATTAGATTTAGAAGATTATTGCCTTGCATTCTTGACCAGACTATTGATAGGAGAATGTCCACTATTTTAATTAGTGCAATCCCTTAAATCACATGGCTGCATCTCCAACAGACACCATCAGTGGTCGTGAAGAAAATTAAAGTGATCTAGAACAGATCTGTTATTGAACTAGTTAATTAAGGGAACTGGATGCACTGGTCAGCATCTGACAAGGTTGCAAATTGGATTAAAAGTGATGTATTCTTTAACATTGGGAATGATACATGCAGACAAGGTGGACACCACTTGATCTCCCACTCAATTTCTCAGGAGCTGATCAAGTCTTAATTGAGTTGTCCTGTTAATCCCACCGGGAATGGTCTTATTAATTCTGCTCTCTAATAAGCATGGCCCATAGGAAACGGGAAAGCTTAAAGGTGGCACACTTTTCCACCATTACAGGTGGAACTGGCTTTGCTGTTTGCTTTTTTGTGCCGAGTTCTCTGAGCTTAGATCCTAAAACAACATGTTTGAGAACCATAGAGTACAATGAACAAGAATGAGTAATTCTGTAGTATCCAGAATTTGCAAACCAACTAAAAAGGAAAATAATTATCAGCCTGGCAAAGATCGCCATATGACGATAAAAAGGGTTCACCTTGGTGTTCGTTAGCAAGACACAGATGGAGCTCCTTCACTGTGGCTCGGTCCATAGCTGCCTGGACTCTCAGCATGTCCAGCTCCTCTTCCAGGCCAGCTCTGCAGAAACACACATCACAGTCCTTTCTTCACAACACTGCGACGTCATATTTATTGTTCTTAAGATATGAATGGTTTAACAAAAAGACATGCGAACACACTACCAATGCAATCTCTGCATAATGAGTATCTTTTACATCTCCAAAAAAAACAAAAAAAACACTTGGGGATCCACAGTGGGAGCCATTATTGACGAAACTTTCATACACGTTTTAACTACATTCTCGCTTCCCTTCCCCACAGAAAAGACGACACGGTAAAGAAATCAACTAATTAAAATGCTTTTTAATTTATCTGGAAATCAAAGTGACAAGCAACATGAAACGGCAAGGTAGGAAAGTACAGTGTGCATCTGTGCACGGGCGTGTGTGTGTGTGTGTGTGCGCATCATAACAGACAAACAGACAGTAAAGCGTGCCCAATTACCTCTCTGCAATTAGCTTGATTCCTGCTAAAGGCTAATTATGTGGAGCCATGCTCTAGACTTTGCACTTTCAAGTTATTATTAGGACCCCAACTGAAGTCTACTGAGGATAGGGAGAAGCCCACTGAGACAACCACACCTGAAACACACACCTAATTTCCCTCCCCTCTGCTCCACAGAGTCAGAGAGAAACACTAGTAACAAGCTCCTACTACTGTAGTGGCATTCTTCCCTCGGTTAACCTCATTACAAAGGTAGGCTTCTGGCTTACTTCTTAAGGCACGAGGTGGCTACAGCGTGTACGTTCCATTACAAAAGCATTTGAGGAGTAAAAGGGCATTTGTGGTTATGGTGAACTACGATGAGCACCATGACAATTAACCTAAACTAGACTCCTAATTAATCAAAGATCATTTCCTTGTATCAACCATGGAATAATGGATCTGCACGCCAGGAAAATTACGTGGTAAAATGTCATAGCTAAGAAAAAGGCCCACACAGTCCAGCAGAGGCCTGGTCTAATGGCTGACCGCAGCTTAAATAAGTACACAAATGACTCTCCCTAGAGCGGGCGAGGAAGCAGATAGATATGTGTCGCTCTCATATAGATTTTTCTCCATAAATGAACCCAAGTCGATGAGACACCGGCACTGCCTTATGTGTCCAGGCTGTTAATGGGACAAATGAGCTGAAATATGCAGTATGGGTTCCATCTCACGTTTCTCCTTTATGCGTTTTCGGATACTGACGGTATTGACGATAAACCAAAGCTCGTACGCAAAACATTCAGTTTTGTTGAAGGATAAGCCTAGTTTCTTACACGAAGAAGAAGAGATTAGATTTCAAATGGAATCCATTGAGTTTGATAAAATAACATGCTGGAGGTGAAAGACTATCACACCTTTATTTGGTGACACTGAGTTGTTGCATCTGTGAAAGAAATTAACAGAGAATGGGATATTACAAGAGCAATAACACAAATTTGGTGACTTGCTTTTGAATATTCAGCAACAGATTTAACCGATTTATTAGCTTTTGATTTATTTGTTGAATAAAACTACTCATTTGTCTTCTGATTTTTTTCATTGTAGGTTTTCTCTGAATGCTTATCTTCTCCTTTGCAAAAAGAAAGAAGCTTTAACAATTTGTTTCGCAACATTGTGAGTCTCCACGCAATCTGCATCACGCTAGAACTGCCTGCGTCTGAAACTCTCTTTCCACATCTTTTCCCTATGTCAGATTACCCGTGGTAAGCTGCAGTTTATCTGAAATGAAACCATGTTTTTCTGTCATAGCCTACATATCACAGTGGAGACAGGGTTCTCTGCAGCCGTACCTCCTACAGTGTAGTCCAGGTCTTCTGTTTTTATCTTGATGATAAATCAAATGAAGCTAGCTGGACAATTTTCAATTCCCTCTCAACTTGCCGTTTCACCTAAGGAAGAATAACACTCAGCAGGCATAAAAGCAAAATAGAAACTAAAGGCAACAGACAGGTGTTATGTTTGGTAATGATGTGCTCTACAATGTAAGCCTGTGTCTCACGCCGCTCTTTTGGCCCTGTTTTAAAAAACATTTTCGCTCCCATGCAGTGCTCGAACTTCAGCCCTGAGCTATCCACTCCATGTCATTTGATCTTGTCTCTACCTGTGCTCCAATGAACACAGCTTAGAGCACAAACTGCCTGCCTTCATCCACAAGGGTGCATAACACGAAATCATCTGCAGCCATTGTGCTTTAACATGCTAGCCTCTTCTTGGTTTCTTGCTTGGCACATAAAAATGCCCGGGACGAGAAGGGAATAGTACAAGAAAGCGAAAACACCACTGGCGTTTTCATCACTGGGGAAAGAATCTTGTTTTTGGGTGTATTGGGGGGGCATTCCCCCATGGTTAAACACAAACTAGAAGGCTGCTGGTTCATGGAGGGAGTTTGGGGGGATAAGCCACTGCAGTCAGCAGAAACGGCGACTGGTGGAGTTCCTCGGTGATGTGCTCTAGCCGTGGGCGATGCAGCGGCAGCAATGAGTCTTTAAGAGCGGGATTCTCCAGCCATAGGCCACTGATATGAGAAGTGAATAGGGATTTGTGTAATAACCACTGGTGGAAACAACCAAGTAGGTCCGCTATATTCACTGTTTAATGGGATTGTTGATGCCGCTAGGTATCCTAATATTACAAAAAATAATCTTTCTTAAACATGGGAAAGAAATTGACATTTGCAAAGCTAAACACGACTTTTTCCATCAATGCCAATTTAAATATAAGATGTATGAAGTGTATTTCCGAGAGCATTCTCAAGGCTAATATTTTATAAAGGGAGCAGAGAAGATCTGATGGCACACATAATCAGGAGCTAAGCGTAAAGATGTATTTTTTTTGTTGTTTTTTTTTAAACCAATAATTGATTTACCAAATAATTAATGACGAAAAAGCCTTAGTCGCCTAAAAAATGTCATGCATAAAACATTCTGTTTGCGCGCACAAATGTGTCCCTCCTCCAACTAAGCTATGGTCCAGGGGGTAAAAGACTCTCATTACTTTTAATACCTTTTACCAAATCAAGATGAAACGAAAAGAAATGGAGGAATATGAGGAACATCGGGGTAAACTTTATTAAACTTAATTAGAGTCAAAGTCGCTTATTGGGGAGGGTTCACGTCCGTAATGGTCACTCTCTACAGAGGAGCAGTGCAAATGATCTCAAAGGCTTTTTCCCCAGTAATCGCTAGCTAATTTATGCTTTGATGTCGTCTGAGTATAGCATCTTAAGTCTGAGAGTGCACTGCATGTGTTTATTCTGTTTATGGAGCCTAAATAATCCCTGCCTCTTTTTACCAACAGACCTTTATCAACAATTAACAAGCACGGACATGGAGTGCCTCAGACAGATGCATAATGAGGCAGATAAAATGATCCCACTGCAAATTTTCAAGCATATCATATCACCCCATAGTTACTTGCCATGCACCACAACCAGAAGGAAGCCATCCTCGCTGTCAATTAGTTAGGTTTTTTTTTTTTTTTTTTTTTGTCAGTGCTTTTGCCTTGAAAGCACAGAGGAAGGAGGCGAGAGATATTCTACAGAGGTCATCTTTATGGTCTAATATGGGCTATTCTAGAGAGTTTATGATTATATTACTACTTAAAGGGGCTTGTGAAATTATACAGTTTGCTGAATGAACAATGAAAGCAGGCAAGTGGTCCCCTACTGCTGCTGGCTAGAACAAGCATGCTAGTACCTGATTTCACTCCTGATGTCGGCGCTGGTTGTTGGTTTAAAAACATACGCAGATGGATGTGTGACCGAGGGTAATTAAGAGATTTTATTTGGTTTATTTATTGTGAAATTCTACGTACTCAGGCTGTTGTGGTAGTGAAACCTAAATGTTGTGTTATATACTACATTGTACAATGACATTTAAAAATCTTATTTAGGAAACTTTCTTTTTTAGATTTTCAGCATCAGATTTCATGATGCACCTGTAAAGCTCTGGCAAGTGACGTCCTTCGTTAAATCTGTTTTAGGCCTAAACTGTATTCATTTAGGTCTAGTGAGGGATTACGCAGTAGCTATACATCATAAATATTAAAAAAGAAAAGCTGAGGCCAGTTTCTACAGCAGCTCTATAGAACAGCGACAACTCCTTTTTGGAAACGCTGACAAAAAAAAAATTTTTTTGATGAAGATCTAGACGTTACCCCATTTCAGAAAACAAAAGAATGCTGTTCAGAGAAACCAGGCTGCCACTGCTACAACATTAATTTCAGGGACAGAAAAGTGTTCCTACCTCTCTAAAAGTCAACTTTGGCTCTGGAGGGAAACGGTTCCAAGTTATGGAGAAACACATTTTCTGTGGTTTGATTAATTGCTCCAGACGATCACCTCTACCTACTGTCATATGCAAGAATGATATAAAAAGTTGTTAAAGAATTGGTAGCTTAATGCATCCTTAAATAATTAGAATAAAGCCATATGGAGACTGTAAATCAGCACAAGAACTGACGTGTTTCACCTTCCTGCTCAGCCTCGTAATAAAGTGCAAAGATTACAGGGGGTGGGAGCTAGGTTAGATTAACAGTGTGGGGACCCACTGTGCTGGCTACATCAGAGCAATATTCATCGCAGGAAATGGTCCTTTGGGTTTCAATGCAGTGTTTCACAAGTGCTGTTTTTTTTGGGAAGGTGAGAGAAAGCATCTGTGAATGATATCATGACAACGAGGGAAGCAAATGAGAGACAAATGGAGTTTAAACAGAGACTCTCCTCTGAAGCTCACCACAGGGCATGTAAAGCTTTTTAAAGGGCCTTTATTTGGCCCTAAATGTTTCAACTGCCACGAGTTAATTAGCCATTAGTGGATCATTTCTAACACTTATCTAGCATAACCTTCACAAGCACTATCATTACAATACGGTCAATGGAACAACAAGCTTTAACTGTGTGCCCCAAGAGTTTCCTGCCAGCTATTGCACGCTTACAGCATCAGCATCCATCTTATTATTGCACTAGGATGGACCCACTTATGCCCTGTCTTTTGCCACTCAACAAAAATTTGCATTGTGTGTTGCAGTGGAATTAAGCTGTCTGGTTAAGCTGGCTTTGCCCACAGCCCTAACAATCCTATCTGTTCCCTCTTGCCAATTCTCACAAGCAGAAAGCGAGGTGTAGAATAGAGATGGCAAGACACAGGGAAGCCTTTGAGCTGTTTGTGCGTGAAGATGCGTGCCCAGCAAAGGAGAATGCAAAAGTTTAAAGATCTTAGCCCTAAGTTTACTTTGCACAAGCCGGCCAGCCGGCCGAGTAAGGAGGGTGTCCCAGGGCCAGGAATAGAGGAAATGAGATGGAGCTAGTCAGGAGGACATGAAGGGGATCAGCACTAACCCCGACGGACAAGCCAGTTACACAGCTAGGAGATAAGTCAGCCACCCTTCATTCGTTTCCCTCACAGGTCAGTACCGAGGACCCTACGTGTTCACCGCAGTCTGTTCACCCCCACACGCCCCGCCCCCAGACCGTCCAGTGCTCCGCTCACTTCTAGTTGTGGCCAGGCAGGCAGGCAGGCAGGCAGGCGGACGGACATCCCTTAACAGGCAGCATCGGCGGCACAAGGGCTGCTAGCCTGTAATTAGCTTGGACAGCTCAGGCTTGGAGAGAGGCAGCCAGGCTATATCATAATGAGCTCAGCTGGGATTAGGAGGACAGGGCAGGGGGGTGAGCAGAGGGGAAAGTAGTGGAGGGGGGGCGGGGAGGGGGGGGGGGCAAGTACCAGAATTCTGGCCTCAGCCTACTGCAGCATCACAGAGGGCCGGAGGGAGGCAACTGGGAAGACAAGTATGAAGAGGGGAAGAAGTGGGTACACAGGCACAGGGCAGACAAGGGAAGAGGTGAGGAGAGGTGAAGGCCAGGGAAGACAGGAGAGAGGTAGTCTGTGGCTTTAGGCCAAGCTTTGTGTAGCATCATAGAGGGTCAGTGTTAGTGGTGCGGTTACAGGGGCTCCTCTAGATCAAACAAGACAATGGCTGCACTACACGCAGAGAAAGACTGAAAACAAAGGCAGGAGCGAAGACTGAAGACCAAAGCAACAAAGGAAGGAATCACGTGAAAAGCCCCTCTCTCTGTGTGATTGTTGACATTGTCACGAAACTCTAGGTCAACATTTAAACTAAAAGCACAAACACAACTTACAGACTAGAAGAATGTCAGATATCTTACTTAGCAACACCGCCAACGAAACTACAGTTTGGCATAAATGCAGTTATTTTACAAAGATTCGGCTGGGGATTTTGATAATGTGATTTTACTTCCTGCACTTTATGTGTGAATTTTTGAGCAGCCAATTTTACAAATGAGTAGAGTCTAATGATCTTGCTTCTGCCCCTGCTGGCTGGTAATGATGTGGAGGGCTAGGTGGATGCTGTGAAGTTGGGAAGGGCACACGAACATTTTAACACCCACAAACACGAGGGGACAGGGGGAGTGTGTGTGTGCGTGTGTGTGTGTGTACATATGTAAGAGAGACAAACTGTTTGAAACAACTGCGCGTGCAGGCACTGAAATACTCACCTCTGCTATTTATGTATTTTTCAAAGTAAGGAGACTTACTTTTCAAGGGACAGTTTCCTGGTGAGGTTCTTCAAGTAGGCCAACTCATTCCACACCGCATCGCTGTTCTCTTGTCGTAGCTGCCACGACGCTGCGCGCTGCGTCCTTCCGTTTGACCTGGACACACACGCAGCAGAGAAAATGGAAACGTAAAGGCAGGCCAGCACAGACGGAAACAGAACAAAGAGACTCGCTCGGCACAAACACACGGAGAGCAAACATACTAACAAGGGAAAATGGTTGGTACTGTACAGCACCTTGCTGCCTCTGGCCAATTCACAAGGGGTAACGAGGCCCCTTAGTCTCACTCGGTTTTTGTTATTCAGCCATCTTTAGCGGTATTCAAATGAGCAGCCTTGAGTTTGACATTTCAGTGGCAAATCATGTACACACGTATGCATGTTTGTTAAAGCCCAGGGCACTGCCCATGTGGCAGGGCAGTGGAGCATTCCCTTTGTGCCATGCAAATGTAAATAATGGCAAAAACACACTCGCAAACGAGGTCATTCAAATGTCTACACCTCACTTATGAATACTTAATGACACTTTGTGCTCAGTAGCTCCTGCCTCCATTGAACTTCCCCTTCAATTTGTGCACACACAGATACACACACAAACACACACACTATCCCTACTGCCCCCAACTGCATCCTTGCACACATCTAACTCATCAATCAGCCTTAGCCCAGCACATTCAATTCCAATTAGCCCTTCATTTGCAAACTAAAACAGGTTTTAGTGAGAAATCCACAGATTGCAAAAGTAGCAGATGAGAAGAGAATCCTGTTTTTGTCGCGCACACACAGACACACATGGCCACAGTTTCTCATTTTCACTCAATCAATGGACTAGAGGTGTGCAAATGGATTGTGAGGGTCACTGCTATTGTGCTGCGCTGTTTTTTTTTCTTGCGGTTGTTATTGGCCATGTAGACGCAGCCATGTTACACTAATACTAGTTAAACCCTGGTGCCTGGGAGTTAGAGGCTACTGGGGAATGGCAAATGTTTTCATTTAATACTGCTAATGCCCCTGTGAGCCATTTGAAGCCACTGAATTACTTCGAGTGTACGTGTGACGATATGTGAACCATCTATGGGCTTGTTTTAGTTTTCCAAAGCGCACAGCTGTTTATTGGCCGATCTCACTGAGTTGTATAGACTCGGCCACTGATACATCATACAAAAAAGATCATGTACTACAAGAGCGCAGTGCACGGAGGCTGAATTATATTAACAGTGCCTGGAGCGGTAAAAGTACATGACCCTTTATGTACAGCTCTGTTTAAGCTCTCTCCGTGATTTTCTTTTAGGTTTGTAGTGTATCAGCTGCATTCCTTAAGCTTTATTAAGTCATGGCAAAGCTTTATACATTTTAATTTGTTTACAGTGGACCTAAAAACTGTTGAACATGGAGCCATGAGAGAGCTATCTTCTTCAGGCCTCAGTGCATCCTCCCCTATGGTATCCTAGTTTCCATTATTAAGCAGGAGGAAATAGAGAGAACTTTTCCACGCTGCTGCGGCTAATTGCTCTGAATCAGGGGGAATCTGTTTATGGGCGCAACTTTGATCAGAGTACGGATGCTTTAATAACCTTTAATTTTATTTGCTCACCCCCATCATCCCCAGTCTGATTAAAAAACTTTTTCCCTTCTCTAATATAAATAAGAAGTTGGCTTTTTTACCCTCTCCTCCATGCCATTTTGGGAAAATGTGGTGGTACAGTAATGGTGAATGGCAGGGTGGTTTCACTGGGACTGGCCAACAGCACACTGTCTGAATACTGAAGAGTCAATGGACCCTTCATCCGCTTTGCGATTGGCTAGTAGTAAAATGTGGGTGGAGCTGTTATTACATACTCTGTTTGACATCACTCAGCAGCTGCTTGTACAGCAACCCACGCATTCAATACTTTGTGTTTGAGGGATAACATCTAATATAAGAAGCAAAACAAACAAACAAAAAAATCGAAATATGTGTAAAAAAAATATTTTTTTTTAGTTACACTCAGTTACTAATTTAGCGTATGTAGGTGTTAAAAATAAGTATTCTTTAATTATCCATTATAATAATTATTGGTTGATGTTTTGCATTAATGCAGATAATAGAGGTGATTCAGGCTGACTTGAAGGGGCAGAATATGACTGTAATGATGATTTGGTGCTTGTGAGAGACGATAGGAGACTGTGACTCAGTAGGTAGAGAGGTTAGTGGTTTGATCCCCAGAATGTGCCACATGCTGAAGTGTCCTTGAACAAGACACTGAACCTCCAGTTGTTCCCAGTGTGGCAATGGTGTGTGAGAATGTGTGTGTGCTTGTGTGAGTGAATGGGTACATGTGTCTGTGACTGTAAAGTGCTTTATCAATAGGTAATAGGAGAAGCATCAGGTAGAAAGGTGCTATGTAAAAGCGACACCATTTACCATTACCAATCGATAGTGATCACAGACGTCTCAGTACTAATGTAATGTAACACAATAATCTCCCGGTCAAACTCTGCTTTCCAAAAGTTATATGCTTCCTCCGTAACCCAGTGAAGGAAAAAAAAAAATAAAAAGAAATTATTCAGCAAAAATAGTGATGCAGTTAAGTCGTGTTTCATCCAGTCAGAGCCTCCTCTGTTGCAGAGCCGATCAGCCTGTGTCAGACGTTTCACCTGGACTCCTGAACATAACTCAATACGGGCAGATGCACAAATATTCACTGCGGTCACATGAGGAAAGGCAGCTTTTTGATAGGATGTTTGTCTTGTACTCAAATACAAATTATTTTAAAACTATTTGTTCAAAATAAGTTTTTGAAAAAAAGACATTATTTTTGCATTTTCAAATACCGTGTGTGTGTGTGTGTGTATATATATATACACACACACACATCTCAGAAGGCTGTCCACCTTTTCATATACTAAACTGAGTGAAAATTCACATACTGTCTTATCTGATCTTTTGGCCCTGCACACAGAAGGGGAACCAAATCAACCCCCCTGTATATTTCCAAAAAGGCAACAACACAGCATGGAAGCTACTGGCACAGTCCCTAACATGCTCAAAATGCAATGAGTCTCAATGTCTATCCCCACTGACCTGTTAGAGCCTTGATTTCCAAACACTAATGGGAGTGTTTAAGTCATTCTCTATTGTCTCACACCCAGGCTGGCATTACCCCAGTGGGTTTAACAGCTATTTAAGGATGTGGCTTCATGCCAAACGAATGCCAAGATCCTAATATTGAGTGACTAGCTGGTGCCATGGAAGCTGACAAAAAAGGGCAAAGTTGCCTATTGCATTAATTTCATGTGTAGAGCTTTAGGCCACCAACACATAAAACCACACTTTCATTTATATGTGAAAGGAACACACGTGTTAAATCAAGATTAACATGCAGACCTCGACAAAAGCGACCAGGACATTCCTTTGGTAACCTACCAACTGAGGACTCTGTCTCTCCATCTGTGTCTTTGTTCCCACTGTCTGAGACTCATACGGCAGAGCTGCACTGAGCTAACATGAGCCGAGTCGAGCCTAGGGCTGAACATGCTCTCTCACTCACTCCCCTTTCACACGGGCTCACATTGCACCGCTGTTTTCTTTAATTAACCCAGAGAGAAAACAGCTGACGGGGTCAACACTTTGCTCCGGCGTGGCCTTCAAACATATGCACCTTTAGCTACACTTTAAATGGCCTCAGTGACACTGGTGGAGAGAAGAAGCAGACAGAAAAGTGAGAAAAGACTGGGGGGGGGGAGGCAATAGAGAGAACAAGACCCTCATGTTGATGACATTTTCCAGCACATTTCGTTACTTTGTGTAAAGATCCTGTGGTTTCTGGTGAAGATAACAGGTTGAAGGAGGAAATGGCCCTCCTCCCTCTCCCATCCACCCTCCATATGACTTCTCAAACACCTTGCACCCCCCTCCCCCCCCGGACCAGACACCTCCAGCCTCTGGCTCTCACATCTTAATGAACACTGAGGGAGAGGAGACGCAGAAGAGCACATACACTTGGCACAGAACGGCCCAAATTGACTGGGCTTAAAACCTCTGAGCTTTTTAAAGGCAGAGGGAGGAATTTCTCCCACTTTCCCAAATCCAGTACTCCGGTCTTGTCAGACAACATGTGGAGACCAATGGGGCCATAAGACTATTTGTGAGCAGTTTCAGGGGGTTGTAGTGTTTCATATGGGCTTTTAACATAAGGCAAGGTGAGTTATGTGCTTTGAAATGTCTCTTACTCACTGCGGCCGGGTGGAACTGGAAGGTTTCCCAGGTGCTTTCCGTATGTCTGTATTTTATGTTTTATGAATTGACTGATTGTGCAGCAACGTCTCCTCTATAAATTGTGTCCTGTATATTTGCTCCCAGTTTTCCTGGTGTGTGTATGACAAGGGTTTGACACTAAATATTAAACTGCAAAATTGTATACTCACGCGCCATTCGATTTCTCCACCTCTTTCAGCTGATCTCTGACGGTTTTGTAGCTGGCCTGAATCAAAGACAGGCGGTCCCGGCGTTTATCATGAGCCTTTCTCAGCTCCTCATTCTCCTCGATCTGTAAAAAAAACAGAGAGGAATTCGCGGGGTCTTCAAAAAGTTGTGCAAGCTAAATGAAACGTAGCTCATTTGAAGAACGGAGTCTGCTTCATCCATGTACAGCGGAAAATCTGAGAAAAGCCCCTCGCCATCTATATATTTAAACTGAATATATTTAAGGGGAAGCAGGCAAAGGGCCTGACAGAAATCAGCGGGTTCATATTCATTTCCATCTTCTCCTTCCTCCTGGACAAGTGCTTTCACTCTTACCGGGCAACTGAGACATCATTAAAGGACGGCATTTTTTTTTTTTTTTTTTTCTTCGCAAGTCAGTGGCGCCACAGAACACCCTGCAGGGACGTGCACACACAGACACACACATACACAGACACACTCACTTCAGTTGCCAACTGACGGCCAGCGTGTGTTGTGATGTCGGGGCTGTAGCCGTGCGGTTGTTGCTGACACTGTTGTTGACAGCTATTAAAACACAGCAAGATTGCACTCTTGCTTTAAAGAAGGAGTAAGAGAAGACAACATATAGATTTTTCTTGTCAGGGGCACCCCTCCTCCCCATCACACTGACCTTAACAGCGAGGGCGATGGAGAAAATACTTTCAACAGGCAGGACAAACAGAGGTGGAAAGAGTGCGAGGAAAGAGAGAAAGTCAGCTCGTGAAAGCGGGGGAAAGGCAGAACAGAGAAATTAGAAAGAGACGGAAGAGAGAGGGCGAGGCAAAAGGAAAAGTGAAAGGAGGAGTGCAGGACAGGTTTCTGCTTGAGTGGCCAGGGCTGGGGAGAGTTGTCGAGCGCTTTCTGAAGGGAAGGAGCTTGTTTACTGCTGATATGACACGGCTACCCTGCAGAGAGGGAAATGCGAGCCCTCAGCCCTGTTATTATTAACAAGGACAAAGAGAGCAGAGAGAGCGCACAAACATGCACTGGACACACAACGGGTGCGCACACACAAGATTGCACATCCGCGCTGCCAATGTGACAAGTATGGATTTTCCCTTGTGCGGATTATTCACAGAGGACATCTGCAAGACATCCTCTGCCCCTTCAAGCAGCCCCCAACCTCTCAAAAACAAAGCTCTAATGAAAGGGGCCAGACCAGAGCAGTGTAAAGTGCTGAAACTAGGAGCTGAGGGAGGACGCAGAAGAGTTGTGGCTGACTGATGGAGGGGCAGGGGGTGGGATGGAGCAAGTGGCAGGGCATTAGCCACATCATGGCTTCCCAGGTTCCTTTTAGAGCTTCCCCTGGGCTGCCCTGCTCTGGTCATCGGGCCACAGGCCCTCGCCTATCGATCAATATAACCCCCTCCCCTCCCCTCCCTCCACCCACTCCACCCTGTGGACGTTCTCAAGCTGAAAAATAATTACACAGCAACAGCTACTTTTTACTTGAAAGTCTGCCGAAGAAAAAAAGGAAGCCCATTATTAAGAGAATTGTTTGTTTGTCTGCTTTTAGCTGCTAAGGTCAACATGTCAATGGTATGGCTGCTGTACCCAATTTGAAAGGCATTCTATTGGAAAGAACTGTATTAACAGGAGAACAATGGACTGGACGGAGCGAGGGACCGCGCGAGGCTGAAGGTAAAGCTGACGGAGGGTATGTTGCTTACTGTCAGAGCCAAGCACCAGACAAAAACCTCTAAATCATGCTCTGAACTAATGCCCACATTAATGTGGTCATGATTTTCTTTGCATACCTTTGCTAAATGCCCCTCAGCCGCCAGACAAGTAAATGGCACCATTAACTAAGACAGTCATGCGTGTTGTCTGAATCTATGTTGAGCACTACCGCCGAGGTGTTTGCCAGTGATGTAATTCAGACACTTCAGATCTGACAAGGAAATGGTGCCTAATGTGTTCCTGGGAAAGTGTTCAAAGGGAGATGACCTTTGTGTAATCACTCACTCGCTGGTTAGACGCAAAGATGGGCAGGATAAGGAAAGGCACCGGGGAGGACAGGTACAGGGGAAGGTCCAAATAAAAAAGGCAGAGGAAAAAATTTATCATATTTCAAGTTCTGGTCAATCTGAGCAAGAACTAAAGAAAAGGCTCATGGGACTGAAAAATAGTGTGAGAAGAAAATCACAGAGCATGTGAAGGTTAAAAGACCAATAAAGCTGATTCGTTTAAGAAAAAAAAAAAAAAAAAAAACCCTGCTGCATCCACTTTGACCAGAGCAGCTCCTCTCCTGCTGTTTCACTGCCTACGCACACTCTGTGTATTTATGTGTGTGTGAAAGACGCCGTGCGAGAAGGTCATGGAGGAGGCAGTGGCAGAGGTAGTGCAATTGAACCTTTTGGAAAGCGTGACGGTTCCACTGCTACAAACCTCTTTACAAACCCCAGCCTCTAATAGCAGCAATCATATGTAAGATAGCGGCCACAGCAACAATCAGCTCCATTAGACATGTTTGGTGCTCCACGTGTCCTCCAGATGGACACCACACAATGCTGAAGAATGTGTCTTATTCTGCAAACAATACCTTTATGCACTTCAGTGCTAGTCATGTGCTGGTGAGGAAGCTGGGATAAAAGATTCAGGAATGACGCAGCCTTAAGAAATATAAATAGTTAAACCATGAGTAGTGACTTACTATGGAAGAACAGCATTTTAGCGTAGTTACCTTCAATTGCAGTAGCTCCGCGAGGTCTTGCATTTTCTGTTCTGCTGCTTTCATCCTCCCACTTCCCATCCCCACACTGCTGGCTGGGGACAGAGACCTGGACCTCTGCACAGGTGCACCCTGGGACAGGTAAGCAAAGACGCACTCGGGTGAAAACTTGGATTCACTTCACTTACAAAAACCCGCGCAAGCAATTAGCATCTGTAGAAACACTGAGTGAATGCCAATAATGAGATTATCTATGTTCACTCCACTCCCTTCTCACCTTGAGTGAAAACATGAACATCGTCTTCCTTGGCGCACACATATGCACGCACAAACAAACATGCTGCCGGAGGAATAAAGCGAGCCGGAGCAGCAGTCCACCAAAGCTGGAGGGAGGAGGCTCACTTTTGCGTGTGTGTCCGGGTGTATGTGTGTTTGGAAAGCGGCAGTTGCAAGCTGAGAGCAGCAAAGGTTTCTCCCTGCGACTGGCTAATGAGTATGTTCATTTCCATTTACATTGTTTCTTTGACAATAATGATGTCCCATTAGGGGAGACTAAAGGGGCTATAGATTCCAGAATGTGCTGGGCTTCATTACAAGAGGTGGGCAGGGAGGCCGCTCTAATTGCTCTACTAGGGGCCTCCAGGTTACACTTGATAGGACAACTGGAAGAGCCGCCGATTAGGAGGGGGTGCAGTTTGCTAGCCAGCCTCTCGTGTAGAAATAAATAAAGAAACGGAGAAGTGCTGGGGCCGCGCAGTAGAAAAAGCAGTGGGAACAATATGCTAGCGGAATATGAATATGAGCGGATGGGAGGCCCCCTGCGGAGACGGGCAGGGCTGACCAGATGGCAGGCTCAAATATGCAATGCGACTAAATGCACAACAGTCCTTGGGCGGAAGAGGATGATGCGTACAGGAGGAGGTGATGGTGATGGTGGAGCGAGGAGGTTAACGATATGAGGGTGGATCAGTAACACCCCACCCTCTGAAATGTTGTTTTTATGGCTGTTGGCAAGTTGTTATCTGCTGAAGTTAAAAACTTGCCAGTCTTTTCTGGAATGGTGACACCTGTTGTCCAGTACTGAAAACAGCAAGTATGCGTAAATGATTTGGATCACAGTGTTTTAATTAAAACCATTCACGCATCAAATACACGGAGATTAACCTGTTTAACTACTGCTACTGAAAAGCAGCAACCGGCGTATCTGTTTACCAAGCAGCCACAGTCCAAAAGAATAGATCAAAACGAATCCATTTGATAGGTTAATATGCAGCACATGATAAATTACAGTGAAAGGTAAACATTAACTGCATTCTTCAGTAACAATTAAAACTACAGTATAGTATATATAGTATTTACAGAACACATGAGGTGCATTTAAAAAAATATTACCGTGCACAACAGCATGTGACAATAATGTACAGTACATCTGTTGTAAGCATCTTTGGGAATGTGCTCTGGGGCTATAGTTGACTCCAGTGACCTGATGCACCAGGCTCTGCTAACATGCCTGTATGGGTGCCAACCATGTGTTCTAACTCAGCCTTAATGACTCTATGCAACTAATTAGCAGATTGATCTGCATATTCCTGATGAGTGGCAAGCCAACTGGCTTAGTGCGTATGTACAAGGGGGAAACACAGAGGCCAAAAGGGGAATCCAAACCAACTAAAAGCCCTAAACTTAAAGTAAAGATGACCAATTATAAAGTATGACATGCTGAGCATGAACTCTAAATTGGTTTTCAGCTAAAAATACATTTTTTTGGATGAACTATTTAACACCGAGCAAACTGGTAACTACAGGAGATGATCTGTTGTGTGCTTTGTTTGAGGGAGTACACGACACTGACAAATGACTGAGATTTGGTGCAGATGTTCTCTCTGGTCCAGTTGGACGCCTGTCTGCCACAGGACCAGAGGACATACGGATGACCTCTGTTTGTGAGGGAAGATCCTAAAGAAAGAGGACATGGAAAAGAAAGACGTTTACTACGTCAGCCGAGCAGCTGCTTGGTGGCCATGACCTGACATGTGCGCAGCCCCCTGTGATAACTGTGTAAACACGACGGCAAAGCAGATGGAGGGGCATGTACAGCAGTGAGAGGGAAATCTGGAAAAAAAAATGCTAGCATCTAAACAGTTTTTGTATGTCTACTTGAGCAAAAGTCTTTACTGACGGCTCAGCGGAGCGACATTTAATCAGCTGTCTCCCTCTTCCCTTCACCTCTGATCCACTCTCTTCTTCTAACCCGCGTGGACAGGGGTCACTGTCATCAATGGGTTTCTTTATAGCAGCATGTCATGTGCCTGGAGCTCTCAAAGCTCAACTTGTGCAGGTTCCCTGGTGAATATGTATTGTACACTGTACACATGCACAGATAGTGACACACACATTGATGCAGAGACGTACAGTTCACATGGGTGCACACCTGAGCACAAAGCAAATGTACATCAGCACAAGAAAATACTATTAAGACACACTTCTAAACAACTGACTGATGTAAGAGCTAGTAACCACAGATGTGTAGATGCAGGTAATATAAGTGGCACAGTTATACATGAAATAGTGGAGTGAAAGTGAAACAACCAAAGTTTGAAAACTGCACAAGCTTGAAGTTGAGCAACATCAGTCTCATTGGCAGACCGCTCAAATAAACTACTTTAGTTAGATCCATTTTTAAAAAGTGTTTCTAATCAAAGCTGCTCATAGGCTTATGAATCTTAAAAGACTATTAACGAATTCCTTTAAATCAGACTTTCCCAGATCCAAGGAAAACTTTATTCACTCAAATCGTAGGTCACACACTGAGGTTATTTCCTGGGAGACAAGAGAGGCTGTAATTTCTGAAATGGCCGACATAACTTTAAGACTAACTGAATGTAGCAAACTGTGAGCCACGCACCACTGTGAACTACTCGTCGCCACAGCCAATAATCACATTTCACTTTGGACACTTACTGAAAGAGCTGCAAATTGTGTCCAAGGTGGTAGCAGTGGGCTACAGAGAACATTCACTATATAAGCTTTTGACTTTTCTGTTTGGTATTACTGTTTCAATACATGGTTAAGTAGCACAAACTACTTCTTTTAACCATCATCCAATACAACAGAAATAATACAACTGAAAATGTTTCTAAAGAAGGACTGGACGGGATTTATGAAGTTAATATAATGTCTACATGCGTAAAAGCAAAAGCTTTAGTTTTTTTGTGTGCTATGTCCACTTCATCTCAAGTGGCCTTAAAAGTCTAAAAGTGTAAAGTCAGTGCGTTGACGTCTCAGGACACAGAAGCAAAAAGTGGCCAAAATGAAACCAAATTGTGAAAAATAAAACTCAAAATCATATCTTAAACTTTGATTCAATTAACTTAGGAGCTTATTAATTTTAAGGTTTTCCACTGTCGATGAATACACTTCTATGTATGTAGAAAAGCTGTGCACGTATATGTCGTAAATCAAGCATTGTGGGGGACTCGTATTTCCATAGATCAAAATTCATATGTTGTTTTACGAAGTTGAGATTTACATTTTTATTCATTAGAAGCAAGTAACAAAAATGTAGTATATCAATGCTACATTTCAGTCTGAAACTAAGTCAGGGCTACAGCACTATGATCCATTTTGGCACATTTCTTTAGAATTAATTAGAGGTTAAGAAAACATAATGATGGTAAATGGTCTCGTTATTATGTAGCGCTTTTACCACCTACAGTCACCCATTCACTCACACAAGCACACACACACTCCTACACCAGATGCAGTGGGAGCAACTTAAGGTTCAGACACGTCAGACACCTCGGTCTGTGGACAGCTTCCTCCACCTACGGAACCACAGTATTCAAATCAATTAATTTCAATACTATTTATTTATCCTGCACAATACAGTATAATCAGAACGCACAAATAAACTGCAAGAACAGGAGATATAAGATATAATGAGGTCAGCGGCAAAAATCAAACAATTTGTCTTCGGGCCAGTGTCAGAGTGAGCGAGGCCATCTAGAAACATGTCCTGCCAAACTTATGAGTGCGATACTGAGAAGATCAAAAGATTCTTTCTTGTTCATAATGTGCTGCTGAAGCGGTAAATTAGCCAGTGCCTGAGCCCAAGGCATGCGTGAAACCAGCAGCACACGCCGGCCTGGTCACAGTAGGAGGGGCATCTGTGTGTGTGTGTGTGTGTGCGTGCGTGTGTGTGTGGGTTGTGCGAAGTTCAGGACAAAGGTTGTCAAAGGCTGAGTCTGATAAATCCCATGATTCTCAACAGACCGTCTCCTTTATATCCCTTCTCTATGGCTTTGATCTAATCCGACCAAATGGTAATGGGTAAGTGTAGTGGGCCAGTTAGCTGCTCACCCATGTGCTATGTTTGGAATAATTACCAGTAGTGTGTGATGACCTACCTGCTGTCTACTGACAGAGCCGGTGGACCTGCGGTGGAGACTCTGGTCCTCTGGCTTAGGATCTGAACTTCGAGAGGAGGCCTGGTCCGAGTGAGGGCTAGGTCTCTGCGCTGCCACATCTGCCTGGTCTGATCCCACAGCCTGAAAGAAAAGAGTGACAGTGTATGTGGCTAGATGAGACAGCCTTATAGGGAAGAGGGTGCAGTGCACCTCTCAGCATACATTGCAATGACTACCTGAAGCCGATGAAAACCCTACAGTGCATCTGCAACACTCTATCCCACCTTTCCCCTTAACAGATCTTTTCTAATTTAGTCTGGGGTAGACAGAACACATGCATCTAGGAACGCCACTGCACACACACACACACAACAGAAATGGAAAGATTACTAGTAATATTATGAATCTATTTACTCAGTAATTCAGAAGACTGACCCCTTTGTTAGCTATAGTCAAAAACCAGATGTTTCATACAGCATTGGGGCAGTTCCACGATCCACTAGCACGAGTGCGATGTGAGTGCTAAAAATATTTAAGTATCTATTAGCCACTATCCTCATCCTCTGCACACCTTCAAGTATGAAGTAAATGGTCAAAGTACAGAGGAGTGATGCACACATCTTACCGTGGTTGTTATGAAGGGGTGGAAATAGCTCATAATGCTTTAAAGCTTTAATGGACCAAGTACAGTATGCTACTGTACGTTCAAGTGCCTAAGGACATGTGCTGCATACCCAGTTTGTATGAGATTAATGGATGCGCTTCATCGACGAACATCTACCCTCGCATACTTCCTGACTCTATCACCTGCGTCTATTCTTGAATTCTTACTAAAAAGGTGCAAAACAATAAAAAATATCTCTCCTGCTGCTATCAACAACACCTCTACTTAACACGTCAAATCAAAGCCTTTTGACAAACAAAGGCCTTCGCAAGTGTGCTTTACAGAGAGGGCCAGGTCGTGAAGAAAAACCACACAGGATGTCATCACCTTTTTTCCCCAACAAGTCCTGATTGCATTATCAGAAAGCTGGCATCTGGGCGTGACCTTGTTAACTGCCAGGGTAATCAACTTTAACCAAAGGGGAGGAGAGGGGATGATAAATTATTAGTGAGGAAGATTTTGTTCATGTTTTATTAAATTGGCCTGTCAAAGGGGGTTGGTCAAATTATCTGGGGCCTCGTTTATTGGAGGCCGGCCATATTGGCGCATCTGTTACAATTATTTATAATTTCCAGGCAGGCAGGAGGATGGAGTGAGTTTTTCGGCATCAGCCACATAAAGCAATTTAGAAATTAACCGGTGTGGGAGTGTCTGACTTCCCCCCCCCCCATCTTTCTCTCCCGTCCCCGTCCGGATTTTCATCCAGCAGAAAACAGGAAAAAAAAAAAAAAAAAAAAGGGAAACCGTAAAGGGGGCAAAGATACAGAAGGGAAAAAAATAAACATAGAAACAAGAAGGTTATAGAAACCAACAGACAGGGAGAGAGCGTGAGGAGAGGGGAGAGCGTGCAGGTGTGGTGAAAAAAAAGAGCAAGAGATTGGGAGGAGGTTGGGGGGGGGGGGGGGGGGGGGGGAGGAAAAAAGGAGAAAAGCTGGTCTTGGTAATTACTGAACACGATTAGGTTCTTGGGGGAACTTGTCTGGCACTCGCCGCCCTCGCTGGTGAGGATGCGGCAGGCAGGACCATATGGAGCGAGGCTTGTGATTGTGCTCCCCGAAGCTCGTGACCCGTCTGCTGCCGAGCCCTTGAGCTGAATTTGAAATGAGACTTGCCAGGCCTAATGTTCTACACATGCACCATTTATGCCACAAAACAAATCTGATCACTGTTAATTATGGAGCAGCTATAATCAGGAGGGGCCGTCGCCGCCGCGCTCGCACAGACGCGCGCGCGCGCAGAACACCGAGCGTATACAAACACGCCCGCGCACAATCGCGTCCATCTGCGGAGTGACGGCGTACGCGAAAGTGATTGGAGAGGCCTGGGAAAGTGGGGGGGCTGGAAGGGGCACGCTCCCCCACCAGGCCAGGTGCACTTTATATTCAAGGTGGTGATTCTTCAAAGAATGTGTGTGTGCACACACCACGGTATGTATGAGCAGGCGTGTTACTGGGAGCGCAGCGGAAAGGGACTTTACAGAAGGACAGCGCGCAGTGAGTAGGATGTAGATGCGTGTATATTTTCGGTGTGTGTACACAGCCCTGAGTCCTCCCACACAGCCTGTTTGACCCGGGTGTATGCGCTTCGGCGAGCGAGTGTATGTCTCAGCAGCGGCACATGGCTGCGCTTCATTAATGAGGCGAGCTGTGCAACGCGGAGGTTCTCATCTAATGAGAGCTGTTGAGCTTGTAAAACACACCACTGGCGTCTATGTCATTAGTATGTCTCTGGCCCTGGACGTGGCCCCCGCTCCAAACACACGGTAATACCCAAATTCATGTTGACAATGCTATTTGCGGATAACACGCTCCGCATACGCGAGATCAGGGGTTGACAAAAAAAAACATCGTGGCATGTCATCAAACTGAATTTTTGAGCGTGATTTATATTCATAACCTTAACACAATACTTTCGAATCAAAGGGTTCAAACTCAATCGCTGGAAAAGTAGAGTCATGTATATACAATCATAAAACATACACTTAAGGAGGATCAGACATTTGTGTTAAAGCAAGATTTTGGGATGATTTAACCTTGAATTACAGGGTCAAGTTTAAAAAAAAAAAAATCTATTTTCCCATTCGAACTGATCTTCGCTTGACTTTCCTGCGTCCTGGCGTGACTTGTTTTGCATGACTAGTCTCACAAGACCACGCGGTGAGATTAGTCACTCACATGTGAGGGAGATCCAAAACACGACAGAAGTTACGACTCTGAGAGCGCCGTCCAGACCTGAAGCCCAAGTGTGGCAGTGTTTCGGATTTCGGGGGAATAACAACCGAGCTGAGCTGGACACAAGCAAAGCCACACGCAAGACGTCTCAGCTACAGGTGAAGTATTCAGGAAATACCACAAATGTCTTCAACCATTCAACATTAGTTTGGTGAAAACCTCCTCCATCGAATCTCATCAAAATTGTTTCAAAGCTCAAATATCTCTAAATGAATCGATGCTGATGTCTAATCTCGACCTTGTGAGTGGGAATTGAATCGATTGAGAAAATCCGTAACAATACCCAGCCTTATTAAGATAGCAACTCACCGCCCTGAGTTTTTGATCATGAGCAAAGTCGGACTAAGACGGCAGCTAGATATCTTACGACGCTGGTGCAAAAGTCAATTCCACTCCCGAACTACACAGTGTCCAGTTGCAACCTGAGACATTAGCAGGAGGCTACACTAACTGCTCTTCAATAGTGCATATTGACATACTGACCCTGCCTTGAGTACTGAGTAAGACCTCGGTCCACACGAGCCTTAATTTTTATCTCAGCTACATACATGTAAAGATTTGTGACTGCATCGTACACAGTCATGAAACTACTGTGCTGACAAAATCTGTCCAAAGACCAACAAACAGGGTGACATTTTGTGATGACACACACACTCACACACACACACACTGACTTATGCAGTCAGTGTCAGACTTATCCAAGGTTTAAATCACATTCTTCTGTATGTAGATAGTGGACACGTGGTTAGAGAATCAGCTTTGGGATAAATTGAGTAGTCGCATGAGGGACTGATATTAACAAAAATAAATAACTTTAACAAAAAAATAACACACTCGACCGCGACCTGGACTCGGATAAGCGTAAGAAAAGGAAACGAAAAAGAAAAAATAATAAGTTGGATTACTGGTCCAACATCACCTACTACTGAGCTGCATGAAGGAGAAGGAGAAGAAAGCTTAGAATAAAATGACTATTTAAAATGTGGTGGTTACAGCTGGAGAATTCAAATCACTCAATGACAGAGAAAATGAAACTCAATATGACTAGTCCTAAATTTGTCCTGAAAAATATTTCTTGACGTGCAGGTCTTGATGTTTTATTACATGGAAACTGAATGGAAAAATTTTACTGTGCATCATTTGTGTTTAACCATTTGTGTTATTGGTGTTTACAGCTGTAACAATATTTCATGCTTTCCAGCTTATTCAAAAAAGATGGGAAAAAAAGTACAGTTTTAATTCCATGCTCCTTCTTTCTACTTTCTACTTCTTATATCGTTATGTTTTTCTGCAAAGCACAAAAAAACAGCATAACAAACTTCATATCTGTACAGTACATAAATACAAAGATGCAGAACATTTGGAATACAATATCAAGAACCCCTGGCAAAAAAAAAAAAAAAAGTAACTTTGCATGTAGCAAGCATCAGTTTCACCATTAACACTTGATGTTTGCTATTAATGATGATGATCAAAAGAAACGCTTCACCCAAGTCAAAGGTGACCTGGCAAAAAAAGTGGGTGTATACGAATGTGTGTGTAACTAGCATTTTAATTGCACATCTAAAAGCGTTTAGATTTGCTAATAAATAACAAGCCAGAACCAGATGTTTAACACATCACAGCAAGCTAATGCAGATGCAACATGTGGGGTTCAATTTGAAACCAAAAGACTGGTCGACTAGGGATTTTTTTTATTTTTTTAGCAGTTAGCTACATTTTGTGTGTCCGATGCAAATGCTGAATTAAAATGTCAACTTAAAAATATTTTGGAAAAGTACAAGTGTGTACTATAAACTACTTAATGGTGGCTCCTCGGCAGTCAGTGTCCCGGGGAGACACACCACAAAAAAACAAAAAAACAAAACTAAAACCAGCTAATTGGAATCGTTAATTTCATATTTTCCATTCGTGCCTTCCCTGCTATTTCACTAGACAAAGGTGCTTGTTTCTATTATATTTAGATCAAACTTTTCTGGAGTGCGTTGCCTGTTTTTCCCTTCCCAAAGTTGACGAGGGAATAACCAGAGCTTTGAATGACTGCCCACACGAATAACAACTTACCACTCATTTAGTGTGGAGATGAATCCAGAAAGCCTGAGGTCTGCTATGGATTCTAATGTTGGTCTTTAATCACTGCTCCGCGCTGACAGTAGCCAAACACTACACTACTACAAACACTATAAATATGCCCGTAAATAATTAAACATTCACTCCAAATAGTTTTTGTCAACCTTTGAGAGGTCTCCTCTGCCTCTGTGTGGTGATGGTGACCACCCAACCTGGCAACCGAAACCTCCCTAACCTGGCAGTTTGTCCAGACTGCATCTCATTGTGTGTGTTCGTGTGTGTGTGTGTGTGTGTGTGTGTGTGTGTGTGTGTGTGTGGGTCATCCAGGTGCCTGATGATAAGCCAGGCCCTACAGCTAGAAGATCAGGGCGTTAGGCCATTTCCAGGATGAGATATTTCACCATTTTCAAAATACAAACACAGAAAACTACACTAAAAGCAGCGCATGGACACCTTACATATACTATTTACATACAAATATTGCTTCCTACTGCCAACTTCCATTGATAATGAATAGCAGGTTGTAGTTTTAGCAAGCTTTTGTGGCTCTCAGTGTGAACGCAGCCATAAAATGTTGCGGTTTCCTAACGGCTGATGTAAAAGGTGTCATTAGATCACTGGAAACAGAGTAACAACATCAACAGACAGCGAGGCGAGATACATTGTTCATATTAAAGTCCTATCAGGCATCCTCTAAAGAATTAACGGGAGAGAACCCATAGTCAATCTTAGTGAACAGCATGAAAGTATAACACACAATGGGTGTTATTCCTCTCACCCTCCTCCTTTCTCCCCACCCCCACCACAAAACCGCGGCGGGAAGGGTGTTCAAAGCCGTCACTCTGGTCCATATTCAAATAAGCACGGCGTCTCCCCCCTGTGCTCCTGTTGCGATCAACACTTTGATCGCCTCCAATGGTAACTTCCACCAAAACATTTAAAATTAAAATCAAATCTGCCTTAACAACCAGAGCATTTGAATTTAACAGGTGTTCGGGAGGAAGTTGTTACAGAATTTGCGATTATGTGCTCGGATACACACACCTTCAGTCTGACGCGCGCCCGCGCAGACACAGGCGTACGCACACGCCGGCAACCTGTCAGTGAAATTACAGAGTGAGAAACAGAAAGCCCTCCTGGCTGAGTGCTATACCTTGGGATACCTGATCTGTTCACTTTGATGTCAGTAGGTAAGAAAGTTAAAGAAACAAATCAGCCAGACAGCAGCTACATGTGTTCGGTAAACAAAAGTTTTTATTTGTTCTTAGTTATTATGCATGTGATATTTTTGTAATTATTAATTAGCAGTGACGTGGTGTCGACAGTTTCTTTTTTTTTTTCTTCATTCTGACCTAAGTGTCAAATAGAGAATGGGGTGCACTCAGACAGATACAAGCATGTGTGCATACATCCACACACTACACAAGCAAAACTGAGCTGCATCTCCTGTAAATGTAGTATTAATTACTGGAAAAACCACTGCAGTACTGTATTTAATTACTGACTAAATGATCCATTTAAATGAACAGGGTCAAGTGAGACCACGCGATTGTAACTCGCTTAACGCGAGCTTATATCTTTAAACTTCCCCAGTCCGGAGGCGGCACTTCAAGAAAATATCAGCCAATCAAATTAGAAAATTACAGTCTGTGGAGCCGTCAATGGCTGGAAAAATAGTATCTTACGCAAACAGAGCAGCAAAAAGCCAATCTGCAGACACACTGAGGGACTCCTTATAACGCAGAGTGCTGTAATAAACAACAACGACGGAACGCGGTTGCGTAGCTCTCGAGTACAAGCTACAGACAACCGTCATTTTTTATTTTTATTTTTTTTTAAACCAAGTGTTTGACATGGTGTGGTCCAACACTTATCACCATATCATTAGGAGTTATTAAAAGCCTCTATCGCCTTGGGGTGACGGTTCAAACGCACCGAGCTAAAGCTAAACTCCCGCTGACTGACAGATGTAGAACTGTAACTCTAACATCACCTTCAAGAACATTACTGGGCTCCAATTAAATCACCTCTCCCGACATCGTATCTGTCTTTGCTATCTGAGCTGAGCGCGTTAAAAGGATTTCCAGTTACTTGGGTGGGAGCAGAGGAAGAAGGATGATAAAGTAAGTAAGTCAGAGAGTGCACGTGTGCCCGGGACTGAGGGTGAGAGAAGATCAGATAGCTGACATTAAAGACACTGTGAGAAGAGTGATGGATAGATCAAGGGTGAAACGGAGCAATATCAAAAGAATGATTCTGAGTTAAAGACCACACCACAGGCAGGGCCATGCTGGTCTCGGCAGTTATTACGGTGCTCTCTAAGTCCGCCTACACACATCGGACTTTAGGACAATTAGACACCATCGCCAGAAAATAGAAAATAATCTGACTGCTGTGCGTACGCTATTCAGTGAACCACAGGTACTGTACATACACTGTGTTATTTATTCACTGATTAACTCTAAAAAGAGCGGAGATGGTCAAGACTGCTTACCTTAAAGTTGGTTTGTCTGTTTGGTGAGGGATTAATTGCCTGCTGAGCACGTTGCTGCTGTTGTTGCTGAAGCTGGATTTGTTGCAGAAGTTGGATTTGTTGCTGCTGTTGTTGCTGAAGATGGATTTGTTGCTGCTGTTGTTGCTGGAGTTGGATTTGTTCCTGCTGTTGTTGCAGCTGGGCCTGGAGTTCTGAAATGCGTTGGTCTTTCTGAGTCAACTGGTTGCTGAGCTCCTGGTGACTCTGACGGAGCTTGGCCTCACCAGACATGAGAGTCTGGTAGCACTGACTCAACTCCTGGTAGAGCTGTTGGGAAACATGATGACGACAGAAAAAAAAAATCAGGCAAAGGACAAGAGGAGACAAGGCAGGTTAACCAGAGAGTGGATGTCATCACAGGGCAACCAGAATAAACAAAGCATGCAAAGAAGATAACGTGAAGAATAAAATATGAAGTGCGTTACTTAATGGCCATGGCTAATGATCTAGACTATGTCTCTATATACACGTCCCTGTGTAGTGTGTGTGGAATAGTGCTACAGTCAACAGACTGTAGCACTCAATAAATTTAGAACCCGTTCACTGTAACAAGATACTTTGGGAAAAGTACTTTTCTGGAACAAGTAAAATAATTGTATGTTGAAGCGAGCTTGGAAATAAATCACCACAGTGAATGAGGCCTTGAGTGATTTGCCACAGAGTGGCCATGATAGTGATGAGCTTGAGGTTTGGCACGTGTGCGAGTACCCGCTGATAGGAGGTGGTGTCAGCAGAATGAGCCTCTTCTTGGTTCCTCAGGACTCGCTGTGTGTCTAGGTTGAGTCCTTCCAGTTGCTTGATCAGGTGGCTCTGCTCCGCCGCATGCTCCGTGCTCTGCCTGTACAGAGTCTGCACTTCCGCAAACTCACGACTACAGACGCACAAGGGGCGTAACAACGCTGCAGTCAAAATATGGTGTGTATGCGTAGCACTGTAATCATTTTTCCAACCAAACTTTATCCACTAACATTTTCATTATATCATATAAAAATGCTATAAAGTAGAGGACATGTGAGCCTCTCAGAGATGTACATTTGACTCAGAATAAACCTATTCACTCAGTTTGATATGTTCTATTTTTTACACATATAGTCTTTATTGCTCAGGATGGAAATTAGTTTTAAATAAGTACATATTACACACAAAAGCAATGATGGTAATATCAATCAAAACATTCATAATCATAAACTTACACTGAAAATGCTGCAAATTCATCCCTGTACTCAATCATGGACATTCTTATTCCACATCTTTTGACAGCAATGACTTAATTTCTGAAATTTGGACGGGTCCTTCCATGGAATCACCAAGATGTGATCCTTCAACTTATAAGGACATCTTTAATCACCTCGCTAAAACCTTAAGAACACTCTCTATCCCCGGTGTGACTGACATGACAGAGTGCCTCTGGCATTAAAACAGAAAAGTAGTTAAAAAAGGTTGAGATTACCACTAAGGCTCCTACAGTTCTCACAGTTTTTATCATATCGACTAAAGCTTAGCCAAAGCCGGCCCTGTTTCCCTTTCTCCCTCTTTTAAAGCACATCCTCTATGCAGGGCTTATCAAGTGGCTTTAGGTGAGCCGGGATGGAAGGAATCTGTGTCACCCCCAAGCCTCACAGCGAAGAGAGCGATATAGCAACTCCTCAATGCAGTAACCCAGGTAAAGTGATATAAACACGTACGCCTAACCAGGACAGATCCACACTGCCTTTGACGAACTAAATTACCCAGAACTATCATCTGCTACGGCGCAGTGGTCACAACAACAGAGGCGCAGCTTCGGTTGGTAGGGCTCACCGAAGTTGATCGAGTTGCTCCTCTTTTGCTGCTACCGCCTGCTCTTTGGAAGAAAGCTCAGCTGCTAGACTGCTACTGCGGCTCTGGGCGGCAGACAGCTGCTGCCAGGCGTTGTGCAGTTCCTCCTCCAGACCCTGGTGTAGAAGAGTACAAGCAACTTTAAAAATGTCCAGACAAATTTGTGAGAATTTTCCAAAATGTAATTCGTAAAATTTGGTTTATTGTACATAATTCATATGGATATAGTGCTTATATTAAACATTGTACATTAGATTAGAGTCTTAATTGTCATTGCATGGTAGCATATAACAATATACATTGCACAACGAAACTGAGGTACAGCTCTCCCGTCAGTGCAAAAGATAAATATTCAGTAAATAACTAAACTAGACAAGGCATGTACAACAAACAAACTAAAAAGGACACTATATACAGATTAGAATGTCCTGACTGTTACTGTTTGTCTGTACCTCACACTTACTGAGAAATTCTGTGCAACAATACAACACGAGGAAAAAAGAAGTGACTGGAAAAAAAAAACGGATCAAAGTGTGCTTTCACATATATTTTTTTCTGATTCAGGGCTCCATTTAGCCGTGGTTGTGTATGCGTTCAACGGGCAATTCAGACAAAGTTCTGACAAGCTTAGAAAACTACGAGCTCGTAAACAGTTTCGTTCATTACATTATAGCATAACACGTGGTAATAACATAATTGGTCGTAATTTTGTGGGAAAATTGGATTTCAGGAAATCCGGAAATAATCCCATCAAAAAAATGGAGATTCTGCAATGAGTGTGGACACTGGCATTAATTACCCTTCTGTGGTTGTGTATTTGAACAGCGTGTTCAGCTTCATCAAGGATCTATATGCTGAGATGGTGCGTTGCTGCTGCTGCTGCTGCTGCTGCTGCTGCCAGACATATTCGGAGGAGAAGGTGCGCTCTGGAGGCACACGATTCCTTATTTTGCATCAGGTATACTTCATGGTTACATAATTATAAGCTGCTGGATAGTAGGTCAAATCTTTCTTTTTAATTTGTGTTCACACTGAAATTAAATTGCTCTGAGTTTTGGAACCACAAACTAGATGTGAAAGGGTGCAAAAAGCAGAATTTAGACGAGTCACTATTTGACTGAGTCAATATTTTTGTTAGATGTGCAGCTGCTGTGATTATGAATAAACATTAGAGCATTCTATGCTACATTAATAAATCAGTGACAATTATGAGACAAAAACGCTATAACACGTTGAGTACACCTGAACGACAATCATACTTGTTTGCCGTCTTTCCACTTCTAGCACTGGATGAAATGCTAAATGTGTGTTCACTTCAGGACGATGTGTTATTTCATCTTTTTCCGCTTCTGTTCAGTTTATGGAAATAACAGTGTATCTTATCTATGCATGCAAAGGATCAAATGATAAAATCCTGGAGAAATCCTTGCCATGTCAAACAAACTAGCATGGTGTATCCTGTGTGCCTCCCATATTCTCCACCTTCCAAATCAATGGATGATACAAAAATGAGGAACAGGTGGAGCATCTTAGGCAGTGATGGATGTGCATATACTAGTCGCCGCACTACATCCCGTCCAAGTGTAATTACTCTGCAGTCCTGACTTATTCAAGACTTTCTGTCCATTCCATCCATACTCCATTTGACTAGGCGAGGGGTATGTTTCATAACAATTAGGGCTAAAAGTAAGGGGAAGAATGTGAGGTTCTTCCTCGGCTCTTCTGTCCTGAGTCTCTAGCACCGGCAAGAAGCTGGAACCTCAGGGAATGTAAAACTCTTCAAGGACTTTTGTTGGGATTTGCTTGAATGCGTTTTGATTGGATGAATTTTTAAAACACCGCCATTGTCCGATCACAGAATTTATCACGTCCACAGCGACGAGAACTGTGGATCAATAATGACGCGAAGGAGTAGTCGACGGATTCTGAAAATGACCTGCTAACACACAACCTGCTGGTTGCTCCTCGTCTTTCCTCATCAACCACGAACACTCGAAGCCACACGTGCCAACAGAAGACCTGTCTCCCCCATGTTAAATCATATTTCTTCTCCCTTTGAATGGAGTCCTTGCATATTTATTTCTGCACTTTGCTACAGAGATCTTCTTTATATTCACAAGCTGAGGAGAAAAGGGGGTGTGAGGGATCAGAGGGTTCAAGGTGTGTGTGTCTGAACAGACTTGTCCCCGTGTTCACACCTTTAATCTGGCCTGTGCAGCATCCCTCTGGTCTCGTTGGCTGTCGGCCTGCCTCTGCCTCTCCTCCAGGTCAGCTCGCAGGGCGGCGCAGCGGGACGTTAATCCCTCTTTCTCCTCCTCCAGAGCCCGTACCACCTGCCGCTCCTCCTCCGCTCTCCTCCTACGCTCCGTCTCCGTTTCCTGGATAAGAGAGGGGCGCGTGTGTGTTGGAGGAGAGCGGAGGTCAGCGGGGCCGGAAAAACAATGGCGACAAAAGAGCGGGAGCGCAAAAAGTAACAATTCAAAAGGAGAAAATGAAAAGATAGAAGATGGAGACACAAAAAAAAAAAAAAAAAAAAAAAAAGAGGCAACCCATGGGGTTCGGGCTCAATGAATATGTAAAGAGTGGAGCGGCTTTTCTGTGGGAGACCCCTGCATGGGTCTCTGACTGGCCAAGGTCACCCGTGCCGACGGGGCCCACACGGACAGATGCTGGCGAAGGCCGAGCTGCACTATAAGAGTTGGGCTCATGTAGGTGCAGAGGCCAGTCTGTCAACTTTAATGACAGGCTCCTAATGAGAATGGTGCTTGTTACAAAACCCATTAGACTCAACCTAGGTCTCCTTTGATGCTGTCCCCCCACGATTTCTCGCCATGAGACCTCACCAAGACTGTGTAAGGACCATTCCTTTATCAATTAATCATAGCCATGTCCCATCTAAGCATAATTAGGGAGAAGCCACACCACCTCTTGCACAATTTCCCCCTTTTCCCAACTGAAGGGGGCATTAAGTATTTATCTACAAGTTAACAACCTGCTTTCCTGCTTCTTTGTATCTCTCACACACAGTCTTTCCAGCTGTATGGTGTTCTCCGACAGTAGAAAGAAAGAAAGAAAGAAAGAAAGAAAGAAAGAAAGCCAAAAGCAAGAAAGGGTGAAAATGACAGGAGAAGCCACAAAGACACAGACACTGTGTTCAAGAAGGCTGAACAATCCTCCTTCTCTTCTAAATGATTCAAACGCCCGAGGCTACAGCCACGGGGGACGTGTCGTGTTCAGCGCCACACAGAAAAGAGACTTTTTGAATCCAGGGCCCAGACTGCCAAAGAAAATTTGTTCCACCGACCTGAAGTTCCTGACTCTTATTGACCAGTTGTTCACGCAGAGCTGTCAGCTCCCTCTTCATTAAATCCCTCTCCTCCTCCACCGTCGTCCTGCTCTGTGCCATCTTGTTCATCTCCTGCTGCTGCTCTGTCACCGTCTGTGGGAGACGGAAATACACACAGAAATAAGAGAAAAAGGAGCCACGGGTTACATTGTACTGTTAACTCTTGGAAAAAAAACAAATCAAAGATAGGGTGCGGAATATGTCCCGACTGGAAGTGAACAACACAAAACCAACAAGATCATACAGTACAATATATGCTCTGAATTAAAGCATAACTGTCCAAATAAGGACAAACATACAGCACCTGTTACCATACGACAAATATTTAATCATTCCCTCTACAAAATATCATTAAACAATTTAGTATCAAAATACCTGCCAATTAGTTTTCGCACACAATTTTTACACACTCAGCTATAAAGATATAACCACTCCTCAGTATTATTATTTTAAGAGGTGAGTCACAGAACATTAAAAAACCCATAAGATGATCAATTTAATGATTTTCAAGATTCATCAAACCAGAGGGCAGCAGAAATCATACAATGATTTAATGACCACCCACTTTTGCAGCTAGTATATGTTCACTTCATGTTTTTTGGCAGCCTTTGTGGCCTTAGTGGGGGGGGGGTAGCTTCTCAACACTGCATCAGCTGGGGTTTGGCATTGGCTGGTAATCCACAGCCTTCTGTGGGTACACCCTCCTCTCCAATAACACTGAGCTCTGGGATGCAATTAATTGCCATGTTGAGGGAAATCACTCAGATATATCCAGATAGTGGATTTAGCGTTCCTCGCTACTTCTAGCTCGCCGTGTTAAGAATAGAGGGGCTTTAATAGAGATTTATACTGGAGAGCAGAAAATAAATTCAAACGTTGATAATGAGATAGGCAAGAACAATTTGAACCCCAGTAGCACTCAATTTATAGGAGAGGGGAAAGAAGGGGGGGGCTGCCAAGTTAAGAGGTCTAGGACAGAGAGATTAGCATTTGAAAATTCCCATTGCAGCTCAAAAATGAAAGCTAATTATGTTACAAAAGTATAGTGAGAAAGAGGTGGAAGAACAAAACATCAAATTGGGAGAGCTGATACGTTAAGAAAAATGTGAGATCCTGAGTGGACTCTGCAGACCATCACATTTCAGAAAAAAAAAAAAAAAGAGGGGAAAAACCAATTAATCACAATGTGGGTACGGCTCAAAAGCGTCAATGAAACGATAACTGTCTGAGGGTGGGGCGACACAGATCGGTGCTATTAATGAGCTTTTCTAACGAACTGCAAATTTCAAATAAAAAAAAAAAAAGGATTTTGGAAAAGCATATTCAGGATTCCTTCAATACATTAATGAAATAAGATGTCAACAGGCCAGTTAGAAAATTGTGGAGATGGAGAAGCAGCCAAAGATACCTAAGTGGGAACAAGCTACTATCAAGCGGACCAATCACAGCTCTTGCAGACGGCAAAGCCACGACATTTACTGTACTGTTACATATCTGGGGAGGTGCATGTCAGGCTACAGCGTTAGGGTCTGTGGAGGGTCTGGCCTGTCGCCATAGCTACGGGATCAAAGTGATGCAGAAGCCTACACCACTTATTACTGTACGACATAGTGACTGAAAACTTGGTGGGTAGTGAATTATACTGAAATTATGCAAAAACACAACAACAGTAGTTACAGAATGGGAACCATTCTAACACCTTGTTAGTCCACATTATTTATCTCATTATGTTCTATAGTTTATTCCTTCATATGATATAGTTAAGCTAGATAGAGATAGGGCTGCCAGTTGGCATTTTTATCCATTATAACTTTGTACTGTTATGAACATTGCAACACTGACACATGCTATTTATTCCTCTTGTATACAACGTAGTAGCATTGCCTTGAATGATAATAAATCTACATCTAGGGGACAATCAATCAGGGCTGTGCTACAGTACTTGGGAGTCCCCGTGCTAATGGGATATTTTGTTCACGTCCATGTGAATTCTGTCAGAGAACCGTCGGCCTCCCGCATTGTTTAACTGCCTTCAGTCTAAAGGCACACATCTCGTACTATAATGAAGTTTGTCATAATTACATATCTTGTGGTCCTACAAGCTCCTATTAGGATTGCTGAGGAGGGTAATGTCAAAAAGCCCTGGCAAGCTGATGACTCCATTACAGCCAGTCTCATTAAGAATGAACGCGATTCTGGATGAAGGGCGCTAATGAAGGAGACTGACAGATGCTTCAGTGAAGGGATGATGATTTGGAGTAAATTACATCAGTGATGTCATTATCATTAGCCATCACACTATCAAGACATATTATTCCAGGGCCGAAGCAGGTAAAGTAAGAGATACGAAAAGTGCTAAGGGGATCAAATTAAAAATAGACTCTCTTTTTTCTTTTTTTTTTAAGTTTCAGTTAATATTTAACCAAACTGGGAATAAACAATTGATTGTAATAACAATCAAAGAAAGGGCAAAAGGGGACAATGAAAAATAAAAATCTGAAATAAAACTAAATTAGTATATATACAAAAATGACAATGACTAAAATCTCAACATAAAGGCTTCTGACTTTTCCATTAGTTTTAGCTGGAGATTTAAAGTGGTAAGAGGAAATAAGTACGATGTGTCCTACTTTTGGACCTGTGGTCAAGTTTATACGGAGGATATCTAATTCTCAGTAGACCTGCTGATTTGCCTGATTTGTAATTGGTTTGCAATAATGTTAAGTTTATAAATCATTTGTTGAAAGCAGTGATACCTTGATACATTGACTCACTTGCAGGTTCAGTAGGTTCACTAATGAAAACAAACGCAGGATATATGCCCCATAGAACAGCACTAAATCCCTCTCCATGTCTTTATAATGTTCATTTTATGCTGAAACAGTATAATAAAAGTGAAGGACTATTTTGGATGATGTACTATATGTTGAAATACAAAAGTGAGTCTGGTATTTAGTCTAGCACACTGACTAAAATGGGATTGTCACAATAACAGAAACGTGTCAATACAATTGTACTACAAACAACACCTCTCTCAGATATTTACAACTTACTTTCTGAATATAATGCATCCTTGATTTTTTTTTTATTAACCCCGCTCCTTACAGTTAAAGCCCACTAATTAATTAATTAATATTTAAGTGTTCAATGATGCCCTCCATATTCCTGTGTCTGCCATCTTCCAGACATTTTTCTTAATACAAATGTCTGGTAAACCCTGTTTGATTGAACCATACTGTACCTGTTCCAGCTCTTGTATCCTGTGGTCTTTACACTGGAGGATCTCCAACACCTTGCTGTCTTTAGCCTCAGCTTTGCGCTTCTCACTGAAAGAAAGTAGCGGGGAAAAAAGAAGCAAAATATGGTACCGGTACCAAGTCATTTACTACTTCACTACTCCACTACACAAAGCAAATTAAGAGGATTCCTTAGCATCCATCAGTATGCTACTATTGTTGGTTTTATTATTTTCATGTATGTTCATTTGTCAATAAAACTAAAAGTTCACTACTAAAGCAGAACTACAGTAATCCAACGCTGCAGCACCAAACTCTAAGAATTCTCTCAAGCCCACTACTAGCACCTCTTTTATCATAATGAACTTTTAGGGAGACAAAAACAAGGCTTCAATTGGGGACCTGTTTGTTTCAACTGCTTTAGATCGCCAGGGACCAGCCATTCCCTCCACTCATCACTTGCTCCTTGTACACCTCCCATCTTTGAGGCCCTTTCTATAGTCTCCCTGCCTCTTCTGATCAGCCCTCTCTCTTGGCAGACACTGAAATAAGTATCTGGTGTCTCTGGAGGGGCAGGAACACAGGCAGGCCTAGCTGCATCTCCTTGTATATTGGGCTGCGCTCACCATGTCCTGAGCAACCAACCAATCACTCTACAAGATCCACACAGAAAGGGGAGGGAAAGGATGAATGGCGGCTCCCAGAGGGCACCGGCGCTTGACTGGAGTCGACACAATTACCATGTCAATATCCCCCCTGCGCATCAGGTGATACAATACACATACGCTCTCTGGGTGCATGTTCCCCCACCTGTCTCAGCGGACCAACATACTTTGATGGGTTTCCTAAGGGGCTATAAGGAACTGAAGAGGCTATGGAGAGAAATGAGAGGCACAGGTACTGAGGAACTCTCTGCATGCTGCTGCACTGCATTTTACCTCTATTAAGCGTCTACTAGCAACTGACAGGGCTCAAAAGTAAAGCATCAGTGAAGGCAAATGTAATTCTAATGTATCACCTAATGAACAACGTCAGTAGAAACCAAAGTACTGAGTAAAGTGTACATAAATTGAAATTTGTTGGAACGAGTTGAAAAAACAGTGTTCAAACTTCAGTGATGAATCAAAGAAGTCACATTTTTCTTCCGAAAAAACACATATTTCATTTATCCAAATGTGTATCATCAGGGGAAGGAAATAATTTTCCGATCGTTCCCATGCCGCTGCGTTTCGAGTGGTTTAGCCATCCTGCAAAAGAGGCCACATTCAATCTCGCAATTTATCCGACGAAGATAAGTATTTCGAAGGACTGCTCGAACTGTCCAGCGTGTGAGCGGCAGAGTGTTTTCATTAAAAGGGTTTCCATTGTTTGAACTGCGAGACCGGGGATAAGAGGGCTTATATCAGCATCTGCGCCAGATTCCGTCATAACCCCAGCAGAACGGCCAAGGTGCTTTAAACACCCCTTGAACGACTTTCACACATATTTCTCTTCGCTTGTGAGAAAAAAAGGAACGTCTCAGCTGTTGAGCTTCTCAGGTAGCAAAGTGAAAGACACGAATCCACTCACCGCTCAACCACCAGGCTCACGGCCTCGGTCAAGTCCGGATTTGACACTTGCAGACGTTTCCACAGGGACCACACAAACTCCTTGTCTGCCTGCGAAGATAACGGATTCGGCTGTTAATTGACATTAAATGTTATTTATAAATGTAATAAATTGGATTCCGGAGAAGGAAAAGCAGCAGCGCATTGCAATTCAGACAAAAAAAAATAATAAATAAATAATTACTGGATGCTCAGTGACATTAGCATACGACAGTAGGGGTAGTCAATCAATAATTCAAACATCTTGTACAAAATAGTTTTTTTTTTTTTTATCTGGCTTGCCTTCTCTAATCATGAGGCTCTCTTAGCAGTAATCTCCATCGCTGAGATGTGACCTTCGACTCAAGGGGAGCGAGCATTGACACTTGTCATTATGCACTATTTATGACTGGGGAGAGCTGGGATCCAAATCAAAACACAGCAGTCGAGCTTGCATTTTCCTTATTAATCAATTGCACTCCAGATATGTTTTCCTCTACAGCTCCAAAGTAACTAGCCCCAAAGAAACTCAAAACTGATGACAGAGAGAGTCATCTTCAAGTGGAAAAACCCAGCCAGCCCCTGACACATTTCCAATTCAAATTGTCTCGCTGGTTTTTCAAACATTTTTAAGCTACATTACATTTAATGAGGGACATCTAAAAACTACATTTTCTGACATTAAAAGACAGAATTATACCAAATCGACTTAATATAAAATTATCTGATAAATTATGTTCACATCATCATAAGATAAAAGTCATTCCTCCCACTGGAATCTACTGGTCTCCAATTAGTACATGAATTTTAACCCCCTTTTCAAAAGTGTCTAATCAATTATTTACTAAAATGGCAGAAGCAGACCTTGATAAGGCCATGAGCTGAACATATAAAGTGGAAGGACTGTAGATCCCTGTCTCTATACGCATCTGGGTGTTGGTGTGTGTGCATGTATGCGCAGAGGGAGCGGGGCGAAGGGGAACAGGGATCTCACCGAATCAACGCTGGTACGCGGCTAACGATGAAATTAAGCATCGTGGTTTACTCAAAATACGCGGTCTCCCCGTGTCTGGCCTTTGGCTGCCATTAACCGTTGCACTGACAAATGTTCAACCAGGACCCTCATCAAGAGCTCTCCTCTGCCGTATGTGTACTTAAAGATGCATTGAATGTGTGTTTGATGATCGCTGAATTATTCATTCTCAATCCAGACACTGAAACACCATGGGCTAAACATACCAGTGAGAGCCACTGAAATTCAGCACATATTAGTGAAATTAGCCCGGTCTAGTAGGAACATTTGCCGGCTGACAGATGAGACTCTTTGTAGTTAATGGCTGTCCTGAAACACATCATGCCAGAGACTTAAGACATCAGTGGTATTCAAATGCCACTATTTAAATTGTGCACTGTACAACTTAAGGTCCTTATTACATACACGGAATCACTGATGTTCCACTCCAGCCCAGACCACCAAGGACGGCTTCCGTGTCAGTTTAACGTACGGCAACGAGAACCGTTAGTTTGAAGCGAACAAAGCGTATTGATAAAGTAGTAGCACTATAATGCAGTGCGTTTCAACTGAAACAAACATCAAAAATGGTATTACACTTGAAAGGAAATCTCATAAGCACTGCTTTAAAATGAAATGTCATACTTAATTCTGAGATTATTACCTATAAAATGATAAATTATAAAAGTAGCTGTGCTTGACTTGGTCACATACAGATTTATCTATTGCCTAGAAACACCTTCAGAAACATTTGCTGAAATCATGATGTAGTTGTTGTACATTCAGTTTTCTGTTTCATATTGAATAAAAGTAAATTAAGTTTTAAAAACATAACTTATTCTCACTGAATACTAACATGTGTTGCACTTTAACTCATAAAATCCCACAGGTGCATGCATGGATTTGCTTGACTCTAAAATCCGTAAAGACACATCAAGGAATGAAGATCTGACAGTTTTCTGAATAAACTCTAAAGTCAAACCAAAGTTTTTACACTGGACAAATACAATAACAGGCACAGATGTGGAGAGAGCCCAACAGCAGCACAACAAATGTTTTTGTGTGTCAGGTGGTTTCTATGCTCTAATAAAAACCGAAATGCACCTCATCTGCTGAACCCCACAGTGGTCTACGTACCTTTGTGGCAAGGTAGTGTGGATATGCAAAGTGATAAATCCTGGGATCAAGTCACTCATGTTATTAGACACCACCTGGTGGTGAGTATGCAAGGACTCCCTCAATCACAAACTCACAAAGTGAAGACGAAAGTTTCTCATATCTGCTCATGGGCATGTCGTGCCTCTGTTTGGATTTATCTGAACTAAAATTTCAGTAGACTCACACTATTTACTGCATTTGCTGAATTCAGTACAGCATGGTCAGGACATTTACACACATTTGGTGGTATGCTATACACAATTTTAGTGATTTTGCTCATCTTTAAATCGTGAATGACTATCAGGCACATTTTTGGGCCAAAAAAAAGAAGTGATTTCTAGCATGTAATATTATCTTCCCACAAACCCTCAATTTCTATTTAATGAGGGTTGACAATATTGTCAGAGCAAAAATTTTACAATAGGTAACAAAGACTACAAAGGTCTGACAAAAAAAAGAGAAAGGAAAAGAGTAGCTTTATGAAAAACACAAGGTGAGATTCTGTAATAAATAGGAGAAAAGGGTTTAAACCTCAGATGTTTTGTTGTAGTGACACATCATACAAAATGTATGGTCAATAACATTGTTTAACACTGTCAGCATTAATGCATTTTGCTCATTCCTGCATCATTTAATAATTAGAGAAAAACACTGCCTGGAGACTGGATAGTGATATAATCATGATGGTACTTGTGCACTCAATGTGAACTGAACTGTCAATAGGCCTTAAGAATTCTGAGTGAACATTCAGTAATTCAGACAGATGCAACTAAATACTCATGATATAGATACTAATCAGCTTAACAAAAGCTTCTTCTGATCGTGGATATGCGCCATAGAGAAGCGTGTGCACATGAATACATTCATATTCATACATACCTGGCATTCTACTAACTCCTTTGACAAATTCTTCACCTGCTCCTCCAGATCGAGGATGTAAGTGACGTCGTTGGAGCACATTTTCAGACTTAAAGAGAAGAAACATAAAACGTTGAGATTAGATTAGCAGTCAAGAAAAAGACAGACACTTGTAGGAGCGACTAACAGGATTACACATTTACAGATGACATGTGTAGTCAACAATAGCATATATAACTGAAATCAGTTCAGCCTTAAGAAGCAATACTAGCAGAGGATTTGTGTTTTTATTTAATAATAAACGCAACGTGTTTTTGGCAAAGATTGCAGTGTGCAGTTTGTCTCTCACCCGTTTCGTTAACTTTCTAAGCAGTTGAGTTTTAACACCGTGACAGAACCGCTAACAAAAACACTGCGTTGTTTTCCATACAGGGCAGTGCTACTGTAGCTAGCTTAGCTAACGTTAGCCCCTAATCACAGCAATATTTTCCTTTTTTTCTAGTTGACAGCTTTCCACGGGAAGTCATTGCTCCGGGCAACGTCACGACATGTTTCCAGCGGTTTTATGTTTAATCACCCAAGAAAAAAGTGTCCAGAGCATCTTTTCTACAAACACAAAATAAACTTTGTCAGTGGAAGACACCGACGCTAGTAACCAGGGAGACGGCAGTTCCTCCTTTCAAACAAGCCCGCTGTTTTCCGTTTCTGTCCCTCCTCGTCATGGCCATTGCGTCATTTCGCGACAGTTGGCGTAAATGTACGGCAAGCGACGTTGGCATAACAACGAGAGGTTTGGAGAATCACAGTTAATAGTTTATCCCAATAGTTTTTCAAGCCTTCAATGCCAGTATCTTATTTATATTTTCAAATAAAGACTTTTGCTCGGGTGTAGTTCATTTAAAAATGAAATGAAATCTCGTTAAAATATTTCACAAAAAGGAGTCATGACCGAAGAAAATGTGTGCAAGCATGCTCCAGAGGTGTGATACCTCAGTCCCTGAAATGTCAGGAAGTCCAGAGGACTCCTGCTGCCGTGCTGATACTAGTTGGAAACCCTTCAGATTTGACCTGATTGTGACTTCTTGAATTAGTTCATGTCTTCCACTGGGGCCTCATCAGAAGCACGTCTTAGACGAGAATAAGCTAAGATCAAAACCAACTCTTAGCAAGGACTAGTCGGTCCAGACCTCCATGGGTCAGTTCCATAGGTTCTGAAAAATAAATCAATATTATATATCAATATCAAATCAATATTATATATCTATATATATGTGTGTGTATATATGAAATAATTTCTAATCATTCAGTGGGTTAGGAGGAGAACAAAGTCTTCATTTGGTTTCCAGGCTTAAGGAATTAGTTATTAAATGGTCCTTATTTATTTTGAATCAACACTCCTTCTCACTATGATGCTCAGGCTTTTTATTGTTTATTTTTTATGTTTTTCATGCCATATTTCTGTGTGAAATGTGCTATACAAATGTAGCTCCCTTTTGTATCACTAACATACTGGCTCATTATTTCTAATTATATATTTTCAAAATTTAATGATGATTATCAATTTTCTATAGAATAATATTAAAAAAAATATATAGAAACATATACACAAGCACAGACACATTCATATATGTGTGTGTGTATATATATGCAAGGAGAGAGAGAGGGGGAGAGAAATAAACCTACATACACAGTGACAGAAGTGCTGTATAATAGCAGCTTGTTGAATGTATATCTCTCCATGTAAACTCCATGACAGCATAAGACTTATAACGCAGGAGCCTCTGCGACACTTGAGCGCTGAAGCATAAATTACGCATTAGCAGGAGATAGTTATTCATCACCCTGGCTGTATGTTTGTGGTCACTGTCATGCTAATGAATGAATCTGGGATCGATCACACACCTCACCTCATGATACTGTGCTGTGTATGAGAATGTAAACATCTAAACAGCCTAAATGATTGCATAATGTGTAGTTCCTTGCGCTGATACCAAAAACCTTGTGTTGTACTGGGAACAGACAGTAAGAGTTAAGCTTTAGACAGTAAAACTCAATTCTGATTTTAGGCCTAACCTTGCATGCTCTGATTTAGACTGTAAAACACGTAATGAAGCTGAACATCATTTTAACATCATAAAATAACACTGATGCGGAGCTTGGATCATATAATGTCTATGATGCGTTTCTGTGCAGGTTTTCTGTGTCGCTTCCTCCCACATTAAAAAGACATGCGCATTAGGTTAACTGGTGATTCTAATTTGTCTGTAGGTGTGTAAGTGTAAATGGTTGTTTGTCTTTCTGTGTTGCCCTGTAACAGACTGACGATCTGTACAGGGAGTACCCCGCCTCTCGTCAAATGTCAGCTGGGATAGGCTTCCACAGCCCTCTAAGGATTAGTGGTAATAAGTGGTAAAACAAACAAAATAAAAAGCCTAATAAGATAATTCATGCAATAGCTAAATAATCTAATCACTTCTTGAAAACAATAATGTTCATGTTCATTGTTGTTTTCTGATCTGATTTCAATTAAAAGCCTTAGCTGTATTTCCAAAGATAATAATGAAAAAAAAAATCAAAGGCAGTTGATAATCGCCTATTAAATTAGATAAAACAGATTCAGTTTAAGGATTTAGCAGTCTTAGATCGCTGAATGTGCTGGGTAATAAACAAAAACTGAGAGCAATTGAGAAATCATCCAATCCATGGTCATATCATCGTTTAAGGAGTATTTTAGAAATATAAAGGAAACAATACAACATCAATAAACATGTTTTATTTATACAAAGCCTAAAAATAACAGTTCATTATTAAATGTGGAATAATAAATTAATCCCGAATTGTTACAGTGGGCCAGAACATTCACAAGAAAAACAAAATCTCCTTCAAGCGGTGCTGGGTAACGTATATTACAGACAGAGACACACATGCACTACATAATATAAAGGTTCCTCTGTGTCCGCGAGCACCGTTTTACAAGGCCGTAAATCACTGCTGTCATATCAAAACGCAAACGGCAGTACGCATGATGTTGAAAAGAAGTGACACTGACTCACGATATTGATCTTTATTTGGCAGTTTAAATGTGACTTTTTCTTTTAAGAGGCACACTTATGCCTCGCTCCTTGATATTTGCCTATAAGCCTAAGCTCTTAATGAGTTAAGGTCAGTGATATTATGCACAATGAATTTTCAGTCCATGGCGAGAGCTTTGAGAGGTGGGTGCAAGCGAGGGGAGAGCCAGGGAAAATGAACACAGGCGTGCGTTTGACATCTGTTTTGCTAGTGAGACAAGACAACTCCGTATTATGCGGTTAATGTACTTAAGTGTCCGGCCAGATTTGGAGCTCAGGGTGGGAGCAGAAAATGAAGAAATATGATGACTGGCACTCCTCTCGAGTCAGACAAATGTTGGTTCATCTGCTCACTGCTTCTCACACACACGCGCACACACACACACACACACACACACACACACACACACACAAACGGACTAAGGGAAAAGATGCAATTGACTTAGCATGATTAGGCTGTTCCTTGACCCACAAACACTGCTGCTCATTAAGGTCCTCATTTGCAGAGCAATTTTAGAGGCAGTAGACTGGTACATAATGCACAACATCTGCCTGCCCCATGCCTCTTGCTCAGACCCACAAACTGACACATGGTATCTGTGTATAAACCTCTCTCTCTCTCTCTCTCTCTCTCTCTCTCTCTCTCCCTCTCTCTCTCTCTCTCTCTCTCGCATCATGAAAAAAAAAAAAGACCATTGTACATCTGCAACAAGATTTTGAGCCTGGTCCCTGAACTTTCTTCTACAGGTCAAAAGAAACCTGTTTCAAAACATCAGAAACCCTCGAAACCGAAAACAATGGTTAACAGGAAGTTAAACGAACAGATATCTTTTCTTGAGAAAGCTGGCAACTTTAAGGGATCATCAACTGACTATCCCCTCTTTCATCATCAAATGCAAATACTTTGGCCCCAGACACTTACGCGTTGTACACAGGCATGTTCCACCATGTTTTGACAGTGCCTGCCGCCGCTCTCTCCTACGTATGAAGTAGTCGATATCTCCTTCTTTTAAGTGTTTGTTGCCTGTACCGCTAATGACAGATTAATCCAGATCTAAGAGTACTTGGGGGCGCATAAAAAGCCTCTTTCATATCATCAGTAATGGGATTCCTGCATTCACAAAAAAAAAAGATTAATTCCTCACGAATCCCTCCAATCCCTCCCTGTCATTATTTGGGTTTACCTCTGTAATCTAGAGAGAAGTTTCACATCATTTTAGCATCACCCTTCCTGTAAAAAAAAAAAAAAAAAAAAAAAATCATACTTCTGTAAAAAGTATGGTCTTGCTTCAATTCTGCCTGCTTGGTTGCAAAACTCATATTCTTTCTATGTCTAATAGAAACCTTTGAAATGGATACATAGCTAAGAGAATGCTTGCGTCTAGTCTTTGTTATGATTGGAGGAGTCCTAAGGGAGAGGTAGTCAAGTGATTAAAGACGCAGCTTAGACAGTAACAGGCTATTTTTCACACGTGTAATGGAGCACATAACTAAATTAAACATACACATTGTTGTGATGCCGAGATTACGAGCCCTAAACCGAAGGAAATAAACTGCTGCATGCTGTGACTTCGTTTGTGCGTGCCACCGAGTGTGACTCATCGCAAAATAATACAGTAGCAAATCTAAATGACTCTTGTTTTAAGTTGTCTTTGTGGGCCCTCTTGTGTCTAATTGCCCAACTGTGAAGAGCCACCCCTTGAAGCAAGATGGCTCTTGCACTGACAAACCCAATAAGCATGCTTGTCTCACTTCTGTTCTGCCTCAGCGGAGTCGTGGGGAAGTTCAAGTGCTAGCATTTAATCTACCAGGGGAAGGAGTGACACAGGATTGCGATCATGCAAATGCACCTGCATGAAAAATTCAAGAACCAAATGACAAGCCCTGGTGTGCCAGCGCTGACAGAGGAAGGAAGAGAGGCACATCCCGAGGAAAAACATGACACTCCATGGAGAATTGTGAAAGCGCCGTCTCCGCCTGACGCCTCAGGTAAGTGAGGATACTGTCTGCATTAATGTGGCCTAGCTTTGATGCTGAGGGAGGAAAGAACCTGAGAACTGCGGGAGATGACAACAGACACTAAAGAGTCACAAGTCCCCGGCTTTAAAGGAACACTGATTGTACAAATGCCAGCTGGGATGTCAAACCTGCACAGTGTTTAGCAGAACATCACTCCCACTGCATAAAAAATGAGACAGGCTGCAACATGTGAGAGTTTACAGCGAGGCTTTGAACGCAGTCACTTTGTAGCATGGCTGACGACTCTATTTGTTGAGTTGCTCGTTGAATGAGATTAGATAATAATAAGCTGCTACCACACCGGGTGCCTTTTGAAACTGAAATTGGCCGTTGTAGAACCTTGAAATTGCTCACTCACATTCATGTTCAATTGCTGACATTTCAAGCCTTGTTTGTACACTTTTCTATTCAAGTGGTGCCCCGAGGAGGGATATTATTTCTCTCAGTGGAATCTGTGGGAGAACTATCAGCCACTCTTGACCTCAAGCATGAGCCATCCTCATGCTGAATCCTGTGAGACCTTGGACTGCATTACAAATCTCCCGGACAGAGAAACCATTGATTACCATTTCTCGTTCCCTGTTTCAGCCTTAAGACATACAATATCTGTGCACCCAAATCAGCCTATTCTAAATCAGAAACAGTCATAAACCTCGCACTGCGTCTTTGCCGTAGTTCCTCACTGCATGTGATGTCGAAGATCTCCCGTTAGGCCCCTCCCCCGTTCCCATGTCTCCGCACACTGTGTGCACAAGCCCTCTCGTTCATGTCTTAACCCCAGCCACAATGAGATGGCGTGGACCTCTCTTTGACTCCCATCTGATGACCTTCTGGTCCTTTCCTTAGCAGACAAGAGCGCTCATAAAGGAGGAATTGATCCACACAAGAAACACCTTTCAGAACGCAGCAGCAAATGTGTATGTGTGTGTCTTTGTGTATCCATGGTGCCATGAACTACAGGGCCACACTCACCCAACTAGTGTGCCATCCCAACCCCGGTTACCTCCCTCAGAATGTGTGGGAACAAGGAGCCAGTCTATTTCCCTTGGGCTCCTACTAGAGAGCTTGTCCTTTGCTTGGCGAAAGGGTAAATTAAGGTGGTGAGGTTGTATTTAAGTTCATATTTCCCTTGAGTATGAGAGAGGAGACCAAGGACATGGGACATTGATCGCCCTGAGTAAATGTTGTCCGGCTGGAAAACAGCTTTTAGATGAGGAAAGTATTTGTCTTATTTTCAGCACCCGCCCTTCTGTCTCTGTGAGTTAAGGGGAATCAAACTGAGAGTTTTACTTGAGTGTTGCTCACCTGACCTTTTAATTCCTCTATGATCAACCAGCAGTGCATGTCTAAAATGATCATGGCACTTCTTTTTTTTGTTCCTTACTCATTCAGGTCAAGTTCTGAAAGACAGAGGGTGCTGTATGTTGTAAGTTTGTCTGTGCAAACTTGTGAACTTAGCTTCCACTTAAAATGACTCGTCTTTAAGGTTGCACATACCTACTAGAAAATACAGTTGCATCATAGTTGTGGCATAAAAATTTCATACTATAAGTAAAAGTGAACTGAGCCACTAACCTGACTCTTGACTAGTGGAGAGGACTTACAGTATGAGCCAGTGCTGTGGAAACTCGTCAGGGTTCCTGGGGATGGTTGAAGTGACCTTTCTGGACCTTTCTGTGCTGCTTTGGTAGTGACTGGAAATTAATGAACAGGAGCACCTCTGTGGATTAGATGGATCCGCACAACAGTGGTGCTGCAGCTGATGGCCATCCCAGGAGGTGGAGCACTTCAGCTGCAGGTTCAATAGCTCATTATCAGCGGTCCCACCGGGTAATTAGCGAACAGTGGGATCCTGTCACAATGACAAATAAACACATACTTGACTTCCCTATCAAGATGCTTTTACTGCTACCCCTACAGTGGACGTTCAATGTCTGTGTCTTTTTAAATGCCAACTGGATTTTAATTTTTAATTTTTATTTTTTTTTTAAAAAGAACACAGCACGGATCTCTTAAAGGTATCTAAGCAAGCAAACCAAACAATTTTTGGGATCCCAAGAAAAATATGAAATAACTTTCACATCAGACAAAAAAACGTGGTTTTCGTCCAATGTGAAATGGTCGAGTTTTTGACCTGGAAATAGATCTGGGATTTTATCGGTTTGGCTCGGCTTCGCTGTGAACAGGAATGCCGCGTCGACCCACTAATTTACACGATGACGTTGATGTACCCGCCTGTCACGTTCTGATTTTGTCACTGGACGGCCTGTCAGACTGTGTCATTGTAGAAGCTCCAGGGCTGCGAGCTGCTCAAAAACAGAGCAACATGGTGGTCTACTCCAATAAGAGAACGATCTCTGAAAGGCAAAGATTTTTGTTCATTTTCTAAATCAAACAAGTCAAAAGTTTTGTTACACAATCGTTCCCTTCATCCTGTTTGGGACATTGCACCGATCGGGGAAAGCATGTGCGAGTGTGTTTATATACAGCTTGTATAGCGATAACCCACAGTTTAAAAAAAAAAAAAAAAAAATCTGAGGAGAAGAGGAGATTCGGTGGCAGATCTTGGGCACTGTGCGGGACACAGTGATTTATTCAAATATCAGCCTTTTGGAAGACAGGGGTTTGACCGGTCCGCTCTTCATCAATAAACTGAAAGCGTTAAAAAAAAATACCCCATGCTGTCCATTATTTACCTCGGAGTGTACTGTACTTAAATGTGTAAAGATGACGTTGTCAATGCGATGACGTATGAGAGGGAGGAAAAAACAGGCACACAGCTCTCACAGTGGGAGGTCCGACCTGGGACCGCTGGCAGTGTGAAAGCACAACAAAGGCGGGTCGACCCAGGTCTGAAAATCCCGTAATCCTGACCTGGTACTTTCAATTTGAAATGAGTATGAGAAAATAAGCCCCCAGATGGCTAACTTTTGCCATATTTTGCAATGGCAACCATAAACCGCTTTAAACAAAGACCCTACAGTGCATCAATACTCCACAACCCTCCCTAGAGATCCCGTTATATCGAGACTGTGACAAATTTCTCAAATTTGGACTGTGGGGACAGCACAGTTTCAGCATATTTCTGAGTCTAGAGTCTAGATTTGCCACTGTCTGCAGTCTAATGTTCCTTCACTTGTTTCAGTTCTCATAAGGAAGAGAAGGTACGCTGATGATAATCAGTGTTTTTCTTTATTGACTGACAGATTCTTTTCTTCTTTAGAACTTCCTTTATCTGAGTGTAGTGTTTTTTATCTTTTATCTGGAGCATCTGAAACTTTTCTTGGACGCTTTCTCGGTTCTATTTCATTCTTCCTGACCACCACAGATGGTGAATCATTTGTAACTCTCGTTTGAAAGTTGATGTCTACACAGAATGCTTTTAGCTCTCGCATCTCGCTGGTCGCGCTTTTACCATGCAGTATGTTTAGGCAGCTCTCAGGGCCCAACATGAGGTCACTTTGGTAACGCAGGCAAAAAAAAAAAAAAAAAAATTAATGGTGCGACACATGTAACAATTACAATGGAAACACATCTGTCCTGTTAAAAGCGCACATGCTTTTCTTTGATTCAACAAAGAAAACAAGGAGTAAGTAAGTGTAAACTACCTTAAACACACACTTTCACTTATAGCTTAAAGTCTACATCTACATTAATCCAGTATTATCCATTTACTGGCCCAGCTGGTTTAACAGAGTAACACTATAGACTGATTAAATGCTATTAAAACCCAACATATTTTAAACTGAAGTGAAATGTAAATGTCACAGGGTTGACTGTCCCAGTGCAAGAGTGTTAATGGGGTTTAATGGACTCCTGGAACTCAGAAGTTATAGTTAACCCCTACTAGTTAAATAGTTAAGAGAGTTTCTTCCTGGATTAGTTCCATTAACAAGTTTCTGTGAGTGTGTTAAATGTAAGCCATAAACAGCGAAGGCCAGAGGAGAACTGTGCTTGTAGAATTTGTTGGATGTTCAGTATAATGTCATCCTGAGGGCATCCTGAGTCATGGGCTTGGTAACCAGGAAAAGGGTTTGGTAAAAAAAAAAATGTCCAGATGAAAAAGGATTCACAAATTTGTAGGAAAGCCCACCACTTTATAAGCCAAAAACAAGAGTCAGCGTCTGGGCCGCTGTAGAAACATGGTGGACTGCAGGCAAGAACACCTGCTCCCTATACAAATATACAGGACCTCTATAAGCTAAAAATAACATGATTCATAGTTGCAGGTGATTATACATTAATGAAAACAGAATTCCTGATACAGCATTCCTTTTCAGACGTTAGATCCCCCTGAATTCTACATGCTGGTCCTTTAATGATAAATGCTAATAAAGTAATTTGCACGAAAGGCAATATATTCCTGGAATCTTACCCAAATCCTGTGAGCACCTAGACATAATTATTGAAAACAAAACTCACGCATTAGTTGCTGTGAACGGATACGGCGTTACATGCCTGATCCTCTCTTTGTCGGAACATCAGCCAGTGGTTTCTTAACTTCTGCTTCAACAACAATGAGCCAGAGGGCGGCTGACCCCGCTCATGCAACGCCGTCCACCGAGCAACGCTGAAGTACGGTTGTTGCGATAATTACGAAGTAAAGAGATAACTACAAGCTGAAAGTATGCCACGGCTATCCACACACCCACTATCATAACCACACTATATCATCTTTTGTTTGTCGTAACATAGATTCATCAGCTGATAGTTTAACAGCATATCAACAACAAAGAAAAAAAGGTCACACTGTGCTTTGATGTGCAGCAGTCATATTACTCCTCCACAGCTCCTGGTGTCTATGGCTCATCAACACAGCCGAAGAGAAAACACTTCTTGAGTTAAATTAAAGCAACATCAAAGCACATCAAGTCAACACAAAATAGATTTTTTTTTCTTTCTTCTGGACAATCCTTTAAAGGCTTTTTGTTTTGTTGCTCACATAAGTATGTAATATCTCATTTAATTAGCAATCTAAGCCCACTGACAAACAGGCATATGGTCCTCGCTCTCCCACGGCCTTGGCCTACGAATGAATATGCATATCCTGGGACCTCAGTAGCTTGTTACCCTGGAATGAATTCTACACAAGCCTAATCCCTGATCTATTATTTACCCCTTGACCAAACATGCAAGTGGGGCTTCCAGACGCTTGACTTGATAGAAATGACTGCCCTGGGATTCAGCTGCCTCTCTTACCCCAGCGGAGGAGCCAGGCTGAGGCAGGCAGGCACTCGGAGGAGCACAGAATGTTTCTCTCTCTGTTCCACTCTCTCCTCAGACACACACACACACACACACGCACACACGTCTCACTCCTTCAACTCTTCACTCTTGAGATGTCTTAGTCAAATGTTGAGCAAATCCTCATAAAAACAAGTGCACAATGAAACTTTAATGAGCGCGCCCACTTCTGACGGATCTGAGGGACAGCTTAGGAAATCAGTGTCACATCCCAGCTGCACACAGAGAAAACATAAACTATTTCCCCAAAAGCGTGTGCGCGTGCGCGCGCGCACACGGGCGTCCGTGCCTTAATATATTCAAAAAAAAAAAAAAAAAGTGGGGGAGAAAAAGTTTTCTTGCCATGAAATGAAATGTTTGTTTCGCCAAAGAGTTAAAACTACATGTAAAAGATTCCAAAGAATAATGATAAACAAAACACATGTATTTATATTTTTTTTTCTTTTATTCATTGCTCTTTCGGGAACATTTACGCAATGTATAACAAAAAACATATAGTGTCTTTTTTGAATAACGCCGGATCCTTGCTGTTGTGCTTCCACGAGCTGTAATGCGCGACTCTTTGCCAATTTCTTATCTTGGGGCTAAGGGTTTTTGACACATTTTTGTTGCAGGGAGATGTGACTCTTCGTACTGACTAGACATCGTAAATCACCTCATCGGGCACGGACACTCCATGGACCGACAGTCACTCGGGTTACAGTCACACGCAGCGTGTAAAACACTAGTCTGATTTCACCCAGCATAACTCAGAAGCCACCTTCTCTCCAGCCCGGACCGTCCGCTGCTCCTCTCGGCGCAGTGTGCTGACTCCGCAGAAGGAAATCACCGGGGAAGTGTAGGAAGGCGGGTAATTTTTTTTCTTTTTTTTTTTTGTTCGTTTTTCATCAAGGTAGGACAAGCAGTCACAACCCAGCTCCTGGCAGTCTGCGACCCCGTTTCCTCGATTTCTTCACTTTACGGTTTGCTTGAAGGAGAGGCGACAGCGTGTCGTGGTCGCGCGTTCTTCTCTGAGAGACCGACGCGTATCCAACCGACGCGCGTTTCTTCCCAGCGAGACAGCGGCAGCAGCAGCAGCAGCCGGAGACCCTGCGATTCTCGGGATAAAAAGAGTGACCTTATTCCCGTGTTACAGCTAAAACTGTCATAAACCTCGGCTCTTAGTTGGTACGAAAAAGAAAAACCACCCGTGAGTCACCGCGTTCAGCGCGCAGGACTGAAGAGGAGAAAGTTCCCCACTTGAGGGCGAAATCAGACTTTTTTGAGGACGCCAAGCTTTCCAAGTTTGAAAAGTGCCAGGAGCATCGAGGTCTGTCAGATACAACATGCAGCAATGGTAAATATGATTTTTTTTCTGTTGTTGTTTTTGTGCTCGTGTGTGTTTAAGTTATTAAGATTAACCACATCAGGTTTTGGGAATGGTAACTTTTTTTTTAATCTCTTTCCTTTTTGCAACTTTTGTGTGTGTGTGTGAAGTCATTAGAGCAGGCAAAAAAGAAAAGAAAGAAATTCAACCAAGTCCCACTGAAGTAATTCATAACTGCTTATTCTCAGCATTTTCTTTTCATACTTTTCTCTTTCCATTTGCTTTATAAAATCAGTAGTGCCTGCACAAATTGTGTGCACATAAAGGCCCTATAAACGAGACACTGCCACATCCAATCCAAACTAACAAAATACCCCCTAGCTTAGTATAATTTTTAATGCTTGCCTGAAACTCTTAGTCGTTTCTCTTAACTCTGGACAAATTAAAAAGTTTTAGGCCATGCCTGAGAGGCCAGCTGGTGACTCCAGACACAGTGTAAATTAATTTGTGCTTACATGCATTTATGTAGAGAGGCTCTTCGCCACTTGTTGATATGGGCCTTCATTTTTGTAGTTCAGTGCAGCTTTCTGCAATTTTTCCAGACAGCAAGCGCACATATGTTAGTGATTTATTTTTTTTTTAAATATATTAAATAAATATAAGCCGTCTTCATTATATACATGCCAGTAACAAATGCAAAGTTGTTTTTCAGGTTTTAAACCCCTCAGTTGAAAACTCAGCTTTCTGGAGAATTCTCTCTTCTGCCGTCTGCTGTCTGTCTGCTACACTTTATCGATTTCTTGAAATATTCGGTCTCGTTTCAACTGATGGCCGGGCCTGTTTGTGATAGTGCGAAAACAAAGAAGTCTGCAGACCGGGTAAACACCAGTATAGCTGGTTTTACGCAAAGCTGCGGTCTTCAGTGGATTTGTAGTGCCTGCCCGTGTGTCCCTGCGTTACGGTTCACCTCAGAGAGGAAACTCGCAGAGCTCAAACCTGTGTCAGTGAAACGCGAGCGGAGGAATTTCATTTTGTCAGCGGAAGACACTTGCGCGCGGACGCTTCTGAACGCCTTAGGAGGCAAGGAGAGGGAAAGAGAGCGGGGCAAAAAGAGGAACAATGATAGAGAAATTGAGATGAACGGCCCCACTTAAAAAGCGCCACAGAAGAAACCCTCTCGTGCTCTCATCCACGAGACGCCCGCGAGATTAATGTCTGACGCAGGATTCTGGCCTGGTCCGAGTGCGTGTCAGGGATGTTTCATGGGCTGGTGCTGCTCCTACACAGAAGTATGCCAATTTACATTCCTGGGGTGTCATTTCATTACTTTTATCTCCATGCTGCTGTCTCTCTGCCAGAGCAGCCAGGGGTCTGAGCAATTCACATTTCCTCCGCCGCACTAGCAGCACAAATTTTAACCACTAACGTTTCATTTTACTATTTAACACGCACTTCTGTACGTCCCTTTTGTTGCACATTGTTCTGCATCTACCAGATTAACAGTTTGTGAGTGTGACCTGCCGAATGGAAACACGGGTTTAACAACAAAACATATATTTTTTACAAAACTCGCAATTGTAAAACTAAACTCCACATTAATAATAAAGAAATAAAGAAATAAAAATAAAAAAATGGAGGCAACGTTCAACTGAATGTCCTCGTTATGCAGCAAACAGATGCCCTGCAGCAGCCCACAGTGCAGCCACAACGTGAGGTTAAAGAAAAAGTTAAAGTTGTCAGCGCGGCTGCAGCTATAGGTCGTGATTCCTCTGGGTCTGTGAGAATCAGAGAGGGGAGAGCGTGCGCGAGCGCATGTGTGTGTGGGGTTGGAGCCACTGGTTAGTCGGTTCAATAATCTGCTGGACAGGTAGGCCTGTGACGCCCCCCTTAGAGAGGCTGCTAATGAAGAGAAAGGCTGCTTAGCGGTGCTCTCCTCTGACCCCACCAACCCTCCCTGTCCCCCCCGCTGGCTTCCTCTGATTACTGCTCACATCCAGAACTCTTCCCTCCTCTTCCCCCCTCCGCTCCATCCTCTCTGTTTTCCTACTTTCTCACTCCCCGGCTCTTCACTTGAAAAGAAGTCTGCACCGATAACCCTACTTGGCGTAGCTACGCCTTTACCCACGCATCCGAGTTCTCGCCTCTCACTCGCGCGTTGCTGTTTGTTTCCGTATTTTACTTGATTCGTTCTGGGAGATAATCACTACTTGACCTCCGTGTTGTTTCCCATTTTCCGTGCAATTTTAGTAATGAGGCTACGCTCTGAAGTACAGAGCTTAACCTCAGAGATGCACAGGTGAAAGGAAATATTAAGTGGAGGACAAGAAGAGAAATCAAACACAATTTCTTTTTAGATTAAAGGAAAAATATACTTTCAGGTAGATATTCAGGAAAGCAGAGAGAGAGAGAGCTCTTCCTATCCACCCTCTCTGTTCTTGGAGTATTTTTTGTGGGTCATCGGTGCACCGATACGGCCCTGCTCCTCTCCATCTGTCCTCAGTCGTAATAATCTCTGGAGTGACTGATAGTGTGTCTTGGCAGTGACAGAAAAGGTAATATTGTGAAATGGGGAGTGGAGTCATATACCTAGTGGTGGCTTGAGATGAAAATCTTTGAACAAGACACCGTAACCGAAGCCGCGGGCTCCAGCGACTAAACAGAATCTCTGTGAAATGTTAAAACAAATTGGATCGCATGAACTCCTAATTTAATAAAGAGCTCAGTGTGAGGCATAGTTGATTTAAAACAATATACATATGAAAGACATAATTACATTTTTTTTTGTACCTCAGCGCACAAAGTAGGAAACTAAATCTCGCACACTTCCACTCGAGAAAACATTATGAAACCTGGTCTGTGTTCATGTGATTCTTGACATAAAAAAGAAGGGACATAAAGAGCAGGAGGTAATGAAGGGGGTTAACAGCTGTTATGACACGAGCGTTAAAGATGTGTTTAGTCTTGTACTATCACATAGATTGATATCTCTAAGAGTTTTAATCTACTAAATGATAGTATTGATAGTCGGCGGCGAGAAGACGGATCACACTTGGAGAGGACGAGTTAATCAGATTAAAATCAGCCCCTGTGCTACGAGATGTGTTTAAACTGTAAGCTGATACATGTACTTACATGCTTTTGATTTTTTGGTGTCCTTTTTTTTTTTTTTTTTTTTTTTTTCCTCTCCGGGCTTCATTTCACATGTTAATCCAAAATGCTTTCATATTCCTCAAGGAAAGAATCGGGAAAACTGAGAACTGAGAGAGGCCGAGCACTCTCGGTGTCTTTACATGCGACGGGACACATTTTGCACAACTCAGCCTCGAGAACCACGTGCCTAAGTCAGTTTTCTGTCTTCCGAGGCACAGTCATGATTCTTAACATTTTCAGCTTTAATTCGGGGTGGCCTTAATTGATTCTGTCCAGAACTAATTACCAGCAACTGTGTAAAATAAACACTTCAGTGTCACTGGGTGGCAACTGTCCAATTGGTAGGGAAATTACATTTCACTTGTAATCCATATGTTCTTCAGCCGGGCTAGAATATAATTCATGTCGACGCTATAGACATACCAGAGACACTGGACCCGTGTAACGAACAGGAGTATAGTTGTAACCAAATGGCTCAGTTGGGAGGTATAGGGTTATGTGGTATAATTTATATTTTATAGCTCCCCCTTGCACCGACTGCACTCCAGAATAAAGTTGTTCGATTTTGTTCCATGAACAGGGAGTGAGAAAATCTGGGATTTCACTTGTGATGGAAACTCCAGACACCACTTTGTTCCTTGATCTCTTGTATTTTTTATTTTCCTGTTGAGTCTCATTTCTCCCTTCCAGATAAAAAGACACCAAACTGCTGCTCCTTCTATGCACAGTAAATATGTGAGTTCTTGTTTTTTAGTGGCTGCATGCATTAGTGCCGCCTGACCCAGTGACTCAAAGGGGATGGAAAGACCTCCTCAGGCCATACCGAGTGATTTGATTAAAAGAGAATAATTTGCCCTAAAGGTGCCTTTTCTATTCCCTGCAAAAAAGCTGGTGGAAGAAATCTGATATGACAAGATAAGTGGTGGCTCATGAAAAATTCCTGAGGACTGAGACGGAGCATGTTGACTTTGGAATTATTGCTCTGAGTGTCTACTTCTTTGCTAGTAACTGTGCCTGACAATGTTATTTTTACCTGGATAGCCTGTGAAACGACTCCTCTGGTTCTCTGGCCAGAAATCTTTCATTTCAATACTTGGATGTAAAGAACTGACAAAGTAAACTTCACAACTCATTCCAGACATTTTCTTCTTTGGGCTTTGGTGACAGTGTACTGTTAAACAGTATTGGATTACATACTGTTATTTGGTCGAGCGCATGGCTATACGATGGCATTTCTAATTGCTAGGAAACCGACTGAAGTATGTGTACTTCTGCGCCCCCCCTTTGCTGGACCTTGTTCACATTTTTTGTTTCCGTTCTCCTCTAATTGCACGCCACCTCCGGATGCACGACCAACCTCGTACTCCGTTCTTGTGACGGTACAAATCAGAGACGCATCCTTGTTTGGAGGGTTTGCGGTCGGCCTGCCTTTCTCCCTCCTATTGCACTTAAATTTGTGTGCTGTTTTTTTTTTTTTTATTGAGTCCATTTCATAGTGAGTCCTGCGTGACAAAGAGAGTCTGTTTCGCACAGGGCAGCTCTTGAAATCTTGTTACCACGTATGTCATGACCATTCGGTACCTGGAAGTATCGCCGAATATTTCATTATGCTACTGCACATGAGTAATTTGGCAAACGTATTCAGCATTCATCGGTGGACTCTACATGCGCAGTGAACAAAGCTTGCAGTGTGTTAACCTTAGTTGAATTCCCAACAGATAGCAATAAACTCTATAATATAACTTATACTGCACATAGCTTTCTAAACCGCTCTCTGCATCTTCAGGTTGGTTTGTGGTTTTTTCGTCAACCATTAATTGTGTAGTTATGGATTTACAGTACAGTCCGTTACGACTTTATCAATAATTACATTGAACATTTTGATGCCTGTTTTTTTTTTTTTTTTTTTTTTCATCTGTAACAGTAGCTCAGTTTCAGCTATTTCGTTTGGACAAGAAGATACTTCTGAGTTCCCCAAAGTCGAGGATTTGAGGGTTGGCTACAGCAGCCGTTTGTCAGTACTGTACAGAAAATATAAGAATTTCATATTTCACTTAAAGTGTAAAATCCCTTGTTATTCTAAATAAGCTATGGGTCTTTTGAAAATGATGCTTTTGTCTGAATCACAGGTAGGTTTGACGTTTTCCTTTTTCAATTTGAGACAAAAGCATCTGTTTAGGACAATGAGCTTATCAAACTTAACTGATACATACTAACTCAAGAAATATATCGCTTGAATTTGCTTAACCGTGTAACTGTGTTCATGTGGCAGAATGAGCACGAATATGCATACTGTTTTATGGGAACAGCACATGCAGCAGTCAGCTGTGTATCCCACATCTGGATCTTATCCGGTTTTGCTCCGTTGAGTAGATAAAATTTGAACATGCCCACCTTCAGCGTGTGCTTTCAGTCCCATGTATAATAACCAGTTCCGGGCGAAGAGGGACCAGCAATCACCTTGGTTTTTTTTTTCCAAGACTTTACTTTTGCCAGCTCTTTACTGACAATGATTCGCACTCGAATGTATTGATAATGTTTCAGCCATACCTGTGACCTTGTGTGCTGAATGTATAATCCAGCCTTTATTAGCCCGTCTTAATGCAGAGTTTGGACTCTTTATCCTTGTGTGAATTGTGTCTTTGATTTAAGATAAAAAATCTGCGAAGGATGTCAGTGCATTGTGTATGCATTCAATTACGCGCTGAATGTTTTCACGTATTCATGTGCCCAGTGGAATGTGTGTGTGTATTAAAGCCACGGTCCTCTCAATAGCAAGATGGTTATTAATGTAACCATGACTCCTAACCTTAATCAAATAGCAATTTAATCCCAGATGCTTTCAAACCTCTTTCCCCAACCAAGTCATGTTAGGGCCAAACATAACCAAACGCGAACCATAGAAATGTCATACAATTAAACAGGTATATTTAAAAGTCATTTGATTGGACATTTGAAGGCAAAAACAAATTAAGTCTCAAAATAGGCTGGAACATTAGGCCCATGAAATACACCAATCAGGCATATCATTATGACCACCGACAGTAGAAGTCAATAGCCCTGACCATCCAGGAAACAACACTCAGGCGTTCATGTGGATGCTACTTAGACATGTTACACCTTACACCACCCACCTAGAACAGGCCAGACACCCCCACTCCATAGCAATGACAGTCCTTGATGGCAGCAGCAGCCACCCCCAGCAGGATGCACAGGAACACACACAAAAATGGTTAAGGAACAATAAAAAAACAAACAAAAAAACAAACAAAAACAAAACATTAAAAACAGCACAATGTGTTAACCTGGCCTCCAAATTCACTACATCACAAACTAATCAAGTATCTGTGGGATGCACTGGCACAAGTCTGATCCACAGAGACCCTTCCCCTCAACCCGCAGGACCCGAAGGCTCCCACTAACAGCATTCTGCTGCCAGACATCACAGGACACCCTCAGAAGACCCATGTTCATTTTCTGGTGAGTCACACCTGGTTTGGGGGCACATAAGGTGGTCATAATCTTATGACTGATCGGTGTACGTCTGATGCCACACGTTAACTCTTGTCGTGAGCTTTAAATGCTTAAAACTCTGTATCAGTGTCTTGATCTACGTCTCAGTCTCTAAGGGGACCCTGTTTTGATTGACTGGAATCCATTGGAGTGAACTCTGCTGTGCCGTGCATCACCACCAACCTGGATGAGATGTTAGCAGTCGTACCATGTGATTGTTGGTGACAAGGGTGCTGTTTAGGGCGCTAATCATAGTAATTAAGCAGTCTCTGGATGAAAGGATTTTGTGTGTTTGTTTGTGTCTTAGTTCACTTTTCCTCTTTGAGGGAAACTTAACACTTATGAACTGTGTGTGAAGGACACATCTGTATGTGTGTGTGTGTGTGTGTGTGTGTGGCACAGTGCTGTCTACAGTTTTGCATGTGTTTTTATATGCATCTGTGGCCTTGGGTGTTTTTAGAGCTGGAGAGAAATCTGCTGACAGGTAGTGTGTCAGGAGGGGGACAGTGGCGCTTTTGAGACAGACACAAGAGACGAGTCTCATGGAGAGGTAGCGAGAGAGAGAGAGAGAGAGAGAGAGAGAGGGCCTCTTTCATGTGACTCTGCATTCCACCAAGGCACAGGCAGGGAGAGGCACAAGACGAGACATGCGTCCCCCCTCGTCGTTTCCCTCTGCCTCTCACCCTGCTGCACCCGTTCTCCCGCCCTCTCCTCCCCATCCAGCCTCCATCCCTCCCCTCTGCCACTGACCTTAACATTTATCAAAGAACCCCATGCTGGAATTCCTCTTCAGCATCTGTGTCCTGGTGGGAGAATCACACACATAGCACAGATATTTAAGAGTGCGCACACACACACACACACACACACGCACGCACACACACGCACACACACACACGCGCACGCACACACACGCGTGGTCGCAAACCAATCTGTTTGGAATATTGCGGCGCTGTGGAGGGGCTGTCCTTGTCGTTCCGTGCTAAGGAGGCTGGCCTCGAGACGCTCACACACAGAGACGCGGACACATGCTTGCACACAGATTCTCTTGTCCTTCTTGTTTCTTTATTGTACCTCCTGTCACTTTGTCCTATTCATTTAACCTTTCATTAGAGCCAGCAGACAGCCCTGTGTGTGTCTGCACAGCTTCAGGAACAATGCCAAAAAAGCCCCACTGTCACAGTTATTAGATTCCTCAGGCCCCCTTTTACCCCGGCAACTCAATATTAGGAGAGGAAGAGTGAAAGTAGGGAGACAGGCCATGAGAGAAAAAAAAAAGGGGAATGGGGGGGTGTATGGTTGACACCGTTGCCCAACTCCTACGGTGAAGGGTCCTCTTGACTTGTCAAGGACATGTGCCACATGTTGATAGCAGGCAGGTCCCCTACGGGACAGCGGATTGAATGTAAGCTACAGTGGAGACCGGGGAGACAGACAGGGGAAAGGAGAGGACACTCGTCTTACGCTGTGGCATGCAACAACCCTGGAGGAGTTAGACTAAAAACACAAACAGTTTGTGGAGGAATTCTGTTTTTAATGGGAAGACGGGAGGGGCAGTCTGGTCCCCAAGGAAGGACAGCCCTCTTCCCTTCTCTACTACTTTCCACGTAAAGCACTTTGAAGACGTTTGTCTTTTTTTTGGACACTTATGGTATTTCTATACGAAATGATTCTACAGTGACCAGTCATTTGTGGTTTAGGCCATCTACTGCATATATCATGATTACAATTAGTCAAGACATTTAAAAAGGACTTCCTGTAGTTATATTTGCAGTGCAGTGGAAAAGCTCCTGTGCTCCCAAAGCAACTCAAACTTTCTGGAGCTTTTTTATCGGGAAGCTTTGATGCTAGCCAACCGCCACTAAACCAGAAGAAGGACAAGATGTTTTTACACAACAGGGATGTGGTTTTGGTTGAAGCCAGACCTAAAATAAAGAACTAGCAGTCGAACAGTATTGGCCTGAGGTTGATACTGATCATCTTAAAGGCGCCTGGATACATCCCTAGTTTATGCTCAAGTGGCAAAGCCCTCTACTAGCCTTAGAGATTGTAAACAGGTGGAATCGGTTACACTGTTCTGAAATCATATGATGGCGGGAGGAAGTCTGAGTGGGCAGATGGGTTACCAAAACTTTGGTCTTGCACATGGCACACTGCTGGTTGTTTCCCATTGAAAAGTGAGAGTCCTGTAGCAAAGGGCTTACTGTACCCAGTCTATTATTTTTTGTCTGAACCAACTCAACACAATCAAAGCCACTGCGTGCTTTTCTATCTTGGCCAAACACTTCACTTGAAAAATAACAAAAAGTCCCGAATAAATTTGTGACGACAAGACAGAACTGAAACATAGCCTGGCCACAATTCCTGAGAGATAGAAACCGCGGCCATCTTGATGCCCGAACTCTTTGAGGAGGTTTGCGCAGGTTTGGATCAGCTGTACAACTCAGTAAACCTCATGCAAAATGCACCAAAGTATGATAACATCGGGATCCTGGTTGAATTTCGCGTGATGAGTGCTCCGAAACGCTTTGGAATCGGCCGCGATGAAGGCTGAGCACACTCTCCGGTGTCACTCATGAAAGCCCAGGGCGGTTCAGTAAAGCTCGGTAAAGCCGTGTTTAGATCAGTCCAGCACAGTCAGCAGCGGACAGCGATGCTCCTCCAGTAATACATTAGCTGAAATGGATCAGGGGCTGGAGTGGAAAGGCATTGGTCACTGTGGTAAGGGCCAAGGAATCGCTCACCTGTCATCAGAGATTGAACCAGCACGCGCACACAAAGAGAGAAAGAGGGGCAGGAACAGAGCAACAATCTGAGCCCTGATCAGCGGGCAGCAGTCTTGATGAAGCCCATCTCTCACTCGTGTCACCCCGCAGCCCTCATGCCTCCCCCCGTCTACCCCTCCACGGAGGCCACCAGCACCACCGCCGCTCGCTGTGTGTGACTTCAGTCTGTCTCTCCTCCGTCCTCTCTGTCATCCTTTCATCCACCCTCACTCCTTTGCCTCGGGGCTGTCGATCCACTTGTCTGCTCCACATCTCTCTAATTCTCTGATTGGGCCCCCTCCCCTCCCCTCCTTTCCCCTTCCCTCTCCTCCCCTCTCAGGGCTGTAATTGATGGTGGTGTTATTGTGTCCAGTTCTTTGGCCCTAAAGCTGTTCCTCCTGGTCAGCACTACTCCACCCTTTAAAACGTGCTGGCAGCGGGTCAGGCAGTGACGAGCTTTTTTTTTTTTGCAGTCTCTGGCCGTGTTAATGCTCCTGCGTGTGTACATTTTTTTTCTTCAAAGCACCACAGCCACGGTTACCAATTTGCTTTGGCTGTTTAAGCAATCATCGTGTGCCTGATTGGATTTCAGACTGTTCCTGAAAATCCAAAACAATCTTGACATTCGCGCTTCAGCCCTATTTTGTCATTGTGAATAAGGGACAATATTTTCTTAGAACTCCATGTTCCTTGAGTGAAGTGTTTGCCCTTGGCTGCAATAGAAACGCACACAGTGGCTTTGACTATGCTCTTTGTTTGGTGCTCCTTTCTTGCAGCACATTTCAGCGGAACTATTTTGCAAAGCAATTACAGAGCGTGGCGTGAAATAGTTTCCAAACTATCCCAGTGAAGAAGAAAAAAAGCCTTACATGTTAAGAAGTTGTTTCTTTTTTTTTTTTAATTTTTAATTTTTATTATTTTCTTACTCACCCCCTGTGTAGTAATCAAGGTCCTCACGCATAAAGTTTTGTTGCATTTTATTTTTTTTCACTTTTAATTTATTTCTGCTGATGATGTTGTAGTTCTTGAAAGATTCGCAAGGTTAAGTAGGACTGATTATACGTGCAGATTTTTTTTTCCTGATGTATAAATGTATATTTACCCACACAGACACAGGTCTTTCTTTCTCTTTTTCTGTCTTTGTCCCTGTCTCCGTCTTTCTCTCTCTCACTCTAGGCTCCAATCCTTGCCCAGCATGGACCTTGTATTTATTACCCTCTAAGTAATCACTTTGCTTTCTCTTTTGATAGACTGTTATTGCTCTAACTAGCTGAGGTCCCTATAGGTATTTGGAGGCTTTCCAGTTTTATTAGACAAAGGCCTCATTATTCAAGGCCAGCATTAAGACTACCATTAGATCCATTTGCCCCCTAGTCACATGTATCCAGTTGCAACCAATTCATATTATAGCCCCTGCACACTTAGTATTTACAACACAAACATACTCATTCCCTCTTGTCAAAGTTAAATATGGGCAATATTCAGAGAGCAACCTCGCTACGTTTGAGAAGTAGCTGTGAAGTTGTTTCTGTCTCCTCCTGTTCGCTTGCCTCTTTTGCGCGCTACTAAAATGTGAGTCCTCCTCGTGTCTAAACCGTAGTGACACTTCGGCCAGTGTGTGCATTTTGCGACGGAGAATGAAAACTTCTTTGGACATCTGTGTTTGGAGCCTGCTGGAGAGTACGGACACAGTCCCAGTTACCCACAGCAGCCACCAACAAATATCTGAGGGTTGAGGGAGATGCTTTTCACCAAGCAGCAAAATTATGCCAACATGATACTATGAAAAAACAAACAAACTGCAGTTCCTTAAATGCCCACTTAAGGCTAGCTTAGACATTATATTATAAAAATGTGCAGCAGAAGTAAGCAAGTTGACTGCCTGGTACAAAAAGGCTTTTAAGTTCCTCTAACTCACCTGTTTACGTTATATCAAGGTTTAAAGGTTAAGGTTGAGTAACACGTCGGAGCCAGGTGGGGTTAGATGGGGTCATGCGATGCAAGCTGGTGCCACCCACACTGAGCTTCAGACTGCTCTTCAGGAATCATATGGCTAAGGGGTGAAGCCACAGAGGGGTTGTCCAACTCTGTATGCAGTCAATGCTATTAACTCAGCCGACCGAATCAGATCATAGCCCTCTACAGCCTGACAACACTTGAATGATCATAGCCCTTGTTTTTCCATTGCTATTCATTAGAGAGTTTCCTGTTGGCTGTTTCACAGCCTCTCTGTGGATTTCAAGATGCTAGCATTGGCCATATTCACTATTCTTCTTCTTTTTTTTTTGTCATAGTTTAAGTAACAGTTCAACTTTGACTCACACAGGCCCACACTGTCAAACATAATAAAGCCTTTAGGATACAAAATATACAACAGCATGACCTCAAAAGACCCGTCAAAGTTGTGAAGATCATCAGATCATCACATAATGACTAATCTCAGTCTGAACACATTTTGTTTGCTTTGTCGCGGTCCACTCAAGTTAACTGCTGTGACTCCACACGCTCTCTCTGCTCGCAAAGAGATTTAAGGAGGCCCAGTTTTGATTCCTTCCATTTCTTTGTTGCAGCTTTTTAATTTCTTCGTAGCCACCTGTGCGTCCAATATGGTGCTCATCCCTCCTAATCGATGGCCCCTTATTGGGTTTCTGCGTTTGGTCAAATATCTCATCGCTTTCTCCCCCCAAGGCAACAGGATCCAAACTAATAAGAAATTTCCTCAGTCTCTTGGGTTGGGTCAACAGATGAAAAAACTTATTAGTGCAGAGATACTATGTGTCTGTGACCAAAATCAGATTTTCAACAAGTTTGCTAAGTTAAAAGTAAAGCCTCCAACAAAGACGTCGACGTTAGATCGTGTCCACACCAAACTGGTGAAGTTTGAAGGAATATCTGTTACTCTGCTCTTCGGCTCACATTTCATTTCATTTATCTATTTATCTATTTTTACGCATAGCTTTTCTAAAACATTCTCCAGAGTGGATAAATAAAAAAAAAAAAAGATGCTCATTCAGGCTTTCAACATCAGTCTTTACCAACTTTAGTGAGAACATATTCTGAATATAAATAACCCCAATAAAACATCAAACCTCATTAACCTTATTCAGTGTGTAGCATCTACAGTTGTCGATAAAATCACTATTTACATTTTTGAATGTTCACTGTGAAGTGTTATTCTGCTTTATTACAATTAATTTAAAAACAATTTAAACTGACCTCACAAGATTGCATCATTAAATATCCATCATACTGACATCAGAACATTAATCTGAATCTGAAAGAATGAGCTCATTCTTTAATGCTTTACGCACGTCTGTGGCCTATCACTGAAAATACTGCAGTCAGATCAACATCTATGAGCGATTTATTAAACAAATTCAGTTATTCTCTCATTCAAATCTGCATTCAAGCTTACTAGATTTTTTTTTTTTTAATTCTGATGTATTTATGTTTGTACGGATATACTTTTTTTTCTGCATTGTCAAGTTTCATCCCAGTTAGATTTAATATAATGCTTCTTGTATTTATTTACTGTTATTATTATTAGTTTTCTAATGCTGCAAAACCAAACCAAATTTTAAAAAAAGTTTTTAGAGTAGCTCAGGGGCCGGCCTGGACGCAGACCATATAGTTCTGGAGGTTGGCCTGGATGCCAGAGTTCAGGAGTGAGGATGAAGAAGCTATAAATTGTCAAATCTAAGAAACAAATCTGTTCTTGTTCGGAGCGTCTTGTAGACAGGTTAACACTAGTAGCGCTACAGTGGTACTGCAACTCCACTAGACTGACTGAGGACAATTTTTCAGAAAAAACGGTGACGGTAATGACGTTTACATGTGTCATTATGATGACAAATGATCAGGGGGCGAGAGCAGCATAAAACACAGTGAAGCATTTAACTGAATTGTTTTGCAGTTCTTACAAGATGAGGACTGCAATGTACAGATTTGCTATTTGCACACTGAAAGATGAAGAGATTTGCCTTCCCTGTCACGTTTCAGTGGAGACGGGGGACCTTCCCGAACATCGTGAAAACAAAAGTTGCCTTCACGTGTAAATGGTGTTTTGCGTGGATTCATTGGCTTTCGGTCTCAGACAGCTGTGTTTACTTGCCGCGGTCATGTCTGAAATTGTTTGCGACTATTGTTGTATGGGTGTTGATTCTGAAAGCTGCCTGTTGTTCCTGCAAGGCCTGATTAATTGTGGTTTGCTCGTTCTCACTTGTGTGGAATACGCATCGGACTTAAATATTAGTAGGTAGCAGTCTCACTGGCTCTATGGACAAAATGTTTGGTCCAGAAACAAACCTACATCTGGTGCTACACGTCAAGACGCTAACAGACTAAATATCACCACCGCAGCACCACCACAGCCATCAGAACAACTTACGGTAAACTATATTTCTAACTTCAACTCTTTAAACTAGACTCAGGCTTTAACCACAAAAATTCTCCTTAAAGAATGAGGTCCGGCTAAACCGCTACCTTTCAAAGTGTCATGTCCTAAGGATAACTTTTACAACATCTATTTATAGCAACAACATATATTCTGTGCTGTGTATCTTCCTTATATGTATACGTAAAAATAGAGTGTGTTTAAGAATGGGGTGGGAGAGAGAGGAAGAGAGAGTGTGCCACTTTGGAGTAAAGCTGTCATTACTCCGGCTGGCGCACTCCCTCATAAATACTGATAATGAGAAGCTTTCAGCAGCCTAATCATTTGCCAGTGTAGCAGTAGGTAATGTGAGAGGACCACTCTTTCCTTTCCCTCTGTCTGGAGATGACACTCCAGATTCTGTTTAGTCATTATAATAGTTAGTCTTTCAGAGTGGAACAATAGAACAGATTTTCTTGTTCTTTAGTTGAAAAAAAAGAAAGAAAAAAAAGAGCAGTTGGGTTTGTTTTAAGTCTGCATCTATGTATGTTGCTTCAGAAAAAAAAGGAAAAGGAAAAACAGACGACTATTGGTACCAATGGTTTTACTGCAGCTTTTTAACAGACTAAACACAGCTTTGAGCAATGCTTTCATTGTAATTCATACATCCATATTTCCTGCACGAGTCATTTTAATCACCTGAAATACAGCACTGATTCTTTCATCACATACTTAATATAAAGTTACTACTTATTTATTTATTTTTCTGTTGAGTAGTGCCGTGAAAGTTGCACAACAGCCTCGCAGCATTTTCAGTTTTTTAGTTGTGCAATTTTCCCAAACAAAAATAAAAGCATTGGGGACTGATGCGTAAGTGTTGCAAAAAGACAAAAAAAAACAAAAAAACATGACACATCTGTAATTTTAAGGCAAAAATAACTGAGCCAGAATAAAAACCTACACAATACCAATCAGCCATAACATTAAAACCACATACAGGATTAGTCAATAACAACGACCATCTTTTGATGATACACTGTTCAGTTGGGAAACTTAGCAATGACACTCCTTGATGGCAGCAGCCATCCCCAGCAGGATGACACAAACTCACACACAAAAACAGTTTAGGAACAACTTAAAAAACTTGAAGAGCAGAACGAGGTGTTGACCTGGCCTCCAAATTCTGTGGGATGCACTGGAACAAGCCTGATCCACTGAGGCCCCTCCCCTCAACCCATAGGACCCAAAGCCCCCCCCCACTAACAACATCCTGTTACCAGACACCACAGGACACTCTCAGAAGACCCATGTCCATTCTCTGATGCGTCACGACTGTTTTGGAGGCCGGTGCCCATTTAAAGTAGTGCACCTAAAACATACGGCTATGCATGGACTGTCTGCAGACAGCTGGCTCGCTGGCACGAGCTTCCTGATGGTGACAGACTGAATAAAACTGAATCCCTCCAGTGACTTCAATGGCAACAAATCTTGCAGCCAGAAATAATATCACATCAACAAACACAAACAGAAACCAAACAGTCTTTTTTTTTTTTTTTTTTTAGTTTATCTGTGTCGCAAATGTTTTCTCTGGATTGATGATGACATAGCTGAAGTCAACTAGCCATCTTGAGTCAACACAGTCCCATAAACTACAGCAGCTCCGCATATTATAGTCATTTCTGTCAGAGTTTACAGGACTGTAGTGAGTTAAGGCGGTTTAAGAGTCAGATGTCATCTGTTAAAATAACCATTGTGTGCATGTTGTAGTAACCTGATTTCCCCAAAGCAGACATTTTACCCTTCATATGTTCCTAAGCGAACCGCTTGCAGTGAACATTCACTCTAAGCACTTAACATTTAGCGCAAGTATAATGTTTCCTGAGAAAAGCGTCACAACGGATATTAGAAAGTTGACTGAGGCTTAGCACTGAACTCCTATGATTCATGATAACAGTAACATTTAGGTTACAAGTGGTCAATCTATTGTACACAAGATAAGAGTCATTCAACTGAGTTTGGCAAATGGAAATGCTTCCATAAAGCGGGGGCCTTTGTGCATTTGGAGCTTTGCTCAAATTATTTGTACCTACAGGGTCACTGTGTGATGTCCTGAAAGAGCTTCCCCGGCCACATGAAGGGGCTCAGATGCACCATTTGCTCGAGCCTCCTGGCCCAGAAATAACTGAAGTCTGTGGAGGCGTTCCCGCTGTGAATGACTGAAAATAGTAGCCACTGATATATATGTGTGTGTATATATATATATACACATATATATGAACTATACCTCATTCCTATGGGCCATCACTCTAATGGGTGTTCCCTAAGAAGCCAGATGAAAGCTCTGTATAGTATGTCATCTTGCACTGCCTATCTTCCACTGGCCATTAAACAGCATCTCTGATCGTTTTAATAATCCCTCCATACTGCCTCTCACTGACTCCACAGTGATTGGGCAAACACTGGTGTCCCTGGTGTTTTAAGAGGAATACATTGAGGAGCTATTGTGGTTTTCCAGGGCCTGGCTGTGTATTGTTTACTGGGTCTGCTTGATTGCCCTCTGTCCAAATCAGAGGGTACAGGCAGTCAGGGCAGGGGTCTACAGGGATGCACTGTGTTGTGGACTGTCCCATCGTGCTAAGAATATTCACTCAAACCATGTCTCTGAGGTGGAACCCATCCATAGCTCAGTAAACACACACGCACACACACACACACACACACACACACACACACACACACACACACACACACACACACAGAGTCATACATCTGTGCACCAGGGACCATATGGCCCTGCATAAATGTCAGGGAGTGTATTTGAGTGTGTGTGTGGTAGGAGGCCATGTCTGTCTCCACGTCACAGATAATTACCCCCCTGTGTGACTTTACTTTTCATATTGAGAAAACACCGAAGACCCTCCTCACTGACAGTGGCGCATAGTAAAAGCAGTCATATGTTTTTGGAAGTTCGAAGCTTGGTATTGGCCGTTTGCATTATTAAGCACAGACACCTTCTCCTCTGGTCTCGTCAGATCATAGCTCGAGGTCGCTAAGCTCACCGCTAGTGTCAGTCACTTCAGTGAAAATAGACAAAAAGCTCGTTTTCACTGGCGTTATCTTCTTCTCATCAGTTAATCCCTCACTGAAAACTTATAATAAAGCTAATTAGATACTCTATTTTGTGCATTTGCTGCTCTTTGACTGAAGAGTGGAAACGTTTGAAAAAAGCAAGGTTACATCTCAGAGTTACAGTCTGATAAACGCTTAAGGGCAACACAACAACTTTAAATACTTTTACAGATGGATCTTTTCCCTTCAAAGATCCATAATATCCCTTAATTTTCCGTGGAGTTGTTTTCAGAGGCGTGCGTGTTTGCCGAAGCTTCGCGGAACTTTTGTTTCATGGTCGCAGTTTGAGAGCAGCTCTGGTCCTCAAGGCTGCCTAAGCTAACCTCGCTAACAAGCAAGGTAACATCAGCATATCTTATCAGGGCAAAGCACAGTGAGCAAAATATACTGCCTTTTGCGTTTTATGAAATGAGGGAGAGATAACAACCCTCCAAAATGTGACAGTTTGATGTTGTTTGGGTCCAAGAAACTTCGCTGCGAAGGGCTACCACGTCACAAGTGGGACACAAGTGGGACACACAAGTGGTTGTTGTTGCAATAGGAGGGCAGCAGGGCAGAATCACACATTTGGCTTTTCTCCATACTCCATCAGCTGACGGGTTCATCCACAATACCAAGATGCTTTACACAAACATTAGTACTTGTTATTCTCGTACTGAGTGGATGATCCTGAACCAACAAGTCTTTTTTTTCCATCAGCAGCAGAGCAACGTGCACGGAGGATAGGAAGTTATACCACAGGGCTTTTAACCAGTTTACCTCAAAAGGTGCAGTCACTAACCACATGGTGTGTGCACAGGCAGTGAGGATGTCAACTTTTTCTAGTGGTTTTTGAAGTTCTACATACACACAGTCCATCACAGTCCCACACTCAGCCTCATGGAAGGTTATAATATTCAGCACTGGTTTAAAATAACCAAGAGAACTATGTTTTCATTTCGGAGTCTGTAATTTTTAATACCATTAAATTGTATTGTTTTGTGCTGACACGTTATTTTAGCGACCCCATTTCAGGCAGTGGGCTGAACAACAGAAATGTCTTTGTATTTCATTCCGTACAGTACAGTACAGTTCAGTTATACGGTTTAACAACACCGCAAACTAGATCCTCCACAATGATAATACAGTTAATCATACAGTTTCCTACACTAGTTCAAAATAAACTGAACATTTTAGCAGAGATGAGGGGGAATGCGTTTGTTTTCACTGTACCTAATACAGTAATATAACGTCCCAGGATGCTGGATGCTCTCAAAAACTGATGTGAGAAAAAAATGAACGCGAATGAAGGCATACATTTTCATTTCATTCCACTCTAGGGGGTTGTAAGGAAATATAAAGTGCTCAGATTCAGTGCAAGAAATCATATGTTACACATGGAGTTTTAGTTTGTGCGTGCTTTGACAGCATTTTCATTTGATTCGAGGAAGAGCAGGGGAGCAGCGGAGAAGCGATGGCAACAAACAGAGTTGGCATGAAACTTCAACGACTTCACAGCATTGTAGTGCTACTCTCCTTTTAGCTGCACAACTTGGCAGTGGTAATATGTGCCGGGAATGCACCTCAGCCCTGGCCCTAGCTACGAGAAAAGGGTCTTTTGGCTCAGAGAAGTGATGCGGATATGGTGGCAATTGGACGTAAAATAGTTGGACGTTTTAAACATTTCCCTCTTGCCCGTTCCCACGTAGACACATTCAGCTGCCGTACAATCAGCCTCTTAAAGGAGTCCTGCAAGACTTGCTGACCGGGCCTGAGCAGCATGCACTAAATAGCTGCGAGTAGCATAAATACGGTGGGTTCTGGGAATCTCAGGGTCCAAAAATGAGCTCCCCTCACTCCCAGTGGACACTGGTGGAAAAATGCTATCTTTTAGATCCAGAAAACAGCGACAACCTTAGCTGCAGCTGCATGAAGACGCATCACTCATACAACTGTATCCGCTGCTTGAATGGATACGACTGGACGTGACTTGCGAAACAGCTATGCACGAGCCAAACCGCTGGAAATCATCTGACAAATAGCTGAGGCTGATCAGCTGGTAGAAAAACAGGAAAACCAGAAACAATGACTTTACTATAGTTACATCTTATAGTTGGATCCACACACACAAAAAAAGATCAGGGTTTGAATTTTAGTTCGACTTCAAAGGTTTGAGCAGAAAGGACACACAAGAGCGACACATTTTCCAATTTAAAATAGAAAATTTCATCAAAAGGCCCATTTCCCATGATACTTGCAGGAGCTGAGTGAAATAAGATTTGATTATCACAGAAACATGTTGGGAGAATTCAATCTGTATGTTTGTTTTGCGCACATAAAAGTTTTGACCCTGTCTCTGAGGGTTGCGGTGACTTGATGTTGTTTAGACTCATCTCCCTGCCTTCTCCCCCTGGAGAGCTGTCTTTGTAGCAATCCCAGCATCCTGTTCACTGCTCCACTGCATCCATATCGCACTAATGATCATGGGAGTGGACAGCTGCTTAATGCAGTAGTGTCATCAGCGCTGCTTTCTGATAGCAGCTCCATTGCACTTGACGGGACTCAAATGTATCTCGTCCACGCGAGCCCCCCACATTTAGCAGATCGACTAATGTGGTTTTGGAACACCTCGGTAAAGGTGTATTAGATGTGTGCCATATCAAATTTGCAGCGCATGATTGTAAGACATATCACACTCAGTGTATGATTACAGACACAGCTCTTGTACATTTTTCACTGCTGAGGACATTGTTACAATTCAGAGTGCAGTTTTCAATAACATTATAAATATGACATAAATTATTCTTCGGGAGGGAATACTACAGTGAAAAACTAATCTGTGTGAAATCCTACTTTCCAAATTTTACTTAAACAGAGGTACATGCTCATGATGGTTGAGTAGTGGAACAGTTAAGTGTTTACTTAAGGTGAAAATAACCTTCTTTTTTTTTTAAACCAAAGCTATAGTAATGCTAATATTAATAACAACATGTTTAATTTTATTGCATTCTTGTCCAGGTTGAATTTAGACTGGAAACAGGCACACGACACTCAGCCTGCATGAAACTCACTAAACGTGGTCAAACCGCTAACTATGTGTATCATTAAACTCTGATCAAATTTAAATGGCTTTATTAAAATGTATCTCCTGCACAATTATTATTTACAGGGAAACCCAAACTTTTTGTACTGGCCTGTATAACATGTAATTTTCAGCTGTAAAGTTCATTTTATTTCTGGGGTCTACAGTGATTAACTCACATTTGGAGGAAGCCCTTAAGTGGTCATTTGAGGAACTGCAGTTTCTCACTTTTTGGCGTCGCTTTCAATTTTCAGCCGTGGACACAAAACCAGTGAATATACATTTATCAAATTAACATTAAGTTCGTATCTGAAGGTGTACGGAGATTGGCTCACGGTATCATCTCCGGACCTGGAGCTCTGCATTGACATTAATCATGTTTTGACAATTCTTCCTACTAATTTCAACAGTATCTGAGAATAATCACAAGCTATTAAGAGTTGTACAGACTAGCCGTCGATCACGTGGCTGTAACGCTAGCAGAGGAATGGTCCAGATCCTCTCAAGAACAGTAACAACCTCACCTGTGGTAATAGAGAGAAGGAGGCTGATGAATTTCATTGTCTAAAGTAGTTAAACCTTTAGCTGCTATACACGGAAAAGGCTTTTTCTTCATCCCAGCTACATTATATTATATGACAACATGCTGTAAAGCACTATTAAACGCTATTGACTGTGCCAGTTTATATAGGCTCATAACATATTTGCAGCACACAGTATTGATAAACGCATGTGTTTAGTTGACATTGTCACTGTGGTTGTAGAGCGTGTTTTTTTTTTGTTTTGTTTTTTTTCCCAGCTCAACCCACATATTAGAAGTGGTAGTCAGGCAGAAAAACCTCCGTTATAGGTTATTTTCTGTGAAAAACACCTTTTGCAAGTGAAATGTTCATTAGTTATCTAGTCAAGGCCTTAGTAATCTATCCTAAGTCACAACTGTGGTAGCGGCCAGTCACAACGTGGGCAAATACAGTATTGTATTAGTTTTATTCTTGTTGCTGGCAAAATCAGCTGTTCCATCTAGTACAGAGATATGCAGTAACAACAAAACCTTATGTAAACACCAGTCTGTGTAGTAGAACTGCCTTTTTTATTTTGTTTTTGACTTCTCTGGTTCTGAAAATACTCACACAAAAAAATACAAATACAAATATAGAATCTATATTTCAAAATGTTGTTACTTCCAGCCCTGAGTGCAGTGTAGGTTTTCGTCCACACACTCTCCCCTCCACCTCCGGAGCACCTTCTGTGCTGTGCAGCTACAATAACAGTTGAGAACAGGTTTCATAAGACTGTGAGAGTAAATGTACCCCAGGTCAAGGTGATGTGGGATCTTGACATGTGCCTGTTTGCACTCACTTGTGTGTGTGTGTGCGTCTGTGTGCTGGCGGCTTTTACTTTCCCGAGACTGCCCTTAAACATTTGGATCGCTCCGATCACAAAAACACCGGCAGTGATTTCTCCTTTAGTGTGGCGCATTTACAGCACTGCGTCGCAGACTCGTGATCAACACAGAGGTCACAGGGATGGTCACAGGCTCTTACTATTTAATCGTCCGAGGCAATCAGATGAAACTACAATCTTTAGTAAGAACAATATCAAGGGAACTCTGTTTCAGGAAAGAAATGTTCCTATGTTGGGATGGTGGCTCAAATGGAGATGTCTCATAATCTGGGTAAATAGAACCCAAACTGTTTGCATAGCTGCGTATCACAAGGTAGACACGGGTAGACATGTAGAGGCAGCGGCAGTGAGGACGCCCTTTAATTCGTAGACAACGTAACTGGGACAGTTAATGTACTCGTGTGATGGACCAACACAACTTCTCAGTCATCTCAGACGGCTGCCTGTCCCTCCTGTCCATTCCCTTCCCTCCTCTTCCCTCTCCTTTCCCTCTGTCCCTTCTCTCGTCCTCCTCCTTGCAGTTCATATTTCAGTTTGCTCCCAGGAGCTCGCAGGTCTGTGCCAGACGGAAATTCGCTGAGGCTGCAGGAGCCCCCTTGGAGGCCACATGGAGGAGGGACAGGAGGGGAACAATCAGGCCCAGTCCTTCCTTGATATCCCTCCCTCGTGTTCTCTCCCATGTACTTTTTTCTCCCTTTCCCCCCTCTTTTTTTTCTGTCTCCCTTACCCTCGTCCCCCCACCCCTCCACCCCCTCTCACTCTCCCTTCTCTGTCTTCTCTGTATCCAGCCTGCCAGGCTACACAGGTCCTCAGGGTGACTTGCTTTTGGCTGGGGTCCCTCACCACAGAACCCTCTCCTCACCTCCTCCACCACCCACTGCTTCCCCCAACTCCTCCTCCTCCTCCTCTCTGACTCCTGCTCCCCCCCACCCCTTCCCTCCTCTTCCTCCACTCTCCTCCTTCCTTCTCCAGAACTCTCCCCAGGGGCGAGACGGTGAGGCCATCCAGTCCCGAGCTGTCCATCAGCGAGGGTGTTTACTTGCAGCGTGACAGGCCGACACATCTGGAGCACATATTCACTAGTGTTCACACTCCTTCTCCCTTTCACTCTTTGCTGGCCCTATATATTCTTACGCTGCCACCAGACGCATTCCTTCAGCTCATTTCAGGGCAGTTTGTCGTTGTTAAAGCGAGCCCACCTCTAACTTACGCTCTCACTCACAGCGCACACACACACTCTCACACACGCAGCCACACAAATACGCGCACACGCAGAGATTTGTTTTCGTCCATTTTCCCTTTCTCTTTCACCCCTCCAGTGGTTTTTCAGTTGCATGACAGAAATTGGAGTTAACCACCGGCAGGGGTGGGCTGGCGAGGGGAGAGGGGCGGCAGTGATGGGGATGGGGCAAAAGTCAGACTTCTCTCATCCACTTCTGTCTCCCTCTCTCTCCCTCAGTCCTCCTCAATCCCCGTCTCCACTCCGCTGTCCTTTTCTCTTTCTTCAGTGAGCGCAAACTAATCACAGCACCTCCTCCGCTGCTTTTTGGAAACCCATGACTACTGGTCTAATGAAGTGACACCTTTTTTCTGTGTGTGTGCGTCCCCCCCCCCCCGCCGCTCGCCCCCCCGCTAACCCATCCTCCGACCCTGCATCACACCCACCCGCCCACCCTGTCTGTTTTCCCAACATTCCTGTGCTGGTGTGTGACTGTGATGGCTTGTCATCTCGCAGGAATGTCCTGCTCTCCCACCTCGTCCCCCCGATTTGGCGTGAAGCATTTGCTCCTGGTTTCCGACTACGCACATGGACACACACACACACGCACGCACGCACACTCACCCACCCACGCACACGCAGGCACACACTTGAATTTCTAGCTTTTTTTTAAAAAAAAAAAAAGAAGAAAAAAAAATGTGTTCGTGCAGATGGTGTCCATTGGGCTGCATACCTACCCTTGGCGTGTGGCCACAACAAGCACAGCCATTCTCAGATAGTCCCCAGCTTGTTTTTCAACTGTAGAAAGTGTGCACAAAGTTATTTTATCTTATACAGCCTGCGGTAAAAAAAAAAAAAATCTCTTGATTACAGGACCAAATATGACCTGAACGGTTTTTGTGGAAAAACAGTTCCATGCAGTTTTATGTACTGTTTAAATAATAAATCCACTTAAAAAAAACACACACACACACACAATTTGCAGCTCATAAACCAAACTCAGGTAACAATGCACATCCATTCTCCAGACAGGCAATCGGAGAAGATTGTATAATATGAAGCACATGTGACATTGAGACAAGATTCTGCTTGGAGAGGGACACGTATTGACTTTCCTCCAGTCTAGGCATGTCTTATATTCCACCGTTGACATATGGCGAGGACTTATCAGACGCCTAGCGTCAATGTTACACGCGCTGACCCGAGAGAGTACTTTCATTGGAAGACAATAAGGGAGACTATTGTGTGTATACGTTAGCATTGATGTATCTGTGTGTGTGTGTGTGTGTGTGGGTGTGCGTGGGTGCAAGCGACATGGCGTCCTCATTGGCATCATCTTCTGGAACAAGTCAGGCTCCGTCTAGATCCGGTTGACGTGTGTGCATGCGTGTGATTACTTGTGTGAGTGGGAGTGTGCATGTGCGTGTGTGTGCGTGTGTGTAGGAGCTATCACCAGGCTCTCATGTTTATTCAGCTCAACGCCTGGATGACCAGGACTTATCCGCTGTCCTGATTACCCTGCCTGGCCTGCCACCATTAATCCTTCAGAGACCTCAGGCCCCTTAAACAGCCCTATCTTATACGCACATGCAGAAACACACACACATTTTTGGTACACGTGTAAAAATATGTCAAGATATATATCTATCTATCTATGTATATAGATAGAGGGATAGATGGATGTCTATGTACATATATATATAAATATATATACGCACCCACACGCAGTACATGGAAAAAGTGACTTTTCTTACTTTTCTCCTTTTTCTTGTTTGTGTGTGTGTCTGTGTGTGCTTGCTATCATTCGGGGCCCCCAGGAAGCTTACCTTCATCTCTCTAGGTCACGAGCCTCTTTAATTGCCAGGGAATTATATACATGAGTGTGAGAGGAATGATTTGGTCTCACTTGCGCCACAGTTGCGTTCTCTATCAGCTCCTGCGAGCACATGTGAGGGCCGCCCTAATTATATTATGCGGTGAGTAAAAAAATTATTATTTTGTTTATTATTTTCCCATAACATCCAATTTTTTTTGTTTTGTTTTTTTTTTTTCCTAGCAGATGCGAGGTTTTTCTGGTAAGATGGGAAAACTGAATGTGCAAGCACGCGCCAGCTATTGTGCATGTTCGGAGTGTAGTTTTATGTTTTTTTTCAACAACAGTCCCTGTGCCAAGACATAATATTGACCATGGCTTTATTCCCTATTCTGGTTTTGCCCATAATAAATGATGCAGATTAGAAAAGTAGAAACACATTGGGTTGATAAGTAGACTTTTGGAGCTCGCTTGCCATGGAGCTCGTTGAGGAGAAAGGGCGCTCTCTTCTCACTTCACCTCACTTCTTCAGCACTACGGTGACTCAACGGTGCTCGGTGTGTGTGTGTGTGTGTGTGTCTACGTGCGCGCGCACGGATCAGAAGTTTTAACTCTGGTCTGTGTATGTTCAGAGTGAGCGGGTGGCGGTGGTGTTTGGGCTCTGAAGGAATGACGAGGGTGCGTGGTGCCAAGTCCCATTTGAATATATACACAGTAGGGAACCCTCTCATTATAAACAGAAGCTCACACTCCTGGGTGTGCATGCGAGCGCGAAAACACACACACACACAGGCGTACACGCCCACGCAGTAGTACCAGAAGATGGGGACAAAAGACTGGAACCAGTACAGCTGGAACGAAAGCATGACTAGTTCATATCTCGAGGTTGAGGAAAAACAAACCTAAAGTTGAAAACTGCGTGTGTGCTTTGGGAGGGTGTTTGTTAAATTGTGAATTCCCTTGTCATTCCTCTGCACTCTCAATGAGATGAAACGGCTGTTGACACACTCTGTTGCCTTTGTCTTTCGATGTTTCTCTCCTTCTACCGTTCCAACTCGTTCTCTTCCTTCTCTTTTTAATATATATTGGGAGGAACTGCTTGAGCACCTGAGCATGCGCGCTCGTGTACACACACACACTCGCGCACACACACACACAAACACACACACGCACACACACTGGGTCGTCTCCGTTTGACTCCTTCCCCTCCTCTGACATTGCTGCTTCTCTCCCCTCCTGTCCCTGTCTTCTCCTTTTTCCCATAACAAATAACAGTGGAGAATTCCCCTCGCTTCTCTCCTGGGGAATTTTCATTACCGCCCAGTCCCCCTGCCCAGAAGGACTCTCCGCCTTGAACTGTTCAACAGCTGTGGTGCGGACACTCTCTTCCAAAACAGGCCCACTGTTCGCAAACACCCGCTGGACTCAGGGTGGGGACTCTGTGTCAACCTCCTCAGCTCCAGAGACCAAGCTCCTCTTGCATGTGGCCCACCCCGAGGCCCCCGCTCCAGCAGAGAGCGAGAGGCCTGATGCTGGGCCCTCACCTCTCCATTTGGACCTGTGTGCAGGAGGGGGAAAGATGTTGAAAAAGACTTTGTTTATCGCAGCGTTTTCTCCTTTTTTGAAGTTTTGCCCATCGTGTCTGTTGGCGAACCCCTGGACTCCAATCACAGCCTAGGCTTGTTGAAGGGTTTCTTCTCATGAGGAAGGATGGAGCAATTAAAATTACACCACAAAAGTGAGCTCATCCAAAGTTCTTTTAGGCAAGCCTTGCCATTCGCCAGACGTCTTGGCAATGCCTCCGGGCTGTTACTTCAGGCTAACAAGACCAGGCCTCTGTCGAGGCGCATGACGAACAGAAGAACTGCATGTTTGCGGATTAAAAAGCCACTTTCCCCTCAGATTATACTTCTACCGTGCATGTGTAACGTTCTACAACATCAACCTCATTTACAGCTCGGCCCAGGCTGTCGTGACACGACCAATTCATGTAATGTATACAGTTACCCAAGACTTTCAACTTACTATTCAGAGTCCTTGTTCACCTGCTCATATCGCCATGTATATCGAGCTGATGTATTTCCATTTTGGCTGTTATGACGCAGACGCTGCCGTCTTTGCTATTTCAGACTTTTTGTTAAAATTTCCCCAGTGTCTCCGGTTTATGTGCTCGAACCAGATCTCCTTCTAACTGCTTGTAGTGGCAACCGACCATTGATTCTAAGGTGAGGAGTTAGTATACCATGAACTAACTAAACTGGATAGCAGATTGAGAATTTAACGTAATAATAACCAGCACAGCAAGCTGACATAAAGTGGTCGTGCGTTTTGCAAAGTTATCAAGCGCATGTTTGAAACTGTTGTTATAAAATACAAAGTCATATGTAGTTTTCATACATAGTTTTTTGTATTCTGGCTAATCAGTCAGCTAACTACAGCTGGCGGAAGTTGCTAGCAGCAAATAAACAGAAGTTAGGAGTCTGTTTTTGTTTACCTTTGTACAAATATAGACAGCTTTAAATAATTAGCTAGAATTGTGAGCGATACATCAAGCAAAATTATCATTGCAATTGAGGCTGGACGTGCATGTAAAGAGGTAAAGAGGTGAGGCGTTGGGACGAACTTGGACGGGCAGTTGTTAAAATATGGAAAGACAACGACAGAACTGAGACAAAGTACAAAGGAGCAAGAGAAACGAGCAGTTAGACACCGAGTAGGGTTGTAATTAAGCCTGATCTCAGCAATTAATTTATAGATAGATAGATAGATAGATAGATAGATAGATAGATAGATAGATAGATAGATAGATAGATAGATAGATAGATAGATAGATACTCTGCCCTTAGCATGAGCAAGCCGAGGTGCTGTTATCAAAGGCGATTACTTATCCCATGCTGTGACGCCCCACAGTCAAATGCAAAGCAGCTTAAATTAAAACAGACTTCATTTGAATAGATGAAAACTACACGGGGCGGGTCGCCTTAGATCCCCGCCTGGCGACATTCATTTCCGTCACATCAGCAGAATCTGATTTACTGGCTGGGGGGGCTTTTGTAGAGGTGGCTGTGCAGTGTGTTTGTTGGCTTCTCTAAGAACTCTGCACATGCGTGCATTTGACGGTAGAAGTGAGGAGGACTTGGCAGCGACGACAGTGGAAGTCCCCAGCACTTGGCCACAGCCCAGTGTGTGCATATGTGCGGGTGTATGAGTGTGTCGGTTCACATAGGAAACGGCCCATTTGAATGTACCGGAGGGATGGGATCAGTGTGTGGGAGGTATTTTGTTCACGAACCAAAAATGAGGTTAGTAAGGAGCAGACGATACTTGACCACAAGAACACAGTCAGTTCCCATCTTACATCAGTATCACAGTTCATTTGTGTGCTTTAAGGGATAGTTCACTGCAAAATGAATATTTTTGTCACTGCTCCAGTCGTTACGTCTCATCTCCCTTCTCCATGGCACACATTCTTACTGCTTGAAACGTTTTATGATCAACACACAGAGGAGCAGAGAAAATAAAAGAAAGGTATTTACTGTGTTTACTGCAGTGCTGTTTGGGGAAGCTGACTGTGAAATGCTGGACACGTTATTTTGATTTGCTAAATTGAACCATTACACTATTACAGCAGATGACAGTTAAAATAATGACATTCACGCCTCAGTCAATGGAATACTATGTGAAAATACCCAATTAATGTTTATTATATTAAACAATTTAGGACAGGGGTCTTCAGCGTTTTTTAGGCCAAGGACCCCCAAACTGATGGAGACATTATAAGTAAGGACCCTCTACCTACTATATGTGTTCTATATTAAACTTGGTCTGGAAATGTTTATAAATATACATTATTATTACATTCAATATTAAGCGATTCAAATCATATACAGGTACAAATATTCTTATATATATACGTGTGTGCTCCTGTATCGCTGAATGAGTGAAGTGTTGACTGAAAGATAACGTCTTCTGTCTCCATTTATCCCTTCACTAAAATATGTTGGATTCATGTGCTTTTAAAGAAATTTAAATTTGTGGGGAACATTTAAAAAAATATATAAAAATGTCTAGTCAACCAAAAATTTTGCGACCCCTCTGCAGTACCTCTGCCGACCCCTAGGGGCCGGGGACCCCCTGTTGAAGAGTTATGATTTAAGAAATACCGTAGGAATCCCATTGCTCAGCAGTCAGGTTGAAAAGAACTAAATCTTGTCTAATTCTTGTTGTGTTGTGGCCTCCTGCAGTACTGATCATAAAGGACAAAGACTTTTGTTTGTTTGCTGTAGTGGTTTTAATTTATTTGTATCATCCCATTAATATCAGTTTTGATTTAAATAACTGATTTAAAGCACAACAGTTTTTTGCCAGGATTCAAAGCAGGTATGTATGGGTAGAGAATTCAAACGTATTAAAAACATACTCTTCAGACACACCACATTCCTTTTGGACAGCTATAATCCTGTTACTCTTTGCCCAGTGATCAGTCGAGAGAATAAGGTAAAAGGCTGCAGTCCCATGTACAGGATGCCTTCAGATGCCGGTGGGAGGTACAGCCGTGTAGTGAAGTGGTTTATTTGGTTGGGAGACACCTGGCCCGAGTGGAAGAGCTTGAAACAGTATAAGCCTGCTGCTTCTGACCTCCCTCCCCCCCACCTCCTCCCACCCCACTCCCTCTGTACTCTTCTCTCTAGTGGGCTGTTTTGCTGATGTGCCCCCCACCCCCACCCCCCCTCCCCGTCCGTCCACATTCCATTCTCCAGGATACCTCTCCATCCTGTCCCAGAGGAGTGTGTCCGTCTTTCTGTGTGTGCATGTGTGTGTGAGTTGAAGGAGGTGGCCCACAGGCTTTGCCTCTGGTCACTTTATTAAAGTGTGTTTTAATTTACTCCTGTGCTCCTGTGAGCCCCTACATCCTGACACACACACACACACACACACACACACATGCAGCAACCCCTCCTGAGACATGGCTTATTAACTCTGCTCCTGTCTGTCACAGAGTCTGGGGGGCGGGGGGGGCAATACTAAAAAAAAAACACAAAAAAACCTTCATCTCTCTATATGGTCTGGTCACTATGATGCTTAAAATCCTTTAAATGTGGTCTCATAGTGAAGCAGATGCTGTCATACAGATTAATTACACACAAGTTGTCTCTTCACTGTGATATCTACAGACACTCATAAACCTTAAACACGAGGATGTGATGGTTATATGGTCCTTCCGCGGAGACTTTTATGGGGTCAGGCACTGATTGCAGCCTACAACAGCGGGACTGTTTTAGGATTTGCTATCCCAACAATTAGCACGGTGATAATTGATTAAATACCACTCAGCAATAATCACTTTGTTTAGCGACGCAATTACCGCTCGTATCAGATTTGCTCAACTACAGAGAACTAATAAAAAGCACATGGCTTCGGAGGATTCAAAGGCATTTTTTTAGTGTTTCGTAATTGGCAAAGACTCGCCACAAGCTGCGTACATCTACCGAACTGTATGTCTCTAACTTCCACTTCTTTCATAATTGATGTGTCTCCGAGCTGCCCCCCCCCCCCCCCCCCCCCCCCCCCCCCACGAGTACGTTATTCACGAAGTTCCCCCTCTGTCACACAATTAAATATGAGGGGAGGAGCTGGAGTCCGTCTCTGAGGAAGGCTGAGGAGTCACGTTGGGCTGTCCCGAGGTCCTGGTGTGTGATGCCGAGGCCTCAGGCCCTGAACCGAGCCTCACAAAAGAGGCTTCGGGGCACAGCCAGAGGGGTTTTCTTCTTCTGTATACATTTGCTGCTGTGTGCTTGTGTGCCTGCAGTTTGTGACGCTTTGCTACTTTCTACCAGGGACTCGTGTAACGGGGGTGCGTGCGGTTTTTATGTGTACACGCTGGTGTATGAACATCACTGTGTGTCACCATGGCGATTTGAGTGTCCTTCCCTGAATGTACAATGACTCCATTGGCCGGCCTTACACGTGTCACTTGTGAGTTGCTTGTGAAAAATGTATTAAGGCTGTGGAAGGGCCAGCTGGGGTAAGAAAGGGCCGGAGGAGTGAGATAGAGGCAGGAGAGTGGAAGGAGGGAGTCAGGGAGTAAGGGGCACAGCTGTAGGGGATTAATGCCCAGAGTGGAGGAGCTGGAGCCTAGGAATGTTCCCGAGCGCCCCCTCAAGAGGGAGGTGAAAAGGGAGGGAGCACAGAGAAATACAAGGGCACGGGGCTCAGATGTGTCCCGGGCTGAGCAGTCTTTATGTATATTTCTTAGAACGCAGGACCGGGCCTTATTTCATCCTTGTCGGCCTTATCCACCGTCTCAATCAACCCCTGACACCTCCACCCCACCCACTCATCCTGGGGCACTTTGGCAGTAATCAGCCGGAGTTCATAAGACTTCTCTCCGTGCCGCTCCTCCCTGCCTGTGTTCTGTGTCACATTCTTTGTCTTGTGAGTGTCATGATTTATGGACGGACACAGGAAGCGGTGTGTGTGTGTGTGTTTGTCTGTTCGTGCGTAAGTGCAAGGTTATGGACCGGAGGGGAAGAGAGGCCTCCGACGTCTCGAGGCCGTCGCTAAAACGTCAATTCATTTTCGTCCTCTCATATTCACATGCTGCGCTCGCCACACCCTCAATGGCAGCCTAAAGCTACGACGAGAGCCGTGTGTAATAAGAAATACAACTCTAACACGGCGAGGCTTCGGGCTAGAAAGTCTTTTGGAGATTTCGTCTGAGGGTTTGGTTTGTCTGATCTTGAACTTCAAGCTGCTTTTAGCTGAGCGCGCCTTCAGTCTTTACGTGCCACGCTTTGTAGTTTTGGTTTCCCCTCCACATCTGTGCCCTCGACCACCTCCACTCACAGCCAGTCGCCTCTTTGTTTCTTCACCTCCTGTCACTCCATCCAGCTCCCAGTGTTGACAGTAGTCAGGGGCAACCCGCTCATTTCCCCGTGACGTGTTCAATGGGGCTGCACTGATCCCCGCTGACGACTCTGAAGAGGTGACCGTGGCGATGGGAAGGAGCGCCTGTCGTCGTGGCGATAAACCTGTCCGTCCATCCGTCTGCTTGTTCACCCGTGCCTCTCTTCCCATTTGGAAACCACTCCACCTGGTTCGGACAATTACCTCACGTCCACTCGTCTCCCCGTCGCTGCCTTAACTCTTCTTCCAGCCACTTAAGTTGTGATGGGCTAAAAGGGATGCTTCAGCCACCGCCTGGCCCCAGCACTGTTATTAGATGTTCAGAGTTTTGTTGACAGGCCATAAAAAAAAAAAAAAAAGCTGTACCCTCTCATTGTGTGTCTCCGAGTTAAAGTGTGCTAAAAACCATACTTCACGTCAGTGGAATTTACCACAACTACTGGGTGCCTGTCCATTAATATCGCCGCATGTGTTTAAGCCTCTTTCAATCTGTCCTTTCCGATAACCACTTCCTGTTGAAATCATTTGCACAAGTGGAAGAGAAAGGGATGCCTCTCTAAGCCAAAATCCCACCCTGCACACCTTGTCCTGCCACCAAGTACATGCTCAGACACTTTCACACTTTCCCAGTCTGCAGCAGGGCGGGGTGAGACAGACTGCAGGCCAACCAGCCAGAAAGCAGCTTGGTCTTCCAGGGATACAGGTCTCAACACATCACCTCTCAGTCAGAGACGCTAATGCTAACAATCAATCCTCTCAGCCTCCCGAGTCCTGATACACTTCAGGTGCAGAACACACACATTTAATTTAGACATAGACATAATATCTTTCCATATGCACACACACAAAGTTATGCTTCCTCTAGCTGTCATTAGCCTTTGAGAAGGACTTCAAACACCAGGTGATATCATAGCAGCCTGGGAACAAATAGCGCAGTTTCCTTAATCTTCACATGACTTCTCAGAACTTACACCAGTCTTAATTGCCAGGGAAAGTTTTAACATCTGCTTTTGTTCAATAGCCTTTATTGGCATGAGTCACGTTCTATGCTGGTGCCAGACGCTTTCTACATCCAACATCCTATATTAAAAAAAGAAACAAAACAAAACAGGAAAACAGTATTTGTCCAAAATTCCTGCATACAGAATGATAAATGATATAAGGTACAAGCTAAGCCTTCATGGGTACTTAGACCTGGGAGGAGCCAAGGTTCACTAGTCAAAGCCAAAGAAAGAACTGGACAAAGATGAGGGACACTGGTGACGCGGATGTAATTTTATATTGGGGTAATCATAAAGAGGTTTGGACAAAAGACCAGTTATGAAACTGTTGAGAGTTTACTTGTAGGCCCTTCACTTACAATGCACTGCATTGTCTTTTCATATCTACTGTACTTGTATCACTAGCATGCAATTTTTAACTGTACTATACTGTACATCATTTTTGATTCTGATTATAAGATGTTCCCAAGTTACATGAAAGTCATTCACATTCTTTTTTAGTATGCTAAATTCCCTTACATAATCCAGGGCCACTACAAGCCATTCCCTGAGTTATAAACTGTGCAGACAGCAGCTGCATGTGCTGATTAACTGTTAATAGACTGAATGGTGGATCAGTAACTACTGTCTGTCTGTGGCCATTTATATGCTACTGATACAGCCCCTCTGAAGCCACAATACAACTCAGACCTGCAGTTATTCAGAGATTAGCTGTAGCCCTTTGTGTTCCTGTGAGTATGTGTTGCACCAGTGGTCAAAACAGAGCCAGAATGTCACCGTGACCTGGCCTCTACGGGCGATCAGGCCTGAGGAAAGGAGTGAGCATGGAGAGTGAAAAGGAGAAAGTTTTGGTTAAAGAGCTGCTGTAGGCTGGATGGTAACTGACTGTAAAGAGGCTGCGTGGTATATTCTTTAGAGCATTAAGTGGATGTTTATCCCGTCTGTCTCACGTCCAGTGACAGCTGCGATAGGCTCCAGCCCCCCGACGACCCTCCAGAGGACAGGAATAATGCTGCAAGTCAACAAAGTTGCAATATATAGTCAAACTGTTGCAACTAAGACTGAAGAATCAGAATTAGAAAGATTGTGCTCGCAAAAGTCTTGGGATGCAGCAGAATTTTCCTTCTCCACAAGCTACAAAGAGCTGCTTAATAGAATGCAGACAGGTGTAATTCCCTCGGACAGTACATGGCACAGTTTGAAACCATGTTTTAAATGGACAAATGTGTAATCTTGGCATGTTTTACCACCCATATCTTTACCCAAATAAGGGCTTATGGGGTTCATATGCTCTTCAGCTTTGATATGTGGCCTCGGCCTTTTGGCCCAAACTGTTATTTCCGAGGTTTGCAAATCAATGAACACAATAACTTAGAGCAAAACTAGTCAGTAGTTGTAACTGAAGCAGTTTTAGTTTGCTTAACCAGCAGTCGCCGGCTACAGCCGAGGACCCTGCGTTTCTGTGCATCTGCGGAATCAAAGACGAGCTGCTCGAACAATATCGACTGCCAAATCTGTCAGTGTTATCAGGTGTAGGATAGGGTTTGATAAAAGTTCAGTTATATTAAGAGAAAAAAAATGCACGAAAACAGCCACTCCAAATCCATCTTGGCTGAAAATGTCTGATACATCTGGCAAGCCTCTGATCTGACTCCGGGCCAAGGAATTTGTACAGTGAAAGAAAATTTTGTGCAAATGCTTATTAAAGGGAAATTATCTTTAGGGAATAAAAGGCTGCAGCATATAGAATGGCGGAGAGTCAGCGCCAGGGATGGAGGCAGAGGAAAAAGGTGCGCTGGACATAGACAAACAAAATTTGCCTTTAGAGATCAGTTAAGCCTCGTCTTCTCTTATCTTACAGAGAGAATGGCAAGGAGGGTGAAGTGTAGAAAGGGCAACAGAGAGGAGTAGGGAATAGAATCAACTGGCTGGAGAGGAGTTTGGAGGCAGGGTGGGGTGTTTTTAGGTGTCTGGCTGTAACAGCATGGGTCTCTCCCCTGACACCTCCACAACTTATCATTCCTCCACATTCCTGAGCAGGGACACTCCCCTGCCCACTGACACCACTCCGTGTGTGTGTGTGTGTGCAAGTGCTGTTTTAAGTGAAAGGGCACGTTGGCCTCCCTCTCCTAGGACATCTGGCTGCAGAAAGAGGGTTTGTGTAAGACATGTTTATGTGTGTGTGTGTGTGTGTGAGAGAGAGAGAGAAATGAAAAAGGAGCACCAGAAAAAGTAAAAAAAAAAAAGCAAAAGAAAGAAAAAAGAAAGACGGTTAAACGGTGTGCTGTAATGTGCGTGTGTCACAGTTTCCTTTCACCACCTTAACGGGACCTTAGGTTGTGGCAGTGAGCACAGAAAACAGCTCGGGGATTTCCTGCCATTCAAAACAGTCCCCGAGTCCCCTGTCCTCTCCAACCCTGCATTCTGTCCACCTCCTCAGAAGCTCTTGAAGTGAGGGGTGTGACTGCGAGCCCTCGTTAATTCATTAAGGCATCCAGCCTGCGTGTGTGTTTGTGTATGTCGGGCTAAAGGAAGCGCTCTGTGAACCCGCGCTGATTACAGGGATGTGTGTTATTACAGCAGCTTAGTAGACAATGTAATGCTGTTCAGTGACAAAGGTGGAACTGCGCCACGTTTGACCCGTCAGAGGGAATTTCAAAGCCAAAAAGCGAGACGTCTTAAAATGTTAGAAACCGACCATATATTGATAGATCAGTGTTTTGAAAAATATCTTAAGAAGTTAATTTAAGTGGGGAAAAATGTCTTGGCCTAAAAAAAAAAAAAACACGACTTGTGTTCAGTTAATGAGCCTTTTGGGTCTTAAATTTCACCAATCAGGCAAAACATTATGACAGTAAGTTACTAGGAGTCACAGCAGTGACACTCCCTGATGGCAGCAGGGTGCAAAGGAACGCACAAAAATGGTTTAGGAAGAACCAAAAAAAAAAGAAACAAAATTTGAAGAACAGCACAAGGTGTTGACCTGGCCTCCAAATTCACTAGATCCCAAACTGTTTGAGTATCTGTAGGATGAACTGGAACAAGTCTGATTCACAGAGGCCCCTCCCTTCATAATGTTGGCAGGATGCTAGCTTTGGTAGGTTACCGTCAACTCCCTGAGATTAAATAAGTGAATAATGTTGTTGCATATTACCAAATAGTTGCTGACATTTTGAAAGACAGTCAGTCTGTATAAAGACATCATGCATTCTGAATGTGCAATATTTGAATAACATCGTATAAAATAATAATCTAGTCCCATCACGACTCAGAAAAAGGGCAAATACTTCGGTTTATATCATCAGATATCAGTTCCAGCAAGTCAACGTCCCGTCTTAGTCACAGAAAAATCTGCACAAAGACAAGAATGTGAACATTAAATCCCGGACATTAAACTTTTAAAATCCCTCTCATCTTCCTATTGACAGCCCTGCATCATGTAGGCTACAATAACCATTAGAATAATTTTACATACACTTGGATTAATAGATGGTTACCTAACTTCCTGGACTCCGTTGGGTGTGAGCCTTTTCAATATAATGGCACGCAGCTCTGTGGCATCATTCATTTGCTCCTCAGTGATCTACTCCACTTGGCTGGTGCTGCTGGTAAAGAGGAAGAGGGGCCGTCTGAGCCTCGGTAATGTTATCGTATTACAACTTTCTCGTCTGTGCTCACACATCTTGGGGCAGTTGTGTAGTCGTTGTTGGAGAAGCAGCTTTGGGGACTGTTCCTCCTCCTGTCTATGGCTTAGGTGCCATGAAACAAAACTGTTCCCTCCCAAAGAGCACAAAAAAGTGGCAGAAACTGTGACAAGGGTCAATCGCAGGAAAATACTTTCCTATTGCCGTATTTCAGTATAATTTCAGTTTAATTTCATCTACAGTGGACAAGGAAAGTTTATTTATAAGTTGACTTTGCCTTAAAAACAAAATAACCTGTCAGGATCTCAGTGTGATGTGATGACGTCTGATTATGTTTACACAGAAACAAGGTAATTAATTGCAATTGCTTAATTGTATAGGGCAGAATTGCGACACAATATTTATGAAAGTGATGTAAAAAATGTGTCTAACAAAAACTAACGCATGATTTCAGTTTCGTGACTTTTTGCTCCTCTGTTACGAATGTTTCTGGCTCTTGCCTTTATAAATCTACTGCCGTGTGTCTTTGACTCGCTGGTTGGCTGCTGTCAACATGTGGCTCGTACGGTCACCCGAGCTAGAGGGCACAGAGGCTCTAATGGAAGCACTGTTGGCACAACGGACGGCTAGGAGAGTGGGTGGCTCTCCGAAGTTATCTCTTTGAAAGGAAAGTGTGTGTGTGTGTGTGGCTGTGTGCACACGGCTGTAGCCACGGGGAGTGTGTGTTGTTTTACGAGCGCTCCTTCCCATCTCAGCCGCCTATAGCTTTGCTTTTAGGCTGTGATTAATAGGAGCTTGAGGAGGCCATCAGAGAAATGCAAGTTTGCACAACTATTAAATGTTTGCTGTGCTGTGCAACGGCGAGCCCAGAGCCTCCTCTAATGTGATCAGTTTGTGTAAAACATGGCACCGTAGTATGTTTGACCATGTAGTGCGCTGCAGTTCGAGTTAATATCGTTTGACGCAGGTTTCTGTAACAGACACTGTTCTTTAACGGGTCTTTGCAAACAGACGGGAAGTTGCAGTGGAGCTGGTAGCACTTGGACTAATTTCTGGACATTGTCTTTTCTTACCCAACCCCGCCTGACAAGCTGGTCCCATGGTCTATCCTGTGTGTCTGTGCGAATGAATTCCTGTTTGCAATGTGTGTGTGTGTGTGTATGCACGTATGAGTGTAAGAGTGTGCGCGCGCGTGTGTGTGTGCCAAGCCCCTGTGCCCTCCCCTGTGCCCTCCCCTGTCTCCACGCCTGGATGCTAACCGCTAGTGAAGGCTAGCCAATTATCCCCAATCAAGCTACCCTCTCTGGAACTGGCGCGAGAGGAAGCTCCCACTAGAGCTTATACTAGTCATTATGGGGCACATCCTGACATTAACTTTCTTCTTTTCCTCCTTGACTTAATATCTTCTTTCTTTCTCTCCTTCTTTCTTTCTTTCTTTCTTTCTTACACATAAGTGAAGGCCTGATGCAGCCATCGCCGAGGCGATGCGGCAATCAAACTCACAAACTAAAAGCACATGGGTCCTAATTCATGCCTTCCTAATAACGCATTAAGGAAATTTGGGGTTGATGATGGAGGGGAGAAACGTACGCCATGCGTGAAGTCATTTGCAAAGGAAGTGTGTGTGTTTTCTGTGTCATCTACCCAGAATGCCTCATACTACTTTAAGGATTAGGTGTGTGTGTGTGTGTGTGTGTGTACCTAGAGGGAATGGGGCAGGGAGGCAGTGAATTCTGGGAAATGTCACCCCCCCCACCCACGCACGCACACGCTTCCCCTCCCCTCTAGAGACTGAGAGACAGATTGGACTGAAATCAACTCAGGTAATTTACCCACACAGAGACAGTGATTACCTCTCCCTCTGTTTGAATTCGACCCTTTCTTGCTCCCTTTGGTCTCAAACCTTTCCGAAAATCTTCGCTCAGGGAAACGCAAGGCCTAATTTGCAGTCGCGGGTCCTGTTCCGTCCGAGAACTTTGACAAGTTTGATGTGATCTGCGCAGTGTCATTGCCTTGTCTGTGCACTGCCGGATCAGCAAAGCAGCGAGAGGGAGAGAGACCGGGCGAGGTGTGGTGCCTGTAGGTGATCCACTTCATTCTGCTCCTGTCTTGTTGTGACAGGACCAGCATTAAATGGAAGGAGTCACTGATGGAGCAGTGACAGGCCCAACCCTCCACCACCCTCCCTCTGGGTGTGTGTGCGCGTGTGTGTGTGTGTCTGCACGCCAAAATGCGAGCTTCCATATGCATTTTTTCAGCCTCTCCCTGGGACCTGACAACTGAATGGCACTTGAATGGCACTGTTTCCCACTGCTCATCAAGCGGTGGCCGTGTTATGTTAATGGCAGTTGTGGCTGCTGCGCAATAAAATGCACTTTCATTTAATTTCCATATAGAGTACTTATGCGTCAAACGAGCGGCGTGCGCGCGCACGCGCGCGCAAAGCTACACACTTGAGATCAGCTTATCAATCATCTCAATCAGCGCACCATTTTGAAAATTTCACCCCCCAACCCCCCATGTAAATGTCACCGAGGGTTACACTCCCCACCAATCAGCCCGTACGTGTGAGACCGGTGAAAAGGTGAGATCAATCAAAGCAGACGGCAAGATGATAAAAACACTTCTGTTTCTGCGCACGTCAGAACCGCCCCTGTTCACGCTGTGATTCCGCGCGCGTGCGTGCGTGTGTGTGTGTGTTAGCTTGTACCAAATGTTTGAAGATCAGAAGATCAGGCTCGCCCTCTTCCTCTCTGACTCTATTTCAAGCCAATTAGGTGTGTCTTTAAGCACAGATTTGGGCTATAAGTTGTACATCAGCACACTTCATTGTTGAAAGGCACATCTCAAATTAGCGAGAACCCGTCCCACCCCCGCACCCCCCCACGCACACACACCAAACACACACACACACTCTCATGCCCAGCCTATCACCATCTTTGCTCCTGTGAAGACACAGAGGCCCCTGGGGCCCTGAAATGCCTCCACATGTTGGAAATTGAATCAAACAGCATCAATCAGGACACCTTTTTTTTTTTTAACCCCCCACCCCCTTCACTCCTTTTTTTCTGTCTCACTTTTTTTTTTTTTTTTTTTTGGTCTGTGTTTGGTGTCTCTGAGCAGACTGCCAGGTTTTATAAACAACACCACTAGGATGCACAATTGGATATGAAGTGGAGTGGAGGTACTATAAAGGATAAAGAGGATTTTTTTTTCTTAGAGCTGCTGATGCTTTGAATTAGTGTCGGTTCATCTAAGTCAGACTGCAGGGGACATGTTTTTATTTTTGCACATTACCAAGCATTCTACGGGCCCAGCGTCTTATAAACACACAAGCAGACAATCACAACCAAGCACACACACACAGTGATATTATTATCCTCCTCTTCTGTGGCTCTCTGCTGTAAAATGAGTTTGCCCCAACTCCATTAAAACCCGCGCCAGCCTCTCCCCCGACGCCGCTGCCCTATTTGCATGTGCTAGTGAGCCACTCCACGGAATGAAGGATCTCCTCCTTCCTCCCCTCCTCCTTCACTCTGTCCCACCGGATTGCACGATAAGTGGGCAGATGACATTCACGGAAAAAAAGATTGCAATAAAGTGACTCTCCTCCCATCTTCTCCCACCCTCTTTTCCCTTCCTCTATCACTTCCTCCTCCCCGTGCCACCGCATCAGAGGCAGAAGGGGGATATTGCGAATGACACGGGCAAATCAGCTGCAAATGGGCGCTAATTTGATTGACATCTGGGCTGCTGTCACCGAGGCGGGCGAACACAAGCCCCAGCCAGCAGACGGCAAGCAGCGCTCACCCAGCGCACAAAAAGCCAGCTTTCAACTAAATCACTTCTTGTCCGGTGGGCCCTCCCTCCTTGTCCCTCTCTCCCTCTCCTTCACTCCTCCCGTATCTCCCTCCTCACCTCCCACCACCCACCACCGACCAACTCGCCAGATTCTAATTGCGTGTGTCCTTCCTCTCAGTGCAATTTTCCCATTACCGCCACAAGAGCAGCCACACAGCTCATCTGAAGCGAGGTTGTCTCCGAAATATGTACCTCTGTGTTAACCCCTTGCTGGCAGCGCACACAGGCTACATGCTGGAAAGATGCGATGCATTATGTTGTCTGAGCTTTAAAAAAAAAAAAAACGAATGACACTAGAACCAGTTGTGCATGTGAAATAAATACTAGTCTTTTTTTTTTTTAATTCAGTTTGGTTAGCAGCTGTTGATATATGACCCATGTTTTTTCTTGCAAAATGAACACGTTGAACGAACTGAAAAAGTGAATGTAACTTCTTCCTTTTCCTTTTCTTTCATGTGCTCCTGCTGCTGTCTCTCAATTCTGAAGGTAAGTTTCTTTCTTTTTTTTTTGTTTTGTTTTCCCTGCAGACAAGTAAGTGATAGGGCTTCGGAGCTCGCTACTGTTAACTCTCACGCTAGGTTAAGCATGGCTAAAAGGCACCAAAGTGCTTGTTGACTCACAGGCCATACTCACACTCATCTCCACTCACAATCAAAGCATGTTTAATTCAGAGCATTATGTCTCTTTCTCCTCTTTCATGCTCTCTTTTTTCATCCTGCTCCTTTATTTATGTCTATGAAGCTGGATTGTGCCAGCAGCGATGCCAGGGGCTAGCAGCAGAGGCAGCCATGGCAATGAAATGCTAATGGGTGCTGTGTCATTTCAACACACACGATTCGTAAGAAGGTGTTTGTGTGGTACTGCAAGTGCAAACACTCCTTCTTACATGCTTGAGCCACGCTTCATCACCAGGACCATTGTCTCGCTTCTTTCGGGTCAACACTTTGCTCTGGTGTCATTTTGCCTGGATGTGTCGTTGCTTGGCAATTTGGTGACTTCCCCCAGGAAGAGAAGTCCAACAGAGCTCAGTGATTTTTGTCACAGTAAATGTGACCTCAGTAAAGCCCATTTTGGAGTGTATACTACTAAATTTCACAAACATATCTTTACATACCTTTCCTTGTGCCTTCGTTAACCAGGAAGCCGTTAAAAAAGCACACTGGCCAAAGCTAACCACTAACAAAAGTCGGTTTTATCAAGTTTGTTGCAGTGTGATGCACAACAAAGTGGCATCAGCGTACAAGCTATTCTTAATTGGCTACTTCCTAGTGCTGTTTACCTTTTTAGTTACTGTAACATTAACAAAATGAATGGGTGTAAGCTATTGTAGGATTACCAGACATGTAGCATCTATACATTCATTATGTAAAATCATGTAGAGGGTCTCAAGGGGATGGGGGCCTATTCCCTGCGGTCTTTGGGACAGAACACTTGGACACCATGTATGTAAAGAAAAATAAAAGATTCCTTGGCCATTTTGTAACTTCTGCAACCACACTAGCTCGACAAATTAAGGCAACATATCATAAACATAAAATGACCCTACATCTGTCTGTGCACTATTTATACTTTATACGCAGCCAGTCGTTAAGACCGTTGAGGTAAACTTCTTATTTCTAAAAGAACATGAACTTCCTCGGAAACGCCTCTCCCCGTCAACTCTCTACCCACATCTTCATCCAAAGACACCAGGCTAGCGGAGAGAGGAGATAACGCTGCATGCTTCACTGCCTTCCTTCCAGCACGTCTGCCAAATACACCACCTGGAGCCTCATTTCCAGCTGCAATTCATAGTAGATATCACTAACTGGGGATTGTACAAGGTTAGACACAGACATGTGACAAATGTATTTAACTGTAAGTCCTCCTTAAATGACAGTGGTGCTAATTTACCTGAAACTTAAATGAAAAGTTAAGTCACATACAAATGCAGATATGCCAAGTATATACAGTGGGGGAAATAAGTATTTGATCCCCTGCTGAATTTGTAATTTGTTTGCCCACTTCCATAGAAATGATCAGACTCTGGTTTTTATGGTTGTTTACTGGTTATGGGTATAGACAGAATATCAGTCGAAAATGCATAAAAAACACACAATCTAAAAGTTATAAATTGTTATGTATTTTATTAAGGGAAATAAGTATTTGATCCCCAAGCACAACACAAGTCAGTACTTTGTAGAGAAACCTTTGTTGGCAAGCACAGCGATGAGACGTTTCTTGTAGTCACCAGGTTTGCACACAGCGCAGGAGGGATTTTGGCCCATTCATCTTTACAGACAGTCTCTAAATCCTTCAAGTTTCTTGGCTGCCTCTTGGAAACTCGGAGCTTCAGCTCCCTCCACAGGTTTTCGATCGGGTTAAGGTCTGGAGACTGACTAGGCCACTCCATGACCTTAATATGCTTCTTCTTGAGCCACTCCTTTGTTGTCCTGGCAGTATGTTTTGGGTCATTGTCATGTTGGAAAACCCACCCACGAGGCATCTTCAGTGTTCTTGCTGAGGAAAGAAGGTTTTTGTCCAAGATGTTACAGTACATGGCTGCATTCATTGGCCCCATAATGCGGTGAAGTTGCCCTGTACCCTTTGCTGAAAAACAGCCCCAAAACATGATGTTTCCACCTCCATGCTTAACCGTGGGTATGGTGTTCTTTGGGTCATACTCACATTTTTTCATCCTCCAAACACGGCGGGTCGAGTTAATGCCAAATAGCTCAACTTTGGTTTCGTCAGACCACAGCACTTTCTCCCAAGCCTTCTCTGAGTCATTTAGATGTTCACTGGCAAACTTAAGGCGGGCCTGTACATGTGCCTTCTTGAGCAGGGGGACCTTGCGGGCACTGCAAGAGTTCAATCCATAACGGCGCAGTGTGTTGCCAACTGTTTTCTTGGTGACGGAGGTCCCAACTGCTTCCAGATCATTAACAAGCTCCTGCCGTGTTGTTTTAGGCTGCTCCCTCACCTTTCTCATCATCATCCTCACTCCATGAGGCGAGATTTTGCGGGGAGCTCCAGACCGAGGACGGTTGATGGTCCTTTTATGGGTCTTCCACTTGCGAATAATGGCACCAATAGTTGTCACCTTCTCACCAAGCCTTTTGCTGATGGTTTTGTAACCTATACCAGCCTTGTGCAGGTCTACAATCTTGTCCCTGACATCTTTTGACAGCTCTTTGGTCTTGCCCATGGTGCTGTAGAAGTTGGAATGTAAGAAACTGATTCTTAGAGCAGGTGTGCTTTATATACATGACGAGTTAAGATCAGGAGTATTGGTAATTAGTTGACTGAGCACAGCTGTGTGCAACATGCGCACCAGCCAATCTGTAGGAGCCTGAATTCTAAGTGAATTGTTGGGGATCAAATACTTATTTCCCTTAATAAAATACATAACAATTTATAACTTTTAGATTGTGTGTTTTTTATGCATTTTCGATTGATATTCTGTCTATACCCATAACCAGTAAACAACCATAAAAACCAGAGTCTGATCATTTCTATGGAAGTGGGCAAACTTACAAATTCAGCAGGGGATCAAATACTTATTTCCCCCACTGTAGATGGCACAAATACATTTACTGTAAATGTGGAATAAATGTAAAATAACAGGAGTACTATATATCAGTGCCAACAACTCCTCCAAATTAAGCAACAAAGTAGACCAATTACAATTAGGCTCCAATTAGGACCCCAACAGCTGTGGTTGGTCTGAGAGGCACTTTCATATTTGCACGAGCTCAGAATATTCTCCTTCCTTCTGCTTCCTACACACTGTCCTCTTTTATTTGTACATTGCACTTCAACTCAGTTGCTCAGTTCCTATCACCACTGATTGACATACACAGGAACACTGAACATTCTCACATGCTTACAAACCTGACCTGTCTCTGCTGCAGGAATATGAAGTGAACTTTAGAGCGTGGCTCTCATTTAACTTTTATTTTACATAGTTGCGGATTCATACATTTAGAGAAAAAAAAATCCACCATGATTTATTTAATGCTAATGATCAAATAGCACTGTTTGAATTCATTATTGCAGATTTTTTACGACTGATCCTTTTTACTCGCCACCTGAGCCCTGACACTGTCCTGTAAAGCTCACATTGCTCCTCATTAGCAGGTCCTAGTTTTCTATCACACTTTATTCAATGACACAGGACGTACTGTATTATTGGAAAAAATGGAGTGGGTGGGATAGGGCACTCATCATCCTAGGGGGGTGATGCACACGCACGGCGTTACAGGTATAAAACCACATTTTAGCTTTGTGAAAACTCAGCTCAGTATATTCAATGCTCTGGATTTTTTTTTTTTTTTTTTTTTTTCAAGACAGCTCCAAGAGATAAATCTAGGATATGAGCGAGCAAGGAAACAAGATTGTCCATTAGTCAGCTGCAGTGATAGTCTAAAGAAGCCACCCCTGGCCCTTAATGGCTTCTCTGCAATAATTGCTACACCACCTCCTCTGTTCCTATTCAAAACTACATGGCATGCTTTGCTGAAGCCACTGCTGTGCATGTCCACATCCCAGTTCTAGTCAAAGCATCTCTGAGGAGCATTGTACTTCACATGTGTTGCTCTAATAGGAAGGGGCCAGATAAAGATGAGATTCTGAAAAGAAAGGGCATTTTTGCTCCCTCGGTCTCTTTCCCACCCTCTACAGCATTTCCTCAGCCCTCTACTCTACTCTCTTGGTTGCAAGCTTTATTGATGCGGAAAGTAAGCTGTATTCATGTACACAAGTTAGAGGCTCTCAATGTGTGAAGGGCCATGTTTGTCATGTGTACTCTGCACATAGCACAGAAGGACTAATGGTTTGGATTAGCTAAATGATTTGGAGACTCTTCCGGTTTCTTGATAAAGTTCAGACCCCTTTGCACACCGTCAATAAAACAGCGTGCTTGTGTAGCAGCTTGTGTCACTATAGGGTCCTTACACTTGGGTGATGTGAGTGTTCGTGTGTATGTACGCGCGTGACATGGAGAAAGAGCGAGAGACAGGATGAGAAAAAGAGAGAGGGATGAATAGAGAGTCTCGCAGGTCCTCCAACTCAGCCCAGGTTAATGGAAACCATTATCACACACAGCCACTCTGTCTGTACAATCAGAGCCTCTCTCTCTGAGGGAAGCACTTTGTCACACACACACACACACACACACACAGACACACACACACACGCAAACATCAAATATATTTGTGCCATAATCCCCAGCCCTGCCTACTTGTTTAGCTTCCTACTGTACAAGCTGTTCCTCGGCATACGCTGGAGAGGCTACTTGTTTTTAGCATGTAGTATTTTGGGCACAAGGGAACACTTGAGATGTATGAAAGCAAGTAATGGGAAACCTATTATCGAGGTGATTTCTAAAGACAGAGAGAGGTAAAAGACTGTACCCAGTCCGTCCTCATACATATTAACCACTCGCGTATTTTAAAAAGGTCAAAATCATAAACCAGGTCACTAGCACACATGCAGCTACAGCGGGTTAAGCGAGTTTCAGCACACTGTTTAGTACGCTTTGATAACACATATCTCCAAATGAATGGGCGCAATCTCCACTTCTAGTCTGAGCAGTGTTGACCGATCAGTTTTTCTGTCATGCAGCAAAAAGAGGAAGAACCGCAGGAGCTGTGACTGGTCCACTCAGTGGTAGCGTATTTCCGCTTTAGCATTTCCGGCTGCTTCTTCATCTCTGCCAGTTTTTGAATCGATTGTTTTGGATCAATAAAGATGGAACACATCGAGGAAAGGTTAACTGAGGCGGTTCAGAGATACAACATTTGTATGGTTTTCGGTGAAATTTCTACGCTGTAGTTACGATTGCTGAATCTGAAGCAGGAAGTAGACACAAAATTGAACCCGAGCGGCAAAAAAGACACAGCACCGACTAGGGTTTGGGTGGTGGTTTTACAAAGCCAGCCAGTTTGTGGAAAGTTAAGGTATTTCACTGAAAAGTCTGGACCCATGCTGTATTTACACCACAAGCGAGCAGCGATCTTGGTGATGTCATTTGTTTCAAAGTTAACTCGTAAAACAAATGCATATGGTTGGTTGATGCATCCAAGTGTAATCTGTGCTGCAAAAAACTCATGAGGTTGCATGCTGGCATTGGCTTTGACGTGTAACGTGCCACGCTTCATTTGTTTGCTAACAAGTTCGCCATGTCAAACTTGAAAGGTGATGGTATGCGAACATCGTGTTCACAGCTTGATCCACTGATGTCAAGTGGTCACAGCATCAGAAGTTGCAGGTTTAAGAGTATTTGCATGGTCCAATGAACATAAAGGCACAGTGAAACCAGAGCCCGCTACAAGAAGCACTAATTCAAAAGACATTTATAATACATACCGTAAAGATTCAGGCCGACAACGTTGCTTAGCATATAGCTTGTGTCCCTCCATTTGTCTAGATCATAGGTCCGTGGAGGTACTGCAGGGGGGTCACAAAATCTTTGGTTGATTAGAAATTTTTACATGATTTTTTTTTTTTTTTTTTGTTAAATTTTCCCACACAAATTTCAATTTCTTTAAATACAGGCAGAAGATGTTATCTTTCAGTCCTCACTTCACTCATTTGCATTTGACACAGGAGCTGTCTCAACCGCGCACTGTCGCACTTATTTGAATAGCTTAATCTTGAATGCAAAATGATAATAATAATGCATATTTATAAATAGCACTAGTCTAATATAGAACACATATGGTAGGTAGGGGGTCCCTGCTTAATCTCTCCATCAGTTTGAGGGTCCTTGGCCCTGGTCTAGATGTTTTTTTGCTTATGACCCATGAGCAAGGCAGGAAGAGTGCCTTATCTGTGTGCATTGTAATCATAGTTGTGTATGCCCAAAGTGGTTTGTGTTTAATCCATTTGCAGATCAATTGGCCACATAGAAAACAGAAAGTCATATCATGTTTCAGTATAGGAAGAGTGGGTATAAGGAAGTTGCAGAGTTGGGGGTGATGGGGCCAGAACTACTTTTTGAGGACTGTTTCATTGTTTTATTCGCTTTCGTTGTAATCTCTTCAAATAATAATAATATGAAGTTATGATTATTTATTTAAAATATAGACACGGTAGTATCTTTAAACTCAATGAAAACCTCAATGAGAGGCAGCAGACCAGACTTGACCTCTCCGCACTGAGTGTGTTTGTGTCTTGTGGAATACATTTTTGGGCACTTCAGTGTCAGCGTGCATCCTCCCAACTGCGAGCGCCATGTGCATTTAGTGTGTGTGTGTGTGTGCGGACACATGGCACTGTGTCTTTGTTGATCCTGTTCTAATCAGAGAGGAGTCGACCCATCACAAAAGCCACAATATTGCATTGTAAACAGACATCAGCACACACACATACAGACACGCACACGGAGCGGTAACCCTGCATTCCCCTGTAAACAGTTTACAGTGCCTTCTCTCTCCCTTATGCAGACACAGGCCAAAGCGTCAGTGTTGTGTTCAGCTAATCCCAGTGTTTAGGCTTTGTTGGCGGCCTCCAGCAAGGACTATGCAGCGCTCGTCTTGAGGGGGAAGAACTCTTTCATTTGTATGCATGTTTGAGTGTGTCACACACGTTAAGGACCGCCTCTTTACCTCAACACACTGGACCAATCTTCATCTGCATCAATCTTAGTTTGTTTGGGTTCTGTCTCCCCTCCCGAGAAGGCCCTCTGCCCCTCCGTCCTATTTGTTTAGCCGAGCCTGTGCTTGTTTTCTTGTTGTCCTCCCCTTGATTGAGACTGACCCAGCCATCTTCACAGCCTCACAGTATACACATGCACACGTTTCTCGTGACTGCGTGTATGGACACCGTGCGGTTTTGGCTCGCTTCGTGCAGCAACTGCCCAAGGTAGGAAATGCTGTTTAGATTAAGTGTGTTCTGATGTCCTTTCAGGCCTCGCTCCTGCTGGATCATAACCCGTCCGTACCACAAACCTCTCTAAGACTACACGCGGAAACACCAGTGGTTTAGGGTTAGGCATAGGACAGTGGACGTTGTTGTTGTTATAGGATTTTACTAACCTCTTACCACATCCTCTGTGTGACTCTCGCTCTGCCAAAAAATATGCATGTGTTTTGTGTTTACACCACCGTTCAAATCCACTTCCACTGTCATAGGGAGATTTCTGAAATCTCATTTATTTTTCCCTCATTTTGTTTTAACGCTAAACTGCAAACAGCTCAAATAAAAGCTTGTTTTATACATGCGAACCTGATTTTTCATGAGCTTTCCTTAGAGGTGCTCGCGACTGCCAAACACTGAAGTCCAGCCAACTAGGGCACCTAAATAACAGCTATCAGAAGAAAAGAGCTGACATATGATGCCTGCCTCTATGTTTTAATGGTGGAGAAAATGAAAGATTTTTGTCTATAAAGTCGGTGTGGTCTCCATATTTTCTCTCAATAGGCCATCCTGAGCGGTGGGGTTTTCCACATAATCAAAAAAAGGATCGTACACCTTGGCGGAGAGGCTCACAGGCCTCGGTGTGTGATGTGTGTGGGAAGGGGCGCAGCGACGAAATAAAAAAAACAAATGAGAGCATATTCTTTGTTTCGCACAATGATTGGTGAGTCCTGGTGTAAGTCCTGCCTGCTCAAGGCCATCGGATCGTCTGATTACCTCCTGTTTGCTACTGTCGGAGAAAGAAAAAAAATAAACTGCTTATTTTCAGCAGTTTTTTTTTTTTTCAAAAACAAATCTTAAAATAATAATTTACATTTCATTTTTAAACTTCTTTGAGAAAACCGTGTCTTCATTTTTCCAAATAATGTGTTACATAAACTTTTAAACATCTAAAGTAGATGTTTTGGATTTTTTTTCTAATTTAGGTAATAAGCTGGATCTTAAAGGAGTACTCCAGAAATATAATATGCAACATCTCTAGTGTGTATCAAGATCTGGGACAAGGTCCAAAAAAAGTCAGTATCCTTCCCAGGATGCAACAGAGTTGTGCTAATGCGTCTCCATTGCGAAACTCCCTCCGACTTGACAAAGAAGACAATCCAAGACCACACAAGGCACTTTACAGCTTGTGCTCGACAAAATGTGTGTAACTGGTGGAGCCACTTTAAAGGAGTGTGAGACACTTTTTGATCGGATTGTTGCAGAAAATACACATGTAGGTAAGCAGCCTGATTGAAGAGTAATGTGCAGACAACTGAAACAGTGTACACATAACTGGAATAAATCATTTTTGTTTTCTGAAAATTTTTTAAACAATTATATTAGTATGTGTAGAAAGGAATTATAAAGTAGATGTAATCAGTTAATGCCTTAAATCACGTTTATTGATTTCATCAAATTAAAAAAGAATTACCAGTGGCCGCAGATTATAGTTATATTATTGTTTTGCTTGACTACACATTTTTTTTTCTAGACTAGCAATTTTTTTTTAAATCTCATAATAATATACAACATAATATAATATATAAGAGTCAGATGGCACACAGATAAGGGTGAATATAGAAGTGAACTTGGAATATGAAAAGTTGCCACTTTTGTCGACGCGTGCACCTATTTCTTTTAGTTTGTCTGCATGTATGTGCGGATGTTGTTGCGGAAAGTGTGCGATGCGATCAGTCAGAGGCAGCGGAGACGCCTCCCCTGCACTTCTCTCAGTGGTCCCAGCATCATTACCCGCACCACCGCGGTACACAGCCTTATCTGTTGTGGAAACTGATACAGTGACAGACACTCCTGGAGGACGCACACAGCGCTCACCAATCTTTGCGCTGCTCCCTGTGGGGCTTCTTCATTTAGGTGAAGGTCTACAAAATGTGTGCGGTGGCAGAGGAAGTGAGAGGAAAGAGGAGACTCGCATTCAATCTAATCAACTGTGATGTTTAATGCTCACACTGTGATAACATTAATAAAAAAAAAAAAAAAAAAAAAAAGGTCGCATCTGAGTTTCCTCCCCAAAGACCAGCTCAAGTCAAGAGAGGGCAGTCAAGTCCTTCTGTCTGTTGTGTGGTAATTTACACACACACACACACACACACACACACACACACACACACCTGCACCGCATGCACACATGCACGCTCTCGTTCGGCCACTTCAACTAACCCCCACGTGCCTTTGATTTGTGAGCTCAGCCGATTCAGTCATACAGGCTCACGATCATTTAAAGTTACTGCTCAGGTGGGAGCCATGGGTGTATGGTGGAGTGTGTGTGTGTGCGTTTGTGCATGTGTGTGTGGGTGTGTGAGACCGCGGCAGCCTGTGTGACTTCATTCATTTTAGTGGCTGAAAAGTTTGCCCACACCTGTTCAACTTGCCATGTTAACGTTCTCAAACGGTCTTAGTCACATTAACGCTTTGAACCTCAAACGCACACACACTCCGCCTGCTATTTAAACTCCAGTAGAACCCAGTAAAGTTAAGATTCATTTTTATGTAGTTGGCTCTGAGCTGCCATGGACTTCAAGTGGCTGTAAGTGCCTTAAATGGTAAAGCTGATTTCCTCTCATTCATAATATCTCTCCTCACCTACACACTCGATCCCAACCACGTTAAATGATCGCATCTCCGTCTTCTCCCTTGTCCTGTCTTGTATCTGCGTTGTGTATAAATGATGTAAGTTGTGATACAAATAGAGGAATGTTAAATAGAGACTTAGTGTTTTTTAACTTGACATGAGAGGTGGTGCGGGTCAGTCTAGGAGAGGCCACAACTGCGTGTGGTTACATGTGCCCAATGCTGGCTGGCAGCAGACGAGAGGATGACTATTGTTGCTCCTTTCAGACTCACTCGTATTGCTCGCCTGTGGGCGTGCATGTGTCACTGAGAAGGTGCACGTAACACTCACTGTACGGTGAGGGAATCAAAGTAGAGCCCACACTGCTCATGTACTAAAATACACCCGGTCCTAAGCACAAGAGGACAAGAAATATTGACGTCAGTAAAACATATCTGAAATACTTTTGCGTGAGAATATCTTGAGTACGTGTGGACACGCACTTACAAATTACTGTTCTCAGATGTTGCTCAGAAAAGTCCACTCACCAGTAGTCGTAAATTCATATCTAAGTCACACATCACAGTAATCCAATTTTTCTGACTAATGACCCTATTCTCATTTGCCAATGGAGTGTTTAATATAAACTGGACATATATATAATTTACACCTGCTGTCATGAAACTGTTGCCTAGCAACAGCTGCTGTAAGCTCTGTAAGACAGATGAGTGAGGGAGAGACAGATGTTGAAGAGTCCACATGGCTGCAACTTTAAGATGCAGATTTGTATCAGATTTAATAAATACCATTCATATTTTTTTGCTTCAATAGCACTTTCAGAGTGGAGTCGGGCCGACCAATAACTTTCCGAGACTCGCAGACCCACACGAGGCTGTGTAAAGCTCCAGAACAAAAACGCCACATTGTCCAACAGACATACTGTTTACATGGCTCCAGCGTTAATTGGGATCAGTTAATAATAGCGTACGGTCAACCGAAGTTCATTTGCTCCTCTTTTTTTGACGCTGTCAGACAGGTGACCTGGCGGCGTGCTTCGTCACCTCGTCCCTTTTATGTGCACTGGCCTTTGCTTAATGGCAAACCTCATGAAAAACGTGTTCCGTGCTTAAATAAATTCACATATTTAGTGCACATTTACAGTTTTTTTTCTCCTTCCCCTTCTCTTCCTTAATGGTACATTTTTACGGTTGGACGTCTGCTTTTACATTGCAAACTGTGCGTAAGTGTGTGTGACCACGGACGAGTCCTATATGGAAGCAATTACTGGCAGCGAGGGCCCTCAGACACCCACCGTGCCTCTCACTCTTAGCCAAACGGAATGTATCTCCCTCCCCCTTTTTCTTTCTCTCTCTGTCTCTCGTTCCCTCTGTCTTTTTTTACTACCTCTCTTGTTCCACACCTCTCTCTCTCTCTCTCTCTCTCTCTTTTGCTTTTTCTCTCTGCCGACTAAATTACTTTCGTATGAGCCCCAACAAAGGGGCAAGGTGAAACCCCTTTTTTCTTTTTTTTTTTTTTTTATTGGGAACAAACCCCCACCATATTTTAATTCAAATCACGCATTTCCAATTTGTGCAAACAAGCCCTGAAAATACAAGCACTAATTAGACTAAACCTAATGTGCGTGTGTGTGCGTGCGTGTGTGTGCGTGCTGAATGAAAAGAGAGCCCGTCTCCAGTGCAAGTTAGTATGCACCGCCAGAGCCTTGTAGGAAATGAGTCTTTGGGGGGTCCCTGCATCATGTGGTTTGGGCAGACACTGGGTGCGATGGTGGCCCCGCGTCCTCTGCATCAGTGTGCGTGCGTGAGACTTTTTGCAAAGGTAAACTTGTTTATTCAGAGGGTCCCAATTCAAAATTTAATGCTTGAAACACCACAAGAAATTGAATTATGGGTCAAGCATTGACTGAAAAAAAAAAAAAAAACTAACCACAGATAAACTGGCAGAGAACAGTGATGGGATTGCAGATGTCAGGATTTGGCAAACCGTTGTCACCCCCTCTCTTGTTACAGTAAAGCAAAGCTCAATGAAGGAATATTGTCGGCCCTGCCAGCTATCTCTCCTCCTCTGTCTGTGGGAACTGAGAAGTCGGTATTTGCCATGTGTATACCCCTCCAAACTGACTCTAAATGAGATAAATAAGTTCAGACTAAATTGGCAGCTTATGTCCAAAGTGATTATTCTTGCCTTAATGTCTCTTCATTGGAATGGGAGAAGACTTGGCTTGCACGGGATACCGCGGGGTGTGGCAAGGCGGTCTTTTCCAACACAAAGAAGTGGCGAGTGATGGCAGCCAGAGTTTACTTGTCAAGGTTTTGAAACACGCACACGCAGCGTTCTCATGTGCTAACCCCATCCTCTTCAAACAGTTTGTCTCTCCCTCCACACTCCTCCAAACTTGGCCCGTGACAGAGCCTTACATTCCCTTCCCATGAGTCCTAGTGTGGCTAGTCAGCAGAAGGACCCCAGATTGTGCTGGCTGCGTCGCCGCCTGCCTCGTTTGGGAGCGTGCCTGGGCCCTCCGTCTCAGTAACCTTGGTTTGCCCCTTCTGTTTGTGAATTCCTGTCGCTCCAATAGGACCGCACTGTCCCCAGCAAAATGCTTTCTGGCAGTGGGCAGCTGGACGGACTGGTGGGAAAGTGAAGGAAAAGCTCGGATTGTCTTTCAGGCAAATAAATAACGCATGATCCCAGTGCTCCAACTAAAAGTCGCTCAATGACATTGTTGGACAAAAATGGAAAAGGGAGCGCGCGACGTCAACGGTCGCAAACAAGTGCCAATCACTGATGAATTGTCCGTCTCGGTTTTAGATGCACGTAACGGCCGCAGGCAGCTGAGAAAAAAATGCTGCTTATCAGATCGCCAGCGCTCTGATACAATCCAGGTTACGATTGGTCCTTGACGTTGAGCGAAGCTTTGTGATTGGATGCAGGTCTTTCACATTTCATCCCGTGGCTGTGTTTTGTGTCTGCCAACACCCAGACTCTTGAGTGTTTAGCCTTCGCTGCTAGTTCTGCTGTCTAAGGAATTTCATGGGCTTGGTAATTTTTAGTTATGTCTCTTGCTCTGTTTCTTTACGCCTTTTCCCTCCTCCTTGTCTAAAATGATAGCTATTTGTGGTGCGGCACTAGGGTAGTTTGTGGTTTTCAGAACGGCTGTATTATTCCAGTATTGGGTGTCTTTCACCATAATGTTATAAGAGGTTTCCCCGGCTTACAATATCAGATGGCATAAAATGGTTTAAATATTCTTCAAAACTTCAAATTAGAGTTTGGAGCAATCTATTGTATATCATAATGCTGCTGTATTTAAATGGGAACTGATGACGAGTGACCTTGGCGAGTAGGCTACTACTGTACGTAAAAATAAACCTGAGGGCTGCGTTTGACATTTAAGAAACATTTATTAAGACCTCTGTATTTTATTTCTCATCTCGGCTTGAGGCTAGCTGCTTGAGGCTAGCTGCTTGAGGCTGCATTAGCTCCTCCTAGCACAACACATTCAACCTGTTGCTGTGCTGTCATTGTTTTTGCCCGGTTGGTAGGCGTGAGAGAAAGAACAACATATCCGGTGCTGATGCATTGCATTAATAAAAACTCCACGTCCATGTGAGTCACACTTCATAGAGTGCCAGCCTAAATCAAAGTTATTTTAGAGTCTTGTTAGAAACACATTATCCTGTGGACATGTCAACAAGTAAATTCACTTAAGTAAATTCCATTAAAGTCCCTGAGGACTTTCTGATTTCAGTCTCTTGCTCTCAGTTGCTTCAGCGTTATGTTTGTGCAACAACAACACTTGGTTAGGTTTAGTAGAAAGTCATGGTTTAGGTCAACCAACCAACCAACCAACCAACCAATCAATAAGGCACAACATTAAAACCACTGATAGGAGAAGTAAATAACGTGGACCATCTCAGTTGATCTCAATTCAATGTTTTTCTTGTAAACTTGTGGACCTGCCTATCTACCACCCACCCAGTCCAGACCAGCCCCACCCCCCATAGCAATGACACTACTTGATGGCAGCAGCCACCCCCAGTAGGATACAGCCCGACACAGTTTAGGAACAACTCACAAAACATGAAAAACAGCACTTGGCCTCCGAATTCACCTGATCTCAAACTCAAACTGATAAATTATCTATTATCTTAAATAAGCCCGAATCACAGAGGCCCCTCCCCTCAACCCATAGGACCCCCCCCAAAAAAAAAAAAAAAAAACTAACAACATCCTGTTACCAGACACCACAGGACATCCTCAGAAGACCCATGTCCATTCTCTGATGAGTCACAACTTTTTTAGAGGCACAAGGGAGACCTGCATAGTATAAGGAAGGTGGTCATAATGTTATGCCTGATCGGTGTATGTGGTTTAAGCATGAAAGATATTGCCTAGAGACAACACCTTAGTTTCAAAATTGTACACACATCCGTAATCATGCAGTTAAATGTCTTCCAAGTGAGTGGTCTGTGTAGCTGTTACCTTAACTTTTTGGTCTGAATTTTAGTATAAGATAGAAACAACCGGTAAAAATCATGAAAAGAAAAAACTGAGCAATTTATAGCTTGTTATTATCTGCTCCTCTCTGTGTTAGTTCATTGTAAAATGATGTTTTGGACTCATTCAGTATGTTCAGTCTCCTGTTTTTTATTTTTTATTTTTTTTATAATATGAATTGATAATAACTAAGATCATCGACCAGCAGTTAAAGAAAGCGCTCACTGGCTGCTGCCTTTGTTTAACCTGTTCATTTGTTTTGCTCAGTCTGCCTGTCTGCCCACATCCCTGCTGGTTCCCCCTCCTGTCTGTCTGTTTGCTTGACGGTCCACTGTGTCACAGCGCTGCTAATGGCCATTGCTGAGCCAGCCACTTTCTAAATGACACCCTCCTCCGCTCAATACAGCTGCCCTGCAGTTACACACTCTTCTCCCCCTTTTCACTTTTCCTCCCTCCAGCCTCCACCGCTTCCTCTCGCGCGTGTGACGATGAGACGGCGGCTTCCCTCTCTAGCAAAAGCAGCCTCCTGTCAATTTTCTCCAAATATGTTCTACCCGACATGCCCCCCCCCTCCGATGAAAGATCCTCGTCTTGTCTGACACACACACACCCTTTCATTCATCACATATCACTGGCTGAACGACTTGACTGACAGCGTACGACTGGAGCATCTTCTCTGGCAGCGCCCTCACCAACACGATGCGTTCATTCATCATCCATTCCTCTCTCGCTTCTTTCCCTCAGCCTCCTTCCATTCTTTCTTCTCCACACCACTTTTTTTCCTCTCCCTCCTTTTTAATCACCTTTATCTCATGATGTGTGTGTGTTAGCAGCAGAGGGTGGTGTAGCACGTTTCCTCGGTTGCGAGACAGAGCTATACTGGAGATGTATGAAAGCCAAATGGAGTTTGGCCTTAGTTTGACTACACCCCTGCCAGACTAAACCCTGGATCAAAACACACACACACACATGATCACTCTCATTCTCTCCACATACCAGCTCTCCAGCCGCTGCATACCCCAGGTGCCATTTGGGTTTAATGTAGTTTGAATGACTTTATTAACTCTCAAAGGAGAAACAGTAGCACTCGTGATGACTGAAGCGTTCCTCTTGTGCTTCCCCCTGCCTCTCGCTTTGCAGTGACCACACACACACACTCGCGAGCTCCCCTCTTTCAAAGTTCACTTGTTCATCAGCCAAGGGTTCTCCAGCATCCTAAAAGATGGCGGTGGCAACATTTTGGCACTGGCAGCTCATAACTGGATTGCTGTAATTATTCATTGGGAGAGTGATGCCTTCCAGGGGCTGAAGATTGATTAGGTTTGATATGCGACTTAGTGTAATCTGTCTTTGACCAGGGCTCCTGTCCAAATTGGCAGGAATTATAAAAGGAGAGGAAGTTATTTTTTTTTTTTTTTTTTAAAAAGAAAGAAGAGACAAGAAAGCAGCGGAAGATACGAGGTGGGTGGACAAAAGGAAAGAGACAGAGACTGAGGCGTATCCCGTGTCGTGTCTCTTGTGGCGCCCTTTGCCGTACACAAACCATCAATCTGCAAACAACAACAGCAGGGCGACCGTTTTGTTTACTCTTGAGCAAGGCACAAGCTAAATAAAGCCATTAAAACCTGAAAATACAGCATCTCTCATTGTCAGCATCGTTGTGTGCTTGGCTTAAAGCACTCGTTTTCCAGGCGCATTTGGGGTATTTTTTTTTTTTTTACTCCTTGCTTGTTTTGTCAGACCAGACCAGCGTGATCCTCGGTTGTCTCATTTTCCACGACTAAAGTGTGTCTTCAGTTAATCCTCCAGTGTAAGCATGGCAGAACTTAAAAGGCTCTGATTAGGCTGTTGTGTCCCACAGGTTAGCTAGATATAAACTCGTGACACACTCACAGTGCCCATACGTGCCCCAGAGACCTCTCTTTGTGTTAATTAAAGGAGTCTCAACTGCAATTAGCAGGCTTTACAATGAGCGTACCCACAGATAAACACACACACACATGTGCATACGCACGCATACACACATACGGATACGGATACATCCAAACTGTGAGTGCCTTTACGAGCCCACAAACACTCCTTACAGTTGCTTTAGTATCACTATGCCATTGCATTTATTGTTAGGCTAACTGCACCACGTTGCATTCAGTGTCCATAGGAGATCGTAATGATATTGACTGAGTGTGACACACGGTTTTAGTTGTGACTATTGACGACGCTTCAAAAGCACTTTTATGATTGAGATTTAGATTCACAAAAATGTGCCAAAAGGTGTCATAGCTTAACCGGGTTTAGTGCATCGTTTTTAATCAAGTTGGATTCTTCCAACATTTCTTGAAAATCCCTACAATTACACCATCCTAAAGGAGAAATGGTTCTCGTTTTATGAAAGGTCTTAAAATAATAGATAAAATCCAATGAATTGTTGGTAAAACAAAATAGGGGGAAAAAAAAAAAAAAGTCAGTTCACTGAATTTTCATAAAATACAGAGTCAGAAAACTTTATTCATCCCAGAAGCAAAAACCTGTTTATCTGAAAGGTGCTGCTGGGGAACAATATCCGGAAAGCTTTTCTCTAGATGCAGACCTTTCTGTGAATACTTTTTAGCGGAACTACTTCTTACTGAAGGATCTTATTCAAAACGTTTGAGTTTGAGGAACACAAACTAAATCCCAATTCACTTTTAACATAAACTTTTACATATTATGTTTGTTTGATGGCAAGGAACTAAAATCGCCTTTGAGCTGTGATACTCTAGAAATAAGTAGCATTTAGCACCTAAATAACACATTTAGCATTTTAAAGCTAAAGGATTTAGAGGCATCTAGTGGTGAAGGTACAAATCCCATCTGCTACCCCTTCCTTAAGGAAGGAAAACCTACGCTGGCCACCGCTTCAACATAAAGACCCTCTCTTGAGACAGTATTTGGCTTGTCTTTCCTCAGCTATGGCAGAAACAAGGCAACACAACAAAAAAAAAACATACTGGTGATTTACATGCCTTCTTTTAAAGTTATTTCCTAATACGAACGGTGCCAGTGAATACACTCATAAACTTATGGGTTGGGACAGAGGATATGATATACTCTGCAAAAGGGGGCAGGCTGGGAACAAACTTGCACCACTTCAGTAACAACTAAACCACTTATAGGTTTCCCTTGAAGGTCTTTTTTTTTAAGTGTCTCATGATACTGTATGTGCACGAAGGGACTCTTGTAGAGTGGACCTGATGCAGCCAGACGGAGAATCTCATTCTGCGACCCCAAAGACCCCATAAGAATTGAGTGGCAGTGTTGCTGTCCGTGTCAGACCTGAACACAGAGTCTCAGACCATGGTGGCCAAATGGCCCATCGCCTCCGTCTCCTTATGTACCAAATTAGACCTAAGCTCTCCCAGTGTGCTGCAGCCTTGTCCACAGGAAATCAAGGCCAGGTGGAACTTAAGTGAACGAAGCCCCGTTTTGGCACATTCGAGCTGAGTAGATGGTGGCAAGACCAAGCACCTCCCCTCCACCCCTACCCCTCCCCCCCAGAGCTTGTCAAAGGTTGAGAGAAGACACACGCACACACCTAGACACCACATACGCACATTGCACAGGTGCGAACGCCTATTTGCTGATGTTCACACGAGGGCAGACTCTCGCAGCGGATGGGTGCCGTCAGCCCCGTGGCGGTGCAGCTCAGCCACTCCGCTCCCATATTTACTTATTTATTGGCAGCGGTGGCTGTGATGACAGAGCCACTCACTCTCAGAGAGCCTGCGAGGCTCCACGACATCCCCTCAAGCGGCGGCGTAAAAATTTTAAGAGCCCCAGGCCTGGTTTGACAATTTTGACGTGAGTTTGCATGTACTCGAGTTGTCGGGTGCATTCAGGGGGCTAACAGCTCTAATGTGTTTGCACTCCCGCCTTGCGCTTGTGTTTGTGCGTGTGTGTGTGTCTCAGAGCGAAGTGTCGCTTAATAATTTAGTCGTCGGTTTCGTCCCCCCATCACCATCCGTCCATCCATTCGCAGCTCTTTATGTCTCGCCTCTGGGAATGCGGAGGCCATTCCTCTGCCTCTCTGGGAGTGATTGAACAAGCAGAGACAGGTGACAGAATCTGGTGTGGTGGTGGTGGTGGTGTGTGCGAGGACCAAGTGAGAAAGACTGACTGCGGGAGAGAGAGAGGCGGACAGCAGAGTGAATATAAACACTCCGAAAGAGACAAGCGTTAAAGGAGCTCCAGGGGATATTTGTGTGACTGGAGGACACTTTTGTTTAATCTCAAGTTTAATGTGTACATTACAGTTTTTTGTCATCACATATTTCTCATATTTTAAAGCAATGCAAGACTGACACGCGGACATGGAATACGTGCCCATGCCTAACTATCTAACTACACACACACTCGCGCCCACAGCTGGGTTTCAGGCCTCCGTTCATGCCAGATGTAGACAGGACATCTTTTCTCTCTGTCTCTCTCATCAAGTTTTTCCAGACTAATAAGTTCTTGTTCTTTGTGGAAGTGGTTCTAAGTGAGAGCAGGAACTCGGGGCTTGCACGCCAGACCTGTGGCCACGGTCGTAACAATCAAATAACATAACTTGGCCACGTGTAAGAATGTGTGTTAATACGCAAGAGCTTTCAACAAAGTCTCCCAGTGCCAGTGGCCTCCTATATACTTTAATATGACTTGATGTTCACTTAACCCCCTCGTGTAATTGAAACCTGATGGTGGAATAATAATCGTTCCTTCATATTTTTTTTCCTCTTTCTCCAGTCACAGGGCTGATTTTTGCTCGGCCTGTTCGATAGTATTCAATTACGAGTCGGAAAGGTCAGTGGTGGGCATCATACCTCTCCATGGGTTCACTGGAAAATAAGCTGAGACAACCTTTTAATATTGTTTGGTTAGATTAAACATATATATTTATGTGTATATATTTATATATATATTACTTTTGATGCGCTTTTCTTGAATGATGCAGCCGGGAAAAAGGACAGAGAAAAAAAAAGAGAAGAAGCAGAAGGATGTGCAGGGAGTAAGAGCCGAACCTAAACTCTGTCTTCCACTGAATTTCTCCGTCCTCGGAAGTGAAATCCCAAACCAAAACTTTGTTGCTTGTTTGCTGAATGGTTTCAGTACCACAGGATGATTTGTGTGACATTTATTTGGGAGTTTTTTTTGGCGAGAAGAATCACAAGTGTTTGTGTGTTTGTCGCGGTGTTAGCGGTTATGTTCCTTGTCATGTGTGCGCCATAAATAAAGACTCTCCTGGCTAATGTAACCCACATGTTTTTTTGTTCCCGGCCCAGCGTTTGTTTGCTGGGAGTTTTCAGATGGTACGCAGCCGTTTTGGACCCGATCTCAGCCCTTGTGAAGTCATAGAATTTTTTTATTTTTTTTAATTTATTTATTTTTTTTATTTTTTACATCAAAAGCAGACGCGGACTTCCCTGTTACTCACAAAGGTTGTACGGCACAATGCGTGATTCCCATTACTTCACTACATCACCGCTGAGCAGATACACAGCTGGTGACTGATGACTTGTCCCGAAGCACATTTGCGAGCACAGTCATACCCAGACGAAAGCATTACTACGCTGACAAATCCCCATTTGAACCAGTCGACCAAACCTGACTCACTCCGGACTGGTTTCTCTAAATACAAAGCCAATACAGCACAGATTGATTATGAGAAACTTTTGCAAAAGTCTTATATCACAGCTCACCAGAAAACAAGGTGGAAACCTCCCCGCATCACCATGAAGGCCGTCTTTGTTTGTTGTATTTTGTTAACCACAAGAAAGGGCCAATTACAGAGTACTGTGTGTGACTTATAATGTGGCGGCGAACTCTTTGCACAATATATATATCCCCATAACAAGCCCCCATTTTTCTTTTAATGTAAACACAGTTGTTGTTGTCAGAAATATTTTGGTGTCTTCACCCATGCCGCGCTGCACTGATCGCATGCAGATGCGGCGAACGTGAGTTTAGGAAACCAAAAATGAAATCAGTCATAGCCAGCTCCTCCTCTCCGCTCTGAAATATCTGATTTTATCCCGAATCCCACTTTTTTCTTTCTTTTTTTTTTCATTAATAAACAACTGGCCTTTTCTCAGGCTTCTCTCCAGTGCCGCGTGTCCTGTCAGTATTTTCCCCCCGAACAAAACAAGCCGTTGCGAAGGTCACAGTAACAACCGCCGACGTTAAACTTTCTTTTATCGAAAGGCAAAGGGAGAAAGTGTTTCCAGTGAGTGTCAGACGGAGCAGAGAGCTAAAAGAGGTAAAGACATATTAGTCAGGTCAGCAGGGAAAAGAGCGAATGGTTGTGAAAGAGAGAGCAGAAGGGGAAAAACAGAATAATGAGAGACGGAAAGTTCGCACGGAGGAGATAAGAGAAGAAAGACGCCGCGGAGAAGGACTTTGTCTCAGCGCTGGGGTTCGGCGGAGATCGAGTTGTCGAGGAGGGGGTGGGGTGTAAAATGGGGGCGCTGGCAGGGGTTGCCACGGCAGCGTTCCGGATGGGCAGGCGGTCTCCTCTCATGGGGTGAGGGGGGGGGACGTGGGGCTGTCAGGGAGCCTGGCAGGTAGAGACACAAGGCCCTGTGACTGGGGGGGAGCACGGGTCAGTGAGAGAGGACAGGACTGAGGGGATGGGGAGGCGGCGGAGGGGTGGAGGCGCAGGCCTGTCTGATGAGGTGAGGAGAGAGTGGAAGGGGAGGGAGACGTGAGGGAAGTAAATGAGGGTGGAGGAGGAGGAGGAGGAGAGGAAGGGCTAGAGATGATTAGGAGAGAATTATCCAAGTGTGAGCGTGGATAAGTGTGGAGAAAGGGAAGAAGAGGAGCCACGTTCAGGAGGACGGGCCAATTTACACGTCTGTGAAACACCATGAAACTGCCCATTAAGCAAATGATGCAACTCTTGTTCCTCCCACACCTCTCAGCTCATACTTTGATCCACCTCAAACTTACTTATTTTTGCACCACCGCAAAAATAAGAGACGCGCAAGTCAAGCTTCACCTACAGGCCCGTCAAGTCCCGCCTCGGTTGAGTATCTCTGGAGTCACTCTGAGAAAGGCTCTGCTGACTGTGGATAATGGATCCGAGCACAGAGGGAAGAGGTCCTTAAAAAATTTTGGTGATCACTTTAGCGCACAGGAAATCAATGAAGTCCAGGGTATCTCTGATAGTATCTGCTCGGCTTGCTCTTCCCACCGAGAGAAAGTAAATTCTTCTCGGCGAACCATGATGGCCTGCAGCCTTTGCTGCTTGTCATCACCGCTCTCCCATCCCATTGCATCCCGCCTCTCTCCACTGATAATCCACCGGTAACTACGTTAATGTTAAGAATGTGCTCTATAGTAAGTTTGGAAAGTGAAAATGAATGTTTTGTTTTTTTAATTTAATTGCAGACTGGGCTCCTCCCAAAGTCACCCACCACTGCCTCAATCATGAAATATGTGGTACGTTCATCTATAGTAAAAAATAATGACCAGACCTGCTAACCTGTGTATAAATACAATATATTTTGGGGTAACAGGCAGTGGTGTGTTTACTCCACAGAAATACAGTAAGTGTTAAGAATGTGTGTGTGTGTGCTGAGGTGAAAATGAAAATGTGTACAAAAAAAAGGAGAGTGGAGGCCAACAGCTTGCTGTAGTTCAATGAGAAGGACTGGTCCGGTCAGCTCGGTGCCTGTGGGGCCAGAGGTGAACATGTGCATGAGCGCTGAGAGTGTGTGTGTGTGTGTGTGTGTGTGGGGCTGCTGATAAAATTGTATTTCGTCTCCTGACCTCATGATTGGAGCCTCGTCTTCTTGAAGAAACAACTAGCATGTGGATTGCTTTCGTGCATAACTCGTGTCATTAGGTCACAAATTGCCAAACAGGCATTATCGCAGATCCCGCTCTCAGCAGTTAACCTTTCGCCGTTGCATATTGCCACAAATACAGCAGAAATTTGTAAATAACTCATAAGACTCAGCGGAGGCGCTCTGCTGGCGTCACTTTCCAGTTGTTTTTTCACAAAGGTGCACTTATTAGAGGAGCTCAGATTGCAGTGATCAGTGACACGGGCAATCATGTGGCTCTCTCTGGTTTCTCCCAGACCTTTCAGTGCCCTTGTCTGCCTCTCGCTTTCGTCTTTCTCCTCGTCTCCCCCTCTCCCACCATCACAAGTGGAGGGCTGTTGCTGTCGGTGTCATATGATGTCTTGTGGCCCCGTAGTGGTAGTAGAACAGTGACAGTTCTATCCCTGTGCCATCTGATCGACATGCCGCTCCTTGTCACATGCGCACAGACTATGACCATAAATCAGGTCACCGACAGTACCAGCCCTGAGCCATGAGCTGCTCCCACTTCTGTCTGTAGTCTGCACTTTTTTTTTCTTTTTGGAGGGGGGTGAGGGGGGGTAGGGGATGCCACTTCCCACCAGTGCTTAACCGTGATTATTATCATTTTCCCTTTGTTTAATTTGACCTGGGACGGAAAGAGAAATCTGGGGAATCTGGGGAAAACAAAAGTTTGGAATGACTAAACAACAGGCGGGGGGGGGCTTGACTCTAGATGTTGCTTTCACGTGACAACCTGAAAAGAGCCAGTGTCTCACGATCATCCTCCTCGGCAACGAAAACACTCATCAACTGCTTCTGCGTCACATAATCACCAACAGAAATTACGCCGTTCCACTTTCCTCCATCTGCCCCCTGCCTCTGGCCTTCCATTTGACCTCTTTCTACTGTATACAATAACCACCCCCACCCCCACCCCACCGCCGCCAAAGTCCCCTCACCCCAACATTCGCAAAAAAAAAGCAACAAACACAAAAACACAGAAAAATAACACAGCCGCGAAGCATCGTAATTATGACTATTTGATGACCTCTGCATCTGATTCGTACTCACTGTTGTTTGCCTGAACAGGTTTTCTCACTTTGCACAGAAAATGAAAAGCAAGGTACTTTGCCTCTCGAGACTCGAGAGCACAAACAGGTGAATTGGTTCTCTTGAGACTCTAACAACTCAGTGCTGTCGCACCCAATTTCTGGGCTATTTGACCCATTAGATGTCAGTGTTTGGGAAACAAACAGGGAGTGCTGAGAGGTTTGATGGGTATATAATAATGGAGGCTTAGTGATGGAGGACGCCTCGCTGGAGTACAGTTACAGGACAAAAAGTCCAAGAATGTTTTAAAGCTCACTTTTACTTTGTGCGTCCTGCTTTTACCTGCCCCCTTTTCTATGGGCTTTTATATTTATTGTAATGCGCAAGTCGTTAAAACAATACGTAAAATGATGTTAAATGAAGAAAGTTGGAGGAGGAGAACGCGAACGGGAGGACGAAACGATTAAGTGGATGAATGCACGGATGTCATTTGCGATATCGAAAATGGCACCAGCACGACCGCCAGGCTCAGGGTCCATTCAGGGATTCCTGCTGACCAGAGCTCGATCCTCCAATAAGATGCTAGGAGACTAGAACTATCCTAAACCCCTCATTATCTGATGGTTTCTATTTACTCAAGGCTTTGCTGCCAAAACGAGAAACGACAAAGTATGAAGGATTAATATATCAAATGTAAGGTGAAATACTGAGGAAGACACTTAAACGGCTTCTTAATCTAATTTTCAGTCATTGCATATGTTAATTATTTAAAGTAAAGATGTCCAGAACAATTCCCTAACTTTTCCAGTCGTGGACGCCTCTCACATGCTCATGAATGCGTCACAAGTTCTGCATTGTTTTGATGGGTCAAGCACGTCAAGCGGAGCTATATATATCTATATATATATAGATATATATATATAAACAGTGTCAAGGTCTCATGTTGCAGTCCGCAGCTTGTAAATTTGTCAAAAGGAGCCTCTTTTTCAACTTTTTATTTTTGGCCATTTTACAAAACAAACGTTCTTACATCATTTACAGAACTTTTGGATGCGGTTTTACCTCATTCTAATTACAGGCTTAGCCCTGTCACTCTTCATCCCGCTCTCAGATTGTGGAAATGTATCCCGGACTGAGGGCGAGAGCCGTTGGGGAATAAGGATGATATGGCAGAGCTTTAACCTCATGCACACACACACACACACACACACACACACGCACACACTAGTATTGATCAATACAAGGCTCAGTGATTGTTGGTACAGAGCAGGCTGCATTCAACGTACAGGGCTCCCCCTGTCACCCGTCAGTGGCAGCGAAGGAGGAATACATCACACAGACGTACACACACACACACACACACACACACACACACACACACACACACACACACACACACACACACACACACACACACACACACATCAGCCTCTGGGCTAACACGCAGCCACCAACAATGGCCTCTCCTTCTGCCTCCAAAGCCCCCTCACTCTCCATCTTTACCCCCCTTCCCTCCTTTTTTTTTTTTTTTTTGCTCTGCCTCTTTCTCTACCTCACTTTTCCTCTAATGAGTTGCAACACTGATAACGAGCCTGATGATCTTCCATTGATTCGGCTATCACTTGCTTGTCTGGTAATTGATCCGTAGCTGAGCCTCTAGTTAATTATATGGGCTTCGACATGGACCCCAGCCCCAGGGGGAATTCTCAAGTCCTGCACAATAATAGTTTTAATAAAGGAGCCTGAGGATCTCCAGTATCCTTTTTTTTTTTTTTTTTTTTTACCCCTTCTATCCTTTCCTGCGTCTACAGATTGTTTTCATCCTTCCATTTCCTTTTTCCCCACCCAAATTTCTCCATGCCTGCATTTTCGCTCCTGTGCCTCTTTTTTTTTTTTTGTTTCCGCTGTCATCAAGGCCATTACCTATCAGCAGAGGCAATGGGAGGGAGGGGGAGAAAAAAAAAGAGAGAAAAAAAGAGGGGAGAATCGTGGAGGAAGAGTGAGCAGTATTGGCAGAGTCCACTCCTCCCTCCCACAAATAACAGCCATTAACCAGCCAGGTCAGAAGCTGAGCCACCAGCTTGACTTGAAACACTGAGTGCCACTCGAAAAAACCCACAGACTAGCACATTTACAGATGAGAGGGAGGGAGGGAGAGCGAGAGCAACAGAGAGGAAGGAGGGAGGGGTGGAGGGGGGGAGAAAAAAAAAATCTGGAAAGCAAAAAGGAACCTTGGCGGCTAAATTGTCACTTAATATAATTAGCCTAAGCCTCGTGCATTACCTTTTCAATATGTTGTTAAGAGCGGAGCCGCTGGTACATGGACAAAAGGTGACACATTATGGCTATTACAACAAGGCTGCTTGTGGCTGCTGACAAGACACGGGCCACTATGCAAAAGATGAATGAAGAAAAGAATAGACAGGGGCGACGTGGCGAATGCAGAAGTGGAGCGAAAAAAGAAAAAAAAAATTACAGGAGACAAAAAGTGCGGGATGCGAGGACGCAAATTGGGCTTGAGACAAAAGACGCGGCCGCACGTGGCCCCGAGACGCGCCGTGCCGCTTTCCCCTCTGCGAGCACGAGTCCCCTGTACATAACAGCAAACGACCGGCGAGTTAATCTCAGCAAAGGTTAACAGTGTGCCGCCATTAGCGCAGGGTACAAAAGGCTTTTAACAGACGACCAAGCGGCCGTCTGCAGCAATTTGCCACAAAATTTCGAAGTGACTTATATATATCAGAAGGCGTTTAATGTGGCCGAGGAAAGAAGTTCTGTCTCTTTCTCTTTTGTTCCTCCGTGCTGGAAAGATCACTGTGACATCTCCCTCTCCACTGCGGACCGAGGCACCTGGTCTGTCATTTCTCTAATGATAGTGGGGAGTAGGACAAGAGGGGAGATTTAAAGTAAAGGGGAAAAGGGAAGGAAAGGGAAGGGAAGGGAAGGGAAGGGAAGGGGGAGAAGGGTTGGGTGTGCGAGGGGGGGGGGGTGTCTTCATTGTTTGAGATGTGTCCTGTGCCATGTCAAAGGAATCATAGATCTCATTTCTCTCTTTCTGTTTAATCCTCTTGTGTGTCTTTTTCTCCGTGCGCGCCTCCCTTTACTCCTCCATCCCTCATTTTATTCCCTCACCTTCGCTGCTGTGGGGACCAATTTGGCTAAAATGGAACCTCTTCCTCATTTTTTTCTTAATTAAAATCTGAGAGCCTCCGCGGAGCAGGAGAGCGGAGAGGAGGTGCCTGTGAGTGGATGTGTGTTAGCGTGTGTGTGTGTGTGAGTGAGTGTGTGTGTTGGTGCGCTCGCTGGTGGCAGATTGCTTGCGTTCCATTAGTCCTTCATTACAGCGGGCGGAAATCAAACAAAGACACGCGGAGTTTTCGGGGATATAACGAGTCCGTTGATTTTCTCTTCTTCATTGTCGTTGTTGTTTATAGTTTGTTTTTTTTTTGTTGTTTTTTTTTTTAAAGTGCTGCACTGATAAGAAAGATGATAATCGGCTGAGATAAAAGAGCATGTCTGCAGCTTACAAACCTTTTTTTTTCCAGTTTTAAACAAAGAAAGACTTGAGTTTGAAACGGCGGTGCATTTTTAAATTTAAGATAGAAACGAGCTCCTTTGCTAAGCTCTGTGTGTGTGTTTGTATATACGTGTGCGTGTGTGGCAGGACAGTCCCACGGGAGAACTAAGTTGCTCTGAGACGTGCCGGCCGCTCGCAGCGCAAATGGTAATAAGGCAGGGGGACAAATGCCCCCCCCCCCTCCTCGTTTCACCCCGCTCTGTGATGGCGCTTGCCCCCACCTTCCTGCCCCGAGCAGAGGAGGAGTGTGTGTCTGAGTGTGTCTGAGTGTGTGTGTGTGTGTGTGTGTGTGTCAAGACGAAGTGT